>NC_140583.1:159660252-162417252 GCF_964204655.1 Triturus cristatus
TCAAATTGTTGGCAATTTAATTTATATTCTGGTTTGTTAAAACATATGCTGTAGGAATGTCCGTCTGTTTTTAAATGTTGGCCTGCAGTTTGGGATATTATAAAAATGATATTGAATATACATGAAGATATTTCATTCAAATTGTTAATCTGTAAATGTGTTGTTCTTTCTAAAAAAATAGTGAGTTAGAGAGCAAACCTTTTAATTTCCTGTTATCAACAGCTTTAAAATCCATTACAACTTATTGGAAAGATGTTTCATTATTATCTGTTCATGTTTGGCACGGAAATAGAAGTTTTCTTGTCATTCGAGCTGAGGTGAGTTCAGGTGCCGTGCTAAGTGCCAAGTGCTTGGGCCTTGTACAGGGGCATGAGGATTGTTAAAGAGGTAGTGTGCCCTCTATATTAGCACTTTGGTAGTACTACTACAGACAAGATTTCCATTGCACGAGCAGTGGTAGGAGATGAGGCTTTAGCAGGATGTGAAGAACGCATTGGGATGGTCAACCAAAAGCATCATTAGGCCAATTGCAGGACGGGAAGAACGCATTGTGATGACCAACCAAAAGCACCACTAAACCAATACTCCAAGGGAGAAGAAAGACACTAGAAGGTGGGACAATAAAGCAAAATAACCCACTGAAAAGCAAGCTTTTGCAAGTGACGCTCTCTTTAACCAATCAGCAGCGATGGGAGGAGTCAAACACCACAAAGTACATACAACAGATCATATTGCAGCCCAAGCACTTTAGGCTTGGCCTAAAAAGGTTGGGCCCAGTGAAAAGACATGTGGTACTCCGTACTGCAGGGAGCATACAGTCAAGTAAAATAAGTACATCACTGCAAAAATAAGGTCAGCAAAAGGAGCACCTTGCCGCCAATGCCACAGTTTCAGGGCCTCTTAAACAAGACATTATGGGATACGATATCGAACGAGGCACTGGGGTTAAGCATAAGAATTGTTGCAGGGTCGCCCTCGTAGAAATTCCACTGAGCAGACTTGGTGGGTAGCAGCAGGACAGACTCGGTGTGGTCAGAGGGGCGGATGTCTGATTGTGTCCTGTGTAGGAGCTCATTGTCCTCCAAGAAACTGGAGAGCGGCCTATTCATATGTTTTTCTGCTACCTTGTAAAAGATAGGCAGCAATGATAGAGGTGATAGTTTTCAGGCTTAGATGAGTCGGTACACAACGTTTACCACAAAAAGTTTTCCTCATTACGGCGCGGTCATTACAACGACTGCATTGTAACCACACATAACATTATTCCACAAGTCGGAACAATGACTTGCGGAGGGGGCAGAAGGTGTTTGATTTAAAATCCAACACCTTCCCTACTGTCCACACAGACTGGAGTTGGAATAGTAAATTATAGTATTCCAACATCCAGCCCCCCCAACAACTTGCGGGGTAATGATATGCGTGGTTACAACACGGTCGTTGTAACAACCGCATTGTAATTCCCTGCGGGGAAAAATAAAGCCTTAAAAAGAGGTATATTCAGTTGAGTCAAGTAAGGTTTTTTATGAGGGGGACCACCATGGCATGTTTCCACTTCTGTGGGACACTGTCAGAGGCAGCGAGTTCCTTGTCTTGGCTGAAAGGGGTTGGGATGAGACCAAGTTCTTATGGTTTCTTTAGAATGAAGACCATATAGTGGGATCTTTACCGAAGAGCACATCTTGTTTGAGTTGAGTTTAAGGCCATTGGACTACATCCAGAGGGTGACATCTAACATGCAGGTGATAAACTGTACTTGCTCTGTAGTGTCCTTAGAGAGGATGAGTTGTTTGTCCTTGGCGTATGAGATGATGTTGATTCTGAAGGTTTCCGTGATATTGGCGAGTGAGGCCATGTAGGCCAGCTTGGTGGGTTTGAAAGTGTAATGTATTCTGCTTTAGGGGTATCATCATATAATGCACTGCACTTGGGATGCCTTGGGATTTTTCACTTTGAGAAAACACAAACATTTTGTTTACTGTCCAACTCTAAATTAGGCTCAGAATTTAAAGCATGAAAGACTTACCATGATAGGTAAAATATTAGTTATAGTTGGGGATATGCGATCAAAAACATTGTTGGTAAACAATAGCACAGTTCATATTCAGAATTATGAAAGGGATGTAAGCAAGGCCCAGCACAGTTGATAATGAATCACACAATATATGGAGCTTGAATGATAGACAGAAAACAGTGGATCCCATATCACATGATCTGCTGTTATACAAAACATAGTGGATGAAAAATATATATTAATATTTGAAGTATTAAGATAAGTACTAGTATGCCATAGCCCTGATGGAAAAAGCCTCCGGAAATGATATATTTGTTTGCTACTTTGGTTCTTGGCTGAGCCTCCAGTGTGCTAATTGTAATCTCAACATGGTCAAGATGAATACAGTTATAACTACTGTTAGTCCATTCAACTAAAATGTTACAGTGATAAACAGTTGGACTGGCTTAATCTCGTTAGGGATGTCCTCTGGAATTTTTCTTCTGTATTACTGTTTTTTGTATATTTAATTAGAGGTGTTATTCAAAATTTGACAAATGATTTGTTAGATTTAACTCGGCAAAGCTGTTGAACAACTATATGAGAAGACTGACACCTTTATACCAATATAACAACAGCTACTACTTTTAGTAAAAGAGCAAGGATCATGAAAAATAAGAAAACATAAACAGCTGTATTGTTCAATAAATGATGCCAGTGGTGAAAATCAGCGAAGATAACAATAAATCTCCAAAGAAATGTACCATTTGAGCAAATTGCCTTCAGCATTTAGGGTCTCATTTATGGCATTCAGGTGTAGGGCAGCACAGCAAGGCACTTTGATGTTGTGTCCTGTGCCAAGGTGAAAGGGCCAGAATACACATTTCTGTCCTTTCTGCCTGCACTGGCACCATTTCAGCAGCCAGGCACTAATGTAGGCACCCTTGGACCATGGTGCAAGGGTGCCTTTTGGACCATGGTGCAAGGGTGCCTCCATTGCCAGCAGGATTATTTTTGTGTAAAAGGGGCACCTTCATGCACAAAAACAATCTTAAGAGCAATTTTCCTCCTTCTAACAAATGTGCAAAGAGGAAACAACTCAGAGAATTGAAGTTATTTCTCCTCGTTATGGCTCACCTCTGGAGGCATACGGATTTGCTGCTTCCCCAGGTTTACAAGTTTTGTAAATCTGGGGCTGCAACAAATTCTTTGGGTGTTGACTGGGAAAACCCACCACAACTTCCAGGGAATGGCTCCAGGGCGCCGAGTAACGTGACACAGTGATTTGCACTGTTGCCTTATTTATGAGGACACTCAAAGCTACACAAATCTTTCTGAGAGAACTGATTCATGCATGTACTACTTTACATGGTCCAAAAGTGATGCAGGGCTTTTATAAATAAGTCCTTTAATTTACATGGAGAGAGAACTCCTTGATGATTTTGATGAGTTCCTACGTGTGGTTAGGTGCAGTGTCTGTGGTCAGTGATGGCTGCTCTTTCGGTCTTGTTGATGTGCCGGTGGTAGTCACTAGGTGCTGTTTTGTGTACAGCTCTGTCGGAAGGGTCCTTGGTGATGTGCCATTGCTTCTCGAGTAGGAGACAGTTGTGCTTGGTGGTTCAAAGCCCCGGGGTGTACCAGTCAGCTTGCCTTGAGGTTATGTTGGTGTCTGCCTGTTTCAGTGGAATGACTATCTGTGCATTTGTTGATCCTGACGAAGGAGTTGTGGATGGCTTGGTTGAGGTCAGCTAATGTATTGGGTGGTGTGGCGCTGAGAGTCTACATCCATTTGCTTTCAGTTACTTTGCCCCAGCTATGGTGGGTGGTGCTATGGTGCTTGGTGATGGTTTGCTAGGTTTCGGAGATGGTAATGTGGAGGATTGCATGGTTGGTGCAGGTGAGAGCTGTGGTGTGGGTGAAATTGATTCTATCACTGGAGTTGGGTGAGTCCGATGTCGTTGAGGTTCTCCAATAGGGAGGTGGAATTGGCGTCCTTGGGGTCTTTGATGTGGAAACTGAGATCGTCGAGCAGGACGTAGCAGAGGGAATTGATGCCGAGGGGGGGGACGATGATGTTGGCAATGGCGTTGCATAAGGCTGGTCAGGGACATTGTGATCTGTATGCGAGGGTGTCTCTTATAGTTGTCTTGGTGTCAGTTTGTAGTGACAAATTGAGTTCCTCATTGAGAGGCATTAGATCTTCGTCTGTGTTCCTTGAATATCATGGCAATGCCTCTGCCATGCTTGTTGAGAAGGGCTCGATGTATCATCTTGTGGCCGTCAGGAGTGGCAGTGGTGATATCATGGTTTTAGGTGGGGTTGAGTCACATCTCAGGTATGAAGGCTACATCTGGGGTGAGGGTGGTGATGGTGTCCCACATTTCCGTGGTATGTTTGTTGAGGTATTGGGAATGGAGATGGCTCCATTGGAGTGGTTCTAGGTTGTTAGTGGTCTTCTGGGATGGAGTGGCTAAGAGTCCTGTGTGGGTAGGCAGTCCTGTATTGCAGGAGAAGCAGCAGTGGTGGCAGGCTAGAGGTCCTTTTGTGGAGCGCGGGGAGGACATGAAGCAGCTAGTGTCCAGAGCTGAGGTCCAGGAGCACCTTGGTGGAGTAGTGGCAGATGTTGAGAGGACAAGGGGTCCTGGCACTGGGCGCAGCTCAGACATGGACAGGTGCAAATGGGCTTACTTTTGGCATGCCATCAGCACACCGGAAGTGTGCCCATGGCTCAAAGCCGTAGTACGGCCTTCATTAAATTGGTTTTAGGGAGAGGGGCTGGGTAGGCGGGAAATGGGCAGAGTGGGAAAAAGGGCACGGGAGAATGGCGAGATTACCTGGAACACTGCTTCCTGGGTGGGAGTCTGCTGGCTAGCGGGGCTGGCTCCTTAGTGCAAGAGCATTCCGTCAGTCAACTAAAGTAGTGGGGAGGTGATAAGACCTGCTTAATAAGGGCCACACTGTTGCATTCCTTAAAAAGGCCTTAGGGAGGAGGGAGGGGCACTGGGGAGGCAGGAAGTGGGCAGAGCGAAAAATGTGGAAAAAGGGCATAGAGGGCAGTGTGGGAAAAAAGGTGTGGGGAGAATGGTGAGGCAGCCTTTGGTACTGGAACCTGGGTGGAAGTATGCTGGCTGACAGGGATGGCTCCTTAGGACAGGAGCAGTCCAGCCATAATCTGCAGCTGCAGGGAACAGGTAAGGCCTGCTCAGTACTGCCTTGCAGTGTCCTTTATTGAGTAGGCCTTATGTAGGGGCGCTGTGGAGGCGGGAAGCTGGCAGAGCAGGCCGAGTGGGAAACTAGGCAAAAAGGGCAGAGGGGGCAAGGTGGGCAAAAGGGCTTGGGAAGAATGGCACTGGAACCCTGGATGGGAGTCTGCTGGCTGGTGGGGCTGGCTCCTTAGGGCAGGAGCAGGACAGCAGTCAGCTGCAGCAATGGGGAGCTAGCAAGACCTGCATGAGATATCACGAGATTAGTGCACTACAAAGTGCATTTATCGGCCCTATTCCCAAATATATTTTCTATATTTTCCCCAAAATAACTAGTTTATGCTTGCCACAAATTTTCTAAAATGCTGGGAGAAATGAGAGAGAGGTGTGGAAATATGGATTTTTCTGGTCAGTTATGTCCCCTATCTTGGACCCCAACGGTTCTATGTGCATGTCGCAAGTACATGTATGCTCCCTCCAGTTCCAGTAATGATGACGCAAACACATGTGCGTCCACCGTCAACATGTCCTCTGTCAGATCCGCCATAAATGGGCTGGATATTCCATTCCTAAATATGAAAGGCCACCGGCTTTATATGGTTCACTTATGCCATTTTACAGTCCAGGCAAGTAGGCCCTGATTCTGTCATCGAACTCCTTTTGCCTTCTGCCTCTGAAAGCTCCAGTTCAAGCCTGCATCTGTGACCATGAACTTTGTCTCATTCTCTGCGCGGCTCACGAAGCCTGACATCAGCCTATTCTCTGCCAAGAACTGTATTTCACCTTCGAATTATCTGCTTCCCCCTCAGCCGATGCATTCCTGCCTAGTAGCTTAAGTAAACATTCTTCCAGTTACCAAGCAAAAAGGCCCATCTTCTCTGTCCTCATGCAAGTAATTCATAGCCCTGTTACCATGGAATATTCCTACCCCCTCGCATTCAGTGTAGACACCTAGACGCTTGTACACGCACGCACAGTCAGTATAGAATAGATTCTGTCCGAGAGTCCTTCTTTTGTGGATAACATAGTTCTTTAAACATAGGATGTTAGATATGATTTGGGATTAGGTTGACTTGACCCCCCAGACTTCCTGTCTCCACACGTAGAGCTAAATGTCAAGTCCCCGTCACCCCCTAGTTACACGTCAATTACACGTCAGACTGCTGCGCGCGCATCAATGCCAAGTATTATCTTATAGATCCACATATGTATTACATCATAGCCAATCATGTTCCTTTTTACTCATTATTACACCCATTTTCGGTTACGCAAACCAAACGTCGATGTCCTTATCAATTGTTACGCCTACTGTATTCACTTCATTATGATGTATGTATTATAAAAGTTACTGCTTGTCAATAAAGTATGTACTTCACTTCCTGAACTCCCATGGTGATGGAACTTGAAGCATCCGATTATAATCGCTTATTGGAATAAAGCCCATTCTGAAACTCTAATATCACGGATTCTGCCTCTCATTTCATTGAGCTATTTTACTATGTTCCTGTATCAAATTCAGTCCCGGTAAAGGAGAAATATTTACCACATGATGGCGCCCGAACAGGGACACTTTCTCATCTCACGCGCCGGCGGTGCGCTGCAGGCCCGGTCTCCTGCCACAGCTGGACGGACAATAACGCGTACCAGCAGGATTTCCTGTATCTCCCTCCGGTCAAGCGGGGGCGACTGAGACTGCAATCAACACCCAGACGAGGCGGTGAGAAGTGCGAAGTATCCCGACCAGAGCCTAGCTGAGAGAGCAAGATCCGAGGTATACAGAGACCCACCAGTCCGACGTCAAGCCCAGTGTCCGACGAGTCGAGTCGAGTCCAGTCCAAATCCGAGTCAAGTTCAAGTTACTGAGGCCTTCCGTTTCCGAAGCTACCCGGTGAGTACCATTACTGGGGAGGCATTTCTGACGTGCACATAGGTTGTGCCGGTCAAGACGGGTTTGGGTACACAAATCCGGTCTGCACTGTTTTAGCAGTGTATCTGTACTGTTTAGCAGTATATCAAGTATTCCGAAGTGTCTAGTTATTATCTAGTTATTGTCGACAATTAAGCTTGGTGATTAGTTATGCAGACGATCATCATTGTTGTTTCAGTTAAAGGTTTAATGTTAAATGTTTGAAGTGTTTAAGTATATCGTGGTATGAATGACTGTTCATTATCGTGTTTATTGTATTAAGTCTGTTCAAATTCAAGTATCAGGTCAAAATCAAGTATAAGGTCAGTTCTCAATATGCCGTTCTTTTCGAAATTAAGACAGATCACTACCAGAAAAGGGGTTCTCGAAGAAGCCGTCCCTATTCCTCCTAGGGACACCCCAGGGCACTTTATGTATCACAAACATGGATTAGACGCTATATTATTTCTTGATTTATGGGTAGACTATACCAAGGGATTACCAGAAAGTCAGAGGTGGCCCACAGCAGGGACCTGGGATGCAGAGTGCATCATGAAAGTCGAGGAAGAGTTATGGAAAAGGAAAGTCAGACAGTCACAGAAAGACGCCGTTGAATTATGGCGTAAAGAATCACATAGACGAACAGAAAAAGCACGTAGACAGGAAGAGAAGAGTAAAGAGAATTCCAATAAAGTTCGAGAGAATCTATTAATTGAGGAAGGTATCCGAGTGAAATCAGAACAAATAGACAGACAAAGAAATGCCCTTATGAATGGTATGTATCCCCTTCTGGCCGAAGGATTACCTAAGGCTACTCCGGAAACGCCAAAAGACTTGCCAACCCCATTGTTCCCCATAAAGGTACATCCTAAGGGGCATCCTAGAACCGCAGAAGATGTTTTTCTTTCCTCATATTTAGATGACGCAGCTCCCGAGTATGCCAATTCCGCCCCACGTAGACCGCCTACCAGGGAGGTTCAACGCCAAGATCCAGTACCCGTATCCCTACAGCAACAAATCGAGTCACAAGTTCCGGCAAGCACATCGGTTTCTGTATCCGCTCCTACAGCTACTTCTATGGCTGTGTCCACACCTGTAGTTGCTGTGTCGCGTTCAACGAATCCTTTTACACCCGACGCCCCAGATGGAGCCGCGGGAGGAGCTACCAATGTCTTTTCTACGCCACCCAGAATAAATAAGCTTACTTTTCAAGAGTCAGCGCATTCACGTACACCCAAACTCCTTAGTGCCCGTGCGCTTAAGGAACTTCTTATAGATTGTAGATATGACCCGGTGCCTGGAAAAGAGGACGAAATGACCCTAGCATCATTGCGTATCAGACGAGCCGCAGTGTATTTAGCGAAGTTACCAGGAATGACTGCGCATCTAGATAATATATATCATTTTGTCCAAACAGGGCGAGATCCAGAATGTATTTACAGAGCTATGGAATACCAGAAAGTAGAGATACAGGGGGAACTGCTACGTTTCCTCATAAACTGTGTGATCAGAAATCAAGACCGACCGGGGGTAGACCCGGAAGCCATGAGAATTCTTACAAGATGGAGCCAGAATATATCAGAAGGGAGACATGATAAACAAAATTGTATAATAGCCATGTGCCGAAAGATCCGTAAAGAAATAGAACGCCTACACGAAGAGAGATTAGAGACAGACGAGTTCGAACAAAACGAGGAAGAAGGGCCAGGACTGCCCACAGGACAGTCAGACACCATAGCCTATGTAGGTAGAGGAAGATCTTGTAATAGGAATCAGACTAGATATCATACTGACTCAATACATCCGACGTGTCCAGATAATAACAGGAATTTTCAAATACCTATAATTAATATAAGGTCTAACGAGCATTCGTTCCAAACCGCCGACAAACTACTCCGAGAACGAAGGGGTTATCATTTCCTCGATTCTATGGATGAACAAGATTTAGCCAGGGCAGCTGTCCATTGGGTGGACAGTCCCGGAAAATATAGTGATGATACAGTAGTACGCACATTTTTGAATCTTACCCCAGATGAACAAAGGTTAGCTGGGATTTATATGATCCAACAACTCATTATACTATATCGGAGTCAGCATTCGGACCCTGGTCCCTTGCCTGACATACTGACTGAATTACTTATGAATAAATGGAGAGGTCCAGGTACTGAATTAATTAAAGAAATTCTAGAATCAAGAAAGCAGTATATTCTTTTCGTATGTTCAGAACATGTTCCATTGTCCGTCAAGGAAAGAACTACGTATCACATAGATAGACAGAATCCCTTACGAGAAGTGCACCCAATAAAGGGTGAGGACAATGAGTTTAAACGCGTATTTGTATATACGCCTATATCGAAAATAGAATTATTAGAAATGAAGAAAGTAGTACCCAGTCATGACAAGGACCCAGCGGGGTTTCACCGAGAAATTAAAGACATGTTACTCATGGGAGAGTATACCTACCCCGACATTATGACAATATTAAAGGTGTTGATGCCTGCTGGCATTTATGAGAAACTCAAAGAAAAAGAGTGGGAGGTAGGTGATCAAAAGATAGAATGGTCAGCATTAGAAGCAGAAGAAAGGGCCCGAGGTCCAGGTTCGGGGCTTGGGGACAAAACTAAGGCATTACCAGGACTACTAGTACAGGTACTGCCACGTTTATTAACTACGAAAAAGGAAGATTGGGGTACAATTTCAGCCTGTAAACAGAAGCAAGATGAAGACACTAGTGATTACTATGCCCGTTTTGAAAAATGTTTTGGTATAAATAGTGGCATAAAAGCAAGTAGCGAATCATACCCACATCTGTTTGTAACAAAATTAGTAGAAAATGCTCTGCCTCCAGTAAAGAATAGAGTATTAAAATTCGAAAGTACCTGGCAAGGTAACACTCCAACACAAATGTTACAAATGTTACAGTACCACCACAATAGAATTAAAGAGGAACAAGAACATGAACACAGACGCATGAAAGACACAAAAATGAAAATGCTAGTTTCCCAGACAGTTCCAGCTGAAGGACATAAAAAGGGTATGACACATTCCGATTCAGCAGGACCTGTAAAAGGGACATGCAATTATTGTAAAAAGCCAGGCCATTACGTACACGATTGTCCAGTTTTAAAACATAATATCGCCATAGGAAAAACACAAGAAAGATCACGGCCACTCAGACAAGACCAGAATGAACAAGGAGCTATACAGCATGTCCAGGCAATGCCAGCCGCACAACAGCCAATACAGTTTGTGCCGGCTGCACCCCCATTGCCTGTTGCTGCCACACAAACAACAACACGACAAATGTATCAGACCGCACAGTATGAATATCCCGAGTATCAGCGTTACGCATGAACTAGCCTAGAGAGGGAAGTTGACTTACCCCTTATCGAGATTCCTGTAGATCAAGAAGGACCTTATGTACATAGTAAATTATTAGGTCAAGATAGAAAATTTTTACTCGATACAGGGGCAAGTCGAACAACTATAAAACGTAGTGAAGTTCCAGGGGCACCCCTCTCAGGCTCACAGAATATTTCCCTTGGTTTTTCAGGCAAACCTATTGTTAATGAAGTGTCACAGCCTCTTCCACTCACGATAGGACCTCTGACCCGAACTACAGATTTACTGCTTACTAAATCATGTCCAGAAAATTTATTAGGAATAAAAACGTTAAAAGCTCTAGGAGCCATAATATGTTGTTCTCCGGAAGGAGTAAGATTGTTTTTACGTGATTTTAAAGGTCACTATGTATCTAGAGACATGGATCCCCGACTACAGACTTTACCTACACATCTATGGGCACAAGGCCCTACTGATGTTGGTTGCATGAATATTACACCATATCGAGTCACACTAAAGGCAGGAGTGGTGCTACCACGAATGCGACAATACAAGTTACCACCAGATGCTGTAGTGGCTTTACTACAAATCATTGACGAGCTCATTGCCCAAGGAGTAGTTGTGGAAACAGACTCCAATATATGTAATTCACCGATAATACCGATTCTTAAACGAACAGATCCGAAGGCCCCGCCAGTATATCGATTGGTTATTGATCTGCGCGAGTTAAACAAATGCATTGTGCCACAATTCCCTGTGGTCCCAGATATCTCGTCATTACTGACAGCTATTGATTCCGAAGCGACATTCTTCACTGTAATCGATCTCAAGAATGCCTTTTTCAGTGTCCCAATAGATCCGGAAAGCCAATATTTGTTCGGATTTAGTTTAAATGGACGTAGCTTTAAATTCTCACGCGCACCTCAAGGATTTACAGAAAGCCCCAGCATCTATAGCCAAGCATTGAAACGAGAACTTGACAGTATCCACATGCCAGTTAACACGGCTCTGTTTCAATACGTCGAAGATCTGCTGATCACCGCAAGAAGTGAACCTGAATGTGAGAAAGCATCACTGACAGTTTTACAATTTCTAGCCGAAAAAGGGCACAAGGTGTCCCCTTCTAAGCTGCAATTCTGTGTCCAGCGAGTTGTTTATCTTGGACACTCGCTGGACAAGGAGGGAAGGCAGCTTACACCCGACCGCATTCAGTTGATAGCTAACATGCCAATACCCAAGACACAAAAGGAGGTGCGGGCTTTCATAGGCCTCACTTCATATTGTAGACAGTGGATCCCGCAATATGCATTCCTAGCAAAACCACTCATTCAGTTGACAACCCAGGAGGCAGCCACATCGACTGTTCTCCCTTGGACTCAGGAACACACACAAGCTTTTGAAAAACTAAAGAAAGCTTTATGTCAAGCACCAGTTTTAGCAACACCATGTTACAGAAAACAGTTTACACTCTTTGTTACAGAACGCGAAGGTACTGCTTTGTCAGTACTCACACAGGAACAAGCAGGAGCACACAAACCATGTGCTTATTTTTCTAGTACATTAGATCCCGTAGCTCAGGCTTTGCCTGCATGTCTGAAATCAGTGGCAGCAACAGCCTTAGCAATCAGACAAAGCGATGCCATAGTGTTAGGACATCCATTAACAGTTCAAGTACCACACGCAGTAGAGGTTCTTGTAAATAGAACACAAACACAACACTTGACCGTAGCACGACTTACAGGGTATGAACTTACATTGTTTCAGCCACATATAGAAATAAGACGCTGTAACACATTGAATCCTGCCACACTTTTGCCAGTAATCGGAACAGACCCACTAGCCCATGACTGTATTGAAGTTATTACTGTAACGACAAAACCCAGACAAGACTTGACCGATGTTCCATTGTCAGATCCAGACCTGACATTTTATGTCGATGGTTCATGCATGAGAACAAGTACAGGAGAGTTAGTAGCCGCTTATGCAGTCACAACAGATACTGAAGTCATTGAAACTAATCGTATAAATACTTTGTCAGCTCAAGCCGCAGAGCTCATCGCTCTGACACAAGCCTGTATTCAAGCCACGAATAAAAAAGTCAACATATACACTGATTCACGTTATGCATTCGGAGTTGTACATGACTTCGGCGTGCTGTGGCGAGAGAGAGGTTATTTAACTTCCCACGGTGCCCACATTCAGCACGGACCCCTCATTCATGCATTATTAGATGCAATACATCTACCCACTGCAATATCAATTATGAAATGTAAAGCCCATACAAAGGTTACTGATACCATTTCCCAAGGCAATGATCTAGCCGACAGAACAGCTAAACTGACTGCTCAAACTCAAACCCCCGATATGACAAAGACAATAGTCCCGACACCGACACATTGTATGACAGTTAAAGCTCCTACTCTTGACGTAATTGACATACAGACACATGCTACACCGGACGAAATAAAGAAATGGACTGAATTAGGAGGGATCCAAACGGACCAAGGATGGATGATGAAGGAAAGGTCTGTATGGTTCCTCCCTGATTCAATGGTCCAAGTCATAATTAACACTATACATAGTCCAGCACATCTAGGAGAAAAAGCTATGCTAGATAGCATTCAACACATTTGGTTTAATAAGCATTTACGAGCAGCAGCCAAACAAAAGGTCCGTACCTGTATGATCTGTTGCCAGTTCAACCCAGGAAAAAGTGTTCCCGTAGAACAGGGTGGATTTCAGCCTCCTGATCACCCTTTTGAAGTCCTACAGATGGATTATATCCAGATGGAACGATGTCGAGGATTCAAATATGTTCTCGTAGTTGTCTGCGCTCTGTCCCGTTGGACAGAGGCGTACCCGGTTTCAGATTACACTGCCCCGACTACTGCCAAACAGTTGGTTCGAGAATTCTTCCCACGATACGGTTTACCACGTGTTGTCTACTCAGATAACGGCCAGCCGTTCTCATCCGAATTAATGAAACACGTTTCACTTCTGTTAGGTTATCAGTGGAAATTCCACTGTGTCCGACATCCCGAGGCAGCAGGTCTCGTAGAAAGACATAACCAGATACTGAAAATCAGACTGTCCAAAATATGCAGAGAGAAAGGGGTCGACTGGATAGTAGCATTACCAGTTGCACTCTTTTACATGAGAATGGTAGCACACTCTAGAACAGGGCTATCCCCGTATGAGGTGATCTTCGGTAGACCACCGAATATGTGGGGGACGCCCATACCACGCAAAATAACTGATATTGACTGTAATATGCTGACAGATTACTTGGCTTCCTTGATGTCTGCACTACAATCTTCTCGTTCACAGGTAGCTGCAGCCTTTCCCGACAACACTGAGGTGAAACCCCATGACGTTGTTCCGGGTAATCTTGTCTTTGTGAGAAATTTCGACAGAAAGACTCAACTGGAGCCCAGGTGGAAAGCACCCAAGTTGGTCCTGTTGACCACAAGAACAGCCGTGAAGATCGAGGGCCGCAAGGGCTGGATTCATTCAAGCCACATAAAAAAATGTCATGGACTACCTTCGGATATAGACATTGTACCCTGCACTCCCTCCCAGACTGATACAAAACTCCCTTTTGTTGAACCTAACAAATCTGAAAATTACAAACTAAAGCTTAGGCCCACCAAGTCGAGCAATTTGATTGTTTAAGTCCTCTCCAAGGTGAAGCGGTTGAATTGTCTCTGACATGTATCCCCTGGACCTAAGTAGAGGAAATACCGGAAAAATATTGAAACGACAGGCGTATTGTAAATCACTGCGTAGCCACTGTATAGTGACATTATTAATTTTGTTTTTATTGAGTCTTTTAATAATTATTACAAGTATGTTGTTGCACATATATTACCCTATTTCTAGACATGTTTATAATGTTGCTGCTGAACATTCTTTTAGTGACTTACCTCCGCATGAATTGTCTTATAGACTTGCGCTGCGCAATAACACTTTCATTAGTATGTTACATCATTCCCATCAGACTAGTAACGCCACCAATTGTTGGGTGTGTGGCCGACTCCCTCCCTATCAGAATTATGAAGGAGTCCTGCCTTTCTTTCCGCATCCATTTACACATAATGGCTCCTGTGGGGCATGGTTTAGTTTAATTAATTCCATAGACTCAGACACAGCAGTTTACCAAGACCATTGGATATGGGGAAACCTGAACCTAGTTTTACTCAAAGTCTGCTACCCTGACAAGGAGGGTCGCCCCAAAAGAACAGGAACTGATCTAGAAAATGAAGTATATGGATTAGGTAATTTTACACCTAATCTCATGATTCTAAATGTCGTATCCGAAGTTGAGCTAGTCTTACCCACCATGTCAGTATTCCCAGCAAAAGGTGAATTGTGTGTAAGAAAGGTTGGTTCTATACATATGGGCCATAGTAAATGCACTACTACAGTAGAATTCAGTGATCAAGGCAAATCTTCATTCAGAACTTCTCGCCACTCCTACTTTATATGTGGTCAGACTGCATATATGCGTCTACCTCTAGATTGGGATGGTACCTGCTACATAGCATTCCTTTTGCCACCTGTTTTCCTAGCTCCTCCTGATTATTACAGAAATATTCATTTAGTACACAACAGAGAACGGAGAGATCTCCCCATTGTCGATTACACTGAGACGGCATGGGACAAGTATGTAGATTTTAATAAAGGCATCTTTCCCTATATAGGTACTGTTACTAATAGTAAGCTAATACGTAGATTAACTAGAACCCTTGAAGCAGTAGTGAATGAAACTATTTCCGCCTTAGGCAATTTAACAGAAGAACAGTCTGCTATGCGGATTGTTGTGCTTCAAAATCGTCTTGTCCTTGACGTCATCCTGGCTGATAGAGGCGGAGCTTGTAGGGTCATCGGATCAAGCTGCTGCGTATTCATACCAGAAAATTCGCCATCCGTATATAAAGCCATCACTCGCCTTCATAAGATAGTAAGCCAGATACACCAGAACCCAGGCACTTGGACTTGGTCCAGTTGGTTTTGGAATACGGTATCAGCCTGGGGATGGAGAGTTTTATCCTTCCTAGGTATTGGCCTTCTCATACTATTCAGTTGCTGTCTATGTCTGCAATGTGGACCAGCAATTTGTGGTCTATGTGCCACATCGTGCATTCCACATCAAGATTTTCATTCAAGATCCCGGAAGAAGAAAGAAGAACAAATGATGCTATATGAACAGATCAATGGATTGATGAAGATTGATATCTCTTGAAGGGCAAGAAGGGGACAAGGAGGGAATGTGGAAATATGGATTTTTCTGGTCAGTTATGTCCCCTATCTTGGACCCCAACGGTTCTATGTGCATGTCGCAAGTACATGTATGCTCCCTCCAGTTCCAGTAATGATGACGCAAACACATGTGCGTCCACCGTCAACATGTCCTCTGTCAGATCCGCCATAAATGGGCTGGATATTCCATTCCTAAATATGAAAGGCCACCGGCTTTATATGGTTCACTTATGCCATTTTACAGTCCAGGCAAGTAGGCCCTGATTCTGTCATCGAACTCCTTTTGCCTTCTGCCTCTGAAAGCTCCAGTTCAAGCCTGCATCTGTGACCATGAACTTTGTCTCATTCTCTGCGCGGCTCACGAAGCCTGACATCAGCCTATTCTCTGCCAAGAACTGTATTTCACCTTCGAATTATCTGCTTCCCCCTCAGCCGATGCATTCCTGCCTAGTAGCTTAAGTAAACATTCTTCCAGTTACCAAGCAAAAAGGCCCATCTTCTCTGTCCTCATGCAAGTAATTCATAGCCCTGTTACCATGGAATATTCCTACCCCCTCGCATTCAGTGTAGACACCTAGACGCTTGTACACGCACGCACAGTCAGTATAGAATAGATTCTGTCCGAGAGTCCTTCTTTTGTGGATAACATAGTTCTTTAAACATAGGATGTTAGATATGATTTGGGATTAGGTTGACTTGACCCCCCAGACTTCCTGTCTCCACACGTAGAGCTAAATGTCAAGTCCCCGTCACCCCCTAGTTACACGTCAATTACACGTCAGACTGCTGCGCGCGCATCAATGCCAAGTATTATCTTATAGATCCACCTATGTATTACATCATAGCCAATCATGTTCCTTTTTACTCATTATTACACCCATTTTCGGTTACGCAAACCAAACGTCGATGTCCTTATCAATTGTTACGCCTACTGTATTCACTTCATTATGATGTATGTATTATAAAAGTTACTGCTTGTCAATAAAGTATGTACTTCACTTCCTGAACTCCCGTGGTGATGGAACTTGAAGCATCCGATTATAATCGCTTATTGGAATAAAGCCCATTCTGAAACTCTAATATCACGGATTCTGCCTCTCATTTCATTGAGCTATTTTACTATGTTCCTGTATCAAATTCAGTCCCGGTAAAGGAGAAATATTTACCACAGAGGACAGAAATTGACCATATTCCATAAATACGGTGCACTCCGGCCCTTTTACTTAGGAGTAGGGCAGCGCAGCAAGGTGCATTGTTGCTCTGTCCTACTTCAAAATCCCATAAATGAGGCCTGAGAGCGACGGAGAAACATAGAGAGGGTGAAGAGAGGGGAGAGTGAGAGAGAGAGAGAGAGAGAGAGTGTGAGAGTGAGTCCAGGGCCTGCAACATTTATTCAACATTTGAGAAATGATTTGTGTGATTTAACTCTGCAAAGTTGTTAATCATATATATAAAAAGACTGATAATTAAACGTAATCCTATATAACATCAGTTACTATTGTTTGAAAAAGAGTAAGGATCATGAAAAATAAACAGCAATGGCTGCATTGTCAATAAATTATGCAAACGGTAAAAAGCAGTGTAGATAACATGAAAGCTTTAGAGAATTGTGGAGTTTGAGCACATTGCCCTCAGCATTTAGTTTATATTGCTAAACATTTTGTTCCAAGAAAGTATTTATTAATTCAAAGCTTGAAACTGAGACTTGGGAATAACTTTTCACAGAATAAAAGAAAGAGGGCGCTATTAGCATGCAATACTTGATAGAACTGCTATAAATTGTACCTTTTCATTTAGTGGCTGACCTGACCTTTTAGGTAAATGTAGAATTATGGACAAGTTATTAAATCTGCCTCGCAGAAACATTCATATTTTTTCTTTCAGTGGATATGGTCAAAAGATTAAAAATGTCTCTCTTTTCCAAAACTCATCAGAGAGCAAAGGTCTAGCTCATTGTTGAAGCCAGCAATATTTTAGTTCCACATTTAGCGGAGCTCTCTCTCTCTCTCTCTTTCTCTCTCTCTCTCTTGGAGCGGTGTGAATGAAGGGCACATTTTTATTTTAGATGAAAAAGTTTGAATTTGTGTGGGGTCCGGTTGAGAGTGAATGGAAAATGAATTTAGCAGGTGATTAGGTCAATTCACAGGGGCATATTCTCAAGGAGCTAACGCCGAGTTATCTGCAGTTTAGTGCAGCCAAAATCGCGATAGAATTACCACCCCATTCACAAGCTGGTGCAAACAGCCGATACCACCAGTTTTCCGGCGATAGCATCCTCAAAAAGCATCGCCACGGATGACCCGGCAACTATCGCTAATGAGGTGCAGAGTAGGCTTTCCTGAGCAAAAAGCTGCGACTACACCACTCTGTGACATTCACAACGACCAGCCTGATCTGCGATAAGAAAACAAAATATGCAATAAGGCACGTTAGCAACAGGAAACTAACACCTGCTCTGACCTGGTGCAAAGTCAGACGACAACTGGCAGCAGCCAAGGGAGCACAGCCCATAGCCAAACATGAAGAACAACAGATGCCTCCCAGCAACTGAACATGCAGTCCAGAGCACCAAGAGGGCAACAACACACTCCGCCACCCCCCCGGATCCCACCAACCTCCCCCTCCCTCCCGACAAAGAGAATGTAATTTAACTCCACGAAACCATGACCCAAACAAATCGCCTGAAGCCACACAACCACAACACCTACCATACAGGTGTGGCCACAAAAATGCAAACACACATCCATATCATATAACCAAAAAAAACATTTATCACAGATGACACAAAAAAACAATCATGAAGAGGCACGGCGGGTTTCCTCCGGGATTTCCGTAAGTCACAGCCCTCAAAACAGAAAGACAGATAAGAAGGTGTGACATGCGACAGAGAGGGAGAGCAACAGAGAGAGAGAGAGAGAGAGAGAGAGAGCGAGAGAGGGAGAGAGGCAGAGAGAGGGAGTGAGGGAGAGAGGGTGAGAGGGAGAGATGGAGAGAGAGGGAGTGAGGGAGAGAGGGTGAGAGGGAGAGATGGAGACAGAGGGAGAGAGGGAGAGAGAGGGAGAGAGAGAGGGAGAGAGCTAGGGAGAGTGCAGACACTGCAGACACAGGCCCCACTGCTCACCTGCAGCCATTGGTGTGTCTCCAACCACGTGCCGGTACACACTGCAGTCCCCCAGGTCACTCATCTGAAACAGTTGCCAGAGACATGAATGGCGGAGTCCATACAGTGTAAGAAGTGAAACGGAAGTTTCCATTCCAATCTCTCGTGGTCCCTAAGGTTTCAACAATAAGTTAAACATTTTTAACATTCGTAAAGACCAACTTTTTACTATTTATCACGATGTAAAAGATTTACAATCAGTCACTTTTTAGTACATCTCAATGTTTTATAATCTCATTTTGAGAAATTCCATACCTACAATAGTGTATTTTCAAACTCAAAGTATAAGTATATCAGTAAGAAAAATCACATGACTTCTTGTATGATTTTAAGCCAGATCCCAATGCATTTTGGGTTTTAGTAACCCTTCTTCAGGGTGCCCAACTTTACGGGCAACATGATCAGGATAAAAACATCTGCCGGAACAGTCAAAAGAAAATTTCTATCGGAGTATAATAATACAATCAAAACAGTATAATGCTATGCTGTCAATTACAAAACTAAGAAGGTATGTGCTTGTGCCCCCTGCATGACCGAAACCAGGTGCATGTGAGAATGTCAACCGATCGCGACAATCATCCATGTGTCCACCCGAAACAAACCTTGTGAGGGTACAATCACCGAGCCCTTGTGTGTAAAAATAGCTAAACTCAAAAGAGCGCATGTGCTGTAGTCAAATATGTCAGCACAAATAAAATATTGGATTACTTCACAAAATTCAGAATGAAAGAGTTTGAAATTACCGAAGGTGCTTCGGTAGAGTAACATGCGCTGTATAAAATGTGTTGCAGCTTACCAAACTCCGGGGCATATCAACAACAACCGGCGATAATTATCGCTCAGCGCTCTTAGCGTGAGGATAATTATCGCCGGCTAGCGTGAATTTTTATCGCTGAGATAGCGTGCTATTAGCAACGCTTATCTCAATAGCGATAAAAATCTACGCGCTAACAGGCTAACGTGAGATTATCGCTGGAAACCCAGCGATAATCACACGTTACCTTGTTGATAGGGACTGGCAAACTTAGCCATGATATCCTCCTTCCATAGGATATCATGGCTAAGTCTGAAAATTAGCAGACGTAAAAAAGCAGCGTTAACCGCGGTTAGCGCTGCTTTTTTTGTCTCTAACAGGGTTAGCGACATTCTTGATAATAGGAGAAATGTCGCTTAGCGACATTTCTCCTATTATTTTACTCTGGAATGCCCCCTTTGCATCTCATTAGAGATGCAAGGGGAAGCGTAGAGTAAAAGGGTGCTAACATGCAAATTTGGGTCTTAGCACCCTGTTGTTGATAGGGCGCTAGTTTTATCTCTGCTTTTTTGGCTTTTAAAGCCAAAAAAGCAGAGATAAAGCCCTTGTTGATATGCCCCTCCGTAATTTACAAACATATGAAAGCTGAGCTGCAAAGATAACGAAAACAATAACAAAACTAAACTATAAAGCGTTATCCCCACTGCCAACACCAATAATGCTCTCCAGAGCCCTACCTTAATCTGAATCGCAAGCCAGCGAAGATAATCTGTTTGAAGATAAATCGTAAGCAAACACGTTAAAACCCGACTTATTTATTGAAGAATCGCGATATGATGAGTGCTCACAAGAGCCCTACCTTGTAGTAAATGTCTTGCCAGCGTGGATTATCTAATGGAAATAAAACGTAAATGAACACATTAAGAATGTCCGTATTGACTGTGAAATCATCACACGTTTACGGAAAACCTCGCGAGAACTCACCGGCGTCTGACGTATCCCGGAAGTCAAAATCACGTGTCCTTGTGATAAACGGTTGTAAACCAATGGACCGTGCAGTTCATTTAAATAGTGAGTGAGGCGACCATGAAGTGAATAGTGAAAACTTTATTAGTAGAGCCTGGGTAAACACTATATATGTTAAACCTGGTGATCTGGTGATGATAACTCTAGTGCACACTCACAAGTGTTATCAGAAACAGCGGTAAAATAAAGGGTGGATGGCCACAGTTACTCAACACGAAAAATAAAAAAGAAAAGTTAAAACTTCACTCTCTGCGATGATGTAACCACAAAGATGAGTTAACCAGGTAAAAAAAGTGTAAAAAGTGGTTCGATCTCAACCAGGGATGCTGTGAATATCTGGACCATGTAGTGAGTTCAAGCACAGAGGGACCTGCACTACACCAGCGTCACCGGCAATGCTTGCCACAGGGGAGCCTACAGCTCCCAGACTGCTCCTTGGGCTGACACAGCTGGGCTCATCACGCGCCAGGAGGCGCTTAAAGATCCTCGCGGCTCCCGCTTCGTGGGACCCGCTCTACACAGGCATCACCGGCAACGCTTGCCACAGGGGGAGACTACAGCTCCCAGACTGCTCCTTGGGCTGACACAGCTGGGCTCATCACGCGCCAGGAGACGCTTAAAGATCCTCGTGGCTCCCGCTTCGCGGGATCCGCACTACACCGGGATCACCGGCAACTCTTGCCGCAGTGGGAGACTACAGCTCCCAGACTGCTCCTTGGGCTGACACAGCTGAGCTCATCACGTGCCAGGAGGCACTTAAAGATCCTCGCTGCTCCCGCTTCGCGGCACCCGCGCTACACTGGCGTCACTGGCAACGCTTGCCACAGGGGGTGACTACAGCTCCCAGACTGCTCCTTGGGCTGATACAGCTGGGCTCATCACACGCCAGGAGGCGCATAAAGATCCTCGTGGCTCCCGCTCCACGGGACCCGCACTACACCGGCATCACCGGCAACGCTTGCCACAGGGGGAGACTACAGCTGCCAAACTGCTCCTTGGGCTGACACAGCTGGGCTCATCACGCACCAGGAGGCGCTTAAAGATCCTCGCGCCTCCCGCTTTGTGGGACCCGCACTACACAGGCGTCACCGGCAACGCTTGCCACAGGGGGAGACTACAGCTCCCAGACTGCTCCTTGGGCTGACACAGCTGGGTTCATTACATGCCAGGAGACGCTTAAGGATCCTCGCAGCTCCCGCTTCGCGGGACCCACGCTACACCGGCGTCACCGGCAACGCTAGCCACAGGGGGAGACTACAGCTCCCAGACTGCTCCTTGGGCTGATACAGCTGGGCTCATCATGCGCCAGGAGGCGCATAAAGATCCTTGCTGCTCCCGCTCAACGGGACCCGCACTACACCGGCGTCACCAGCAACGCTTGCCACAGGGGGAGACTACAGCTCCCAGACTGCTCCTTGGGCTGACAGAGCTGGGCTCATCACGTGCCAGGAGGCGCTTAAAGATCCTCGCGGCTCCCGCTTCGCGGGACCCGCTCTACACAGCTGTCACCGGCAACGCTTGCCACAGGGGTAGACTACAGCTCCCAGACTGCTCCTTGGGCTGACACAGCTGGGCTCATCACGTGCCAGGAGGCGCTTAAAAATCCTCACGGCTCCCGCCTTGCGGGAGGCGTGTGGGCGCGCCCGGGCAAAGCCCGGGCAAAGGGCCGGCCCATCCTTGCCTGTCTGTGACCAGAAGAGGCTGGGCTGTGCCACCCCTCCAACGCCAGTAACGGGTAAGCAGAAGCAACTATGTAGTCAAGACCAGGGCGGGCTAAAAGCAAAGATGCCAAGAAAGTCAGCATCTATTATATCTTACTTAACCTCGGCGATGGGGGCCCTGAACAAGAAAATCGCCACTGCAGAAAAAGAGCTGGGCTTGGGCATGAGGGAAGACTCAGACGAGCGGAATGTTATACCCGACTCTGTGAGAAATATTCCCGTTCCCCTGGATCCCCTGGTTCTGATAACAACACCATTACTTGCGCAGGGTTCTTCAACTGGGGTTGCTGTTCAGACTGGGGATATGGTTGATGTTACTGATGAGCCTTTGCCAGTTCTGGAGGAGGTTACAAAAGGCCCGCCTCGGGGACCCATTGGTAAAAAGAGAATCCTCAGAAAAACATGTAAACGGGCTAGAAGTCTGAACAAAAGTAACTCTATTCAAGGGAATGCTGTGAGTGAACATATTGACCAATCCATTCGGAATATAGTGGAGGAGATGTTTCCATCACGGCTGGAACTTGCTGTCACTAGCATAGCCAAAGACATTATAGATACTTTGAATACCTGTGTTGCTGGGATTCTGAAAAAATGTGAGCGTATCGATTCCTTTTTAACAGCTTCGAAATCGTTACTGGCTACCCCTAGTTTAACTATCGTTCCAAAAGTCCAACTGGAGTCCAGGTTATGTTCTGATATAGACATTACGGATGGTCAATAACATCCCCTATTACTAGGGGATGGGTTTGAATCTGGTTCTTTGGGGAGACGTGTGGCACACCATGGCCCCGTTGAGAGAAGGGTCCTTCTAGCCGTCCTAATGGGTCTCCTGTGGATATGACAGCTAATGTACAGACCTTGGTAGCCAGTGGGCCCCTACTCTCACAGGAGAGGCCCGTTAAACCCAAATGTTGTAGCCTTAATTTCCTCCCAGAAGCAGGACCTCTGGTCGCGGTCCTTGTAAGGGTGCCACCACTTGGTGTAGACGACAAAGAGTCCATCCCGGCCCTGATATCAAAAGCCAAAAAATGGTGTGATCAGTACTGTACTGGAAATACTGAGATTTCCTCTAGTATTATAATGGCCAGGAGGGTGAGGTGGGTGGGCAATTGTCCCAAACAAGTTGATGGAGATTGTATCATTGTCAACTTTTTAAACAGATATGTAGCTGACAGATTGTTTTGGGATGCTTCGGATTTGGGGAAGGGGAAGGGGGTATTATAGCTCTGCCACTGGGTTTCTTTTATCCCCCAGAAAACCGACTAAATGCACCTGTTAAAATTTACCCTGAGGTATATTCGAGGAGGCAATATCAGCACCCCCCACGCTATGTTGAAACTAATAACTTGGAGGGCTGCCCAGAAAGCCCCAGTATTAAAGACAAACTAGTCCCGCAATCATCTTTTAGGAATACAGGTCTTGAAGGTGGGGGTATATCCTTATCAAACAGATTTTCTCCACTGTCTCAGAGGAGAACGCCTGACTATACTCATCACCTGACTGCTTTTTGAAATCTGGTTATAATTTAGAGCCCACTGACTTGGTAGTCCCCCAAAATTGTAATATCATTAGCTGGAAAATTGCGGGTCTTAGATCTAAAAGGGATGATCCCAGATGGCTAGATTTTATAAAAAATATGATCTTATTGCTCTCCAGGAAACATGGGAGAGGGAGAGCAATTTCTAGTTGGATGGGTTTAAAACATTTTGTTCACCTGCGCGCCCCACTAAGACAGGTAGAGCCAAGGGGGCTTTAGTGCTTCTATTTTCTTTAAAGTTAAAAGGCTCCACAAAATTGATGGAAGTAAGTTCCCATCATTGTCTGATAGTAGAATTATGCACCCCCAATCTGTCTAAAATATTATTAATTAATTTTTATAATTCGGGGGAATGTGGTTTTATGAATGTACATTTATCCTTTTTGAAAAGTTTTGTAGAAGTCTATAGGGCGAAGCAATCCACTTTTTTCCAAATTATACATATGGGTGATTTTAATATTCATCCTTGTGATATGAACTGTTTTGTCGATGATAAAATGGGCCCTGATTATTCGGTACCACCGCACTTTGAGCACACGCAACAGGGGGAGGCCTTGGAGGATCTCCTAGCCGGAGCTGACCTCTTTGAACCTGGTTTTAACGATCCATTAGAGCGGGTCCAGACATTTAAGGCCAAGGGAAGGGATACCACTATTGATTATATATTTTTGTCTCCCTCCATGCTAGTTAGTGTAGTGTTCTATAATGCAAGGGTGTCCATTTTTAGCGATCATAAACCAGTAATTCTTGAGTTACACAAAGACTTGGGACTTTTGTGTTTACTGGGCAGGAACCCGGAAATTAACCTGGTGCCAACAACTTACCAGGGGAGAAGGCTCAAATGGTCAAAGGTAATCCTGGAATTTTTCTTTGCCAATCTATGTATGAAGGCTAAAAATGATATCGCAAAATGCACAGATTACACTTCACCAAAAGCAGAGGTTATTATAGCCTTTGAAGGTATTTGTGGACAGGCAGCAATGGACTTGACTGTCTCAATGAAATCAAGATCTAATTCTAGTGAAAGGTGGTTTGATGCAAACTGCTCCAGGGCTCATTGAAATTTAATACAAGCCCTGAAAAAAAAACAAGAGATAGTAAGCAGATAGCTAGTCTCACGAAGCATTATAAGCTAATGGTACACACCCGCAAAAGTGAGATCAAATCAGAGGCCTGGAACGCATTAATGTCCGCAGAAGTCTTAAAGGATAGTTCGAAATTCTGGGCTATTGTCAATACACCCTTTTTTGTGGGCGTAGAGAATGATAGCCTGGAAACTAATATCTCAGAAGAGCAGTGGTTAGTGCACTTTGAGACTATTTATGGATCAAGTGAGGCCCAGGATCCCTTTCCAGTTTTAGATACATATGGTGGTCTCCCTTTGCTATTTTTTAACGAGGGGGACATCAAAAAGGCAATATTCATTTATTCATCATAGACATCTACCAATAAGGCCCTGATTGTGTGCCTGCAGATTTGTATAAAGGTGAACCTAAATTTTGGGCCAAAATTTTAGCAAATGTATTTAATGCTGCAGTAGTGCAGGGGTTTCCCGTATCCTGGTCACGATCTACTATTATACCAGTTTTTAAAAAAGGTCAAGAGGTGATCCACGGTGCTATAGGCCCATATCATTGATTGACTCTGCCGTCAAAATTTTAGGAAAAGTGATTTTGGCTAAAGTTACTGTAGTGATGAGGCCAATCCAAGAAGTGATAAGTTGGTAGTTTATTAGCTACATACAGAGCAGAGAGACCGCACCCACTCTGCCAACAGCTTCAGCATGAATGTAATCACATCATTGCCTGGTACCGACGTAAACATTCTAGAATACTTACACATGAGAATACAGATAAGCTGCAATACAACATACCTTCTCTTCTTCTAAAAAAATTAAATTAAAAAAAAAAACTAAAAAAAAAAAAACACAAACTTCATGACCTGTACCTAGCAGGTTTAACAATCTTTCTTGAGCTTTTCCTCAATTGAACTTGATCACACACAGGAAAAGAATTATTTATAGGACGAGAGTCCAAGGTACTGTCACAAACCTTGACCACTCTGTTGAGATTCCACCAATGCCCCCCATCCACCATAACAGCATTACCAAGAATTTTGATGACTCTAACAGGAGGACTAAATTTGCTGTTGCCTTTCTTAGCATGAAGACCACTTTTGATTTTGACAATATCCCGCACTTCCAGTGAAGTCACTTTAACACCTTTGCGAGAATCAAACCACTCCTTTTGTTTGGATTGAGCTGCAGACGTATTCCTACTCACTGAAGACAACAGATGAGCAACATCAGACCTAACCCATCTGCTCATCCAAGCAGGTTTGAAACTGGAGTTAGGTTTACGTCCTCTCAACAACTCAAAAGGTGAAATTTTGGTAACAGAATGAAGTGTAGTTCTGTAAAACCACATCATGGCATTGAGTGCTTTACAAACATCATGACCACCAGCTCTAGCCCACTTAATACACTCACCTACCACCCTATTCATTCTCTCAACCAAACCATTACTCTGAGGATGATAGAGTGAGCTTTTATGATGTTTTATCCCACAATCCTTCAGAAAAGATTCAAATTCTGTACTGATAAATTGCTTCCCATTGTCTGAAATCAATGTCTCCGGAAAACCCTCTCTCAACCACACATCCTTAAGAAAATCTATAACGGAAATAGTGTTTGCATCCTTCACCATTTTGATCTCCGGCCATTTGGATGTATAATCCATTAAAACAAGTATAAAACGGAAACCACCCGGGAGAACTTCATAAGGACCCATGACATCAATTCCCAGTTTAGACCACAGGCTTTTTGGGCACTCAATGGGCATTAATGGAGGAACCGAGACCTTTAAACTTTTGTCAGAAGAGCCAGAAACACAACAACTGGACACCATCAAATCAATCTCAGAATCCATCCCTGGCCACCAATACACATCCCTGATATGGTGAACGTTGAGCCCAGATGACCCTCATGAGCCCTTTCAATAATAGTTTTCGGGAAAATGACAGGAGGATTAAACTTTTTACCCCTGAGTAACAATCCATCTTCCATGGAGAGTTCATCCTCAACCTTCCAGAAAGGTTGCAGAACACTGTTTTGCTGTCTGACTCCGTTACTTACTTCCCGCTTTTCAGATTTGGAAAAGTGCGTTGGAATTTATGCACATCACTCAATTGTACACGTTACATGGATTTCTGATTACATGGATATTTTCGTAACTCATTTTGATGGCCTGCATCTATATGTACTTTACATCGTCTAAAATATAGCGCTGTGAAACCCATGCAAAATATCCATTTGAATTCGCATCGTGGAATTCTCTAGTTTCGATCGCAGGATCTTAGTTGAATCATATACTTTTTGAATCACATTAATAATCGTATGTACTCTACATCGTCCAAGTAGAGCCCTGAAGAAGTTCTTGCCTCAAAGAACGAAACGCGTTGGCTGATTTCTCATTTTATGAAAAAATACATATAAGAATAAAAGGAACTTTAAGGACTTCCTATCACGTTTGGACTGGTGCACCTTCCTCTTTTGTGCAAAAAGATCTTTCCCAAAAATGAGAACATCATCCTGAAATACAAGGACACCATCAAGATCTCTGAGCATGTTGCCCATTATCCTCTGAAAGACGGACGCTGCAGACGATATCCCAAAAGGCATGCGACAGTAGCGAAACGTCTCCAGAGGTGAAACAAACGCAGTCAGATATCGTGATTCAGGATCCAGTTCTACTTGATGGTATGCACTGGCCAAGTCTAATTTAGAAAAGTACCGTGCACCTTTTGTTGAGGCAAATAAGTCACTGATTTTGGATAAAGGGTGGGAATCCACCCATATCTCCTTATTTAGGGACCTCAAGTCCACACAGACTCGAAGATCCCCCCCCCCCCTTTTTCTTGCAACGACTAAAGGAGAAAGCCATAAAGAAGAGTCTGTAGGCTCAATTATTCCTTTGGCACACAACTCCTTTAATTCTTTTTCCAAATCGTCCCTAACGCTGAAAGGAACCCCTCTTAGTTTATGTTTAATGGGAAGGGCACCTTCTTTTACAATAATCTTGTGTCTGAACCCCTTAATTTTCCCCAATTCATTACTGAAAACCTCAGGGTATTTTTCCTTGCATAGTGAGCTGGTGTCTTCGCAACCAACAACTAACACTTGTTCCTTTTCACCAGGTTTCAGTATCATGCCAAAAAGGCCCTGATGAAACCAGCCTAATATATTGAGACCTTTTACAGCAACATAAATTTTCCCTTGAATCCTCCTCCCTATAAATTGCAACTCATCTTCGAAATATCCCAGCAAATCTATTTTACGTCCTTCATAGGAGACAGGAGAACGATCAGGGGGACATAAGGATTGGGAACCATTCCACTTTTCTTCAAATAATTTCTGAGTAATCATAGTGATTTTTGCTCCAGAGTCAACCAAAAGCTTCACAGTGTGCTCCCCAACCTTGATGTCAACAATGGGATCAATGCATAGAGATGGGTCGCCTGTGACGACATTCCCCGACACGTTAGACCAGACTGAATCCAACTCATTCTCACTCCTTACAACAGAAACAACTTCCAAGTCTGACTCTCCATCAGATTCGATGCTGCAAACAGCAGGTTTGCTTACATTCTTTTTTTTTAAACATACTTTCGCAAAGTGCCCCATTCTTTTACAATAGTTACACATGACATTGTTGGCGGGACAACGTGAGCCTTTGCTATGCGGAGGATTACCACACCTAATGCACATACTTTTAGAAAAAGCTTTACCAGGATTATTGGTATCTTACTTAGGCTTTGGGGTTTGATGAACAGATTGTGGAGGCTTACCACGATATTTAGAATTACTGTTAGTGCTAACGGCATTAATGGCATCCTGTGGTTTATCATCGAGCTCTTTAAGAGAAACCATAGAAATCTCTATACTCTTTGCAATCTTTAGAATTTCATCTAGAGATGGATCTCCCAAGGTTAACAATTTTTGGCGAATGTACTTGTCCTTGCATTGGCACACAAACTGATCTCTAATTAATTGATCTGTGAAATTTTGAAATTTGCACTCAGCTGCCAATCTGCGCAAAACCGAAATGTACCCATCAACATCCCCTCCTTCCATTTGCTTTCTTTTGAAAAACTTGTGCCTCAATACCATAAGGCTAGGCTGCTTATCAAATCTTGTTCTTAATTTAATGACCGCCTCTTGATATTCGTCAATACCATTCAATTCTTCCTCTGAGAGGGATGGTAAATGTTTATGAATTGATCTTCCTTCAAATCCTAAGGAGTGCAGAAGAAGACATTTTCTCCTCTCTGCACTAAAGCGTAATGCTCCAATGGCTCCTAGATATGTTTGGAAAGCGTCATACCAGATTTCCCATCTGACTGGAGTATCGCCTGGTGATTCTAGAAATGAAGGCGGCGGATTGACAGATTGCATGGTACACAATTCTGCTAGGGATGGAACGCTTGGGAGAGAAATGGTGTCTGGTAGTAACCAAGTCAAGAGTGAACTGAAACTAGAATTTGAGTATGTAGTGAAACAAAAGATAAAATTGTTAAAAACGAATCAGGTATCTGAAATTATGCATTGGCACATTTGTAACCCCAATAGACTGAACAATTTACTTAATACCACTCTAGCATGTAACTTTACTGGTTATGTAACATATTTTGCAGAGGGTGTCAAAAGAATAAAACAAAATCAAACAGTAACAAGGTGTGTGTGTCACCGGTAACAATGACACACGCAGTAGAAACAAGAATGGTGTGCGTGTCACCGAATGCCAGTAACACGCAAATGGTTTCTTCTTTTGTGTTCTCTTCTTAACAAACAGATCGCTATGGCACAATTGAAATGGTGTGCGTGTCACCGAAATTTATTGTGCACGCATTGATGAAAACAAACTTTCCCAAAGGTGTGCGTGTCACCGTCAATTGGAAACACGCATTGCACGATGTTGTAAACGAGAAAGGTGTGTGTGTCACCGACGAGCAGAGACACGCGTTACCAAGGAAACAGTAAACAATGCTCTACTCCAATCACGTTCAACGTTAGTGATGATGTCACAGGCTTTGTACGTAGCTTCAGAGGAAGACGAAAAAGAAGAATGCTGACACAGACCCTGAAGGTTGGAACACGGTGAGCACGCTGCTACAAAGCGCGAAGGCTCGGGACAGCGTTTGAAGGTTTGAAGGTAAACACCATTAAGCAGTGGAGCGCGAGCAAATTGAGCGCGCTGTTGTTTGGGGTTATTCTTTTAAAAAAAAGCTATGACTTGGAAGCGCGAGTGGACAGCATACAAAGTAAAATGTAGAAACAAAAATAATTGAGACAACTCTTTACAGCTCAAAGCGCAACCCCCAGCATTCTTGACAGGGAAAAAACTGTCATCATTATATCTTCGTAAATTGTCGACATTGAGTGAAAAGGGAATTTAATCTTTGCAGATGCTTCCTTAAACAGGAGGATTAAACAGGAAAGTTGCATACGATATATCCCTTAAAATGTGGATCAAGGCAGATGAAAAAAAAACAGATGATGTCAGGGTCAATGCTCACTGAGCAGCTGGGGATAATTTTAAGTGCTGAAGTAATAAAGAGAACTGTCTCTCATTGTGGGTAACAAGGCAGCGCAGCATTAAGAAAGAGTACCTTTACAAGGAGTCAGCAGGAGTTCTTCAGATGAAATGGTAGAATTTCTTGATTGAAGAATTTTCTCAATGAAAGGTTCTCAAAATGACTGCATGGGTTCTTGTATGTAGCTAGAAATCGTCGCCATTATTTTGTAGTGATGAGGCCAATCCAAGAAGTGATAAGTTGGTAGTTTATTAGCTACATACAGAGCAGAGAGACAGGACCCACTCTGCCAACAGCTCCAGCATGAATGTAATCACATCATTGCCTGGTAACCACGTAAACATTCTAGAATACTTACACATGAGAATACAGATAAGCTGCAATACAACAGTTACTGATTGGGTTAATGATAATGGGGGTCTTATCCAATCTTCAATATGGTTTCAGTGCCTTAATCTATATCTATTGGCAGGCAAATATACTGTAGCCAAATAAGGCTCCCTGCAAATGGCTTTTATGGACCTCACCTCGGCATTCGATCTGGTCAACAGATCGAAGCTGTGGTCTATTTTACTTGATATGAGTATTGATCCGTGTCTGGTCTATTTGTTAGCAGATTTACATCGGGATCTCTCAGCAGCTGTCAGAGTTACTCAGGATGGCAAATGCACTAGACACTTTAAGTCGGGCAGAGGAGTCTGCCAGGGGTGCATTATGGCGCCTTTACTTTTTACCATTTATATTAATGCACTAGATTAAACCCTGGACAAGGCCAGCCTGGATATCCCTCGTGTTGGGAACAAGACTGTTCTGGTCCTTTTATACGCGGACGATGCCGTGCTGCTATCACAAACTGCTATAGGTCTTCAGAGACTTCTGGATGCATTTGTGGCCCATATGAAATGCTTGGATCTGGTGGTGAATATGTCTAAATCACACATTATGATAATGGTCCCGCTTTTGAGGAGTAGCTGCCCGTGTTGTGTCCGGTCTGCAGATCACCGCCAGAAGGGAGGTCCAGGGGGACTTCACTTCCCAGCCTGCCTCACTTTGCCGCATCATTGCCCAGCGCCCGGAGGCGCTTTAAATTGTGCTGCAGGCTCCCGCAGTGCAGGTCCCGCTTTTGAGGAGTAGCTGCCCGTGTTGTGTCCGGTCTGCAGTTCACCGCCAGAAGGGAGGTCCAGGGGGACTTCACTTCCCAGCCTGCCTCACTTTGCCGCATCATCGCCCAGCACCCGGAGGTGCTTTAAATTGTGCTATGGGCTCCCGCTGCGCGGGACACGCGCGGGAGACGCGCGGGTGTTCCCGGGCGAAGCCCGGGCCAAGGGCGGGCCTGTCTGCACCCATCCGCGCCAGGTCACGGCAGGGCAGGGCTACCCCCCCATGAGCCCCTGGACATCAGGTCTATTCATTTCTTCTGCTCAGTAGCTGTGGCAAAGGACTCATAAGGTACTTTTATATGTGCAGCTAATATTGGACTAACATCCCCTGTTACCCTGCCTTTCTGATTAACTGGGTGTGTGGCTAAAGTACCACAATACAACAGTGCGAATTATCAAAGTACTACCAACAGGTGTACTGGTTACATTTGACAGTTCTTAATGTGATGTGATTATTTGAGACAAATGTTTTTATTGTAATATTGTAATTTTGTGTTGATATAAACGAGTGTAACCTTTGGTGCATTAGAATGGGGAAAAGAAAAGCTGTGGATAGTGGGGAGAGTGGTCGCTTAAAGAAAGGCAAAAGAGCTAAAAAAACCTACCAAAACATTGAATAAACCTCACACTGTCATGAATCGCATTGCCAACCTTGTTGGAGAATGCGAGGAAATTCTTCTCGTTCAACCAGGTTTGTGTAGTTCCCCTGTTGTGGCCTGTGAATCCTCCCCTATACCAACCACAAGTAAAAAACAATCAGTTTCAGTTATACCAGATATGTTTCAAAAGCAGTTGCCAAAGGACCAACAACCCTCCAACTCGGCCCATAGTTCGCATGAAGACAGTACCAACTCTTCCCTGCTTAGCCCCTGCCTTGCGCCAACTTGTGCCGATGAGCTCACCATTTCCTGTTCGAATCGCTTCTTGCCTTTACTGCAAATTCCCCAGGATGAGACTGCCCAGTCAGTATCTCTGGGGATTAAAGATGTAAAATGTTCTTGTTTAGCCCAGTTTAGGAACCAGATAAACGATCTAAAAGATCAGACTAGGCATCTTATAATGGAAGTCAAAGAACTTAAGGGAACGCTGGCCAGCCTTAATCTAGCATTAAAATCAAGCATTAATAAACAGCATTCAGCTACCCAAGATCCGCCCCACACTCAAGCCATTAGTGTATTAAATGTCAATAAAGGAAATCTAAATCGTCCAAATGATAAGAATGTAGCTAACGTACAAATGGAAATAGTTTCCAAAAAAACCTCTAGCGATTTAAAGCCTATGTGGAAATGTGCAGCTGCAAATGAAGTAGCAAGTAGAACAGGTAAACTGCATAATATACCAAATAGAAGGGAAACCCAACCTGCGTACGCTCACTCAAGTCAGACTAGGTCAAGCCCCCTTACAAGAGCAAGTCCTATTGAGTATTCTCGCCTCGGGCCTATAAAGTCACATATTTTTCTAACCAACGTTCCTAAGATCCAGCCCAGTTTAGTCAGGGAGGATGAACAGTCCCTGATTAACAAGAGTATTCAGTGGCTACCACAAGTTCGTAAGTGCAGATCGCTAATCAGGGAGGATATATCCTCTGCCATAAGATATTGTTCAAAGGATGGAGACACCGGTTATGTGTGTCTTACTCTTGTCTCACCATTGCTGGTAGAGAATCTGTTGATTTTTGAGTTAAGAACTTCACATCTTATCTATACAAATATTAGATTGAAATTGAACCCCCCAGATTTTTCTAATCATTTACCATTCAATACCCATGAAAGAATGCTAATCGGGAAATCATCCCTTCAAAATATTGACTGACCATCAATTGGTATGAATTCACAGGGAGGATACCAGATGGCCAGCACTAGAAATAGTATTGTAAGCTCTTGCATGGGCCGTCCCTTTGGCATCAGTTCAGCAGGGATGGACTGTGAAGATGATCTGCCATTGACTAATTTGAGAACATTGAGAGTAGATCACTCTAAATTGGGAAATCTAAACCCAAAAGAAAAGCATTCTCCAGTTTTAGCCATTACTGCAGTAAAAGTGTACCATCTGTGGCTAGCTCAGGTAATAAATTGGAGAACCGCGATCCATCCCTACTGAGATTTGCATAGTGGAATATAGCAGGGTTGTCCAGGAAGATTAAATCATCCGACTGGACAGATTTTATTGACACGCTAGATATTGTAGCATTTCAGGAGACCTGGGCGATGGCGCCGGTCTTCCACCATGGATATCTTACTTTCCACAATGCCGCAGTGGGCGGACTAAAGGGAAGGCCCTCTGGAGGCTTAATTATTTGGGTAAGGCAGTCCGCCGCCTTTAAGATAACTGAACTTGAGACTGATAACATGGATATTTTGGAGCTGCTCATTAGTGTAAAAATCCGCCCAAAACACTTATAGTTAACGTTTATGCTCGGGGGTTGGTAGGTGGTAGGTCCTCAAAGACTATTACAGATCTTAATAAATTTTTAGTCAGCAAAGGTGGAGGGTATAACATAATTATTGCTGGTGATTTTAATACTACTTTTTGGCCATTGGACTATGAGGACAGCCAATTAAGCGCAGATGAAGACGTTCAATGGGGTATTCCCCAATTGGAAATCCCACCAATCAAAAAATGGACCGAGGCAGCCCTCCAGTTGAAAGCTTTTAGTTTGGAGAGAGGTGTGCGAGCAGTAAATGGTTGTACTCCACCTGACCGCATAGGATCCCACACTTACAACAACGGCCTGAGAAGTAGCCGTAAAGATTATATCTTTATAAACGTAGAGTATTGGTCTTCTGTAGTAGATATGAAGGTTTGTACCAGGATCGAAAGCGATCATAACCCATTCATGCTATACGTAAAAGGCTTAGTCCAAGTAGGACCCTCGTCTCCAATAGAGATAACTGAGACTGCTAATGCTGTAACTAGTAACGATATGAGGAGGGTTAAGTGGTCTCGGGTAATTGAAAATGAAACTTTCATCATAAGTATGAATGCTGAGGTGCAAAAGACATTAGATCTCCTTGAACAATATTCAAATCAGGATGAAATAAATCAAAATATTATACATATACATGAGTCCCTGTTTGAAAATATCAGGAGTTTTTTCCAAGCCATATGAAACCCCAAAGAGATCGTACTTAAAGCGGGACCATTGGTACAATAAGGCATGCAGATTCGCATACAAACAGCTGTCCTGGGCGATAAAATCAAATGATATAAATCTGACAAGACTAGCCCGTAAGCAGTATAAACCTACACAACAATCTGCAAAACGGGCCTGGGACGAACAAAGATGGAAGGATCTTCTGATAGCAAGCAAAAGGAAAAACCCTCAATTATTCTGGCAGCTTGTTAAATGGGGACGATGAGGCCAAGGAAATGCCCCGTCAAACCATATTGCCCCAGATCAATGGGTATCTTTTTTTGAGGGCCAATTTGCTGTCACAGGAAAAGTATCCCCATTCTTAGCCCCAAGTGTTGAGACCCTGGCAACATTTTCTCTAAGGGAAGTCAAAATAGCTGTGACCTTGGCTCCCATATGAAGGGCACCAGGTCCTGATTGTGTCCCAGTGGATTTATTCTTGTCTGATAAGGAAAACTGGTTTAGGTACATACTGTTTCTTGTAAATACAATTGCTAACGGAGCATCTATTCCTGACTCCCGGGTGTGGGGCGGAAATCCTCCCCATTTACAAGAAGGGGGATCGTTCGAGCCCCAACAACTATAGGCCCATCAGCCTGATTGATTCTACGCAAAAGATCATGGCCAGATTGGTTCTGAATAGAATACAATCATGGATTGCGGAGAACAATATATTATCCCCCTTCCAAGCAGGTTTTAGGGCTTATGTGAGCACGATAGACCAAGTATTTTATTTTTTACTAATCCACTGGCGTGTTGTACAGCTGGTGGGTGGAACCATCTACGCTACTTTCGTAGATCTCAAAGCAGCTTTCGATACTGTACCAAGGAATAAGTTGAGGAAAAGTAGGTCGCACACCGCTCGTCACACCAGCAAGTTGCCCCAAAGGACTGTGGGAAATGTAGTGGCGACGGCGGGTACGCTTATGCCACAAAATGTAAATAGAACAGTATGTGTATGCGTTAGCCATCCCTGGACATGAGTTTCGAGGTAGTTGCCTCTCGTCAGCAGGAAGCAGGTCAATGTAAAGGGGTGCCGCGTGGACTGCCAAATGTAATTAAAAGCAGGTCAAGTACCTCTCCTGGCGCGCAGGTGCAGACTCAAGGATCGTCAGCCCGTTAGCTTAAGGAAGCCGTTTAAATTGAGGAAAAGTAGGTCGCACACCGCTCGTCACACCAGCAAGTTGCCCCAAAGGACTGTGGGAAATGTAGTGGCGACGGCGGGTACGCTTATGCCACAAAATGTAAATAGAACAGTATGTGTATGCGTTAGCCATCCCTGGACACGTGTTTCGAGGTAGTTGCCTCTCGTCAGCAGGGAGCAGGTCAATGTAAAGGGGTGCCGCGTGGACTGCCAAATGTAATTAAAAGCAGGTCAAGTACCTCTCCTGGCGCGCAGGTGCAGACTCAAGGCTCGTCAGCCCGTTAGCTTAAGGAAGCCGTTTAAATTGAGGAAAAGTAGGTCGCACACCGCTCGTCACACCAGCAAGTTGCCCCAAAGGACTGTGGGAAATGTAGTGGCGACGGCGGGTACGCTTATGCCACAAAATGTAAATAGAACAGTATGTGTATGCGTTAGCCATCCCTGGACACGTGTTTCGAGGTAGTTGCCTCTCGTCAGCAGGGAGCAGGTCAATGTAAAGGGGTGCCGCGTGGACTGCCAAATGTAATTAAAAGCAGGTCAAGTACCTCTCCTGGCGCGCAGGTGCAGACTCAAGGCTCGTCAGCCCGTTAGCTTAAGGAAGCCGTTTAAATTGAGGAAAAGTAGGTCGCACACCGCTCGTCACACCAGCAAGTTGCCCCAAAGGACTGTGGGAAATGTAGTGGCGACGGCGGGTACGCTTATGCCACAAAATGTAAATAGAACAGTATGTGTATGCGTTAGCCATCCCTGGACACGTGTTTCGAGGTAGTTGCCTCTCGTCAGCAGGGAGCAGGTCAATGTAAAGGGGTGCCGCGTGGACTGCCAAATGTAATTAAAAGCAGGTCAAGTACCTCTCCTGGCGCGCAGGTGCAGACTCAAGGCTCGTCAGCCCGTTAGCTTAAGGAAGCCGTTTAAATTGAGGAAAAGTAGGTCGCACACCGCTCGTCACACCAGCAAGTTGCCCCAAAGGACTGTGGGAAATGTAGTGGCGACGGCGGGTACGCTTATGCCACAAAATGTAAATAGAACAGTATGTGTATGCGTTAGCCATCCCTGGACACGTGTTTCGAGGTAGTTGCCTCTCGTCAGCAGGGAGCAGGTCAATGTAAAGGGGTGCCGCGTGGACTGCCAAATGTAATTAAAAGCAGGTCAAGTACCTCTCCTGGCACGCAGGTGCAGACTCAAGGCTCGTCAGCCCGTTAGCTTAAGGAAGCCGTTTAAATTGAGGAAAAGTATGTCGCACACCGCTCGTCACACCAGCAAGTTGCCCCAAAGGACTGTGGGAAATGTAGTGGCGACGGCGGGTACGCTTATGCCACAAAATGTAAATAGAACAGTATGTGTATGCGTTAGCCATCCCTGGACACGTGTTTCGAGGTAGTTGCCTCTCGTCAGCAGGGAGCAGGTCAATGTAAAGGGGTGCCGCGTGGACTGCCAAATGTAATTAAAAGCAGGTCAAGTACTTCTCCTGGCGCGCAGGTGCAGACTCAAGGCTCGTCAGCCCGTTAGCTTAAGGAAGCCGTTTAAATTGAGGAAAAGTAGGTCGCACACCGCTCGTCACACCAGCAAGTTGCCCCAAAGGACTGTGGGAAATGTAGTGGCGACGGCGGGTACGCTTATGCCACAAAATGTAAATAGAACAGTATGTGTATGCGTTAGCCATCCCTGGACACGTGTTTCGAGGTAGTTGCCTCTCGTCAGCAGGGAGCAGGTCAATGTAAAGGGGTGCCGCGTGGACTGCCAAATGTAATTAAAAGCAGGTCAAGTACTTCTCCTGGCGCGCAGGTGCAGACTCAAGGCTCGTCAGCCCGTTAGCTTAAGGAAGCCGTTTAAATTGAGGAAAAGTAGGTCGCACACCGCTCGTCACACCAGCAAGTTGCCCCAAAGGACTGTGGGAAATGTAGTGGCGACGGCGGGTACGCTTATGCCACAAAATGTAAATAGAACAGTATGTGTATGCGTTAGCCATCCCTGGACACGTGTTTCGAGGTAGTTGCCTCTCGTCAGCAGGGAGCAGGTCAATGTAAAGGGGTGCCGCGTGGACTGCCAAATGTAATTAAAAGCAGGTCAAGTACTTCTCCTGGCGCGCAGGTGCAGACTCAAGGCTCGTCAGCCCGTTAGCTTAAGGAAGCCGTTTAAATTGAGGAAAAGTAGGTCGCACACCGCTCGTCACACCAGCAAGTTGCCCCAAAGGACTGTGGGAAATGTAGTGGCGACGGCGGGTACGCTTATGCCACAAAATGTAAATAGAACAGTATGTGTATGCGTTAGCCATCCCTGGACACGTGTTTCGAGGTAGTTGCCTCTCGTCAGCAGGGAGCAGGTCAATGTAAAGGGGTGCCGCGTGGACTGCCAAATGTAATTAAAAGCAGGTCAAGTACCTCTCCTGGCGCGCAGGTGCAGACTCAAGGCTTGTCAGCCCGTTAGCTTAAGGAAGCCGTTTAAATTGAGGAAAAGTAGGTAGCACACTGCTCGTCACACCAGCAAGTTGCCCCAAAGGACTGTGGGAAATGTAGTGGCGACGGCGGGTACGCTTATGCCACAAAATGTAAATAGAACAGTATGTGTATGCGTTAGCCATCCCGGGACACGTGTTTCGAGGTAGTTGCCTCTCGTCAGCAGGGAGCAGGTCAATGTAAAGGGGTGCCGCGTGGACTGCCAAATGTAATTAAAAGCAGGTCAAGTACCTCTCCTGGCGCGCAGGTGCAGACTCAAGGCTCGTCAGCCCGTTAGCTTAAGGAAGCCGTTTAAATTGAGGAAAAGTAGGTCGCACACCGCTCGTCACACCAGCAAGTTGCCCCAAAGGACTGTGGGAAATGTAGTGGCGACGGCGGGTACGCTTATGCCACAAAATGTAAATAGAACAGTATGTGTATGCGTTAGCCATCCCTGGACACGTGTTTCGAGGTAGTTGCCTCTCGTCAGCAGGGAGCAGGTCAATGTAAAGGGGTGCCGCGTGGACTGCCAAATGTAATTAAAAGCAGGTCAAGTACCTCTCCTGGCGCGCAGGTGCAGACTCAAGGCTTGTCAGCCCGTTAGCTTAAGGAAGCCGTTTAAATTGAGGAAAAGTAGGTCGCACACTGCTCGTCACACCAGCAAGTTGCCCCAAAGGACTGTGGGAAATGTAGTGGCGACGGCGGGTACGCTTATGCCACAAAATGTAAATAGAACAGTATGTGTATGCGTTAGCCATCCCGGGACACGTGTTTCGAGGTAGTTGCCTCTCGTCAGCAGGGAGCAGGTCAATGTAAAGGGGTGCCGCGTGGACTGCCAAATGTAATTAAAAGCAGGTCAAGTACCTCTCCTGGCGCGCAGGTGCAGACTCAAGGCTCGTCAGCCCGTTAGCTTAAGGAAGCCGTTTAAATTGAGGAAAAGTAGGTCGCACACCGCTCGTCACACCAGCAAGTTGCCCCAAAGGACTGTGGGAAATGTAGTGGCGACGGCGGGTACGCTTATGCCACAAAATGTAAATAGAACAGTATGTGTATGCGTTAGCCATCCCTGGACACGTGTTTCGAGGTAGTTGCCTCTCGTCAGCAGGGAGCAGGTCAATGTAAAGGGGTGCCGCGTGGACTGCCAAATGTAATTAAAAGCAGGTCAAGTACCTCTCCTGGCGCGCAGGTGCAGACTCAAGGCTCGTCAGCCCGTTAGCTTAAGGAAGCCGTTTAAATTGAGGAAAAGTAGGTCGCACACCGCTCGTCACACCAGCAAGTTGCCCCAAAGGACTGTGGGAAATGTAGTGGCGACGGCGGGTACGCTTATGCCACAAAATGTAAATAGAACAGTATGTGTATGCGTTAGCCATCCCTGGACACGTGTTTCGAGGTAGTTGCCTCTCGTCAGCAGGGAGCAGGTCAATGTAAAGGGGTGCCGCGTGGACTGCCAAATGTAATTAAAAGCAGGTCAAGTACCTCTCCTGGCGCGCAGGTGCAGACTCAAGGCTCGTCAGCCCGTTAGCTTAAGGAAGCCGTTTAAATTGAGGAAAAGTAGGTCGCACACCGCTCGTCACACCAGCAAGTTGCCCCAAAGGACTGTGGGAAATGTAGTGGCGACGGCGGGTACGCTTATGCCACAAAATGTAAATAGAACAGTATGTGTATGCGTTAGCCATCCCTGGACACGTGTTTCGAGGTAGTTGCCTCTCGTCAGCAGGGAGCAGGTCAATGTAAAGGGGTGCCGCGTGGACTGCCAAATGTAATTAAAAGCAGGTCAAGTACCTCTCCTGGCGCGCAGGTGCAGACTCAAGGCTCGTCAGCCCGTTAGCTTAAGGAAGCCGTTTAAATTGAGGAAAAGTAGGTCGCACACCGCTCGTCACACCAGCAAGTTGCCCCAAAGGACTGTGAGAAATGTAGTGGCGACGGCGGGTACGCTTATGCCACAAAATGTAAATAGAACAGTATGTGTATGCGTTAGCCATCCCTGGACACGTGTTTCGAGGTAGTTGCCTCTCGTCAGCAGGGAGCAGGTCAATGTAAAGGGGTGCCGCGTGGACTGCCAAATGTAATTAAAAGCAGGTCAAGTACCTCTCCTGGCGCGCAGGTGCAGACTCAAGGCTCGTCAGCCCGTTAGCTTAAGGAAGCCATTTAAATTGAGGAAAAGTAGGTCGCACACCGCTTGTCGCACCAGCAAGTTGCCCCAAAGGACTGTGGGAAATGTAGTGGCGACGGCGGGTACGCTTATGCCACAAAATGTAAATAGAACAGTATGTGTATGCGTTAGCCATCCCTGGACACGTGTTTCGAGGTAGTTGCCTCTCGTCAGCAGGGAGCAGGTCAATGTAAAGGGGTGCCGCGTGGACTGCCAAATGTAATTAAAAGCAGGTCAAGTACCTCTCCTGGCGCGCAGTTGCAGACTCAAGGCTCGTCAGCCCGTTAGCTTAAGGAAGCCGTTTAAATTGAGGAAAAGTAGGTCGCACACCGCTCGTCACACCAGCAAGTTGCCCCAAAGGACTGTGGGAAATGTAGTGGCGACGGCGGGTACGCTTATGCCACAAAATGTAAATAGAACAGTATGTGTATGCGTTAGCCATCCCTGGACACGTGTTTCGAGGTAGTTGCCTCTCGTCAGCAGGGAGCAGGTCAATGTAAAGGGGTGCCGCGTGGACTGCCAAATGTAATTAAAAGCAGGTCAAGTACCTCTCCTGGCGCGCAGGTGCAGACTCAAGGCTCGTCAGCCCGTTAGCTTAAGGAAGCCGTTTAAATTGAGGAAAAGTAGGTCGCACACCGCTCGTCACACCAGCAAGTTGCCCCAAAGGACTGTGGGAAATGTAGTGGCGACGGCGGGTACGCTTATGCCACAAAATGTAAATAGAACAGTATGTGTATGCGTTAGCCATCCCTGGACACGTGTTTCGAGGTAGTTGCCTCTCGTCAGCAGGGAGCAGGTCAATGTAAAGGGGTGCCGCGTGGACTGCCAAATGTAATTAAAAGCAGGTCAAGTACCTCTCCTGGCGCGCAGGTGCAGACTCAAGGCTCGTCAGCCCGTTAGCTTAAGGAAGCCGTTTAAATTGAGGAAAAGTAGGTCGCACACCGCTCGTCACACCAGCAAGTTGCCCCAAAGGACTGTGGGAAATGTAGTGGCGACGGCGGGTACGCTTATGCCACAAAATGTAAATAGAACAGTATGTGTATGCGTTAGCCATCCCTGGACACGTGTTTCGAGGTAGTTGCCTCTCGTCAGCAGGGAGCAGGTCAATGTAAAGGGGTGCCGCGTGGACTGCCAAATGTAATTAAAAGCAGGTCAAGTACCTCTCCTGGCGCGCAGGTGCAGACTCAAGGCTCGTCAGCCCGTTAGCTTAAGGAAGCCGTTTAAATTGAGGAAAAGTAGGTCGCACACCGCTCGTCACACCAGCAAGTTGCCCCAAAGGACTGTGGGAAATGTAGTGGCGACGGCGGGTACGCTTATGCCACAAAATGTAAATAGAACAGTATGTGTATGCGTTAGCCATCCCTGGACACGTGTTTCGAGGTAGTTGCCTCTCGTCAGCAGGGAGCAGGTCAATGTAAAGGGGTGCCGCGTGGACTGCCAAATGTAATTAAAAGCAGGTCAAGTACCTCTCCTGGCGCGCAGGTGCAGACTCAAGGCTCGTCAGCCCGTTAGCTTAAGGAAGCCGTTTAAATTGAGGAAAAGTAGGTCGCACACCGCTCGTCACACCAGCAAGTTGCCCCAAAGGACTGTGAGAAATGTAGTGGCGACGGCGGGTACGCTTATGCCACAAAATGTAAATAGAACAGTATGTGTATGCGTTAGCCATCCCTGGACACGTGTTTCGAGGTAGTTGCCTCTCGTCAGCAGGGAGCAGGTCAATGTAAAGGGGTGCCGCGTGGACTGCCAAATGTAATTAAAAGCAGGTCAAGTACCTCTCCTGGCGCGCAGGTGCAGACTCAAGGCTCGTCAGCCCGTTAGCTTAAGGAAGCCATTTAAATTGAGGAAAAGTAGGTCGCACACCGCTTGTCGCACCAGCAAGTTGCCCCAAAGGACTGTGGGAAATGTAGTGGCGACGGCGGGTACGCTTATGCCACAAAATGTAAATAGAACAGTATGTGTATGCGTTAGCCATCCCTGGACACGTGTTTCGAGGTAGTTGCCTCTCGTCAGCAGGGAGCAGGTCAATGTAAAGGGGTGCCGCGTGGACTGCCAAATGTAATTAAAAGCAGGTCAAGTACCTCTCCTGGCGCGCAGTTGCAGACTCAAGGCTCGTCAGCCCGTTAGCTTAAGGAAGCCGTTTAAATTGAGGAAAAGTAGGTCGCACACCGCTCGTCACACCAGCAAGTTGCCCCAAAGGACTGTGGGAAATGTAGTGGCGACGGCGGGTACGCTTATGCCACAAAATGTAAATAGAACAGTATGTGTATGCGTTAGCCATCCCTGAACACGTGTTTTGAGGTAGTTGCCTCTCGTCAGCAGGAATAAGCTTTGGTCTGTATTGAGAGATCTAGGAATTCCATCAGAGCTATTGCAGCTGGTGAATAAATTGCATGAATCAAACTATACGCAGGTTTGATGGGGTGGCCAAGGGAATATTACAAACAAATTTCCAATCTCTAAAGGGCTACGACAAGGATGTGTGCTGGCCCCAACCTTGTTTTCATTATTTATAAACGGTGTGGTTAGTTATTTTCTTGATCACCCTACTGACGCTCCCTCTGTTGCGGGTATCAAAGTACCAATTCTCATGTTCGTGCATGATACTCTGATTTTATCTAAGACCCAAGCTGGGCTGCAGAAAGCCCTGGTACGGTTTGAGGCTTTCTGTTCTGGACATGAACTAATGGTAAATGTGGATAAGACTAAATTTATGGTGCTCCACAACCACAAAGTCATCAAGTCAAGGGTTGTTATGAATAACGAGTCTTTAGAACAAACAGACTTATTCACTTACCTTGGAGTAACCATCAATCGTAAGATGGATTGGAAGCCCCAAATAGAAATAATGGCGCTCAAACATTCACAAATAGCAGGGGTGATTTTGAAAGAACACAGGCTATCTCAAACCAAGCCAGTAGGCCCCGCACTTCAGATTTACCAGGCTAAAGCTATGGCATCTATTTTATATGGGGCAGAACTCTGGGGGTTTGAAAATTTGTTCCTATTAGCTCAGGCTCAAAAAAGTTTTCTGAGAGATCTGGTTGGTCTCCCCCAGAGCACCCCTCTTATTCCTCTATATTTTGACATGGGGTGTCATCAGCTAACAGAGGTTGCAAGATTCAAACCATTGGCTTATTGGAGAAGACTCTGGTCTACTCCGGAATTAGCCCATTATGCCTCAGCCCTTATGGACATAAGAGGTAATGATAACTCCCATAAGATCAGTTGGTTACAGCAGGTTAAAAGATCCCTGGTGGACATGGGCATGAGGCATCTATGGGATGATCCAGCTCACAATATATTTTCTTCTAAAACAGAATTCAAGGATGCGTACTGGTCTATGATTAGATCCGGTATTTTGAGATATTCCGGGTCTATATCGTTGACCAGTGCCTTCTTGGATCATAAGCTGGATCCACATTATAAAGAATTCTGGGACACTATAGTTAAGCCATTGGATAGAAAACACTATTTCCAGTTTAGGGTTGGATCATTGCCTACCAAAGCTTTTACTAAATCATGGCACCCGTCTCAAGACAGTAAATGTTTATTTTGTCAAAGAATGGATGAAAAGATCTCCCATATACTTTTTGTGTGCCCAGCATATTGTTCTCCACAGAGGAAATGGCTCAAACCAGTCTGTCTGAACCTTGGTACTAGGTCAAGTGTGGTTGCGCTAAGAATATTAAAGTCCAGTACCCAAGAAGCAATTGTAATAGCCATAGCGAAATTTCTGGGATGGGCTTGGAGAATAAGGCAACAGCTTGAAAAAAAATAAAATAAAGCAGACTGCTACAGTCTTTTCTAGTGCTCTGTCTTCTGCTTAGTTTCTTTTTTTGGTATTGTTAAATATGGTCTATATATATTTATAAGTGTTTTATATCTGTATATCTGCACAGGTGCTTGCTGGTACTCTCCATTACAAGAAATGTTCTTTTTGGCTTGTGCTTTTTAAATATTTTTAATAGGGGTATATATTGGACAGTTTTTTTAGTGGATACTCGCTGTTCTTAATATGTTTTTTTAATATATGTATTATTATATTTTTGTAAAAGTCCCTAAAGAAAAATAGATTTTATCTATGTGAAGTTGTAAATATTTGTGTCTTTTATGATCAATTTAGTCGAAATAAAGACTAATAAAATAAAATGGATAATGGGCCAAAGACACAGAAAAGCTAGAACTTTGTTTTGCAATGGAGCTGAGGTGTCCAAAGTGTCCTCTTTTGCATATTTGGGGGTCTTGTTTGACGACATATGCTCCTGGGTCCCCCAATTTAAAGCAAAGAAAAATGCAGTAGTCAGATCGACATCAGCTCTATTGGGGTTCTCAAAGCAGTTGGGAGCTAGGCCTTTTGAAGCAATTCTCGCTATTTATCGATCTAAATGTCTGGCTATTGCTACATATGGTTCTGCTATTTGGGGCTACAAACAATTGACAGGGGTGCAGTTGGCTGAAAATAATTTTTTACGCACCCTTTTGTCTGTGCCCCAATCAACCCCAACTTTCTCTATTCATCAGGAATTGGGGCTGGGGTATGTGACTGACTCGCTGAGATTGGCTCCCTTAGTTTGTTGGATTAAAACCTGGCTCAACCCTGAGTTGATTCTGAACCACCAGATTTTACGGGACTATGTTGCCCTGGATAAAGCCAGTAGCATCCCGTGGCTGTCTTATGTAAAGTGCATGTTTTATAAGCTAGGGCGTCCTGATATCTATAACGCCCCAGTAGGGATTAAAAAAGAAGATATAAAATGGGTGAAAACACATTTCTTAAATTTATTGTTGTTGGAACGGGAGCAACTAGAGTTACAAAAACCTTTGGTCAAGGACCATTCTTTAATAAAGCAGACTGCTACAGTCTTTTCTAGTGCTCTGTCTTCTGCTTAGTTTCTTTTTTTGGTATTGTTAAATATGGTCTATATATATTTATAAGTGTTTTATATCTGTATATCTGCACAGGGGCTTGCTGGTACTCTCCATTACAAGAAATGTTCTTTTTGGCTTGTGCTTTTTAAATATTTTTAATAGGGGTATATATTGGACTGTTTTTTTAGTGGATACTCGCTGTTCTTAATATGTTTTTTTAATATATGTATTATTATATTTTTGTAAAAGTCCCTAAAGAAAAATAGATTTTATCTATGTGAAGTTGTAAATATTTGTGTCTTTTATGATCAATTTAGTCGAAATATAGACTAATAAAATAAAATGGATAATGGGCCAAAGACACAGAAAAGCTAGAACTTTGTTTTGCAATGGAGCTGAGGTGTCCAAAGTGTCCTCTTTTGCATATTTGGGGGTCTTGTTTGACGACATATGCTCCTGGGTCCCCCAATTTAAAGCAAAGAAAAATGCAGTAGTCAGATCGACATCAGCTCTATTGGGGTTCTCAAAGCAGTTGGGAGCTAGGCCTTTTGAAGCAATTCTCGCTATTTATCGATCTAAATGTCTGGCTATTGCTACATATGGTTCTGCTATTTGGGGCTACAAACAATTGACAGGGGTGCAGTTGGCTGAAAATAATTTTTTACGCACCCTTTTGTCTGTGCCCCAATCAACCCCAACTTTCTCTATTCATCAGGAATTGGGGCTGGGGTATGTGACTGACTCGCTGAGATTGGCTCCCTTAGTTTGTTGGATTAAAACCGGGCTCAACCCTGAGTTGATTCTGAACCACCAGATTTTACGGGACTATGTTGCCCTGGATAAAGCCAGTAGCATCCCGTGGCTGTCTTATGTAAAGTGCATGTTTTATAAGCTAGGGCGTCCTAATATCTATAACGCCCCAGTAGGGATTAAAAAAGTAGATATAAAATGGGTGAAAACACATTTCTTAAATTTATTGTTGTTGGAACGGGAGCAACTAGAGTTACAAAAACCTTTGGTCAAGGACCATTCTTTAATAAAGCAGACTGCTACAGTCAGTCAGTCAGCACATACATTTTAAAACAAGATTAAACTTCAATCATTGGCATCAAATGCAAAGCACACTTCAAGAAGAAAAGAATTTTTTAACTAAGAATATTAATCCTATATGCATGTACTGTTCTACTTGTATTAATAAGAAAAAGTGATTAAAAAGCATAAGTTAAAATAGTTATAAAATGGCAGATAAAAACACGAAGATAAAACATGACAGAGAATAGTCAAGTAGCTAGCAGTCTCTGCAATAGTTAGGACAGTAGTTAAGTACCTAGCAATCTCCTTCTAATTGACCACGCCCAACCTAAATACTTTGCGGTGGCTACTGAGACCCATGTCAAAGTGCTGGTGCATATAATACGCAGAGCCACAGTACTACTATCTGTCCCAAAATGTTTGCACATTTGGGACAACCAAATGCGCCTTGGTACCGCATAGGGTTTACAAGAGAATAAAAAATGACCGATGGTTTCTTTGGTAATACCACAAACAGGGCAGGTGTCACAAGATCCACCATTCCACTTAGCAGTCAGAAATTTAAGGGGAAGTGCACCTGCTCGAAGTTGGAAGAGGAGCTTCCTATCTCCAGGCCTGGTTATAGTGTCCCAATACGATTCTAAACAGGGATACATTTTTGCCTCCAAAAATTCACCAGACATTGAACCAGCACTAGAGCTTCTCCAATGTCGGGAGGCAACCATCTCCCAGTAAGCACTCTTTAAGATACTTTTGGACGGGAAGATTGCTCTCGTAGGATCTTCCCAAAGTGGGCACATACCAAGCTTGATAAGGGATGTCTTTAGTGATTTCAGCCATCCAATTTTGTGGTATACATCAGAACTCATAATGTCTAAAAAACCCTCGGCATAGTGTTTAAGTGCAGGGGTGGTCCACAGCCTGTGCCAATAAATAATCGGACGTAACTTAACTAAATCTGTGACTGCTCTTCTACCCAAATCATATTTTAGGGGCAATAGTGGGGTGCTTTTAGGAACACCGGTTATAGCCCTGGGAAATTTATTCTCCGAGGATTGAAGTGCAGCCACCTTTTCAAAACCCCAAAGCTCGGCGCCGTATAGCGCAGAGCCTATAGCCTTTGCTTCATAAATCTGCAGGGCGGGTTTAACAGGTTTAGTTAAGGATTTTCTGTGCTCTGCGCAGATAGCACCAGAGTCCAGACAATTGCCTATGCCTAAGTGTTGCAAGATCAATATGATGCCGCCAGGTCTTCTCTTTAGATATATGTATACCTAGGTATGTAAAGGTTTTCACTACCTCTAGCGGACGATTGTTCAAAGTAATTTTAGATTTAAAACTTCGATGGGGGTTAAAAATCATAAGCTTAGTTTTGGCAGTGTTAACCTCTAAGCCGTACTCCCCACAGAATTGATCAAAAATAGACAAGGCATGCTGTAGACCGCTAGGAGTTTTCGATAGGATGAGCGTGTCATCTGCAAACATTAAAATAGGGATTTTGGTCCCTGCTAAAAAAGGGGCATCCACTTGGGCTGAGAGCATGCGGCCCACAACGTCATTGATATATAATGTAAAAAGCACAGGAGCCATCGAACAACCCTGACGAACTCCCCTTTCAACTGGAAAGTCCGCAGTTACCGAACCCGTCCCCCCCCATTGGATTCTAGCATAATTGGATTCGTGAAGTCTCATTATGAGGGATAATAATTCATTTGGGAGTCCCTGTTTCTTAAGTACCGACCATAACGTAGAACTAAATGTCTGGCTATTGCTACATATGGTTCTGCTATTTGGGGCTACAAACAATTGACAGGGGTGCAGTTGGCTGAAAATAATTTTTTACGCACCCTTTTGTCTGTGCCCCAATCAACCCCAACTTTCTCTATTCATCAGGAATTGGGGCTAGGGTATGTGACTGACTCGCTGAGATTGGCTCCCTTAGTTTGTTGGATTAAAACCTGGCTCAACCCTGAGTTGATTCTGAACCACCAGATTTTACGGGACTATGTTGCCCTGGATAAAGCCAGTAGCATCCCGTGGCTGTCTTATGTAAAGTGCATGTTTTATAAGCTAGGGCGTCCTGATATCTATAACGCCCCAGTAGGGATTAAAAAAGAAGATATCAAATGGGTGAAAACACATTTCTTAAATTTATTGTTGTTGGAACGGGAGCAACTAGAGTTACAAAAACCTTTGGTCAAGGACCATTCTTTAATAAAGCAGACTGCTACAGTCTTTTCTAGTGCTCTGTCTTCTGCTTAGTTTCTTTTTTTGGTATTGTTAAATATGGTCTATATATATTTATAAGTGTTTTATATCTGTATATCTGCACAGGGGCTTGCTGGTACTCTCCATTACAAGAAATGTTCTTTTTGGCTTGTGCTTTTTAAATATTTTTAATAGGGGTATATATTGGACAGTTTTTTTAGTGGATACTCGCTGTTCTTAATATGTTTTTTTAATATATGTATTATTATATTTTTGTAAAAGTCCCTAAAGAAAAATAGATTTTATCTATGTGAAGTTGTAAATATTTGTGTCTTTTATGATCAATTTAGTCGAAATAAAGACTAATAAAATAAAATGGATAATGGGCCAAAGACACAGAAAAGCTAGAACTTTGTTTTGCAATGGAGCTGAGGTGTCCAAAGTGTCCTCTTTTTCATATTTGGGGGTCTTGTTTGACGACATATGCTCCTGGGTCCCCCAATTTAAAGCAAAGAAAAATGCAGTAGTCAGATCGACATCAGCTCTTTTGGGGTTCTCAAAGCAGTTGGGAGCTAGGCCTTTTGAAGCAATTCTCGCTATTTATCGATCTAAATGTCTGGCTATTGCTACATATGGTTCTGCTATTTGGGGCTACAAACAATTGACAGGGGTGCAGTTGGCTGAAAATAATTTTTTACGCACCCTTTTGTCTGTGCCCCAATCAACCCCAACTTTCTCTATTCATCAGGAATTGGGGCTGAGGTATGTGACTGACTCGCTGAGATTGGCTCCCTTAGTTTGTTGGATTAAAACCTGGCTCAACCCTGAGTTGATTCTGAACCACCAGATTTTACGGGACTATATTGCCCTGGATAAAGCCAGTAGCATCCCGTGGCTGTCTTATGTAAAGTGCATGTTTTATAAGCTAGGGCGTCCTGATATCTATAGCGCCCCAGTAGGGATTAAAAAAGAAGATATAAAATGGGTGAAAACACATTTCTTAAATTTATTGTTGTTGGAACGGGAGCAACTAGAGTTACAAAAACCTTTGGTCAAGGACCATTCTTTAATAATCTCCTCTCCATTAATTGAGCCTTACCTGAGAATTGTGACCAAACCTTATCATCGTTGGCTCCTGACTAGGTTCCGTTTTAATCTAATTCGCTTTTTGCTGGGCAATTTTCCTGGGTGGTGTAAATTAGAGAAGATAGGCCTGTGCCAGTGTGACAACTTCTCACCACAGGATACTATGCACTTTATTATGTTCTGTGATTTTTACAATGACATACAGTGGAGGTTGTTAGTCCCTCTATTGAGGGAAAAGGGCTTTTTACAGGTTAGACCAGCCCTAATGTATCTCCAACTGTTAGATGATGTAAGGAACATCTTTAATATTGCCAGTTTCCTTGTTGCTGCCGCCCATCTCAGGAAAAGAAGATTGCCCATGATTAACGTTCTATGAATTTAATTGGAACTGTTTTATCGGTTAATTTTTATATCATGATGTATAATAGATTATTCTTGATATTTTATATACTTTTTTTTGCCCATTTGTATTCAGGATAATGATTTTTTGATTTGTGTTTTATGCATTGTAATTTTATGATTTTAATTAATCGAATAAAGTGGTTTTGTCTGTCTGTCACAGAGGTACATGCCAATATATCCCTATTTGGTGCATCATGGGTTTTATAGAAAACACGACAATTCATAATGGTAATTCAAACCTTTAGGTATTAATGATCCTAGAAAATGTATCCAAAAGGTTACACACTGTGCTAATAATGTGTGATATTCAATGCCTGCGCGCGGTTCTATGCGTTCTAGAATGGTGTATCGCAATTGGGGAATGGTGTGTGGTTTCTGTATCCAATGGGCAGCTAAACATGAGTTGGAATTGCGGGTACGTATCATGCTCTTATGCTCAATTATACGCGTTTTTATCTTCCTTGACGCCCTTCCTACGTATGTTAAAACACAGGGGCAACATGTGGCGTATATTACCCCTTCGGTGTTACAATCTGAAGTGTGTTTTAACTCCTTCCCTGCGAGAGTAATTCCCCCATGGTGCATGGGTGGGCCGCGGCTCCGCTGTGCTCATGACGAGCTCAGCTCGTCATGGCTCACAGTGAAGCTGTGCTCATGACGAGCTGAGCTTGTCACGACCCCGCCCACTGATTAATTCTCCCCCACAGGCAGAGAATTTATCGCACGGGGGCGGGCCGCAGCCGTTATGATGAGCTCAGCTCGTCATGAGCACAGCTCCACTGTGACTCATGACGAGCTGAGCTCGTCATGAGCATGGAAGGGGAAAATATTATCTTTTTGCCCATATGCGGTGATAAAAAGTTTTTCCAGTGATTACATTGCCACATTGTCCACAATTAAAATATTTCCTCATTCCTTTTTGTGTGGTAGACTTAGGATTTGCTTGGGTCTTCAAAAGTTCTTTTAAAATTTTTGATCTAGTATGCGCGAATAAATGATTGTCTGTGGATACTGTAGCGAAGTCCTTTCCTTGTTCTATTATTTCCCATCTTTCCCTAATGTTTTGTTTGACTTTAACAGCCTGTTGGGAGTATTTTAAAACAACTACTTCACGTTTGGTTGAGGTTTTTAATGTTTGTAATAATAAATCTTCATGTTTTTTGCCAGATACGACTTCCTTCGCTTTTTCTAGTATGTTCAACGGGTGTCGCGTTTCTGATAACGATTAATTTGTTCACTGATTAATTTAATGGAAACTTCTTCATTGGATGTGATTCTTTTATTCCTGATCAGTTGTGAAATTGGTAAATGCTTTTTAGCGACGGTGGATGGGCACTGGTAAAATGAAGAACATTATTCCTGTCCGTGGGTTTACGGTATACCATTGTTTCCAAACCTTTCTATGTTTTGTTTATTTCTATGTCCAAGAAGTGAATCTTATCAGATTGAATGTTATGTGTAAATTGAATACGAGTATTACATTTATTCAACTCTTGAATATTGTGTTCCAATTTCAAACGGTTACCGTGCCAAATTATCAATATGTTGCCTATGAACAGCATTGAGGTTACTAGATGTTTTTTTTATCGTTCATTTTTTAGAATGTGTCTGTCTTCAAAATATGCCCTGTAGGTTTTCGCATATGCGGGCGCCCCAGGTAAGCCCACTGAAGTGCCAGTACGTTGTAAAAAGTATCAATCTTTCCAGGTGAAGTAGCTGTGGTATAGTGCGAACTGTAATAGTTCCAGTAAGAATATGTGATTTATATTTTCTTGTTGGCTGTTCAATAATCTCCATTCCACTGCTTCGAGACCTTCCCCATGGGGGATTGAGGTGTATAATGCTACTACGTCAATTGTACATAAGAGTGTGTCCTCATCAAAAGATTGACGTATATGTTCCAATTTGTTTAGATAGTCAGTGGTATCCTTTACGTGCGAGGACCATGTTTGAACCAAAGGTTGCAGGTAGTAGTCAATGTATTGCCCAATGGATTCATGTATCGAACCACAATCGGCCACGATTGGCCGAAATGGTAGACTTACTGTGTCCTTATGCACTTTTGGTAGCATATATATGTGTGGTATTTTTGGAGCAGTGGAAAATAAAAAACGTTTTGTGGTGTCATGTATCCATCCTATTTCTTCCGCATGATCTAAAATCTGTTGTAGAGTTGTCAAAAATTCCGGTGTGATATCAGCTGTTAGTTCGATTTGGTCGTGGAATGTCTTGTCCATGAATACGATTGCACCTCTTTTGTCGGCTGATTGAAAAACAATGGTTTTGTCAGAGCTTAAAGCACGTATAATCCCTTGTTCCTTTGGAGACAAGTTTGAGCATTTGGATGAAATGTATTTGATCTTTTTTAAATCCTTCTTAAATAGTAATTCAAAATTATCCAATGTTTTGTGTGAGAAAGGTGCTATGAAGGTGCGTTTGGGTCGGAATCTATCAACGGGTACAGTTTGTGTTTTGTCTTGTTCTATGGTATGAGAAAACCATCTCAGGCATAATTTTCACATGAATTTAAAAAAGGATATTTCTGTTTCTAAAGTATTTGATGTGTATGCTGGTACGTACGACATCCCTTTATTCAAAACTGCGATTTGTGCAGGAGTTAGATTCCGGTGTGATATATTCATGACGAGGTTGTCGTCTTCTTCATATTGCGTTGTGGTCGGGATGTTTCTCCTATTTTTTAACCGCCTGTTCCGTTGCCACGATCTAGGTCTCCTTTGTCTGGTGGATGATTGCTCGTCTGACCTGATTCTAAACAAGCCTGTTTTCCGCGTGTGGTGGGGACCTCTCCATCAATTTGTCTCATGTTTGGATCTCTCCTAATAGATACCGGGGGTCTTTGAAGAGATAGATCTTGATCGGTAGTGATACTCTGCTCGGATGATGTATTCCCTGGTTTTCTAAAAAACTTTTTGGGGGCGTATGCTTCAGCCCATGAGTACACCTCGTCCAACTTGTAGTCGATGGTATCTCTCTTGAATTTACGCAACTTCCGGTCGGGCACTTCCTTTGCTTGTGTGTCAAGTCTACTGTTAATTTCGTTAAGAGTTTTTGTCCAGTCTTCTGTTTCCATGCGTGTCGACAATTCATCTTTCAAAGTAGTGATTTCAGTAGCAAGTTCATCTGGTATGGATGATAGCTCCTCTATGATAAGTAATATAAGGTCTAATGAACATTTGTTCAAAATGGCATACCACCATGCCATACATGTTTTGTTATGCTTGAATAACATAGGTTTAATTGCTATCCTGAGGCCACTCTGTATGCGTTTCACTTTGTGATATTCAATGAGGGTGGTGGCATGTAATCGTTGGTTGATTTCCTTCCGCATGATGTATTCAAGTAGGCGGATTAATTGTTGAACTGTACCCGGAGTGGTGCTGAAGGTTCTTGCCTCTTGTATCAATGAATAAATGGATTCTGCATCATCAATTGAGTGTACTTTGGTTTCTGCTTGGTTAGGTGTGAGATCTGCGATTTCTTTAAATGACATGTTTAAGCTTTTGGGTGCTGGGGTTGTTTAGGCATGAATTTAATCAAGTGAAAGAAGTGGGTTCCCTCCTGCACTCTTCCTACAGACTGAATCCATTAAATTATACAAGATTAATCTATTCAACTCAATATTGCGTGCAACTGAGAGCTTGCGGGCGTGCCTAATCGCCTTGTAACCAAATCTGTGTGAGAAGTGAAATGACCAAAAAGTGGATGAACATGTTTTTAACATAGATACGTATATCGAACTAACAGCTGATCCCTCACCGGAATTTCTGACAACTCTACAACAGATTTTAGATCAGGCAGTAGAAATGGAATGGATAAATGACACCACAAAACGTTTTTTATTATCAAAAATGCATAAGGATGCAGTAAATCCACCATTTCATCCAATTGTGGCCGGTTGTGCTTCGATACATGAAACCATTGGGCAATACATTGACTGCTACCTGTAACCTTTGGTTCAAACATGGTCCTCGTACGTAAAGGATACCACCGACTGTCTAAACAAATTGGAACATATACGTCAATCTTTTGATGAGGACATACTCTTATGTACAATTAACGTAGTAGCATTATACAACTCAATCCCCCAAGGGGAATGTCTTGAAGCAGTGGAATGGAGATTATTGAACAGCCAACAAGAAAATATAAATCACATATTCTTACTGGAACTATTAAAGTTCACACTATACCACAGCTACTTCACCTGGAAAGATCAATACTTTTTACAACGTACTGGCACTTCAGTGGGCTTTCCTGAGGTGCCCGCATACGCGAATACCTACATGGCGTATTTTGAAGACAGACACATTCTAAAAAATGAACAATGGCAAAAATATCTAGTAACCTACATGCGGTTCATAGACAACATATTGATAATTTGGCACGGTAACCGTTTCCAATTGGAACACAACATTCAAGAGTTGAATAAATGTAATACTCGTTTTCAATTTACACATAACATTCAATCTGATAAGATTCACTTCTTGGACATAGAAATAAACAAAACATCGAAAGGTTTGGAAACAATGAAATACTGCAAACCCACAGACAGGAATAATGCTCTCCATTTTACCAGTGCCCATCCACCGTCGCTAAAAAAGCATTTACCAATTTCACAACTGATCAGGATTAAAATAATGAAACAGAATTGGTATGCAGTTCCTAGTGGTGGCTCAGGGTATGATTAAGAAACAAGGGGTGCCAGGGTGAAAGTAATCTGATACGCAGGAGAAATAAACACTCCTTGTGGAAAGGAGACCCTCACACACCCAACAAGCGGGTGTCTTGCTTCATCATCGGGTCTTGCTCCTTATCGGGTCGGCGGTGCAATGCCCGATCAGGCACCCAGGTGGGGCCTTCTTAGCGGAGATCTTTTTTTCCAATGCCGATGGGTGAAGTGTGTAAGAGGTTCCTGCTAGTAACTCGTGTAGGTGTAAGTGAAGTGTGAGGTGAGTGAAATAAAACAGGAGTAAGTGATCCACTCAGAACTATTTTAATGAAACGTGGTCACTACCCTGATTAAAACCAAAGTGAAATGCACATTCTCACCTTTAAGTGTATGAATTAATGTGCTAAAAAGGTCAACATGTTTCTTGCATGGTAATTTATTAATTGGCAATTCTTCAGGATCAAAATATAAGCTACCTACACTTTTTTGGTGGTGGTCACAACCTCAGGGAGGTATCAGTGGTGACCACGCGTACAGCACCCTAAAAATGTGTGGTACCAATACTTTTATATCACAACCTGCGAAGTAAAAGAAGTAGGATTAAAATATTACAATAAAAGACAACAACAAAGTGAAGGCAATATGAGATATCAGGATTGCTCTATACAGTAATATCAATTGGATAACATGTATGGGATAAGAGTCAAGCGTGACATGCATCAACTGTGTGCGGACGTGTCAAGGACACACATTAAGCAAGCAGCAGTAGGAAGTAAAGTGGATGGACCCAATGAAGGGAGAGATCACTGTTGAGGAGCAGTGCAAGGTAACTCACCCTCATTAGGCTGTGGTGACGTCGAGACCAAAGTGGGAGAGCACTAATATTATAGTGTCCTGGAAAGTAAAATACAGATGAAACACATTTACACCTTATGGTTCAGTTTCTTGCGGCTTTTTTCATGTGTTTCATCTGTATTTTACTTTCCAGGGCACTATAATATTAGTCCTCTCCCACTTTGGTCTCGACGTCACCAGTGGTGGCGCAGGCTCTACTAATAAGGTTTTCACTATTCAATTCACGATCGCGTCGCTCACTATTTAAATGAACTGCATGGTCCATTGGTTTACAACTGTTCGTCACAAGGAATTTTGACTTCCGGGATACGTCAGACGCCGGTGAGTTCTCTCGAGGTTTTCCGTAAAATTGTGCTGATTTCACAGTTAATACGGACATTCTTAATGTGTTCGTTTACGTTTTATTTCCATTAGATAATCCACGCTGGCAAGACATTTACTACAAAGTAGGGCTCTTGTGAGGATTCATCAAATCACGATTCTTCAATAAATAAGTCGGGTTTAATGCGTTTACTTACAATTTATCTTCTAACAGATTCTCTTCGCTGGCTTGCGATTCAGATCAAGGTAGGGCTCTGGAGAGCATTATTGGTGTTGGCAGTGGGGATAATGCTTTATAGTTTAGTTTTCTTATTGTTTTCGTTATCTTTGCAGCTCAGCTTTCATATGTTTGTAAATTACGGAGTTTGGTAAGCTACAACACATTTTATACAGAGCATGTTACTCTACCGATGCACCTTTGGTAATTTCAAACTCTCTCATTCTGAATTTTGTGAAGTCATCCACTATTTTATTTGTGCTGACATATTTGACTACAGCACGCGCGATCTTTTGAGTTTAGCTCTTTTTACACACAAGGGCTCGGTGATTCTACCCTCACATGGTTTGTTTCGGGTGGACTCATGGATGATTGTCGCGATCAGTTGACATTCTCACATGCACCTGGTTTCGGTCATGCAGAGGGTACAAGCACAGACTTTCTTAATTTTGTAATTGACAGCATAGCATTATACTGTTTTGATTGCATTATTATACTCTGATTGAAATTTTCTTTTGACTTTTCCGGCAGGTGTTTTCATCCTGATCATGTTGCCCGTAAAGTTGTTCCCCCTGAAGAAGGGTTACTAAAAACCGAAATGCATTAGGATCTGGCTTAAAATCGTACAAGAAGTTATGTGATTTTTGTTACTGATATACTTATACTTCGAGTTTGAAAATACACTATTGTATATATGGAATTTCTCAAAATGTGATTATAAATCATTCTGATGTACTGAAAAGTGCCTGATTGTAAATCTCTTACATCATGATAAATAGTAAAAAGTTGGTCTTTACGAATGTTAAAGAATGTTTAACTTATTGTTGAAACCTTAGGGACCACGAGCTGTGCACTGAGACATTGGAACGGAAACTTCCGTTTCACTTCTCACACAGATTTGGTTACAAGGCGCTTAGGCTCGTCCGCAAGCTCTCAGTTGCACGCAATATTGAGTTGAATAGATTAATCTTGTATAATTTAATAGATTCAGTCTGTAGGAAGATTGAAGGAGGGAACCCACTTCTTTCACTTGAGTCCATACAGTATCACACGCCATCATCGTATGCCCGCCCCTGCGCACACCGGCTTCTGCACCCCAGTCTCTCCCGCCGCCCAGCGAAGACTGCCCGACCCTGCGTGACCAGGCCTCACTGCTCACCTTCTGCCACTGGCATGTCTCCAAGAGGACCCACGACGTGCCAGGGGGAGCTCCAAGCCGGGGACCCATGACCATGGTGCCCTCCACATCTTGCAGCCACGCACCGCGGGCCACCAGGTCACACACCTGCTTCTGGGTCTTGATTTTGCAATGGCAGAGAACACATCAGAACACAGGGCATCATCGCAGGCTGCACACCGGCTCAGCCCAATAGGTGCCGCTAACTCTGTGAACCACGAGGCAACGCCACGTGGCTGTAGGCCCACACTGCCCGCTGGCTTAGGCCTACATTGCGTTCCAGCAGAACTCACACCAATGCCACCATTCCGGACTGGCCAAATGGCACATGATCGCAGCCTGCTCACCCGCTCAGCACTGAAGGTGCCCCTTTCTCAGTGCACTGAGAGACACCATCCCGTGGCGTTGTGCCTGCCACAGTGCATACGTTGCCACCAAGTCTGTGCACCGCTAGCCAAGGACCCTTTATGATTGAGTTCCATGGTGCGTACGCCATCATGTCACCACCGACACTGGGCAAGGGCCTGAGGCCCTCATGCATAAAGAATACCAACATGGAGACATCCATTTGGAGAGTGGAAATGGCATCCAGCATGTGCGCCAGGCCCTTTTTATTGGCAGGGTCACATGTCCTGTGATGCCGGTGCCAAATGGGTGTGGTGTGGGTGTGAACCAGCCGTGAGGGAGTGGCTGTGGCATGCAGGCAACTAGACCTGTGAGCAGAAGATCCCTACAGGGAAGACCTGGGACATGCAGCGTTGTCCTCCACCTGCGAGCGTGACCGGAATGGGCTGGCCTGGCGTATGCCAGTCCAGCGTAAGGGTACGAACAATGACCCCGGGGCTGTGGGCGTGCTTCCGTTCTGGCCTGGACAAGGAAGTAACGAATGCATGTTTCCCCGTTCTAGTGTCTTCGCTACCCAGCACGCATTCGGCAATGTGTCACCTTGTGACTCAAGTCCCACAACATAAGCAACATGGACGTAAGGTGAAGTTATTGACGCTACATGCATCCATACCTCCACACTTGCAAGATCATAGACATGACACTCCATTGTGTAAATGAATGTTTATTGCACATTCAATGTACTGTTGTAGCTGGAGCAGTACAGGGCCATGCAAACCCCACCTTTCAGCACTGGCCCGTGGAGGGTCCTCCAGGGAAGGACATGTACATCAGCAGTGGAGGAGTTCAGTCCACAGTCTGATCTCTTTGTCATTGGTGACAAAACAGAACATGGCAGTCCACGTCGAGGTCCAAGGTGAGTGTCGCAGAGTGCATCAGGGGACAGTGGAAGGGGATGATGCGGAGGGCAGATCCAAGCAGAAACAGGCCATATGGCGGACATGAATGCTACTGCTTCTTTCTGACCACGGGGGCAGATTCATCCGCATCTTTGTCCTCAGCTGTTGCATGTGCCTCACACGTGGGTGGTGGTGTTCTGTCTCCCGCACTGTGTGGCAGTGACACCGCAGGAGCTGGAGGTGGAATGTCCAACGCACTGTGTGGCACTGACACATCAGGGGCCAGAGATGTGGATGGAGTGGTAGCAGCAGCTGCATCTGCACGAGGCCTTGTGGCAGCAATGCCATGAGGATGGTCTTTATGGCATTGAGGGACCCAGCTAACTCTCGCTGGTGTACAGCCGTGTCAGCCACTGTTTCCGCACGCTTACGCTCCCTGTCCTCCATGAGCCTCCGCATGCGCCCCAACTCCCGGGCGAGCTCGCTGGAGCCACTATGACTGGCCAGTCATTCTTGCCTCTTAGTCAGGGCCCGGGCGATGTCAGCCATGGCTCGTTAGAGAGCATGGAGTGGACTGTCGGTGTCTGTTAGGGACTGTGAGTGGTCCCTGATGGGACTTAGACACCCACGTATGGCGTCTAGTTTGTCTGCTGTGCGGTTGAACCCCACCTGCACCTGTTCGGCCAGCTTCTCCTGGCATCCCAACACATGGAGTTGGAAGGCCATGTGTTCATTGTGGGGGTCCTGTGAGGCAGCCGTGGTTGTGGGTGCTGCCTGCTGTGTGTGCTGTCCAGGGGGTGGGTCCTCCTCGTAGCAGCTGGGCTGCCCTGCTCCCTGAAGTGGGCAGCGAAGGCTGTCCATGAGCTGTTGGAGGGCTTCGGAGTCGAAGGTCTGGTTGTCCTGCTCGTCATCGGAGAAGAGAGGCTGGGACTGCTCTGCAGGCGGAGTTGAATTTCCCTCTGCAATGTGAAGGGGAGACGCAGTTTAACATTGAGTTCACGTGTATGTTGATGCATTGTACATGTTTACATGCAGACTTAATGACAGTGTACATTGTTACTGTTTGTGGGGAGCTGCCTATGTGATGTGGGACAGTGGACATTTCGACAACTTCACGGATTTCTGTTTGTACTTGTACATTGTCAACTCACATTTCCCTGAGATGCCATATGTGATTGGCCAGTTACTGCACAAAACGGGACCAGTTGTGTCCCTTGTTCTGTTGTGGACAATTTGCAGATTGTGCCACATCGTTGTCAATGTTGATGTGCTCTGCATGTGATGTGTATGCTGCTTTTTGGGGAAGTTAACCCCACTGCCCCTGATCCCTTACATGCGATGTGCATTTGACTTCTGTACTTCTACAGTGCTTGGATGTTGCATTCTTGGGTGCATTGGTCTCTTGGTGGGAGTTGGGGTCTGGAGCCTGGTTTGTCAGCATATGTGCTATGCTGACTTGTGCATGTGTGCCATTGTGCCCATCTACCCTCTTCCCCCAGTCCCTTGTCGTTACTCACCCTGTTGCTGTTGTGTGCGGTCCTGTTGAGCAGTGTCCGGGCCCCCAACTCCTGCAACCGTCTCCCCACTGATGACTGTGGACACCATTTCCTCCATCTCATCCAGCTCCTCCTGTGGCACTGGACTTCCACCTCCAGTCTGCATTGCTGCCTTCCAGTTGTTTGCGAGTTTCTGCTTGGTTTTGCGCTTGACATCATTCCAGCACCTCTTGACCTCATCCATTGTCCCCTTCAGCACTCCGACTGCATTCACCTTGTCCATGATGGTCTGCCATATTCCATTATTAGTTGCCAGAGACACAGTGGAGGTGACGAACAGTAGGTGATGGTGTTCTATCACCTCCGTTATCAGGATCTTGTTTTCCTGCAGACTGAACCTTTTTCTCCTACTCTTCTTCTCCTGCCCTTCCCTGACCCCGAAGTCCCAGGGTGGTCCTCCAGGATGCTTGTGGGGTTCTGGTTGTCCTCTGCACTTACTCCGGATGACTCCATTGTGCTTCACTGTTGTTTGGCTTTTGTATGTGGTTTTTTTCACCTTTTGTAGTGCATTTTCCCACATGTCGCGTGGGGAATGCAGGCCTGTGGCTGTTTTTTGCAGATTTTTGTATCGCAATTGCCGTCATCACCACATTTTTCGCGTTGGTGTTTCACATTCTTGCGGCGTCATGTTGATTTTAATGCATTGGTTAACACGTTGTCGTGGGCCTATCGTATGGTGCCGTGGGCTTGGGAATGCCACGTTGACAGAGAGTTATTTTCCCACGATGGACTGAGATGTGAACAGTTGCGATATACTACTTTTGCGGTAGTTATCACACGTTCTTGAAAATATGCCCCAAAGTGTGTATATATTGACCCTATTCAGATATTGTCACAGGTAAACAATTTCCTCCCAAAACTGATAGTAAAGTGGCACATGTGCGAAGCAGGGCTCGCAATTCGATTTATGAAGTGACCAATGCCACCCTGCATTGCTTTGGTTCAGTCTCATAAATCATGATTAAGGCGACACAGCCCAAATCGGTGCGTCACCTTACTCTGTGCCTGCGAGGCACTGCAGTCAGTTTTCCTATGTGGTGCCCAGAGAATTTTGCGCTGCCCCAGATTTACAAAATCGTGTGAAACTTGGGAAGCACCAAATCTGTATACTTTCTGAGGTGAGGCATAATGAGGATAAATATGTTTATTTCTCCTCGTTTTATCCTATTTCTATGTGATCTGCGTTCTACAGCACACATAGAAAGGGGAAAACTCCACTTAAGATTGCTTTTGTGCAGGAAGGTGACCCTCCCTGCACAAAAACAATCCTGACTGCAATGGAGGCACTGGTGCAACGGTGCCTAGGTTGGCACTAGGCTGCTGAAACGGTGCCCACGCAGGGAGAAAGGCCAGGAATGCACTGTATTGGTTAAATACAGTGCATTACTGCCCTTTTACTTTGGCGTAGGGCAGTGCAGCAAGGTGCCTTGTTGTGATGGTCCATGCCAACATCTCATAAATAATCCCCCTAGCATGTAAGTGTATCTCCAATATTGAGAGAGAGAGAGAGACTGAGAAGAGACAGACAAACAAAAGGCTTATTTATGAGATTTTTGGATAGGGCAGCCCAGCAAGGCACCTAATTGTACTACCCTTTGCCAAACGGCAGGAATCACAGTTTTTAAGCAATATGGTGGATTCCTGTCTTTCTCCCTGCGTTGATGCAGTTTCGGCAGTCTAGCGTCAATGTAGCACCCTTGCCTGATGGTGTGTGCCTCCATTGCATACAGAATTGTTGTTGTGCAAGAAGAGGCACGTTCCTGCACAAAAACTTTCCTAAGATCTGTTTCCTCTTTCTATGTGGGCTGCAAAATGCAGCCCACATAGAAAAAGGAAAAATGAAGAGCAATAAACATTTCTCCTCATTACACCTCACCTCAGCAGGCATACAGATTTGGCACTTCCCCAGGTTTAAATGATTTTGTAAGTCTGGGGCAACGGCAAATTCCATGGGTGTAGCTTGGGATAACTCACTACAATGCCCATGGGTGCAATGTAAGGTGGCACATCGATTTGTGCAGCGTTGCCTTACTCATGAATTATAAGGCCACTCAAAGCCACACAGGGTGGCTTGGCATGGCTCCATAAATCAAATTGAGAGCCATGTGTCATGCATGTACCACTTTACATGGAGCAGAAGTGACACAGGGCTCTCATAAATTATCCCCAGGACCTGAAATTGAGAGAACAGTGAAGCAAGATAACTGAACTGCATAGGATAAAGAAGGGGGGAATTAGAGTATAACAGTGATTCAAGATGGCCACTGAAGCTGAAGCTGCTTAACGCAAGCTCCTGTGCTTGGGATCCCTTTTTTAGGAATATCCCTACTTATGCCCTGTTATTCAGCCTCGCAAGTGGTATAATTTTGTTAAAGAGGATGCAGGGATTATTAGATTAAAAACGGCACTACGGACTACGGATCTGGCGGTCGTTCCCCTTTATGTGGTGGTCCCGGGAAAGCGTCCTGTTATACCGTTGTTGGACGGAGCTGGCTGATGATGAAGAGATCGCTGGTTTCCGGCTCAATTGCCTCTGTGCCGCTTGCTGACCGTGGCTGCAGATCTGCCGGCCTGATGATGTGGTGTGGTAAATGATCTGCCCACTGCCACCCTGCTTCACCTCCTGTCGTGGAGCTGGCTGCGGACCCAAGGTGACCTTTGCCTCTTGTGCAGTCGATCCTTCGTGCTGTCCGGGTACCAATTGAATTGGCCTTTGCCCTGCTACTCGCAATGGACATGCCAGTGGCCCCCCATCGTTACTAATGCTGGTGCCGTCATAGCGCCAGAGTAAGTGTGCTGACCTTTTTCGGATGCCCTGGTGACCTGAGATCGACGAGACCACATGCATGGGTGTTTGTGCCTACAGCAGTCGCTTGCTCAGTTACAGGCCTTCCTCTACACACCAGTCTCTCGAGGAAGGCGCCTGCTTCATTGCTTTCCTCTGCTCAGTTGAGCCCCCTATCAGCTGCTTGTTTTGCCCCCCATGATGATTAACGTGAGGCCCTGATCTGGGACTTCCAGGGAATCTAGAGAGCGGTCTCATTTCCAGGTGAGCAGGTGCTGTTGGTGATGCTAGGAGGTGCAGCACAAAGGTTTGAACTGCTGGGTGGCTTGAAAGAGCCATTCCCTCCCTCATGCTGGTATCAGACTGTTAGGGTAGGGCTCTTTGGAGCTAACTGCCCTCCATCTTGTAGATTCCTTCTCCCCTTTGCTACACAAGGGCCCATCTTCAAAATGCAGCCTCCTTTCTTTTCCAGCCATAGAAATGAAAAAAGGACTGTGCTACTGCCCTCCACATCAATACTGCTAATGGAGCGTCCATCTTGTAACGGCTACTGAGTGCTCTTTTTCCCTGTTATTTCTACTACTGCGGACTTCTGGCTCACCTTTGGAGGTCAATGGACTCTCTTTATTGACATATGAAGTAAGGCATTTGTGCTCAGTTGTCTCCTCTCTCACAACAGTCCCAACTTTGTATCCGAAGGCGCGCTTAAGGCAAGCTCGTCTGCGCTCGTCCGCGCCGAGTACGGGCCCAGGGCCACACACCCTACACCCCCGCTACAAGAGCACAGGTATTACAGTGCGGAAACTCTCCACACTCTTAGGCCCTCTGGCACGACCTGCCTACTACATCGCGCAGATAGTCTTCCACAAACCTGTTCCCAATGCCAAAAAGCCCTCAAACCTAAGCCAGCCAAAGAACTGACACACGATTACAGTATGTTCATGCTAAATTGCAGATCTCTGCCAAAACACAGAACGGAAATTGCCCTACTTTTAGAAGAACGAATGCCGGACATAGTATTCATAACGAAAACATGGCTCACCATAGATTCCGACCCCGTCCTAGTATCCACCCTCCCCCCTGGCTTCCAAATCACTCGGCAGGACCGACCTGAGGGGAGAGGAGGAGGTCTAGCAATCATATATAAAGAACAGTTTCACTGCCGAGTTATTTCTGAATCCATCCCTGACTGTGAGAGCCTTGCCTTCAGTCTCGAACTCTCCCCCAACACTTGCTTCTCAGGAACACTTATTTATCGTCCCCCCGGCCCCCTCAAGCAATTCCACAATCTCCTCCCTTCGATTGTGGCGGAACGCGTCAGTACTTCCCCTAACTTCACTCTGCTAGGTGACCTCAACCTTCATTTCGATTCTGCAGTGGACCATACAGTCACTATGCTTGTGGATGACTTAGCCGCTCTACAATTAACCCAACATGTCAAAACCCCTACTCACGTTAAGGGCCACCTGCTGGACCCATTGTTCAGCAACTGTGCAGACCTGGTAGCCGACCTACCTATCCCGCTCCCCTGGACGGACCACTTACTGGTCCCTTTCACCTGGACCACACTTAAACCCCCTCCAACTGGACCCACTACAAGATTCACCAGAGCTTGGTCTCGTCTTTCAGTCGACGAATGGTCCATCAAGCTCGCCAGCAACCAACCCCTCTACAATGAGGACCCTGGTCTTGCCAACCAGGCCTACGTAGACTGGATCACACAAACTCTTGACGACACCCTCCCTAAAAGCAAAACCTCATTGAAACGCGCCTACAAAACTGCCCCCTGGTACACGGAGGCTCTCAGAGAAAAGAAACGCCACTGTCGGAAAACCGAAAGACGATGGCGGCTAGACTATTCTTTAGGAAACAAAAGTAGCTATCGAGAGTCAATCAATGAGTACAAAGCAGAAATCAAAGCGGCCCAGGCTATTTACTTCTCGAACAGAATTATCCTAGCTAAATCAAAACCAAAAGAAATCTTTCAAATTGTGAAAAAACTTACAAAACTCCCACCTAACCTGTACGACTCAAAATCCACTACGCACTGCAACAATGTAGCTGAGTTTTTCCACCAAAAAATCGGCAAAATCTACTCCTCCTTCCCCCCCATACACACCACCCCCACAACCCAGACCAATACCATCATAGCAACCCCCCCCCCCCCCCTCAACCTTCATCGACTCTGGACCACTTCCCCCTCATGGATCTTGCAACCCTCGAATCCATGGCTCGGAAAGTTAAATCCGGTTCCCCTGACGATCCAGCCCCGCCAGACATCATAATGGCAGCACCCCAGATCACCCTGCCAACCATCAGGGATGTCCTGAACGCATCCATCACCTCCAGCACTGTCCCTTCTGTCTGGAAACGGGCCAAGGTCCGAGCACTGTTGAAAAAACCCAATCTGGACCCCCTAGATTTCAGCAACTACCGGCCCATCTCCCTGCTCCCCTGGGTGAGCAAAATCCTGGAAAAATATATCAATCTCCAACCGGTGAACCTCTTAGAAGACCACCAATTATTAGACCCCACTCAAACGGGCTTCAGACCCAAACACGGTACCGAGTCCGCCCTCCTTATGGTCACCGAGGAATCTAGAAAAATCCTGGATCAAGGAGGATCAGTGGAAGTGATCCTCCTCGATCTCAGCGCAGCTTTTGACACGGTCAGCCATAACACCTTGCTGTACTGTCTGTCTAGTGTGGGCATCAAGGACCAAGCTTGGTTTTGGTTTAAATCCTTCTTGGAGGATAGATCCTTTCAAGTATTCGATGGCGAGTCTGTATCCAACAGCAGACCACTGAGGTGCGGAGTCCCTCAGGGATCCTCTTTAAGCCCCGCACTTTTCAACATCTATATGAGGCCACTGGCTGAGGTTGTCCGTCCATTTGGGGTCAAGATTATCTCTTATGCAGACGACACCCAGCTGGTGGTCTCATTGGCGCAGGAGGCCAATACGCCAATATCAGGCGGACTTGGAAAGTGCCTAGAGGAAATAAAGAACTGGATGTCCTCATCATCTCTTAAACTAAACGGGGACAAAACGGAGCTGATGCTCCTGGGTCCTTCCAACCCCAGCCTCTTCAACTCCTTGTGGCCCCCCTGTCTAGGCACCCCTCCAGTACCCAATGACAACATCAAAAGCCTTGGGGTTTGGCTTGACGGTACTCTCTCTTTCAACACTCAGGCCACAAAACTTTCAGCCACCTGTTTTGGCATCCTCAGAACGCTAAAAAAAATCTTCCCCCTTCTACCCATGGAGGCAAAGCAGGTAGCTATTCAGGGTTTAATACAGTCTCGCCTAGACTTTAACAACGTACTCTACCTTGGCGCCCCAGATTACACCCTACGCAGACTCCAGACAGTGCAGAACTGCGCGGCTCGCTTGCTGCTTGAACTTCCTCGCAGGCAATCAGTAAGAGCCGGTCCGGTCAGCCTTCACTGGCTACCAGTGCGTCAAAGAATTCTCTTCAAGGCCATGTGCATTGCCCACCAGGCCTTTTGGGACACAGGCCCTTTGATTATGCGTGACTTAGTCACCCACTACCAACCCAACAGAAACCTTCGCTCTAGCCAGACTTTTATGGCTAAAGCACCCAGAATAAAAAAGACAAGGACTGGCGGTAGGACGTTCTCCTACAATGCCTCCAATACCTGGAACACTCTCCCCATACATCTCAGAGCCAACCCCAACCTCTCTTCTTTCCGCAAGCAGTTAAAGACTTTCTTATTCAACTCTCCCCAGTAACTCTCTGCTATTCACTCTACGAGGTCCCTCTGTTATTTTTCAGCGCTTGGACGCCCCCGGGCAGCAATTCACGCTCTATAAATTTACTTTCAATTCAATTCAATTCCTTTACCTCTTAAGCTGAAAGAGGTTCCCACCTGACCTTTTTACCATTTGTGGAAGTGATTACTACTGGGTGGCTCTCTCACCTCTAAGATCCTTATCTCTGCAATAGGAGTCCAATACAGCATCATAGGTGCTCCATGAGTATCTCGGACGAGAGATGAACTTCTACTCTCATCTCCCCTCCTTTGTGGCTACTTTAGTTCCATTTTCATGCACAGTCATGGATCCTACCCCACCCCACAGGGATTACTTGAAGACAAGCTTGAGCCATTGGGCCACAATGCATTTACTATTAAATAGCCACCTAACCTATTAAAAAATGCATCCAAACGCCTCAAACACAGAAATCTTATACAGAAACCCTAATTTAGGATACCTACTTCTCTAAAAATGGATCTACAATTTGTGATCTCATCTTCTACTGGAAAAGAAGAGCTAAATGGAGGAATGCACTTCATTCACTACTCCTGATCACTTCTTCCCAAAAATGTGGACATGGAACTAGGCTGCTGGTAACCCCTTCACCCACTTTCAAAGCTGCTGCAACCATCACCATATATAACAATGGGATAATCCTTATTCAAGCTGCAGACCGCCATCTGGGGCTTTTGAGGAAATGTTCCACATTATCAAGAATTCCATACCTAACAGGGATCCTGACACTTCAAAGAGGTAGCTTGGATCCCCATCCTCCCCACTGGTCCCCAAAACAATTGCGTCTTGTAGTTCCACCCACCCATTCACTCTTCCCCACTCCCCCTTAACTCCTCCACTGCATACTGCTTACATTTTCCCATCTCCCTACCTTTGCTGATGGGATCGAATTCTCTCAGGGGGACCGATGACTCGCTGAATGCAGGCATACATAGCAATGGATCTTTCTCAGCCATTCCATACTTACACTCATCCTGCATTAGCTCCGGCTTACTTGATACTAATGTTTCCACAACACGTCCCTTGGGTAAAAAGTGTCCTGAAGCTCGAACCCCCAATCACTAACAACATCAGTACTCTTTAAATCCCAGAGTCTTTTGGATATCAGCTCATGAGTTCTCACACGTTCCCTTGCAATCTTAGAATCCTTTCCAACTAAACCTACCCTTCTCTGAAACTTTCAGGCCAGCAATACCCAATGTTCTCCATCAGAACTCTGTCTCCTACTGGATCCCTGACATACTCCACCCAGTCTTATCACCACCCTTTACCTTCATCCACCCTAGATGTTATCTCTCAGGATCTTCAACAACTTAATGCTGACTTACAAAAGCTTGCAGTGATCACCTCAAAATTGGCTAATGATAGATGGGCTAACAGGTCATCAGGGAAAAACAGACTCAATATTGTACCAGATATTAATTTCTACACTAAGCTGTCATCTCCCCCATCAGTCAAGGGATTATCTCCAAACTATGCTTCCCCCCTCCAGAGAACCATACCCTACCGAACACTAAGTCTAGACCCTCTAGATTTAAGAATTCCTTAACAGTGAGGGATATTGACTTCCTCCTGCTTTCTTATAATGCTACTCACATAGACAAGCTAGATAACCAGGAACATATTCAAGCCACTCTCCCGAACCTGCCCAGAAGACCAAGGCATAACACTGATGCTTTAAACACCTCTAGCCTCAAACACGTTCCCATCGCACAGTCTTCTTCCACTGACTCCATTCCCCGCTTGAAGTGCATGCTCATCAATTGTAGATCAGCAGTTAAATATGCAACAGACATCCCTGACCTCAACCTTGCTCAGGACCTGGACATCCTAATAGTTATGGACAACTGACAAAAAGAATTCCTCTGGTCCGGTCCTTGACATCCTAGTCCTGCGAAGCCAATACATTATCATACTGGACAGATCTGACAGACCTGGTGGAGGCATCACCTGTATATACTAGAATAACCTTATTGTGAAACAGTCACACACAGATGCTATCCTCTCTTGTGAATACTTGTGCATTGACATCACAAGAAACTACAGCCACTATAGACATTGCACATGTTTTACCATCCGCCTAGAGATAACCACCCTTTCATTGAACAAATCATGGAAATCGTCTCTTCCAATGTGGGTCAACGTTGTCCCCAAATCTTCATCGGAGGCTTTAACCTTCACTGGAACAACGTGAATGACCCGGCAACTAATTGCCTCAAAACCTTCCTAGCTGACCTTAGCCCAAATCAAATCTGTGACAGTCCCACACACATTTTGGATTCGATCCTGGACCTAATCATAGCTAAACTTAATTCTATTCAACTGGATTTGATTGGTCCCCTGTGACCGGTCATTATATCTCCTTCTGCATCATTGAACCTTGGTCTAAGGAAAGATCACAAACAAAGACACCCAGGCATTGGAAACAATCTTTCCGAAACGCAAACATGAATGAATTGATATCCCTTAGCAATAATACCTTGCCTAAACCTATTGACATGTCTGAGGTACAGGACTTCGCTGAGCATTGCAACAATTCATATTGAGTATTCTTGATACAATTGCCCCCTTACAACTAAAAAGAAGGTCTACAAAAGACTCCAAACCTCAGTTCAATGATAGTTTAAATACAGACAGACACAATCTGAGACTGGCCGAATGATCCTGGAGAGGCACTCCATCCCTTGAACACCTTATGCTCCTGCGATCTAGAAGAAGCACTTACAATAAACAGATAAGGAGTGCGAAATCGAACTTCTTCAGAAGCCAACTAGAAAATGGCAGAAACAGACCTTCAAAAACATTTTGAATTAATCAAACCCCAATCCAAATATCTTCCCCCTCTTTCGCCAATGGTTTCCAGTAACCTGCCAAATTGTGATGAGTCTGACTTCTTTCTTAAAAAGATGAATAAGATTGAAACTGATCTCTGGACTGCGTTGACCCAACTGACTGTCCCATTCCTTATCAACCCTGCATCCCCTCCTCCTCCTCAGCCTCTGCCTGCTCCAGGGTTCACCCCCAAATATAATGCCTTCTGGAGTCAATTCACACCCTTTGATGAAATCTCTATACCCAAATCTCCATACCTACTCATATAATGGATAGCGCTCTAAGAATGCTCAATTAGAACGAAGCCTGCCTTCTAATACTCCTTTACCCCTCGTCAGCTTTTGATGCGGTCAAACATGACAACCTCCTGAACTTACTGGAATGCAGGATGGGTCTATCAGGTTCAGTGTTAAACTGGTTTGCCTCATTTCTTAACAGCAGAAAGCAAAGAATTAAAGTCCATCAAACCTTCTCCAACTCTATGACTTCCACACTTGGGGCCCCTCAGGGGTCTGCACTCTTACCCATGCTCTTCAACTTGTTCATGGAGACTCTAACAGAAATGCTCAAATCATACAACATTCAGTGTCACATTTATGCAGACGACACCCAACTGTACCTGAAAATCTCCTCCGCGGAAGACATCACGACACTTAACTCAACCCCACTAAAAACACAACACAGGCTGACTTCCCAACATCTCAAGCTAAACTCCTTCAAAATTAATTCCTCCTCATCTCTCCACCTATTGTTGAATACATGAAACACCTAACGGCTCTCAACTGTACACAATACATCATTGACTCTACAAGGTCTCCTGGAATAATACTTGATAAGTCCTTGAGTATGCAGGAGCACACCAGCTCCGCCACCAACAGAGCAAACTCCCATATGATTATCCTCAAAAAGATAAAACCCTTCCTCCTCCTGGACGACTTCAACTCTGCTATTCAAGCGCTAGAAATCTCTTGGTTTGAGTATGGTACTGGAACTCTCTGTGGGCTACCCAGCTACCGGTTGGTACCACTCAGAGTTTCCCTGAATTTGGCTGCAAGTCTTATCATGGCATCCAGAAGCTATAATAACATTACACCCGATCTGAAATCCCTAAACTGGCTTCCATTTGAGGCTAGGATACATCTTGAAATTGCTTGCATAACACACAGAGTCCTTCACCTTAATATTCCTCTATACCTAGCTCAAAAACTGGAACTCCCTGGTGGTGGCAGATCCTCTAGGAGTTCCAGCACCTTGCTGCTGAAATTCCAAAAAATAACAGCGAGAAAATCTATAATCAAGCCTTCTCAGGTATTGTGCAGAGAATCTGTAACTCCTTGCCTCTTGAAATCAGACGGAATCCTTCAAGGGCATCTTTAAAAAAAGGAGCGAAAGCACTACTGATGAATACTCTCTGATCTGAAACGTACCTTTTCACACTCGGTACGATTTGATGATGGTTCCTCAACAAGCTTGTCTTTCTCCTCCTGCAAGGACTCATCGTCCAGAGTGGCACTGCTACAATGTGATGTGCACCTGATTGTACGATTGTTTTCAACATCCCTATTTGATTTTGCTCTTATATGCTAAATTCTATGCTCTTTGCGGTGTCGCGATATATTGTTCCTCTTTAATACACCGGTATCTTGCATACTACTGCTGCTGTTACTGACCCACTTGTCTCTCTCTTTTTTGTCCTTGATCATTTGTAAAGCACTTTGACAACTGCCTGGATAATGTTTGTGCTATATAAAACTATAAATAAATATTAATAATGCGGTGGACAGGATTTCCATTCCGTTGTTACAGACTAACCCATCCAGCAAATTCTTAATCTTAATCAAGCACCTAGTCTCTGAAAATCGATGTTGAAATCCTTCATTCTTGTAATCATACTAGCTGTATGTGGTATAGTCCTCTAGGAGCTGGATGCCCATCAGACAACGTCCAGATCAAGCCATTAGTTTTAGTGAGAAAAGCTCACAGTTGCTTTCAGCCACTAAAGCCCACATGGCAGCAGATGTTTTTGCAGATTTATACCTTCAGACCTAGGGTCTGATTTACAGTTTGTTGGTGAGGGTGTTGCAACAGAGATAGAGTGCCTTCTTCGCCAGACTCTTGATCTGCCTGTCCAATTTTGTGCTGGCCCGACCGCCATAATGTTGACATTAGAGCTTACTCTGGCTTGGTCGCCATGATACTCCTCTGACGACCCAACAGAGTATGGGCTGCTGAAGGTAAGTAACCAACCATCTGCCCAATTTAGATGGAGTGGTCAGATGGAGTATACTTTGTTGTCCATCACTGCCAGCATAGTGGTGAGGTATGGTAAAAAAAAAAGAGAAATGACCCCTTCACCACAGAAGAAAACTCTCATGGTTTGGGGGCCATTAGTTCTACATTTTTTCTGAAACAAACTCCTGCTTTGGTACTTTCCTTTTGAAAAATGTAAAGCTTTTAAAATGTGATTTAAGCATCTGTCAACAATGATGGGCACACACTAACCTTTTCAATTATTTTCTATAAACCGCCATTCAAAATGCATCCTCAGGTAAATATTTAGGGGCCCATTACGGTGGTGGGCGGGCCACCGTAACGGTAAATGGGACTGATCGCCTGAGGTGCGGAGGTCCCGCCAGGCCCATTAGGATGCAACCGCCGCCCTGGCGGTCGCATCCAGCATGTTTTACATTGCGGCTGGCGTTGCTGTAAGCAGAACCCGCCACAATGTAAAAGATGCATGGTGTGCATTGGCATGCACAACGTGACAGGCACTGCGCGGTGCCTGCCACCTTGTGAATTCCAATTTAGGGGGGTACCATGGGTATCCCCCAAGTGCAGTCCCCCACACCCCTAGAGGCCCGCAATGGGCCCCCAAAGTAAACTACGCATGCCTTTCCATGGCGGAGTTTCCGCCATGGAAATGCATGCACACCGTACACATCATAATATGCCTCCATATTATGGGTCTTTTCTGCCCGGTAGGCAAACGTGGTGGGGGTAATGTGGCAGGGGGTAAATGGCCGTCCGGCGGGGAGTTTTGGCGGGTGGATCCGCCCACCATGATAATAGGCCCCTTAGTTTGAAGACAATTTGAACAAAAGCAGTCCAAACAGCAGGCGCTGTTGTTGCCGTTATGTTATGTTAAATGAGTTCATATAGTGCACAAGTACCCAGAGGTTACCCGTCGCTGGCTCTTATACATAACAGCATGGTCCCTGACTGTCCCTATTTCTTGAATAGCCATGATTTCAGTTTCTGTCTGAAGATGAAAAGACTGGCAGAGGATCTGATATGAACGGACAGTGCATTCCATGCTTTTACTGTGCCCAAGATTAAACTTCTACCACCCCAGTTCACTTTCTTACTTTCTTGTACTTGGGAAACATCACGGTTTTTGCATTTGACGAGCGAAGTGTTCTCTGTAAAGAGTACCATCCCAGGCTCTGTCCGAGGTGGTGAGGACCGGTAATGTGGAGGGCCTGAAATGCAGTACCAAGTGCTTTAAAAGTAATGCGATGCCTAATCAGAAGCCAGTGTTGCTTCCGCATTTTGTCTGCGACTGATTTGACACTAGGTATTCCAAGGATCAGTCTGGCTGCCGTATTTTGCAGCATTTGCAATTGTTTTAGATGTTGTTTCTGGATGTTAAGATAGAGCCCATTACAATAATCTATTTTCAAGATCACTAATGAAGTCACCACTCGTTTTTGTGCCTCAAAGGGGAGAAATCGAAAATTTGTGTTACCATTCTAAGGGTGAAAAACGTGGAGAAGGTGACTGCATTTACCTGGCCTCCAAATGAAAGCTTATTGTCCACAAGTACTCACAGGATTTTGGCTTTCCTTACCGGCACTGGCAGAGCACCTAATTCATCTGGCCACAAGGATGGTGTCTGGAAAGAGGTATTATTGCCAAATAAGATGACCTCTGTTTTCCCTGCATTTAGTTTCAAACAATTGTTGTTCATTCCTTTGCTAACCGCTCTCATACAGTTACATAATTTGTTTTCTGTCTGCTCTCATACAGTTACAGAATCTGTTTTCTGGTTTGAGAAAGAAACGACAACCTATGTATGGTCTGTGTAAGAAGTGAGCGATAAGCCAAATGATTTTATCAAGATGGCAAGAAAGGACATATAAACATTAAAAAGCGTTGGGCTGAGCGTGGATCCCTGTGGGACCCCACAGGGAAGAGAGAAAGGCTCAGAAACGAATGAGCCAAGGCAATCACTTGTTTTCTGCTGGTGAGAAAAGATCACAGCAGAGTTAATGCAGTTCCCTGCACCGCAATTGCAGGCTGTCTGTCCACCAGAAATTCATGATGGACTGAATTGAATCCCGCAGAAAGATCTCTAATTACCAATGCAGCATTTCCACCATTATCCAGGGCAAGTATAGATTGATTTAATCAGAGCGGACCCCATGATGTGCCAGCAGTGAAATCCATATTGCGTGGTATCAAGCAATTAGTTTTCCTTCCTTAGCTCAGAAATTTGAGTGTTCATAGCCTTTTCCACTATCTTAGCCAGGAAAGCCAACCTAGAAATCCGATGAAAATTGTTGGGGTCATCAGGGTTTAGATTAGGTTTTTTCAATAGAGGTCAAATGGATGCCACCTTCCAGTCTTGACCTGACTTAAACATCATGTTAAAAAACATGGCAAGCTTTTCAGCTAACGATTCGGGGACCAGCTTAAGTACTGATGGGGGGCTTGGCTCCATTGGGGACCCTGCCTTTACTGCTGGAATTAATCCCAAAACAGAGCTTTTCGAAAGAGCGGCAAACTCTGAAAAAGTGGTCTGTGTTTGACTAGGAGCCTGTACGGTTTCCTAAGATGAGTAAAGGGGTGGTCCCCCACTTGTTCCTTTAGTTCCGTTAAATGCATAAAATATACTCAATTTTCTTTAGAAAAAAACTTAGCAATATTGCCGCAGAGTGAGTGACTATGATTCAACTGACTTATCCCTGGGAGTTTGGTAAGATGGGAAACTGTTTTAAACAGCTTTTTCGGAGGGTTTTTGTCTAGATTGATCCGGTCCATGTAATATTTTGATTTTTTGTTTAGTTAAAAGTGATTTATATTCTGTGAGACATTGTTTATTTGTACATTTTGCTTGGTTCCCTATAGTTTCTCCCTTAAATTTGTTCTTGATGCTTACATAGTGTTTTTTTGGGCTCAGAGCGCATTAGAGTACCAAGGTGCTGTCTGGAGGGGCGTTTTGAGTGTATGTATCTTTTGGGTGCTACTTCGGTGGCAGCAGTATTGTCATCTAGTATAACGAGGCATAGCAGCTTCTAATTCATCGGGAAAGTTGGGCTGGGAGATTGAGAGTTGGTGAGCAAGTAGGTCAGGTTTAACTGCATTCGAGGCTTAAACTTTATATATCTTGGAAGCAGAATTTGAAGCAAGCCTTTTGGAATGGAGAGTCAGATCTATTACGACTGCATCATGGTCAGACCATGTTAGAGAGAGCGAACCTAGGAATTGAAGGGTGGAGTGGTTAGTAAAAATATCATCTAATGTGTGCCCTGCTTCATGAGTGGGTCCTCCTAGCAACACTTGTTTAAGGATGGAGCAGGTTATTACTACTGTGTCTGGGTCTGTAGTGTATTCAGTCTGCTTTGTAGCACCACACTAAAACATGTGGGGAAATTATAATGTATACTAAACTGGTATCCAGCAACCCCCAACCCCTTTACAGGCTCTCCTGTGGAATCACTGACATAATATCGACAGACACATTATCGACCTACATTTTTAACGACGCAATGATATCAATAACCCTAATATCGATACTATATACTTTAATTAAAAAAATACGCCGATTCGGATCCCGGAAAAATTTCCCCAGTCCAAATTGAGTCTGGACTTTTTTCCGTCCGAGTCGTGCAAGTAGCGTAAAAACTGCCAAGTACGATTCGCATGGGAAAAAGTCCACACGAATCACATCCGGAACATTTCCCCACACGTCCTCGGGTCGGAAATTGTGTCCGACACATCCCCGGACGATTTACCGTACGAGTCGGAAAAATGAAGTCCGACCGCGCAAGTACGATCACACCCGTCCTTTCGATTTCACAACTGTATGCAAAAAACACCGTACGGACCGAACTCCCACAGCAAGCATGGAGACACATGCCCGCATACGCGCCGAACACCCCACCACAGACCCCGCATGTACGCGCAAAATGCCCCCCGGCCGCGGATGTACGCCCCGAACCCCCACCCGTGTATGTACGGACCGTACCCCCACCCCACCCGTGTATGTACGGACCGTACCCCCACCCCACCAGTGTATGTACGGACTGAACCCCCACCCGACCAGTGTATGTACGGACCGTACCCCCACCCCAGCAGTGCATGTACGGACCGTACCCCCACCCCACCAGTGTATGTATGGACCGTACCCCCACCCCACCCCACCCGTATATGTACGGACCGTACCCCCACCCCACCCGTATATGTACGGACCATACCCCCACCCCACCCGTGTATGTATGGACCGTACCCCCACCCATGTATGTACGGCGTGTACCAACACCCCACCAGTGCATGTACGCACCAAACCCCCACCCGTGTATGTACGGACCATACCCCCACCCCACCCCACATGTGTATGTACGGACCGTACCCCCACCCCACCAGTGTATGTACGGACCGTACCCCCACCCCACCAGTGCATGTACGCGCCGAACCCCCACCCGTGTATGTACGGCGCGTACCAACACCCCACCAGTGCATGTACGTGCCGAACCCCCACCCGTGTATGTACGGACCGTACCTCCACCCCACCCCACCCGTGTATGTACGGACCGTACCCCCACCCCACCAGTGCATGTACGCGCCGAACCCCCAACCGTGTATGTACGGACCGTACCCCCACCCCACCCGAGTATGTACGGACCGTACCCCCACCCATGTATGTACGGCGCGTACCAACACCCCACCAGTGCATGTACGCACCGAAACCCCACCCGTGTATGTACGGACCGTACCCCCACCCCACCCCACCCGTGTATGTACAGACCGTACCCCCACCCCACCAGTGCATGTACGCGCCGACAATTCCCCTATTTGCTACAATCCTGATTGCTTTTTAAAAACGCTTTTATATTGTCATGTTTGCATCTTTGGGGGGCTTTTAATAGCGTTAAAGGGAATTTGTATGCCAGGCACACTGACACTCTTACATCTTTCCACCTTCTGCTATCTTGTATAGCCGCCTTTCAGCCGATACTCGGCGGCGGTGGGCGCCATCTTTGGTGAGGCTGGGGGAGCGCTCTAGTCGCGCCGTCCTCACGTCCTCCCCGAATATTTAACAGGGCTTGCCAGCGACTTCGGTGCCTTACGGAGCTCTCCCTAGTTGAGGGTAACTGGGGCTGCGAGCTGCGTGTTATCTAAAGTGGTGACAATTCCCCTATTTGCTACAATCCTGATTGCTTTTTAAAAACGCTTTTATATTGTCATGTTTGCATCTTTGGGGGGCTTTTAATAGCGTTAAAGGGAATTTGTATGCCAGGCACACTGACACTCTTACATCTTTCCACCTTCTGCTATCTTGTATAGCCGCCTTTCAGCCGATACTCGGCGGCGGTGGGCGCCATCTTTGGTGAGGCTGGGGGAGCGCTCTAGTCGCGCCGTCCTCACGTCCTCCCCGAATCCCTACATAATGTGCACACCGGCCAGACGGCGCAGCGGGCTGGCGCAGCGGGCGCGCCGGACGCGCGCCGAAGCCGCGCCTAAGCCAAGCCCGTCTGCGCCCGTCCGCGCCAAGACTGCGCCAGTGGCAGGACATGCCAGGCATCAGAAACACACCATTAGGTATGATAATAAGGCCCTATTAGCATTACGCCCTAAGACGGGTGCCCTGTGTAAGAGGTGTCCTCCAACTGACTATCTCCGGGGCCCTTTCTCATGTTCTCATTGTAAATGGACTCCCCCCGCGATGCCGTTAGAAATGTTAAAAGTTTCTGTGCCCTCTATGCAAGAAGGCAACATCTTTAAGGGAGGCCTTGTTAATGCCCGCTCGCTGTGTGCCCATAGCCAGGACATACACGATTTAATAATGGGTTATAGTCTTGACGCCCTTTTTATTACTGAAACATGGCTCAACGAATCATCGAATTGCCCTTCCCCCGGGCTTTACCATCTTTAGGCGGGACAGACAAATCGGGCGAGGAGGGGGGGTTGCAATCATTGTTAAAAGGTCATTTTCGTGTCATACATTTGATCTGAACACCTTAAAGGAGGCGAGAGTATTGGCTTTTCAATCAGACTTAATGCTTCTACCTCCTTTTCAGGAGGTCTAATCTATCGCCCCCCAGGCAATGCCACTCCCTTCCTAGACTCCTTAGATGAAGTGCTCGGATCATTTATGTTGTGCTACCCACACTTTACTCTATTAGGAGATATGAATTTGTACTTGGAATCAGATACAGACCCCTATGCTATTAGCTTCCACCATACCCTAAAAATTTTTGGATTGGCCCAATTAGTGACTGCATCCACTCACTTAGCAGGCCACACCCTTGATGGTATCTGTTCCAACTTAAATACCATGATTATGTTTCCTCCCATTCCACAAATCTGGACTGACCATAGTCTCATCTCTTTTGGCATCAAGAAACAAGTTTTAACTCCAGTATCAACAAAGCACTCTCAATCTTCCCTCTCAGTAAATTGGAGGAAATTGATTGATCGTATAAATCCGGGTACCCAGTTATTGGCTCAAGCCCCTGAATTGAGAGGAGATGCCACGGCCGACTCTCGTAACTTTCACATCTGGATGGATCAGATTATTTCGGAGAACTCTGACCCCAAAGGCGCTCGCCGGAACTGTCCTAAACGGAAGCTAAGTGCCCCATGGTACACCCAGGCCTTAACTGAGAGCCATCTACTATGTAGAATACGAGAAAGGAAGTGGAGGAAAACATATGATGAGGTCTCAAGAGTCCTATATGTCCAACAGAGGAAACTGTACTTCTCTAACATAAAGACTGCCAAAAAGGTGTACTACACTAGAGCCATTAATGATGCACAGCAGAAACAAAAAACTGTTTTTTCTATAGTCAAATCCTTTACCCACCCCAAAGCCCTCCAGCCTGAAATCCCGCCCTCTGAGAGTTTGTGCAACCAAATTGCAGAATTCTTTGAGGAGAAAATTGCAAATATCCAAAAGGATTTCCCGCCTCCTCTGATCCCTCCTAGTTTAGGCCCCCTAAAACATGTAGCCGAAAGTAGCCATTTCCTTGATAGTTTCCAGCCAGTCTCCCTCCAACAGACCCGCAAAGCGATCTTGGCTTGCAAATCGGGAGCACCCACTGACTCCTGTCCCCCCTGCATTCTACATCACTTAGTCGAGGTAGTGAATCCAACCATCAATGCCATCATAAACACATCCTTAAAATTAGGGATTGTACCTAATGAATGGAAAAAGGCTATCGTAAAACCCCTTATGAAAAAGCAGAATAAATCACCAACGGATCTGACCAACATGCGACCCATTTCACTCCTGCCTGTTCTAGGAAAGATCACTGAACGGATGGTGCACTTGGAGCTAAAAGCATTTGTGGAAAACCACAACATTTTGCATCCCCAACAATCTGGGTTTCGCTCTGGTCACTCCACTGAAACTGCTCTGGTAGAACTCTCTGACTCCATCAAGTTCCTGCAGGATGAGGGCAAGCAAGCTGTCCTCATCCTGCTCGATCTAACAGCAGCCTTTGACACCATCTCTCATGTCATCTTGAATGACAGGCTGCGAGAGATTGGTGTGACAGATACAGCTTTGACATGGGTTAAATCTTTTCTGTCCAACAGGTCCCAGTCTGTATCTTTGGGCCATTACCTATCCAGCGAAAGAACTATTACATCTGGAGTCCCGCAGGGATCCATATTAAGTCCACTTCTTTTCAACATCTATATGGCACCCCTCCTCGCTGTGATAGAGTCACACGGGATCCTTGTTACGTCATATGCCGACGACACTCAATTGGTCGTCTCCATAGACAAAAATCGCACGGATACTGAATCGTGCTTTCGGAATTGTCTCACTGAGGTATTTCAGTGGTTAAATAAAAACCACTTAAAGTGCAACAGTGGGAAAACCGAAATTATACCATTGGGTCAGGACCTTCCTTTTTGCCCGAGGGATTGGTGGCCTAAAGACTCTGAGGCCCCGCCTAGTGCTGTGTCTTCTGCTCGCAACCTAGGCATGCAATTTGATGCTACCTTATCATTTGATGATCATGTTAGGATCACGGCTGGCTGCTGCTTTGGCCTCATCAAATCTTTAAAGAAATTTTTTGACTTCCTCCCCATTGCCGCTAGGAAATCGGTCGTGGTTGCACTAATTCTTTCCCGACTCGACTATTGCAATGGGTTGATGGCAGGGGTCAAAAAGTCTACATTGAGGAAGTTGCAAAGTGTTCAGCATGCGGCGGCACGGTTAGTGTTAAAACTTCCTAGGAAATCTTCAGCCTCAACTGCATTAAATTCTCTGCACTGGTTGCCACTACACAAGAGAATTCTTTTTAAACTCTTGCTCACAGCTTTTAAATCTTTAAAAAATATAGGCCCCAAATATCTTGTTAAACGTTTTGTTCGCTATGAACCTGTACGTTGTTTGCGATCCTCAGGGGCCAATCTTGCACAGATCCCGAGGCATAAATACAAAACCAGGGGCGGAAAAACGTTCACAGTTCTAGCAGCAAGAGCCTGGAATAATCTACCTGTAAATCTCAGACTTATTGAGTCCGAATGCCCCTTTAGGAAACAATTGAAGACCTAGGTCTATCAGCAATCGGATACCTATGTGCTAGCAGCCATCTAGATCTTTTCACCGCTTATCCCCTACACGCTTGCTCAGCGCCAAGATGCTCCTTCCGGAGCGAATGTTGCGCTCTATAAATATCCACACATAACATAACATAACACATAACCCCCACCCGTGTATGTACGGACCATACCCCCACCCCACCCGTGTATGTACAGACCGTACCCCCACCCCACCAGTGTATATACGGACCGTACCCCCACCCCACCAGTGTATGTACGGACCGTACCCCCACCCCACCAGTGTATGTACGGACCGTACCCCCACCCCACCCGTGTATGTACGGCCCGTACCCCCACCCCACCAGTGCATGTACGCGCCGAACCCCCACCCGTGTATGTACGGACCGTACCCCCACCCCACCAGTGCATGTACGCGCCGAACCCACACCCGTGTATGCATGGAGCGTACCAACACCCCACCTGTGTATGTACGGACCGTACCCCCACCCCACCAGTGTATGTACAGACCGTACCCCCACCCGTGTATGTACGGACCCTACACCCAGCCCCCCTTGTATGTACCGTGCGAAACACCACCACCAATGGACGGTGCAGACCAACACCCTGCCCGTGTTCGTACGCACCCTACCCCAGGCCCACACACCAGCACCCTCACCCAACATCGGGCATGTACGAGTCGTACTAAGCCATAGCAATGGACACCACTGTACAACAACATGGCCCATGTACGCACCGTACAGAGGCTAAAAACACTCCTACTGAACCAGAACTAACCAAAAAAACACAAGGACAGTCAATCCGAGGCACACAACACCACAAAACATATCCAACAAGGCCAAATACATCCTATACACTGACCTGCAACTGACAAACAGATAAACAGAGGCCCAAACCACTACCACTCCTTATAACACACCCACCCAAAGTTCAAACACAGGCCCACCCACAAATGGACCAATAAAAAGGCACAACACACACAAACCATGATCCTTTGCAACAGATCCACTGCTGCCAGACCCCAGAGACAACGCACTGCACCATACTTCAACCATCAATACACCTTACACTTGCACTCCTTCACACAACCACCATCACAAACACACCCTCATCACATTCACACACACACACCTGCACACCCACAACCATCCACACCCACACCCATCCACACCCCCACCCCCACCCCCACAACCATCCACACCCACACCCCACACCATGCCCACCAACAAGAATCCAAAGTTCACAAAGGACGAGCTGGAGTCCCTTGTCGACGAAATCCTCAGAGTCGAGCCACAGCTCTTTGGAACATTGGTCAGACGGACCAGCATATCAGAAAAAACCGCCATGTGGGAGAGGATAGTCAATTCCGTGAATGCTGTTGGGGCCACCAGAAGGACCAGGCATGAGTGCCAAGCCAGGTGGTACGATCTGCGGAGGACGGTCCGCCGCAAAATGACGGACGAGCACAACCAGGCCAACATCACTGGAGGAGGGCCGCCCCGCAGACTGGTACAGTACCATCCCTGGGAGGAGAAGGTGATGGCCACGCTGGATCCGTTGGCAGTAGACGGACTAGAAGGAGTCCGAGAGCCTGGTGAGTACACAAACAACTCACCTCACATGGGGGGAATGCCATATACAACCCAAATACCAGTCATGCGCGCAGCCCCCCAAAGCCAGCACCGGACACAACCACACTCCAAAAACACACACATGCCACTAGCGCCTCCATGCCCCATGCCCCAAGCAAGGCCATGCCAAGTCACAGGCCACACAAAACACCAACACAAGACAGGATGTCCCCGATGCCGGGAGGGTGGGCCTCAAAACTAACATAGAGCAACTCTGAAGCACACAACAATGCCCTCAGCCCATATGGCTTAGGGCACAGCCATACAAACAGTGTGTCCTCACACAGTACTGTTTTGCCTGCTAATGGTGGCCGCGTTGCAGGACGACATGGGTATGAAGGCACAATTTGCACATAACAGCAGCCAATGTAGACGCAGCACACTGAAAGAGTGTCAGCACACACCGCCACAGCAGCAGCGCAGACTCAGACACTCCGCCCAATGGGTGCCCGCAGAAAAGAAACAAACCCACATGAAAAAGCCAATGGCCTTTGCAAGACCTGCAAACTGTGTGTGCCCAGGAAGCTGGGCTGAGGTGACAGAGGGTAACACACAGAGGGAGGAAGAGGGGCAGAGAGAGGGACAGAGGTGGACACAGGGAGACAGACAGAGGGAGGGAGGAGGCTGACAGAGGGAGGGAGAAAGGGAGACGGACAGAGGGAGGAGGCTGATAGAGGGAGGGAGAAAGGGAGACGGACAGAGGGAGGAGGCTGACAGAGGGAGGGAGAAAGGGAGACAGACAGAGCGAGGAGGCTGACAGAGGGAGGGAGAAAGGGAGACAGAGGGAGACCAAATCACCCTTGGGTGGTGTGGCCATGTCCGCTCGTCAGCAGGTGGACTGTGTGCATGTAGACAAGGTTTGGCAGTGCCTTAGCCGCCCCTTCAACCTTTGATAAACACTAGGCCATGTGTCAATCTGTGCATGAGTACATCCGTGCTGCAGGCACAAACAGAACCTTACACCCAGTATACCTACCCACTGTGTTCGTCAGAACCCTGTCACAAATTGTTAAGTTACCTACCTGCATTCTCAAATAGCATGGAAAATACACCATTTGGCCACGTACAGTGCAAGACGTAAGGCGGCTCTGCATGGCTTGCTACGCCCGCTCACTACACTGCTGACTGCGTTCCCAAAATATGCATCAACTAAGATTGTGTCACACATAGGTAAAGTGTCGAAAGCTGTGGCCAAGGGACATACCCATGCACAAGTGGACTGTGTGAGGAATGCTAGCCAAATCAAACCACCCAGAGGAACTGTGCCAAATCAAACAAGAATGAAACATGGATGTCGCATGTAACACAATTAACACTGTCTCTCTCACACACAGGTCAACGTCATCGATCTCCCCCCAACACTGGGGGGGGAAGACTCACAGGACCAGGCTCTGCGTGAAGAGGACCCCACCAGCAGCGACGACTCTCACCACTCCGTGGACGACCCAGACCAACCTGGCCCCTCTGGTGTCCAACCACCTGCAGCACCTGTGTCAGGTACAACTGTGCCAACCACCACCCCCATTCCTGCCACATCCCAGGAGACACCCAGGAGCCCTGCTCGCACACAACGCAGCCAGTCTGTCCAGGAGGGACAAGGTTCTCCGGGCACCCAGGAGGAGGCAGGCGACACCACACATGCCATCCCTCAGGGGTCCCGGAGATCCGATGTGCCCACAATGGCAGGCCAGGCGCAAGTGGGCAGGGGTGGTGGGAGTGGAGGACGGCGGAGGCCCGAACCTGCCCAGTTGGCTCAGGACCCGGCTATGGCACACGTCAGAACCATCCTGGACGCATACCGGCGTGACTCCAGAGGCATCGCCCAGGTAGTGGAGACCCTCAATGAGATGAAGGCCCTGCAGGTTGAGCATCATGCCAGGATGGAGGCAAGACATGCAGAGCAGTTGGCGGTGCACAGGGACGTGAGCCAATCCCTTTGTCAGATCGCCCGAAGCCTGGCAAACCCTCCCTGTGCCACCAGGCGTAGAGCAGCACCAGACCCAGGGAGGGAGGAGGAGGGGGATTCATCTGATGGAGCGTCCCTTGCACCGTCAAGCCAGGCATCTGAGGGTCCCCGCAGGAAGGTGGGTCATCCACGCAAAAGACCGCGAGAGTCAGCGGAACATCACCATCTCCCAGGTCACCTGGCCTGGCACCTGGCCCTATGGCCCAACAGCAGCACAGCAGCAAAGGACATTCTCTGCCACATGGCCTTGCTGGTCACTGTCTGACCAATGTTGACAAAGACTGTGGCGCAGACTCTGATGACTGTCAATGGCAAGGACACCAACTCCCCCTGTGAACTTTGGATTCTACACTCCCGCCAAGCACCTCATGTCACCCCCCCAAACACGTACCCCAGCACTAATAAAATTCATCACAATCACAAGATGATGCCGTCATTTTGCATTATTCCACTAAATGTGTGTGTTGTAAAGTCAAACCATGCCTGATTTCTGATTTAACTCCGAACCACCATACCCTGGGGTCTGAGTCTGGCACAGGACACACATGGGTCACAAAGTACCATCCAAGACAGACATGGAGCACTATACTCACCCGTGATGGGCCCAACCAGCTGAGGGGGTGCCCGCACAACTGTGCCCACAGACCTATTTAGAAGAGCAACAGTCATGCGCAGAGGTCAGGGATCATGTGGAGTGTCCTGGGGTGGGAGTCCCAGGTATGTGTAGAAACGTGGCAGAACCATGTTCTGCATGCTTGAGTCAGGTGGATGTGGAGAATGGTGGGCCAGCCAAGGTTGGATGCATGGAGATGGCACAATTGGGTGTTGGATCACATTGCCACAAGGTTGTGTTGTGGGTGTGGGCTGCATCCTGAGGGTGTGCGTGGATTGAGAAGGTCATCCTGCAGCTGGCAGTGATCCACTCCCCCCATCTCTGTTGGACGTTGATGTGGCCTGGTCGCCGGATGTAGTAGCAGAGCTGTGCAGATGCACCCTGGATGTGGACAAGTATCATGGGATTTCTAACGCACATGTCCGTAGAGTGCAGGGTAGGAGTAGACACGGATGTCATAGTTGACTTGGGGGATGGTCCCCCTCTTGCCTTGAGGTGGATGGAACTGGGGATCTTGTGCATAATGCAGAGTGTGCTGCCGCATGAGGCACAGATGCTGCTGATCAGCATAGCACATGTCAGCAAGCAATCCATGATGGACACCAGCTCGTTTGCGTGGACACTGGGTGCCCTTGCAGCAGGGCCTGCAGCAGCATGCGCCATGTCAAGGAAACAATGCCACAAGTAGCACACAAAGACAAGGATCTCAGGAAGGAACCATGCAAAAGGTGTATGTCAAGGAAGGAATGTCTGGTTCAACATGGCACACACACAATGGATTCACATGCGGCACAGTGGCCGTCGTGGAAACTGACATGCCACAAAACCTACACAGCCATGGACATCATGCACAATACAGAATCTAATCCCTGACAAACAGCTTGCATCTTGCTACTCTACACATAGACTCATATGCACCATCTCTGAGAACAATGCCAGACATGCCGCATGCACAGTGGCAACAGACCACCATTGACAGAGATGAGGCACCTTGGAGGCAGAGGGACACCTTTATTACTCATGTGTGTCGGAATGCTAATGCAACTCCGTCAACACATACACAGGTCATGTGGATGAACACGTGGGACCAACACTGGCACCCCCCTTAGCACCACAGATGCTGGAAATCCATGGCACTGGCACACAAGTGACGGGTTACAGCTATACACCCCCTGCTGCTCACGGAGAGCCTGCTATACACCATTGAGCCCCTAATGGGGAATTCACACACCATGTCAACACGGTGCAACCCGTATGTTTCCGAGACCAGTGTTACACACATTGATGGCTCCATCACAATCCCATTACAGATGACTGTCACCAAGTCTGAACATCAATTCAGGTGAATTCTGCTCCAGGTCATGTGCCCCATGGTGATTTCACATGTATGCAAAGTAACCAAACATGAACAGGAGCAGTGCACACACATTGAAAACAAATACCACTCCCATAAAGCCTTGCTGCATCCCTTACCCGAAGGAGATTTTCAAACTTGTCCGTGCATGTAACGCTGATTCAGCACATGTTGCTGTGTTCATGAGGAATAGCAGGAGCACAACAATGCCACCAGCAGAAAGCATGCGCAAGTACCTGTGGATGGGAGACACACCAGAAGTCAGCCAAAAGAAGTACATCCGCATGCATGTGCATGTACTCGACACGTATTAGGTTGTCAACATGCTAGGTGACAATGATGAGTCTGGAAAAACATTCTTCTATTGCACCATCACTCGAGTGACACATCCAAACACACCTCAGACTCACTTGGAAGACATGCAGATGGACACACACATTGCATTACATGCCACACACTGCCCAATGCGTGCACACTCAGACACTGGAACTCACCACTAAGCAAAGAAGTCACGTATGAGCCGACTCCGCATGTCCTCTACCGCCTCCTCCTCCACATCACTAGCCTCGTGCCCAAGCCCTTCATCCTCCACGGGTGGATGGTCCTGCTCATCTGGATCCAGGATGAGTGGCACAGCTTTCTCCACTGCCATGTTGTGCAGCATGCAGCACACGAGGAAGATCTTGCATACCTTCACCGGTGCATATGGGAGTGCGCCACCGGTCTTGTGGAGGCAACGGGATCGGCTCTTCAGGAGGCCAAACGTCCTCTCTATCACTCGCCTGGTCCGCCCATGGGCGTTGTTGTAGCGGTGATCGGCAGCCGTGCTGGGGTTGCGGAGAGGCGTGATCAGCCATGGCATGTTGGGATAGCCAGCGTCCCCTACATGGAAACATCATGGACAAGAGGGGGTCAGGAGAAGCAGTAAGACAGGAAGATGACGTTAAATACAGGACTGCCAGAGTATACCCACCAACAATACATGCTCGTTTGTTGCGCAGCTGCAGCATCATTTCAGGCACCCTGCTACGCCTCATGATGTACGCATCGTGTGCTGATCCTGGAAAACGAGCACAGACATGTGAAATCAGCATGTTGGCAAGACACACCGCAAGGGCATTAATGGAGTGGTAATGCTTGCGGTTACGGAAGGCTACCTCCTGTGCCTGTGGTGGTACCAAAGCCACATGTGTTCCATCTATGGACCCAATGACATGGGGCATCCCTCCCAGGGCATAGAACTCACGCTTGACAGCTGTCAACTGCTCAGGAGTTGGGAATTTTATGAACTCATCAAGGTGCTCCAACACGGCCTCTAAAAAATCATGCAGAACATGGCTTAACATGGTTTGGGACATCCCACCGGCATGGGCAATTGTATGTTGAAAGGTACCCGTGGCCAAGAAATGTAGGGCTGCCATCACCTTCATCTTGGGTGTCAGTGCACCAGGATACCTGTTTAGCAGTTGGAGGTGTGCTGCCAGCCGTGTCGTCAAGTCCTCAATGAAACGTTGGGGGAAGCGGTAGCGGCGTATACCGTCATTTTCCCGCATGTCAGCCAAGTCCGGAATTGCTCGAGGGAGAGGCGGAGCCCTGCAGTGAATTAGAAGGGACAACGAAGAGTGAGTACAGTACACCACCAATGTCAATGTACTGAGCACATGGTCAACAGGCAATACACATATGCTACATACAGAGTCAGGTCTGTGCAATATGCCCTGGACACGTATGCCAGCCATGTGACACTCCTACCAAGAGACAGCTCCAAACGTTTATTCTCAACCTCATAATGCCATGCCATGAAACTAGCTGTGGGCCAGTATAAGTCAGCAGGCAGACGCATTGCAGGAGTTACAGACAACCAAATATGTGCAGAGGAAGGATGTTAATTGTACAGACAGGTTGCGGAACACTAGAGGCACAGGTCACATGTCATAGAAAAAGGACAGACCACACACCTTACCATGAAGGATTACATTTCAAGAATGATCCCACATACATTGAGAGTATGCAGATATGTCCTTGTTTTGAAACTCCGTGTCGATGCACACACACACCTTACGTCGGATTCCACATGTGGCCTGGTATGCATAACACTGTGCCATGGCCATCTACACACAGACACATGTTGGTTGCAGCAACTGCAGATGCATTTGACCAAACACCTACAGCAAGCTAATGGGAACACACAACACATACATGACATAGTCACATCGTGCAACGCGGGTAGTCACATGTCAGGTGTGAAAAACCCCTGTAGCTGGCATCAGGGGACAGTTGCGTGTGTTGTTGACTGTGCCATGGCAGTGACGCTTTTCACAAGTGTTCTGTACTACATGCACACATGTCAAAGGAGTGAAGGGGATGTCTGGCACATAGTCCACCATCACACATGACATCTGTACACATCTCATCATACATCTATTGCCTTCACAACTCAGGAGTAATGTGCCACATTACAGCCTGACACACCTGTGCCCCACACATGTAGTACTGCACAGACAATTCCTTGATGTCCAGCCTTGGACAAGTATGTCAGCTCTATTCCTTTCTGTGTGCTGCCTGTCACCACTGTCAGGTGTCAAATGCACCGTACATGCACTCTGAGGGCGTGTGTACGTTCCCCATCACTATGGGAGTGCTGCCGTACGCCTACCCATAGTGAAACTGCCCGTACACGTGCGTGTACGGGGCATATCACTATGGGTACGCATACGCGAGCAAAGCCATAGTGAAACGGCCCGTACACGCGTGTGTACGGGCCGTTTCACTATGGCTTTGCTCGCGTATGCGTACCCATAGTGATACGCCCCGTACACGCACGTGTATGGGCAGTTTCACTATGGCTTTGCTCGCGTATGCGTACCCATAGTGATACGCCCCGTACACGCGCGTGTACGGGCTGTTTCACTATGGCTTTGCTCGCGTATGCGTACCCATAGAGATACGCCCCGTACACACGCGTGTACGGTCCGTTTCTATGTGTATGGGGTGCCCTAGGGCCCTGGAACTCACCGTACCTGTGTGTGAATGTCCAAATTACATAGGGGACACATGAGGGACAAGTATAAAGCCCTACATGCATGCTGGTTGTCATGGAGACCGAGTTTAAAGTTTGAATTTTTTTCATCAGGTGCCCAGCTAAAGTCGGTTTGAAAGAATCTACTTTGTTGCAAAGTGGTTGTTGAGTTGACATCATGCTCAGAAAAAAAAAAGCAAAGCCACTGACTGAGGTAGGTTTAAAGGGATTGGAGGAAATATAGGATGCAAATGTGAGTGACCAATCACTCTGTACTCCTGTGAATGAAACAGGGCAGCAAGGTAGATATAAGGCAGCCAGGTCCCATGAGAGAGCACTTGCCTGCACATCCTTTGATTCAACTACACTGCTGCTGCTCGTGAATCCTCTGGTACCATGTCTAGGTCTGTGGAGAGAGCCCAGCCTTTCACCCAGGAGGGGAACCAAGCCCTGCTGGATGTGATCCTCCCACAGTACCCCATGCTGTATGGTCGACCAGGGGTTCAGGTGAGTGCTGAGTCCACTAGCAAAGACTGCGCCCCTTTTTTGTGACTGTGACTTCTGCCATTGTGTCCAGGTGTAACACACATGCAATGTACTGTAGGGTGGGTCCCGGGTGGGGGAATGCCTAATGTCTCCCAGCCGGAGCATGCTGTGGTGCATGTCTGCTCTCCTCACTTGCATTGTGTGTACTGTGACAATCACTGCATGTGGCATTACACATTCTGCCTGTCTAATCCTCCTGGGGATGTTGTTACTACAGTCCTTATGTGAATCTGTGGTCCCCCCAAGTGTGACAGGTGGCAGTACCCACAGATGTGTGTTTGTTTAGTGTACATGTGCTGAGAGTGTACAAATGATGTGTTTGTCCCCTGGAAATTGGTGTGTGTGTGTAAGTCCCCTGTCATGTGGGTGAGTGCATATGTGGAGTGTAGCACCCCAGCTGCATGAGGGATGGATATACCCTACCCATTTGATGTGAGCAGGGAGCAGTGCTGTGTGACTGCCGTGCTGAGCCAGCCCCACACCTGTGACACCCCCAGTCTAGTGGCACATGTGCAGAGTGAGGTGTGTAGCTGCAGTTGGCAATGGCAGGTGATTGTCCTGTGGCTGTGTGTGTCTGTGTACTCTGCTGAGGGCGCCTCAGTGTCCTGTGGCATGTGACTGCATTGAGGTGCTGAACATAATCCTGGTGTCGCTTGTGATGCACAGTGTGAGCCTGGATGATTGATTGTGTCGTACCCCTCATGCCACCTGTGTACTCTACAATGCCACCTCGTGCTTTTTGCCTTCCACAGAGGAAAGTGTCCCTATGACACAGGTGTAATGAGCTTGATGCATTCTGTGCCCTGTTAAATCCAGCCAAATTGCTCTAATGTGTGTCTCTGTGACATGTCGCAGGTGTATTGATGTTGTCTCACTTTTTCATCCTCACAGGTAGGCGCCTGTGCCAAGGAGCAGATCCGGAAGGACGCCGTCAGTGCCGTGAGGCAGACGGATGGTCAGAAGCGGCGCCTAGCCTAGGTGAGGAAACGCTGGCAGGATATCCGGTGCTGGACGCGGAGAATCGCACGGGTCCTGCTGGGGGACTCACCTGTGAGCCAAAAGAACCATGGGCGCCGCCGTCTGACCCACATCCACAAGCGTGTGCTGGCGGTCGTCTTCCCTGACATGGACAGGCGCTTACGGGAAAAGCAGCAGCAGGAAGGGGGTAGGTACATGTGTGTTTGTTGTGTGTCACTAGCATTTGTACGTGCACAGTTGCATGGATACACTGCCAGGGTTTACATGTGCAGTGCAGTTCCTGGTCCCCAAAGTGTAGCGGTGCTGTCCTTCCTCCCTTCCCCTCCTTGGCATGTGTACCCTGGTCTGTGTGTAGTCACACTTGCAAAAGGTTATCTAGGCTGCCAGTTTATCGATGTGCCCAATGCATGCAGCTTCATATGTGGGGGTGGTGTGTAACAGGTGTTGGGACCTTGCCTGTGCCCTGTCCAGTTCAGTACTTGTGGGGTCCATGTCAGTTGTCACTGATGCTGAGTCCAGACATAGGAGTGTGTCTCTAAAGTGTATTGCTATACAGCATGCATGTCCTATTTTGTGGCCTGTGACAGATATGCAGAGTGCAGGGATGGTGGCTTGTGTTGCAGTCATTACCATTCAGGACCATGGAGTAGTGTGGCCACTACTGTCCCCTGGGGCATCTTTTCCTAGGTATCATGTGTGTAATCCAAAAATGTCGACAATCTCTGTGTCTACAGCATAGGTTGTGCTCTGTGCCATTGTACCCTGGCACCATTTATGTTTACGTAAACTCTGCTACATGTGTCCACTGTACAGGCTGACCAAATGTCCCTTGTTCATACTCACGGGGGCCAGTGCCTGTGTGTCTTGGTACAATGATCTGATGATGGCCATTTGTAGATGATGTATTTGTACCGGCGCACCAGGGGTATATTGTGTCCAATCTGGATTTCTTGCAGGCCATGTGTTTTAATTCCAGACTTAGAGATGTAAGTGCTTCCTGTGTCTCAAAAAATTGTCTCACGTAGGGGGTGGTTGGTGCGGGCAAGGCCTACATGTCTAGACCTGAAGTCTCATTGCTAGGTCTGGCCAGTGTGTGATGTTTGTCTGGACATACACTCAAGGTGCAGTGACCCATTAATGTTGGGCATGTTTTTAAGTATTACCTTTGCAGCATGTGCCTACAGTTAATAGACATGGTTCCTGCTCATCCCTTTTTAAGCCAACGCTGTGTGCTGCAGATGCTGTGCTGGATTGTCCCCAGTGCCTGGCTCCTCTGTCCAAATCCATATCATGTTATTTGCTTTTGTGTCATGCTCTCCATAGTTGGTCAGTGGCATGGTGGGTCAACCAACTGTGTGTTGCAGGGCCTACATATGTACCTTGTATTGTAGATGTTACTCATGTTGCTTTTCAGGCTATGCACTGTGACCTATGTGGATTTGACTCATGTGACATATGTATACAGGTGTCTGATTATTTCCTGTCTCTTCACCTTGCCCACATCATTGTCGGGGGACTCCGAGGGAGACACTGGCACAGAGCGTGAGGAGGGACCAAGCACCAGTGGCAGCAGTGCCAACTTGTCTGCCACATCGAGTGGCACGGAGGCCGACGGGAGTGCAGCGGAGGACCTGTCCAGTCCATCCACCACCGACTATGACGCAGACGGGTCCGAGGCTGAGCACTCCGAGGGGGCGGAGGCTGGTCCTACAGCTGACACCAGCACTCCATCACTACCCGCCCCCTCCATTCCGATCACCGGCCTCCCACTTGCTCGTGTCCCTTCCCGCCGTGCTCAGTCACCACGTGTCTCCTTCTTGCCAGGCACCGCACCCCATGCCCCTGTCTCCACTGCTGCCACCAATGCCGAGTCTGTGGACATCCTGCGGCAGTTGCAGGTTGGTCAGACGCGACGCTTAATGTCCTCCATGGCCACAGCCGAGTGCTCAACCAGATGGAGGCATACTTGGAGGGCATTTCAGCCGCGCAGTCTGACCAACGCAACTTGCTGAGGTCCATAGACTCGACACTGACTGCAGCAGTGGGTCTCCTGCAGCGCTACATCCCACCCCCTACCCCTGCCCCATCCACACTTCCCACTCCCATGCCTGTCCCACGTACACCCAGACGTCAGCAAGCACGCACCCCACCAGAAACAGGCACCACACCGGGAGGGCAGGGCAAGCGCACACCTCCTGGGACGCACACACAGGGTGAGGTAGGCACACCCACTGGGTCGGGGGGCAAACGTAAGTCACGCAGCCAGAGTGGGAGTCCACATTGCGCAAAATCCACTCCCTCCAAATCCACTCCCCTCAGCTCTCCTGGCCACAAATCCAGCCTGGATTCCTTCATGGCCGCTCTGTCCCTGAGCCCAAAAGTGACACCACCCCGCAAGCGGTCAAAGGAGTCCCCGGTCAGGGTAGCTGAGTGCCCCCCCCTCTCCACACCCTCCCCGGGTAGCGCTGCGACCCATCCCTGCGAACCCCCCCCTCCTTGGGGCCTGTGGTTCCTTTGGATGCAGGGGAGACGCTGGGCGACCTGGCAGTAGTGTGCAGCGCCGTGCTCCAATCCACCTTTTGCGCTGCCCCACCCCCTGTGTTGGAGCCGTCCGTCCCTGCACCCACAACACCTACCCTTGCCCCTCCTGTCCCTGCCGTGCCTGGTCCTTCCCTCCCACATGATGCCCCCCCCCCTGTGGAAGACAGGGTGGTCTGAACTGTGCAGGCAAGCTAGGGGACATGCGTCCCACTGTGTCCCCCATCCAGCTGTGACTTATGGACGGCCCTATGGGCTTTGTAAATAGAGAACTTAATCCAAACAAACATTTTTTTATCATGTTGAATAAAGCAATGTTTTTTTTTCCTTAGACCACTACTGCTTTTCTGGTATTGCTGTTGGTGGGGCTGCTACATGATTTTGGGTGGTGATCATGTGTTGGGTGTGTGGGAAATGTAGTAGTGTGCTGGTCATAGAGGGGACCCTGGTATCTGTGTGCCATCACAAGGTGTTAGCTAAGTTTCTTTGTTCATGTAGGCAGTTACTGCATGGTGAAATTGTCCCAAGGTGTGTTCCTTCCTCTGTGTACCCTGACATCTTCCCTGCAGGGTGTTTCCAATATGTTTTGCTGAGCTGTGTCTACATTAGCTGGGTGTGTAACGGACCCCTTCAACTTTGGCCATGCATGCAGAGCGATGTCTCCACCTGCATCATTCGAGGCATCCTTGGTGATCACTGTACTTGTGTATATAGTCTGTTGACATGACTTCATGTGGACATGTTCCCTTTTAGGCAGTATGCATGTGTGTACTCCCAGCCTCGCACACATGTGTTATATGTACTGCAGGGTCTTTGTGCACCTGACTGACAATTGTGGCCATTGGATCTGTGGGTACTCCACCCTTTTTCTTTCCATGTGCAATGCTGGGGGCCTCTGCACCCACCCCTCCTGTGTCTGGGCACTGCTGGGAGGACTCTGCACACACCCCTCCTGTGTCTGGGCACTGCTGGGAGGACTCTGCACCCACCCCTCCTGCATCTGGGCACTGCTGGGGGGACTCTACACCCACCCCTCCTGTGTCTGGGCACTGCTGGGAGGACTCTGCACACACCCCTCCTGTGTCTGGGCACTGCTGGTAGGACTCTGCACACACCCCTCCTGTGTCTGGGCACTGCTGGGAGTGATAGGCACCCACCCCTCCTGTGTCTGGGCACTGCTGGGAGGACTCTACACCCACCCCTCCTGCGTCTGGGCACTGCTGGGAGGACTCTGCACCCACCCCTCCTGTGTCTGGGCACTGCTGGGAGGACTCTGCACACACCCCTCCTGTGTCTGGGCACTGCTGGGAGGACTCTGCGCACACCCCTCCTGTGTCTGGGCACTGCTGGGAGTGATAGGCACCCACCCCTCCTGTGTCTGGGCACTGCTGGGGGGACTCTACACCCACCCCTCCTGTGTCTGGGCACTGCTGGGAGGACTCTGCACACACCCCTCCTGTGTCTGGGCACTGCTGGGAGGACTCTGCACACACCCCTCCTGTGGCTGGGCACTGCTGGGAGTGATAGGCACCCACCCCTCCTGTGTCTGGGCACTGCTGGGAGGACTCTACACCCACCCCTCCTGTGTCTGGGCACTGCTGGGAGGACTCTGCACCCACCCCTCCTGTGTCTGGGCACTGCTGGGAGGACTCTGCACACACCCCTCCTGTGTCTGGGCACTGCTGGGAGGACTCTGCACACACCCCTCCTGTGTCTGGGCACTGCAGGGAGTGATAGGCACCCACCCCTCCTGTGTCTGGGCACTGCTGGGGGGACTCTACACCAACCCCTCCTGAGTCTGGGCACTGCTGGGAGTGATAGGCACCCACCCCTCCTGCGTCTGGGCACTGCTGGGAGGACTCTGCACACACCCCTCCTGTGTCTGGGCACTGCTGGGAGTGATAGGCACCTACCCCTCCTGCGTCTGGGCACTGCTGGGAGGACTCTGCACACACCCCTCCTGTGTCTGGGCACTGCTGGGAGTGATAGGCACCCATCCCTCCTGCGTCTGGGCACTGCTGGGAGTGATAGGCACCCACCCCTCCTGTGTCTGGGCACTGCTAGGAGGACTCTGCACCCACCCCTCCTGCGTCTGGGCATTGCTGGGAGGACTCTGCACCCACCCCTCCTGTGTCTGGGCACTGCTGGGAGGACTCTGCACACACCCCTCCTGTGTCTGGGCACTGCTGGTGGGACTCTGCACACACCCCTCCTGTGTCTGGGCACTGCTGGGAGTGATAGGCACCCACCCCTCCTGCTGGGGGGGCTCTACACCCACCCCTCCTGTGTCTGGGCACTGTTGGGAGGACTCTGCACACACCCCTCCTGTGTCTGGGCACTGCTGGGAGGACTCTGCACACACCCCTCCTGTGTCTGGGCACTGCTGGGAGTGATAGGCACCCACCCCTCCTGTGTCTGGGCACTGCTGGGAGGACTCTACACCCACCCCTCCTGCATCTGGTCACTGCTGTGAGGACTCTGCATCCACCCCTCCTGTGCCATGTACGCTCCATACATACACGGGTGGGGGTACGGTCCGTACATACACTGTTGGGGTGGGGGAACGCTCCATACATACACTGTTGGGGTGGGGGTATGCTCCGAACATACGCGGGTCTGGGTACGCTCCATGCATACACAGGTGGGGGTACGGTCCGTACATACACTGTTGGGGTGGGGGTACACTCCATACATACACTGTTGGGGTGGGGGTACGCTCCATAAATACACTGTTGGGGTGGGGGTGCGCTCCGTACATACACTGTTGGGGTGGGGGTACGCTCTATACATACACTGTTGTGGTGGGGGTACGCTCCATACATACACTGTTGGGGTGGGGTTGGGGTGGGGGTACGCTCCATACATACACTGTTGTGGTGGGGGTACGCTCCATACATAGACTGTTGGGGTGGGGGTACGCTCCATACATACACTGCTGGGGTGGGGGTACGCTCCGAACATACGTGGTTCTGGGTACGCTCCATGCATACACGGGTGGGGGTACGGTCCGTACATACACTGTTGGGGTGGGGGTACGCTCCATACATACACTGTTGGGGTGGGGGTACGCTCCATACATACACTGTTGGGGTGGGGGTACGCTCCATACATACACTGTTGGGGTGGGGGTATGCTCCATACATACACTGTTGGGGTCGGGGTACGCTCCATACGTATGCGGGTGTGGGTACGGTCCGTACATACACGGGTGGGGTGTTGGTACGCGTCGTACATACACGGGTGGGCGTGCGGCCCGTACCCAGGCCGTTGGAACGTGGGTACGGGCCGTACTGCCATTATTGGGGTGACGTAGGGGTGGGCGTGGTACGACTCATACCCACGCTCTTAAGGCGTGGGTACAGTACGTACCGGACTTGTTGTGTTGCCGGTTCGCGTGTACATCCACTTCCGTTGCTGGACATGCTCCCACCCCCTCGAAGTGACCAGGCCCTGAAGGTCAGGTATGTCCAGGGCATGTATGATTTGTGACTTGGGTGGGGGTTTTGTGTCCTGCCCCTGCCCCGCCCTTTGCCCCTGGGTGTTGTTCTGACCTTCTGCGGCATCTGCGTCGGTTCCTGTAGAGCAGGTGGACTGCTATGAGTGCTGGGATGACACGTAGGTTCGGGTCCATGGCTGTCCATCGCGTACAGGTGCTCCTTGCGCGCGTCGTCCTGATTTCCCGGCAGTTTTTGGCAGCCGGAGAATTTTATCCGTGCGGGGTGACGTCGGTGCGGATCGTACTTCCTGGTTCGTGCAACGCAGCCTGCATGCGTCCCGACATCACGTTGGCGCTTTCCCGGATCACATTTGTATGTATATATTCGTCGGTCGGTGTTTTTTATGATTCGTACGGAAATGGTGTTTCCGTGCGAATCGTACTTCCATGTTTGTAATGTTTTTTTCCCGGGTTTTACCAGGATCGGAATCGGCACCACAATATTATCGACACCACAATATCGTCATTAAAAATTATCAATGACACAAATATCGAACACATAATTATCGTTATATAAATTATCAAACACACTTTAAAAATGTACAACATTTCCAAAATATCAATAACAAAATTATAGACAGCAATATTATCATTTTTTACAAAATATTGACAAGTTATAAAGTGAAAAAACCCACAAAATTAACCCCTTCGATGCTCATGACGGAACGGTTCCGTCATGAGCATCGGTTGGGCTGTGCTCATGACGGAACCGTTCCGTCATGAGCACAGCCCCCGGGGGAAGCGCTGGCGCTCCCCCCCTGGGGCATAGATCGTGCCCCCACAGAGGGGGATGGCAGCGGAAGAGCTTCCGCTGCCACCCCCGAGCCCCCCCACGCTTCCTGATGACGTCAGCGCGCACAGCGCGCGCCAACGTAATCAGGAAGTGTTGGACGCGCTGGAATTAATTTCTTCCAGCGCGTCCAACGGATCAGGTAGGTGTTTGGTGGGGGGGGGCGGAATTGCGAGGCCTTGAGGCATCGGGGGAGAGGAAAGAGTATTTCCTCTCCCCTGATGTCTCAATGCTGGGCATTCCTGTTCCACGATCGCGCACAGCGTCGCGATCGTGGAGCAGGGATGCCCCACTAGACACCAGGGATGTTTTTTTCTTTATTTGGGAAGCGACCCCTTGGGCAAGGGTCGTTTCCTAGGCGGCCAAAATATTTAGAAGACTTTTCTGCCCCCCCTGGGGGCAGATCGGTCGTCTTTCTGCCCGTTTCTGCCCCCAGGGGGGGCAGAAAAGCCCACTAGACACCAGGGATGTCTTTTTCATAATTTAGGAAGCGACCCCTTGGGCAAGGGTCGCTTCCTTGGCTGGCAAATAATTTCGAAGAATTTTCTGCCCCCCCTGGGGGCAGATCGGTCGTCTTTCTGCCCGTTTCTGCCCCCAGGGGGGGCACAAAAGCCCACTAGACACCAGGGATGTCTTTTTCATTATTTAGGAAGCGACCCCTTGGGCAAGGGTCGCTTCCTTGGCTGGAAAATAATTTCGAAAACTTTTCTGCCCCCACTGGGGGCAGATCGGTCGTCTTTCTGCCCGAAAAGCCCACTAGACACCAGGGATGTCTTTTTCATAATTTAGGAAGAGACCCCTTGGGCAAGGGTCACTTCCTTGGCTGGCAAATAATTTCAAAGAATTTTCTGCCCCTGGGGGGATCGGTCGTCATTCTGCCCGAAAGCCCACTAGACACCAGGGATGTCTTTTTCCTAATTTAGGAAGCGACCCCTTGGGCAAGGGTCGCTTCCTTTGGGGCATAAATAATGGGAAGACTTTTCTGCCCCCCCTGGGGGCAGATCGGTCGTCTTTATGTCCGTTTCTGCTCCCAGGGGGGGGCAGAAAAGCCCACTAGACACCAGGGATGTATTTTTCTGCATGAGGAAGTGACCCCTTGGCAAAAACGGTTTGCATTTGTGCTCGATGTGTATTTTGTAGTCTTGTGAGAATTTTTTTTTTTTTTTCTTCTTTCTAGTTGGATATCGTTGGTTTTTGCTGTGTCACTGCAGAGTAGGTTCTGGTGAGTGTAGCTGTCTCTTGTAATTGAATTCTATTGTTTTTGAGTACATTGATCATTGTGATAAAGGTACACATTTCTTTACTTACTTGGTTTGCACATTGTTGGTTGTTGTTGACTTGTTTGTGCAGTCTTCAATCTTAGTAAGTATAATGGCTAGCCGCAGGATTACTGCTCAGCAGGTTGTTGGTTTGCTGTTTGAGTCTTCCTCTGATATTGGTTCAGAGACTTACTCTGCATCTGAGGGAGAGGAGGCAGGGGACGATTCTGGCAGTGAGTTTTCTCTCTGTATGGAGTCATCGGATGATGAAGATACTCTTAGTGCGGATGAAGTGCCTGTGTTAGAGGAGGAGACTGATGTGCCGATAGTGCGGCAAGAGGCATCTGGGCTGCAGCCTGGGGCTGCAAGGCTTCCCGTTGGTGTAGTGCGGCAAGAGGCTTCTGGGCTGCAGGCTGCGGCTGCAAGGCTTCCCGTTGGTATAGTGCGGCAAGAGGCATCTGGGCTGCAGGCTGGGGCTGCAAGTCTTCTCTTTGAAAGTGATGACCTCTGGGTTGCCCCTGGCATGGTGCAGCCGGCATTGCCAGAGTTTACTGGTGTTCCAGGGTCTAGAGTGAATACTGAAAACTTTTTGCCGGTAAATTTTTTTCAGTTGTTTATGGACGATGTGTTTTTGGCAGAGATTGTTGAGCAGACTAATTTGTATGCCGAACAGTTTTTGAGGGACAACAGTGCCAGACTTAGGCCCTACTCTAGAGCTACCCGGTGGACTCCCACAAATGTTGAAGAGATGAAGAAGTTCTTGGGTTTAACTTTTTTGATGGGCTTGCTAAGGAAGCCATCAATGTCTTCATATTGGTCTAGCAGTCCCTTGATGACAACGTCTATTTTTCCGGCAGTCATGAGTAGTGACAGGTATTTGCTTCTGCTTCGGATGATGCATTTTGTTGATAATGGTTTAGCGTTGCCACGAGATCACCCTGATTGTGACCGTCTTTTTAAGATTAGGCCTGTCCTTGATCACTTTGTTGATCGATTTTCTGAGATTTATGCCCCTGGGAAAGAAATTGCAGTGGATGAGTCTTTGGTGTTGTTCAAGGGCCGCTTGGTTTTTAGGCAATACATTCCTAGTAAGAGGGCACACTATGGAATAAAGTTGTATATGCTGTGTGACAGTAGGACTGGATATGTGTCTAATTTCAGGGTGTACACCGGTAAGGAATCTAGGATGAACCTCCCTGGTTGTCCGTCCACTTTTGGAGTGACTGAGAAAATTGTTTGGGAACTTGGTAGAGGATTTTTTAACAAAGGCCACCATTTATATGTAGATAACTTCTACACTGGTGTGCGGTTGTTCAGGGAATTGGCCAAAGTGGACACTGTTGCTTGTGGCACAATCCGCTCTAACCGTAAAGGTTTCCCGAAAGAACTTGTTTGTCAAAAGCTTGTGCGGGGACAGTGCAGTGCGTTGCGTTGCCAGGAGCTTCTTGCTGTGAAGTTTTCAGACAGGAGAGATGTCTACATGCTGACTACCATCCATGATGAAAGCACTGCACCTGTGACTGTTTGGGGTCAGGTCGCTGAAGCGCGCAAACCTGTGTGAATTTTAGACTATAATAGGCACATGGGTGGTGTTGACAGAGTAGATCAGAGGTTGGAACCTTACACTGCTCTTCGTAAGGCTTACATTTGGTACAAGAAGTTGGCTATCCATCTTTTCCACTTGGCAATGTTTAATGCTTTTGTTGTGTTCCAGGATTCTTGCCCTGAGTCAAAGATGACTTTTGCTAAGTTTCAGGAGTCTGTAATAGGCAGCCTTGTTGTAGTGGAACAGGCAAGTGTTCCTAGAGTTGGAGTGGTGGAGGATGTTGCTAGATTGAAAGATCGCCACTTTCCAGATCACATTCCTCCCACACCCTCAAAAGATTTTCCCAGTAGGAGATGTAGGGTCTGTTGGCGAAGAGGTTCGCGGAAGGAGAGTCGTATGTACTGCCCCGACTGTCCTTCTCTTCCTGCACTGTGTCTCCCTGATTGTTTTAGAGCGTACCACACGCGAAAGAATTATTGGGAGCATTCATGAGTGGTAAAGTGAACTGCCTGGTCTGTATTCTTTGGATAATTTGATTCTGTTTCAAGGTTGGTGTTAGTGCAATGTATTTAGTTGCTGATTTTCTGTTAGAAGATTTGTATCTATTTGCGATTTGTTTGTATTTTAATTTTTTTCAAAACAAATCCTAAATGTGATGGCGGTGTGTGTAGGCTTTCGCTTGGCTGTTGGTGTGTGTGGACTGGCACTTGGTTGGTGGTGTGCGTGGAATGGTGCTTGGCTGACGGTGAGCGTGGACTGGCGGTGTGCATGGACTGGTGGTGTGCGTGGACTGGTGCTTGGCTGGTGGTGTCCGTGGACTGGAGCTTGGCTGGTGGTGTGCGTGGACTGGAGCTTGGCAGGCGGTGTGCGTGGAATGGTGCTTGGCTGGCGGTGTGCGTGGACTGGTACTTGGCTGGCGGTGTGCGTGGACTGGTGGTGTGTGCGGACTGGTGCTTGGCTGGAGGTGTCCGTGGACTGGAGCTTGGCTGGCGGTGTGTGTGGATTGGCGATTGGCTGGCGGTGTGCCTGGACTGGCGCTTGGCTGGCGGTGTGCTTGGACTGGTGCTTGGCTAGCGGTGTGCATGGACTGGCGCTCTGCTAGTGGTGTGTGTGGACTGGAGCTCGGCTGGCTGTGTGTGAGTAGTGACTTTCTGCTGGTCACTACACACGCTGCTAGCTGAGTGCCACTCCACGCAATCCATCAGCATGTGTAGTTGCTGTGTCTGGATTGTGGGCGTGTGAAAGTGATGGGCCCTTGAATGGCGCTGTGTGCTGGTGTGAGTTTTGTTATGTGATGGGCCCGCGGCTGGCGGTGTGAATGGTTTTGTATGTCTCACACGTATGAAAGGTGTATGAATGGCCTGTAAAGAGGTTGGTGCCTTGTCGTGGCTTTACAGCTCAAGAGCTGTGAGTCAATGGTTCAGTTTCTCGCCCTTTCAATTATTACCACTGTATTTCATGTTTTGTGAAATCACTTGCTAATACAATTGTATCTACTGAACCATCACTCACCCTCGTGCCAAATCCAACCAGTATGTGTGTGTGCTTGCGGATTAGATGGCTGTGCAGTAATATTTGTCTTTGTGAAGCAGGGTGTACCTTGTCCCTTTTTGGTGAATTTTGTACTGTGTTGCTTTTGTACCTGGTGGTGCGAATGGTCTTGTTTGTATCACGTATGAAAGGTGTGTGAATGGCTTGTAAAGTGGTTGGTGCCTTGACGTGGCTTTACAGCTCACGAGCTGCGAGTCATTGGTTTGGTTTTTTGTGAATTTAATTATTGACTGTGCATTTCATTTTTGTGAAATCTCTAGTTAATAAAATGTAATACACTGAACCATGACTCGCCCTCGTGCGAAATCCAACCAGTATGTGTGTGTGTTTGAGGAATAGATGGTTGTGCAGCAATCTTTGTCTTTAGTTTCTCTGCCAAGGTACACTTTCCATGTAAGAATAACCCACCAACTGTAGATATTGTCGAAAACCCATGGGAGTTCATGGTGATGTCTCTCTTGTGAATTCAAAAAGTTTTTTTTATCCCCAATGTCCTGCAAACCTCAAAATGTCTACCACATTTTCTTTGCAATTTTACTCCAAAATTCTCACGCCGTAGGAACAATAGTTAATCTGGTTCTGCAAGGGGGGTCACTTTGGTTTTTGACCCAGTGCTCGGCGGCCATCTAGGGAAACCTACCAAACCCACACATTTCTGAAAACTAGACACCCGGCGGCTTCCAGGGAGGTATGGCTTGCGTGGATCCCCCAATGTTTCCTTACCCAGAATCCCCTGCAAACCTCAATTTTAGCTGAAAAAATCACTTTTTTCTCACATTTTGGGGTGGGAAAGTTGTGGCATCACCGGGCTCACACAAATTTACCACCACCCAGCGTTCCCCCAGGTCTCCCGGTAAAAATGGTGCCTCACTTGTGTGGGAGGCCCAAGTACCCGTGGCAGGCAAGGGCCCAAAACGTAGTGAGGTGACATCAAAATGGCCTATTGCAAAACCACCTGGTTTTGCAAGGGGGGTCACTTTGGTTTTTGACCCGGTGCTCGGCGGCCATTTTTTTAGCTAAAATTGAGGTTTGCAGGAGATTCTGGGTAATGAAACGTTCGGGGATCCACGCAAGCCATACCTCCCTACAAGCCGCCAGGTGTCTAGTTTTCAGAAATGTGTGGGTTTGGTAGGTTTCCCTAGATGGCCACCGAGCACCGGGTCAAAAACCAAAGTGACCCCCCTTGCAAAACCAGTTGGTTTTGCAATAGGCCATTTGGATGTCACCTCACTACGTTATGGGCCCTTGCCTGCCACGGGTACTTGGGCCTCCCACACAAGTGAGGCACCATTTTTACCGGGAGACCTGGGGGAAACGCTGGGTGGTGGTAAATTTGTGTGAGCCCGGTGATGCCACAACTTTCCCACCCCAAAATGTGTGAAAAAAGTGATTTTTTTCAGCTAAAATTGAGGTTTTCAGGGGATTCTGGGTAAGGAAACGTTGGGGGATCCACGCAAGCCATACCTCCCTGGAAGCCGCCGGGTGTCTAGTTTTAAAAAATGTGTGGGTTTGGTAGGTTTCCCTGGATGGCCGCCGAGCACCGGGTCAAAAACCAAAGTGACCCCCCTTGCAAAACCCGGTGGTTTTGCAATCGGCCCTTTTGATGTCGCCTCACTACGTTTTGGGCCCTTGCCTGCCGCCGGTACTTGGGCCTCCCACACAAGTGAGACACCATTTTTAACGGGAGACCTTGGGGAACGCTGGGTGGTGGTAAATTTGTGTGAGCCCGGTGATGCCACAACTTTCCCACCCCAAAATGTGTGAAAAAAGGTGTTTTTTTAACTACAATTGAGGTTTGCAGGGGATTCTGGGTAAGGAAACGTTGGAGGATCCACGCAAGCCATACCTCCCTGGAAGCCGCCGGGTGTCTAGTTTTCAAAAATGTGTAGGTTTGGTAGGTTTCCCTAGATGGCCGCCGAACACTGGGCCAAAAACCCAAGTGACCCCCTTGCAAAACCAGGTGGTTTTGCAATAGGCCATTTTGATGTCGCCTCACTACGTTTTGGGCCCTTGCCTGCTGCGGGTACTTGGGCCTCCCACACAAGTGAGGCACCATTTTTACCGGGAGACATGGGGGAATGCTGGGTGGTGGTAAATTTGTGTGAGCCCAGTGATGCCACAACTTTCCCACCCCAAAATGTGTGAAAAAGGGGTTATTTTTAGCTAAAATTGAGGTTTGCAGGGGATTCTGGGTAAGGAAACGTTGGGGGATCCATGCAAGCCATACCTCCCTGGAAGCCGCCGGGTGTCTAGTTTTCAGAAATGTGTAGGTTTGGTAGGTTTCCCTAGATGGCCGCCGAGCACCGGGCCAAAAACCCAAGTGACCCCCCTTGCAAAACCAGGTGGTTTTGCAATAGGCCATTTTGATGTCGCCTCACTACGTTTTGGGCCCTTGCCTGCTGCGGGTACTTGGGCCTCCCACACAAGTGAGGCACCATTTTTACCGGGAGACCTGGGGGAACGCTGGGTGGTGGTAAATTTGTGTGAGCCCAGTGATGCCACAACTTTCCCACCCCAAAATGTGTGAAAAAAGGGTTTTTTTTAGCTAAAATTTAGGTTTGCAGGGGATTCTGGGTAAGGAAACATTGGGGGATCCACGCAAGCCATACCTCCCTGGAAGCCGCCGGGTGTCTAGTTTTCAGAAATGTGTAGGTTTGGTAGGTTTCCCTAGATGGCCGCCGAGCACCGGGCCAAAAACCCAAGTGACCCCCCTTGCAAAACCAGGTGGTTTTTCGATAGGCCATTTTGATGTCGCCTCACTACGTTTTGGGCCCTTGCCTGGCGCGGGTACTTGGGCCTCCCACACAAGTGAGGCACCATTTTTACCAGGAGACCTGGGGGAACGCTGGGTGGTGGTAAATTTGTGTGAGCCCAGTGATGCCACAACTTTCCCACCCCAAAATGTGTGAAAAACTGGGTTTTTTTAGCTAAAATTGAGGTTTGCAGTGGATTCTGGGTAAGGAAACATTGGGGGATCCACGCAAGCAATACCTCACTGGAAGCCGCCGGATGTCTAGTTTTCAGAAATGCATGGGCTTGGTAGGTTTCCCTAGATGGCCGCCGAGCACCGGGCCAAAAACCCAAGTGACCCCCTTGCAAAACTAGGTGGTTTTGCGATAGGCCATTTTGATGTCGCCTCACTACGTTTTGGGCCCTTGCCTGCCGCCGGTACTTGGGTCTCCCACACAAGTGAGACACCATTTTTACCGGGAGACCTGGGGGAACGCTGGTGGTGGTAAATTTGTGTGAGCCCGGTGATGCCACAACTTTCCCACCCCAAAATGTGTGAAAAAAGGGGTTTTTTTAGCTAAAATTGAGGTTTGCAGGGGATTCTGGCTAAGGAAACGTTGGGGGATCCACGCAATCCATACCTCCCTGGAAGCCGGGTGTGTAGTTTTCAGAAATGCGTGGGTTTGGTAGGTTTCCCTAGGTGCCGGCAGAGCTAGGGTTAAAAAACTGCAGCTCGTCACTTTGCCAAAAAAAGGTCATTTTTCACTGCAAAATTGAGGTGTGACCACTTTGCGTTTTGTGCCGTTTCCTGTCGCGGGCACTATGCCGACCCGCACAAGTGAGGTACCATTTTTCTCGTAAGACGTTGGGGAACGCGGGGTGGGTGGAAATTTGTGGATCCACGCAGATTCCAGAACTTTCCATCACAGAAATGTGGGGATAATGTATTTTTTTTGTCAATTTTTTACGTTTTCAAGGGATTCTGGGTAACAGACCATGGTGGGAGGCAGTCAAGTCACCCCATCCTGGATTCCCCTGGGTGTCTAGTTTTCAAAAATGTATAGGTTTGCTAGGTTTCCCTAGGTACCGGCAGGGCTAGGATTCCAAAATTACAGCTCGTCACTTTGCCAAAAAAGGGTCATTTTTCACTGCAAAATTGAGGTGTGACCACGTTGCGTTTTGCGCCGATTCCTGTCGCGGGCACTAGGCCGACCCACACAAGTGAGGTACCATTTTTCTCATAAGACTTTGGGGAACGCGGGGTGGGTGGAAATTTGTGGATCCACGCAGATTCCAGAACTTTCCATCACAGAAATGTGGGGAAAATGTGTTTTTTTGTCAATTTTTTACGTTTGCTAGGGATTCTGGGTAACAGATCATGGTGGGAGGCAGTCAAGTCACCCCATCCTGGATTCCCCTGGGTGTCTAGTTTTCAAAAATGTATAGGTTTGCTAGGTTTCCCTAGGTGCCGGAAGGGCTAGGGTTCAAAAACTACAGCTAGTCACTTTGCAAAAAAAGGGTAATTTTTCACTGCAAAATTGAGGTGTGACCACGTTGCGTTTTGCGCCGTTTCCTGTCGCGGGTACTATGCCGACTCACACAAGTGAGGTACCATTTTTCTCGTAGGACTTTGGGGAACGCGGGGTGGGTTGAATTTTGTGGATCCACACAGATTCCAGAACTTTCCATGACAGAAATATGGGGAAAATGTGTTTTTTTTGTCAATTTTTTACGTTTGCAAGGGATTCTGGGTAACAGACCTTGGTGGGAGGCAGTCAAGTCATCCCATCCTGGATTCCCCTGGGTGTCTAGTTTTCAAAAATGTATAGGTTTGCAAGGTTTCCCTAGGTGCCGGCAGGGCTAGGGTTAAAAAACTACAGCTAGTCACTTTGCCAAAAAAGGGTCATTTTTCACTGCAAAATTGAGGTGTGACCACGTTGCGTTTTGCGCCGTTTCCTGTTGCGGCCACTATGCCGACCCGCACAAGTAAGGTACCATTTTTCTCGTAAGACTTTGGGGAACGTGGGGTGGGTGGAAATTTGTGGATCCACGCAGATTCCAGAACTTTCCATCACAAAAATGTGGGGAAAATGTGTTTTTTTGTCAATTTTTTACGTTTGAAAGGGATTCTGGGTAACAGACCATGGTGGGAGGCAGTCAAGACACCCCATCCTGGATTCCCCTGGGTGTCTAGTTTTTAAAAATGTATAGGTTTGCAAGGTTTCCCTAGGTGCCGGCAGGGCTAGGGTTAAAAAACTACGGCTTGTCACTTTGCCAAAAAAGGGTCATTTTTCACTGCAAAATTGAGGTGTGACCACGTTGCGTTTTGCGCCATTTCCTGTCGCGGGCACTATGCTGACCCGCACAAGTGAGGTACCATTTTTCTCGTAAGACTTTGGGGAACGTGGGGTGTGTGGAAATTTGTGGATCCACGCAGATTCCAGAACTTTCCATCACAGAAATGTTGGGATAATGTGTTTGTTTTGTCAATTTTTTACTTTTGCAAGGGATTCTGGGTAACAGACCATGGTGGGAGGCAGTCAAGTCACCCCATCCTGGATTCCCCTGGGTGTCTAGTTTTCAAAAATGTATAGGTTTGCTAGGTTTCCCTAGGTGCCGGCAGGGCTAGGGTTCAAAAACTACAGCTCGTCACTTTGCCAAAAAAGGGTCATTTTTCACAGCAAAATTGAGGTGTGACCACGTTGCGTTTTGCACCATTTCCTGTCGCGAGCACTAGGCCTACCCACACAAGTGAGGTACCATTTTTCTCGTAAGACTTTGGGGAATGCGGGGTGGGTGGAAATTTGTGGATCCACGCAGATTCCAGAACTTTCCATCAGAGAAATGTGGGGAAAATGTGTTTTTTTTGTCAATTTTTTACGTTTGCAAGGGATTCTGGGTAACAGACCATGGTGGGAGGCAGTCAAGTCACCCCATCCTGGATTCCCCTGGGTGTATAGTTTTCAAAAATGTATAGGTTTGCTGGGTTTCCCTAGGTGCCGGTACGGCTAGGGTTAAAAAACTTCAGCTAGTCACTTTGCCAAAAAAGGGTCATTTTTCACTGCAAAATAGAGGTGTGACCACGTTGCGTTTTGCGCCGTTTCCTGTTGCGGGCACTAGGCCGACCCGTACAAGTGAGGTACCATTTTTCTCGTAGGACTTTGGGGAACGCGGGGTGGGTGGAAATTTATGGATCCACGCAGATTCCAGAACTTTCCATCACAGAAATGTGGGGAAAATGTGTTTTTTTGTAAATTTTTTACGTTTGCAAGGGATTCTGGGTAACAGACCATGGTGGTAGGCAGTCAAGTCACCCCATCCTGGATTACCCTGGGTGTCTAGTTTTCAAAAATGTATAGGTTTGCTAGGTTTCCCTAGGTGCCGGCAGGGCTAGGGTTTAAAAACTACAGCTAGACTCTTCGCAAAAAAACTGTACATTTTCAGTGTGAAAATGTGGTGTGTTCACCTTAGGTTTTGAGCCACTTCCTGTCGTAGGCACTATGCCTACCCACACAAGTGAGGTACCATTTTTTATCGGGAGACTTAGGGTAGTTCAGATTTGTAAAGCAACTATTATTATCTATTGATTTTTGATGCATTTCTCCCTTCCAAATGAAAGACATTGTGTAAAAAACAAGTCATTTTGAAAAATGACCAATAATTGTCATGCAAGTATAAGTATTCCCAATTTCGAAAATGTGCAAATATGCACTGTTTCTAAACTCTGTAATTTGTTCCCATTTCAGAAATACATAGGTGTCTTTCATACCAATTTTTCCATGTATACATTTTCCCACAATAATTGCTATATACCCGGAACAAAAAAAAAAACCATTACAAAATGCTGCTCAGTTTTTTACTCTGGGTCCTATATATCCCCACAACCAGGAAGGTCCACCGGATGTAACGGTACATTGCTTTCAAAGAGATGTCATAATTCGAAGAAGTTACAGGTGAAAACATTGACTCAAAAGGCTGCTTTTTTCAACAAATTTTTAATTTTTCCTATATTTACCTGTTAGTTTCTATAAAGAAACCTTGATGGATCTACACAAATGACCCCTTGCTGAATTCAAAAGTTTGTCTACTTTTCAAAAATGTATAGCTTTCCAGGATCCATTATTGCTTTTCTACCCATTTTTACCATTATCTGGAAGGAGGTTGAAAGCACAAAAAATAGCAAAAATAGGGTATGTCCCAGAAAAATGTCAAAACTGTGTAAAAAATTTGAATTTCTGCCAAAAATCTGTCATTCCCTAAAAGCTGGAGAAATTGTGATTTCAGCCCCACAAACCCTTTTCTGATATCATTTGCAGAGAAAAACCCAGATGCTTTTATTTGCAGCCACTTTTCCCAATTTTTCACAAAAAAAACAAAATGTTGCTGTATTTTGACTAATTTCTGGGAACCCTCTAGGAGAATCCACAAACCCTGGGTACCCTTAGAATCCCCATGATGTTGGAAGAAAAGGACGCAAATTTGGCGTGGATACCTAATGTGGTCAAAAAGTTACAGGGGCCTAAGCGCGCACTACCCCAAATAGCCCAAAAAAGGCTTAGCAGAGGAGGGAAAAAGGCCAAGCAGCGAAGGGGTTAAACACCATAAATACAGTTAAATACATAAACATACATTGCATATGAAATAAAACAAATAACATATTTTTTTCAAACAATAAACTATGATTAAGACATGAGATAATAAAAATAATATAAATAACAATTTTAAATGTTCACTTGCATCTAATCCACGCATTTACATATCATATATAACATAATGCGCAGCAAAATAATTCAACATGTGTGAAAAAAATAACTGACTCTTAATTAGCGTTTTCCATATAAGAAAAATAACTACCAAAACAATTAAAACAATAAAAAGTAACCAATACAATTTCAGATTATTAAAATGAACCAATGAGATCAAACAAACAATTAAATAAACACTATATAAAGAAAGAAAACTTAGGGCCCCATTAAGATGGCGTACAGATTTTCATCCGCCTGCCACCCTAGCGGTGCTGGGACTGGCCGACAGACGTGCCCGGGTCCCGCACCTCTGATTAGGATGCGATTGCCACCCTGGCAGTCACATTCCGCTATCTTGACATTGTTGCGGGTGCTGCTGTAAGTAGCAACCACCGTAATGCCAAAATGGCATGTTGCCCATTGCCATGCACAAGGTGGCAGGCACCGCACGGTGCCTGCCACCTTGTGCATGACAATGTTGGGGGGTACCATAGGTACCCCCAAGTGCAGCCCCTCAACCCCCCACCCCTCCTGGGGCCCGCAGCGGGTCCCCAAAGCAATTCCCACCAGCCTTTCCGGAAAAGCCTTTGAGAACACCCATCCTAATATGGATGGTGGTGCCTGGTAGGCACCGCCACCATATTAGTGCCCAGTTCCGCCCGGCTGGCAATCGTAACGATTGCCGACCGGCGGAAAAGCAGTGGACACACTTTGCGTCTGCCGCGATACCCACGCCATGATAATATGGCGGGGGTAAATAAGGTTGTGATGGTGGGTGGATCGCCACCGCCGGCTGGGCGGTGGCAATTCGCCCGCCATTATAATGACCCCCTTAGTCTTATTTTACAGCTTCAACCGAAAACAATAAAACAAGACGAAACTCTGCCGGATTTTTGCCTCAAGCAAGGACTTCATCAAAGCCAAAGCTATTGCACTCTCCAAAAAGTAAGTAAATTACCATTTATAAAATAACAGTTAAGCTAATATTTAAAAACTAATATATTTCCTACTCAAATAATTAAATTATATATTTTTTTCTATTTATGTTTCCACTACAGATAATTCTCAAAACAACCAGAAAATAACAGATAACCTCCTGAAATCATCTAACTAATAAAGTAAGTATTATTCAAAACGCCTTACAAAAATATCTAAAAAATCCATCCAAACCCCAATCCATCCCAAACACCCACCACACCCCATATACAAATGTAATAAAACAAATAAATATATGTTGTACTTTTCTTACAGAAAAACCAACAGCTAGCACTAGCTCACAAACATCTATAATTGTAATACTTAAAGAGCTGCTCCCTACAGTACCCAGAGAAGCAACGGGACAAATGCCCTCCATTGCTTCTTTAAAGAGAAGTATAGCTCACACCAAAAAAGCTACAACTACCACACCTACTCCGAAAACATTTGAAGAGGTGATAATTCCCCCAGAACTAGCTATAATTCACAACGAGGAACCCTTTATTCTCTATGATAATAAATGCAAAGAAAAGAGAATAATAATGTTTGCTACTGCAAACAATTTAATAAAGCTTCAACAATCTAAAACATGGATGATGGATGGGACTTTTAATATCTGTCCCAAACCATTCTACCAATTGTACACTATCCATGGCCTACACCAAAACACTAACATCCCCTTTATTTACGCCTTGCTACCCAATAAAAAGAATTCAACTTATATAGAAATACTAAATAAAATTAAACAAGAGACAAATAATGTAGACACCTACAGAAATCTACACTAAGGGGCCCATTAGGATGGCAGAAACATCCTCGCGGTGCTGGGACCGGCCACCAGACGTGCGGCGGTCCCGCACTGCTGATTAGGATGTGACCGCCACCCTGGCGGTTGCATTCTGCATATTTGACATTGCTGCATGCCAATGCCAAATTGACTGCTCCGTGCAATGCCAAATTGACATGTTGTGCATTCCCATGCAAAATGTGGCAGGCACCGCGCGGTGCCTGCCACCTTGTGCATGGGAATGCAAGGAGGTACCATGGGTACCCCTCAAGTGCACCCCCAAACTCCCTGGAGGTCCGCAACGGGCCCCCAAAGCACATCCCCGCCAGCCTTTCCATGGCCGCATCGCCGCCATGGAAAGGCCAGTTACCGCACCCATCCTAATATGGATGGCGGTGCCTGGCAGGTACCGCCACCAAATTAGTGGCCAAGTCCGCCCTGCCAGCAACTGTAACGATTGCTGGCTGGCGGAAAAGCGGCAGACGCACTTTGCATCGCCGCGATACCCCCGCTATAATAATATGGCAGGGGGTAAATCAAGTTGGGATGGCGGGCGATCACCACCGCTAAGCCGGCAGTGGCGATCCGCCCGCCATCCTAATGACCCCCTAAGTGTAGAGTATGTGACAAACAGTTCATTCGCATATCAAATAAAAAAACTGATTGCACTGAACTACGTGCCGGTAACTGACGTGGGCAAACATTCTAACATTTCACTAGAAAGTCCATAATACCAGCAACATGAACAAAAATTAAGTCCCCTCCTAGACTATTTTGAAGATACTTGGGTAGGAAGACTCCATAGATCAGGCGATAGGAGACAACCAAAATACCAAATACCATGGTGGAATGTCTACCTTACCACACTAAGGTGCCGATTAGGATCCTGGAAAAAATTTCCCCGTATGACTCGTATCCGGTCTTTTCACTGTACGAATCGTACGAGTGCCGTACAAACTGCCAAGTACGATTCGCATGGGAAAAAGTTCATACGAATTGCATTGGGAATAATCCCCACACGTCCTCGGGTCGGAAAATGTGTCCGACATGTCCCGGGACGATTTACCATACAAATGTGAAAAGTGTAGTCCAACCGCGCAAGTACGATCCATCCCGTGCGTCCGATGTTACAACCGTATGGAAAAAACACCGTCCGCACCGAACTCCCATAGCAACCATGTAGACTTATGCCCGCATACGCGCCAAACACCCCCCCAGCCCCCGTATGTACGTGCCCAACCACCCCCCCAGCCCTCGTATGTACGCGCCGAACCCCCACCCGTGCATGTACACCCCGTACATACGGACCGTACACCCACCCGTGTATATACACCCGTGTACGTACGGCCCGTACTCCCACCCGTGTATGTATGGAGCGTACCCCCACCCCAACAGTGGATGTACGGTCCGTACCCTCACCCGCGTATGTATGGAGCGTACCCCCACCCCAACAGTGAATGTACGGACCGTACCCCCACCCGCGTATGTATGGAGCGTACCCCCACCCCAACAGTGTATGTATGGAGCATACCCCCACCCGCGTATGTATGGAGCGTACCCCCACCCCAACAGTGCATGTACGGACCGTACCCTCACCCGCGTATGCATGGAGCGTACCCCCACCCCAACAGTGTATGTACAGACCGTACCCTCACCCGTGTATGTATGGAGCGTACCCCCACCCCAACAGTGTATGTACGGACCGTACCCCCACCCACGTATGTATGGAGCGTACCCCCACCCCAACAGTGTATGTACGGACCATACCCCCACCCGCGTATGCATGGAGCGTACCCCCACCCCAACAGCGTATGTACGGACCGTACCCTCACCCACGTATGTATGGAGCGTACCCCCACCCCAACAGTGTATGTACGGACCGTACCCCCACCCGCATATGTATGGAGCGTACCCCCACCCCAACCGTGTATCTACGGAGTGTACCCTCACCCGCGTATGTACACCAGTGTATGTACGAACCATACCCCCACCCGCGTATGTATGGAGCGTACCCCCACCCCAACAGTGTATGTATGGACCGTACCCCCACCCGTGTATGTATGGAGCATACCCCCACCCCAACCGTGTATGTACGGACCGTACCCTCACCCGCGTATGTACACCAGTGTATGTACGAACCATACCCCCACCCGCGTATGTATGGAGCATACCCCCACCCCAACAGTGTATGTACGGACTGTACCCTCACCCGCGTATGTACACCAGTGTATGTAGAACCATACCCCCACCCGCGTATGTATGGAGCATACCCCCACCCCAACAGTGTATGTACGGACTGTACCCTCACCCGCGTATGTACACCAGTGTATGTAGAACCATACCCCCACCCGCGTATGTATGGAGCATACCCCCACCCCAACAGTGGATGTACGGACCGTACCCTCACCCGGTTATGTATGGAGCGTACCCCCACCCCAACAGTGTATGTACGGTCCGTACCCCCACCCGTGTATGTACGGAGCGAACACACACCCCACCAGTCTAAGTACGGAGCGCACCCCAGGCCCCAACACCAGCACCCTCACCCAACATCGCGCATTTACGAGTCGTACCAAGCCAGAGACAAGGACAGCACTGTACAACAAAATGGCCGATGCACGCACCGTACAGACGCTAAAAACACACGTACACAACCAGGACAAAGCAAAACAACACAAGAAGACTCCATTTGAATCGCACAAAGCCACAAAACATGTCAAACAAGCACAAATACAAACTATTCACTCACCTGCAACTGCCAAACTCCCAAACAGAGGCCCAAAACACAACCACTCCTTATAACACACCCACCCAAAGTTCAAACACAGCCACACCCACCAATGGACCAATAAAAAGGCCCAACACACACAAACCATGATCCTTTGCAACAGACCCACTGCTGCCAGACCACACAGAGAAACAACTGCACCATACTACAACCTCCACTACACCTTACACCTGCACACCTTCACACAACCACCTTCACAAACACACCCTCATCGCATTCACACACACACCTGCACAACCACCCCCACACCCCCCACAACCATCCACACCCACACCCCTCACCATGCCCACTAACAAGAATCCAAAGTTCACTAGCCAAGAGTTGGAGGTCCTTGTCGACGAAATCATCAGAGTCGAGCCACACCTCTTTGGAACATTGGTCAGACAGACCAGCATTTCCGAAAAAACAGCCATGTGGCAGACGATTGTCGATGCTGTGAATGCTGTGAGAGCCTGGTGAGTACACAAACAACTCACCTCACATGGGGGAACGTCATCCACAACCAAACTCACAATCATGCACGCAACCACCCCAAAGCTATTGCATGACTCAACCACACTCCATAAACACGCACATGCCACTAGCGCCACCATGCCCCATGCACCCAGCTAGACAATGCCAAGTCACAGGCCACAGAAAACACCAACACAAGACACGGTAACCCGGATGGCGGGAGTGTGGGCCTCAAAAATCGCATAGTGCAACTCAGAAGCAGACAACAATGCCCTCTGCCCATATGGCTTAGGTCACAGCCAGACAAACAGTGTGTCCCCACACAGGAAAGACTTGCCTGCAAATGGCGGACGCCTTGCATGAAGACATGGGGGTGAAGGCACTTTTTGCACATGAAAGCAGCTAATGAACAGCCAACACTGTGAAAGAGTGGCAGCACACACCACCACAGCAGCAGCACAGACACAGACACTACACCCAATGGGTGCCTGGAGATCAGAAACAAACTCACATGAACAAGCCAAGGGCCATTCAAAGATCTGCAAACAGTGTGTGCCTAGGAAGCTGGGCTGAGGTGACAGAGGGTGACACACAGAGGGAGGGAGAGGTGGAGAGAGAGGGAGGGAGACACAGGGAGACGGACAGAGGGAGGAGGCTGACACAGGGAGGGAGGGAGAGGGGGACAGAGAGGGAGTGAGAAAGGGATACACAGGGAGACCAATTCAGCCTTGGGTGGTGTGGGAATGTCTGCTCGTCAGCAGGTGGACTGCGTGCATGTAGACAAGGGTGGCCAGTGCCTGAATCCCCCTCTCTTCTCCATGGCAAAACACTGGGCCATGTGTCAACCTGTGCACGAGCACAACGCCAGCTACCTGCATTATATAAGTGTGTGGAACAACTCCATGTGCCCACGTACAGTGCAACACGGAAGGCGCCAATGCATGGCTCGCCACACCTGCTCACTCCACTGCTGACTGCAGTCACAATTGACGCAGCAAGTAAGACTGTGTCACACATAGGTAAAGTCTCAAAAGCTGTGGCCAAGGGACATACCCATGCACAAGTGCACTGTGAGTGGAATGCAAGACATATCCAAATACCCAGAGGAAATGTGCCAACTTACAAACGAATGAAACATGGATGTTGCATGGAACAAAAATAACATTGTCTCTCTCACACACAGGTCAACGTCGTGGATCACCCCCCAACACTGGGGGGGAAGACTCACAGGACCTGGCTCTGCGGGATGACGATCCCACCAGCAGCGACGACTCTCACCACTCTGTGGATGACCCCGACCAACCTGGCCCCTCTGGTGTCCAACCACCTGCAGCACCTGCGTCAGGTACAACTGGGCCAACCACGACCCCCACTCCTGCCACATCCCAGGAGACACCCAGGATCCCTGCCCCACCACCACAACGCAGCCAGGCTGACCAGGAGGAACACGGTGTACCGGGCACCCAGGAGGAGGCAGGCGACAACGCAAATGCCACCCCTCAGGGGTCCCGGAGACCCGATGTGCCCATAAGGGCAGGCCAGGTGCAAGTGGGCAGGGGTGGTGGGAGTGGAGGACGGCGGAGGCGCGAGCCTGACCAGTTGGCTGCGGAACCGGTATATTCCCATGTAAGAAACATCCTGGACACATACCGGCAGGACACCACGGGCATGAGCCAGGTTGTGTCCACCCTCAACGAGATGAAGGGGACCCTCGAGGAGATCAAGACCCAGCAGGCCCAGCAACATGCGGAGCAACATGCCTGTCAACAGCGACACCAAGGACGGATGGAGGACAGACAGAGCTCTTGACGGTACTCACGGGAATTAACCATTCACTCCGTCGGATAGCCGACAACATGGGCAACCCTCCCTGTGCCACCAGGCGAAGAACATCACCACCCACAGGGAGGGATCAGGAGGAGGTGGATACATCCGACGGAGCATCCCAAACATCGTCACAGCCTGCTTCTGAGGGTTCCCGCAGGAGGGCGGGTCGTCCACGGAAAAGACCGTGAGGGTCAGCGCAACAGCACCATCTCCCAGGACACCTGGCCTGGCACCTGGCCCACTGGCCCAACAGCAGCACATCAGCAAATGGCATTCTCTGCCACATGGACTTGCTGGTCACTGTCTGACCAATGTTGACAAAGACTGTGGCATGGACTCTGATGATTTCCAATGGCAAGGATACCAACTCCCCCAGTGAACTTTGGATTCCACACACCCGGAAAGCCCCTCTTGTCATACCCCCCCCTCAACACGTACCCCAACACAAATAAAAACTTACACGATCAAGAGATGATGCCTACATTTTGCATTATTACCTTACATGTGTCTTGTAAAGTCTAACCATGCCTGAGTCCTCATATGACTTCAACCATCCATACCCTGGGGCCTGAGTCTGGCACAGGCCACACATGGGTCACAATGTATTAGGCAAGACAGACATGGAGCACCATACACACCCGTGATGGGCCCAACCAGCTGAGGGGGTGGCCGCACAACCGTGCCGACAGACATATTGAGTACAGCAACAGTCATGCGCAGAGGTCAGGGATCATGTGGAGTGTCCTGGGGGGCACACAGGTATGTGTAGACAGGTGGCAGAACCATGTCCTGCAAGCTTGAGTCAGGTGGATGCAGAGAATGGTGGCCTGGCCAACGTTGGATGCATGGGGATGGCACATGTCACAATACCCACACAGTCATGGACATCATGCACAATACAGAGTCTAATCCCAGACAAACAGCTTGCATCTGGCTACTCTACACATAGACACATAGCCACTATCACTGAAAACCATGCCAGACATGCCGTATGCACCTTGGCAACACACCAGCATTGACTGAGAAGAGGCACCTTGGAGGCATAGGGACACCTTTATTAGTCATGTATTCCGAAATGGATAGGCAACTCGGAGTACACATACACAGGTCATGTGGAGTAACATGTGGGTCCAACACTGCCACCCCCCTTCTGCACCACAAATGCTTGATATCCATGGAACTGGCACACAAGTGTCGGGTAACAGCTAAACACCCCCTGCTGCTCACGGAGAGGCTACCATACACCATTGATCCTCTGATGTGGAAGTCCGACACCATGTCAAGCCAATGCAAACCGTATGTGTCCGAGGGCAGTGTTACACACATTGATGCCTTCATCACAATCCACTATCCCATTACAGATGACTGTCAACAAGTCTGACCATCTATTCAGGTGAATCCAGCTACATGTCATGTGTCCCATGGTGATGCGACATGTCTGCAGAGGAACCAAACATCGACAGGGGCAGTGTGCACACATCGTAAACAACTGCCACACCCAATACACCCCTGATGCATCCCTTACCCTAAGGAGACTTCCAAACTTGTCCGTGCGTGTAACGCTGAGTCAGCACACGATGACGTGTCCATGAGGAATAGCAGTGCCACAACAATGCAACCAGCAGATGGCATGCGCAAGTACCTGGGGATGAGAGACACACAAGAACTCAGCCACAAAAAGCTCATCCACTTGCATGTGCATGTACTCGACACATATAAGGATTACAACATGCTAGGTCACAATTATGACTGTGGAAATACACTCATCACTGGCACCATCACTCGAGTGACACATCCACACACACCTCTGACTCACGTGGCATACATGCAGATGGACACACACATTGCAACACATGCCACACAAGGACCAATGCGTGCACACTCAGACACTGGTACTCACCACTAAGCAAAGAAGAAGCAAAGAAGTCGCGTATGAGCCGACTCCGGATGTCTTCTTGCGGAACCACATCCTCCACATCACTAGCCCCATTGCCAAGCCCTTCGTCCTCCACGGGTGGATGGTCCTGATCATCTTGATCCAAACTGCGATGTTGTGCAGCATGCAGCAGACCATGAAGATTTTGCAGACCTTCGCCGGGGCATATGGGAGGGCGCTGCCTGTCTTGTGTAGGCACCTGAATCAGCTCTTCAGGAGGCCAAATGTCCTCTCTATCACTCGCCTTGTCCGGCCATGGGCGGTGTTGTAGCGGAGCTGGGCCGGCGTGCTGGGGTTGCGGAGAGGTGTGATCAGCCATGGCATGTTGGGATAGCCAGCATCCCCTACATGGAAACCACATGGACATAAGTAGGACAGGAGAAGCAGTCGGGCTGGAAGTCTACGCAAAATACAGGACAGACAGAGTGTACCCACCAACAACACATGCTCGTTCGTTGCGCAGCTGCGTCATCATTTCAGGCACCCTGCTACGCCTCATGATGTAGGCATCGTGTGCTGATCCTGGAAAACGAGCACAGACATGTGAAATCACCATGTTGGACAGACACACCACAAGGGCATTGATGGAGTGGCCTGTGGTGGTACCAAAGCCACATGTGTCCCATCTATGGACCCAATGACATGGGGCATCCCTCCCAGGGCATAGAATCCACGCTTGACACCTGTCAACTGTTCAGGAGTTGGGAAATGGATGAACTCATCCAGGTGAAGCAACATGGCCTCTAAAAAATCATGCAGCACACGGCTGAACATGCTTTGGGACATGCCACCAACATGAGCTATGGTATATTGAAAGGTACCCGTGGCAAAAAAATGTAGGGCTGCCATTACCTTCAGCTTGGGTGTCAGTGCCGTAGGATACCTGTGCAGCGGTTGCAGGTGTGGTGCCAGCCTTGCCGTCAACTCCTCAATCAACGGTTGGGGGAAGCGGTAGCAGCGTATACAGTCATTCTCCCGCATGTCAGCTAAGTCCGGAATTGGTCGGGGAAGAGGCAGCGCTCTGCAGTAATTTGGAAGTGACAAGGAAGAGTGAGTGCACTACAACAACAATTTATATGTACTGAGCACATGTTAATCTGTCAATACACATATGCTACATACGGAGTCAGGTATGTGCTACATACCCTGAACACGTATGGCTGCCAGGTGACACTCCTACCAAGACCCAGCTACACACGGGGATTGTGAACCTCCACATCCCATGGCATGGGACTAGCTGTGTCCCAGTGTAAGTGAACAGCCAGACGCAATACAGGAGTGACATACATCAACATATCAGCAGAGGTAGGATGTTGATTGCAGAGACAGGTAGCGGAACACTAGAGCCACAGGTCACATGACATTACACTAGGACAGCCCACACACCTTGCCATGAAGGTGTACATGTCATGACTGACCACACATACATTGAGAGGATGCAGACAGGTCCTTGTTATGCTACTCCGTGTCCCATGCATACATACACACCTTACATCCGATACCACATGTGGCCTGGTGTGCGTAACAGTGTGCCATGGCCATCTACACACAGACACATGTTGGTTGCAGCAACTGCATATGCATTTGAGGGAACACCAACATCAAGCTAATGAGAACACACCACACATACATGACATAGTCACATCGTGCAACGTGGGTAGTCACATGTTAGGTGTGGTAACCCCTGTAGCGGGAATCAGGGGACACTTGCGTGTGTTGTTGACTGCGCCATGCCAGTGACGCTTATCTCAAGTGTTCTGTACGACATGCACACATGTCAAAGGAGTGAAGGGCATGTCTGGAACATAGTGCACCATCACACATAACATCTGTACACATCTCATCATACATCTATTGCCTTCACAACTCAGGAGTAATGTGCCACATCACAGCCTTTCACACCTGTGCCCCACACATGTAGTACTGCACAGACAATGCCTTGATGTCCAGCCTTGGACAAGTATGTCAGCTCTATTCCTTTCTGTGTGCTGCCTGTCACCACTGTCAGGTGTCAAATGCACGGTACATGCGCTCTGAGGGCGTGTGTACTTTCCCCATCACTATGGGAGTGCTTCCGTAGGCCTACCCATAGTGATAGTGAGCGTACAGGCGTGTGTACGGTCCGTATCACTATGGGTACGCATACGCGAGCACACCCATAGCGATAGTGAGCATACACACGTGTGTACGGTTCGTATCACTATGGGTACGCATACGCGAGCACACCCATAGTGATAGTGAGCGTACACGCGTGTGTACGGTCCGTATCACTATGGGTATGCATACGCGAGCACACCCATAGTGATAGTGAGCGTACACGCGTGTGTACGGTCCGTATCACTATGGGTTTGCTCGCGTATGCGTACCCATAGTGATACAGACCGTACACACGCCTGTACGGCCCGTTGCTATGCATTTGGGGTGCCCTAGGGCCCCGGAACGCACCGTACCTGTGTTTGAATCTCCAAATTACATAGGGGACACATGAGGGACAAGTATGAAGCCAGAGATGCATGCTGGTTGCCATGGAGACCGAGTTTAAACTGTGAATTTGTTGAATGAGGTGGCCTGCAAAAGTCGGTTTGAAATAATCTACTTTGTTGCAAAGTTGTTGTTGAAATGACATCATGCTGAATTCTAAAAAAATCTAACCCCCTCACAGGGGTAGGTTTAAATGGATTGGAGGAAACCTAGGATGCAAATGTGAGTGACCAATCACTCTGTACTCCTGTGCATGAAACAGGCCAGCAAGGCAGATATAAGGCAGCCAGGTCCCATGAGAGAGCACTTGCCTGCACATCTTTTGATTCCACAACACTGCTGCTGCTCGTGATTCCCTGGCACCATGTCAAGGTCTGTGGAGAGGGCCCAGCCTTTCACCCTGGAGGAGAATGTGGCATTGCTGGATGTCATCCTCCCACAGTACCCCATGCTGTATGGCCGACCAGGGTTTCAGGTGAGTGCTGAGTCCACTAGCACAGACTGTGGCCCTTTTTTGTGACTGTGACTTCTGGCATTGTGTCCAGGTGTGACACACATGCATTGTACTGTAGGGTGGGTCCCAGGGGGGGAATGCCTAATGTCTCCCAGCCGGAGCATGCTGTGGTGCATGTCTGCCGTCCTCACTTGCATTGTGTTTACTGTGAGAATCACTGCATGGTGCATGCCACATTCTGCCTGTCTAATCCTCCTGGGAATGTTGCTTCTACAGTCCTCATGTGATTCTGTGGTCACCCCAGTGTGACAGGTGACTGTACCCACAGATGTGTGTTTGTTCAGTGTACCTGTGCTGAGAGTGTCCACATGATGTTATTTCATTTATACAGCGCACAGCTACTCGGAAGTGTCCCGGCGCTATAGACCGCTGGGGAATCAGTCCTGGCTATCCCTGTGAGATGGTCCCTTTCTGGGTATCTCCAAGGTGAAACCAGGCATCCCCGGCGTCTGTGGGGGGCCGTTGTAGAGATGAGGCAAGCTTAATGCCCAGAGTTGCCGAGTGTGTTCCTGGTTAGCGTAGGTACCGAGGCGAGAATTATCGAGTCCGTTTTGACCCTGGTCCACGACCCTGCCGCGTCGGAAATTGAACCCTGGTCCCTGGCCGATTCTCTGCTTACGGATCTGCCACCTCTAACCAGGGAGCCACACCTCTCCATGATGTGTTCGTACCCTGGACATCGGTGTGTGTGTAAGTCCCCTGTCATGTGGGTGGGTGCATATGTGGAGTGTAGCACCCCAGCTGCATGAGGGATGGATATGCCCTGCCCATCTGATGTGAGCAGGGAGCAGTGCTGTGTGCCTGACGTGCAGAGCCAGCCCCACACCTGTGAGCCCCCCCAGTCTAGTGGCACATGTGCAGAGTGAGGTTTGTAGCTGCAGTTGGCAATGGCAGGTGAATGTCCTGTGCCTGTGTGTGTCTGTGTACTCTGTTGAGGTAGCGTCAGTGGCCTGTGGCATGTGACTGCTTTGAGGTGCTGCACATAATCCTGGTGTACCTTCTGATGCACAGTGTGAGTCTGGATAATTTATTGTGTCGTACCCCTCATGCCACCTGTGTACTTTCAATGGCACGTGGTACATTTGCCCTTACACAGAGGAAAATGTCCCTATGACAAAGGTGCAATGCTTTGGCTGCATACTATGCCTTGTTGAAACCAGCAAAATTGTTCTAATGTGTGTCTCTGTGACATGTGGCAGGTGTATTGATGTAGTCTCACTTTTTCAACCCCACAGGTAGGCGCCTCTGCCAAGGAGCAGATCTGGAGGGACGCCGCCAGTGCCGTGAGGAGGACGGATGGTCGCATGCGGTGCCTGGTCCAGGTGAGAAAACGCTGGCAGGATATCCGGTGCTGGACGCGGAGGATCGCACGGGTCCTGCTGGGGGACTCACCTGTGGGCCCTAAGAACCATGGGCGTCGCCGTCTGACCCACATCCACCAGCGTGTGCTGGCGGTGGTCTTTCCTGACATGGACAGGCGCTTACGGGAGAAGCAGCAGCAGGAATGGGGTAGGTACATGTGTGTTTGTTGTGTGTCACCAGTATTTGTAAGTGCGCAGTTGCATGGATACACTGCCAGTGTTTAAATGTGCGGTGCAGGTCCTGTCACCCACAGTATAGCGGTGCTGTCCTTCCTCCCTTCCCCTCCTTGCCATGTGTTCCCTAGTCTGTGTGTAGTCACTCTTTCACAAGGTCATCTGGGCTGGCAGTTTATCCACATGACCAATGCTTGCAGCATCATGTGTGGGGTTGGTGTGTAACAGGTTTTGGGACCTTGCCTGTGCCCTGTCCAGTTCAGTACTTGTGGGGTCCATGTCAATTGGCACTGATGCTGAGTCCAGACATAGGAGTATGTCTCTGACGTGTAATGCCTTACAGCAAGCATGTCCTATGTTGTGGCCTGTGACATGATGTGCATGAGTGTGCGATACGCAGAGTGCAGGGATGGTGGCCTGTGTTGCAGTCATTACCATTGAGGACCATGGAATATTGTGGCCACTACTGTCCCCTGGGGCATATTCTGCTAGGTATCATGTGTGTCATCACAATATGTGGACACTCTCAGTGTCTACAGCATAGGATGTGCTCTGTGCCATTGTCCCCTGGCACCATGTATATTTACCTAACGTGTGCTACAAGTGTCCACTGTCCAGCCTGACCTAATTTTCCGCGTTCATACTCACAGTGGCCAGTGCCTGTGTGTCTTGTTACAATTATCTGATGATGGGCATTTGTAAATGAGATCGTTGTACAGGCGCACATGGGGTATTTTGGGTCCAATAGGGGTTTCTTGCAGCCCATGTGTATTTCTCCCAGACTAAGAGATGCAAGTGCTTCCTGTGTCTCATCAAATTGTCTCATGTAGGGGGTGGTTGGTGCGGGCAAGGCCTACATGGCAACACCTGAAATCTCCTTGCTCGGTCTGGCCAGTGTGTGATGTTTGTCTGGACATACACTCAAGGTGCAGTGCATGTTGGGCATGTCTTTAAGTATTACCTTTGCAGCATGTGCCTCAAGTTCATGGAGATGGTCCCTGCTCATCCCTAGTTACGGCAACGCTGTGTGGTGCAGATTAGGGGTGGGCGGAATTTGCGAAATCCACTTTTGCAAATTATCGCAAAAGTGTTAAAAATTATCGCAAACACGCGGAAATATCGCGAAGATGCGGAAGTTTTTTTCCCGCATGTTCGCGAGATTTTCTGCATGGTTGCGGCTCGCCAACTTACCCATGTGGCTGCTCGCGGGCGCGCCCATCTTGTTTTCAGTTGTCTCGCGGTGCATGATCGCGAGAAGAAAGACGTGATCGCGCGACGCATGACGTCACTGCGGGCGTGAACTGTCGCGAGACAGCGCAAATGGCTAAAAACAATACAACATCTCATGGAGAACGCGACCGGATCAAGAAAACTTGTCGGCGAACGCAGGGATTCAGGTAAGGCGATCGCGCGCGCGCGAGAATGTATTATTTTACAGCGCGAGCAAGAAACAAATTATCGCCAAGCTGCGGAATGCGGAAATTTTGACATTTTCGCGCTCACCGCGGAACGCGAAAATGTAAAATTATCGCAATTTCCGCGAACGGAACAAAATTTCCCCCAGGCCTAGTGCAGATGCAGTGCTGGATTGTCCCCAGAGCCTGGCTCCTCTGTCCAAGTCCATATCATGTCATTTGAAAATGTGTCATGCTCTCCATAGTTTCTCAGTGGCATGGTGGGTGAACCAACTGTGTGTTGCAGGGCCTACATATGTACCTTGTATTGTAGATGTTACTCATCTTTCTTTTCAGGCTATGCACTGTAACCTATGTAGATTTGACTCATGTGACATATGTGTACAGGTGTCTGATTAATTCCTGTTTCTTCACTTTGCCCACAGCATCGTCAGGGGACACGGATGGAGACAACGGCACGGACCGTGCAGAGGGACCGAGCACCAGTGCCAGCAGTGACATCTTGGCTGGCACATCGAGTGGAACTGAGGCCGAGGGGAGTGGGCCGGAGGACCTGTCCACTGCCACCACAGAATATGAAGCTGACGGGTCCGAGGCTGAGCTCTCCAAGGGGGCGGAGGCTGCTCCAACAGCTGACAGCAGCACAACATCTCTCCCCGCCCCCTCCATTGCCATCACCGGCCTCCCACTTGCTCGTGTCCCTTCCCGGCATGCTAGGTCACCACGTGTCTCCTTCCTGCCAGGCACCGCACCCCCTGCCCCTGTCTCCACTGCTGCCGCCAATGCCGAGTCTGTGGACATCCTGCGGCAGTTGCAGGTTGGTCAGGCTGCGATGCTTAATGTCCTCCATGGCCACAGCCGAGTGCTCAACAACATGGAGGCATACTTGGAGGGCATTTCAGCATCGCAGGCTGACCAACGCAACTTGCTGAGGTCTTTTGACTCGACACTGACTGCAGCAGTGTGTCTCCTGCAGCACTTCGTCCCACCCCCTACCCATGCCCCATCTACACTTCCCACTCCCATGCCTGTCCCACGTACACCCAGACGTCAGCATGCACACACCCCACCAGACACAGGCACCACACCAGCAGGGAAGGACAAGCGCACACCTCCTGGCACGCACACACAGGGTGAAGTAGGCACACCCACTGGGTCGGGGGGCAAACGTAAGACACGCAGCCAGAGTGGGAGTCCGCATTCTGCAAAATCCACTCCCTCCAAATCCACTCCCCTCAGCTCTCCTGGCCACAAATCCAGCAAAGACTCCTTCATGGCCGCTCTGTCCCTGAGCCCAAAGGTGTCACCACCCCCGCAAGCGGTCAAAGGAGTCCCCGGTCAGGGTAGTTGAGTGCCCCCCCCTGTCCACACCCTCCCCCAGTAGTGCTACAACCCATCCCTCCGACCCCCCCCCCTTCTTGGGGCCTGTGGTTCCTTCGGGTGCAAGGAAGACGCTGGAGGAACTTGCAACCGTGTGCAGCACCATCCGAACCACCACCTTTGGCGCTGCCCCACCCCCTGTGGTGGAGTCCTCCGTCCCGGCACCCACGACACATACCCTTGCCCCTCCTGTCCCTGCGGTGCCTGGTCCTTCCCCCCAACATGATGCCCCCCCTGTGGAAGACAGAGGAGTCTGACTGTGCAGACAAGCTAGGGGACACACGTCCCACTGTGTCCCCCATCTGGATTTGAGTCATGGACTGCCCTATGGGCCTTGTATATATTGACATTCATGATGAATATTACTTACATCCTGCTGAATAAAGCAATTTTTTTCCCATAGAACACTACTGTTTATCTGGTATTGCTGTTGGTGGACCTGCTACATGATTTTGGGTGGTGATAATGTGTTGGGTGTGTGGGAAATGTAGTCTTGAGCTGGTCATAGGGTGGACTCTGGTATCTGTGTGCCATCACAAGCTGTTGGCTAAATTACTTTGTACATGTAAGCAGTTACTGCATGGTGACATCGTCCCAAGGTGTGTTCCTTCCTCTGTGTAACCTGACATCTTCCCTGCAGGGTGTTTCCAATATGTGGTGCTGAGCTGTGTCTACATCAGCTGGGTATGTGACGGACTCCTTCGACTTTGCACATGCATGCTGAGCGATGTCTCCACCTGCATCATTCGTGGCATCCTTGGTGGTCACTGTACTTGTGTATGTAGACTGTTGACATGACTTCATGTGGACATGTTCTCTTTTAGGCGCTCTGCATGTGTGTACTCCCAGCCTCGCACACATGTGGTACATGTACTGCAGGGTCTTTGTGCACCTGACTGACATTTGTGGGCATTGTATCTGTGGGTACTCCACCCTTTGTGTTCCATGGGCACTGCCGGGAGGACTCTACACCCACCCCTCCTGCGTCTGGGCACTGCTGGGAGGACTCTGCACCCACCCCTCCTGTGTCTGTGCACTGCTGGGAGGACTCTGCACCCACCCCTCCTGCGTCTGGGCACTGCTGGGAGAACTCTGCACCCACCCCTCCTGTGTCTGGGCACTGCTGGGAGGACTCTACACCCACCCCTCCTGTGTCTGTGCACTGCTGGGAGGACTCTGCACCCACCCCTCCTGTGTCTGGGCACTGCTGGGAGGACTCTACACCCACCCCTCCTGCGTCTGGGCACTGCTGGGAGGACTCTACACCCACCCCTCCTGTGTCTGTGCACTGCTGGGAGGACTCTACACCCACCCCTCCTGCGTCTGGGCACTGCTGGGAGGACTCTGCACCCACCCCTCCTGTGTCTGTGCACTACTGGGAGGACTCTGCACCCACCCCTCCTGTGTCTGGGCACTGCTGGGAGGACTCTGCACCCACCCCTCCTGTGTCTGGGCACTGCTGGGAGAACTCTGCACCCACCCCTCCTGTGTCTGGGCACTGCTGGGAGGACTCTACACCCACCCCTCCTGCATCTGGGCACTGCTGGGAGGACTCTGCACCCACCCCTCCTGTGTCTGGGCACTACTGGGAGGACTCTGCACCCACCCCTCCTGTGTCTGGGCACTGCTGGGAGTGATAGGCACCCACCCCTCCTGCGTCTGGGCACTGCTGGGAGTGATAGGCACCCACCCCTCCTGCGTCTGGGCACTGCTTGGAGTGATAGGCACCAACCCCTCCTGTGTCTGGGCACTGCTGGGAGTGATAGGCACCCACCCCTCCTGTGTCTGGGCACTGCTGGGAGGACTCTGCACCCACCCCTCCTGTGTCTGGGCACTGCTGGGAGTGATAGGCACCCACCCCTCCTGCGCCTGGGCACTGCTGGAGGACTCTGCACCCACCCCTCCTGTGTCTGGGCACTACTGGGAGGACTCTACACCCACCCCTCCTGCGTCCGGGCACTGCTGGGAGGACTCTGCACCCACCACTCCTGTGTCTGGCCATGTACGCTCCATACATACACGGGTGGGGGTAAGGTCCGTACATATACTGTTGGGGTGGGGGTACACTCCATACATACGCGGGTGAGGGTACGGTCCGTACATACACTGTTGGGGTGGGGGTACGGCTCCATACATACGCGGGTGAGGGTACGTTCCATACATGCACTGTTAGGGTGGGGGTACGCTCCACACATACGCGGGTGGGGGTACGGTCCGTACATACACTGTTGGGGTGGGGGTACTCTCCATGCATACACGGGTGGGGGTATGGTCCGTACATACACTGTTGGGGTGGGGGTACGGCTCAATGCATACGCGGGTGAGGGTATGGTCCGTACATGCACTGTTGGGGTACGCTCCATACATACGCGGGTGGGGGTACGGTCCGTACATACACTGTTGGGGTGGGGGTACGCTCCATACATATGCGGGTGAGGGTACGGTCCGTACATACACTGTTGGGGTGGGGGTACGCTCCATGCATACACGGGTAGGGGTACGGTCCGTACATACACTGTTGGGGTGGGGGTACGCTCCACACATACGCGGGTGAGGGTACGGTCTGTACATACACTGTTGGGGTGGGGGTACGCTCCATGCATACACGGGTGGGGGTACGGTCCGTACATACACTGTTGGGGTGGGGGTACGCTCCATACATACGCGGGTGTGGGTACGGTCCGTACATACACTGTTGGGGTGGGGGTACGCTCCATACATAGGCGGGTGGGGGTACGGTCCGTACGTACCCGTGCCCACGCTGTGGAATGCTTGTGCGGCCTGTACCCAGGCCTTTGGCACATGGGTATGGGCCGTACCACCATTGTTGGTGTGACGTAGGTGTGGGCGTGGTACGACTCGTACCCACGCTCTTAAGGTATGGGTACGGTACGTACCTGTATTGTTGTGTTGCCGGTTCGCGTCGTCGCCCACTTCCGTTGTGGCGGATGCTGGCATTGCTGGACACGCCCCCACCCCCTCGAAGTGACCAGGGCCTGGGGGTCAGGTATGTCCAGGGCATTTGTGCTGTGTGACTTGGGTGGGGGTTTTGTGTCCTGCCCCTGCCCCCCCACCTTTGCCCCTGGGTGTTGTTCTGACCTTCTGCGGCGTCTGCGTCGGTACCTGTAGAGGAGGTCGACTGCTATGAGCGCCGGGATGACACGTAGGTTCGGGTCCATGTCTGTCCGTCGCGTACAGGTGCTCCTTGTGCGCGTCGTCCTGATTTCCCGGCAGTTTTTGGCTGCCGGGAAATATTCTCCGTGCGGGATGACGGCGGTTCGAATCGTACTTCCTGGTTCGTGAAACGCAGGCTGCATGCGTCCCGACGTCACGTCGGCACTTTTCCGGATGTCATTTGTATGTTTATTTTCCTCGGTTGGTGTTTTGTACGAATCGTACGGAAATAGTGTTTCCGTGCGAATCGTACTTGCATGTTTGTAAAGTTTTACAACCGGGTACGAGTCGGACGGAGAAAACCCTCCGACCGACGGTTCGTACCCGGTTTCTCCAGGATCAGAATCGGGACCTAAATCAAGAAGCCAAAACCAAAAATGCAACAGGACAAGGCACGACTACCGTACAGAAAATCCTAGGGCCCTATGTAGGTACAACGTGTTTTGCGATTCTCTAATTGCAATTTTTAGGGAATCGCCATTAGAGAATTGCAAAACGGAATGTAGGTAGGATTAGCAAAATATTTTGCGATTCCTACCTATTCCTTATTTGCGAATCCCAAATTGAGATTCGCAAATAAGGAATACCTTGTCATTCATTCCTATGGGCTAGAAGGCCCATAGCAATGAATAGGAAGACATTCTCAATTTGCGATTCTCAATTCGAGAATCGCAAATTGAGAATGCAATTTCAAGGTTGCAAAGGTGTCAATAGGACACCCTTTTGCACCCCTGAAATAAACATGTGTGCACATGGGGCACACATACATGCGCTAAGGGCATGTATGTGCGCCACATGGCACTTTGAAAAATGCAAAAAAGTGCATTTTTCAAGGAAATCGCAAATTACCACCAACCTGAGGTTGGTGGTAATATGCGATTCCTTAAGCCAAAATTGCACAACTTGGGTGCTTCCTACATTGCATTTAAGGAATCGCAATTTGGGATTCCTTAAATGCATTAGCAAAATAAGGAATTGCAAACTTTGCGATTCCTTATTTTGCATGTGGGTTTTTGTGTGCTACATAGCACACTGCCCAAATTGCGATCGCAAACACCGAAATTCTGCGAATTTCAGCATTTGCAATCGCAATTTGCCTTCCTACATATGGCCATTTGTCTCCCTACAAAAAGAACAAAGTTACCAAGAACTCAGAATGGAGCAATCTGTCACAGAGCACAATTCACAAATATCCAAACAAAATGTGCAAATGTATCAATACCTTGAATAACAAGTTCAACTATACCCTACAACGAGGCCTAGAATACTTATGAATGATTGCCAAAAGCCTACTCTAAACTTTAAAAACAATGTATATATAAAATACTTTTTATTTAAACTATTTAAATATATACAATGCAATTTTATTTTTAAATATTTTGTATAATATATTTTTATTATTAAATAAATATATATATATAGACACATTAATTAAATATGTGAATACATAAACAGCAACAGAACTAAAATTATAAATAGTTCCCTCCCACAGTTAAAATGTATAAGAAACTTACCCTTTCCGTAGTTGCAGATTAAAATTCCCACTTCTTCTAAATTACCGCAGGTAGCTCGTAATCCAAAAGAATTGAAAAGTTTCCCCCCAAAAAGAACTTAAATCCACAATCCCGAAACCATAAAAAACCCGAAAAAAGATTTAAAAAAGAAACGCTCCGTGAAACCCGAAATATTAAGAAAGTGTTAAATAATAATTAGTTACTGAAACTAATATACACTTCCTTAATTAAAAAAACTGCAATCTTCCGGCACCCGAAACTTCTTTCGAATAAAACCTAGAAAACAAAAACACACACATGCACACCCACACAAATATACACATAGGGGCCGATTCCGATTCCGGCCGCAAAACGACCGACCGACACGGACCCGGACCGAACACCGACCGACACGGACCAGCGCCGTACGACCTGTGCAGTACGATGCAATGCCTGTGAATTACAACCGACAAGTACGGAATACAAGCCGTACGACCGAGCCTTAGGGAAAATAGTGATCCGGCCGCGATGCGAATATCAACGACCGACACAAACCCGGAATGAAGACGACCGACCTGTACCCGCGATGTACGATTTGTGCAGTACGATGCAATGCGTGCAAAACCAGACCGACTCGCACGGAGAACAAGCCGCACGACTGGCACGCACAGACAACCCGACACACAAGCAATAGAGACCGCCACGAACAACGCATACCAAACACAGAAGACAGGCAGCTTGAACGAGGCGGAGATGCCTGCACGAGACAGCAGCAGCATCCGTTTCCATCACATTAACGTCTCCTTCATGCCTAAAAAACACAAAGGAAAAAAGACAAAAAAATGACCAAACAAGCAATCACTGCCATCATCCCTTGCATACAGGAGACACAGCCAGCAGCAAACACCAGTACACAGCAAACACAGACACACTCACAACTCACCCATCACACAACTCACACACCATCAGCACCTCATACAAAAGCACACACACATACACCCAGCAAAACCAACACCAACCCACCATCACTTGCACCCTCACACACACATCCCTCACCACCACCACCCATCACCATGCCTCCAAAGAAGAATCCAAAATTCACAGATAGTGATTTAAAAGTGCTGGTAGACAATATCATCAGAGTAGAGCCACATTTGTTTAGTACATTGGTCCAAAGGACCCCCATCTCACAGAAAACCAAGATGTGGGCGAGGATTGTGGACAAGGTGAACGCCCAAGCACCAGCAAGGTGCACAAAGGATGACATCCAGAACAGGTGGTATGACATGCGCAGGAGAGTCAAGAAACTCATCGAAAAAGATCACGCCCTGAGTCAGTGCACCGGCGGTGGCCCTCCTGCCAAACCAGTCTACTTCAGGACCTGGGAGGAGAAGGTGCGGGACATCCTACCACCAGAGAGCGTCCATGGCCTAATAGACATCCCAGTGCCTGGTGAGTACACAAACAACATATCCAAGATTGTGTGGCAAGGGGACAGTGAAACCATGCACCGCAAGCAAAGCTACACTAACCAATAGATAATCAGCCCAAGATGTGTATGCCTGTCAGACAAACACAATACCTGCCATCTCATAGTGACTGGGAACTGTGTCATGACATGCACCAACCTACAAACAAATAGACCAAGCCAGTGGGACTAAGCCAAATAGACCCTGCCAGACAGTTTGACACCACAAACACACCACCTCACAGTGCAGCTGACTGTCAGGAAGGTATAGTGGAGATGCAGGTGAAGTGAGTGTAGCCAAAAGCATGATGGGGCCTGTAGTCACAGATAATGCTCCCCCTCCTCATTGGCCCATCAAGACCTCTCAGAAACATGCCCACACCACAGGGAGTGGAAAATGACTGACAAGATGGCTGACACTGGCTCCTGCTGTGGGGAGCACAAGGCCCTGCTAGGGCTTGTGTGCAAATCAGAAGCAGGAAACCACTGACTGACATCCTGAAAGACAACTTGCACGCCCTACAATGGAAGCATTTTCATGATGGGAAGGAGGACTGACAGCCCTGACCATACTAATCAGCATGGGGCGACCTCCCCCTCAACACAAACTCCACACAATTCCCCGGGTACAATGCATTGACACACAAAATATCAGCAAAAGATAGTCCATACTGGGTGCTGCTGTGTGAAGCACAGGGGCTCACTTTGGACTTGTAGCCGAACAAACACCAGAATGTCACAGTCAGCCATCTTGCCATTACTGTCACACACCCTTACAGGGAAGCAGAGTCAAGAGGGAGGAAGTATGGGCATGCTGGGAAGGGGGGTGTAGGCAAGAGTATGATGGGACTCACACTGACAGACAACCTACACCCACCCACATGGCCCAGCAAGATCAAACTGAACCACACTTGCCTCACAGGGAGTGGATAGGGACTGACAAGATGTCTGACACTGGGCTCAGTTGTGGGGAGCACAAGGCCCTGCTGGGAAATGGCCAACAACAAACATCAGGACTTCACAGTCAGCCATCTTGCCATTGCTGTCACACCCCCTCACAGGGAAGCAGAGTCAAGAGGGAGGAAATATGGGCATGCTGGGAAGGGGGTGTAGCCAAGTGTATGATGGGACTCACAGTCACAGACAACCTACACCCACCCACATGGCCCAGCAAGATCAAACTGAACGATACTTGCCTCACAGGGTGTGGGTAGGGACTGACAAGATGTCTGACACTGGGCTCTGTTGTGGGGAGCACAATGCCCTGCTGGGAAATGGCCAACAACAAACATCATGACTTCACAGTCAGCTATCTTGCCATTGCTGTCACACCCCCTCACAGGGAAGCAGAGTCAAGAGGGAGGCAGTATGGGCATTCTGGGCAGGGGGGTGTAGCCAAGAGTATGATGGGACTCGCAGTAACAGACAACCTACACGCACCCACCCACATGGCCCAGCAAGATCAAACTGAACCATACTTGCCTCACAGGGAGTGGGTAGGGACTGACAAGATGTCTGACACTGGGCTCTGTTGTTGGGAGCACAAGACCATGCTGGGAAATGGCCAACAACAATATCAAACTCCGTCCGTGACAAGCTGGGAAAAAGCAGTGTACAGGCAGGCATCTGTTTGAAAAGTAGAAAATGTCATGTTTGTGAACCAACGATGCATGTAGAAACATAAATCACATTGTGTGTCTCTTCCAAACACAGGTGTGCTGGGCACCCAGCAACAAATGATGAGGATACCCAATCCCAGACTATGGTGGACAATGAGCTCTCTGGTCTGACTCTCTCACTGTCCTCTTCGGATGACGACGACCAACCTGGCCCCACCGGTGTGAGCGATCATGCAGCACCAGCAGCATCAACATCTGCCCCCCTTGTACCCACACCTCCAGCATCTGGACACTGACAGGGCACACCCGCCAACACGGACAGACCAAGGCCAATCAACACCCACAGCACAGGGACACAGGACCCCCTGGAAGCTACAGCAAACACCACCAGCAACACCACCCAAGGGGTCCCAATGTCACCTGTGCGTCCCGCCGCTGGTCCTGCCTATGTGGAGAGGGGTGCTGGGAGGGGTGGGAGGCACAGGGCGTGCCTTGCAGAGGGGTCTGGACTGCATGATGACCCCCATCTGGCACGCATCTTAGATGCGTACCAGCATAGCACCGGAGGATTTGGCCAGGTAGTGGGGATCCTCAAGGACATGCAACACGAGCAGGTCATCCACCATTCCCGCATGGAGGCCAAGTGGGATTACATTACTGCGGTGCATCGGGACATACTACAGTGCCTCCACCAGATCAACACCAACCTGTCCACACCCCCCTGTGTGCCCACAACATCTGTCACAATACCATCTGCCAATGCCACAGGGAGGGAGGAGGACTCTGGAGGAGAGTCCCCTGCACCGCAGAGGCCTGCACATGAGGATCGCACCCCAGAAGTAGAGGGGTCGTCCGAAGAAGGACATGTGAGAGGCAGATGTCCCAGCCCATGCCCCAGGGCCTCTAAACCTGTTCTGGACAATGTCCTTTGTGCGCAACCCAATCACCTTGTCCAATCGCACACAACTCGCCCATATGATATGGAGGGTTCATGTTGGGCCAATGTATCAGATGACTGTGGACTTTACTCTGGACATTTCATCTACCAGCACTTCCAAATCCAATGTGAACTTTGGATTCCCAAACAAATGTACAGCACCCACCATCCTGTGCACTTCCCTCACACATGTTTGTATATAAACTCACCAGTACACCATACTTGCCTCTGTTGTGATTCCAACTTGTCATGTTGAGGGAGATGTTGATCTGCTACACAACACAGTGCATGCCAAATACTGCAACAATGTGACCAAAGTAAGGTGAGTCATGGGGATGTGACACATGTGAGGGAGACACACCACTATGGCAACACAAAACATACTCACCATGGCCATGTTACTCATCACACACAATGATGTTGACCTGAAACGCATTGGCATGCACAGACACAACAAGAACCCCAGTCAGTGGTAACAAGTCCACAGGTGAGGTAAGCAGATGTCACTCAGATGTGGGAAGACAGACAACGCACATAACAAAGCATAGCACAGGTTCATTACACATCAGCAACACGTTTATTCCACAATAGTTGCACGGTAATTCTACGTAACAGTGAACACATGCTCTCAATGTGTTGGAGAATGGAAGTCCAGGGATGTGTGGTACATCAGTTGATGGGAATTGTCAACTTCCACACTGGTGTTGACTTCTGGGTGTTGCGGGTCAGTGTTGACCACACAACATGCAAAGTACCCTGGGAACGACAGACAAGATACAATCAAAAGCACAGAAGAACAGGAGAGAAATACAATACACATACACAAAACATGTTGCAAGACACCTACACAAACACTAGTTAGCAGTACTACCCTATTGTGGAGTACACACCAGCTGAATGGACACATCACAGCACGCATCCAGTCAAGTGGCACACAGACACACTCAGACATCAACAGAGCTGGCACAACACATTCCAGGCTACCTCCATACATTCACATAACAACCCTGGAAACTCACATTCAGGTAAAGAAGTTGTTGATGAGCTGTGAGCGGACGTCACCATCATCTTCATCATCACTGGCATCTTGGCCCGGGGCGGGATCCTCCACAGGTGCCGGACGTTGGTCATCGTCATCCTGGATGAGAGGCCCCTCCTTCTGCACTGCCATGTTGTGTAGTTTGCAGCAGACAAGGATTATTTTGCACACCTTTGCAGGCTTATATGGAAGGGCCCCTCCGGTCTTGTCCAGTCAGCGAAAGCGGCTTTTCAGGAGGCCGAATGTCCGCTCAATCACCCTCCTGCTCCGACCATGTGCCTCATTGAAGCGCAGCTCGGCTGGTGTCACAGGGTTCCTGAGGGGTGTCAGCAACCACGGCATGTTGGGGTATCTGGAGTCACCTACACACACAAGAATGAACAAGTAGCTGAGTTTTGTAGGAGTACGGAATACAACATTGACAAACACACACAATGAGAAACAGTCAGTACACACTGACAAGCCAGGCATGCTGAGCTGGCATTTGTGACATCAGCGTTGCAATGCGACTACTCCTCATAATGTAGGCATCGTGCGCAGGACCAGGGAACCGTGCACACACATGTGTGATCGACATGTCAGCAAGACAGACCACCAGAGCATTGATTGAATGGTAGTGCTTCCTGTTCCGGTATGCCTGCTCATGTGCCTGTGGTGGTATCAGGGCAACATGTGTCCCATCAATAGATCCAATGACGTTCGGTATCCTCCCCATTGTAAAAAAGACATCCTTTATTTCAGGGAGTTCAGCTAGGCTCGGGAACTTGATATACAGGTCGAGGAATTGCAACATCCCCTCCAAGACATCGCGTAGCACCCGACTAAACATCGTTTGCGACATTCCACCAGCAGTAGCCACAGTGTACTGGAAGGTACCAGTAGCAAAGAAGTGCAGGGCTGCCATCACCTTCACCTTTGAGGTCAGTGCTGTAGGGTATGTCTGGCCAGGTTGCAGATGTGGCGCCAACTGCTCCGCCAACTCTGCAATCAGTGGCCTGGTGAAGCGGTACCGTCTGATGCAGTCGCGTTCCTGCATGGTTGCAAGGTCTGGGAACGGCCGATGGACAGCTGATGCCCTGCAGTACAGAGATGCACAAAGGAAGATTGTCAGTACATCCACCCATGTGGCCATGACCATGATCAATATCACATGCTAGTTCATAACATTACACAATGTACTGAGGTGTGTGCTGTTGGTCATGGACACATATGTCACCTACAAGACCACTACCTCACATCTCAATTTCACATGTCCACATGAGTCCCATGTAGTGCAAAGGCCAATCATCTGGCTGTGTCACCCAACCCATGTGCTGCTGCAAACACACACCACAGTGACAATTGAGGCCTCAGGTCTCCCAGGCATTACATATCTTTGCCATACAGAAACCCAGGCTCCCTGTATTGCCATATCAACACAGCAATGGACATGGCGTAGCATGTACACACCACAAGGCAAGCGTAAGTCCCACAGGTAGTGGCCACTGTTGTTCCTTCCGGCCCTACATGTACGTCTCTTAGACACACACCCCATCAAGGTTGATGCATATGCAACATGGTTGTGGAGACTGTCAACCATTGGGAACATTTTGCAGAAGTGGGCCTCAGCTAGGCCTACCAGTGCAAGGGGTTCGCCCTTCTCTGCACAGAGTCCTCAGACCAATAGGAAGAAGTTGGCACAGAAACTGGAATAGAAAATACAAAGTTTAATAAAACCTCATGAGGTGGAACTACATTCAAACAGCACTCTTCGGTATTGAGTGAAATAGCACACTGAACAGAAAGAGCATGGTCCTTTTATACCCACACAGGGGCTGAAAAAAGGCGGTACAAGTATACATGAGAAGAGTTATGCACATAGATGGTCATGCAGAAATGCACAGTCAACAAGAAAGGAGGAGCTAGCAGTTGCTGACTCTGGTAGAAACAACCTGACAGCTACAGACTAAAAACAGATGCATGGACAGTTAGACTCTTCTGCGCAAGTGCAGAGTAGCAGAGTCTAAGTATAGCCAGTCCTTTAAACAGAACATAAGGGTAAACAACAGTGAAGAAGGAAACAGCTCTTGGTGAGCACATGCCAGACAAAATGGCTGCCAGAAATACAAATGGTTTCCACAAAATGGACAAGATAGCCTCTAAATACGAGATGGATTCCGCTAATGCTAATCCAATCGCCGCCAATTTACAACAGATGACCCTTTTAGCATTAGCTGAAGACATCTGTTCCTCTGGGGTAATCTAAATATGCATCCCGTACATCTATTAGCATTATTTCGGCCACTTCTTTATTCAACATTTGTTGGGCCTTTGTCTCTGCAATATTCCTTTTGACAGGTATACAGACAGAAATGCAAATAGAGCAAAGCATTGGATCACATTGGATACATACAAAGCATGTGAAAAATATCGTAATAATTATACACAGGATAGTTAGTAACTTCCAGCCGCAAGCAGAAACGTGAGTCCAAAACCATCCAGCCAAAGTCCAAGTACCAGTCTCTGGATGAATTTCTGCAGCAATCTTATGCAGCTTTGATATTGCGTCATATACTGAAGGTGAGTGATCCGGTATAAATACGCAACAGCTGCTACCGATGATGCTACATGCACAACCTCGATCAGCCAGAACCACATCTAGGACCATTCGGTTCTGGAGAGCTACAATCCTTGCAATTTGCAGCTCCTCCGTAATGTTCCCAAGTGCCATAGCTGTCTGATTGGTAACAGCTTCCACAACTCTAGTTAATCGTCTTACTTTCCTACTGTTTAATGCAGCACCCACAAAGGAGAACAAACCTAAATTAAAATCGACATATTGTTGCAGAGTGGTATCAGTTTGGTCTACTTCGTCAGTATTTATTGTCCTCTTGTATCTATTTCTGGAAATATCGTTAAATAATTTAAGGTCCCGGTGATATGATGCAGGTGCCAGAAACACAGGGGGCAATAGAAAGGACACATAGCATACGCCTTACCACCCAGCAGGTAGTTGATAATATCCGTGGCTACCACAGATAAAATAAGTATTGTGTGAGGCTATGAAAGTGCTATTGTTTATACCTTCAATAGACAGAATTAAAGTACATTCACTTTTCCCCACTGGAATTCTTCCAATACTGCTTACACATAAATCTGCTTTAGCTCTGGTAACAGAAATCACAAATTGTTTATTACTGGTAAAAGTTCTCATATTTGTGAAGAGATATGGTGTTGAAATATTGTCCGGTTGATACTCTTCCCATTCCCATTTGGTCCCTTTGTCTTGAGGATAACCATCTTTATCTTAGTAGCATACTTTATTAAGGCGGAAAAGAAGCCCGCCTACTGTGCATCTTCCAGATGCAAACAAAAGCGCATACCAAGCTTGACAAGAACCATTATGAGAAAAGGGAAGAGGAATAAAAGGTGTTCCTCCTTTCTTTTGATGTGCAGGCATCATCCCACACACCCAACAATTGGTAGCATTTGTGGCCTTATGAGTATGATGCAACATCTGGATAAAGATATTATTTAAGTAGGATTGTCGATGCTTCTGCTCATGGTATGGAAGTGTAAAGTAGTGGTGTTCAACTGATACTGGAGTAGTGGTGGTCAAAAGTTCTCGAGCAGTAGCCACTTTCTCAACGAACCAGGTTATTACTGCTACAGCCACCATAGCAACAACAAACCCTATAGCACAAATGATCTTTCTCTTAGCAACAGTTGATCTCATTGTGGACATGATCAGCTTATTGTTGAAAACAATCGTTGGAGCTCTTATCCCTGGGCAGCCGTTGATTTCTTCACCAAGGGTCAAGACGGGTGTCGCTACACTATACAGAACTGATCCCCCCCCCTTGCCACATCGGCATTCCGTTTCACTAACCCAGGGAGGTTGTTCAACCAGTCTATTTCGACGATGCAGGCTCTTTCCGTTGTCTCAGTTGGTATCGGGATACTCCAGGAATTGTGTGGTCCGGGAAGACTTCCTCAGGTTCGTCAGGTGATATGGCTTGGCCTTTCTCTGTATCCAGGATGTCCCGATGGTCGATCAAAGCAACAGGATCCACCAAGGTAGACAGCACTTTCTTGCAGTGGGTGGAGTGCACCCAGGAACTCCTGTTCGTCACTCGAACCGCAGTTCTCGTTGAAAGGAGCACCTGCTCCGGGCCGCGCCACCTCGGTTCCAAGCTGCTCGACCTCTGGAACGATCTGATCATCACCTGGTCTCCAGGCCGAAGTCCATGGCCTTCACCTGCAGACCTATCAGGAAGAGCTTCTCGAACCTGTTGATGAATAGAGACCAAACTGTCAGTCAATTGTGATAGGTAGTCGCTCATCAATACACATGGCACATCATGTATGGGACGTGGTTTAGGAATTCCCCAAATGTTCATAGGCCTCCCAAATACCACTTCATAAGGTGTAAGACCAGACCGCGAATGTGGCACTGATCTAATGGACAACAGTGGCAAAGGTAATGCGTCTGGCCAATTCAAGGATGTGGAGGCTAGTATTTTCGCCAGTTTCAATTTAAGTGTGGCGTTATACCTTTCCACTCACCCTGCTGATTGTGGATGGAAAGCAGCGTGGAACTTCTGCTTTATCCCCAACCCCTTCAGGACATATTCGACAACTTGCCCAATAAAATGGGGTCCGTTATCACTCCACAAAAGTTTACAAACACCAAATCTAGGGAAAAATTCCTTCAAAAGCACCTTTGCTGTAGTGAGAGCTGTATTGTCCTTCGTAGGGTATTCCTCTATCCATTTACTAAAGGCACATACCACTACCAAAACATACTTTAAGTTATGACAGCGCTCAAGCTGGATGTAATCCATTTGCAAAACTTCAAAAGGTGCGGTTGGCATAGCAAACGCTCCTGTAGGAGTTCGTGTCCCTTTACCAGGATTATGCTGAAGACAAATCAGACAAGACTGCACCATCTTTTTAGCTGTGCCGGCAATTTCTGGATGCTCCCAAACTTGCGTGAGTAATTTCGTTATCGAGGAAGCTCCAACATATGCCGGCCCATGTGCCATATGAATCATAGGTTGTAAATAGGCTGTCGGCAATCTCCACTTGCTCATCTCTTTATTCAACCAACAGCCCTCATCATCCAATGTTCCCTCCTTAGACCATTGCTCAATTTCTTCTGCAGAAGCAGATCTCTGCATATCTAGCACTTCCTGTCTGGTATCATGCCAGCGTTCAGCCTGTGACTTCACTACGTACATAGATGTGGTGCTTTGCTGCATGGCAGTTTCACGGGCTGTTTGGTCTGCAAAAGCATTGCTTTGTCCTATCTTATCAATTATTTTCTTATGTGCGCTACATTTAACAATTGCTATTCTCTTCGGGTATGTTAAAGCAGTCAAGAGATTATGTACTAATTCTCCATGCATTATTTGCACCCCATGGGATGTAAGAAAGCCCCTCTCCTTCCAGAGTAGCCCAAAATCATGAGCCACTCTAAAAGCATAGCGGCTGTCTGTATAAATGTTCACAGATAAGTCAGTACTAAGTTCACACGCTCGTGTCAACGCTATTAGCTCAGCTACCTGAGCTGACTTCTGTGGAATACGAGCTGTCTCAACTGCATGTATGTATGTATGTGCGGTCTTATATAGCGCTCAAATTACCCTTGGGCATCTCGGCGCTTGCATTGGGAACCCGTCCTGGTTTTTCCCTGTGAGATAACCCATACTGGGCATCCCCAAGGTGAAAACCAGGCCTCCCGCCGCGGGGGGCCGTTGTGGAGATTAAGCAAGCTTGTTGCCCAGAGCTGCATAGTGTGAACTCGTGCTTAGAGTAGGCACCGAAGCGAGAATTATTGAGTCCGTGGACAATTGGGCTCCAGACCCTGCCGCGTCGGGAATCGAACCCTGGTCCCGGGTCTGACCTCTGCTTCAGGGTATGCCTCCTCTAACCAGTGAGCTACACTTCTCCTCTACCGTCTGAAGTGTTGTAATTGCATATGCAGCTGACGTTGTACCATCTGGTAACTTCAAACAGGACCCATCAACCCATAGTTCCCCATCAACACTTGAAAGGGGCGTGTCTTGCAAATCGACACGGCCCTTTGTCTGTTCCTCAGTGAGGAATATACAATCATGAGACTCCTGTGACTGAGACTGAGTTGCCGGGTATGGCAACAAAGTGGCTGGGTTTAGTATCGCACATCTCTTTAGTGTAATGTGAGGGGCCAACAATGTCAATTCATATCCTGTCAGACGAGCACTAGTTAAATGCTGCGTCTTCGTCTGATTTAGAAGGGCATCAACTGCATAGGGTACTAGCACCAACAGCTTATGTGACAAAACTATCCCTTCACTCTGACGTATTGACACAGCTGTTGCTGCAACTGAACGGAAGCATCCAGGTAACGCACGAGCAACAGGATCAAGTACTGCTGAAAAATATGCACAGGGACGCTGTTTGTCACCGTGTGTCTGCACTAAAACTGACAATGCGCATCCATCTTTCTTGTGTACATATAATGTGAAAGGCTTCATATAATCTGGAGTACCTAACACTGGTGCTGAACAAAGAGCTTGTCGTAACTGTCGGAAAGCAGTCTCACATTCATCTGTCCATGGGAGGGGCATTGGAGTATCTTTGGTCAAAAGTGCTAGCAAGGGTTGAACAATGTGTGAAAATCATAATATCCATTGCCTACTAAAAGAAGTAAGACCAATGAATGCACGGACATCTTTCTGAGTACGGGGCACTGGTGTGTCTAAAATAGCTTGAATGCGATCTGGTGTAAGTGCACGTCCCTCGTTAGACAGAAGGTGACCTAAGTAGGTCACCTTCGGTCTACAATATTGCAATTTCTTTCGTGATACTTTGTGACGATGGGAAGCAAGAAAAGACAGCAAGGACAAAGTACATTTTTCACGTTGCTCAGGGGTGTCGGCTGCCAACAAGATGTCATCGACATATTGTATGAGAGCCACACCTTCTGGCAAAACAAAAGAATCAAGTTGTCTTTTTAATGCTTGACTGTAAATACTAGGACTCTCAGTATAGCCTTGAGGAACTCTACAGAATCTATACGATCGATTATTCAAAGTGAACCCGAACAAATATTGGCTATCAGGATGAATAGGGATCGAAAAGAAAGCATTCTTCAAGTCTTTCACAGAGAATGTAGTCTCTGTCGGGGGCACCAAAGTAAGAAGTGTCGTTATGTCAGAAACCACGGGGTATTGCGGTACTACAATCGTGTTAACTTCTCGTAAATCAATAATGAATCTGTAAACCCTAGTGTCAGTATCTTTTTTCAGAATAGGAAGAATCGGACTGTTACAAACATTGTAAGGAACTTCCTCAACAACCCCCACTTCAATGAGATCATGGACAATACGTATGAGTGCTTCTTCACCTTCCTGTGAAATTTTATATTGAGGCAAACGTGGCAGCACAGCGCCCTCCTTGACACTAATGTGTACTGGTGGAATAACCATTTGCCCTACATCAGTGTTTGAAGTAGCCCACAAAGAACTAGGGAGTGAAGATAATGCAATATCCTCTTTAACAAGACAAGCTCTCTCCATCACAGGATGGTTGTCATTCAAGATAACACGTACACCTTCTGGAGAACATCGTATCGTAGCCCTGAAATACTTATGCATATCAAGACCCACAATATTGTCTGGTGTATTCGGGGAAAGCAAAAATGGACATGGAGCAGTAAATTTATCCATATGGAATGCAAGTGGTTGCGACAATGGGCTTAGGGAAGGGGTTCGATTGAAGCCTATCGATGTAATGGTTAAGCCAGACAGGGGAGCCCTTGGAACCAATTGTTTAGATGAGGCGCTACGAGTAGCTCCTGTATCAACCAGAAACTGATCAGTGGAGCCCAAAACATTTGCTGTAACATAGGGACCCCTCTGATCTACTGGAACTTCAACTGATTCCTTACCCCATCCTAGGGAATCCTATGCATAAGTAGAATCTTGAGAATCAGATGGCACATAGTCAGACATTTGATATTGGTTCCTTCTATCAAAAGTGTTGAACCCATACTGCCCACGTATATTAGCATCAAACCTAGCACGATCACCTGTGCTTCCTCTAGGCCCTGAATATCCTGGACGATTTCTCATTTGTCCCCTACCACGTGGATACTGCTGAGCACGCAGTGCTGGACAATCGGAAGCCCAGTGCCCAAATTTCTTACAGTACACGCACTGGTCAGCAGACAAATTCGAATGAGTATAAGAAGGGAAAGACGAACCAGAAGATCCACGTCCACCTCTATCACTACTTCTAAAAAGCGGACCATAAGCCTGAGCCAACATAACCTTCGTTTTTAATTCTTTAGTCTTCTTATCCTCATTACCCTTTGCTTCTAATTCCTGGCGTTCATAATACTGAGCCATAGTCAAGAGAGAAACCGGGGAAGAGGTAGTCCATGAACTCTCACTGGCCTTTAGGCGACTAGCTATTCCTGGCAACAGGTTTGCAACATATTTATCGACAAACAGATGTCTGCCTGTGTCATCTGTCAATGACTGGCCACTAAAATCATGGAATGCTTCTTCAAAGCGTGTAAAGAAATCAGAGACCGATTCATCTGCCTTTTGCTTACAAGATGCTAAAACAGTCCAATCTATCTTTTTAGGGGGAATAATCGTTTTTAACTTAACTAATATAGCTGCGGGAAGATCTAAAATTAACTGACATGGCTTCTGTGCGGGTTCCCTTTCGACATCCATTTGTTCTAAGTCTTTCCATAACGCCCCAAAAGCTGCACGATCATCAATTTTACGAACAGTTCTCCACATATCAGGTGGTAATATCAATTCGAAAAATAAATCAATATCAGGCAAAGTCATAGTGCAAGAGCTAATAGCACCCTCAACTTCCTCATAAAAAGCGGCTGGATTTTTCCGCGTATCAGGCAATGCAGTTTTAAGAGCCATAACATCCGTCCTATTCCAAGGAGTGTAAACCCAATTATAAATAAAATAACCCTTTGCATCGATAGAAGCCTTATCATCACTTGTACCCTGTCCTTTAGGAGGAACATACAAAGGCGCGGCCTCCCGCATAGGTTTCGCATGAACTATCATAGTCTTATCTGTTCCGGAGATAGAAGCTTGTGCCACGCCAGTCTGAGATGTCTGTGCAGCTACGCCTGCAGCCTTTTTCTCCTCTCGCAAACGGACTGCATCAACACGCAGTTTAACCAAACGCCTGATTGTATCATTCACCTGGGGGAAAACAAAAAGACCATCACGCATTTGCTTACAATTAACTGCTACATCATCGGGCTCTAACTCCTCAGAATATTTCCTAAACAGCTCAAGGACCTCTGCGGCAAACACCTCAGTAAAATACAGCTGCTCCCTTTCATGCCACCCTTTCATACTATCTAGAAGTTCAGAGGCGGGGGCAATGCTACGAGCTGCTTTACAAGCAGCAGATCGGAGCTGGGACGAACGCGCAGTGGTCAACATAGAACGAGTTTCTCGTGCCTTATATTCCTCGGAACTAGAGTCCTCATCTGACTCATGAGGGGCAGAAGGAACAGTATACGGAGGTGGAGGACGATCTAATAATAAGGAATCATCTTGTGGTTTATTAATCATAGGATAAAGGGGCCGCCGAACAGCGTATTGGCCAGTTACCTGTAAATTGAGCTCCCTATCTTCTCTCTCTTTTACCTCTTTTATTTCTTTGTTCTTCAGCTCTAATGCTTTCACATAAATGTTCTTTCGCTGTTCTTTTTCAGTCAAGGCTTGTTCACGCTTCATTCGTTCACGCACTTCTTTCTCCCACATTCGTACACAATCAAACATATCTTGCCTAGTCTTTCGCTTAAACATACATTGTTCCACATACTCAATCTTTTGTAAATCAAATGACCCATACACAGGCCAACGCAACTCAGGATCCTTACGAGTGTATTTAATCCATAATGTGCTGTACATTATAGAAGAAAGACCATACTTAATATACATATCCCTATTAGGCGTCCCCTCTGGGGGGGCCGGTTGTGCTTCATCAATTATCAAATTGTTACCACTACAAAAGCAACACATCCTACGAAGTGTGCTAAAAACAGGCATGCCAAAAATAGTGCAGAATATGCAGTATTATAATCAAAGTAGCACTTAAGGTACCTTTAGTACGATGTGCCGTTCAAATTAATTCAGATAGAGAAAATTCTCCTCATTACCTGCCTATATAGGTTGCAACTTATATATATATATATATATATCATAACAAACCTAGTTGGCCAACACAAAATGCACAATCCAAAAGCCACAGTAAGTGTTCCTAAACTACCTTACCAATCCCAGGCATCAAAACCAACAGCAAGCGCCGCAGAAGGACACTTACCAATCACTTGGTGTCCAGGTTCCAACTGCCAAGTTCTAAAATCGACCAAATGGTCACTGCACGGCGGATCAACAGAAGAGATCTCAGTCGAGGACCGGCACCACCTGGATGGTCAGATCAGAAAGAAAGGAAAAACGCCGTGGTTGCCAAGACTCGGGTCTCATCGGGCAGCGATCGCGTCCAGAGCAAGATTCCAATCCTTCGTCGCGACCAATCCTTTGGGCATCCGAGTCACCGATGAGCCCCACGGTTGGGCGCCAATTTTGTAGAAGTGGGCCTCAGCTAGGCCTACCAGTGCAAGGGGTTCGCCCTTCTCTGCACAGAGTCCTCAGACCAATAGGAAGAAGTTGGCACAGAAACTGGAATAGAAAATACAAAGTTTAATAAAACCTCATGAGGTGGAACTACATTCAAACAGCACCCTTCGGTATTGAGTGAAGTAGCACACTGAACAGAAAGAGCATGGTCCTTTTATACCCACACAGGGGCTGAAAAAAGGCGGTACAAGTATACATGAGAAGAGTTATGCACATAGATGGTCATACAGAAATGCACAGTCAACAAGAAAGGAGGAGCTAGCAGTTGCTGACTCTGGTAGAAACAACCTGACAGCTACAGACTAAAAACAGATGCATGGACAGTTAGACTCTTCTGCGCATGTGCAGAGTAGCAGAGTCTAAGTATAGCCAGTCCTTTAAACAGAACATAAGGGTAAACAACAGTGAAGAAGGAAACATCTCTTGGTGAGCACATGGCAGACAAAATGGCTGCCAGAAATACAAATGGTTTCCACAAAATGGACAAGATAGCCTCTACATACGAGATGGATTCCGCTAATGCTAATCCAATCGCCGCCAATTTACAACAATTTGATCAGACACATCTGAGACACAACATGCACACAGACTGTGTGTGCACATCAGTATTGTGGCTACAGGTCTCACTGTGACGTACATGCCATCACCCCCAGGACTCAGGGTGTATGTGACCTGTCCTAAACATTTCCAACCTGACACTGTGGCTGTGACTCATGCCCATTACTGTCCAACTGCACATCACTGTGGTAATGTGCACAACACACAAAGGATTCTGCCCCCATGCCTGGGAGTGGCTGCACAAAGTGCCAGCCAAAAAACCAGGTGTGGCCCCCCCAAACACCCAGGGAATGCAGCCTTACATGCCATGGGACACTGTGTGGCCAATACTGTAGTGTGGTAGGTGTGCACAGGTGTCCCTGACCAATATCTGTGTGTTGCATCCATATAATAGTCACACTAATGAGGTCCAACGCGGGTGACAATGTGTACGAATTGCACGGGTCATGTCCGAGCCGTGCGTACGCTTTGTCATTGAATGCAATGAGGTTCGACGCGGGTGACAATGCGTACGCATTGCACGGGTCATGTCCGAGCCGTGCGTACGCTTTGTCATTGAATGCAATGAGGTCCGACGCCGGTGACAATGCGTACGCTTTGCACGGGTTATGTCCGAGCCGTGCGTACGCTTTGTCCTTGAATGCAATGAGGTCTGACGCGGGTGACTATCATACATACGCGTCGGACAGGCATGGTCCTAGACAGGCGTACGCCTTGGCCATTGAATCATATGGAGACGGGTGCATGTGTATATTCAAAATATGCGTTGTACAGTCAGTTGAACGAGCCGGGCGCACCCATTGGCTCAGGACTGTCATGGAGACGGATGCGGATTCAAAACTTGTACGATTTGTGCACTGGAAATTCAGTTGGATGCCTACAACAATGTTGCAATTGCAAGTGTTCCATTAAGGTGAATATGTGAATGATGCGGAAGGCGTGTACGAGTCGTACTTTTAAATGGATTTGCCAGATTCATAGAATGCAACCGTGTTGGACCTATCACTTGGGACACATGGCATATAGTCTGCCTCTGCAGCACAGAAATAAGGATGGCTGTCCCCCAGGGAGCTCACATGCCTTCATTACATGCTTCTGGACCACATCCCTGCTACCACTGCTGCTGTCTCTGCATCCTCTGGCTCCTGCTATGGCATGTACTCTGGAGAGGGCCCCAGCCTTCACTGAGGAGGAGAACCAGGCCCTGCTGGACGGGCTCCTTCCAGAGTACAGCAAGCTCTATGGGAAACTAGGGGAGCAAGTGAGTGTGCAGTCCACTGCCTTCCTAATTATGCATGTTGTCTGACTAGCAGTACTAGCAGTGTGTACACCAGTGGCAAGCATTCTCACTGACTACTTTCATCCCCCAGAGTGTGTAGGTACATGTAATGAATAGTTTTCCTGCTGCTAAAGTGCATTATTGCAAGCTTAAACTCTCCAGGCATTGTTAACATATCAGACATGCAGGTGATTTTTCCTTCCCCATGGTTGCACTACCTGTGTAATTCATTTCCCTTTGTGATGATGACATGTTTATCCAAACGTGTGCTGCACAAATCTGGGGCATGTGTGTTAATGTACTTTTCACTTCGTCCTCCTCACAGGTTGATGCCCACCAGAAGCAGGAGATCTGGCTGACCATCGCCCGGGCTGTTCGTTCTGTGGGGGTCTACAAGCGTCAGATCCGCAACTGCCAGAAGAGGTGGCAGGACCTTCGGTGCTGGACCCGGAGGATAGCTAGAGTCCACCTGAAGCTGTCACCTTCACGCAGGAGGGGCGAACACTGGACCCTGACTCCCCACATGCTCCGTATCCTGGTGGTGGTCTTCCCGGACCTGGATAGGCAGCTGAAGACCAGACAGCAGCAGGAAGGGGGTGAGTCCATGTCTGATCTGTGTACTATGTCTGACATGCTAATAGCAGTCTTTTGTCCTTCTCACACTTCCACATTACGTAGGTCTTGTAGTCCAAAACTCAGGTCCCTCAATAGTATGATGCACCCTCCTCATCTGTTCCACACGTGTGGCCCCTCCAGTCTGTTGCTTGTGTCACTAGGGCACTGTGTCCCTGCAGTCAGCTATGCTTCAGCCACCGGTCAGCATCAGTTCCCGTGACTCTGTTGTGTGTTTCATGGGTGGGTCAATTGCTTACACAATGCCTGAGATCTGATATGTGATCTGTGTGTGCCCTTGAGATGTGTACCAATTGCTGGTCTGACTTGCAACATGTGTCTGGGGTATTCCAAACAAACCCATGCAGCAGGGGACTCCAATTTTTGGGCCTCAGGAGTATGTATATCAAGTATGTCACACTTGCTTAGCCACCTGACTACTGTCCAGGGCCAAACACTGTTTCACGTAGACCTGGCCAGTCATGCCTCCTCAAGGGCATTTAGAAACACTCTGTAATCCCACGCCTTTGTATGAAATTGCAGGTTGTGCTTAGTGACATGTGCCCTCAGGTGTCTGCCTCTGTGTCATTAGGGTGTGGCTTGTTGTTACGTGCAACTGGGGTGTCCATGATTCAGAGGGTCAGCATGACATCTGCGATGTGACTGTGAGAGACAAGACCTGTGTGACATATAGGTGTGTGATCATCTGACAGCGCCTAATGGTGTATGCAACTGTGTCCTTCATGCAGCAGGGTTACATGCATGGCAGACTGCGATGTGTTAATGTACAGGGATTTGTGTTTGCAGAGACTCATTTGTATGATTTGCATGATGTGGGGTCTTCTGGGTCCTGGATATGTTGTTTGCATGAGATGGGCAAGTGTGCCGGTCATCTGCAGAGTTAGCTTTACCCCTGAGCTAGGATTGTGAGTCAGTGCATATTGTTGTCTGGATGCCCTGCTCCTGTGACAGGAGACAGTGTTTACTGACTTTCAGGGCATCCCAGTGCCATGGCATTTAACTTGCTATGAGTGAGCCTGCATTGTGTTCAAGTTGCACCATGCACCCCATTGTGGCATTGCCCATCAGGACATGAGTACATCATAGTGTGTGTTGCTGGCATGCATCCCAAGCATGTGAAATGAGTCTCTGCCCATCCCTTCATCCGGACACCAGTACTGAGTCAGTAGTAAGAGATGTGCTGTGTGTATAGTGACATACTCCTACATGTTCACTTGCATGTACAACTAATGTGCGGGTGGTGCATGTTGGCACATTGGGGTGTTAGCATCCAACATGCAACAGACATATGTGTGAAAGTCAAGGAGGGATATGTGTGCCATGGTTGATGTTGAGAATGACAATTGTTATATTCTAAACAGTGTGGGCACTTTGAGCTGTATTCAGCTCATGATGCCAGGGCTTGCCATGTGATGTGATGTACTCACTGTGGTGTATGCAGTCTGTGCAGGTGACTGATGTTGTTCTCTTACTTCCTATTCCTATCCAGATACATCCACGGCCACAAGAGGTGACAGCTCCACGGACCAGGAGGAGCCACAGAGCCTTACAGGGACAGAAGGAGAGGAGTCGGGTGGACCCAGTGGCACGGAGGGCAAGTGGAGCCACACAGAGGAGTCATCAGCACCACCCCCCCCAGCTGAGGGCCACAACAGCTCTGAGGATGACTCCCTTGTGGAGGCGGGTGTCAGCAGCCACCAAACCCCAGATAGTGAGGCTGTCCCCCCCACCGCCACCTCCACCGCCACCGCCACCAACCTCTCCCATCGGCTCCCATCCCAGAGGTCCCTGTGGGCTCCCGTGTTCTTGAGCATGTCTCCTTTGTGCCTGGCACCGCACCCCTGCCCCTGTGTCCTCTGCTGCCCTGAGTGAGGAGTCTGTGGACTTACTTTGACAGATCCATGTAGGGCAGACGTCGATGCTGAAGGTCCACCATGCACACACAGGTCTGTTGACACAACTGGTGTCATTCATGAAGGGCATTTCCTTGGGCATGTCTGCCCTACCGAGGACCAATCAGTCCGTAGCCTCCTCCCTGACGGCAGCAGTGTCCCTCCTCCAACAGTCCCGCACCCCTCCTGCCCCTGCACCACCCACGATTCCTATCACCCTACCTGTCCCAAGCACAGAAACCCCCAAACCAAGGTCTAGACGTGGACACAAGCAAGCACCGGGGACTGATTCCACACTCACAGGGGCTGGTTTGAAGACACACACACAGTCATCCACAACCACTCCACAGTCCTCTGAGACCCCTCCCTCCCAGCCCCCTTCCCTGCCACACCTGCAACCCCATCCCCCAAGAAGCTCTTCCTCTGTGACCTTGACCTCTTCCCCACTGACCCTGCAGATCCTGATTACAAGGGGAAGAGGAAGTCCCCACACACAGAGAGGAGTGCCCCTCACACCCGGACACCCTCCCCCAGGTGCAGTCAGACAGAGACCCCCACCGCAAGTCCCCCCGGTGCCAGAAGAGCAAGACCCTCTGCCACCACGCAGCTCCAAGGCAAAGTCTCCATCCTCCATCCCCCAGGCCACCACTCCAGAGGTTCCCCCGCAACTCCCTGCCCCGGGTTCCCCCACCCACAGATACACCATCCCCAAAATGCTAAGGCCATCCCCCCCTAGCACTTGCTCCTCAACACCTGGTCAGACAGTTAGTGCCACTGATGTGGGGACCGTGTCCCACCCCTGCCCTGCCGACCTCACCTGTCCCCCATTCTGCTCCCATGGATGTAGGCACTGCTTTGGAGTCCACGACCACCACGTTTGACTTGGGCACTGCAGTGGTGAGCCAATCCACTCCATCTGACCTGCCCACTGGAGTTGTGCCAGCACCCCCACCATCTGACTTGTGCCCCACGGCTGTGACAGCACCCACCACTTCAGTCAACTCCACTGCAGTTGCAAGTGTCTCGCCTGCATCCCCCACCTCTTCACTGCCTCCTTCTGCTGCGCCCTGATCCTGTCCCTGCGGTGTCTGGCCTACCCCCATGTATGCCCCTCTGAGGGGATGACCCCGGTCCTTAGCAGTGCAGGCAAGCAAGGTGTGACAGTTGTCACTCTAATTCACTCCTTGGCATTTGGACATAGACTGGCCATTGGCCTTTTGTTTGCACAGACGTTTAACTTTCAAAATGCTGAATAAAGATTTTTTCTTTCTCCCTGTGAACTAGATTTAGCTGTACATTATGTTGATGATGTTTAACATGTGTTAGAAGGTGACCTCAAAGGGGCCCGGAGGGGGCCCTGACGGTCCTGAGACCCACCCTCGAGGTATCGTAGCCGGGCGCTGGCGAGAGACTCCTCAGGGGAGAAATCTCGTATCTAGGATCGTACACTCGGCACCACACGACAAAGAGACACCACACCGAGAGTTCTTAAGAATAGATCTTTATCAGATCAGAGTTGTAGGATCTTTATGATCCGCAAGGTAAATATATACAAGTGGAGCGCGGGCTCACAAGTCTTGGAGGGGGGTTAGGAGGTAGCGGGACAGTCTTTGGGGATAGGGATCAGCTGCAGGAGCGTACCCGGCGCACAGCTCACAATCCTCGAGCTGGGGGATACGCTGGTCGTCGTGGGGCCCTGCGGGACCAAGAGAGTCTGTGGGAGCCGCGAGTCGCTCAGCAGGGCTCAGGTACAAGTTCGGAGGTCTTACGATCTTCAGGGAGCCGCGAGTCACTCAGCAGGGCTCAAGCACAAGTTCGGAGGTCTTACGATCTTCAGGGAGCCGCGAGTCACTCAGCCGGGCTCAAGCACAAGTTCGGAGGTCTTACGATCTTCAGGGAGCCGCGAGTCACTCAGCAGGGCTCAGGTGTTTCCAAGGCGAATCTGCCGGACAGTCCCCGAGCACCCCTTGTTATAGGGCGACTCCTCTTTGATGTCTGGAGTCTGTGCAGGCAGGGGTCTTGTCACCTGGGGGTCGCTTGTTGGGGTTTCCTGCCATTGTCCTTTGATCCTTACAGGGCCGGGTCAGGAGGAGTTCCAGACACCCAGCAGGCATGGAGCCAGCCCTCGGGGAGGCCGGCGGGTCGATCGAAACCCGCCTTCCCAGGGAAGCGCAGAGGTGTGATGGAAACTGCTCCTCCCTTTCTCATCCCAAGGGGAGCGCGATGTCCTCCAGCCGGAGTTGCGCCTCTAGGCCAGGGTCGCGCTGGGGCCGGGCGGCCATCTTGGTGCATGAAGTGGGCACGCGGGCCCGGGGTGGCCGAAAGGGGGAAGGCCACAGATGGGGGAAGTCCGGGTCGGGTGGGTGTGTTCTGGTGGGAATGATCGGCTAGGCCGTGGGCTCGGGGGCTGGTGTGAGGTGCAGGGGTCAGGTCTGGCTATGTTACGAGGGCCGGGTCTAACAACATGCCTTGGCACCTGTGATATCAGAAGGACCAGAAGGACCAGGACTGAATGCCAAGCCAGGTGGCACGATCTGCGGAGGTCAGTCAAGCGAAAAATTAATGACGACTACGCCCAGAGCAACATCACTGGAGGTGGTGGGCCCCGCAGACCAGTACATTTCCATCCCTGGGAGGAGAAGGTGATGGCCCTGCTTCCGCTGGTGGGAGTACATGGACTTCAAGGAGTTCCAGAGCCTAGCGAGTACACAAACAACTTATGTAACATGGGGGTAATGGCATCCACACCTCAACAACACAAAATGCACGCAACTACCTCCAAGCCCTCACCGGCCAGAACCACAGTCAAAAACAACGCTAATGCCACTAACATGTATGCCCCATTGATAAAGCAAGGCCATGCTATGTCCTATGCTACAAGAAGCACTAACCCAAGAATGGATGTCCGGTATGCTGGGAGGGTGGGTGTCACAAAACGCATTGTTGAACTCCAAATCAGACACAATTGCCCTCATCCCATATGGCCCAGGTACATACCCATGCACCATGGGCAATGCACAGGGACTGGGAAAGTACTGACAAGATAGCTGACACTTGGCCCTGGTGTAGGCAGCACAAGGCCCTCCTGTGACCAGTGCAAACACAAACACCAAGACAACAAAGTCAGATATCTAGGACAGGAACTCACACTCACTGTCATGGTAGCATGCTCCATGGGGGGACAGCTACATCACCTGGGAGCCCCAGTGCCAAATCACACTACACCCACCAGCAGGCCCTGTCACACACACACCCCTTACACAAGCAGACACCCCCGGGACAGGCAATGGATTTACCCACTGTCACAATGGACATGTAACACAACAAGACCAATACATAGCCGAAGAAGCATCCAAGCCAAAAATCTACATGTCAAAGACTCAGGAGAACATATCAATCTGTCCCCTGCAACATACCTCTCCACAAGTGAACATTGAGGAGAATGCTAGGCACTTACAGCTACCTGGAGGAACAGTGCCAACTTGAATGTGTATGAAACATGGATGTTGCATGAAACAGCTTTAACATTGTCTGTCTCTCACACACAGGGCAAAGTGATGAATCTCCCCCCAACAATGGGGGTGAAGAATCACAGTCCCAGGCTCGGGAGGAACCTGATCCCACCGGCAGCGACGCCTCTCAACACTCCGCGGATGACCCCGACTGACCTGGACCCTCTGCTGTCCAAGCCCCTGCAGCACCTGGTACAGGAACATCCGTGCCAACCACCACCCCCATTCCTGCCACATCCCAGGAGACACCGAGCAGCCGTGCCCGCAGTGAACAACTGAGCCAGTCTGACCAGGAGGGACAAGGTGCGCCGGGCACCCAGGAGGAGGCAGAGAACACCGCCACTGCCATCCCTCAGGGGTCCCGTAGACCCGATGTGCCCACAACGGCAGCCCAGGCTCCTGTGGGCAGGGGTGGTGGGAGTGTAGGAAGGCGGAGGCGAGAACCTGACCAGCCAGCTGAAGGGACCAGTATGTCAAACATACACAACATCATAGACGCATACCGGCGTGACACCAGGGAGTTCAGCCAGGTAGTTGGGACCCTTACAGAGATAAAGTGGAACATCACAGAGATGAAGAACCAGTAGGCCGAGCAACACGCCAGTCAACAAGAACACAAGGACGAATGGAGGCAAGACTGGTTGAGCTCCTGGCGGTGCAAAGGGACATAAGCCATTCACTCCGTCGGATCGCTGACAACATGGGCAACCCTCCCTGTGCCATCAGGCGAAGACCACCAATAGCCACAGGGAGGGAGGAGAAGGAGGATTCGTCCAACGGAGCGTCCCAAGCATCGTCAAGGCCTGCATCTGAGGGTCCCCCGAGGAAGGTGGGTCGTCCACGGAAAAGACCGTGAGAGGCAGCAGCCCATCCACATCTCCCAGGTCACCTGGCCTGGCACCTGGCCTTCATGTGCGACAGCATCACCTCATTGACTGACATTATCTGCCACATGGATTTGCTGGTCACAGTCTGACCAATGATGCTAAACACTGTGGTCTGGACTCTGCTGACTTCAAATACCAAGGATCCCATCTCCCCCTGTGAACTTTGGATTCTATGGTCCCTGTATTGCACCTTTTTCTTTGCACAAATCACGCACCAGACCTATAATACAAAACAGAATAAATGAAATTTTATGTTGCAGTCATTTAGCATGAGTCCACAACATACGTGTGGGGATATGTCAAAGTATGCCTGAGCGTGGAACTAACTCCAGCCATCCATACACTGGGATCTGAGTCCGGTCGAGGACACACATGGGTCACAATGTATCATCAAATACAGACATGGAGCCCAATACTCACCCATGATGGCCTCAAGCTGCTGAGGGGGTCTGGCAATACTGCTCGGACAGACCAATTTGGAAGAGTATCATGAAGGCGTACAGGTCATGGGTCATGTGGAGGTGCCCGGGGAGGGAGTCCCAGGTCTGTTTGGCGAGGTGGGAGAACTATCTCCTGCATGCAGTTGTTATGTGGATGTGATGAATGGTGGCCAGGGCAAGGTTGGCTGCACAGAGTTTAGCCAACGGGGTGTTGGATGACAGACGTCCAAGGTCGGTTTTGGGTCTGGGGTTGTGGACTGCCTCCTGAGTGTGGTTGAGGAGTCTGAAGGTGATCCTGCAGCAGACAGTGAGCCATTGTAGCTATCTCAGGTGGATGGTGATGTGGCTGGAGTGGGGGATGTTGAAGGTGAGGTGTGCGGATGCACCCTGGATGTGGACAACTTCTCCTCCAGTTTTGCTGTTGTTCCTCCGTAGAGGGCGGTGCTGTAGTTGACCCGGCTGGTGTCGTGGACCTGGGGGACGGTTTGTCTTGCCTTGGAGTGGCTCTATCTGTGGATCATTTGCAGCATGCGCAGGGTGTTGCAGCATGAGGTACATATGGTGTTGAGTTGCATGGTAATAGTGAGCGATGAGTCCATGATGAACACAAGCTTACGTGCGTGGCCACTGGGTGCTGGTGTGGTGCACAGGCCGGTGGGACACAAGGATTTGACCCAGCCGTAAGGGGACAATCCTCAGATGATGACCTCAGTCCTGTCCAAGTCCATCCTCAGGTGGCTGATGTTCAGCTATTCGTCAACGGATCTCATGCCTTCTTGAAGGTTGGATCTGGCAATGGCTGGGTCTTTGGTGAGGGTGAGGAGCAGCTGGGTGTCAATGGCATACGAGATGATGATGAGGTCGTGTGCGCATGTGATGGTGGAGAGGGGGTCATGGAGACATTGAAGATCGCCACGCTGAGAGATAAGCCCTGGGGCATGGGCCAGATGACCCCAGTGTACTACATGCTGAAGGGTGGAGGCCAACTCCCTGGGCCTTGCTGGTGAGCTACTTGTTGATTTAATCCTGGGCCCTCCTCTGGATACCAGTGTTGGAGATGTGTGCACTGACAGTGTGGTAGCACATGGTGTAGAATGCCGTTGAGAGCTCAAGGGGGGTGGTCTCACCATTTTTGAGCAGGGCAAAGTTGTCGTTGGTGGTGGCAATGATGACGGTTGCAGTGGTGTGATTACTGTGGAAGATGGTCTGGTGCCGGTTGCCTGGATCTGTTTGCGTAGAGGAAGTTTGTCAGTTGCTCGTTGAGTGTCTTCCTGATGACATTTGCTGGGTAGGGAAGCAGGGTGATGTTCCAGGAGATCCTGCGGTACTGCCGTCGGTTGTTTAAGAAGGGCCTGGATCTCTGCATGCCTCCAGCTCCCATGGAATGTGGCAAACTCAAAGGAGACATTCATAACATGGTGGACGTGGGCTTCTAGGATGGGGAATGATGTGGTTGAGATTTTGTGTGGGAAGGGGCCTGATGGAGAGCCAGAGTGGATGGTGCACATGAGCCAGGTGGTGTATTTGCTGCTGACGGGAGTTCAGAACCTGAAAGGGGTTTGTCCTGCGGATAATAGTGCTGTCTGCCTCTGTGTGCCAAGGCTGTCGTGTATGTCCATGAGCTTGCAGTGGTAGAAAGTTGCAAGGGATTTGATCTGCCTTGCAAGGGTGGGGTGGCTTTTGGATGGAGAGCTGCTGTCAGTTCACTCACAATGCTGATGAGCTCCTTGATGTCGTGTGTTTTGGTGCCTCGGCCCTATCTGAAGGATCTCCACTTGTCCTTGCTGATGATATGGTGATGGCTGTGTGTGGCGTTTTCCAGGGCTGTAAGGTAACTGATGGTTCTTTGTGTTGCAAGGTTTGCACAAGAGTCCGGCTAGATCTGTATGAGTCCAGTAGGTCTGCCTTGTCCCAGGTGGCTTAACTGTTGCTTAACTGTTGTTGTGCTTCACAGGAAAGTCTGTTAATGTGGCAAGATTGTTGGATCAGTTGCTGATCCAGTGTGTGAGGTTGCAGGGTGTGGCGGTGGTGTTGGTTTGAGTGTCCCACACAGCTTGTCTGTGGTGACTTACATCAAGCATCTTTGGGGGATCATTAGCAGGGTGTGTGGCAGTGTGTTTCTTGTCGGAGACTTGGATGCAAATGTTGATGGCCCAATGATGGATGGTGGTGTGGTTCTCCTCCAGCAAGAAGTTACTGACCCCCAGCCACATGTAGCCTGTGGAGGTGAGGGCGTGCGTGCAGATGTACGTGTTGATGGCTTTGCGGAATTGTGGATGTAGGCCTGGAGATCTGTAGATGAGTGTTTCTCTGAGGGTTGCCAGGGGGTTGGTGCGAAACCGTATTTGTGACTCTGAGGGTGTACTTGTGAATAAATTGCAATTCATCCTCCGTGATTGTTGGTGCCGTCCCTGCGGGTGATCTTGTATCCGTCAGAGATGGCAATGAAGAAGTTGTGTGCTGAGGATGCTTTTATCCAGGTTACTGTCATGAAGGTGATGTGTGGGGCTGTTGTGTTGAGGAGGTAACAGAGTCCAATGGCGTGCTGGTGGACGGAGCGGGTGTGGAGTAGGAGGCACATGACCTGGTTGTTCTGACATGGTCTGGTAGGCGGGGCAGCGCTGTGTAGGCAGTTGTAGTTGCACACTCAGCATGCAAAGGTGTTGTGTGTGCGCTTAGGGGTTGCCTGATAGCAGGCGGTTGATTGTCTGGTGGACATTGCTTCGAGGGTGGCTGCAGCATGAGCCTGTTGTGTGACGTGGGTCATGCAAGGACCAGAGGGTCATGCACTGTGCACGTTGCAGGTGCAGACGGTCCTGCCTTTGGCACGGCGTTGGCGCAACAGTGGCACAGACAAGCTGCTGGGTGCATTAAGAATGGGTGGAGGGGGGAAGGGAGGAGCATTTTGGAGGCGTGTGGGTTGCAGAATCAGGGCACTCGGTGGGGCGGTGCCGCAGGTGAGGCAGCAGCAGGCAGAAGGGATGAGAAACTAGGCAAAAAGTAGCACACAAAGACAAGGAGGTCAGAAAGGCATAGTGCAACAGGTGTATGTAAAGGAAGGAGTGTCAGGTTACTCATGGGTCACTCTGAGAAAATGTATGAACAATCACCAAAAATGACGGACACAGGATCAGGCAACAAAATGCGGAGCTGCGCACAGGAGACACACCGTCAGCAGAGCAGACGTTGACGTCCCATTGTGGAGAGCAAGCTGCACAAATACATACACAACCAAGTACTTCATGCACAATAGAGATTATTAGCCATGAAGAACTGCATGCATGTTGCCGAAGTACACATACACTCATATGCTCAATCTTTGAGAATTATGCCATAGATGACGCATGCAAACTGGCAAGAGATCTGTAGTGACAGAGATGAGGCACTTTGGATTGTGCTGAACACCTTTATTACACAAACTCACACAAAGGGAAATGCATCCATACGAACAGACTCACAGCTCAGTTGACAGAACATGTAGGACATACGCTGGACCTCCCCTTCACAGCACAGATGTTGTAAATCCCAATGAACTGGCACACAAGTTAAGGGGATGAGCCAAACACATCCTGCTGCACATGGAGAGGCTGCAATTCACCATTGAGCCTGTTGTTGTGATGTCCCACACAATGTCCACCCATAGCATCCGCAATGTTTCAGAGGCAAGGTTTACTCACATTGATGCCTTCATCAGACTCCACACTCCACTACAGATGACTGTCAAGAAGGGTGACTATCATGTCATGGGAGTGATGCTACATGTTATATGCTCCATGGTGAGAAGACATGTATGCATGGTACCACAACATGCACAGAAGCAGTCCCCACACATTTCCAACCCGTACCACCACCAAAAAGCCTTGCTGCAATCCTTACCCAAACTGACATTTCCACATGTCCATGCATGGAACGCTGATTCAGCACACGTTGCAATCCTCATGAGGAATAGCAGGAGGACAAAGATGACACGAGCAGACAACAGGCGCAAAAACCTGGGAATGACAGACACACAAGAAGTCACCTAAAACAAATCTCGCCACACACATGGTCAGTTACGAAACATGAACAATGTTGGACACATGCAAATTTCAAAGAAAGTCTCTCCGCAAAACTGTGTGGCATGACATCATCACTCGAGTGACACATCAGTACACACATCAAAGTCACTTTGCATTCAGTGAGCTGGACACACACATTGCAACACATGCCACTCAATGCTACAAGCTTGCACACTCATACCCAGTGACTCACAATTATGAGAAGAAGTTGCTTATGAGCTGACTCCGGATATCATCCTCCTCCTCCTCCTCACTTGCCTCGTGACCAAGCCCTGGATCCTCCACGGGTGGATGTTGATGCTCATAAGGATCAAGGATGAGTGGCACTGCCTTCTTAACGGCCATGTTGTGCAGCATGCAGCACACAATGAAGATTTTGCAGATCTTCTCCGGTTCATATGGGAGGGACCCGCCTGTCTTGTCAAGGCACCGGAATCGGCTCTTCAGGAGGCCAAACGTCCTCTCAATCACTCGCCTGATCTGCCCATGTGCATTGTTGTACCGGTGATCTGCAGCTGTTCTTGGGTTGCGGAGAGGTGTCATTAGCTATGGCATGTTGGGATATCCAGAGTCCCCTACATGGAAACATCATGTAAATAAGTGGGTCAGGAGATGCCGTAAGAGCTAAAGATACCGCAACACACGGGACAAGCAGAGTATACCCACCAACAAGACATGCTCATTCGTTGTGCAGCCGCAGCATCATTTGTGGAACCCTGCTACGCCTCATGATGTAAGCCTCGTGTGCTGATCCAGGAAAACGTGCACAGACATGGGAAATCAGCATGTTAGCAAGAAACACCACAAGGGCATTTATTGAGTGGTAATGTTTACGGTTGCGATAGGCTTGCTCCTGTGCCTGTGGTGGTACCAAAGCCACATGTGTTCCATCAATGGACCCAATGACATGGGGCATACCTCCCAGGGCATAGAAATCACCCTTGACATCTGTCAACTCCTCAGGAGTAGGAAATTTGATGAATTCATCAAGGTGCTCCAACATGGCTGCCAAAACATCACGCAGGACACGGCTGAACATTGTCTGTGACATGCCACCAACATCAGCTATGGTCAATTGAAACGTACCTGTGGCAAAGAAATGTAGGGCTGCCATCACCTTCATCTTGGGGGTCAGCGCAGTAGGATACCTGTGTCGCGGTTGGAGGTGTGGTGCCAGCTTGTCAGTCAAGTCCTCAATCAACTGTCGAGTGAATCTGTAACGTCGGATGCAGGCACGCTCCCTCATGGCAGCCAAGTCTGGCATTGGTCTTGGGACAGGAGGTGCCCAGCAGGACATTGTTAAGAATCATGAAGATTGAGAGTCTGCCAACATCAATGTCAATGAATATAGCACATGCTAAACTGCTACTACACATCAGGTAACTATGGAGTCTGGTGTGTGCAATACATCCAGGACACATATGCCAGCTTTCTGGCACTCCTACGAAAAGCCAGATACACCTGTTGATTGTGAAGTCTACATGACATGCCCTGAAATGAGCTGGGGGCAAGTCTGAGTGAACAGCCAGAGATATCACTGGAGTGACACACATCCACATAGCTGCATTGGAAGGATGTCATCTCATCCAGACAGTTGACTGCAAGGCACACGCACAGGTCACATGGAATGTCAAATGTACATATCAAACACATTGCGATGAAGGGGTACACGTGACAACAAAAAAACACAGCCATTTAGACGACGCAGACATATATGCCTGGGAAAATATGATGTCTGATGCACACAGACCCTACAGCCGTGGGAATCCACATGTGGCATGGTGTGCATAGATGTGTGCCATGTCCATCTCCACACAGACCCATGTTGGATGCACCAACAGCAGATGCAGTCGACGGAACACTAACTGCAAGCTCATGGGAACACATGACACACACCTGACATAGTCACATAGGGGCACGCTGATCGTGACATGTCAGTTGATAGAGTGTCCCTGTCCCTGGTATCAGGAGACAGGTGCGGGTGTTGATGACTGTGCCATCCTACTGCTGCTGTGCATGAGACAGTTGGACTACAGACACACATTTGGCAAGTGTCAAGGTGATGTGTGCCACATAGTGCCCCATCACACATGACATGTGTACACAGGTCATCACACATCAATTGTGCAACTAGATGAGATGTTATGTTATGTTAATTTATTTCTTCTATAGCGCTCGGCTACTCCAAGGAGCATCCCGGCGCTTTAATGAAGAATATCGGCAGACAAAACAAGACATAACAGCTAAAGAAAACAGATAGAAGAAAAGGATCAAATTTAGTAGTAGAAATATTTATTTAGTAAAAAGCCACGTTTTAAGCTCTTTTCTAAAAGCAAGGAGATTGGGAGCCTGTCTAAGAGAAAGTGGTTGTTCATTCCACTCCTTCGGGGCTAGGTAGCGGAACGATCGGCCTCCCATCCTTGCACGCCTGATAGCCGGGACTATCATTTTGGATAGAAAGGATGATCTCAGAGACCTGCTAGGTACATATCGGGAGAGACGTTTCCTTATGTACTTAGGGCCAGATCCTTGTAAAGCCTTGAAGGCAAAAGTCAGGCACTTAAAAAGAATTCTTTTAGCGATCGGCAGCCAGTGTAAAGAATTCAGTAAAGCCGTTGCACCTACTCTTCTCGGGAGCCCGTAAATAACACGGGCAGCAGAGTTCTGCACCACTTGCAAACGGGTCAAAAGATATTTTGGTAGACCCAAGAAAAGTGCGTTTGCGTAATCCAGTCGGGATCCGATCAAAGCCTGAACAATAATCTTCCTATGCTGGAAAGACACTAGAGGAAGAAACTTCCTCAGCATCCGTAAAATGCCAAAGCATGTGCCTGAGAGGCACGAAACATATGGCCCAAAGGACAATTCACTGTCCACAATAACTCCCAAATTTTTAGCCTTAAGAGACACATTGTCAGGTGGAAACAGATCTTGTGGCCACCAAGCTTTCCCTACTGGTTCACAGGTGCAACCAAAAAAGAGCAGCTCCGACTTATGGGAATTGCACTTTAATCCATTACACCTGAACCACTCAAAAACCGCACCAAGGCAATCCCTGATCTGTGCGCCGTCGAATGACCCGCCCTTATCACAAGTGAACAGGAGTTGGGTGTCATCGGCGTAAGATACAATCTGGGCGCCAAAAGACTCCGCGACTACCGCCAGGGGGGCCATAAAGATGTTAAATAGCATAGGGCTAAGGATGGAACCCTGCGGTACCCCTACCTCTAGTGGAGCCATATCAGCGGAGAAAGGAGGCACCCAGATCGTTTGCCGGCGGCCGGCCAGAAAGGATTTAAGCCAATTCCACACCGTTCCCCGAATGCCGCTCTCCCAGAGTCTTACAAGGAGGCGATCATGAGGGACGGTGTCAAAGGCCGCCGACAGATCTAACATTACCAACATGGCCCTTCCTCCGGAATCGAGAACTTCCCTGATGGCATCCGTGACCTCGAGAAGAGCCGACTACGTGCTGAAATTTGCACGGAAACCAGATTGCGTATCATGCAACAGGTCGTTTCCTTCGATGAAATTGGAAATCGTCCGATGTGCAAATTTCTCGGTCACTTTCGCCAGGGCAGGGAGAAGGGAAATAGGCCTATAGTTGGCATGGATGAGGGGGTCCAAGGAAGGCTTCTTGATCAATGGTAGGATCAAAGCATATTTCCATGCCTGCGGGACCACTCCCGTTGACAGCGAAGAATTCAGAAGGGGGTTCAGCAAGGCATTTAAAGCGGGTGCCACCTTCCCCAGAAACTTAGCCGGGCACGGATCAAGTGGAGAACCTGATTTCAAGCTTGACAAAAGCTCAAGAGAAGTGTCAAGGCATAGATGTGGAAACTGTAAGAGAGAAGGGCCTAGACCCTCCCTACATGAAGGGGGGGATGAGGGACCCACGACCAACTGAGAGCTAGGGTGGAAAAGAGAGGCTTGAATGGTTGTGATTTTACTGGTAAAGAAAGTTGCAAGCTGTTTTATCCATACTTCTGAATGAGTATGAGATGATTTACAGATAGCTGGAGAGGTGAATTCCAGAACAACTTTAAAAATTTCTTTACAGCCATTTTCAGCCTCATCAATGCGACGCTCAAGATAGGCCTTTTTTTCCTTCCAGATTGACTGGTGGTAGGCTTTAGTTATTACTCAAAGTTTCAATTTCTCCGTCATATCATAGGTCTGTCTCCAAACTCTCTCAGCCCTTTTACAACCCTGCCGCTGCTCCCTTAACTGGGGAGTGAACCATGGGGCCGACGCTCTGCGTTCGCCTGATTTAAGCTTTTTTTCGGGGATTAAGGCCTGAAGTCTGGCTGTCAGCCAATTCTGAAAGAGACTGAGATTCTCTTCCAAATTGCCCAAAAGAGGACATGGAACGATGGTAAGGGCCTCAGATAACATATCCACCGAAAGCAGATGGAAAGGGCGTGAGGTTCGCGTGGACTCCATTGATTCTCTCACCCAGGTAAGGGCAGTGGCAGGCACAAAAAAGGAGATCAAAAAATGATCAGACCATAATACTGGTTGTATAGACGTTATCGTAATAGATTTTGCTGAGAAAATCTGGTCAAGAGTATGGCCTTTGTTGTGCGTCGGTTTCTGCAGAAACGGAGTCAATCCTAATGGAACTGTGATGTCACTAAGTTTCATTGCATCGAGATGACCTGTGCAATAGCACTGGCTGACACACCTAGGGCCTGCACATGAAAGTATGCAATGACAAGTACTTGATGGACATCCTTGTGCGACTCGTAGCCCTGCATTCCTGGCGTGTGTACGCCTCGTATCACTGTTCTACTTGTGCCATAGGGGTATGTGTGAAACGCACCATACCCACGCATTCATTGCGTGTGTACGGTCCGTATCACTGTTCTACTGGTGCCGTATGGGTACGTGTGAAACGCACCGTACCCACGCATTCATTGCGTGTGTACGGTCCGTATCACTATTCTACTGGTGCCGTAGGGGTGCGTGTGAAACGCACCGTACCCACGCATTCATTGCATGTGTATGGTCCGTATCACTATTCTACTGGTGCCATAGGGGTACGTGGGAAACGCACCGTACATGTGTTTGGATTTCAAAATTACATAGGGGACACATAGGGGACAAGTATTAGGCCCAAAATGCATGCTGGTTGTCATGGATACAGAGTTTTCAGTTGCAATGTGTCCATCAGGTGTCCTGGAACAGTCAGTTGGCCAAAAAATACAATGTTGCAAAGTGGTTGTTGACTTGACATGATGCTCAAAATTTGAACGATGCGAATGCGTGTCATTGGTGTATGTTTAAAGGGATTGGAGTAAACGTATGATGCGAATGAGTCTGACCAATTACTATGTACTCCTCTAAATGAATGCCCCTCAGCAAGACAGATATAAGGTGGCCAGAACCCATGAGAGGGCACTTGCCTGCACAACTTTCGAGTCGATCACACTGCTGCTGTCTCTGCTTCCTCTGGACCATGTCGCGTACTGTGGAGAGGGCCCAGCCATTCACCCTAGAGGAGAATGAGGCGTTGCTGGACTGCCTCCTCCCACAGTACCCCAAGCTGTATGGGAGACCAGGGGAGCAGGTGAGTGCTGACTTCACTACCTTTGCATATGCACCTGTTGTGTGACTGTCACTTCTGGCATTGTGTCCAGGTGTGACAGGCATGCAATGTTATTTAGAGTGGGTCCCAGGGGGTGGACATGCATATGTCTCTCATGCAGAGCATGAGGTAGTTCCTGTGTGCACTCCTCACTTGCATTGTGCTTACTGTGACATTCACTGCATAGTGCATGACACATTCAGCTTGGCAAATCCTTGGTGGCTTTTTTTCCTATTATCCTGAGGTGATTCAGTGGTACCCCCGGTGTGACAGGTGACTGTACCCACAGATGTGTATGAGTTGAGTGGACCTGTGGTGAGAGTGTCCAAATGATGTGTACGACCTCATGGACATTGATGTGTGTGAATGTTCCTTGTCATGTGGGTGAGTGTCTATGTGAAGTGTTGCACCACAGCTGCATGGAGGAGGCAACAGCTCTACCCATCTGACGTAAGCCGTGCTGTGTGTCTGACTTGCAGAGCTAGCACGACACCTGTGACACCCCACAGGCAAGTGGCACATGTGCAGAGTGAGGGTTGTATCCGCTGTTGTGACTGACAGGTGAGTGATCTGTGCCTGGGTGTGTCTGTCTAGTCTGCTGAGGGTGCGTCAGTGGAGTGGGACTTGTGACTGCTTGGCACGTGCTGTCCATCAGCCTGCTGTTGCATGTGCTGCACAGTGTGTGCCATGATCAGTGAGTGTGTTGCACCCCTTATGCCACCTGTTGATTTTCAATGCCATGTAGTGCATTGGGGCTTGCACACAGGCCAATTTCTCATTGAGAATGATGCAATTCCTGTCAGCATCCTATGCCCTGTTCAACATATCAAAGATGTTCAAATTTGTGTCTCTGGGACATGGAGCAGGTATAGTGATGTTGTCTCACTTTGTCATCCTGACAGGTAACTGCCTACGAGAAGATGTTGATCTGGCAGGACATCGTCAGGGCCGTGAGATCGGCGGGGGATTGGAGTCGGCGCCTTCCACAGATCAGAAAACGGTGGCAGGCTATCCGGTGCTGGACCCGGCGGATTGCCCGGGTCCAGCTGGAGCTCGACCCTCCTCGCCCCCATGGCGGGCGCCGACACCTGACCGCCTACATGACCCGTGTCCTGGCGGTGGTCTTCCCTGACCTCGATAGGCAGTTACAGGAGAGACTGCTGCAAGGAGGGGGTAGGTACATGTCTGTTTGTTGTGTTATGTGTCACCAGCTTTTGGAAGTGCTCTGTAGCCTGGATACACTCCCAGAGTTTATATGTGCAGTGCATATTCTGTTCCCCAATGTCAACTGGTGCTCTTTTTCATCCCTTCCCCTCCTTGACATGTGTCCCCTGGTCTGTGTGTAATCAAATTTGCACATGGTCATCTAGGGTGCCAGAAAATCAAAGTGCACATTGCTTTGCGCATCATGTGGGAGGGTGGTCTGTGACATGTGCTGGCACCTTGCCTGTGCCATGACCTGTTCACTATGTTGGGGGTCCATATTTGTTGGCACTGAGGATGAGTCTCAACATAGAAGTGTGAGGTTTCAACTGAACACCCTTGTAGCACGCATGACCAATGTTGTGGCCTCAGACATGATGTGCATGAGTGGGAGATATGGATAGTGCCATGACGGTTGCTCATGGTACAGTCAGCTCATTCCAGGATCACGGAGTTGTGTGCCCACTACAGTCCCCTGAGACACCCTGGCCTCCTAATCATGTGTGTCATCCAACACTGTGCACATTCTCTATGGGTTCAGCATAGGTCCGCCTCTGAGGCATTGTTCCCTGGCCTAGTTTGTATTTTTCCAATGTGTGCTATATGTGTCCATTGGACAGGGATACACCATTTGGCTTGTGCATACTCACACTAGGCAGTGCCTGTGGCCATTCACAACAATCTGTTGATGGTTGTTTGTCACAAATATGTGTTGCCATCCCCACAAGGTGATGTTGTGTCAATTTAGCAATTGTTGCTGCACAGTTTTTGAAACCCTGATTAAGAGGTGTCACTTCTTGATCTGTATCAATCACATTGACTCAGGTATGGGGGGTTGTGCGGGAGAGGCCTACATGGGCACCACTGATTTCTCCTTGCCAGGTCTGACCTGTGTGTGAGAATTGGCTGTACAAAGAATCACCGTGCAGTGCCCCTGTGATGGTGGCCAGCGCTTAATGTTCATGCTTTGCAGCCTGTGTCATTTTTTTAAAAACATGATTCCTGCTCATACATTTTTGCCACCTGTGTGTGGTTCAGATGCAACGCAGTTTGGTATTTGTGTTGACATCTGTGTGGACATTCTGGCTTGCCATGAGGGTGTCTCCACAGTACAGCTATGCTTTTTTACAACACAATTGCAGGCCCATTAGCTAATGCATTGTCCTGGGTTTGGACATGTATGCCACTCTACATGACAGGCAGTGGGTCATATGTGTAGCCAACTGTGTCATCAGGTAACGGATGGCCATGTGAAAACTGACATAATTCAAGTTGTTAGTCAAAAATTATTGTACCTTGGCACTCACAGCACTTGTCGACAGTTCTTCATGTTTTAAATATGGTAATTTGATGATTTGTGTTAAGAACACTAATGTGCCTGCATGAAAGATGTCTCCCAAGGAAGTGCACACCAAGCGACATTTCCACTTTCATGGAACACGCTGGCACCTTTTCTAAGAAGCCACTGTTAGAATTAAATGGTGTTGCAGATTATCCATTTACATGTTCCCACAGTGGTCTTGATTTTGTGAAACTCCTTTGTTGTTGGTGATACAAACTAATGAGTGTCAAGACATCAAGACCTGTGTGGGCCCATGTATATGTACTTTCTGCAACACCATTTATTTCTAACAGTGGCTTCTTTGAAAAAGGTGCCAGCTTCTTCAATGACAGTGTAAATGTAGTTTTGTGTGCACTTCCTTGGGAGACATCTTTCATGCAGGCACATGAGTGTTCTTTTCATAAAATGGCGAATTGCTACATTCAATACACGTTGATTGTGTAAAGTATTGTGAGTCCCAAGGTAACACATTTTTTTCGTTTTGTGTTCCAAAGTACTCTACAGATCTCTGAGTGTGGTGACACCTTGAGTAGTGAGGTGTGTTAGTTTACCTTGGCTGCACCACCACTGTTTCTTTCAGGGTAAACAAGAGGTAGCATGACTTCATTGTATTGCTGTGCTCACCTGTTCACAGACACTAGCTTCTCAGTGTATTTCTCATTCAAGTTGTGGCCTGGTGTGTTCTTTGTTTCCTTGTGTCCAAGTGGCATAGTGGGTCTACCAACTGGGCAGTACAGGGCTTACATATGTGCGAAGTAATCTAGCTGTTACTCATGATGCATTGCCTGATATGCACTGTGACCTATTGTTTTTGTGCTCATGTGTCAGATGTATACAGGTGACTGATGCATTTCTGTTTCTTCTCCTTGCCCACAGCACCATCATCCGAAACAGAAGGAGACACCTGCACGGACCTGGAGGAGGGACCCAGCGACAGTGCCACCATTGCTGGCGAGTCCGAGGGAGCCAGTGGCACGGAGGGCGAGGGGAGTCAGTCCGAGGACCTGTCTGGAGGCGATACCACCTACGACGCCGACGAGTCGGATGCTGACTTACTCGAGGAGGCGGAGGCTGCTACACCACCTGGCAGCATCCCCACATCTGTCCCCGCCTCCTCCGTTACCATCTCCGCCCTCCCAGTTGCTCCCATCCCTTCTGTCCGTGCGGAGGCCCACCATGTCTCCTTCGGCCCAGGCACCGCACCCCCTGCCCCTGTCAACCCTGCTGCCCTCAGTGAAGAGTCTGTGGACATACTGCGGCAGTTGCAGGTTGGGCAGGCATCGGTGCTGAATGTCCTCCATGGCCACACTAAACCTCTCACACAGATGGTGTCGTTCATGGAGGGCATGTCAGCAACGATGTGTGACCAACGCAAGATTCTGCGTTCCATGGACTCTTCCCTGACGGCAGCAGTTACTCTCCTGCAGCGCTCCGTCCCAAACCCTACCCCGGACTCATCCACACTTTCCTCTCCCATACCTGTCCAACGCACACCCAGACAGTCACGGGCACGCACCCCACCAGACACAGCCAGCACACCTCCTGGCATGCACACTCAGGGGGATGTAGGCACACCCACAGGGTCTGGGGACAGACGACATACACGCAGCCACAGTCGCAGTCCGCAGTCCTCACAACCCTGTCCCTCCAAAACCACTCCCCTTGGCTCCCCTGCCAAACGCTCACCCAATCAGCTCTTTCTGGCTGAGCTGGACCGCGCCCCCGCTGAGCCACCACCCCACAAGCGGGTGAGGAAGTCCCCGGGCACAGGAGTTGAGTCCCCCACCACGTCAGCCCCCTCCCCCAGGAGTGCTGCACCCCATCTCTCGCCCACCACACCCTCTCTTGACCCTGGGGAATCCTCAGGTGCAGGGGTTCGGATGGACGTACTAGCAGTGGTGTGCAGCGCCGAGCTTGTCTCCACCTTCGGCGCTGCCCCACCCCATGTGGTGGAGACGTCCACCCCTGCACCCACCACACCTACCCTTCCCCCTCTTGTCCCTGCGGTGCCTGGCACTGCCACAGATGATGCCCCGCTGGACGAACCTGGAGGTTCATTTCTGCAGGCAAGCTAGGGGTAGATGCGGTCCCCTACGTCCCCCCTTGGACTTTACATATGGACTGGCCATTGCCCTGTGTAAATAGTCTATTTCTTTTTTTTAAAAATGTGTGCTGAATAAAGCCTTTATTTTTACTTTCAACACTATTGCATTTCAGGTACTTGATGTTGGTGATGAGGCTCCTGGAGTTGGTGTTCTGGTAATGTGTTAGGGTTCTGAGAAATGTTTTTGAATGATGGTCATGAGGTGACCATGGTATCTGTGTGCCATCACAATGTCTCTGCAAAGAATCATTGGTAGTGTGTGTTCATTTTGCTTTGAGACATTGTCCCATGGAGTGTTCCGTCCTCTGTGGCACCTGACATCTTCCCTGTAAACAGTTGCAAAATTGTTGTGTTGACCTGTGTTAACATTTCCTTTGTTGGTGACGGATCCCTTCAACAATGGCCATGCCTGCTCACCGATGTCTCCTGCTGAATCGTCTGTGCCATCCTTGCTAGTCACTGTACTTGTGTTTTGAGTATGTCGAAATGCCTTCAGGGACAAATTCACCCTTTTCAGCACTATGCATGTGTGTAATCAAAGCCTACCACACAAATGCTACTTGTTATGCAGGGTATTTGGGCACCTGACCCACAATTGTGGGCATTGTATCTAGGGGAATTCCACCCTATTCCTTCCATGAGAGACAACATCTTGGTGGCTGGACTAGCACCTGGACATTCCTATCAGTCCTGGGATGTGGCGTGACAGTGTATGTTCCCTTTGGCTGTCTTAGTTTTGTAGGCAGTTACATGACTTTACAGTCTTGTGGCATGATATCAGGGTGTGTATTGTGCTGCACCCGCCATGGGTGGGTCTGCATGTGTTATTTGTCCTCACACCCACATGTGGTTTGTCATGCAGTGGGTGAAAGACATCCATCCTCCTGGGAGTGGGACACTGCTGTCAGTGATGTGTTGTTATAGCACTATCATCATAGTCCAAAGTTAGGGATGCGTACATACCACCATGTAGGTGTGTTCATCTGATAATGATGTACACCCCCCATATCTCTGTCCACTGCTGGGAGTCCTCTGCACCCACCCCCATGTCTCTGTACACTGCTGGGAGTCCTCTGCACCCACCCCTCATATTGCAGGCCACTGCTGGTAGTCATATGCACCCACCCCATGTCTCTTTCCACTGCTGGGAGTCCTCTGCACCCACCCCTCATATTGCAGGCCACTGCTGGTAGTCATATGCCCCCACCCCCATGTCTCTGTCCACTGCTGGGAGTCTTGTGCACCCACCCCATATGTCTGGACACTGCTGGTATTCATCTGCACACACCCCTCATATTGCAGGCCACTGCTGGTAGTCATATGCACCCACCCCCATATCTCTGTCCACTGCTGGGAGTCCTGTGCACCCACCCCATATGTCTGGACACTGCTGGTATTCATCTGCACACATCCCTCATATTGCAGGCGACTGCTGGCAGTCATATGCACCCACCCCCATATCTCTGTCCACTGCTGGGAGTCCTCTGCACCCACCCCCATATGTCTGGACACTGCTGGTATTCATCTGCACCCACCCCTATATGTTTGTCCACTGCTGGTATTCATCTGCAGCCACCCCCATATGGCTGGACACTACGGGTATTCATCTACAGCCACCCGTATATGGCTGACCACTGCTGGGAGTCCTCTACAGCCACCCCTACATGTCTGGACACTGCTGGTATTGATCTGCAGCCACCCCCATATGGCTGGCCACTGCTGGGAATCCTCTGCACCCACCCACCCCCTTGGAGCAGTACACTGCTGGCCTGGACCTACACACACACCAATATGAAGGTAACATGCAAGGCCAGACCGTAACCCCACATTCGTGGCGTGTGTATGCCTCGTATCCCAAATCTACTGGTCCGTAGGGGTATGTGTGAAACGCATTCTACCCCCGCATTCATTGCATGTGTACGGCTCTTATCAGTATTGTACTGGTGCTGTAGGGGTATGTGTGCAACGTACTGTACACGTCCACTTCCATTGTTGCGGTACGCAGGGGTTGCTGGACACGCCCCCCCAAGTGACCAGACCCTTGTGGTAATGTATGGGCTCCATATTCTAGGTTTGGATTTGGGTATGGGGTATGTTTCCTGCCCCTCACCCCCACCCTGGCCCCTGGGTGTTGTTCTCACCTTCTGCGGCGTGTGCGTCGGGTCCGGTGCACCAGGTCATAGGCTAAGTGGACCGGGATGACACGTACGATGGGGTTCATGGCATATATGTCGCGTACCAGGGCTCCGTTGAATAGCGGTTCGCGTAGGACTCTGCTTTTTTGGCTGTGTTTGGCTCCTGTAAGAAAAGAGCCGTACGGAGTGCCGTAGGGGTCAATCGCACTTGCTGAGCTGGAAACCGCTGCTTAAATACGTCCGGACGTCGCGTACAAGCTGTTTCGGATCAGAATCGTTGTTTTTTTTTACCCGTACGGTCTTTTGTACGATACGTATGGAAAAAGGCTTTCTGTACGAATCGTACTTCCTAGGTTGTAAGAAAAGTTTACTGGGTACGAGTCGTACGGAGAAAACGCTCCATACAATGATTCGTACAGCCTTTTTCCAGGATCTGAATCGGCCCCTAAATTGGGGGAGGTGCTGGACACTAAACTTAAGTAATTAACTATTCCAACTCCAGTCACTATTACATTGGGGTAGGTGCTGGACACTCCACTTAATTAATTTACTATTCCCACTCCAGCCAATATTAAACTGGAGTAGGTGCTGGACACTAAACTTAATTAATTTACTATTCCCACTCCAGTCCGTATTACATTGGAGTAGGTGCTGGACACTAAACTTCATCAGTTTACTATTCCCACTCCAGTTAGTATTAAATTGGAGTAGGTGCTGAACACTAAACTTAATTCATTTACTATTCCCACTCCAGTCAGTATTACATTGGAGTAGGTGCTGGACACTACACTTAATTAATTTACTATTGCCACTCCAGTCAGTATTAAATTGGAGTAGGTGCTGGACACTAAACTTAATTAATGTATTATTCCCACTCCAAACAGTATTACATTGGGGTAGGTGCTGGACACTAAACTTAATTAATATACTAGTCCCACACCAGTCAGTATTAAATTGGAGTAGGTGCTGGACACTAAACGTAATTAATTTACTATTCCCACTCCAGTCAGTATTAAAATTGAGCAGCTGCTGGACACTAAACTTAATTAATTTACTATTCCTATATTTCAAAAATATATATTTTTTTAAATTAATATTTTAAATGTTCAAAAATATTATAAATCACAACAAATTAATTTGAAACACTCCCCACCCTTCTTCCCTATAAACCCAACATCCCATTCCCAAAAAATAAGATTAAAAATTTGAAACAAAATTTTAAAATCTCAGTTTATAATTTATAAATTCGAAAAATAATTTTTAAATTAGAAATAATAATTTCTAAATTTAATATAAATTCAAAACAATTATTTAGAAACACTCCCCACCCTTATTCCCTATAAACCCAAAATCCCACTCCTAAAAAATATTCTTCTGAATTCTAAAAATCTTTTAATTAAAATGTATAATGTATATTTTCGAAATATAATTTTTACATTAAAATGTATAATTTGAAAATTATATTTATTTATTTATCCCGCTCCTATAAAATATTTTCTAGAATTTGGAAATTTTGAATTTTTAAATTAAAATGTATAATTTATAAATGTAATATATATTCAAAACAATTATTTTAAAACACTCCCCACCCTTATCCCCTATAAAGCCAACATCCTGCTCCTAAAAAATATTTTTCTGAAATCGAACTATAATTTTTGTAATTAAAATTTATGATTTATATTTTCGAAATGTTATTTTTAAATTAAAATGTATAATTTATTAAATTAATATAAATTCAAAAGAATTATTTCAAACACTCCACACCCTTATCCCCTATAAACCGAACATCCGGCTCCTAAAAAATATAATACAAATTAAGGGCCCCATTTCGATGGAGAGCGGACTTTGTCCGTCTGCCATCATTACAGAAAACGCGGGGACAATCAGGATGCGACCGCCACCCTGGTGGTAGCATCCCGCATCTTTTGCATTGCGGTAGGCGGTGCTCCAAGCAGCACCCGCCGCAATGTAAAAGGACTGTGCTCAGCATTGACATGCACTACATGGCAGGCCTGCCACGTAGTGCATTGCAATGAGAGGAGTACTGAGGCGGGTACCATAGTGCACCCCCCAACACCCTGGGGGCCCCCAATGTTCAGGTCTGCATGCCTTTCTGCCGCCATAGAAAGGTCAATTCACGCCTGCACCATAATATGAATGGCAGTGTCTTGCAGACACCGCCACCATATTGTGTCCCTTTTCTGTCTGGTTGACATTTCGACTGGCGGAAAAGCGGCAGACGGTCTTTCCGTCCTCTGCGCTGCCCCCTGCCATACTAATATCGCAGGGGGAGAACCAGGAACATTTGGCGGGCGGATCAGCACCGCCGGGTGAGATCCACCCACCATAGAAATAGGCCCCTTTGTTTTTTAATAACAATAAATAACTGATATACTACTACAAACAAGCTCTAAATACATTCAAATATAATACAATAACGATATTTTGACATAACAATATTTTTACAATCGATTTTACATACTTCAATATTTTTTGTCAGTACTTAAAATAGATATTTTTTACATCCATATGCAGAACATCGATATTTAATATCATCGATATACAAACTCGATATTTCTGTATATCGATATTAAAAACTCAATATTACAACTACTTACCCTCCTGCGACTACGTAGTACAGGAGAAATAAAAACAAACTAAAGCTAGAGGGTGAATGTCAAACCTACAAAAATCAATTAAAACATGAATTTCATTTCCAGCATGGCACCCACGTTGCAGGACCCATGCCCTCCCAGATGCACACCATGCGACAAGAAAATAAACATGCAATAGGTCGAGATTCGTGTCCGGTGTATACGAGCTGTGATCAATTCATTACACATTGTGACGTATCTTTTTGAATTTTGCGTAGCTAGTATAACTCGAAATTCTACACCAATGTAATTTAAATTTAGTTCAGGCCTAGTTAAAACAAAACCATAGAGTTCATTGCTGGGTAAGCAGTGAACTCTCAATTTACTGCACGGAGTGAAGGCAGGTTGGGGGATGCACAGTCCTATGCCACTATGGCTGTTCCCTTTCTCATTCTGTCAAATTCTGATTCGGGCCGTAGTCTTCTTTTTGAGCTCAAAATCCTCCAGTAGGGCAAGCCTGAAGCTGTATTGGTCACTGTCACTTCTGAATCTGACTTGTTTGCCATTAGGTCCAGCTGACTCTCCGCAGGTCTTTGTAACCCAATTTGGTTTAAGTTGTAACTTTTTAGAGTGTCTGGAGCAGTTCCTATTGGTCACATTTAAGGCTCCCAGAACCTGAGGTACAACAATTAGTGACCAGAGCTGACTCCAGCAGTGGGCCTCAGAAGGGTGCAGTCCTTTCCAGTTGCAACTAGTCACTGGCCACTTCTGAATGAATATCTCTTGCAGCTTTTAATGTCCTTTTAGACACACACGAGGTCAGCCAACTAACCCTAGGAGTCCACATGTTAGGTCTGGGTGCAAGTAGGAGCAGGACCGGCCCTTCAGGTATCCACACAGATCCCAAATGGCAGGTTCAGTCCTCTTCTGTTCTTCTGGAGGTCCAGAGAGTTTCCTGATGAGTTGTAGATGAGGTGCCCCCATGCAGGATTTACTATCCAGTGGGTGGGGATGAATGCCACAAATTATTCCATGATGCACTATTGCACTACTCTGAGGTAAATCTAACATGCAAAATCTCTCTGTGTACCAGCCAGAGGTGTATTTAGGGAAATGAGGAGTCAGCTCCTCCTCAGCTGCTCTCACTTTGTTCTGGGACTAGCTCCCTCTCCCACTGGGCTGCTGCCGACCTGGCCATTGGGCCTATGGAACAAACGGGGGTTTCTACCCCTAGTCTCCCTTTACACCTAACTATTAACGAGCAGGCCCCACCTTTTTCACTTTCAAGTTAATAAAGTTCTTTACCCTCCCCAGCTGCCTCTCTTAAAGTGATATCTGTCACATAACTCACACACGGTCTTCCTATGAAAAGACCTAAGCCATTTTTTCTGCTGTGGGAGCAGTTTTCATACTTCATTAAGAAGAAACACTGACAGGGCATTTGGCAGCATGCTGATGCTCTAAATGTATTCTTTACCTTCCTAGAGGTTCAGGAAAGTAAAGTATAACTTCTTAAAAGTCACTGTTCTTAAATATTTACTAAAGATCCGGCTTTGAAAATGACTTGGATTTTTAATAGCTATAAAAATAGTGGTTTAGTCTCCTCTGTAGCTCGTCTCAATCCAAAGTTATCAGAATTATGTTTTTTCTGCATCTTTGCTTTTCTAATATCGATTCACTGCTACATCCCTTCACAGTTAAAATTAGCTTTTGAGGCCTATTCACTGTAGAAACATGTCAACGTTACATTCTTGCATGTAGCATTTTTAAATACGAGCCACCTACATTTGTGGCCAACAGGGACTCCTTGGGGTGACTTATTTAATATTTAAACATAGCGTTCTGCACAGTAAAAAACCAAAATATTTGGCAAGTTTGCCTGCAGGTTTAAAGGCTGCAGGAGTTAGGCTACACAGGTAGGCTTGCAGCGCTGTTTCCTTTGTCAACCAGGTGGATAGCATAATTTGTGCTGCAGTCCACAGGTGACATTTAACGTTTCATTGCCACTGGTGCATTTCTCGCACCATAGACTATGACCATACACTTAAGTTAAACAGGCCAATTATGAGTTAGCCAATTTTTTTTTAACCATGGCATGGAAAGCTAAGTATCAGCTATGGATTTCAGCACTGCTGTGCCATTCACTAGAGTGAACATACAAGCATGACTCCAGGCCAACTTTTGTAGTTAGCCGCTACAGTTTTAAAATTGCAACCTGACCACTCTTATGTAGGCCTTGTAGCCCACAAGGAAGGGTGCAAGGTATTTGAAAGTAGCACATGTTGAGAACAAAAAGTTAAGTCTTAACAGTGACTAGTCCACATGATATTTTCACTACAGAAATGCATGCTGATCCATAGAGAAGTATTAGGAAGCAATATTACATGTTAATATGCTATCTCAGGCTAACAAGCAGCTAGATAAATTATGACAGGACTGTTTTTAATATTTATTAAAAGCCCAACTCAATTGTGAAGTCAAAATATTAAGGAAAAGAGACCTTTCCAAAGTTACCTTTTTCTGCCTAAAAAACCTGAAGGCTAATTTGGATTAGCCTCCAACTGTCACCCTGCTGTTGAATGGCTCTGATGAGGTATGCCAACTGTTACAAGAGTAGAAACACTTGCCTTGGTTTAGGGAGGTATTTTGTTCCTCTGGGTGGAAGACTAGTTGGAAAGTGGCGAGGAACATTGGTTCCCGCCATATCCCGCCATATCTCTGATTGGTTTCACAGTCTCTTCACAAGGGGAGAAATGTTTCTTGAATTTAGTGAGGTAGGGTCATAGTGGGGTAATTTGCAGTAGGTCACAGAGGAACTTCTACAAAACCCAGTAGGGTTACCCCAAGGAATTTTTACCCCATTGGTTAGGGAGGCGCAATGAGCAACCCCCACCTACATGTTAGTGAAGAGCATTAATATGGCAACCCACAACACATTTGGGTTGTAGCACTACAGAACAGAACAGGGACTGCACATGTTTGTTCTGACCTGTGAGTTGAATCGAAGGGCCGGACAAGCTCCCACTTGTACCCAGGACAAAAAAGTGGGCTCCAAAGGCTCCATAGGTCACTTGACTGACTTCCTCTGTATGGTAAAGAGCTACATCGAGCTTCAAGAGGCCTTTTGCCTGAAGAGCGCAGCTGCAGTGTGTCTTAACCTGTTAGTTCTGTTCATGAGGTCCTTGGACCCCTGGCTATGTCTAACTGGACTTTTCCTAACGTCCCTCAAGACATGGGAATTGAACTCTTTTGGACCTGAAGACCTCCAAAGAGAACTGGGATAAACCTGCCAAATCAATCTGTTTAAGGTGCATTGCCAATGGTCTGAAAGATCAGGATCCCCGCTCCTAGCAGCAAATCAAAGAAAGTGTCCAACCTTAGCAACCTCCAGCTCTTCCACACCAGCAGCTCGTATTCAGGCCCAACCACAGTACAGAAACAATACTCATTATCTCCACAGATGACATGTGCATGATCCTTGAGAGAGGAGGTATGATCCTGTCCTTAAGAGAAAGAAATGTGAGCACATTCAATTATGCAGATGACCTGCAACTGATATTCACCATCAACAACACGTCCGACTCTAGGTCAGAATTCCAAGCCACCATGCTGCACATCTGCAACTGAATGAACAACTACCTCTTAAAAGTTGAACCTCGACAAAACCGAGCTGGTCCTGATAGAAGGTGCTCAAAATCATTGGATTTCACATTTCTGGCCAACTGAGCCTGGGCTCTCCCCACTCTCCCCACCCTCCTCAGCTAAGAGCCTCGGGGTCACAATCAACTGTGAACTATCCATGAAGTCTCAGATCGGAAAGGGAGTCTCTACCTGTTTCTTTCAGTTGTGGAAGATAAGACAAATTAGCAGACTTCCTGCAAGGGAAGCATTGGTGCAGGCAGTTCTAGCCCTGGTCATCTCTCACATAGACTACGTCAACTGACTGTACTTCGGTCTGCCGCTATATTTAGTCAAAAGACTATAACTTGTGCAGAAATAGGGTAAAAGACTGATTGTTCATCAGCCCAGATGGCAACATGCTTCCCCTCTTTTGAGGAAGCTACATTGGCTCCCTATTTCACAACGCTGTGCCTTCAAAATGGAGTGTCACATTTTCAAATCCTTACATGGCACCTGCCTTATATTTGTCTCCAATCTTATTCAGAGACACTTACCTACCCGCAACTTGCGCTCAACCCACACTAACCATCTAGTCACACTGTCCTACAAATCAAAGTGGTTGGGCAGCAGCAGACTTATGGTGCTAGCTCCCTGCTTCTTGAACGCCTTACCCCTTGATATCAGATCCCTTACAGACCTGCTGAGACTCCTTAAGGCATGGCTGTTCATTCAGGCATATGAATAATTCACCAGGACTCAGACTACTCCTATATATAGCGCCAATAAACCAACCGGTGTACGTGTGCTCTACAAATAGTTTTAACATAACACAACATTACAGAGCCCTAATTCGTGGCAGGCTCTCTCCAGCATTTTACATGGTATCACACCCCATCCTCAGGAAGCGCCTGCATGAGATTGGCATAAAGCACCTGCCCTCACCTGGATCTTCTACTTTTTAACAGTTAGAACACAAGCTGTCAGCTTGGCACCTTACTCCTCGGAAGGCAACAAACTAATCTGCGGATTGTGCCCCAAGGTTCATCACTCAGTCTCTCCCTTTTCATTGTTATCCCCACACATGACATCAACATCCATCTGATTGCAGATGGCATGCAACACATACTCTTCCTCTTAGACAAGACCCTCAACACAGGAAAAAAGTTCACTAAGTTGCTGACTGGATGAAAAACAACTGTCTCAAGCTCAACACCAACACAACAGAAGTAGAGATCTTGGGCAACAACACCTCTCCATGGGACTCCAACTGGTGGCTGGCCAAATTTGAACACACACCCACAGCAGGACCCTCAGAATAATCATCAATAGCAAACTAGACATGACACACAAACCAACACTGTCACGCCCTTTTTCTTCTACAGCCTGAAGATGCTGAGTAAGAAAAAGTTAGAAAAATTGTAATGCATGCCCTGGTCACTAGCAAGATGGACTATGAAAACACCCTCTATGCCGGAATCACCAAGCAACTCACTAGAACAGTACAAACCATCCAGAACTCAGCAGTCAGTCTCATTTTCAACCTCCTATGCAGAACTCACATCACACCACACCACACCCCAGGGAACTGCACTAGCTCCTGTTACACAAAAGTTCTCATTTCAAACTCAACACAGAAACTCAAGGCACTACACAGCTCAGGCCTCACCTACCTGAACAGACTCATTTCCTTCCACCAACCACCCAGACACCTCTGCTCTGTAGGACTCCTACTTTCAGACATGCCACACACACAAAATAAGGAGAATGGGCATGCACTTACATCCCTCCTAAAGCATGAAACAACCTACCAATTCACATCAGAGCCTCCTCCTATCTTCTTCGATTTCTCAAGAAGCGAAAAGACCAGGCTTTTCAATTAACTAACCTACCATAAGCTAATCACACACACCTGTTCAGCAACAGGAAACTCTTGCTGGTGATAGTGAGCTTTACAGATACACATAACATGAGCCATGTTAGCATTCACTAACATAATGAGAGGCCATTTTGAGAGAATAGGATTCCCACACAGTGCGTCCACAAAGTGAAGTAAAGGACGGCTTACCAATGAAAACAAGAAAGGCTATTGCAATTTGAATATAATCCTATTGGGTACATACAATAGGGGGGTTCTTTCTTTTTACCAAATGAGTGCTTTATTATTGAATGATGCAGTCATAGAAAAAGTCTCACGTAACAGCAGTCTACATACCCATGTAAATCTACTACTCATAGAAAAATAGCTTCCAGAGAAGATAACAATGGCTAATTGTCACATATCTTAAGCTAACTAACCAATCAAGTGATATATTAAAACTTACACAATATTTTCTTTAACCTGCATCCCTTATTCCCAGCTATAGGTTAGTAACCAGATCACGTAAAATCCTTGAGATCAAAGCATATTGCACGAACCACAATTCTATCAACGTTCTGTGGCATCATATATAAACTACATTAGACATTTGGAACAGTCCTCTGTTGTTAGCAAACAAGATAACTTAATATTGTAAGAGGGGTCAAAATGTTGGATGTTAGTTGAAGGTGGGTAAGCATCCACCTTGAGTAATGATAAGAACCCATGTCAGGGTGGCCACTTGGAGTGACACAATTGACCTGTGCTAAATCCTGTGGTACCTATAGCACAAAAGTTTAACTTAGAGCCAATTTGTGAAGTATTTATGAGCTACTAAAACAGTAATAAAGTTGAAAGCAAAACAATAAAATCACAAAATTAATAAAAATAAAATCTAATAAACTAAATGATGTCAAAATAATTTTTTTAAGAACAATTAGTTAGAAATAGTGCCAAGAACAAGAAGCACAAAGTGCCATGGAAAGTCAATGGTCACAGTAGAAATGGACCTAGGTGCATTTTGACTCTTATCGTAATGGAGCACAGGTCGTAAACTCTAAATAGGTGCACCCTGGTCAAAGATTTTACCTTCTGATTTAGATCTGCCAGTCATAATCCACCACATGAGTACACTTCTAAAGTCCCCCCAAGGACCTCAGGGGAGGCACTTAGAGGCTCACAAAGTGCCAAGTAGAGGCTAAAAAGCAAGGTCCAGTCCAAACCCAGTTCCTAATGGTAAGTTGGATAATTGAAACAAAAGGCCTCATGTAGCAGGTTGTGTCTCTGAGGCATGAACAGGAGATCAGCCTTATGGCCATTTGAGTTCCCTTCTTCGTCCTATGTACAAGAGAGTGAGCAGTTCCAGTCCTCCAGGGCTCTTTTCAGGCTGCAGATAGTATATTTAGGGCCATATGTAGGTAGCCTAGAAATACCGATTCCTAAATACCGAATTAAACCGAATCGGTATTTAGAAATCGGTATTTCCTATGTACCCACATTTTCGGTAACTATTACCGATTCGGTAAAATTCGGTAAATGATTACCAATTCTACAATACCGACCGGAGTTATCGAACCGGTAATTACCGAATCAGTAAATACCGATTAGGTATTTACTGATTCGGTAAATACCGATTCGGATTTTACCGAATCGGTAATTCAAATGTACAGCACTTGAGGAATCAGCCAATCCTGCGCAAACCCCACCCCACCCAACCAGGAAGTGGCCACACCCAGGCAGGTGCACACAATCAGCAGACTCCGGAGAGGCTGGGAGTGCAGAGGAGAGCAACAGAGCCAGTGCACAAGAAACTGACACAATGGCCAGCCAGGACACAGAGAGAAATGGAGGAGAAAGGAAGAGGAAACTCAAATTCAGTCCAAAGGAACTGCAGGTACTTGTGGAGGAGGTGGTGAAGCAGCACCATAAGCTTTTCGGAAAGCAGTCCCTGCAAGTGGCTGAATCAGAGAAAAGAAGGATCTGGCTTGGAATCCAGGCGCAGGTAAATGCCATAGGAGTGACCCCCCGGGACATTGATGTGCTGAATAAGCGGTGGTACGACATCCGTATCATCACAAAGAGGAAGATGGCTGATCTGAAGAAACAGGCCAGCCGGACAGGAGGAGGAAGGGACAGGGCACCTGCCCTGACTGAACTTGAGGAGCTCGTGGAGTCCACAATTGAGCCCGAAAGTGTCGTGGGGATTGGGGATGCAGACAGCTCTGCCAGAGCTGCTACCAGACAAGGTAAGATGCATGCACAGCATTGTGCCCCCCCTTCCCCTATCCCAAATCCCCAATTGGGCAATGAGAATCCCACTCCAGTACAGGTGTTTGGGCATACCAGCAATGCATTATGGGAGATGTAGTCTGTGAAACACCAAACATGACAAGAATTGCACAGAACAACAAGGCATGTGACACACATTAGTGATAAGCAGGCAGAGGACAAATGAGATAGTGTTGCAGAAATGTATTATGATGTTAGCAATGCAGGGCTGCAGGTACACTGAGCTGATGTTGAATTTCTGTCCACAGGTGATACTTCGCACAGGACTGCTCAGGAGAAGGGAGAGAGGGCACCCCGGAAGGACAGCACAGAGAAGGCCACCACGAGTGCTGGGCAGACAACAGCACCACAGCCAGCCTCACCACCACAGCCAGCCTCGCCACCACAGCCAGCCTCGCCACCACATCCAGCCTCGCCACTCCTGCTGGCCTCACCCGCATAAACACCACCTGCATTGTTCAGGTCTAGAAGGCGTGCTGTTGCCAGATTGCATGTGTCAGAGTCCTCATCAGAAGACTCGAGGGGGGAGGAAACATCCACTGTGCCACTGGATGGTAGCAATGCCGGTTTGCCCTCCGCCTCTGAGGGAGCACACACAGTTGCCAGACGCCGCCGCAGGGCTCGGGTATGCAGTCCACCTCCACAGGGTGAGAGCCATGGTGTATTCTTAGGGCTGGAGGCCACCATGGTCAAGGTGTAGCGCCTACAAGGCAAGGCAATCTAGTCAGTACAGCGCCAAATGAAGGGCCTCAATGACACAATGGGCAACATTGACAAGGGCATAAGCTCAATGGCTGAGGGCATGAGGGAGATGGCTGCGGGCATGCGGGACATGTCCCAGTCCGTCATGCTGCTGTACACAAAGATGGATGAGGACAGAGCAGCACGGCGAAGGGAGAGGCAGAAAATTGATCATCACACAAGGGCAGTGAACCGCCTAGCAACTGCCACTTCTCTGCTCTGCAGGCGCTCCGTGGCAATGCAGGAGGGGCTTGCGCACTGCAGAAATGATGTGTCAAGGGGGCTGGTGAAGGTGACCAGTGCACTTGAGGTGCTGCTTAGAAGCCAGTCTGCCACAACTGGTGCTGTGGATGCTGGGGACAGCGAGGACACCACCAGTAGGAGCAGCATTACCCCCCCTGTCACAGACACACGGAGGAGCATCAGGTGTCATGGGACTGCCACTGGTCCCACAGCCAGTGAGGACACTCAATCACTGGCATCCCGCACTGTAGTGCGTGGGCGCAGACGCTGATGCAGCACACAATTACAGGACACAGTTGGGTGAAGGAACCCTTGACTTCAAACTATGGATGTCACCAAATTGATAGGCCAGTTTTGCCGTTGTGTTGTGGCGTAGTGCCGCCTAATTAAAACTAGGCCTGGGCGAAAATTTCGTTCCGTTCGCGGAAATTGCGATAATTTGACATTTTCGCGTTCCGCGGAAAGCGCGAAAATGTCAAAATTTCCGCATTCCGCAGCTTTGCGATAATTTGGTTCTTGCTCGCGCTGTAAAATAATACATTCTTGCGCGTGCGCGATCGCCTTACCTGAATCCCTGCGTTCGCCGACAAGGTTTCTTGATCCGGTCGCGTTCCCCATGAGATGTTGTATTGTTTTTAGCCATTTGCACTGTCTCGCGACAGTTCGCGCCCGCAGTGACGTCATGCGTCGCGCGAGCACGTCTTTCTTCTCGCGATCATGCACCGCGAGACAACTGAAAACAAGATGGCCGCGCCCGCGAGCAACCACATGGGTAAGTTGGCGAGCCGCAACCATGCAGAAAATCTCGCGAACATGCGGGAAAAAAACTTCCGCATCTTCGCGATATTTCCACGTGTTTGCGATAATTTTTAACATTTTCGCGATAATTTGCGAAAATGGATTTCGCAAATTTCGCCCACCCCTAATTAAAACTACGTCATGGCATCCAACTACTGGCTGTGTCCCCTTACTTACTTAGAAATAGTTGCCCGTCTCTCTCTCCCATCTGTTGCTGCGTCCACTCCTGCTGCATTGGGCTCTGGCTGTGCAAACTCATCATCATTGTCCTCAAAATCTGTTATTTCCACCTCTGTACCTGTTTTCGTGGCAAGGTTGTGCAGCATTGCACAAGTGGCAATGATCTTCAACAGATGATGGGTGTGTACTGGCGTGCGCCTCCGCTTTTGTGGAGGCAGCGGAACCTGCTTTTCAATAGTCCAAACGTGCGCTCCACCACGTTGCGTGTTGATTTGTGTGCCACATTATATCATCTCTCACTCAGGGTTGATGGGTGTAGGTAGGGAGTGAGGATGAATGACCGCACGGCATATGCACTATCGCCTAGGTGAGTAAGAGAGTACCATTAGTCACATACCTCAATACACATTCATATGCGGTAAGTATTAGGGAGTGTCACAGTGATTTACCTAGCAGGTATCCTTCTCCAAATTCTCCGGCAACCAGGCGTGTGTAGATCCCACTGTTCTGGAAGATGTAGGAGTCGTGGGTGCTCCCAGGGAACTTAGCTACGGTATCAGTGGTTATGTTGCCTGCATCGCAGATTACCTGCACATTTATGGAGTGGGTGGACTTTCTGTTCCTGTAGATATGCTCAGTGGCTGCTGGTGGGCAGATTGGAATGTGTGTGCCATCAATACAGCCTATGACATGTGGGAACTGTGCCATCTGGTAAAAGTCGGTCTTTGTTTTCTGCAGTTCAGCCTGTGTGTTTGGGAAGCTAATGTAGTGTTGCATTCTCTGCATCATGGCATCCAGGAACTTCCTGAAGAAACGGGACAGGCAACTCTGGGATACCCCGCCTACCGCAGCTATCACCCCCTTGTAACTGCCAGATGCGAGTAGATGTAGGCTACAGAGCACCTGCACATGTGGTGGTATGGCATGCGCCCTTGTAGTTGGATGGTCCAGGAGTGGGTGCAGGTCCCTTATCAGGTCCATGATGGTTTGGGGGTGTAGCCTGTACCTTTCATGTATCTCAGCCTCAGTCTGTTGAAAGAGTGTGATGCGCTGTCTGTAAATGCGTTCCTCCCGTCTCCAAATCCTCAGACCTGCTGCCTGTAGACGTAGGCGCCTTGCAATCACATACAGAACCGCCATGGTGTTCACGCTGTTGCATTTTGGGATTGCTTATATGCACTGTGGCTGATTACCACCTGCTTTCACTCAGTGTTAATTACCGACTCTTAAATACCGAATTTTATGGAATTCGGTAATACAGAATTTACCTACATCTCTTTTCTCGTTTTACCATTTCATATTTACCGAATCGGTAAATATGAATTCGGTAATTATGAATCGGAGATTTAGAATTCGGTAAAGATGAATCGGTATTTACCGATTCATATTTACCGAATCCTTCTTTTTGGACTCCTACATCTCAATTGGCTAAATACCAGTTGGTAACGGGATATTTACCGAATTTCGGCCGTTACCGACCGGTATTTAGCTACCTACATATGGCCCCTAGTCTTCTTGTGATCATCCTCAGGTCCAGGGTTGTTCTAAAGTGGGTGCTTGGAGGAGCCAAATTTATGACAAGCACCAGCTACTGGAAATAAATGACCCTGGGGACACTTTAACCTAATGGTTATTAACCTGTGGTCCACAGACCCCGAGGAGGTCTGCGGGGCCTTCTCAAGGGGTCTGCGTATGCTTATGGAAGAAACAATATTAATAGATTAATCAAGTGTGAATAAAGAAGCAAAATGTAAAATTGAAGAATTTTTTTTATGTTAAGTAATTGTGAAGAAATTTGAAACAGGCGGCTAAAAATGAAGTTAGTATCCTCAGATTGATTTGTGGGAGCAGCACAAATGTGTCAAACATAATGGAGGAGTGGCCTCAATTTAATTTATAAAAGCTCCAACCACCCATTAAGGTGCCGATTCCAATCCTGTAAAACCCGGGTACGAATCGTCGTACGGAGTGTATTCTCCATACGACTCGTACCCGGGAAATCCACCGTACAATCCAGCAAGTACGATTCGTACAGAAATACCATTTCCGTACGAAACGTACAAAACACCGTACGGCTAAAAAATACCTACGAGTCTGATCCTGGACAGCACGTACGCGACGTCCGTATGGAGTCAGGCAGCTTTTTACGGACCAGCAAGTACGAATCGTCCCTACGTCACTCCGCACAGCTATTTATTTACGGTAGCCAAAAAATGCCGGAAAACTGAGTCTGACGCGAAAACGGAGCCCCGGTACGCGACGGACAGCCATGGACCCCATCCTACGTGTCATCCCGGCCCCCTTAGCCTACGACCTGCTGCACCGAACCCGACGCACATGCCGCAGAAGGTGAGAACAACACCCAGGGGCCAAGGGGGGGTGAGGGGCAGGAAACATACCCCCTACCCAAATTAAAACCTACAATATTGAGGACATACATTACCTCCAGGGTCTGGTCACCTCGGAGGCAGTGTCCACCAATCCCTGCGTCCCGCAACAACTGAAGTGGACGTGTACACGTACCCCTACGGCAACACTACAATAGTGATACGCACCGTACTCACACATCCATAGCATGGGTACGGTCCGTATCACTATTGTAGTGGGGCCGTAGGAGTACGCTTGGTACCGACCGTACACACGCTCTCAGAGCGTGTGTACGGCCCGTATCACAATAGTAGTGGTGCCGTAGGGGTACGCGTGGTACGGCCCGTACACTGGCTCTGAGAGTGTGTGTACGGTCCATATCACTATTGTAGTGGTGCCATAGGGGTACGTGTGTTACGGACCGTACACACGCTCTCATAGCATGTGTATGGCCCGTATCACTATAGTAGTGGTGCCGTAGGGGTACGTGTGGTACCGCCGGTACACATGCTCTCAGAGCGTGTGTACGGGCCGTACCACGCGTACTCCTACGGCACTACTACTATAGTGATACGGACTGTACCCACACATACATAGCATGGGTACGGGCCGTATCACTATTGGATTGGGGCCGTAGGGGTACACGTGGTACGGACCGTACACACCCTATGAATGCGGGGGTACGGTCCGTATCACACGTTCCCCTACGGCACCAGTACATTTGGGATACAAGGCGTACACACGCCACGAATGTTGGCTTACGGCCTGGTGCAGCATATTACCTTTATATTGGTGTGTGTGTAGGCCCAGGACAGCAGTGTACTGCACCAAGGGGGTGGGTGGGTGGGTGTGTGGCTGCATAGGTTTCCCATCAGTGGACATAGATGTGAGGTGTGGGTGCAGAGCACTCCCAGCAGTGGACAGACATATGTGGGTGGGTGCAGAGGACTCCCAGCAGTGGACAGACATGTGAGGGGTGGGTGTATATGACTACCAGCAGTGGCCAGAGACATGGGTGTGGGTGCATATCACTATCAGCAGTGGACAGACATGTGAGGGGTGGCTGCAGAGGACTCCCAGCAGTGGACAGACAAATGTGGGTGGGTGCAGAGGACTCCCAGCAGTGGACAGACATATGAGGGGTGGGTGTATATGACTACCAGCAGGGGCCAGAGACATGGGTGTGGGTGCATATCACTACCAGCAGTGGACAGACATGTGAGGGGTGGCTGCAGAGGACTCCCAGCAGTGGACAGATATATGTGTGTGGGTGCAGAGGAATACCAGCAGTGGACAGAGACATGGGGGTGGGTGCATATCACTCCCAGCATTGGACAGAGACATGGGGTGGGTGCATATCACTCCCAGCAGTGGACAGACATCTGTAGGTGGGTGCAGAGGACTCCCAGCAGTTGACAGATACATGGGGGTGGGTGCATATCACTACCAACAGTGGACATACATGTGAGGGGTGGGTGTATATGACTCCTAGCAGTGGCCTGCAATATGAGGGGTGGGTGCAGAGGACTCCCAGCAGTGGACAGACATGTGAGGGGTGGGTGCAGAGGACTCCCAGCAGTGGACAGAGACCTGGGGGTGGGTGCATATCATTCCCAGCGGTGGACAGAGACATGGGGGTGGGTGCATATCACTCCCAGCAATGGACAGACATATGTGGGTGGGTGCAGAGGACTCCCAGCAGTAGACAGAGACATGGGGGTGGGTGCATATCACTACCAGCAGTGGACAGACATGTGAGGGGTGGCTGCAGAGGACTCCCAGCAGTGGACAGACATATGTGTGTGGGTGCAGAGGAATACCAGCAGTTGACAGAGACATGGGGGTGGGTGCTTATCACTCCCAGCAGTGGACATAGACATGGGGGTGAGTGCATATCACTCCCAGCAGTGAACATACATATGTTGGTGGATGCAGAGGACTCCCAGCAGTGGACAGAGACATGGGGGTGGGTGCATATCACTACCAGCAGTGTACAGACATGTGAGGGGTGGGTGTATATGACTCCCAGCAGTGGCCTGCAATATGAGGGGTGGGTGCAGAGGACTCCCAGCAGTGGACAGACATGTGAGGGGGGGTGCAGAGGACTCCCAGCAGTGGACAGAGACAATGGGGTGGGTTGCAATCACTACCAGCAGTGGACAGAGACATGGGGGTGGGTGCATATCACTTCCAGCAGTGGACAGACATGTGAGGGTGGGTGTATATGACTACCAGCAGTGGCCTGCAATATGAGGGGTGGGTGCATATCACTCCCAGCAGTGGACAGACATGTGAGGGGTGGGTGCAGAGGACTCACAGCAGTGGACAGAGACATGGGGTGGGTGCATATCACTACCAGCAGTGGACAGAGACATGGGGGTGGGTGCATATCACTACCAGTAGTGGACAGAGACATGGGGGTGGGTGCATATCACTCCCAGCAGTGGACAGACATGTGAGGGGTGGGTGTATATGACTCCCAGCAGTGGCCTGCAATATGAGGGGTGGGTGCATATCACTCCCAGCAGTGGTCAGACATGTGAGGGGTGGGTGCAGAGGACTGCCAGCAGTGGACAGAGACATGGTGGTGGGTGCATATCACTACCAGCAGTGGACAGAGACATGGGGGTGGGTGCATATCACTACCAGCAGTGGACAGAGACATGGGGGTGGATGCATATCACTCCCAGCAGTGGAAAGACATGTGAGGGGTGGGTGTATATGGCTCCCAGCAGTGGCCTGCAATATGAGGGGTGGGTGCAGAGGACTCCCAGCAGTGGACAGAGACATGGGGGTGGGGTCATATCACTACCAGCAGTGGACAGACATGTGAGGGGTGGCTGCAGAGGACTCCCAGCAGTGGACAGACATATGTGTGTGGGTGCAGAGGCATACCAGCAGTGGACAGAGACATGGGGGTGGGTGCATATCACTCCCAGCAGTGGACAGAGACATGGGGGTGGGTGCATATCACTCCCAGCAGTGGACAGACATATGTGGGTGGGTGCAGAGGACTCCCAGCAGTGGACAGAGACATGGGGGTGGGTGCATATTACTATCAGCAGTGGACAGACATGTGAGGGGTGGGTGTATATCACTCCCAGCAGTGGCCTGCAATATGAGGGGTGGGTGCAGAGGACTCCCAGCAGTGGACAGACATGTGAGGGGTGGGTGCAGAGGACTCCCATCAGTGGACAGAGACATGGGGTGGGTGCATATCACTACCAGCAGTGGACAGAGACATGGGGGTGGTTGCATATCACTCCCAGCAGTGGACAGACATATGAGGCGTGGGCGTAAATGACTAAAAGCAGTGGCCTGCAATATGAGGGGTGGGTGCATATCACTCCCAGCAGTGGACACACATGTGAGGGGTGGGTGCAGAGGACTGCCAGCAGAGGATAGATACGTGGTGGTGGGTGCATATCACTACCAGCAGTGGACAGAGACATGGGTGTGGGTGCATATCTCTCCCAGCAGTGGACAGACATATGTGGGTGGGTGCAGAGGACTCCCAGCAGTGGACAGAGACATGGGTGTGGGTACATATCACTACCAGCAGTGGACAGAGACATGGGGTTGCGTGCATATCACGCCCAGCAGTGGACAGAGACATGGGGGTGGGTTCAAATCACTCCCAGCAGTGGACAGACATATGTGGGTGGGTGCAGAGGACTCCCAGCAGTGGACAGAGACATGGGGGTGGGTGCATATCACTACCAGCAGTGGACAGACATGTGAGGGGTGGGTGTATATGACTCCCAGCAGTGACCTGCAATATGAGGGGTGGGTGCAGAGGAATCCCAGCAGTGGACAGACATGTGAGGGGTGGGTGCAGAGGACTCCCAGCAGTGGACAGAGACATGGGGTGGGTGCATATCACTACCAGCAGTGGACAGAGACATGGGGGTGGGTGCATATCACTACTAGAAGTGGACAGAGACTTGGGGGTGGGTGCATATCACTCCCAGCAGTGGACAGACATGTGAGTGGTGGGTGTATATGACTCCCAGCAGTGGCCTGCAATATGAGGGGTGGGTGCATATCACTCCCAGCAGTGGACAGACATGTGAGGGGTGGGTGCAGAGGACTGCCAGCAGTGGACAGAGACATGGTGGTGGGTGCATATCACTACCAGCAGTGGACAGAGACATGGGGGTGGGTGCATATCACTACCAGCAGTGGACAGAGACATGGGGGTGGGTGCATATCACTCCCAGCAGTGGACAGACATGTGAGGGGTGGGTGTATATGACTCCCAGCAGTGGCCTGCAATATGAGGGGTGGGTGCAGAGGACTCCCAGCAGTGGACAGAGACATGGGGGTGGGGGCATATCACTACCAGCAGTGGACAGACATGTGAGGGGTGGCTGCAGAGGACTCCCAGCAGTGGACAGACATATGTGTGGGTGCAGAGGAATACCAGCAGTGGACAGAGACATGGGGGTGGGTGCATATCACTCCCAGCAGTGGACAGAGACATGGGGGTGGGTGCATATCACTCCCAGCAGTTGACAGACATATGTGGGTGGGTGCAGAGGACTCCCAGCAGTGGACAGAGACATGGGGGTGGGTGCATATCACTACCAGCAGTGGACAGACATGTGAGGGGTGGGTGTATATGACTCCCAGCAGTGGCCTGCAATATGAGGGGTGGGTGCAGAGGAATCCCAGCAGTGGACAGACATGTGAGGGGTGGGTGCAGAGGACTCCCAGCAGTGGACAGAGACATGGGGTGGGTGCATATCACTACCAGCAGTGGACAGAAACATGGGGGTGGGTGCATATCACTACCAGCAGTGGACAGAGACATGGGGGTGGGTGCATATCACTCCCAGCAGTGGACAGACATGTGAGGGGTGGGTGTATATGACTCCCAGTAGTGGCCTGCAATATGAGGGGTGGGTGCATATCACTCCCAGCAGTGGACAGACATGTGAGGGGTGGGTGCAGAGGACTGCCAGCAGTGGACAGAGACATGGTGGTGGGTGCAGATCACTACCAGCAGTGGACAGAGACATGGGGGTGGGTGCATATCACTACCAGCAGTGGACAGAGACATGGGGATGGGTGCATATCACTCCCAGCAGTGGACAGACATGTGAGGGGTGGGTGTATATGACTTCCAGCAGTGGCCTGCAATATGAGGGGTGGGTGCAGAGGACTCCCAGCAGTGGACAGAGACATGGGGGTGGGGGCATATCACTACCAGCAGTGGACAGACATGTGAGGGGTGGCTGCAGAGGACTCCCAGCAGTGGACAGACATATGTGTGTGGGTGCAGAGGAATACCAGCAGTGGACAGAGACATGGGGGTGGGTGCATATCACTCCCAGCAGTGGACAGAGACATGGGGGTGGGTGCATATCACTATCAGCAGTGGACAGACATGTGAGGGGTGGGTGTATATGACTCCCAGCAGTGGCCTGCAATATGAGGGGTGGGTGCAGAGGACTCTCAGCAGTGGACAGACATGTGAGGGGTGGGTGCAGAGGACTCCCAGCAGTGGACAGAGACATGGGGGTGGTTGCATATCACTCCCAGCCGTGGACAGACATGTGAGGCATGGGCGTAAATGACTAAAAGCAGTGGCCTGCAATATGAGGGGTGGGTGCATATCACTCCCAGCAGTGGACACACATGTGAGGGGTGGGTGCAGAGGACTGCCAGCAGTGGATAGAGACATTGTGGTGGGTGCATATCACTATCAGCAGTGGACAGACATATGTGGGTGGGTGCAGAGGACTCCGAGCAGTGGACAGAGACATGGGTGTGGGTACATATCACTACCAGCAGTGGACAGAGACATGGGGGTGGGTGCATATCACTCCCAGCAGTGGACAGACATATGTGGGTGCGTGCAGAGGACTCCCAGCAGTGGACAGAGACATGGGGGTGGGTGCATATCACTACCAGAAGTGGACAGACATGTGAGGGGTGGGTGTATATGACTCCCAGCAGTGGCCTGCAAAAAGAGGGGTGGGTGCAGAGGACTCCCAGCAGTGGACTGACACATGGGGGTGGGTGCATATCACTACCAGGGGGAACAACCTTTACAACGCAACTTTTACAACGCACTACCTTTACAACGCATTTTTTACAACGCATAATCCATTACAACGCATGACATTACAACGCATGACACTACAACGCATTTTTAAAAACTACCTTTACAACGCATTCCATTACAACGCATACTACCATTACAACGCATACCATTACAACGCATAATATTACACTACACTATCCAACACTTACCCTACTGTTGCACCCCCTGGAGTTAGAATAGTAATTTTTACCCCTATACTATCCAACACTTACCCTACTGTTGCACCCCCTGGAGTTAGAATAGTAATTTTTACCCCTATACTATCCAACACTTACCCTACTGTTGCACCCCCTGGAGTTAGAATAGTAATTTTTACCCCTATACTATCCAACACTTACCCTACTGTTGCACCCCCTGGAGTTAGAATAGTAATTTTTACCCCTATACTATCCAACACTTACCCCACTGTTGCACCCCCTGGAGTTAGAATAGTAATTTTTACCCCTATACTATCCAACACTTACCCTACTGTTGCACCCCCTGGAGTTAGAATAGTAATTTTTACCCCTATACTATCCAACACTTACCCTACTGTTGCACCCCCTGGAGTTAGAATAGTAATTTTTACCCCTATACTATCCAACACTTACCCTACTGTTGCACCCCCTGGAGTTAGAATAGTAATTTTTACCCCTATACTATCCAACACTTACCCTACTGTTGTACCCCCTGGAGTTAGAATAGTAATTTTTACCCCTATACTATCCAACACTTACCCTACTGTTGCACCCCCTGGAGTTAGAATAGTAATTTTTACCCCTATACTATCCAACACTTACCCTACTGTTGCACCCCCTGGAGTTAGAATAGTAATTTTTACCCCTATACTATCCAACACTTACCCTACTGTTGCACCCCCTGGAGTTAGAATAGTAATTTTTACCCCTATACTATCCAACACTTACCCTACTGTTGCACCCCCTGGAGTTAGAATAGTAATTTTTACCCCTATACTATCCAACACTTACCCTACTGTTGCACCCCCTGGGGTTAGAATAGTAATTTTTACCCCTATACTATCCAACACTTACCCTACTGTTGCACCCCCTGGAGTTAGAAAAGTAACTTTTACCCCTATACTATCTAATACTTACCTTAAATGCAATTTAATATTATGCGTTGTAATGGTATGCGTTGTAAAGGTAGTATGCGTTGTAATGGAAATGCGTTGTAAAGGTAGTTTTTAAAAATGCGTTGTAGTGTCATGCGTTGTAATGTCATGCGTTGTAATGGATTATGCGTTGTAAAAAATGTGTTGTAAGTGCATGCGTTGTAAAAGTGTGCGTTGTAACGACATACATCCCACTACCAGCAGTGGGCAGACATGTGAGGGGTGGCTGCAGAGGACTCCTAGCAGTGGACAGACATATGTGTGTGGGTGCAGAGGAATACCAGCAGTAGACAGAGACATGGGGGTGGGTGCATATCACTCCCAGCTGTGGACAGATATATGTGGGTGGGTGCAGAGGACTCCCAGCAGTGGACAGAGACATGGGGGTGGGTGCATATCACTACCAGAAGTGGACAGACATGTGAGGGGTGGGTGTATATGACTCCCAGCAGTGGCCTGCAATATGAGGGGTGGGTGCAGAGGACTCCCAGCAGTGGACAGACATGTGAGGGGTGGGTGCAGAGGACTCCCAGCAGTGGACAGAGACATGGTGGTGGGTGCATATCACTACCAGCAGTGGACAGAGACATGGTGGTGGGTGCATATCACTCCCAGCAGTGGACAGACATATGTGGGTGGGTGCAGAGGACTCCCAGCAGTGGACAGAGACATGGGTGTGGGTGCTTATCACTACCAGCAGTGGACAGAGACATGGGGGTAGGTGCATATCACTCCCAGCAGTGGACAGACATGTGAGGGTTGGGTGTATATGACTCCCAGCAGTGGCCTGCAATATGAAGGGTGGGTGCAGTGGACTCCCAGCAGTGGACAGAGACATGAGTGTGGGTGCATATCACTACCAGCAGTGGACAGAGACATGGGGGTGGGTGCATACCACTCCCAGCAGTGGACAGACATGTGAGGGGAAGGTGCAGAGGACACCCAGCAGTGGACAGACAGATATGGGTGGGTGCACAGGACTCCCAGCAGTGGACAGACATATATGGGTGGGTGCAGAGGACTCCCAGCAGTGGACAGAGACATGGGGGGTGTACATCATTATCAGATGACCACAACTCCATGGGTGTATGTACGCATCCCTAACTTTGGACTATCATGATAGTGCAATAACAACACATCACTGACAGCAGTGTCCCACTCCCAGGAGGATGGATGTCTTTCCCCCATGGCATGACACACCACATGTGGGTGTGAGGACAAATAACACATGCATACCCACCCCTGGCGGATGTAGCACAATACACACACTGAGATCATGCCACAAGACTGTATAGTCATGTCACTGCCTACTAAACTAAGAGGGCCAAAGGGAACACACACTGTCACGCACATCCCAGGACTGATAGGAATGTACAGGTGCTGGGCCAGCCACCAAGATGTTGTCTCTTATGGAAGGAATAGGGTGGAGTTCCCACAGATACAATGCCCACAATTGTGAGTCAGGTGCCCAAATACCCTGCAAAACAAGTACCATATGTGTGCTAGGCCGGGAGTACACACATGCATAGTGCTGAAAAGGGAGAATTTCTCCATGAAGGCATTTCAACATACTCAATACACAAGTACAGTGACTAGCAAGGATGGCACAGATGATGCAGCCGGAGACATTGCTGAGCAGGCATGGCATAGTTGAAGTGATCCATCACCAACAAAGGAAATGTAGACACAGGTCAGCACAACAATTGTGCAACTCTTTGCAGGGAAGATGTCAGGTTCCACAGAGGAAGGAATACTCCTTGGGACAATGTCTCAAAACCAAAATAACACACACTACCAATGATTCTTTGCAGAGACCTTGTGATGGCACGCAGATAGTCCACCTCATGACCATCAGACTAGAACATTTCTCAGAACCATAACACATTACCACAACACCAACTCCTGGAGCCTCTGCACCAACAAAAATACCTGAAATGCAATAGTGTTCAAAGTAAAAATAAAATGCTTTATTCAGTATAAAAAACAAATTATGAAATCACACTATATACAAAGGCCAATGGCCAGTCCATAATAGAAGTCCTTGGGGGGGGACATGGGCAGGTTTGTCGACCGGGGGGGTGGCATCATGTGGGGAAGGACCAGGCACCGCAGGGAGAGGAGGGGGATGGGTAGGTGTGGTGGGTGCAGGGGTGGACGTCTCCACCACAGGGGGTGGGGCAGCGCCAAAGGTGGAGTTGAGCTCGACACTGCACACTGCTACCAGGGCGTCCAGAGTAACCCCTGCACCGGAAGAAACCCCAGGGCCAACGGATGGGGGGGTGGCCGAGGGATGGGGTGCAGCACTCTTGGGGGAGGGGGTGGACATGGGGGGGACTCAACTCCCCTACTTCATCACCCGCTTGCGGGATGGTGTCACAGTGGGGGGTGAGGGCCAGCTCACCCATGTCGACCTCTTTGGGTGACAGTTTGGCAGGGGAGCCAAGGGGAGTGCTTTTGGAGGGACTGGGTTGTGAGGCCTGCGGACTCAGACTGTGGCTGCGTGCATGTCTTTTTGCCCCAGACCCAGTGGGTGTGCCTACATCCCCCTTAGTGTGCAAGCCAGGAGGTGTGCGCTTGCCCTTACTTGGTGGTGTGCTGCCTGTGTCTGGTGGGGTGCGTGCTTGGGAATGTCTGGGAGTGCATGGGACAGGTATGGGAGAGGGAAGTGTGGATGGGGCTGGGGTGGGGGGGGGACGAAGCGCTGCAGGAGATTCACTGCTGCCATCAGGGAAGAGTCCATGGACCGCAGAAACCTGCGTTGGTCAGACATCGTTGCTGACATGCCCTCCATGAACGACACCATCTGTGTCAGCAGTGTGGTGTGGCCATGGAGGACATTCAGCACCGATGCCTGCCCAACCTGCAACTGCCGCTGTATGTCCACAGACTCTGCACTGAGGGCAACCGGGGTGACAGGGGCAGGGGGTGCGGTGCCTGTCCCGAAGGAGACATGGTGGGCTCTACACAGACAGAAGGGACCGGAGCAACTGGGAGGGCGGTGATGGGAATGGAGGAGGCGGGGACAGATGTTGGGCTGCTGCCAGGTGTTGCAGCAGCCTCAGCCCCCTCGATGAGGTCATCCTCGGACCCGTCTGCGTCGTAGTTGGGCTCGCCACCAGACAGGTCCTCCGACTGACTCCCCTCGCCCTCCGTGCCACTGGCTCCTGCAGACTCACCAGCACTGGTGGCACTGGTGCTGGGTCCCTCCTCCAGGTCCGTGCAGGTGTCTCCCTCGGTTTCCAATGATGATGCTGTGGGCAAGAAAAACATCAGTCACCTGTATACATCTGACATATGAGTACAAAACCAGTAGGTCACAGTGCATATCAGGCAATTCATCATGAGTAACAGATAGATTACATATGTAAGCCCTGTACTCCCCAATTGGTAGACCCACCATGCCACTTGGACACAAGGAAAAATAGGACACACCAGCCCAAAACTTGAATGAGAAATACACTGAGAAGCTAGTGTCTGGGAACAGGTGAGCACAGCAATACAATGAAGTCATGCCACCTCTTGTTTACCCTGAAAGAAACAGTAGTGGTGCACCCAAGGCAAACTAACACACCTCAATACTAAAGGTGTCCCCACACTAGGCCTGGGCTAAATTTCCGTTCCGCTCGCGGAAATTGCGATAATTTGACATTTTCGCGTTCCGCGGAGAGTGTGAAAATGTCAAAATTTCCGCATACCGCAGCTTAGCGATAATTTGTTTCTTGCCCGCGCTGTAAAATAATACATTCTCGCGCATGCGCGATCGCCTTACCTGAATCCCCACGTTCGCCGACAAGTTTTCCCGATCCGGTCGCGTTCTCCACGAGATGTTGGATTGTTGGTAGCCATTTGCGCTGTCTCGTGACAGTTCGCGCCCGCAGTAATGCCATTGGTCACGCGATCACGTCTTTCTTCTTGCGATCATGCACCGCGAGAAGAGTGAATACAAGAGGGCCACACCCACGAGCAACCGCATGGGTAAGTTGGCGAGCCGCGACCACGCAGAAAATACCGCGAACGGGCGGTAAAAAAACTTCTGCATCTTTGCGATATTTCAGCGTGTTTGCGGAGATTTTTAACATTTTCGCGATAATTTGCGAAAGTCACTTTCGCAAATTCCTCCCACACTCAGAGACCTGTAAGTACTTTGAAACACAAAACGAAAAAATGTTGATCCCTTGGGAATCACAATACTTTACACAATCGACATGTTTAGAATGTGGGAATGTGCCATTTTGTGTACAGAACACACATGTGCCTTCATAAAAGATGGCTCCCAAGGAGGTGCACATAAAACTACATTTACCCAGTCATTGAAGAAGCTGGCAGCCTTATTTAAAGAAGCCACTGTTAGAAAGAAATGGTGTTGCAGAAAGTACATATACATGGGCCTACAGAGGTCTTGATGACTTGACACTCGTAAATTGGTATCACCAACAACCAAGGACTTACCCAAATTCAACAACACTGTGGGAACATGTATATGTATAATCTGAAAAACAGTCTTATTAGAACAGTGCCTTCTTTTAAAATGTGCCAGCGTGTTCCCTGAAAGTGTAAAGGTGGTTTGTTGTGCACTTCCTTGGGAGACATCTGTCATGCAGGCACATTATTGTTCTTAACAACAAAACATCAAACTAAAGCATTTAAAACATGAAGACCTGTTGACAAGTGTTGTCAGTGTCAAGGTACAATACTTTTTGACTAACAACTTGAATTATGTCAGTTGTAACATGCCCATTGGTGACACAGTTGGCAATACATCTGACCCACTGCCTGTCATGTGGAGTGGCACACATGTCCAAACCCAGGAGAATGCATAAGCTAATGGGCCTGCAATTGTGTTGTAAAAAGGCATACCTGCACTGAGGAGACACCCTCATGGCAAGCCAGAATGTCCACACAGATGTCAGCACACAAAGACCAAACTACGTAGCATCTGGACCACACACTGGTGCAAAAAATGTATGAGCAGGAATCATGTATTTAAACAATTGACACATGCTGCAAAGCACAAAAATTAAACCCTGCACAACATCACTGGGTCACTACACGTTGAGTCTCTGTCCAGCCAATTATCACACACAGGTCAGACCTGGCAAGTAGACATAAGGTTTGGCCATGTAGGCGTCGCCCGCACAAATCCCCCATACCTGACACAATGTGATAGAGACAGATCAAGAAGTGACACCTCTTAATCAGGGTTTACAAAAATGTGCTGCCAGAATTCCCAAATGTACTCCACATCACCTTGTGAGGCTGGCAACACATATTTGTGACAAACAACCATCAACAGATAGTTGTGAATAGACACACAGGCACTGCCCAGTGTGAGTATGCACAAGCCAAATGGGGTTTCCCTGTCCAGTGGACACATGTAGCACACTTTGGATAAATACAAATGAGGCCAGGGAACAATGCCACAGAGGCAAACCTATGCTGAACACACAGAGAATGGGCACAGTGTTGGATGACACACATGATTACGAGGCAAGGGTGTCTCAGGGGACTGTAGTGGGCACACTGCTCCTTGTTCCTGGAATGATCTGACTGTAACATGAGCACCCATCCTGGCACTATGCATATCTCCCACTCATGCACATCATGTCTGAGGCCACAACATTGGTCATGCATGCTGCAAGTGTGTTCATTTGAAACCTCACACTCCTATGTTGAGACTCATCATCAGTGCCAACAAATATGGACCCCCAACAGAGTGAACAGGACAGGGCACAGGCAAGGTACCAACACATGTCACAGACCACCCTCCCACATGATGCAGAAAGCAATGTGCACTTGGATTAACTGGCAGCCTAGATGACCATGTGCAATTGTGATTACACACAGACCTGGGGACACATGTCAAGGAGGGGAAGGGATAAATAAGAGCACCGGTTGACTTTGGGGAACCGAATATGCACTGCACAAATAAACCCTGGCAGTGTATCCAGGCTACAGAGCACTTCCAAAAGCTGGTGACACACAACACAACAAACAGACATGTACCTACCCCCTCCTTGCTGCTGTCTCTCCTGGAACTGCCTATCCAGGTCAGGGAAGACCACCGCCAGGACACGCGTCATGTGGGTGGTCAGGCGTCGGTGCCCGCCGTGGGGGCGTGGAGGTGAGAGCCCCAGCTGGACCTGGACCTGGACCTGGACCTGGGCGATCCGCCGGGTCCAGCACCGGATGTCCTGCCACCGTTTTCGGACTTGGGCTAGGTGCCGACGGCCACCCCCCGCCGATCTCACGGCCCTGACGATCTCCTTCCAGATCCCCCCCTTCTTGTAGGCAGCTACCTGTGAGGATGACCAAGTGAGACAACATCACTACACCTGCTCCATGTCACAGAGACACACATTTGAACATCTTTGATATGTTGAACAGGGCATAGGATGCTGCCAAGGAATTGCATCTTTCTCATATAGACATTGGCCTCTGTGGAAGCCCCAATGCACTACATGGCATTGAAAGTACACAGGTGGCATGAGGGGTGCAACACACTCCCTGATCATGGCACACACTGTGCATCACATGCAACACCAGGCTGATGGACAGCACCTCAAAGCAGTTACATGCCCCAGGCCACTGACGCAACCTCAGCAGAGTACACAGACACACACAGCCACAGATCAATCACCTGCCATTGGCAACAGCGGATACAAACCTCACTCTGCACATGTGCCACTTGCCTGTGGGGTGTCACAGGTGTCGGGCTAGCTCAGCAAGTCAGACACACAGCACGGCTTACTTCTCACATCAGATAGGTAGAGCTGTTGCCTCCTCCATGCAGCTGTGGTGCAACACTTCACATAGACACTCACCCACATGACAAGGAACATTCACACACATCAATGTCCAGGAGGGTGTACACATCACTAGGACACTCTCACCACAGGTCCACTCAACTCATACACATCTGTGGGTACAGTCACCTGTCACACCGGGGGGACCACTGAATCACCTCAGGACAATAGCCAAAAAATGCCACCAAGGATTTGCCAGGCTGAATGTGCCATGCACTATGCAGTGAATGTCACAGTAAGCACAATGCAAGTGAGGAGTGCACACAGGAACTACACCATGCTCTGCATGAGAGACATACGCCTTTACCCCCCCTGGAACCCACTCTAAACAACATTGCATGTCTGTCACACCTGGACACGATGCCAGAAGTGACAGTCACAAAAAAGGTGCACAGTCAAAGGTAGTGGAGTCAGCACTCACCTGCTCCCCTGGTCTCCCATACAGCTTGGGGTACTGTGGGAGGAGGACATCCAGCAATGCCTCATTCTCCTCAAGTGTGAATGGCTGGGCCCTTCCACAGTACGCGACATGGTGCCAGAGGAAGCACAGACAGCAGCAGTGTGGTCGGCAGGAAAGTTGTGCAGGCGAGTGCCCTCTCATAGGTTTTGGCTGACTTATATCTGTCTTGCTGGGGGCTTTCAATTACAGGAGTACAGAGTGATTGGTCAGACTCATTTGCATCCTACGTTTCCTCCAATCCCTTTAAACATACACCAATGACACAAATTTGCATGGTTCAAATTTTGAGCATCATAGCAAGGCAAACACCACTTTGCAACATTGTAATTTTTGGGCCAACTGACTTTTCAAGCCCACATGATGGCCACATTGCAACTGAAATCTCTGTATCCATGACAACCAGCATGCATTTTGGGACTAATACTTGTCCCCTATGTAATTTTTTAATGCAAAAACATGTACGGTGCATTTCACACGTACCCGTACGCGTACGGCACCACTACAATTGTGATACGCACCGTACTCACACATCCATAGCATGGGTATGGTGCGTATCACTATTGTAGTGGTGCCGTAGGGGTATGCATGGTACGGGCCGTACACACGCTCTCAGAGCGTGTGAACGGTCCGTACCACGCGTACTCCTACGGCACCAATACTATAGTGATACGGGCCGTACACACACTCTCAGAGCATGTGTACGGTCCGTACCACGCGTACTCCTACGGCACCACTACTATAGTGATACAAGCTGTACACACGCTCTCAGAGCGTGTGTACGGTCCGTACCACGCATACTCCTATGGCACCACTACTATAGTGATACGAGCCATACACACGCTCTCAGTGTGTACGGGGTGTTTCACACGCTTACACTGGTGATAGGAGGCACACGTGAAAGGAATGGAGGTCTCCGACTCGCACAAGGCTGTACATCAAGTCATTGTCATTGCAGACTTTCATGTGCAGGGCCTAGGTGTGTCAGGCAGTGATATTGCACATGTCTTCTCATGTAGTTGCATAATTGATGTGTGATGACCTGTGTACACATGTCATGTGCAATGGGGCACTATGTGGCACACTTCCCCTTCACACTTTGCACATGTGTGCCTGTAGTACAAACGTGTCAAGCACAGCATCACTGGTATGGCACAGTCACCACCACCCGCAACTGTCCCCTGATGCCAGGGACAGGGACACTAACAATTGACATTTCACGATCAGCGTGCCCCGATGTGACTATGTCATGTGTGTGTCATGTGTTCCCATGAGCTTGCTGTTAGTGTTCCATCAACTACTTCTACTGTTGCTGCATCCAACATGTGTCTGTGTGGAGATGGACATGGCACACATCTACGCACACCATGCCACATGTGGATTCCCATGTAAGCAGGGTCTGTATGCATCGGACATCATATTTTCACATGAGGACATATCTGCGTCGTCTCAATGTCTGTGTTTTCTGTTTTCACATGTACCCCTTCATCGCAATGTGTTTGATCTGTACATTTGACATTCCATGTGACCTGTGCGTCTAGCTTGCCGTCAGCTGTCTGTATGAGATGACATCCTTTAAATGCAGCTATGTGGATGTATGTCACTCCTGTGATGTCTCTGGCTGTTCACTCAGACTGGCCCCCAGCTCGTTTCAGGGCATTTCATGTAAACTTGCCAATCAACGGGTGTATCTGGCTTTTCGTAGGAGTATCACCAAGCTGGCATACGTGTCCTGGATGTATTGCACAGACCAGACTCTGTATTTAGCTGATGTGTAGTAGCAGTTTAGCATGTGCTCTGTTCATTGACATTGATGTTGTTATGCTCTCAATCTTCGTTATTCAATTCAATTTTCTGCAGGGCACCGCCTGTCCCCCGACCAATGCCAGACTTGGCTGCCATGAGGGAACGTACCTGCATCCGACGTTACAGATTCACTCAACAGTTGATTGAGGACTTGACTGACAAGCTGGCACCACACCTACAACCGCGACACAGGTATCCTACTGCGCTGACCCCCAAGATGAAGGTGATGTCAGCCCTACATTTTTTTGCCACAGGTACGTTTTAATTCACCATAGCTGATGTTGGTGGCATGTCACAGACAATGTTCAGCCGTGTCCTGCGTGATGTTTTGGCAGCCATGTTGGAGCACCTTGATGAATTCATCCATTTTCCTACTCCTGAGGAGATGACAGGTGTCAAGGGTGATTTCTATGCCCTGGGAGGGATGCCCCATGTCATTGGGTCCATTGATGGGACACATGTGGCTTTGGTACCACCACAGGCACAGGAGGTAGCCTATTGCAACCGTAAACATTACCACTCTATAAATGCCCTTGTGGTGTGTCTTACCAACATGCTGATTTCCCATGTCTGTGGACGTTTTCCAGGGTCAGCACACAATGCCTACATCATGAGGCGTAGCAGGGTGCCACAAATGATGCTGCGGCTGCACAACGAATGAGCATGTCTTGTTGGTGGGTATACTCTGTTTGTCCTGTGTGTTGCGGTATCTTTGGCTCTTACAGCATCTCCTGACCAACTTATTTACTTGTTTCCATGTAGGGGACTCTGGCTATCCCAACATGCCATGGCTGATGACACCTCTCCGCAACCCAAGATCAGCTGCAGATCACCGGTACAACAATGCACACGGGCAGACCAGGCGAGTGATTGAGAGGACGTTTGGCCTCCTGAAGAGCTGATTCCGGTGCCTTCACAAGACAGGAGGGTCCCTCCCATATGCACCGGAGAAGGTCTGCAAAATCTTCCTCGTGTGCTGCATGCTGCACAACATGGCAGTGGAGAAGGCAGTGCCACTCATTCTGGAGCAGGATGAGTAGGAACATCCACCCGTGGAGGATGAAGGGCTTGGTCACGAGGCAAGTGAGGAGGAGGAGGAGAAGGAGGATATTCGTAGTCAGCTCATACGCAACTTCTTCTCATAATGGTGAGTCACTGGGTCTGAGTGTGCACGCTTGTAGCCTTGGGTGGCATTTGTTGCAATGTGTGTGTCCAGCTGACTGTATGCAAAGTGACTTAGATGTGTGTTCTGATGTGTCACTCAAGTGATGATGTCATTCCACACATTTTAGCAGAGACACTTTCTTTTAAATTTGCATTGGGACAACATTGTTCATGTTTAGTAAATGACCATGTATGCAGAGAAAAATCTTTTAGCTGACTTCTTGTGTGTCTGTAATTCCCAGGTTCTTGCGCATGTTGTCTGCTCATGTCATCGTTGTCCTCCTGCTATTCCTCATGAGTATTGCAACATGTGCTGAATCAGTGTTCCATGCACGGACATGGGGATATGTCATTTTGGGTAAGGATTGCAGCAAGGCATTTTGGGGGTGGTACGTGTTTGGAATGTGTGGGGACAGCTTCTGTGCATGTTGTGTTACCATGCATACATGTCTACTCACCATGGGGCACATAACATGTAGCATGACTCCCATGAATTGATAGTCACCCTTCATGACAGTCATCTGTAATGGATTTTGGATTCTGATAAAGGCATCAGTGTGTGTAAAACTTCCCTCTGAAACATACGGGATGCTACGGGTGCACATAGTGTGGGACATCCCCATAACAGGCTCAATGGGGAATTGCAGCCTCTCCGTCAATCAATCAATCAATCAATCATAACATTTGTATAGCGCGCTACTCACCCGGAGGGTCTCAAGGCGCTTGGGGTAGGGGGGGGGTCCGCTACTGCTCGAACAGCCAGGTCTTGAGTTGCTTCCTGAAGGAGAGGTGGTCTGAGGTCAGGCGGAGGTGGATGGGGAGGGAGTTCCAAGTCTTGGCTGCCAGGTAGGAGAAGGATCTTCCTCCCGTGGTGGCTTTTTGGATGCGTGGAACGGAGGCGAGGGTGAGGCTGGTCGATCGTAGCTGGTGAGTGGGAGTGTAGAAGGTCAGGCGGTTGTTGAGGTACCTGGGTCCCAGGTTGTGGAGTGCTTTGTGTGCGTGGGTGAGGAGTCGGAACGTGATTCTTTTGCTGACGGGGAGCCAGTGCAGGTCTCTCAGGTGTCCGGAGATGTGGCTGTGTCGGGGGATGTCCAGGATGAGTCCTACTGAGGCGTTCTGGACGCGTTGGAGTATTTTCTGCAGTTTGGTTGTGGTTCCTGCGTAGAGGGTGTTTCCGTAGTCCAGTCGGCTGGTGACGAGTGCCTGGGTGACCGTCTTCCTGGTTTCGGTGGGGATCCATCGGAAGATCTTTCGGAGCATGCGTAGGATGTTGAAGCATGACGAAGAGACGGCTTTGACTTTTCTGGTCATCGAGAGGGAGGAGTCCAGGATGAAGCCCAGGTTGCGCGCGTGGTCCTTTGATTTGGGTGCGCTGCCCAGGGCCGGGGGCCACCAGGAGTCGTCCCAGGCAGAGGGTGATGATCCCAGGATGAGGACTTCCGTCTTGTCTGAGTTCAGTTTCAGGCGGCTGTTCTTCATCCACTTGGCTAGGTCTTTCATCCCTTCGTGTAGGTTGGTTCTGGCGGTGGCAGGGTCGTTGGTGAGGGAGAGGATCAGCTGGGTGTCGTCGGCGTAGGAGATGATGTTGAGGTTGTGTTGGCGTGCGATGGCCACGAGGGGGCTCATGTAGATGTTGAAGAGTATGGGGCTGAGAGATGATCCTTGTGGTACGCCGCAGATGACTTCGGTGGCCTCGGATCTGAACGGGGGGAGGGGAACTCTCTGGGTTCTTCCTGTGAGGAACGAGATGATCCATTCAAGTGCCTTCTCTTGGATTCCGATGTTGTTGAGGCGCTGCACTAGGGTGTGGTGGCAGACAGTGTCAAATGCTGCGGAGAGGTCCAGGAGGATGAGGGCCGCTGTTTCCCTGTTGTCGAGTAGGGCTCGGATGTCGTCAGTGGCTGCGATGAGGGCGGTCTCGGTGCTGTGGTTGGCTCGGAAACCGGATTGCGAGTGGTCGAGGGATCCATTCGTCTCGGGGAAGGCGGCCAGCTGTCTGTTGACAGTCTTCTCGATGACTTTGGCAGGAAAAGGGAGGAGCGAGATGGGGCGGTAGTTTTTGAGGTCGGTGGGGTCCGCTGATGTTTTCTTCAGTAGGGCGCTGAGTTCGGCATGCTTCCAGCTCTCCGGGAAGGTGGCGGTGTTGAAGGAGCAGTTGATGATATCCCGAAGATGGGGTACGATGACGGAGTCGGCCTTGTTGAAGACGTGGTGGGGGCAAGGGTCGGTTGGTGATCCGGAGTGGATGGTGTTCATCGTGCGGATGGTGTCTTCGGTGCTGATCGGGGTCCAGGCGTGGAGGGTGGTGGCGGGGGGCGTTGGTTCGGTGGTAGGGTGCGTGGGCTGTGTGCTGAAGCTGTTGTGTATGTCTGCGATCTTGTTGTGGAAGAACGAGGCGAGGGAGTTGCAGAGGTCTTGCGAGGGAGTGATGTTGTTGTTTCCGGAGTGTATGAGTAGTTCGGCAACATGCATGCAGTTCTTCATGGCTAATAATCTCTATTGTGCATGAAGTCCATGGTTGTGTATGTATTTGGGCAGGTTGCTCCCCCCAACGGGCCGTCAACGCCTGCTGAGGGTGTGTCTCCTGTGTGCAGCTCGGCCTTCTGTTTCCTGATCCTGTGTCAGTCATCTTTGGTGATTGTTCATCCATTTTCTCTGGGTGAGCCATGAGTAACCTGACACTCCTTCCTTTACGTATGCCTGTTGCAGTTGTCCTTTCTGACATCCTTGTCTTTGTGTGCTACTTTCGGCCTAGTTTCCAGTACACGCCGCCTGCTGCTGCTGCCTCTGTGGCAAGCTTTCTCGAGGGTGCGGCAGTTCCTCTTGGAGCTCTTGAGTTCGTCGGTGAACCAGGGGGCTTTCTTGCTGCCGAGTCTGCTGGGGGGGGTCTTCGGTGGAGCCAGGTCATCTGCGCAGGTAGTGATCCACTGTGTGAGGTTGTTGGCTGCTTGGCTGGGGTCCGTTGTTCTGGCGGGGGTGATCTGGGTCAGGGATGTGGTGAGCTGGTCGGAGGTGATCTTGTTCCAGCTCCTGCGGGGAACCTGTTGTGGGTGGTGGTGGGTGGTGGTCTTTCGGAAGCTGAAGTGGACGCAGCTGTAGTCTGTCCAGTGAAGTCCGGTGGCGTGGCTGAAGGAGATGTACTTGCTGGATGAGAAGACGGGGTCAAGCGTGTGTCCGGCGTAGTGGGTGGGGGTGGTCACCAGTTGCTTGAGTCCGAGGTTGGCGAGGTTGTCCAGCAGGGTGGTGGTGTTGCTGTCATTGTTGTTCTCCAGGTGGAAGTTGAGGTCCCCTAGGAGGATGTAGTCGGCGGAGGGGAGGGCATGCGGGCTGATGAAGTCTGCGATGTCTTCGCTGAAGTGTGTGCGGGGTCCAGGGGGTCTGTAGATGAGGGTGCCTCTGAGGGTGGTCTTGGGGTCGGTGTGGATCTGGAAGTGCAGGTGTTCGGGGGCTGTGAGGGTGTTGTCTGTGTTGGTTGTGATGCGGATGGTGTTTCTGTGGACGATGGCGATGCCTCCTCCGGTCTGGTTGACGCGGTCCCTCCGGGTGATCTTGTAACCGTCCGGGATGGCGATGGCGATGTCGGGCGCTGAGGAGGCGTTCATCCAGGTTTCCGTGAGGAAGTTGATGTCTGGAGATGTGGTGTCGAGCAGGTTCCAGAGTTCTATGGCGTGTCTGTGGACGGAGCGGGTGTTGAGCAGGATGCACTTCAGGTGGTTGCTGCTGGGGGTCAGCTTGGCGGGTGCCGCGCAGGTCCGGAGGCAGGTGAACTTGCAGGTTCGGCAGGTGAAGGGTCCGTGGGTGCGTCTCGGGGTGGCTCCATGTGCAGCAGGAGGTGTTTGGCTCATCCCCTTAACTTGTGTGCCAGCTCATTTGGATTTACAACATCCGTGTTGTGAAGGGGGTGTCCAGCGTAGGTCCCACATGTTCAGTCAAATGACCTCTGAGTCTGTTCATATTGATGCATTTCCCTTAGTGTGAGTTTGAGTAATAAAGGTGTTCCTCACCCTCCAAAGTGCCTCATCTCTGTCAATGCAGGTCTCTTGCCACTTTGCATGCATCATCTCTGGCATAGTTGTCAAAGATTGTGCATATGAGTGTATGTGTAGTTCGGCAACATGCATGCAGTTCTTCATGGCTAATAATTTCTATTGTGCATGAAGTCCATGGTTGTGTATGTATTTGGGCAGGTTGCTCCCCCCAACGGGCCATCAACGCCTGCTGAGGGTGTGTCTCCTGTGTGCAGCTCGGCCTTCTGTTTCCTGATCCTGTGTCAGTCATCTTTGGTGATTGTTCATCCATTTTCTCTGGGTGAGCCATGAGTAACCTGACACTCCTTCCTTTACGTATGCCTGTTGCAGTTGTCCTTTCTGACATCCTTGTCTTTGTGTGCTACTTTCGCCCTAGTTTCCAGTACACGCCGCCTGCTGCTGCTGCCTCTGCGGCAAGGGCCCACCAAGTTCCCGGATTCTGCAACCCACACGCCTCCAAGATGCTCCTCCCTTCCTCCCTCCACCCATTCATTAGGCTGTCATCAGCTAGTCTGTGCCACTGTTGCGGCCACGCCGTGCCAAAGGCAGGACCGTCAGCGCATGCAACGTGCACATTGCACGACCCTCATGCCCATGCATGACCCACATCACACAACAGTCTCATGTTGCAGCCACCCTCCAAGCAATGTCCAACCGAAAATCAACCGCCTGCTCTCAGGCATACCCTAAGCGCACACACGACACCTTCGCATGCTGAGTGTACAACTCCAACTGCCAACACAGCACTGCTCCGCCTTCCAGGCCCTGTCACACCAACCAGGTCATATCCCTCCTACTCCACACCGGCTCCATCCAACAGCGCGCCATTGGACTCTGTTACCTCCTCAACACAACAGGCCCACACATCACCTTCATGACAGTGACCTGGATGAAAGCATCCTCAGCACACAACTTCTTCATTGCCATCTCAGACGGATACAAGAGCACCCACAGGGACGGCACTAACAATCCCGGAGGATGAACTGATATCTATTCACAAGTACGCACTCAGGGTCACAAATCCGGTTTGGCACAAACCCCCTGCAAACCCTCAGAGTAACACTCATCTACAGATCTCCAGGCCTACATCCACAATTCCGCAAAGCCATTAACACGTCCATATTCATGCACGCCCTCACATCCACAAGATACATGTGGCTGTGGGCCAGGAACTTCTGGCTGGATGAGAACCACACCAGCATCCATCATTGGACCATCCACATTAGCATCCACGTCTCCAACAAGCAACACACTGCCACACACCCCGCTACCAATCCCCCAAAGATGCTTGATGTAAGTCAACACAGACATGCTGTGTGGGACACTGGAACCAACACCACCGCCACACCCAGCAACCTCACACACTGGATCAGCAACTGATCAGACAATCTAGCCACATTGACGGACTTTCCTGTGACGCACAACAACAATTAAGCCACCTGGGACAAGGCAGACCTACTGGACTCATACACATCTAGCAGGACTCTTGTGCACAGCTTGCACCACAAATAACCATCAGTGGCCTTACAACCCTGGAAAACGGCACACACAGCCATCACCATATCATCAGCAAGGACAATTGGAGATCCTTCATATGGGGCCGAGGCAAAAAAACGCACGACATCAAGGAGCTCATCAGCATTGTGAGTGCACTGACATCAGCTCTCCATCCAAAAGAAACCCCACCCCTGCAAGGCTGAGCCAATCCCTTGCAACTTTCTACCACTGCAAGCTCATGGACATACACCCCAGCCTTGGCAGACAGAGGCAGACAGCACTATTATACGCGGGACCAACCCCCCTCAGGTTTTGGACTTCCATCATCAGGAAATACAACACCCGGCTCATGTGCAACATTCCCTGGGGATCTCCATCAGGCCCCTTCCCATACAACATCTCAACCACATCATTCCCCATCCTTGTAGCCCCCGTCCAGCACATCATGTATGTATCATTGGAGTTAGCCATATTCCATGGTAGATAGAGGCATGCAGTGACCCAGGCCCTTCTTAGGCAACGGACGGTAGGAACGCAGGCTCTCAAGGAACATCACTGTGTTTCACTAGCCAGCAAATGTCATCAGGAAGACAGTCAACGAGCAACTGACAAACTTTCTACACGCAAAGAACTCCAGGCAACCTGCACAAGACCATCTTCCACAGTAATCACCCCACTGCAACCGTCATCATTTCCACCAACACCGACAACTTTGCCCCGCTCAACAATGGTGAGGCCACCCCCCTTGACCTCTCCACAGCATTATACACGATGTGCTCACACACTGTCAGCTCACACATCTCCAACACTAGTATCCAGAGGATGGACCAGGATGAAATCACCAAGTAGCTCACCAGCAAGGCCATGGGAGTGGGACTCAAGCCTTATGCATGTAGTACAGTGGCGTCATCTGGCACATGGCCCAGGGCTTATCTCTCAGTGTGTCAATCTTCAATGTGTCCATGGCCCCCTCTCCACCATCACATGTGCACACAACCTCATCATCATCTCGAATGCCATTGACAGCCAGCTGCTCCTCACCCTCTCCAAATACACAGCCATTGCCAGTTCCAACCTTCAAGAAGGCATGAGGTCCGTTGATGAATGGCTGAACATCAGCCACCGAAGGCTGGACTTGGCCAGGACTGAGGTAATCATCTGAGGATTGTCCCCTTACAGCTGGGTCAACTCCTTGTGTCCCACCCGCCAGGGCACTGCACCAGCACCCAGTGGCCACGCACGCAAGATGGTGTGCATCATGGACTCGTCGCTCACAATTGCCATGCAACTCACCAGCATCTGTACCTCATGCTGCAACACCCTCCGTATGATGCACATGATCCACAGATAGATCCACTCCAAGGCAAGACAGACCGTCCCCCAGGTCCACGACACCAGCCATGTCAACTACAGCCCCACTCTCTACAGAGCAAGAACAGCCAAAGTCCCTGAGAACTTGTCCACATCCAGGGTGCATCTGCACACCTCAGCTTCAGTATCCCGCGCCCCAGCCACATCACCGTCCACCTGAGATAGCTGCAATGGATCACTGTCTGCTGCAGGATGACCTTCAGACTCCTCACCCACACTCAGGAGGCAGTCCACAACCACAGACCCCAAACCAACCTTGGACGTCTGTCATCCAAGACCCCGTTGGGCCAACTCTGTGCATCCAACCTTGCCCTGGCCACCATTCTTCACATCCACCGAACTCCAGCATGCAGGAGATAGTTCTCCCACTTGGCAAAACATACCTGGGACTCCCTCTCCGGGAACCTCCACATGAGCCATGACCTCTACGCCTTAATGATACTCTTCCAAATAGGTCTGTCCGCACAGTATTGCAAGCCCCCCCTCAGCAGCTTGAGTCCATCACAGGTGAGTATGGTGCTCCATGTCTGTATTGGATGATACATTGTGACCCATGTGTGTCCTGTACTGGACTCATATCCCAGGGTAGCAGGAGTTAGTTCAACACTCCGGTGTAGTAATCAAGTCCACACTGGTAGGTATGATTCAGATGATTTATTCAGGTTAGTTGCAGGATCAATAATACAGGCAGTGTAGAGCAAGAGTTAAGCCAGATTAAGCCAGTGAAGAGCCAGAGAAGAGCCCTTAAAGAGCCCCACCAGGAGCAGCCAGCCAGGCGCTCAGCCCATCTCCAACTGTGTGTTTCACAGATCAACAATCCACATGACATCATCACCCAGTGTTCCACTGATGGAGAAGTAAATAGGAAGAAACACACTGTACCAAGATATAACATATCCTCCTTCCTTCCAAACGAATAACCAAACAAAGAAATAAAGAATCAGATAAAGAGCTCAGAAGAACTAAACTAAATAAAAGGATACCAGGGCGAACAGAGCGAAGGTAGAAAAAGAGAAAATAAGCAAAGTTCTTAAGGAAACAGAAAACAAGCAAAGGTCTTAAAGAAACAAATAACCTAACTTGTTTCCCATCCTCCTTTCTACAAATGAGAAAAAAAAAACGTCAATGAGTACTCCCTCTGCACTCCAACTGGCCAGGTGGGTGTGCGAGAGAGCAATCACATCAGTAAGAACAACATGACAGAGAAGACGAAGAATGCGTAAGATTAATCATGCTTCCCTGTGATAGAATTAAAGATAACAAAACATTTTTAACAGCACTGGGTAAAACAACAGAGAAAGAACATAGCACCCAGTGAACATAAAGTTAAAGCGCAAGGCGACTTACATTAACAGAAACGTGAAGCGCAGGGCGGCTTACACACAAAAGAAAAAAAACATGAAGCGCAGGGCGACTTATGCATACATAACATGAAGCGCAAGGCGGCTTATACTAACATGAAGTGCAGGGCGACTTATACACAACCTTAACGTGAGGCGCAGGGCGGCTTACACACAAAATGCAAAACACATGAAGCGCAGTGCGGCTTATACATAGACATAACGTGAGGCGCAGGGCGGCTTATACACAGAAGAACAAATGCAGCGCAGGGCGACTTATACATAACAAAAGACATGAGACGCTGGGCGGATTACACATAGTCCAAACATGAGACGCAGGGCGATTTAAACACAGGACAAAAATAACATGCACAGGATAGTGGGAAAAACCCCACAACACACCTCCGGAGAGGTCAAGAAACTGTGCCTAGAAACACGGGACACACGTCCGTGCGACGCACCTCAACTAGAGGTCAACTGATGTGCACCTAAAAGTGGGACAAGACCCCAAAACACACCTCGCGGAGAGGTACATAGATTGTGCACGATTGTGCACTGTGTGGTAAATTAAAAACCTGCTGCCAAACAAAATGTGCACTGTGTGACCACTGCTCACATGTAACGAAAACACAACATAACTGGTTCTGGAGATTGACTCGTCACACAATTAAAAGATTACTGAGCAGTGACATACATTGTACCATTAGAGAACATTGTAAACTACTAAATTAGACCTTCCAATAAAAAACTTGTCATAAAAAAAATGATGGTACATAGGCCATGGAGCTTCAAGCTCGTAGTGTAAAGCAAAACGGATCCCCATTATTTAAAGTTCACAGGTGCTCAAATAATTTAGAAAAGGCACTATAAACTTAACACTTGTAAAATGTCATTGGTGTGCCTGTCACCGTGGTAGGAACAGGCAGACAAAACTGGACCCAACAGAACAACTTTGAGATGATGAAACTGATTCACAGCGGAAACCCTTGCAGCAATATACCAACATCTCCTTTCTATGTCATTATCCTTTATATCGACACTACTGTTCCTGGGGCATTAGGACCTCTTGCCGATCTCAAGGCAGCACTGCTGACAGTAAACCTCAAATATACGTAGGGAGCAAAAAGTACCTTCAATAGTTGAATGTCTCCCAGGAAGAGAGTGAAAGACCATATTTCACCATGTTGCTGCGTCACAGCGTGACCGGAGGTCGGATCATGTTGTTGAAACTTTATTGACAACGGTTGGCAAAGAAGCAACAAACTCCGGTGGTGCCTGCATGCACTCTCGCTACAATTGCGCTGAGCCTTGTAGACTAGATTACTGCCAAACAAAAGATGGCGGCACGCACAGTGACGCTGTGCCGGGTGGCTCACGGCACGCTCTTGCTGCCAACACGACTGTCGAGAAGAAGCGAACTCTCAGGACGTCATGAAGAGATCATGAACAACTGCGCGCGACAAAAACAAGGTAAGCAGCTCGAGCTGCATTTGAATTTTGAATCGCCTCACAACTGATAAAATAAATATTTCCCTCGCAGGAAACAACCATTGGTAGAAACAAAAATAAACACACTCCGTGTATGTCCCCACACTTGCCACATGTAAAAAAAAAAAACGGCGAAAACACAAAGCCAAGTAATTGAAAATTAAAACAGGACAAATGGGAACATGTCTATGAAGCGCTGGTAGGAAAAAGCGTTAATAATGTCACTCATCCAATTCCTCAGAAAGACAAAATCTTGCATGTTAACACAGTCATGGATGATCCTTACAGACAAAACCGGAGGCGAAAATTTAAATAGCCACTGGTTACCTTAGTTAATGAGGCACTGTTGCAGCGTGGCTTTACTACAATGGTTGAGAAATAATTACTTCTGGCACATGTAGACCGCTTTGATGAAGAAATACAGCATGCTTAGCGAAGAGTTGTCTATTGAAAAACAGGACAGCAAACAGAGCTTTTGAGACTGGAACCGCACTTGTGATGTTGTGGGAACAACAAGCAGACAAGAACTGGTGCTTTGATACGCAGACACTATGTGCTGTAAAATGAAACAGCACTTGACAAAAGCGTTGGGCTTACCCCCTAGAGGGCACAGCAGACAACAGAGGCTTACCCACTCTGGAGGGCACAGCAGACAGCAGAGGCTTACCCTCCCTTGAGGGCACAGCAGATAGAGACTTGAGCTGCAGTTAAGAAAGGAACTTGCACTGTAAAACTTTGTTCCTTGCACGTTGATACACTGTAGGAACAGCAGAAACAGCCTTTTCCAGATGCAGTGTGAACAGCAGGCAGAGGCTTAAGCTGTGCAGAAACTGGAACTGGCACTGTAGAGTTGAGGGCGACCGCTGTAGTGGTCACTGGTGGGGCTGATGTGTTGCCAGTAGATAAGTAAGTGCAGCTGTAGACAGAGGAGTTGCTTTATCTTCAGAGTAGGTACTCTTAATGTCCTCAGAGGTAGCAGAAGCAGGTTCTTAGTTTCAATTCGTCGCCAAAAATATGTAGTAATCAAGTCCACACTGGTAGGTATGATTCAGATGATTTATTCAGGTTAGTTGCCGGATCAATAATACAGGCAGTGTAGAGCAAGAGTTAAGCCAGATTAAGCCAGTGAAGAGCCAGAGAAGAGCCCTTAAAGAGCCCCACCAGGAGGGGGAACAACCTTTACAACGCAACTTTTACAACGCACTACACTTACAACGCATTTTTTACAACGCAACATCCACTACAACGCATTCCATTACATAGCATGACACTACAGCGCATTTTTAAAAACTACCTTTACAACGCATTCCATTACATCGCATACTACCTTTACAACGCATACCATTACAACGCATAATATTACACTACACTATCCAAACTTACCCTACTGTTGCACCCCCTGGAGTTAGAATAGTAATTTTTACCCCTATACTATCCAACACTTACCCTAATGATGCACCCCCTGGAGTTAGAATAGTAATTTTTACCCCTATACTATCCAACACTTACCCTACTGTTGCACCCCCTGGAGTTAGAATAGTAATTTGTACCCCTATACTATCCAACACTTACCCTACTGTTGCACCCCCTGGAGTTAGAATAGTAATTTTTACCCCTATACTATTCAACACTTACCCTACTGTTGCACCCCCTGGAGTTAGAATAGTAATTTTTACCCCTATACTATCCAACACTTTCACCACTGTTGCACCCCCTGTAGTTAGAATAGCAATTATTACCCCTATACTATCCAACACTTTCCCTACTGTTGCACCCCTTGGAGTTAGAATAGCAATTTTTACCCCTATACTATCCAACACTTAGCCTACTGTTGCACCCCCTGGAGTTAGAATAGTAATTTTTACCCCTATACTATCCAACACTTACCCTACTGTTGCACCCCCTGGAGTTAGAATAGTAATTTTTACCCCTATACTATCCAACACTTACCCTACTGTTGCACCCCCTGGAGTTAGAATAGTAATTTTTACCCCTATACTATCCAACACTTACCCTACTGTTGCACCAACTGGAGTTAGAATAGTAATTTTTACCCCTATACTATCCAATACTTACCTTAAATGCAATTTAATATTATGCGTTGTAATGGTATGCGTTGTAAAGGTAGTTTGTGATGTAATGGAATGCGTTGTAAAGGTAGTTTTTAAAAATGCGTTGTAGTGTCATGCTATGTAATGGAATGCGTTGTAGTGGATGTTGCGTTGTAAAAAATGCGTTGTAAGTGCATGCGTTGTAAAAGTGTGCGTTGTAACGACATACATCCCACCAGGAGCAGCCAGCCAGGCGCTCAGCCCATCTCCAACTGTGTGTTTCACAGATCAACATTCCACATGACATCATAACCCAGTGTTCCACTGATGGAGAAGTAAATAGGAAGAAACACACTGTACCAAGATATAACATCCGGCATAGTTTGACATTTGCCCACACTTATGTTGTGGACTCATGCAAAATGACTGCAACATCTAATTAAAGAAATTTAGTTTTATTCTCGGTGGGGGGCGTGTTTTGTGGGAAAAAATAGGTGCTATACAATGTGCCTAGAATCCAAAGTTCACAGGGGGAGATGGGATCCTTGGCAATTGAAGTCATCAGAGTCCAGAACACAGTGTTTGTCATCATTGGTCAGACTGTGACCAGCAAGTCCATGTGGCAGAGAATGACAGTGAATGAGGTGATTCTGTTGCGCCTGAAGGCCAGGTGCCAGGCAAGGTGACCTGGGAGATGTGGATGGGCCGCTGCCTCTCATGGTCTTTTCTGTGGATGACCCACCTTCCTCGCGGGACCCTCAGATGCAGGCCTTGACGATGCTTGGGACGCTCCGTCGGACAAATCCTCCTCCTCCTCCCTCCCTGTGGCTGGTGGTGGTCTTCGCTTGGTGGCACAGGGAGGGTTGCCCATTTTGTCGGCGATCCGACGGAGTGAACGGCTTATGTCCGTTTGCACCGCCAGGTGCTCAGCCAGTCTTGCCTCCATCCGTCCTTGGTGTTCTTGTTGACTGGCGTGTTGCTCGGCCTGCTGGTTCTTAATCTCTGTGAGAGTCTCCACACCCTGGATGGTGGCCCTGGTGTCACGCCGGCATGCGTCTATGATGTTGCGTATGTGTGACATACCGGTCCCTTCAGCTGGCTGGTCAGGTTCTCGCCTCCGCCTGCCTCCACTCCCACCACCCCTACCCACATGAGCCTGGCCTGCCGTTGTGGGCACATCGGGTCTACGGGACCCCTGAGGGATGGCAGTTGCGGGGTTGTCAGCCTCCTCCTGGGTGCCCGGAGAACCTTGTTCCTCCAGGTCAGACTGGCTCAGTTGTTCAGTGTGGGCAGGGCTCCTGAGTGTCTCCTGGGATGTGGCAGGAATGGGAGTGGTGGTTGGCACAGATGTTCCTGAAGCAGGTGCTGCAGGGGCTTGGACATGCAGAGTGTTGAGAGGCGTCGCTGCCAGTGGGCTCAGGTTCCTCCCGAGCCTGGGACTGTGATTCTTCACCCCCATTGTTGGGGGGAGATTCATCAGGTTGCCCTGCGTGTGAGAGAGAGACAATGTTAATGCTGTTTCATGTGACAACCATGTTACATACATATTCAAGTTGGCACAGTTCCTCCAGGTAGTTGTATGTGCCTAGCATTCTCCTCAATGTTCACTTGTGGATGGGTATGTTGCGGGGGACAGATTGATATGTTCTCCTGAGTGTTTGACATGTAGATTTTTGGCTTGGATGCTTCTTTGGCTATGGATTGATCTTGTTGTGTCACATGTCCATTGTGAGAGTGGGTAAATCCATCGCCTGCCCCGGGGGTGTGTGCTTGTGTAAGGGGTGTGTGTGACAGGGCCTGCTGGTGGGTGTAGTGTGATTTGGCAGTGGGTCTCCCAGGTGATGTATCTGTCCCTCCATGGAGCATGCTGCCATAACAGTGAGTGTGAGTTCCTGTCCTAGATATCTGAGCTTGTTGTGTTGGTGTTTGAGTTTGCAGTGGTCACAGGAGGGCCTTGTGCTGCCTACAGCAGGGCCAAGTGTCAGCTACCTTGTCAGTACTTTGCCAGTCCCTGTGCATTGAGCATGGTGCATGGGTATGTACCTGGGCCATATGGGCTGAGGGCAATGGTGTCTGATTCAGAGTTGAACAATGTGTTTTATGAACCCCACCCTCCCAGCATCCCGGACATCCAGTCTTGGGTTAGTGCTTTGTGTAACCTGGGACATGGCATGGCCTTGCTTTGTGAATGGGGCATACACATGTTAGTGGCATGAGCATTGTTTTTGAGTGTGGTTGTGTCCGGTGAGGGCTTGGGGGCAGTTGCGTGCATTTTGTGTAGTTGGGGTGTGGATGCCATTTCCCCCATGTTCCATGAGTTGTTTGTGTACTCACCAGGCTCTGGAAGTCCTTGAAGTCTGTGTACTCCCACCGGCGGAAGCTGGGCCATCACCTTCTCCTCCCTGGGATGGTAATGTACCGGTCTGCGGAGCAGCCCACCTCCAATGATGTTGCTCTGGGCATATTCCTCGTTCATTTTCCGCTTGACTGCCCTCCGCAGATCGTACCACCTGGCTTGGCATTCATTCCTGGTCCTTCTGATGGGTGCAACAGCATTCACCCTATCGACGATCCTCTGCCACAGGCGTGATTTTTCGGCTATGCTGGTCTGTCTGACCAATGTTCCAAAGAGCTGTGGCTCGACTCTGATGACTTAGTTGACAAGGATGTCCAGCTCCTCCCTTGTGAACTTTGAATTCTTGTCTGTTGGCATGGTGTGGGGTGAGGGTGTGGATGGTTGTGGGTGTGAATGTGAAGGTGTGTGTGGGAATGTGAAGAGGGGGTATGTGTGAAGGAGTATGTGTGAAGGTGTATATGTTAAGGTGTATGGGTGCAGTTGTTGGGGTGTGCTCTGTAGCTACAGTGAGTCTGTTGCAAAGGCTCATGGTTTGTGTGTGTGGGCCCTTTTTGTTGGTCCATTTGTGGGTGTGCCTGAGTTTGAAATTTTGGTGGGTGTGTTATAAGAGGTGGTTGTGAGTTTGGGCCTCTGTTTGCCTGTTTGGATGTGCCAGGTCAGCAATTTTGATGTTTTTTCTACTGTAGATGTGTTTTGTGGTGTTGTGCGAGTCGAATTCACCCTCCTTGTGCTGTTTTACAGTGTCCTGGTTCAGTACGAGTCGTTTTCGCGTATGTAAGTTGTGTACAAACGCGATGTTGTTGTACCGTGCTCGCATATGCAATGTTGTTGTAAGGTCCGTACATACGCGATGCTGGGGGACTGGGCTGTGGTACGGTGCGTCCAAGTACGGGGCTGGGGTACGGTGCGTCCAAGTACGGGGCTGGGGTATGGTGCGTCCAAGTACGGGGCTGGGGTACGGTGCTGGGGTACGTTGCGTCCAAGTACGGGGCTGGGGTACGGTGCGAACAAGTACAGGGCTGGGGTACGGTGCTGGGGTACAGTGGGTATAAGTACGGGGCTGGGGTACGGTGCGTACAAGTACGGGGCTGGGGTACGGTGCGTTTGAAGTCATCAGAGTCCAGAAAACAGTGTTTGTCATCATTGGTCAGACTGTGACCAGCAAGTCCATGTGGCAGAGAATGTCAGTGAATGAGGTGATGCTGTTGCACAGGAAGGCCAGGTGCCAGGCCAGGTGACCTGGGAGATGTGGATGGGCCGCTGCCTCTCATGGTCTTTTCCATGGATGACCCACCTTCCTCGCGGGACCCTCAGATGCAGGCCTTGACGATGCTTGGGACGCTCCGTTGTCGGCGATCCGACGGAGTGAACGGCTTATGTCCGTTTGCACCGCCAGGAGCTCAGCCAGTCTTGCCTCCATCCGTCCTTGGTGTTCTTGTTGACTGGCGTGTTGCTCGGCCTGCTGGTTCTTAATCTCTGTGAGGGTCTCCACTACCTGGCTGATGGCCCTGGTGTCACGCCGGTATGCGTCCATGATGTTGCGTATGTGTGACATACCGGTCCCTTCAGCTGGTTGGTCAGGTTCTCGCCTCCGCCTGCCTCCACTCCCACCACCCCTGCCCACACGAGCCTGGCCTGCCGTTGTGGGCACATCGGGTCTACGGGACCCCTGAGGGATGGCAGTTGCGGGGTTGTCAGCCTCCTCCTGGGTGCCCGGAGAACCTTGTCCCTCCAGGTCAGACTGGCTCAGTTGTTCAGTGTGGGCAGAGCTCCTGGGTGTCTCCTGGGATGTGGCAGGAATGGGAGTGGTGGTTGGCACAGATGTTCCTGAAGCAGGTGCTGCAGGGGCTTGGACATGCAGAGTGTTGAGAGGCGTCGCTGCCAGTGGGCTCAGGTCCCTCCCGAGCCTGGGACTGTGATTCTTCACCCCCATTGTTGGGGGGAGATTCATCAGGTTGCCCTGCGTGTGAGAGAGAGACAATGTTAATGCTGTTTCATGCGACAACCATGTTTCATACATATTCAAGTTGGCACAGTTCCTCCAGGTAGTTGTATGTGCCTAGCATTCTCCTCAATGTTCACTTGTGGATGGGTATGTTGCGGGGGACAGATTGATATGTTCTCCTGAGTGTTTGACATGTAGATTTTTGGCTTGGATGCTTCTTTGGCTATGGATTGATCTTGTTGTGTCACATGTCCATTGTGAGAGTGGGTAAATCCATTGCCTGCCCCGGGGGTGTGTGCTTGTGTAAGGGGTGTGTGTGACAGGGCCTGCTGGTGGGTGTAGTGTGATTTGGCAGTGGGTCTCCCAGGTGATGTATCTGTCCCCCAAATGGCGCATGCTGCCATGACAGTGAGTGTGAGTTCCTGTCCTAGATATCTGAGCTTGTTGTGTTGGTGTTTAAGTTTGCAGTGGTCACAGGAGGGCCTTGTGCTGCCTACAGCAGGGCCAAGTGTCAGCAACCTTGTCAGTACTTTGCCAGTCCATGTGCATTGAGCATGGTGCATGGTGCATGGGTATGTACCTGGGCCATATGGGCTGAGGGCAATGGTGTCTGATTCAGAGTTTAACAATGTGTTTTATGAACCCCACCCTCCCAGCATCCCGGACATCCAGTCTTGGGTTAGTGCTTTGTGTAACCTGGGACATGGCATGGCCTTGCTTTGTGAATGGGGCATACACATGTTAGTGGCATGAGCGTTGTTTTTGAGTGTGGTTGTGTCCGGTGAGGGCTTGGGGGCAGTTGCGTGCATTTTGTGTAGTTGGGGTATGGATGCCATTACCCCCATGTTCCATGAGTTGTTTGTGTACTCACCAGGCTCTGGAAGTCCTTGAAGTCTGTGTACTCCCACCGGCGGAAGCTGGGCCATCACCTTCTCCTCCCTGGGATGGTAATGTACCGGTCTGCGGAGCAGCCCACCTCCAATGATGTTGCTCTGGGCATATTCCTCGTTCATTTTCCGCTTGACTGCCCTCTGCAGATCGTACCACCTGGCTTGGCATTCATTCCTGGTCCTTCTGATGGGTGCAACAGCATTCACCCTATCGACGATCCTCTGCCACAGGCGTGATTTTTCGGCTATGCTGGTCTGTCTGACCAATGTTCCAAAGAGCTGTGGCTCGACTCTGATGACTTCGTTGACAAGGATGTCCAGCTCCTCCCTTGTGAACTTTGAATTCTTGTCTGTTGGCATGGTGTGGGGTGAGGGTGTGGATGGTTGTGGGTGTGAATGTGAAGGTGTGTGTGGGAATGTGAAGAGGGGGTATGTGTGAAGGAGTATGTGTGAAGGTGTATATGTTAAGGTGTATGGGTGCAGTTGTTGGGGTGTGCTCTGTAGCTACAGTGAGTCTGTTGCAAAGGCTCATGGTTTGTGTGTGTGGGCCCTTTTTGTTGGTCCATTTGTGGGTGTGCCTGAGTTTGAAATTTTGGTGGGTGTGTTATAAGAGGTGGTTGTGAGTTTGGGCCTCTGTTTGCCTGTTTGGATGTGCCAGGTCAGTCATTTTGATGTTTTTTCTACTGTAGACGTGTTTTGTGGTGTTGTGCGAGTCGAATTGACCCTCCTTGTGCTGTTTTACAGTGTCCTGGTTCAGTACGAGTCGTTTTCGCGTATGTAAGGTGTGTACATACGCGATGTTGTTGTACCGTGCTCGCATACGCAATGTTGTAGTAAGGTCCGTACATACGCGATGCTGGGGGACGGGGCTTTGGTACGGTGCGTCCAAGTATGGGACTGGGGTACGGTGCATCCAAGTACGGGGCTGGGGTACGGTGCGTCCAAGTATGGGGCTGGGGTACGGTGCTGGGGTACGTTGCGTCCAAGTACGGGGCTGGGGTACGGTGCGAACAAGTATGGGGCTGGGGTACGGTGCTGGGGTACAGTGCGTACAAGTACGGGGCTGGGGTACAGTGTGTACAAGTACGGGGCTGGGGTACGGTGCGTACAAGTACGGGGCTGGGGTACGGTGTGTACAAGTACGGGGATGGGGTACGGTGCATACAGGTATGGGGCTGGGGTACAGTGCTGGGGTACGGTGCGTCCAAGTACGGGACTGGGGTACGGTGCTGGGGTATGGTGCATCCAAGTACAGGGCTGGGGTACGGTGCTGGGGTACGGTGCGTACAAGTACGGGGCTGGGGTACGGTGCATCCAAGTACGGGGCTGGGGTACGGTGGGGTCATGTGACGGTACAGTGCTGACATACAGGGGGGTACGGTGCTGACATACGGGGGTACGTGCAGACATATGCGGGGGCCGGGGGCTGTACGACTCGTATCCCGGGCACAAGTTTACCCGGGATACGAGTGGTACAGAGTTCGCTTCGTACGGGACGTTTTACATACGCTTGTGTATTCGGAAGGGCGGTGCGGATCGTACTTGTGCGCTGGGACTTCAGTTTTACGATTTGTACGTAAAACTGTCCGGGTACGTCTCGTAGTCCTTTTCCTGATACGAATCGTATGTATTTTTCACGTACGAATCGTACTTCACCGGAGGGACGGGACTTGTACGATTCGTACTTAAAAATAAACGGATACGAGTAGTACGGGAATTTTTTTTACCCGGCACCTAAATGTAAAGTGTTTCTTTTTTATATTTGCTTGTGTTTTAAATAAAATATTTTATCATTTGAGTATTCGATTGATGAATGCCTGTTTCTGAATGCTTTGTGTATTATTTTGCAAATCATTGAAAATGCTTTGCAGGGGTCCCCACCGTCCAATAATGACTCGGTGGGGATTCCAAGATTCCAATATTAATTCAGTGAGGGCCCCAGGTTCCAGTAATGATTAAGTACAGGTCCATGGAAGTCAAAAGGTTAAGAACAACTGCTATAATCAATGGGTACAGGTTTAAAAAAACTCAAAGACATAAGTCAGGTAGAACAAATTCTCAGCAACCAGATGGTGGATACCCACAAAGAGGTCCATTAGGATGGCAGGCGGAAAATCACCCCGACCGCCATGGAAGTGGAAAACAACTGCCCGCCGGCACCGTGGGAAAACCGGCAGCCAAATTAGGATTAACCGCCAAAAAAATCTGACCGCGGCGGAACGAGGCCAAGAAAAAACACCAGTAGCGGGCAGAGATGGCCAAAATCCATCCGCGGCAGACAGAATCGAGGCAGAAAAACACCAACCAGCAAGTATAGCGGAGACACAGCACCGGATATTAGGAAATCCCCGATGGTCCCGTGGTACGTAGCGCTGTCTCTGACTGCCGCGGTCACACAATGGGATGAATGGAAGAGCCAGCGGAAGAGCTGAAGCACAGCCACCGTGGCAGACGAACTGTAAAAAATATGGCGGTCGAAGCCATAACCCCACAAGAAGGCCAAAAAGTGCACACAGAAAACTAGCCATGTCCCCCAAATACACAAAACACACCGCAATGACACAACCACATCGCAAAACGAAAAATACAAATACCAGGATAACACACCTGTCAGCAACACCCCAATTGGACACACCCACGTAGCTGAGTATAAAACCAGCCCCTTCCCTGACCACAATCCCTTGCAAAACTCCAGGAGAGAAGGGAAACATACCCCAGCTGACAGGAGAGGCAAAGGACACAACATCACCAGCCACACCACACACAGCACCACCACCACCTCCACACCAGCACAACTAACCCCCCCTGCACAACACACACCATACACAGCACAACTACAACCACCACTCACACTCCTGCACCCACAACCACTTTGCACACCATACACCATGGCCATACAGAAAATGCCCAAATTCCATGAGAGTGAGTTGAAGGTCGTGGTAGATGAGATAGTCAGAGTAGAACCACAGCTTTTTGGTACCCTGGTCCAATAGATACCATTAGCCACAAGGGCACAAATGTGGGCAAGGATAGTCCAAAGGGTCAATGCAGTAGGGACAACCCCAAGATCAAAAAAGGAGATCATGAAGCGTTGGCATGATCTGAAGAGGGTGGTCAAGGAGAGGAGGAGCAAGAACCGTGAGCTGGCTCAGAGGATTGGCGGTGGCCCTCCCATTCCACCAAATCCTTTCACACAATGGGAGGAGAAGGTGCTTGCCATACTGCATCCAGAGAGTCTCACAGGAGTAGCTGGGGGAGTGGAGGATGGTAAGTACAAACAAATGACTACCGCCACTCTGCTATGTACAGTCTTGCACAACTACAAAGCTACACCACCTAGGACACATACCATCCATCTACACCACACACTCACTAAAACATGCCTCACAGATTCAACGTCCACCCACTCCCATTCACCCCAAACTTAGCTGCCAACATTACCATGGGGGCATGTGTACAGACAGACAGCACTGCAAATCCTACAAGGCCCCCTGGCCCACAGCATCAGCAAGATGGATCCCTCCGCCCCCCCCCACCCAGAAGCATGTGTCAGCCATTACACAACCCACATCAAACTTACAGGTAGGCAGCCATCTTCCCTGGGAGGGTGTCTGGGGGTGGGAGGCCTGCACCACTACTCCCACCATGCCCCCTGTCCCACACCTCAGCAGGATGGAGCCCTCCCCCACCCAGAAGCATTTGGAAGCTATTGTAGTACACCAAACAAACTTACAGGTAGGTAGCCATCTTCCCTGCGGGGGTGTCTGGGGTGGGGGGCCTGCACCACTACTCCCACCATACCCCCTGTCCCACAGCCAAGCAAGATGTATCCCTCCCCCAACCCACCCAGAAGCAAGTGTCAGCCATTACACAACCCACATGAAACTTACAGGTAGGTAGCTATCTTCCTTCGGAGGGTGTCTGGGGGTGGGAGGCCTGTACCACTACTCCCACCATGCCCCCTGTCCCACACCTCAGCAGGATGGAGCCCTCCCCCAACCAGAAGCAGTTGGAAGCCATTGCAGTACACCAAACATACTTAACTTACAGGTAGGTAGCTATCTTCCCTGGGAGGGTGTCTGGGGGTGGGGGACTGCACCACTATTCCCACCATACCCCCTGTCCCACAGCCTAGCAAGATGGATCCCTCCCCCACTCCACCCAGAAGCACATGTCAGCCATTACACAACCCACATCAAACTTACAGGTAGGTAGCCATCATCCCTGGGAGAGTGTCTGGGGGTGGGAGGCCTGCACCACTACTCCCACCATGCCCCCTGTCCCACACCTCAGCAGGATGGAGCCCTCCCCCACCCAGAAGCAGTTGGAAGCCATTGCAGTACACCAAACAAACTTACAGGTAGGTAGCCATCTTCACAGTGAGGGTGTTTGTGGCTGGGAGGCCTGCACTACTACTCCCAACATTCCCTCTGTCTCACACCTGAGCAGGATGGAGCACTTCCTCACCCAGGAGCAGTTGGAAGCCATTGCAGTACATCAAACAAACTTACAGGTAGGTAGCCATCTTCACAGTGAGAGTGTTTGTGGGTGGGAGGCCTGCACCACTACTCCCACCATGCCCCCTGTCCCACATCTCAGCAGGATGGAGCCCTCCCCCACCCAGAAGCACTTGGAAGCCATTGCAGTACACCAAACAAACTTACAGGTAAGTAGCCAGTACGTGCAAACACCCATTTTTCACAACTTAAATGGTGCCATATGACAACACCAGTCGTCTCATTGCACAAAGGGGCATACCTACCCCATTGCCAAGCACAGTGTGCACACAAGGAAGCTAAGGAAACTGTCACAGCTACCAAAGTGTGACACACCAATGCACAAGTAGAAGAAAGTCAGGGCACAATCATGCACAGCACCTAGTTACATGTGCATCACTATGGGGCAAGTGCAACAAGGACCATTAGAAAAATATGAAAGCATGTGTGCTGGAAAAAATCAAGATATGTACATGACAGGACAAAGGTATGCAGGAGATGACAATGTCCAGTCCATGGCCAGATGTGACGTCTGCTAGGTCAGACAAATAAACAATGAGTTCTCAATTAAACAAATGTTGTGCCAGGCCCTAGATGGCAAGAAGTCCCTGTAAACCTTAATTGTGCACGGGTCGCATGGTATGCCTTGACACCTCACACCATGGACAAGTAATGCCTGTACCACTGCATCATGTCAGGAAGCACAGTAGTGCACATAGTCAACAATGTGATGATATGTCAATTGTGCAGTGTACAAAAAGTGAATGACACACAGCTAACATAAAGCTGGCCGGGTGCACTGCAATGACCATTTCACATCTGACCCACAGGTGACCAAGAACTCACTGCAGAGGACAACACCAGCAACCTGCAGAGCCAGTCTCCAACCCCGGTACAAGGACTCTTGGATGTTGACTCCCAGGATTCCATGGACGATGAGCTCGAGGCCGGCCCATCTGGTGTGCCAGGGAGCAACAGGTCCCAGGACCCCATCATCCCCCCACCACATCTGCGCCAGCAACAACTCCACAGCAGACCCCTACTGTCACGGCCTGTGCAGCCACCGCCACCACCACCAGTCCTGCCTGCAACACTCTCCCTGTCCCAGAGGATGACCAGCACACACCACCAACAGAGGAGGGCAGGAAGAGGATGCGGGTGCCCACAGTGGTGAGACAACAGTTCAGTGGCAGCAGGACAGGTGCGAGGGGCAGGGTCACCCAGGGACACCAGGAGGCTGGGACCCACTCCCTGGAACACACCACCAGAGTCCTGGGTGCATACGAACAGGCCCAGGGACAAACGGGCCGGTCGGACGAACTGTTGCACAAGCTCATCCTGCTTATGAGGTCCATCGACAACCGCATGGGACAAATCGTGGACCTCATGGGCCAGCAAGTGGTGGTACTGAGGGACAGGCATGTGCCACAGACAACTCAACCTCCCTCTGTTGGTCCGCACAATGACAGTTCACCAATCCTCCCCTGCACCCACAGAGAGGGGTGCGTCCTCAGACCCCACTGGCCCTGCAGCAGGCCCCCCCCCTGCCAAACAACGAAGGGGCCATCCCAAGAAGACCCTGGGAATATCTGGAGGCCAAGCACCTGCCAGACGCCAGTCACGGAGCCAGCCATGAAGGCAACCCTCTCCACCACTGCATTGACTTTTTGGACTGTCCTTCCCCACACTGCCTTGTGAATGGCATCTATCTGTTGGACTGGGTCACAAACAGCAATGTTGTGACTACTCGACTATCTCATCTACCACAACTGTCAAATCACTTCTCCACCCCACCCCCCAATGGAAATGTACACCCCCCTCACATCTCACCATTGTAAATAAAATATCCTCACACACACTCCGTCTTTATTGCAGGATGTACAGTCTTCAACATGATCACAATGTACCAGGAGCATGGGCTGTATGTAGGCAAGGAGAAGTCAAAAGCACCTAGGGAAACACAACAGAACAACTATCACTGGTCTGGGTGTGGCATCACAGACATCACACAACGCCTACCATCAGGATAACCCAACATGCACATGTCACAATGGCCACCAAGTGTCAACATACACGTCCTGTTGATTTTCCCAAATGACATGTCCCAGAAATATTTCCAACCACCACTGAGTCTACAACTGGCTGATGCTACAATTCTCACATGCCCCTTCACAACAACAGCAATGTCATCAGAAAATGGGTATGTCGCACATTGACACCCACCGTCAAGTGATGAGCTGTTCACGCAGGTCAACACCTTCCTCCTCTCCACTGTCCTCATCATTGGACACAGCTTGGTTTGCAGGCTGGGGCCTTGGGTCCTCACCATCATCCAGGAGCAGGGGAATCTCCTTGTGAATGGCTAGGTTATGGAGCATGCAGCATGCCACTACAATCTGACACACCTTCCAGGGCGAGTATGCCAGCGCACCTCCGGTCTGGTCCAGGCAGCGGAAACGTGACTTGAACAGACCAAAAGTACGCTCCACCACACGACGTGTCCTCCCATGGGCCTCATTGTAGCAGACTTCAGCCGGGGACCTGGGATTCCACAGTGGGCTCAGCAACCAGGGATGGTTGGGATATGCAGAGTCACCTAGGTATGACAAACAGAAATAGACATTGCAACGTTGCAGAGGCTCAGGGCAGCAGGTCACACACACAGCACGCCACACGACTAGGCATACTCACCCACAATCAATGCACGGTCGGGTAGAAGATTAGCTAACAGCTGGGGCACTATGCTGTTCCGCAGGATGTAGGAGTCATGGGCCGAGCCTGGAAATTTGGCACACACGTGCGAGATGGTCATATCTGCTAGGCACACCACCTGCACATTGATGGAGTGGTAATGCTTGCGATTGGGGTAAATGTGTTCACTTACCTGGGGTGGCTCACGACCGACGTGGGTGCAATCAATTGGGGATGTGTCCATGGGGATAGAAGTCTCCCTTCACAGCTGGCAATTTAGCACCCCTGGGGAAATGGCTGTATCTGTCCTTGTATAGCATCATGGTGGACAGTACATCACGCAGCACCATACTGAACATCGGTTGTGTCATCCTACCAGCGCTGGCCACTGTCTCTTGGAACGATCCAGTGGCAAAAAAATGCAGGGCTGCCATCACCTTATAAGTAGGGGTGAAAGCTGTTGGATATGTCCTGTGGGGCTGCAGGTGGGGCTCCAACAGATCACAAAGGGTTTTCAGGGTGGCTCTGTCCAGGCGGCATTTCTGTATGATCGCAACATCCTCCATGTCCTCCAGCACCATCAAGTGACGAGTCATATTTGGCCTCCTCCTATTTGAGATGATAGTGGATACATGTCAATGCAATACATCATGAGATATGCACAGCATATCACGTTCTGGATGACACGACAACAATGACTGACATCAATATTGACTAACAGACCAGCTTATATGTAGGGACACCTTCAGCTACACAAAGGGCACACCTACTTGTCAACTTACACAAGACAAGTACCTCAAACACCACCTTGGTCAATGTGAATGCACATAGGGATATGGCCACATTTCACATGGGCATGCCTGGGAGTATAGCATCCAGCATATGTGTAACTAATCAAAACCACTGTCTCATACCTAGCTGCCGTACCTGTCACACCTTAATGCGCCATTACAACCTGGCACACATCCACCACATAATGACCACAGTCGGCGCTGGAATGGTGAATGTGTTCATGAGCAGACATAAGAGGCAATGCAAAATTGATCATCATTCATTGAGACGAGCATCGCTGTGATTGTCACTGGACCTCAACACATTGACATGTGTACACATTGTACAGTCCAGAACAACACTGTCCTGCCTACACTACACTCAAATCCATAAGTGACATGTGAGTGGGTACAGGCCAATATATGATACACTCACACAAACATGGCACCCATATCGCGGTAGCTACCGCCTAGCCCCGGCGGTGTGTCACCAGTGTAGGAGAGTAGGATCTGCTTTACATGGGTACCCCTACTTTTTGCTGGTGTTTCACTATTTTTCGACCTTAGTCTGGCTGTGGCCCTGCTAATAAGGACCACAGCCTAGCTACTTCCTCACTAAACTGGTTTGCATGTACATTAGGTACATATCTAATTGGATTCTGGAGTGCCTTGTTATAAGCCTCTAGTATATGGTATACTATGTACCTAGGGCATAGGTACCTCAGAGGCCTCCCAGGGGCTGCAGCATATATTATGCCACCCCTGGGAAGCACTCCAAAATGGCACCAAAAGGTCTGCTACTGCAGCCTGGGTAAGGGTGTGCTTGCACCCCTACAGTAGTATAGGCTACCTATATCCACACCTATATACAGACACATATAAACCTATCAGCCACTCCTATGGCAGGCCTTGACAATCCAGAAGGCAGAGTGCTTGGTTTTATGTGAGAGGGTGCCCAAGCATGAGCAAAACCCCTCTGCAGCTTTCGGAAATACTTCCTTATGGCTGTTCTGTGATACAGCCATACCATATACTCTTAAGTGCATTATAACCTCGCGGTAAATGCTAACTTTGGGATGGCTGCATCAAAACATGTCGTGTTTGGTGTCAACCGCTTTGGAATACTACCCCCCCCCCCCCGCCAGTTCTGGTGGCGGGGGTAGCATTCCACCCTTCTAGAGGGAGAGACATGTTCACACTGGCTAAACCCGGTAGGACTTTCCTGAGCCCTGGCATCACAAAATGAATGCCTCCGCCACAGACATGGGTCTGGCCTCCTGCTGCTGACCGAAACTCCGGCAGGGTAGGCCTGGACAATAGGTTTCCTGCCGAGGGGAGGTGTCCCCACCTCCCCAGACAGGCTGATGTGTATTGGGGCTGGGCGGGAACACTCTATGGTGCTTTGAAGTCCTGCACTGGGGGCACATTTGGTGTTCCTGTACATACTCCAGTTCAAACCGGTTGCAGGGGCTACCTGCCCCTGCTCTGGCATGAAACTGGACAAAGGAAATGGGTGTAACCAGTGACCACCCCTCTTTCCTGGCCACCCATAGGTGGGGCCTTAGAGTTAGTCCATCCCCTAACCTTACTATAAGTATAGGAATACAGTCTCTAGGACTTAAGATTACCCTGGATGAAACACTGCAATGTACATCCTGGACCTTCGATGTTCTATCCTGACTAGAAGACTGAAGAGATCTCCCTTGGGGTCAAGGAGTGACTCCCTTGCTTGGCAGGCACCAAAGAAGCAACTGACCAGTCTGCATCGCTGAAGCTCCCGCCGGACGCCGAAGTCCTTGCATCACCAGAGGTAGATTTCCAGACTTCTCCGAGGCTACCCTGAGTCCACAGCAAAGCTGAGGCCCGTGGCTATTGTGGGTGATGTGGAACCGTGACCCCTGGACACCATGAACTTTTGCAGCAACACTATCTTCCTGGTCTTCCTTGAAGTTGTGCTTTGGGCTCTGAGTAGCCCCAGCCTTGAGCACCTCCTGCACTGAAGATTGTTGGCCTCCACTCCACGAGTGACCCGTGGGCCAGCTTCAAATGGGATCGCTTGTGGCTCCTTCGCGATCACTAGCCCGTTGGCTAGCAGGTCCCCACGAAGGCAACTTCTTTTCTGATTGGATGTTCCAGGTTGCTCCAGACGTGCCCTAACTTACCCTCGCTGGGTGAGTCCCTCAGACCTTGATGATCTGCACAGCAGTCCTTTCTCTAAATTCCAGTGACTTGCTGTTGCCAAGGCTTGTTGGGTCCATTCTGGTCGCCGACTCTGCAGCACTCGACAGACATTGTGGGACAGCTAGAATCCGGCTCATGGACTTTGTCAATTCCTCCTGGACCTTGTGGCTGAAGAGTCAAGACACCCATCAACTCACCTGAAGCACCCGACATCTGCGGGCATTGGTCCATCCTGCCCTCGGTCACTGGCAAGTGACCCAGACTCTGTGCCCTCTGCTTTCACGTTCCTTACATCCTAGATCCAGGCTTGGACACTTCTCCTCTTCACGGCAGCAGCAGTTCTTTGCAGGCTTCCATTGAAATCGACGACGCGACCCGACACCAAAAGACACCTATGCACCCGGCTTCCCTTGGTGAGGTAACTCGAGTACTCCAGTGCTCCCGTGGGTGCTAGCCCTAGAACTTCTTAAGCCCAAAAAGGTGTGGTCCTGACTCAATTAGAAGTGTCCCTAATCTTCAAATTTCCAACCGCGACATTGCCCATAGAAGATAACGGGAACCCGCAGTTGTGTTTACACACTGCATACAGTCCCCGTGGGTCCCCTGTGTCACTACCTTGGGTTGTTCCTTGGGGTCCCAGCGATTCTACAGACTATAGGCCTTAGTGTCTATTCCAGTCATGGTTCTTATACCACTTTTTTGGTATATGGTTTGGTATGCCCCTAGGACCCAAACACGTATTTGTGCTATTACTGATAATTGCTAACTTGTAAACAAAGTACTTCGAACTTCGGTCTCATAAAGAGACTAGAGGGGTGTGTTCTATCTATATTTTTAATATATACCTGGTGTGGTTGTCTTTCATTTGATCATTCAAGAGATTATAGACTGGTAAAACAAGCTGCTTTACTTTCCTTCAAGACTTAGCCTGAAGGCTGCTCTCCATAGTTACCACTAGGATAGCTTTCAATAAAGGTTGTCTTTAACCATTCACCATAAGGGGTTGTTTGGACTGATACAAGGTGCCCACAAGAACTAGTGGACAGCATATATCATGTGGAAATTGCTGTTGGCATGCTCCGCCGCCTGAATGATGAAGCCTTGTGTCAATGTATGGCACCCAATTCGTGGCAGCTACCACCTGGCTCCGGCGGTGTGTCACCAGCACCCCCATTCACACAAGTGCGGTAGTGATAGGCATGGAGACATGTGGAAATGGCGGATGGCATGCTACATCACTAAAATCACGGTAGCGCACAACGGGCCCCTGCGGTGAGTCACCGCCATGGAGCTTGCCCTAGAGCCAATGCGAAGCTCGATAGCGGTGGCATGATGCAATTTTGAAGATCGCGGTGGGTGTGCTCCGCCACCGCGGAGGCGGACATTAGCTGCATTTGAAAGATGCACCATCGCGGTAGCGCACCCCGGGCCCCAGCGTTGTGTCACCGCCATGGAGCATGCCCTTACAGCCAATGGGAGCCATGATTGCGGTGGCATGATGCAATTTTGAAGATCGCGGTAGGCGTGCTCCGCCACCGCGGAGGTGGACATTGGCTGCATTTGAAAGATGCACCATCGCGGTAGCGCACCCCGGGCCACAGCGTTGTATCACCGCCATGGAGCATGCGCTTACAGCCAATGGGAGCCATGATTGCGGTGGCATGATACAATTTTGAAGATCGCGGTAGGCATGCTCCACCACCGCGGAGGCAGTCGTTGGATGCATTTGAAAGAGGCAGACCTGGACCATCAATTGCTGCAGCTTGGCACCTTTGAAACGACCCCAGGGGGCTATATATGTGTGGGAGTGAGCCTCACATTTCCACTGCTCCAAGAGTCTGCTGCCTGTGACCCCTCACCTGCTGCTGCCTCCAGGGACTGCTGCCTGAGACCCCTCACCTGCTGCTGCCTCCAGGGACTGCTGCCTGAGACCCCCTCACTTGCTGCTGCCTCCAGGGGCTGCTGCCTGAGACCCCTCACCTGCTGCTGCCTCCAGGGACTGCTGCCTGATACCCCTCACCACCCAATTCCGCTGCTGTTTTCTCATGTCCACAGTGATGGCAAGGACAGAGAAGATCCGTGCCAGTGCCTTCACAAGCGAGGACCTGGAGGTCCTGGTGGAAGAGGTGCTCACACAGTACCTAAGGCTATATGGTGCCGCAAATGTCATGGTCAGCCTTCAACAGTTGTGGGCTACGGCGGGGGGCCACACATGTAGTTGGACTGATGTAGTATGTGCCTGGGAGTGTGGGGTAGTGCCATGCACTGCCTGGTATGCTGTCTTCAGTGGGAGGGTGTGTGTGCCCAATGCCACAGCTTTCCCTCCCTGCACATGTATGTATAAGTGACCTGTGTTGTGTTGTCAGTCATATACTGACACAGAAGGTTGTTCATGCTGTAGTCAGAACAGTGATTGCTTGGCTGGATGGCTGTGTGTGCCCCTGTAGTCCATCTCAGTGTGAGCACAACTGGCCTGCACAGTCCCTGCCGACAAAGACAAGGACACCTCTCTTAACTTACAGAGTATAACATCAGTCTTTTCACATTGCACTCCAGCTATGGGCCATCTCAGCACTGTATTGTGCACACCACTGCCCTTGTGAATGGCATTTTGTATTTGTGTGATCATGTCCCTTAATGCGTCCACCATAACATATTAATCTATTCACAGGACAGGGACTGTTAGATCTGGGGGTCTCTAGTTGGCAGAGGTAGGTACCAATGTCCAAATAGGGACCCTTACTTCTAGTCACGGTAAGGAGGATACACTCTTTAGATAACCCCTGCTCACCTCCTTGGTAGCTTGGCACGAGCAGACAGGCTTATCAAAGGCAATGTGTAAAGTATTTGTACCCTTGTAAATAAAGGGACCCCCTCAAAGGTAAATGAGGTCTAGGAGTCAGAGGGGAAAATAAACAATGTGATACAACTAAAACTCCTCACAGACCTATATTTCTTTTATCGCAGAATACATCTGTGCTTGGGTTGACCAATACTGCTGGTGCCTAAGTACTTATAACTTTAATTCATCAATACATACAATTTTTGTTTTTTTGTAAAAATATTCATTTTTATTTTATTTATACATTCATTTGCCAAAAATCAAGCTATAATAACCGTTATACATCAAGTTGCATTATTTACAAATACTAAGCAAATCATAATCATGTGCTTTTCTTTGAACAAGGAAAAAGGGATAATATAAAAACTCTACCCTACTCGGCCAAGACACAAACTACACTCACAACCACACTCATAACACAATTACTCTCATGTGGCCCTGACCTTTTGAGATTGTGGTCATTATTACCAATTGTAGGAGATTCGTTATCACTCCGATATCCCCCATACCCACTAAATATTAGTGTTATGTACAAATGTGAGAGTAATTGTGTTATGAGTGTGGTTGTGAGTGTAGTTTGTGTCTTGGCCGAGTAGGGTAGAGTTTTTATATTATCCCTTTTTCCTTGTTCAAAGAAAAGCACATGATTATGATTTGCTTAGTATTTGTAAATAATGCAACTTGATGTATAACGGTTATTATAGCTTGATTTTTGGCAAATGAATGTATAAATAAAATAAAAATGAATATTTTTACAAAAAAACAAAAATTGTATGTATTGATGAATTAAAGTTATAAGTACTTAGGCACCAGCAGTATTGGTCAACCCAAGCACAGATGTATTCTGCGATAAAAGAAATATAGGTCTGTGAGGAGTTTTAGTTGTATCATAAAGTATTTGTACCAACACTCACAGTAACACAGTGAAAACACCACAAATGGACTCCACACCAGTGTAGATAAATAAAGTACTTTTATATAAACTACACAAGACCAAAAGGACAAAAATCCAACATACACAGTTCAAGAATATGGTTTCAAAAAGAGTTCTTAGTTTAGCGGCAAAATCATTCACCTTAGCGTCAATTTTAGCCAACAGTACCTGGTGATGCAATAAAAGTTCTTTGCGGCGCTCAGGTGTCGAAAAACATGCAACAGCGTCAGTCCCGAGACCCTGGGGAGGCGAGGCGGCAACCCCGCTGCACGCAGCGGGCGTGGGCGACAAATCCGGTCTGTATGGGGAGCGAGGCGATACTTGTATGGATTCCAAGGCGTAGCTTTTCCGGTAGAAATTTACTCGCTACGGCACGATGCAACAAAATTTGGCCCGCTAACGAGCGGGGCGACAATTTCACCAGCGATGATCTGGGTTGGCTCAGGGATGATATTTGCAGCGATAAAATTCGGCACACTAACGAGCGGTGCGATGATCTGGCTGGCTCTGCGACGATCTCACCCAGCGGCAGCAGGCTCTGCGACGAAGTTCGCAGCGATAAAATTCTGCTCGCTAACGAGCGGAGCGGGAATCTGGGCTGGCTCTGCGACGATGTTCGCAGCGACAAAATTCGGCCCGCTAACGAGTGGGGCGACGATTTCACCAGCGATGATCCGGCCCAGCGGCAGCAGGTTCTGCGACGATGTTCGCAGCGATAAAATTCTGCCCGCTAACAAGCGGAGCGACGTAAATGTTCTTGCTAAGCCGGCTGTGTGTGAAAAAGTGTAGATCCTTTGCTTCTTTCTTCTTGGTCAGGTTCCCAACAGCAGGCACAACTTCCAGAGGCCCCACAATTGGCTCAAGTACTCTAGGAAGGGCAGAACTCACTCAGCAGAGTTCAGGGGGAAGCTGGGGGTGAAGTCCTTTTGTTCCTGGGACTTCTTAACAGGAGGCCAGCTCTTCTCAGGCCCTTGGAGATCTCTTCAAGCAAGGAGACACAGCAACAGCAAAGTGCTTCCCCTCTCCTTGGCAGCAAAGCAACTGCAGGTCAACCCACAAACACACAGCAGGACAGTCCTTCCTCTACAGTCTTCCAGCTTTCTCCTTGGCAGAGGTTCCTTCTTGATTCCAGGATGATCTAATTTTCTGTAGTCTGGGTCCCAATACTTATACCCCAAAATCCTTTGTCCTCTGAAGGCAGAGGGGCCTTGGCCTAGTCAGAACCAGTTCTGGCCAGCCCTTGAGCACTCTGTTTACTTGGTTTCTTCTTTCCTTTGAGAGAAAGGGGCAGGGTCGTCAGTAGTCCTGGGCAGCAAATTCCGTTCCGCTCGCGGAATTTGCGGAATTTGCGTAATTTCACGTTCCGCGGAGAACGCAAAATTGCTCAAAAGTCTTCTTTCCGCGATTTCGCGAAATTTTTGCTTGTTCGCGTTCTCAAAATGCATGTTCGCGAGATATTTCTCCTCGAGCACGCAAACAGCAATTGCGAACAGGAAAAAAGCATCGCGAACAAGCAATTCCGCGTGTTCGCAGAATTTCTGCGTGTTCGCGGAGATTTTTTACCGTTTCGCGGAGATTTGCGTAACGCAATTGCGGAAATTCCGCCCACCCCTAGTCGTCAGCTGCCCAGCAGGGGGTGGAACCAGCATTGTGGCTGGCAGGCACAGCCCTATTCAGGCCCAGGTGCTACTCCTCCCACCCATCTACAGTGTAATTTCCCTATTCAGCCCTGGGCTGACTCATCCAGCCTCTGGGAGCCACCCCTGTCCCTGTCACTCACAAACCAGACAGTCAATTCACAAACAGGCCAAGGCACACAGAAAGGGCAGAAAAGGAAAACAGCCACCTTCTAAACGTGCTGTTTTCACACACAGGATTTAAAAACCATCCTTCCTAAAAGATGTGTTATTAAATTCTGAATTCAGGGATACCAGACTTTAGTTTTCTATCTTGCTCCTATGGGAAGATATGCAGGTAAACATTATACTCAGCATTCCCCATTATAGCCTATGGGCAAGATAGCCTTTAAATAGTGACAAACGAAAATGGCTGTAATTCACTACCAGAGCATGTCACCTACACCAATACATGCTCTACATTTCACATACACTGCACACTGCCCAAGGGGGTACCTAGGGCCTTCCATAGGGGTGTCCAATGTGTACAGAAAGGGAAGGGTTAGGCCTGGCCAGTGTGGACACTGATCAGGTCAGCATGGCAGTTAGCAACTGCACCCAGGCACTGCAGTGGCAGGCCTGTGACACCATTTTAGGGCTACTCCTGTGGGTGGCACAATCAGTGCTGCAGGCCCACTAGTAGCATTTGAATCACCAGCCCTGGCACACTCAGTGCACTTTACTAGGGGCTGACAGGTGAATAAAATATACCAATCAGGGATAACCAATCAATATACCAATTTACCTAGGGAGCACTTGCACTTTGACACTGATCAGCAGTGGCAAAGTGTCCAAACCATCTAAACCAGCAAAAACGAAATGCAGCACAGCGTCAAAAATACAGGAGGTAGAGGCAAAAAGGCAGGGGAAACCACACCAAAGATGCCAGGTCTAACAGGGACATTGATGGCTGAGCAGTCTTGGAGACAGTGAGTCCACCCCCAAACACAGGTTGACATGTGATGTATGTGTTGCTCAAGCCAACAATGGACTGGAGATGTGGGCAGGCTTCATGGGTGTTTCAGTGCTGGCATCCGGCATGTGCGTAAGATATGCAGGGACTGTGTTCCCCCTCACACCTGCATGCTTTAATATCAGCTTTTCCCATGCAGGTGTCCCATGTGAGCTGTACTATAGTCTTTGATTGCCATTTCGCTGGATATGTGATTATTTTGTATCTTGCTGCTATACTGATAGCTGTTGGTACATGACACTGTGTCACTGATCATTTCCTCCTCTTGTCTCCCATGCCTGCAGCTCAAGGTACACCAGCGTAAGGCTGTGTGGAGGGCCATAGGAGCGAAGGTGCGAGCTCTGGGGGTCTCAAACCGACGGTGCACCCACTGCCACAAGAGATGGGGCGACATCAGCCGTCCGGCAAAGAATGTGGCGGAGATGACCTTGGGGCTGCTTCCTCGCACTGGGCATCTGACACGGCGCAGCATGATACCACTAATGGGGCGCATCTTGGCGGTGACAGAGCCTGAGCTGAACGCACGTTTGAAGGAGCATCAGCAGCAAGCCAGGGGTGAGCATTTTGGGAGTCTGATTTTGGCTGGAAGTGGCTTCATGTGTACAGAGCCTGTGCCAGCGCGGGCCTATGTGATGTTGGTAGTGTGATGCTGTGGCATGTTAGTGGCTGCTGGCCTGGGTGCCGGTGGCATGGATTTGCCCTACCTGTACTTAAAAGGTGATTTGGATGCTGTGCCTTCACATTACATTCTGAGTTGTACTCTTCATGTTTCTTCTGCATTGGTGTAGTCTTGGGAATCCCATGGGAGGGAACAGCAGTGTGCACGATCTGACTGTGCGTACATCAATGCGTCCATTGCATGCACCCATATTGGGGAGGCCTACACATCTTACAGCAATGTGCAGCATTATATTGTCCCAAAGGTACGACATTGTGGGTGGTATGGGCTAATGTCCATTGTGGACTGTCATGTTGTAGTCTGGGTCTGTGTTGCCCCCTCCTGTTCCATCCAGTTCTGTCATTGGCAACAAGTAGTGTGCCCTCATCATGTCCCTAGGTGTGCTCAGAACTAGTTGTGTGTCTGTTTGAACAGAGCCATAAGCAGGGTGTTGTGCTGTGTGGTCATCACATGGCTCACTCATGCTTGAGTTTCCAGTTTCCACGCACTGCTTGAGTATATATATGGTGAGTTGGCATGATGTGATTGCACAGGGTGGTGTGCAACATGTAGATTTGGTCAACTTTTGTTATGCAATGCTTGCATATGTTTTTTCTGTTGCTGCCACTGACCTGACCCTACACCTCTCTCTCTCATGCAGCATCACCTGTGGTTATGGAGGGACAGGAGACGGACACCAGTGGGGGTGAAACTAGCACCACAGCCGCCCAGGAGCCCAGTGACACAGATGTTACCAGAGCCTCAGAGGGGGACAGGAGTCTGCTGAAGGAGTCCCAGCCTGAGACGCAAAACACCACATCATCCGATGCCAGCGGGGATGCATCCATGTTGGAGGGAACGGGGACTCTGCATCAACTTCCACCACACAGCAACCATTGCCCACCCTCCCAGCCACTTCCTCTGGTGCTGCCCGTGTCCGCCTCAGTAAGAGGGGAAGAGTGTCCTTCACCCCTGGCTCCACTGCCCCAGCCCCTGTCCCCCCTGCTGCCATCAGTGCTGAGTCTGTAGACCTTTTGCACCAGCTGTGTGTAGGCAGACAGCTCTCCTCCATGCCTTCATTGACCACGACAAGAAATTGGCCCAGGTGGTTGCTTTCATGGAGGGAATGCATTTTGACATGGGTGGGCTGCACCGGACAGTCCAGGCTTTGTCATCAACAGTGACGTCTGCCCTGCAACAGGCACATACTCACAGTCCAGCTCCGGTCCCTTTGTCCACCCCCCTGACAGTGGCCACATCTGACGATAGTGATCACAGTCCACATATATCAAAGTCACGATACAGCACACGAAGCACACAGCAGCAGCAACCCAAGCGGTCCAGGGTGCAGACACCATCCCGCAGAAGACCAAAGCCACCCCAGTGCGCAGGTAGAAAAGCCTGTCAGGCAACACCAGTGGACAAAAAGCAAAGCAGCAGACCTCTGGTACACATGCCTCAGTGGCACCCCCATCCAAGGACTCTCCTGCCCCTAAAGCATTGCGTAAAGTTAATGGTACAGTGTCTGTGTCCACCAAGGAGGTGGTGCATGCCAAGGGTACACCTAGGAAGGGCTCCAAAGCAGGATCAGCAACCACCTCGACTCCCATTTTAAGCCCAGTGAAGCAGGGGCAGGAGGGCACTGTAGGGGTAACACCTAGTAAACAGGGGAAGGGGGGGCAGAGGCGAAGCCAGGCAAAGCGTTCCGCTGGGTCCAGCACATTACCAGAGGGGCTTCCAGCACCTGCACCTGCTGCAGCAGTGGTGGTGAGTGTGCCTGTTGTGCCCACGCCACTTCCCATTAATCCACAGTAAGTCAAGCCATTTAGGATCTGCAAGAAGTGGAAGGGCACCTCTCCACAATCTCCCAGCCACACCGTATCTCAAGTCTGCATGACTCCACCTCCATGTGCCACTACACCACCTGGTCCAAGCAGCCCTCTGGCTTGCCAAGCCACTGATAACTCTACCTCAGCTGTTCCGCTCTCTCCCCCATCAAGTGCCCCGACAGTCCCTCAGACACTGCCAGCTCCCAGTCCGCCTGTCAGCCAAGTCTGAGTGTTAGTCACCTTCACACACCTGTCTCTCACACAGGTGGGCCTGTACTGCACATTGTTGCCCCCTGGTCTGTGTGGCACTTCGACATGGTCAATGTTTGTGCTCACTTACTCTCTTTTTTTTCAGGGGTGACAGGGTCTTCATTTCTGCTTGACCCAGATACTTGTGGTGGCAATGGTGTCAATTTCGAATGGTTAGCAGTAGTCATTTACTTGATTAGTTCATGTTGGCTCTATTGTACACATGTCGGGGGGTCACTGCCAGCACAGAGTGGGTTTCTGCACACAGTATTGCAGGCAGGCTGTCCAGGGTCATCATGTATGTGTGTTCTTCCTTTATGTGTGCCCAGTGGTGTATGTGTGAGGTCATCTTGTGATGGCCAGTCAACCTAGTCCCATGGCTTACTTTCCATTTGTGCTCTTGGATGGCCAGGTAGTGTGCAGTGGGAAGGGGGTGAGTTTTTGGGGAGTGTTGATGTGTACATGCCTCTACAATGTCAATTACACACATGTGTCACCCAGGAGTTGTCTGCCTGTTGTTTTGATTGTTCATCCCTGTGGATGTGGTTGAATGCCCATGTGTGAATTGTATGTTGTTCACTGTGCAGTGTGTTGGTGTGTCCTTGCAGTTCTGTCTGACTCTTGCTTGTTGTTTTTGTCACGTGTGAGTAATTTAGAGAGTGTTACTGGCAAGTCAGTGTTGTGTTTTGTTGCACATCCATGTGTCTTGTTTAGGCCTGGGCCAAAATTTTGTTCCGTTCGCGGAAATTGCGATAATTTGACATTTTCGCGTTCCGCGGAGAGCGCGAAAATGTCTAAATTTCCGCTTTCCGCAGCTTGGCGATAATATGTTTCTTGCTCGCGCTGTAAAATAATACATTCTCGCGCGTGCGCGATCGCCTTACCGGAATCCCTGCGTTCGCCGACAAGTTTTCTTGATCCGGTCGCGTTCTCCATGAGATGTTGTATTGTTTTTAGCCATTTGCGCTGTCTCGCGACAGTTCGCGCCCGCAGTGACGTCATGCGTCGCGCGATCACGTCTTTCTTCTCGCGATCATGCACCGCGAGACAACTCAAAACAAGATGGCCGCGCCCGCGAGCAACCACATGGGTAAGTTGGCGACCCGCAACCATGCAGAAAATCTTGCGAACATGCGGGAAAAAAACTTCCGCATCTTTGCGATATTTCCGCTTGTTTGCGATAATTTTAAACATTTTCGCGATAATTTGCGGAAGTGGATTTCGCAAATTCCACCCACCCCTAGTCTTGTTGTTGTTTGTGGGGACTGTACAGACCTGCTGCTCCACACTGCCATTATGGTTGTGTTTTCTCGTGCCTTGCTGTCACATGGTGCATTCTTGCCTCTAGTGTGGCGTGTTGTGTGTGTTGTAATGCCATCCCCTATCTGTGCTTCAGCTGCCTACCCATTGTGGGTCTGCACTCCCTCTCTTTGGGTATGGTACACTCCTGCCATGTCCCCTACTGACATGCAGTACACTTCACTTTGGTGTGAGCTGTCCCCTTGGTTTGTATGTGTGTGTGCCTCTTCATGACTTCATTTGTGCCACTGTGCTTTGTGGTGCACTTCTTTGGCCAGGGTCAACATGTCACTCAGGGCATTTCCCCAAAGGGTCATGTGTGATGTTCTGGTGCTGTTTGTCAGTCATGGTTGCTCCTATGCAGTTCAACTGTGTGTGCTGCTCAGTCCTGTGGTCAAGTTGTTTCCACCTTTGTGTTCCGGACTTGTGCATCTATTGGGTGTTGTGTTGGATGTATGTGTGTTGTTTGTGTTTTTTCTTCACTTCCTGGGTGTGCTGTTGTCTTTGTGCTGTGCTGTATGGTGTTGTGTGGGTTTCTGTTCTGTCACTGATGTCTGTGTGTGTCTGGTATGCTTGGTGTGCACACACAGCCTGTTGTGCATGCTGTGGCTGTGTGTGTATGTTGCCTTGTGATTGCCTGTTGTGCATCCCCTGATGTCCTGCTGTGTTTGCTGTGTGATTGTTCTGCCTGTGCATCTGTTGTTTGTTTGCTGTTGCTGTGTTGTTCTGTGATGGTGCACTTCTTGTGTGTGTTGTGGTAGGTTGTCTGTGCATTGTTCCTGAGTGATGAGGTTGTGCACTCCTGTTGTGTCTGTGCTCTCATTGCCTTGCCCCAGTTTAGCTGCACAGGGCATGTCTGTTGTAGTTGTTGTAGCTCTGTGTGTGTTTCTGTTGGGCTATGTGTTTGTCTGTTGTATTTGTTTCCACATTTATGGTGGCATCCCTGTGTGTGCGTGTGTGTGATGTTTGTGGCTGAGCCCATGGTGTGTGGTTGTTTGTGTGTGTATTGACTGTCAAGTATTGCCAGACTTCAGTGTGTTTGGCACTGGTGTTGTGTGCTGCTGGTGTGAGGGGGTATGTGTGTATATTCTTACTGGTGTTTGTCAGTCCTGAGGTGTGTAGATGGTCCCTGTGTGTAGTGCTGCTGGTGTACTTCTGTGAAGTAGTTGTATGGATGTGTGGCTGTTCACAGTTTGACTTCAGGGCCTTCCTTTCATCCTCGTGCCTATACGTGGTTTGCCTTGCTGTCTCTCTGTGTTGTTGCACTGAGCTGTCTGTGGTTTGAGTTCATTGACTGTGCCAACCATGTGTGCTTTGATGGTATGAGGGTGTTGTGCTCTGTTAATTCTGTTGATGTGATGTACACATGCTTGTTGTGTGTCTCCATGGCCTTCCATTTGTGTGCAGGCCACCTTGGTTTCCATATTTGTAGTGCTCCATTGCTGTAGGCATGTGGGGTGTGTATGTGTGTGTGTGTGTGTCATTCTGTGTTATGTATGTGTGACTGTGCAGTCTGTGTGTCCATTTGGATGTTAATTCCTTGTGTGTTTATTTGTTGCTTGTCCTCATTTATATTTCCCTGAGTGTGGTGTTGTGTGTGTTTCCCTGGCCCTGTGCTACTGTGCTGTGTGTTGTGTGGTCCTATGCAGCCACCAATGCAGTGTGTGGCTCCTTGATTGTTTGTTGTGTGGTGCAGGGTGTGTATTGCCCTGGCTTGTTGTTATGCATGGGGTGCACAGAAGGGGCACATGGCATGTGCCTTCATGGGGTGTGCTAGTGTGTAGTGGGAGGGGGTGTATCCCTGTGGTCTTTGTACCCTGCCCATGCCTGGCACTGGCCCTGCCTTCTGCATTTTGTGCATGTATTTGCTTGTGTTCGCCACTGCAGTGACGTGACAGGGACATTGCTGCATGGTGGAGGTAGCTGTGTGTCCAGGATCCAGCGGGGTTACTTTGTGGGGAATCACTGACACAATATCGAAAGACTAAAAATCGACCTACAAATATATCGATACAAAATAATCGATCACATTATTATCGACATCATATACTTATTTAAAACATTACAAAAATATCGAACACACAATTTCGAACTACAGAAATATAGGTACACAAAATATCGGCAACACAAATATCGAAATCCTAAAATATCGATGCTCAATAATATACATATACTTCATAACAAAATATCGTAAACTAAAATATCGAACACTAAAATATCTCCATTTTACTAATATCGACTATATAACATTTAATGAAAACCTAAAATCAAACTACATAAACACCAAATAATGGTGCCAATTCCGATCCGGTAAAAACCTGGTACGAACCGTCGGACGGAGCCTTTTCTCCGTCCGACTCGTACCCGGTGCGAAATCCATCCGAAAATGCAAGTACGATTCATACGGAAACACCATTTCCGTACGATTCGAACAAAACACCGACCGAACAGAAACTAAACACAATTCCGATCCTGAAAGGAGCCGACGTGACGTCGGTACGCATCCAGCCTACGTTTCACGAACCAGGAAGTACGATTCGAACCGACGTCATCCCGCACGGAAAATATTTACCGGCTGCCAAAAACTGCCGGGAAATCAGGACGACACACGCAAGGAGCAGCTGGACGCGACGAACAGACATGGACCCGAACCTACGTGCCATCCCTGCCCTCCTAGCAGTCCACCTGGCGTACAGGAACCGACGCAGACGCCGCAGAAGGTCAGCACAACAACCAGGGGCAAAGGGGGGGGCAGGGGCAGGACACACAACACCAACACATGGTACCAAATCACACATGGCCTGGACATACCTGACCATCAGGGCCTGGTCACTTCCAGGGGGTGGGGGCGAGGCCAGCAACGCAAGCGTCCGCCACAACGGAAGTGGATGGTCACGCGAACCGGTACGTACCCTACCCAGGCCGCAAGAGCGTGGGTACGGAATGTACCACGCGTCCCCCTACGTCACTCCAACAATAGCGGTACGGCCCGTACCCACGTCAGAAAGGCCTTGGTACAGCTCGTACCAGCATTGCTGGGGTCATGTAGGGGTACGCGTGGTACGACCCGTAGCCACGCCCCCAAGGCCTGTGTACGGTGCGGACCCCACGGCCCCGCAACAATGGTGGGACGCACCGTACCCACCCACCAAAGGCATGGGTACGGCCCGTACCCAGGCACGCAGAGCGTGGGCAGGGGTATGTACGGACCGTACCCCCACCCGTGGAAGTACGGCCCGTACCCCCACCCGTGCATGTACGCCCCGAACCCCCACTCGTGTATGTACGCCCCGAACCCCCACCCGTGTATGTACGCACCGAACCCCCACCCCAGCAGAGTATGTACGCCCGAACCCCCACCCGTGTATGTACGGACCGAACCCCCACCCCAGCCGTGTATGTACGCACCAAACCACCACCCGTGTATGTACGCCCCCGAACCCCCCCCCAGCCGTGTATGTACGCACCGAACCACCAGCCGTGTATGTACGCACCAAACCCCCACCCCAGCCGTGTATGTACGCACCAAACCACCACCCGTGTATGTACGCACCTAACACCCACCTCAGCAGAGTATGTACGCCCCGAACCCCCACCCGTGTATGTACGGACCGAACCCCCACCCCAGCAGAGTATGTACGCCCCGAACCCCCACCCGTGTATGTACGGACCGAGCCCCCACCCGTGTATGTACGCACCCAACCCCCACCCCAGCCGTGTATGTACGCACCGAACCACCAGCCGTGTATGTACGCACCAAACCCCCACCCGTGTATGTACGCACCTAACACCCACCCCAGCCGTGTATGTACGCACCGAACCACCACCCGTGTATGTACGCACCGAACCCCCACCCCAGCAGAGTATGTACGCCCCGAACCCCCACCCGTGTATGTACGGACCGAACCCCCACCCCAGCCGTGTATGTACGCACCAAACCACCACCCGTGTATGTACGCCCCCGAACCCCCCCCAGCCGTGTATGTACGCACCGAACCACCAGCCGTGTATGTACGCACCAAACCCCCACCCCAGCCGTGTATGTACGCACCAAACCACCACCCGTGTATGTACGGACCGAACCCCCACCCGTGTATGTACGCACCCAACCCCCACCCGTGTATGTACGCACCTAACACCCACCCCAGCCGTGTATGTACGCACCGAACCACCACCCGTGTATGTACGGACCGAACCCCCACCCCAGCAGAGTATGTACGCCCCGAACCCCCACCCGTGTATGTACGGACCGAACCCCCACCCCAGCCGTGTATGTACGCACCAAACCACCACCCGTGTATGTACGCCCCCGAACCCCCCCCAGCCGTGTATGTACGCACCGAACCACCAGCCGTGTATGTACGCACCAAACCCCCACCCGTGTATGTACGCACCTAACACCCACCCCAGCAGAGTATGTACGCACCGAACCACCAGCCGTGTATGTACGCACCAAACTCCCACCCGTGTATGTACGCACCTAACACCCACCCCAGCCGTGTATGTACGCACCGAACCCCCACCCGTGTATGTACGCACCTAACACCCACCCCAGCAGAGTATGTACGCCCCGAACCCCCACCCGTGTATGTACGGACCGAACCCCCACCCCAGCAGAGTATGTACGCCCCGAACCCCCACCCGTGTATGTACGGACCGAACCCCCACCCCAGCCGTGTATGTACGCACCAAACCACCACCCGTGTATGTACGCCCCCGAACCCCCCCCAGCCGTGTATGTACGCACCGAACCACCAGCCGTGTATGTACGCACCAAACCCCCACCCGTGTATGTACGCACCTAACACCCACCCCAGCCGTGTATGTACGCACCGAACCACCACCCGTGTATGTACGGACCGAACCCCCACCCCAGCAGAGTATGTACGCCCCGAACCCCCACCCGTGTATGTACGGACCGAACCCCCACCCGTGTATGTACGCACCCAACCCCCACCCGTGCATGTACGCACCGAACCTGCTATAAGAATGGGGTGTGCAAAACACCCCCAGCAGTGCCCAGACACAGGAGGGGTGGGTGCAGGGTCCTCCCAGCAGTGCCCAGACACAGGAGGGGTGTGTGCCTATCACTCCCAGCAGTGCCCAGACACAGGAGGGGTGTGTACCTATCACTCCCAGCAGTGCCCAGACATCGGACAATATACCCCATCAACAAGTTCAGTGACCTACAAGGGTGATACCCCAGATGCAGGCGGAGCCATCGCTGAGCCAGCATGGCTATATTGAAAGGCAACCCTCACACATCCAGGAAATGTAGACACAGCACAGCACAGCATTTGGGAGACACCCTGCAGGAAAAATGGCCTGGGCCACAGAGGATGGAACACACCTTGGGACAATGTCACCATACAGTGAGAGCAAACATGACCAAATACCATTTGCAGAGACCTTTGTGATGGCACGCAGATGGCAGGGTACACCCCATGAGCAGCACACTCCAACATTTCACAGACCCCTAACACATTATCACCACCCCAACGCAGGGAGCACCAGCACCAACAGCAAGTCCAGGAAAGCATCAGTGTGCAAAACAAAAAGAAAAGGCTTTATTCAGCAGGAAAATATATCAGAGAAAATGTCCACTATGTACAAGGGCCATGGGCCAGCCCAGCAGCAATGTCCGGGGGGGGGGGGTACACATCGGGACGTGTGTCCCCTAGCTTGCCTGCACAGTTCACAAGTCCATTTCATCCACAGAAGAGGGGGCATCAGGGGGGAGGGTGGAAACAGGCACCGCAGGGACAGGAGGGGAAAGGGTAGGTGTTGTGGGTGCAGGGAGGGATGAATCTGCCACAGGGGGGGTGCCAGCGCCAAAGGTGGAGGACAGAATGGCGCTGCACACGTCGGCAAGTTCCCCCAGCGACTCCCCCGTACCCAAACCAACCACAGGCCCCAAGGAGGGGGGGGGGCAAAGGGATGGGTCGCAGCGCCACTGGGGGAGGGTGTGGACAGGGTGGGGGACTCAACTCCCCTGGCCGGGTCCCGCCTCCACCGCTTGCGGGGTGGTGTCATCCTGGGGCTGGGGGGCACACTCGCAGTGGATGATGCTGTCACTGACTGTTGGCCAGGAGAGCTAAGGGGAGTGGATTTGGAGGGAGTGGGTTGTGTGGAATGCGGACTCCCACTGTGGCTGCGTGTTCTACGTTTCTCCCCCGACCCAGTGGGTGTGCCTTCCTCACCCTGTGTGTGCGTGACAGGAGGTGTGCGCTTCGACTTCCCTGGTGGTGTGGTGCCTGTGTCTGTTGGGGTGCGTGCACGCTGACGTCTGGATGTGCGTGGGACAGGCACGGGAGTGGGAATTGTGGATGGGGCAGGGGTAGGGGGTGTTACGCAGCGCTGCAGGAGATCCAGTGCTGCAGTCAGTGTGGAGTCTATGGACCTCAGCAACTGCCGTTGGTCAGACTGCGCAGCCGACATGCCCTCCATGTATGCCTCCATCTGGGTCAGCACCTGGGTGTGGGCATGGAGGACATTTAGCATCGCAGTCTGACCAACCTGCAACTGCCTCAGGATGTCCACAGACTCCGCACTCACCGCAGCAGTGGTGACAGGGGCAGGGGGTGCGGTGCCTGGCAGGAAGGAGACATGTGGGGACCGAGCACGGAGGGAAGGGCCACGAGCATGTGGGAGGCCGGTGATGGAACCTGAGGTGGCGGGGGGATGTGGAGGGCTGCCATCAGCTGGGGGGGCAGACTCCGCCACCTCTGGGAGCTCAGCCTCGGACCCGTCTGCGTCATAGTCTGTGTTGGCAGTCAACAGGTCCTCCGCCTCACTCCCTTCGGCCTCCGTGCCACTCCATGTGCCAGACAGGACAGCACTGCTGGTACTGGTGCTCAATCTCTCCTCCCGGTCCGTGCTAGTGTCTCCTTCCGTGTCCCCCGGCGATGCTGTGGGCAAGGTGAAGAGACAGGAGAAAATCAGACACCTGTACACTTATGTCACATGAGTCAAATATACATAGGTCACATTGCATAGCCTGAAAAGCAACAGGAGTAACACCTACAAAACAATGTACACATGTAGGCCATGGAACACACAGTTTTTCTACCCACCATGCCACTGAGACACAATGGAGATCATGACACAACAGCAAATCACTGCACCTGAAATTTTAGAGAGGAGTCAGCCTCTGGGGACAAATGTGCACAGCACCTGCACCACACTGCGTCGTCAAAAAGGGATGAGCATGAATCATATCCATTTACTCTTGCCGCATGCTGCAAAGGCAATACATGAAACCAGGCCACACATGACAGGGTCACTGCACCTTGAGCGTATGTCCAGTCAAACATCACACACAGGCTAAACCCAGCAAGGAGGATGAAGCTTCTGACATGTAGGCCTTGTACGCACAAACCACCCACACCTGAGACAATCTCATTGAGACGGAGGAAGTATGTACACCTCTTACTCTGGGATGGAAACACATGGCCTCCACTAATTCATGACTGTACACACACAGCCCCTGGTGGCCATGTCCACACATCATTGACAGGCAAACATCATCAGATTGTCTCAACAACACACACAGGTAATGCCCACTATGAGTATGCACAAGCAAAATGTGTCCCCCTGTACAGTGGACACATGTAGCAACCTGTAGGTCCTAACAGTTGAGCCCAGGGTACAATGCCACCCTACGCAACCCATGGCAAAGACACAGTGAATGGCCATATTGTTGGATGACGCACATGATACCTAGGAAGAGGTGCCCCAGGGCACAGTAGTGCCCACACTCCTCCATGGTCCAGGATGGACATGACTGCAAATTAAGCAACCGTCCCTGCACTTAGCAGGCCTCCCACTCAGGCACATCATGTCAGAGGGCACACAATTGGACATGCATGCTGGAAGGCTGTACATTTTGGAGACACACCCCTATGTCGTGATTCACAATCAGTGCCAAGTGACATGGACACCACAATGACTGAAATTGGCCATGGCACACGCAAGGTCCCCATACCTGTGGCACATCACCCCCACACATGATGCTGATAGCATAGGGCACCTGCATGAACTGCCTGCCTAAATAACCGTGTGCAAGAGTGGCGACAGACCAGGGAACACATTGCAAGGAGGGGAAGGGAGGGAGTGAGAACAGCACTGTGCTACTTTGTGGAGAAGTTGACGCACTGCACAATCAAACCCTGGCAGTGTATCCATGCAACTGCACACTTACATTGGCTGGGGACACACAACTGACACACATGTACCTACCCCCTTCCTGCTGCTGCCTCTCCTGTAGGCGCCTGTCCATATCGGGGAAGACCACCGCCAGCACACGCTTCTGGATGTGGGTCAGACGACGGCGGCCACGGTTCTTACGGCTCTCAGGTGAGTCCCCCAGCAGGAGCCGTGCAATCCTCCTCGTCCAGCACCGGATGTCCTGCCAGCGTTTCCTCACCTGAGACAGGCTCCGCCTCCGACCCTCTGTACCCCTCACGGCACTGACGGCTTCCCTCCAGATCTCCCCCTTGGCAATGGCGCCTACCTGTGAGGATGCAAAAGAGAGAATACATTAATCCACATGAGCAAAGACACAGAGACACACATATAGAACAATCCTCATTATGAACAGGCCATTGTATGCATGCAACTAATTGCACCTTTGTCATAGGGACATTATCCACTGTGGAAGGCCAAATGCACTACGTGCCAGTGGAAGCACACGGGTGGCATGAGGGGTACCACACACTCACTGACCAGGGATCACACTGTGCCTCACAGGCTACACCAGGATTATGTACAGCACCTCACAGCAGTCACCTGCCCCAGCACACTGATGCTACCTCAGCAGAGTACACAGACACACACAGGTACAGGACAATCACATGGCATTGCCAACTGCGGGTACACACCTCACTCTGCCCATGTGCCAGTAGACGGGGGTGTCACAGGTGTGGGGCTGGCTCAGCACGGCATGCACACAGCACTGCTCCCTGCTCACATCCGATGGCCAGGCCATATCCATCCCTCATGCTGCTTGTGTGCAACACTCCCCATATGCACTCACCCACATGACAGGGGACTAACACACACACCAATGTGCAGGGGACGAACACGGCCTTTGGACACTCACAGCACAGGTACACTGAACAAACACACATCCATGGGTACTGACACCTGTCACACTGGGGGGAACACAGGATCACATCAGGACTGTGGAAACAACATCCCCAGGAGGAGTATGCAGGCAGAATGTGGCATGCACCTTGCATTCATTGTCACAGTAGGCACTATGCAAGTGAGGAGTGCACACAGGAAACACAGCATGCTCTGCATGGGTGACATGAGGCCTTCCACACCCTGGGACCCACTCCAAACAACAGTGCATGTCTGTCACACATGGACACAATGCCAGAAGTCACTGTCACACAAAAGGGGCACAGTCTAAGCTAGTGGAGTCTGCACTCACCTGAACCCCTGGTCGACCATACAGGCTCTGGAACTGTGGGAGGATCACATCTATCAGGGCAAGGTTCTCCTCCTGGGTGAATGGCTGTGACCTCTCCACAGTCCTGGACATGGTGCCAGAGGAATCACTATCAGCAGCAGTGGTCATGGATGAATGGATGTGCAGGCAAGTGCTCTCTCATGGGACCTGGCTGCCTTATATATGCCTGGCTGGCCTGTTCATGTATAGGAGTACAGATTGATTGGTCAGTCACATTAGCATCCTACGTTTCATCCAATCCCTTCAAACCTACCCCAGTGTGTGGCTTTGCATGGTTTCAGTTTTGATAATGATGTCAAGTCAACATCCACATTGCAACAATGTAGATTCTTTCAAACTGACTTCTGCTGTGCACCTGGTGCTCAAATTCAAAAATTTAACTCAGTCTCCATGGCAACCATCAGGCATTTAGGCCCTTATACTTGTCCCTCATGTGTCCCCTATGTGTTTTCATACATTTACACACAGGTACGGTGCGTTCCACGCCCTAGGCACCCCACAAGCAGTGATACCGACCGTACATGCGCTTGTACGGTCCGGATCACAATATGGGCGCTGGCGTATGCGTACGCCACAGTAGTACGGACTGTACACGCGCTTGTGCGGTCCGGATCACAATATGGGCGCTGGCGTATGCGTACGCCACAGTAGTACGGACTGTACACGCGCTTGTGCGGTCCGGATCACAATAAGGGCGCTGGCGTATGCGTACGCCACAGTAGTACGGACTGTACACGCGCTTGTACGGTCCGTACTACTGTGGCGTACGCATACGCCAGCGCCCATATTGTGATCCGGACCGCACAAGCGCGTGTACAGTCCGTACTACTGTGGCGTACGCATACGCCAGCGCCCATATTGTGATCCGGACCGCACAAGCGCGTGTACAGTCCGTACTACTGTGGCGTACGCATACGCCAGCGCCCATATTGTGATCCGGACCGCACAAGCGCGTGTACAGTCCGTACTACTGTGGCGTACGCATACGCCAGCGGCAATATTGGCCCAGGGACCCTATACACGCGCTCCGAGCGTATGTACGGTGCGTATAACAACTGTCAGTGGTGACAGGCGGCACACAGACAGGAATGGAGCGGACAGGTATTGCCAAGGGTGGACACAAATGCATTGTCTGTGCAATACCACCTGTGTGTGACACAGGTGTGTCAGGATGTGATGTGGCACTTTACCCCTGAGGTGTGGGCAAAGCACATGTACGATGAGCTGTGTACACATGTCGTGTGTGATGGTGCGCATTGTACCACACATCCCCTGCACTCCTTTGACATGTGTGCATGTCGTACACACTAGTGGAGCCATGAGTCACTTGCATGTCCCAGTCACGGACACCCGCACCTGTCCCCTGATGCCAGGTACACGGAATATTACATATGACACGTGTATGGCTGCGTTGCATGCTGCAACCATGTCATGTGTGTGGCATGTCTTTCCATGATTTTGCTGTAGGTGTGTGGTTCAATGCGTCAGCAGTTGCTGCTGCCAACATGTGTCTGTGTGTCGATGGGCATGGCACACTGTTCCGCACACCAGCCCACATATGTGATTTGCCATGAGGTGTGTATGTATCCAACTACACGGAGTATCAACACAAGTACATATCCACATGCTCCCCATGTATGTTCTGTCTCGACATGTACTCCTCAAAGGCAATGTGTGTGGCCTGTCCTATTCCTATGACATGTGACCAGTGCATATCGCATCCAACTACCTGTCTGTACCATACGCATACTACTTCTGCACATGTGTGGATGTCTGTGAATCCTGTGATGCGTGTGCATGTTCACTTACACTGGCCCACAGCTAGTCTCATGCCATGTCATCGTGATCTTGCCCCCCTCCGTTAGTGGCTGTCCCTTGGTAGGAGTGTAACCTGACTGGCGTACGTGTCCAGGAACTGTGGCACAGACCTGACTCACAACGTGGCATATGTGTATTGGCTGTGTAACATGTGCTCAGTGCATTGACGATGTTGTCGTACAGTGCTCACTCTTAGGTGTTCCTTCCATTTCACTGCAGGGCTCCGCCTCTCCCTCGACGTATGCCAGACATTGCTGCCCTGCATGAACGGGACTGTATACGCCGCTACAGATTCAGCCAACGGTTGATTGATGAGTTGACTGGCCGGCTGGAAGCACAACTCCTCCCGCGCCACAGGTATCCAAGTGCACTGACACCCAAGTTGAAGGTGATGGCAGCCCTACATTTCCTTGCCACGGGTACGTTCCAACATACCATTGCTGATGTCGGGGGCATGTCCCAGACGATGTTCAGCCGTGTTCTGCATGATTTCTTAGAGGCCATGTTGGTTCACCTGGATGAGTACATTAAATTCCCAAATCGTGAGCAGTTGACAGATGTCAAGCGTGAGTTCTATGCCCTGGGAGGGATGCCCCATGTCATTGGGTCCATAGATGGGACACATGTTGCGTTGGTACCACCACAGGCACAGGAGGTGGTGTATAGGAATCGCAAACATTATCACTCCATTAATGCCCTTGTGGTGTGTCTGTCCAACATGGTGATTTCACATGTCTGTGTTCGCTTTCCAGGATCAGCACACGATGCCTTCATCATGAGGCGTAGCAGGGTGCCAGAAATGATGCTGCAGCTGCGGAACGAGCGAGCATGTATTGTTGGTGGGTAGACTCTGGCAGTTCAGTGTTTGGCGTCATCTTCCAATCTCACTGCCTGTGCTGACACACTTCTGTCCATGATGTTTCCTTGTAGGGGACGCTGGCTATCCCAACATGCCATGGCTGATGACGCCTGTCCGCAACCCCAGCACGGCTGCCGAGCACCGCTACAACAACGCACATGGGCGGACCAGGAGAGTCATTGAGAGGACGTTTGGACTTCTGAAGAGCCGATTCCGGTGCCTCCACAAGACCGGCGGAGCACTCCCATATGCCCCGGTGAAGGTGTGCAAGATCATCATCGTCTGCTGCATGCTGCACAACATGGCAGTGGAGGAAGCTGTTCCACTCATACTGGATCAAGATGACCAGGACCATCCACCCGTGGAGGATGAAGGCCTTGGTGACGGGGCAAGTGATGTGGAGGAGGAGGAGGCTGTGGAGGACATGCGGAGTCGGCTCATACGCAACTTCTTTGCTTAGTGGTGAGTTCCAGTGTCTGAGTGTGCACGCATTGGGCCGTGTGTGGCATGTGTTGCAATGTGTGTGTCCATCTGCATGTCTGCCAAGTGAGTCAGTGGTGTGTATTGAAGTGTCACTCAAGTGATGGCGCAATGGAAGGATGTTGTCTGAGGGTCATCATTGTCACCTGTCATGTTAACAACATGATACGTGTTAAGTACATGCTTGCGGATGTGCTCCTTTGTGCTGAATCCTTGTGTGTCTCTCTTCCACAGGTCCATGTGCATGCTGTCTGCTGGTGGCATTGTTGTGCTCCTGCTACTCCTCATGAACACAGCGACATGTGCTGATTCAGCGTCACATGCACGGGCAAGTGTTGAAATCTCCTCAGGGTAAGGGATGCCTCACGTCGTTTTGGGTGTGTGAATTGTTTGTAGTCTGTGTGCACTTCTCCGGTTCATGTGTGTTCCATTTGCATACATGGTGATCCTACATGGGGAACATGACATGGGGCAGGCTTCACCTGGAGCCATGCTCAGACTTGGTGACTGTCATGTGGCAGGGGATTGGGGATTGTGATGAGGCCATCATTGTGTGTAACACTGGCCTCGGAAACATACAGGTTGCACCGGGTTGACATGGTGTGTGATTGCCCCATCAGGGCCTCAATGGTGTATAGCGGCCTCTCCGTGGCAGCAGGGGGTGTTTAGCTGTTATCCGTCACTTGTGTGCCAGGTCAATGGGATGCCAGCATCTGTGTTGCAATGGGGGGTGCCAGTGTTGCTCCCACATGTACATCCACATGACCTGTGTATGTGTTGACAGAGTATCATTGTCATTCCAACACACATGACTAATAAATTTGTCCCTCTGTCTCCAAGGTGCCTCTTCCCTGTCAATGGTGCCCTGTTGCCACTGTGCGTGCCGCAGGTCTGGCATAGTTTTCATAGGTGGTGCATATGTGTCTATGTGTAGAGTGACAAGATGCTAGGGGTTTGTCAGGGAGTGGGAACTGTATTATGCACAAGATGCACAGTTCCATCCACCTCAAGGCAAGAGAGACCATCCCCCAGGGCAACTACAACATCCGTGTCGAATCCTACCCTGCAGTCTACGGACATGTGCCTCACGACTCCCATGGTACTTGTCCATATCCGGAGTGCATCTGCACAGCTCTGCTACTGCGTCGGGCAACCAGGCCACATCAACGTCCTAACGGGATGGGGGGAATGTTTCACAGCCAGCTGCAGGATGACCTTCTAGATCCACGCCCACACTCATGATGCAGCCCACAACCCCAACACAACCATGTGGCACAGTGATCCTAAACTGCATTCTGGCATCTCCATGCATCCAACCTTGGCCTAGCCACCATTCTCAACATCCGCCTGACGCAAGCATGCTGCACATTGTAGGGACACATGTCTAGACATACCTGGGAGCGGCAAGCCAGGTCACTCAACATGATCCCTGACCTCTGCGCATGACTGTTGCTCCCCTGAATGTGTCTGTAGCCACAGTTGTGCGGGAACCACTCAGCTGGTTGGGCCCAGCACAGGTGAGTTTGGTACTCCATGTCTGTATCAGATGAGACATTGGGACCCATGTGTGTCCTGGGCAAGACTGCGACCCCACGGTTTGGATGGTTGGAGTTAATTCTGAGATCAGGCATGCTTTGACTGTACGACACACACATGTATTGTAATAATGTAGAATCACGGCATCATCTTGTAAGTGTGATTAATTTATTTGTGGTGGGGTACGGGTTTGTGGGGATGACAAGAGGTGCACAGCGGGAGTGTAGAATCCAAAGTTCACTGGGGGAGTTGGTATCCTTGTCGTAGCAAAATGTCAGAGTCCATGCCACAGTCTTCGTCAACATAGGTCAGACAGTGACCAGCAAGTCCATGTGGCAGAGAATGTCATGTGCTGCTATTGGGCCAGAGGGCCAGGTGCCAGGCCAGGTGACCTGGGAGATGGTGATGTTCTGCTGACTCTCACAGTCTTTTTCGTGGACGACCCACCTTCCTGCGGGGACCCTCGGAAGCAGTCCGTGACGATGTCTGTGACGCTCCGTCGGATGAATCCTCCTCCTCCTGATCCCTCCCTGTGTCTGGTAATGGCCTTCGCCTGGTGCCACAGGGAGGGTTGCCCATGTTGTCGGCAATCCGACGGAGTACACCGGTCATTTGGGTTTGCACCGCCACGAGCTCAGCCTGTCTATCCTCCATCCTTCCTTGGTGTTGCAGTTGACAGGCATGTTGCTGGGACTGCAGGGTCTTCATCTCCTGGAGGGTCCCCTTGATGTCATTGAGGGTGGACGCAATCTGGTCCATGCCCCTGGTGTCACGCCGGTATGTATCCAGGATGTTGCTGACCTGGGACACTACCGGGTCCTGAGCTGCCTGGTCAGGTTCGCGCCTCCGCCGTCCTCCACTCCCGCCACCCCTGCCCACGTGCACCTGGCCTGCCGTTGTGGGTGCATCGGGTCTCCGGGACCCCTGAGGGATGGCATCTGCGTTGCCGCCTGCCTCCTCCTGGGTGCCCGGAGGACCGTGTCCCTCCTGGGCAGACTGGCTGGGTGGTCGTGTGCGGGCAGGGCTCCTGGACGTCTCCTGGGATGTGGCAGGAATGGGGGTGGTGGTTGGCACAGTTGTACCTGACGCAGGTGCTGCAGGTGGTTGGACACCAGAGGGGCCAGGTTGGTCTGGGTCATCCACGGAGTGGTGAGAGTCATCGCTGGCGGTGGGGTCATCATCCCGCGGAGCCTGGTCCTGTGTGACTTCCCCCCCAGTGTTGGGGGGTGTTCGTCGACGTTGACCTGTGTGTGAGAGAGACAATGTTAACAGTGTCACATGTGGCATCCATGTTGCATGCATTTCTGATTTGGCACTCTTCCTCTGGGTAGTTGGATCTGTCCTGCATTCCTCTCACAGTGCACTTGTGCATGGCTATGTCCCTTGGCCACAGCTGTCAGGGCTTTACGCATGTGTGAGACACAATCTTAGTTGATGCATCTATTTGGGTACACAGTCAGCAGTGTGGTGTGCGGGCGTAGCGAGCCATGCAGAGGCGCCTTACGTGTTGCACTGTACGTGGCCAAATGGTGTTTTGGCAAGGCAATTTGATGTTGCAGGTAGGGGACTGAAGCATTTGTGACAGGGTTCTTACCGACACGGTGGGTGGGTATACTGGGTGTGTGGTTAGGTCTGTGCCTGCAGCACGGATGGACTCGTGCACAGATTGACACATGGACCGGTCTTCATCTACGGAAGGGGGGGTTGAGGCACTGCCAGACCTGGTCTGCATGCACACAGTCCACCGGCTGACGAGTGGACATGGCCACACCACCCAAGGGTGATTTAGTCTCCCTGTGTCTCCCTTCCTCCCTCCCTCTGTCACCCTCCTCCCTCCCTCTGTCGGTCTCCCTCTGTCACCCTACTCCCTCCCTCTGTCTGTCTCCCTGTGTCCCCCCTCTGTCTCCTTCCCTCTCATTCCCCCTCTCCCTCCCTCTCTTTGTCACTCTCTGTCACCTCAGGCCAGCTTCCTGGGCACACACAGTTAGCCGGTCTTTGAATGGCCATTGGCTTGTTCATGTGAGTTAGTCCCTGTTCTCCGGGCACCCATTGGGCAGTGTGTCTGAGTGTAGGCTGCTGCTGTGGCGGTGTGTGCTGAGACTCTATCAGAGCGATGCATCTTCATTGTCTGCTGTTATGTGCAAATTGTGCCTTCAGACCCATGGCATCCTGCATGGCAGCCATCATTTGCAGGCAAGACAGTACTGTGTGGGTACACACAGTTTGTATGGCTGTGCCCTGGGCCATATGGGCTGAGGGCATTGTTGTGTGCTTGTGAGTTGCTCAATGTTAGTTTTGCTGCCCCCACTCCCAGCATCGACCACATCCTGTGTTGTGTTGGTGTTTTGTGTGGCCTGTGACTTGGCATGGCCCTGATTGATGCATGGGGCATGGAGGCGCCAGTGGCATGTGTGTGTTTGTGGAGTGTTGTTGTGTCCGGTGGTGGCTTGAGGGGGGGGTGGCATGCATGATTGATTGTGTATGGCATCCCCCCCATGTGAGGTGAGTTGTTTGTGTACTCACCAGGGTCTGGGAGTCCTGGCAGTCCGTGTAGTCCCTCCACCGCCAGCGTGGACATCACCTTCTCCTCCCAGGGATGGTATTGTACCGGTCTGGGGGGCGGCCCTCCTCCAGTGATGTTCCCCTGGTTGTGATTGTCAGTCATCTTCCTCTTGACCGTCCTCCGCAGATCGTACCACCTGGATTGGCACTCGTGCCTGGTCCTTCTGGTTGTCCCAACAGCATTCACAGAATCGACGATCCTCTGCCACATGGCGGTTTTTTCGGATATGCTGGTCTGTCTGACCAATGTCCCAAAGAGCTGTGGCTCGACTCTGAGGATTTCGTCGACAAGGATCTCCAGCTCCTCCTTTGTGAACTTTGGATTCTTGGTGGTGGACATGGCGTGGGGTGTGGTTGTGGGGGTGTGGGTGTGGATGGCTGTGGGTGTGTGGGTGTGGTAGTGGAGGTGTGTGTGTGAATGTGATGAGGGGGTGTTTGTGTAGGTGGTTGTGTGAAGGTATGCAAGTGTGAGGTTCAAGTATGGTGGTGTGGGTCGTCTGTGGGCTCTGGCAGCAGTGGGTCTGTTGCAAAGGCTCATGGTTTGTGTGTGTGGTCCATTTTTATTGGTCCATTTGTGGGTGTGGCTGTGTTTGAAATTTGTGTGGGTGTGTTATGAGGAGTGATTGAGTTTTGGGCCTCTGTTTGGCAGTTTGGCAGTTGCAGGTGAGTGTATGTGATGTTTGTGGGGTTGTTGGGCCTGTTTGGTGGTGTGGGGAAACTCTACTTGACTCTCCTTGTGTAAATATGGTTTGTCCGGGTTCAGTACGTGTTTTTTTGGCGTCAGTACGGTCCGTACATGCACTGGTGGGGGTGCGGTCCGTACATTCCCTGGTGGGGTGGTGGTTCGGTGCGTACATACACGGCTGGGGTGGGTGTTTGGTGCGTACATACACGGGTGGTGGTTCGGTGCGTACATACACGGCTGGGGGGGGTTCGGGGGCGTACATACACGGGTGGTGGTTCGGTGCGTACATACACGGCTGGGGTGGGGGTTTGGTGCGTACATACACGGCTGGTGGTTCGGTGCGTACATACACGGCTGGGGGGGGTTCGGGGGCGTACATACACGGGTGGTGGTTCGGTGCGTACATACACGGCTGGGGGGGGGTTCGGGGGCGTACATACACGGGTGGGTGTTTGGTGCGTACATACACGGCTGGTGGTTCGGTGCGTACATACACGGCTGGGGGGGGGTTCGGGGGCGTACATACACGGCTGGTGGTTCGGTGCGTACATACACGGCTGGGGTGGGGGTTTGGTGCGTACATACACGGCTGGTGGTTCGGTGCGTACATACACGGCTGGGGGGGGTTCGGGGGCGTACATACACGGCTGGTGGTTCGGTGCGTACATACACGGCTGGGGGGGGGGTTCGGTGCGTACATACACGGCTGGGGGGGGTTCGGGGGCGTACATACACGGCTGGTGGTTAGGTGCGTACATACACGGCTGGGGGGGGGTTCGGGGGCGTACATACACGGCTGGTGGTTAGGTGCGTACATACACGGCTGGTGGTTAGGTGCGTACATACACGGCTGGGGTGGGGGTTTGGTGCGTACATACACGGCTGGGGGGGGGGTTCGGTGCGTACATACACGGCTGGGGGGGGTTCGGGGGCGTACATACACGGCTGGTGGTTAGGTGCGTACCTACACGGCTGGGGGGGGGTTCGGGGGCGTACATACACGGCTGGTGGTTAGGTGCGTACATACACGGCTGGTGGTTAGGTGCGTACATACACGGCTGGTGGTTAGGTGCGTACATACACGGCTGGGGTGGGGGTTTGGTGCGTACATACACGGCTGGGGTGGGGGTTTGGTGCGTACATACACGGCTGGGGTGGGTGTTTGGTGCGTACATACACGGGTGGTGGTTCGGTGCGTACATACACGGCTGGGGGGGGGTTCGGGGGCGTACATACACGGGTGGGTGTTTGGTGCGTACATACACGGCTGGTGGTTAGGTGCGTACCTACACGGCTGGGGGGGGGTTCGGGGGCGTACATACACGGCTGGTGGTTAGGTGCGTACATACACGGCTGGTGGTTAGGTGCGTACATACACGGCTGGGGTGGGGGTTTGGTGCGTACATACACGGCTGGGGTGGGGGTTTGGTGCGTACATACACGGCTGGGGTGGGTGTTTGGTGCGTACATACACGGGTGGTGGTTCGGTGCGTACATACACGGCTGGGGGGGGTTCGGGGGCGTACATACACGGGTGGGTGTTTGGTGCGTACATACACGGCTGGTGGTTCGGTGCGTACATACACGGCTGGGGGGGGTTCGGGGGCGTACATACACGGGTGGGTGTTTGGTGCGTACATACACGGCTGGTGGTTCGGTGCGTACATACACGGCTGGGGGGGGTTCGGGGGCGTACATACACGGGTGGTGGTTCGGTGCGTACATACACGGCTGGGGGGGGTTCGGGGGCGTACATACACGGCTGGTGGTTCGGTGCGTACATACACGGCTGGGGGGGGTTCGGGGGCGTACATACACGGGTGGTGGTTCGGTGCGTACATACACGGCTGGGGGGGGTTCGGGGGCGTACATACACGGGTGGGTGTTTGGTGCGTACATACACGGCTGGTGGTTCGGTGCGTACATACACGGCTGGGGGGGGGTTCGGGGGCGTACATACACGGCTGGTGGTTAGGTGCGTACATACACGGCTGGTGGTTAGGTGCGTACATACACGGCTGGGGTGGGGGTTTGGTGCGTACATACACGGCTGGGGTGGGGGTTTGGTGCGTACATACACGGCTGGGGTGGGGGTTTGGTGCGTACATACACGGCTGGGGGGGGGTTTGGTGCGTACATACACGGCTGGTGGTTCGGTGCGTACATACACGGCTGGGGGGGGTTTGGGGGCGTACATACACGGCTGGTGGTTCGGTGCGTACATACACGGCTGGGGGGGGGTTCGGGGGCGTACATACACGGGTGGGTGTTTGGTGCGTACATACACGGGTGGGGGTTCGGGGCGTACATACTCTGCTGGGGTGGGGGTTCGGTCCGTACATACACGGGTGGGGGTTCGGGGCGTACATACGCGGGCGGGGGGTGGTGGGGTGTTCGGCGCGTATGCGGGCACATGTCTCCATGGTTGCTATGGGAGTTCGGTTCGGACGGTGTTTTTTGCGTACGGTTGTGAAATGGGGAGGACGGGAGGGATCGTACTTGCGCAGTCGGACTTTATTTTTCCGCACGGTGGGTTTCTCGCCCGGGGACGTGTCGGTGACTTTTCCCGACCCGAGGACGTGTGGGGAAATCTTCCCAATGCGATTCGTATGGACTTTTTTCCGTTCGAATCGTACTTGGCAGTTTGTACGCTACTTTGACGATTCGGACGGAAAAAAATCCGGATACGAGTCGGACGGGGAATTTTTTTACCGGATCGGAATTGGCACCTATGTCTTTTATCTCTACACAAAATTATTATTAAACAATTATATATTTACTACATTTAAAAATGGATTTAAATAATTAACTCTTTACTAAAACATTATTAACAACATTCCTACATTAAACAACTATATTATTAAATTATACTTTATCAATTCATGCATCCAATACATAATATAATGTTTAGAAAAATACATATAGAATAATACACCACAAAACCACTAATTAGCGTTTTCCTTATTAGGAAACTAACTACCAGAAAAAAAAAAAAAAAATTCGAACTAACCAATAAAAACACTCCGAATTCAAACTGACCAATAAAACACATATTACAACATCCAAAGCACTATAAAAAGAAGTTCAACTTCATTCACAGTCCAAAACCAAAAAAACGAAATTGAATGAAGAGGAAAATCGACTGGATTGCAACTACAGATATAAGAAAATCAACATACAGGAAATGTTTAAAACTATCAAAAGTAAGTTAACTATATTATTCTCATGAAGACTCAAATAGAATAAATTGTAATTACAATATACATACACTATAAATAAATTAATGTCTTCTTTCTATTTCATGTTTTCACTACAGGAAACTCCAAAAGAAACTAAGAAAATACAGAACAGCACCAAAAAAGATACAACTAAAAAGTAAGTATTTCACAACCAAAAATCAACTAATAGATTAAAATACCACCCTAATTAAATCCCAATTGCAAATCCCCTAACCATTCCCTATAAAAATATAGAAACAATTATTACAACACATTTCCTTTTCTTTTCCAGACAAAGAAAATACTAGAGGAAAATCCCAGAAATAAAGAATCAGGAGCATTCTACTCAAACACATCAAAACCAACTTTGTAAGTATATAGTAACTAAATCTTGTTTTTTTCTACTGAAAATTAATATAACATCATATATAATAAATATAATATATATTTTTCATAGATAAAGCTACATCAAAATGACTGAAGGAGCTGAATTCATAACAAGCCAGAAGGGAAAAATGTTACTATGCTATATGGGGTACACTTACACACAGGAAAAAGTGTATGGTTTAAAAGTTAACTGGAAATGCACTAAATACTACTCTAATAAGTGCTATGGGCGTGCTACAACACGACAAACAACAGTACTATACACTAGAGAACATAACCACCCACCAAACATTACTGAAATCGAAGTCAGATCTGCTTTAGAAACTATAAAGGAAGCTAGCACAAGTTCTCAAAAACCTACCAGTGTAATTTTAAAAGAGCAGCTTCCCAAAATTCCTAAAACTGCTACTACACAAATGCCATCTGTAACTTCACTCAAAAGAACTATTGCACGTACTAAAAAAACCACTACTACTTCAACCCCAATTCCTCACACATACAGTGAAGTTATTCTAAGTCCAGAACAAAGTATAACTTTAAACAAAGAACCATTTGTCATTTTTGATAATAAAAACAATGACAAAAGAATAATAATATTTGGAACAGCTAATAATCTCTGTAAACTACAAGAATCACATAACTGGATGATGGATGGGACTTTTACCATATGTCCCAAACCATTTTTCCAACTATATACAATACATGTCATATATCACAATTGCAATATACCATTAATTTACACATTATTACCAAACAAACATAACTCCACATACACTGAACTATTAAATATAATAAAACAAAAAACAAATGACTTTTCCCCACAAAAAATAATCCTAGATTTTGAACATGCAATGATTAATTCTATATTAAAAACACACCCCCATACCTCCATACAAGGCTGTTACTATCATTTTAATCAATGCCTATGGAGACACATGCAAAAATCAGCCCTAAGCATTGAATATGCAACTAATTCATCTTTTGCATATCAAATAAAAAAACTCATAGCACTAGCTTATGTACCTGACACAGACGTAACAGAACATTACAACATTTTAATAGACAGCGCCTTCTACAAACAAAATGAAGAAAAACTAAGTTCACTATTGGACTATTTCGAAGATACATGGGTCGGCAGACTACATAGATCTGGCCACAGAAGAAACCCTAAATTCTTAATTCCCTGGTGGAACGTATACAGAAGCACCTTAAATGGAGAATCCAAAACTAATAACGCAGTTGAAGGATGGCATTACGCCTTCCTACAACCAACAGGCAGAACAAAACCAACACTAGAAAGATTTATATCATGCCTACAAAAAGAACAGAGTTATCAAGAGTTCCGAATGGAACAATCCATAACTCAGCTAACTCCAAAAACCTCAAAACAAACTAAACAAATGTATAAATATCTAGAGCAACAAGTAAAATTGTACCCTACTACCAAAGGCCTAGAATACCTAAACATCATAGCTAAAACACTTCTTTAAAGTACAAATACAAATAAATGACTAATTACCCATTTTCAATAATATCAAACACATAAAATATATGTATCTTATTACAAAAATAATTACTGTGTGTAACATATTTATACATATTGTCAAAAATATATTAACACACATTAATAATATTTGTAATAAAATAAAAATGAACAATAATATTAAACAATACCCACCCACAAGAAATAATAATAAATTAACTTACCACGTTTATTCCAAAGTCTGAAAAATCCATTTCCTGCTTACACAATCCAAACATAAAAAAAAAGGTTCCCAAAAAAAAATGCAAAAATACAACTGGCGATTAAATCCATAAGCCATTCACCAAATATCCTTCGAAAATCCATGAAAAACCCGAAAATAGCTAAAAATATTAAAAAACGATCCATGAAAACCGAAACATTTAAAGTAGTGTAAAAACCATATTGTTCAATAAAACGAACACACACTTCTTTAAAAAAAAAAATGAGTCCATCCGAAACGAATAACCTAGAAAAGAAATAGTAAAAACAAAGCAACTGACATTCCCACCCACATAAAACAACACATAAACACGTACTAACAATAATACTAGATTTAAAACACTTCTAAATATACATTAAACACCTTAAACCTAACTTTTGAAACATGCCTACACATCGTTAAAAACACGTAAAAACACAACACGCAACTCTAACACATAACATTTCCAAATATAACTAATATATGTACAGCTACACTAAACATTATCTAACTAGGCTCAAAAGTAAATTTAAAACCATCTAAAACACATAAAACAAACCTTACCTTTCACGACGCGAAGTAACTCCCAACCGCGAGCTTCCCTTCAAACCAAATGACCCAAAACAACATTACCCGGTTACAAAATAGAGTGTCCAAAACATAATAAAACATTTAACTATACTAAAAAGCCCTAAATAAATCAGGTAAAACAGTAAATTCACACACAAATATTTTATATTATTTAGCAAAAATATACCTATTTTTTTAATTTACCTACAAATTGTCAACAAATGTTCCTAATTTGTAAAATTATATAAATAAATATTTTAAAATTTAAAATATTTATTATTATAATTTCTAAAAAGATAATACTACAGAACAATGTATGAAAAATTGTTAAATTTTTTTTGCATGAATGCTAAAATTTTATTTATGTTAAAAAGATGTTTGTTTCGAAAACATTGTAAAAATAATTAATATTAATATTTTACATATTAATATTAATAAAAAAGGTATAACATGTTTGTACTACAAATATTAAAATGTTTATATATGAAAATATTTGTTAAAAGTTTTGTATAAAGATTTACAAAATCTATTGCTATGTTAATTTTAATTTAAAACACTACATTGTACAACATTATTAATAATCTTTATAATTTACTTAAAAATGTTTGAAAATATACTTAGGTGCCGATCACGATCCGGTAAAAAATTCCCCCGTGCGACTCGTATCGGGTCTTTTTACCGTACGAATCGTACAAGTGCCGTACGAACTGGCAATCACGATTCGCATGGTAAAAAGTCCATACGACCCGCACCGGGAATCATTCCCCACACGTCCTCGGGTCGGAAAATGTGTCCGACACGTCCTCGGACGATTTACCTTACAAACGTAAAAATCCAAGTCCGACCGAGGAATCACGATCCATCCCGTGCGTCCGAGCCTACAACCGTATGGAAAAAACACCGTCTGCACCGAACACCAATAGCAACCATGGAGACATGTGCCCGCATACGCGCCCAACACTCCCCCCAGCCCCCGTACGTCCGACACGTACCCCCCGTATATGTATACCCCCACCCGTCTATGTACACCCCAGTACGTTCCAGTCGTACCCCCACCCCAGTACGTGTCGTACCACCGTCAATGTAAACCCCCCCACCCCTGTACGTGTCGTACCACCGTCTATGTACACCCCAGTACGTTCCAGTCGCACCCCCACCCCAGTACGTGTCGTACCCCCCGTGTACCTACACCCCAGTACGTTCGAGCCACACCCCCACCCCAGTACGTGTCACAGCCCCGTCTACCTACACCCCAGTACGTTCCAGTCGTACCCCCACCCCAGTACGTGTCGTACCACCGTCAATGTACACCCCCCCACCCCTGTACGTGTCGTACCACCGTCAATGTACACCCCCCACCCCTGTACGTGTCGTACCACCGTCTATGTACACCCCCCCACCCCTGTACGTGTCGTACCACCGTCCATGTACACCCCAGTACGTGCCAGTCGTACCCCCACCCCAGTACGTGTCGTACCACCGTCAATGTACACCCCCCCACCCCTGTACGTGTCGTACCACCGTCCATGTACACCCCAGTACGTTCCAGTCGTACCCCCACCCCAGTACGTGTCGTACCACCGTCAATGTACACCCCCCCACCCCTGTACGTGTCGTACCACCGTCAATGTACACCCCCCCACCCCTGTACGTGTCGTACCACCGTCAATGTACACCCCCCACCCCTGTACGTGTCGTACCACCGTCTATGTACACCCCCCCACCCCTGTACGTGTCGTACCACCGTCTATGTACACCCCAGTACGTTCCAGTCGCACCCCCACCCCAGTACGTGTCGTACCCCCCGTGTACCTACACCCCAGTACGTTCGAGCCACACCCCCACCCCAGTACGTGTCACAGCCCCGTCTACCTACACCCCAGTACGTTCCAGTCGTACCCCCACCCCAGTACGTGTCGTACCACCGTCAATGTACACCCCCCCACCCCTGTACGTGTCGTACCACCGTCAATGTACACCCCCCACCCCTGTACGTGTCGTACCACCGTCTATGTACACCCCCCCACCCCTGTACGTGTCGTACCACCGTCCATGTACACCCCAGTACGTGCCAGTCGTACCCCCACCCCAGTACGTGTCGTACCACCGTCAATGTACACCCCCCCACCCCTGTACGTGTCGTACCACCGTCCATGTACACCCCAGTACGTTCCAGTCGTACCCCCACCCCAGTACGTGTCGTACCACCGTCAATGTACACCCCCCCACCCCTGTACGTGTCGTACCACCGTCAATGTACACCCCCCCACCCCTGTACGTGTCGTACCACCGTCAATGTACACCCCCCACCCCTGTACGTGTCGTACCACCGTCTATGTACACCCCCCCACCCCTGTACGTGTCGTACCACCGTCTATGTACACCCCAGTACGTTCCAGTCGCACCCCCACCCCAGTACGTGTCGTACCCCCCGTGTACCTACACCCCAGTACGTTCGAGCCACACCCCCACCCCAGTACGTGTCACAGCCCCGTCTACCTACACCCCAGTACGTTCCAGTCGTACCCCCACCCCAGTACGTGTCGTACCACCGTCAATGTACACCCCCCCACCCCTGTACGTGTCGTACCACCGTGAATGTACACCCCCCACCCCTGTACGTGTCGTACCACCGTCTATGTACACCCCCCCACCCCTGTACGTGTCGTACCACCGTCCATGTACACCCCAGTACGTGCCAGTCGTACCCCCACCCCAGTACGTGTCGTACCACCGTCAATGTACACCCCCCCACCCCTGTACGTGTCGTACCACCGTCCATGTACACCCCAGTACGTTCCAGTCGTACCCCCACCCCAGTACGTGTCGTACCACCGTCAATGTACACCCCCCCACCCCTGTACGTGTCGTACCACCGTCAATGTACACCCCCCCACCCCTGTACGTGTCGTACCACCGTCTATGTACACCCCAGTACGTTCCAGTCGTACCCCCACCCCAGTACGTGTCGTACCACCGTCAATGTACACCCCCCCACCCCTGTACGTGTCGTACCACCGTCTATGTACACCCCAGTACGTTCCAGTCGTACCCCCACCCCAGTACGTGTCGTACCACCGTCAATGTACACCCCCCCACCCCTGTACGTGTCGTACCACCGTCAATGTACACCCCCCACCCCTGTACGTGTCGTACCACCGTCAATGTACACCCCCCAGCCCTGTACGTGTCGTACCACCGTCTATGTACACCCCCCCACCCCTGTACGTGTCGTACCACCGTCTATGTACACCCCAGTACGTTCCAGTCGTACCCCCACCCCAGTACGTTCCTGGCGCACCCCCAACACAACCTCCTAAGTACGGAGCGCACCCCATGCCCCAACATCACAACCGCATGTACGAGTCGTACAAAGCCACACACAAGGACCAAATCGTACAACCAAATGGCCCATGTACACACCGTACACACGCTCAAAACGCACGTACACAACAAGGACAAAACAAAACAACTCAACAATACACCATTCGAAAGGCACACAGCCACTAAACATGGACAACAACCACTAAAATAACACAATCACTGACCTGCAACTGTCAAAAACAAACAGAGGCCCAATACACCACCACTCCTTATAACACACCCACCCAAAATTCAAACACTGCCACACCCACCCATGGACCAATAAAAAGGGCCCACACACACAAACCATGAGCCTTTGCAACAGACCCACTGCTGCCAGACACCACAGAACCAGACTACAAGCGACACCACATCTTACACTTGCACACCTTCACACGACCACCCTCACAAACACCCTCTCATCACATTCACACACACACACAACCATCCACACCCCCCCCCCAACATCCACACACCCCCCACACCCACACCATCCCCACCCACACCCCTCACCATGCCCACTACCAAGAATCCAAAGTTCAGTCACCGAGAGTTGGAGGTCCTTGTTGATCAAATCCTCAGAGTCGAGCCACAGATCTTTGGAACATTGGTCAGAAGCACCAGCCAGGCAGCCAAAACAGCCATGTGGCAGACCATCGTCGATGCTGTGAATGCTGTTGCGGACACCAGGAGGACCAAGCAGGATTGCCAGAACAGGTGGTACGATCTGCGGAGGAGGGTCAGAGCCAAGAGACAGGAGGAACACGACCAGGCCAACGCCACCGGAGGAGGGCCCTCCCGCAGACCCGTACAGTACCATCCCTGGGAGGAGAGGGTGATGGCCATACTGCCGGTGGAGGCAGTTGAAGGAGTAGAAGGACTCCGAGACCCGGGTGAGTACACAAACAACGCACCTCACATGGGGGGAACTGCAACCACAACCAAAATTAATAACAGGCACGCAAACACCACAAGCCATCGCATTACTCAACCACACTCCATGAGCAGGCACATGCCACTGCTGCCACCATGCCCCATGCACCCAGCTGGACAATGTCAAGTCACAGGCCACAGAAGACAACAACACATGACACGGTAACCCGGATGGCGGGAGTGTGGGCACCAAGAATCACATAGTGCGACTCCAAAGCAGACAACAATGCCCTCTGCCCATATGGCCTAGGTCACAGCCAGACAAACACTGTGTCCCAACACAGGAATGACTTGCCAGCAAATGGCGGATGCCTTGCATCAACACATGGGGGTGAAGGCACTGTTTTGCACATGCCAGCAGCTAATGAACAGCCAACAGTGTGAAAGAGTGGCAGCACACACCACCACAGCAGCAGCGCACAGACACACAGCAGACAAAATGGGTGCCTGGAGATCAGAAACAAACTCACATCAACAGGCCAAGGGCCACTCAAAGATCTGCTAACAGTGTGTGCCCAGGAAGCTGGGCCAAGGTGACAGAGGGTGACACACGGAGGGAGGGAGAGGGGGACACAGAGGGAGGGAGACACAGGAAGATGGACAGAGGGAGGAGGCTGACACACAGAGGGAGGGAGAGGGGGACACAGAGGGAGGGAGAGGGGGACAGAGAGGGAGGGAGAGGGGGACACAGAGGGAGGGAGAGGGGGACACAGAGGGAGGGAGAGGGGGACAGAGAGGGAGGGAGAGGGGGACAGAGAGGGAGGGAGACACAGGAAGATGGACAGAGGGAGGAGGCTGACACACAGAGGGAGGGAGAGGGGGACACAGAGGGAGGGAGACACAGGAAGATGGACAGAGGGAGGAGGCTGACACACAGAGGGAGGGAGAGGGGGACACAGAGGGAGGGAGACACAGGAAGATGGACAGAGGGAGGAGGCTGACACACAGAGGGAGGGAGAGGGGGACACAGAGGGAGGGAGAGGGGGACACAGAGGGAGGGAGAGGGGGACACAGAGGGAGGGAGAGGGGGACAGAGAGGGAGGGAGAGGGGGACAGAGAAGGAGGGAGACACAGGGAGAGCAAATCAGTCCTTTGGTGTGTGGGAATGTCTGCTCGTCAGCAGGTGGACTGCGTGCATGTAGACAAGGGTGCCCAGTGCCAGAACCCCCCCTCTTCATCATGGCAAAACGCAGGGCCATGTTACAACCTGTACACGAGCACAAGGACAGCCACCTGCATCATATGAGTGTGTGGATCCACTCCATGTGCACATGTACAGTGCTACAAGGAAGGCGCAAACGCATAGCTCGGCACACATGCACACTCCACTGCTGACTGCAGTCACACTTGACGCAGCAAGTAAGACTGTGCCACACATAGTTAAAGGGGCCAAATTGGTGCCCAAGGGACACACACATGCACAAGTGCACTGTGAGTGGAATGCAAGACAGATCCTAATTCCAAGAGGAAATGTGCCAACTTTGTAACGGATGCAACATGGATGTTGCATGGATCAAAAGTAACATTGTCTCTCTCACACACAGGTCAACGTCGTGCTGCACCCCCCAACACTGGGGGGGAACACTCACAGGACCCGGATCTGCAGGAGACCGATCCCACCGGCAGCGACCACTCTCACCACTCTGCGGACGACCCCGACCGACCTGGCCCCTCTGGTGTCCAACCACCTGCAGCACCTGCGTCAGGTACAACCGTGCCAACCACCACCCCCACTCCTGCCACATCCCAGGAGACACCCAGGATCCCTGCCCCAACACCACAATGCAGCCAGGCTCGCCAGGAGGGACACGGTGTCCCGGGCACCCAGGAGGAGGCAGGCGACAACGCCAATGCCACCCCTCAGGGGTCCCGGAGACCCCATGTGCCCACAAGTGCAGGCCAGGCGCAAGTGGGCAGGGGTGGTGGGAGTGGAGAGCGGCGGAGGCGCGAGCCTGACCAGTTGGCTGGGGATCCGGTATTTTCCCATGTCCGTAACATCCTGGACTCATACCGGCAGGACACCACGGGCATGGCCCAGGTTGTGTCCGTCCTCGAGGGGATCAAGGTCCAGCAGGCCCAGCAACATGCGGAGCTAATAGCCTGTCTACAGCTACACCAACGGAGGATGGAGGACAGACAGGCTGAGCAAGTGACGGCGTCCCAGGGGATTCACGCTGAACTCCGTCGGATGGCCGACACCATGGCCGACCCTCCCTGTGCCAGAAGGCGGAGAACATCACCACCCACAGGGAGGGATCATGAGGAGGAGGAGGAAACATCCGACGGAGCATCCCAGACGTCGTCACGGCCTGCTGCTGAGGTTCCCCGCAGGAAGCCGGGTCGTCCACGGAAAGGACCGTGAGGGTGGCTGCTACATCACCATCTCCCAGGACACCTGGCCTGGCACCTGGCCCACTGGAGCAACAGCATCACAGCATCAAGAGACATTCTCTGCCACATGGCCCTGCTGGTCACTGGCTGACCAATGTTGACAAAGACTGTGGCATGGACTCTGAGGATTTCCAATGGCAAGGACACCAACTCCCCTACTGAACTTTGGATTCCCTAATCCCGGAAAGGCCCTCACTTGGCCCCCCCCCCCCCAATAATAAATCACACTATTAAGAGTAGATGCCTGCTGGTAGCATTATTACCTAACATGTGTCTTGTACAGTCTAAACATGCCTGAGTCATCTGTTCACTTCAACCATCCACACCCTGGGGCCTGAGTCTGGCACAGGACACATGGGTCACAGTTTTCTAGGCAAGACAGACATGGAGCACCATACACACCCGTGATGGTCAGAACCAGCTGAGGGGGTGGCCGAACAACCGTGCTGACAGACACATTGAGTACAGCAACAGTCATGCGCAGAGGTCAGGGATCCTGGCCCGTGTCCTGGGGGGCACCCAGGTACGTGTAGACAGGTGGCAGAACCATGTCCTGCAAGCTTGAGTCCGGTGGATGCAGAGAATGGGGTCATGGACAACGTTGGATGCATGGGGATGGCACATGTCACAATACCCACACAGTCATGGACATCATGCCCATTACACAGTCTCAGCACACACACACAGCTTGCATCTTGCCACTCAACACATTGACACATAGCCACAATCAGGGAATACCATGCCAGACATGCAGGATGCACCGTGCCAACACACCAGCATTGACTGAGAAGAGGCACCTTGGAGGCATAGGGACACCTTTAATAGTCATGTGTTTGGGATTGCAGAGGCAACTTGAAGTACACATGAACACATCATGTGGAGTAACATGTGGCTCCAACACTGGCACCCCCCTTCTGCAGCACAAATGCGTGATAGCCATGGAACTGGCACACAAGTGTCGGATAATAGCTAAATACCCACAGCTGCTCACGGAGAGCCTGCCATACACCATACATCCGCTGATGTGGAAGTCCCACGCCATGTCAAGACAATGTTAACCGTATGTGTCCGAGGGCAGTGTCACACACATTGATGCCTTCATCACAATCCACCATCCCATCACTGATGACTGACAACCAGGCAGCCCATCTATTCAGGTGTACCCAGCTGCATGTCGTGTCCCATGGGGATGCCACATGTCTGCAGAGGACCCAAACCCCGACCGGGGCAGTGTGCACACATCGTGAACAACTGCCACACCCAATACACCCCAGATGCATCCCTTACCCCATGGAGACTTCCAAACGTGTCCGTGCCTGTAACGCTGAGTCAGCCCACGATGCCATGTCCATGAGGAATAGCAGTGCCACAACAATGCAACCAGCAAACGGCATGCGCAGGTACCTGGGGAAGAGAGACACACAAGAAGTCAGCCACAAGAAGCACAGCCACTTGCATGTGCATGTACTCGACACATGTATGTATGACAACATGCTAGGTCACAATTATGTCTGGGGAAATACTACCATCACTGCCACCATGACTCCAGTGACACACCCACACACACCTCTGACCCACGTGCCATACATGCAGGTGGAGACACACATCACAACGCATGCCACACGGGGACCAATGCGTGCACACTCAGACCCTGGTACTCACCACTAAGCAAAGAAGTCGCGTATGAGCCGAGTCCGGATGTCCTCTTGCGGCTCCACATCCTCCACATCACTAGCCCCATTGCCAAGCCCTTCGTCCTCCACGGGTGGATGGTCCTCGTCATCTTGATCCAGGATGAGGGGCACAGCTCTTTCAACTGCCATGTTGTGCAGCATGCAGCAGACCATGAAGATCTTGCAGACCTTCGCCGGGGCATATGGGAGTGCGCCGCCGGTCTTGTGGAGGCACCGGAATCGGCTCTTCAGCATGCCAAACGTCCTCTCTATCACTCGCCTTGTCCGGCCATGGGCGGTGTTGTAGCGGAGCTGGGCCGGCGTGATGGGGTTGCGGAGAGGTGTCAGCAGCCAAGGCATGTTGGGATAGCCAGCGTCCCCTAAATGGAAAGCACATGGATATCGTTAGAACAGGCGAAGCGGTAGTGCTGCTCGGCCAAACAGAATACAGGACAGACAGACTGTACCCACCAACAACACATGCACGTTCGTTGCGCAGCTGCATCATCATATCAGGCATCCCGCTACGCCTCATGATGTAGGCATCGTGTGCTGATCCTGGAAAACGAGCACAGACATGTGAAATCACCATGTTGGACAGACACACCACAAGGGCATTGATGGAGTGGTAGTGCTTCCGATTGCGGTACGCCACCTCCCGTGCGTGTGGTGGTACCAAACCTACATGTGTCCCATCTATGGACCCAATGACATGGGGCATCCCTCCCAGGGCATAGAAACCATGTTTGACCTCAGTCATCTGTTCAGGGGTTGGGAACTTGATGAAGTCATCCAGGTGAATCAACATGGCCTCCAAGAAATCATGCAGCACACCGCTGAACATGCTCTGGGACATGCCACCAACATGAGCTATGGTATATTGGAAGGTACCCGTGGCAAGGAAATGTAGGGCAGCCATTACCTTCAGCTGGGGTGTCAGTGCCGTAGGATACCTGTGCTGCGGTTGCAGGTGTGGTGCCAGTCTCGCCGTCAGCTCCAGAATCAACGGTTGGGTGAAGCGGTAGAGCCGGATGCTGTCATTCTCCTGCATGGTGGCCAAGTCTGGAATTCTTCGGGCAACAGGAGGCGCTCTGCAGTAATTTGGAAGTGACAAGGAAGAGTGAGTGCACTACGAGAACAACTCATGTCTACTGAGCACATGTAAATCTGCCAATACACACATGCCACATAGGGAGTCAGGCATGTGCTACATGCCCAGGACACGTATGGATGCAAGGTGACACTCCTTCCAAGACCCAGCTACACACGGTGATTGAGAACCTCCCCATGCCACGCCATGGGAATAGCTGTGTCCCAGTGCAAGTGAACAGCCCGACGCAAGACAGAAGTGACATACACCCACACATCAGCAGAAGTAGGATGCCGATTGTAGAGACTGGTAGCGGAACACCGGAGCCACAGGTCACATGACATTACACTAGGCCTGCCCACACACCTTGCCATGAAGGTGCACATGTCATGACTCACCACACATTCCTTGTGAGGATGCTGACATGGCCTTGTCACGCTACTCCGTGTCCCATGCATACATGTGCACCTCACATCAGATACCACATGTGGCATGGTGTGCGGAACAGTGTGCAATGACAATCTACACACAGACACATGTTGGTTGCTGCAACGGCTGCAGCTTTTGAGGGTGCTACAACATCAACCTGATGTAAATCCCGGACACATAAATGACATAGTCACATTGTGCACTGTGGGTAGTGACAAGTCATGTGTCATGACCCCTGTACCGGGCATCATGGGACACTTCCGTGTGTTGGTGTCCGTGCCATGCCAGTGACGCTCACCCCAAGTGCGCAGTACGACATGCACACATGTCAAAGGAGTCAAGGGCATGCCTGGCACACATTGCACCCTCACACAGTACACCTGTACACATCTCATCATACATCTGGTGCCTCCTCCACTCAGGAGGCATGTTCCACATCACAGCCTGTCACACCTGTGCCCCACACATGTAGTAATGCACAGACGATGCCTTGATGTCCATTCCTGGACAAGTATGTCCATCCATGGACAAGTATGTCCGCCCTATTCCTACCTGTGTGTCGACTATCACCACAGTGATGTGTACAAACCGGCGTACTGCTGCTAAGAGGGCCTGTGTATGTTCCCCAATCACTGTGGGAGTGCTGCCGTATGTGTACCCATCGTGATGGCGAGCGTACAGGCATTTGTACGGTCCGTACCACAACGAGTACGCATACGCGTGCAGACCCATAGTGATAGTGAGCGTACATGCGAGTGTACGGCCCTCTCACTATGGGTCTGCACGCGTATGCGTACTCGTTGTGGTACGGACCGTACAAATGCCTGTACGCTCACTATCACTATGGTTCTGCACGCGTATGCGTACTCGTTGTGGTACGGACCGTACAAATGCCTGTACGCTCACTATCACTATGGTTCTGCACGCGTATGCGTACACGTAGTGGTACGGACCGTACACTCGCATGTACGCTCACTATCACTATGGTTCTGCACGCGTATGCGTACACGTAGTGGTACGGACCGTACACTCGCATGTACGCTCACTATCACTACGGGTACACAGACCCATAGTGATAGTGAGCGTACAGGCATTTGTACGGTCCGTACCACAACGAGTACGCATACGCGTGCAGAACCATAGTGATAGTGAGCGTACATGCGAGTGTACGGCCCTCTCACTATGGGTCTGCACGCGTATGCGTACTCGTTGTGGTACGGACCGTACAAATGCCTGTACGCTCACTATCACTATGGTTCTGCACGCGTATGCGTACTCGTTGTGGTACGGACCGTACAAATGCCTGTACGCTCACTATCACTATGGTTCTGCACGCGTATGCGTACTCGTTGTGGTACGGACCGTACAAATGCCTGTACGCTCACTATCACTATGGGTCTGTGTACCCGTAGTGATAGTGAGCGTACATGCGAGTGTACGGTCCGCACCACTACGTGTACGCATACGCGTGCAGAACCATAGTGATAGTGAGCGTAGATGCGAGTGTACGGTCTGTACCACTACGTGTACGCATACGCGTGCAGAACCATAGTGATAGTGAGCGTACAGGCATTTGTACGGTCCGTACCACAACGAGTACGCATACGCGTGCAGAACCATAGTGATAGTGAGCGTACATGCGAGTGTACGGCCCTCTCACTATGGGTCTGCACGCGTATGCGTACTCGTTGTGGTACGGACCGTACAAATGCCTGTACGCTCACTATCACTATGGTTCTGCACGCGTATGCGTACTCGTTGTGGTACGGACCGTACAAATGCCTGTACGCTCACTATCACTATGGTTCTGCACGCGTATGCGTACACGTAGTGGTACGGACCGTACACTCGCATCTACGCTCACTATCACTATGGTTCTGCACGCGTATGCGTACACGTAGTGGTGCGGACCGTACACTCGCATGTACGCTCACTATCACTACGGGTACACAGACCCATAGTGATAGTGAGCGTACAGGCATTTGTACGGTCCGTACCACAACGAGTACGCATACGCGTGCAGAACCATAGTGATAGTGAGCGTACAGGCATTTGTACGGTCCGTACCACTACGTGTACGCATACGCGTGCAGACCCATAGTGATAGTGAGCGTACATGCGTGTGTACGGTCCGTACCACTACGTGTACGCATACGCGTGCAGACCCATAGTGATTTTGAACGTAGGCATGCATGTACGGGCCGTTGCCATGCATTTGGGGTGCCCTAGGGCCCGGAAACGCACCGTACCTGTGTGTGATTCTCCTAATTACATAGGGGACAAGTATTAAGGCCTACATGCATGCTGGTTGTCATGGCGACCAGGTTCAAATTTCGATTTTGTTCTGGAAGGTGCACAGCAGAAGTCAGTTGGAATTCTTCTACTTTGTTGCAATGTGTTTGTGGGGCTGACATCATGCAGGAGAATGAAACCGATAGAGAACCCACAGACTGCTAGGTTTGAAGGGATTGGTGGAAACATAGGATGCAAATGTGAGTGACCAATCACTCTGTACTCCTGTGCATGAGACTGGGCAGAAGGCCACATATAAGGCAGCCAGGTCCCATGAGGGATTACTTGCCTGCACATCTTTGCATTTGTCGACCAAGCTGCTGCTACTGATTCCCTGGAACCATGTCAAGGGCTGTGGAGAGGACACAGCCATTCACCCTGGAGGAGAACATGGCTCTGCTGGATGTGATCCTCCCACAGTACCCCATGCTGTATGGGCGACCAGGGTATCAGGTGAGTGCATAGGCCACTGCCACAGACTGTCCCTATGTTGTGACTGTGTCTTCAGGCATTGTGACCCGGTGTGACACACATGCCATGTACTGTCGGGGGGGTACAAGGGGGGGGGTGCCTGATGTCTCCCAGCAGTGCCCTGAGACAGGAGGGGTGTGTGCAGAGTCCTCCCAGCAGTGCCCTGAGACAGGAGGTGTGTGTGCAGAGTCCTCCCAGCAGTGCCCTGAGACAGGAGGTGTGGGTGTGATGCACAGTGTGAGCCTTGATCATTGATTGTGACATTGCCATCATTCCACCTGAGTACCCACTATGGCACGTACTGCCTTTTCCCTCACCAGAGGATGATGTCCCTATGACAGAGGTGCAATGCGTTGGCTGCATTACATGCCATGTAGTAACCAGCTATTATGTTCACATATGTCTCTCTGTGACATGTGGCTGGTGTATTGATGTGGTGTCACTTGTACTTCCTCACAGGTAGGCGCCACTGCCAAGGAGCAGATCTGGCTGACCGCCGTCAGTGCCGTGAGGCGTGTGGATGGTCGGAGGCGGAGCCTGTCCCAGGTGAGGAAACGCTGGCAGGATATCCGGTGCTGGACGCGGAGGATTGCACGGCTCCTGCTGGGGGACTCACCTGAGAGCCACAAGAACCGCGGCCGCCGCCGTCTGACCCACCTCCACAGGCGTGTGCTGCCGGTGGTCTTTCCAGACCTGGAGAGGCGCTTACAGGCGATGCAGCAGGCGGAAGGGGGTAGGTACATGTGCGTTTGTTGTGTGTCACCGGCATTTGTAAGGGCACAGTGGCATTAATTCACTGGCAGGGTTTAAAGGTGCTGTGCCCATCCAGTTTGCCCAAGTGTAGCGCTGCGCCCCTGCCACCCTTCCCCTCCTTGCAATGTGTTCCCTGGTCTGTGTGTAGTCACTCCTTCACAAGGTAATGTAGGCTGGCGCTTTGTCCACGAGAACAATGACTGTAGCATCATGGGTGGTGGTGGTGGGTAACAGGTTGTGGGACCTTGCCTGTGAACTGTCAAGTTCACTGCATGTGGGTTCCATGTCAGTTGGCACTGATGCTGGCTCCAGACATGGGAGTTGGTCTCTCATGTGTCATGCCTTACAGCGCGCATGTCCTATGTAGTGGCCTGTGACATGATGTGCATGAGTGTGCGCTACGCATAGTGCAGGGATGGTGACGTGTGTAGCAGTCATTCCCATTCAGTAGCATGTAGTTGCGTGCCCAATACTGTCCCCTGGGGCACCTTATCCTCAGTGTTGTTTGTGTCATCATCAACGTGGACACTCTCACTGTCTACAGCGTAGGTTGTGCTCTGTGCCATTGTCCCCTGTCACCATGTATATAGACGTGCTATTATGTACAGGTGTCCACTGTGCAGCCTGACCTGATTGTCCCTCTTCATACTCACAGTTGCCAGTGCCTGTGTGTCTTGTTATACTCATCTGAGGATGGGCACTGGTACCTCATTATTTGTACAGGCGCACCTTTGCTGTTTTGCGTCCAATCTTGCCTTTTGCCTGCCACTGTGTTTATCACCCAGACTATGAGATGTTGGTGCCACCTGTGTCTCAGCAATTAGCATCGTGTGGGGGTTGCTTGGGGCGGGCAATGCCTATGTGTCAAATCCTGATTCCTAATTGCTGGGTCTGGACAGTGTGTGATGTTACTGGACACACACGCAAGGTGCAGTGACCGAGTTATGTTGGGCATGTTTGCAGCATTACCTATGCAGCATGTGTCTCAAGTTCATGGATATTGTCCCTGGTCATAGGTATTTTCACAAACGCTGTGTGGTGCAGAGGCAGTGCAGGATTGTCCCCAGGGCCTGGGTGCTATGTCAGACTCCGTTTCCTGTCATCAGCTATTGTCTCATGCTCTCCATGGTATTTCAGTGGCATGGTGGCTCAACCAACTGTGTTTCATGCCCTACATCGGTACCTTGTTTTGCAGATGTTAGGGATCTGCCTCTTCAGGCTATGCAATGTTGACTATGTAGATTGGACTCATGTGACAGATGTGTACAGGTGTCTGATTAATTTCTGTCTCTCCACCCTGCCCACAGCATCGTCGGGGGACACAGAGGGAGACATGGACACGGACCAGGCGGAGGGACCGAGCACCAGTGGCAGCCGTGACATCGGGGCTGGCACATTGAGTGGGACAGAGGCGGAGGATAGTGTGGCCGAGGACCTGTCGACTGGCACATCAGACTACGAAGCTGACAGGTCCGAGGAGGATGTCTCAGAGTTGGCGGAGGCTGCACCAGCAGCTGACAGTGGAACAACACCTGCCACCGCCCCCTCAGTTCCCACCAACCGCCTCCCACTTGCTCGTGTCCCTTCCCAGCGTGCCCGGTCACCGCATGTCTCCTTCCTGCCAGGCACCGCACCCCCTGCCCCTGTCTCCACTGCTGCCGCCAATGCTGAGTCTATGGACATCCAGCGGCAAATGCAGGTTGGTCAGGCTGCGATCCTGAATGTCCTCCATTCCCACGGGAAAACCCTCACCAACATCGAGGCATTCTTGGAGGGCATTCATTCTTTGCAGGCTGACCAACGCAACTTGCTGAGGTCCCTAGACTCCACACTGACTGCAGCAGTGGGTCTCCTGCAGCGCAACCTCCCCCCACCTACCCCTGCCCCATCCACACTTCCCACTTCCATGCCTGTCCCACGTACACCCAGACGTCGGCATGCACCCACCACAACAGACACAGGCACCACACCAGCAGGGAAGGTCCACCGCACTCCTCCTGACACGCACACACAGGGTGAGATAGGCACACCCACTGGGTCGGGGGGCAAACGTGTGACACGCAGCCAGAGTGGGAGTCCGCATTCCACACAATCCACTCCCTCCAAATCCCCTCCCCTCAGCTCTCCTGGCCACATCTCCCCCAAGGACTCCTTCATGGCCGCTCTGTCCCTGAGCCCCACAGTTACGCCACCACGCAAGCGGTCAAGGAAGTCCTCGGTCAGGGTGGTTGAGTCTCCCCCCCTGTCTCCACCCTCCCCCGGTGGCGCTGCAACCCATCCCTCTGAACCCCCCCCCCTCCTTGGGGCCTGAGGTCACTTCGGGTGCAGGGGACTCCCTGGAGGACCTTGCTAAGGTGTGTAGTGCCATCCTGGCCTCCGCCTTTGGCCATGACACACCCCCTGTGGTTGAGTCCTCCATCCCTGCACCCACAACGCCGCCCCTTTGCCCTGATGTCCCTGCGGTGCCTGTTGCTTCCCCCCCCCCTGATGCCCTCACCAGTATGGAAGACGATGGCATTTGACTGTGCAGGCAAGGTAGGGGACACACATCCCACTGTGTCCCCCATGCAGCTGGGAATAATTGACTGCCCTATGGCCTTTGTTGACTTTGAACTGCCTTTGATCCACGGACATTGTGCTCATGCTGAATAAAGCTTATTTTTTTTTTCATTATCACACTCCTGCTATGGTGGTATTGGTGTTGGTGGGGCTGCTACATTGTTTTGGGTGGTGTTTAAGGCTTTGGGTGTGTGGGATTTGTAGTAGTGTTCTGCTCTTTGGGGCCACCCTAGGATCTGTGTGCCATCACAAGGTGTTGGCTAACTTCCTTAGGTCATGTCAGCAGTTACTGCATGGTTCAATTGTCCCAGGGTGTATTCCTTCCTCTGTGTACCCAGTTTCTTCCCTGCAGGGTGTTCCCAATGTTTAGCGCAGAGCTGTGTGTACATGAGCTGTGTGTGTGACGGAGCCCTTCTACTTTGGCCATGCATGCATGGCCATGTCTCCACCTGCAACAATCGTGGCATCCTTGGTGATCACTGTACTTGTGTGTGGAGTCAGTTGACATGAGTTCATGGGGACATGTTCCCTTGTAGGCAGTATGGATGTGGGTAATTGTGGCATCACACACATGTGTTACACCCCTCCTGGGTGTGGACACTGCTGGGAGGACTCTGCACCCACCCCTCCTGGGTCTGGACACTGCTGGGAGGACTCTGCACACACCCCTCCTGGGTCTGGACACTGCTGGGAGGACTCTGCACACACCCCTCCTGTCTCAGGGCACTGCTGGGAGGTCTCTGCACCCACCCCTCCTGGGTCTGGACACTGCTGGGAGGACTCTGCACACACCCCTCCTGTCTCAGGGCACTGCTGGGAGGTCTCTGCACCCACCCCTCCTGTCTCTGGGCACTGCTGGGAGGACTCACCACCCACCCCTCCTGTCTCAGGGCACTGCTGGGAGGTCTCTGCACCCACCCCTCCTGGGTCTGGACACTGCTGGGAGGACTCTGCACACACCCCTCCTGTCTCTGGGCACTGCTGGGAGGACTCTGCACCCACCCCTCCTGGGTCTGGACACTGCTGGGAGGACTCTGCACACACCCCTCCTGGGTCTGGACACTGCTGGGAGGACTCTGCACACACCCCTCCTGGGTCTGGACACTGCTGGGAGGACTCTGCACACACCCCTCCTGTCTCAGGGCACTGCTGGGAGGTCTCTGCACCCACCCCTCCTGTCTCTGGGCACTGCTGGGAGGACTCACCACCCACCCCTCCTGTCTCAGGGCACTGCTGGGAGGTCTCTGCACCCACCCCTCCTGGGTCTGGACACTGCTGGGAGGACTCTGCACACACCCCTCCTGTCTCTGGGCACTGCTGGGAGGACTCTGCACCCACCCCTCCTGGGTCTGGACACTGCTGGGAGGACTCTGCACACACCCCTCCTGTCTCAGGGCACTGCTGGGAGGTCTCTGCACCCACCCCTCCTGTCTCTGGGCACTGCTGGGAGGACTCACCACCCACCCCTCCTGTCTCAGGGCACTGCTGGGAGGTCTCTGCACCCACCCCTCCTGGGTCTGGACACTGCTGGGAGGACTCTGCACACACCCCTCCTGTCTCAGGGCACTGCTGGGAGGTCTCTGCACCCACCCCTCCTGGGTCTGGACACTGCTGGGAGGACTCTGCACACACCCCTCCTGTCTCAGGGCACTGCTGGGAGGTCTCTGCACCCACCCCTCCTGTCTCTGGGCACTGCTGGGAGGACTCACCACCCACCCCTCCTGTCTCAGGGCACTGCTGGGAGGTCTCTGCACCCACCCCTCCTGGGTCTGGACACTGCTGGGAGGACTCTGCACACACCCCTCCTGTCTCTGGGCACTGCTGGGAGGACTCTGCACCCACCCCTCCTGGGTCTGGACACTGCTGGGAGGACTCTGCACCCACCCCTCCTGTCTCTGGGCACTGCTGGGAGGACTCACCACCCACCCCTCCTGTCTCAGGGCACTGCTGGGAGGTCTCTGCACCCACCCCTCCTGTCTCAGGGCACTGCTGGGAGGACTCTGCACCCACCCCTCCTGTGTCAGGGCACTGCTGGGAGGACTCTGCACCCACCCCTCCTGTGTCAGGGCACTGCTGGGAGGACTCCACACCCACCCCTCCTGTCTCAGGGCACTGCTGGGAGGTCTCTGCACCCACCCCTCCTGTCTCAGGGCACTGCTGGGAGGACTCCACACCCACCCCTCCTGTGTCTGGGCACTGCTGGGAGGACTCTGCACCCACCCCTCCTGTGTCAGGGCACTGCTGGGAGTGATGGGCACCCACCCCTCCTGTCTCAGGGCACTGCTGGGAGGACTCCACACCCACCACTCCTGTCTCAGGGCACTGCTGGGTGGACTCTGCACACACACCTCCGATTTCTGGATATGTGCGCTTGGCACATACACGGTGGGGTTACGCACACTGCATTAGAGGTGAGGGTACGAGTCTACTGACACTGGTGTGGTGGGGGTACGCTCCGTACGTCCGCGGGTGTGGGTACGGGTCGTACTTACACTGTTGGGCAGGGGGGTACGCTCCTTGCATTCGTGGGTGGGGGTTCGAGTCGTACTTACACTGTTGGCATGGGGGGTACGCTCCTTGCATACGCGGGTGTGGGTACGGGTCGTACTTACACTGTTGGGCAGGGGGGTACGCTCCTTGCATTCGTGGGTGGGGGTTCGAGTCGTACTTACACTGTTGGCATGGGGGGTACGCTCCATGCATACGCGGGTGGGGGTACGGGTCGTACTTACACTGTTGGGCAGGGGGGTACGCTCCTTGCATTCGCGGGTGGGGGTACGGGTCGTACTTACACTGTTGGGCTGGGGGTACGCTCCGTACGTCCGCGGGTGGGGGTACGGGTCGTACTTACACTGTTGGGCTGGGGGTACGCTCCGTGCGTCCGCGGGTGGGGGTACGGGTCGTACTTACACTGTTGGGCTGGGGGTACGCTCCGTACGTCCGCGTGTGGGGGTACGGGTCGTACTTACACTGTTGGGCTGGGGGTACGCTCCGTGCGTCCGCGGGTGGGGGTACGGGTCGTACTTACACTGTTGGGCTGGGGGTACGCTCCGTACGTCCGCGGGTGGGGGTACGGGTCGTACTTACACTGTTGGGCTGGGGGTACGCTCCGTACGTCCGCGGGTGGGGGTACGGGTCGTACTTACACTGTTGGGCTGGGGGTACGCTCCGTACGTCCGCGGGTGGGGGTACGGGTCGTACTTGCACTGTTGGGCTGGGGGGTACGCTCCTTGCATACGGGGTGGGGGTAGGGTCCGTACATATCCGTCCCCACGCTATGTGATGTTTGTGCGGCCCGTACCCAGGCCTTTGCCACGTGGGTGCGATCCGTCCCGCCATTGTTGGGGTGACGTGTGTGGGCGTGGTCCGACTCGTACCCACGCTCTTCAGGCGTGGGTACGGGACGTACCTGTCTGGTTGTGTTGCCGGTTCGCGTGGTGACGGACTTCCGTTGTGGCGGTCGCTGGATTATCAGGACACGCCCCCACCCCCTCGTGGTGACCAGGGCATGGGAGTCAGGTATGTCCAGGCCATGTGTAGTGTGTCACTCATGTGGTTGTTTTGTGGCCTGCCCTGGTCGTGCCACCCCCACCCCACCCCACTTTCCCCCCTCCCTTAGTTATTCTGACCTTCTGCGGCGTCTGCGTCGTAACCTGTAGAGGAGGTGTACTGCTATGAGGGCAGGGATGACTCGTAGGTTCGGGTCCATGTCTGTCCGTCGCGTACTGGTACTCCTTGCTCGCGTCGTCCTGTCGCGTACGGGTCCTCCTTGATCGCGTCGTCCTGTCGCGTACGGGTCCTCCTTGGTGGCGTCGTCCTGTGTGTCCATCACGTACTGGTCCTCCTTGTTCGCGTCGCCGTCTGTCCGTCGCGTACTGGTGGTCCTTGTTCGCGTCGTCCTGATTTCCCGGCAGTTTTTGGCTGCCGCAAAATATTCACCGTGCGGGGTGACGTCGGTGCGAATCGTGATTCCTGGGTCGTGAATGGCTGGCTGCGTGCGTCCCGACGTCAGGTCGGCGCTTTCCCGGATCGCATTGGTAGGTGTTTTTTGTTCGGTCGGTCTTTTTTACGATTCGTACGGTAATGGTGTACCCGTGCGAATCGTAATTCCATGTTTGTATATTTTGACGACCGGGTACGCGTCGGACGGAGAATATGCTCCGTCCGACGGTTCGTACCCGGTTTTTACCGGATTGTGATCGGCACCTTAATGTACATAAAATTTGTTCTGACCTATATTCAATATGTTTGAATGTAATTACAATGTAAATAATGCTATTTCTGAATGATCTTACTCAAATGAATAAACAATAACAAATTTAAAAAACTACAATAAAAACCATGTTCTTGTCTTATGAATTGTGTTTCTCTGATTATTAATATTAATCTTCTATTATGAATATTTAACATATAGAATAATTATTTTATAAACAATTACAAATCAATCAATATTATAAAATTACAGAATGCCATTACCCATTATTCCAATACAAAATATTCATATATTTTTCCTAATAATAATATTAAATATTCCAAACATATCAAATTAAAAGGTTACATGTATATATTATCCTAAACTATAAATATAGAATTAATTACTACAAATCCAATATATAAAAATCCAATACAAATAATATTCACTTAAATATATTTTTATAACTACTATATCAATGTAATTTAATTAAATTAAATACCAGACAGATTAGAGTAGTTGCTGGACACTGACCATAAACAATTTACTATTCCCACTCCACTCTATAATAAATAAAAGTAGATGCTTGACACTGACCATAAATAATTTACTATTCCCACTCCAGTCTATAATGAATTAGAGTAGGTGCTGGACACTAACCATAAATAATTTACTATTCCCACTCCAGTATATAAAAAATTAGAGTAGGTGCTGGACAGTGACCATAAATAATTTACTATTCCCACTCCAGTCTATAATAAATTAGAGTAGGTGCTGGACACTAACCATAAATAATTTACTATTCCCACTCCAGTCTATAATAAATTAGAGTAGGTGCTGGACACTGACCATAAATAATTTACTATTCCCACTCCAGTCTATAAAAAATTAGAGTAGGTGCTGGACAGTGACCATCAATAATTTACTATTCCCACTCCAGTCTATAATAAAATAGAGTAGGTGCTGGACACTAACCATAAAAAATTTACTATTCCCACTCCAGTCTATAATAAATTAGAGTATGTGCTGGACACTGACCATAAATAATTTACTATTCCCACTCCAGTCTATAAAAAATTAGAGTAGGTGCTGGACAGTGACCATAAATAATTTACTATTCCCACTCCAGTCTATAATAAATTAGAGTAGGTGCTGGACACTGACCATAACTAATTTACTATTCCCACTCCAGTCTATAATAAATTAGAGTAGGTGCTGGACAGTGACCATAAATAATTTACTATTCCCACTCCAGTCTATAAAAAATTACAGTAGGTGCTGGACAGTGACCATAAATAATTTACTATTCCCACTCCAGTCTATAATAAATTAGAGTAGGTGCTGGACAGTGACCATTACTAATTTACTATTCCCACTCCAGTCTATAATAAATTAGAGTAGGTGCAGGACACTAACCATAACTAATTTACTATTCCCACTCCAGTCTATAATAAATTAGAGTAGGTGCTGGACACTGACCATAACTAATTTACTATTCCCACTCCAGTCTATAATAAATTAGAGTAGGTGCTGGACACTGACCATAAATAATTTACTATTCCCACTCCAGTCTATAATGAATTAGAGTAGGTGCTGGACACTAACCATAAAAAATGTACTATTCCCACTCCAGTCTACAATAAATTAGAGTATGTGCTGGACACTGACCATAAATAATTTACTATTCCCACTCCAGTCTATAATAAATTAGAGTAGGTGCTGGACACTGACCATAAATAATTTCATATTCCCACTCCAGTCTATAATAAATTTGAGTAGGTGCTGGACAGTGACCATAAATAATTTACTATTCCCACTCCAGTCTATAAAAAATTACAGTAGGTGCTGGACAGTGACCATAAATAATTTACTATTCCCACTCCAGTCTATAAAAAATTACAGTAGGTGCTGGACAGTGACCATAAATAATTTACTATTCCCACTCCAGTCTATAATAAATTAGAGTAGGTGCTGGACAGTGACCATAAATAATTTACTATTCCCACTCCAGTCTATAAAAAAATTACAGTAGGTGCTGGACAGTGACCATAAATAATTTACTATTCCCACTCCAGTCTATAATAAATTAGAGTAGGTGCTGGACAGTGACCATAAATAATTTACTATTCCCACTCCAGTCTATAAAAAATTACAGTAGGTGCTGGACAGTGACCATAAATAATTTACTATTCCCACTCCAGTCTACAATAAATTAGAGTATGTGCTGGACACTGACCATAAATAATTTACTATTCCCACTCCAGTCTATAATAAATTAGAGTAGGTGCTGCACACTGACCATAAATAATTTCATATTCCCACTCCAGTCTATAATAAATTTGAGTAGGTGCTGGACAGTGACCATAAATAATTTACTATTCCCACTCCAGTCTATAAAAAATTACAGTAGGTGCTGGACAGTGACCATAAATAATTTACTATTCCCACTCCAGTCTATAAAAAATTACAGTAGGTGCTGGACAGTGACCATAAATAATTTACTATTCCCACTCCAGTCTATAATAAATTAGAGTAGGTGCTGGACAGTGACCATAAATAATTTACTATTCCCACTCCAGTCTATAAAAAATTACAGTAGGTGCTGGACAGTGACCATAAATAATTTACTATTCCCACTCCAGTCTATAAAAAATTACAGTAGGTGCTGGACAGTGACCATAAATAATTTACTATTCCCACTCCAGTCTATAATAAATTAGAGTAGGTGCTGGACAGTGACCATAAATAATTTACTATTCCCACTCCAGTCTATAAAAAATTACAGTAGGTGCTGGACAGTGACCATAAATAATTTACTATTCCCACTCCACTCTATAATAAATTAGAGTAGGTGCTGGACAGTGACCATAAATAATTTACTATTCCCACTCCAGTCTATAATAAATTAGAGTAGGTGCTGGACACTAACCATAAAAAATTTACTATTCCCACTCCAGTCTACAATAAATTAGAGTATGTGCTGGACACTGACCATAAATAATTTACTATTCCCACTCCAGTCTATAATAAATTAGAGTAGGTGCTGGACACTGACCATAAATAATTTACTATTCCCACTCCAGTCTATAATAAATTTGAGTAGGTGCTGGACAGTGACCATAAATAATTTACTATTCCCACTCCAGTCTATAAAAAATTACAGTAGGTGCTGGACAGTGACCATAAATAATTTACTATTCCCACTCCAATCTATATTCAATTAGGATTACTATATATGTTAGATTTTTTCAAACAATTACTAATTTGTAAACACTACCCACCCTTATCCCCTATAAATCCTACATCACTCTTATTAAATGAATTATCTTCTTAAAATTGTTAAATGTTAATTAAAATAACATTTCTAAATGGAAATAATTTTTTATGAATAATAAAAATTTTATATATTTATAAAACACTCCCCACCCTTATCCCCTATAACCCCAAAATACCAGTTATGAATTTTTTTTTATTATTAAAAAGATTAAAATTTACTTTTATTAAGAAATTAGAACTTTGCATTATATTTTTCAAAAATAAAATATTACATATATTTTGAATGCACTCCCCACCCTTATCCCCTATAACCCCCAATTCCCACTTATGAAATTTATTGTATTAGTAAATTATTTAATTTTAATTTTTAAACCCAAAAATTACATTTCTATTTTTTTTTATATAAAATATTAAATATTTCTCAAAAACACTCCCCACCCTTATCCCCTATAACCCCAAAATCCCACTTATTAAATGTATTTTATCATTAAAAAGTTTAATTGTAAATTTTAATACAAAAATGTAAATTTAATTTTTTTTGAATTCAATATTAAATAATAAATATATATCTAAAACACTCCCCACCCTTATCCCCTTTAACCCCAAAATCCCACGTATTACATTTATTTTCTTATTACAATTTTCACATTTAAAATTTTAAAACTAATTTGAAATGTTTTTATTTCTAAATATAATATTTCAAAACTTATATCATAAATTATTAAATTTTATTACTAAAATTTTTAATTTTAAATTTTCATACCAAATTTGAATTTTTTTTTTAAATTAAATATTAAATATTAAATATATATCTAATACACTCCCCACCCTTATCCCCTATAACCCCAAAATCCCACTGATTAAATTTATTTTATTATTACAATTTTCACATTTAAAATTTAAAAACACATTTGAATTTTTTTATTTTTTTTTAAATATAATATTTCTAAATTTATATCCTAAAATATTAAATTTAATATTTATTTCCAAAACACTCCCCACCCTTAACCCCTATATACACAACATCCCACTAACAATATTTTTTTTCATTATTAAAATTTAAATATTACTATTTTGTTCAAAATTTAAAATCAAATTATACAAATATTTATTAAAATATTTTATTTCTAATATATATTTTTAAAACACTCCCCACCCTTATCCCCTATAAACCCAACATCCCGCTCCTAAAATTATATATCCAAATTAAAAAAATTATATTAATAATATTTCAATAATTATATCCTAAAATATTAAATATAATATTTATTTCCAAAATACTCCCCACCCTTAACCCCTATATACACAACATCCCACTAAAAAATTTTTTTTTCATAATTAAATTTTAAATAATTGAATTTTGTTCAAAATTTAAATTTAAATTCTACAAAAATTTATTAAAATATTTTATTTCAAATATATTTTTTTAAAACACTCCCCACCCTTATCCCCTATAAACCCAACATCCCGCTCCTAAAATTATATATCAAAATTTAAAAAATTATATTAATAGAAACAAAATTGTTATTTTTAATACACTTAAATAAACATTTGCTGACACTTCTAAACAATAATTTTTTACAAATCACAAAGTAACTTAATACTATACTTTTTCGATATTTTTACTACACGATATTATGTCTTTCGATATACTATACCTCGATATTTTACTACACATCACAATCTCGACATTTTTTACATCGATATTGTTGACAGAGATATATTGTTCCATCGATATTTTGACTTCGATATTTCTGTATGTCGATATTACATTTCCGATATTTTGTCTACTCACCCTTTGTGGCAGGTGGGTGATGTGTGGGTGCCCTTATGGATGTGTCCCTGTCCCCCCTAGGGTGTCTGATGTGGATTTGGACCCTGTGTCAGCCCGAGTGCTGTGTGTTGTGTTTGTGTTCTTGCATACCTGCGTCGGCAACCGTGGTGGTCCATGAGTTCCTGGTGATGTAGCAGGTACAACACCGGAAAGACGTATAGAGCTGGGTCCATGGCGGTTGTGACCGGGACTCTGGTTTCGCGCTCCGCTGTCGAGCTTCCATCATTTCTGGTTGGGCGATGTCTCCGCTGTGTTGAGTCTGCTTGCTTGACTCATCCTAATTTGTGGAACGGGGTGGACATCATTCCGCACGGCGGTGAGTCTCCATTGGCTCCCACTCCCGCGGTGGTGGGTGCACTTTGATGGCGGTGCACGTCGCACTGCGGCGGTCGGTAAATGGACTATGTTTGTCCATACTAATATGGCAGGCGTGATGTCCACTGCTAGCGGGCGGAAATGGCATTTTTCTGCACCGCCAGCGCCGCGGTGGCGCCACCACCCTACATCCTAATGGACCCCAAACTGTTCGAGCATTTTGTTTCCCTCTTTTGAAATGCACCCCAAATATAATACATAAAACCCTAGTAGACCTGTCAAGCAGGTCTTGACACTTCAGCAGGATCTGATATTGTGATGTCAACAAGACGCCCTCTGTAATGGGTACCTGTCTGGTTGGGGGAGTGGGTGCAAAAAGAAGGACCCTGCTCAAGTGTCACCCATCATTTGCCTATGACATGACAGGGGAGACCTCTCTAAAGTGCACCCCAAGTGTCATATGAGAAACCCTAGCAGGTCTGTGAAGCAGGATATGATATTCAAACAGGGCTTAACACTGTAATGCCAAACAAGATCCTCCCAGCCTCCCCTTCATATTATGTCAGGTTCAAACGGGCTCATCTCTGCCCATTGATGTCAGCCTACTGTTTGCTCCCGGGAGCACTTTCACTCCTCATTCACACCTATTAAAATGCTAATTAGTGGCTGGTCGAAGTGGAAGGACAAAAATGCAGATTTAGCTTCCAGGAACTTCAGGCAGCTCAAAGGTACATTTCTAAAGCACACTTTTTCATATTTAGAAAAAGTTTGACTTCATCTTTGGACTGGATTTTTAATATAGCCTTATAGCCCGCCGTAGCGGGCTATACCGGCTATTAAAGGCCCGATGCAGCGTTAAAGGCCTGAGCCGAAGGCGAGGGACTTTAACAAAAGCAGCGGGACTTTAATAGCGGTATAGCCCTGCTACGAAGGGCTATAAGGCTATTAGAACATTCTGCCACTAGAGGGCAGAATGTTCTAACAAATTAAACAAAGGCTTCTCGAAGCGCGAGGAGATTTAAATCCCCTCGAGCTTCGAGAGGCTTTTGTAAAACATTGGAATGTTGCTCTGCGGGCCTTTACCGGCCCGTAGAAGCACGGAGCACTCCATTGTCTACAATGGAGTGCTCCACATTCCAATGTTCTAATATATATTAAAAATAGACTGTCATTATTTAATTGTTTTTCTAGCTACTTCCATTCCCGACATATAGTATTAGTTTGTTCCAATTGTTTCCCTGCATTTACCTATAGGATTGCCAACCCTGCTACCGTGAAAATAGCTTTGAGGGCTTTTACACTGTAACAACATGTTTAACATTAGACTTTTGCATGTCATCCTCTTCAATACCATGTACCCTGCCTGATGGACAATAAGGCCGTTGTAGGAGTGAAAGAAATATTTAAAAGAGCGCTTAAGCCTCCCTAAAGGGGTTATTTTGAGAGGCCGAATTTGCAATTAAACCCTACAGAGCCATGCTGTTGCAGTCATGCTTCCATTCTCACTTTACTGGTTAGCACAATGGGTCCTGCTGTCCACTTGTGACATTTAACTTACAAGCCCCCGGTACCCTTAGTTACTGTATACAATGGACTTATAGGTAAATAAAAAATGCCAATCAGGAACATTTCAATTTCATCATGTTTAAAGGTGGAGGAGGGGCATAAACAGTTTACCAATGATTAGCAGGAGCAAAGTGCACAGAGTTCTATTGTCAGGCAAAATAGGGCCCAAAAATCCCTGCATAAAGAAAACATTTCCAACAAACAATGGGGCATAACAGCAACACCCGGCGATAATTATTGCTCAGCGCTCTTAGCGTGAGGATAATTATCGCCGGGTAACGTGGAGTTTTATTGCTGAGATAGCATGCTATTAGCAACGCTTATCTCCTCAGCGATAAAAATCCTCACGCTAACTGCTTAACGTGAGATTATCGCTGGAAACCCAGCGATAATCTCACGCACTGTGGCGTTAGCTTGGTGATAGGCACTCACAAACTTAGCCATGATATCCACCTGCCATAGGATATCATGGCTAAGTCAGTCCTGAAGCAGGCGTAAGGAAAGTAGCGATAACAGGGGTTATCGCTACTTTTCCTGACGCTATGCTTCATAGCGTGGGGCTTGATGAGAGGAGAAATGTCACTTAGCGACATTTCCCCTGTCATGTTAGGTCAGGAACTCCCACTTTGCATCTCTAAGCTGGACGTTAAGAATTCTGACGCTAAAGCAAGGTTTCACGCGTTAGCATGGCCTTGCCAATTAGGCGATAAAATTATCGCCGCTTTTTGGCCGAAAAACGCCGCAAAAGCGGCGATAATTTTGTATCGCCTGCTTGTAAATATGCCCCAATGTTCCTGTGACGATATGCCTTATTATACTGTAGTGGGGTACGTGTGTTAACTTCTCTTGTGTCCTTAGGGCATCTGAGCCTTTTGTGGATGCTGATTAGTATATTTAATATTTTTACTTTAGTCCTAAATTAGTTGAGGATAGTGCAACTTTCTCCAATATAGTCAGCGAGGATTGTTTATAATTTTAAGCTCGTACTGCAATATTTTGAGTAAGGTAAAAAATGTCCCACGTATTTTTTAAAAAGTTTGAAAAGTTTTAATTTTACTTTGCGAGGAGGTGTTGTCCTGAGGGTGTTGCTTCACGCAAAAAAGGTGCACCTACTGTGCGGGCGAATACCATGTCACTTCTAAATTAGAAATTGCGCCTCAAATAACAGCTGAGTGTTGCATAGAAATCTGGAAGATACGCACATCGAGTACGATAATAAAGACTCATGCGTGTTTAAAGGGTGTGCATGTGAAAACAGTAGTGTGCGGTGTTCTACAACGCAGTAGTCAGGAAAACAGCGCCGTTTGCAGCTTTTCACAGCGGCAGGTAGGAACATGTCTGCCTTGTTGCTTGCTGTGACAGCCCACTTCATCCTCGTTGTCACTGCGGGCAGGTACGATTCTTCATGTACACCCTGAAGTAAACACGGACGCCTAAGGAACCAGTCGGTACTGCTTGAACTGTTCTGAGCCCTGGAGAGGGCAGCATATCACAGCTCTGCTTCACTTCGTGAAGGGTCTGCGGGTCTTTAGTAGTCCATGAGGGCGTGTTTTCGTATGGTCTCTTAGAACCCGTGTTATTAACATGATTTCACGTGATTTTCCATTTTTATTAGATGCATTAAGGTAAAAAAATGTTGCAGCAGTTGCATAAACACTCTTCCCTGTGCGGCTTATTTTCTCCGCTGCCGATCCTTCAGTGAATACGCGTTCTGTCTCATTTGATGTAAGATCACCTTTTTAAAATTAATTGGTTGGGGCTTAACTCTAGCTCAAAGTTGCGTTGGTGTCACTGTGCTGCCTCGTGGGTTTTTACTTCTACTGCATAAGCACAACAGTTGAGCCACCTTAAGGGCAATGGTTGGTTATATTTGTTTTTGAAGGCGATGAATTTGATACTGAAAATTGTGAATGTACTTTATTTTTCACGAAAGTAGGCAAGCACGTCATGTTCCATATAAATAAATCGTGCACTTGGCCAGGTACTGTTCTTTCTAGTCTCAATGCTCATGGCTGCTTCCAAAGTGTCGTCTGTAATGGTGCCAGCATTACACAGTCTCATGGGTGTGGGTGGATTCACTGACATAAGCAAAATGTGGATTTCCCCAAATGCTACCGGTCGCCGACATGACTTCCTGCTCTGTGGCCAATGATGACATCACAAGGTTGACACATATTCCACCATTAGCCCCTAACCTCCTCCTGGTTGCAGCCCATCCTAGACTCCTGTTTACATTCTGCTTTGCTTGAGCTGCCTTTATGACCCATTAGATTAGGGATTTCGAAGGCACTGCCAAGGGTTAGTCAAGGAATGCAACTGCCAGGCTTTCCCTAAACAACTTACAATTTATATATGGCAAACTCAAAACTCCAAGTGCCATATTCTCAAGGAGCTATCGCCGAGTTATCGACAACTTAATGCAACCAAATTTACGATAAACTTACCACCCCATTCACAATCTGGTGCAAACAGTCCATATCACCAGTTTTCCGGAGATAGCAGCCGCAAAAAACATCACCAAGGATGACCCCGGCAACTATTGCTAAAGAGATGCAGAGTAGGCGTTCCCGAGCAAAAAGCCGCGACAACACCACTCCACAACATTCTCAACGACCAGCCACATCGGCGATAAGATCATAAAACAGGCGATAAGGCGCGGGAGCACCAGGAAACTAACACCTGCTCTGACCTGGTGTAAAGTTGGAAGACAACCGGCACCAGACAAGGGAGCACAGGCCAAAGCCAAACATGAAGAACAAGAGATGCACCCGGGCAACTGAACATGCAGCCTGGAGCCCCAATAGGGCACCAACACCCACTGCCACCACACCCAGAACCCACCCGGACCACCACAGAGGCAGCACGGACAAACACAGCAGACCCACAGGAAACGCACTAGCCTCACAGACTCAACACCAGAGGATGCCATTGCCCACTACAGGCTCAAAAGGACAACCATCCTACACATCCTGGTCATCATCGCCCAACAGGCCGACGGCACCAACACAGCGGACAACCAACATCCCACCCCACACAAAGCTGCTGGCTGTGATGCATCTGTTGGCCTCTGGCACCCCTCCAACCAACACACGCCAGAGTCAAAGGAGTCTCACAGCCAGCCGCATCCAGGTCCCTCACACCTGTCCTGGATGCCATCATCAGCCTGGTACCTCAGTATCTATACGGCCACCACAATGCGCAGAATCCACTGGAGACCAAGCAAGGACCATACGCCATAGCTGGATGCACGCACGTGTTGGGGGCAATCCACAGCACACATGTCCTACTTGTGCCCCCTGGTGAGACAGCAAACAATCATCGCAACAGAAAGCACACACATTCCATCAATGTGCAGGCAATAGTGGACCACCAGGGACTCTTCACCAATGTCGTCGGCAATGACCCAGCCAGTGTGCATGATTCCTTCATCCTCCGACAGTCCATCATCAACCAGCGCTACCAGGATGGCACCAAGGGAAATGCACAGCCCCTTGGCAAGTTCCAAATGAATACCCCACACACCTCAACTCTACAACCATGCAACTCACAACTCTGACAATACACACGTCACAAAATCACATACAACATGCAAAACAACATGCCCACCCACCAGACACGACAGAACAACTTACAATGTTAACCTGGGCAAGCCGTGAACATGAGCCATCAACGGCATGGCACCCCAGCCACACAATAGCGGAATGTGGGGAGAGGTGGGAACCAGGCATGTGCGAAGGAGGCAGGAGAACCATGATTGGCAAAGTACACAATGCCATGAGTGGCGGCGATGTGCTGGACAGACCGCAGTATGCAGAACACACCCATATCCATGGTGACATACACCGCTGGTGTATGGAGTATAGTGGACAGCCAGTGGGGGAGTACACGGAAATGTTGACTGTTATGTCCCCCCCGTAAGCGTGAGTGGAGTGGGATGGCTTGGCGTACACCAGGTCAGCATAGGGGTTGTGAATAAACAGAACGCAGCCCTGGGCGTGGTCCTCTTCCGGAACGCCCAACGTGTCTGCCAGGGCGTCACCTCTCACCCCACCACAAGGCCGATGCTGTCCTCGTGAGCGGAGTTGCCTGCGATCTTGTGCTCCTGCCATACCCTGGCCTGCTTGACTCCGAACCCGTCAGGCTTGCCCCTACGCAGCCAGGCCTCACTGATCACCTGCCAACAGTCCATCCTGAACTGCCAAGCCAGGTCCTCCCTGGACTGGAAACAAGCATCCTAGGACCGGTTTCAGGCTTTCAGCCCTTATCAGCCAGGATAGCTTGACTCCAGTGGCATGGAGAGCACATGACCCACGTCTGGGAATGCCCGTCCCACTCGGGGTGACAAATGCAAAAACAAAAATTGATGGACAGAATGCAGAACAATGTCGTACATTCACCCCATTACAGAGATCTGGGCCTAAATCCATTGTTTTTTTGCTAACCATGCCATTCCAGTTTGGACCCAACCATATGCAAATCTTTCCTGACCTTGACCCCGAATTTGAACAGTCCAGCCCCAACTGCCAAGCCAGGTCCTCCCTGGACTGGAAAAAAGCATCCTAGGACCGGTTTTGGGATTTCAGCCCTCATCAGCCAGGATAGCTTGACTCCAGTGGCATGGAGAGCACAGGACCCAAGTCTGGGCATACCCGTCCCACTCGGGGTGACAAATGCAAAAACAACAATTGATGGACAGAATGCAGAACAATGTCGAACATTCACACCAGTACAGAGATCTGGTCCTAAATCCATAGTTTTTTTGCTCACCATGCCATTTCAGTTTGGACTCAGCCGTATACAAATCAGTCTTGACCCTGCGCCCAATGGGAACAGTCCAGTCCGAACTGCCAAGCTAGGTCCTCCCTGAACTGGAAACAAGCATCCTAGGACCAGTTTCGGGCTTTCAGCCCTCATCAGCCAGGATAGCTTGACTCCAGTGGCACGGAGAGAAGGAGTCCCACATCTGGGCATACCCGTCCCACTCGGGGTGACAAAGAAAAACAACAATTGATGGACAGAATGCAGAACAATGTCATACATTCACACCAGTACAGAGATCTGGGCCTAAATCCATAATTTTTTTGCTCACCATGCCATTCCAGTTTGGACCCAGCCATATGTAAATCAGTCTTGACCCTGTGCCCAATGGGAACAGTCCAGCCTGAACTGCCAAGCCAGGTCCTCCCTGGACTGGAAACAAGCATCCTAGGACCAGTTTCGGGCTTTCAGACCTCATCAGCCAGGTTAGCTTGACTCCAGTGGCATGGAGAGCACGGGAACCCACATCTGGGCATACCCGTCCCACTCGGGATGACAAATGCAAAACAATTGATGGTCAGAATGCAGAACAATGTCGTACATTCACCCCAGTACAGAGATCTGGGCCTAAATCCATTGTTTTTTTGCTCACCATGCCATTCCAGTTTGGACCCAGCCATATGCAAATCAGTCTTGACCCTGCGCCCACCGGGAACAATCCAACCTGAACTGCCAAGCTAGGTCCTCCCTGAACTGGAAACAAGCATCTTAGGACCAGTTTCGGGCTTTCAGCCCTCATCAGCCAGGATAGCTTGACTCCAGTGGCACGGAGAGCACGGGTCCCACATCTGGGCATAACCGACCCACTCGGGGTGACAAAGAAAAACAACAATTGATGGACAGAATGCAGAACAATGTCATACATTCACACCAGTACAGAGATCTGGGCCTAAATCCATCGTTTTTTTGCTCACCATGCCATTCCAGTTTGGACCCAGCCATATGTAAATCAGTCATGACCCTGTGCCCAATGGGAACAGTCCATACTGAACTGCCAAGCCAGGTCCTCCCTGGACTGGAAACAAGCATCCTAGGACCAGTTTCAGGCTTTCAGACCTCATCAGCCAGTTTAGCTTGACTCCAGTGGCATGGAGAGCACGGGAACCCACATCTGGCCATACCCGTCCCACTCGGGATGACAAATGCAAAACAACAATTGATGGTCAGAATGCAGAACAATGTCGTACATTCACCCCAGTACAGAGATTTGGGCCTACATCCATTGTTTTTTTGCTCACCATGCCATTCCAGTTTGGACCTAGCCATATGCAAATCAGTCTTGACCCTGTGCCCAGTGGGAACAGTCCAGCCCGAACTGCCAAGCCAGGTCCTCCCTGAACTGGAAACAAGCATCCTAGGACTGGTTTCGGGCTTTCAGCCCTCATCAGCCAGGATAGCTTGACTCCAGTGGCATGGAGAGCACGGGACCCATGTCTGGGCATACCCGTCCCACTCGGGGTGACAAAGGCAAAAACAACAATTGATGGACAGAATGCAGAACAATGTCATACATTCACCCCAGTACAGAGATCTGAGCATAAATCCATTGTTTTTTTGCTCACCATGCCATTCCAGTTTGGACCCAGCCGTATGCAAGTCAGTCTTGACCCTGTGCCCAATGGGAACAGTCCAGCCCAAACTGCCAAGCCAGGTCCTCCCTGGACTGGAAACAAGCATCCTAGGACCAGTTTCGGGCTCTCAGCCCTCATCAGCCAGGATAGCTTGACTCCTGTGGCATGGAGAGCACAGGACCCACGTCTGGGCATACCCGTTCCACTCGGGGTGACAAATGCAAAAACAACAATTGATGTACAGAATGCAGAACAATGTCATACATTCACACCAGTACAGAGATCTGGGCCTAAATCCATCGTTTTTTTGCTCACCATGCCATTCCATTTTGGACCCAGCCATATGCAAATCAGTCTTGACACTGCGCCCAATGGGAACAGTCCAGCCCGAACTGTCAAGCCAGGTACCCCTGGACTGGAAAGAAGCATCCTAGGACCGGTTTCGTGCTTTCAGCCCTCATCAGCCAGGATAGCTTGACTCCAGTGGCATGGAATAGCACATGGCCCACATCTGGGCATACCCGTCCCACTCGGGGTGACAAATGAAAAAAACCAAAAATTGATGGACAAATGCAGAACAATGTTGTACATTCACCACAGTATAGAGATCTGGGCCGAAATCCGTTGTTTTTTGCTAACCATGCCATTCCAGTTTGGATCCAGCCATATGCAAATCAGTCTTAACCCTGCACCCAATGGGAACAGTCCAGCCCGAAATGCCAAGCCAAGTCCTCCCTGGACTGGAAACAAGCATCCTAGGACCGGTTTCGGGCTTCCAGCCCTCATCAGCCAGGATAGCTTGACTCCACTGGCATAGAGAGCACGGGAACCCACCTCTGGGCATGCCCGTCCCACTCGGGATGACAAATGCAAAAACAACAATTGATGGACAGAATGCAGAACAATGATGTACATACACCCCAGTACAGATATCTGGGCCTAAATCCATAATTTTTTTGCTCACCATGTCATTCCAGTTTGGACCCAGCCATATGCAAATCAGTCTTGACCCTGCGCCCAATGGGAACAGTCCATCCTGAACTGCCAAGCCAGGTCCTCCCTGGACTTGAAACAAGTATCCTAGGACTGGTTTCGGACTTTCAGCCCTCATCAGCCAGGATAGCTTGACTCCAGTGGCATGGAGAGCACGGGACCCACGTCAGGGCACACCCATCCCACTCGGGGTGACAAATGCAAAAACAACAATTGATGGACAGAATGCAGAACAATGTCGTACATTCACCCCAGTATAGAGACCTGAGCCTAAATCAATTTTTTTGCCTACCATGCCATTTCAGTTTGAACCCAGCCATATGCAAATCAGTCTTGACCCTGTGCCCAAAGGGAGCTGTCCGGCCTGAAATGCCAAGCCAGGTCCTCCCTGGGCTGGAAAAAAGCTTCCTATGACCGGTTTCGGGCTTTCAGCTCTCATCAGCCAGGATAGCTTGACTCCAGTGGCATGGAGAGCATGGGACCCACGTCTGGGCATACCCGTCCCACTCGGGGTGACAAAGAAAAACAACAATTGATGGACAGAATGCAGAACAATGTCATACATTCACCCCAGTATAGAGATCTGGGCCTAAATCCATCGTTTTTTTGCTCACCATGTCATTCCAGTTTGGACCCAGCCATATGCAAATCAGTCTTGACCCTGTGCCCAATGGGAACAGTCCTGTCTGAATTGCCAAGCCAGGTCCTCCCTGGACTGGAAACAAGCATCCTAGGACTTGTTTTGGGCTTTCAGCCCTTATCAGCCAAGATAGCTTGACTCCAGTGGCATGGAGAGCACGGGAACCCACATCTGGGCATACCCGTCCCACTATGGGTGATAAATGCAAAACCAATAATTGATGGACAGAATGCAGAACAATGTTGTACATTCACCCCATTACAGAGATCAGGGCCTAAATCCATAGTTTTTTTGCTCACCATGCCATTCCAGTTTGGACCCAGCCATATGCAAATCAGTCTTGACCCTGCGCCCAATTGTAACAGTCCAGCCCAAACTGCGAAGCCAGATTCCCCTGGACTGGAAACAAGCATCCTAGGACCGGTTTCAGGCTTTCAGCCCTCATCTGCCAGGATAGCATCACTCCAGTGGCACGGAGTGCACGGGACCCATGTCTGAGCATACCTGTCAACTCGGAGTGACAAATACGAAAACAACAATTGATGGACAGAATGCAGAACAATGTCGTACGTTCACGCAAGTACAGAGATCCTGGCCTAAATCCATCGTTTTTTTGCTCACTATGCCATTCCAGTTTGGACCCAGCCATATGCAAATCAGTCTTGACCCTGCGCCCAATGGGAGCAGTCCATCCTGTACTGCCAAGCAAGGTCCTCCTTGGACTGGAAACAAGCATCCTAGGACCGGTTTCGGGCTTTCAGACCTCATCAGCCAGGATAAACTGACTCCAGTAGCATGGAGAGCACTGGACCCACGTCTAGGCATACCCGTCCCATTCGGGGTGACAAATGCAAAAACAATTGATGGACAGAATGCAGAACAATGTCGTACATTCACCCCAGTACAGAGATCTGTGCATCGCGAGCCAACGACACGTGGCTGTGGGCCACTGCTGACCGCTGCCTCCGGCTAATACTGCGGTCCAGTAGGTCACAGAGTCTTGATATAGCAATGGTGGCGTTAATATCAGTGTACCGGCATCATTGCAGACTGCATCCCCTCCCAGCACCGGTGCCACTAAGTCTGTTCCCTGACATTCATGGACACTCTCTGGTTGAACTTTGGTGGCATCCAAGTCCATGGACTAGGGGTTAGTTTTCATCCTCATGTGGATGATGCCTAATTGGTGTTGGCAATGGGGCTGTCGCTTTCTACTCCCCATTTGCTTCTTCCAGATAACACCAACCCTCTGCATCATGCCCTGGAGGACACCTTCCACTGTCCCCTGTAACCCTCCGCTGCATACACCTTGGACATTGATGAGGACCCGCTTAGCTCACGTGGCCCATCTGACTGAACTGCAAGACACTGTCCCGTGGCGGGGTGCCTTTGCTGGCCGCTGTGCATCCAGGGCCACTAACCCTGTGCTGGTCAGGTCCTGGACCCCTTCTTCTGAGATATTGGATGGCCTTTGAGGCTATGGCCTTGGGGTCATCAATGCCATGTGACTGTGGCCCTGCGCTGTCCTCTGCCTCCGGCCTCAACTGTGGCCCACCAGGGCCCACACGTCAAATCGAGTCCTGACCGGACATTGCATCACCGCAGGAGGCAAACGCCACAACCACCAGGACCAACTCCAAATGCCAACTGCCAGTGCCAAAATGGTCATACTGGCAGACTGACAGTGTTGCTCGCACATGTTGTGGATGCCATCTCCTGCCTGTTCCCCTGCTCAGCACTCCGGGTGCTACTAACTCAGTGAAACCCCCGAATCATCTTCCATTACTGTTTTGGTTATGTGCTGTGGAGAGCTCACACAGCAATATCACCTCAGGCAGTGTGGGAGACTGGGGACGACGATGAGGAAGATGATGCAGGTGTGACACCCCCCCCCCGCAGCTGCACCAGGAACAACCCGAAGGGACACAATTCTAGCAATTTCTTCACATGAGCACGCTCATCTCTGGTGCCCTGACCTCAGTGCACTGCAACTCACGGACACTCTGTCCTTGCTCCGGCTCCCTCCATGTTTCTCATCAGTTGTTATTATGCAGGTGTTTTCTGTTTCCATTGCAGCTGGTGTCCACTGTTCAAGTTGTTGCCAGCACCAAGCACTCTGTGCGGACTGGATTTTACTAACCCCACACACTTTCAGCACAGGCGACACTGTACATGTGGTCCTGCCAATAAAGGGGCTGGCCGCACGTGCCCGTAGTCAGTTCTACATGATATATGCGTGTGTCCCTGTGGTCTTGATGTATGCATGAGGGCCCTACAACATTGTATTGTACTGTGTACAGCAGATGCAGACATGTCACTGCAGGCAGCAGGTCGGAGCTTGGACATGTCGCTTTGTTGTCAGCCACTCTATACAATAAGAGGGGTGTACTGGGCCGTCGTACGCAGAGCCAACATGGGTGTGTGACTGATATGTGCGTGCCCCTGGGCGTGATTCTGTGCTGGGAATGTGCATCTGTATGTGTCTCTGTCGCAGCGTTGGTCTCCTTTGTGCGGTGTAGGTGGTCCCTGATGGGATTTAGACACCCATGTATGTGGTCCAGTTCAGCTTCCATGAGCTCTGAGCCCACCCGCACCTGTTCGGCCACTTCCTTTTGGCATTCTGACACCTGGCATTAGAATGCCATGTGTGCCTAGGTGGAGCGTTGGGAGCCTGCTGTGGTGGCGGGTGCTTCCTGCTGTGTGGTCTGTGCAGGGGCTGGGGTCTTCTCTATGTAGCTTGGCTTCCCTGCTCCTGGTGGTGATTTGCCAGCGATGTCCATGAGCTGGTGTAGGGCTTCAGTGTCAAAGGTGTGGTGGTCGTCTCGGGCATCACTCCTGGGCTGTCTGGTCTGACCTGCTGGAGGAGTTTTTTGTCCCGCTGCAATGTGAAGGGGAAATGCATGTTGACATGTATGTTGGCGCATTGTTCTAGTTGACATGGAGACTGTGTGACAATGTACATTGTGACTGTTCAGGCGGGGATGGCAATTTGTGGGGGGACAGTGGACATTTGGACTACAGATGTGAGGTTGTACACGTACATATGCATCTCACAGTTTCCTGCTCTGTTCAATGTGAGTGGCCTGTTTCTGCGCATGTGCGGACCCAGTTGTGTCCCCTGTTTTGCAGTGTCGGTGTTGCACTTGGTGCCACATTGTCATGGGATGTGCTGCGATTGCTATGTGTGTGTGCTGCAGTGTGCCACAGGGTTCTGGGACATGACCCAGTGTCATTGTGGTTGTGCAGTGTGCTACACATTGTCGTGCATGTGTGCAATTGTGCCCATCACCCCCATCCCCCAGTACCTGGTCATTACTCGCCCTGTTGTTGTTGTCAGGTCCTCTCGGCTGTGTCCGTACTCCCACCTCCTTGCACCGTCTCCACACTGATGACTGGCCTCCATTTCCTCCCGCTCCTCCTGTGGCGCAGGACTCCCTCCTCCTGTTGCCGTTGCTGCCTTCCTGTTGGCGGCATCTGGGGGCGTGGTTTGGGTTTTCACGTCATGCCAGCGCCTCTTGGCCTCCTCCATTGGCCTCCTCAACACTCCGTCTGCATTCCAGGTAGTCCGATTGTGGGTCAGTTGATGGTGGTGTTCTGTCACCTCAGTGATGCTGGTCTTGCTTTCCTGCGGACTGCACCCCGTCTTACTCTCCCTCTTCTCCCTGACCTTCCCCGACCCTGTTGTACCTTGCTGGTGGTTTGTGGGGCTTGTGGGGTTTGCATTGGCCTCTGCGCTCAGTCAGGGTGCATCCATTTTGCTACGCACTTTGGATTGTTTCTGGTGTGTTTTTCTTTTTCTGCTTATATAGTGCATTTTCCCGCCAGATGCATGGGATTTGCATGCTTGCCGCTGGTTTTCGCAGCTTTTTGTATTGTGCTTGGCCTCATAGCAGCTTTTTTTGCGTTCGATTTTCAAATTTTTCTGGCGTGGCGTTCATTTTAACGCAGCCATTTGACGCGTTATCTGGTGACTATCGCATGGTACCGCCGTGTTGTGAACACTTGGTTAACACGGCGTAAGTTTCCCACGATAGACTACGATGTTGGAGGTTGCGTTAAGTAACTTTTGCGATGGTTATCACACATTCTTGAGAATATACCCCCAAGTTCTTTCCCACCACCAACGCACCAATAGGACATGGTGGAATTGTGTTTAAAAAGGGGCGATGTATCACCCCAACCGGACGCACAGCATAAATTAAGCAAGACTTTGATGGCAAAATAAACCATTTTCATCATTTTTATTCCAATTTCTTCCAACTTCAACGTTTTCATCCTTAGTTCTTATTGTCACATGAGAGACAACTTATGTTCTTTAAATCCTTATCAACTGCAGACATGCCAATCCTTGCCTTATAATTTAAAAACATTGTTGTCAAAACATGCATTGAATCAATACAATGCAAACCGATAAACTTCTGCTTTGCTATCTAAATTTAGGGCACAGCTATGTGCAACCTGTGGTGCCCGCTTCATCCAATTTTAAGAGACTCTTTAAGTATTTATTAAAAGCTAATTGCATTTTGGAGAAATTCACTGACTTCAGTCTGCACTTATGATTTATAAATCACAAATTTGCAGTGCAATCATTTCTTCTAATAACGTTGCATTGCATTGTATTGCATTATGTTCTAACACCGTACTTATAGCAGCAATGACTCCTAGAAAATAAATTAAAGAACCAAAACCCATATGGAGAAAGCCATTCTAAATCATTCAAATCATGCTTTGGTTCTCTGAAATAATCCGTAATACATGAAGAATTTTGTAAGCATTCTAAGAGTCGCTCAGAGGTGGGACATCATTGTCATTGATAGATTTCCTCCTATACTCTTTTGACTCCTTATATAAATGCATTTTCAGCTGCAACCACATGTATACAGACAGAAATGGCCAGGTTTGTGGCTGTCAGGTTTTCACAAAAGTATATGACGCATGGGCACATCTATTTACTCTTGTGCGATTCTATCTCAAGAGTTCATTCAATTACATAGGAGGAACTGCTAATAAACGAGTTGGTAATGGGTCTTAGCAAGCGTTGTTTGCCTTGTGGGTTTATGAATCCCCCCAAACATGTCAGTCTATGGGTATTTAGCAACTGCCGAATTTCTTCCACCCAGGAAATGGTTACATGTTTCTCCTTTACAAGGTCTAGAGTAAGGGTCTTATTACGACTTTTGCGTTCCTCCTGTAGAGCGCCACGCCGGACCTCCAAAGCCATTCTCACACTGCCTGTCGGATTATGATTAAAATCCTTAGCGAGCAGCCACTGCTGCGGCGGAGCCTGTCTAAGGCTCATAGGAGAGCCTTAGACAGGCAGCGTCGTGGGACTGGTGCAGCACGTTCCTGTAAAGGAAATAATGCACCATATAATGCATTGCTTCCTGTGCAGGAACTGGTGGTGTATTACCGGGGGGACACTACAGGTGTGCCCCCTCAATGCAACTTCAGGACCAGAGGTGCAAGTTGCTTCACCGCCACCGATTTAATGGCAGGCTCACGGCCATGGAAAGGGTTGTGGTGAGGCAACTCAGAATATGCTTGGCAGTGCCGGCTGAAGCACCGCCACTATATTACTGCCCTTGAAAGATCACCGGCCCAGTGGGATCCTTGTTCCCAGCGGTGCTGGCAGTCCTATGACAGTCCGACTACCGCATATATAATACTGCGGGCGGTCCCACTGTGTGGCGGTGGTCAGTCCGCCACCACGGGTTTGCCTGTCGGATGGGCTGCGGAACTCGTAATCAGGGCCTAAGTCTTCTTCCTGCGTTGGAAAGGGAGAACACCTAAGTTTGTGGGACTTTTGGGAGGAGGATTCCCAACAGGAAATCAGTTTTTCCATTGTGAGCCTACACCTGAAAAAGTCACATGACATTCCACAGGGTCCACCTGGAAACCCACGGCTTCGCATCCTTACAGTGCAGAGCCCTCTCTACACGCCTACAACAATATAAATTAAGGTTACAAGACCAAACCTCTCCACTGGTTCTTTCAAAGGGCACACTTGAATGGTTGGTCTCATGATTCACTGAACAAACTTAAATGGTTGTTAGAAAGGCGATCCACCAAGTGGGCACCACTGTTGGTGTATCTGAAACCTGAAGAAAGTATCCGCATTCTAGACAATTAGTATCACATCGCATCACACCACACATCACATCACATTGTGAAGTGACCACAACATTACATTATGAGGCAATACAAATGTACTTTGTGTAATGTGTCATAAACAGCCAAACCAGACTAAACTGGTATTCAAAGAGTTGAGAACGATTTTTCTATAATTTAATGCTTTGAACTTATATCAACATTAACATGCAACATGAAATGAAAATGTATTGAAAATGTATTTTTAATGTAGGCATGTATTTTAAAATGGCTAATTTTAGTTGCCACTTTGTTTTGTGAAATTTGAATCTTTATTTCTACTTGAAAGCTGAAACGTGTAATTCTCAATTTTTGTAATTTCTTATATAGGAAATATTTTTTTGTTCTTTGAGTTTGTGCTGGACTTCTTAACTGAATGGAGGCCTTTTAGCTGCACCTGCCAGTGCATGCAGCCCTATGTCTTATCTGCTAGTTTGAAGATCTCAGCCAAATCTTCCTTGTGCGAAAGTGTTATATATTTCAATGAGGCTGAAACGCTATCGTTTGTGTCATAGCTTGATTGGTTGGCATTTTGAGAAAATGCATGCTAATGGTTGTGTTCAAATTGTCATTTGAAGAATGTGCTTGTAGTGGTTAGATTTAGCTTCCCATTCAGACCTCCTATCTCGCTCTCTCGCTCGCTCTCTCTATCTCTCTCAGACACACTAGAGATGTAGATTTATTTTCCCCTTGCCCAAAAAATTTAACTTAACTCCTTGCCAGATGCTCTCCCCGCTTACTATACAAAGGTTTACTTGATTTATAGACTATGGGGCAGACCTAAAAGGAAGTGCCGCAGTGCGGCACCACAAGCCCTTTGGCTGCGCCACGCTGCGGCACTTCCGAAGCACAGGGATGCAACGTATTTACAAGAATATGTTGCATCTCTGTGATTCCCCCTGCGCTGGCGCACAAACTGCAGCCATGCACTGGCACTGGCACCCATGCACAAAAACAAACACTACAGGCATTTTCCTCTTTCAATGCGTGCTGTAGAATGCAGCACGCATTGAAAGAGGAAAAAACGAGGAGAAATGAAAACACTTCTCCTCGTTGTACCTTGCAACGCCACCTCTAGGGTGGCGTAGCATTCAGACGCATCTCCAGATTTCCGATTTCTCGTGAATCTGGAGATGTGTCTTGTTCCATGGGTGTTGCGTGGGAACACACACAACAACAACAATGGAAAGCCCCTTCAATACAAAGTGCTGTGTGTGAAGTGGCCATATATACAAAGAGAGGAAAATGCACGCAGGGTGGCTTTTCCTCCCCTTGTAAATATGGAGGAGTCCCCTGCGCCACCAATACATCACGAAAAGTGGCGTACTGGTGGCACAGGGGACTTGTAAATCTGCCCCTATGTCTTTGTGCCTGACTTCTCCTCAACTTTGCAGACTTTTCAGTAGGTTAATCGAGTAGATTTGATTTATTTGAAAAGTTTTATAAAGCGCGAACATGACCCTTAAGGGTATCAGAGAGCTGTACAAAGTGGTGAAAGCACAAATAAAAACCAACACAGTCATAGAAATGATGTAGTTAGGTTAACACACTGTCAAACAAAAGGGGGAAACAATCAAGGTCAGGGAACAAGGAGTCGGCCCAACCAGCTCAGTTTCGGAAGGGCCATAGAGGGAGATGACAATTTAACAAGCATAAATAAATCTAAACAACGGTGTAAAATAAGTATCAAATCTGTAGACAGGGTGGGCTTGAGAACGAGTACAGGCTGATGATGTTAATGTTCACTCAAAAGTAGCCATTTGACATGTTTCTTGAAGTATGTAGTGGAAGGATTGGATCTGATCTCGGGAGGAAGAGGGTTCCAAATTCTTGGCACAAGTCTGGTAAATGCACAAATGTAAGTACTTTTCTTTTTGAATTTGGGAGGTTTCAAAAGTAGGGTGGACGTACTTCTTAAGTTCCGACATGAGCCAGATAGTTCAAGCTTTTCCGCCAGGTAAACTGGTGTGTTGTAATGTATGACTTTATGCGTCAAACAAGCTATCTTAAAACGGATTTAGCTTCGATAGACAGCCAATTTAGTTGCATAAGGTCGGGGGTAATGTGGTCATGCTTTTTGGAGCCAGTGATGAACCTGGCCGATGCGTTTAGAGAGGCTCTGAGCAGGGCCAAGCTAGCTTTAGGAAGCCCAGAAAGAGTTACAAAACCATATTCCAGATGAGAGATAACCAGGGATTGTACTGCAGGCCGGATGTCTTCAGGGGGAAAGAAAGGCTTGATTTTCTTTAGGGTGTTGTGTTGAAAATTGGCTCCCCTCATAGTTGCACGATAAGTGCTTGCATATTTAGGTATTTGTCCAAGGTATTGCCTGACGATTTAGCAGAGTCAACCACATGAGGGTTGCAGTTAAAAGCAGTGAGTTGTTTAAGCCAGTCAAGGGTAGGTGCAGACCTCTTGCGGGGGGCAATGAGGAGGAATTCGGTTTTGAGAATGTTTAACAAAAGGTGGTTCTGGGCTAACCATTGTTGAGTTTGTGAGAGTGCATCGTTTATCGTTTCTGGAGAGGAGATCTTCAATTATAGTTGCGTGTCATCCACGTACATGTGGTAATGAATGTTAGAATGGTTCAAAATGTCGGTAACTGGTTCCATAGGAAAGGGTTGAAAAGAGTGGTCGAGAGTGCGGAACCTTGAGGAACTCCAATCGTGACAGCGATATTGGTTCCAAGGGAATGGTTAACTTTGATTCTTTGTGTGCGCCTTAGCAGAGGAGCCGCCACTGAGTAACTCTATTATCAAACTTCTTACAAAAATATCATTAATTAGACTTTGGAATAGGCCTTTGCAATCTTTGAGTTTTTTTGTTTCAAGGGTAGTGCAAGTGTTTCAGTCTGTCACATTACAGGCTTCACTGCCTCAGCGACAAGTCTCTCAAGTGAAGGCCGATGGCAGCACAATGCAATGCAGAGCAATTAAATACTTGAGCAATACGTTTTTGAGAAATAACTCATACAACCACAGAGCAAAGAACTCCTCCGCAGGGATGCCTCAAATGAATGGGAGCACTGCCACTTCAGGAACCAGATTAGAGGCAAGCGACAAATAAAAATAAAAAAATGACCAGAGGGAACACTCTGATATCCAAATACAAGGGCTAGGAAGTTAGGGTTGCCTGTTGTCATAAATTATATAATTTCAGATGACATTAATTTAAAGTACGATGCTCATCACTGTCTATAGTGTGAGGTTTGGTGCAGCGCTTGGACTACAGCCAGACCTGCATTCAATCACCAGTGGGTACCCAATTCTATTTTTGACGCACACGAGAGGTATTGTACATTAAATACAAAATACCTCCATCACACCCCTTTTAGCAATACCAGCACGGCGGTTTATTAAAACATTTTTAGCCCTCACATGCCAGGTATTTTTAACATTCACGCATTAATTCACATCTGACCCCACCACTCACTTACCATCTAAATCCTCACGCACCACACATAGTTATTTCATCAGTGCTCCCTCATAGTCGTTGGTTAGTAGCACGCCGCATTCCGTAGAGGGATGCGAAGACCCCTATGATGAAGCATGACACCAAGGGCTCTTTTGGTGTGTGAGGGGTATTTAAAGAACACAGTGTGCTCCTCACCATTGTAGGGACCATACCAATCTCATTCAGGTGGATTCCTTTTGTTTGTTAGAATTGTGGCCAGGGAGATCGAATCCACCTGTGTGTCCAGGTGGACACTTCCTCTCTCCACTCCCCCTTTTGTTATATTCATCATTTCCACAGGCATTGAAACCAAAGCACTGGAGATTTCATTTGCTGAAATATCGGCCGTAAGAGCCTCTTTCTGTCCTGCAGAGAGCTGAGGGAGAACTAAATCATCAAAGTAACCCTGAATAGCTTGTATAGACACCTGATAGTCAGTTGAATAGAGATCCTTATAGTGATAAACAAACATTTTCGAGATATTATCTTTGTCAGAAACTATTATCTGCATCCCAGGAATTGCTACTTCATTGGTTATCACCGCTTCTTGTTTAATTCTAGTTGACCATGCCAGCAATGTTCCAACCATCTGGCTTTCTTCGTTAACTCTCTGCTGGTATGCTCTTGAGCTACTTATTTCTTCCATAATAAAAAACTCCCTCAATTCCTGTTTTGCCTTGGTTAGTTCCTCTCCGGCGTGACTTCCCCCCACCCCCCCACAGGAACCTCTCTTTTTTACCAAGTACGCATCAACGGCTTTCTGGAGTTCATTTATTCGAGTTTTGCGCTCTCTTGTTTGTTCCGCCATAAAAGCAATCATTTTTCCTCGTACTAAAGCTTTAAAGGCCCCCCAAACAGAGAAAGGCCTTGCGGTGCCCCTATTGATCTTAAAAAACTCCCTAATCCATTCTCGCGCACTCATTATCCACTGCTGGTTGGTTAAGAGAAGTCTATCCATCTGCCACCTGGATTTCTCTCTTCCCCCCAGCCCTAGATTAATTTTGAATGTTACTAGAGAATGGTCTGAAAAAGAATTGGCCGATTTCTCGGTATTTAGACAATTGGGAGCGTGACACCAAAGAGAAGTCAATCGGTGAAGCAGACTTAAATTGGCTAGAGAAATAGGTAAACTGCTTAGCTACACCATGGGCCCGTCGGCAAGGATCAACCAGTTGATGATCCTGTTTCATGACATCGATCAACTTTTTGGTCCCGGGCTTCATCTGCTTTTCTGCTTTGTTTGATTATCTACTTGCAGATCTTGTATAAATTTAAAATCCCCCCTAAAATAATTGGGCCCACCGCTGTTCTAGCTTAATCATTTATGCTTTTAAGAGCCCCAAAATCGTCTACAACTGGTGCATAATAATTCACAAAATTCAGCATATTGCCATTCACCTTCGCAACAATCCAAATCCATCTGCCATATGGATCTCTTTGAATTTGAGTAACGTCCCTGTTTATCCCTCGTCCGAAATAAATAGCAACCCCCCTTATTGCTGCCTGGGCTGAAGCAAAATAGGCCTTAGAAAATTTTTGGGGGATAAACAAGTTAGGCAGATTAGATTTAAGGTGAGTTTCCTGTAAAAACAAGATTTGAGGTGAAAATGCCACCAACCATCTAAACAATGCACCATACTTTCGCTTTGTCAACCTTATCACTGTTCGAACCCAGGACCATGGTGTTAAGTCTGTAATAGGTTTATTTGAGGACAGCCAATATTGGGAGAGAAGACAAATAGGGCCATGGCCAAGCTAATGACTGCACATGCGTAGACAGAGACCAGCAGCTGCTCCATACAAACCCACCCTCAACAGATACAAAGTAATTGATGATATAGGGGCAATCCCGCAGTTGAAATGGGTGTGTGGCAGATGGATTAGGGGTGCTCCATTACACAAAGTGGCAATCACTCCATACAGCAGCGTGGGATTCGATATTAGTGTCCCTCTGCTGGAACAGTTGAGGCTTTCCCCGAGCACCTCCCGACTTACTGAAAATGTGTGAGGAAAGTGGTGAACTCCTGATAGAACGGAAAAAGATGTAGCCATTTTGAGCATGGCTGAACTACACCTTGTGACACTGGAGCAAACAATCAATAGCTATGGTGTTGAAAGAAGATATACAAAATGTTCTTGTTGTTTTATCTTTCCTTTATTTTAGTTCATTCTATTTACTGTGTGCATTATTTTCTTCTCTTTGGGATGCTTTATTCAGCTTTGTCTCCTCTTCTTTTCTTTCTTCTCAGGGTCTTTGGTCCTTCTCCAGAAAGTTCTGGTTCCCCTCTGTCGTCCCTCGGTAAAGAAGACATGACTCAGGTAAGTCTCTTGTTTCTTATCCTTTTGTTTTTTTAACCCTCCTGTTCTTTAGTGGGACAAGGAACGTCAGGAGCACATTACTTTTTCACCCACCCGTCACCAGTGCACTCGTTTTCCTTTCCATTAGCTTTATGGTTATGTTTTCACTTTTCAGCCCCGCTCCAGCCCTTCCTCCCATTTTGTCTCCTCCTGCCTTGCCCCACTTTTCTTCTATTCATTGACTTGAGTAGTTTTGAACCAGTTGCAAACCCGGCCATGCACCTGAGAGAGCCACGCTCCTCCGGGAACGTGGCGGGGCACCGGTTGTCTGTCTTCGCGTACACTCCTTCTCTCTCGAATTCTGCGTCCCGCACACCAACACCGCTTTGACTCCTCGTCTGCACTGATCTCCGGACTCGGTGTCTTCTTCCTCGCTCCTTGTCCAAACTCCTGCCTCTTCCACATCTGGCTGGAATTTTAAAGGGCCGACATCTCCTCTGGCGCTTCTCTGCAGTGTCTCTGTCTCATGGGAACTCAGTTGTGTCCAAGCGGCTTCACTACCCTCTTCCTCAGGACCAGTTTCCACAACAGGTACCATAGGCTTCAAGGAGGGGAAAGGAGAGAAAAAGGGGGGTAGAATGTGGACTTCCTCCTCTCCTTCCCCTACCATACTAGTTTGTGAGGGCACTTTGTGACAACCTTCACAAGAGAGACTGTTAATATGAATACACAGATACTTTAAGCACGGTAAATGATCTTGATCAAACTACACCAAGCAAATAATGACAAAATGATGGGTCTGTCTGATTGGCAAATGTTATCTTCACCAGAGTACATATACAGCTGTGCAAATAATGCCATTTAGCAAAATCCAGTTATCGATACAAAGAATCAGGAATGGAGGGATTTGTCGCAGAAAAATGTAATTTTCTCACATATTTATCCTGCCATTATGGTGACAGTCGGATCATAGCAGTGTGTTTGTGAGTATTTCGAGGTCAGGTGACCTGTACACATGGCTGAACACCTACAAACTCGCAAGTGTATGGGGTATGCACCTACATTTTTGAAAATAGTTTCTTACCCTGAAACTCCCAAAAATGTAAGTCATAGAGTAATAACGAACTTTGGGGCATATTAACAAGGGCTTTATCTCCGCTTATTTGGCTTTAAAAGCCAAAGAAGCAGAGATAAAAATATCGCCCTATCAACAACAGGGTGCTAACATGCAAAATCACATGTTAGCACCCTTTTTCACTACGTTTCCCTTTGCATCTCTGAGATGCAAAGTGGGCATTCCAGAGCAAAATAATAGGAGAAATATCGCTAAGCGACATTTCTCCTATTATCAAGCTTCAGGCTAACCCTGTTAGAGACAAAAAAGCAGTGCTAACCACGGTTAACTCTGCTTTTGTACGTCTGCTAATTTTCAGACTTAGCCATGTAATCCAATGGGAGGTGGATTACATGGCTAAATCCACCATTGGCTATCAACAAGGATATCCCTATCCTTGTAGTTTTATCACTGCATTACCGGCGATAACCTCCCAAAATGCCGCTATCGCTGGATTTTTTATCGCCTAGGTGGTTAGCGTTGTTAATAACGCGATAACCAGGCGATATTATCCAGTGATAGCGGGTTTAAAAAAATTAATGCCAAGCGCCCTTAGCGTTAATTTTCCCTGTTCCTTGTTAATATGGCCCTTTGGCTTTTTATTTCAATGTGCAGAAATGTATACTTGTGCACTCCCATGGTTATTCGTATTTTCATAACATGGTTTTTTTTATACTGAGGAAAACGTAAGATTATCATTAGGGATATCGTATATTTCCAATACATTAGTTCTCATTATTATTTTATTTTCGAGAATATTTTGTTGGTCACTCAATGTATCGATTACACAGTTGTCTACCATGGCCAGCTTCTGATTTCCCCGTCCTCTAACTTTAAATGAGCTATTTTTGCACAGTATTCCTTATTTTCTCTCTATGTGTTCTTCAACAGAAACTATTTGGAATTGTTAAGTAAAAACATGCACAATTAATTGAAAGCCTGACGGGCAGGCATTGAACCTAATACAGTACCCCATCCTATGTAAACATGCTTGCATAAATTCCACACCATTGCCATTCATGGGCATCTGATTGCCATCTGGTGCGCATTTGAATGTTTGCCCGGACCAACATGCTCAGTCACTGTCACTCACACAATTATACATCGGAATCCCAAGCACGCACAGATCCAATCTTTACCTTGACTGCTTTCTGGAACATTGATTTTCCCAAAAACAATTGTGACCAGGTGCAATCTAAAAGTTTTCAATCAGTGAAAGGCTATTAAACATGTCCTTCGCATTTTTAATTTACCAGTCGATTATGAATTTATTCTAAATAGCAACAGATGTAAAGTTCATAATAAAATGCTGTGCATCATTTAGCAATGGACACCAGCATACAGGAATGTCATTCCTTTGCGGTAACATCGAGTAATACGTCAAAAGCCAAACATGCACTACAAGGGGCATATCAACATGCCAGGCGATAAAATTATCGCCGCTTTAGCGGCAGAAAATTGCCGCTGAAACGGCGATAATGGGCTTGATAATATGCCCTATGAAATTCCAATTGAATCCCATGTTAAATGTGAAGGACATCTAACATGGGCTTCAATTGGAATTCCATAGAGCATATTATCAAGCCCATTATCGCCGTTTAAGCGGAAGTTTTCTACCGCTAAAGCGGCGATAATTTTATCGCCTGGCTTGATAATATGCCCCTAAATGCGTATGAGGAAATGCTAAAAACTAACATTAACCTCTAACTGGAAACGTACAACTTATAAAATTAAGGGGCATATTTACAACGAGGCGATGAAAAATTATTGCCGCTTTAGCGGCCGTTTTCGGCCAAAAAGCGGCGATAATATTATCGCTATATTAGCAAGGTCACGCTAACGCGTGAAACCTTGGTTTAGCGTGGGGATTTCTAACGCCCAGCTTTGCATCTCTAATGAGATGCAAAGTGGGCGTTCCTGACCTGACATGACAGGAGAAATGTCGCTAAGCAACATTTCTCCTATCATCAAGCCCCATGCTATGAAGCATAGGGTCAGGAAAAGTAGCGATGACACCTGTTATCGCTACTTTCCTAACACCTGCTTCAGGACTGACTTAGCCATGATATCCTTTGGAAGGAGGATATCATGGCTAAGTTTGTGAGTCCCTATCAACAAGCTAACGTGAGATTATCGCTGGGTTTCCAGCGATAATCTCACGTTAGCCAGTTAGCGCTAGGATTTTTATCGCTGATGAGATAAGCGCTGCTAATAGCACGCTATCTCAGTGATAAAAATCGGCGCTAGCTGGCGATAATTATCCGAGTGCTAAGTGCGCTCAGCGATAATTATCGCCGGTTGTTGTTGATATGCCCCCTAGATATTTAAAAAGTTTTAATTGTTTATTCGTTTTCATAGCTGTAGGTGCATGCTGCTCCTTGCATCTACAAACAATCTTTACTGAACCTTTGACACACTCATGAATAGTTTGCACATATAGCACGAAAAGTATGTTTATGACCACATTTACTCACTTATGCCTGCCAGCAGGAATTCACAATGGGATTCATGGCAAAGTGGAATTTTGAAATGGTGCAAAGTTCCACTGGGGTACACAGAGAGCCCCTCAATCTACAGCCAAATTTTGAAGAAGAATCTGATGTCCCTTATCTATGGTGTAATTGGGCCCTTGTTCAGTACATTGATGGCCTGTTAGTTGCAAAAATGTCTCAAGAAGCATGCAAGCAAGACACCATTGCCATACTTAATCATTTGACTCTGAACAGATATAAAGTGAACCCAAGCAGAACACAATATTGCTTGAAGGAAGTCCTGCAACGAGGGGTGGGTGGAACTCGCAGAGTTACCAAAAAACTCTGTGAGTTCTGCAAGCAACAGAGTTGCAATACGTTGCGCTGCTTGCACTGATTTTTAGCACCAGGAGCGTGTCCCCCTTTGTAAAATCAGCATAAAGGGCACCATGTTGCTTGCAAGAGGGCACTGCTTCTTTCCACTGCTCGAGTAAGATTTCCTACTTGAACGGCAGCTTTCAAAAAGCAAGCGGCAGCTTTCTCAACATGAGCAGAGGTAATCTGCCGCAACCCCTGTGTTGAAAAAGCTTACCTGGGAGGTGGTCTTACACTTGATTTACTCACTTGCACTCACCCAATAAATATTGATAAAAAATCTGCTCTGCCGTGGTTAGCAGAGCTTTTCAGGAACTCTCGCAGCAAACCTCAGCAAACTCCACTGGAGGAACGGAGGCTTACACACAAGAACATGTCTGATCTACTACCTTGCGGCTGCAAAAGCATGAATGCCTTCAAGTTGAGAGAAAGTCTTTGTTGTGCCCCTGCTCTAAGAATGCCAGATTACAGTAAAGAGCTCATTTTATATTGCAGTGGGAGAGTAGGGTTCACTCTCTCAGTGCTCACAGAAACCCCTGCTGATTCAAAAAGTCCAGTGGCCTATTTCTCTGTCATGCTTAATTGAGTATCCTCAGGGTTGCCAGGTTGTATAAAATCTGTGGTAGCTGTTGGTGTCAGTGTAAAGGGTGAGGGTAATGGGACCCTCTCACTGTGATGGTCCCGCACTCTGTGGAGGAGCTTCTCATGGGCACCAAGACACAGCATTTGATCAGTAATCATCTCCTCAGGTATGAGCAGGTTATCTTGGCAGGTGACAACCCATTTGCGTACTTAAACCTGCCTACTTGAAACTGAAAAGGATGGGGGAGATGGAACATGACTGCCTCAATGTGACTGAACCTTTCACCAAGCCAAGGCCTGATATCAAAGATGAACCCCCTACAGAGTCTGATTATGTACCAATTGAGGACAGCTCATGGTTGAGAGATGATGGGGAAATTTGAGAGCTGCTTATGCTGTCTGCACTGTGGAGAGTGTAGTCGAAGCCTCCTTGGTTGTGTGAGTTAACCTCTTCCCAAGTGGCAGAACTGGTGGCTCTTACTAAAGCATGCCATTTTTCAGACCAATAGAAAGTTAATATTTACACATATAGCCAATATGGATGTGGTGTTGTTCATGACTTCGAGCAGTTGCAGTCCCAGACGGGATTTACAAGATCTTCTGGGTGCCCTATCCATAATAGAAAGTACCTCATCAGACTGCTAGAGTCATTGCAGATGTCTCTTGAGATAACAGTCGTGCAGTGCACAGCACACAAAAGCAGAATGTCACTGATATTGGTTTGCTGACAAAAGTGATCGATATTGCGCTCATGGGTCTTGTGCCTTCAATGAAGAATATTCATATGAATCTGAAAGTGATGCCACCCTAAACCTATAGTTAACTTTTAATGATACGTTGGAGTAGGCAAGAGATTTCAGGAAGAAGCATCAGAGAGTAAGCAGCAGAAGTGGGTCAGAGCAGGCTACATGAAGAATGATGATAAGATTTGGGTTTTGGCAAAAGGAAGACATGTTTTGCCATACAGTCTATTTTCACCTGTGTCAGACATTGCCATTGTCTCAAACACTTAGGGAGGAATGCCATGATGTGGTTCTTCAAACAGAATTGGTTTGAACCCTATTTCAGGGTGATGGCCGAAAACCTACATCACCGGTGTGTGATATGCCAGCAGTTAAATGTAGGAAGGAGGATACCAGTTACATTGAGTCATGTAGGGAGATCAGGAGATCTCTTCAACTGCATGCAGTTAGATTTTATTGAGATGCCCATGTGCAATGGGCTAAGATACGTTGTAGTTGTGGTGTACATATTCTCCCATAGGGTGGAGATGTAACTGACTACAGTTTCATTGTAGCCTAAACTATTGCTGTGCAAATTGATCCCCAGGTTTGGTTTCTCAGTTTCTCTTCAATCAAATAGTGGAAATCATTTCAACAAAGGTGTCCTAAGGATGCTGTATGTAGTTTGCAGGTGGAGCCGAGACTGTATTGTAGTTACCAGCCTGAAGCATCAGGAATTGTCGAGCAGGTTAATGGGAAGATGAAATTTGGTCTTTCCAATGTGAGTGCATCTACATCTCTTAAGTGGCCGGATGTTTTATTCGTGGTGTTCATGAGTATCAGGAGTACCCCCTAATTGCTGGACAAGCTTGTTGCGGCATGAAATCCTCATGGCTGTATGCTGTGCCTGCTACTTTGCTTGTGAAAAATTCTGATTACATGGTTCTAGACTATTGCAAAGGACTGGCTGACATGGTGCATTCTGTTTCTCACCAGGTTGAAGCAGCAACTGCCCTCCCTAGCCAAGACCAGTGCCATGACCTCAGTCCAGGGAGCTAGGTGCTGGTGAAGAAGCACACAGAAAGTTGTGCCAGGAACTCCATTGTCATGGTGCCTTCCAGGTGATCCTAGTCAGTAACATAGTTGTCAAATGTGGTGGACTGCCAAATTGGGAAAATGCCTCTCACACACAGAGAGTAAGACATAGTTGGGAAGAAGTGGTGACATCAACCACTGATTTGTGGAGTCAAGTATTTGATTGCCCCAAATCAACAGATGGAAGAGAAGGTTACACCAAGTTGTGTCTAGAGCAACAAGAGTCTCAAAGTTCAGGAGTGCCTTGATGCCCGATTGGGGTGAACGTCAAACCTGTGGTGTAATTTTGTAATTTTTTAACAAGTAAGCTAATTTAACACAGGCTAAAGATTTCTGTGTTTGCATTCACTTACCTGCATCAGCGGAGGAAGCTATGACGTACCACCACATTCCCCTTACTTACAGTATTTCCTGCAGAATAGTTCTCAGTTTGCTGAATCCTCAAAATCATATAATGTGAAATATATATTTTCTTAATTATGTTGGATAATAAATATATTTATACAGTAGCTGAAAATAAACAAACGTTATATTTCGGTTAAAATGTCAGTGATAACATTAACGTTTTGAACTAAAAAAACATAGTCATAGTTAGCAGCACTAATTATAACTTGTGCCCCACCAAGCCCTGCTTATGACCTCACATATGACATCACTCATGTCATGTGCCCCTAGTGCACCATAGCTGTGTAGAGGCACTGAACATGCTATAAATGTTTACATTCAAAAGTAGCTCTGTGTGAAAATGACAGTTGACATATCCATTATGCTTTTCATAACTTTTTGGTTCTGCAGAAAAACATTCCAACTGGAGAAAGATTCTATGTAGTAGGCACTAACTAATTTATACTTAAGATAGAAGAGTGTGTAAACCAATTACTAACCTATGTACGTGTACTTGTTTTGCTTCAGATCATGGCCATTCTTTAAAGCTTTCACCACAGTATGAAGGGTGCAGGTAGCATGATCTTTACAACCTTCAGATATTGAACTCTTGGGGCTGAGCGACTAATGAGTACTATATCTTTATTCCAGGAGACGTATTTTGATGCATTCCAGCGCCCCTAAGAAAAGGGGCTCCTGCCTGCTCAAAGCGCTTAGTGGGCACTTCACAATTGTGACCCCTGATGCTCCTGAGGAAGGTTTGGGTCTGGGCCACTCGAAGCGCATCGTGAGTGCTGCTCATTGTTCCCCAGAAGGAGCGGGAGTCTACCACGCATTTTCTGTGCCTAGGAGGAGAAGCGCAGCCGGCCAGGAAGTCAGGCATCTTGCTTGGTTGTGGGCGGGCCGGAAGAGAAGCGCCAGCCGGAAGACAGGCAGAGTTGTGCCTGGAGAAGGGTGGGAGCCTACTCCGCCTCCATGATTGTGAGCCAAGCCGGAGACCCAGGCAGGAGCCCACCCCATGCTGGAAGATTCCTAATGAGACCGGAGACCTTGCTCCGTGGAGTCTGAAATTCGGCGGGAGCCCACCATGCTTCGTGGTCCTGCCATCAGGATGAAGCCCCGGTGAGTGGTGCCGAAAGGGGAGAGCACGCAAGTTGCCTGAGGGAGGAGGCGGAGAGGAGGGGCTCGCCCGGAGCCTCGAGGGCTCCATGTGCCGATCGGCAGAGTTCTCCGTGACCAGCGAGGAGTTTGTCAAAGTGGGAGAGACCAAGGGAGGTCTTCCCGCCCCCAGGAGTATTGCACTACTGGTTGGTAGCAGTGCTGGCCTCCAATGCATTACGGGCCTGCTGCTGCACCTGCAACACGGTGGGCATTTTGTTTTTGGAGTCCTGGAGTGGGGCTCAAGAGGCACTGCGGTGCCAGGGGTGATTTCTCCGGCTGCACCGCGAGAGCACAGGCAGCCGCAACATCGGGGGCATTTCTATTGATAATGAGGAAGGGGTGAGATGCACCTTTGCCCCCAGCTCATCACGCACATTTGTCTTCACTGCCAAGGCAGCCAGAGGGCCAGTTGGAAGGCCCCAGTTAGAGCCCTGACTAGGGGACAGAGGGCACTTGGGGCCCCAGAGAATGTCAGTTGGCCTGGAGTCATTTGGTGTGCTGGTGTGACGTAAGGCCCCCAGGAGATGTGTGGACCTTACTAGTGATACTGGGGTTCACTGCTGGTTATTAGGATGTACGCCTAATATGATTGTTGCATAGTGTGTTTATGCTGATGATGATGCCTAATGTCATGCTATGATGTTTATGCTTAGGATGATGCCTAATGCTAATGTGATATGATGCTAAGTACAGTATTTCCACCAGTAGTTGCTGGTTGCCTTATATTTGCTACTTGTGCTTTGTGATGGTTCTGACAGTGGCCCGATTGGCCCTGTCATGCATATAATCCCCTGTAAATTACTACCAGGTGCCAGTTGGCACAGTGTATATGTGTGGTTATGCTCTAATGTGTTTATGATAGCTATTTCTTATATAACCCTGTGTGGAGTTTCTTTTGTGGTGTGCCTAGTGTGTTGCTGCTGTGTGTGTGTGTCGCGCAAACACTTTACACATTGCCTCTGGGATAAGCCTATCTGCTCGTTCCAAGCTACCAAGGGGGTGAGCAGGAGTTATCTTCAGCGTGTAACTCCCTTGCCCTGACTAGAGTGGTGGTTTCTGTTTGGCTTTAGCACCCGCCCTAGCCAACCAGAAATTCAATTTCTAACAGTTACTTTAACCTTTATTTCTTCAGTGAATTTCAAATTTTTGTTTTTAAATCAAGCAATACTTAATTACCATACCTAACTGAAACCTTCGGCTGTGCTCAGTGGGGTGGGGATGGCTGCAGGGCCGCGCCACAACACACGCCATACAGCCAATCCAACACTGTATGGCCATAATTTACACCCTTAATTTACATATTTAAAATCAATTACATAATTAACAAACAAATAATAAATGTGTTAAATAATTGTTAACTAAGCAACTTCCCACCCTATATGCCTTCCAATCTAGCATCCGGTAAATAAAATATGAGTACAATAAATCAGTAGTCCATAAATTCTATAATTAAACTCAATTAAATAATGATTTAACAATAATAATTGTTAATTTATTATTACTTAATTTACTTCTGATCGTATACACCTACAAACCGAACAACCTTCAAATAAAATTTACAAAATTAATCAATATTGCAAAATCTATATATTAAATATTAATCACAGAATTAAATACACTGTATTAAATATTTCATGGTTATTATTAAGTAATTAACTTCCCTGTAGCCCTGACTAACTGCTACAACACTATAAGTTACTATAACATATTAAATGAAAAATTCTAAATCATCTAAAATTATAAACCATCTTTTTTTAAATAACCTTTATATAAACAATAGTAACATAACATTATTATATCAACTAAAACATATTCAAATAATTTAAAAACAACATTTTTTACCACATTTTCTAAAACGATATTATAAACATCTTTATTATTAAAAACTATATTAGTTAACTAAAAAACAATATTCTTGTCAACAATATTTGTGTATCATGATATTTTAAATAAAATATTTTCTCTTATCACCTTAGGACAGGGAACAGAAAGGGAAGTTATGCTTCATGAGCAGGGAGGATAATGTTTTAAAGAATTGTATGAAGTGATTGTCATCACAGGTTTTAAGTTCTTGGCTACACAGATCAGATATTTTCAGGAAATTATCACATTATTACTGGAGTTTATTATGTGTGTAGAACAAATGCTTATTTTAAACTCCCTAACAATTGTGTGGGCAATTGTTACCTAGTTTAGTTTTTCCCCAAAATCTACCACATAGTTAAATTGAATACTCAAGCAATTGGCTTTCCTGGTAGAGCTAAGCATAGTGGTAGTGATTCACAACTCATGGGAGAAATTATTGGTGTTATGATTTTCTCCATATGTGTTGTTTTGAATGACTTAAAATTTAGAAAGCTTTTTGACACTAGTCGACAGGCTTAATTTCAGTACTTCTGGATCTTTGATAGCGTTAGATACGAAGCTGATGTACATTAAGGTGATGGTTGTACAAAATCAGCTGCCTTTAAATATTTTACATGCAAAAGAGGGTCTGTCACATGCTTAAAGTTCAGCAATGCTGCACTTACATCTAAGACAAGAGCAAGGAAGTTAGAAAAAAGGTGAAAAATATTAGTGGAGTGTCAACTAAATTGAAGGAATTGGAAGAAATATGTGCATGTGAAGCTATTGCAAAAATATTTTTTCTGTTGGTAGCTGGCTTAGTAACATTGGATGCGGATTGGTGGGTGCTATATAGGCCCTTATTTGCTATTGGTGTTTGTGTCAATTGTTCGTTCATATAGGTGCAGGGATTTAGATTGATGAGGGCAAGAAAAACACCCCTGAGACTAAGGTGCCGATTACGATCCGGTAAAAACCGGGTACGAACCGTCGGTCGGAGCGTTTTCCCCGTCCGACTCGTACCCGGTCGTAAAACTTTACAAACATGGAATTACGATTCGCACGGAAACACCATTTCCGTACGAATCGTAAAAAACACCGACCGACGAAAATATACATACGAATGTGATCCGGGAATGCTGCGACGTGACGTCGGGACGCTTTCAGGCAGCGTTTCACGACCCAGGAATTACGATTCGAACCGACAGCAGTCCGGACGGCAATATTTTCACGGCACCCAAAAAGTGCCGGAAAAGCGAAGTACGGCGCGAATCGACCAGAGTAGGTGGCCCGGTACGCACCGTACCCCCCCCAGCCCCCGTACGTACGCGCCGACCCCCCCCCAGCCCCCGTTCGTACGCGCCGACCCCCCCCAGCCCACGTACGTACGCGCCGACCCCCCCCAGCCCCCGTACGTACGCGCCGAACCCCCCGTGTATGTACACCCGTGTACGTGTCGAACCCCCCCGTGTACGTTCGAGTCAAACCCCCCCGTGTACGTTCGAGTCGAACCCCCCCGTGTACGTTCGAGTCGAACCCCCCGTGTATGTACACCCGTGTACGTGTCGAACCCCCCCGTGTACGTTCGAGTCGAACCCCCGTGTACGTTCGAGTCGAACCCCCCGTGTACGTTCGAATCGAACCCCCCGTGTATGTACACCCGTGTACGTGTCGAACCCCCGTGTACGTTTGAGTCGAACCCCCCGTGTACGTTCGAGTCGAACCCCCCGTGTATGTACACCCGTGTACGTGTCGAACCCCCCGTGTTCGTTCGAGTCGAACCCCCCGTGTACGTTCGAGTCGAACCCCCCGTGTATGTACACCCGTGTACGTGTCGAACCCCCCGTGTACGTTCGAGTCGAACCCCCCATGTACACGGGGGGGTTCGACTCGAACGTACACGGGGGTTTCGACTCGAACGTACACGGGGGGGTTCGACTCGAACGTACACGGGGGGTTCGACTCGAACGTACACGGGGGGGTTCGACTCGAACGTACACGGGGGCTCGAACGTACACGGGGGGGTTCGACTCGAACGTACACGGGGGGTTCGACTCGAACGTACACGGGGGGGTTCGACTCGAACGTACACGGGGGTTCGACTCGAACGTACACGGGGGGGTTCGACTCGAACGTACACGGGGGGTTCGACTCGAACGTACACGGGGGGTTCGACTCAAACGTACACGGGGGTTCGACACGTACACGGGTGTACATACACGGGGGGTTCGATTCGAACGTACACGGGGGGTTCGACTCGAATGTACACGGGGGTTCGACTCGAACGTACACGGGGGTTTCGACTCGAACGTACACGGGGGGGTTCGACTCGAACGTACACGGGGGGTTCGACTCGAACGTACACGGGGGGGTTCGACTCGAACGTACACGGGGGCTCGAACGTACACGGGGGGGTTCGACTCGAACGTACACGGGGGGTTCGACTCGAACGTACACGGGGGGTTCGACTCGAACGTACACGGGGGGTTCGACTCGAACATACACGGGGGGGTTCGACTCGAACGTACACGGGGGGTTCGACTCGAACGTACACGCGGGGTTCGACTCGAACATACACGGGGGGGTTCGACTCGAACGTACACGGGGGTTCGACTCGAACGTACACGGGGGGTTCGACTCGAACGTACACGGGGGGTTCGACTCGAACGTACACGGGGGGGTTCGACACGTACACGGGTGTACATACACGGGGGGTTCGGCGCGTACGTATGGGGCTGGGGGAGGGGTCGGCGTGTACGTACGGGGGCTGGGGGGGGTCGGCGCGTATGCGGGCACGTCTCCATGGTTGCTATGGGAGTTCGGTGCGGACGGTGTTTTTTCCATCCGGTTGTAACATCGGACGCACGGGATGGATCGTGATTCCTCGGTCGGACTTCACCTTTCACATTTGTACGGTAAATCGTACGAGGACGTGTCGGACACATTTTCCGACCCGAGTACGAGTGGTGAATGATTCCCAATGCGGTTCGTATGGACTTTTTACCATGCGAATCGTGATTGCCAGTTCGTACGGCACTTGTACGATTCGTACGGTAAAAAGACCGGATACGAGTCGCACGGGGAAATTTTTTACCGGATCGTAATCGGCACCTAAGGGTATGAAGAGGTAAAGGGAAGAATTAACGAAAGAGAATGAACAATGTAAAACCTATGATGAAGTGGGGAAAATTGAGAATTCCAAATGAAAGCAGCACCTTGTTGCACAATTATAGGATGAACAAGGGATGTTATATTGTCATGTGTGATGAATGAATGAAGTAATTTCATAAGCGCAATGAATAACTGGAGGCGTCTTGACACTAAAAAAAAACAGGATCAGTGAGGCCCAGAAGACATCTTTTTTATATAGGCAGGTTTTTAAAGACTTTCTAAAACCTGAGAGGTAAGTTGTGGCTTTGAGGTCCGGAGGCAGTTGATTCCAGTTCAATGACATACAGGTGACAAAGCTCCTACCTCTCCCGGAGGAACGTTTAAAAGTGAGGAACAACCAGATTACTGCTGAACTGGAACAGACTGTCCTACCAGTCTTATACTACAGTAATCTCTCCTTCAGATAGACAAGGCCTTGTACATGAAGAGCCTTGTAGGCAAAGCTTAAAGCTTTAAACACAATACACTGCTTTACAGGCAGCCAGTAAAGACTGCAAATGTCTGAGGATGCATAATGGAATAAGAGGACATTCAAAAGCTATGGGTGTCGCATTTAGTGGAGTTTGAAGTCTGTTTGAAGAACCTTTCAGCAGATTTTGGTATAGTCCACTGCAATCGTCTAGTCTTAATGGGACTGATGTAATAACAGCAGTCTTCAGTAGGTCAAATGGAAAATGGAACAAATGTAGGAAATTTTGGATGGTTTGAAGTGCAAAGAAGAAGAGCACAGTAACAATTCTAACTTGATCTCTAAAATTAAATTTTCCTTCCATCATGACATGAAGGTTCCCTACCTGTTTCACCGGCGTAGGAACACTACCCATAACATGAGGCCATCAAGAAGGGGACCAGAAAGATGCTTTATTCCCAAAGATAATAACCTCAGTTTTGGATGAATTTAGTTTAAGACAATTACTGTCCATCCATTTGCTGACTGCTTTCATGCAGTTCTGGAAGGAATCACCCAAATATTGAAGTTCTTAGAGAGAGATACCCCGATATGTGTATCGACTGCATAAGATACCAACAATAGACCAAAAGAATTGATCAGGGAGGCCAGTGGTGTCATGTAAAGGTTAAACAAAAGCGGGCTCAACGATGAACCCTGGGGAACTCTACATGGCAGAGAAAAGGACTCCAAGGTAAATTCTTTAAGGGACACTGATTGAACCTGATCGGTGAGAAATGAACGTAGAAGGGCCAATGCTCTGTCTATAACACCTAAACTTCATAGACGATCAATCAGAATGGCATGATTGACCATATCAAATGCTGTATATAGATTGACTAAGCTAAGGGCTGCATTGCCCCCCTTATCTAAGGGAGCCCTGGTTTCCTACGTGGGTACTATTAGCACCAACTCAGTGCTATGACCTTGTCTAAACCTAAATTGAGTATCATCAAGCAGGTGTTTGGCTTCAATGCCATCTGAGGGGGGATTGGAGCATCAGTATTCAGTGCTCCATAATCATTGCAAATCATATGTTAATCTGTCTGTTAAAGTACGAATGTGTGTGTAACCATGTGGTAGTATATGCAAATAAAGAAGCCACATTTGATATATATTCATATATGTCACATTAGCTTATGCTGTATGCATGTTAATTAAATGGCAGCCTAACACAGACCTAACTATGGGTAGATCTCAGATGTCTGAAAGTTTCCATTGTACCTCTCATACTAATTCCAAGATGCAGTCATGTTTTTTCCTTTCGTTGCAGGTGCCTTATATTCCATGTTTTAGGAGAATTGCTCGTTGTTTATTTTAGCAATGTTAACCTAGAAATTAATTGGATACTTGTGATTTTCACAGTGTGTTAGGATGGGAAAGGGCCCACTGTACCAGGCAGACTGGGCTGTGCCTTTCACTAAGGCAATGCAGATGCATGAGTCTTTGTTTGGCAAAGGGAAAGTAGGGAGTCTTCTTGCTCCCAGAACATGGTGAAACTTGATTGGCTACTAGAATGGGGAGTTAGTAGGAAGAGAATGCCATGTGTCTTTTAAACATGTGTTATAAGAAAAGTATAGTAGATCCTGACCTAACTTTGTTGAGGGAAGACCTTTCCCTAACTTTGCTGATACAGCTATCTTTAGTTCTTGAGCTTGTCTTTTGAATATTTCTGTGTTCCCGATGAACCTTAATTTGGTTCACTTAAGACTGACACCTTCTGTTTATAGTTTGCCCTTTTTAACATTTTAAGGTGCTTAATTTAGAAGTTGTTTATGCAACCAATATTTCCTCTAATTTACATTTAGTTTTTTATTGTGCTTTGGATATACTTTACTTAATATATCAAAGGGATTAAGAATGTTGAACTGTATCCTTCTTTAATTGATTAATTACTGAATGAATAAGGATGTAACAGTATATGGTTGAGACACAATCCTCTCAGTTGTTCTTGTGGAGCAGAATTGATTTCCCTGTTGCGTTGATGTTAGCTCCTTCATCACACTTCCAGTCAGCAATCAAAGGCCCATATGACCCGTTGTCCAACTTGCTGTTGCGATGATTACACCAAATCTTACAGAAAGGTGTGTTGTATCACCTACACACTTCTGAGCCTATGGGCATGCACTTATATTTTTGCAAGTAGCTACTTACCTTCAAACGCTACCAGAGGCTTTAAAGTTAAGTAGTAATGACAAACTTTAGCTTTTCATTTCTATCAGCACAAATGCATATTTGCACATTTCCATGGATATTTGTATGTGCCTGTTTTTCTTTAAAAGTAAGGAACATTTAAAAGCATTAATAGGCACCTAATATATTTACAGTCGAATATTTCTCATTATAAATTCATTTTTCTTTCTATAATTTTGTTGGTCGGTCCATGCATGATAAACAGCTGTGTCTCCCTTTGCCAGCATCTGATTACCTTGTCCTCTAACTTTAAATGAGATCTTTTTGCATAGCATTCCTTATTTTTTTCAATCTATTCCTTAACATAGTCCATTTGGAAATGGTTAGTAGGAACATGCACAATTGATTAAAAGCCTAACTTGCACACATGCAACAGAATATAGTACTCAACCCTATTTAAATATGCTTTCATACATTCCACACTATTAACATTCATGGGCAACTGATTGCCATCTGGTGCCCATTTGAATCTTTGCCCGGACAAACATGGTTAGTCATTGTCATTCACATAATTATACATCGAAATACAAAGCACGCACAGACCCAATCTTTATCTGGTTAGCTTCCTGGAACATTGATTTTCTCAATCACAATTGTGACCAGTTGCAATCCAAATGCTTTCAATCAGTGAAACCCTATTAAAGATGTCCTTTGCATCTTTAATTTAACAGTCGATTCAGATTTTTTTCTACAGAGCAACAGATAAATGTTGCGCGTCATTTAACAATGGATACCAACATACAAGATTATCATTTAATTTGCAGTAACATCAAATATTACACGCGCTATACACGCACTATACTTACATTAATATGCAACTAGAAATGGGCAATGTATAAACTCTACATATTTAAAAAAAAATGTTTATTTATGTTTATGATAGCTGTAAGTGCATGCTCCTCTTTGCATCTACAAACAATTATTTCTAAAACTTCGACACACTTATGAATAGTGTTTACAAATAGCATAAAAAATATGTGTATGACCAAATTGACTTACTTATGCCTGCCAGAAATTCAGAAAGGTATTAGTGACTGTGGTAGCCCATTTATGTGCATGAGGAACTTTGCACACGTAAAACCCACTAAAGGGTTGGGAGAGAGGTTGTACCAAGTAGTGATGGACTGACCGGTCGTGCTGTATGGCGCTGTCAGGTGAGCCAGCTGGAAAGGCCCAATGTTTTGGCTGCTTTGTGTAATCTACTGACAGCCCACTAGACACAACAAAACTTGCCACTAACAGGCTAGTCGAAAACATGTCTGTCCCTTGAAGTTGGTGAATGCCCACAAACATAGATGTTGTGTTGTCATTCACAACTTGTCTCCTACCTATTCCCATCATGAAAAGGATAGATATTTACTCTAGGAATGATCTAGCATAAATCCCTGTGCAGGTTGGGAAGGGGAATAGTTCACCTCAAGATGTCATGAGGGTGTAGGGGAAATATATTGTCTGTGTGGAGAAAATAAAAGTGTGTGAATATTCTCTGGTGTGGTGTATTCTGCTATGGCGAGCTCCACACAGTGGAAACAGGATTTGCTGGGAATGTCCTACGACCTTCCAAGGAACCCACTTGAGAACCTGTACCCAGAAAACCTGTATTTCTGGGAATGCTTGTGAATTATGGAAAGTAGTAAATCTTCACTTGCATGCAGTTGAAAAGGATCACTGATAAAATATTGGCATCGAAAACCTCGACCGACAAAAATATAGTGGAAAAAATATTGTAAACATAAATATCGGCACTCTATACTTAAACAAGACATTACACAAACATCGATAAAAATATATTGTCTATAAAAATATTGATGAAACAATATCGACAACATAAACATAGTTAACAAAAATATTGATAACAAGTAAAATACAAGAAATACAACAAAAATATCAATATCAACAATATCAACTACACAAATACTAAAATAATACATATAAACAACACAGAAAAGAACATATAAAATTCAAAAATACTATTTAAAATTATAAAATTAAATTCATATCCTAATTACTTAAAATAAACTATAGCAAGATATATAATTTTTTTAGCTATTTAAAACAAATACTATCACAATACTAACAGAAATAAATAAATACATTAACTATACACCATTAAATAAATATCCAACAATCCAAAAATGTACTAAAATTAATATACATCAAATATAAATAATGTAATTTACATTTATTTACAAATATATTTAAATAGCAACAATAAATACCTTATATACAAACATTAAATAAACATTGTACATATGTTGAACTAATTAAACAGTAACTGCTAAAAAAATCAAAAAAGGTATCTCGACCAATAACTTTATACTAAACAAAAACAAACCAATAGAAAACATTAACTAATAAATAAACACTATAAAAACAAGGAATTAATCAACACAATTGTACTGTATATCGGCCAAACAAGGAGGAAAGGTGTTACTTTGCGAGAATAGAGAAGAAAGAAGAACTACATAAACAATTATATTGAATTTTCTACTACACAGGTAAGAACAAACCTTTATAACAAACTATAAATACTTCACCTTTTGTAATTTAATTAAGTAAAATCATTACATGTTTTTCTTTTAATATCACTGTTTAAACTTCATTGCAAATACACCTACAAAATACAGGAGAAACATTTGAGTGCCCACAATATTTACCTCAGCAACATAAAAAATCTAACAAACTAAATATAGAACTTAACCTACAAATAAATTAAATTAATTTTTAAAAAGTAATAGAAGTACAAAAACATAGCTAACAAATACTTTTCTTTTTTTACAGCTGCCACAAAAATCAACTAAACATCAACATCAACAAAAACGACTACATCAAAGAAAATTAGTAAGTATATAATTTGTATTACAAAATGTTTTAAAATAAAAACTAATTAGCACCTGCATCAATGTTATTATCGGTCACAAACATGCTCATTATCAAAAAAGCCTCATTTATAACCAAAAAAACTACTTTCAAAACGCAATAGCAAAATAGGTACCATCGAACTACAAATTGTTTCCAATTAATTACTATGACCCACTACACCAATAGGAATAATAACAAAATATTATACTCCCTATTACAGATTGTGTATAAATATCAATTCATTTAGCATTTGCCACATACATTGAAAATTGCAACTCTTAAATAGCAATTCCTTAAACATGGCTATTAAAGATTCACAATTCTTTAGCTTTATACATGTGTTCATAAATTATAAAAAGAATCTAATAAACTAAAAATATAATCTATTTTTTATTCACAGCTTACACTTCAATACAAGTGCACCAAAAAAGGTTACAACAGACTACTTCGTAGAAACCTACACAATCTACATTAAAGAAAAACATCAAACAAAGTAAATATATAAATGAACTAATGAATAGAACAAAATAATAAACAATAAATTAAATACAATTTTAACTAATAAATACTTTTCTCATCTCAGCTTTTGCAAACTGCACCAACAAAAACATCCACAAAATTAAATTCATCAACTACAACTAGTATTTATTGTTTTACTACTAAAGACAAAACAATACAATTTAGCTAAAAATATATGTAAACTTTTAATAACATAAACATTTTGCTTTCATATCAACAGAAAATATAATAGTGAATAAACAACAACCATCAAAACATACCATCAAAAAAGTAAACCCAAACTAATGTAAGTATATTTTATATAATATTAATTATACTAGCATGTTAAATATTTAACATTCATTATTATTAAACATGTACATATATAGATATATATATATATATATACAAAAAACAGCTCAATAATGAAGAATTTTATTGTATATGTGACACAGCAGCATACAATGCTAGCATAACTACAACATGGAGAAAATTGTCAGAATGGCAGGAATTAGGTATCATCTCATGGCAAGAATATTGCTTTTTAAAATGAGATTTCCCTAAGTTACCTATTTTATATCTCCTTCCTAAGCTCCACAAACACCCCACTATTGCACCAGGGAGACCTATTGTATCCTCTGTGGGCAATGTAAACGAAAATGTATCCAAGTATGTCGATCAATTTCTCAAAGAATATGTAATGGAATTGCCATCCTATGTAAAGGATACCAAGGATTTTTTAAATAAGATCCAGGGGCTTATCTGGGATGAGAATTACTATCTCATTACCCTGGACGTGAATTTGTTATATACCATAATAGATCACGTCCAGGGGGTGGAAGCCTGCATGCTCTATTTGGGAACCAGAGACATTAAGGTGCCAATTCCTATCCGGTAAAAAAATTCCCCGTCCGACTCGTATCCGGATTTTTTTCCGTCCGAATCGTCAAAGTAGCGTACAAACTGCCAAGTACGATTCGAACGGAAAAAAGTCCATACGAATCGCATTGGGAAGATTTCCCCACACGTCCTCGGGTCGGGAAAAGTCACCGACACGTCCCCGGGCGAAAAACCCACCGTGCGGAAAAATAAAGTCCGACTGCGCAAGTACGATCCCTCCCGTCCTCCCCATTTCACAACCGTACGCAAAAAACACCGTCCGAACCGAACTCCCATAGCAACCATGGAGACATGTGCCCGCATACGCGCCGAACACCCCACCACCCCCCCCGCCCGCGTATGTACGCACCGAACCCCCACCCCAGCAGTGCATGTACGCCCCGAACCCCCACCCGTGTATGTACGCCCCCGAACCCCCACCCGTGTATGTACGCACCAAACCCCCACCCGTGCATGTACGCCCCCAAACCCCCACCCGAGTATGTACGCACCGAACCACCACCCGTGTATGTACGCACCAAACCCCCACCCGTGCATGTACGCCCCCGAACCCCCACCCGTGTATGTACGCACCAAACCCCCACCCGTGCATGTACGCCCCCGAACCCCCACCCGTGTATGTACGCACCGAACCCCCACCCGTGTATGTACGCCCCCGAACCCCCCCCAGCCGTGTATGTACGCACCGAACCACCAGCCGTGTATGTACGCACCAAACCCCCACCCGTGTATGTACGCCCCGAACCACCACCCGTGTATGTACACACCGAACCCCCACCCCAGCAGAGTATGTACGCCCCCAACCCCCACCCGTGTATGTACGGACCGAACCCCCACCCGTGTATGTACGCACCCAACCCCCACCCCAGCAGTGTATGTACGCCCCGAACCACCAGCCGTGTATGTACGCACCAAACCCCCACCCGTGTATGTACGCACCGAACCCCCACCCCAGCAGAGTATGTACGCCCCCGAACCCCCACCCGTGTATGTACGCCCCGAACCACCACCCGTGTATGTACGCACCGAACCCCCACCCCAGCAGAGTATGTACGCCCCCAACCCCCACCCGTGTATGTACGGACCGAACCCCCACCCGTGTATGTACGCACCCAACCCCCACCCCAGCAGTGTATGTACGCCCCGAACCCCCACCCGTGTATGTACGCACCAAACCCCCACCCGTGCATGTACGCCCCCGAACCCCCACCCCAGCCGTGTATGTACGCACCCAACCACCAGCCGTGTATGTACGCCCCCAACCCCCACCCGTGTATGTACGGACCGAACCCCCACCCGTGTATGTACGCACCCAACCCCCACCCAGCCGTGTATGTACGCACCGAACCACCACCCGTGTATGTACGCACCGAACCCCCACCCCAGCAGAGTATGTACGCCCCCGAACCCCCACCCGTGTATGTACGCCCCGAACCACCACCCGTGTATGTACGCACCGAACCCCCACCCCAGCAGAGTATGTACGCCCCCAACCCCCACCCGTGTATGTACGGACCGAACCCCCACCCGTGTATGTACGCACCCAACCCCCACCCCAGCAGTGTATGTACGCCCCGAACCCCCACCCGTGTATGTACGCACCAAACCCCCACCCGTGCATGTACGCCCCCGAACCCCCACCCCAGCCGTGTATGTACGCACCCAACCACCAGCCGTGTATGTACGCCCCCAACCCCCACCCGTGTATGTACGCACCCAACCCCCACCCAGCCGTGTATGTACGCACCGAACCACCACCCGTGTATGTACGCACCAAACCCCCACCCCACCAGGGAATGTACGAACCGCACCCCCACCAGTGCCTGTACGGACCGTACTGACGCCAAAAAAACACGTACTGAACCAGGACAAACCATATTTACACAAGGAGAGTCAAGTAGAGTTTCCCCACACCACCAAACATGCCCAACAACCCCACAAACATCACATACACTCACCTGCAACTGCCAAACTGCCAAACAGAGGCCCAAAACTCAATCACTCCTCATAACACACCCACACAAATTTCAAACACAGCCACACCCACAAATGGACCAATAAAAATGGACCACACACACAAACCATGAGCCTTTGCAACAGACCCATTGCTGCCAGAGCCCACAGACGACCCACACCACCATACTTGAACCTCACACTTGCATACCTTCACACAACCACCTACACAAACACCCCCTCATCACATTCACACACACACCTCCACTACCACACCCAGACACCCACAACCATCCACACCCACACCCCCACAACCATCCACACCCACACCCCCACAACCATCCACACCCACACCCCACGCCATGTCCACCACCAAGAATCCAAAGTTCACAAAGGAGGAGCTGGAGATCCTTGTCGACGAAATCCTCAGAGTCGAGCCACAGCTCTTTGGGACATTGGTCAGACAGACCAGCATATCCGAAAAAACGGCCATGTGGCAGAGGATCGTCGATTCTGTGAATGCTGTTGGGACCACCAGAAGGACCAGGCACGAGTGCCAATCCAGGTGGTACGATCTGCGGAGGACGGTCAAGAGGAAGATGACTGACAATCACAACCAGGGGAACATCACTGGAGGAGGGCCGCCCCCCAGACCGGCACAATACCATCCCTGGGAGGAGAAGGTGATGTCCACGCTGGCGGTGGAGGGACTACACGGACTGCCAGGACTCCCAGACCCTGGTGAGTACACAAACAACTCACCTCACATGGGGGGGATGCCATACACAATCAATCATGCATGCCACCCCCCCCAAGCCACCACCGGACACAACAACACTCCACAAACACACACATGCCACTAGCGCCTCCATGCCCCATGCATCAATCAGGGCCATGCCAAGTCACAGGCCACACAAAACACCAACACAACACAGGATGTGGTCGATGCTGGGAGTGGGGGCAGCAAAACTAACATTGAGCAACTCACAAGCACACAACAATGCCCTCAGCCCATATGGCCCAGGGCACAGCCATACAAACTGTGTGTACCCACACAGTACTGTCTTGCCTGCAAATGGTGGCTGCCATGCAGGATGACATGGGTCTGAAGGCACAATTTGCACATAACAGCAGACAATGAAGATGCATCGCTCTGATAGAGTCTCAGCACACACCGCCACAGCAGCAGCCTACACTCAAACACACTGCCCAATGGGTGCCCGGAGAACAGGGACTAACTCACATGAACAAGCCAATGGCCATTCAAAGACCGGCTAACTGTGTGTGCCCAGGAAGCTGGCCTGAGGTGACAGAGAGTGACAAAGAGAGGGAGGGAGAGGGGGAATGAGAGGGAAGGAGACAGAGGGGGACACAGGGAGACAGACAGAGGGAGGGAGTAGGGTGACAGAGGGAGACCGACAGAGGGAGGGAGGAGGGTGACAGAGGGAGGGAGGAAGGGAGACACAGGGAGACTAAATCACCCTTGGGTGGTGTGGCCATGTCCACTCGTCAGCCGGTGGACTGTGTGCATGCAGACCAGGTCTGGCAGTGCCTCAACCCCCCCTTCCGTAGATGAAGACCGGTCCATGTGTCAATCTGTGCACGAGTCCATCCGTGCTGCAGGCACAGACCTAACCACACACCCAGTATACCCACCCACTGTGTCGGTAAGAACCCTGTCACAAATGCTTCAGTCCCCTACCTGCAACATCAAATTGCCTTGCCAAAACACCATTTGGCCACGTACAGTGCAACACGTAAGGCGCCTCTGCATGGCTCGCTACGCCCGCACACCACACTGCTGACTGTGTACCCAAATAGATGCATCAACTAAGATAGTGTCTCACACATGCGTAAAGCCCTGACAGCTGTGGCCAAGGGACATAGCCATGCACAAGTGCACTGTGAGAGGAATGCAGGACAGATCCAACTACCCAGAGGAAGAGTGCCAAATCAGAAATGCATGCAACATGGATGCCACATGTGACACTGTTAACATTGTCTCTCTCACACACAGGTCAACGTCGACGAACACCCCCCAACACTGGGGGGAAGTCTCACAGGACCAGGCTCCGCGGGATGAGGACCCCACCGCCAGCGATGACTCTCACCACTCCGTGGATGACCCAGACCAACCTGGCCCCTCTGGTGTCCAACCACCTGCAGCACCTGCGTCAGGTACAACTGTGCCAACCACCAACCCCATTCCTGCCACATCCCAGGAGACGTCCAGGAGCCCTGCCCGCACACGACCACCCAGCCAGTCTGCCCAGGAGGGACACGGTCCTCCGGGCACCCAGGAGGAGTCAGGCGGCAACGCAGATGCCATCCCTCAGGGGTCCCGGAGACCCGATGCACCCACAACGGCAGGCCAGGTGCACGTGGGCAGGGGTGGCGGGAGTGGAGGACGGCGGAGGCGCGAACCTGACCAGGCAGCTCAGGACCCGGTAGTGTCCCAGGTCAGCAACATCCTGGATACATACCGGCGTGACACCAGGGGCATGGACCAGATTGCGTCCACCCTCAATGACATCAAGGGGACCCTCCAGGAGATGAAGACCCTGCAGTCCCAGCAACATGCCTGTCAACTGCAACACCAAGGAAGGATGGAGGATAGACAGGCTGAGCTCGTGGCGGTGCAAACCCAAATGACCGGTGTACTCCGTCGGATTGCCGACAACATGGGCAACCCTCCCTGTGGCACCAGGCGAAGGCCATTACCAGACACAGGGAGGGATCAGGAGGAGGAGGATTCATCCGACGGAGCGTCACAGACATCGTCACGGACTGCTTCCGAGGGTCCCCGCAGGAAGGTGGGTCGTCCACGAAAAAGACTGTGAGAGTCAGCAGAACATCACCATCTCCCAGGTCACCTGGCCTGGCACCTGGCCCTCTGGCCCAATAGCAGCACATGACATTCTCTGCCACATGGACTTGCTGGTCACTGTCTGACCTATGTTGACGAAGACTGTGGCATGGACTCTGACATTTTGCTACGGCAAGGATACCAACTCCCCCAGTGAACTTTGGATTCTACACTCCCGCTGTGCACCTCTTGTCATCCCCACAAACCCGTACCCCACCACAAATAAATTAATCACACTTACAAGATGATGCCGTGATTCTACATTATTACAATACATGTGTGTGTCGTACAGTCAAAGCATGCCTGATCTCAGAATTAACTCCAACCATCCAAACCGTGGGGTCGCAGTCTTGCCCAGGACACACATGGGTCCCAATGTCTCATCTGATACAGACATGGAGTACCATACTCACCTGTGCTGGGCCCAACCAGCTGAGTGGTTCCCGCACAACTGTGGCTACAGACACATTCAGGGGAGCAACAGTCATGCGCAGAGGTCAGGGATCATGTGGAGTGACCTGGCTTGCCGCTCCCAGGTATGTCTAGACATGTGTCCCTACAATGTCCTGCATGCTTGCGTCAGGCGGATGTTGAGAATGGTGGCTAGGCCAAGGTTGGATGCATGGAGATGCCAGAATGCAGTTTAGGATCACAGTGCCACATGGTTGTGTTGGGGTTGTGGGCTGCATCATGAGTGTGGGCGTGGATCGAGAAGGTCATCCTGCAGCTGGCTGTGAAACATTCCCCCCATCCCGTTTGGACGTTGACGTGGCCTGGTTGCCCGACGCAGTAGCAGAGCTGTGCAGATGCACTCCGGATATGGACAAGTACCATGGGAGTCGTAAGGCACATGTCCGTAGACTGCAGGGTAGGATTCGACACGGATGTTGTAGTTGCCCTGGGGGATGGTCTCTCTTGCCTTGAGGTGGATGGAACTGTGCATCTTGTGCATAATACAGTTCCCACTCCCTGACAAACCCCTAGCATCTTGTCACTCTACACATAGACACATATGCACCACCTATGAAAACTATGCCAGACATGCCGCACGCACAGTGGCAACAGGCCACCATTGACAGGGAAGAGGCACCTTGGAGACAGAGGGACAAATTTATTAGTCATGTGTGTTGGAATGACAATGATACTCTGTCAACACATACACAGGTCATGTGGATGAACATGTGGGAGCAACACTGGCACCCCCCATTGCAACACAGATGCTGGTATCCCATTGACCTGGCACACAAGTGACGGATAACAGCTAAACACCCCCTTCTGCCACGGAGAGTCCGCTATACACCATTGAGGCCCTGATGGGGCAATCACACACCATGTCAACCCGGTGCAACCTGTATGTTTCCGAGGCCAGTGTTACACACAATGATGGCCTCATCACAATCCCCAATCCCCTGCCACATGACAGTCACCAAGTCTGACCATGGCTCCAGGTGAAGCCTGCCCCATGTCATGTTCCCCATGTAGGATCACAATGTATGCAAATGGAACACACATGAACCGGAGAAGTGCACACAGACTAAAAACAATTCACACACCCAAAACGACGTGAGGCATCCCTTACCCTAAGGAGATTTCAACACTTGCCCGTGCATGTGACGCTGAATCAGCACATGTTGCTGTGTTCATGAGGAGTAGCAGGAGCACAACAATGCCACCAGCAGACAGCATGCACATGGACCTGTGGAAGAGAGACACACAAGGATTCAGCACAAAGGAGCACATCCGCAAGCATGTACTCAACACGTATCATGTTGTTAACATGACAGGTGACAATGATGACCCTCAGACAACATCCTTCCATTGCGCCATCACTCGAGTGACACTTCAATACACACCACTGACTCACTTGGCAGACATGCAGATGGACACACACATTGCAACACATGCCACACACGGCCCAATGCGTGCACACTCAGACACTGGAACTCACCACTAAGCAAAGAAGTTGCGTATGAGCCGACTCCGCATGTCCTCCACAGCCTCCTCCTCCTCCACATCACTTGCCCCGTCACCAAGGCCTTCATCCTCCACGGGTGGATGGTCCTGGTCATCTTGATCCAGTATGAGTGGAACAGCTTCCTCCACTGCCATGTTGTGCAGCATGCAGCAGACGATGATGATCTTGCACACCTTCACTGGGGCATATGGGAGTGCTCCGCCGGTCTTGTGGAGGCACCGGAATCGGCTCTTCAGAAGTCCAAACGTCCTCTCAATGACTCTCCTGGTCCGCCCATGTGCGTTGTTGTAGCGGTGCTCGGCAGCCGTGCTGGGGTTGCGGACAGGCGTCATCAGCCATGGCATGTTGGGATAGCCAGCGTCCCCTACAAGGAAACATCATGGACAGAAGTGTGTCAGCACAGGCAGTGAGATTGGAAGATGACGCCAAACACTGAACTGCCAGAGTCTACCCACCAACAATACATGCTCGCTCGTTCCGCAGCTGCAGCATCATTTCAGGCAGCCTGCTACGCCTCATGATGAAGGCATCGTGTGCTGATCCTGGAAAGCGAACACAGACATGTGAAATCACCATGTTGGACAGACACACCACAAGGGCATTAATGGAGTGATAATGTTTGCGATTCCTATACACCACCTCCTGTGCCTGTGGTGGTACCAACGCAACATGTGTCCCATCTATGGACCCAATGACATGGGGCATCCCTCCCAGGGCATAGAACTCACGCTTGACATCTGTCAACTGCTCACGAATTGGGAATTTAATGTACTCATCCAGGTGAACCAACATGGCCTCTAAGAAATCATGCAGAACACGGCTGAACATCGTCTGGGACATGCCCCCGACATCAGCAATGGTATGTTGGAACGTACCCGTGGCAAGGAAATGTAGGGATGCCATCACCTTCAACTTGGGTGTCAGTGCACTGGGATACCTGTGGCGCGGGAGGAGTTGTGCTTCCAGCCGGCCAGTCAACTCATCAATCAACCGTTGGCTGAATCTGTAGCGGCGTATACAGTCCCGTTCATGCAGGGCAGCAATGTCTGGCATACGTCGAGGGAGAGGCGGAGCCCTGCAGTGAAATGGAAGGAACACCTAAGAGTGAGCACTGTACAACAACATCGTCAATGCACTGAGCACATGTTACACAGCCAATACACATATGCCACGTTGTGAGTCAGGTCTGTGCCACATTTCCTGGACACGTACGCCAGTCAGGTGACACTCCTACCAAGGGACAGCCACTAACGGAGGGGGGCAAGATCACGATGACATGGCATGAGACTAGCTGTGGGCCAGTGTAAGTGAACATGCACACGCATCACAGGATTCACAGACATCCACACATGTGCAGAAGTAGTATGCGTATGGTACAGACAGGTAGTTGGATGCGATATGCACTGGTCACATGTCATAGGAATAGGACAGGCCACACACATTGCCTTTGAGGAGTACATGTCGAGACAGAACATACATAGGGAGCATGTGGATATGTACTTGTGTTGATACTCCGTGTAGTTGGATACATACACACCTCATGGCAAATCACATATGTGGGCTGGTGTGCGGAACAGTGTGCCATGCCCATCGACACACAGACACATGTTGGCAGCAGCAACTGCTGATGCATTGAACCACACACCTACAGCAAAATCATGGAAAGACATGCCACACACATGACATGGTTGCAGCGTGCAACGCAGCCATACACGTGTCATGTGTAATATTCCGTGTACCTGGCATCAGGGGACAGGTGCGGGTGTCCGTGACTGGGACATGCAAGTGACTCATGGCTCCACTAGTGTGTACGACATGCACACATGTCAAAGGAGTGCAGGGGATGTGTGGTACAATGCGCACCATCACACACGACATGTGTACACAGCTCATCGTACATGTGCTTTGCCCACACCTCAGGGCTAAAGTGCCACATCACATCCTGACACACCTGTGTCACACACATGTGGTATTGCACAGACAATGCATTGGTGTCCACCCTTGGCAATACCTGTCCGCTCCATTCCTGTCTGTGTGCCGCCTGTCACCACTGACAGTTGTGAAACGCACCGTACATACGCTCGGAGTGCGTGTATAGGGTCCCTGGGCCAATATTGCCGCTGGCGTATGCGTACGCCACAGTAGTACGGACTGTACAAGCGCTTGTGTGGTCCGGATCACAATATGGGCGGTGGCGTATGCGTACGCCACAGTAGTACGGACTGTACACGCGCTTGTGCGGTCCGGATCACAATATGGGCGCTGGCGTATGCGTACGCCACAGTAGTACGGACTGTACACGCGCTTGTGCGGTCCGGATCACAATATGGGCGCTGGCGTATGCGTACGCCACAGTAGTACGGACTGTACAAGCGCTTGTGCGGTCCGGATCACAATATGGGCGCTGGCGTATGCGTACGCCACAGTAGTACGGACTGTACACGCGCTTGTACGGTCCGTACTACTGTGGCGTACGCATACGCCAGCGCCCATATTGTGATCCGGACCGCACAAGCGCTTGTACAGTCCGTACTACTGTGGCGTACGCATACGCCAGCGCCCATATTGTGATCCGGACCGCACAAGCGCTTGTACGGTCCGGATCACAATATGGGCGCTGGCGTATGCGTACGCCACAGTAGTACGGACTGTACACGCGCTTGTACGGTCCGTACTACTGTGGCGTACGCATACGCCAGCGCCCATATTGTGATCCGGACCGCACAAGCGCTTGTACAGTCCGTACTACTGTGGCGTACGCATACGCCAGCGCCCATATTGTGATCCGGACCGCACAAGCGCTTGTACAGTCCGTACTACTGTGGCGTACGCATACGCCAGCGCCCATATTGTGATCCGGACCGCACAAGCGCTTGTACAGTCCGTACTACTGTGGCGTACGCATACGCCAGCGCCCATATTGTGATCCGGACCGTACAAGCGCTTGTACGGTCGGTATCACTGCTTGTGGGGTGTGTAAATGTATGAAAACACATAGGGGACACATGAGGGACAAGTATAAGGGCCTAAATGCCTGATGGTTGCCATGGAGACTGAGTTAAATTTTTGAATTTGAGCACCAGGTGCACAGCAGAAGTCAGTTTGAAAGAATCTTCATTGTTGCAATGTGGATGTTGACTTGACATCATTATCAAAACTGAAACCATGCAAAGCCACACACTGGGGTAGGTTTGAAGGGATTGGATGAAACGTAGGATGCTAATGTGACTGACCAATCAATCTGTACTCCTATACATGAACAGGCCAGCCAGGCATATATAAGGCAGCCAGGTCCCATGAGAGAGCACTTGCCTGCACATCCATTCATCCATGACCACTGCTGCTGATAGTGATTCCTCTGGCACCATGTCCAGGACTGTGGAGAGGTCACAGCCATTCACCCAGGAGGAGAACCTTGCCCTGATAGATGTGATCCTCCCACAGTTCCAGAGCCTGTATGGTCGACCAGGGGTTCAGGTGAGTGCAGACTCCACTAGCTTAGACTGTGCCCCTTTTGTGTGACAGTGACTTCTGGCATTGTGTCCATGTGTGACAGACATGCACTGTTGTTTGGAGTGGGTCCCAGGGTGTGGAAGGCCTCATGTCACCCATGCAGAGCATGCTGTGTTTCCTGTGTGCACTCCTCACTTGCATAGTGCCTACTGTGACAATGAATGCAAGGTGCATGCCACATTCTGCCTGCATACTCCTCCTGGGGATGTTGTTTCCACAGTCCTGATGTGATCCTGTGTTCCCCCCAGTGTGACAGGTGTCAGTACCCATGGATGTGTGTTTGTTCAGTGTACCTGTGCTGTGAGTGTCCAAAGGCCGTGTTCGTCCCCTGCACATTGGTGTGTGTGTTAGTCCCCTGTCATGTGGGTGAGTGCATATGGGGAGTGTTGCACACAAGCAGCATGAGGGATGGATATGGCCTGGCCATCCGATGTGAGCAGGGAGCAGTGCTGTGTGCATGCCGTGCTGAGCCAGCCCCACACCTGTGACACCCCCGTCTACTGGCACATGGGCAGAGTGAGGTGTGTACCCGCAGTTGGCAATGCCATGTGATTGTCCTGTACCTGTGTGTGTCTGTGTACTCTGCTGAGGTAGCATCAGTGTGCTGGGGCAGGTGACTGCTGTGAGGTGCTGTACATAATCCTGGTGTAGCCTGTGAGGCACAGTGTGATCCCTGGTCAGTGAGTGTGTGGTACCCCTCATGCCACCCGTGTGCTTTCACTGGCACGTAGTGCATTTGGCCTTCCACAGTGGATAATGTCCCTATGACAAAGGTGCAATTAGTTGCATGCATACCATGGCCTGTTCATAATGAGGATTGTTCTATATGTGTGTCTCTGTGTCTTTGCTCATGTGGATTAATGTATTCTTTCTTTTGCATCCTCACAGGTAGGCGCCATTGCCAAGGGGGAGATCTGGAGGGAAGCCGTCAGTGCCGTGAGGGGTACAGAGGGTCGGAGGCGGAGCCTGTCTCAGGTGAGGAAACGCTGGCAGGACATCCGGTGCTGGACGAGGAGGATTGCACGGCTCCTGCTGGGGGACTCACCTGAGAGCCGTAAGAACCGTGGGCGCCGTCGTCTGACCCACATCCAGAAGCGTGTGCTGGCGGTGGTCTTCCCCGATATGGACAGGCGCCTACAGGAGAGGCAGCAGCAGGAAGGGGGTAGGTACATGTGTGTCAGTTGTGTGTCCCCAGCCAATGTAAGTGTGCAGTTGCATGGATACACTGCCAGGGTTTGATTGTGCAGTGCGTCAACTTCTCCACAAAGTAGCACAGTGCTGTTCTCACTCCCTCCCTTCCCCTCCTTGCAATGTGTTCCCTGGTCTGTCGCCACTCTTGCACAAGGTTATTTAGGCAGGCAGTTCATGCAGGTGCCCTATGCTATCAGCATCATGTGTGGGGGTGATGTGCCACAGGTATGGGGACCTTGCGTGTGCCATGGCCAATTTCAGTCATTGTGGTGTCCATGTCACTTGGCACTGATTGTGATTCACGACATAGGGGTGTGTCTCCAAAATGTACAGCCTTCCAGCATGCATGTCCAATTGTGTGCCCTCTGACATGATGTGCCTGAGTGGGAGGCCTGCTAAGTGCAGGGACGGTTGCTTAATTTGCAGTCATATCCATCCTGGACCATGGAGGAGTGTGGGCACTACTGTGCCCTGGGGCACCTCTTCCTAGGTATCATGTGCGTCATCCAACAATATGGCCATTCACTGTGTCTTCGCCATGGGTTGGGTAGGGTGGCATTGTACCCTGGGCTCAACTGTTAGGACCTACAGGTTGCTACATGTGTCCACTGTACAGGGGGACCCATTTTGCTTGTGCATACTCACAGTGGGCATTACCTGTGTGTGTTGTTGAGACAATCTGATGATGTTTGCCTGTCAATGATGTGTGGACATGGCCACCAGGGGCTGTGTGTGTACAGTCATGAATTAGTGGAGGCCATGTGTTTCCATCCCAGAGTAAGAGGTGTACATACTTTCTCCGTCTCAATGAGATTGTCTCAGGTGTGGGTGGTTTGTGCGTACAAGGCCTACATGTCAGAAGCTTCATCCTCCTTGCTGGGTTTAGCCTGTGTGTGATGTTTGACTGGACATACGCTCAAGGTGCAGTGACCCTGTCATGTGTGGCCTGGTTTCATGTATTGCCTTTGCAGCATGCGGCAAGAGTAAATGGATATGATTCATGCTCATCCCTTTTTGACGACGCAGTGTGGTGCAGGTGCTGTGCACATTTGTCCCCAGAGGCTGACTCCTCTCTAAAATTTCAGGTGCAGTGATTTGCTGTTGTGTCATGATCTCCATTGTGTCTCAGTGGCATGGTGGGTCGAAAAACTGTGTGTTCCATGGCCTACATGTGTACATTGTTTTGTAGGTGTTACTCCTGTTGCTTTTCAGGCTATGCAATGTGACCTATGTTTATTTGACTCATGTGACATAAGTGTACAGGTGTCTGATTTTCTCCTGTCTCTTCACCTTGCCCACAGCATCGCCGGGGGACACGGAAGGAGACACTAGCACGGACCGGGAGGAGAGATTGAGCACCAGTGCCAGCAGTGCTGTCCTGTCTGGCACATGGAGTGGCACGGAGGCCGAAGGGAGTGAGGCAGAGGACCTGTTGACTACCAACACAGACTATGACGCAGACGGGTCCGAGGCTGAGCTCCCAGAGGTGGCGGAGTCTGCCCCCCCAGCTGATGGCAGCCCTCCACATCCCCCCGCCACCTCAGGTTCCATCACCGGCCTCCCACATGCTCGTGGCCCTTCCCTCCGTGCTCGGTCCCCACATGTCTCCTTCCTGCCAAGCACCGCACCCCCTGCCCCTGTCACCACTGCTGCGGTGAGTGCGGAGTCTGTGGACATCCTGAGGCAGTTGCAGGTTGGTCAGACTGCGATGCTAAATGTTCTCCATGCCCACACCCAGGTGCTGACCCAGATGGAGGCATACATGGAGGGCATGTCGGCTGCGCAGTCTGACCAACGGCAGTTGCTGAGGTCCATAGACTCCACACTGACTGCAGCACTGGATCTCCTGCAGCGCTGCGTAACACCCCCTACCCCTGCCCCATCCCCAATTCCTACTCCCGTGCCTGTCCCACGCACATCCAGACGTCAGCGTGCACGCACCCCAACAGACACAGGCACCACACCACCAGGGAAGTCGAAGCGCACACCTCCTGTCACGCACACACAGGGTGAGGAAGGCACACCCACTGGGTCGGGGGGGAAACGTAGAACACGCAGCCACAGTGGGAGTCCGCATTCCACACAACCCACTCCCTCCAAATCCACTCCCCTTAGCTCTCCTGGCCAACAGTCAGTGACAGCATCATCCACTGCGAGTGTGCCCCCCAGCCCCAGGATGACACCACCCCGCAAGCGGTGGAGGCGGGACCCGGCCAGGGGAGTTGAGTCCCCCACCCTGTCCACACCCTCCCCCAGTGGCGCTGCGACCCATCCCTTTGCCCCCCCCCCCCTCCTTGGGGCCTGTGGTTGGATTGGGTGCGGGGGAGTCGCTGGGGGAACTTGCCGACGTGTGCAGCGCCATTCTGTCCTCCACCTTTGGCGCTGGCACCCCCCCTGTGGCAGAATCATCCCTCCCTGCACCCACAACACCTACCCTTTCCCCTCCTGTCCCTGCGGTGCCTGTTTCCACCCTCCCCCCTGATGCCCCCTCTTCTGTGGATGAAATGGACTTGTGAACTGTGCAGGCAAGCTAGGGGACACACGTCCCGATGTGTACCCCCCCCCCCCGGACATTGCTGCTGGGCTGGCCCATGGCCCTTGTACATAGTGGACATTTTCTCTGATATATTTTCCTGCTGAATAAAGCCTTTTCTTTTGGTTTTGCACACTGATGCTTTCCTGGACTTGCTGTTGGTGCTGGTGCTCCCTGCGTTGGGGTGGTGATAATGTGTTAGGGGTCTGTGAAATGTTGGAGTGTGCTGCTCATGGGGTGTACCCTGCCATCTGCGTGCCATCACAAAGGTCTCAGCCAATGGTATTTGGTCATGTTTGCTCTCACTGTATGGTGACATTGTCCCAAGGTGTGTTCCATCCTCTGTGGAGCAGGCCATTTTCCCTGCAGGGTGTCTCCCAAATGCTGTGCTGTGCTGTGTCTACATTTCCTGGATGTGTGAGGGTTGCCGTTCAATATAGCCATGCTGGCTCAGCGATGGCTCCGCCTGCATCTGGGGTATCACCCTTGTAGGTCACTGAACTTGTTGATGGGGTATATTGTCCTATGTCTGGGCACTGCTGGGAGTGATAGGTACACACCCCTCCTGTGTCTGGGCACTGCTGGGAGTGATAGGCACACACCCCTCCTGTCTCAGGGCACTGCTGGGAGTGATAGGCACCCACCCCTCCTGTGTCTGGGCACTGCTGGGAGGACTCTGCACCCACCCCTCCTGTGTCTGGGCACTGCTGGGAGTGATAGGCACACACCCCTCCTGTCTCAGGGCACTGCTGGGAGTGATAGGCACCCACCCCTCCTGTGTCTGGGCACTGCTGGGAGGACTCTGCACCCACCCCTCCTGTGTCTGGGCACTGCTGGGAGTGATAGGCACACACCCCTCCTGTCTCAGGGCACTGCTGGGAGTGATAGGCACCCACCCCTCCTGTGTCTGGGCACTGCTGGGAGGACCCTGCACCCACCCCTCCTGTGTCTGGGCACTGCTGGGGGTGTTTGGCACACCCCATTCTTATAGCAGGTTCGGTGCGTACATACACGGGTGAGGTTTCGGTGCGTACATACACGGGTGGCGCTTGGGTGCGTACATACACGGGTGGGGGTTTGGTGCGTACATACACGGGTGGGGGTTCGGTGCGTACATACACGGGTGGGGGTTTGGTGCGTACATACACGGGTGGCGCTTGGGTGCGTACATACACGGGTGAGGTTTCGGTGCGTACATACACGGGTGGGGGTTTGGTGCGTACATACACGGGTGGGGGTTCGGTGCGTACATACACGGGTGGGGGTTTGGTGCGTACATACACGGGTGGCGCTTGGGTGCGTACATACACGGGTGAGGTTTCGGTGCGTACATACACGGGTGGGGGTTTGGTGCGTACATACACGGGTGGGGGTTCGGTGCGTACATACACGGGTGGGGGTTTGGTGCGTACATACACGGGTGGCGCTTGGGTGCGTACATACACGGGTGAGGTTTCGGTGCGTACATACACGGGTGGCGCTTGAGTGCGTACATACACGGGTGGGGGTTCGGTGCGTACATACACGGGTGGGGGTTTGGTGCGTACATACACGGGTGGCGCTTGGGTGCGTACATACACGGGTGAGGTTTCGGTGCGTACATACACGGGTGGGGGTTTGGTGCGTACATACACGGGTGGGGGTTCGGTGCGTACATACACGGGTGGCGCTTGGGTGCGTACATACACGGGTGAGGTTTCGGTGCGTACATACACGGGTGGGGGTTCGGGGCGTACACACACGGGTGGGGGTTCGGTGCGTACATACACGGGTGGGGGTTTGGTGCGTACATACACGGGTGGCGCTTGGGTGCGTACATACACGGGTGAGGTTTCGGTGCGTACATACACGGGTGGCGCTTGGGTGCGTACATACATGGGTGGGGGTTCGGGGCATACATACACGGGTGGGGGTTCGGGGCGTACATACACGGGTGGGGGTTCGGGGCGTACATACCAGGGTGGGGTGGGGGTTCGGGGCGTACATACACGGGTGGGGGTTCGGGGCGTATATTCACGGGTGGTGCTTGGGTGCATACATACACGGGTGGGGGTTCGGGGCGTACATGCACGGGTGGGGGTACGGGCCGTACTTCCACAGGTGGGGGTACGGTCCGTACATACCCCTGCCCACGCTCTGCGTGCCTGGGTACGGGCCGTACCCATGCCTTTGGTGGGTGGGTACGGTGCGTCCCCCCATTGCTGCGGTGCCGTGGGGTCCGCACCGTACACAGGCCTTGGGGGCGTGGCTACGGGTCATACCACGCGTACCCCTACATGACCCCAGCAATGCTGGTACGAGCTGTACCAAGGCCTTTCTGACGTGGGTACGGGCCGTACCGCCATTGTTGGAGTGACGTAGGGGGACGCGTGGTACGTTCCGTACCCACGCTCTTGCGGCCTGGGTAGGGTACGTACCGGTTCGCGTGACCATCCACTTCCGTTGTGGCGGACGCTTGCGTTGCTGGCCTCGCCCCCACACCCTGGCAGTGTCCAGGCCCTGATGGTCAGGTATGTCCAGGCCATGTGTGATTTGGTACCATGTGTTGGTGTTGTGTGTCCTGCCCCTGCCCCCCCCTTTGCCCCTGGTTGTTGTGCTGACCTTCTGCGGCGTCTGCGTCGGTTCCTGTACGCCAGGTGGACTGCTAGGAGGGCAGGGATGGCACGTAGGTTCGGGTCCATGTCTGTTCGTCGCGTCCAGCTGCTCCTTGCGTGTGTCGTCCTGGTTTCCCGGCAGTTTTTGGCAGCCGGTAAATATTTGCCGTGCGGGATGACGTCGGTTCGATTCGTACTTCCTGGTTCGTGAAACGTAGGCTGGATGCGTACCGACGTCACGTCGGCGCCTTTCAGGATCGGAATTGTGTTTAGTTTCTGTTCGGGCGGTGTTTTGTTCGATTCGTACGGAAATGGTGTTTCCGTATGAATCGTACTTGCATTTTCGGATGGATTTCGCACCGGGTACGAGTCGGACGGAGAAAAGGCTCCGTCCGACGGTTCGTACCCGGTTTTTACCGGATCGGAATCGGCACCTATGTATTTAGAGCATACACGAATGTTGGCTGACATGATGTTGTTGTGTTTAAAAAACAACATATTCATGTTTGATGGCATACTGTACAGACAGGTGCAAGGCACGGCAATGGGAACGTGCTTCGCACCTTGTTTTGCCAACCTCTTTCTGGGCAGATGGGAGGAGAAGCTCCGGATGGATACAGCATTTGTCAAATATTTTGAGTCAGTAGTTTTATGGCTCAGATATATTGACAATTTACTAATTGTATGGAGGGGAACAGAAGAAGAGGATGTTACATTTATTGGTAAACTCAACACCAATCCATATAATATTGAACTTACATACACCATTAGTAAGGATAGAGTGGAGTTCCTTGATACTTGCATTGAAGTACTGGATAAAAAACTTGTTACCAACCTCTATAGAAAAAAGACAGCAGGCAACAGTTTGCTTCATGCCCTCAGTGGCCATCCAGAACCCCTAAAGTGGAGTATTCCTTATGGGGAGCTGCTGAGGGCAAGAAGAAATTGTAGTACAGAAGAAAAAATCCTTGAGGAACAGAATATTATGCTCAACAGCTTCCGCCAGAGGGGGTACCCTGAATGGGTTCTCACTAGGGCACTGAAAAAGATCAATAATGTGAGTAGGGCTAAATCTTTGGAGCAAAACGAGAAAGAGGGTGAGGAGAAGGATAGTGGTATCAGATTGATAACCACATACAATAACAGATCTCAGAAAGTGCGGAAACTACTAACAGAGAATTGGAAGATTCTCCAGACTGATGCCAATATAGGGAAAGAGGTAGGAAAGAGGCCCCTAATCACCTATAGAAAAGGTAAAAGTCTACGAGATATGCCGGTGAGAGGTGGCATAACAGAAACTAAGAGTAACAGCTTTCATGAGTTGAAAGGATTTTTTCCCTGTGAACATTGCAGGGCATGTACATTCAGCCATTCTGTGAAAGAATTTAGCATCCCAGGGAGAATCAAGAAATGAAAGATCAACCAATTATTGACATGCAGTAGTAACTTTACTGTATACGTACTTGAGTGTCCTTGCAATCTCAGGTAAGTGGGCAGTACTACATGCATGGTGAAGAAAAGAGTAATGGAACACCTCAGAGCTATAACGAATGTAAATGTACAGTATCCCATTGCCAGGCATTTCCTTGAATTTCATCAATCCAATAATTCCTTGCTTCGGTTTTTTGCCATTGAACAAATAGCTTTAGGAATATGGGGTGGCAACCGTGAATTGTCCTTGTGTCAAAAGGAATCAAAATGGATACTTGAATTGAAAACCAGGTTTCCAGGAGGGCATAACCTTGAGGAATTAGCTTCACACCTCCATACACAATAGAATTTTATATTACAGAAATGGTAAAAATGTGCAATAGTAGTCCTATTTTGCATAAATATAGTCACATTGTATAGGAATGATTCTTTTTGGAAACGGTAACTTAAATATATCTCTTATTTGTGTTTTTATATTCACAGGAGGAAAGGAAGGGGCCCACCTGGTGTACGGTCACTTCACGGGTCCCCTACCCTTTTCTTCCCCGGGCTTGGGTCAAACACTGAAAGCAGATAAGAGAATTTTATGTTTCATATGTACAGTACTGATAAATCTATAATAATTTTGTGTTATTTAGTATTTTTCCTTTTATCACGTATAATGAATCCTGGTGCAACATTTGGTTGAAATATAAAGATGGTAACTAGATATTGGCAGTAAGATATAATATAGTAATATAAATTGTTCAAATAATTTAGTCTGATTAAATGGCACTAGACCTTGTATACAGGCAAGAAATGCTACATTGTGTAACGTCTGTTAAATGATGTTGGCACTAGACCGATAACATGAGTAGCAGGGCCAACTATTTAAAGTATTAAGCCACTAGCGCGATTTGAAAAGCGTATGTATGGAAGCGGTCCGCCTAATATTTGCGTAAAATTACGAAATTGCCGGCAATGTGAGGAAAGCAGGATCAACAGATATAGTTGAGAAGCATATTAGCACCGTGATAACGTCTAATTATTTATGTTTATTCACATACTTGTTACCATAATATTGAGTAGACACTATGTCTCAAGGATAACAAGGCTGTCATACCACTGTGTTAAAATGCTTTAAAAATGTGCAAGCATGTTTCAAAATAATTTTTAAGAAAACGTTTAAAAATGTATAAAAAATGTTTAAAAATGATAATAGTGGCAATAATGTGGTCCTCCTATAAAGAAAGGATGAACTATCCATTAATTTTGTATGATTACAGATATATGTTGCACATTACAAAATGTCTGCCATGTTACCCAAAGTATAGCCCTTTGTTGATTACCATGAATTGGGGGTGTTGATTTGAATTAACTTTATTTAAACACAAACATTGTTGTATGTTCGTGTGATCAAGTCTACGGACGAAATGCGCAATGAGCAATAAATGGCTGCTTTGCCTACCTGAGACTCCGAGTGTGCATTTACTCGAGGAAATTGGATTAATATATTACCTACTGGCGGTCGCCAGTAGGTAGCTATAGTTAGGACCCTGTTTCCATAGGAAATCCGCAACATTCTATTTTGAATAACTTTGGCGCCGGTTGACGAATCCTCGTGAATTTTTCAAAATAGGTGGGGCGCTACGCTCCGCTCCTACCCTGAAAGTCTCGGGGGGATTCGTCAAGCGGGGGCTGAGATAAAAGGGGGGTCCCAAAACGCGTTTTTCCCATGCATTTTTCCATAGGACCTTTAGACAGGGCTACAGCCCGAACGGCTGAACAGAATTACTAGAAATTTGGCAGAGAGGTAGTCCTCAGGTCAAGGAAGTGCCTTTTGTAGGTTTGGTGTAAATCTGTTCAGTAGATTCTGAGAAAATAGCCTTTAAATCAATATATATATCTGAGCCAGCTTACGGTGCGCTTACGGTACGCTTACCGTACGCGTACGGTGGCGTGCGCGAGCGCGATTCTGATTGGCTCTTAGATCTTAGTAAACATTCGAATCGGCCGAAACCAGGAAGCGGTGGCCGCCATTTTCTCTCTCGCACTGAGAGTGATTTAAAGCCCAAAAACATGTAAAGGGGCTGTTTCGACAGCTCCCACATACATAGGCATGGTGAGGGAGTCCCCAAAGATCCCCCAAGGCCAAAAACAGAATTTTTATTTTTTCGGTAATTTCGCCGATTACGCTTACCGTACGCGTACGGTAAAAAATTATAAAAAAAAAAAAATCATCCACACTCTCTCCACCCCGTGTGCAATTGGTGGCCGAAGGCCACCAATTGTGCTTGCCTTATTACAGGTGAGATAAACTAAAATAGTACAAAAAAAAAAAAAAAAAAAAAATTATCCACACTCTCTCCACCCCGTGTGCAAATGGTGCCCGAAGGGCACCATTTGTGCATGGCTTATAAAATATACGAAAAATCAAAATATTACCTTTCAAAACGAAGTACATCATATGTCCTCCATGTGCGCACGGTGCGCGAAGCGCATCGTGCGTACATGGCCCATCTAGCGTAACGTAGGCACGCGGTGCGCGTAGCGCACCGCGTGCCCACCGTGCGTGCATGGCACTAACTGCGTAAAGTGGGCGCGCGGTGCGCGAAGCGCACCGCGTGCTCACTGTGCACGCACGGTGCGCAAAGCGCACCGTGCGCGCACAGAACGAACTGCGTTAAGTGGGCGCGCACGCCACGAATGGCGTAAAGTAACTTAGCATTTAAAAAACCGTACAAATTCACTGAAAAAACCATAGGTTTCACACACGTTATAGTTAGGAATTAGCATTTAAAAAACCTTGCAAATTCACTGAAAAAACCATAGGTTTCACACATGTTATAGTTAGCGGAAATTTTACTGATAAAAAACCAATGAAATTCCCCCGTTATAGTTACTGCAGGCAACTATAACTCACGCGACCGCAATCTTCTGCTGATGACATATGTGTCTTTATGAAAAAAAAATATTTGGAATATATGTATAGCTAAAAATGTATGGAAGAAGACATGGGCAAATAAGTGTCTAAATACAGTATTAGCATCAGCAGAGGATTGCGGTCGCGTGAGTTATAGTTGCCTGCAGTAACTATAACGGGGGAATTTCATTGGTTTTTTATCAGTAAAATTTCCGCTAACTATAACATGTGTGAAACCTATGGTTTTTTCAGTGAATATATATATATATATATTCACTGAAAAAACCATAGGTTTCAGGCACATTATAGTTAGAAATTAGCATTTAAAAAACCTTGGAAATTCACTGAATAAAATCATAGGTTTTAGGGAAAGTTATAGTTAGTTGGACAATTCACTCATACAAAACCATAGAAATTCCCCCGTTATCGTTAGTTCAGCTAACTATAACTCGCACCCCCGCAATGCACTGCTGATGACGTCACATATTACATCACTCATGACATGGTAAGTGACATCACTGATGACATCTCAAATGACATCACTGATAACATCATCCAGTGACTGTGTTTCTGTAAAGTTTAAATATGTTTAATATATATAGGGAAAGGCGTATTGAAGAATGAGTGGGTGTATAAATGTCTGAATGGATGATTTAGTAGGTGTGTGACTGACTATAAGTGAGTGGTTACATTTATATTACTGAATGCATGGGTTAGAGACTAAACTGTGTGAATGTCTGTATCCGTCTGTCTGTTGTTGTGTAAGCAGCTGCATGGGTTTGCGAATAGCTACATGAGTGTCTATATGAGTTATTGATTGGTTGTCTGAGTATCTGTATGGGTGCCTGAGTGTTTGTGTGGGTGGGGTGTGTATGACTGTGCATAGATGCGTGAGTGGGTGATTCACTGGGTGCATGGTGTCAAGAGTGCATCTGTGATGGACTGTATGGGTGGGTGAGTGTGTGAATAGGTGTGTTGGTGAGTGAATGTATATCTCAGTGGTACATGTGTGAGAAACTACATATGTGAAAGGCAGTATATATGTGTGTTGGAATATATAAATGGCTACAAGTGAGAGTGTAATTGTGAGAGTGGCTGTATGGATGAGTGTGTGCTTGTATCAGTGATTGTATAAGAGTGTAAGAATGTGCTAGTATTTGTATGAGTAATTGAGCTGGTGTGTGTGTATAACTGTATAGGTGAGTAAATGGCAGTGTGATTAATTATTTGCATGACTGACTAGGTGTGTGAGTACCTCTATGGATGAGTGGCGATGTGTGAGTGTCTATATAGGCGTATGAATGCATATGATAGTCCTGTACTGAGTGACCATAAGTATGAGTGACTGTATGGGTGAGTGAGTGGATGTGTGTGTAAACCTAAGAATCAGTGAGTGAGTATGTAGTTATTGGTGTTGGAGTGTCTATGGTTTTGAGAATGGCAGTCTGTAATTTAGAGTTGGCGTATCAAAGGTTATATTAGGGTGTGAGAAGATGCATCTAATTATCACATGGATGCTGTCATCAGTGATGTCATTTGAGATGTCATCAGTGATGTCACTGGCCATGTCATGAGTGATGTAATATGTGATGTCATCAGCAGTGCATTGCGGGGACGCGAGTTATAGTTAGCTGAACTAACTATAACGGGGGAATTTCTATGGTTTTTATACGAGTGAAATGTCCAACTAACTTTCCCTACAACCTATGTTTTTTTCAGTGAATTTCTAAGGTTTTTTAAATGCTAATTTCTAACTATAACGTGCCTGAAACCTATGTTTTTTAAGTGAATTTCAAAGGGTTTTTAAATGCTAGTTTCCAACTATGCCTACAGAGGTACGACATGTGAAGAAAGAAGAAAAAACGCACAGAAAGAAGCAAAAGAAATGCAGAAAGAAGCTACAGAAGTCCACAAAGACGCAGAAAAGTGCAGGAAGAAGCAAGACATGTGCAGAAAGAACCAACAGAGGAGCAGAAAGAAGCCTTGTTGTAAAATCATCCTGTGCCCACAACTTTTTCAGACGGGTACTGGTGGTAACTGACTGACTAACCAGGCCTAGCACCAGTGCTATGCTAAAAGACACTTAGAATACAGTGAAAACACCTACATACACTAGGGAACACTATGAGTTGGGGTACCCCTGTGATTAGCATGACCTCCTCTGTAAGGCCCTAGTACATAATAGGGCAGGGGGATTAAAACGACCTCTTAAAACACGCTACGGGGCGCGTTTGCACAGTGGTGAAGGGAGGGGGGGCCTGAGGTGACGTGTGCAAACACGTCCTGGGCCGTTTTAAGTTGGGAGATTAAGTCCCCTTGAATCCTGAGGGTCCCTGGGGTCCAACTAGCCCACCAGGTACCTCGAATAAGTGCCACAGAGCTGCATTGCAGACAGGTGTACAAAGGGGCATGACCTGGACCACCTCTCTGCAACGCAGCACAGTGGCGCTTACTGGAAGCACCTAGTGGGCTAGTTGGCCCCGAGGGGCCCAGAGGATTGAAAGGGAATTAATTCCCCAACTTTAAACGCGCCACAGGGCGTGTTTGAACACATGGCACCTCAGGCCCCGCCCCCTCCCTCCACCACTGTGCAAACGCGCCCCGTGGCACATTTTAAGTTGAGGGATAAAGTCCCCTTCAATCCTGAGGGCCCTTGGGGGCCATCTAGCCTACCAGGTACCTCCAGTAAGCGCCACAGAGCTGCGTTGCAGAGAGGTGTAAAAAGGGGCGTGGCCTGGACCACCTCTCTGCAACACAGTGCAGTGGCACTTACTGGAAGCACCTGGTGGGCTAGTTGGCCCCCGGGGGCCCTCAGGATTGAAAGAGAATTAATTCCCCAACTTTAAACGCGCCACAGGGCGTGTTTGCACACATGTCACCTCATGCCCCGCCCCCTCCCTTCACCACTGTGCAAAGGCGCCCCATGGTGCGTTTTAAGTTGGGAGATTAAGTCCCCTTGAATCCTGAGGGTCCCTGGGGTCCAACTAGCCCACGAGGTACCTCCAGTAAGCGCCATAGAGCTGCGTTGCAGAGAGGTGTAAAAAGGGGCATGGCCTCTGAACACCTCTCTGCAACACAGCTCCCTGGCGCATACTGGAGGTACCTGGTGGGCTAGTTGGCCCCCAGGGCCCCTCAGTATTCAAGGGAAATTAATTCCCCAACTTTGCTGAGTGTTGAAGGAAGGGGGCGGGGCCAAGCCGCGATGCCGGCTTTTTGTTTTTTTTATAAGAAGTAGGGCTGTCTGGCCCCCTTCTTTTGCCTTTCTTTGTGCTGTGGGGACCCCATACCCCAGGGCCTGTCCCCCTTTTTTTTAAATGTAAATGGGAGGGGTCTGCGTGGGCCCCCTCCCGTGGCCAATTCTGGCTGGGGCATGGCCACACATATTGATTTTTGGTCCCCCCTCCTAAGCCCTCTATTGGCCCCGGGGACCCCATCCCCCGGGGCCCGCCTTTATTTAATAATTTTTTTGTGACCCCCCTCTTCAGGCCAAATATGGCCCCGGGGACCCAATCCCCCAGAGCCTGGCCTCTCCTTTTTTAAATGTATTTAATATACATGGGATGGGGGCTGAGTGTGCCCCCCTCCCGGGCCTCTTCTAGCCCCAGGGACCCCATCCCCCGGGGCTGGCCCTCTTCTTTGGGGACCTTGGGGGGAGTCCCAATGCCCCCACGGTCCCTGCCGGCTCCCCGCCTCCTTCGGGAGCCGGCATTGCTTTTCCACATGGGGAGCTGCTGACATGCAGCTCTCCGTGTGGAAAAGCAATGTGGTTTGTATTTTGGAAGAGAGAGCAGGTTTCCTGCTCTCTCTTCCAAAATCCAAACCACAGTTTGCCATGGCGGGAGCTGCGAGGCTCCCACCCTGCAATAGCAAACAGCAGTGTTCCGGGGGTGGGCACCCCGGAACACTGCAGGAGCCGGCCCTGGTGGGTGGTGGTCCCTAGGGCCATCACAGGCTCCAGGAGGGGGGGCGTCCGGCCCCCCTCCCAACATTGGCAAAGCCCCGGGGAGGTGGTGGTCCCCAGGGCTCGGAGGTCTGTTACATACTTAGTGCCTCGGGGAGGTGGCGGTCCCTGGGGTGTGTGGGGGGGCTCGAGTCCCCCCACACAGGGTCTTAACTTAAAAAAGAACAAGCTGCGGGGGTGGCGGACCCGAGGCTGCGGATGTCCATGTGCCCCCCCACAAATATTTAAGAAAAGCCCCAGGGGGTGGGGGTCCCAGAGGATTGGGGGGCCTTGGAGGCCCCCTGCCCACTTAGTATAGAGGCCCGTGAGTGGCGGTCCCCGGGGCTGTGGGGGGCCATGTGCCCACCACAAATATGTAAAGAAAGCCCCGGGGTGGTGATCCCCGGGCCTCCATCCACAAATAAACATTGCCCCCGGGACTTGGCCCACCCGGGGGCTAATTAATAACGAAGCGCGAATACATCTGGGTTTGAAGGTTACATAGGTCAGGGCACAGTAGACATCCTTAATTTCAGATCCCCTAGTGGAACGTATACACCAGTAGTGTGGCTCAAAAAGCTAAAACAACCAATGCAGTGGAAGGATGGCATAATGCCTTCAAAGCCACAATAGGAAGAGGGCAACCAACACTACACAAATTAATTGAATCATTTAAAAAAGAACAGAGCTACCAAGAACCCAAACTACAACAATCACTAAGTAAAATAGGCCCTAAACTAAGCAAACAAACTAAAACCATGTACGAAAACCTGCAATATAAAACTAAGTTGTATCCAACTACACAAGGTCTAGAATACCTAGACATAGTTGCCAAATCAATTCTTTAAACTAAAACAAATACTAAACATCATTTGACTCTTACAACTATAAAACATATAAACAATATATTTTGTTTTAATTATTAATTATAATTATGTCATAAAATGTAAAATATGTCACAAAATTATATGACATAATATAAATATTAAATAAAAAAAGAAACAATGAAAAAATAGATACATTTCCCACCCATAGTAAAAAAGTCAATAATACTTACAGTTATGTAGCAGTAGAATATCCTTGAAAACAATAAAATCCACAACAAACCAATTAAATATGATTCCATTGGATAACAAAGCGCCCCACAAAATGAAAAAATACATCTGTACAAAAAAAATCCAATGCTGCAATCCTCCTAATAACGAAACCCTCCAAAACCCCACAATAGTTTAGGAAAAAACGCTCCAACAACCCGGGAAAAAATAGGAAATTTAAAATAACTTGTTATCAAACAAGAAATAATATTTTCCTTTACTTAAAAAAAAAGCATCGGAAAATCGATCCGTTCACCAAAGACAAAACCTGTAAATAAAAATAAAAAACAACACCCACCCACATCACAAATACAAACCCACAAGCATAAATATCAACATTAAATGCACAATAATACATTGAAACACATAACCAACACTACATAGCATTCTATTTATATCCAACACTACATCAAACACATAAAACCCTGAACTACAAAAACAACACCTAACTACACCAAAAATGATCAAATAATGCCCTAACTAATCTATTTACACTACTTCTACCTTTCTCCTACCCTAAAACTAACTTAAAAATATAACAAAATTAAACTTAATTGAATGGATGAAAAGAAGCTACCAACCGTGAGGTTCTGTCTTCCAAAATGACTTAAAATCATAACCGATAGCTAGAAAAGTGAGGAAAAAGGAAAGAAAACTCCCCCTAGAAAACAATGGAAAATATAGAAAGCAATCTTAAAATTCATATGTATAACTTTATGTATTGCTATGTTTTTTCTCAATGTTTTAAATAAATGTAAAATATATAAAATATACATTAACTGTTATATTATACAAAAAATCTAAAGTATAATATTTTTGGGCCGATTCCGATCATGTATAAAGGCCCTACGAATAGTCGTACGGAGCGTTTTCTCCGTATGACTCGTACCAGGTAAACTCATTTCACAACCTAGGAAGTACAATTCGTACAGAAAGCCTTTTTCTGTACGAATCGTACAAAAGACCGTACAGCAAAAAATACCCACGATTCCGATCCGGAAATGCTTGTACGCGACGTCTGTACGTATTTCACCAGCGTTTTCTGGCCCAGCAAGTACGATTCGTACCGACTGCACTCCGTACGGCTCTTTGTTTATGGGAGCCAAACACAGCTGGAAAAGCAAAGTCCGATGCGAACGGCAATGCGACGGAGCCCCGGTACGCGACGTACAGCCATGAACCCCATCGTAGGTGTCATCCCAGTCCTCCTGGCCCACGACCTGGTGCATTCAAGGTAAACTTACACACCTCAATACTCAAGGTGCCACCACACTGAGAGACCTGTAAGTCCCTTGGAACACAAAACGAACAAGTGTTGGTACGTTGGGACTCACACAACTTCAACCGATCTACATGTTTGGGATGTGCCAATTGGCCATTTTGCTAATAGAACACTGATGTGCCTGCATGCAAGATGTTGCACAAGGCAGTGCATACAAAAGTACATTGACACTGTCATTGAAGAAGCTGCCACCTGTTCGGAGGAGCCACTGTCAGAAATAGGTTGTGTTGCAGAAAGTACATATACATGGGCCCACGGAGGTCTGGACGTCTTGACACTCGTTAGTTTGTATCACCGACAACTAATGAGTCTCACAAAATCAAGGCCACCGTGGGAACATGTATATGGAGAATCTGTGACAAGATTTATTTAAAACAGTGGCTTCATAGAAAATGTGCCAGCTCATTCCATGACAGTGTCAATGTACTTTTGTGTGCACTGCCTTGTGCGACATATTGCATGCAGGCACATTAGTGTTCTTAACACAAATCAACGAATTTCCACATGTGAAACATGAACAACTGTTGACAAGTGCTGTGAGTGCCAAGGTACAAATCATGAAGAGTAACAAATAGGATCATGTCAGTTGTCACCAGGCCATCCGTCACCTGATGACACAGTTGGCTACACATATGACCTACTGCCTGTCATCTGGAGTGGCACCCATGTCTACACCCAGGACAATGCATAAGCCAATGGGACTGCAATTGGGTGTTAAAAAAGGCCAGCTGTACTGTGGGGACACCCTCATGGCAAGCCTGAATGAACACACAGATGTCAGCACACACAGTCCAAACTGCGTTGCATCAGAACCACACACGTGCCAAAAAATGTATGGACAGGAGTCTTGTTGGTAAAAAAAAAGACACATGCTGCAAAGCACGTACATTGAGCACTGGCCAGCATCACAGGGGCACTGCCCAGTGTATTTTAGTACAGCCAATTCGCCCACAAATGTCAGACCTGCCAGTTAAAAATCTGAGTTGCACATGTATGCCTCTCCCGCACCCCCCTCCCCCAATACCTGAGTCAATGTGATGTATACAGATCAAGAAGTGACACCTCTTATTCAGGGTTACAACAACTGTGCTTGCAAAATAGCTTCATTGACACCACATCACCTTGTGGGGCTGAGAACACATATTTGTGACAAACAACCATCAACAGATTGTTGTGAATAGCCACACAGGCAATGCCCAGTGTGAGTATGCATATCTCACACTCATGCACATCATGTCTGAGGCCACAACATTGCACATGCATGCTGCAAGGGTGTCCAGTTGAAGGCTCACACTCCTATGTTGAGAATCAGCATCAGTGACAACAACTATGGACCCCCTACATAGTGAACAGGTCATGGAACAGGCAAGGTACCGACACAAGTCACAGACCACCCACCCACATGATGCAGAAAGCAATGTGCACTTAGATGTACTGGCACCATAGATGACCATGTGCAAATGTGATTACACACACACCAGGGGACACTTGTCAAGGAGAGGAAGGGATGAAAAAGATGGGCAGGTGACATTTAGAAAGAGAAAATGCACTGCACATATGAACTCTGGGAGTGTATTCATGCAAAATAGCACTTCCTAAAGCTGGCAACACATAACACAACAAAAAGTCATGTACCTACCCCCTCCTTGCTGCAGATCCTCCTCTAACTGCCTATTGAGGTCAGGGAAGACCACTGCCAGGACACGTTTCATGTGGAGGGTCAGGTGTCGGCGCCCGCCATGGCGGCGAGGTGGAGAGAGCTTCAGCTGGACCCGGGCAATCCGCCGGGTCCGGCACCGGATGTCCCTTCACCTCTTGTGGACCTGGGCCAGCTGCCGATCACGCCCCCCCCACAGTCCTCACGGCCCTGACGACATTGGTCCAGATGACCCCCTTCTCGTAGGCAGTTACCTGTCAGGATGACAAAGTGACACAACATAAATACACCTGCTCCATGTCCCAGAAACACACATCAGAACATCTTTGGAATGTTGAACAGGGCATAGGATGCTGACAGGAATAGCCTCATTCACAACATGCAAGTGGCCTATGTGCAAGCCTACATGCAGTACATGGCATTGAAAGTCTACAGGTGGCATGAGGGGTGCAAAACACTCAATGCACATGCCACACACTGTGCAGCACATGCAACAGCAGGCTGATGGGCAGCACGTGCCATGCAGTCACATGTCCCACTCCACTGACGCACCCTCAGCAGTCTAGACAGACACACCCAGCCACTGAGCACTGGCCTGTCATTGACTACAGCGGATACAACCCTCACTCTGCACATGTGCCATTTGCCAGGGGGGAGTCACAGGGGTCGTGGCAGCTCTGCAAGTCAGACACAAAGCACGGCTCACTTTTCACATCAGATGGTTAGATCAGTAGCCTTCCACATGCAGGTGTGGTGCAATACTTCACATAGACACTCACCCACATGACAAGGAACATTCACACACGTCAATGTCCAAGAGGTCGTACACGTCATTTGGACACTCTCACCACAGGTCCACCCAACTCACACACATCTGTGGGTACAGTCACCTGTCACACCGGGGGGAACACTGAATCACATCAGGACAACATGAAGAAAAGCCCCCAAGGATTAGCCAGGCTGAATGTCTCATGCACTATGCAGTGAAAGTCACTGCAAGCACCACGCAAGTGAGGAGTGCACACAGGAACTACATGATGCACTGCATAAGTGACATAAGCATCCCCCCCGGTACACACTCTGAACAGCATTGCATGTCAGTCCCACCTGGACACAATATTGACTGTCACACAACAGGTGCATAGGCAAAGGTAGTGGACTCAGAACTCACCTGCTCCCCTGGTCTCCCATACAGGCTGGTGTACTGTGGGAGGAGGACGTCCGGCAGGGCCTGATTCTCCTCCAGGGTGAATGGCCGGGCCCTCTCTACAGCACAAGACATGGTCCAGGGAAGCAGAGACAGCAGCAAGGTTGTCGACAGGAAAGTTGTGCAGGCAAGTGCCCTCTCATGGCTTCTGGCTGCCTTATATCTGTTTTCCTGAGGGGCATTCATTTTGAGGAGTACATAGTGATTGGTCAGAATCATTCGCATCCTATGTTTACTCCAATCCCTTTAAACATACAGCAGTGACAGCATTTGCATCGTTCACATTTAGAGCATCATGTCAAGTCAACAACCACTTTGCAACTTTGTATATTGTAGCCAACTGACTTTTCCAGGACACCTGCTAGACAAATTTGAATAGAAAACTCAGTATCCATGGCAAGCTGCAATACCTGTCCCTTATGTGTCCTCTATGTAAATTTGAAAGCCACACACAGGTATGGTGCGTTTCACACGTACCCCTACGGCACCAGTTGCACTGTGCGTGTGGCACGTACCTGTAGGCACTGTTAGTACAGGTACGTGTAGGCACTGTTAGTACACGTATGTGTACAACTGGTGCGTACACGTACATGTACTACCAGTGCCTACACGTACTTGGACACATACGTGTAAGCACCAGTAGTACACGTCCGTGTACGACTGGTGCGTACACGGACGTGTACAACTGGTTCGTACACGTACGTGTCCAAGTACGTGTAGGCACTGTTAGTACACGTCTGTGTACAACTGGTGCGTACACGTATGTGTACTAACAGTGCCTTCACGTACTTGGACACGTACGTGTAACCACCAGTCGTACATGTCTGTGTACAACTGGTGCATACACGTACGTGTACTAACAGTGCCTACACGTACTTGGACACGTACGTGTACGCACCAGTCGTACACGTCCATGTACAACTGGTGCGTACACGTACGTGTACTAACAGTGCCTACATGTACTTGGACACATACGTGTATGCACCAGTTGTACACGGACGTGTACAACTGGTGCGTACACGTACGCGTACAACTGGTGCATACACGTACGTGTCCAAGTATGTGTAGGCACTGTTAGTACACATACATGTACGCACCAGTTGTACACGTACGTGCACTAACAGTGCCTACACGTACCTTTATACGTACGTGTAGGCACCAGTCGCACACGTCTGTGTACGCACCAGTCGTACAAGTCTGTGTACAACTGGTGCGTACACGTATGTGTACTAACAGTGCCTACACGTACTTGGACACATACGTGTACGCACCAGTCGTACACGTCCGTGTGCAACTGGTGTGTGCATGTACGTGTACTTACAGTGCCTACACGTACTTGGACACGTACGTGCATGTACCAGTTGTACATGGATGTGTACGACTGGTGCGTACACGGATGTGTACAACTGGTGCGTACACGTACGTGTCCAGGTACGTGTAGGCACTGTTAGTGCGCATTTTTGTACGCACCAGTTGTACATGTGCGTGCACTAACAGTGCCTACACGTACCTGTGCACGTACGTGTAGGCACCAATCACACATGTCCGTGTACGCACCAGTCGTACACATCCGTGTACAACTGGTGCGTACACGTACATGTACTAACAGTGCCTACACGTACTTGGACACGTGCGTTGTACACAGACTGTACACGGACATGTACTAACAGTGCCTACACGTACTTGGACACGTACGTGTACGCACCAGTCATACACATCCGTGTACAACTGGTGCATACACGTACGTGTACTAACAGTGCCTACACATACTTGGACACGTACGTGTACGCACCAGTTGTACATGGACGTGTACGACTGGTGCGTACACGGACGTGTACAACTGGTGCGTACACGTACGTGTCGCGTACCCACTTCATCCACCGTACATGTTGGGGGTACGCACCGTACATTCGCTATGGGGGTACGGTGCGTACATACGCGCTGGGGGTACGCTCCATACATTCACGCTGGGGGTACGATGCATACCTACGCGCTAGGGGTACGCACCATACATTCGCGCTGGGGGTACGGTGCGTACAAACTTCGCTTCATAGCGGACAAAGTCATTCCGTGTGTACGGGACGTTTTCCGTACGAATCGTAGATTGTAATGCCGGTCCGGATCGTACTAGTACAGTGTAGGCACTGTTAGTACACCTACGTGTACGCACCAGTTGTACACGTACATGCACTAACAGTTCCTACACGTACCTGTACACGTAAGTGTAGGCACCAGTCGCACGCGTCCGTGTACGCAACAGTCATACACGTCTGTGTACAACTGGTGCGTACCCGTACGTGTACTAACAGTGCCTACACGTACTTGGACACGTACGTGTACGCACCAGTTGTGCACGGACGTATATGACTGGTGCATACACGGACGTGTGCGACTGGTGCTTACACTTACATACACTACACTTGCATACATGTCTTCTCACCATGGAGCATATGACATGTAGCATCACTCCCATGACATGATAGTAAGCCTTCTTGACAGTCATCTGTAGTGGAATATGGCATCTGATGAAGGCTTCAATGTGTGTGTACCTTGGCTCTGAAACATTGCAGAGGCTATGGGTGGACATAGTGGGGGACATCACAACAACATGCTCTATGGGGAATTGCAGCCTCTCAGTGTGCAGCAGGATGTGTTCTGCTCATCCCCTTACCTTGTGTGCCAGTTCATTGGGATTGACATCATCCGTGTTGTGAAGGGGGTGTCCAGCGTATGTCCCACATGTTCTGTCAACTGACCTGTGAGTCTGTTAATATGGAGGCATATCCCTTTGTGTGTGTATGTGGAATAAAGGTGTTCAGCACAATCCAAAGTGCCTCATCTCGGTCACTGCAGATCTCTTACCAGTTTGCATGCGTCATCTATGGCAGACTTGACAAAGATTGGGCATATGAGTGTATGTGTACTTTGGCAACATGCATGCAGTGCTTCATGGCTAATGATCTCTATTGTGCATGATGTGCCTGGTTGTGTATGTATTTGTGCAGGTTGCTGCCCACAACGGGACGTGAATGGCTGCTGATGGTGTGTCTCCTTTGCGCATCTCCGCATTTTGTTGCCTGACACAGTGGCTGTCATTTATGGTGATTGATCATTCACTTTCTGGGAGTGACCCATGAGTGAGCTGACACTCCTTCCTTGACATACACCTGTTGCACTGTGCCTGGCAGACGTCCTTGTCTTTGTGTGTTGATTTTTGCATGATTTCTAAGCCCTTCCGCCTGCTGCTGCCTCACCTGCAGCCACGCCACTCCAAGTGCCCTAATTCTGCAACCCCCACGCCTCTGAAATGCCCAGCCCTTCCCCCTCCACCTATTTGTAATGCAGCCAGCAGCCTTTCTGTGACACTGTAGCCCCACCGCCGTGCAAAAGGATGGACCGTCTGCGCCTTCAACATGCACAGTGCACGACCCTCTAGTCTTTGCATTACCCACGTCACACAACAGGCTCATGCTGCAGCCACTCTCCAAGCAATGTCCTTGTGACAATCATCCTCCTGTCATCAGGCAACCCCTAAGCACACACACGACACCTTCGCATGCTGAGTGTGCAACTCCAACTGCCTACACAGCACTGCCCAGCCTCCCAGACCCTGTCATTCCAACCAGGTTAGGTGCCTCCCACTCCACACCCGCTCCATCCACCAGCACGCCATTGGACTCTGTTACCTCCTCAACACTGCAGCCCCACACATCACCTTCATGACAGTAACCTGGACAAAAGCATCCTCAGCACATGACGTCTTCATTGCCATCTCAGACGGATGCAAGATTACCCGCAGGGATGCCAACACCACTCACGGGGGCTGAATAGGTAATTATTGACAAGTACACCCTCAGAGTCACAAGTCCGGGTTTGCAGCAACTCCCTAGCAACCCTCGGAGTAACACTCATCTACAGATCTGCAGGCCTACATCCACAATTCCGCTAAGCCATCAACACGTACATCTGCACGCAGGCCCTCACCTCCACAGGCTACATGTGGCTGGGGGCCCGTAACTTCTTGCGGGAGGGGACACACACCACCATCCATCATTGGTGCATCAACATTTGAATCCACGTCTCCAACAAGCAACACAGTGCCACTCACCCCGCTACCGATCCCTCACAGATGCCAGATGTAAGTCGCCACAGACAAGCTGTGTGGGACACTCAAAACAACACCACCGCCACACCCTGTAAACTCACATACTGGATCAGCAACTGATCCATCAATCTAGCCACATTGACGGACTTTCCTGTGAAGCACAACGACAGTTAAGGTACTTGGGACAAGGCAGACATACTGGACTCCTACAGACCTAGCCGGACTCATGTGCAAACCTTGCAACACAAAGAGCCATCATTTTGCTTACAGCCCTGGAAAACACCACACACAGCCATCACCATATCCTCAGCAAGGAACTGACAGCAGATCTCCATCCAAGACACCCCACCCTTGCAAGGCAGATCCCATCCCTTGCTACTTTGTACCACTGCAAGCTCATGGCCATGGACAACAGCCTTGGCACACAGAGGCAGACAGCACTATTTTCCGCTGGACAAACCCCCCTCAGGTCATGGACTCCCATCAGCAGCAAGTACACAACCGGGATCATGTGCACCATCCACTCTGGCTCTCCATCAGGCCCCTTCCCACACAACTTCTCAACCACATCATTCGCCATCCTTGAAGCCCACGTCCTGCGAGTCATGAATGTCTCCTTTGAGTTAGCCACATTCCATGGCTGCAGGAGGCATGCAGGCCCCAGGCCCTTCTTAAACAACGGACAGCAGTACCACAGGATCTCCTGGTACATCAGCCTACTTCCCTACCCAGCAAATGTCACCAGGAAGACACTCTACTAGCAACTGTCCAATTTCCTCCATGCTACCAGCTCCAGCCAACTGGCACCCGACCGTTTTACACAGTAATTACACCACTGCAACCGTCATCATTGCCAACACCAACGACTACTTTGCCCTGCTCACCGATGGTGAACCCACCACCCTTATCCTCTCAATGCCATTCTACACCATGTGCTACCACACTGTCAGCTCACACATCTCCAACAGTGATATCCAGAGGAGGGCCCATGATTCACTCAGGAAGTAGCTCACCAGCAAGGGCCAGGGAGTCTGCCTCCACCCTGCAACATGTAGTACACTGGGGGCATCTGGCCCATGCCACAGGGCTATACTCTCAGCGTGACGATCTTCAATGTCTCCATGACCCCCCTCTCCACCATCACATGCACACACAACCTCATCATCATCTGGTATGCCATTGACACCCAGCTGCTCCTCAAACTCACCAAAGGGCCAGCCATTGACAGATCCAAACTTCACAAAGGCATGAGATCCGTTGATGAATGGCTGAACATCAGCAATCTGAGGCTGGACTTGGATGTGACAGAGGTCATCATCTGAGGATTGTCCCCTTACGGCTGATTCAACTCCTTGCGTCCCACTGGTGTGTGCACGGCACCAGAACCCAGTGGCCATGCAGGCAAGCTGGTGTTCGTCATGGACCCATCACTCACAATTAACATGCAACTCACCAACATCTGTACCTCATGCTGCAACACCCTCCACATGCTGCTGATGGCCCCCAGGTAGATCCACTCCAAAGCAAGACAGACCGTCCCCCTGCCACATACAGCACCGGCCTCTACAGAGGGCAACAGCAAACATGCAGGAGAACTTATCCACATTCAGGGTGCATCCGCACACCTCATCTGCAACATCCCCCGCCCCAGCCACATCACTGTCCACCTGAGATAGGTACAATGGCTCACTGTGTGCTGCAGGATCACCTTCAGACTACTCAACCACACTCAGGAGGCAGTCCACAACCCCTGACCCAAACCGACCTTGGACGTGTGTCATCCAACACCTTGTTGGCCCTACTCCATGCAGCCCACCTTGCCCTGGCCACCATTCATCACATTCACATGACCTCTGCATGCAGGAGATAGTTCTCCCACCTCGCAAAACAGACCAGGTACTCCCTCCATGGGCACATCAACATGACTCATGACCTCTACACCTTCATGTGACTCTACAAAATGTGTTTGTCAGAGAAATATAGCAAGACCCCCCTCAGCAGCTTGAGGCCATCACGAGTGAGTGTTAGGCTCCATGTCTGCATTTTGTGATACATTGTGAGCCATGTGTGTCGTCGACCGGACTCCGATCCAAGTGTATGGATGGCTGGAGTTAGTTCCACGCACAGGCATACTTTAACATATCCCCACACGTAGGTTGTGGACTCATGCTAAATGACTGCAACATGAAATTTCAATAATTAAATTTTTAATTTAGAACTCTGGGGCATGATTTGTGCACAGAAAAAGGGGAAATGCAGGGACCATAGAATCCAAAGTTCACAGGGGGAGATGGAATCCTTGGCATTTGAAGTCATCAGAGTCCAGCCCACAGTGTTTGACATCATTGGTCAGACTGTGATCAGCAAGTCCATGTGGCAGATGATGTCAGTCAATGGGGTGATGCTGTCGCACATGAAGGCCAGGTGCCTGGCCAGGTGACCTGGGAGATGTGGATGGCCCACTGCCTCTCACGGTCTTTTCCGTGGACGACCAACCTTCGTCCAGGGACCCTCAGATGCAGGCCTTGACGATGTTTGGGACGCTCCGTCGGACGAATCCTCCTCCTCCTCCCTCCCTGTGGCTGGTGCTGGTCTGTGCCTGGTGTCACAGGGAGGGTTGCCCAAGTTGTCGGCGATTCAATGGAGTGACTGGCTTATGTCCCTTTGCACCACCAGGAGCTCAGCCAGTCTTGCCTCCATCCGTCCTTGGTGTTGTTGTTTACTGGCGTGTTGCTCGGCCTGCTGGTTTTTGATCTCAGTGAGGGTCACCACTAACTGGCTGATCTCCCTGGTGTCACGCCAGTATGCAGGAGGAATTAACATCTACAGAGCCATGCCTACATGAATATATTATCTATTGACAAATATTTGAATTTAATTGTTTTTTATGCTTAGAACCATTAGGATTCTACAATTATAGAGTCATGTCCACATGAATATATTGTCATCTATAAACCTGACATTGATATGAACTTGAATGTAATTGTTCTTAATGCCTAAATTATTATGTTATAAAATACACAACACTATATTTTTTTGTTCCTATTAGTACATGCAATCATTTCTTTGTCTACCCTTCTAGGTCCATGTTATTTTAAACACTGTTCCTAATTTATCTTGTTTGCAATTGTCACGCCGGTATGCCTCCATGATGTTGCGGATGTGTGACATACCGGTCCCTTCAGCTTGCTGGTCAGGTTCTCACCTCCGCCTGCCTCCACTCCCGCCACCCCTGCCCACAGGAGCCGGGCCTGCTGTTGTGGGCACATCAGGTTGACGGGACCCCTGAGGGATGGCAGTGGCGGTGTTGTCTGCCTCCACCTGGGTGCCCGCCGCACTTTGTCCCTCCTGGTCAGACTGGCTCTGTTCACTGCAGGCAGGGCTCCTGGGTGTCTCCTGTGATGTGGCAGGAATGGGGGTGGTGGTTGGCACAGATGTTCCTGAAGCAGGTGCTGCAGGGGCTTGGACACCAGAGGGCCCAGGTCGGTCGGGGTCATCCGTGGAGTGTTGAGAGGCGTCGCTGCTGGTGGGATCCGGTTCCACCCGAGCCTGTGACTGTGATTCTCCCCCCCCATTGTTCATCACGTTGCCCTGTGTGTGAGAGAGAGACAATGTTGAAGCTGTTTAATGCAACATGCATGTTTCATACACATTCAAGTTGGCACAGTTCCTCCAGGTAGTTGTATGTGCCTAGCATTCTCCTCAATGTTCACTTGTGTATGGGTATGTTGCTGGGGACAGATTTATATGTTTGCCTGAGTCTTTGACATGTCCATTTGTGGCTTGGATGCTTCCTCGGCTAGGTATTGGTGTTGTTGTGTTACATGTCCATTGTGGCAGTGGGTAAATCCATTGCCTGTCCTGGTGGTGTGTGCTTGTGTAAGGGGTGTGTGTGACAGGGCCTGCTGGTGGGTGTAGTGTGATTTGACCCTGGGGCTCCCAGGTGATGTAGCTGTCCCCCCATGGAGCATGCTGCCATGACAGTGAGTGTGAGTTCCTGTCCTAGATATCTGACCTGGTTGTCCTGGTATTTGTGTTTGCACTGGTCACAGGAGGGCCTTGTGCTGCCTACACCCGGGCCGAGAGTGAGCTATCTTGTCAGTACTTTCCCAATCCCTGTGCATTGCGCATGGTGCATGGGTATGTTGCTGGGCCATATGGGATGAGGGCAATTGTGGCTGATTTGGAATTCAAAAATGCGTTTAGGTGCACCCACCTTCCCAGCATACGGGACATCCATTCTTGAGTTGGTGCTTCGTGTAGCATGGGACATGGCATGGACTTGCTTTCTCAATGGGGCATACACATGTTCTTGGCATTCGCGTTGTTTGTGACTGTGGTTCTGGCGGGTGAGGGCTTGGGGGTAGTTGCGTGCATTAGGTGTAGTTGGGGTGTGGATGCCATTACCCCCATGTTACGTAAGTGGTTTGTGTACTCACCAGGCTCTGGAAGTCCTTGGAGTCCATGTACTCCCACCGGCGGAAGCATGGCCATCACCTTCTCCTCCCAGGGATGGTAATGTACTGGTTTGCGGGGCGCGCCACCTCCAGTGATGTTGGTCTGGGCGTGCTCTTCATTCATTTTTCTCTTGACCGCCCTCCGCAGATCGTACCACCTGGCTTGGCATTCATTCCTGGTCCTTCTGATGGGTGCGACAGCATTCACCCTCTCGACGATCCTCTGCCACAGGCGTGATTTTTCAGCTATGCTGGTCTGTCTGACGTAGGTATGCACCGTACCCCCAGCGCGAATATACGGTGCGTACCCCCAGCGCATAGGTACGCACCGTACCCCCAGCACGAATGTACGGTGCGTACCCCCAGCACGTAGGTATGCACCGTACCCCCAGCGTGAATGTATGGTGCGTACCCCCAGCGCGTATGTACGCACCGTACCCCCATAGCAAATGTACGGTGCGTACCCGCAACATCGCGTACCCACTTCATCCACCGTACATGTTGGGGGTACGCACCGTACATTCGCTATGGGGGTACGGTGCGTACATACGCGCTGGGGGTACGCTCCATACATTCACGCTGGGGGTACGATGCATACCTACGCGCTAGGGGTACGCACCATACATTCGCGCTGGGAGTACGGTGCGTACAAACTTCGCTTCATAGCGGACAAAGTCATTCCCTGTGTACGGGACGTTTTCCGTACGAATCGTAGATTGTAATGCCGGTCCGGATCGTACTAGTACGGTCGGACTTCATTTTTATAATTTGTACGGAGAAGTGTCCGGGTCCGTCTCGTACTAATTTTCCAGCTACGATTCGTACGGATCGGGCCGATCCGTATGTACTTTTTCCCGTACGGATCGTACTTCACGGGTCGGATGTGACTTGTACGATTTGTACGGAAAAAAATACGGATACGAGTCGTACGGGAAAACAAAATACAGGATCGGAATCGACCCCTTAATGTATATTAAAATATCTTTTTATTTCATACAATGTAGATGTTCAAAAAATATTAAAATGTTATAAACAAAATATATTTTGTACAACATATTTCTGTTAAAATATTGTAAATTGTTTAACATATTAAATAATATTTGATTAAAAATAATATTCAATATACTAAATAATAAAACATACCCCTTGTCAAATACATATTATTTAATTTCTCAAAAATAAGAAAATTAGATCAAATGTTTTATAAAAATGTTTGGAAAAATATATACAAATGTTTCCTTTTTGGTACAAAAAAATTACTAAACCATAAAAATGAAACTGTTTATAAATAAATAATTAAAAATATTTTTCTTAACCGTTACATGACTATATTACCCTAAACTTTACTACTTTTCAAAACTGTAAAAAAATGTAAACATGAAAATATATTTTTTGTTTAACATTTATGCATAAAACATTAATGTTACAAATATATTATGCTTCATAATAAAATATTCCTAAAATAAAAATTTCTGATTTATGTTTTAAATATTGTAATACAATTTCTAACCAAAAAAATGAAAAGAATGTAATTGTGAATAAAAATATAAATGTTTTCACATAAAGAAATGTTGAAAATAAAAACAAACATATATCTATTTACTTATTGCAATACACAGATAAACAGTACAAAGCTTATACATAGTAAATCATAAACAAATCCTATAACTAACTTACAAATAAAATAAGTTCTGACAAAACCCAAAATAATACCCCCCAAAAAATTACAATCCCAACAACAAAAATTACTATACTCAACAAAACTACTGTAAAATAAACTATAATAATGTACTATTCCAACTCCAACTCAAACTAAACTCAGATAAGTGCTGGATGGCATAGCATATTCATTTACTATTCCAACTTCAAATCCAACGATACTCAGGGAAAGGGCTGGATAGTAAACCATAGTAATTTACTATTCAAACTCCAAATCCAATTAAACTCAGGGAATGAGCTGGATGGTAAACCATAATAATTTACTAGTCCAACTCAAAATCCAACTAAACTCAGGGAAAGTGCTGGATAGTAAACCATAATAATTTACTATTCCAACTCTAAATCCATTTAAACTCAGAGAGATAGTACTGTAAAGTAGACCATAATAATTTACCTCTCCATCACCAAATCCAACTAAACTCAGGGAAAGCGCTAGATAGTAAACCATATTAATTTACTATTTCAACTTCAATTCCTACTAAACTTTGGGAAAGTGCTGGATAGAAAAGCATAATAACTTATTATTCCAACTCCGAATCCAATTAGATTCATGGAAAGTGCTGGATAGTAAACCATAGCAATTTAATATTCCAACTCCAAATCCAATTAAACTCGGGAAAAGTGCTGGATAGTAAAACATGATAATTTACTATTTCAACTCCATATCCAACTAAACTCAGAGAAAGTGCTGGATAGTAAACCATAATAATTTACTATTCCATCCCCAATTCCAACTAAACTCTGGGAAAGTGCTGGATAGTAAATCATAATAATTGACTATTCCAACTCCAAATCCAACTAAACTCAGGGAAAGTGCTGGATAGTAAACCATAATAATTGACTATTTAAACTCCAAAACCAACTAAACTCAGGGCAATTGCTGGATAGTAAACCATAATAATTTATTATTCTAACCCCAAATCCAAATAAACTCAGGGAAAATGCTGGATAGTAAACCATAATAATTTACTATTCCAGCTCCAAATCCAATTAAACTCAGGGAAAGTGCTGGATAGTAAGCCATAATAATTCACTATTCCAACTCCAAATCCAACGAAACTCAGGGAAAGTGCTGGATAGTAAGCCATAATAATTTACTATTTTAACACCAAATCCAAATAAACTCATGGAAAATGCTGGATAATAAACCATAATACTTTACTATTCCAACTCCAAATACAAATAAATTAAAGCAAAGGACTGATCAACCCCCCCCCTATATTGATCTTTCAAACTAACTAAAATATATTCTTAACACAAACAAATGAATTACATTTTTTAATTATTTTTTTTAATACAAGACAATTTTTGTTTACATTTTCTTTAAAATTTTTAATAATTTCAAACTCTCAATTCTTAAACAAATATGTAAATATTTAAATCTGTTTTAATTTAATCAGATTTTATCATTTCTTTTACAAATACACATTTATAATAATAATTGTTAAAATGTATTACAAATATAAAAGCTATTAAAAATCATAAAATTACTACGAATTTTACATAAACAAATTTGCAACAGAAATAATTACACAATTTACTAAAACAAAAAATAAAAAAAAATTTTTTTTTTAATTATATAATTTTTATCTTATTTTTTCAAATGTAATTTTTAACCAAACATTGTTAAATTACTCCCCACGCTTATCCCCTATAAACCCAACATCCCGCTCCTAAAATATATACAAATTTTTAAATTATAGTAATTTTTCTTCAACATTTTTAAATTACTCCCCACCCTTATCACCTATAACATTCTGCTCCTAAAATATATACAAACTTTAAAATCATAGTCATTTTTCAGCAACATTTTTAAATTACTACCTACCCTTATCCCCTATAAACCCAAAGTCCCGCTCCTAGAAATTATAGCAAAACAAAAAAAATGATTTAAACATAAAAAAATGTAAACATTATACAATTACTAACACAAAATTACTTAAAAAAATAAAAAACAGAACATTAAAGAAATAGAAAACATAAAATCGATATTATTTACATCAATGTTTTACCATCAATATTTTCAAATTCGATATTTCTAAATAACATTACAATTTATATTTTTAACATCAAGAAAACGTACCTCGATATTTTGCACCATCGATATAAATTGTTAACAAAATGTCGATATTTTTTCATCGATATTCTTTCTTTGCACTGTTGCAAATATGAGAGCATGGGTTTATTATTCTATTTATAAAGTGGACCTCATGTGCCTAGTAGTGCCATTTTATATTCTCATAAAATGCCTCTAATGAAAAAATGACATTACTGCTCACCTGTAACATCTTATTATAGCAGAGGGATAACACCACAGTGCCTTGTCCCATGGACACTGGTCTACCCTGCTCCTCTCCTCCATTCTCTATGACCTCATAGAGGTTGCGTGACTTGTTACCCGACCCTTTACGGTCAGCACATTCATGTCCCTCCCTGCTCCACCCTCTAACTGACAGCTCATCCACTGAGGAGGCAGCAGAGGATAGCAGAGGTAGGACATTCTCCTGTTTGAACCATTGCATGGGAGCCAGTTTGAGCACAGGAATATTATATACTAGGGTTGTTCAATTTGCAATTCACCTTAGACCTCTAGGACATGTCCTGGCAGAACGTATTCTTGACCCCCAGCAACGTTACTATGTTGTAATGTAGGTGGTCATTTTTCTCATGTTTATTACATTCTAAGGTTGCTATTACTTTTGACCAATTATAAGACTATTCTGTAAAAAAAAAACAGCTGGCTTCTGATGTTACACTGCTTCCTGCCAAGGACAGTGGAATGTTTAAAGCAGTTCCCTGAGCATCCTACACTTGAACACTAAAAGGCAGACTCATTACTGACTCGATGATATGAACTTCCTTCCGCAAGAGGTCTTGGACTTTAATGGTAAGAGCACATTAATGGGGTCTGTTTACTCTGATACTGTAGTTGACCACTGGAGAGCAGGAATCTGTCCTCGTGTAACCTCCTATGTTGACGCACGGTTTTCAGTGCCTGCAGCTTATGGCTTAAAACATTTCATTGCTCAATTTTTCGAGCTGGAAAGTATTTTGATTTATTTCAACATTATAGTTTTAAACTTTGTAAGCACTAAGGACGTCACTTACATCAGAGAAGTGACACCAGGGTTTGAGATACACATACATATACTATGGAGATAAATATAGACAAGGAAATAGCAACAATTCTACATTAAGGGGGTGTTCCCACATTAGCATGGGGGATTGGCCTGATGCTAATCAGAGAAACCCTTTCCCTCTCTGTCAGTGCTGTATTATGAATGCTCGCAGAGGTCACTGGGAGGTCACTGACTGTGTGACTCAAGGCATAGTGCACAGACGGGGCTCCCCCTGGAAGAGCAGAAAGGGAACCAGTGACATACCCCTCCAAGCGGGGAAGTTACTCACCGCACCCACCTGCAAGGGGATCTATGTCCTCCTTTGAACTGCAGGTTCGGTGCCTCATGCACTTTGAAAGATGGCACAGCAGGTTCAAGCAACTGCTGCGCCTTTCACTAATGCACTGTACTCTGGGTGATGAACACTTATAAAGGCATGGTTGGGGGTACTAGGATATAGGGAAGCGAAGAAGTCAGGGACTAATACAAAATAAGCTACTTGAGGAAGAAGGGCAGAAAAGCAGATGTGAGAATTGCAAGGAGGGTGAAGACAAAAACGAAGGTAGGCTGGAGAACTCCCGTTGAAAGATTCTCCGGGTTAAAAAAACAAAATGGACAAGCAATGTACTCAATACTAACAAGCATTGGCATAGCCAATAGGTCTCGCCTTTGGGACCTTATAAGTGTTTAGCCATGCAACAGTTGCATAACTAAATACTTATAAGGTCCCAAAAGTGAGACCTACTGGCTATGCCAAGCGGCCGTGAAAGTGATCGCAATCAAACCTCAAAGCGGCCGCGAAAGTGAAAGTAATCGCGGTAAAGCGGGGCGCGCGCGCCCGCGCACATGCACTGTAGCTCTAGGCTGGCCGGGTAGCACTTTTTGGAGCCCTCTCAATAAGTCTCGCCAGACCAGCGCATGCGCTGGGTCAGGCGAGACCTAAAAAGGGGATCCTTTTTCCACTGAAGGCTATTCACCGATGTTGTATAAACAATTAAAAACTACATTCAATTTCTTTGTAAAAAAAAATCAAGCTTAGTAGTGAAAGTCTCTTCTGAACGTGTGATTCTCATCACCATCGCATACAACCCACATCGCATTAATTTTAACATCAAATGAAGATCCCATCAGCAAACAATGACATGAATGTATTTCCTGGATTCTATGTGATAATCAAGAAATGTTAACATGCACACGCCATTATTTAGGTGTGTGTCCCTGTCATGCCTATTGCCCAAAAATATTGTATAGCCTTTTCGTTTATTTTGTATATTGTTTTAATTGCCATTGAAATAGTTATCTAGGGGCATATTATCAAGAAACGGCGTTAAAATTAAAGCGGCGATAATGGGCTTGATAATATGCCCTTGAGAATTCCCATAGAAGCCCATGTTCTGGTGTCAACATGGGCTTCTATGGGAATTCTCTGCGGCATATTATCAAGCCCATTATCGCCGCTTTAGCGGCAGTTTTCTATTTTAACGCCGTGCTTGATAATATGCCCCCAAATCTCCAAAATGTGATACCAGAAACATAAGCTCGTTGCTGTGTAATGTGGTTTGTGAAGGCGCAATTCTGAAGATTTATAATAAATACCCACCCATCACATATCTAGTGCTTCACGTAGCAGAACACCCTGTCCCATAATTGTTCTTGCTACTGTGGAAATATATTCTCATTTAAAGCAGTGTTTCTTGAATGCTGACAAAAAGAACTCTTTACAAACTCAAATTGATTTTATCCTGCAATGCAGTGTTTTACGGAAGGAGCCGACGGAGGCGTATTGATGAAACTTAAACAACCTGCAATTGACTTACATGAATAGCTTTTAAGTACCTTAATCCTCACAAACGTGTTCCACACTTAAAGCTAAGGATTTCAAAGAATAGCTTTTGTATGCGTTAAGAAAGGGCTTTCAATTCATCGTGATGAGGAAGGTTTATATATAGACAGCACAAGCAGTTTCATGTTAAATCAATTCAACATAATTTACTGCATGCCAGGAGGAGAGACAACATAAAGTTAAACAATGGATAGACGTTCACAAAAGAGAGATTATTGTCCCCTGCACAAGGGGCATATCAACAACAACCGGCGATAATTATCGCTGAGCGCACTTAGCGCTCGGATAATTATCGCCGGCTAGCGCCGATTTTTATCGCTGAGATAGCGTGCTATTAGCAACGCTTATCTCATCAGCGATAAAAATCCTAGCACTAACTGGCTAACGTGAGATTATCACTGGAAACCCAGCGATAATCTCACGTTAGCTAGTTGATAGGGACTCACAAACTTAGCCATGATATCCACCTTCCATAGGATATCATGGCTAAATCAGTCCTGAAGCAGGTGTTAGGAAAGTAGCGATAACAGGTGTTATCGCTACTTTTCCTGACGCTATGCTTCATAGCGTGGGGCTTGATAATAGGAGAAATGTCGCTTAGCGACATTTCTCCTATCATGTCAGGTCAGGAACGCCCACTTTGCATCTCATTAGAGATGCAAAGCTGGGCGTTAGACATCCCCACGCTAAAGCAAGGTTTCACGCGTTAGCGTGGCCTTGCTAATATAGCGATAACATTATCGCCGCTTTTCGGCAGAAAACGGCCGCAAAAGCGGCGATAATTTTTTATCGCCTGCTTGTTGATATGCCCCTAAGAAAGAGAATCCACGTCGCCAAAATGTGTATGTGATTGGAGATATTTTCATAATGCAACAAACCGTGGATATCAGCTTTTTGCGTGGAGCATTTGGGGGTATCGAACACTCGGTGTGAGACAGCAGTAAAGTATCCAGCAAAGTCTGCTCTATGGCAGATTGATGCAAATTTGACAAAGCAAATACAGTGCATAATCCAGTTGCAGAGAGGAGCATGCATGAGAATCTTTCCTGCTTCTGCACTACAGCATTGGTTTTATCGTAGGGGTTCACCTCATCTCTGGAGGGAATGCTAAACGTCGCACAAACTGGACACCCAGAGCCGTGTTTTTTTTTTGCATCTTTTATATAGCACGAATTCGACCCGAAGGTATTGGAGCGCTGTACATGAGCACCGTATTTACTTTACATATTTAGGCAGGGGGAGATTAAGTGATTTGCCCAGAATCACAGGATGTGGACGCGACCTCGAGGCTCGAACCCTGGTTTCCTGCACCAAAGTCGGCAGTTTAAGCCGACGGACCACATTGTCCCTTCCAAAATGCTTTCCCAGTGTTTAGAGTTCAGTGGGCTGACTGACAGGGATTAGGAGCTACCAGCCAGCTAGGGTATGAACAGGTAGGCTCATTAAGAAGCCAAGCATGGGCTTTTGGTAATGCCCTATTACTTACTGGTAATCTTCATTAGTCCTGGTCCCTGAAAAAATAAACAGGAGAATGCTGGTACATCTAACCCTACCCTTTCCCACTGGGAGCACATAAACAGTACCTACCCAGCACTCCGTCTGAATTAACAAGCCACCAAGAGGAAGGCCAGCCGGCCGGGTGGGAGGGAGGGGTGTAAGGAATGGGACGAGGACAAGTGGATCAGGAGTAAAGAAGATTACCGGTAAGTAATAGGGAATTACCTCCTGGTCCCTCTAGTCCTCGTCCCATTCCTTACTAACTGGAGCATGCCAAAGCCAGAAACCTGGCCTTCCGATGAACTCCCAAGAACACCAAGGACACCACATCGAAAGCAGCATCCCAAAGGAGGCAAACAGGAGACCACAGGAAAAAACATACAGGCAGGAGCACACAACCCACAACGCCACCAACCAAACAACAGGCTAAATCCCCCAAAAGAAGCAGGAGACGGCCAGGAAGCACAAAACAAGGAGCCAAACTCTGCGGCCGCCATCCAAAGAGCAGACAATCTACACCGGGAACCCCCGTACCCCCGAACCAACCACAGAGGAGGAGAAACCAACAAAAAAGGACTAGAGACCGCCCCCACCAGAAGGACAACGGTGAGGCCACCCATAGAAGAAGACCCAAGGCTACCAGACACAGCAAGAAGCCAGGGTCATACCCACAGGGACACAAGACACCCAGCCAAGGCAAAAATGAGGCAAATCACAGAGACCGAAGCACAAAGGCAACCCCAAAGGGGCTGAAGCAACCAGGCCCCCCAAAAATAACAAGCACAAGGGGGCCCAGAAGAAGTGGAAGTGTTCACAGGGCACAAAAAGCTAGAAAGAGCACCTGCCACTCGAGAAAGCCACCAAGGCCAGGAACACCACACAGCAACACAGAACCAGCAACAGCAACGACAGAGAGCCACCCCAGCAGACAAGGGAAGAACGCCCAACACTACCAAAAAGAACCCACAACGACCCCACCAGAGGGGAAGCCAGGAGAAACCCAATTGGCCCAACCCAGAGCAGGAGACAAAGGATCGACACGATCAACCACAGGACAACACACCAGGGGAGGCCCCCAGCAGATCAGCCCAGACAAAAGAGGACAGGGACTGCCGAAATACTCAAAACACCGACCCAAAGGACTAACCAAGAGCAGGCCCACACCAAGCAAACCAGGAGAGCAAGGAGCAGTGAACAAGAGCAAGCCTCCCCCAACCTGACAGACCTGGCCACCAGAGAGCCAGGAAAATACAGAGAAGGATCCGGGGCACAGGAATAGGCCAACAGGCCAGGACGAGGCAACCACCCTGAACGCAGGGGACACCAACCCGGCACCCCACCCAATAAAGGCATGGGAGAGGCCAGAAGCCTAACCCCCACCAGAATGAGGCCAACAACAGGAACCCGCCTGAGGAAAAGCAAAGGGGTGAACTCCAGACAACCCCAAACCAGTCCAGGGCACAGCACAAAGAGCGGAGAGAGGCAAAATACCCAAAGCCACCGAGACCATGATAACCCAAAAACCAAACAGGGCCAACAGGAAAGATGCAGCCCCATCAAACAAAACCAAGGGTGACACCCACAACCACAAACCCCGGGGATCGACCACAAGCAAAAAACCAGGACCGGGGAAGACCAAGCCACAGGCCACGGAAGAAGAACCTGGAACACGGAAGGGAGAAAACCCCCAACTGAACCAACTAGCCTGGGGGACAAAGGATAACACCAAGGAACTTCCCCAAGCCAGTCCCAAGACCAGCTGCAAAAGGGCAAAAACAGGAGAAACAAACAGGGCGTCCCACAGCCCAACCCCACAGACTTCCCCACAGACACCTGAGAAGCCAGCAGACTGAATACCAGACATGCCAGCAAGACACGAGGCCACCAATACTCCACCCCCACAGACCCGGAAGGAGCGGCACAGGGCCAACCTGCACCACCCCTAAACCCCCAAACACAGAGGGCACAGAGAAAGGCACAGGAACCAGCCACACCCAGACCACATAGGAAACTCAAAGTGGCAGGAAGACAGGGAGAAAGCGAATCAGCCCACCTCAGCATGCCAACACCATGGCCCAGCCTGCCCCAGGGGAAGGCAGACGCAGAGGAGAGGCCAGAGAAAAGGACAAGAAGGCCCACTCCGGACCTCAAGAACACCAGGCACAGGATCACTGACTATTAAAGGGCCGAAAGACCCACACCCAAAGGGTAGCAAAGGCACCACCAACCTGTCCACCACACGCAAATGAGAGCCAAACAAAGGAGCAGTGAGGCCAGACAGACAGGGCAAAGCCAAGGTCCCACCACCGTACTAGAAGATTCGCGGCAGCCCCACAACCCAAGTAGGAACAAGCCCGGAGAACCCAAAGGCTCACAACCCACTGAGGAGGAAGGAACCAGAGGAGGGACTGTAAGAAATGGGGGTCTCTAGTTGGCAGAGGTAGGTACCTTTGTACGAATAGGGACCCTTGCTTCTAGTTAGGGAAAGGGGGATACACACTTTAGATAAACCCTGCTCAACCCCTTGGTAGCTTGGCACGAGCAGATACGCTCATCCCAAAGGCAATGTGTAAAGTATTTGTACTCAAAACACACAGTAATACAGTGATAAAACCACAAATGGACACCACACCAGGTTAGGAAAATAAAGTATCTTTAGCTAAACTTAATAAAACCAAAACAACAAAAATCTAACATACAAGTATTAAGAAAAATTACGTTCAAAAGGTTTTTAGCAACTTATCCCATAGAAAACTATTAATGTGTGATTATTTGCAAAGTACCTGTAGGTACAGCAAAATTCACCAAGTCAAACAGCTGCATCGATGGGAAGTGTCGAAAAACAAAGAGATGCGTCGTTTCCGGAGACCTTCGTGGGTGCGATGCGACAGTTCTGCTGGGCACAGGTGAGCAGTGCATTCAGTCTGGTCTGTATGGGGAAGCTATGTGTCAATTCTGAGACAACTCCAATCTGCGGTGAGGCATCGGGGAAAACTTGCCGCACAGGGACGATGCGTCGAAATCCAGGATGCTGCAGCGAACGATCCAGCAGCGGCAATTTCTTCAGCCGCAATCCTTCTTGCAGCGGCGACAGGTGCTGTATCGGTTTCAGCAGCGGTGCGGCGGTGCGTGGAGATTCTTCTCGCATCATGGCGTTGGGTCGGAAAACTGTCGCGAGATGAGTGATGCAGCGATTTTCTTGTTGTTGTGTTGCTTTCCAGCTTCCAGCACTAGAAACAACATCCAGAGGCCCCACACAGTCACAGGCATTTGGCAGGTCAGAACTCCCAGCAAGGAAGTTCAGGGGAGTTGGGGAGCCTCCTGTTTTGAAGTGTCAGGAACACAAAGACTTCAGTCTTTGTGTTCCTGAGACTTCAAAACAGGAGGCAAGCTCTACTCAATCCCTTGGAGACTTTCCTCAAGCAGGGGACCCAGCACACCGCAAAGTCCTTCTCCTTTCCTTGGCAGAAACAGCAATCGAGGGATTCTTGTAAGTAGACTCTTGACGGTGATGTGTTGCGGCACTGTTAGCTCTTTCCATACCATGTGGTTCAAGGTGTTTGTTTCAGCGTTCTGAAGCATATTATGTATGCTCTGCACCTGGCTAGCGATTGTTTTATCAAACCAAATTCTAATCTTATCTGTGCAGTTGAGATGTAACTTTGCAGAGAAAAAAATGATTCTATAAGCACAAGTGATTGTTTTGTCTAGAGTGCTGGCGTCCTGGCCTCTTAGCGGTTCACTTCCGTATGAGATTGTTGACAGACCTTTTGCTCTCACAACTTAGAGCAGGGGTTCAGAGAATGGCTGGCAAGTATTTTCTTCAGGTTTTTGAGTGCTATGGCCAGAGCCAGACCTTTCCTTTGTATCGTCTCCTTCTGGGCTATGAAGGTGCATTTCTTATCAATGATAAACCCTAGGTATTTGTACTCCTCTTTGCTTTCCAGCCAATTGTCACCCCAAAAACTAGCCTGTATTTGAATTTTCTTGTTGTAAATCATGTTTTTTGTTTTACTAAAATTAATCCTTGAGCCGTTGGCAAGTGAGTAGGCTTTCATGTTGTCTTGTAGCCGTTGAAGCCCTACCCGGGTGCAACTGACCAGCACCACGGCATCGGCATAAAGAAAGCTTGATATTACTTTGCCGCCAAATTTAGGAGCATGGGAGTTACTGGTTTGTAGTTGTTCTGTATGGTTGGGCAAGAAGATGCTAAATAGGATCGGCGCCAAGACACATCCTTGTTTTACAGATAAGAGATGGCAGTGGTAATAACAGACTGCTAGCACATCCACTCACGATCTATGGTGAGTACATATAACGCAGCAATAATGTATGCTACAATGGACAAGCACTACGCCTCCTCAGTATTGTAAATACATATATGAATTGTTAACAAAATCCAGAGTACTACACAAGTATTGAATTTTTGGTCTGTCAATGTAGCAGAACCGACATTTAATTTTCAAAAACCCCAAAGTTTGATGACATGCGGGTCAGTGTCAGATGGGAACGAACAGCTGACACGTGTTTCGTCGAAAACACAACTTTTTCAAGGCTCGTATATCTTTTGAAATGAGGCATAGTAATTAGAAACACATCGTATGGAAGTTCCACAAAAGATTGCTTGGAGCCCAAAGGACTAGATATGTCCAAAACAATTAGGTCTTTATTTCCTATGACTTCTGGATCAATTTACTGAACTAATAGTGCGGTTTCCCAACAAGTAAATTGAGGACTGTGTAAACCTGGGCTAAAGTCAGCCCAATGTGGAGACACATGCCTGTAGTGGCTTCCGTGATCTCCCAACATGTTGGGAAACGCTACCATTAGTTCAGTACAATTGATGGTGTGTTGGAAGAGCAGGCAGCATTCACTAGTAGGGAGACGACTAGGATGATTGTGATCGTGCCAGAAGATTTAAAAATCCTGGTCTGATTGTATGGTATAATAGCACTGTTGAAGGCCGATGCCTTTAGCTCATCAAGCACAGTTCCAGCAAAGTATTTGGCATTGTTGTCAATCAGAACTATTAGGTGAAAATGTGCTGAAGGGACCTGTCTCCACCATTAAAAATTGGAAATATGATCGAGCCTTTCCATGACGCCTGGTGGTTACTTGTACTTCTGATCTGTGTGAACACCGGTGCTAACGTTTCTGCTCAGAAGACTGGATTGTGTTTGAACACCACCAGAGGTGTACTGTTGGGGTCCAGGCTCATTCTTTTCGCCCTTTGGATATTTGCTTTTTGATGCATCCATCTTGATAGAAACGCTTGAGGCTTTTGGCATTTAAGGCCTTGAGGTGGGTGATCTTTTTTTTAAAAGATCGCACCTTTCAAATTTCCTCAGCCAATATAAGAACAAAGACCCAGCGCAGACCTCTGGTGTTCCTCAGGGATCCATTCTGAGCCCACTGCTCTTCAATATCTACATTCGTCCTCTGGCAGATGTAATTGAGAAGTCTGGACTCACCCTCATCTCATATGCTGATGATACTAAGATCATCTTCTCATTATCTGCTGCTCAGCATCAAGATCCCTTGTTACCCCAGCTTGGTCTGAGAAATGTCTCCCTCTGGATAAGCAGAAATGTACTAAAGCTTAATGGCAATAAAACTGAGGTCCTGGTTCTGGGAAATAACCCAGATCTTTGGGGAGTCAGTTATTGGCCGGACTCCCTGGGACCACTGCCTACCCCAGTAACTAAGGTTAAGAATCTCGGTTCCATTATTGACAATACCCTCTCCCTCAAGCCTCAGGTATCCAAGGTCATGGCCACTTGTTTCTTTGTTCTTAAATGGCTCAAGAAGATCCTCTGGCTAATTCCTCTGGCCGCCCAGAGAACCGTGATGCAGGCTTTGGTGACATCCAGATTGGACTATGGAAACATACTTTACCTAGGTGCAGACAAATCCTCGATCTGTCGCTTGCAGATTATTCAGAATGCAGCCGCTCGACTTTTTTTTCAGCTGCCTAAATAAACCTCAGCTTCACGTTGCTTCATAAACTACACTGGCTTAGGGTTGACAAGCGTATTGAATTTAAGGCCTTATGCTATATTTTACGGGCTAGACATGGCTTGGCCCTTTCTTACATTCAAAGCTTGGTGAAACCCTATGTGCCCATCCGGCAGCTGAGATCATCTAGCCTCTCATTGTTCGCAGTGCCCAGGTTTTGCCTTGCTCTTATGAAGGATCACTTGTTTACCTACCTGGGCCCGAAACTCTGGAATTCTCCCCCGATCTCTCTTAGGAATTGTCACTCCCTGCCTATCTTTCATAGGAAACTGTAGACACTGCGTTTATAGCCATCATACCCGATTGATTCTGCTTCCAGGTGTTGTTGTTAGCTACCGTTGCGACTGATGCCACCTTCAACCAGCGTCGAGAAACCCTTTTTGGGTAGCTGCGTGCTTTACAAGCTCTTAATAATAATAATAATGCTCTCTACGTCCACCTCAGGCTGCCCTTCCAGCTTGTGCTGCAATTGAAACTTCCCAAGGGTCCATCTGGAGGCTATCTATTGCTTCAGGGTTGAAGTGTTTTTTTAGGTTTTGTGCCCATGTAGCTTCAGTGATGTAAAAATCAATGCCTCTGTGGCCTGGTTTGAGGAGTTGGTTCATAGTTGCCCAAAATCTAGCAATTTTATTGTGTTTCAGGTTGGTGTGTAGTGTCGGCCAGAATTCATCTTCCTCTTCTCTTTTTATTGACCATTTTAATTTAGTCTGTTTTTCAGGGCGCTCAAGTCGCCTGGTCTTTTCTGCAGAATTAGGAGAGCTTTATTTATTTTGGATTTGTGCTCCAGGAATCTAGGATTGTGTATTTCAGAGGTATCCTCCTTGTACACTTCGTTAGCAAAGTTGAGTTTGTTTGCTTTTACATGTATTTACTGAAGTGTTTCTATAACGATTTCCCACATGATGACCACATTAGATTCTACACCTGTGAGATTTTGGAGTATATTGGATTTTGGACTATATTGGAGTATTTGGAGTATATCCCCTTCATAAGAACAGCTGGTGTAGTCTTGATGCATCTGTAGTTTGTAGTGTAGGTTTTGTCCGTTGTCTCAATAATATTTTTGGGGTAGTGAGATTTGAAGAAAATAAAACCTCTTGTGGGTGGTGATCGCTGCCGAGTCAGTCTGATATTTGAAATGAGTGAACATATTGAAATATAGAAAGAGATACAAAGTTGTAGTCCAGACATTTGCTTGTTCTGTTGGAGTGGAACGTGGCAGCAAGAGGGTTATCATCTGGGGACCTGCCATTCAGCCCTGAGGCTTAGATTTTTTAGATCTTCCAACAAGCGGCTCCCAGTTTTTGTTTGAAGCCTAAGTATGTTTCTGCCTTAGTCAGGAATTTCCCATAGTGCTGTTTGGGATATTGCTAGGTCTCCAATGTATGCGCCCAGTAGATTTAAGTTGAAGTCCCAAGATAAACAAACTGCATCAAGTCTTCTTCTTCAGCTATCCTTGTTAATTCTTGCACTATCTTTTTACAGTCTTTGGGCTTGCTTTTGGTTTGGATGTAGATGTTAATAAAAGTTATGTCAACAGCAGCAACTGTGATTCAGATGGTACATTTTGTTGCATTCATTCCTTATTAAACATTACGTCAACTGCAGCACGTTTGATTAAGATGGTACATATTGTTGCATTAAATATACTGGGCCTCTAAACCTACATGAAAGTACCATATACTACGAACTTACAGGTAGGTTGACAGTAACAATTGTAACTATACCTAATTACCATGTACTTTTAATCAGAACACAGGCCCTGGGTACCTAATAGGCAAACGCAAGGAGTTGATGGACAGAGTGCTGAAACTTTTCAGACACTCACCCCCAGTCACAGATCTGGGTAAATCCATCATCATTCTTTAGCTCACTTTGCCACCCCAGTGCAGACAAAGCTATATGCAAATCAGTCTTGACCCTGTGCTTCATTGGAACAGTCCAGCCTGAACTGCCAAGCCATGTCTTCCCTGGACCGGAAACAAGCATCCTGGGACCGGTTTCAGGGTAACACCCCTCATCAGCCAGGCTAGCTTGAATCCAGTGGCAAAGTGAGCAAGGGATCCACGTCTGAGCATATCCTGCCAACTTAGGGTGAACAAAGTAAACACAAGGAGATGATGGACAGAGCGTTGATACTTTTCAGACACTCACCCCAAGTCACAAATGTGGGTTGAATCCATCATTATTCTTTAGCTCACTTCGCCACCCAAGTTCAGACAAAGCTATTTGCATATCAGTCTTGACGCTGTGCCTAATGGGAACAGTCCAGCCCGAACTGCCAAGCCATGTCTTTCCTGGACCAGAAATAAGCATCATGGGACCAAGTTCGGCGTAACACCCCTCATCAGCCAGGCTTGCTTGAATCCAGTGGCAAAGTGAGCAATGGACCCACGTCTGAGTTGCAAAAATCAAGAGCTGCTGAAACAAATGCATTTAATATCTGAGAAGGATTAAATAGATACAAAACTCTCTTTAATGCCCAAATATGGAAAAAGCAAGGCTGTATTCCAGACTTGATTTGTTCATCCAGCCGTAGATAATAATAATAAATAATAATAATACTGGATTTTATAAAGCGCGAACAGCTACCTCACAAGGAGGTGTCCCGGCGCTAGGAGAACCATAGAAGACCTGGGGCGGAGATAGAAGACCTAGCGTGGCTGTGAGAAGAGCCAGGTCTTTAGCATCTTCTTAAAGCAGTGTTCAGAAGGAACCTGCTGGATTGCTTGAGGTAGAGAGTTCCACAGAACAGAGACGTTTGCTGAAAAGGTGCGTCCGCCAAGGCGGGCCTTTTTTGCTCGTGGGACAGCCAGTATGACACGGTCATTTGACCGTAGTGCCCGACTTTGGGAATATCTTGGGAGGCGTTTTTTTAGGTAAAGTGGGCAGGAGCCATGCAGAGATCTGAACGCAAGTGTCAGAGCTTTGAATTTTATCCGGTTGACCACAGGAAGCCAATGCAGGGTTCGAAGATGCGGAGAGACTGACTGCTTGAAAGGAATTCACAGTAGCAGCCTCGCAGCCGCATTTTGAACTACCTGCAGTTTATGGGTTAGGAATTTTGGGAGGCCCAGATAAAGGCCATTAGCATAGTCAAGCCGTGAGGTGACTGTTGCATGTACTACCATTTTCCTACAGCTCTCTGGTAGAAGTTTAAGAAATTTTCGGAGGTTTCTTAGTTTACTTAAACAGCAGCTAGCCACTTGTTGAATATGGGAAGTAAAAGACATTTTATTATCCCATCTCACTCCAAGGTTTTTTGCCGAGTGACTGGGCGAAGGGGGGGGGCCCATCTCCGTCGGCCACCATAGCTCTGGGGCGGGAGTGGGACCTTTACCGAAAAAGATAGCTTCGGTTTTATTGGCATTTAGTTTTAGTTTGTTGATATTCATCCAGTGAGCAATGTCCTGGAGACAGCCTTTAAAGTTTGCGAAGGATCCCTGTGTCATCTCAGAGTATGGAAATACCAACTGGGTGTCATCGGCATAGGAAATTGCCTTAACACCCCAGTTGGCAATTAGCGTAAAAAGGGGGGCCAGATAGACATTAAACAAGAGAGGGCTCAGGGCCGAGCCCTGCGGGACTCCACAGTTGAGGGTTTTAGGTGTGGAGGAAATCGCCCCAAGTGCCACCTTCTGCGTTCTCTGAGATAGATAGGATTTTATCCACTTCAGCGCGTTGTCTTGAATGCCTATCTCTGCCAGCCGACTAAGTAGTCTAGCGTGGTCCACCGTATCGAAGGCGGCCGACAGATCCAGGAGTACCAGCATAGCTGAACTTCCAGCATCCATCGACCACCTCACTGACTCGGCTACCTCTAGGAGCGCTGTTTCTGTGCTGAAGCCGGGTCGAAAGCCAGATTGAGTTTCATGGAGAATATTGTTAGTCTCCACGAATTCACTCAATTGGCGTTGTATCACTTTTTCCAGCATTTTTCCCGGAGCGGCTAGCAGGGATATTGGGCGGAGATTCGTGAGGTCATCTGGGTCCCCGTTAGGTTTTTTCTTTAGGGGAAGGAGAGTGGCATGCTTCCAAACGTCGGGGAAGATTCCCGACGTAATGGAAGAATTCCAGATACTCTGAAGTGTGGGCGCTACAGAGTCCGCTATGGTGCTCCAAAGTTTAGCAGGGCAGGGATCATCAGGGGATCCGGATTTACAGTGGCTGAGTTCTTGCCTCACCTCGTTCAGAGAGGTATGCGCGAACTGGGTGAGGGTTCCTCCTGACTCGCCATTATTCGCTGTGTCCTGTTTCACCGTACTTATTACTGGGCCAAAGGAGTCATATACTTTTTTAATTTTAAGATCGAAGTATTCTGAGATTTGCTCGCAGAGTAATGGTGTGGGAACAACCTCTCTTTCAATGCATTGAGGTTTGAAGAAGGACTGCACTACTTTGAAAACTTGTTTGCTGGACTGTTCTGCCTGTATGATTGAGTCCGCATAGTGCTTTTTATTTTTCCTAATGGCTTTTCGGAATTTTTTTAATGTTTCCTTATATCTTGTTTTTTCTTCTAAGCCGTAGTTTACTCTCCAGAGTCTTTCCAGTTGTTTACAGGCCGCTTTCTCCTCTCTAAGTTCCTGCGTAAACCAGGGGGCTGAGGGGGATTCTCTTTTTGATAGGGCCCGAGAGGCTGGGGCAATAAAAGAGACCATCCCTCCTATCCATTCGTTGAGTAGTACGGCATCCAAATTGGGATTATTTGTGAAGGTGGGAATGGTTTGTGCCAAAACCGGGGACATAGACTCAGGGGTCAGTTTTTTCCATTGTCTTTTCATAAAGTAACATTTGCTAGGTGCCTTGGTTTCACTACGAATGTTCAGAGTGAATGGGACAAGTGAATGATCTGACCATATCAAAGGGAGAGGTTTTTCGGGCCACACATCTTTGATATTAGCAAAGATGAGATCAATAGTATGGCCCCCAGTGTGTGTGGGGCCTTTATTGATCAGTCTGAGGCCGGCAGCGTCTTAACAAATTATTATTACCCTAAGATTTTTACTTTCGTAACCAACATGGATTTTTGTCCCTTGAGGGTGGGGGAGAAATCAAAGCTATGTCAAGAGAGCAAAATCTCTATTTTGCCCCATTGACTTTGAAACAATTCATACTACACCTTAATCCTCGATAAAATGTAATAGGGTCTGATGATCCACAGTGCCGAAGGCAGATTATAAATCAAGAATTTGAGCCATTGAGATATTTTGATCAGTCTTAACTATAAGATCATTTAATAATGCGGCAATAACATATTAAATAAAACATCCTTCCTTAAACCCACATTGGTATTAGCGTAGATGCCACTGAGGATTCACAAAAGAGGAGAGCTTGTTAAAGACGGCTCATTTGAGAAGTTTCGACCAGTATGACAATCGAGACACTGGCCTGCAATTTTCTAGACGATCAGGATCAAGCAGTGACGGCTGCTATGGAATAGTATGGGTAGGCAGGGTGGATAGAAAAAAAAAAAAAACACCTACCTGCCATCCACCACCTCTCCTCCGTCCTCTTTGGTTGAGGGACGGAAGAACACAGGCTCCCAGACTCCCCTAATCCAATCACAATACAGCTGCCATGCTGGTAATTCTATTACCAGCATGAAAGCAGTGTCATGATTGATCTGAACAGCTAGGTTTGCTGCTCTGACAGGGACTGGGAGCCTCGGACTGTTCTCCACCCAGGTGTTCAATGAAATGCTAAGTTTACAAGTCTGTTTGGCCGGCCGAAAACGGCCGGCCAAACCGTCATGGTCATTTAGAGAGTGCCCACCACTCCTACCCCTGCTCTGGACATCCCAGGCCCAGCCCGCCCCCAAAATGCAAGCAAACTGAGCCAGTACAGAAAAATAAAATGATGATAACATTCTGATATCATCATTTTAGTATTCCTTTTTGCACTATCCAGAAAGCAGTGGGACAGTGCTCCTCCGCCTTAGCAGAGGAGTCGCCCCTGTGATCAAGCCTGGACAACAATCAGGTTGTCAAGGAGATTTTATTGTGTTTCAAAACTCTTGCCTCCAATAAAAGTGTTTGGCTGGTAGAATTGCCACCCCAATCTGGGGTGCCTGCTGCTGCTGTTTACAATCAATGCCTCACAACCTTTATCTCACAGTTCAGAAAAGCCGTTTTTCTAACTGAATGTTTGTAATCAAGTAAGAGTTTAAATTTATCTGAGCATTCATTTTGAAAATCTTTTCAATTAGCACACTGATAACTTGTTGCAAGTGTGTTGTCCTGTTTGATATGTTCAGGTAATTTTTAAGCTCATCAATCAATCTCAGAAACATTTGATGCATTCAGAATGGTGTTCCGAATAGTGATTTGCATTAGCATTTTTAATAATCCTTTTAGAGACACTGTTTAGAATGAACAATTACATTTTTACTCTTGGGGAATAGTCTTAAAGTCACTGTCTCTCTAACCTATGCAGAGTTTTTTTCAGGCCCATCTAGTCATTCACAAATCAATTATTACACCCTGTTCTAGGTTTATTGCGAGCCAATGTATGGGGCACAAAAGCAAATAACCAGTGCATTGATTTCTCATTGTAGGCATCTATTAGTGTTATATATAACTTTAACAATCTGGGCGGAACTGGTATTTGTTTGGTATGTACTGGGGCAATTAACTACCAGCTAGAGAACACCACAAGGTGGTCTGACCACAGTACTGATGAAACTGAGGGCCATATTTATCAATGTTTGGCATCGCCCTTCTGGCACACAAGTTAACGCAAGGGTGAAACAAATCCTAGATGAGATTTACCAACCCACGCAAGACTTGCAGAGCTTAGTAAATCTGGAATAAGGCAATGCAGCACAAGTCGCTGCCTTGCATTACTCTGGCCAGTGAGGAGTTTCATGTGTGGAGGGTGGAGATTCCCATGCATCCACCGATATATTTTGGCACATTCTTAGATTTACTATGAGTGGTAGACCTGGGAATGCATCAAAAGGCTATGCCTCCCCAGTAGTTGTGTGCGGAATTTGCAGAAGTGGCGTTCGCAAACTTCTGCGAAACGGCACGAAATCTCCGCGAACACGCAGAATTTTGTGTCCTCGCGGAGATTTTGCTGAGCCCGTTGTTGTAATCTATGCAGGCTAATCTACTGGCTAATCAGTAAGTGCTACCTCGTTTGGTAGATGTATAGTGCTTTTTCCCTACACTACAGCTGCGTACAGGGCCAGAAAAGTTGTCTTCAGGGACCATGTGGGTCTGACTGTAACTTTGCCACCGCGCCGAAAGGCGCTGGGTCCCTTGAATGAGCTGTTCATCATAGTGGGAAAAGGGCTGAAAGAAGTTGCATACAGCTAGTAGTATTTCTGTGGCGGGGCCAAACTGGCTTGGCTTCTATGCGAGTTCACATGCCTCTTGTTTATAAAAGGCCAGACACCGATCAGAGCAGCAGATGAGGAGAAAGAACCTCCTGGTCACAGGAACTACATGGGGATCGCGCGCGAGAATGAATCCTGCCCTGCATATATGTATCCCAAGAAGATGCCACCGTTTTGCGCAATACCTCTACTCAACTGGAGTACTTTCTACTGGCTAATCAGTAAGTGCTACCTCGTTGGGTAAATGTATAGTGCTTTTCCTACACAACAGCTGCGTACAGGGCCAGAAGTGTTGTCTCCAGTGACCATGTGTGTCTGTAACATTGCCACCACGCAGAAAGGCGCCGGGGTCCCTTGAGTGAGCTGTCCATCATAGTGGGAAAAGGGGGGAAGAAGTAGCATACCGCTAGTAGTGTGTGTGGGGCAGGGCCAAACGGGCGAGGCTTCTATGCGAGTTCACATGCCCCTTATTTGTCAAAGGCCAGACACCGATCAGAGCAGCAGATGAGGAGAAAGAAAGAACCTCCTGGTCACAGGAACTACACGGGGATTGCGTGCGAGAATGAATCCTGCCCTCCATATATGTATCCCAAGAAGATGCCACCGTTTTGCGCAATACCTCTACTCAACTAGAGTACTTTCTACTGGCTAATCCCTTGAGTGAGCTGTCCATCATAGTGGGAAAAGGGCAGGAAGAAGTAGCATACAGCTAGCAGTGTGTGTGTGCCGGGGCCAAACGTGCGGGGCTTCTATGCGACAAGTTCACAATCATGCCTCTTGTTTATAAAAGGCCAGAGACTGATCAGAGCAGCAGATGAGGAGAAAGAACCTCCTGGTTACAGGAACTACACTGGGATTGCGCTTGAGAAAGTCATGGATGCAAAGACCTCCATCAAGGATCACAGCTAATTTTTGCCGGTAGATATGGAGAGAATGACCACGTGCCCATCCTCGATCGTGCTCAGGAATTTTCAGGGCTGATTAATGCCTTACCAAATTTGAGCTTCAACTCGGGCACCTGCTTTATTTATACCTGTATGTACTTACCTGGTGAGGTTTAATTAATACCTCATGCTCCCGAATTCCATCCCGCCATGGATTGCGGAAGTTTCGGCATTTCCGCGGAACGTGCGGAACGTGAAAATGCCGAATTTTTTCAAATTCCGTGAGCGGAACGGAATTTTCCGCCCACCCCTACTCCCCAGGTGAGGCGTAATGAGGAGAAATATCTTTATTTCTCCTCATTTTTTTTCCTCTTCCTGCTCAAAAGCCATCCAGCTTACAACACAAGTACCCTTGCAACATGATGCAAGGGTGCCTGCATTGGTGGTAGGCAGCCATAAGTGTGCCAGAGCTAGGAAAGGACAGGAATGCACCGTATGTTAAATATGGTGAAGTCCTGCCATTTCCCTGCCGTTTTCCTTTCATGCACAGTAGCGCAGCAAGATGGCTTGCTGCGTTACGCTGTATTAAACAAGAATATGGGCCCTTGTGTTCCAGCGCAAGGAGAGGTCAGAATTGCACTATATAATGTTACATATGGTGTATTCCTACCCTTTCTCTGTTATGCAACACAGTGCAGTGAGTTGTCTTGTTGTGCTCCATTGCATTACATTTTGATAACTATGCCCCTGAGTTGGTAATGTAGATTTGTCACACCAAATTACATCAAGGATTGGTCACATCTTATGGGTGTGGAAAGGATTCAGAGGTGTAAAGTTAAAAAGAGACAACATGGGGTCCATTAGGATGTTGGGCGGTGGCACCACCGTGGCGCTGGCACACACACACAGGGATTCCACCGCAAATGTGGAAACAAATACAACAGACAAACACATAGCCCAACAGAAACACACACAGAGCCACAACAACAACAACAGATATGCCCTGTGCAGCTAAACTGGGGGAAAGGCAATGGGATGACAGACACAAAAGGAGTGCACAACCTCCTCACTCAGGAACAATGTACAGATAACATACCACAACACACACAAGAAGTGCACCATCACAGAACAACACAGCCACAGCAAACAAACAACAGATGCACAGGCAGAACAATCATATAGCAAACACAGTAGAACATCAGAGGATGCACACCAGGCAACATACACACACAGCACTGCATGCACAACAAGCCGTGTGTGCACGCCAAGCATAGCAGACACACACAGACATCAGTGACAGAACAGCAACCCACACAACACCATACAGCACAGAACAAAGACAACAGCACACCCAGGAAGTGAAGTAATAACACAAACAACACACATACATCCAACACAACACCCAATAGATGCATAAGTCTGGGACACAAAGGTGGAAACAACTTGACCAGAGGACTGGGCAGCACACACAGTTGAACTGCATAGGAGCAACCATGACTGACAAACAGCACCAGAACATCACACATGACCCATTGGGGATATGCCCTGAGTGACATATTGACCCAGGCCAAAGAAATGCACCACAAAGCGCAGTGTTACAAATGAAGTCATGGGGAGGCACACACATATGTAAATCAAGGGGACAGCTGACATCAAAGTGAAGTGTACTGCATGTCAGTAGGGGACATGGCAGGAGTGTACCATACACAAAGAGAGGGAGTGCAGACCCACAATGGGTAGGCAGCTGAAGCAGAGATAGGGGATGGCATGACAACACATATGCCATGCCACACTGGAGGCAAGAAGGCACCATGTGACAGCAAGGCATGAGAAAACACAACCACAATGGCAGTGTGGAGCAGCAGGTCTGCACAGTCCCCACAAACAGCAACAAGACACATGGATGTGCAACAAAACACAACACTGACTTGCCAGTAACACCCTCTGCATACTCACAAGTGACAAAAACAACAAGTAGGAGTCAGACAGAACTGCAAGGACACACCAACACACTGCACAGTGCACAACATATAACTCACACATGGGCATACACCCACATCCACAGGGATGAACAATCAAAACAACATGCACACAACTCCTGGGTAACACATGTGTGTAGTTGACATCGCAGAGGCATGTGCACATCAACACTCCCCACAAACTCACCCCCTTCACACTGCACACTACCTGGCCATCCAAGAGCACAAATGGAAAGTAAGCCATGGGACTAGGATGACTTGCCATTCCAAAATGACCACACACATACACCACTGGGCACAAATATAGGGGGAACACACACACATGATGACCCTGGACAGCCTGCCTGCAATACTGTGTGCAGAAACCCACTCTGTGCTGGCAGTGACCCCCAACCTCACATGTGTACAATATAGCCAACATGAACTAATCAAGTAAATGACTACTGCTAACCATTCGAAATTGAAACCATTGCCATCACAAGTATCTGGGTCAAGAAGAACTAAAGACCATGTCACCCCTGAAAAAAAGAGAGTAAGTGAGCCCAAACATTGACTATGTTGAAGTGCCACACAGACCATGTGGCACAGTTAACCATTTACACACAGCAAAATAACTTTATTCAGATAGGACACTGACAAAATAGACAACAGAAGCAACTGTCTTTATTCATATATTGCACAGATAGGTACCATGAGAAGAGAAGAGCAAGGCACAAGATGCAGAGCATGTCCATGAGAAGCTGCACAGGCAGGGGGCACACAGCAGTGAATGACAAGGCGAGTGGGCAGGACTAAGTAAAGACTGAGTCCATGAGAAGCTGCACAGGCAGGGGGCACACAGCAGTGAACCACCAGGCCAGTGGGCAGGACTAAGTGCAGGCTGAGTCCATGAGAAGCTGCACAGGCAGGGGGCACACAGCAGTGAACGACAAGGCCAATGGGAAGAACTAAGTGCAGACTGAGCCATGAGAAGCTGCACAGGGAAGAGTTCAACACAGCAAAGAGCAACAAGGCCAGTGGCCAGTTCAGGGTGCAAACTGAGTCCATGAGAAGCTGCACAGGCAGGGGACACACAGCAGTGAACGACAAGGCCAGTGGGCAGGACTAAGTGCAGACTGAGTCCATGAGAAGCTGCACAGGCAGGGAGCACACAGCAGTGAACGACAAGGCCAGTGTGCAGGACTAAGTGCAGACTGAGTTCATGAAAAGCCGCACAGGCAGGGGGCACACAGCAGTGAATAACAAGGCCAGTGGGCAGGACAAATTGCAGACTGAGTCCATGAGAAGCTGCACAGGCAGGGGGCACACAGCAGTGATAGACAAGGCCAGTGGGCAGAACAAAGTGCAGACTGAGTCCATAAGAAGCTGCACAGTGAATAGTTCAACACAGCAAAGAGCAACAAGGCCAGTGGCCACTTCAGGGTGCAGAGTATGTCCATGAGAAGCTGCCCAGGGAATTTGTGCAACTGTACCTTTCCATGGTCAGCAACACAGTCAGAGGGGAACAATGTCCTGTACAGGCACACCTATGTGAGAGACAGGTGTGTGAGGGTGACTACCACTCAGACTTGGCTGTCAGGCAGACTGGGAGCTGGCTGTGTCTCGGGGACTGTCGGTGCACTTAACGGGGGAGAGAGCAGAACAGCTGAGGTAGAGCTATCAGTGGCTTGGCAAGCCGGAGGGCTGCTTGGACCAGATGGTGTAGTGGCACGTGGAGGTGGAGACATGCAGATGGGAGAGACAGTGTGGCTGGGAGATTGTGGAGGGGTGCCGTTCCTCTTCTTGGAGATCCTAAATGGCTTGCCTGACTTTGGATCAATGGGAAGTGGTGTGGGCACAACAGGCGCACTCACCACCACAGCTACAGCAGGTGCAGGCGCTGGCAGCCCCTCTGGTGATGTGCTGGACCCAACGGAACGCTTTGCCTGGCTTCGCCTCTGCCCCCCCATCCCCTGTTTACTAGGTGTTACCCCTACAGTGTCCTCTGGCCCCTGCTTCACTTGGCTTGGAATGGGAGTCAAGGTGGTTGGTGATACTGCCTTGGAGCCCTTCCTAGGTGTACCCTTGGCATGCACCAACTCCTTGCTGGGAACAGACACTGTACGATTATCTTTGCGCGATGATTTAGGGGCAGGAGAGTCCTTTGATGGGGATGCCACTGAGGCATGTGTGCCTGAGGTCTGCTGCTTTGCTTTTTGTCCACTGGTGTCACCTGACTGGCTTTTCTCCTTTCCCTCTGGGGTGGCTTTGGTCTTCTGTGGGGATGATGTCTGGGCCCGGGACCACTTGGGTTGCTGCTGTGTGCTTCGTGTGCTGTAACGTGACTTTGATGTATGTGGACCATGGTCACTATCGTCAGACGTGGCCACTGCCAGGGGGGTGGACAAAGGGACCGGAGCTGGACTGTGAGTATGTGCCTGTTGCAGGGCAGACGTCACTGTTGATGACAAAGCCTGGACTGTCCGGTGCAGCCCACCCATGTTGGAAAGTATGCCCACCATGAAAGCAAACACCTGGGCCAATTTCTTGTTGTGGTCAATGAAGGCATTGAAGAGAGCTGTCTGGCTTACCCACATGTGGCGCAAAAGGTCCACAGACTCAGCACTGATGGCAGCATGGGGGGCAGGGGCAGCAATGCCAGGGGTGAAGGACACTCTTCCCCTATTACTGAGGCAGACACGGGCAGCACCAGAGAAAGTGGCTGGGAGGGTGGGCAATGGCTGCTGTGTGGTGGAAGTCAATTCAGAGTCCCCGTTCCCTGTGCCCTCCAACATGGATGCATCCCCACCGGCATCAGATGATGTGGTGCTTTGCGTCTCAGGCTGGGACTCCTCCAGCAGACTCCTGTCCCCCTCTGAGGCGCTGGTGACATCTGTGTTACTGGGCTCCTGGTCAGCTGTTGTGCTAGTTTCACCCCCACTGGTGTCCGTCTACTGTCCCTCCGTAACCACAGGTGATGCTGCATGAGAGAGAGAGAGATGTAGGGTCAGGTCAGTGGCAGCAACAGAAAAACATATGCAAGCAATGCATGACAAAAGTTAACAAATCTACATGTTGCACACCACCCTGTGCAATCACATCGTGCCAACTCACTATATAGACTCAAGCAGTGCGTGGAAACTGGAAACTCAGGCATGAGTGAGCCATGTGATGACCACACAGCACAACACTCTGCTTGTGGCTCTGTTCAAACAGACACACAACTAGTTCTGAGCACACCTACGGACATGATAGGGGCACACTACTTGTTGCCAATGACAGAACTGGATGGAACAGGAGGGGAGAACACAGAACCAGACTACAACATGACAGTCCACAATGGACATTAGTCCATGCCACCCACCATGTTGTACCTTGGGGACAATATAATGCTGCACATAGCTGTAAGATGTGTGGGCCTCCCCAATATGGGTGTATGCAATCGACGCATTGATGTACGCAGTCAGATCGGGCACACTGCCGTTCCCTCCCATGGGATTCCCAAGACTACCCCAATGCAGAAGAAACCTGAAGAGCACAACTCAGAATGTAATGTGAAGGCACAGTATCCAAATCACCTTTGTAAGTACAGGTAGGGCAAATGCATGCCACCGGCACCCAGGCCAGCAGCCACGTACATGCCACTGCATCACACTACCAACATCACATAGGCCAGCATTCGCACAGGCTCTGTACACATGCAGCCACTCCCAACCAAAGTCAGATTCCCCAAATGCTCACCCTTGGCTTGCTGCTGATGCTCCTTCAAACGTGCATCCAGCTCAGGCTGTGTCACCGCCAAGATGAGCCCCATTAGTGGTCTCATGCTGTGCCCTGACAAATGCCCATTGCGAGGAAGCAGCCCCAAGGTCATCTCCGCCACATTCTTTGCCAGCCGGCTGATGTCGTCCCATCTCTTGTGGCAGTGGGTGCGCCGTCGATTTGTGAAACCCCAGAGATTGCACCTACACTGCAATGGCCCTCCACACAGCCTTACGCTGGTGTACCTTGAGTTGCAGGCATGGGAGACAAGAGGGGGAAATGATCATTGACACAGGTTCATGTACCGACATCTATCAGTATTGCAGTGAGATACAAAATCATCACATATCCAATGATAGGTCAATCAGAGACTATAGTACAGCTCACATGGGACACCTGCATGGGAAAAGCTGATATTAAAGCATGCAGGTGTGAGGGGGAACACTGTCCCTGCACATCTCACACATATGCAGGATGCCAGCACTGAAACACCCATATAGCCTGCCCACATCTCCAGTCCATTGTTGGCTTGAGCAACACATACATCACATGTCAACGTATGTTTTGGGGGTGGACTCACTGTGTCCAAGACTGCGCAGTCATCAATGTCCCTGTCCTGTGAATAGTTGAATGTGTCATGGTGGTCACATAGAGGGACATGATCTCACAAATACAAAATGCCATTCACAAGGGAAGTTGTGTGCAAACTACAGTGCTGAGATGGCCCATAGCTGGAGTGCAATGTGAAAAGACTGATTTCATACTCTGTAAGTGAAGTGAGTTGTCCTTGTCTTTGTAGGCGGGGACTGTGCAGGCCAGCTGGACTCATACTGAGATGGACTACAGGGGCACACACAGCCATCCAGCCAAGCAATCACTGTCCTGACTACAGCATGAACAACCTTCTGTGTCACTGTATGTCTGGCAACACAACACAGGTCACTCATACATACATGTGCAGGGAGGGAAAGCTGTGTCATTGGGTACACACACCCTCCCACTGGAGACAGCATGTCAGGCAGTGCATGACACTACCCGACACTCCCAGGTACATGCTGCATCAGTCCAACTACATGTGTTACCCCCCTGCCCTACCCCACCACTGTTGAAGACTTACCACAACATTTAGGGCACCATATAGCCTTGGGTACTGTGTGAGCACCTCGTCCACCAGAACCTCCAGCTCCTCGCTCGTGAAGGGACTGGCACGGATCTTCTCTGTCCTTGCAATCACTGTGGACATGAGACAACAGCGGGGGATTTAGGTGGTGTGGGGTCTCAGGCAGCAGTCCCTGGAGGCAGCAGCAGGTGAGGGGTCTCAGGCAGCAGTCCCTGGAGGCAGCAGCAGTAGGTGAGGGGTCTCAGGCAGCAGTCCCTGGAGGCAGCAGCAGGTGAGGGGTCTCAGGCAGCAGTCCCTGGAGGCAGCAGCAGGTGAGGGGTCTCAGGCAGCAGGCTCTGGGAGCAGTGGCAATGTGAGGCTCACTCCCACACATATATAGCCCCCGGGGGTCGTTTCAAAGGTGCCAAGCTGCAGCAATTGGTGGTCCAGCTCTGCCTCTTTCCAATGACCGCCTCTGCGGTGGCGGAGCACGCCTACCACGATCTTCAAAATTGCATCATATCACCACAATCTTGGCTTCCATTGACTGTAAGGGCAAGCTCCATGGTGGTGACACACCGCAGGGGACCGGTGTGCGCTACTGCGATTTTAGTTGCAGAGCATGCCAACCGCCATTTCCACATGTCTCCATGCCTATGACTACCGCGCTTGTGTGAATGGGGGTGCTAGTGATTCACCGACGGGGCCAGGCGGTAGCTACCGCGATATGGGTGCCATGCATTGACACGAGGCACCGCAATTTGGGTGGCGGAGCATGCCAACCTCCATTTCCACATGTCTCCATGCCTATGACTACCACGCTTGTGTGAATGCGGGTGCTGGTGACACACTGCCGGGGCCAGGCAGTAGCTACCATGATATGGGTGCCATGCATTGACACGAGGCACCACGATTTGGGTGGCGGAGCATGCCAACCACCATTTCCCCATGTCTCCATGCCTATGACTACTGTACTTGTGTGATGGGGGTGCTGGTGACACACCGCCGGGGCCAGGCGGTAGCTACCGCGATATGGGTGGCGGAGCTTGCCAACCGCCATTACCCCATGTCTCCAGGCCTATGACTACTGCACTTGTGTGAATGGGGGTGCTGGTGACACACCGCCAGGCCCAGGCAGTAGCTACCGTGATATGGGTGGTGGAGCATGCTAACCGCCATTTCCCCATGTCTCCATGCCAATGACTACCGCCCTTGTGTGAATGGGGGTGCTGGTGACACACTGCCGGGGCCAGGCAGTAGCTACTGCGATATGGGTGCCATGCATTGACACGAGGCACTGCAATTTGGGTGGTGGAGCATGCCACCGCCATATGGGCATGTCTCCATACCTATGACTACCGCACTTGTGTGAATGGGGGTGCTGGTGGCACAACTCCAGGGCCAGGTGGTAGCTACCGCGATATGGGTGCCATATAATCACAATGTCCATCTGTCAAACATCAACTGGGCACAGTGCCAAGATGGTCAATGGAACATCACCGTGAACACGAGGCCAATCTCCCATTTACTCCACATGCCATGTTTGTGTGTGTGTTTCGTAGATTGGCCTGTACCCACTCACATGCCACTTATGGATTTGATGTTGATGTAGGCAGGACAGTGCTGTTCTGGACTCTACAATGTGTACACATGTCAATGTGTTGAGGTGCAGTGACAATCACAGCGATGCACGTCTCAATGAATGATGAACTATGTTCCATTGCCTCAATGTCTGCTCATGCACACATTCGTCATTCCAGCGCCGACTGGGGTCATTGTATGGTGGAAGTGTGCCAGGTTGTAATGACACATTGAGGTGTGACAGGTACAGCAGCTAGGTATGAGACAGTGGGTTACACATTTGATGGATGCTATTCTCCCAGGCGTGCCCATTTGAAATGTGGCTGTATCCCTATGAGCATTAACATTTACCAAGGTGGTGTTTGAGGAACTTGCCTTGTGTAAGTTGACAGGTGTGGCCTCTGTGCACATGAAGGTGTCCCTACATGTGAGCTGGTCTGTTAGTCAAGGTTGATGTCAGTCATTGTTGTCGTTGTGTCATCCAGAACATGATGTATTGCATTGACACGTGTTCACTATCATCTCCACTAGGAGGAGGCTAAATTTGATTCGTCACTTGACGGTGCTGGAGGACATGGAGGATGTTGCGATCATACGGAAATGCCGCCTGGACAGAGCCACCCTGAAAAATCTTTGGGATCTGTTTGATCCCCACCTGCAGCCCCGCAGGACATATCCAACAGCTTTCACCCCTACTTACAAGGAGATGGCAGCCCTGCATTTTTTTGCCACTGGATCGTTCCAAGAGAAAGTGGCCAGCGCTGGTGGGATGTCACAACCGATGTTCAGCATGTTGCTGCGTGATGTACTGTCAGCCATGATGCTATACAAGGACAGATACATCCATTTCCCCAGGGGTGCTGAATTGCCAGCTGTGAAGGGAGACTTCTATCCCCTTGGACACATCCCCAATGTGGTTGGGGCCATTGATTGCACCCATGTCGGGCTTGTACTACCACAGGCAAGTGAGCACATTTACCGCAATCGCAAGAATTACCACTCCATCAATGTGCAGGTGGTGTGCCTGGCAGATATGACCATCTCGCACGTGTGTGCCAAATTCCCAGGCTTGGCCCATGACTCCTACATCCTGCAGAACAGCATTGTGCCCCAGCTGATGGCTAATCTTCTTCCCGAGCGTGCATGGATTGTGGGTGAGTATGCCTAGTCATGTGGCGTGCTGGGTGTGTGACCTGATGCCCTCAGCCTCTGCGACGTTGCAATGTCTATTTGTGTTTGTCATACCTAGGTGACTCTGCATATCCCAACCGACCCTGGTTGCTGAGCCCACTGCGGAATCCCAGGAATCCTGGCTGAAGTCCGGTACAATGAGGCCCATGGGAGGACACGTTGTGTGGTGGAGTATACTTTTGGTCTGCTCAAGTCATGTTTCCGCTGCCTGGACTAGACCGGAGGTGCACTGGCATACTCACCCAGGAAGGTGTGTCAGATTGTAGTGGCATGCTGCATGCTCCACAACCTAGCCATTCACAAGGAGATTACCCTGCTCCTGGATGATGGTGAGTACCCAAGGGCCCAGCCTGCAAACCAAACCGTGTCCAGTGATGAGGACAGCGGAGAGGAGGATGGTGTTGACTTGCGTGAACAGCTTATCACCCTCTACTTCACTTGACGGTGGATGTCAATGTACAACATATCCATTATCTGCTGATATTGCTGTTGTCGTGAAGGGGCATGTGGTGCTTTGCGTCTCAGGCTGGGACTCCTCCAGCAGACTCCTGTCCCCCTCTGAGGCGCTGGTGACATCTGTGTTACTGGGCTCCTGGTCAGCTGTTGTGCTAGTTTCACCCCCACTGGTGTCCGTCTACTGTCCCTCTGTAACCACAGGTGATGCTGCATGAGAGAGAGAGAGATGTAGGGTCAGGTCAGTGGCAGCACCAGAAAAACATAAGCAAGCAATGCATGACAAAAGTTAACAAATCTACATGTTGCACACCACCCTGTGCAATCACATCGTGCCAACTCACTATATAGACTCAAGCAGTGCGTGGAAACTGGAAACTCAGGCATGAGTGAGCCATGTGATGACCACACAGCACAACACTCTGCTTGTGGCTCTGTTCAAACAGACACACAACTAGTTCTGAGCACACCTACGGACATGATAGGGGCACACTACTTGTTGCCAATGACAGAACTGGATGGAACAGGAGGGGAGAACACAGAACCAGACTACAACATGACAGTCCACAATGGACATTAGTCCATGCCACCCACCATGTTGTACCTTGGGGACAATATAATGCTGCACATAGCTGTAAGATGTGTGGGCCTCCCCAATATGGGTGTATGCAATCGACGCATTGATGTACGCAGTCAGATCGGGCACACTGCCGTTCCCTCCCATGGGATTCCCAAGACTACCCCAATGCAGAAGAAACCTGAAGAGCATAACTCAGAATGTAATGTGAAGGCACAGTATCCAAATCACCTTTGTAAGTACAGGTAGGGCAAATGCATGCCACCGGCACCCAGGCCAGCAGCCACGTACATGCCACTGCATCACACTACCAACATCACATAGGCCAGCATTCGCACAGGCTCTGTACACATGCAGCCACTCCCAACCAAAGTCAGATTCCCCAAATGCTCACCCTTGAATTGCTGCTGATGCTCCTTCAAACGTGCATCCAGCTCAGGCTGTGTCACCGCCAAGATGCGCCCCATTAGTGGTCTCATGCTGTGCAGTGACAAATGCCCATTGCGAGGAAGCAGCCCCAAGGTCATCTCCGCCACATTCTTTGCCAGCCAGCTGATGTCGTCCCATCCCTTGTGGCAGTGGGTGCGCCGTCGATTTGTGAAACCCCAGAGCTTGCACCTACACTGCAATGGCCCTCCACACAGCCTACGCTGGTGTACCTTGAGTTGCAGGCATGGGAGACAAGAGGGGGAAATGATCAGTGACACAGGTTCATGTACCGACATCTATCAGTATTGCAGTGAGATACAAAATCATCACATATCCAATGATAGGTCAATCAGAGACTATAGTACAGCTCACATGGGACACCTGCATGGGAAAAGCTGATATTAAAGCATGCAGGTGTGAGGGGGAACACTGTCCCTGCACATTTCACACACATGCAGGATGCCAGCACTGAAACACCCATATAGCCTGCCCACATCTCCAGTCCATTGTTGGCTTGAGCAACACATACATCACATGTCAACGTATGTTTTGGGGGTGGACTCACTGTGTCCAAGACTGCGCAGTCATCAATGTCCCTGTCCTGTGAATAGTTGAATGTGTCATGGTGGTCACATAGAGGGACATGATCTCACAAATACAAAATGCCATTCACAAGGGAAGTTGTGTGCAAACTACAGTGCTGAGATGGCCCATAGCTGGAGTGCAATGTGAAAAGACTGATTTCATACTCTGTAAGTGAAGTGAGTTGTCCTTGTCTTTGTAGGCGGGGACTGTGCAGGCCAGCTGGACTCACACTGAGATGGACTACAGGGGCACACACAGCCATCCAGCCAAGCAATCACTGTCCTGACTACAGCATGAACAACCTTCTGTGTAACTGTATGTCTGGCAACACAACACAGGTCACTCATACATACATGTGCAGGGAGGGAAAGCTGTGGCATTGGGTACACACACCCTCCCACTGGAGACAGCATGTCAGGCAGTGCATGACACTACCCCACACTCCCGGGCACATGCTGCATCAGTCCAACTACATGTGTTACCCCCCTGCCCTACCCCACCACTGTTGAAGACTTACCACAACATTTAGGGCACCATATAGCCTTGGGTACTGTGTGAGCACCTCGTTCACCAGAACCTCCAGCTCCTCGCTCGTGAAGGGACTGGCACGGATCTTCTCTGTCCTTGCAATCACTGTGGACATGAGACAACAGCAGGGGATTTAGGTGGTGTGGGGTCTCAGGCAGCAGTCCCTGGAGGCAGCAGCAGGTGAGGGGTCTCAGGCAGCAGTCCCTGGAGGCAGCAGCAGGTGAGGGGTCTCAGGCAGCAGTCCCTGGAGGCAGCAGCAGGTGAGGGGTCTCAGGCAGCAGTCCCTGGAGGCAGCAGCAGGTGAGGGGTCTCAGGCAGCAGGCTCTGGGAGCAGTGGCAATGTGAGGCTCACTCCCACACATATATAGCCCCCGGGGGTCGTTTCAAAGGTGCCAAGCTGCAGCAATTGGTGGTCCAGCTCTGCCTCTTTCCAATGACCACCTCTGCAGTGGCGGAGCACGCCTACCACGATCTTCAAAATTGCATCATATCACCACAGTCTTGGCTTCCATTGACCGTAAGGGCAAGCTCCATGGTGGTGACACACCGCAGGGGACCGGTGTGCGCTTCTGCGATTTTAGTGGCAGAGCATGCCAACCGCCATTTCCACATGTCTCCATGCCTATGACTACCGCACTTGTGTGAATGGGGGTGCTGGTGATACACCGACGGGGTCAGGTGGCAGCTACCGCGATATGGGTGCCATGCATTGACACGAGGCACCGCAATTTGGGTGGCGGAGCATGCCAACCTCCATTTCCCCATGTCTCCATGCCTATGACTACCACGCTTGTGTGAATGCGGGTGCTGGTGACACACTGCCGGGGCCAGGCAGTAGCTACCGTGATATGGGTGCCATGCATTGACACGAGGCACCACGATTTGGGTGGCGGAGCATGCCAACCACCATTTCCCCATGTCTCCATGCCTATGACTACTGTACTTGTGTGAATGGGGGTGCTGGTGACACACCGGCACCGCCGGGGCCAGGCGGTAGCTACCGCGATATGGGTGGCGGAGCTTGCCAACCGCCATTACCCCATGTCTCCATGCCTATGACTACCGCACTTGTGTGAATGGGGGTGCTGGTGACACACCGCCAGGCCCAGGCAGTAGCTACCAGGGGTGCTGAATTGCCAGCTGTGAAGGGAGACTTCTATCCCCTTGGACACATCCCCAATGTGGTTGGGGCCATTGATTGCACCCATGTCGGGCTTGTACTACCACAGGCAAGTGAGCACATTTACCGCAATCAAAAGAATTACCACTCCATCAATGTGCAGGTGGTGTGCCTGGCAGATATGACCATCTCGCACGTGTGTGCCAAATTCCCAGGTTTGGCCCATGACTCCTACATCCTGCGGAACAGCATTGTGCCCCAGCTGATGGCTAATCTTCTTCCCGAGTGTGCATGGATTGTGGGTGAGTATGCCTAGTCATGTGGCGTGCTGGGTGTGTGACCTGATGCCCTCAGCCTCTGCGACGTTGCAATGTCTATTTGTGTTTGTCATACCTAGGTGACTCTGCATATCCCAACCGTCCCTGGTTGCTGAGCCCACTGCGGAATCCCAGGAATCCCGGCTGAAGTCCGCTACAATGAGGCCCATGGAAGGACACGTTGTGTGGTGGAGCATACTTTTGGTCTGTTCAAGTCACGTTTCCGCTGCCTGGACAAGACCGGAGGTGCACTGGCATACTCACCCAGGAATGTATGTCAGATTGTAGTGGCATGCTGCATGCTCCACAACCTAGCCATTCGCAAGGAGATTACCCTGCTCCTGGATGATGGTGAGTACCCAAGGGCCCAGCCTGCAAACCAAGCCGTGTCCAGTGATGAGGACAGTGGAGAGGAGGATGGTGTTGACTTGCGTGAACAGCTTATCACCCTCTACTTCACTTGATGGTGGATGTCAATGTACAACATATCCATTATCTGCTGATATTGCTGTTGTCGTGAAGGGGCATGTGAGAATTGTAGCAGCAGCCAGTTGTAGACCCAGTGGTGATTGGAAATGTTTCTGGGACATGTCATTTGGGAACATCAACAGGACATGTATATTGACACTTGTTGGCCATTGTGACATGTGCATGTTGGGTTGTCCTAATGATAGGGGTTGTGTGATGTCTGTGATGCCACACCCAGACCAGTGAAAGTAGTTCTGTTGTGTTTCCCTAGGAGCCTTCGCCTTCTCCTTGCCTACATACAGCCCATGCTCCTGGTACATTGTGATCATGTTGAAGACTGTACATCCTGCAATAAAGATGGAGCAGACACGGCAACATGTGTGGAAGGATATTTTATTTGCAATGGTGAGATGCGAGGGGGGTGTATATTTCCATTCCGGGGTGGGGTGGTGCAGTGAGTTGACAGTTGTGGTAGATGAGATAATCGAGTAGTCAGGTGACTCAGTCCAACAGACAGATGCCATTCACAAAAAGTCAATGCAGTGGTGGAGAGGATTGCCATCATGGCTGGCTCCATGACTAGCGTCTGGCAGGTGCTTGGCCTCCAGATACTCCCAGGGTCTTCTTGGGATGACCCCTTCGTCGTTTGGCAGGGGGGGGCCCTGCTGTAGGACCAGTGGGGTCTGAGGAATCACCCCTCTCTGTGGGCGCAGGGGAGGATGGTGAACTGTCATTGTGCAGCCCACCGAGGGAGGTGGAGGTGTTGTCTGTGGCGCATGCCTGTCCCTCAGTACCACCACTTGCTGGCCCAAGAGGTCCACGATTTGTCCCACGCGGGTGTTGATGGACCTCATCAGCAGGATGAGCTCATGCAACAATTCGTCCGACCGGCCCGTTCGTTCCTGGGCCTGTTCGTATGCGCCCAGGACTCTGGTGATGTGTTCCAGGGAGTGGGTCCCAGCCTCTTGGTGTCCCTGGGTGAGCCTGCCCCTCCCACCTGCCCTGCTGCCACGGACCTGTCGCCTCACCACTGTGGGCACCCGCATCCTCTCCCTGCCCTCCTCTGTCGGTGGTGTGTGCTGGTCATCCTCTGGGACAGGGAGGGTGTTGCAGGCAGCACTGGTGGTAGTGGTGGTGGCGGTGGCCACACAGGCCGTGACAGCAGGGGTCTGCTGTGAAGTTGTTGTTGGCGCAGATGTGGTGGGGGGTGACGATGGGGTCCTGGGACCTGTTGCTCCCTGGCACACGAGATGGGCCGGCCTCAAGCTCATCGTCCATGGAATCCTGGGAGTCAACATCCGAGAGTCCATGTACTGGGGGGGGAGACTGGCTTTGCAGGTTCCTGTTGTTGTCCTCTGCAGTGAGTTCTTGGTCACCTGTGGGTCAGATGGGAAACGGTCATTGTAGTGCATGCAGCAAGATTTGTGTTAGCTGTTTGTCATTCACTTTTTGTACACTGCACAATAGACAGATCATCATATTGTTGACTATGTGCACTACTGTGCTTCCTGACATGATGCAGTGGTACAGGCAATACTTGTCCATGGTGTGAGGTGTCAAGGCATACCATGCTACCCATGCACAATTAAGGATTTCAGGGACTTGTTGCCATCTAGGGCCTGGCACAACATGTGTTTAATTGAAAACTCATTGTTTATTTGTCTGACCTGGCAGACATCACTTCTGGCCATGGACTGGCCATTGTCATCTCCTGCATCCCTTTGTCCGGTCATGTGCATATCTTGATTTGTGCCACCACACATGCTTTCATATTTTTCGAATGGTCCTTGTTTCACTTGCCCCATGGCGATGATCATGTAACTAGGTGCTGTGCATGATTGTGCCCTGACTTTCTTCTACTTGTGCATTGGTGTGTCAAACTTTGGTAGCTGTGACAGTTTCCTTAGCTTACCTGTGTGCACACTGTGCTTGTCAAAGTGGTAGGTATGCCTCTTTGTGCAATGAGAGGGCTGGTGTTGTCATATGGCACCATTTAATTTGTGGCAAATATACATTTGCTTGGTGTACTGCAATGGCTTCCAACTGCTTCTGGGTGGGGGAGTGCTCCATCCTGCTCAGGTGTGGGACAGAGGGAATGTTGGGAGTAGTAGTGCAGGCCACCCAGCCACAAACACCCTCACTGTGAAGATGGCTACCTACCTGTGAGTTTGATGTGGGTTGTGTAATGGCTGACACATGCTTTTGGGTGGGGTGGTGGGAGGGATCCATCTTAGTGGGCTGTGGGACAGGGGGCATGGTGGGAGTAGTGGTGCAGGCCCCCCCAGACACCCTCCCAGGGAAGATGGCTCCCTACCTGTGAGTTTGATGTGGGTTGTGTAATGGCTGACACATGCTTCTGGGTAGGGTGGTGGGAGGGATCCATCTTGGTAGGCTGTGGGACAGGGGGCGGCATGGTGGGAGTAGTGGTGCAGGCCCCCCAGACACCCTCCCAGGGAAGATGGCTACCTACCTGTGAGTTTGATGCGGGTTGTCTAATGGCTGACACATGCTTCTGGGGGGGTGGTGGGTGGGATCAATCTTGGTAGGCTGTGGGACAGGGGTATGGTGGGAGTAGTGGTTGCAGGCACCCCACCCCCAGACACCCTCCCAGGGAAGATGGCTACCTACCTGTGAGTTTGATGTGGGTTGTCTAATGGCTGACACATGCTTCTGGGTGGGGTGGTGGGTGGGATCCATCTTGGTAGGCTGTGGGACGGGGGCATGGTGGGAGTAGTGGTGCAGGCCCCCTCCAGACACCCTCCTATGGAAGATGGCTACCTACCTGTGAGTTTGATGTGGGTTCCGCCGTGAATATGACCGCCGCGGACGGATTTTGGCCATCTCTGCCTGCTACGGGCACTTTTTCTTGGCCTCATTCCGCCGCGGTCTGATTTTTTGGCGGTTGATCCTAATTTGGCCGCCGGTTTTCCACGGTGCAGGCAGGCGGTTGTTTTTCGCTTCCCTGGTGTTCAGGGTGGTTTTCCGGCCACCATCCTAATGGGCCCCGATGTCTCTTAAAATTCCAAAAATGTACATTTAAAAGGTCAATAAAATATAAATGTAGGTTACCTAAAATGAGGTTCCTTACATTAGGTGAAGTTACTTAAGTCAAATGGGAACCAAGCTTACCTACTTCATCACCGGGAGGCCGAGAAGGAGGTCTGTAGCAAATACATAAGGGTCCATTAGGATGGTGGGTGGAAAACCACCCCGCCCACCATGGTAGTGCAAATCAACCGCCCGCCGGGACTGCGGAAAAAAAAGAGGTACAATTAGGAACAACCGCCCCAAAAAAATGATCGCGTTGGAACTTGGCAAAGAAAAAACGCCTGTAACGGGCGGAGAAGGACAAAACCCGACCGCCGCGGTTGGATTTGCAGTGGAAAATCACCAAACTGCCGCCATCACAGCAGAGACACTGCACGGAAAATTAAGATATACCCGATGTGAACGTGGTACGTTCCGCTGTTTCCGACCGCCGTGGTCGGCATCAGTGATGAATGGAAGAGCTGCAGCAAAGCCACTGTTGCGGACGCTCCGTGACAAATATGGCGGTCGACAGAAAAAACCCACAAGAAGGCCACAAAGTGCACACAGCAAACTAGCCATGCACCCAAAAACACATAACACACCCCAATGACACAAAAACACGGCAACTACAAAAATACAAATCCCAGGACAACCCACACAACACACCTGATAGCAATACCCGATTTGGACACACCCACATAGCTGAGTATAAAACCAGACTCTTCCCTGACCACGATCGTTTGCAATACTCCACAACTGAAGGGCCCAACACCAAAGCACAAAGGAGAGGCAAATCAATATACCATCACTACTCACACCACACACAGCACCACCACCACTTCCACACCTGCACCTCTAACCCCTCTGCACATCATCACCACTAGGCCTGGGCTAAAATTTCGTTCCGTTCGCGGAAATTGCGATAATTTGACATTTTCGCGTTCCGCTGAAAGCGCGAAAATGTCAAAATTTCCGCATTCCGCAGCTTAGCGATAATTTGGTTTTTGCTCGCACTGTAAAATAATACATTTTCGCGCGCACGATCGCCTTACCTGAATCCCTGCGTTCGCCGACAAGTTTTCTTGATCCGGTCGCCTTCTCCATGAGATGTTGTAGTGTTTTTAGCCATTTGTGCTGTCTCGCGACAGTTCGCGCCCGCAGTGACGTCATGCGTCGCGCGATCACGTCTTTCTTCTCGCGATCATGCACCGCGAGACAACTGAAAACAAGATGGCTGCGCCGGCGAGCAACCACCTGGGTAAGTTGGCGAGCTGCAACCATGCAGAAAATCTCGCGAACATGCAGGAAAAAAACTTCTGCATCTTCGCGATATTTCCGCGTGTTTGCGATAATTTTTAACATTTTCGCGATAATTCGCGAAAGTGGATTTCGCAAATTCCGCCCACCCCTAATCACCACCCCAATACTTACACCCCTACACCTATAACCCCTTTGCACATCACACACCAGGGCAACACAGAAAAAGCCCGAATTCACAGAGAGTGAGTTGACAGTCATGGTAGATGAGATATTAAGAGTAGAACCACAAGTGTTTGTTACCCTGGTCCAACAGACACCCTTAGCCACAAGAGCACAAATGTGGACAAGGATAGTCGATAAGACTGCTATGTACTGACTTGCACAACTACAAAGGTACACCTCCTAGGCCCAATTCCATCCATCAGCACCACAATACCCAACCCAGGTCTCACAGATGGTACATACACTCCATCTGAATCACCCCAAAGGGAGCCAGCAACATTCCCAGGGTTGCATGTGTACAGGCAGCCAGCACCACTAGTCCCACCAGGCCCCCTTGTTCCACAGCTCAGCAAGATGGAGCACTCCCCCCCAGCCGGAATCATGTGGCAGCCATCACATTACCTTATCAAAATAACAGGTAGGTAGCCATCTTAACAGGGAGGGGTGTCTGTGGGTGGGAGGCCAGCACTACAACTCCCAACAGCCCCCCATGTCCCACAGTTCAGAAGCATGGAACACTCCCCCCAGTCAGAAGCATGTGGCAGCCATTGTATCACAACAACCAAACTTACAGGTAGGTAGCCATCTTCCCAGGAAGGGGTGTTTGTGGGTGGGAAGCCTGCACTACAACTCCCACCATGCCCCCTGTCCCACCCCTGAGCAGGATGTAGCACTCCCCCACCCCCTCCCAGAAGCTTGTCTCAGCCATTGTATCACAACAACCACATTTACAGGTAGGTAGACCTCTTCCCTGGGAGGGCTATTTGTGGGTGGGAAGCCTGCACTACAACTCATACCATGCCCCCCTGTCCCACCCCTGAGCAGGATGTAGCACTCCACACCCACCCAGAAGCATTTGGAAGCCATTGAATTGTTCACACTCACCCAACAGGTGGGTAGACCTCTTCCCTGGGAGGGCTGTCTGTGGATGGGAGGCCTGCCCAACAACTCACACCAGGCACCCTTGTTCCCCAGACCATCAAGTTGTAGCACTCCCTCCCACCCAGATGCATGTGTCAGCCATTTCACTCTCCACTACAAACTAACAGGTAGTCAGACATATTATGCTTTCTTGTCCCAGCTCTGAGCAGGATGGAAGCCTGCACCACACACACACACACAGATGTGTCACAAATCCCACCCTAATGTAAAAACATAACAGACAAGTAGCCAATACATGCACCCAGCCATTCCTCTCAGAAAGCTTGGAGCCATATGACAACACCAGCCCTCTCATCGCACAAACATACACACAAATACCATTGCCACTCACAGTGTGCAGACAGGTAAGCAAATTAAAGTTTCACAGCAACGAAAGTGTGACACACCAATTAACATGCCCGTTGGGTGATAGTTGTGCTTTATAAGTTCCATATACAATACAATACAATACAATACAATACAATACAATACAATACAACATGCTGAAGAAAGTCTGTGCACAATCATGCACAGCACTGAATGCCATGTGTAAGTGCCATGGGGCCAGAGCAACAAGGACCATATGAAAAAAAAGAAAGCATGGTTGGTGTTACAAACACAGATATACACATGACATGATAAAGGTATGCATGAGATGACAATGGCCAGTAAATGCCCAGATGTAACTTCTGCCTGGACATAGTAATCAACAAAGCGGCTTCACAGGAAATCATTTTTTTTGTGCCAGTCCCTAGATTGCAACATGTCCCTGTAATCACAAAATTGGCATGTGGCGCATGGAATATTTTGACACCTCTCACCATGGACAAGTAATGCATGTACCTCAACATCATTAAAGGAGGCACAGAAGTACGCATACAAACAATATGATGATTAGTCAACTGTATGGTGTACATACAGTGAATAATACACAGATAACACAAAGCTTGTGGTGTGCACTACAATGACCATTTCCCATCTGATCCCCCGGTGACCAAGAACTGACTGCAGAGGACAACACCAGCACCCTGTAGAGCCAGTCTCCCCCCCAGAATATGGACTCTCGGATGTTGAATCCCGGGATTAAGAGGACCAGGAGCTCAGAGCCGGCCCATCTGATGTGCCAGGGCACAACTGTCCCAGGACAACATTGTCCCCTGCCACATCTGCAGCAACACCAACCTCACTGCAGACCCCTGCTGTTATGGCCTGTGTGTCCTCTGCCGCCACCACCACCACCAGTGCTGCTTGCAACACTCTCCCTGTTCCAGAGGATGACCACCCCACCCCACCAACTGAGGAGGGCAGGGAGAGGTTGCAGATGCCTATAGTGGTAAGGCAACAGGTCCGTGGCAGCAGGGCAGGTGGGAGGGGCAGGGTCACTCACAGACAACCAGAGCCTGGGACCCAAGCCCTAGACAACATTAACAGAGTAATTGGGGCCTATGAACAGGTCCAGGGACGAACAGGCCGGTCTGAAGACGTTTTTCGCGAGCTCATCCTGCTGATGATGTCCATCGAGTAAGCGAAAGACACACAATTGATGGACGGAATGCAGAACAAATCAAAACATTCATCCCCAGTCAAGAGATCTGGGGGTGAACAAGATTGTCCCTCCCTACCAGAGTGGGGATGACATCCACAAATGGATTACTGCACTGGAAAGGGCTTGTAAAGTACAGAGGGTCCCTCAGGAGCAGTTGGCAGCAATCTTGTGGCTCTCCTTTGCAGACAAAGGTAGAGATAAGCTCCTCACTGTAAGAGAAGAGGATGCTGATGCTTACCAAAGGTTGAAGAGTGCCCTGATTGAAGGGTTTGGCCTAACCACTGAACAACATAGGTTAAAGTTCAGAGATACCCAAAAGGAACAGAATCAAGGCTGGGTGGACTTTGTAGATTTTGCTACTAAGGCTCTGGATGGCTGGTTACTTGGCAGCAAAGTGCATGACTTTTTAGGATTGTGCAATTTGATTATGAGGGAGCAGATCCTTAATAATTGTCAAAAACAGCTTTTACACCAGTACCTGGTGGACTCTTATCTGACCTCTCCCCAAGAATTGGGAAAGAAGGCAGACAAATGGGTCAGAACCAGTGTGAGGCCTAAGAATCAGGGTGGTGACCAGAAGAAAGATTCTACCAAGTACCAAGAGAAAGGTGGGGATAAATCTAAAAACAAGTCCCGTAGAGGGCCGCAAAAGTCCTCTTCTGGGGGTGGGTCCCAAACACCTTTGTCTCCTGAAAAGAAACCATATTGCCATGTTTGTAAAAAGCCTGGCCACTGGAAAGCTGATCCCAGTTGCCACAAGATTGGCAATACAGAAAATGTTTCTCCAACTAATACTACTACCCATCCTGGTTCTACTAGTAGTAATCCCCCAGGCGGTAGTGTTGCACTCAAAATGTTAGGTGCATTCTCATGGGGAACAGAGGTGGGCCCTAATTTAGAAAGGTCCCCCTCACAGGCCTCCTCAGTCTGTGATGGTGGCATGGGATTTGCCACTTTTACTATGAGTCCCAATACTTTGGGCAAGAACAGACAGGAGCCCTTAATCAATGGTCAAAAAGCTTTGGCATTCTGGGACACAGGGGCTAGTGTCACCATGGTGACAGGAAAACTAGTCCCCCCTCAACAGCTTTTACCTGAGTTCAAGTACCAGGTAACCAACATAGATGGTATCAGGACAGATCATCCCATGACCATAGTCAATCTCAGCTGGGGAGGGGTCAATGGCCCAAAGAGAGCGGCAGTGTCCCCAAACTTGCCTGTAGATTGCCTGTTGGGCAATGATCTGGAGATTTCAGCATGGGCTGAAGTCAAATACCAGACCCATTTGAGAATGGTAGGCCTCCCTGAGAGAGTTGGTGGGGCTGTTATAGCCACAGCCCAACCCCAGGGAATTTTTGGAGTGATGGAGCCTGAAAGAATGGCCCACACTCCTCCACAAGAGAGCACAAAGGTTGAAGAAAAGTCTTCTTCCCCCCAGACTGTAGGTAAGGGTCAGCCTCCTCAGGGAACTGGTCCTACCCCTAGTGAAGGAACTGCCCCAGAGGTAGTCAGGCCTGTCCTGGCAAAACCTCTGATGGCAGGGGACCCTTCCAAGGTGGCACCCAGTCTGGAGCAGGTAATCTGCCGTTCTCTACCCTGCCTCAGTCAGCCCAGGGCTGCAGAGGTCAGGGGGATCAGTGGACCCCACAGGGCCCACTGTCCAGAGAAACCCCCCCATCAGCAGATTAGGGGCACCCCGTCTAGTAGTCCTAGCCAGGTGAAATATCCTCAACCCCCTGAGGGATCCCCCATACCTTTGTGTAGGGACCTCGCCCAGAAGGACTCTGTTGGGCAAGTGCAAACCTAGGGCCAAAAGGTTCCAAACCTGCCATGTCCCTCCAGTGTTCCACCAAAAGGGACCCAACCCCCAGCTGTAGGCAGCCAAAGGTTGACCCTTAGAGCAAAGTGCAACTCAGTCATGGAAAGAAAGGCATCCATGGTGACCAGTGATCTGAGGAAGCTGAGACCAACTTTATTAGGGCCTCACTTCCCTACTCAAACACCTCACCAGCCTTTTACTTTACCAAAACAAACCACAGGTAGTAATTCCCCATGGTGGAGACCCTCTCATACCCTTAAGGTGAGGGATAGCTTAGTGGACCATAAAATAGGGGGTAACCATGATAGTGCAGGTACTTCCTTACATGGCCACTTAGTCAATAAAGGCTCAAATGGGCAAGGTTAGCCTTATCTCCTTTCGTTTGGGGGGGGAGGGGGGTTATGTAGGAAGGTGGAATCTGACTACATGGTTGCCCCTATTTTTTCTGCTATTCAGGTCCCCAGCCTATCTGCTTTCTCTTCTAAACTGATTCCTAGTACCTTAGGTACACCACAGATTGGATTCTGGGGTGCCCTTATAAGTCCCTAGTGTATGGTATACTATGTATCCAGGGCATAGGTACACCAGAGGCCTACCAGGGGCTGCAACATATATTATGCCACCCCTGGGAAGCACTCCAAAATGACACCACAGGTCTGCTACTGCAGCCTGAGTAAGATGGTGCATGCACCCCTTACTGAGATATAGGTTCCCTATATCTCACCCTATCACTGCACATGTAAACCTACCAGTCACCCCCATGGCAGGCCTTATCAACCCTGAAGGCAGGGTGCTTGGTTTTATGTGAGAGGGTGCCCATGCATTAGCAGAGCCCCTCTGCAGCCTTCAGAATCTATTCTCTGTGGCTGCCTGTGATGCAGCCTAACCCTATACTCTTAAGTGCATCATAACCAAATGGTAAATGCTAACTTTGGACTGGCTGCACGGAAACATGTCGTATTTGGTGTTAAACACCTTGGAATCATATCTCCACACCAGTAACTGGTGTGGGAGTATGATCCCACCCTTCTAGAGGGAGAGACATGACAGCACCGGTATACCCAGTACCAGCTAACAGAGCCCTGGCATCACAAAATGGATGCTGCCAGCCACAGACACGGGTCTGGCCTCCTTCTGCTGACCGAAACTCCAGCAGGGGAGGCCTGGACAATAGGTTTCCTGTCACAGGGAGGTGTTACCACCTCCCAGACAGGCCTTAGTGGATTAGGGCTGGGTGGGAGCACTCCAGCAGTGCTTTGAAGTCTGCACTGGGGGCACATTTGGTGTCCCTGTGCATAGTCCAGCTCAAACCGGTTGCAGGGGCTTCCAGCCCCTGCTCTGGTGCAAAACTGGACAAAGGAAATGGGTGTAGCCACCTCTCTTTCCTGACCCTCCCATAAGTGGGTCCCCAGAGTATGTCCAACTCCTTCCATGGGTATGAGAAAGGAACCCCTGGCTACAGGAATTTAGATCACACCAGGACGAAACTCTGCTACAAAAATCACGGCACTTCAATGATGTACACAACTAGATGACTGAAGAATCTCCCTTAGAGTAAAGGAGTTACTCCCCTGGCAGGCACCAAAGACGTATCTGTCCGGTCTGCATCTCCGAAGCACCCGCCGGACGCCGAAGACTTTGCAACACAGAAGGTGGGTTTCCAGACTTCCCAGAGGCTGACCCGAGTCCCCAACAAAGCTGAGACTCATAGTCCTCGTGGGTACCGTGGAAAAGGTACCCCTGGACACAGTGCACATCTGCAAATGCATCAGTTCTCGACGTCCTTTGAGGCTGTGCTTTGGATTACTTGTAGCCCAGACCCCGACCACCTTTTACACCAAAGATTGCTGGCCTACACTCCACGAGTGTTCTGTGAGCCCGCTCTTTGTGTTTTCGCTCGAGGTACCTTTGCTGTCATGGTCCGTTGACTGGTGGATCCCTGTGAAGGCAACTCTTACTTTAATTGGGCTTCCCTGGTTGCCCCAGATGTGCCCTGACTCTCCATTGCTTGGGGAGTCCCCAGGATATTACTGGTCTGCACCAAAACATCTTTTCTCTTCCTGTGTGGGTTGCTGTTGCCAAGGCTTGTTGTGTCCAATCCGGGCACCGATGCTGCAGCACTCGACATCCTTTGAGGGACAGCTTGAATCCAGCCCCTGGTTGTCCTCGAAGCCTCCTGGTCCTCGTGGCTGAAGAGTCACGCTTCCCCTCTTCGCACCTGAAACACCCGATATCGGTGGGCATTCGTCTATTGTGCCCCTGGTCACTGGCAAGTGACCCAGACTCTGTCCCCTTTGCTTTCAGGTTCTTCACATCTTCAATCCAGGCTTGGATCTCTTTGGACACTTCTCCTCTTCCCAGCATCAGCACTTTTCAGTCTCCTGCCACTGAAAACGACGGCACAACCCGACACCATTTGACACCTATGCACCCGGCTTCCCTGGGTAACATGAGTACTCCGGTGCTCCCGTGGGTGCTGGCCCTAGAAACGTCTAAGTCCAAAAGGGTTTGTTCATAGTCCACTCCTAAGTGTCCTTAAAGTTTAAAATTCTAACCGCGACTTTCCCCATAGAAGCTAACAGGAGTCCACGGCTGTGTTCTCACACTGCACACGTCCCCCGTGTGTCCCCTGTATCACTACCTTGGGTGGTTCTTTGGGGTCCCAGCGATTCTACAGGCTCTAGGCCTTGTGTCTAGTCAAGTCGTGGTTCTTATACCACTTTCTTAATATATGGTTTGGTTCGCCCCTAGGGCCTATCGTATATTGTGCTAATTTACTGTGATATTTGAAGTGTAACATATGTGCTTTTACCTCTAGCCTCAAAAAGAGACTAGTAGGGTGAGTTTAGGAATAAATATATATATTTTATATATATACCTGGTGTGGTCTCCTTTCATTTAGCCACTCAAGAGATTATAGACTGGTAAAATAACTACTGCTTTACATTCCTTCAAGACTTAGCCTGAAGGCTGCTCTCCATAGCTGCCACTAGGATAGCTTTCAAATAATGTAGTCTTTAACCTATCATCAATAAGGGGTTGTTTGACTGGTGCAAGGTGCCAATTATAGCCAGTGGACAGCATACACCAGGCCAACTTCTCACATGCACCAGTAAGAAGGGAAGAGTGTCCTTCATCCCAGGCACCGCTGCCTCTGCCCCTGTACCCCCTGCTGCCATCAGTGCTGAGTCTGTGGACCTTTTGCACCAGCTGTGTGTGGGCCAGACAGCTCTCCTCAATGCCTTCATAGACCACAACAAAAAGTTGACACAGGTGGTTGCTTTCATGGAGGGCAAACATTCAGACGTGGGTGGGCTACACTGGACTGTCCAGTCTTTGTCCTCCTCAGTGACGGCAGCCCTTCAACTGGCACAATCTCGGAGTCGAGCTCCAGTCCCATTGTCCACCCCCCTGCCAGTGGCCACATCTGACGATCAAGGTCAAGATACAGCACACACAGCACACATCAGCAGCAGCCCAAGCGGTCCAGGGCGGAATCACCATCCCCACAGAAAAGTAAAGCCACCTCAGAAGGCAAAGACAAAAGCCCATCCGGCAACACGAAGGGCCACAAAGCCAAAAAGCAGACCTCAGGGTCACATGCCCCAGAGGCATCCCCAGCCAAGGACTCTCCTTTCCCAAAAGCGTCTTGCAGAGACAAGCAGACAGTTTCCGTGCCCACTGAGAAGGTGTTGCCTGCCACTTAGAGTACACATAAGAATAGCTCCAAGGCAGATTCACCCACAACCTAGACTCCCATCCAAAACCCAGTGAAGCAGGGGAAGGAGGGCACTGTAGGGGGAACACCTGGTAAACAGGGGATGGAGGTGCTAAGGTAAGGCCAGGCCAAGAGAAATGCAGGATCCAGCATGTCCCCAGAGGGTGGGCCACCATCTGCACTTGAGGCAGCTTTGGTGGTGAGTGTTCCTGTTGTGTCCACACCACTTCCCATTAATCCCAAGACAGGGAAGCCATTTCGAGTCCCCAAGAAGTTTCCCACCCACACTGTGTCTCACGGCAGCATGACTCCACCTCCTCGTGCCACTACACCACCTGGTCCAAGCAGCCCTCTGGCTTCTCAAGCCACTGATGCCTCTATGTCAGCTGGGCCTCTCTCTCTCTCTCCCCCGGCCAGGCCTCCAACTGTCCCTGACACACAGCCAGCTCCCAGTCCGATTGACAGCCAAGTTTGAGTGGTAGTCACCATCACACACCTGTCTCTCCTGCAGCGGTGGCTCTACTGCCCATTCTTACCCCCTGACTGTGTTGCTGATCATAGCAGGGTACAGTCGTACACATTCCCTGTGCAGATTCTCATGGGCCCACTCTGCCCTTTGTGCTGGCCATTGGCCTTGTTGTTCACTGCTGTTTGCCCCTTGCCTGTGCAGCTTCTCATGGACTCACTCTGCACATTGGACTGGCTGGCCACTGGCCTTGTTGTTCACTCCTGTTTGCATGGACTCACTCTGCACATTGGACTAACCACTGGCCTTGTTGTTCACTCCTGTTTGCCCCTTGCCTGGGCAGCTTCTCAGGGACTCACTCTGCACATTGGACTGGCCACTGGCCTTGTTGTTCATTCCTGTTTGCCCCTTGCCTGCACAGCTTCTCATGGACTCACTCTGCACATTGAACTGGCCACTGGCCTTGTTGTTCACTCCTGTTTACCCCTTGTCTGTGCAGCTTCTCATGGACTCACTCTGCACATTGGACTGGACACTGGCCTTGTTGTTCACTCCTGTTTGCCCCTTGCCTGTGCAGCTTCCCATGGACTCACTCTGCACATTGGACTGGCCACTGGCTGTGTTGTTCACTGCTGGTTACCCCTTGCCTGTTCAGCTTCTCATGTAAATACTCTGCACTTTGTGCTGGCCACTGGCCTTGCTGTTGTCTAATAATGGTGCCTATCTGTGCAATATGTGAATAAAGACAGTTGCTCCTGTTGTCTGTTTTGTCAGTGTCCTCACTGATTAAAGTTTTTTCTTTGTGTGTATGGTTTACTGTGCCACATGCTCTGTATGGCACTTAAACATTGCAAATGGCTTCTCTCACTTTTTCTAGTTTTTACAGGGGTGACAGGGACTTCAGTTCTTCATGACTCTGATGTTTGTGGGTGCAATGATGGTGATTTTATTTTAAATACTGTTGTCATTATCATACTTTGTTCATGTTAGCTATATTGTACTCATATCTGGTTTGGAGGCAGTGCCAGCAGAGAGTGGGATTCTATCCACAGGATTGCAGGCAGGCTGGCCAGGGTCAGCATCTATGTGTGATCTTACTTTACATGTTCCTCAGCAGTGTATAGTCATCTTGTGATAGTCAGTCATCCTAGTCACATGGGTTACTTTCAATGTGTGCACTTGGGTGGTCTAGAAATGTGTAGTGTGAAGGGGGTTGATTTGTCGGATGTGTTGATGTGTGTGTGCCCCTGCAATGTCAACTACACACGTGTCACCCAGGAGTAGAGTGCCTGTTTGTGTGATTGTTCAGCCCTGTGCTTGTAATTGTGTGCACATATGTGTGTTTTAAGTTGTACACTATGCCGTGTGTTGTTGTTTCCTTGCAGTTATGGCTGACTCCTACTTGTTGGTATTGGCAATTGTGATTATGCAGACTATTCGACTGGCAAGTCAGTGTTGTGTTTTGTTGATCATCCATGTGTCTTGATGCTGTTTGCGGTCACTGTGCAAACCTGCTCAGCCACACTGCCGTTGTGGGTGTGTTTTCTCATACATTGCTGTCACATGGGGCTTTACTGCCTCCAGTATGGCATGTGGGATGTGGTGTCATACCATCCCCTATCTGTGCTTCAGATGCCTAGCCATTGTGGGTCTGCACTCCATCTATTTGTGTATGGTAGACTCCTGCCATGTCCACTACTGACATACACACCACTTCACTTTCATGTCAGCTGTCCCCTTGGGTTGCCTGTGTGTGTGCCTCCCCATCACTTTATTTTTGACACTGTGCTTTGTGGTGCAGATCTTTGCGCAGGTGCAATGTGCCACTCAGGACATTTTTCCACATGGTTATATGTGATTCTCTTGTAGTGTTTAGCGGTCATGGTTGTTCATATGCAGTTCAACTGTTTGTGCTGCACAGTCCACTGGTCAGGTTGTTTCCACTTTGATGTCCCAAACTTGTGCATCTGTGGGTGTTGGGTTAGGTGTATGTGTGTTTGCTGAGGTACTGCTTCACTTTCTGAGTGTGGTATTGTCTGTGTGATGTTTTGGTTGTTGTTGTGGGTGTTCATGGTGTGTCACTCATATCTGTGTGTGACTGGTATGTTTGGTGTGCACACACTGCTTGGTGTGCATGCAGTGTTGTGGGTGTATGTTGCCTTGTCCTTGCCTGGTGGGCATCCCCTGATGTCCTGCTGTGTTTGGGGTGTGTTGTCCCTTACAGCTGACAGGTGCTCTGTGTGTGGTGTACTATTTTCATGTCAGTGTGTTTTTGTTGTTGGTGTGGTGTGTTTCATTCAGATGTGTGTTGCCGGTGTGGTGTGCCTTACTTGTACGTCTGTCACATGAACTTAGGTCTATTCTAGTTCCTGTGCTTGTGTTAGGTGTGTCATTGGTGTTTTTTCCTCTCATAATTGAGCTGTTGCTTGTCATTCTTGTGCATGTACAGGCATGTGGTACACTATGACACCATGTTGACTTGATGGGTGGTGTGGTATGTCTGTATGTGTATCATTGTAGGCCCATTTGTCCCAGTTGGTGTCCATGATTGTTTTGTGATGGTGCACTTCTTGTCTGTGTTGTAGTATGTTGTCTGTGCTTTGTTCCTGACTGATGGGGTTGTGCACTCCTGTTCTGTCTGTGCTCCCATTGCCCTTCCACAGTTTTGCTGCACAGGCCATGTCTGGTCTTGTTGTGGTTCTGAGTGTTTTTTTGTTGTGTTGTGTGTTTGGCTGTTGTTTTTGTGCAGACATTGGTTCTGGCATCCCTGTGTGTGTGTGATGTTTGTGGATACCCCCCAAGGAGTGTGATTGTTTGTCTGTGTAATGAGTGGACATTGTTGACACCCTTCTGTGTGTCTAACACTGGTGTTGTGTGTTGCAGTTGTGATGGGGCGGTTGTTTGTAGATTCATACATGTGTTTGACAGTAATGGAGTGTTGCAATGGGCCCTGTGTGTTGTGCTGCGGACATACTCCTGTCAAGTAGGTAATTGGATACAGAGATGTTGCTCTTCACTGTTTGACTTCATACCTTTCCTTTCATCCCTGTGCCTATACATGGATCACCTTGCTGTCTCCCCGAGTTGTTGCACTGAGGTGACTGTGGTTTGACTTCACTCACTGTGCCAGCCATGTGTGATTTGATGGGCTAAGGGTGTTCTTATGTTTCTTGTCTTGCATGTGATGTACACATGATTGGTAGTTAGCTCCTTGTCCTTCAATTTGTGTGCACCTCACTTTACCTTTCCTATATGTTGTACTCCATTGCTGCTGGCATGTGGTCTGTGTGTGTGGCTGTGTGTCAGTGTGGGTTATGTCAGTGTGACTTGGCAGGCTGTGTGTCCAGTGAAGTGTTGTTCATTATTTGTGTGTGTGTGTTCATTTAGTGCTGTGACTCAGTTTTCTAGCCATGTGTGTGGTGTTGTTGTGGTGTGTGGGTTGCCCTGTCCCTGTGCTTCTGTGCTGTGTGTTCCTCTGCAGCCACACCCGCTGGGGCTGTCTCCCTAGTTGTTTGGCATGTGGTGCAGGGTGTGGGTTCACCTGGCTTGTTTTAATGCACGGGGGAGCACAGGAGGGGCACAGGCGGGGCACATGGCATGTCCCTTCATGTTTGAGGGGAGGTCCTAGTGTGTGGAGGATGGAGGTGTGGCCCTATGATCTTTGTTCACTGCCCTTGCCTGGCACAGGCCCTGCCTTCTGCCCTGCCTTCTGCAATGTGCGCATGTTTTCCTGCATCTTCACCGCAGCGGTGACGTGTCCGGGACATTGCATCAATATCGCGGTAGATGGGTGTCCTGGATGCAGAGGGGTGATTTGGTGACAGGTAGGACAGGTGTGGGTACACTTGTGGATGTGTTCATGTCCCCACCAGGGTGTCTGGTGTGGACAGGAACCCTGTATCAGCCCATGAGTTGTGTGTTGTGGTTGTGTGTGGAGTTGTATAATTGCATACCTGAGGCATTGTCCGCGATGGTCCATAACTTCCTGGTAGTGTATCACTTACAGCACCGAGCAGACGTGTAAAGCTGGTGCCATTGCGGTCGGGACCGGGTGGAAGGGACCGGGGCTCTGGTTTTGTGCTCCACTGTCGAGCTTCCACCGTCTCTGGTAGGGCAGTTTCTCCGCTGCGGTGCGACTGGCTGTTTGGGCATCCTGATTTGTACAGTGGGCGGGACGTCATTCCGCACGGTGATGAGTCTCCATTGGCTCCCACTGCCGCGGTGGCAGGCGCACTTTAATTGCGGTTCACATCGCACCGCAGCGGTCAGGAAATGAGCTATGTTTGAACATACTAATATGGTGGGTGTGAGGACCGCTGCTGGCATGCGGAAAAAAGCATTTTCCGCCACTGCCAGCACCGCGGTGGTGCCTTCACCTGCCATGCTAATAGACCCCTTAGTTGCTACTCCTCTCTTGAGGCATCAATGTACATCCTCAACCACCTTTTCTTTATGTTTATTTTTTTATGTATGACATAATAATCTGACATACTGATAAAAGTCGTTTTTTTAACACAGTTATACATCTTTCTTAAGCCAAGTTGCATTATATATAAGAGATGAAGATTTTTTTTATAATTAAGTCAATGATATTGTGTTGATTGCTTACTGCAGTGAGACAATTAATTCAGGAACCTGTATAGTTATGAGACAACTGTGAATGTTTTACTATGGTGGGAGCTTATCAAATGTAGTTTGGCAGTTTAAGGGATACTATATGATTTACATGAGGGGCCACCACCCCTAAATGATTACTATAATTTAAAACTGCTTCCAAGAGACAAGAGGCGTTCGGCAAAACAGGGACAGTACATTTAATTAAACCATATGGCTGGGAGATTAGCCACAGGCTTAGGGCCTGAGGACTGTCTCAGTTAAAATCGATGTAACATGGGTTTTTATACAGCTCAATGAATGTAAAAAAAAATAGTTCAAATGATCATTTTTTGGTAAAGAATGTGAACCTCTGTTTTTGGAGTCATAAACTAATGTATTGATTGAAGATTTCAACTGGGCCTTGATCTTGGGTGGGCACAATGTGGCCAGTGCATAACGTGTCCAGATGTCCAGCATGGGGAGCATGTGATCACTGTGTGCGCCCTGTCCTGATTGGGTATGTGTTCCTAACTTCATGTGGCATCTAACCTTATGGTGTGTTGGGAATGCATGCACCCCTCCAGCCATTTGTGCCTTATCGGTGAGCAGTCAAAATATTGATATTTATATATCGACTAACAAAAATATCGAGTTTTAAATATCGATGGTATAAAATATCGATGTTTTGAATATCGATGTTAAAAATATTGTTTTTTAAGTGTTATGAAAATTATCGAAGTATTTAATATCGATTGCCAAAATATCATCATGTGAAAATATCGAAATATTATTATATGTGGTTACGTTTTTATGTGTTTGTAAACGTATAATATTTAAATAATGTTAAAAAAAAATAATTTGTAGAATATTTTTTAGGAATGGGATGTTACGTTTAGAGGGGATAAGGGTGGGGAGTGTATTACAAATTATGGCTAAATATATATGATTCATTTCAAAATTAGAAATGTATTTATTAAATTTAAATTTTGAAATTAGAAATATTTTTTTAGGAGCGGGATGTTGGGTTTATACGGGATAAGGGTGGGGAGTGTATTAAAAATATGCGTTAATTTACATTGATATGGTATACCCCAGAGATCCTCCCTCAGCCCGACACTGTTCAACATTTACATGGCCCCGCTCGCACATGTCGCCCGACAGCACGACCTCAACATAATCTCCTACGCCGATGACACTCAACTGATCCTCTCCCTCACCAAGGACCCCATCACCACCAAAGCCAACCTCCATGAAGGAATGAAGGCCGCCACCGACTGGATGAAGATCAGCCGTCTGAAGCTGAACTCAGACAAGACGGAGGTCCTCATCCTCGGCTCCAACCCTTCAGCCTGGGACGACTCCTGGTGGCCGATGGCACTGGGGGCAGCCCCGACACCCACGACCACGCACGCAACCTAGGAATCATTCTCGACTTAATGCTCTCTATGACCAAGCAAGTCAACGCCATCTCCTCCTCCTGCTTCAACACCCTCAACATGCTCAGCAAGATCTACAGATGGGTCCCGACAGATACAAGAAAGACAGTCACCTAGGCCCTCGTCAGCAGCAGACTCGACTACGGAAACGCCCTCTAAGTGGGAGCCCCGACCAAGCCCCTCAAAGAACTACAACGCATCCAAAACGCCTCGGCACGACTGATCCTCGATGTACCACGACACGGCCACATCACCCCCATTTGAGAAACCTGCACTGGCTCCCCATCAACAAGAGGATGTCCTTCAAGCTCCTCATTTACGCACACAAAGCACTCCACAAGACCGGCCTATCCTACCTCAACAGACGGCTCTCCTTCTACATCCCCAACCTCCAGCTACGCTCCGCCGACCTCTCACTCGCCACCATCCCACGCATCTGAAGAACAACCACCGGAGGGAGATACTTCTCCCACCTCGCCGCCAAGACATGGAACACCCTCCCACTGAGCCTACGACAGACCCAAGACCTGCTGACCTTCAGGAGGATACTCAAGACCTGGCTGTTCGATCAATAGCGCCCCCCCCAGCGCCTGGAGACCCTTGCGGGTATGTAGTGCACTTTGCAAATGATTGATTGATTGATTGATTGATTGATTGATTGATTGATAAATTAAAATGGAGAAATTGAATTTTTAATATAAATTTAGAATTTAGATTAAAAAAAATTAGGAGCGGGATTTTGGGTTTATAGGGGAAGAGGGTGGGAAGTGTTTTAAAAATATGTGTTACTAGAATGAATGAATGAATTTAGGCTTGTAAAAGTGCGAACTTAGCCCAAGGGTGTGAAGGCGCTGGATGCAACACATCAGGAGACGGTGAGAAAAAGAGCATGCTCATACTGAAGAATCACGAAAAAGCCAGGTCTTTAAGGCCTTGCGAAACAGTGGTAGCGAAACCTCACTAGAGATTTCTACTGGAAGGGAGTGGGCACCACAGTGGAAAAGGCTCTGCCACCCCATTTAACCTTCTTAAACCTGGGAACAGTGAGTAGGTTTTTGTCCGAGAACCGAAGGGATCTGGTGGGAGCATAATGATGGACAAGCGACTTGATGCCCTCGGAACCAGAGTCATAGAAGGCTTCATAAGTCAGGCATAGGATCTTAAAAATTATCCTACGGTCCATCGGGAGCCAGTGCATAAGCTTGATCGAGGTCGTAACTGAATGATGTCTAGGGAGATTCAATACCAGCCTGGTCGCAGCATTCTGCACCATCTGTAACCGATGAATAAGACCTTTATTAATGCCCAAATAAAGGGCATTGCAATAGTCCAATCTGGACGTTACCAATGCCATGACGGCCTGCTTGCGTGCTTCGAAAGAAAGGTAGTGGGGGATCTTTCTGAGAATCCTGATGATACCGAAACAGGTGGAGACAGTCCTGTTTCCTGAAGATCCAGAGAGAGGGCATTGACCACAATCACCCCTAGGTTCTTCCAATGAGAAACTGGACAAGGGCAGACACCAAGCGTGGCCAGCCACCAGTCACTGGACCAGATTTCCCAATTACTCCCAAAAATCAAGACCTCGGTCTTCTCTCCATTTAGTTTAAAAAAAATGTCCACCATCCAAAGGGAAACTGCCTCAATGCAGCTCCTAAAAGTGAGGGCAGAATCTTTTACAATATGCGTTATGGAGACCATTATTTGGGTGTCGTCCGCATAGGACAACACCTCTAGCCCAAAAGATCTCACCACTTTTGCAAGCGGGCCACATAGATATTAGAGTGTAAGGCTCAAAGAGGCGCCCTGAGGAACACCACACTGCAAAGCTTTAGGGGCTGAAAAGAACTGGCCTAGCTTCACCCTCTGCTCACGTTCACCAAGGAAGGAGGCAAGGAGACTCAGAGCAGAACCCCCGACACCTATCTCTTCAAGGTGAGTGACCAGCCTTGAGGAGATAGAGTGTCAAAGGCTGCGGTGAGATCCAAAAGCACCAGAAGAGTGGTATGGCCGGCATCAACCTGAGTCCAGATGTTGTTAAAGACTGCCGTCATGGCTGTCTCCGTACTATGATATCTCCTGAGACCATGTTGAGAGCCATCCAGAAGATGGTGTACTTTTATATATGTGCTGAGATGGAGATTTAAATAGGCCTCCAAAATCTTGGCAGGAACGGGAAGCAAGGAAATCGGTCGGAAATTGTTCAGTTCGCCAGGATCTAAAGAGGGTTTCTTCAATAGTGGTTTAACAACCGCTATCTTCAACAGCGAAGGATATACTCCATCAGAAATGGCGACGTTCATGACTTCCGTAAAAGGAGGGATCACAATCTCCCGGCAGGTTTTTAACACCTTAAGCGGGCAAGGATCTAAAGGGGAGCCTGAGTTGACACAGTCCAGGAGCCTATCCGTCACCTACAAAGACATGAGGGGGAAAGTAAGGAGCCTGGGTGTCCCCCCCAAGGGGGAGGACCTCACCGGAGGGAATAGAAGTTTGCAATCCAGACCTTATACTGGAGTTCGCTGTTTCCAACAGGGCATAAATATCGGACATTTTGGCTTGAAAAAAAATCAGAAGTTTTATCACAGAGTTCCTGCGAAACCTCTGATGGATCAGATACCTGCAGGGAGATAAGAGAATTAATGATCTTAAAGAGATCCCTAGAAGATTTCAGTGAGGCGGTGACCCTGGAAAAGTATAATCTATTTTCCTCCATAATGGCCGCTTTATAATCTTTCAGACATTGCTTATGTCATTCCCTCTCAGGGGGTTCTAAATGAGCAAGCCACAACCTCTCCTGTTTACGACAGCCCTGTCTGAGTTTTCTGAGTCTCTCTGTGAACCAGGGAGCTGAAGGCCTTATTCTTGCTGAATAATTCTTCTTGACCGGAGCAACGGAATCCATTGCTGCTGTCAATATTTGAGATAGCTCCACTGCAACAGAATTGGCATCAAGCTGCTTGGCGGGCTCCAGCTTATTAAGGAAATGCGAAATCCTTATTTATAAGGTTAAAGTTCCTTCTTTCCTCCAGTTTCCTGTCGCTCGGGGTAGGCGATACTGACGCCTGAAAGTATAAGTCAAACGGGACAGCAAAGTGATCAGACTAGGCTAGGGGGATTGGTTGCCCCACCTTTAGCCTGGGATCATTAGAAAAAACCCAGTCGAGGGTAGGCCCCACAATATGAGTGGAGCTTCCGACCAGCTGTGTAAAACCACAGCCGCCCAGAGTTTCCAGGTGGCCTTGAGTATCCCTACAGGAGGTATTCTCTAAATTAAAATTAAAATCCCCCAGGAGCGTTATGTTGGATCTCTCCAAATAAGGTTCTACCAGTTTGCTAAAGTCCTGACTGAAGGATGTCCAAGGGCCCGGTTGCCTATAGCATAAAATGCCAGAAAAGCTTTCCGTGGGGTGAAGGTTGATGGAAAAATAGTAAGCCTGATAAAGATCAGAGGGAGTAGTCAGAGCCTGTGTGCGACAGATAAGAGCATCTCTATACAAGATTCCCAACCCTCCTCCCCGCCGGCCTACTCTATCCGGTCTAGACAAGGTGTACCCAGAAGAGATAGCGTCTACCAGATCAGGGCCTGACGCATCCGCCGTCCAGGTTTCTGTAACAAAAACCCAAGTTGTTTTTCTAGCTAAGACAAAGGGGGTCATTAGTATAGCGGGCGGATCGCCACTGCCCGTATGGCAGTTAGCGATCCACCCGCTTAAATTCACCGTCTGCTTACAAATTCCCCCTGCCACATTACCATGGCGGGGGGGACCCCAGCGGACAGGAAGACCGTCCGCCGGTTTTCCGCCGGTAGGCAATCCACCCGATTGCCTACTGGGCTGAAAAGCATTTCATATGGTGGCGGTGTCTGGTAGACACCGCCATCCATATTACAATGCAGGAGGGGACCTGCCTTTCCCACGGTTTTTGACAATGGGGGCCCGTAGCGAGCCCCGAGGGATTCTGGGGGGTGCACATGGGGGGCAGGCACCGCGCGGTGCCTGTCACGTTGTGCATTGAAATGCACAACCTGCCTTTGTGGCATTGTGGCGGGTGGTGCTCTCTGCACCGCCCGCCGCAATGTTGAAGATGCGCCATCCGCCCGCCAGTGTGGCGGGTGCATACTAATCGGGAGGGCGGGACCTCTGCACCCTCAGTGGGCGGTCCCGTTTCCCGAGGGTATAGCGGGCGGACAAAGTCGGCCCGCCATACTAATGGGGCCCAAAGTCTCTAAAAGCGATTTTATTTTTAATAATAGATCTAGCATTTAAAAGAAAGCCATGTGCAACCATCTGATTAAATGGTGGCCTAATGGCAATAATATCTGCACAGTTCTTACTTTCCTGCTTCCAGCTAATATTGCAGCATATGCACCCTCAGTATAACTTCCTGGATTGGAGTTCAGGGTCCCATATGTGGTGACAGGGCAGCGCTGCCGGTTGAAGATCTAACAGACCCTCTCCGGTGTTGCAAATCCTAGACTGGAGATCTAAGGTGAGACGGTCGGCATCCCTGGCACCTGGCACGTCGTGGTGCAGACGGGCGCAGACGGGCTTTCCTTAGGCACGCCTTCGGCGCGCCAGCGGCACGTCCGCTGCGCGCCGAGCTGGACATGGTATTTAAATAGGGAAAAGCGCTAGAGCGCTAAACGATCTCCTAGCTCCGCCCACTAAGTCCAGAAGGAGCCCAAGTATATGCCGGCGCACTCCACAACAATCGGGAGAACCAGCGGTGGAACGGGGTGCTGGAAAGAAGGAAATAGCAACAGGAGGTAACTAAAGTAAGTTTAACGTATTGGCACAATGACAGCTTGAATAAAAACTGTTTAAAAAATAGCGTGCAATTCAACATGAGCAAGTGATTCCAGTTCGTCCGCTCGTGGCGAGCCGGCAATGGTGTTTAAATAGGGAAAAGCGTTAGAGCGCTAAACGATATCCTAGCTCCGCCCACTAAGTCCGAAAGGAGCCTAAGTATATGCCGGCGCCCTCCACAACAATCGTTAGAACCCGTGGTGGAACGGGCACTGGCAAGAAGGAAATAGCAACAGGAGGTAACTAAAGTAAGTTTAACGTATGGGCACAATGACAGCGTTAATAAAAACTGTTAAAAAAACATAGCATGCAATTCAGCATGAGCAAGTGATTTCAGCGCATCCACTCGCGGCGAGCTGGCAATGGTGTTTAAATAGGGAAAAGCGCTAGAGCGCTAAACGATCTCCTATCTCCGCCCAATAAGTCCGGAAGGAGCCTAAGTATATGCTGGCGCCCTCCACAACAATCGGGAGAACCCGCGGTGGAACAGGGCGCTGGCAAGAAGGAAATAGCAACAGGAGGTAACTAAAGTAAGTTTAATGTATGGGCACAATGACAGCTTTAATAAAAACAGTTAAAAAACATAGCGTGCAATTCAGCATGAGCAAGTGATTCCAGCGCGTCTGCTGGAATACATTGATAAAATCTAATTTTTAAATTAAAATTTGGAATTTACAAGTTTTTTTTTTAGGAGCGGGTTGTTGGGTTTATAGGGGATAAGGGTGATGTCTTAATATACATTAATAAATTAAAAATGAGAAATTAAATTTTTTATTTTACATTTCGAATTTACAAAAAAAAATTTAGGAGCAGGATGTTGGGTTTATAGGGCATAAGGGTGGGGAGTGTTTTAAACATATGTCTTAATATACATTAATAAATTAAAAACTAGAAATTTAATTTTTTAATTTAAATTTTGAATTTAAAGTATTTTTTTAGGAGTGGGATGTTGGGTTTATAGGGGTTCAGGGTGGGGAGTGTTTTAAAAAATGAGTTGATATATATAAATAAGTTAACATTTTGAAATGTATTTTTAAAAGTAAAATTTCGAATTTAGAAATATCTTTTAGGAGTGGGATGTTGAGTTTATAAGGGATTAGGGTGGGGAGTTTTTAAAAATATGTGCAAATATATATTAATATTTTAAAATTTACAAATGTATTTTTAAAATATAAATGTGTAATTTAGAAATAATATATAATTAAGTTTAGTGTTTAGCACCTACTTTAGTTTAATTATAACTGGAGTGGGAATAGTAAATAATTAAGTTTAGTGTCCAGCACCTACCCCAATTTAACTCTGACTGGAGTGGGAATAGTAAATTAATTAAGTTTTTGTGTCCAGCATATTCCCCAATTTAATCCTGACTGGAGTGGGAATAGTAAATTAATTAAGTTTAGTGTCTAGCACCTATTTCAATTTAATATTGACTGGACTGGGAATAGTAAATTAATTAAGTTTAGTGTCCAGCACCTACCCCAATTTAATCCTGCCTGGAGTGGGAATAGTAAATATTTAAGTTTAGTGTCCAGCACCCACCCCAATTTAATCATGACTGGAGTGATAATAGTAAATTAATTTGGTTTAGTGTCCAGCACCTATCTCAATGTAATACTGACTGGAGTGGAAATAGTAAATTAATTATGCTTAGTGTTTAGTGTGTAAATTGTATTTATGTAAAGTGGAGTTGTTAAAGAAATCTTAGATGAATTACAATTATCAAATATTAAACCATTAAATGCATTTTTAATTAGTATAAACATATACATTAAAAAAACTTGTGTATGAAATTAATGAAGAATAGAATATAAAGTATGATACATTGTTTAATACATTCTAAATTATATAAATATATATAAAGAAATGGATTTATAAAATATGAAATGGTTGACAATAAAATAGACATATTCATTTTGTAAAACATTTATTATGAATAAAATATAGTAAGTAACGTTTTATTACATATAAAAACAATAAATGACAAAAGAATAATTATACTTGACTGCGGTAATAATATAAAATTATTTTTACAATAATTATAGAACAAAAATAAATTATACATATTTCAGTACATGATTGCATTTTTTGATATATTTGAAAATTAATTTCTGATACATCATACACATTTATACTTTTTTAAATATAACATACTTTTAGAAAATATTGTCAATAATTGTTTTGTTTTATTAATATTTTTTCATATTATCACTAATATTGTCAATATTTTAAGATTTGTTTTTAAACATTTGTAATGCAATTGAGAAAATTAAATATTATTTTATTCTTTTTTCAATTATATAATACATTTAAATAATTAATATTAATGTATTTCATATTCACATTATTAATTATTACATATGTTTTACATTGTCATTTTTTTGACAATGCATATTTTCATAATATAATAAATGCAGTACAGTTTACAAAATATTTTTTCAACATATTTTGCATTTTATAGAATAATAATAATTATTATATGTGTTATAATATTTATTATTATAATTTTACAAAGTTTTAAAGTAATGTCATACATTTCAAAAAATAATGTATTATTTTTATTCATTAAATAAAATACAATAACATGTATAATATGTGAAAACTATTTTTTATTAATTAAAATGTATTAATGTGCCATGTTTAGAGCTGCCATATTTGTTTGGGTCTTATATTTTGTAACCGCACACTGTTGTTTTGGGTCATTTGGAAGGGGAAAAGCTTGCGGTTGGAAGCTGCTTCACGTCGAGCAAGGTAAGATTTAATTTCTTTAACTATAGTTAAAAGTTATTTTGTAGGTAGTTAGAGTCTCTTTAGAGATTTGTTATTGATGTTATGATGATTTGTGCGCAATAGTTTGGTATAGACTGTTTATCTCGATTTACATAATAGAGGCCCAGTCAGAAAGGTAAAAATTAAAGTGTTCAATGTGTTTAATTTGATAGCAGAATGTTAGAAGAAATGTTATTAAGTGAATTATGTGTTGTTTTGTATGGGTGGGAAACATTTTGGGGCCGATTCCGATCCTGTATTTTTTTTTTCCGCACGACTCGCGTCCGTAATCGAACAAGTCCCGTCCCACCCGTGAAGTACGATTCGTACGGGAAAAATACATACGGATAGGCCCGATTCGTACGAATTCGATCGGGAAAAGTTGTACGAAACGGACCCGGACACTTTTCCGTACGAAGCCTAAAAATACAGTCCGACCGTACAAGTACGATCTGGTCCGGCTTTCCGATTTAGGATTTGTACGGAAAACGTCCCATACACAGGGAATGACTTTACCCGCTACAAAGCAAACTTTGTACGACGCGTATCCCGGGAAAAGTAGTTCCAGGGGTGCGAGTCGTACAGGTGTACGAGTCGTACAGGTCCCCCCTGCATATGTACGCACCTTACAACAACATCATCGCGTATGTACGGTGCGTACCCCAACATCACAACATCATCGCGTATGTACGGTGTGTACCCCAACATCACAACATCATCGCGTATGTACGGTGCGTATCCCTACATCGCGTATGTACGCACCCCACAACAACATCATCGCGTATGTATGGTGTGTACACCAACATCGCGTATGTACGCACCTCACAACAACATCATCGCATATGTACGCACCTCACAACAACATCATCACGTATGTACGGTGCGTACCTCATCATCGCGTATGTACGGTGCGTACCCCAACATCACAACATCATCGCGTATGTACAGTGCGTACCCCAACATCACATATGTACGCACCCCACAACAACATCCTCACGTATGTACGCACCTCACAACATCATCGCGTATGTATGGTGCGTACCCCAACATCGCGTATGTACGCACCCCACAACAACATCCTCACATATGTACGCACCTCACAACAACATCATCACGTATGTACAGTGCGTACCCCAACATCGCGCATGTACGCACCCCACAACAACATCCTCACGTATGTACGCACCGTCCATAGGTAATGTAAAACAGCACAAGGAGGGTCTATTCGACTTGCACAACACCACAAAACACATCTACAGTGCACAAAACATGAAAATGACTGACCTGGCTACATCCAAACAGGCAAACAGAGGGGCAAACTCACAACCACCCCTTATAACACACCCACCAAAAATTCAAACTGAGGCCCACCCACAAATGGACCAATAAAAAGGGCCCACACACACAAACCATGAGCCTTTGCAACAGACTCTCTGCAGCTAGAGAGCACACACCAACAGCTGCACCCATCCACCTTAACATATACACTTTCACACAACCTCCTTCACACATACCCCCTCTTCAAATTCAGACCCACAACCTCACATTCACACCCACACACCCACAACCATCCACACCCCCACCCCACACCATGCCCACAGACAAGAATCCAAAGTTCACAAGGGAGGAGCTGGAGATCTTTGTCAATGAAGTCATCAGAGTCGAGCCACAGCTGTTTGGAACATTGGTCAGACAGACCAGCATAGCCAAAAAATCACGCCTGTGGCAGAGGATCGTCGATAGGGTGAATGCTGTTGCACCCATCAGAAGGACCAGGAATGAATGCCAAGCCAGGTGGTACGATCTGCGGAGGGCGGTCAAGCGAAAAATGAACGACTACGCCCAGAGCAACATCACTGGAAGGGGTGGGCCCCACAGACCAGTACATTTCCATCCCTGGGAGGAGAAGGTGATGGCCCTGCTTCTGCGGGTGGGAGTACATGGACTTCAAGGACTTCCAGAGCCTGGTGAGTTCACAAACAACTTACGTAACATGAGGGTAATGACATCCACACCCCAACTACGCAAAATGCACGCAACTACCCCTAAGCCCTCACCGGCCAGAACCACAGTCAAAAACCACTCTATGCCAATAACATGTGGATGCCCCATAGAGAAAGCAAGGCCATGCTATGTTCCATGCTACACGAAGCACCAACCCAAGAATGGATGTCCCATATGCAGGGAGGGTGGGTGTCACTAAACGCATTGTTGAACTCCAAATCAGGTACAATTGCCCTCATCCCATATGGCCCAGGTACATACCCATGCACCACGCGCAATGCACAGGGATTGGGAAAGTACTGACAAGATAGCTGGCACTTGGCCCGGGTGTAGGCAGCACAAGGCCCTCCTGTGACCAGTGCAAACACAAACACCAAGACAACAAGGTCAGATATCTAGGACAGGAACTCACAGTCACTGTCATGGCAGCATGCTCCATGGGTGGACAGCTACATCACCTGGGAGCCCCGCTGCCAAATCACACTACACCCACCAACAGGCCCTGTCACACACACCCCTTACACAAGCAGACACCCCCGGGACACGCAATGGATTTACCCACTGTCACAATGGACATGTAACACAACAACACCAATACATAGCCGAAGAAGCATCCAAGCCAAAAATCTACATGTCAAAGACTCAGGCAAACATATCAATCTGTCCCCCGCAACATACCCATCCACAAGTGAACATTGAGGAGAATGCTAGGCACATACAACTACCTGGAGGAACAGTGCCAACTTGAATGTGTATGAAACATGGATGTTGCATGAAACAGCATTAACATTGTCTGTCTCTCACACACAGGGTAAAGTGATGATTCTCCCCCCAACAATGGGGGTGAAGAATCACAGTCCCAGGCTTGGGAGGAACCTGATCCCACCGGCAGCGATGCCTCTCAACACTTCGCGGATGACCCCGACCGACCTGGACCCTCTGGTGTCCAAGCCCCTGCAGCACCTGTGCCAATCACCACCCCATTCCTGCCACATCCCAGGAGACACCGAGGAGCCCTGCCCGCAGTGAACACCTGAGCCAGTCTGACCAGGAGGGACAAGGTGCGCCGGGCACCCAGGAGGAGGCAGACAACACTGCCACTGCCATCCCTCAGGGGTCCCGTAGGCCCGATGTGCTCACAACGGCAGCCCAGGCTCATGTGGGCAGGGGTGGTGGGACTGGAGGCAGGCGGAGGCGAGAACCTGACCAGCCAGCTGAAGGGACCGGTATGTCACACATAGCCAACATCATGGACGCATACCGGCGTGACACCAGGGAGATCAGCCAGGTAGTGGTGACCCTCACAGAGATTAAGAACCAGCAGGCCGAGCAACACGCCAGTCAACACGAACACCAAGGACGGATGGAGGCAAGACTGGCTGAGCTCCTGGCGGTGCAAAGTGACATAAGCCATTCACTCCGTCGGATCGCCGACAACATGAGCAACCCTCCCTGTGCCACCGAGCAAAGACCACCACCAGCCACAGGGAGGTTGGAGGAGGAGGATTCATCAGGCGGAGAGTCCTTAGCATCATCGAGGCCTGCATCTGAGGGTCCCCGGAGGAAGGTGGGTCATCCATGGAAAAGACCGTGAGAGGCAGCAGACCATCCACATCTCCTAGGTCACCTGGCGTGGCACCTGGCCTCCATGTGCGACAGCATCACCTCATTGACTGACATCATCTGCCACATGGACTTGCTGGTCATAGTCTGACCAATGATGCCATACACTGTGGCCTGGACTCTGATGACTCCAAATGCCAAGGATCCCATCTCCCCCTGTTAACTTTGGATTCTATGGTCCCTGTATTGCACCTTTTTCTGTGCACAAATCACACCCCAGACCTATAATAAATACATTTATAATTGTCATTTTATGTTGCAGTCATTTAGCATGAGTCCACAACATACATGTGGGGATATGTCAAAGTATGCCTGAGTGTGGAACTAACTCCAGCCATCCATACACTTGGATCTGAGTCCGGTCGAGGACACACATGGGTCACAATGTATCACCAAATACAGACATGGAGCCCAATACTCACCCGTGATGGTCTCAAGCTGCTGAGGGGGGCTTGCAATACTGCTCAGACAGACCAATTCGGCAGAGTATCATGAAGGTGTAGAGGTCATGGGTAATGTTGAGGTGCCCGGGGAGGGAGTCCCAGGTCTGTTTGGCGGGGTGGGAGAACTATCTCCTGCATGCAGTTGTTCTGTGGATGTGATGAATGGTGGCCAGGGCAAGGTGGGCTGCACAAAGGTGGGCCAACGGGGTGTTGGGAGACAGACGTCGAAGGTCGGTTTTGGGTCTGGGGTTGTGGACTGCCTCCTGAGTGTGGTTCAGGAGTCTGAAGGTGATCCTGCAGCAGACAGTGAGCCATTCTAGCTATCTCAGGTGGACGGTGATGTGGCTGGGGCGGGGGATGTTGAAGATGAGGTGTGCGGATGCACCCTGGATGTGGACAACTTCTCCTGCAGTTTTGCTGTTGTTCCTCCGTAGAGGGCGTTGCTGTAGTTGACCCGGCTGGTGTTGTGGACCTGGGGGACGGTCTGTCTTGCCTTGGAGTGGATCTATCTGTGGATCATTTGCAGAATGCGGAGGGTGTTGCAGCATGAGGCACAGATGGTGTTGAGTTGCATGGTAAGTGTGAGCGATGAGTCCATGATGAACACCAGTTTGCGTGCTTGGCCACTAGGTGCTGGTGCGGTGCCCAGGCCGGTGGGACACAAGGAGTTGACCCAGCCGTAAGGGGACAATCCTCAGATGATGACCTCAGTCCTGTCCAAGTCCAGCCTCAGGTGGCTAATGGTCAGCCATTCGTCAACGGATCTCATTGCTTCTTGAAGGTTGGATCTGGCAATGGCTGGGTCTTTGGTGAGGTTGAGGAGCAGCTGGGTGTCATTGGCATACGAGATGATGATGAGGTCGTGTGCGCATGTGATGGTGGAGAGGGGGCTCATGGAGACATTGAAGATCGTCACGCTGAGAGATTAGCCCTGGGGCATGGGCCACATGACCCCAGTGTACTACATGCTGCAGGGTGGAGGCCGACTCCCTGGGCCTTGCTGGTGAGCTACTTGGTGAATTAATCCTGGGCCCTCCTCTGGATACCAGTGTTGGAGATGTGTGAGCTGACAGTGTGGTAGCACATGGTGTACAATGCCGTTAAAAGGTCAAGGGGAGTGGTCTCACCATTGTTGAGTAGGGCTAAGTTGCCGTTGGTGGTGGCAATGATGACGGTTGCAGTGGTGTGATTACTGTGGAAGATGTTCTGCTGCCGGTTGCCTGGAGCTGTTTGCGCAGAGGAAGTTTGTCAGTCGCTCGTTGAGTGTCTTCTTGATGACATTTGCTGGGTAGGGAAGCAGGGTAATGTTCCAGGAGATCCTGCGGTACTGCCATCCGTTGTTGAAGAAGGGCCTGGGTCTCGGACTGCCTCCAGCTCCCATGGAATGTGGCAAACTCAAATGAGACATTCAGGATGCCCTGGACGTGGGCTTCAAGGATGAGGAATGATGTGGTTGAGATGTTGTGTGGGAAGGGGCCTGATGGAGAGCCAGAGTGGATGGTGCACATGAGCCAGGTGGTGTATTTGTTGCTGACGGGAGTCCAGAACCTGAGGGGGGTTTGTTACGCGGATAATAGTGCTGTCTGCCTCTGTGTGCCAAGGCTGTCGTGTATGGCCATGAGCTTGCATTGTTAGAAAGTTGCAAGGGATGTGATCTGCCTTGCATGGGTGGGGTGTCTTTTGGATGGAGATCTGTTGTCGGTTCACTCACAATGCTGATGAGCTCCTTGATGTCGTGTGTTTTGGTGCCTCGGCCCTATCTGAAGGATCTCCACTTGTCCTTGCTGATGATATGGTGATAGCTGTGTGTGGCGTTTTCCAGGGCTGTAAGGTAAATGAAGGTACTTTGTGTTGCAAGGTTTGCACAAGAGTCCGGCTCGATCTGTATGAGTCCAGTAGGTCTGCCTTGTCCCAGGTGGCTTCATTGTTGTTGTGCTTCACAGGAAAGTCTGTCAATGTGGCAAGATTGTTGGATCAGTAGCTGATCCAGTGTGTGAGGTTGCAGGGTGTGGCAGTGGTGTTGGTTAGAGTGTCCCACACAGCTTGTCTGTGGTGACTTACATCATGCATCTTAGGGGGATCGGTAGCCGGGTGTGGGCCAGTGTGTTACTTGTCGGAGACGTGGATGCAAATGTTGATGGACGAATGTTAGATGGATGTGTTGTTCTCCTCCAGCAAGAAGTTACTGGCCCCCAGCCACATGTAGCCTGTGGAGGTGAGGGCGTGCATGCAGATGTACGTGTTGATGGCTTTGCAGAATTGTGGATGTAGGCCTGGAGATCTGTAGATGAGTGTTACTCTGAGGGTTGACAGGTGGTTGGAGCAAAAACGGATTTGTGACTCAGAGGGTGTACTTGGGAATAAATTTCAATTCATCCTCCGGGATTGTTGTTGCCGTCCCTGCGGGTGATCTTGTATCCGTCTGAGATGGAAATGAAGAAGTTGTGTGCCGAGGAAGCTTTTGACCAGGTTACTGTCAAGAAGGTGATGTGTGGGGCCGTTGTGTTGAGGAGGTAACAGTATCCAATGGCGTGCTTGTGGACGGAGCGGGTGTGGAGTAGGAGGCACATGACCTGGTTGTTCTGACATGGTCTGGTAGGCGGGGCAGCGCTGTGTAGGCAGTTGGAGTTGCACACTCAGCATGCAAAGGTGTCGTGTGTGCGCTTAGGGGTTGCCTGATAGCAGGCGGTTGATTGTCTGGAGGACATTGCTTGGAGGGTGGCTGCAGCATGAGCCTGTTGTGTGACGTGGGTCATGCAAGGACCAGAGGGTCGTGCTCTATGCACGTTACAGGTGCAGACGGTCCTGCCTTTGGCACGGCGTTGGTGCAACAGTGGCACAGACAAGCTTCTGACTGCATTTAGAATGGATGGAGGGGAAGGGAGGAGCATTTTGTAGGCGTGTGAGTTGCCGAATCAGGGCACTCGGTGGGGCGGGGCCGCAGGTGAGGCAGCAGCAGGCGGAAGGGGTGAGAAACTAGGCGAAAAGTAGCACACAAAGGCAAGGAGGTCAGAAAGGCACAGTGCAACAGGTGAATGTAAAGGAAGGAGTGTCAGGTTACTCATGGGTCACTCCGAGAAAATTTATGAAGAATCAACAAAAATTACAGCCACAGGATCAGGCAAAAAAATGCGGAGCTGCGCAGAGGAGACACACCGGCAGCAGGCGTTGACGTCCCGTCATGGGGAGCAACCTGCACAAATACATACACAACCAGGTACTTCATGCACAATAGAGATTATTAGCCATGAAGAAATGCATGCATGTTGCCGAAGTACACATACACTCATATGCTCAATCTTTGACAATTATGCCATAGATGACACATGCAAACTGGCAAGAGATATGCAGTGACAGAGATGAGGCACTTTGGATTGTGCAAAACACCTTTATTGCACAAACTCACACAAAGGGAAATGCATCCATATTAACAGACTTACAGGTCAGTTGACAGAACATGTGGGACATACGCTGGACCCCCCCTTCACAACACGGATGTTGTAAATCCCATTGAACTGGAACACAAGTCAAGGGGATGAGCCAAACACATCCTGCTGCACACGGAGATGCTGCAAATCACCATAGAGCCACTTGTTGTGATGTCCCACACTATGTCCACCCGTAGCATCAGCAATGTTTCAGAGGCAAGGTTTACGCACATTGATGCCTTCATCAGACTCCACACTCCACTACAGAGGACTGTCAAGAAGGGTGACTATCATGTCATGGGAGTGATGCTACATGTTATATGCTCCATGGTGAGAAGACATGTATGCATGATACCACAACATGCACAGAAGCAGTCCCCACACATTCCCAACCCTTACCACAACCAAAAAGCCTTGCTGCAATCCTTACCCAAACTGACATTTCCACATGTCCGTGTATGGAACGCTGATTCAGCACACATTGCAATCCTCATGAGGAATAGCAGGAGGACAAAGATGACACGAGCAGACAACAGGCTCAAAAACCTGGGAATGACAGACACACAAGAAGTCACCTAAAACAAATCTCGCCCCACACATGGTCAGTTACGAAACATGAACAATGTTGGACACATGCAAATTTCAAAGAAAGTCTCTCCACAAAACTGTGTGGCATGACATCATCACACAAGTGAAACATCAGTACACACATCAAAGTCACTTTGCATTCAGTCAGCTGGACACACACATTGCAACACATGCCACTCAATGCTACAAGCTTGCACACTCATACCCAGTGACTCACCATCATGAGAAGAAGTTGCGTATGAGCTGACTCCGGATATCATCCTCCTCCTCCTCATCACTTGCCTCGTGACCAAGCCCTGGATCCTCCACAGGTGGGTGTTGCTCCTCATCAGGATCAAGGATGAGTGGCACTGCCTTCTCAACAGCCATGTTGTGCAGCATGCAGCACACAATGAAGATTTTGCACACCTTCTCCGGTGCATATGGGAGGGACCCGCCTGTCTTGTCAAGGCACCGGAATCGGCTCTTCAGGAGGCCAAACGTCCTCTCAATCACTTGCCTGGTCTGCCCATGTGCATTGTTGTACCTGTGATCTGCAGCTGTTCTTGGTTTGCGGAGAGGTGTCATTAGCCATGGCATGTTGGGATATCCAGAGTCCCCTACATGGAAACATCATGTAAATAAGTGGGTCAGGAGATGCCGTAAGAGCAAAAGATACCGCAACACACAGGATCAACAGAGTATACCCACCAACAAGACATGCTCGTTCGTTGTGCAGCCGCAGCATCATTTGTGACACCCTGCTACGCCTCATGATGTAGGCATCGTGTGCTGATCCTGGAAAACGTGCACAGACATGGGAAATCAGCATGTTGGCAAGACACACCACAAGGGTATTTATTGAGTGGTAATGTTTAGGGTTGCGATAGACTTGCTCCTGTGCCTGTGGTGGTACCAAAGCCACATGTGTCCCATCAATGGACCCAATGACATGGGACATCCATCCCAGGGCATAGAAATCACCCTTGACATCTGTCAACTCCCCAGAAGTAGGAAATTGGATGAATTCATCAAGGTGCTCCAACATGGCTGCCAAAACATCACGCAAGACACGGCTGAACATTGTCTGTGACATCCCACCAACATCATCTATGGTCAATTGAAACGTACCTGTGGCAAAAAAATGTAGGGCTGCCATCACCTTCATCTTTGGGGTCAGCGCAGTAGGATACCTGTGTCGCGGTTGGAGGTGTGGTGCCAGCCTGTCGGTCAAGTCCTCAATCAACTGTTGAGTGAATCTGTAACGTCGGATGCAGGCACGTTCCCTCATGACAGCCAAGTCTGGCATTGTTCTTGGGACAGGCGTTGCCCTGCAAGACATTGTTAGAAATCATGAAGATTGAGAGTCTGCCAACATCAATGTCAATGAATATAGCACATGCTAAACTGTAGGCCTGGGCGAAAATTTCGTTCCGTTCGCGGAAATTGCGATGATTTGACATTTTCGCATTCCGCGGAAAGTGCGAAAATGTCCAAATTTCCGCATTCTGCAGTTTAGCGATAATTTGGTTCTTGCTCGCGCTGTAAGATAATACATTCTCACGCGCGCGATCGCCTTACCTGAATCCCTGCGTTCGCCGACAAGTTTTCTTGATCCGGTCGCGTTCTCCATGAGATGTTGTATTGTTTTTAGCCATTTGCGCTGTCTCGCGACAGTTTGCGCCCGCAGTGACGTCATGCGTCGTGCGATCACGTCTTTCTTCTCGCGATCATGCACCGTGAGACAACTGAAAACAAGATGGCCGTGCCCGCGAGCAACCACATGGGTAAGTTGGCGAGCCGCAACCATGCAGAAAATCTGGCGAACATGCGGGAAAAAAACTTCTGCATCTTCGCGATATTTCCGCGTGTTTGCGATAATTTTTAACATTTTCACGATAATTTGCAAAAGTGGATTTCGCAAATTCCGCCCACCCCTACTAAACTGCTACTACATATCAGGTAACTATGGAGTCTGGTGGGTGCAATACATCCAGGACACATATGCCACCTTGCTGGCACTCCTACAAAAAGCCAGATACACCTGTTGATTGTCAAGTCTACATGACAGGCCCTGAAATGAGCTGGGGGCAAGTCTGAGTGAACAGCCAGAGATATCACCGGAGTGACACACATCCACATAGCTGCATTGGAAGGATGTCATCTCATCCAGACAGTTGACTGCAAGGCATACGCACAGATCACATGGAATGTCAAATGTACATATGACACACATTGCGATGAAGGGGTACACGTGACAACAATTAAACACAGCCATTGAGACGACGCACACATGTATGCCTAAGAAAATATGATGTCCGATGCACACAGACCCTACAGCCGTGGGAATCCACATGTGGCATGGTGTGCGTAGATGTATGCCATGCCCATCTCCACACACACCCATGTTGGATGCACCAACAGCAGATGCAGTTGACGGGACACTAACAGCAAGCTCATGGGAACACATGACACACACCTGACATAGTCACATAGGGGCACGCTGATCGTGACATGTCAGTTGAAAGAGTGTCCCTGTCCCTGGCATCAGGAGACAGGTGCGGGTGGTGATGACTGTGCCATCCCACTGCTGCTGTGCATGACACAGTTGGACTACAGACACACATGTGCTAAGTGTCAAGGTGATGTGTGCCACATAATGCCCCATCACACATGACATGTGTACACAGGTTATCACACATCAATTGTGCAACTAGATGAGATGACCTGTGCAATATCACTGGCTGTCACACCTAGGGCCTGCACATGAAAGCATGCAATGACAAGTACTTGATGGACATCCTTGTGCGACTCGTAGCCCTCCATTCCTGGCATGTGTATGCCTCGTATCACCATTGTAAGCGTGTGAAATGCACCGTACACCCGCAATAATCGTGTGTGTACGCTTTGTTTCACCATTGTACTTGCGCTGTAGGGGTATGTGTGAAATGCACCGTACACCCGCAATCATCGCGTGTGTACCCTTTGTTTTACCATTGTACTTGTGCTGTAGGGGTATGTGTGAAACGCACCGTACACCCGCTATCAGCACATGTGTACGCTTCGTTTCACCATTGTACTTGTGCCGTAGGGGTACGTGTGAAACGCACCGTACACCCGCTATCATCGCGTGTGTTCGCTTCGTTTCACCATTATACTTGTGCCGTAAGGGGAACGTGTGAAGCACACCGTACACCCGCTATCATCGCGTGTGTACGCTTCGTTTCACCATTGTACTTGTGCCATAGGGGTACGTGTGAAACGCACCGTACACCCGCTATCATCGCGTGTGTACGCTTCGTTTCACCATTGTACTTGTGCCATAGGGGTATGTGTGAAACGCACCGTACACCCGCTATCAGCGCGTGTGTACGCTTCGTTTCACCATTGAACTTGTGTCGTAGGGGTACGTGTGAAACGCACCGTACCTGTGTGTGGATTTCAAAATTACATAGGGGACACATAAGGGACAAGTATTAGGCTCTAAATGCATGCTGGTTGTCATGGATACTGACTTTTCAGTTGAAATGTGTCCATCAGGTGTCCTGGAACAGTCAGTTGGCCAAAAAATACAATGTTGCAAAGTGGTTGTTGACTTGACATGATGCTCAAAATTTGAATGATGCAAATGCGTGTCATAGGTGTATGTTTAAAGGGATTGGAGTAAACGTACGAGGCAAATGTGTCTGACCAATCACTATGTACTCCTCACAATGAATGCCTCTCAGCAAGACAGATATAAGGCAGCCAGAACCCATGAGAGGGCACTTGCCTGCACAACTTTCCAGTCGACCACACTGCTGCTGTCTCTGCTTCCTCTGGACCATGTCACGTACTGTGGAGAGGGCACAGCCATTCACCCTGGAGGAGAATGGGGCCTTGCTGGACGTCCTCCTCCCACACTACCCCAAGCCGTATGGGAGACCAGGGGAGCAGGTGAGTTCTCACTCCACTACCTTTCCCTATGCACCTGTTGTAAGACTGTCACTTCTGGCATTGTGTCCAAGTGTGACAGACATGCAATGTTGTTTAGAGTGGGTCCCAGGAGGGGGACATGCTTATGTCTCTCATGCAGAGCATGAGGTAGTTCCTGTGTGCACTCCTCAGTTGCATTGTGCTTGCTGTGACATTCACTGCATAGTGCATGACACATTCAACCTGGCAAATCCTTGGTGGTTTTTTTTCCTATTGTCCTGAGGTGATTCAGTGGTCCCCTCGGTGTGACAGGTGACTGTACCCACAGATGTGTATGAGTTGAGTGGACCTGTGGTGAGAGTGTCCAAATGATGTGTACGACCTCATGGACATTGATGTGTGTGAATGTTCCTTGTCATGTGGGTGAGTGTCTATGTGAAGTGTTGCACCACAGCTGCATGGAGGAGGCAACAGATCTACCCATCTGATGTGACAAGTATGCCGTGCTGTGTGTCTGACTTGCAGAGCTGGCACCACGCCTGTGACACCCCACTGGCAAGTGGCACATGTGCAGAGTGGGGGTTGTATCCGCTGGGGAGTGATCTGTGCCTGGGTGTGTCTGTCTAGTCTGCTGAGGGTGCGTCAGCGGAGTGGGACATGTGACTGCTTGACACGTGCTGGCCATCAGTCTGCTGTTGCATGTGCTGCACAGTGTGTGCCATGATTAGTGAGTGTGTCGCACCCCTCATGCCACCTGTTGACTTTCAATGCCATGTAGTGCATTGGGGCTTGCACACGGGCCCATTTCTTATTGTGAATGATGCAATTCCTGTCAGCATCCTATGCCCTGTTCAACATTTTAAAGATGTTCAAATGTGTGTCTCTGGGACATGGAGAAGGTGTATTGATGTTGTGTCACTTTGTCATCCTGACAGGTAACTGCCTACGAGAAGGAGGTGATCTGGAGGTACATCATCAGGGCCGCGAGATCTGTGGGGGAGCGTAGTCGGAGCCTGCCCCAGGTCCGCAAAAGGTGGCAGGACATCCGGTGCTGGACCCGGCGGATCACCCGGGTCTAGCTGGGGATCGACTCTCCTCGCCCCTACAGCGGGCGGCGACGCCTGACCCCCCACATGAGCCATGTCCTGGCGGTGGAATTCCCTGACCTCGATAGGCAGTTACAGGAGAGACTGCAGCAACGAGGGGGTACTCATGGCTGTTTGTTGTGTTATGTGTCACTAGCTTTTTGAAGTGCTCTGTAGCCTGGATACACTCCCAGAGTTTATATGTGCAGTGCATCTTCTGTTCCCCAATGTCACCTGGTGCTCTTTTTCATCCCTTCCCCTCCTTGACATGTGTCCCCTGGTCTGTGTGTAATCACATTTGCAAATGGTCATCTAAGGTTCCAGTAAATCTAAGTGCACATTGCTTTCTGCATCATGTGGGAGGGTGGTCTGTGACTTGTGTTGGTACCTTGCCTGTGCCATGACTTGTTCACTATGTTGGGGGTCCATTTTTGTTGGCACTGATGATGATTCTCAACATAGGAGTGTGAGGTTTCAACTGAACACCCTTGCAGCATACATGACCAATGTGGTGGCCTCAGACATGATGTGCATGAGTGTGAGATATGCATAGTGCCATGATGGTTGCTCATGGTACAGTCAGCTCATTCCAGGAACACGGAGCAGTGTGCCCACTACAGTCCCCTGAGACACCCTGGCCTCCTAATCATGTGTGTCATCCAACACTGTGCACATTCTCTGTGGGTTCAGCATAGGTCTGCCTCTGTGGCATTGGTCTCTGGCCTAGTTTCTATTTTTCTAATGTGTGCTACATGTGTCCACTGGACAGGGATACACCATTTTGCTTGTGCATACTCACACTGGGCAGTGCCTGTGTGGCTATTCACAAAAATCTGTTGCTGGTTGTTTGTCACAGATATGTGTTGTCAGCCCCAGGAGGTGATGTTGTGTAAATCTAGCAATTTTTGCTGCACAGTTTTTGTTACCCTGAATAAGAGGTGTCACTTCTTGATCTGTATCAATCACATTGACTCAGGTATGGGTGGTTGTGTGGGAGAGGCCTACATGGGCACCCCTGATTTTTCCTTGCCAGGTCTGACCTGTGTGTGAGAATTGGCTGTGCACAGGATCACCGTGCAGTGCCCCTGTGATGCTGGCCAGTGCTTAATGTTCGTGCTTAGCAGCCTGTGTCATTTTTCCTAAAACATGATTCCTGCTCATACATTTTTGGCACCTGTGTGTGGTTCAGAAGCAACGCTGTTTGGACTTTGTGTGCTGACATCTGTGTGGACATTCTGGCTTGCCATGAGGGTGTCTCCGCAGTACAGCTATGCTTTTTAACAACCCAATTGCAGGCCCAGTAGCTTATGCATTGTCCTGGGTGTGGACATTGGTGCCACTCCAGATGACAGGCAGTAGGTCATATGTGTAGCCAACTGTGTAATCAGGTGACAGATGGCCATGTGACAACTGACATAATTCAAGTTGTTACTCAAAAATGTACCTTGGCACTCACAGCTCTTGTCAACAGTTCTTCATGTTTTAAATGTGGTAATTTGATGATTTGTGTTGAGAACACTGATGTGCCTGCATGAAAGATGTATCCCAAGGAAGTGCACACCAAACGACATTTCCACTTTCATGGAACACGCTGGCACCTTTGCAAAGTAGCCACTGTTAGAATTAAATGGTGATGCAGATACTCCATATACATGTTCCCACAGTGGTCTGGATTTTGTGAGACTCCTTTGATGTTGGTGATACAAACTAACAAGTCTCAAGACATCCAGACCTCCGTGGGCCCATGTATATGTACTTTCTGCAACACCATTCATTTCTAACAGTGGCTTCTTAGAAAAGGTGCCAGCTTCTTCAATGACAGTGTAAATGTAGTTTTGTGTGCACTGCCTTGTGAGACATATTTCATGCAGGCACATGAGTGTTCTTTTTGCGAAATGGCGAATTGGCACATTCCAAACATGTCGATTGTGTAAAGTATTGTGAGTCCCAAGGTACCAACATTTTTTCGTTTTGTGTTCCAAAGTACTTACAGGTCTCTGAGTGTGGTGACACCTTGAGTATTGAGGTGTGTCAGTTTACATTGGGTGCACCACTACTGTTTCTTTCAGGGTAAACAAGAGGTGGCATGACTTCATTGTATTGCTGTGCTCACCGGTTCACAGACACTAGCTTCTCAGTGTATTTCTCATTCAAGTAGTGGCCTGGTGTGTTCTTTTTTTCCTTGTGTCCAAGTGGCATAGTGGGTCTACCAACTGGGCAGTACCGGGCTTACATATGTGTGGAGTAATCTAGCTGTTACTCATGATGCATTGCCTGATATGCACTGTGACCAATTGCTTTTTGTGCTCATGTGTCAGATGTATACAGGTGACTGATGCATTTTGGTTTCTTCTCCTTGCCCACAGCATCATCATCCGCAACAGAGGGAGACACCTGCACGGACCTGGAGGAGTGACCCAGCGACAGTGCCACCAGTGCTGTGGAGTCAGGAGGAGCCAGTGGCACGGAGGGCGAGGGGAGTCAGTCAAAGGACCTGTCTGGACACGATACCAGCTATGACGGAGACGGGTCCGACGCTGACCTCCTGGGGGAGGCGGAGGCTGTAACACCACCTAGCAGCATCCCCACATCTGTCCCCGCCTCCTCCGTTACCATCTCCGCCCTCCCAGTTGCTCCCATCCCTTCTGTCCGTGCAGAGGCCCACCATGCCTCCTTCGGCCCAGGCACCACACCCCCTGCCCCTGTCACCCCTGCTGCCCTCAGTAAAGAGTCTGTGGACATACTGCTGCAGTTGCAGGTTGGGCAGGCATCGGTGCTGAATGTCCTCCATGGACACACTCAACTGCTCACACAGATGGTGTCGTTCATGGAGGGCATCTCAGCAATGATGTCTGACCAATGCAGGATTCTGCGGTCCATGGACTCTTCCCTGACGGCAGCAGTTAGTCACCTGCAGCGCTCCATCTCCCCCCTACCCCAGACCCATCCACACTTCCCTCTCCCATGCCTGTCCGACACACACCCAGACAGTCACAGGCACACACCCCACCAGACACAGCCAGCACACCCCCAAGTAAGGCAAACCGTACACCTCCTGGCAGGCACACTCAGGGGGATGTAGGTACACCCACAGGGGCTGGGGACAGACGACATACACGCAGCCACAGTCGCAGTCCGCAGTCCTCACAACCCTGTTCCTCCAAAACCACTCCCCTTGGCTCCCCAGCCAAACTCTCACCCAAGGAGATCTTTATGGGTGAGCTGGACCTCGCCCCCACTGAGCGACCATCCCACAAGCGGGTGAGGAAGTCCCCAGGCACGGGAGTTGAGTCCCCCACCATGTCGACCCCCTCCCCCAAGAGTGCTGCACCCCATTCCTCACCCACCGCACCCTCTGTTGACCATGGGGAATCCTCAGGTGCAGGGGTTCGGATGGAGGCACTGGCAACGGTGTGCAGCGCCGAGCTCGCCTCCACCTTCGGCACTGCCCCACCCCCCATGGTGGAGACATCCCCCCTGCACCCGCAACACCTACCCTTCCCCCTCCTGTCCATGCGGTGCCTGGTCCTGCCACAGATGATGCCCCCGGTCGACAAACCTTGAGGTTCCTTTGTGCAGGCAAGCTAGGGGTAGACGCAGTCCCCTACGTCCCCCCTTGGACTTGAATTATGGACTGGCCATTGGCCTCTGTATATAGTCTTATTTTACAAATCTTTTTTTGTGCTGAATAAAGCCTTTATTTTTACTTTCAACACTATTGCATTTCAGGTATTTGATGTTGGTGCTGAGGCTCCTGGAGTTGGTGTTCTGATAATGTGTTAGGGTTCAGAGAAAAGTTTTTGTATGATGGTCATGAGGTGGACCATGGTATCTGTGTGCCATCACAATGTCTCTGCAAAGAATCATTGGTAGTGTGTGTTAATTTGGTTTAGAGACATTGTCCCAAGGAGTGTTCCTTCCTCTGTGGCACCTGACATCTTCCCTGCAAACAGTTGCACAATTGTTGTGCTGACCTGTGTCAACATTTACTTTGTTGGTGACGGATCCCTTCAACAATGGCCATGCCTGCTCACCGATGTCTCCTGCTGAATCGTCTGTGCCATCCTTGCTAGTCACTGTACTTGTGTTTTGAGTATGTCAAAATGCCTTCATGGACAAATCCCCCCTTTTCAGCACTATGCATGTGTGTAATCACGGCCTACCACACAAATGGTACTTGTTATGCAGGGTATTTGGTCACCTGACTGACAATTGTGGGCATTGTATCTAGGGGACTTCCACCCTATTCCTTCCATGAGAGACAACATCTTGGTGGCTGGACCAGCACCTGGACATTCCTACCAGTCCTGGGATGTGCGTGACAGTGTGTGTTCCCTTTGGCTATCTTAGTTTTGTAGGCAGTTACTTGACTATACAGTCTTGTGGCATGATATCAGGGTGTGTATTGTGCTGCATCCGCCATGGGTGGGTATGCATGTGTTATATGTCCTCACACCCACATGTGGTGTGTCATGCAGTGTGTGAAAGACATCCATCCTCCTGGGAGTGGGACACTGCTGTCAGTGATGTGTTGTCATAGCACTATCATCATAGTCCAAAGTTAGGGATGCGTCCATACCACCATGTAGGTGTGGTCATCTGATAATGATGTACACCCCCCCATATCTCTGTCCACTGCTGGGAATCCTGTGTACCCACCCACATATGTCTGGACACTGCTGGTATTCATCTGCACACACCCCTCATATTGCAGGCCACTGCTGGGAGTCCTGTGCACCCACCCCCATATGTCTGGACACTGCTGGTATTCATCTGTACACACCCCTCATATTGCAGGCCACTGCTGGGAGTCCTGTGCACCCACCCCCATATGTCTGGACACTGCTGGTATTCATCTGCACACACCCCTCATATTGCAGGCCACTGCTGGGAGTCCTGTGCACCCACCCCCATATGTCTGGACACTGCTGGTATTCATCTGCACACACCCCTCATATTGCAGGCCACTGCTGGGAGTCCTGTGCACCCACCCCCATGTCTCTGTCCACTGCTGGGAGTCCTGTGCACACAACCCCATATGTCTGGACACTGCTGGTATTCATCTGCACACACCCCTCATATTGCAGGCCACTGCTGGGAGTCCTGTGCACCCACCCCTATATGTCTGGACACTGCTGGTATTCATCTGCACACACCCCTCATATTGCAGGCCACTGCTGGGAGTCCTGTGCACCCACCCCCATATGTCTGGACACTGCTGGTATTCATCTGCACCCACCCCCATGTCTCTGTCCACTTCTGGGAGTCCTCTGCACCCACCCCCATGTCTCTGTCCACTGCTGGGAGTCGTCTGCACCCACCCCCATGTCTCTGTCCACTGCTGGGAGTCCTGTGCACCCACCCCCATATGTCTGGCCACTGCTGGTATTCATCTGCACACACCCCTCATATTGCAGGCCACTGCTGGGAGTCCTGTGCACCCACCCCCATATGTCTGGACACCGCTGGTATTCATCTGCACACACCCCTCATATTGCAGGCCACTGCTGGGAGTCCTGTGCACCCACCCCCATATGTCTGGACACTGCTGGTATTCATCTGCACACACCCCTCATATTGCAAGCCACTGCTGGGAGTCCTGTGCACACACCCCCATATGTGTGGCCACTGCTGGTATTTATCTGCACCCACCCCTATATGTGTGGCCACTGCTGGGAATTCTCTGCACCCACCCAACCCACCCCCTTGGAGCAGTACACTGCTGGCCTGGACCTACACACACACCAATATGAAGGTAACATGCAGGGCCAGTCCGTAAGCCCACTTTCATGGCGTGTATGCCTCGTATCCCAAATGTACTGGTGCCGCAGTGGTACGTTTGAAACGCACCGTACCCACGCCTTCATTGCATGTGTACGGTCCATATGACTGTTCTACTGGTGCCGTAGGGGTATGTGTGGAACGCACCGTACCCACGCATTCATTGCGTGTGTACGGTCCATATGACTGTTCTAATGGTGCCGTAGGGGTACGTGTGGAACGCACCGTACCCACGCATTCATTGCGTGTGTACGGTCCATATGAGTGTTCTACTGGTGCTAGGGGTACATGTGCAACGCACCGTACACGTCCACTTCTGTTGTTGCGGTACGCAGGTGTTGCTGGCCACGCCCCCCCAAGTGACCAGACCATGGTGGTAATGTATGGATTCCATATTATAGGTTTTGCTTTGGGTATGGGGTATGTTTCCTGCCCCTCACCCCCCCCGGCCCCTGGGTGTTGTTCTCACCGTCTGCGGCGTGTGCGTCGGGTCCGGTGCACCAGGTTGTAGGCTAGGAGGACCGGGATGACACGTACGATGAGGTTCATGGCATGTACGTCACGTACCGGGGCTCCGTTGCGTAGCGGTTCGCGTCGGACTCTGCTTTTCCGGCTGTGTTTGGCTCCCGTAAAAAAAAAGAGCCATACGGAGTGATGTAGGGACGAATCTTACTTGCTGGGCCGGAAACCGCTGCTTGAATGCGTCCGGACGTCGCGTACAAGCTGTTCCGGATCAGAATCGTTGTTTTTTTTGACCCGTATGGTGTTTTGTACGAAACATACGAAAATAGGCTTTCTGTATGAATCGTACTTCCTAGGTTGTATGGACAGTTTACCGGGTACGAGTCGTACGGAGAAAACGCTCCGTACAACGATTTGTACAGCCTTTTCCCTGGATTGGAAACGGCCACCTTTTGTTTATTTCCTAGGTTTTCATTTTAAAAAGTTTTGACAGCCAGAAGATTGCGTTTTTTTTATTATGGAAGTGTATATTTGTTTTTACAAACTAATGTTTTATATACACTTACATAAATTTTCGGTTTTCCTGGAGCGTTTCTTTTTTTAAATTATTTTCGGGTTTTTGATGGTTTCCAGACTGTGGATTTATCGATAGAGGATTACATTTTTACTACAGCTGTAGTTTTTAAATTTTTTTATTGTTGAAACATTTTAAGGATATTTTCTTCAAACCTCTCTGGATTATTTTACAAGATGTGTCATATTGAATCAAGAAAGCAAGTATGGTAAATCAAAGAAAATTATTTAATTGTGGGAAGTAAATAATGTTATGTTTTATTGTTGTGTTTTAATTTCTCACATATACTATTAATGTGTAAAGATATTGTATTTTACTATTAAAAATACCTTACACACATTAATTAAAATTGTGACATGATATCTAATAATTTTAATATACTGCTATGAAGCAAATGAAATGTGTTATTAATGTAATTTTTATGGATATGTTATAGTAGGCTTTTTGCAATCATTTCTAGGTGCGGTCGGACTCCCATAGAAGCCAATGGGAGCCGGTCGTACGACGCGTACATGGGCTCCGATTGACTGAATGGGTACGTCTCGCGCAAGGGCGCCCCCTACAGTGGGTACGCGTCGGTGCCATCCGCACCGTACATACTAGTGTTTGGAGGATCCTTGTGTCTCCCCCTGTGTCCGAGTTTTAGGGCTGCGGGTGACAGGGGGTCCAACGCGGACCCCCATAGGCAACCACCCGGACATTTTGCGAGCCGCACACTCCGGCTCGCACAGGCTGTTCGACGCGTGCATCGTACTGGCTCGGTTGTAAATCGCATCCATTGTATGCCACGGTTGGCTTCCAACCAAGACGTACGGAGCGGTTCGGACCCGGGAACGACCAGGTCGGTGAATTGCATGTAACTTGCATCATACTTGCTCGCTTGTACAGCTGTACGAGTCGGGCAGAAAACACGCGTATGGCTCGTAGTTTTTCCAGCCGGATCGCGTTCGGTGCGCTTCCGATCCGGATTGGAATCGGCCCCAAACTGCTGTTTGTTGGAAGGCATTATGCCATCCTTCAACAGCGTTATTCGTTTTAGCTTGTTGGTTAAGTGTGCTGGTATATACGTACGACCAGGGAATTTGAAATTTGGGTTGTCACTTATGGCCAGATCTATGTAATCTGCCCACCCAGGTGTCCTCCAGGAGTGGACTTAATTGTTGCTCATGTTGTTGATAAAAAGGGCTTTCTAGTAGTAAATTGTAATGTTCTGCCACATCTGTCACCGGTACATAGGCTAATGCAATTCGTTTTTTAATTTGAAAATGAAAAGTTGTGTTAGTTGCAACTCTATACTGAGGGTACATTTTTGGAGGTGCGTCCATGAGCATTGATTAAAATGATAATAACACCCTTGAAAAGAGGTATGTGGGTATGTTTTAAGTATAGCATTAATCATAGATTGTTCAAAATCTATAGTGATTTTTTGTGGGAAATAATCATTGGTCTCCTGTTTTATTTAATTTAGGATTTCCATGTATGTTGCATTGTGTTTGTTAAAAAGCGAGGCGTATATAAAGGGTATGTTGCAATTATGATGTATTCCATAGATAGTATTAGTTGAAAGAATGGTTTGGGACATATTGTGAAAGTACCATCCATCATCCATACTTGGACTTGCTGAAGTTTTACTAAATTGAGTGCTGTACTGAACATTATTATTCTCTTTTCATTACTTTTTCATTATCTTAGAGAATAAATGGTTCTTTATTGTCAGTAACAGACAGTTCTGGGGTAATTATTACTTCATCAAAACTTTTAAGACTTGGGGGCCGATTCAGATTCCGGCCGCAAAACGAACCGACCGTCACGGACCCGGACCGAATATTGACCGACACGGACCAGCGCCGTACGACTCGTGCAGTACGATGCAACACGTGTGAATTACAACCGACACGTACGGAATACAAGCTGTACGACCGAGCTGTAGGGAAAATAGTGATCCGGCCGGAAAACCGACGCGAGTTTCACCGACCGACACGAACCCGGAATGAACCCGACCGACAGGTACCCGTGATGTACGATTCGCGCAGTACGATGCAATGCGTGTAAAACCAGACCGACTCGCACGCTGACCAAGCCGCACGACTGACACGCACAGACAACCCGGCACACAAGCAATAGAGACCGCCACGACTGACGCGTACCAAACACAGAAGATAGGCAGCGTGAACGAGGCATAGAAGACCGCACGAGACAACAGCAGTGTCTGTTTCCGTCACATGAACGTCTCCTTCATGCCTACAAAACCCAAAGGAAAAAAGACAAAAAAAGGACCAAATAAGCAATGACAAAGTCAATAAATACCAAAGAAAAAAACATGGGACAAAGACACACCCACAACTCCAACTATATAAAGGACTACAATCACTACCATCATCCCTTGCAAACAGGAGACACAACCAGCAGCAAACACCAGTACACAGCAACCACAGACACACTCACAACTCCCCCATCACACAACTCACACACCATCAGCACCTCATACAAAATCACACACACATACACCCAGCAAAACCAACACCAAACCACCCTCACTTGCACCCTCACACAAACATCCCTCACCACCACCACCCATCACCATGCTCCCAAAGAAGAATCCAAAGTTCACAGATAGTGAGTTAGAAGGGCTGGTAGACGAGATCATCAGAGTAGAGGCACATTTGTTTGGTACATTTGTCCAAAAGACCCCCATCTCACAGAAAACCAAGATGTGGGCGAGGATTGTGGGCAAGGTGAACGCCCAAGCACCAGCAAGGCACACAAAGGATGATATCCAGAACAGGTGGTATGACGTGCGCAGGAGGGTCAATAAACTCATCGAAAAAGATTACGCCCTGAGTCAGTGCACCGGCGGTGGCCCTCCTGCCAAACCAGTCTACTTCAGGACCTAGGAGGAGAAGGAGCAGGACATCCTACCACCAGAGAGCGTCCATGGCCTAACAGACATCCCAGAGCCTGGTGAGTACACAAACAACATACCCAAGATTGTGTGGCAAGGGGACAGTGAAACCATGCACTGCAAGCAAGGCTACACTAAACAATAGATAATCAGCCCAAGATGTGTATGCCAGTCAGACGAACACAATACCTGCCATCTCATAGTGACTGGGAACTGTGTCATGACATGCACCAACCTACAAACAAATAGAGCAAGCCAGTGGCACAAAGCCAAATAGACCCTGCCAGACAGTTTGCCACCACAAACACACCACTTCACAGTACAGCTGACTGTCAGGAAGGGATAGTGGGGATGCAGGTGAAGTGAGTGTATCCAAAAGCATGATGGGGCCTGTAGTCACAGATAATGCTCCCCCTCCTGATTGGCCCATCAAGACCTATCTGAAACATGCCCACATCTCAGGGACTGGAAAATGACTGACAAGATGGCTGACACTGGGTCCTGCTGTGGGGAGCACAAGGCCCTGCTCGGGGTTGTGTGCAAATCAGAAGCAGGACACCACTGATGGACAACATGAAAGACAACTTTTACACCCTACAATGGAAGCATATTTCATGATGGGAAGGAGGACTGACAGCCCTGACCATACTTACCAGCATGGGGAGACACCCCCCTCAACACAAACTCCACACAACTCACCGGGTACAATGCATTGACACACACCTCATTGAAATATCAGCAAAAGATACCCCGTACTGGGTGCTGCTGTGTGAAGCACAGGGGCTCACTTTGGACTTGTAGCCAAACAAACACCAGGATTTCACAGTCAGCCATCTTATCACTGCTGTCACGCCCCCTCACAGGGAAGCAGAGTCAAGAGGGAGGAAGTATGGGCATGCTGGGAAGGGGGGTGTAGCCAAGAGTATGTTGGGACTCGCAGTCACAGACAATCTACACCCACCCACATGGCCCAGCAAGATCAAACTGAACCATACTCGCCTCACAGGGAGTGGGAAGGGACTGACAAGATGTCTGACACTGGGCTCTGTTGTGGGGAGCACAAGGCCATGCTGGGAAATGGCCAACAACAAACATTAGGACTTCACAGTCAGCCATCTTGCCATTGCTGTCCCACCCCCTCACAGTGAAGCAGAGTCAAGAGGGAGGAGGTATGTGCATGCTGGGAAGGGGGTGTAGCCAAGAGTATGATGGCACTCACAGTCACAGACAATCTACACCCACCCACATGGCCCAGCAAGATCAAACTAAACCATACTCGCCTCACAGGGAGTGGGAAGGGACTGACAAGATGTCTGACACTGGGCTCTGTTGTGGGGAGCTCATGGCCATGCTGGGAAATGGCCAACAACAAACAATCCGGACTTCACAGTCAGCCATCTTGCCATTGCTGTCACACCCCCTCACCGGGAAGCAGAGTCAAGAGGGAGGAAGTATGTGCATGCTGGGAAGGGGGGTGTAGCCAACAGTATGATGGGACTCGCAGTCACAGACAATCTACACCCACCCACATGGCCCAGCAAGATCAAACTGAACCATACTCGCCTCACAGGGAGTGGGAAGTGACTGACAAGATGTCTGACACTGGGCTCTGTTGTGGGGAGCACAAGGCCATGCTGGGAAATGGCCAACAACAAACATCAGGACTTCACAGTCAGCCATCTTGCCATTGCTGTCACACCCTCTCACAGGGAAGCAGAGTCAAGAGGGAGGAAGTATGTTCATGCTGGGAAGGGGGGTGTAGCCCAGAGAATAATGGGACTCGCAGCCACAGATAATCTACACCCACCCACATGACCCAGCAAGATCAAAGTGAACCATACTCGCCTCACAGGGAGTGGGAAGGGACTGACAAGATGTCTGACACTGGGCTCGGTTGTGGGGAGCACAAGGCTATGCTGGGAAATGGCCAACAACAATATCAAACTCTGTCAGTGACAAGCTGGGAAAAAACAGTGTACAAGTAGGCATCTGTTCGAAAAGTAGAAAAAGTCATGTTTGTGAACCATTGATGCATGTAGAAACATAACTCACATTGTGTGTTTCTTCCAAACACAGGTGGTGCTGGGCACCCAGCACCAAATGATGAGGATACCCAGTCCCAGACTCTGGGGGACACTGAGCTCTCTGGTCTGACTCTCTCACTGTCCTCTTCAGATGACAATGACCAATCTGGCTCCTCCGGTGTGAGCCATCATGCAGCAGCATCAACATCTGCACCCCCTGTACCCACGCCTCCAGCATCTGGACACCGACAGGGCACCCCCACCAACACGGACAGACCAAGGTCAATCAACACCCACAGCACAGGGACACAGGACCCCCTGGAAGCTACAGCAAACACCAACAGCAACACCACCCAAGGGGTCACAGTGTCACCTGTGTGTCCCGCCGCTGGTCCTGCCCGTGTTGATTAGGGGTGATCGGAGGGATGGGAAGAAGAGGACGCGCCTTGCAGAGGGGTCTCTACTGCATGATGACCCCCACCTGGCAAGCATCTTAGATGCATACCAGGATAGCACTGGAGGATTTGGCCAGGTAGGGGGGATCCTCAAGGACATGCAACACGAGCAGGTCGCCCACCATACCTGCATGGAGGCCAAGTGGGATGCCATTACTGTGGTGCATCGGGACATAATCCAATGCCTCCGCCAGATCAACACCAACCTGTCCACACCTCCCTGTGTGGCCACAACATCTGTCGCAACACCATCTGCCAGCTCCACAGGGAGGGAGTAGGACTCTGGCGGAGAGTCCCCTGCACCGCAGAGGCCTGCACCAGAGGATCCCCCCTCCCCGGAAGAAGAGGGGTCGTCTGAAGAAGGACATGTGAGAGGCAAATGTCCCAGCACATCCCCTAGGGCCTCTAAACCTGTTCTGGACAATGTTCTTTGTGCACAACCCGTTCACCTTGTCCAATCGCACACAACTCGCCCACATGACATGGAGGGTTCATGTTGGGCTCCGACCATGTGCCTCATTGTAGCGCAGCTCGGCTGGTGTCACAGGGTTCCTGAAGGGTGTCAGCAACCATGGCATGTTGGGGTATCCGGAGTCACCTACACACACAAAAATGAACAAGTAGCTGAGTTTTGTAGGAGTGCGGAATACAACATTGACAAACACACACAATGAGAAACAGTCAGTACACACCGACAAGCCAGGCATGCTGAGCTGGCATCTGTGACATCAGCGTTGCAATGCGACTACTCCTCATAATGTAGGCATCATGCTCAGAACCAGGGAACTGTGCACACACGTGTGATCGACATGTGAGCAAGACAGACCACCAGAGCATTGATCGAATGGTAGTGCTTCCTGCTACGGTATGCCTGCTCATGTGCCTGTGGTGGTATCAGGGCAGCATGTGTCCCATCAATAGATCGATGACGTTTGGCATCTTCCCCAGTGTATAAAAGGCATCCTTTATTTCAGGGAGTTCAGCTGGGCTCGGGAACTTGATATACAGGTCTAGGAATTGCAACATCCCCTCCGAGACATCGCGTAGTACCCGACTAAACATCGTTTGCAACATCCCACCAGCAGTAGCCACAGTGTACTGGACGGTACCAGTAGCAAAGAAGTGCAGGGCTGCCATCACCTTCACCTCTGGGGTCAGTGCTGTAGGGTATGTCCGGCCAGGTAGCAAATGTGGCGCCAACTGCTCCGCGAACTCCGCAATCAGGGGCCTGGTGAAGCGGTACCATCTGATGCAGTCGCGCTCCTGCATGGTTGCAAGGTCTGGGAATGGGCGATGGACAGCTGGTGCCCTGCAGGACAGAGATGCACAAAGGAAGATTGACAGTTCATCCACCCATGTGGCCATGACCACGAACAATAGCACATGCTAGATCATGACATTACACAATGTACTGAGGTGTGTGCTGTTGGGTATGGACACATATGTCACCTACAAGACCACCACCTCACATCTCAATTCCACATGTCCACATGAGTCCCATGTAGTGCAATGGCCAATCATCTGGCTGTGTCACCCAACCTATGTGCTGCTGCAACGTTCCAAACACAAACCACAGTGACAAGTGAGGCCTCATGTCTCCCAGGCATCACAGATCTTTGCCATGCAGAAACCCAGGGTCCCTGTATTGCCACATCAACACAGCAATGGACATGGCGTAGCACGTACACATGACAAGGCAAGCGTAAGTCCCACAGGTAGTGGCCACTTTTGTTCCTGCCGGTCCTACATGTATGTCTCTTAGACACACACCCCATCAAGGGTGATGCATATACCAAATGGATGTGGAGACTGTCACCCACTGGTCACATTTGATTAGACACATCTGAGACACAACATGCACACAGACTGTGGGTGCACATTAGTATTGTGGCTACAGGTCTCACTGTGACGTACATGCCATCACCCTCAGGACTCAGGGTGTATGTGACCTGTTCTAAACATATAAAACCTGACACTGTGTCCGTGACTCATGCCCATTACTGTACAATTGCACATCACAGTGGTAATGTGCACAACACACAAAGGATTCTGCCCCCATGTACACGTGCACAGCCTGGGAGTGGCTGCACAAAGTGCCAGCCAAAAAACAGATGTGGCCCCCCAAACACTCAGGGAATGCAGCCTTAAATGCCATGGGACACTGTGTGGCCAATGCTGTAGTGTGGTAGGTGTGCACAGGTGTCCCTGGCCAGTATATGTGTGTTGCATCCGTATAATAGTCACACTAATGAGGTCCGACGCGGGTGACACTACGTACGCATTGCACGGGTCAAGTCCGAGCCGTGCGTACGCTTTGTCATTGCCTGCAATGAGGTCCGACGCGGGTGACAATGCGTACGCATTGCACGGGTCATGTCTGAGCCGTGCGTACGCTTTGTCATTGAATGCAATGAGGTCCGACGCGGGTGACAATGCGTACGCATTGCACGGGTCATCACCGAGCCGTGCGTACACTTTGCCATTGCCTGCAATGAGGTCCGATGTGGGTGACAATGCGTACGCATTGCACGGGTCATGTCCGAGCCGTGTGTATGCTTTGTCATTGAATGCAATGAGGTCCAATGCAGGTGACAATGCGTACGCATTGCACGGGTCATGTCCGAGGCGTGCGTACGCTTTGTCATTGAATGCAATGAGGTCCGACACGGGTGACAATGCGTACGTATTGCACGGGTCACGACCGAGCCGTGCGTACACTTTGCCATTGCCTGCAATGAGGTCCGACGCGGGTGACAATGCGTACGCATTGCACGGGTCATGTCCGAGCCGTGCGTACGCTTTAACATTGAATGCAATGAGGTCCGACGCGGGTGAAAATGCGTATGCATTGTACGGGTCATGACCGAGCCGTGCGTACGCTTTGCCATTGCCTGCAATGAGGTCCGACGCGGGTGACAATGCGTACGCATTGCACGGGTCATGACCGAGACGTGCGTATGTTTTGCCATTGCCTGCAATGAGGTCCGACGCGGGTGACAATGTGTACGCATTGCACAGGTCATGTCCGAGCCGTGCGTACGCTTTGTCATTGAATACAATGAGGTCCGACGCGGGTGACAATGTGTACGCATTGCACGGGTCATGACCGAGCCGTGCGTACGCTTTGCCATTAAATTCAATGAGGTCCGAAACGGGTGACAATGTGTACGCATTGCACGGGTCATGTCCGAGCCGTGCATACGCTTTGTCATTGAATGCAATGAGGTCCGACGCGGGTGACAATGCGTACGCATTGCACGGGTCATCTCCGAGCCGTGCGTACGCTTTGTCATTGACTATCATACATACGCGTCGGACAGGCATGGTCCGAGACAGGCGCACGCCTTGGCCATTCAATCGTATGGAGACAGGTGCATGCGTATATTCAAAATACGCGTTGTACAGTCAGTTGAACGAGCCAGGCGCACCCATTTGGCTCCGGACTGTCATGGAGACGGATGCAGATTCAAAACTTGTACGAGTTGTGCACTGGAAATTCAGTTGGATGCCTACAACAATGTTGCAATTTCAAGTGTTCCATGAAGGTGAAGATTTGAACGATGCGGAAGGTGTGTATGAGTCGTACTTTTAAATGGATTGGCCACATTCATAGAATGCAACCGTGTTGGACCTATCACTTGGGACACATGGCACAGATTCTGCCTCTGCACCACAGATATAACGCTGACTGGCCCCCAGGGAGCTCACTTGCCTGCACTACATGCTACTAGACCACATCTGTGCTACCACTGCTGCTGTCTCTGCATCCTCTGGCTACTGCTATGGCACGTACTCTGGAGAGGGCCCCAGCCTTCACTGAGGAGGAGAACCAGGCCCTGCTAGACGGGCTCCTTCCACAGTACAGCAAGCTCTATGGAAAACCAGGAGAGCAGGTGAGTGTGCAGTCCACTTCCTTCTAAATTATGTATGTTGTCTGACTAGCAGTACTAGCAGTGTGTACACCAGTGGCAAGCATTCCCACTGACTAATTTCATCCCCCAAAGTGTGTAGGTACATGTAATGAATAGGTTTCCTGCTGGTAAAGTGCATTATTGCAAGCTTAAACTATCCAGGCATTGTTAACATGTCAGACATACAGGTGATTTCTCCTTCCCCATGGTTGCACTACCTGTGTAATTCATTTCCCTTTGTGATGATGACATGTATATCCAAATGTGTGTTGCACAAAACTGTGGCATGTGTGTTAATGTACTTTTCACTTTGTTATCCTCACAGGTTGATGCCCATCAGAAGCAGGAGATCTGGCTGACCATCTGTGGGGGTCTACAAGCGCCGGATCCGCAACTGCCAGAAGAGGTGGCAGGACATTCGGGGATGGATCCGGAGGATAGCTAGAGTCCAGCTGAAGCTGTCACCTCCACGCAGGAGGGGCGGACACCGGACCCTGACTGCCCACATGCTCCGTATCCTGGTGGTGGTCTTCCCGGACCTGGATAGGCAGCTGAAGGCCAGACAGCAGCAGGAAGGGGGTAAGTCCATGCCTGATCTGTGGACTATGTCTGCCATGCTAATAGCAGTCTTTTGGCCTGGTCACACTTCCACATTACGTAGGTCTTGTAGTCCAATACTCAGGTCCCTCAATTGTGTGATGCACCCTCCTCATCTGTTCCACAAGTGTGGCCCCTACAGTCTGTTGCTTGTGTCACTAGGGCACTGTGTCCCTGTAGTCAGCTATGCTTCAGCTATCGATCAGCATCTGTTCCCATGACTTGGTTGTGTGTTTAATGGGTGGGTCAATTGTTTACGCAATGCCTAAGATCTGACATGTGATCTGTGTGTGCCCTTGAGATGTGTACCAATTGCTGGTCTGACTCGCAACATGTGGCTGGGGTATTCCAAACAAACCCATGTAGCAGGGGACTCCAATTTTTGGGCCTCAGGAGTATGTATATCAAGTATGTCACACTTGCTTTGCCACCTGGCTACTGTCCAGGGCCAAACACTGTTTCACGTAGACCTGGCCAGTCATGCCTCCTCAAGGGCATTTAGAAACACTCTGTAATCCCACTCCTGTGTATGAAATTGCAGGTTGTGCTTAGTGACATGTGCCCTCAGGAGTCTGCCTCTGTGTCATTAGGGTGTGGCTTGTTGTTACGTACAACTGGGGTGTCCATGATTCAGAGGGTCAGCATGACATCTGAGATGTGACTGTGAGAGACAAGACCTGTGTGACATATAGGTGTGTGATCATCTCACAAAGGTGCATGCAACTGTGTCCTTCATGCAGCTGGGTTACATGCATGGCAGACTGTGATGTGTTAATGTACAGGGATTTGTGTTTGCAGAGACTCATATGTATGATTTGCATGATGTGGGGTCTTCTGGGTCCTGGATATGTTGTTTGAATGGGATGGGCAAGTGCGCCGGTCATCTGCAGAGTTAGCTTTACCCCTGAGCTAGAATTGTGAGTCAGTGCATATTGTTGTTGTCTGGATGCCCTGCCCCTGTGACAGGAGACAGTGTTGACTGACATTCAGGGCATTCCAGTGCCATGGCATTTAACTTGCTATGAGTGATCCTGCATTGTGTTCAAGTGTGCACCATGCACCCCATTGTGGCATTGCCCATCAGGACATCAGAGTGTGTGTTGCTGGCATGCATCACAAGCATGTGAAATGATTCTCTGCCCATCCCTTCATCCGGACACCTGTATTGAGTCAGTAGCAAGAGATGTGCTGTGTGTATAGTGACATACTCCTACATGTTCACTTACATGTACAACAAATGTGTGGGTGGTGCATGTTGGCACATTTGGGTGTTAGCATCCAACATGCAACAGACATATGTGTGAAAGTCAAGGAGGGATATGTGTGCCATGGTTGATGTTGAGAATGACAATTGTCTTATCCTACACAGTGTTGGCACTTTGAGCTGTGTTCAACTGATGATGCCAGGGCTTTCCCTGTGATGTGATGTACTCACTGTGGTGTGTGCAGTCGGTGCAGGTGACTGATGTTGTTCTCTTACTTCCTATTCCTATCCAGATACATCCACGGCCACCGGAGGGGACAGCTCCACGGACCAGGAGGAGCCACAGAGCCTTACAGGGACAGAAGGAGAGGAGTCGGGTGGACTCAGTGGCACGGAGGACGAGTGGAGCCACACAGAGGAGTCGTCAGCACCATCCCCCCCAGCTGAGGGCCACAGCAGCTCTGAGGATGACTCCCTTGTGGAGGCGGGTGTCAGCAGCCATCAAACCCCAGCTAGTGAGGCTGTCCCTGCCACCACCACCCTCCCATCGGCTCCCATCCCAAAGGTTCCTGTGGGCTCCTGTGTTCGTGAGCATGTCTCCTTTGTGCCAGGCACAGCACCCTCTGCCCCTGTGTCCCCTGCTGCCCTGAGTGAGGAGTCTTTGGACTTACTTAGACAGATCCATGTAGGGCAGACGTCGATGCTGAAGGTCATCCATGCACACACAGGTCTGTTGACACAACTGGTGTCATTCATGGAGGGCATTCCTCAGGCATGTCTGCCCTACAGAGGACCAATCAGTCCGTGGCCTCCTCCCTGACGGCAGCAGTGTCCCTCCTCCAACAGTCCCACACCCCTCCTACACCTGCACCACCCACGATTCCTAGCACCCTACCTGTCCCAAGCACAGAAACACCCAAACCAAGGTCTAGACGTGCACAAAAACAAGCACAGGGGACTGATCCCACACTCACAGGGGCTGGTTTGCAGACACACACACAGTCATCCACAACCACTCCGCAGTCCTCCGAGACCTCTCCCTCCCAGCCCCCTTCCCTTGCGTCACTTGCAACCCCATCTCCCCAGAAGCTCTTCCTCTGTGACCTTGGCCTCTTCCCCACCAACCCAGCAGATCCTGATTACAAGGGGAAGAGGAAGTCCCCACACACAGAGGGGAAGGCCGTTCAGACCCGGATACCCTCCCCCAGGCACAGTCAGACAGAGACCCCCACCCGCAAGTCCATCCGGCGCCAGAAGAGCAAGACCCCCACCACCACGCAGCTCCAAGGCAAAGTCTCCGTCCTCCATCCCCCAGGCCACCACCCCAGAAGTTTCCCCACCACTCCCTGCCCCAGGTTCCCCCACCCACAGATACACCATCCCCAAAATGCGAAGGCCATCCCCCCTAGCACTTGCTCCTCCACACCTGGTCAGACGGATAGTTCCACCGATGTGTCCCCCCCTGCCCTGCCGACTTCACCTGCCCCCATTCCGCTCCCATGGATGTAGGCACTGCATTGGAGTCCACAACCACCCCGTCTGACTTGGGCCCCGACGGTTCCGTGGTACGTACCGCTGTCTCCGACCGCCGCGGTCACACAATGGGATGAATGGGAGAGCCAGCGGAAGAGCTGAAGCACAGCCACCACAGCAGACGATCCGTAAAAAATATGGCGGATGAAGCAAAAAAAAACACAAGAAGGCCAAAAAGTGCACACAGAAAACTAGCCATGCCCCCCCCAATACACAAAACACACCCCAATGACACAACCACATGACAACAAGAAAAATACAAATCCCAGGACAACACACCTGACAGCAACACCCCAATTGGACACACCCACATAGCTGAGTATAAACCCAGCCCCTTACCTGACCACAATCCTTTGCAATACTCCAGGAGAGAAGGGACACATAATACCCCAGCTGACAGCAGAGGCAAAGGACACAACATCACTAGCCACATCACACACAACCCCACCACAACCTCCACACCTGCACAACTAACCCCCCTGCACATCAAACACCATACATAGCACAACCACAACCACCACTCACACCCCTGCACCCACAACCACGTTGCACACCATACCATGGCCACACAGACAATGTCCAAATTCACTGAGAGTGAGTTGAAAGTTATGGTAGATGAGATAGTCAGAGTGGAACCACAGCTTTTTGGTACCCTGGTCCAACAGACACCATTAACCACAAGGACACAAATGTGGGCAAGGATAGTCCAAATTGTCAATGCAGTAGGGACCACCCCAAGATCAAACAAGCATTTGCAATGCAATAGGTCTCGCAACTGCGAGATTTGGAGCTATTGGTATTGTAAATGACAATGCCTTTAATTTATTCACAAGCATCAGGAATCAGGAATCAGAAATCCACAAGCATCAGGCATCAGTCATCAGACATCCACAAGCATCAGGCATCAGTCATCAGACATCCACAAGCATCAGGCATCAGTCATCAGACATCCACAAGCATCAAACATCAGGCATCAGACATCCACAAGCATCAAACATCAGGCATCAGACATCCACAAGCATCAGGCATAAGACATCCACAAGCATCAGACATCAGTCATGAGACATCAGGCATCAGACATCCACAAGCATCAGACATCAGTCATCAGGCATCAGACATCCACAAGCATCAAACATCAGGCATCAGACATCCACAAGCATCAGACATCAGGAATCAGACATCAGGTATCACACATCAGACATCAGGCATAAGACATCAGGCATCAGACATCCACAAGTATCAGACATCTACAAGCATCAGACATTAGACATCAGGCATCAGACATCAGGCATCAGACATCTACAAGCATCAGGCATCATGCATCAGACATCTATAAGCATCAGACATTAGACATCAGGCGTCAGACATCAGGCATCAGACATCCACAAGTATCAGACATCTACAAGCATCAGACATTAGACATCAGACATTAGACATCAGGCATCAGACATCAGGCATCAGACATCCACAAGCATCAGGCATCATGCTTCAGACATCTACAAGCATCAGACATTAGACATCAGGCATTAGACATCAGGCGTCAGACATCAGGTGTCAGACATCAGGCGTCAGACATCAGGCATCAGACATCAGGCAGCCACAAGCATCAGACATCCACAAGCATCAGACATCCACAAGCATCAGACATTAGACATCAGGCATCAGACATCAGGCATCAGACATCCACAAGCATCAGACATTAGACATCAGGCATCAGACATCAGGCATCAGACATCTACAAGCATCAGACATTAGACATCAGGCATCAGTCATCAGGCATCAGACATCTACAAGCATCAGACATTAGACATCAGGCATCAGACATCAGGCATCAGACATCTACAAGCATCAGACATTAGACATCAGGCATCAGACATCAAACCTCTACAAGCATCAGACATTAGACATCAGGCATCAGACATCAGGCATCAGGCATCATGCATCAGGCATCATGCATCAGACATCTACAAGCATCAGACATTAGACATTAGACATCAGGCGTCAGACATCAGGCGTCAGACATCAGGCGTCAGACATCAGGGGTCAGACATCAGACAGCCACAAGCATCAGACATCCACAAGCATCAGACATCAGGAATCAAACATCCACAAGCATCAGACATCCACAAGCATCAGACATTAGACATCAGGCATCAGCCATCAGGCATCTACAAGCATCAGACATTAGACATCAGGCATCAGACATCTACAAGCATCAGACATTAGACATCAGGCATCAGACATCAGGCATCAGACATCTACAAGCATCAGACATTAGACATCAGGCATCAGACATCAGGCATCAGACATCCACTAGCATCAGGCATCATGCATCAGACATCTACAAGCATCAGACATTAGACATCAAGCATCAGACATCAGGCGTCAGACATCAGGCGTCAGACATCAGGTGTCAGACATCAGGTGTCAGACATCAGGTGTCAGACATCCACAGGCATCAGGCATCAGACAGCCACAAGCATCAGACATCCACAAGCATCAGACATCAGGAATCAAACATCCACAAGCATCAGACATCCACAAGCATCAGACATCATGCATCAGTTATAAAGGTCTGAAAAATACTTCATATCGACACACTTATGTTTACCGAAGATTCACTGTGTGTTGTGTGAGACCTGGTAGAAAATGAACTGAAGATTACACCTGTAACTGGGCCAAGGCTAATATTCAATCTATTGTGTACTGTCAGTAAGTTAAGGCAGAGTGGAACATTTAAGTCACATCTTTGGCAGTCTGCCACAACTGGCCAGCGACAATTCAAAGAGAGAGGAGGTGAAGCCGACGGGAACTCAACGCCCAGCTTCTGCAGCAGACCTAAACTTTTTTAATCCATGCCGGGAGATAGCGAGCTGCCTGCCCAGGGTCAAAGTTTGTTAAGAGGTGGAGCCAGGGGTACGCTTTGTGAGTTCTTTCGAGCCTTCAATAAGTGATGCAATTGATTAATTCAATGGTTTTCACTGCTTGACCTCAGAAGGATAAAAGTCAGAGTCATCAGAGCTGGTAACAGAGATTTGAGGAGTCACATTCGTATAACGTAGGAGTGGGAAGTAAGCACGCACCACCTCTTTTGGTGCACGCCTTCCCCAAGCGCTTTTAAAATGTTTGAGCTCGGCTGGCATGCGGTAGAGAGATTTCTTGCCAGCCTATCACGTCCGACAAGCCGTCAGGGCTGGGGCAAGCAGCCATGAGTCAGGCTTTCCTGAATGGCAGGAGTGTATCTGGGCCTTCATGCGCTGTCTCAGGCGAGACCTAAAAAGCCAGATGAAGGGAATGGATGGGGGAGAGAGTGGGAACAATGGAGGAAGCGTTTGCAGTTTGTTTAATTAACCCAGCACCCGCTTCGGTCGGCGTCTGTGCAGGGGGGGGGAGCATATTTACTACATATAATGGCCTTAAATAGTCAAATATTTTTGTTCAAAAATGTAAATGTATTCAATATAAATAAAACCGCATATATGACCGCAAAACTCTTCCATGTGTGTTTTTTTTTTTGTTTAATCTGGTTCCGACCTGCGCCTTGGGGAGGTTTACGGCTCCTTGCTCTTTCTCCTCCCCTCGTTTATGGCTGGTCTCCGAGCCTGAAAGTAGTTAAGACCAGGGGCAGCGCCGTATGTGCTGCAGAGGCACAGCGGGCGGAGTAACGGAGGGTGAAAGTTGGCCCAATATGGAAAGTAAAGAAAGACGAAAACAAACAAACCTTGTTCAAATCATGATGCGCGGTGTTGGAGTTTACCGCGCTTCATACTTTGGACAGCCCGGTGCTAACAATGTTTGTTTATTTTAGTACAGTCTTTCTAAAATAAACAAGCATACTAGCACCCTGCTGTCCAAAACATGAAGCGCAGTGTCAGAGAATCGGGTGCCGAAGGAGCGACGTGGACTACTGCTGCAGAGGCGGTGTGCGCTATGAGGGAGGCACATTGCTTCAACAAACTAGGGAAAAATAAAGTACCATGAAGAGCGATGTCGGAGACCCAGGTGCATATATGAAGTGAGAAAAAGTGTGCAATTCTGGAGAAAAAAAATGCTTTACCTACACGATGGCCCCTCACATCGCATGCCGCTTCTTCTCAGCTTTGGAAGCGGTGAAATATAAGACGTGACCACTAGTTATAAACAAGCAGCATGCGGTGCCCGCCCATCGCGCACACCAGCACTTGAGAATGGCGGTGGAAAATAAACAAGGAAGTAGTCCCTACACGAATAGATAATGCCGAGCAGTGGAACGAAACTGTAGTTAGTCGGTGCTGCTTCCTGCTCAAGGGAAGCAAAACGAAAGTGCCGCATGGGATCGTAAGCCAATGACAAGCCCGCTAACAAAATAAATGCCCGAGTTAACGAATGGCAACGGGCAGGAGAAACTACCGGCAATAGGCGGAGTTTCACCCAATATTCAGAATTACTTAATGCCTCGTAGAGGCAGCGCATGCGCTGCCCTTTGCGAGACCTAAAAAGGAGATCATGAAGCAGTGACATGATCTGAAGAGGGTGGTCAAGTAGAGGAGGAGCAAGAACCGTGAGCTGGCTCAGAGGACTGGCGTTAGCCCTCCCATTCCACAAAAACATTCACACAATGGGAGGAGAAGGTGCTTGACATACTGCATCCAGAGAGTCTCACAGGAGTAGCCAGGGGAGTGGAGGCTGGTAAGTACAAACAAATGACTACCGCCACTCTGCTATGTACTGTCTTGCACAACTGCAAGGCTACACCACCTAGGACAAATAACATCCATCTGCACCACACACCCACAAAAACATGACTCACAGATCCAGCATTCACCCACTTCCATTCTCCCCAAACATAGCTACCAACATTACCATGGGGGCATGTGTACAGGCAGACAGCACTACAACTCCCACCAGGCCCCCTGTCCCACAGCCTAGAAAGATGGATCCCTCCCACCACCCCATCCAGAAGCATGTATCAGCCATTACACAGCCCACATCAAACTCACAGGTAGGTAGCCAACTTCCCTGGGAGGGTGTCTGGGGGTGGGAGACCAGCACTACAACTCCCACCATGCCCCCAGTCCCACACCTCAGCAGGATGGAGCCCTCCCTCCACCCCACCCAGAAGTAGTTGGAAGGCATTGCAGTACACCAAACAAACTTGCAGGTAGGTAGCCATCTTCCATGGGAGGGTGCTTGTGGGTGAGAGGCCTGTACCACTACTCCCACCATTCCCCCTGTCCCACACTTCAGCAGGATGGAGCCCTCCCTCCACCTCACCCAGTAGCCAGCACAGTACATCAAACAAACTTACAGGTAAGTAGCCAGTACGTGCACCCACCCATTTGTCACAAATTAAATGGTGCCATATGACAACACCAGCCCTCTCATTGCACAAAGAGGCATACCTACCCCATTGCCAAGCACAATGTGCACACAGGTAAACTAAGGAAACTGTCCCAGCTACCAAAGTGTGACACACCAATGCACAAGTAGAAGAAAGTCAGGGCACAATCATGCACAGCACCTAGTTACATGTGCATCGCCATGGGGTAAGTGCAACAAGGACCATTCAAAAAATATGAAAGCATGTGTGGTGATACAAATGAAGATATGCACATGACAGGACAAAGGTATGCAGGAGATGACAATGGCCAGTCCATGGCCAGATGTGACGTCTGCCAGGTCAGACAAATCAACAATGAGTTCTCAACTAAACACATGTTGTGCCAGGCCCTAGATGGCAACAAGTCCAAGTGTTCCTTAATTGTGCATGGGTCGCTTGGTATGTGTTGACACCTCACACCATGGACAAGTAATGCCTGTACCACTGCATCATGTCAGGAAGCACAGTAGTGCACATAGTCAACAATGTGATGATCTGTCAATTGTGCTGTGTATAAAAAGTGAATGACACACAGCTAACACAAAGCTTGCCGGGTGCACTACAATGACCATTTCCCATCTGACCCACAGGTGACCAAGAACTCATTGCAGAGGACAACACCAGCAACCTGCAGAGCCAGTCTCCCCCCCGGTACATAGATTCTCGGATGTTGGCTCCCAGGATTCCATGGACGATGAGCTTGAGGCCGACCTATCTGGTGTGCCAGGGAGCAACAGGTCCCAGGACCCCATCGTCCCCCCACCACATCTGCACCAACAACAACTTCACAGCAGACCCCTGCTGTCACGGCCTGTGCGGCCACTACCACCACCACCACCACCACCACCAGTGCTGCCTGCAACACACTCCCTGTCCCAGAGGATGACCAGCACACACCACCGACGGAGGAGGGCAGGAAGAGGATGCGGGTGCCCACAGTGGTGAGGCAACAGGTCCATGGCAGCAGGGCAGGTGGGAGGGGCAGGGTCACCCACAGACACCAGGAGGCTGGGACCCAATCCCTGGAACACATCACCAGAGTTGTGGGCGCATATGAACAGTCCCAGGGACGAACGGGCCGGTCGGATGAACTGTTGCACAAGCTCATCCTGCTAATGAAGTCCATCGACACTCACATGGGACGAATCGTGGACCTCTTGGACCAGCAAGTGGCGGTACTGAGGGACAGGCATGCGCCACAGACAGCACCTCCACCTCCCTCTGGTGGGCCACACGATGACAGTTCACCATCCTCCCCTGCACCCACAGAGAGGGGTGAGTCCTCAGACTCCACTGGCCCTGCAGCAGGGCCCTCCCCTGCCGAACGATGAAGGGGCTGTCCCAAGAAGACCCTGGGAGTATCTGAAGGCCAAACACCTGCCAGACGCCAGTCACAGAGCCAGCCATGATGGCAACCCTCTCCACCACTGCATTGACTTTTTGGACTGTCCTTTCCCACACTGCCTTGTGAATGGCATCTGTCTGTTGGACTGGGTCACCACAGCAATGTGGTGACTACTCGATTATCTCATCTACCACAACTGTCAACTCACTGCTCCACCCCACCCCCCAATGGAAATGTCCCCCCTCGCATCTCACCATTGCAAATAAAATATCCTTACACACATGTTGCTGTGTCTGCTCCGTCTTTATTGCAGTATGTACAGTCTTCAACATGATCACAATGTACCAGGAGCATGGGCTGTATGTAGGCAAGGAGAAGTCGAAGGCACCTAGGGAAACACAGCAGAACTACTTCCACTGGTCTGGGTGTGGCATCACAGACATCACACAGCCCCTACCATCAGGATAACCCAACATGCACATGTCACAATGGGCAACAAGGGTCAACATACACGTCCTGCAGATGTTCCCTAATGACATGTCCCAGAAACATTGCCAACCACCACTGAGTCTACAACTGGCTGCTGCTACAATTCTCACATGCCCCTTCACGACAACAGCAATATCAGCAGACAATGGGTATGTTGCACATTGACACCCTCCTTCAAGTGAAGTAGCGGGTGATGAGCTGTTCACGCAGGTCAACACCTTCCTCCTCTCCACTGTCCTCATCTCTGGACATGGCTTGGGTTTGCAGGCTGGGGCCTTGGGTCCTCACCATCATCCAGGAGCAGGGGAATCTCCTTGTGAATGGCTAGGTTGTGGAGCAGTCTTATGATATCTCGAAAACGAGTGGGGGTCACAGGGATAAAGTTTACAGACTCTAATAGTTGTGAAATCCCCAAATCAACATTATAATATACTTAAACAACTATGAGTCTCATACAATAGAAGACCTTGACACAAGAATAAAGGTGATGCTGAAAACTAGTGAAGCTGCGAATTCAAGTATGCATATGTGTGTGTATGTATAGGTGTAAAAAATTCCCATCATCAACCTCAGGAGGTTAGGTTCATCATCTGGGAATGAAGGACTTAATAGAGTACCATCTTCTACTTGGCAATTTGTAGATCTTGGTCTCTTATGTGTCCCAAACCAGTAGCTGGTATATTGTTGTTGTTGGATGATGGAAAAGTGTGATAGTTGCAGTGCTCGTGAAACGTGATAGTGTATAAGTGCTGGATAAAAATTGTCTAACAAGGCACTAAACACATTTTATTAGATCGCTACCTTGTTGGCAAAATATAAAAACAGTGCTATAACAGTTTCAATGATATAATAACTGTGATGGAAAAAAGAGGTCTACATGTTTCTGCTATCGGGTGGGATTCACCCAAGCATTCGTCAGGACCAATTTAGCTACTGCAAAGATGAAACAATGCTCAAATGAGCAGTGAAGTGATAAATACAACCTGGACCCAATCGAAGGGCCTAGAAGCTCTGTGGGAAGTAATTTTACTTCGCTGACCTACAGAGATGAATACAAAGAAAAAGAAAAAGGAAACACAGCATAGCAAAAACCTTTTAGAAAGGTGTATTTTCAAGGTCAACATTTAGCATCCAGTACATTTATCTAGTATGCTGATACTCATATGTGTATCGAGACTGTAATAAGTCTGTGTAATTAGGTAAGGTGAATAAAGTTCATAGCACTTACCCAATATGTGATGGGTATGCACCTCACCTCACCTGGCTACTGCTCAGGTTTGGGGAGGCCCCGCTCTGTAAAAGAATCAGAGGGTTCAAAAGTATTACTACTCAGAATTTGGGCAATTTTAAACCGCTAGCGCTCACTCCGCGAAATGCCAAAAAACGTCTGAGCCCACAAAATGTCATTCGCATGCTACATAATGTATAAACATTATTGGCCCGGACTGGGCTATGTAATCGCCATGGTATCAATTAAAGCGAAAAACCCGACTTGCGAAAGCAACCCGGTCTGTTAAAATATAGTGAAATAAAGCCGTGTCTCTACCAAAATGCCCAGAGAACACGAGCAATAGCAGCGATGTGCTTGCTTATTGACAATGAACAAAGCGAAAGAAATTCCTGACTCACCTATCCGTCGGTACCTCAAAACGGAGCTGAGCTCGTAGGGGAGGCAACCAGCGGGGTGTAAGCACTCAGTTAAAGTAAAGAATGCCGGTATCTGTTGTCAAGGCAACCAAGTGAATGGGACGCTGGTGGATTACGTCATCCCGTCACGTTGAGTAAGCCTGGGAAATGTAGTCTTTCAATGGCACAACAAGTAGGTGGCCGAGAAACCATTCCTAATTCGTTTCGTCTGGCCGAACAGAATGGCAATGAAGCCAAACTATTGCTATCGCCCTGAAATTTTAGAAGAATATCGTACATATAGAAGTCAGCCGCTAATGTGAGTGTAACCAAGCGTGAAAAACTAGGCGACTTTGATGGTGTGAAAACACATGATGTTGAAATCATATCAACCTGAGGCACATTGTATATACGATAGGATATATATGTGTCTGATCCTAAAGTGATGCCCAAGGAATATCGTCATTGAGCCCATTCCGATCACTATGAAGTCTAAACACCCATTTCTGTTCTTTATGAAAAAGGTAATTCGTAACATCTGTGATATGCGATGGAATAAACGGTTGTTCCAGGACGAGCCATTTCATATCTTCTGGTTTGTGATTCGATGTCAGGAAATGGGTAGTCATTTTAGTGGCCTGCTTCTTACGCCTGATTGTGCTCTTATGCTCACTTATTCTCACTTTAATTTTACGGGTGGTCATCCCTACATATTTTAGTGAGCAAGGGCAGGTAATCAGGTAGATAACTTTCTCTGAGTTACAGTTTGTGTGTTTATGGAGCACCCATGGTCTTGAGGTCCCAATGTCTACTGATTTTATAGGTGCTGTCTGTGGGCACACTGAACAGGAGCCACAATGATAGTGGCCCTGCACAGGTGGCAAGTCCCAAAGTGTTGATGTAGAAGGGTTCCTCATAGTTTTAGGTCGTGTATGTACAAGACTGTCTTTTAGACTCGTCCCTCTCTTAAATGAGAAGAGTGGAGGAGGTATTTCTTCATTGTTCAGATTTAAGATGCGCCAATGTTTCCGCACTACTTTCTGCACATGGTTGGATAGTGTGCTGAAAGTGTTGACAAAGGTCAATCTCGTGAGTGGTGGTTTTGGTATTGAGGGTGCAATGAGAGCGTCTCTGTTGTTATTCGCCGCTCTTTTTTTAGCTTGTCTTATCAAGGAGGTAGGATAATTCTTTACTTTCAGTTGTTGGGACAGGTCAGCGGTGTGTTTATCAAAAGTCTCTTTGGTGGAACAATTCCTGCATATCCGCAGAATATGTCCGACAGGCAAGTTCTGTTTAAGAGACTTGGGATGGTGACTTTGAAAGTTTAGAAGTGAGTTTTTTGCTTGGGGTTTTCTGTACAGTTCACTCCCCAGAGTCCCTTGTGTTGGATAGATGACAATATCTAAAAAGGGCAGTCTTGTCTTATCATGTGTCACTGTAAATCTCAGAAAGTTATTTTGGGCATTGAGCCATGCATGGAAGTCAAGCAAGGTGGTAACATTGCCACGCCATATTACCAAAATATCATCAATATATCTCTTCCAAACGACAATCCTGTCGTTGAAAGGATTGATGTTGTTCAGCACTTTATCTTGTTCGAAAAGATGAACGTAGAGATTCGCCAGTCTGGGCGCAAAAATACTGCCCATCGATGTTCCTGAGGTTTGGAGGTAGATGGTTTCCTCAAACTTAAAGAAGTTTTCTTTCATTGCTAGCCTGGAATCTCTACGTTCATCTTTTCGAACATGGCATGGCTCAATGCCCAAAATAACTTTCTGAGATTTACAGTGACACATGATAAGACAAGACTGCCCTTTTTAGATATTGTCATCTATCCAACACAAGGGACTCTGGGGAGTGAACTGTACAGAAAACCCCAAGCAAAAAACTCACTTCTAAACTTTCAAAGTCACCATCCCAAGTCTCTTAAACAGAACTTGCCTGTCGGACAATTTCTGCGGATACGCAGGAATTGTTCCACCAAAGAGACTTTTGATAAACACGCCGCTGACCTGTCCCAACAACTGAAAGTAAAGAATTATCCTACCTCCTTGATAAGACAAGCTAAAAAAAGAGCGGCGAATAACAACAGAGACGCTCTCATTGCACCCTCAATACCAAAACCACCACTCACGAGATTGACCTTTGTCAACACTTTCAGCACACTATCCAACCATGTGCAGAAAGTAGTGCGGAAACATTGGCGCATCTTAAATCTGAACAATGAAGAAATACCTCCTCCACTCTTCTCATTTAAGAGAGGGACGAGTCTAAAAGACAGTCTTGTACATACACGACCTAAAACTATGAGGAACCCTTCTACATCAACACTTTGGGACTTGCCACCTGTGCAGGGCCACTATCCTTGTGGCTCCTGTTCAGTGTGCCCACAGACAGCACCTATAAAATCAGTAGACATTGGGACCTCAAGACCATGGGTGCTCCATAAACACACAAACTGTAACTCAGAGAAAGTTATCTACCTGATTACCTGCCCTTGCTCACTAAAATATGTAGGGATGACCACCCGTAAAATTAAAGTGAGAATAAGTGAGCATAAGAGCACAATCAGGCGTAAGAAGCAGGCCACTAAAATGACTACCCATTTCCTGACATCGAATCACAAACCAGAAGATATGAAATGGCTCGTCCTGGAACAACCGTTTATTCCATCGCATATCACAGATGTTACGAATTACCTTTTTCATAAAGAACAGAAATGGGTGTTTAGACTTCATAGTGATCGGAATGGGCTCAATGACGATATTCCTTGGGCATCACTTTAGGATCAGACACATATATATCCTATCGTATATACAATGTGCCTCAGGTTGATATGATTTCAACATCATGTGTTTTCACACCATCAAAGTCGCCTAGTTTTTCACGCTTGGTTACACTCACATTAGCGGCTGACTTCTATATGTACGATATTCTTCTAAAATTTCAGGGCGATAGCAATAGTTTGGCTTCATTGCCATTCTGTTCGGCCAGACGAAACGAATTAGGAATGGTTTCTCGGCCACCTACTTGTTGTGCCATTGAAAGACTACATTTCCCAGGCTTACTCAACGTGACGGGATGACGTAATCCACCAGCGTCCCATTCACTTGGTTGCCTTGACAACAGATACCGGCATTCTTTACTTTAACTGAGTGCTTACACCCCGCTGGTTGCCTTCCCTACGAGCTCAGCTCCGTTTTGAGGTACCGACGGATAGGTGAGTCAGGAATTTCTTTCGCTTTGTTCATTGTCAATAAGCAAGCACATCGCTGCTATTGCTCGTGTTCTCTGGGCATTTTGGTAGAGACACGGCTTTATTTCACTATATTTTAACAGACCGGGTTGCTTTCGCAAGTCGGGTTTTTCGCTTTAATTGATACCATGGCGATTACATAGCCCAGTCCGGGCCAATAATGTTTATACATTATGTAGCATGCGAATGACATTTTGTGGGCTCAGACGTTTTTTGGCATTTCGCGGAGTGAGTGCTAGCGGTTTAAAATTGCCCAAATTCTGAGTAGTAATACTTTTGAACCCTCTGATTCTTTTACAGAGCGGGGCCTCCCCAAACCTGAGCAGTAGCCAGGTGAGGTGAGGTGCATACCCATCACATATTGGGTAAGTGCTATGAACTTTATTCACCTTACCTAATTACACAGACTTATTACAGTCTCGATACACATATGAGTATCAGCATACTAGATAAATGTACTGGATGCTAAATGGTGACCTTGAAAATACAACTTTCTAAAAGGTTTTTGCTATGCTGTGTTTCCTTTTTCTTTTTCTTTGTATTCATCTCTGTAGGTCAGCGAAGTAAAATTACTTCCCACAGAGCTTCTAGGCCCTTCGATTGGGTCCAGGTTGTATTTATCACTTCACTGCTCATTTGAGCATTGTTTCATCTTTGCAGTAGCTAAATTGGTCCTGACGAATGCTTGGGTGAGTCCCACCCGATAGCAGAAACATGTAGACCTCTTTTTTCCATCACAGTTATTATATCATTGAAACTGTTATAGCACTGTTTTTATATTTTGCCAACAAGGTAGCGATCTAATAAAATGTGTTTAGTGCCGTTAGACAATTTTTATCCAGCACTTATACACTATCACGTTTCACGAGCACTGCAACTATCACACTTTTCCATCATCCAACAACAACAATATACCAGCTACTGGTTTGGGACACATAAGAGACCAAGATCTACAAATTGCCAAGTAGAAGATGGTACTCTATTAAGTCCTTCATTCCCAGATGATGAAGCTAACCTCCTGAGGTTGATGATGGGAATTTTTTACACCTATGCATACACACACATATGCATACTTGAATTCGCAGCTTCACTAGTTTTCAGCATCACCTTTATTCTTGTGTCAAGGTCTTCTATTGTATGAGACTCATAGTTGTTTAAGTATATTATAGGTTGTGGAGCATGCAGCATGCCACTACAATCTGACACACCTTCCTGGGAGAGTAAACCAGTGCACCTCTGGTCTTGTCCAGGCAGCGGCAACGTCACTTGAGCAGATAAAAAGTATGCTCTACCACACGACGTGTCCTCCCATGGGCCTCCATGTAGCGGACTTCAGCCAGGGACCTGGGATTCTGCAGTGGGCTCAGCAACCAGGGACAGTTCGGATATCCAGATTCACCTAGGTATGACAAACACAAATAGACATTGCAGCAGGTCACACACCCAGCACGCATCACGACTAGGAATACTCACCCACAATCCATGCATGCTCGGGAAGATTAGCCATCAGCTGGGGCACAATGCTGTTCCGCAGGATGTAGGAATCATGGGCCGAGCCTGGGAATTTGACACACATGTGCGAGATGGTCATATCTGCCAGGCACACCACCTGCACATTGATGGAGTGGTAATGCTTGCGATTGCGGTAAATGTGCTCACTTGCCTGTGGTGGCACAAGCCCGACATGGGTGCAATCAATGACCCCAACAACATTGGGGATGTGTCCAAGGGGATAGAAGTCTCCCTTCACAGCTGGCAATTCAACACCCCTGGGGAAATGGATGTATCTGCCCTTGTCTAGCATCATGGTGGATAGTACATCATGCAGCACCATGCTGAACATCGGTTGTGACATCCCACCAGTGCTGGCCACTGTCTCTTGAAACGATCCATTGGCAAAAAAATGCAGGTCTGCCATCACCTTATAAGTAGGGGTGAAAGCTGTTGGATATGTCCTGCGGGGCTGCAGGTGGGGCTCTAACAGATCACAAAGGGTTTTCAGGGTGGTTCTGTCCAGGCAGCATTTCCGTATGATCGCAACATCCTCCATGTCACCAGCACCCCCATTCACACAAATGTGGTAGTCATAGGCATGGAGACATACCCATATGGCGGTGGGCATGCTCTGCCACCTAAATCGCGGTGCCTCGTGTCAATGCATGGCACCCATATAGCGGTAGCTACTGCCTGGCCCTGGCGGTGTGTCATCAGCACCCCCATTCACACAAGTGCAGTAGTCATAGGCATGGAGACATGGGGAAATGGCGGTTGGCATGCTCCGCCACCCATATCGTGTAGCTACCGCCTGGCCCCGGCGGTGTGTCACCAGCACAACCATTCACACAAGTGCAGTAGTCATAGGCATGGAGACATGGGGAAATGGCAGTTGGCATGCTCCGCCACCCATATCATGGTAGCTACCGCCTGGCCCCGGTGGTGTGTCACCAACACCCCCATTCACACAAGTGCGGTAGTCATAGGCATAGAGACATGGTGAAATGGCGGTTGGCATGCTCCGCCACCCATATCGCGGTAGCTACCGCCAGGCCCCAGCGCGTGTCACCAGAACCCCCATTCACACATGTGCAGTAGCTAGTCATAGGCATGGAGACATGCCCATATGGCAGTGGGCATGCTCCGCCGCCCAAATTGCAGTGCCTCGTGTCAATGCATGGCACCCATATCGCGGGAGCTACTGCCTGGCCCTGGTGGTGTGTCACCAGCACCCCCATTCACACAGGTGCAGTAGTCATAGGCATGGAGACATGGGGAAAAGGCAGGGTATGCTCCGCTGCTAAAATCGCGATACCGCACACCGGGCCCCTGCGGTGTGTCACCACCATGGAGCTTGCTCTAGAGCCAATGCGAAGCTCGATAGCGGCGGCATGATGCAATTTTGAAGATTGTGGTAGGTGTGCTCCGTCACCGCGAAGGCGGACATTAGCTGCATTTGAAAAATGCACCATTGCGGTAGCGCACCCCGGGCCCCAGCCTTGTGTCACCGCCATGAAGCATGCCCTTACAGCCAATGGGAGCCATGATTGTGGTGACATGATGCAATTTTGAAGATTGCGGTAGGCGTGCTCGGTCATTCGATGCATTTGAAAGAGGCAGAGCAGGATCAATTGTTGCAGCTTGGCACCTTTGAAATGACCCCAGGGGGCTATATATGTGTTGGAGTGAGCCTCACATTTCCACTGCTCCCAGAGCCTGCTGCCAGAGACCCCTCACTTGCTGCTGCCTCCAGGGACTGCTGCCTGAGACCCCTCACCTGCTGCTGCCTCCAGAGCCTGCTGCCAGAGACCCCTCACCTGCTGCTGCCTCCAGGGACTGCTGCCTGAGACCCCTCACTACCAAAATCCGCTTCTGTTGTCTCATGTCCACAGTTATGGCAAGGACAGAGAAGATCTGTGTCAGTCCCTTCACGAGCGAGGAGCTGGAGGTCCTGGTGGACGAGGTGCTGTGCCTTCACATTACAGTCTGTGTGGTGCTCTTCAGGTTTCTTCTGCATTGGGGTAGTCTTGGGAATCCCATGGGAGGGAATGGCAGTGTGCCCAATCTGACTGTGAGTACATCGATGCGTCCATTGCTTGCACCCAGATTGGGGAGACCTACACATCTGACAGCAATGTCCACCATTCTATTGTCCCCAAAGTACGACATGGTGGGTGTCATGGGGTAATGTCCATTGTGGACTGTCATGTTGTAGTCTGGGTCTGTGTTGTCCCCTCCTGTTCCATCCAGATCTGTTATTGGCAGCAAGTACTGTGCCCCCATCATGTCCCTAGGTGTGCTCAGAGCTAGTTGTGTGTCTGTTTGAACAGAGCCACAAGCAGGGTGTTGTGCTGTGTGGTCATCACATGGCTCACTCATGCCTGAGTTTCCAGTTTCCATGCACTGCTTGAGTCTATATAGTGAGTTGGCACAAAGTGATTGCACAGAGTGGTGTGCAACATGTAGATTTGGTCAACTTTTGTCATGCATTGCTTGCATATGTTTGTTCTGTTGCTGCCACTGACCTGACCCTACATCTCTCTCTCTCTCTCATGCAGCACCACCTGTGGTCATGGAGGGACAGGAGATGGACACCAGTGGGGGTGAAATTAGCACAACAGCTGCCCAGCTGCCCACTGACACAATTGTCACCAGCGCCTCAGAGGGGGACAGGAGTCTGCTGGAGGAATCCTAGCCTGAGACGCAAAGCACCACATTATCTGATGTCAGCAGGGATGCATCCATGTTGGAGGGCACAGGGAACGAGGACTCTGCATCGACTTCCACCACACAGCGGCCATTGCCCACCCTCCCAGCCACTTCCCCTGGTGCTGTCCGTGCCCACCTCAGTAAGAGGGGAAGAGTGTCCTTTACCCCTGGCACCGCTGCCCCTGCCCCTGTCCCCCCTGCTGCCATCAGTGCTGAGCCTGTGGACCTTTTGTGCCAGCTGTGTGTAGGCCAGACAGCTCTCCTCAATACCTTAATTGACCACGACAAGAAATTGGCCCTGGGGGTTGCTTTCATGGAGGGCATACATTCCGACGTGGATGAGCTGCGCCAGACAGTCCTGGCTTTTTTCATCAACAGTGACGTCTGCCCTTCAACAGGCACATACTCACAGTCCAGGTCCGGTCCCTTTGTCTACCCACCTGGCAGTGGGCACATCTGACGAAAGTGACCACGGTCCACATACGTCAAAGTCACAATACAGCACACAAAGCACACAGCAGCAGCAACCCAAGCAGTCCCGGGCGCAGACACCATCCCCACAGAAGACCAAAGGCACCCCAGAGCGCAGGGAGAAAAGCCCGTCAGGCAACACCAGTGGATAAAAAAGCAAAGCAACAGACCTCAGGCACACATGCCTCAGTGGCATCCCCATCGAAGGACTCTCCTGCCCCTAAAGCATCTCGCAAAGAGAAGCATACAGTGACTGTGGCCACCAAGAAGGTTGTGCATGCCAAGGGTACACCTAGGAAGGGCTCCAAGTCAGAATCACCAACCACCTTGACTCCCATTCCAAGCCCAGTGAAGCATGGGCCGGAGGGCACTGTAGGTGTAACACCTAGTAAACAGGGGAAGGGGGGCAGAGGCGAAGGCAGGGAAAGCGTTCCGCTGGGTCCAGCACATCACCAGAGGGGCTGCCAGTGCCTGCACCTGCAGCAGCTGTGGTGTTGAATGTGCCTGTTGTGCCCACACCACTTCCCATTGATCCAGAGTCAGCCAAGCCATTTAGGATCCCCAAGAAGTGGAAGGGCACCCCTCCACAATCTCCCAGCCACACCGTGTCTCCCGTCTGCATGACTCCGCCTCCACGTGCGACTATACCACATGTCCAAGCAGCCCTCCGGCTTACCAAGCCACTGATAGCTGTACCTCAGCTGTTCTGCAATCTCCCCCGTCAAGTGCCCCGACAGTCCCCGAGACACAGTCAGCTCCCAGTCCGCCGGACAGCCAATTCTGAGTGGTAGTCACCCTCACACACCTGTCTCTCACACAAGTGGGCCTGTACTGCACATTGTTGCTCCCTGACTGTGTTGCTGACCATGGAAAGGTACAGTCACACACATTTACTATGGACATACTCTGCACCGTGAACTGGCCACTGGCCTTTTTGCTCTTTGCTGTGTTGAACTATTCCCTGTGCAGCTTCTCATGGACTCAATCTGCACCCTGAACTGGCCACTGGCCTTGTTGCTCTTTGCCGTGTTGAACTATTCCCTGTGCAGATTCTCATGTACTCAGTCTGCACCCTGAACTGGCCACTGGCCTTGTTGCTCTTTGCTGTGTTGAACTATTCCCTGTGCAGCTTCTCGTGTACATACTCTGCACCCTGAACTGGCCACTGGCATTGTTGTGCTTTGCTGTGTTGAACTATTCCATGTGCAGCTTCTCATGGACTCAGTCTGCAGTTTGTCCTGCCCACTGGCCTTGTTGTTCACTGCTGTGTGCCCCCTGCCTGTGCAGCTTCTCATGGACTCAGTCTGCACTTTGTCCTGCCCACTGGCCTTGTCGTTCACTGCTGTGTGCCCCCTGCCTGTGCAGCTTCTCATGGACTCAGTCTGCACTTTGTCCTGCTCACTGGCCTTGTCGTTCACTGCTGTGTGCCCCCTGCCTGTGCAGCTTCTCATGGACATGCTCTGCATCTTGTGCCTTGCTCTTCCCCTCTCATGGTACCTATCTGTGCAATATGTGAATAAAGACAGTTAATCGTCTTATCTATTTTGTCAGTGTTATCTATTTTGTCAGTGTCCTTACTGAATAAAGTTATTTTGCTTTGTGTAAATGGTTTACTGTGCCACATGGTCTGTGTGGCACTTCAACATAGTCAATGTTTGGGCTCACTTGCTCTCTTTTTTTTCAAGGGTGACAAGGTCTTCAGTTCTTCTTGACCCAGGTACTTGTGTGGGCAATGGTGTCAGTTTCGAATGGTTAGCAGTGGTCATTTACTTAATTAGTTCATGTTGGCTATATTGTACACATGTCCGGTTGGGGGACACTGCCAGCACAGAGTGGGTTTCTGCACATAGTATTGCAAGCAGGCTGTCCAGGTTCATCATGTATGTGTGTTCTTCCTTTATTTGTGCCCAGTGGTGTATGTGTGTAGTCATCTTGTGATGGCCAGTCATCCTAGTCCCATGGCTTACTATCCATTTGTGCTCTTGGATGGCCAGGTAGTGTGCAGTGTAAAGGGGGTGGGTTTGTGGGGAGTGTTGATGTGTACATGCCTCTGCAATGTCAACTACACACATGTGTCACCCAGGAGTTGTGCGCCTGTTGTTTTGATTGTTAATCTCTGTGGATGTGGTTGTATGTCCATGTGTGAGTTGTATGTTGTGCACTGTGCAGTGTGTTGGTGTGTCCTTGCAGTTCTGTCTGACTCCTACTTGTTGTTTTTGTCACTTGTGAGTATGCAGAGAGTGTTACTGGCAAGTCAATGTTGTGTTTTGTTGCACATCCATGTGTCTGGTGGCTGTTTGTGGGGACTGTGCAGACCTGCTGCTCCACACTGCCATTGTGGTTGTGTTTTCTCATGCCTTGATGTCACATGGTGCCTTCTTGCCTCCAGTGTGGCATGTTGTGTGGGTTGTCATGCCATCCCCTATGCATGCTTCTGCTGCTTACCCATTGTGGGTCTGCACTCCCTCTCTTTGTGTATGGTACACTCCTGCCATGTCCCCTACTGACATGCAGAACACTTCACTTTGGTGTGAGCTGTCCCCTTGGTTTGTATGTGTGTGGGCCTCCCCATGACTTCATTTGTGACACTGCGCTTTGTGGTGCAGTTCTTTGGCCAGGGTCAATGTGTCACTCAGGGCATTTCCCCAATGGGTCATGTGTGATGTTCTGATGCTTTTTGTCAGTCATGGTTGCTCCTATGCAGTTCAACTGTGTGTGCTGCCCAGTCCTCTGGTCAAGTTGTTTCCACCTTTGTGTCCCAGACGTTTGCATCTATTGGGTGTTGTGTTGGATGTATATGTGTTGTTTGTGTTATTGCTTCACTTCCTGGGAGTGCTGTTGTCTTTGTGCTGTGATGTATGGTGTTGTGTGGGTTGCTGTTCTGTCACTGATGTCTGTGTGTGACTGGTATGCTTGGTGTGCACACACAGCTTGTGCATGCAGTGCTGTGTGTGTATGTTGCCTTGTGATTGCCTGGTGTGCATCCCCTAATGTCCTGCTATGTTTGCTATGTGATTTTTCTGCCCCGTGCATCTATTGTTTGTTTGCTCTGGCTGTGTTGTTCTGTGATGATGCACTTCTTGTGCGTGTTGTGGTATGTTGTCTCTGCATTGTTCCTGAGTGATGAGGTTGTGCACTCCTGTTGTGTCTGTGCTCCCATTGCCTTTCCCCAGTTTAGCTGCACAGGGCATGTCTGTTGTTGTTGTTGTGGCTCTGTGTGTGTTTCCGTTGGGTTATGTGTTTGTCTGTTGTATTTGTTTCCACATTTGTGGTGGCTTCCCTGTGTGTGTGTGTGTGTGTGTGTGTGTGTGTGTGTGTGTGTGTGTGTGTGTGTGTGTGTGCGTGTGTGTGTGTGTGTGTGTGTGTGTGTGTGTGATGTTTGTGGCTAACCCCAGGGTTTGTGTGCGTATTGACTGTCAAGTATTGCCAGCCTTCAGTGTGTTTGGCACTGGCGTTGTGTGCTGCTGGTGTGAGGGGGTATGTGTGTAGATTCTAACTGGTGTTTGTCAGTCCTGAGGTGTGTAGATGGGCCCTGTGTGTAGTGCTGCTGGTGTACTCCTGTGAAGTAGTTGTATGGATGTGTGGCTGTTCACAGTTTGACTTCAAGGCCTTCCTTTCATCCTTGTGCCTATATGTGGTTTGCCTTGCTGTCTCCCTGTGTTGGTGCACTGAGCTGTCTGGGGTTTGATTTCACTGACTGTGCCAGCCATGTGTGCTTTGATGGTGTGAGGGTGCTGTGCTCTGTTCCTTGTGTTGATGTGATGTACACATGCTTGTTGGGTGTCTCCATGGCCTTCCATTTGTGTGCAGCCCACCTTGGTTTCCATATTTGATGTGCTCCTTTGCTGTTGGCATGTGGGGTGTGTATGTGTGTGTATCATCTGTGGTATGTATGTGTGACTGTGCAGGCTGTGTGTCCATTTGGATGTTAATTCCATGTACGTAATTGTGAGACCGGCCTCACGGCGTTGCCCTCTCCATCATCCAGCCAACCTGCAACCACCCTCAAGACACGACATCTTCGACTCCGGCCGCCCCAGCCACCCAGATCCGAGGGCCGGCCAGAGCCTGACAGACTCGACACCCTACCACGCATGTCCAACCGAGGGAGCGGGAACCCTCGAGCCAGACCCAGAGGCGCCAGCCCAGTCACACCTCGGGTCGCCTTCCCCGGGAGGACTCGATCGGCCACCAGGCCCCTGGGGAGCAGGCGCCTCCCCTGCCGGGCGTCTGGGGTCCCTCCCAGACCCACCTGAAAAGACCAAAGAAGTGAGCGGCAGGAAATCCAGCCGAACCCCCTCCGTCACCCCAGTCCCCCCACTGCGAGGACTCCGGACTTCAAAGAGCCAGCGGAGTATAACAAGGGGTGCCGGAGAAACGAATGCAGAGAAGACCTGGAACCATCTGAGCCTGCTGACGCTGTCGCGGCTCCTGAACGCTGAAGTCACCTGGGCCTGCTGAGTGACTCGCGGCCTCTCACTATTGAACCATCTGAGCCCTGCTGACGAGATCGCGGCTCCCGAACACTGAACCACCGAGGCCTGCTGAGTGACTCGCGGCCCCCAGCTATTGAACCATCTGAGCCCTGCTGACGGAATCGCGGCTCCCGAACTCCGACCACCTGTGCCTGCTGAGAGACTCGCGGCGCTCCCCTTGAGGACGACTCGGTAAGAGATCGCCCAGAGACACGACACCCTCCAGCTCGAGGATTGTGAGCTATCCGCAGGGTATTTCGCAGAGACACTATCTGGAGAGACTGTCCCGCTACCCCCATTCCCCACGACCGATTTATGGTACTTTGTGCCACTGCTGTACTGCTTGCATCCCGGATCATAAAGATCCCTTGAAATCATCGATAAAAGAACCTATCGTCCTACAAAGAATACGCGTGGTGTTACTCTGTTCGTAGTGTATCTCAGGGTGTGTGCGCCTGGTTCGGCCTACGTGGGAGAGGTGGGTCAAAGGGGTGGGTAAGACGGGCATCGAACCTCCCTCCGGCGAACGCCTTTCCAACAGTAATGTAATGTAAAAAGGATTTGTAGAGCGCTGCGTTCACCGGACGGTTTCTTGGCGCTGTATGTGTTCATTTGTTGCTTGTCCTCATTTATATTTCCCTGAGTGTGGTGTTGTGGTGGTGGTTTGTGTGTTTCCCTGGCCCTGTGCTACTGTGCTATGTGTTGTGTTTTCCTGTGCAGCCACGCCTGCAGTGTGTGTCTCCATGATTGTTTATTGTGTGGTGCATGGTGTGTATTGACCTGGCATGTTGTTGTGCATGGGGTGCACAGAAGGGGCACATGGCATGTGCCTTCATGGGATGTGCTAGTGTGTGGTGGGAGGGGTGTGGCCCTGTAGTCTTTGTGCCCTGCCCATGCCTGGCCCTGCCTTTTGCATTGTGCGCATGTATTTGCTTGTGTTCGCCGCTGCAGTGACGTGACCGGGACATTGCTGCATGGTGGCGGTAGCTGTGTTTCCAGGATGCAGTGGGGTGACTTTGTGGCAGGTGGGTGATGTGTGGGTGCCCTTGTGGATGTGTCCCTGTCCCCCCTAGGGTGTCTGATGTGGATTTGGACCCTGTGTCAGCCCGTGTGTTGTGTTTGTGTTGTTGCGTACCTACGGCAGCGCCCGCGGTGGTCCATGAGTTCCTGGTGATGTAGCAGGTACAGCACCAGAAAGACGTGTAGAGCTGTGTCCATGGTGGTCGTGACCGGAACTCTGGTTTCGCGTTCCGCTGTCGAGCTTCCGTCGTCTCTGGTTGGGCGGTGTCTCCACTGTGGTGTGTCTGCTTGCTTGTGTCATCCTAATTTGTGGAGCGGGACGGACATCATTCCACAAGGCGGTGAGTCTCCATTGGCTCCCACCGCCACTGTGGCAGGCGCACTTTGATGGCGGCGCAGCAGTCGGGAAAAGGCCTATGTTTGGCCAAACTAATATGGCGGATGTGAGGGCCGCTGCTCGCGGGCGGAAAATATCTTTTTTCCCCACCGCCAGCAACGCTGTGGTGCCACCGCCCGACATCCTAATGGGCCCCAAAGTTTGCAACTAGATGTTTGAAAATTGTGTTTTCTTTTCTTCTGTGTTAAATATTCTGAAGTCATTTTTTATTCTGGGAAAAAAATAGCAGGTATTACTATTTGACACACAGCATTTTAAAATGGGGTGGATTGTGGGTTTTTTAAATGGATGTTGGGTTTGGCTGGGTGTTTCACAGGTTTACTTAAAGCATTTTGAATAATGCTTAATTTAGTAGGTAGATTTTTTTAAGTGTATTCTCTGTAATTTTGTTGTTTTGTTTCAATCCTCTGTAGGGGAAATATAAAATAGAATAAAGATGTAAATTATTTATTTGCGGACGCAAGTTCATTTTTTCAGAACATTACGTTAATTGTTATTTGGTATATTTTATTTTACTTACTTTTAGTAGATTTATAGATGTTTTGGGTTGATTATGTTCTTCAATTTGGTAGAAAACCAGCAGAGTTTCGCCTTATTTAGTCTTCTTGGTTTTAGGTGTAAAATATGAATAATAATTGGTGCTTTTTATAGTTTTGTAAATTGTTAGTTTAATTTCATTGATAGGTTTTAATATTGTGTGTTTTCATTGGTTCATTTATATTTTTTTAATTGTTTTGCAATTTGTTTTCCTTATATGGAAAACGCTAATTAAGAGTCTGTTGATTTTTTAAATTTCTTTTTCTGTTTACAAATATTTGTTTGTGTGTTATACTATAAATGAAGCAGAAGAAAATTATTTTATACGTTGAAAATGTATATGTTTTAAATATTTAAATAGTGTATTTTATAGTTTCATTTTTATTATTTTATTAATCTTGTGCAAAAATATGTATTCAATTTGATTTGATATGTAATGTATGTTTAGGTGTTTATTTGTATTTATGTAGTTTAATTTTGTATGTTATTTCAAGTTTTGAGAAGTCGATAATTACAAAATAACTATATTTTTGCTGTCGATATGCTTGTGTTCGATATTGTAGACATGGTGTATGTATTTAAATGATGTTCGATATTTTTTAAAACTATAATAATGTGTACGATATTTTTGATGTCGATATATTTAAAGTACGATATGGTTTTGATATTATCCTTTTTTAAATAAGTATGTAGTGTCGATATTATTGTCATAGATAATTTTGTGTCGATAAATATGTACGTCGATATTATGTCAGTGATTCTGCTTTATCAGGGATAATCTCCCTGAACCATTGTTGCATTGCTGCGCCTATCTATGGGATTGATCTGGGATTTCCGGTTCAGGCATTTGTCTGCTGACTACATGCTAACCCACCTGTGACCTGTTAATCAGGGCCTGGATCTCAGAGCCTGCCTTACTATGTATATTTCAGTCAGGGTTGTCATGGAGTTCACAACGGGTGTATTCTTCAATGAAGATGTGCTTTAGTTTTTATACATGAATGTATTGTTATTCATATTGACATCAACTTTTTCAATATTAACATTCCCCCTCTAGTTGAATTTTCAACTACACTATCTAACCCATAATTAATGACAGTTACTTTATTGGGACACTGTTGTTCTTTGGTTTTGACAATTACTACTTTCCTAGTTACTTGCATTTTACCCAATTTGAGACCTGTCTTTTTACAGGAAGAAATCCCCAATTGCATGGAACCACACACAAACAAGAACATGACGAACACAAGGCAACACTGACATGCACAATCCAGCTGAAAGCCATCAGGGGAGCCAGGAGAACCAATTCGAGAACCACTCCTGCTTAGGGGCACCTCCCTGGTCACGCATGTCTCTTTGTAAATGGTACAGTGCTTGGATGACAAGAGTCAATGTACCATTATCCAGGTCATTCCCTGGGATAAACATGCAGCAGGATGCACCAATCTTTGCACACACCCCTCCCTCCATAGTAGTCATTAAATTTAACACATACCGATGCTGCATCACCATGAAGCAGATCGCTCTAATTTCTTCCTTGATTGAATTAAGGCTTAGCTCAGTGTTGTTCATCATCTTAAGCTTTTCCCACCTGGTTATTTAGAGTCAGCGGGCATTAGCTATCGTCTATATGGTAAGAAGGGTATGGACCCTCCCTCTGATATTTGGGAATCCGAGAACAATTTGAATTCTTCTGGAATGTGCTTGTACTGAACCCAGCCAAAATAATCTACAGTTCTTTTTTCATGATCCTGATGCAGCAAGGTTGTATTTTTCCCTAAGCGGGCGCAGATACAAGTCCAATAGTTCTTCTCCAGGGATGACCAGGGTCGGAGTGTGTATGGTGATGAGAGAACAGAGTCTGCTGCATCCGTGGATGAGCTGAGTGTAGGGAAATTCGCAGCACTACTAGCACATATCTATCAGTGCTTAGGTGCCAATTGCATATCCGAATTGTGGAGGATCGGGCCACAGTTTTCATTCATGTCCAGTGGAAGTGTTCCTTCACCTCTGAAACATAAGGAATACATTGTAAGTTTCCATACAATTAGGGGTTGCCCCTTCCCTTCTAGCCAAGTGTATCCACCCACCTTGGTATCCTAGATTTCCTGACATGAGGTGTCTACGCTTTCATTCAGCCATACCCAATGAGACCTATTTCCCTTCGTATCATCGAGCTGGATGGCCCTACACAGAAACTCTGTGTCAGGGGTCCACTTGTTATTAAATAAGACTGCCACACATATGCCAAGGGTCACTCTTGGACCACAAATGGAGACAGGATGTGGTTGTGCAATGAGTTGGGGATTTTGCTAACTGCAAGAATCTCTTTTCTGGGAAGTCTCGGGCCAAGCAGTATCCTTTCCCATGGTGCTCTTCCTGCCCATCCTATCTAGCTCAGTTGAATATGGGCAGGCTCAGTGAAAAGGTATAGAGCCATTGGGTTGGTCTCTTAAGGGGTCAGATTTAATACTACCACTGTGGGATTCTACTTTGCCGGCCTGGATTTTGTCCCTGATTCTGCTTAGGGATAAGTAGACAAGGCATATTGCTTTCTCATGGGCTACCTTTTGGGACAAATGAAGACAGTCTCTGCCTACTACATGCGGTATCAGTGAACAGACATAAAACGACCTGGCTGATGTCTTGGAGCACACAGTGGTCATGTGCTGATATTACTTAAAGGTGGCTTACTGGGGATCAGAAGAATCTTTCTATTGTATGAACCTTTTTACCTAACTGGGTGAGTGGATTAGTGTGAAATGTTTATGGAGTGGTCTTGTGATCACAGGGGAGGATTGTATCAGTTTGTATCTAGGGTTTTATAGGTTTGCCAGCTTTCTGAGACCCTGTCTCTCCTGGTGTGTGCATGGGAGTGCTATCGGTGTGGGCTTCTTTCAACCTACACGTGTGCTGGACTGTGCTAGGAAGGGGCATGTCACTATTAAGTGCCGGTGGTGGTTGCAACCTGTCCAGAGATCACGTTTATGTATTCTTCTCTGTTCTCACAATGTGATGTCAAACGTGCTCCTCCCTTGTAGTGCCAGATATCTTGACTCCATCCTTTCTCTAGACACTTCTTTTTGGGCGAACTTTGAGCTCCTTTTCTTTGCTTATGGGCGCTTCCTTAGGTCTTGCCTGATCTGCTCTTTTACTTACCATGAGGCAGAGGGGGTTGTAACGTTGTTCAGTAGCCTCCATGTACCCTTGATTGTGCTGTTTTGTGGTGTACTAGGTCGGTACATACTGTTCTCTCTGGATGTGTATGTGAGGACCAGTGCATTGGTTAGTTGCTAGGCCTGATACTGGGGTAAGTGCATTCTGTGTTCTACTCTCGCCTGGGGCTCTGATGCAATTTTCAGACTCCTCTCCCCTAGGCACTCCCCCTCCCGTGGACCACGTCTGTTCAGTGCATTTGGATTTGTTGTTTCTGGCTCATGGCTAGAGACGTCTAACTAGCTGACATGCTCCTGTTGCTTTTTTGGAGGAGTACAGGCACAGCAACCAGACTTTGGAGATTTAAAAAAAAAACAAAGAAAAAAAAAAAAACATCTCTGGGTTCATAAGAATGTGGGGAGCCTAGGGATGATGACTGGACTGGGACGGCCTTGCTATCCTGGGAAGTCTGGCTAACCTGGCAACCCTCTTGACTGACTCAACGCTGTACAGCCACTTGCCAATTTATTGGCTCTTGTGCGTGTGCGGTGGAGGTTATGGGATCTTCACCATCCCAGATGTGTGGGAAACCTGTCTCCCATCACATGAGGACAGCTTCATTTTAGAACTAAAAGGGGGCATCCATCTCAGCCGGAGGCTTCTAGTCTTAAGGGGGCGCTATTGAGATAAATGCCATGAAAGAAACATGGGTCCTGGGCCGCATGCCAGGGAATGGGTACAGTTTGACCTTGTAGTAGGAACCCCTCCCTATTGACTTTGGATGCAGGGACCTGGGTGCTTGTTGTTGAGTACTTTGTCGGAAGCCAACCGCACCCCCTCATCAGACTGCCCTTCCCCCGGGGTGTGGTCAGCTGACACTGCCATGGGAGATCAGCAACAGAATGTGGTCTTGGCTCCCTTAATGGCAAACTTTAGTGAGGATACCCCATCGACAGAACACATACAGCATCCCTGAATCCCCAGATGCAAGTGACAGTGTAAGTCTGTATTCAAAACGTTATCTCATTAGTCCTTCTTTTGGTTTTAGTACACTTAATTATTGGAATGTGGGTGAATGGGTGGTACTTTACTCTGGGGTATTATCTTACTCCACCATTGGATTCTGTGTTTGACCGACATGGACCGGTGCCATACGACCCATGCAGTACGATGCAATGCGTGTGAATTACAACCGACATGTACGGAATACAAGCCGTACGACCGAGCCATAGGGAAACCAGTGAGTCAGCCGGAAACCGGACGCGATTCGCACCGACCGTCACGCACCACGAATGAACCCGACCGACACGTACCCGCGATGTCCGATCCACGCAGTACGATGCAATGCGTGTAGAACCAGACCGACTTGCATGGAGCCCAAGCCGCATGACCGACATGCACAGAAAACAGGGACCTGAAGCAATAGAGATCTCCGCAAACGACGCGTATGAAACACAGAAGAAAGTCAGCATGAAAGACCTGGAGAAGCCCGCACGAGCCAACATCAGCGTCCGTCTAGGTCAGAAGAACGTCTCCTTCATGCCTAGAAAACCCAAAGGAAAAAATCCAAAAAAAGGACCAAACAAGCAATGACAAAGTCAATAAATATGAAAGAAAAAACTTGGAACAAAGACACACCCACAACTCCACCTATATAAAGGACACCAATCACTACCATGATCCTTTGCAAATTCCAGAGAACAGCCAGCAGAGAACACCATCAGACAGCAACCACAGACACACTCACAACTCATCCATCACACAACTTTCACACCATTAGCACCTCACCAAAAGCACTCACACATACACCTAGCAAAACTGACACTCACCCACCCTCACTTGCACCCTCACACAGACATCACTCACCACTCACCACCACCACCCATCACCATGCCCCCAAAGAAGAATCCAAAGTTCACAGATAGTGAGTTAGATGTGCTGGTAGATGAAATCATCAGAGTAGAGCCACATTTGTTTGGTACATTGCTCCAAAGGACCCCCATGTCACAGAAAACCAAGATGTGGGCAAGGATTGTGGACAAGGTGAACGCACAAGCACCAATGTTGCGCACACAGGATGATATCCAGAACAGGTGGTATGATGTGTGCAGGAGGGTCAAGAAACTCATCAAGAAGGATCACGCCTTGAGTCAGCGCACTGGTGGTGACCCTCCTTCCAAACCAGTATACTTCAGGTCCTGGGAGGAGAAGGTGCGGGACATCCTACCACCAGAGAGCTCCCATGGTCTATCAGACATACCAGAGCCTGGTGAGTACACAACCAATATACTCAATATTGTGTGGCAAGGGGACAGTGAAACCATGCACTGTTAGCAAAGCCACAGTAACCAATAGATAATCATCCCAAGATGTGTATGCTAGTCAGACAAACACAATACCTGCCATCTCATAGTGTCTTGTAACTGTGTCATGACATGTATAAACCTACCAACAAATAGAGCAAGGCAGTGGCACACATCTAAATAAACACTGTCAGACAGTTTGATACCGCAAACAAACTACCTCACAGTCCAGCTGACTGACAGGAAGGAATAGTGGGTATGCAGGTGAAGTGAGTGTATCCAAAAGCATGATGGGGTTTGTAGTCACAGATAATGCTCCCCCTCCCAATTGGCCCATCAAGACCTCTCTGAACCATGCCCACATCACAAGGAGTGGAAAATGGCTGACAAGATGGCTGACACTAGGTCCTGCTGTGGAGAGCACAAGGCCCTGGTAGGGGATGTGCGCAACTCAGAAGCAGGACACCACTGCGTGACATCCTGAAAGCTAACTTGCACGCCCTCCAATGGAAGCACGTTCCATGGTGGGATGTCTGGTCAGGTGGGAAGGAGGACTGACAGCTCTGACCATACTTACCAGCATGTGTAGACACACACAGCCCCTCAACACAAACTCCACACAACTCACTGGGTATAATGCATTGACTCACACTGTAGTGAAAAATCACCCAAAGATGCAACGCAATGGGTTCTGCCGTGTGAAGCACAGGGGCTCTCTTTGGACTTGTAGCCAAACAAACACCAGGAATGCACAGTCAGCCATCTTGCCATTGCTGTCACACTCCCTCACAGGGAAGCAGAGTCAAAAGGAAGGAAGTATGGGCATGCTGGGTAGGGGGGTGTAGCCAAAAGCATGATGGGAGTTGCAGTCTCAGACAATCCCCACCCACCCACCTGACCCAGCAAGCTCGCACTGAACCATGCTCACCTCACAGCGAGTGGAAATGGACTGACAAGATGTCTGACACAGGGCTCTGTTGTGGGGAGCACAAGGCCCTGTTGGGAACTAGGCACCACCAAACACCAGGACTGCACTGACTGACATCCTGAAAGTTAACCTGCACCTACTGCAAAGGTTTCACGCTTCATGACGGGATAACTGGCCTGGGGAAGAAGGAGGTCCTGACTTGAAAACAAATAACACCGATGCTGGCCATACACACACGTTTTTCGCTAAAACATATTGCACACGTGGTACCAGTCACTCACAAAGATAATGCCCAGGCAAGATGTCTGACACATGGGCCTGATAAATGATGTGGCTGAAAATCACACATATGCACTGGCCAACCCAAACACGGTCGCACACACAGACATTGCAACCGTATGTTCAAACTCACTGTCTGGGGATGCAGTGTCCAGGGGTGACTGTGGAGGTGTGTCTTGCAGATGACAAGTGTGGAGATCCATATATAGTACATTGCAAGAAACACACAGGAACTCACATATACATCATTGACAGGGGACATCTGACAGTGAATGGAATGGACACACCTATATAGTCGACACCGTAGCATGGTCTCATTCACACTCGGTGCTGTTGTGAGCTGCATTCCACTCCTATATCGTTCTGCAACATATGCATCATTCACACAACACACCACTCACTGTCATAGACACTGTAGACACAAGGTCTAACCTGGAATGCATTGGAGGAGACATGCTACTCACAGCAGACAAACCGCAACACACACAACACCGGCTCTCACTGTCATGAGCATTGAAAAGCCAGAGAGCTGCCTTGCTCAATCCATGTCACCATGGAGAACATTGACAAGTCAAATCACATATGCACGTACAAAACTCAGCACCAGACTCATTAACGATGGTGACATCATCACTTGTATGAAATGAGATGGGAACTAGGAACACAGGAAAAAACACTTTCTCCCAAGAGATCACAGGCATACCGGACTGTGACCATGTTGTACCAATACACCAATGTGGCACACAAAGACTAGCAAAATCTGCTACCACACATGCCCCAATCTTACAACATATCCTCAGTGGAATTGCACGTATGTCCTTGTTAAAGGTCAAATGTGTACAGGGATGACACACCTGTGTCAGCAACGTGATGGCCCTTGAGTAGTAATGGCCATGTACAGTCAATTATATACATGAGCTGGTCATGCACACACGTCAACATGCACATTGAAATGCTTCATGTTGGCTGGACAATGTGCTACAACAAAATCAATCTCTGTCTGTGATAACTTTGGACAAAGCAGTGTACAGGCACGCATCCTGATGTACAGTAGCAAATGTCATGTATGTGAACCATTGATGCCTGTAGAAACACAACTTACATTGTGTGTCTCTTCCAAACACAGATGGTGCTGGGGCCACAGCAGCAAGTGAAGAGGAGTCCCTGTCCCAGACTCCGGTGGACCCTCTCCCTCAGCTCTCTGGTGTGGATCAGTCTCTGTCCTCTTCGGATGACGAAGAACAACCTGGCACCTCCGGTGTGAGTCATCATGCAGCACCAGCAGTACAAACATCTGCATCCATGCCTCCAACATCTGGCAACAGACAGGGCACCCCCGCCAACACGGACAGACCAAGGACACAGAATACCGACAGCACAGGCACACAGGCCCCCCTGGAAGCTAAGGACAACACCACCAGTAACAACACCCAAGGGGGCCCAGTGTCACCTGTGCGTGCTGCCGCAGGTCCTGCATGTGTGGCTAGGGGTGGTGGGAGGGGTGGTAGGCAGAGGTCGCGACTTGCAGAGGGGTCTGGACTGCATGATGACCCCCAACTGGCATGCATCATAGATGCGTACCAGGATAGCACCGGAGGATTTGGCCAGGTAGTGGGGATCCTCAAGGACATTCAATAGGAGCAGGCTGCCCATCATGCTCGCATGGAGTCCAAGTGGGATGCACTTACTGCGGTGCATAGGGACATACTCACATGCCTCCACCAGATAAGCACCAACATGTCCACACCTCCCTGTATGGCCAAAACATCTGTTGCCTCAAGATCTGTCCGTGCCACAGGGAGGGAGGATGACTCTGGTGGAGAGTCCTCTGCACCGCAGACGCCTGCACCTGAGGATCCCTCCCCGAAGAAGAAGAGGGGTCATCCGAAGAAGGACAAGTGAGACGCAGATGGCTATGCACATTCCCCAGGGCCTCAAAACCTGTTCTGGAAAATGTTCTTTGTGTGCAAACCGTTTACCTTATTGTATCTAACCCAACTCGCCTACATGACATGGAGGGTTCATGTTGGTCTAATGTAACAGATGACTGTGGACTTTACTCTGGACATCTCAGCTACCAACACATCCAACTCTTCTGTGAACCATTGGATTCAAAACCCAATGTTCAGCACCCACCATCCTGTGCACTATCCTCACACATGTTTGTAAATAAACTCACCAGTACACTATACTTGCCTCTGCTGTGATTCCAACTTGTTATGTGTCATGGAGATGGTGATCTGCTAAAGAACACAGTGCATGCCAAATACTACTTTGACTTTGACTTTGACTACTACAGCAATGTGATCACCGTTATGTGAGTCATGGTGATTTGACACATGTGAGGGAGACACACCGCTATGGCACCACAACACATACTCACCATGGCCATGTTACTCATCCCATACAATGCTGTTGACCTGAAATACAGTGGAATGCACAGGCACCACATCTATCCACAGTCAGTGGTAACAAGCCCACAGGAGAGGTAAGCAAATGTCAGTCAGATGTAGGAAGACATACAACGCACATGAAAAGCGTGGCACAGGTTCATTACACATCAGCAACATGTTCATTCCACAACAGTTGCAAGGTAATTCTACGTGACAGAGGACACACTGTCACAAAGTGTCGGAGAATTGAAGTCCAGGGGTCAGTGTTGACCAAACAACAGGCAAAGTACCCTGGGAAGGACAGACATAAGACACAGTAAAAAGCACAACAGAACAGGACAGAAATGCAATACACATGCATAAAACATGGCACAAGCAACCTACACAGAAACAAGTTAGCATGTCAACACTATTGTGGAGTACAGACTACCTGAAAGGACACATTACTGCACGCATCCAGTCAAGTAGCACACAGACACACTCAAACAGCAACTGAGCAGCCCCAACACATTTCAGGCTAACTCAATACATTCACAAAACAACCCTGTAAACTCACATTCAGGTGAAGAAGTTGTTGATGAGCTGTGTGCGGACATCACCCTTATCATCATCATCACTGGCATCGTGGCCCAGGCCTGGATCCTCCACAGGTGGCGGATGTAGGTCATCGTCATCCTGGATGAGAGGCAACTTCTTCCGCACTGCCATGTTGTGTAGCATGCAGCACATAAGGATAATTTTGCACACCTTTGCAGGGTCATATGGGAGGGCCCCTCCGGTCTTGTCCAGGCAGCGGAAGCGGCTTTTCAGGAGACAAAATGTTTGCTCAATCCTCCTGGTCCGACCATGTGCCTCATTGTAGCGCATCTCGGCTGGTGTCACAGGGTTCCTGAGGGGTGTCAGCAACCACGGCATGTTTGGGAATCCTGAGTCACCTACATACAAACAATTGAACAAAATTAGCTGAGTTTTGAAAGAGGGTGGAATACAACATTGCCAAACACACACAATGGTAAACAGTCAGTACACACCGACAAGCCAGGCACGCTGGTTTGGCATCTGTGACATAAGCGTTGCAATGCGACTACTCCTCATGATGTAGGCATCGTGCGCAGAACCGGGGAAACGTGAACACACATGTGTGATCAACATGTCTGCAAGACATACCACCAGAGCATTGATGGAGTGGAAATGTTTCCGGTATGTCTGCTCATGTGCCCGTGGTGGTACCAGTGCCACATGTGTACCATCAATAGATCTAATGACATTCGGCATCCTCCCCAGTGTATAAAAAGCATCCTTTATGTCAGTGAGTTGACCTGGGCTAGGAAACTTGATGTACAGGTCAAGGAAATGCAACATACCCTCCAAGACATCACGTAGCACACGACTGAACATAGTTTGCGACATACCACCAGCAGTAGTCACAGTGTACTGGAAGGTACCAGTAGCAAAGAAGTGCAGGGCTGCAATCACCTTCACCTCTGGGGTAAGTGTTGTAGGGTATGTCCGGCCAGGTAGCAGATGTGGTGCCAACTGCTCCGGCAACTCCTCAATCAGTGGCCTGGTGAAGCGGTACAGTCGGATGCAGTCACGTTCCTGCATGGTTTCAAGGTCTGGGAACGGTCTATGGACAGCTGGTGCCCTGCAGTACAGAGATGAACAAAGGAAGATTGTCGATTCATCCACCCATGTGGCTATGACCAAGCAAAATATCACATGATACATCATGACAATACACAATGTACTGAGGCGTGTGCTGTTGGGTATGGACACATATGTCACCTACATGCCCATCACCTCACATCTCAAGTCCACATGTCTACATAAGTTCCATTTAGTGCAATGGCCAATTATTGAGCTGTGTCACAGTACCTATGTAAGGCTGTCACGTTCAAAACACACACAACAGTGACAAGTGAGGCCTGATGTCTCCCAGGCATCGCAGCTCTTTGACAGGCAGATACCCAGGGTCCCTGTATTAGAACATGGACACTGACATGACATGGCGTATCATGTACACGCCACAAAACAACCATGAGTCCCACAGGTAGCGGCCCCTGTTGTCTCTGCAGGCCCTACATGGACATCTCGTAGACACACACACAACATCAATGTTGATGCACAAACCACATGGATGTGGAGACTGTCTCCCATTGGGCACATTTGATCAGACACATCTGAGACACAACAGGCACACAGACTGTTCGTGTACATCAGAATTGTGGCTATCGGTCTCACTGTGACATACATACCATCCCACCCAGGACTCAGGGTGTATGTGACATGTCCTAAACATATCCAACCTGCAACTGTGTCCATGACTCATGCCCATAACTGTACATTTGCACATCACAGTGTTAATGTGCACAACACACAAAAGATTCAGTCCCCATGAACACGTGCACAGCCTAGGAGTGCCTGCACCAAAGTACCACAAAACAAATCAAATGTTGCCCCCTACACACACAGGTGGCCTTACATGCCATGAGACACAGTGTGGCACATGCTGTAGTGTGGTAGGTGTGCACCTGAGTCCCTGGCAAGTAATTGTGTGTGGAAGCCGTCAAAAAGTCACACCAATGTCAACCGACGCGGGTGACTTCTACAGAGACGCATTGCACAGTTCAGGACCAAGCCATACGCACGCTTAGCCATTGACTGCAATGAGAATCGATGTGGGTGACTATGATGCATATGCGTTGAACAGTTCTGGACCAAGCCGTGCGCACGCTTAGCCATTGACTGTAATGAGAACCGATGCGGGTGACTATCATGCATACGCGTCGCGCAGGCATGGACCGAGCCCTGCGCACGCCTTGGCCATTGAATCGTTTGGAGACGGGTGCGTGTGAATTTTCAAACTACGCGTTGTACAGTCAGTTGACCGAGCCGTGCGCACCCATTGGCTCTGGAATGTCATGGAGACGGACGCGGATTCAAAACTTGTACGAGTCATGCGCTGGAAATTCAGTTTGATGCCTACAACAATGTTGCAATTTCTAAGGTGTCATGAAGGTGAAGATTTGAATGATGCGGAAGACGTGTACGAGTCATACAATTCCATGGATTGGCCACATTCATAGAATGCAACCGTGTTGGACCTATCACTTGGGACACATGGCACAGATTCTGCCTCTGCAGCACAGATATAACGCTGGCTGGCCCCCAGGGAGCTCACTTGCCTGCACTACATGCTACTAGACCACATCTGTGCTACCACTGCTGATGTCTCTGCATCCTCTGGCTACTGCTATGGCACGTACTCTGGAGAGGGCCCCAGCCTTCACTGAGGAGGAGAACCAGGCCCTGCTAGACGGGCTCCTTCCACAGTACTGCAAGCTGTATGGGAAACCAGGGGAGCAGGTGAGTGTGCAGTCCACTGCCTTCCTATTTGTGCATGTTGTCTGACTAGCAGTACTAGCAGTGTGTACACCAGTGGCAAGCGTACTCACTGAGTACTGTCAACCCCCAAAGTGTGTAGGTACATGTGATGAACAGGTGTTCTGCAGCAAACGTGCATTTGTGCAAGCTTTAACTTCCCAGGCAATGTTAACATGTCAAACATGCAGGGCATTTGTCCATTTCCTTGGGTGCACTACCTGTGTACCTCATTTTCCTATGTGATGACTACATGTATATCCAAATGTGCTGCACAAATATGTGGCATGTGTGGTAAAAGACTTTTAACTTTGTCATCCTCACAGGTTGATGCCCACCAGAAGCAGGAGATCTGGCTGATCATCGCCCGGGCAGTTAGATCAGTGGGGGTCTACAAGCGCCGGATCCGCAACTGCCAGAAGAGGTGGCAGGACCTTCGGGGCTGGACTCGGAGGATCGCAAGGGTCCAGTTGAAGCTGTCGCCTCCTCACAGGAGGGGCAGACACCAGACCCTGACCCCCCACATGCTCAGGATTCTGGTGGTGGTCTTCCCGGACCTGGATGGGTAGCTGAAGGCCAGACAGCAGCAAGGAGGGGGAAAGTCCATGCCTAATCTGTGTACTATGTCTGACATGCTATTTGCAGTCTTTTGGCCTGGTCACACTTCCACATTACGTAGGTATTGTAGTCCAGGACTCATGTACCTCAATTGTGTGATGCACCCTTGTGAGAAGTTGGCTTGGCATATGCTGGTCATTAGTTATAGTGGCCACCTTGCACCAGTCCAATTCGACTCTTATGGTAGATAGGTTTAAGACAACCTTTTAAAGAAAGCTATCCTAGTGGTAGCTGTGGAGAGCAGCCTTCAGACTAAGTCTCAGAGGAATGTAAAGCAGCTTGTTTTACCTTATAATCTCTTGAATTACCAAATGAAAGGTCACCGCAGAGGTATATATATCAAATATATATGTATTTATTACTAGACACACTCTACTAATCTCTTTATGAGATTAGAAGCCAGATACACATTCAAATGTCAACGTTTCACAATAAATTAAGCACAAATATTGCTGGAGCCCTAGGGGCGTACCAGTCCATATACTAAAAAAATGGTATAAGAATGTCCACTTGCAAAATGACAAGGCCTAGGGCCTGGGGAATCGCTGGGGCTTCACAACTGCAGTGTTAGTAGGTAAGTAACAGGCCCACGGAAGACGCGTGCAGTGTGTGAACACAGCCGCGGGTTCCCGATTGATTATAATGGTGCAAGTCGCGGTTGGATTTTTAAAGTTCTAGGGTACTTCGAGGAAGTCTACAAGCAAGCCACTTATAAGGTAAGTACTTCGAGGGCCAACACACACTAGGGCACCAGAGTGCATGAGTTACCTCACCCAGGGAAGCCGGGTGCATAGGTGTCTTTTGGTGTCGGGTCGCGTCGCTGTTTTCTATGGCGACCAAAGAAGACTTGCTGCTTGCTTCGACTGAAGAAGTGTCCAGTGGAATCCAAAGGTGGATTCAAGATGGAGTTGACCTGAAAATTGAAGGAACAGTGTTCAAAGTCACTTGCCAGTGACCGGTGGCCAGGAAGATGGCTGACCACGGATGTCGGGTGATTTCAGTTCGTTGATGGTGATTTGACTCTTCGTTCATGAAGTCCAGGAGAGATCAAGGATGACCAGCGGCTAGATTTGGAGTGTCCCACAATGTCTGCAGCTGATGGCAGTGTTGGTACCCGGATTGGAGCCAACAAGCCTTGGCAACTGCAAGTCTTGTGTAGGCTGAAGAAAGTCCATGGTGCAGACCAGCAAGGTCTGAGCGACTCACCCAGCAAGGGTTAGTGAGGGCAGGCCTGGAGCAACCAGGGGAGCCCTTTGAGTTGATAGAAAAGTCTTCGGGGGACCCACTAGCCAACAGGCAAGTGATTGCAAAGACGCCTCTTCAGGAAATGCTGACTTTGGGTCAGGCTAAACATATATCTGAACTGTTGCAGAACTTGTCTACATTCAGTTTGTTGATGCTCAGTGAGGCTGCTTGCCAAAGTAACACCATCAACTGACCCATCATCAGGGTTCTGTGAGAGCAGGTCAGAGAGAGGATCACTCTCCTCCTCCTGGTTCTCATCAGTTGCCATGAGCAAGCCCATGTCAGCCCTGTCCACATATGGTTTTAATCTGTTGACATGGAGCACCCTAAGGGGACTCCTGGGAGTTCCCAAATCCACCAAGTAGGTGACTTCTCCCTTTTTCTCAACAATTGTATGGGGGCCACTCCATTTGTCCTGGAGAGCTGCTGGGGCCACAGGGTCCAATACCCACACGTTCTGGCCTGGCTGATAAACAGTCAGGACAGCCTTTTGGTCATGCCAAGCTTTTTGTAATTCTTGGCTAGCCTCAAGGTTTTTAGTTGCCTTTTTCATGTACTCTGCCATCCGGGAGCGGAGACCAAGTACATAGTCCATCACATCCTGTTTGGGAGGTTTGAGAGGCAACTCCCATCCCTCCTTCACCAGACATAAGGGTCCTCTGACAGGGTGCCCAAACAGAAGTTCAAAAGAGCTGTAGCCAACCCCCTTCTGTGGAACCTCCCTGTATGCAAACAGAAGGCAGGTAAAAGGTCCCATTTTCACCTAAGCTTTTCTGGAATGCCTTTAATCATTCCCTTTAGGGTTTTGTTGAATCTCTCAACTAACCCATTGCATTGTGGATGATAGGGAGTAGTGAATTTATAATTGACACCACACTCCTTCCACATTGCTTTTAAATATCCTGACATAAAGTTTCTGCCTCTGTCAGATATGACCTCCTTAGGGAAACCCACTCTAGAGAAGACTCCAATGAGGGCTCTTGCTACCACAGGGGCTGTGGTAGTCCTGAGGGGTATAGCTTCTGGATACCTGGTGGCATGATCCGCTACCACCAGTATAAATCTGTGCCCAGATGCAGTTGGAGGGTCCAGGGGACCAACAATGTCAATCCCTACCCTTTCAACTGGAACCCCCACCACAGGTAGTGGTATCAGGGGGGCCTTTGTTGTGCCACCTGACTTGCCACTGGCTTGGCAAGTGACACAGGAGCGACAAAACTCATTGGTGTCCTCAGACATGTGTGGCCAATGGAAATGAGGGATAAGCCTGTCCCAGGTCTTGTTTTGGCCCAAGTGTCCTGCCAATGGGATGTCATGTGCTAGAGTCAAGAGGAACCCCCTAAACTTCTGAGGTATTACCAACCTCCTGGTGGCTCCAGGGGTAGGATCTCTAGCCTCAGAATATAGGAGCCCCTCATCCCAATAAACTTTATGGGACCAACTAGCACTCCCAGCAGCCTCAGCAGCAGCTTGCTGTCTGAGGGGTTCAAGAGAGGGGCAGCACTGTTGCTCCTTACTCAGATCTTCCCTGGAAGGTCCCCCTGCCCCCAATAACTCAACCTGATCAGGCTCAAGTCCTTCTGGGGTAGTTCCTTCTTCAGGATCTGCTTCTCCTCCCTCAGGAGGGGAATCTGAGATCTGAGACAGAGGGGAAGGCACAGCCTTAACCCTACTGCTCCTCCTCTTGGGTAGCATCTGGTCCATAGTTTCAGGATCCGGAGCTGATTCAGCCTTATGCATTTTGGCTTGTGACCTGGTCACAGCAAATACCTCTGCAGGTATGACCAACAACTCAGCATGAATCCATAATTCTACTTCAGACCAGGCTGAAGTCTCCAGATCATTGCCCAAAAAACATTCGACAGGGAGGTCTGCACTGACTACTACCTTTTTGAGGCCAGTTACTCCTTCCCAGGAGAAGTTCACAGCTGCCAGACTATGGTTGGTCCTGACATTGCTTGCATTGGTCACCTGGTACATTTCACCCAGGATGATCTGTGCAGGGTCAACTAGATCCTCTGCCACCATGGTGACATTAGCACCTGTGTCCCTGAATGCCAAAGCCTGTTTGCCATTAATGATAGGCTGCTGTTTGTACTTGCCCAGATTACTGGGGCTCACTAGGAAGGACATATCAAGGTCTCCCTCACAAACTAGCAATGCCTGTGTTGGTACTCTGACTAGGCCAGAGTCCACACCAGAACCCAGGGTCAACCCTACTACACCCTTATTCTGGTTACCATCTCCACCAATTACTGCACTAGGGGGAACAGCTGCCTTAGGGGCTGGAGTGGTGGTGGTTTGGTCTTTGGACTTGGTACAATCAGAAGTCCAGTGCCCTTTCTGTTTACAGAATTTGCACCAGGGCTTCTTTTGGCCTTTTCCCTTTGTAGACTGTGAATCACCACCAGATGCAGATTTTTGGGGCCCTTGTGAAGACTTCTGGTCTTTTGCCTTATCCCCACCTTTATCTGAGCCTTTAGGATCCTGCTTCTTAGTGTCACCCCCTTGGTTCTGGGTTTTCTGCCTCACCCTGGTTCTGACCCATTTGTCTGCCTTCTTTCCCAATTCTCGGGGAGAGGTCAGATCTGAGTCCACCAGGTATTGATGCAACAACTGTTTTTGGCAATTATTAAGGATCTGTTCTCTCATTATAAGATTATACAATCCCTTAAAATCAGTAACTCTACTACCAACCAGCCAACCTTCTAGAGCCTTGATTGCACAATCAACAAAGTCAGTCCAATCCTGAGTCTGTGCTATTCTGGGTATCTCTGAACTTCAACCTGTACTGTTCAGTGGTTAAGCCAAACCCATCTAATAATGCACTCTTCAGGACTTCATAGTCATTAGCATCCTCTTCTCTAACAGTGAGGTGCTTGTCTCTACATTTATCAGAAAAGGAGAGCCACAAGATTGCTGCCCTCTTTTTCTGGGGGACCTGTTGAACTTTACAGGCCCTCTCCATAGCAGTTATCCATTTGTGGATATCATCCCCACTCTGGTAGGGAGGAACAACCTTGGACAGGTTCCTATGGTCTGGAGTATATTCTCTACCTCTAGGGACACTGTTGCTGCCACCAGGGGTATCTAACCCCTCTTTTCTAGAAGCTCTCTGGAGCTCAAAGGCTTCTCTATCTAAGGCCAATTGCTTGGTTCTGAGGGCAAGCCTAGCTTCCTCATACTGGAGCAACTTGTACCTTCTTTCAGAGGAGGTCTCTCTATGAAAGTATGAGTTCCTCTGGTGGACAGATTCTCTGTTAAAGTGATATGAATGGCCAGATTCCCTTGAAGGGGACCTAGGCCTCTCTTCCACTCTATCAGTCCTCTTAGGGAGGATTCCTCTGTCCTGTTCAGACCTTTCTGAGTCTGGCCCTTCAATCACAGAGTCCTGGTCATCCTGATTTTCATCATCAGACCCAAACACTGTAATTAACCCATCCCCTGGTTCAGACCTGGCAGCTCCTAGAGCTGACCTAAGGTCATCTGCTATTAACAGATCTATCAGGTGTAGGGATGAGGGACTCCGTCCTAGCTTCAGGTGTCTTTCATCAATACACATGGCTTTCAGATCAGTGTAGGCCATGTCCTTGTACTGAGCCTGGGTGGACCCACTGGTTCCACCTTTTAAGGACATTCTAGTGTTGTGCAGTGTTGTACTACCTACACTAGTTTGTGGCCTACTGAACCTACCTTGAGCTGTAGCAAGGGTGTGCTGTCCCTTCACAAACAGCTCCAAGTTCAGTAGAACTTATTGATACTAAGCTTGACTTTATATGTACCTTTAGTGGTTTTCAGTTAGTAATTCAAATAGAGATTTTCTGGTAAAACAATGGCAAGCTGGAATCCCACACGCTGCCCACCAATGGGAGAAGTTGGCTTGGCATATGCTGGTCACTAGTTATAGTGGCCACCTTGCACCAGTCCAATTCGACTCTTACTGGAGATAGGTTTAAGACAACCTTTTAAAGAAAGCTATCCTAGTGGTAACTGTGGAGAGCAGCCTTCAGGCTAAGTCTCAGAGGAATGTAAAGCAGCTCGTTTTACCTTATAATCTCTTGAATTACCAAATGAAAGGTCACCACACAGGTATATATATCAAATATATATGTATTTATTAATTGACACACTCTACTAATCCCTATATGAGATTAGAAGCCAGATACACATTCAAATGTCAACGTTTCACAATAAATTAGGCACAAATATGGCTGGAGCCCTAGGGGCGTACCAGACCATATACTAAAAAAATTGTATAAGAATGTCGACTTGCAAAATGACAAGGCCTAGGGCCTGGGTAATCGCTGGGGCTTCACTACTGCAGTGTTAGCAGGTAAGTAACAGGCCCACGGGAGACGCGTGCAGTGTGTGAACACAGCCGCGGGTTCCCTATTGATTATAATGGTGCAAGTCGCGGTTGGATTTTTAAAGTTCTAGGGTACTTCGAGGAAGTCTACAAGCAAGCCACTTGCAAGGTTAGTACTTCGAGGGCCAACACACACTAGGGCACCGGAGTGCACGAGTTACCTCACCCAGGGAAGCCGGGTGTATACGTGTCTTTTGGTGTCACGTTGCGTCGCTGTTTTCTATGGAGACCAAAGAAGACTTTCGGCTTGCGTCGACTGAAGAAGTGTCTGGTGGAATCCAAAGGTGGATTCAAGATGGAGTCAACCTGAAAATTGAAGGGACAGTGTTCAAAGTCACTTGCCAGTGACCGGTGGCCAGGAAGATGGCTGACCACGGATGTCAGGTGATTTCAGGTCATCGATGGTGTTTTGACTCTTCGCTCATGAGGTCCAGGAGAGATCAAGGATAACCAGCGGCTGGATTTGGAGTGTCCCATAACTCCTGCAGCTGATGGCGGTATCGGCACCCGGATTGGAGCCAACAAGCCTTGGCAACTGCAAGTCTTGTGTAGACAGAAGAAAGTCGATGGTGCAGACCAGCAAAGTCTGAGGGACTCACCCAGTGAAGGTTAGTGAGGGCAGGCCTGAATCAACCAGAGGAGCCCTTTGAGTTGATAGGAAAGTCTTCAGGGGACCCACTAGCTAATGGGCAAGTGATTGCAAAGACGCCTCTTCAGGAAATGCTTCACAGGAGCCCACGGTCACTTGGGATGGGGTAGGCCTCTGATTTGCACTGCAAAACTAGTTGGAGGCTTGAGCCACAAATGGTCCAATGCACAAGTCCATAGAATGTCGTGAAGGGTTTGCACTTGACAATAGTGCACGGTCCCCGGGTATTGCTGTTCCTCGTAACTCGTGGGGTCCACACACCACAGCTTTGCTGGGGACTCACAATGGCCGTCAAGAAGTCAGGAAATCCACTTCTGGGGCAGCAGGGACTTCGATCTGCGGCAGGAGCGGGAAAGTTTGCAACTGTTGATTAAGGTTTTTGGTGCCTGCCAAGCAGGGGAGTCACTCCTTGACTCCAAGGGAGATTCTTCTGTCTTCCAAAGGTAGTGGAACGTCGAAGGGACAGGATTCTTCTTTGTAGAGCATCGTCCAGGGTTATCTGATTTGCAATGGCAAAGTTTGCTATCTTATAGTGAAGATAGGGGAGGGACTAGCTCTATGACCACTCCTCTAGGAGGGTCAGGGGAGGGGTGGTTACACCCACTTCCCTTTGTCCAGTTTCATACCAGAGCAGGGACAGGTAGCCCCTGAGCCAGTTTGAGCTGGCATATGCACAGAGGAGCCTACTGCTCCCCCAGTGCAGGACTTCAAAGCACTCTAGGAGTGCACCCACTCAGCACCAATACACTAAATCCTGTCTGGAAGGTGGTGACACCTCCCTGTGACAGGATGCCTTTTGTTGGGCTTCCTCCACTGCGAGTTTCAGTCATCAGCAGGAGGGCAGCACAGTATCTGTGCTGGTGGCATCCATTTTGTGATGCCAGGGCTCTATAGGATTTCTATCGTTTTACATGTCGTCCCCTCTAGAAGGGTGGGATCATGCTCCCACATCATGGACTGATGTGGGGGTATGATTCCAAGTTGTTTGACACCTAACCCGACATGTTTTGATGCAGTCATTCCAAAGTTAGCATTTTAATGCACTTAAGAGTATATGGTTTAACCGCATCCACAAACAGCCATAGAGAATAGACTCTGGTAGCTGCAGAGGGGCCCTGCTCAGGCAGAGGCACCCCCTCACATTGTAAACCAAGCACCCTGCCCTCAGGATTGATAGGGCCTGCCATAGGGGTGGCTGATAGGTTTATATGTGTGTGTATGGTGAGATATAGAAACCTATATCTCAGTGAGGAGTGCTAACACTACCTCACACAGGCTGCAGTAGCAGGCCTGTGGTGTCAGATTGAGAATGCTTCCCAGGGGTGGCATAAGACATGCTTCAGTCCCTGGTAGGCCTGTGAAGTGCCTATGCCCTAAGTACCTAAGGTACCATATACTAGGGGCTCATAATGTACCACAGTATCCAATCACTAGTGCATCTAATATGCACACCAAGTCGTTTAGAGAGAACAGAGAGACTGGGGCCCTGATTAACAGGGACCCAGCCTGACTATAGCCAGAAACCAGTGTATACATCAGAAAAAAAAGTGGGGGCAACATAAGTGCAGATCCTACTCTCCTACAACCCTCCTCATCTGATCCACAGGTGTGGCCCCTACAGTCTGTGGCTTGTATCACTAGGGCACTGTGTCCCTGCAGTCAGCTATGCTTCAGGTTCCGGACATCATCTGTTACTGTGACTCTGTTGTATGTTTCATGGGTGGGTCAATTGTTTACACAATGCCTTAGATATGACATGTGATCTGTGTGTGCCCTTGATATGTGTTCCAATTGCTGGTCTGACTTGCCACATGTGCCTGGGGTATTCCAAACACACCCATGCAGCAGGGGACTCCAGATTTTGGGCCTCAGGATTATGCATATCAAGTGTGTCACACTTACTTAGCCACCTGAATACTGTCCAGGGCTATACACCGTTTCACGTAGACCTGGGCAGTCATGCCTACTCCAGGGCATTTAGAAACACTCTGTACTCCCACTCCTGTATATCAACTTACAGATTGTGCTTAGTGACATGTGCCTTCAGGTGTCTGCTTCTGTGTCATTGTGGTGTGGCTTCCTTTTCAGGACAACTGGGGTGTTCATGAGTTTGAGGGTCAGCCGGACATCTGAGATGTGACTATAGGAGACGAGACCTGTGTGACATAGAGGTGTGTGATCACTTGACAGTGCACAATGGTGTATGCAACTGTGAAGTTCAGGCAGCTGTGTTTCATGCACAGCAGACTGTGAGGTGCTCAATGTTCAGGGATTTGTGTTCGCAGACACTCATATGTCTGTTTTGTATGATGGGGGGTCATCTGGGTCCGGGATATGTTGTTAGCAGGGGATGGACGACTGCACTTGTCAGCTGCAGAGTTTGATGTACACATGACCTATGATTGTGACACAGTCCATACTGTTGTTGTCTGGATGCCCTGCCCCTGTGACAGGAGACAGTGATGACTGACTTTCCAAGCATGCCTGTGCCATGGCATTTAACTTGCTATGAGTGATCCTGCATTAGGGTCAAATGTGCTCCATGCACCCCATTGTGGTATTGACTATCAGGACATGAGAACATCAAAGTGCGTGTTGCTGGTATGCATCACAAGCATGTGAAATGAGACTCTGGCCATCCCTTCTTCGTCACACCTGTACTGAGTCAGTGGCAGGAGATGTGATTTGTGTATAGTGACATACTCCTACATGTTCACTTGCATGTCCAACAACTGTGTAGGTGGTGCATGTCTGCACATTGGGGTATTAGCATCCAACATGCAACCGACATATGGGTGCAGGTCCAGGAGGGATATGGGTGCCATGGTTGATGGTGAGACTGACAATTGGCTTATTCAAAACAGTGTGAGCACTTTGAGCAGTGTTCAGATGGTGATGCCAGGGCTTGCCCTGTGATGTGCTGTACTCACTGTGGTGTGTGCAGTCAGTGCAGGTAACTGATGTTGTTCGGTTTTTCCTAATTCTATCCAGATACATCCATGGCCACAGGAGGGGACAGTGCCACGGACCAAGAGGAGCCACAGAGCCAGACTGGGACAGAAAGCAAGAAGTTGGAGGGACCCAGTGGCACGGAGGGTGAGTGGAGCCACCCCGAGGAGTCATCAGCACCATCCACCCCAGCTGAGGGCCACAGCAGCTCGGAGGATGACTCCCTTGGTGTCAGCAGCCAACAAACCCCAGCTAGTGAAGCTGTCCCCGCCACCCCTACCATAATCACCACCCTCCCATCGGCTCCCATCCCAGAGGTCCGTGGAGGCTCTCGTGTTCGGAAGCATGTCTCCTTTGTGCCAGGCACCGCACCCCCTGCCCCTTTGTCCCCTGCTGCCCTGGATGTGGAGTCTGTGGACTTGCTTCAACAGATCCATGTAGGGCAGACATCAATGCTGAGTGTCCTCCATGCACACACCAGTCTGTTGACACAACTGGTGTCGTTCATGGAGGGCATTTCATCGGGCATGTATGCCCTACAGAGGACCAATCAGTCCATGGCCTCCTCCCTGATGGCAGCATTTTCCTCTTCCAACAGTCCCTCACCCCTCCTACCCCTGCCCCATCCACGATTCCTAGCACCCTACCTGTCCCAAGCACACACACACCAGCACATTCATCCAAACCCACAGACACGGGCAGCAAACAAACACCCAAACCAAGGTCTAGACGTGCACACAAGCAGCCTCAGGGAACTGATACCACACTTACAGGGAATGGTTTGCAAACACACACACAGGCATCCACAACCACTCCGCAGTCCTCCGATACCTTTCCCTCCAAGACCCCTTCCCTTGCCTCACCTGCAACCCCATCTCCCAAGAAGCTCTTCCTCTGTGACCTTGACCTCTTCCCCACCGATCCAGAAGATCCAGCTTACAAGGGGAAGAGGAAGTCCCCACACACAGAGGGAAGTGCCCCTCACACCCGGACACCCTCCCCCAGGTGCAGCCAGACTTAGGCCCCCACCCGCAAGTCCCCCCGGAGCTGGAAGAGCAAGACCCCACCCCTGCTCCAGAGCTCCACGACACCTTCTCCGTACTCCATCCCCCAGGCCACCACTCCACAGGTTTCCCCGCCACACCCTGCCCCAGGTTCCCCCACCCACAGATACACCATCCCCAAAATGCTCAGGCCATCCCCCCCTACCACTTGCTCTTCCACCCCCCCGGTGTGTGGACTGTGGCCACTCCCTCTGTCCTGCCGACCTCACCTGAACCCCATTCTGCTCCCATGAAGTTGGGCACTGCAGTGGAGTCTACAACCACCCCGTCTGACTTGGGCACTGCAGTGGGGACCCAGTCTACTCCATCTGACCTGCCCACTGCAGTTGTGCCGGCACCACCCCATCTGACTTGTGCCCCACAGTTGTGACTGCATCCACTATGTCAGACACCTCCACTGCAGTTGCCAGTGGCTCTCCTGCATCTACCACCCCTTCACTGCCTCCTTCTGCTGAGCCCTGATCCTGTCCCTGTGGTGCCTGGCCTGCCCCCATGTATGCCCCTCCGAGTGGATGTCCCCTGTCCTTACCAGTGCAGGCAAGCAACGTGTGACAGTTGTCACTCAAATCACACTTTTGACATTTGGATATGGACTGGCCATTGGCCTTTGTTTTGAAAGGACTTTGCATTTGCATTTCAAATTTGCTGAATAAATCATTTGTATTTATCCTTGTGAATTTGATTTAGCTTTACATTATGGTGATGATGTTTACCATGACCTTGCAGTTATAATGCTGAATTTTCAATGATGAATACTGAGGTGTTGATGTGATGTACTCCATGTGGTCCATGATATATGTATCCTATTCTGGTCCGTATCCATGTCATCCTTTGCAGCTAACTGGGTGTGTCCCGATTAACAATTTGTGAACATCTCTGTAAACATTTCATTTGCATGGTCACATCTGTGACTTGCACACATTCACATATGATGTGCTTCCCATTGTCCAATTTGTCTATTTCCTTGACTGGGCACATCTCCACTGGACCTGCAGGTGTGGGCATCATTGGTGTAGGAGCAACTGGGTCTTCTGTGCAACTTGGTGGACATAGGTATTGAGTATGTGCAGATGACTTAAGGGACACTCCAGTACCCAGGCTGATGTGACCAGAGCCTTCATTGGGTGGTAACTGATGGCTGACTGACCAAGTGTTCTGCTGACATGACTGAGACCTGCTGGGACTATGTTTGGCACAGCTGAGCTTCCACAGGAGTTGAGTCCCCTCAAGTAAGTGTGTTGTTCCGTGACATTGCCTGGGCCCATGGTGTGTGTTGTGTGAGCATGTGTGTGTGTGTGTCCACATCCCTTTTAATACACAGGCTGTGTTCTTTGTCCTGGGCTACCAGATGTGTGGATGCATGACACACTACTGTTAATTGATGTTTCATCATTGGGATTTGTCAGTTCTGAGTGGTGATGATGAGGTCAGACGCAGATGGGACACAGTCAGGGGTCCCCAAGGCACTTGTTTGTTTGCAATATCATGTAGTTGTCCCTAGCGCTTGGACGCCTCAGGGCAGCAATCGCGCTGTACAAATGTATTTTCATTCATTCATTCATTCATTCATTCATTCAGGTAGCACCTTTATGTGATTGAGACATGTGTATGTGTGTGTGTGTGTGACTGCTCCCATTCATCAGGTTCAGGGGCTGCAATGTTGGCAAGTGTCAGCATGTGTGCCTTGTGGTTCTCCTTGGCTTCTGCATTGTCCTGAGACTGTGGCAGGGATTTCGAAGGTTACGGGAGCTTTGACGTCATGACCATGTACCGCATACTGTGCAGTATGTCTGTCATTCACCAGGGTTGTAGACTGTCCTTGTGTGATGAGTCTGTGCACCTTAGTTCCTCCCAACATTACTGTGTTTGTCGTGGGTGCATGTGCAATGTCACATGTCCATGTGGGCTTCACAGATGCACATTGGTGCAGTTCAGGGTGTGTGGTGTTGAGGGTGGACAGATGTGAATGTATGCATGGCTCGGCCACTACCTCCCATTTGTCCCTGGGTGACGGGCCATGCTGAGTGATTTGTGTTTGTGTAGGTGTGGTGTACGTTTGTGGCACAGTACACATGTCTGAGTTTCACAGTGTGTACAACATCTACCTTTGTCAGCATAGTAGGGGTGGGCGGAATTTGCGTAATTGCGTTACGCAAATCTCCGCGAAATGGTAAAAAATCTCCGCGAACACGCAGAAATTCCGCGAACACGCGGAATTGCTTGTTCGCGATGCTTTTTTCCTGTTCGCAATTGCTGTTTGCGTGCTCGAGGAGAAATATCTCGCGAACATGCAATTTGAGAACGCGAACAAGCAAAAATTTCGCGAAATCGCGGAAAGCAGACTTTTGAGCAATTTCGCGTTCTCCGCGGAATGCGAAATTATGCAAATTCCGCAAATTCCGCGAGCGGAACGGAATTTGCCGCCCAGGCCTACAGCATAGTGGACGTATCATGCATGCTTGTGTCACCCCAATGTATGGTCCCTGGGGCTAGTGCTGTTGTGTGTCAGTCTCTTGTTGTTTTAGTTGCTGTTCATTCCAGCTTGTGTCACACGTGTCTGTTGGGCTCCCTCTCATCTCACAATGCCTTGATTGCCCACTAAGGGGGGCCCAATGATGGGTTACATTTGTATGGCACTGGGTCCACATCTGTGTCACTTTGGTTCAGCCCCCCTCATGTGTTGTGTAGTTGCCTGTGGATACTTAGACACACACACACATGTTGTGTCAGATGTGCAGTGTGAGGTTGCCTGTTTGTGTTTGTGCATCTGCACCAGTGCATTGGTATTGCTGTTGTGGGCCATTGTCTGGATGTTGTTTTGGTGATTTTCCCTGCTGTCCCTGTGAGTCATATCACATCATTCTGCACATTCATCCTGGTTGTTAGGTCCCATTGCTGCCATGGAATGGGAGTTTGTGACCTGACTCCTACAGTCTACACAGGATGTATTGATTTGTGTGGCTATTTTCTAAATGTGTGTATGCATTATGATGGTCACTTCTGATTTTGTGTCATTGTACACTGTATGCAATGTCAGCCCCCATAGTTGGTGCTTGTCTGCACATGGCCGAGAGCAGGTTTGATTTTCACAGCACTGTTAGCCTCACCACATCTCTGTGGGTATGGGACACAACCACTACTTTGCCACAAAAGTATTTCATGTGTTGGGACCAGGAATCACACATGCTGTTTGGTATTTGCCGCTTTTACCATGATGACACTTACCTTTTGATCACTGTGATGAGGGGGGGTTTAGACCCCATCACCACAATGCTCAACATTTGCTGCAGTTTGGAACCACACACTTAACTTTTGTTCTACACAGTGAGGGGGGGTTAGTGCACATTGACACAGTGCTATTGTGATGCTTGCCTTGTGTAGGCCACACTCAGTTTTTGGTCACACATGTGATGGTAGTTACATTGTATGTTCAAAGTCATATTCACTGTTGTGGGCATTTGTCACAGACTACACACTGTTGTCATCATGTTAGGGGGATGTATTTTGCTGACATACCTAATGTTGGTGTATGATGGATGTGTGGCGCATCACCCAGCCTATGGGTGGGGGTGTTGATATTGATAGTCACACAGCACCCTATGAGTCGTGGTGGCAGTAGTGGTGGGCAACATAACCCCTATGAGTGGGGGTGGCAGTAGTGATGGGCAACATAACCCTTATGAGTGGGGGTGGCAGTAGTGATGAGCAACATAGTCCCTATGGGTGGGGGCGGCAGTTGTGATGGGCAACATAAGCCCTATGAGTGGGGGTGGCAGTAGTGATGGGCAACATAACAGCTATGGGTGGGGCAGCAGGAGTGATGGGCAACATGAACCCTATGAGTGAGGGTGGCAGTAGTGATGGACAATATAGTCCCTATGGGGGGGGTAGCAGTAGTCATGGGCAACATAGTTTCTATGGGTAAGGGTGGCAGTAGTGATGGGCAACATGACCCCTATGAGTGGGGGTGGCAGTAGTGATGGGCAACATAACCCCTATGAGTGGGGGTGGCAATAGTGATGGGCAACATAGCCCCAATGGGTGGGGCTGGCAGTAGTGATGGGTAAAATAACCCCTATGAGTGGGGGTGGCAGGAGTGATGGACAACATAACCCCTATGAGTGGGGGTGATAGTAGTGATGGTCAACATAGTCCCTATGGGTGGGGGTGGCAGTAGTGATGGGCAACATAACCCCTATGAGTGGGGGTGGCAGTAGTGATTGGCAACATAACCCCTATGAGTGGGGGTGGCAGTAGTGATGGGCAACTTAGTCCCTATGGGTGAGGGCGGCAGTAGTGATGAGCAACATAACCCCTATGAGTGGAGGTGGCAGCAGTGATGGGCAACATAACCCCTATGAGTGGGGGTGGCAGGAGTGATGGGCAACATAGTCCCTATGGGTGAGGGTGGCAGTAGTGATGGGCAACATAACCCCTATGGGTAGATGTGGCAGTAGTGATGGGCAACATAACCCCTATGGGTGGAGGTGGCAGTAGTAATGGGCAACATAGTCCCTATAGGTGGGGGTGGCAGTAGTGATGGGCACCATAACCCCTATGAGTGGGGGTGGCAGTAGTGATGAGCAACATAGTCCCTATGGGTGGGGGTGGCAGCAGTGATGGGCAACATAACCCCTATGAGGGGGGGTGGCAGTAGTGATGGGCAACATAACCCCTATGAGTGGGGGTGGCAGTAGTGATGGGCAACAGGTCCCCTATGAGTGGGGGTGGCAGTAGTGATGGGCAACAGGTCCCCTATGGGTGGGGGTGGCAGTAGTGAAGGGCAACATAACCCCTATGGGTGGGGGTGGCAGTAGTGATGGGCAACATAACCCCTATGAGTGGGGGTGGCAGTAGTGATGGGCAACAGGTCCCCTATGAGTGGGGGTGGCAGTAGTGATGGGCAACAGGTCTCCTATGGGTGGGGGTGGCAGTAGTGATGGGCAACATAACCCCTATGAGTCGGGCTGGTAGTGGTGATGGGCAATATACCCCCTATGAGTTGGGGTGGCAGTAGTGATGGGCAACATAGTCCCTATGGGTGAGGGTGGCAGTAGTGATGGGCAACATAACCCCTATGAGTGGGGCTGGTAGTGGTGATGGCTATGCAACCCCTATGGTGGCCTGTTGCTAGTAGGCCTGGGCGGCAAATTCTGTTCCGCTCGCGGAGTTTGCGGAATTTGCGTAATTTCGCGTTCCGCGGAGAACGCGAAATTGCTCAAAAGTCTGCTTTCCGCGATTTCGCGAAATTTTTGCTTGTTCGCGTTCTCAAAATGCATGTTCGCGAGATATTTCTCCTCGAGCACGCAAACAGCAATTGGGAACAGGAAAAAAGCATCGCGAACAAGCAATTCCGCGTGTTCGCGGAATTTCTGCGTGTTCGCGGAGATTTTTTACCGTTTCGCGGAGATTTGCGTAATGCAACGCGAATTCCGCCCACCCCTAGTTGCTAGTGGACAGGATATGGATCCTCTGGGTGTGTGTGACATTTGGAGGGTACGTGTCGTTTGTTTGTTGGGTGGGTGTCTGACTTACCGTCTGCGCCGTCCGCATCTGTTCCTGATCCGGTCATAGATGTACAGTACTGGTATGACCTGCACAATGTGATTCATGATGTGTTCATCTTGTACATGCTGCTTGTTGCTCCATCTCGTACCTGTTGCTAGCTGGTCCGTCTCGTAGCCGTGGATTGTGTTCTGCCGCGAATCATGCCTGATATGCTGCTTTCCCGGATGCTGTGACGTGCTGTACGTGGCGACCCGTCCGGCGCATATGTATTAACTTATGTTGATGCACACGCAATAATTAAAGACACAATGTGACAATAAATCGAAGAAAAGACAATATTCATTCAGGCTTCCGTTCTTCTTTAATCCTCAATAGAGTCTTCCACTCCCAATGCGTTTCGTCGCTATAGGGATTAACCCAAACGACTTCCTCAGGGCTTAAGTTCTTTTGGTCCAAGATTTCCTCCTAATATTTCCATTCAAAATCAAATTCCCTCAGGGTTCATAATATTCGTGTCAATTATCGATGCTGAATAAAATCCCTCACTTAATCAACACCTCCGACTCCCACGTTGTCCAATGCAAATAAGCTCTAATGTTACCGCTTGAGTAGCAAGACTGTAATCTTCAATGACCCCATATTTGTATGCTTCACAATATATACGAGAGTAGCGTTCCAACTTTAATACGTTTGCTCCAGAAAGGTTCCCTGATGTACCGGGACCTCTCAATACTCCTGCCACCCGAATACATGTACGCGTAGGCACATATGATTTGCACATCGTACTTGTCCGGCGATTGGAGGTACCGCTCGTACGGAAAATTAAGCTTGAATCGCAGCCTACATGTCGGTCGGATTTTTGTCAGTTATGCACATCGTACTTCATTGCACGGACGGACCGGCTCCCTGAACGTGTCGGTCACAAGGAATGGCTACGAACAGCTCTTGAAGAGCTGTCTGACCCGGATCGGAATTGACCCTTAAGTCGTTGCCACGTCTGTGACTTCCCTTTTACTACATATCAGTCAACCCTAAGGTAGGCCCTAGCTAGCCCTATGGGCAGGGTGCGCTGTAGATAAAAGGTAGGACATGTGCCTTAACTGAGTGGCATGTCCTGGTAGTGACAAACAGCCATTTTTGTTTCTCACTACTGTGAGGCTGCCCTCTCATAGGAATGCATTGGGGATTCCCTCATATGTGTGCCAGTGGTAATTCCTGATATGAGAGAAGTAGCGTGATCAAGTTTGGTATATTTGGAATAGTGGTAATAAATGCTGCGTAATGGTGTTTGCAGATTTATTGTCACTGCTTTAGAAATGGCACTTTTAGAAGTAGGCATTTCTGGGTGCTATGCGTCTTGGTGTCTGCCTGATGTGTATTGCGTGTCTGGCTCTGGAGTGACAGGGGCTGGGGAGGTGCAGTGGCTCCAGATGGGCTGGGTGAGTCAGCGCTAGGCTAAATAGGCCTATCTGTATTTGGAGTGGTGGGAGGAGTAGCACTTGGACTGAATGGGACTGTGCCTGCCTTCCACAATGCTGGCTCTGCCCCTCTGTGGTGTGTCTGGGGCCAGAGCCTAAAACTGACAAAGGAGGTGGTTGTGCACCTTTAGAGGAAGGTGTGAGTGCCCCAGAACTGGTTTGGACTGGGTGCAGAGGCCTGGGCCAGGGGGAGAACAAAGGCCCTAACTAGTATAAGTATTGGGACTGTGACCCCATGTAATATGCTGGACTGGTGCTTATTTAAAGACTGCTGGGAGCCAAAAGGAACTGCCATGGAGGACCCCCTCCCTGCTGGAGGACCCTGTGAGTGGCCTGCCTTGGCCCAGCCCTGCCCCGTGTGACCTAAAATCCAGAAGCGTGGTGAGGGCTGTGCTGGAAGCATCGCCCTGGAGTGTGTGGAGCATATTACCACTGGTGCCCCTCAGCTGTGTCACCAACCAGAAGCGCGTGATCAGCACTTTTCATTGGTATTTCCAGAGCCCAAGACGGGGGCTCCAATTTTATGTGACGAGAGCTGGGACCAGGAAACCAGGCGGCCGTTGCCTGGTTGTGGGCGGAGCGCTGGAAAAAAGGAAGAATCCTTGGAGCTAGCGAGTGCAGTGCTTCTCGTGCCTGGTGTGTGTCTGCCAAGAGAGAGGGGATCTGAGGCCAGGAGGAGGGCGGAAGCCTACCTCACATTTTTGGTGCCCAGGAGAAAGTATCCTTCTTTTATGTGCGGCGGCCGGAGCAGCGCGCTGCCAAAACCAGAAGTCAGGCCCAGTCGGAAGAAGCCTGACTGTGGGCGGGGCTATGCCAGATCACGCTTTATGCAAGAAGGCAGGAAGTCAGGAAAACTTGTGCCTGGAAAAGGGCGGGGCTCCTTGTGCTGAGCAGGAGAGCTCGCGTGCCGGCATTCGGAGAGGGAGCCTCGCGGGCTCACCGGGTCCCAGGAGAAGAGGACCGTAGCCTCGCAGGCTCCCTAGGTGACCGCATCTATTGCACTGCTCTCATCGGCCACAAGGACAGCCCCGGGGACTGGGGTTCGGAAAGCACACTGTTGGTGCCAGTCTTGGGTTACAGCTACACCGCCAGATCGCGGGTAGCTACTACGTCAGAAAAAAGAAGCCCCGGGAGAGGGGAACTCCCAAAGCACTGTTATTGCCAAGTTTCCCAGCTGCACCACCATATTGCGAGCAGCTACAATGACGAGGGCATTTCTTTTTTGGCATAAGAGAAACAAGGGTAAGTTGCACCCTCGTCCCCATTAGAGTACGGGCCGGTGGAAGCCACGTGCTCATAGAGACTCTGATTTTTGTGGACAGACGGCAGTGCGGGAAAGCCCAAGACGGGCCCCCGAAGAAGGCCAGTTGTCCTGGGTTCACCTTGTGTTCTGGTGGGGCGCAAGGCCCTAAGTTGATGTGAGCACCTTGATAGTGTTACTAGGGTGGTCTGCTGAATTACGATTTAGACCTAATGTGATTTATGCCTAATGTGATTTATGCCTAATGTGGTTTATGCCTAATGTGATTCATGCATAATGTGGTTATGCTGAGTGCCATTTCCAGTAATTACTGGTTGCTTTTCTAACTGTGCATTCTAATGGTTATGACAGTGGCCTGATTGGCCCTGTAATGTATATAATCCCCTTACAAGTTATACCTAGTGCCAGGTGGCACAGTGTACCTATGTGATTACGTTCTAATGTGTTTATGTTTAATACAAAGGCTAATTTTTTAATATAACCTTGTGTGGGTTGTCTTTTGTGGTGTGCCTAGTGTGTTGCTGCTGTGTGTGTGTGTGTGTGTTGCACAAACTCTTTACACATTGCCTCTGGGATAAGCCTGACTGCTCTGCCAAGCTACCAAGGGGGAGTGCAGGGGTTATCTTTGGTGTGTAACTCCCTTGCCCTGACTAGAGTGGTGATCTCTGACTGGCTTAGGCACTTGCCCTAGCCAACCAGAAATCCGATTTCTAACAGAGGGGTTTAAAGAGGGATACTGACAATTTTAGTGCGGCGCATGCTAATGCAAACACCCACCCACAGAAGAGTAAGATCATTGCTAGGCATGAACTACACTTCTAAAATTACTACTGCCCTAGATGTGACAAAATAGTAATAAATTCACTCCAGTCCAACCTCGAAGTAAGTCAAGGCCACAAACAGGTACAGCAACACACTCGTATAGAAAATAACGAGGCAGGGACTTAATATAACACTATATATGAAATATTGTTCAAATAATTACATTATTTTGATATATACATTAAGGGGCCAATTCCGATCCTGTAAAAAGTAGGGGTGGGCGGAATTTGCGTAATCGCGTTACGCAAATCTCCGCGAAATGGTAAAAAATCTCCGCGAACACGCAGAAATTCCGCGAACACGCGGAATTGCTTGTTTACGATACTTTTTTCCTGTTCACAATCGCTGTTTGCGTGCTCGGGGAGAAATATCTCGCGAACACGCATATTGAGAACGCGAACAAGCAAAAATTTCGCGAAGTCGCGGAAAGCGGAATTTTGGGCAATTTCGCTTTCTCCGCAGAACGCGAAATTACCCAAATTCCGCAAATTCCGCGAACGGAACGGAATTTGCCGCCCAGGCCTAGTAAAAAGGCCATACGAATAGTCGTACGGAGCGTTTTCTCCATACGACTCGTACCAGGTAGACTCATTTCACAACCTAGGAAGTACGATTCGTAGCCTTTTTCTGTACGAATCGTACAAAAGACCGTACAGCAAAAAAATACCCACGATTCCGATCCGGAAATGCTTGTACGCGACGTCCGTACGTATTTCATCAGCGTTTTCCAGCCCAGCAAGTACGATTCGTACCGACGTCACTCCGTACGGCACTTTATTTACGGGAGCCAAACACAGCCGGAAAAGCAGAGTCCGACGTGAATGGCAACGCCACGGAGCCCCAGTACGCGACGTACAGCCATGAACCCCATCGTACGTGTCATCCCAGTCCTCCTGGACTACGACCTGGTGCACCGCACCCGAAGCACACGCCGCAGAAGGTGAGAACAACATGCGTGGGTACGGTGCGTACCACACGTACCCCTATGGCGCCATGACAACAGTGGTATGGACCGTACCCACACATGAATGCGTGGGTACGGTGCGTAGCCCTACGGCCCCATGAGTCCTCAGGTACAGACCGTAGCCACGCATGAATGCGTGGGTACGGTGCGTACCCCTACGGCCCCATGAGTCCTCATGTACGGACCGTACCCACGCATGAATGCGTGGGTACGGTGCGTAGCCCTACGGCTCCATGAGTCCTCAGGTACGGACCGTACCCATGCATGAATGCGTGGGTACGGTGCGTACCCCTACGGCTCCATGAGTAACCAGGTACGGACCGTACACACGCATAAATGCGTGGGTACGGTGCATAGCCCTACGGCCCCATGAGTCCTCAGGTGCAGACCGTACCCACGCATGAATGCGTGGGTACGGTGCGTACCCCAACGGCCCCATGAGTCCTCATGTACGGACCGTACCCACGCATGAATGCGTGGGTACGGTGCGTAGCCCTACGGCTCCATGAGTCCTCAGGTATGGACCGTACCCATGCATGAATGCGTGGGTACGGTCCGTACCCCTACGGCCCCATAATTAATCAGGTACGGACCTTACCCACGCATGAATGCGTGGGTACGGTGCGTACCCCTACGGCTCCATGAGTAACCAGGTACGGACCGTACACACGCATAAATGCGTGGGTACGGTGCATAGCCCTACGGCCCCATGAGTCCTCAGGTGCAGACCGTACCCACGCATGAATGCGTGGGTACGGTGCGTACCCCAACGGCCCCATGAGTCCTCATGTACGGACCGTACCCACGCATGAATGCGTGGGTACGGTGCGTAGCCCTACGGCTCCATGAGTCCTCAGGTATGGACCGTACCCATGCATGAATGCGTGGGTACGGTCCGTACCCCTACGGCCCCATAATTAATCAGGTACGGACCTTACCCACGCATGAATGCGTGGGTACGGTGCGTACCCCTACGGCTCCATGAGTAACCAGGTACGGACCGTACCCATGCATACATGCGTGGGTACGGTCCATACCACACGTACCCCGTTGCGGCAGCAGGAAAATTTGGATACGAGACATACACACGCCATGAATGTGGGCATAGAGGACTGGCCCAGCATGTTATCTACAAATTGATGTGTGTGTAGGTCCTGGCCAGCAGTGTACAGCTTCAAGGGGGTGCATGGGTGGGAGCAGAGGCCTCCCAGCAGTGCCCAGACATATGAGGGGTGGGTGTAGAGGACTACCAGCAGTGCCCAGACATATGAGGGGTGGGTGCATATCACTCCCAGCAGTGCCCAGACATATGAGGGGTGGGTGCAGAGGAATCCCAGCAGTGCCCAGACATATGAGGGGTGGGTGCAGAGGACAACCAGCAGTGCCCAGACATACGAGGGGTTGGTGCAGAGGACTACCAGCAGTGCCCAGACATATGAGGGGTGGGTGCAGAGGACTCCCAGCAGTGTCCAGACATATGAGGGGTGGGTGCATATGACTCCCAGCAGTGGACAGAGATATGGGGGTGGGTGCAGAGGACTCCCAGCAGTGGACAGATATATGGGGGTGGGTGCATATCACTCCCAGCAGTGCCCAGACATATGAGGGGTGGGTGCAGAGGACTACCAGCAGTGCCCAGACATATGAGGGGTGGGTGCAGAGGACTCCCAGCACTGCCCAGACATATGAGGGGTGGGTGCAGAGGACTATCAGCAGTGCCCAGACATATGTGGGGTGGGTGCAGAGACTCCCAGCAGTGCCCAGACATATGAGGGGTGGTTGCATATCCATCCCAGCAGTGCCCAGACATATTAGGGGTGGGTGCAGAGGACTACCAGCAGTGGACAGACATATGAGGGGTGGGTGCAGAGGACTACCATCAGTGCCCAGACATATGAGGGGTGGGTGCAGAGGACTATCAGCAGTGCCCAGACATATGTGGGGTGGGTGCAGAGACTCCCAGCCGTGCCCAGACATATGAGGGGTGGTTGCATATCCCTCCCAGCAGTGCCCAGACATATTAGGGGTGGGTGCAGAGGACTACCAGCAGTGGACAGACATATGGGGGTTGGTGCATATGACTCCCTGCAGTGGACAGAGATATGGGGGTGGGTGCAGAGGACTCCCAACAGTGGACAGAGATATGGGGGTGGGTGCATATCCCTCCCAGCAGGGTCCAGACATATGAGGGGTGGATGCATATCCCTCCCAGCAGTGCCCAGACGTATGAGGGGTGGGTGCAGAGGACTCCCAGCAGTGCCCAGACATATGAGGGGTGGTTGCATATCCCTCCCAGCAGTGCCCAGACATATGAGGGGTGGGTGCAGAGGACTACCAGCAGTGCCCAGACATATGAGGGGTGGGTGCATATCACTCCCAGCAGTGCTCAGACATATGAGGGATGGGTGCAGAGGACTCCCAGCAGTGCCCAGACATATGAGGGGTGGGTGCAGAGGACTACCAGCAGTGCCCATACATGTGAGGGGTGGGTGCAGAGGACTACCAGCAGTGCCCAGACATATGAGGGGTGGGTGCATATCACTCCCAGCAGTGCCCAGACATATGAGGGGTGGGTGCATATCACTCCCAGCAGTGCCCAGACATATGAGGGGTATGTGCAGAGGACTTCCAGCAGTGCCCAGAGATATGAGGGATGGGTGCAGAGGACTACCAGCAGTGCCCAGACATATGAGGTGTGGGTGCATATCACTCCCAGCAGTGCCCAGACATATATTAGGGGTGGGTGCAGAGGCCTACCAGCAGTGCCCAGACATATGAGGGGTGGGTGCAGAGGACTACCAGCAGTGCCCAGACATATGAGGGGTGGGTGCAGAGGACTCCCAGCAGTGCCCAGACATATGAGTGTTGGGTGCAGTGGACTACCAGCAGTGCCCAGACATATGAGAGGTGGGTGCAGAGGACTATCAGCAGTGCCCAGACATATGAGGGGTGGGTGCAGAGGACTCCCAGCAGTGCCCAGACATATGAGGGGTGGTTGCATATCCCTCCCAGCAGTGCACAGACATATGAGGGGTGGGTGCAGAGGACTACCAGCAGTGTCCAGACATATGAGGGGTGGGTGCATATCACTCCCAGCAGTGCCCAGACATATGAGGGGTGGGTGCAGAGGACTCCCAGCAGTGCCCAGACAAATAAGGGGTGGGTGCAGAGGACTACCAGCAGTGCCCAGACATATGAGGGGTGGGTGCAGAGGACTACCAGCAGTGCCCAGCCATACGAGGGGTATGTGCAGAGGACTCCCAGCAGTGCCCAGACATATGAGGGGTGGGTGCAGAGGACTACCAGCAGTGCCCAGACATATGAGGTGTGGGTGCATATCACTCCCAGCAGTGCCCAGACATATGAGGGGTGGGTGCAGAGGCCTACCAGCAGTGCCCAGACATATGAGGGGTGGGTGCAGAGGACTACCAGCAGTGCCCAGACATATGAGGGGTGGGTGCAGAGGACTCCCAGCAGTGCCCAGACATATGAGGGGTGGGTGCAGAGGACTACCAGAAGTGCCCAGACATATGAGAGGTGGGTGCAGAGGACTATCAGCAGTGCCCAGACATATGAGGGGTGGGTGCAGAGGACTACCAGCAGTGCCCAGACATATGAGGGGTGGGTGCATATCACTCCCAGCAGTGCCCAGACATATGAGGGGTGGGTGCAGAGGACTCCCAGCAGTGCCCAGACATATGAGGGGTGGGTGCAGAGGACTACCAGCAGTGCCCAGACATATGAGGGGTGGGTGCATATGACTCCCAGCAGTGCCCAGACATATGAGGGGTGGGTGCAGAGGACTCCCAGCAGTGCCCAGACATATGAGGGGTGGGTGCAGAGGACTACCAGCAGTGCCCAGACATACGAAGGGTGGGTGCATATCACTCCCAGCAGTGGACAGACATATGGGGGTGGGTGCATATGACTCCCAGCAGTGGACAGAGATATGGGGGTGGGTGTAGAGGACTCCCAGCAGTGCCCAGACATATGAGGGGTGGGTGCATATCCCTCCCAGCAGGGCCCAGACATATGAGGGGTGGGTGCAGAGGACTACTAGCAGTGCCCAGACATATGAGGGGTCTGTGCATATCACTCCCAGCAGTGCCCTACTCCCAGGAGGATGGATGTCATTCACACACTGCATGACACACCACATGTGGGTGTGAGGACATACAACACATGCATATCCACCCATGGCGGATGCCCCACAATACACACCCGGATTTAATGCCAACAGACTGAACAGTCATGGAAATGCATACTAAAATAAGTTAGCCAAGGAGACCACACACTGTCACGCACATCACATGAGTGATAGGAATGTCCAGGTGCTGGTCCAGCCACCCAGATGATGTCTCTCATGTAAGGAATAGGGTCCACTGCCACTAGATACAATGCCCACAATTGTGAGTCAGGTGCCCAAATACCCTGCATTACACGTGCCATTTGTGTGTTAGGCCGTGATTACACACATGCATAGTGCTGAAAAGGGCCAATTGCTCCCTGATGCCATTCCTACATACACAAAACACAAGTACAGTGACTGGCAAGGATGGCACAGACGAGTTAGCAGGAGACATTGGTGAGCATGCATGGCCATTGGTGAAGGGATCCGTCACAAACAAAGGATATGTTGACCTAGGTCAGCCCAACAATTGTGCAACTGTTTGCAGGGAACATGTCAGGTGCCACAGAGGAAGGAACACTTCCTGGGACAATGTCTCACAATCCAAAATAACAAACACAACAAATTAATATTTTCACGGACAATGAGATGGCACACAGACACCATGGTCCACCTCATGACCATCATACTAAAACATTTCTCAGAACCCTAACACATTACCAGAACACCAACTTCATGGGCCTCGTCACCAACATCAAGTACCTGAAATGCAATAGTGTGGAAACTAAAAGAAAAGGCTTTATTCAGCACACAAACAAAAGAAGTTGTAATAAAACACTATTCACAAAGGCCAATGGCCAGTCCATAGATTGAGTCCAAGGGTGGACGGATGCGAGTGTGTCCACCCCTACCTTGCCTGCACAAAGTCACCTCAAGGGTTGTCGACCGGGGGGGCATCATCAGTGGCGGTACCAGGCACCGCAGGGACAGGAGTGGGTTGGGTAGGTGTCGTGGGTGCAGGGCTGGACGTATCCACCACAGGGGGTGGTGCAGTGCCAAAGGTGGTGGTGAGCAGCTGGCTGCACACTGCAGCCAGGGCGTCCAGAGTTATCCCTGCACCGGAACGAACACCAGGGCCAACGGAGGGGGGGGTGTCCAAGGGATGGGGTGCAGCACTCTTGGGGGAGGTGTTGGACATGGGGGGGACTCAACTCCCCTGGCCGGAGACTTCCTCAACCGCTTGCGGGGTGGTGTCACAGTGGGGCTGAGGGACTGACTAGCCCTGTCGGTCACTTTGTGTGATGTCTTGGCAGGGGAGCTAAGGGGAGTGGATTTGGAGGAAGTGGGTCGTGAGGACTGCGGACTCTGACTGTGGCTGCGTGTCTGCCGTTTGCCCCCAGACCCTGTGGGTGTGACTACATCCCCCTGAGTGTGCATGCTAGGGGGTGTGCGCTGTGCCTTAGTTGGGGGTGTGCTGGATGTGTCTATCGTGGTGTGTGCCTGTGAATGTCTGTGTGTGCTTTGGACAGGCATGGGAGAGGGCAGTGTGGATGGGTCCGGGATAGGGGGGGACGGAGCGCCGCAGGAGAGACACTGCTTCCTTCAGTGAAGAGTCCATGGACCGCAGAAACCTGCGTTGCTCAGTCATCGTTGATGACATGCCCTCCACGAACGACACCAACTGTGTGAGCAGTCTAGTGTGTTCATGGAGGACATGCAGCATCGATGCCTGACCAACCTGCAACTGGTGCAGTGTGTCCATAGACTCTTCACTGAGGGCAGCAGGGGTGACAGCGGCAGGGAGTGCATTGCCTGGGCTGAAGGAGACACAATGGGACCCTGCACGGATAGAAGGGACGGGAGCAACTGGGAGGGCGGAGATGTCAATGGAGGAGGCGGGTACAGATGGTGGGATGCTGCCAGATGTTGTTGCATCTTCCGCCACCTCAAGGATGTCGCCTGGGACCCGTCGGTGTCGTACATGCTCTCGCCTCCGGACAGGTCCTCTGACTGACTCCCCTCGCCCTCCGTGCCACTATCTCCTGCTGACTCCACAGCACTGGTGGCACTGTCGCTGGGTCCTTCCTCAAGGTCCATGCCGGTGTCTCCCTCGCGTGTGGATGATGATGCTGTGGACAAGGAAAAGAAACCAGAAAGCATCAGTCACCTGTATACATCTGACATATGAGCACAAGAACAATAGGTCACAATGCATATCAGGCAATGCATCATGAGTAACAGCTGGATAACTCCGCACATATTTAAGCCCTGTACTGCCCAGTTGATAGACCCACCATGCCACTTTGACACCAGGAAACTCAATACACAAAAGGCCACTACTTGAATGAGCAATACACTGAGAAGCTAGTGTCTGTGAACCGGTGAGCACAGCAATACAATGAAGTCATGACACCTCTTGTTTACCCTGAAATAAACTGGAGTGGTGCACTCAAGGTAAACTTACACACCTCAATACTCAAGGTGCCTCCACACTGAGAGACCTGTAAGTCCCTTGGAACACAAAACGAACAAATATCGGTACGTTGGTGTTAGACGGCGACCTCAGAGGAGCCCGGAAGGGGGTCCTGACTACCCTGAGACCCACCCTCGAAGTATCGTAGCCGGGCACTGGCGGGAGACTCCCCAGGGGGAGGAATCTCGTGTCTAGGATCGTACTGCTGGCACCACACGACACAGAGTCACCACACCGTGTGTTCTTAGAAATCAATCTTTATCAATTAGGTTAGCACTGCAAATATGTACAAGGAGAGCGCGGGCTCAATGAGTCTCGGAAGGGATAGGGGGTAGCGGGACAGTCTCTGGCAAAGGTTCCAGGTAGGGACGTACCCGGCGCACAGCTCACAATCCTCGAGCTGGGGGATACGCTTGTTGTAGTTGGGGTCCGGCGGGACCGTGGGAGTCCGTGAGAGCCGCGAGTCACTCAGCGGGCTCAGGTACAAGTTCGGAGGTCTTACGATCTTCAGGGAGCCGCGAGTCACTCAGCGGGCTCAGGTACAGGTTCGGAGGTCTTACGATCTTCAAGGAGCCGCGAGTCACTCAGCAGGCTCAGGTACAAGTTCGGAGGTCTTACGATCTTCAAGGAGCCGCGAGTCACTCAGCAGGCTCAGGTACAAGTTCGGAGGTCTTACGATCTTCAGGGAGCCGCGAGTCACTCAGCAGGCTCAGGTGCAAGTTCGGAGGTCTTACGATCTTCAGGGAGCCGCGAGTCACTCAGCAGGGCTCAGGAGGGTCCAAGTTCCAGGAGCCGCGACCACGTCGGCAGGCTCTCGTTGTTCCAGCGTCGAATCTACCGGACAGACCCAGAGCACCCCTTGTTATAGATCGACCCCTCTTTGATGTCCGGAGTCTGTGCAGGCAGGGGTCTTGTCACCTGGGGGTCGCTTGTCGGGGTTTCCTGCCATTGTCTTTTGATCCTTTCAGGGCCGGGTCGGGAGGAGTCCCAGACACCCAGCAGGCCTGGAGCCAGCCCTCAGGGAGGCCGGAGGGCCGATCGAAACCCATCGTCCCAGGGGAGTTCGGAGGTGCGATAGAAACTGCTCCTCCCTCTCTCATCCCCTGGCGAGTGTGCTGTCCTCCAGCCAGAGTGGCGCCTCTAGGCCCGGGACGCGCTGGGGCCGGGCGGCCATCTTGGTGCATGAGGTGGGCACGCGGGCCCGGGGTGGCCGAAAGGAGAGAGGCCATGGACGAGGATGTCCGGGTCGGGTGCGTGTGTTCTGGTGGGAAGGATCGGCTAGGCCGTGTGCTTGGGGCTGCAGGTACCAGGTTTAGGTGGTGCGGGGGCACGTAGGGCCATGCTACGCGGCCGGGTCCAACACGCGTCCCCCCCAGCTGAAAGCCGGAGAGAACTGCCCATCATCTTGGGGGGTTCTCTTCGCTGAGGCGGAAGAACCGGGAGAGGCCGTCAGCGTTGGCGTGGTCCGTACCAGGGCGATGTTCTACGGTGAAATCCATCCCCTGGAGGGAGATTGACCACCGCAGTAGCTTGGGGTTCTCTCCTCGCATCTGCATGAGCCATCGCAAGGGCCGATGGTCGGTTTGGACTCTGAAATGGGTGCCGAACAGGTAGGGTCGTAGCTTCTTGAGTGCCCAGACCACGGCAAAGGCTTCGCGCTCAATGGTGCTCCACCTCTGTTCTCGGGGCAACAGCCGCCGGCTGAGGAAGGCGATGGGCTGGTCTAGGCCTTGGTCATTCACTTGGGACAGGACGGCCCCAATGCCATGCTCGGAGGCATCGGTCTGGACTACAAACTCCTTGGAGTAGTCGGGAGCCTGGAGGACGGGGGCAGTACACATGGCTTTCTTTAGGGCATCGAAAGCTTCCTGGCAGGCAGCCGTCCACTGCACCTTCTTTGGCTGTTTTTTGGACGTGAGTTCTGTGAGGGGGCCGACAAGGCTGCCATACCCCCGAATGAATCTTCGGTAGTAGCCAGTGAGGCCCAGAAAGGCTCGGACCTCCGTTTGGGTGATGGGTGGTTCCCAGGCTAAGATGGCGTCGATCTTTGGCTGTAGAGGGGCGACCTGGCCGCTCCCAACCTGGTGCCCCAGGTAGACTACTGATCCTTGCCCGATCTGGCACTTGCTGGCTTTTACTGTGAGGCCTGCCTGGCGCAGGGCGGTTAGCACCCTCCGAAGGTGCTGGAGGTGCTCACTCCATTCTGAACTGAAAACGGCGATGTCGTCTAGATAGGCCGCGCTGAACTGTTCTAGCCCGGCCAGGACTCTATTCACCAGTCGCTGGAAGGTGGCCGGGGCATTTTTCATTCCGAAGGGCATTACGCGGAAGCGGTAGTGCCCATCTGGGGTGGAGAAGGCGGACCGCTCCTTGGCTCCCTCGGTGAGCGCAATCTGCCAGTATCCGCAGGTGAGGTCGAATGTGCTGAGGAACCGGGCTGCCCCTAGTCGGTCAATGAGCTCGTCGGCTCGTGGAATGGGGTGGGCATCGGCTCGGGTGACGTCATTGAGTCCCCGGTAGTCCACGCAGAATCGGAGCTCGGGGGCGACACCGGGGGCCGCTGCCTTTGGGACCAGGACCACGGGGCTGGCCCAGGGACTGTCAGATGGCTCGATCACCCCCAGGGTCAGCATCTTCGAGACCTCAGCTTGAATGCAGGACCGGACCCGATCAGGGACTCGGTATGCTCGGTGTCTCACCGGCGGGCTGTCCCCGGTGTCCACGTCATGAACACACCAGTCGGTGACCCGGGGGATCAAGGAGAAGAGGTCGGAAAACTGTCTTAGGAGCTGGCGGCAGTCCGCTTGTTGCTGGGCAGTGAGGGCTGGGGAGAGGTTCACTCCTTCCACGGAGCCATCCTGCTCCTTGACACACAGGAGGTCAGGGAGGGGATCAGACTCATCTTCGGCCCCGTCATCGGTGGCCAGCAGGAGGCTCAGTTCTGTCCGCACGAAGTGAGGCTTGAGGCGGTTCACGTGAAGGACCCGAAGGGGATCCCGAGGCAACTGGACGTCCACCAAGTATGTGACTTGACTCTTCCGCTCAATCACTTTGTAGGGCCCAGTCCACCTGTCCTGGAGGGCGCCAGGCTTCACGGGGGCCATGACCCACACCTGCTGGCCCGGCTGGAACTCGACCAGAGTGGCATTCTGGTCGTACCAGCGCTTCATCTCTTCTTGGCTGGCCTCCAGGTTGGCCTCGGCCAGTTCTCGGAACTTCCTGGTCTGGTTTCGGAGGGCCAGGACGTATTGGAACACATCACGGGGGGTGGTCTGGGGTGCTGCCTCCCACCCTTCCTTAACCAAACTGAGGGGACCTCGGACGGGGTGTCCATAGAGTAATTCAAACGGGCTGAACCCTAAGGACTTCTGGGGGACTTCCCGGTAAGCGAACAAGAGGCAGGGGAGCAGGACGTCCCACTTACGCCGGAGGGGCTCTTCTAGGCCAGCGATCATCCCTTTCAAAGTCCTGTTAAACCTCTCTACTAGGCCGTTCCCTTGGGGATGGTACGGGGTGGTGAACTTATAGGACACCCCACATTGTTGCCACAGGGACGTCATATATTTCGAGATAAAATTAGTGCCGCGATCGCTCACGACCTCGCGGGGAAAACCCACCCTGGAAAAGATCCCCATCAGGGCCCGGCCCACCACGGGGGCAGTGATGGTGCGTAGGGGAATAGCCTCAGGATAGCGGGTGGCGTGATCCACTAGGACCAGGATGAAACGGTGACCTTGGGAGGTGGGGGGGTCCAGTGGCCCCACGATGTCGATTCCGACTCGTTCGAAAGGGGTACTGACGACCGGGAAGGGTTGGAGGGGAGCCTTGCGCTTCCCTCCACTCTTCCCACTAGCCTGGCACGTGGGGCAGGACTTGCAGTGGGCCTCTACCGCTGCTCTCATTCTAGGCCAGTAAAAGTGGGTCACGAGACAGCTGTAGGTCTTGTCCTGACCCAGGTGGCCGGCGAGGGGGACGTCGTGGGCTAAGCCCAGGAGGAAGTCTCGGAAGCGGAGGGGTACCACTAGTACCCGTCCGGATCCCAGCTCCACCGACTTCTGCTCACTGTACAAAATGTTATTCTCCCAATAGATTCGGTGCGTCCCGGTTTGGTCACCTGCGGCTTGGCCCTCGGCCTGGCGCCGCAGCCCGACCAAGGAAGGACAAGTGGCTTGCTCCCAGCAAAATTCTTCCCGGGTGGGCCCGCCCTCGTGGCGCCATTGGGCCAATTCGGGTAGATCTCCCAACTCGGGGACCGGGGCGGGGTCGGACGGTGTGGGTTCGTCGCTGGCGACGGACCCTTCTGATGGGGGGACGGGAGGACCCTCGGCGGGGACTGTTCTGATCTCTTCGATCGGGGTGCTTTCGACTTCTCCCTGGGGGGTGAGTCGGGCTGACATAGATCGGGTGGTGGCGCACACCCACTCGGGGAGTCCCATCATTCCTAGGTGGGCCTTGCGCTCGACGTGCTTCCAGGGAGAACTCTCCAGGTCGTTCCCTAAGAGGCAGTCGACCGGCTGGGAGGTTCTTACGGCAACCCTGAGTTTACCTACCACCCCTCCCCACTCAAACGGCACCAGGGCTACCTGACACATACTTTCTCTATTGTCTGCGGAAATTACGGGGCAAAAGACGTTGGGGAGGATCTGCTCCTCGGGGACTAAGTGCCTGAGGACACCGGTGATACTGGCCCCGGTGTCCCGCAGGGCCTCTATTTGGTGGCCATTGATCTTGACGAGCTGCCCGTATTTCTTCGTGTTGGAGGGCAGGAGGCTACCAGGGACCATCTCCCTATCTCCCAGGGATACTAGGGCCATAGCTGCGGGTTCCCACTCCCCGGTTTCCTCAACCTCCTCCCCCAGGGCTACGTTGGCTATCTGTCTCGCAGGGGTTGTAGGGGAGACTTGGGTGGCCATGGGGCACTCCGGGTCATTGGCGTAGTGCCCGGGTTTCTGGCAACGGAAACAAGTGACGGTTACCCGGTGTCCCAGTCTCCCAGGGGGCCCGGTTACTGGCGGGAGGGGCGCTGGGAAAGGTGGAGGTGGTGTTTTCGGGGGGCTAGGCTGGGACTCTCTCTGCCCTCCCTGGTTCCCTCCCCCTCTCTGGCGGGGTGGTCTTTGACTGGCTCGGGGGTATTCTCCTACCATGCTCCGGGAGACCCGGGTGTTGGTCCAGCGGTCGGCTTCCACAGCCAGCTTCCTGGGATCTGTGAGCTTGCTGTCGAGCAGATGCTGACGTAGTTCTATGAAGCAGTTCGCAGCCAGGTGTTCCCACAACATGAGGTCGGTGAGTTCGGCAAGGGTGGTGACTTTGCTGCCCTTGATCCACCCATCGAAGGCCCGACTGAAAAAGTTTACATACTCCACCCAGGTGGTGCCCGGGATCTTCCTGCAGTCCCGGAATCGCTGACGGTACATCTCTGGAGTGAGGCCGTATCTTGTGACTAGAGCCTCTTTCATGTGGCTGTAGGAGGTCTGCAGGGAGAGGGGTAGGTCGAGCAGGGTGTCTCTTCCTTCGCTCAGAAACCGCCCCCACAACCCAGCCCCCCAGTCCTTCTGCGGGACCCGATGGGAGGTCATGGCGACCTCGTAGGCCCGGAACCATTGTTGAATGTCATAGTTTTTATAATATTCTTTGACCACGTCCTTGGGGATGTGGACCTTCTGTTCCGCTGGGGGGGCCGTCTCTCGGTTTCCCGGGGGCCTCCCTTCCTCGTTTCTGGCCTTGAGCTCGATTTCCTTCAAGCTGCGTTCGTGCTCCAGTTGGAGCTTCCTTCCTTCGTGCTCTCGTTGGAGCTTCTTTTCTTCCAGTTCGCCTTGTACACGCATTTGCTCTACTGCTAGCTTTTTTTCCGCTAACTTCAATTCGCCTTCGATTTTGAGTTTGGCTAACTCGAGTTCATGATTGCGACTTCTCTCTCTGTCCGCGAGTTCTTCCGGGGATAGGCCCCCGTCTGGTACGATGCCTCGCACCTGATTGCTGCTGCTTTCGCTTTGAGGGGGTTCGGCTTCGTCGGGGCGCTCCCCCGTGCCTTCCGGGCGGGAGGCCCCGGCATCCACCCAAGCTTTCAGTGCTTTCTGCAAATCTTCTTTGGTGTTGAGACCGGTGGTAGCGATTTTAAGTTCTTTGCAGAATTGCTTTAGCTCTTTGTGTGTGTATTCTTCTAGTTGTTCCACCTGGAACACCCTGTTGGCGTTGGTTTCTGCGGGGCTCATGGCGCTTCCTTCTGCCATCTTTGTCGGTAGTGCGTCCGTCGTTCACGGTACGATCTCTAGGTGATGGGCCCGAATCCCATCGCTTGCCACCAATGTTAGACGGCGACCTCAGAGGAGCCCGGAAGGGGGTCCTGACTACCCTGAGACCCACCCTCGAAGTATCGTAGCCGGGCACTGGCGGGAGACTCCCCAGGGGGAGGAATCTCGTGTCTAGGATCGTACTGCTGGCACCACACGACACAGAGTCACCACACCGTGTGTTCTTAGAAATCAATCTTTATCAATTAGGTTAGCACTGCAAATATGTACAAGGAGAGCGCGGGCTCAATGAGTCTCGGAAGGGATAGGGGGTAGCGGGACAGTCTCTGGCAAAGGTTCCAGGTAGGGACGTACCCGGCGCACAGCTCACAATCCTCGAGCTGGGGGATACGCTTGTTGTAGTTGGGGTCCGGCGGGACCGTGGGAGTCCGTGAGAGCCGCGAGTCACTCAGCGGGCTCAGGTACAAGTTCGGAGGTCTTACGATCTTCAGGGAGCCGCGAGTCACTCAGCGGGCTCAGGTACAGGTTCGGAGGTCTTACGATCTTCAAGGAGCCGCGAGTCACTCAGCAGGCTCAGGTACAAGTTCGGAGGTCTTACGATCTTCAAGGAGCCGCGAGTCACTCAGCAGGCTCAGGTACAAGTTCGGAGGTCTTACGATCTTCAGGGAGCCGCGAGTCACTCAGCAGGCTCAGGTGCAAGTTCGGAGGTCTTACGATCTTCAGGGAGCCGCGAGTCACTCAGCAGGGCTCAGGAGGGTCCAAGTTCCAGGAGCCGCGACCACGTCGGCAGGCTCTCGTTGTTCCAGCGTCGAATCTATCGGACAGACCCAGAGCACCCCTTGTTATAGGTCGACCCCTCTTTGATGTCCGGAGTCTGTGCAGGCAGGGGTCTTGTCACCTGGGGGTCGCTTGTCGGGGTTTCCTGCCATTGTCTTTTGATCCTTTCAGGGCCGGGTTGGGAGGAGTCCCAGACACCCAGCAGGCCTGGAGCCAGCCCTCAGGGAGGTCGGAGGGCCGATCGAAACCCATCGTCCCAGGGGAGTTCGGAGGTGCGATAGAAACTGCTCCTCCCTCTCTCATCCCCTGGCGAGTGTGCTGTCCTCCAGCCGGAGTGGCGCCTCTAGGCCCGGGACGCGCTGGGGCCGGGCGGCCATCTTGGTGCATGAGGTGGGCACGCGGGCCCGGGGTGGCCGAAAGGAGAGAGGCCATGGACGAGGATGTCCGGGTCGGGTGCGTGTGTTCTGGTGGGAAGGATCGGCTAGGCCGTGTGCTTGGGGCTGCAGGTACCAGGTTTAGGTGGTACGGGGGCACGTAGGGCCATGCTACGCGGCCGGGTCCAACAGTTGGGACTCACACAACTTCAACCGATCTACATGTTTGGGATGTGCCAATTGGCCATTTTGCTAATGGAACACTGATGTGCCTGCATGCAAGATGTTGCACAAGGCAGTGCATACAAAAGTACATTGACACTGTCATTGAAGAAGGTGCCACCTGTTCGGAGGAGCTACTGTCAGAAATAGGTTGTGTTGCAGAAAGTACATATACATGGGCCTACGGAGGTCTGGACGTCTTGACACTCGTTAGTTTGTATCACCGACAACTAATGAGTCTCACAAAATCAAGACCACCGTGGGCACATGTATATGGAGAATCTGTGACAACATTTATTTAAAACAGTGGCTTCATAGAAAATGTGCCAGCTCATTCCATGACAGTGTCAATGTACTTTTGTGTGCACTGCCTTGTGCAACATATTGCATGCAGGCACATTAGTGTTCTTAACACAAATCAACGAATTTCCACATGTGAAACATGAACAACTGTTGACAAGTGCTGTGAGTGCCAAGGTACAAATCATGAAGAGTAACAAATAGAATCATGTCAGTTGTCACCAGGCCATCCGTCACCTGATGACACTGTTGGCTACACATATGACCTACTGCCTGTCATCTGGAGTGGCACCCATGTCCACACCCAGGACAATGCATAAGCCAATGGGACTGCAATTGGGTGTTAAAAAAGACCAGCTGTACTGTGGGGACACCCTCATGGCAAGCCTGAATGTACACACAGATGTCAACACACACAGTCCAAACTGCGTTGCATCAGAACCACACACGTGCCAAAAAAAGTAGGGCAGGATTCTTGTTGGTTAAAAAAAAGACACAGCCTGCAAAGCACGTACATTGAGCACTGGCCAGCATCACAGGGGCACTGCCCAGTGTATTTTAGTACAGCCAATTCTCCCACAAATGTCAGACCTGCCAGTTAAAAATCTGAGTTGCACATGTATGCCTCTCAGGCATCCCCCTCCCACTATACCTGAGTCAATGTGATGTATACAGATCAAGAAGTGACACCTCTTATTCAGGGTTACAACAACTGTGCTTGCAAAATAGCTTCATTGACACAACATCACCTCGTGGGGCTGAGAACACATATTTGTGAAAAACAACCATCAACAGATTGTTGTGAATAGCCACACAGGCAATGCCCAGTGTGAGTATGCACAAACAAAATGTTGTATCCCTGTCCAGTGGACACATGTAGCACACATGAACCAAATCAAAGTAGGGCAGGGAACAATGCCACAGAGGCAGACCTATGCAGTACACACAGAGAATGTGCACAGTGTTGGATGACACACATGATTAGGAGGCCGGGGTGTCTCAAAGGACTGTAGTGGGCGCATTGCGCCATGGTCCTGGAATGAGCTGACTCTACCATGTACAACCGTCATGGCACTATGCATATCTCACACTCATGCACATCATGTCTGAGGCCACAACATTGCACATACATGCTGCAAGGGTGTCCAGTTGAAGGCTCACACTCCTATGTTGAGAATCAGCATCAGTGACAACAACTATGGACCACCTACATCGTGAACAGGTCATGGCACAGGCAAGGTACCGACACAAGTCACAGACCACCCACCCACATGATGCAGAAAGCAATGTGCACTTAGATGTACTGGCACCATAGATGACCATTTGCAAATGTGATTACACACACACCAGAGGACACATGTCAATGAGAGGAAGGGACGAAAAAGATGGGCAGGTGACATTTAGAAAGAGAAAATGCACTGCACATATGAACTCTGGGAGTGTATTCATGTAAAATAGCACTTCCTAAAGATGGTGACACATAACACAACAAAAAGCCATGTACCTACCCCCTCCTTGCTGCAGTTCCTCCTCTAACTGCCTATCGAGGTCAGGGAAGACCACCGCCAGGACACGTTTCATGTGGGGAGTCAGGGGTCGGCGCCCGCCATGGCGGCGAGGTGGAGAGAGCTTCAGCTGGACCCCGGGCAATCCGCGGGTCCAGCACCGGATGTCCTGCCACCTCTTGCGGACCTGGGCCAGCTGCCGATCCCGCCCCTCCGCAGTCCTCACGGCCCTGACGACGTTGGTCCAGATGACCACCTTCCCGTAGGCAGTTACCTGTCAGGATGACAAAGTGACACAACATCAATACACCTGCTCCATGTCCCAGAAACACACATCAGAACATCTTTGAAATGTTGAACAGGGCATAGGATGCTGACAGAAATAGCCTCATTCACAACATGCAAGTGGCCTGTGTGCAAGCACACATGTAGTACATGGCATTGAAAGTCTACAGGTGGCATGAGGGGTGCAAAACACTCAATGCACATGCCACACACTGTGCAGCACATGCAACAGCAGGCTGATGGGCAGCACGTGCCATGCAGTCACATGTCCCACTCCACTGATGCACCCTCAGCAGACTAGACAGACACACCCAGCCACTGAGCACTGGCCTGTCATTGACTACAGCGGATACAACCCTCACTCTGCACATGTGCCATTTGCCCGGGGGGAGTCACAGGGGTCGTGGCAGCTCTGCAAGTCAGACACAAAGCACGGCTCACTTTTCACATAAGATGGTTAGATCAGTAGCCTTCCACATGCAGGTGTGGTGCAACACTTCACATAGACACTCACCCACATGACAAGGAACATTCACACACGTCAATGTCCATGAGGTCGTACACGTCATTTGGACACTCTCACCACAGGTCCACCCAACTCATACACATCTGTGGGTACAGTCACCTGTCACACTGGGGGAACACTGAATCACCTCAGGACAACATGAAGAAAAGCCCCCAAGGATTAGCCAGGCTGAATGTCTCATGCACTATGCAGTGAAAGTCACTGTAAGCACCATGAAAGTGAGGAGTGCACACAGGAACTACATGATGCACTGCATGAGGGACATAAGCATCCCCCCCCCCGGGACACACTCTGAACAACATTGCATGTCAGTCCCACCTGGACACAATATTGACTGTCACACAACAGGTGCATAGGCAAAGGTAGAGGACTCAGAACTCACCTGCTCCCCTGGTCTCCCATACAGGCTGGTGTACTGTGGGAGGAGGACATCCAGCAGGGCCTATTTCTCCTCCAGGGTGAATGGCTGGGCCCTCTCCACAGCACGAGACATGGTCCAGGGAAGCAGAGACAGCAGCAAGGTTGTCGACAGGAAAGTTGTGCAGGCAAGTGCCCTCTCATGGCTTCTGGCTGCCTTATATCTGTCTTGCTGAGGGCCATTCATTTTGAGGAGTACATAGTGATTGGTCAGAATCATTCGCATCTTACGTTTACTCCAATCCCTTTAAACTTACAGCAGTGACAGCATTTGCATCGTTCAAATTTAGAGCATCATGTCAAGACAACAACCACTTTGCAACATTGTATATTGTGGCCAACTGACTTTTCAAGGACACCTGCTGGAAAAATTTGAAGAGAAAACTTGGTATCCATGCCAACCTGCATGCATTTAGGGCCTAATACCTGTCCCTCATGTGTCCCCTATGTAAATTTCAAAGCCACACACAGGTACGGTGCGTTTCACACGTACCCCTATCGTACCCCTATGGCACCAGTTGCACTGTGCGTGTGACACGTACCTGTAGCACTGTTAGTACAGGTACGTGTAGGCATTGTTAGTACACGTCCGTGTACAACTGGTGTGTACACGTACGTGTACAAGTACGTGTAGGCACTGTTAGTACATGTCCGTGTATGCACCAGTCGTACATGTACATGTGCTAACAGTGCCGACACGTACCTGTACACGTATGTGTAGGCACTGTTAGTACACATATGTGTACTAACAGTGCCTACACGTACTTGGACACGTACGTGTACGTACCAGTTGTACACGGACGTGTACGACTGGTGCGTACACGGACGTGTACTAACAGTGCCTACCCATACTTGGACACGTACATGTACGCACCAGTTGTACACAGACGTGTATGACTGGTGCGGACACAGATGTGTACGACTGGTGCCTACACATACGTGTCCAAGTACGTGTAGGCACTGTTAGTACACGTATGTGTACGCACCAGTTGTACACGCATGTGTACGACTGGTGTGTACACGGACGTGTCCAAGTACGTGTAGGCACTGTTAGTGCGTGTACTAACAGTGCCTACACGTACGTGTACAGGTACGTGTAGGCACTGTTAGTACACGTACGTGTACGCACCAGTTGTAGACGTACGTGTACCACTGGTGCGTACACGGACGTGTATGCATTTCACACGCTTACAAAGGTGATACAGCCGTACACATTCCAGGAATGGAGGGCTACGAGTCACACATGGATGTCCATCAAGTACTTATCATTGCATACTTTCAGGTGCAGGCCCTAGGTGTTTTAGCCTGTGATCTTGCACAGGTCCTTCCATCTAGTTGCACAATTGATGTGTTCTGACCTGTGGACACATGTCATGTGTGATGGGGCATGATGTGGCACACATCACCTTGACATATGCCACATGTGTGTCTGTAGTCCAACTGTGTCATGCATACCAGCAGTGGGTGGCACAGTCATCAACACCCGCACCTGCTTCCTGATGCCAGGGACAGGGACACTTATTAACTGACCTGTCACGATCAGCGTGCCCCTTTGGGACCATGTCGGCTGTGTGTCATGTGTTCCCATGAGCTTCATGTCAGTGTCCCGTCAATGGCATCTGCTGTTGGTGCATCCAACAGGGGTCTGTGTGGAGATGGGCATGTAACACATCTACGCACACCATGCCACATGTGGATTCCCAAGTCTGTAGAGTCTGTGTGCATGGGACATCATATATTTTCAGCCATTCATGTGTTTGTCGTCTCAATGGCTGTGTCTTTGTGTTGTCACGCGTACCCTTTCATCGCACTGTGTGTGACATGTACATTTGACATTCCATGTGACCTGTGCGTGTGCCTTGCAGTCAGCTGTCTGGATGAGCTGACATCCTTTAAATGCAGCTATGTGGTTGTGTGTCACTCCGGTCATATCAGTGGCTCTTCACTCAGACTGGCCCCCAAATCATTTCAGGGCATGTCATGTTGACTTGACAATCAACAGGTGTATCATGCATTTTGTCGGATTGCCAGCAAGCTGCCATCTGTGTCCTGGATGTATTGCACACACCAGACTCCATAGTTACCTGATGTGCATTAGCAGTGTAGCATGTGCTATGTTCATTGAAATTGATGTTTGCCGACTCTCAATCTTCATTCCTCTAAACTATGTTTTGCAGGGCACCACCTGTCCCAAGACTAATGCCAGACTTGGGTGCCATGATGGAACGTGCCTCCATCCGCCGTTACAGATTCACTCAACAGTTGAGAGAGGACCTGACAAACAGGCTGGCACCACACCTCCAACCGCAACACAGGTATCCTACTGCGCTGACCCCCAAGATGAAGGTGATGGCAGCCTTACATTTTTTTGCAACAGGTACGTTTCAATTCACCATAGCTGATGTGGGTGGGATGTCCCAGGCTATGTTCAGCCGTGTCCTGCGTGATGTTTTAGCAGCCATGTTGGAGCACCTTGATGAATTCATCACATTTCCAAGTCCGAGGGGTTGAGGGATGTCAAGGGGGATTGCTATGCCCTGGGTGGGATGCCCCATGTAATTGGGTCTATTGATGGTACACATGTGGCTTTTGTACCACCACAGGCACAGGAACAAGCCTATCGCAACCGCAAACGTTACCACTCGATAAATGCCCTTGTGGTGTGTCTTGCTAACATGCTGATTTCCCATGTCTATGCATGTTTTCCAGGATCAGCACACGATGCCTACATCATAAGGCGTAGCAGGGTGCCACAAATGATGCTGCGGCTGCAAAACGAACGAGCATGTCTTGTTGGTGGGTATAGTCTTTTTGTCCTATGTGTTGCGGTATCTTAGTCTCTTATGGCATCTTGTGACCCACTTATTTACATGATGTTTCCATGTAGGGGACTCTGGTTATCCCAACATGCCATGGCTGCTGACACCTCTCCGCAACCCATGGTACAACGATGCACACGGCCAGACCAGGCGAGTGATTGAGAGACGTTTGGACTCCTGCAGAGCCGATTCCGGTGCCTGGACAAGACAGGCGGGTCCCTCCCTTATGCCCCGGAGAAGGTCTGCAAAATCTTCATTGTGTGCTGCATGCTGCAGAACATGGCAGTTGAGAAGGCAGTGCCACTCATCCTGGATCCAGATGAGCAGGAGCATCCACCCGTGGAGGATCAAGGGCTTGGTCACGAGGCTAGTGATGATGAGGAGGAGGGGGATGATATCCGTAGTCAGCTCATACGCAGCTTCTTCTCATAATGGTGAGTCACTGGCTATGAGTGTGCAAGCTTGTAGCGTTGAGTGGCATGTGTTGCAATGTGTGTGTCCAGCTGACTGAATGCACAGTGACTTGGATGTGTGTTCTGATGTGTCACTCGAGTGATGATGTCATGCAACACAGTTTTGCAGAGAGACTTGATCGGCAATTTACATGTGTCCAACATTGTTGCTGTTTTGTACACTTCCATGTGTGCGTTGAGAATCATTTTTTGGTGGCTTCTCGTGTGTCTGTCATTCCCAGGTATTTGCCACCTGTTGTCTGGTTGTATCATCGTTGTCCTCCTGCAATTCCTCGTGTGGATTGCAACGTGTGCTGCATCAGCGTTCCATGCACGGACATGTGGAAATATCAGTTTGGGTGAGTATTGCAGCAAGGCTTTTTTGTGGTGATACAGGTTGTGAATGTGTGGTGACTGCTTCTGTGCATGTTGTGGTACCATGCATACATGTCTTCTCACCATGGAGCATATGACATGTAGCATCACTCCCATGACATGATAGTCAGCCTTCTTGACAGTCATCTGTAGTGGAATATGGTGTCTGATGAAGGCTTCAATGTGTGTGTACCTTAGCTCTGAAACATTGCAGATGCTACGGGTGGACATAATGGGGGACATCACAACAACATGCTCTATGGGGAATTGCAGCCTCTCCACTTGCAGCAGGATGTGTTTTGCTCATCCCCTTACCTTGTGTGCCAGTTCATTGGGATTGACATCATCCGTGTTGTGAAGGGGGTGTCCAGCGTATGTCCCACATGTTCTGTCAACTGACCTGTGAGTCTGTTAATATGGAGGGATATCCCTTTGTGTGTGTATGTGGAATAAAGGTGTTCGGCACAATCCAAAGAGCCTCATCTCGGTCACTGCAGATCTCTTACCAGTTTGCATGCGTCATCTATGGCAGACTTGACAAAGCTTGGGCATATGAGTGTATGTGTACTTTGGCAACATGCATGCAGTGCTTCATGGCTAATGATCTCTATTGTGCATGATGTGCCTGGTTGTGTATGTATTTGTGCAGGTTGGTGCCCACAACGGGACGTGAATGGCTGCTGATGGTGTGTCTCCTTTGCGCATCTCCGCATTTTGTTGCCTGACACAGTGGCTGTCATTTATGGTGATTGATCAAACACTTTCTGGGAGTGACCCATGAGTGAGCTGACACTCCTTCCTTGACATATACCTGTTGCACTGTGCCTTGCAGACCTCCTTGTCTTTGTGTGTTGATTTTTGCATGATTTCTAAGCCCTTCCGCCTGCTGCTGCCTCACCTGCGGCCACGTCACTCCGAGTTCCCTAATTCTGCAATCCCCATGCCTCTGAAATGCTCAGCCCTTCCCCCTCCACCCATTTGTAATGCAGCCAGCAGCTTTTCTTTGCCACTGTAGACCCACCGCCGTGCAAAAGGACGGACCGTCTGCGCCTTCAACATGCACAGTGCACGACCCTCTAGTCTTTGCATTACCCACGTCACACAACAGGCTCATGCTGCAGCCACTCTCCAAGCAATGTCCTCGTGACAATCATCCTCCTGCCATCAGGCAACCCCTAAGCACACACACGACACCTTTGCATGCTGAGTGTGCAACTCCAACTGCCTACACAGCGCTGCCCGGCCTCCCAGACCCTGTCATTCCAACCAGGTTAGGTGCCTCCTACTCCACACCTGCTCCATCCACCAGCACGCCATTGGACTCTGTTACCTCCTCAACACTGCAGCCCCACACATCACCTTCATGACAGTAACCTGGACAAAAGCATCCTCAGCACATGACATCTTCATTGCCATCTCAGACGGATCCAAGATCACCCGCAGGGACGCCAACACCACTCACGGAGGCTGAATGGGAAATTATTGACAAGAACACCCTCAGAGTCACAAGTCCGGGTTTGCAGCGACTCCCGAGCAACCCTCGGAGTAACACTCATCTACAGATCTGCAGGCCTACATCCACAATTCCGCTAAGCCATCAACACGTACATCTGCACGCAGGGCCTCACCTCCACAGGCTACATGTGGCTGGGGGGCCATAACTTCTTGCGGGAGCGGACACACACCACCATCCATCATTGGTCCATCAACATTTGAATCCACGTCTCCAACAAGCAACACAGTGCCACTCATCCCGCTACCGATCCCTCACAGATGCCAGATGTAAGTCGCCACAGACAAGCTGTGTGGGACACTCAAAACAACAACACCGCCACACCCTGCAAACTCACACACTGGATCAGCAACTGATCCATCAATCTAGCCACATTGACGGACTTTCCTGTGAAGCACAACGACAGTTAAGGCACCTGGGACAAGGCAGACCTATTGGACTCCTACAGACCTAGCCGGACTCTTGTGCAAACCTTGCAACACAAAGAGCCATCATTTTGCTTACAGCCCTGGAAAACACCACACACAGCAATCACCATATCTTCAGCAAGGACAAGTGGAGATCCTTCAGATAGTGCCGAGACACCCAAACACACAACATCAAGGAGCTCTTCAGCATTGTGAGTGAACTGACAGCGGATCTCCATCCAAGACACCCCACCCTTGCAAGGCAGATCCCATCCCTTGCTACTTTGTACCACTGCAAGCTCAATGCCATGGACAACAGTCTTGGCACACAGAGGCAGACAGCACTATTTTCCGCTGGACAAACCCCCCTCAGGTCATGGACTCCCATCAGCAGCAAGTACACAACCGGGATCATGTGCACCATCCACTCTGGCTCTCCATCAGGCCCCTTCCCACACAACTTCTCAACCACATCATTCGCCATCCTTGAAGCCCACGTCCAGCGCGTCATGAATGTCTTCTTTGAGTTAGCCACATTCCATGGCTGCAGGAGGCATGCAGAGCCCCAGGCCCTTCTTAAACAACGGATGGCAGTACCACAGGATCTCCTGGTACATCAGCCTACTTCTCTACCCAGCAAATGTCACCAGGAAGACACTCTACTAGCAACTGTCCAATTTCCTACATGCTACCAGCTCCAGCCAACTGGCACCCGACCGTTTTACACAGTAAATACACCACTGCAACCGTCATCATTGCCAACACCAACAACTACTTTGCCCTGCTCACCAATGGTGAGCCCACCACCCTTGTCCTCTCAACGCCATTCTACACCATGTGCTACCACACTGTCAGCTCACACATCTCCAACAGTGGTATCCAGAGGAGGGCCCATGATTCACTCAGGAAGTAGCTCACCAGCAAGGGCCAGGGAGTCTGCCTCCACCCTGCAACATGTAGTACATCTGGCCCATGCCACAGGGCTCTACTCTCAGCGGGACGATCTTCAATGTCTCCATGACCCCCCTCTCCACCATCACATGCACACACAACCTCATCATCATCTGGTATGCCATTGACACCCAGCTGCTCCTCAAACTCACCAAAGGGCCAGCCATTGACAGATCCAAACTTCACAAAGGCATGAGATCCATTGATGAATGGCTGAACATCAGCCATCTGAGGCTGGACGTGGACGTGACAGAGGTCATCATCTGAGGATTGTCCCCTTATGGCTGGGTCAACTCCTTGCATCCCACTGGTGTGTGCACCGCACCTTCACCCAGTGTCCACGCAGGCAAGCTGGTGTTCGTCATGGACCCATCGCTCACAATTAACATGCAACTCACCAACATCTGTACCTCATGCTGCAACACCCTCCACATGCTGCTGATGGCCCCCAGATAGATCCACTTCAAGGCAAGACAGACCGTCCCCCTGGTCCAGGACGCCAGCCGGCTCACATACAGCACCGGCCTCTACAGAGGACAACAGCAAGCATGCAGGAGAACTTATCCACATCCAGGGTGCATCCACACACCTCATCTGCAACATCCCCCGCCCCAGCCACATCACCGTCCACCTGAGATAGGTACAATGGCTCACTGTGTGCTGCATGATCACCTTCAGACTCCTCAACCACACTCAGGAGGCAGTCCACAACCCCTGACCCAAACCGATCTTGGACGTGTGTCATCCAACACCCCGTTGGCCCTACTCCATGCAGCCCACCTTGCCCTGGCCACCATTCATCACATCCACATGACCTCTGCATGCAGGAGATAGTTCTCCCACCTCGCAAAACAGACCTGGTACTCCCTCCCCGGGAACATCAACATGACCCATGACCTCTACACCTTCATGTGACTCTACAAAATGTGTCTGTCAGAGCAATATAGCAAGACCCCCCTCAGCAGCTTGAGGCCATCACGGGTGAGTGTTATGCTCCATGTCTGCATTTTGTGATACATTGTGAGCCATGTGTGTCCTCGACCGGACTCAGATCCAAGTGCATGGATGGCTGGAGTTACTTCCACGCACAGGCATACTTTAACATATCCCCACAGGTAGGTTGTGGACTCATGCTAAATGACTGCAACATGAAATTTCAATAATTAAAATTTTAATTTCGAACTCTGGGGCATGATTTGTACACAGAAAAAGGGGAAATGCAGGGACCATAGAATCCAAAGTTCACAGGGGGAGATGGGATCCTTGGCATTTGAAGTCATCAGAGTCCATCCCACAGTGTTTGGCATCATTGGTCAGACTGTGACCAGCAAGTCCATGTGGCAGATGATGTCAGTCAATGGGGTGATGCTGTCGCACATGAAGGCCAGGTGCCTGGCCAGGTGACCTGGGAGATGTGGATGGCCCGCTGCCTCTCACAGTCTTTTCCGTGGACGACCAACCTTCCTCCAGGGACCATCAGATGCAGGCCTTGACGATGTTTGGGACGCTCCTTCGGACGAATCCTCCTCCTCCTCCCTCCCTGTGGCTGGTGCTGGTCTGCGCCTGGTGTCACAGGGAGGGTTGCCCATGTTGTCGGCGATCCGACTGAGTGAATGGCTTATGTCCCTTTGCACCGCCAGGAGCTCAGCCAGTCTTGACTCCATCCGTTATTGGTGTTGTTGTTGACTGGCGTGTTGCTCGGCCTGCTGGTTTTTGATCTCAGTGAGGATCACCACTACTTCGCTGATCTCCCTGGTGTCACGCCGGTATGCCTCCATGATGTTGCGGATGTGTGACATACCGGTCCTACCAGCAGGCTGGTCAGGTTCTTGCCTCCGCCTGCCTCCACTCCCGCCACCCCTGCCCACACGAGCCGGGCCTGCCGTTGTGGGCACATCTGGTCGACGGGACCCCTGAGGGATGGCAGTGGTGGTGTTGTCTGCCTCCTCCTGGGTGCCCGCCGCACCTTGTCCCTCCTGGTCAGACTGGCTCTGTTCACTGCGGGCAGGGCTCCTGGGTGTCTTCTGTGATGTGGCAGGAATGGGGGTCGTGGTTGGCACAGATGTTCCTGAAGCAGGTGCTGCAGGGGCTTGGACACCAGAGGGTCCAGGTCGGTCTGGGTCATCCACGGAGTGTTGAGAGGCATCACTGCTGGTGGGATCCGGTTCCTCCCGAGCCTGTGACTGTGATTCTTCCCCCCATTGTTGGGCGGATGTTCATCACGTTGCCCTGTGTGTGAGAGAGAGACAATGTTGAAGCTGTTTAATGCAACATGCATGTTTCATACACATTCAAGTTGGCACAGTGTCTCCAGGTAGTTGTATGTGCCTAGCATTCTCCTCAATGTTCACTTGTGTATGGGTATGTTGCGGGGGACAGATTGATATGTTCGCCTAGGTCTTTGACATGTCCATTTGTGGCTTGGAGGCTTCTTCGGCTAGGTATTGGTGTTGTTGTGTTACATGTCCATTGTGGCAGTGGGTAAATCCATTGCCTGTCCTGGTGGTGTGTGTTTGTGTAAGGGGTGTGTGTGACAGGGCCTGCCGGTGGGTATAGTGTGATTTGGCCCTGGGGCTCCCAGGTGATGTAGCTGTCCCCCATGGAGCATGCTGCCATAACAGTGAGTGTGAGTTCCTGTCCTAGATATCTGACCTGGTTGTCTTGGTGTTTGTGTTTGCACTGGTCACAGGCGGGCCTTGTGCTGCCTACACCCGGGCCGAGTGTGAGCTATCTTGTCAGTACTTTCCCAATCCCTGTGCATTGCGCATGGTGCATGGGTATGTAGCTGGGCCATATGGGATGAGGCCAATTGTGGCTGATTTGGAATTCAAAAATTCGTTTTGCTGCACCCACCCTCCCAGCAGACGGGACATCCATTCTTGAGTTGGTGCTTCGTGTAGCATGGGACATGGCATGGACTTGCTTTCTCAATGGGGCATACACATGTTCTTGGCATTTGCGTTGTTTGTGACTGTGGTTCTGGCGGGTGAGGGCTTGGGGGTAATTGCGTGCATTAGGTGTAGTTGGGGTGTGGATGCCATTACCCCCATGTTACGTAAGTGGTTTGTGTACTCACCAGGCTCTGGAAGTTCTTGGAGTCCATGTACTCCCACCGGCGGAAGCATGGCCATCACCTTCTCCTCCCAGGGATGGTAATGTACTGGTCTGCGGGGCACGCCACCTCCAGTGATGTTGGTCTGGGTGTGCTCTTCATTCATTTTTTTCTTGACCACCCTCCGCAGATCGTACCACCTGGCTTGGCATTCATTCCTGGTCCTTCTGATGGGTGCGACAGCATTCACCCTCTCGACGATCCTCTGCCACAGGCGTGATTTTTCAGCTATGCTGGTCTGTCTGACCAATGTTCCAAACAGCTGTGGCTCGACTCTGATGACTTCATTGACAAGGATGTCCAGCTCCTCCCTTATGAACTTTTGATTCTTTTTATTTGTCGGTGGGCATGGTGTGGGGTGAGGGTGTGGATGGTTGTGGGTGTGTGGGTCTGAATGTGACAGTGTGTGTGTGAATGTGTAGAGGGGTATGTGTGAAGGGGTGTGTGTGTAGGTGTATATGTTTAGGTGGATGGGTGCCGCTAAAACGGCGATAATAGGCTTGATAATATGCTCTATGGAATTCCAATTGAAGCCCATGTTAGATACCCTTCACATCTAACATGGGCTTCAATTGGAATTCCATAGAGCATATTATCAAGCCCATTATCGCCGTTTTAGCGGCAGTTTTCTGCCGCTAAAGCGGCGATCATTTTATCGCCTGGCTTGATAATATGCCCCCTAATACCTTTAAAGAAATTGGGGCCTATTTGCAAAGGTAAATGTCAATACATCTACGCATGCAAACTTACATTAGCACTTTGGAATAAGTTTATTGCTCTTGGCTATTCATCATTTCTGAGTGTGATTTCTCGAAAGTGTAGATTTAAATGTTCCCACCACTGATGGGAATTCACATGCTGAGTACCGCAGCGGGCCCTGCCAAAGAATGGTTTTGCACACTTGAATATAAGCGGCAATCTCCCAAGGCGGTCTGCTACTAGTGACCAGCCAGGGTAAATATGAAAGAATACCTGAAGGCCCCTCTGCCTAAATACAACAGGTTGTGGGCCCCGCGGACTAACCAGAGGACAGGACTGCACATACAAAATTCCCGTCCAATGACCAGGATAGGTACCCAGGAGTTGGGCACAGGGGGCCGCAGGGCACCGGGTGCAGGTGTGCCCTTTGGTGTTGGGAAATCTTACCCTCTGTTGATCGCGGTTGGTGGGGTACCTGGTTCTGATGCTGCAGGCGTCGTCAGGAGCGTCGAGGGAAGTCCTTGGGTGCCGGATTCGGGGTCACAGTTGCCGGGGGGTCACCCTCATGGTCTTTGTTCACTCCGGCACAGGCCAGGCTTGTGTGGGTGCAGAGTGTGCAGGGTTCGCGGTTCTGGGCTGATGCCAGGGATTAGAAGCTGATTTTGAGCAGAGCCTCTGCTCATGAGAGTCCCAGGTGCTTAGAGCTAAAAGGCAGCCAGGTCCTCTGGGGTTTGTGAGGTTGCTGGCCACAAGAGGTGCCGGGATGTAGCAGGAGCAGGTTCGAGGGTCGATAGGCCGGTAGGGCTGGGGCCAAAGCAGTTGGTGTCTTCCTCTTCTTAGCAGCTGCACGGCAGGTCTTCTTTCTTCTTGCTCTTCTTTGTATTTTGGAATCTGGAATCTGAGGAAGGAAGGTTCAGGGTGCCTCTAAATACTAGAATTAGGGGCGTTACAGGTAGGTAAAGGGCAGGGACCGATGGGTCCCTGTCCTGGGGTGGGTACATCCCCTATTCTGCCACTCTCCTGTGGGAGGGGGGCAGTAGCCTAGTCCTGATTGGGCAGGGCCTCCCATCTTCAAGATGACGAGCGCCCAGAGATGTGCTTCACCTCGCCTCCCCCACCTGAGGGGTGGGGTTGGCAGGCTGGCACATCCCCTGTCCTTATTTGGGGTTTCCGGTCAGGCTTCCCGCCAGAGTGAGGGCTGCAAGTGGCCTGGGGAAGCTCACAGAGGCGGCATGCCTTTGAAGCTTCCCCCTGTCCATCCTGGGGGAGGAGACTTAGCACCTCGCCCAGGATGTGCATTGTTGCAGGTACAGGAGAGCAGGGGCTCTCCTACCCAGGGGTCCAGCAACATGTCTGCTGTGTGGCAGTCTAGGCAGTCTCCCAGACCAGACGTGGATTGTAGGTTAGGTTTCAGGGGGCATCTCTAAGATGTCCTCTGTGGTGCTTGGTACATTAAATCCCACACTGGCATCAGTGCGGGTTTAATGTGCTGAGAAGTTTGATACCAAACTTCTCAGTCTTCAGGGTTTCCATTATGGTGCTGTGGAGTTTGTGTTTGACGAGCTCTCAGCACCATGTACTCTTAAATGGCAGCACTGAACTTACAGTGCCCAGGAATGGACATGGGTACTGTAGGGGCACAGGGCTTATGCTCCTGTGCCCTCACCACTGGCATAGGGCACCCAGCTAGAGGGGTGGTTGATGTACCCCTAGGTGGTGGGCGTGGCACACAAGGATGTGTGCCATGTCGACTCTTTGTTTTGTCTTGTACCCAGACACTCAGCCTGCAAGGGCAGTGTGTGTGTGTGTGTGTGTTAGGGTACAGGGCCTCTAAGGGTGACACAATGAGTGCTGCAGCCCTTACAGGCCTTCCCTGGTCACAAGGCCCTGGATACCTAGGGTACCATTTACCAGGGGCTGACATGTGGCCAGAGTTTGCCAATTTGGGTTTGAGGTTTTTAGGGAAGGAACATAGGCCCTGGCCACCTGATTGGTAGGAGTCCAGGGCACACTCAGTCAAAGTACATTCAGCAATTCAGCAAAAAGTGGGAGTATACCATGCAAGAAAGATGGCACTTTCTCACAAACACATAACCCTTTATTAGATGAATATTGAGTTTGAGAAACCTAGCTGTTATTTGGGTGTGAGGGGCTCGCTACCTCAGTAGCAAGTCAAGTTAAAGGGGTGCCCGACGGCGACCATCTGCTTTATTCAGGACCAGACTCGACCCCTAAGAGCTCCGGTGCTGTACTCCTCAGCTCAACCCCCGAGGACACTAAAGCATTATCACCGAGTTCAGCACCGCTCAACAGAAGAGCCCCTTACAAATCCCTACAGGCAGAGGTGCTTGGACCTCCATCGTGACCAGCCATGCAGACCCTGAGTCACATCTCCACCTCAGCCCGCAAAACAATCGCCCCGCGTCCCAACCTCTCGAGAACGTAGTAACAGGGGACACCCCACTACCGACGCCAGACCACTACCTCTGGAAGGTCCAGGAACTTGAACGGCCACCCTGGTGAGCTTCAAGCACCGCTGGGGGGCAGGGGCAAGCATGTGGCCCCCACGAGGCACTGTCCGGGGGGCCCAGGATGTGAGCAACAGCCCGGTTCAGCACTCCAATATGCTATCCTGCGTACTTGTTGCACCCCGGCAGGGTGCAGGCAGACTTGATCCCTAACGGTTATGCATGGTATGCAGGATGTGAGGGCCGGGCATCCCAAGTTGTAAATCCGGATGCTCCCGCTCTGACCCTCAACTGTATGAGGAAGGGGGGCCGCCCAGTATGCTCACAGCGGGAGGGATCTGGCCAAACGGGCCAAGGAGATTGTCCCACCTCGCCTCCCTCTCGAGCGGGACCCGGGAGTAGATGCCCGTCTCACGGCCCTGGCACCGCCCAGCCCACTCGGTCCCCGTGGACCTCTGGCGGGCAGCCGGAATACGGCTGGGGAGGGAGGGGGCATGCTGTGTGAGGTGGAGTGACCCTAAGGGAAAACTGCCTCTTAGGGGTGAGACCCAGGGGAAAAGACCTGCCTTGGGTCAACTCACTGCCACTCCTCCAGTGCTAAATCTGATGAGCCCGCTGCAGGGGGGTTCAATTAGGCCGTCTACAGGTCCGGGTAAGGCTGCCCTCGCCAGGCGAGGTCAACCTGGTGTCTTGCCCAGAAGGGCGGAGATGGGGAACACTCACCGCAATATCTTGCAGCTCCCAGACCCGGCCAAAGTACACCTCCAACCGGCGTCAGGGCGAGGGGACAAAGAGGCCGCCAGGTGGGCGGGGGAGTGATTTATACCTCCCCCTTACCCCAACCCTGGCCTGAAGTGACGCGCGGGACCCCAAAGGGGTCTCTGGACACTAGGCTGCCCAGTGTGCCATCCTGTGGCACTAAAGGGGCCGCCCTCGTATGAGGGTCCCCTGCGGTGACTTTGTCGGTCAGCCCACAATAAGAGGAGAAAGGACGTAGAGGTAATGTGGAACTGCTCCCCCACTTTCCTGTCAGGGCTCCGACTGTTCATAGCAGCCAAAATCGCTTAGAGAAAATGCAGTCAAGAATAGGGAATAACCAGGATAATCAGATGCGGTACATTCTGTCCATGGAGTACCCTATCACCGATTGCAGTAAAGCCAGAGAAATGTGTAACCCCCAATAATGGCCCACTCGTAGTGACTGCCTTAAGGGGTATTATTCTGCGGTAAGAAATTATCAAATCGCACGGTATACATTCCTTGCAAGATTATCGGTGCTCTCGTCCGCACTGAAAATCATGTTTACTCACGCTGTTGACTCTTTACTTAAACTTTGGTGTTTTAAAGAGCTTTATTGCCCTTCACTTTGTAAGAAGCCAGGCTGAAAGCTGAGGTAATAGCCAGGAAAGAAGCTCGAGATTGCGGTCAGAAGTGTAGGTACAATCAGGGGTTGCTGCTCAGAGCACTCACAGCGCCACTCACCTTGCCCACACAGCCATCTAAATTGGTGGGTCGGAAGGAATTCCTTTCTGCGTTGCTGCTGGCACTTTCAGAGGGGGGGTGGGGAGGGTTGGGGGCGTGGACCCGACGAGCTCATGCCTAGGAGTTATTTGATTGCTTTGGGGCGTCACCGTCACGACATTACACGGGGCTGCTATTGTGAGAGTGGCGACGGATCTGAGAGACGCGCTGCGCTTCTATTCCTGCAATTAGTCTAACACGATTAGAAAGACGCCTTCTGTTGAAGTTGTGCGCCCCGGCAGCGTCTGACTAATGACAGCCTTTTATGCCCGACGTCTGCCAGCTGCAGGGAAAACGGAGCATTTCAGAGGGTGTTTTTAAACCATAGAAGCTAATGGAGATTAGATAAAATCGACAATAGCGGGCGAAGACTGTCTTCGTCGATATAATGTTCTGTGTCAGAGGGAAGGCGGGAATTTCAGAAGGAAGAAATTTGTTTGAATAGAGAGCTTGATGAGGTCCCGTTCGCTTCATGCAGTGGCGCTGAAACGATTTTCTGAGTGAAAGTGAACCCAACAATGTTACATAACTGGTGTCACACAAAGAACAAGCGCAGCAGGCAAGCCAGGCGCATAAAGCGGGAGAGTGACGTGGGTGTAGTGTGTGCCCAGTGGTGTGGTGTGGTTTTGTAATGCACAGTTCTTTTAAGTGGGGCTGTGCAGCTCATGCCGGGTTGTTAGGAGTCTCTGACGGGCAAGGTTCCGTGTGATGCCCTGCCAGTCGGCGACTGGGGAGCTGGCCGGCAGGGTGCATCGTCGTTGGTAGTCTACTGTGATTGGATAAAGCTATTAGAACCTAGCGGGGCCTCGCGTTTAACACTGGCCACGAGCGGAGCTGGACTGGGGACCGGCGTGACCACCACCATCCCCTGTGAAGTCGCGAGCACTTATTACACCGTACTTGGTGATTTGGACATTGGCAAGAAACCAGTGGCGTAACACAACGTGAGTGGGCCCCCCCTGCAACATATGCTGAAGGGGCCCCTCACACTCACGTCAGTAGGGGACCCCACCGCACCTTTATTACGCCCCCTGCAAGAAACTTGTCCACAGTAGCATCATCTGGGACCTACAAATTTTTGGTTTTAGTTGGAGGTAACCTGCTACCTATAATGGCTGCACCGCGGCGCTCGCGTTGTCAGGTCCAATCAACTGGCTCACCCTTGGGCTTGCAGCACGAGCAAGTTTCCCCGAGCTCCAAAGGGCCCAGTCTGCATGTGGAGGCTTTCATGCTGACACCGAGAAACAACAGTGCAAGGAACAGAAGCTGAACTCCGGCAAGAATGCTGAGGGCACAGTCGTGCGTTCCTGTACGTGACTCTGTGAAGTCACAGACAAGGCAACCTGCTTTCAGAGAATTATGAATTATGAAGATGGTCTTGGGTGAGTTATCTAACATTTGGTTCTTCCAGGATGACATTCTCATACATGGCAGGGATATTGGTGAACATAATGAGGTCATGAGGAAAATATTGAGAAGTCGAGCAGAGAAATGGCTTCAGGTGAAGAGGAAGAAATGCAAAATCGGAGTTAATTCTGTTACCTACTTGGGTCATGTATCGAGGGAGGGCATTCAGCCCAAATTGGAGTTGGCTGACAGCCTTGTAGGTGCCCCCATTCCCACTGATAGGGAACAGGTGAGGTCTCTCCTGGGACTCGCCAAGTTATATTCCGAATTCATAAAACGTTTTGCAAGTGTAGTGGAGCCCAAAAGAGCTTTGGTGAAAAAGGGGAGTCCATTTTGTGTGGTTACCCGACTGTCGAACGGCTTTCCAAGAAGTAGTAGCATGATGGAAGAAAACATTTTTGGTCACCGATGTCAGCCTGATGGGGGTTGGGGTCGTTGCTGTCTCAGGGTGCAGGTGGAGAGAAAGTGGCAGCGTTTGCCTCTAAGGGGCATATGTATCAAGCGATTTTTTACTCGCAAACGCTGCGATTCGCAAAAAACAGCGTTTGCGAATAAAAAAATCGCTAAACGCTATGTATGAGCCATTTTTCAGCGCAAATTTAAGGAATCGCTAATTTTGTGATTTCCTAACTTTTCGCAAGCATTTAAGAAATCGCAAATTGCGATTTCTTAAATGACATGTAAAAAGCACCCAAGTTGTGCGAATTATCCTTAAGAAATCGCAAATTACCACCAACTTCCAGTTGGTGGTAATTTGCGATTTCCTTTCAAAAAGCACTTTTTTTAATTTCACAAAGTGCCACGTGGCACTCATACATGCCCTTTGGGCATGTATGTGCGCCATATGCACACACATGCTAATTTCAGGGGTGCATCAGGGTGTCATCATGACACCCTTGCACCTTTGAAATTATTCTCAAATAGCGATTAGCAAATTGCGATTCGCTATTTGAGAATTACTTCCCATTCATTCCTATGGGTCTCCTGGCCCATAGAAATGAAAGGGCAGGTATTCCTTAATTGCGATTTCGCAATTTGCTAATCGCAATTAAGGAATTTTAAGAAATCGCAAAAAGTTTGCAATTTTTTAAATACATCCCGTTTTGCAATTCTCAAATAGCGATTCTTTAAAAATCGCTATTTGAGAATCGCAAATGGTGATGTTGATACATATGCCCCCAGGACCCTTAAGGAAACTGAAGGCCATTACTCATGTATTGAAAAGGAGGCCTTAGTAATAGTCTGGGGAGAGAAACATTTCAAGTTCTATTTGTGGGGAATTCTCTTGTGAGGATGGGCCATAGACTCCCGTTCCACGTCTTCTCCTGCAGCCATAGCGAAAGAATGACTCCCAGACTCAAGTAGTGGAGTGAAAACGTGGAGGAATTCAATTTCCAGGTCCAATACCTTCCAGGTTTCACAAATAAAACATCTGATTGTTTATCGAGTCTGCCAGTAGAGGGTGGGAATGAAGGTGAAATGGAAGATTTGAACTGTGTGAATTAGGTGAGGGAACCCACTATCATGAGGGATAAGTGGGTAAGAAGTCATGAAGAGGATGTGTGGCTCACTACGATCAAGACCTACATGGTGAAGGGCTGGTCTGATTGCAAAGGGCTTGACCCAGAGTTAAATCCTTTTTGGTCAGTAAGGAATGAACTCACATCCTACCAGGGTGATCTGATGAGGGGTGTGAGAATTGTTCTATTCCAAGGCATGAGATCAAAAGTTGTCAATCTGGGACATGAGGGACACCTGGGTTGAAGCCTTATGAAAGCCAGGCTCCAAAAGATGTATTGAAGGTCAGGTATGGATCTCCAGGTTGAGCAGGTGGTGAAGGAATGCTGACAGTGTGCATCTAATGATAAGTATCATGTTACTAAAACAGCTCCCTTGTCACTAGTTGTGGTACCGGAGGAGCCTTGGACAAAATTGGGTCTCAACATCTTGGGACCTTTTGAGTTACTACAGCCAACTGAGAGGCTTATATTGTTGCTGGTAGACTACACATCGAAATGTGTAACAACCAGGTGTAGGGGTAATGTTTGCAACAAGACAGTCTTGGATTCCTCAATGATGAATTCGCTGGTGAAGGTGTCCCTAGGTCTCTGGCGATGGATAATGGAGTGCAGTTTACCTCACATGAAAGGCCGGAATTCTTGGATCAATTTAGGATAACGCACCTGAGGGCAATCCTTTATGCGCCACAGGTCAATGATTTGATGGAGTGAATGAACAGGATGGTGAAGGCCTGTGTGCAGAGGGCTGTAGAGACTATGCTATGTTATATAAACTTATAATGCACTCAGCTACTCTGAGGAGTGTCCCGGCGCCAGCCAGAGAGGAAAACATGGGGAGATTACACAAACAGACGAGTTTTCAGATTTTTCTTGAAAAGACGGAGGTCTTGAGTGCTGCGGAGAGCGAAAGGAAGTGAGTTCTAGGCAGATGATGCTCTGACAGTAAGGGAACAACCCCCCCTCTTGAGAGCTAAAATCGAGGAATATGGGCCAAGAGCTGGGAAGAAGATCGGAGCTGCCTGGCGGGGCTGTAGAACAAAAAGCGCTACCGTAAATAAGGAGGACCGCCGGAATGGAGAGCCCGGTGGGCCAAAGTCAGAGCTTTAAACTTCACTCATTGGGCTACTGAGAGCCAGTGGAGTGAGCGCAAATGCTGTCTTATGCTTCATCTCATTGGAATATTAAAAACAAGCCGTGCGGCAGCATTCTGAACAACCTGTAATTTGTTGAGGAGGTATTTCGGAAGACCAATATACAAGGCGTTGGCATAATCAATCCGAGAAAGAATCAAGGCACGGCTCACCGTTTCCTTGGCAGTTCTGTGAAGGAAATGAAAAGATTTCCTCAGAATTTTCAGTATGCCAAAACAGTTCCCCGCTAACTTCTTTATCTGGGTGGAGAAAGAAATATTCTCCTCAAATCAGACTCCCAGATTTCTGGCAGGAAGCCCCGTTGACGCTGGGGAGAAAAATTCAGAAGGCCATAAAGATTCCCTAAACTGGGGGGGGGGAAGCCCCATAGAGAAGAATTTCTGACTTGTCCTTGTGGCTCTTGAGTTAGGCTGAGGACAGCCATTCACCCGTTCGTAGTGCCTGTCGGCCAACGACCATCGCGAGCAATACCTCGGTAGAGCTGCGCACGTCCGTTGGCCGACGCGGCCCCGCCCACTCAATGGCACACCCCGCACCGCGGCAGAATTACCGCTGCGGTAAACGGGTTAATAAACAGCTGATAACATTTTTTGGCTTGAGAAGAAGATCCCTCTGCATTCCCCCAGGTAAACAGGAGCTGGGAATCATCAGCATATGCTATAAATTTGGCTCCTAAATCTTCCGCCAAATAAATCAGGGGGGTGACATAAAGATTGAAAAGAAGGGGACTCAGGTAGGACCCCTGTGGTACCCCTGTGGACACCTCCTGAGGGGCAGAGGAAAAAGGGGGAAGCCATACCTGTTACATACGCCCTTCTGATAAGGATTTAACCCCTTCGCTGCTAGGCATTTTCCCCTCCTGTCCTAAGCCTTTTTTTGGCCATTTGGGGTAGTGCGCGCTTAGGCCCCTGTAACTTTTTGACCACATAAGGAATCCACGCCACATTTGCATCCTTTTCTTCCAACATCATGGGGATTCTAAAGGTACCCAGTGTTTGTGGATTCCCCTGGAGGGGTCCCAGAAATTATCCTAAATACAGCTACATTTTGTGTTTTTTGGGGAAAAATGCGAAAAATGTGCTGCAAATGAAAGCGTCTGGGTTTTTCCCTGCAAATGGTATCAAAAAAGGGTTTGTGGGGCTGAAATCACAAATTTCCCAGCTTTTAGGAAATGACAGAATTTTGTCAGCAAACCAACATTTTTTACACAGTTTTGGCATTTTTCTGGGACATAGCCTATTTTTGCAATTTTTTTGTGCTTTCAACCTCATTCCTGTTAATGGTAGAAATGGGTATGAAAGCAATAATGGATCCTGGAAAGCTATACATTTTAAGAAAAGTAGACAAAATTCTGAATTTAGCAAGGGGTCATTTGTGTGGATCTATCGAGGTTTATTTATAGAAACAAATAGTTAAATATAGGAAAAATTGAAAATCAGTTGAAAAAAACAGCCTTTTGTGTCAACGGTTTCACCTTCTAATTATGACAGCTCTTTGAAAGCAATATACCGTTACATCCGCTGGACCTTACTGGTTGTGGGGATATTAGGACTTGTAGGTTCACCAAGAACCCGACAAACCCAGAGTCAAAAACTGAGCAGCAATTTGCAATTACTTTTTATTATGTACCGGGTATATAGAAATTAATGTGGGAAAATGTATACATGGAAAAATCCCTATGAAAGACACCTATGTATTTCTGAAATGGGAACAAAATATAGAGTTTAGAAACAGTAGATATTTGCACATTTCCGAAATGGGGAATACTCATACAAGCATGAGAATTATCGGTCATTTTTCAAAATGACTTCTTTTTTACACAATGTCTTTCATTTGGAAGGCAGAAATGCATCAAAAGTCAATAGGTAACAACAGTTGCTTTACAAATCTGAATTACCCTAAGTCTCCCGATAAAAATGGTACCTCACTTGTGTGGGTAGGCATAGTGCACATGACAGGAAATGGCTCAAAGCCCAACGTGAACACACCCCATTTTCACAATGAAAAATTACCCTTTTTTTGCAAAGTGCCTAGCTGTAGTTTTTGAACCCTAGCTCTGCTGGCACCTAGGGAAACCTAGCAAACCTATACATTTTTGACAACTAGGCACCCAGGGAAATCCAGGATGGGGTGACTTGACTACCTCTCGCCAGGTTCTGTTACCCAAAATCCCTTGCAAACCTCACAAACTGTCAAAAAAACACATTTTCCCCACATTTCTGTGGTGGAAAGTTCTGGAATTTGCGTGTATCCACAAATTTCCACCCACCCCACATTCCCCAAAGTCTTCAGAGAAAAATGGAACCTCACTTGTGTGGGTCAGCCTAGTGCCCGCGACAGAAAACAGGGCAAAATGCAACATGGACACACCCAAATTTCAAAGTGAAAAATGACCCTTTTTTGGCAAAGTGCCTAGCTGTAGTTTTTGAACCAAAGCTCTGCAGGCACATAGGGAAACCCAGCAAACCTATACATTTTTGAAAACTAGACAACTAGGGGAATCCAGGATGGGGTGACATGACTGCCTCCCGCCAGGTTCTGTTACCCAGAATCCCTTGCAAACCCAAAAAATTATCCCAAAAACATATTTTCCCCACATTTCTGTGGAGGAAAGTTCTGGAATCTGCGTGGATCCAAAAATTTCCACCCACCCGCGTTCCCCAAAGTCTTCCGAGAAAAATTGTACCTCACTTGTGTGGGTCGGCCTAGTGCCCGCGAAAGGAAACGGCGCAAAACGCAACGTGGACACACTTCAATTTCGCTGTGAAAAATGACCCTTTTTTGGAAAAGTGCCTAGATGTAGTCTTTGAACCATAGCTCTGCCGGCATCTAGGGAAACCCAGCAAACCTATACATTTTTAAAAACTAAACACCCAGGGAAATCCAGGATTGGGTGACTTGCCTGCCTCCCACCAGGTTCTGTTACCCAGAATCCCTTGCAAACCTAAAAAATTGTCAAAAAAAAAGACATTTTCCCCATGTTTCTGTGGTGGAAAGTTCTGGAATCTGCATGGATCCATAAATTTCCTCCTACCCAGCATTCCCGATAAAAATGGTACCTCACTTGCGTGGGTGGGTCAAGGACCCACGACAGGCAAGGGTCCAAAACCTATTGAGGCGACATCAAAATTACCTATCACAAAACAACCTAGTTTTACAAGGGGGATCCCATGAGTTTTTGGCCTGGGGCTTGGTGGACATCTAGGGAAACCTACCTAACCCACACATTTCTGGAAACTAGACACCCGGGGAAGTCAAGTGAGGTATGGCGTGCGTGGATCCCCATCATTCTCCTACCCAGAATCCCCTGCAAACCTAAAATTTTGCCAAAAATTCACCTTTTTCTCCCCTTTCTGTGGTGGAAAGTTCTGGAATCTGTGTGGATCCACAAATTTCCTCCCACCCAGCGTTCCCCCACGTCTCCCGATAAAAATGGCACCTCACTTGTGTGGGTAGGCATAGTGGCTGCAACAGAAAATGTCCCAAATCGTACTGTGGAGACTTCAAAATTACCTATAGCAAAACTACCTGGATTGGGGGGGCACCTGAGATTTTGGCCCCGGGCTTGGCAGCCATCTTGGGAAAGTACCAAACCCAAACATTTCTGAAAAGCAGACACCCGAGGGAGTCCAATGAGGTATGACTTGTGTGGATCCCCCACCGTGTTCCTACCCAGAATGCCATGCAAACCTCAAATTTAGCTGAAAAAATCACGTTTTCCACATATTTTTGTGTGGAATCACCGTGCCGGCACAAATGTCCTACCACCCAGCGTTCCCCTTGTTCTCCGGAGTAAAAGATACCTCACTTTGCTGGTGGGCCAAAGGCCCGTGGCTAGGAAGAGCCCAAAACATAGGGATTTAGAGTATTGTGCCGAGAATTCTAAGCGAGGTATCATTTTACTCGGGAGAACAAGGGGAACGCTAGGTGGTAAGACATTTGTGCCGGTGATCCCCCGCAAAAATGTATGGAAAAAGTGATTTTTTCAGCTATATTTGAGGTTTGCAGGGGATTCTGGGTAGGAAAACGTTGGGGGACCCATGCAAGCCATACCTCACTGGACTCCCCCGGGTGTCTAGTTTTCAGAAATGTTTGGGTTTGGCAGTTTCCCAACATGGCCTCCGAGCCGGGGACAAAAACCCAGGTGACCCCCCCCTTGCAAAACCAAGTTGTTTTGTGATAGGTCATTTTGATGACGCCTCAATAGGTTTTGGGCCCTTGCCTGTCACGGGTACGTGACCCCCCCACGCGAGTGAGGTATCATTTTTATCGGGAGCTCTGGGGGAACGCTGGGTGGGAGGAAATTTGTGGATCCACGTAGATTCCAGAACTTTCCCACACTGAAATTTGAGAAAAAAAGAGATATTTTCAGCAAATTTGAGGTTTGCAGGGGATTCTGGGTAGGAAAACGTTAGGGGACCCACGCAGGCTATACCTCGCAGGACTCCCCAGGGTGTCTAGTTTTCAGAAATGTGTGGGTTTGGTAGGTTTCCCTAGATGGCCGCCGAGCCCGGGGCCAAAAATTCATGGGAAACCCCCCTGCAAAACCAAATAGTTTTGTGATAGGTAGTTTTGATGTCGCCTAAATAGGTTTAGGGCCCTTGCCTTTCGCAGGCACTAGGCCTACCTACGCAAGTGAGGTACCATTTTTCTCAGAAGACTTTGGGGAATAAATGGTGGGTGGAATTTTGTGGACCCACACAGATTCCAGAACTTTCCACCACAGAAATGCGAGGAAAATGTGTTTTTTTAACAAATGTTTAGGTTTGCAAGGTATTCTGGGTAACAGAACCTGGTGAGGATTCCCCTGGTTGTCTAGTTTTCAGAAATGTATGGGTTTGCTAGGTTTCTCTAGGTGCCGGCAGAGCTAGGGTTCAAAATCTACAGCTAGGCACTTTGCAAGAAAAGGGTCAGTTTTCACTGTGAAAATGTGGTGTGTCCACGTTGCGTTTTGGGCCGTTTCCTGTCACGGGCACTAAGCCTACCCACACAAGCGAGGTGCCATTTTTCTCTGAAGACTTTGGGGAACGCGGGGTGGGTGGAAATTTGTGGATCCACGCAAATTCCAGAACTTTCCACCAAGGGAGGAAAATGTGTTTTTTTGGACAATTTTTTTGGTTTGCAAGGAATTGTGGGTAACAGAACCTGGTGAAAGCCAGTCAAGTCACCCCATCCTGGATTCCCCTGGGGGTTTATTTTTCCAAAATTTACAGATTTTCTAGGTTTCCCTATGTGCCGCCTGCGTTAGGGCCCAAAATCCACAGGTAGGCATATTGCTAAAAACAACTCTGTGCCCAGTCGGCTTTCTGCTTCCCTGGGGGGGATATCTGGGGGAGGGGGGTTATCCCGACATGCCTGTTTTGGGCAGCCCTCACCCTAAGTAAAATTTGGCCCAAAAAATCCCTCGCGTCTAGTGGGCTTTTTGCCCCACCGAAGGGGGCAGATTGGGAGCTACTGCCCCATCTGCCCCCCAGGGGAGCAGGAAGGCTGTAATGTTTGCGGGGAGGGGGTGGGGACATGTGCATGCCCATTTTGGTCAGACCCACCCTAATTCAAATTTGTCACAAAAAAATCCCTGGTGACTAGTGGGCTTTTTACCCCCCCAGGGGTGCAGATTTTAATTAGGGTGGGGGCTGCCCAAAGCAGGCATGCCAATGCCCTCATCCTAATTAAAATTTGCCCAAAAATATCCCTGGTGTGTAGTGGGCTTTTTGCCCCACCTCCTGGCAAGGCAGATCGGGGGCTAATGCCCCCAGAAAGTCCACTAGACGCCAGGGAGTTTTATGGGCAAATTTTAATTAGGGTGGGGGCTGCCCAGAACAGGCATGCCAACGCCCCCACCCTAATTATAATTTGCCCAAAAATATCCCTGGTGTGTAGTGGGCTTTTTGCCCCACCTCCTGGCGAGGCAGATCGGGGGCTAATGCCCCCAGAAAGTCCACTAGATGCCAGGGAGTTTTTTGGGCAAATTTTAATTAGGGTAGGGGCTGCCCAAAACGGGCGTGCCAATGCCCCCGCCCTAATTAAAATTTGCCCAAAAAATCCCTGGCGTCTACAGGGCTTTTTGCCCCCCCGGGGCAAATTTGGGGCTAATGCCTCCAACTGCCCCCCGGGGAGCAGAAAGGCTGTAAATTTTAAAGGTTGTCGTTTTTGCGGGGTGGGGGGGTAGCGGCATGGGCATGCCCATATTGGCAGCCCCCACCACAAATTATAATAAAAAAAGAAATCCCTGGTGTATAGTGGGCTTTCTTCTACTGCCCCCAAGGCTGTAAATTTTGCAGGGGTGGGGGCATGGACATGTCCTTTATGGGCAGCCCCCACCCTAATACATTTTACACCCCTAAAAAAATGCCTGGCGTCTAGTGGACTTTTTCCCCCCCCTGGGGGGGCAGATTGGGGGAAAAAAGACAAAATCTCGCCAAATATATTTGGGCGAGCAAAAGCCCTTGCCCAAGGGGCTGCTCCCCCCTCCCTGGTGTCTAGTGGGTGGATCCCTGCTTGGGGATCACCCTCCTGGGACGATCGAGAAGATTTCTTTGGCATTGTTTCTACCTAGATCACTCCGACTGGCAAAGTAAAGGCTTCTGGCCTGAGATATAGAAGAATAGTACAACTTCTGACCTATCCTAAGGTTCCTCTTAGCCAGGGGGCAGTAATCCTGCTGCCTCCGGGGCCCAGTTTTTTGCAGAGTTGTTTCTGCGTCTTAAGCTCCTGCGTAAACCATGGCTTAGAGGGGGAATCTCTAGAAAGTTTGAGGAGAGACGTGGAGCAGAAACGGTCCACTGCTCTCTTAATCCAGCTGGAGATGCTGTACAGAGTGTTATCCAGCGCTTCTAGGAGGGGTGGTCTAGAGTCAGCAAGAGCGTGACTAAAAGACACTGGGTCGATTTTAGCAAAGGCCGGGCAGTGAGCGAGGCGGCTTGGGAGAGTGTAGCCGACCAGGCCCCAGGAAAAGTAGTATAGAAGGTTGTCAGACCATAGTACTGGGATAGGATCATCCATTTTATGGGAAAATTGGAGCAAATAGGGTCCAGGATATGACCCATGAATGCTTCGGGCCTGGACCTATTGAGTAAGCTGAGCAATACTGAGACAGTCTAAATATTCCCTAGTTCACCCCCTTCAGTATTATCTAAATGGATATTAAGGTCACCCAGGAAAATATATTGAGTAAATCGCATCGCTCGGGGAATAATGAAATCGACTAGAAACTTGAGAAACGGCCCAGCAGGCCCAGGGGGTCTATACAACAACGATCCTCCTAGCGACTCATGAGGGGAAATGGAAAAACTGAAGTGAAGGACTTCATCCTTACCTAACTGAGAGGACTCTTCACAGCGAAAGCACCATTTGTCCCTGTAAATGACCCGATCCTATCACCTCTCCCGATTTTGCGGTCAGCTCTAGAAATCTTGAACCCAGCTGGGATAGCTATCTCAATACTAGGACTAGAGGACTCATTGAGCCAGTCTCAGTTGTGAATAATATATCCACCTGATTGTCAGTGATGAGATCAAAGACCTCCTGATAAGGCCTGTTAAGGGAGCGGATGTTGATCAAAGCTGCTTTTAATAAAGGGCCCTTTCTGACATCACTACCAATAGCCTCCGGAATCAGGAGGTGACCTTCCCTGATCTCAAACTGAAGTCACAATTGCTACAGAATGGAGGGGGATGCTCAGACACCTCCCACCTGCTGGACGAAATGCAAGCAGGTGGGCTTAGCGAGAACAGTTCAGAGTGACCATAAGTCAATGGGGAAGGTAATTCCAGCGGGATTCGGGCAGCCAGGTGCAGAAAGGCTTGCCCTAGGCACCGCGTGCATTCTTATGGGAGATCGAGACAGACAACTAGAGTGCGCACTGCCCAAAGATGGCACCTGTAGTTGTCAAAGAAAGGAATGAGGAAGTGGCTGCCGGTCCAAACACCCAGGTCCCGGGCATTGAAAACTCAAAATCCCCCAATCATCCAATTTTAAATTGAAACGGTACAGTTCCCTTACAAATGCAAATAAAATATGTGAAAGGCAATAGTTAAAAGATTAACAAACAGCAAGTAAAGTGACAACACGTTCACCCCTCAAGGCTAGAGTACCACTCAAGGGAGTGCTTAGGTATATGTGGTGGGCACATCACACTACTCCCAATTGTGTAAAATAAAGGTCAACATTTGAATCTTTGAGGGCCAGATTGGCCTTTTCCAAGCTCAATCCAGAGTGGTTGCCCAATGAAGGCTCCGTTGTACTGGATAAGGTGGAGGTTGGTGCCGATGTCAATCCTATCAACAAAGGCACAAACTAAGGTTTGATGAGAAAAATTCAGTGAAGAGTAAGAAGTGGAATACAGGGAATCATGTTCTGGTAAAGAATCCAAGATGGGCCAGGAAGGGCGTGACTGAGTTTATTGGCCTTTTGTCATTACTTTCATCAAGAGGGATGTGGTAAATGTTCATACCGGATGCAAGTGAAGCATGTCCAGGCTTGTGAAGTATCCTGGTGACAAGTTACCTATTAATGGAAGGAAGTGTGGTTCTGACAGTTTTCCTCACAAAAGTGCTGTTGGGGGTGACAACTTTGTGGCATAGCAAAAGTTCTGTTCCTCATGGCACATGGAATAGGAGGATTCCCACTCATTTTAGAGATTTTGTTATAAAATAGTTGTTGCTCGTTTTGTGGTATTTTGTTTTTGTGCTTCAAGATATAGGAGAATTTTCATTCTTTTCTAGGGTTTAGTTGTGAAATGCTTTGCTAATCACTTTATGCAATTCCTTTTGCTACATTTTTTTTTATTTCCTTTTTGTTATATATGGGGGATGTGTTGTGGTTTTATAATGCACAGTCCTTTAATTATGCATGTGCAGGTCTTGCTGTGAATGTTCCGAGTCTCTGACAGGCAAGGTTGTGTGTCATGCCAGTTGGAGACTGCAGAGCTGACCGTCAGGCTGCACCTTTGATGGTGTTCTACTGTGCTTGAAGACAAGCTATATGAAAAACTAGCAGAACCTCACATTGTAACATCTTGCATTTTGGACCACATAGTTGCAAATATATAAATAGAGGATGGTGTGGTAGCGCACTGACATTTACAGACAGCAACCTTTCCATTGAAATGGGCTCTAATTCTTTTTAAAAAATGGCAGTTTTCTGATAAATCTATGAGATATAAACTATATTCTGTGGAAATTGGATTTTAGCATATATTCAAGTTCGCACATCAACAATAAAGTGCCATGATCTTTTTAATCATGCTAAAATATTTGCTTCTATCATGGCTCCGAAGCAAGATCAACAAAAACTGTCACTAATGCCCTAGTCACCAGCAGGTTGGACTACAGGTAATCTATCTACACCGGGATCACCAAGCAGCTTATCAGATGCCCAGAAACCAATGGCAGCCAGACTCATCTTCAACCTCCTTGTTGGAAAGTGGATTGTTAGTAGTGGTAAATATGCATCTACCACTGGCAATAAGACCACTAACACAGTCTAGGGCACAGTAAAGGTATCAATAAATTATTCCCATGCTCAACCCTGGGTAGCTTGGCTGTGAACAGGTAGGCTTAACTTAGGAGATAGGCATGGTAAGCATTTAAAAACACAAATTTAGTGAATAATCAAAACATAACACAAATAAAACACAATAAAAAACCCACACCAATTGATAAATATAGGAAATATTTTTATTTTTAATTAAAAAATGTAGGGAACCAGAGAAAAGATTTTTAAAATGTTTGACATTTATATAGAACTGAGAAACCTATAGCACCACTCTTAGACACCTGGTTGCGCTTGACTTGGACAAAGTCAAAGTTTCAGGCTGACCGTGATGGAGCCCTGCTCAGATACTCCTTGCAGTGACCCCCAGTCAGAATTTTACCTTCAAGACCTAGAAATGTTTCTAGAGCTGTTTTTGCTGGGGTCTCTCGATGCTCTTCACCAGCATGGATCGGTAAGGGTTCACCAGCTTGCTTTTCAGGGAGCTCCCAGTCAAACTCTGAAAGTCAGACCTCCGGAGCAGTTCAGCTGGAAAAACCAGCAGGGCAAGCCAGCTGGCTGGTGAAGGTGGCTGGCTTGGATGTTCCAGTTCAGTCGTTCCCCTTATGGAAATCTTTTCCAAAATTGCTCCACAATTCTGGAAGTCCTTCTTGAAGTTTCTCTTGTTGATCCAAAGTATCAAGAACACAATCCAAGGGTCTGGAAGCTCCAAGATGGTCCTTGAAAGGTTGGGACTACAATTTTCACAATGCACCTGGACAAAACCCTGACAAATCCACTGGACGCACTTCAGGCAGAAAATTCTTGGTGGTGGTGGTCCAGGTGATCTCAGTTATCCTGTAGCTTGCAGGGAGTCTACTCTTTATTCCTCTTGAAGCAAGGTGCATTCAAAGGTCTGTACTTCCAGATAATGCAGCAGGCGCAGTCTGTCAGATTGCATGGACTGATGGTGCAAAAATAGGTTTCCAGCTTGGCAAGCCTTCTTCCTTTACTTTCAAGCAGCAGATCTAAGAGGCTCTGACCCTCTCACATATTTATTCAGTGTTTTCTTGGGTCAGGCAGGAAAGCACTCCTCTCTAATGAGGTGCAGGGCAACACCTTCCTCCTGTAGCTTAATCTTCTCCCAGAAAACACTATTCCTCCAAAGTTTAGTGTGGAAAAAATCTCAGCAGAGGAGCAAGAACTAGTTAAACCAAACCACCAGCATGGCTCATTTTCATAGTTCTCCTTCCCCTACCATCTGCAAATTCCTGCCTTAAGCCTGCCATCTGGCTGGGTCAGATGGTTTGGTGGGTAGATGGACCTGGCATGCCCTGCCTGCCCTATTCCACTTTGAAACTTCATGCTTTACGACTCGTCACCCATGCTTTGGGTAGAAGAGCTCTCTCCACCAGATAGCCTCTCCCTGGGTGAGCCATTAATCACTTCATTAAAGCAGCCTGCTAATTTGTTAACTCTGACCAATCAGGAAATTGGGCATGAAGGCTGAATTTTGGATTACAGACAAGAAAGTCATATAAATTATTTTCTGTATACTTTAGGAAACATTTAACTATTGCATTTTAGAAATGGGAGTCTCTAGTTGGCAGTGATAGATAACTTTGTCCAAATAGGGACCCTTGCTTCTAGTCAGGGTGAGGGGGAATCCACATTTTAGATTACCCCTGCTCACCCCCTGGGTAGCTTGGCACAAGAAGACAGACTAATCCCAAAGGCAATGTGTAAAGTGTTTGTACTCAAAACACACAGTAATACCGTGATAAAACCACAAATGGACACCACACCAGTTTAGAAAAATTAAAGTATCATTATCTAAACTCAACAAGACCAAAATGATAAAAAACCAACATACATGTACTAAGAATATGACTTTTCAAAGTTTTCAAGCAACTAGGTCCATAGAAAACTGTGGAAGCATGATTTTTCACAAAGTACCTATAGTTGTGTCAAAATCCACAGGGCCAGACAGCCGCAGAGATGGGAGGCATCGAGAAACAAAGAGATGCGTCAGTTCCTGAGACCATGGGGAGGTGATGCAACAGTTCTGCTGCACGAATGAGAAGTGATGCGTCGAATCCAGTCTGTACGGGGAAGTAATGCGTCAACTCCAAGATGATTCTGGTTCGCTGGTGATGCATCAGGAAAACTTGGCGCACAGGTACGTAGCATGGAAATTTAGGATGCAGCGGCGATCAATGCATAGGTTTCTTCAGCCACGACCCCTCAATGCGTCAGTTCTTGCTTCAGTTTGGTAGCGGCGTGGTAATGCATGGAGATTCTTCCTGCACACCGTTGCTGCATCGGAAAAACAACTGCAAGAAGAGCGATGTGTCAATTACCTTCAGTTCTTTAGGTTTCTTCCAGCTCTCCATAGCAGGAACAACCTCCAGAGGCCCAGGACTGGAACAGGCACCTCTTGGCAGGTCAGAACTCTCAGCAGCAGAGTTCAGGGGAGCTGGGGGTGACGTCTTTGTGTCCCTGAGACTTCAGAACAGGAGCCCAGCACACACAGGACCTTGGAGATCTTCTTCAAGCAGGTTCAGAAAAAAGTTCCAGTCTTTGCCCTCTCCTTGGCAGAAACAGCTACTACAGGCCAACCCCACACAGCAAAGAGGCAGTACGCCTCCTCACAGCTCTTCAGCTCTTCTCCTTGGCAATGTTTCCTATTGAGTCCAGAAGTAAACTAAAGTTGGGGTTTTAGGTCTAATACTTATACCCCAAAATGTCTTTGCTCTCTTTGTGCAAGGGTCTCTGAGCCCAGTCCAAACCAGTTCTGTCTTCACTATCGTAGTTTGAGCACAGTGAGCAGAGACAGCATTGTGCAAGGGAGAGAGTCCCTATTCAGGCCTCTGTTCAGGTGCAAGGAAATCTCCTCACACTGCTCTAAATGCTGCTAAGCCCCATTCATCTCAGCTCTGAGTCATCCAGGAAGGGTCACGCACACCTCAATCCCCCAACCGAAACCGGTCCTAGGATGCTTGATTCTGATCCAGGGAAGACATGACTTGGCAGTTTGGGCTGGACTGTTCTCATGAGGCACAGGGTCAAGACTGATTTGCATATGGCCATGTCTGAACCGGGGTGGCGTGGTGAGCAAAATAACGATGGATTAAACCCAGATCTGTGACTGGGGGTGAATGTTTTGCCAATGTGCAACATTCCGTCCATCATCTTGTGTGTTTTGCTGTTCGCCCTATGTGGGAAGGGTATACCCAGACGTGGGTCCTGTGCTCACTACACCACTGGAGTCAAGCTATCCTGGCTGAAGAGGGGTGCAACTGCTGCAGATCGGCGCATACAAAATCTCCCTGCTTCCACGGACAGAGTAAACCTACAGTCACACGCACATACATACATCATACGCTAGGGCCCATCATACCAAATTCACACTATTACTCTATCCACACTGAATATAGGAGAACCAATCTACATCTACAATGAGGTCAATGCGACCTGAATGATATTGCCTTGAGTCATGATTTTAAACACAGGAAATACATCTGAAACTCAATAATTGACAATGAATAATCACCCGACACTGAAATTTCAAACAATGCTTGTTTATCTAGAATAATTCAAATGAAAAGTCAATCATTAGTAGAATTGTCATTCTCATAGTTACCTATTCTAGCTAAAAGGGTCAGGACAGGTCTCTCGGTAAAGTCTCTCGAGCTGCCGTCCTCAGCATGGATAACATCCAAACGCGATGATCACCAGGAAAGAATGAATAAACGAACGAACATGGACCCTCTCTAGTCTAACATATTTATAGGTTATGTTGCAAACAAAAGTAACAAACAAAAATTAAATATCCATTGAGCCGCTAAACGGAGCGAGCAGGAAAGGAAGTCTTTCGGTTACATTTAGAAAACCTCCGCTCAGGGAAAATCACAAAAATAAAAAGACGGAAGAAGGAAACTCGAGCTTGCAAATGTTACTTTCATAAATGTTCTTCCTTGATATCTTAGCAAAGACACCACAGACTGAACAATGTTCATTGTGCTTTATCCTTGTCGAAGGCCAGCTGGAATCGTTCCCGGAGCTGCTGTCCTCATGGAAGATTTTCTAACCAGGCAAAGGCTGTGGTCAGGTGACTCTCGACCATATTCAGCAGGGCCTTTCATCAAAATTCATTCACTCGAGCGCAGGCTGTAAATGGCAGCCATCTTGTTTTAGGCCAAAACAGACCATCTTAATTAAAAGAGACACAAAACAACGTTACCACAGCATAATGATAAAACAGTGTTAATCCCCACTAATACCCTTATGTGTATGTAATTATCTAGCCTTTGGCAACACAATAAAGCATTAGTACACGTTATTTCAAAAGCGTTTTGTGCTTTAAACAAATAGCACTTTGCGACATTTATTTAATTAAAACTGCACATTATTATTAAGCAACATATATGCATCCCATGTGTATTTTCTCTCATTAATAATGTTGGTTAGTTCGACTTTAACAAGACAAACTTTTAATTAGTATTTTCGAATTAATATTTTTAATTATAACACAAAAACAAAACTGGAGCTTAAAACTCGATAAATTTTCAACAGAAAACTCTGCTCCAGCAGTCCCCCCTTGGTGATATCTTATCACCACAAAAAACCACAAAAAACCAACCCAAAAAACAAATTTAAGTCCCAATTTTTAGGAGAAATTGAAAATGTCTTTAATGACACAACATTAAACACCAGACTCCCTCACATCATCCCTCTTTGTCTCCAAGTAAACACTCTCCCTCATCTCTTCTAATTCTATTTCTTGTGGGTCTCTCCTTGACCTTTTTCGTTTCTTTTCAGCATTCTCTTTAATTATTCTCTTTTTCCCTCCCCTGTTTTTACAACACAAACACCCCAATCTTAGTAACAATAAAGCAACAATTACACAAGTCAATGGAAATAAAATTTTACCAATAATGGTACTACCTATCTTAGCAATAAAACTCTTAACAGCCACTATCTTATTAGCTATCTTAGTCCAAATACTTTCAGCTTCCAGTGGTACTAATTCTTCATGCAAATCAGTAATATTTTTGATATAGACTTTTAGGTCTTTGCTTTCGTCAAGAATGTAAGTGCAACAATGTTGAACCTTCAGCATTCCACAGACTCCACCCTCTTTGGCCAATAGAATATCAAGGGCAAGTCGATTTTGCATAGACATGGCACGTACGGCAATCATCTCCGTATTTACCAAAAGAAACCCTCCAGCGGTACTTGTCGATAAGTGATCCAACACTGTTGACAGTTTCCGAATACCATATGCATTCAAAGAAATTCCCACTGCTGGAATTAAAGCTCCAAATATATCACCAACTATTTCTGACCAAGTTTCTCTCTTAAAACGTGTTAGTAAATTAGTGTGCTCTACATCTTCTATTCTATAAATATGAAAAATCTTCGGAAAGACCCGGCCCACATAACATGTGCCATACCAATGGTCAGGCAACTTGTAATAAGCCTTGTTCCCACAAACATAATACACTCCTGGGAAAACTGGATCTTCTCCACCTTTAAAACCCCATCCTGTTGCAATGAAGTATGTATCATAACACTCATTAGTCCCAACAAAATATGTATCATATTGGGATTTTCTTCTAGTAATGCATAGCTTACCCTTCTGTGGTGCATCTAAAGCTAAAGTTGGACTAGCTCCATTCTTCAACTCCTTTCCCATCTCAATGTCCCAAATTGTCTTCCTCACTTTATATTTCCCTGCCTTCTCATGCATGCTCATTCTCCTTTCTTCTACCATGTTTAGGAAAGCCTTCTCCTCCTCTTTCAAACTGCAAGTTAAATTGTTCTTAAAAATGTAATCTAATGTTAATTCTTCTTTCTCAATAAAAATCTCACCAAAAATGTTAGCTTCTTTAGCTGGATTCAGCTTTTTGTTCATAGGCACTTGCCCAAAAATGTTATCTTTGTTAGACATCTCATAATCTATTTTCCCTAACAAATAAAAAACACTACTTAGCACACTACATGAAATTCCATACGTAGCTGGTAAATGGTGATAAGTAACACCCTCAGAAACGGATGCAGGTAACTGCATACATACGTAGCAATCCCCAACCTCCATTGTCTTTACGTATTCATACAATAACTTTGAAAAAACATTGCTAGAAAAATCATTAATTGACCTATCTTTATGTATGTAAATGTTACTAATTCTAGTTGGAATTACTTTTTGTGAACTCTTCTCTACATTGGTCACATTATAAGTATGTATTCCAAAAGTATCTATTGTAACTCTAAAAGTAACTAGTAAAGCTAATACACCCCATAATAGCATTAATAATCCAGTACAGCAGCAGCACATTCTACACCATCTTTTCAAGAAGGCACATCTACTTTGATTATTTTCTGTGTTAGCCATTTTACTACTTTGGCAGTGTCTTTTGACTTAGCCTTTTCTATCCCACTACTGAATTTTAGAACACTAGATTATTTCAAACAGCCAATTTCAGATTTTCTCTTTTCACTTTCCTCCAAATGACTCCTTTAATTCACTCAGTTTGGATTTTCATCATTTTTCACTTCTTCTTCAGCAACATCGAATTGTATTAGATCATCAACAACATCCTGAGCATCTGACTCTTCTTCAATATCAGTCAAGATAACCTTCAGGATTCCAACAGTTTTCTCCTCAACCACTTTACGTATGGTCCCCTCTGGATTTCCTTGACTTTCTGCCTCTTCACCTTCAGACAGTGCCACGTACGTCCATTCCGGTGACCTATACTTCTGGTTAGGTTTTCTTATTCTCTTGATCTCCTCTGGTTCTTTTGGAGCCTTTTGTTTTTCACCTTTCGCTTGATTCTGACTCGACACTTCGTTCACCTGTTCAGCTTTCGATGAATTTACTCGTGTCAGTCTGTACCTTAGTCTCTTTATCTTGTTGTTAGGCCACAGATCTCCTCTTACAACTCTCTTCGGTCTCACTTCTTTATTATTCCTTTCTCCAATCCAAGTTCTCTTTCTCAGAACTCGACCTTCTGATTTCTCATTTTCACTCTCATCTGATTCTGTCTCATTTGCCACTTGTTCCTCAACAGCTTTCTTTCGCTCCACAGTCTTTTCCACTACTGATTGAGATTTCCCTAATTCTGTCCCTCCTCGGGTCTCCGACACGCAATCTTCTTGCTGTCTACTTGTCCCTTCACCTAACTTATCAGGAATGTTCCCTACACCTCCTCGGGGGTCTTCCGCAATCTGTCCCTCTCTATCTTCTTCTGACCCTGCTTCTTCAGGTGTAATCTCAAGTGGAATCTCAACCTCCTCATCTGATTCAGGTATAATCTCTGTAGAATTTCTCTTTTCTCTTCTTTCTTCACCACTGCTTGTTGGAACTTCAGGCACTCTTACAGAATCTGATCTCTCCTCTGAGACTCTCAATGTTTCCCCTGAGGCCTCTCTTGGAAAGAAAGAATCACCTGACTCTCTTTCTCCTTCACCTCTTTCAGGATTCTTCCTTCTTCTCACTGGTTCAATCTCTTCATTATCACTCGAATCTGACTCCTCAAAATACTCCTTACCAGTCCCTTCTTTTGGATTTGGAACTCTCAGAGTATGACTCGCATGTACCCAGTTTTTCACACCGGCACACTTCACTGCAGTTGTCGTAGTCAGAATGACTTGTCTTGGCCTTCCCCACCTTGGAACCAAGCAATTTCTTCTTCTGTGCACCTTAATCCTCACCCAGTCCCCTGGACTCAGATCATGGGCTTGCTTCTTCTCAAGTGTGGTAGCGTCTCCTCCAACCTGGTGAAACACAGAATGAACTGCGTCAGCCAGGCCTTTACAGTAATCCAAAATCATGTCATCGGTTATTGTCATCAACTTGTTGACAGGCACGAAAGCATGTCTCATCGCACGTCCCATTAAGATTTCATGCGGACTCAAACCTGTGGTTCTATCCAGAGTAGACCTAATAGTCATTAGCACTAGAGGCAAGACATCAGGCCATTTCATTCCAGTGGCTAAACACATCTTACCAATTCGGTTTTTGATTGTGCTGTTCATCTGTTCAACGACACCAGAAGCCTCTGGTCTGTATGCACAATGTAGCTTCTGCTGTATGCTTAATGCTTCACAAATCAAACCCATGAGCTCATTATAGAAGTGTCCACCTCTATCTGACTCAATTGTCACTGGGAACCCGTACCTAGGAATCAACTCTCTCAACAGTAATTTTGCAACTGTTATTCCATCATTTCTCCTAGTCGGATAGGCCTCCACCCATCTTGAGAACAAACAGACTACCACTAGAACATACCACAATTTGTTCACTTGGGGCATCTCAATGAAATCTATTTGCATTCTGGTAAAAGGACCTCCTTCTCTGCCTATTGTTCCTAGACTCACCACTGTCTTTTTCCCAGTATTGAACTGTTGACAAATCAAACATCTTTGACAGATGCTCTCTGCAATCAACCTGAACTTTGCATTATACCAGGTTTGCTTAAAAGACCTGATCATCGCATCCCTCCCCAGATGTCCCTGACCATGATACATTCTTGCCATTGTCGACAGCATAGAGTTTGGCATGACTGGTCTACCATCTCTATAGATCCAAACATGATCTGTCTCTCTTGGGGCACAACCTGCCTTGATCCAATCTCTCATTTCTTCATCTCCTGCCTCATCCTGCAACTGTTTCACTTCATCCCATGTTTCTAGGACATTAGTAAACATCACAGAACAAAAAGACATTTCCTTTTCTCGTGCCCTATTGATCGATTGATTTGTTTTCGCACAATACTGTGCTATGTCATTGGCAAATCTATTACCAAGTGTAACAAAATCATCTCCTTGTCCATGAGCAGCACACTTCACAACTGCTAGTTCTTTAGGCAGCTGTATCGCCTCAAGCAATTTTCCAATCACTTCAGCATTCTTTATTGGAGTCCCACTCGACGTCAAGAAACCTCTCTGTAGCCAAAGCTGGCCAAAGTCATGAACGACTCCAAATCCGTACTGACTATCAGTCATCACAGTCACTCTCAGATTCTTCCCAATTTTGCAAGCCTTTGTCAATGCCACCAATTCAGCCACTTGAGCAGATCTTACTCCTTTCAAAGGCGAAGCTTCCATAATTTCTGAAACCTTACATACTGCATATGCTGCACTCAGCACACCATCATCAGTCCTCAAACATGATCCATCCACAAACAGCACATGATCACTCTCAGGCAATGGCAAATCTCTTATGTCTGGTCTTGGTTTTGTGCAATAATCAAGCACATCCAAACAATCATGATCAACATCATCTCCAACATTCACATTTTCAGCATCCGGTAACAACGTTGCTGGATTCACATTCACACTTCTCTCAAGAGTCACATTTGATGCTCCCAGAATGATCTTCTCATATTTTGTCAGTCGACTATGTGACATGTACTGAGTTCTGCTTCTTGTCAAAAGAATTGCCACATCATGAGGTACGAATACCCTTACAGGATATCCCATTATTATACCCTCACTCTGTTCCAAGCTTCTGCATGTAGCAGCTACTGCTTTCAGACAACCTGGCAAACCCACAGCTACGGGGTCAAGTGTCGATGAGAAGTACGCAATCGGCCTTCTCAGTTGTCCATGCTTCTGAATTAACACTGAAAGTGCACAACCATTTCTCTCACTGCAGTACAACTCAAACTCTTTCTCATAGTCTGGCATTCCCAAAGCAGGGGCTTCACACATTCTGCTCTTCAACTCTTCAAATGCTGCCATTTGTTCACCATCCAGTTCCAATGGGTCTCTCACCTCACTTTTGGTCAACTTAATCAGTGGCTTTGCTATCAGGGAGAAATTACTTATCCACTGACGACAATAACCCACCATCCCCAGAAACATCCTCACTTCTCTCTGGGTCATCGGGGCTCTCATTCCTCTGATAATTTTGATCCTGTCATCAGTCACCTTTCTCAGACCCTTTTCATTATTGTGTCCAAGATAATGCACCTCTTTCTTGCAAAATTGCAATTTGGCTGGTGATACCTTTAACCCTCCATCTGCCAGATGATTCAGTAAAGCTATGGTATCTACTTCACAAGCTTCACGTGTCTTCGATGCCACAAGTAAGTCATCGATATACTGCACTAGTACTGAGCTTTCAGGCATGATCAAACTCTCCAATGGTTTCTTCAATAACTGATTGAATATCGAAGGACTCTCCGTATACCCCTGTGGGATACGACACCATGCTAAAATACGCTGTCCAAACCGGAATGCAAAAATCGGCTGGCTGTCATGATGCAATGGAATTGAAAAGAAAGCATGACACAAATCAATCACTGTGTACCACTCAGCATCATGAGGAATCTGATACAAAATCACTGAAGGATTTGGCACAATGGGACAACATGCTACCACAATTTTGTTAACCTTTCTCAAATCTTGTACAATCCTGAACTTTCCATTAGGTTTCTTTAGCCCCATTATCGGTGAATTACACGGGCTACTCAGTATCTCTCTCAAAACACCCTGTTGAATCATTTTGTCAATTATAGGAGTTATTCCCTCAATAATTTCTGGTGTCAATCTATACTGAGGAATATTAGGATAAACAATCCCCTCTTTCACTGAAATCTTAACTGGATCTACATTATTCATCAATCCCACATCTTCTCCAGTAAAATCCCAAACTGCTGTTTTCACTGTGTGTCTCAACTCCTGAGGCAAATCATCTGGATTGAACACTGCATATGTACCAACAATCTCACTTTCTCTATTATCTAGAGTCATCCGGTACAAAACATCCTCATCTGGTGTCTCAAAAGCTATTCCATCCGGAGTACAGAAAATTGTACAATTCATCTTGCACAATAAGTCCCTACCTAGCAAGTTCACTGGACTAGTGTCACAGACTACAAATCTGTGCATGTCTGAAAATTTCCCTATTCTTACCCTTACTGGTTCAGTAAGACGAGTCTTAATCTGTGTATTGGCTACACCAACCACTTGGATTGCTTCGTCCGAGAGAGGAAGATTTCTAATATCTGCTGACCTGACAGTTGATCTCGTCGCTCCTGTGTCTACCAAAAAAGTAACACTTTCCCCATTTATTTTCCCATCCACAAATGGTCCTGCCTGGTCTATTTCTAGAGTTGCACCAAGTATGCACTCTTCCTCCTCTCTTCGGCACCGTCAATAGTCCCCTTCAGACTCACTCCCCTCATTCTTTAACCAGTACTGCTGTACCAGGTTAGAACGCCTCGGTTTGTTTACCTGCTCATCATTGTAGAATCCCGAATCCTGATTGTACTTTTTGGACCCTCTATTCTGCGGCAAGGGCGGTTTTGGCTCTTGGCTCTGCTGTCTGACAACCTTCTGTTGTGGCGGCGGTTGATTACACCCCTCGTTCTGCACCTGTTGATTTAATGTTTTATTTTCATTACTCACCAATGGTGGATTGGTACACTCGGATCTCCAATGCCCCAATTGTCCACAGTTGTGACAAGGAAACTTTTTCTTTGCCTCCTCAAGATTCCCCGTTCCTTTTCCCACATATCTGGGTCTATTTCTTGGATTATTTGCCTGTTCCACTAACTGTGCTTCTTGTCTTTCAGCAACTTTCACCTGTGCCCACATTGCCTTTTCTTTCAGCTTTCTCTGTTTTGCTTCAATCTCATCACTGAAGTATTTTGCATGTCTCAAGATTTCATCAATCTTTTTACTCTGCCAATCAACCGTATGCTCACGTATCCTTTCACTTATTTCAGGTCTCAGGCCATATACAAATCTGTATACAAAATGACTCAAATCCTTATCACCCAGGTGTTCATCTCCACTAAACTGTTTGAAAGCCAGTATCAGCCTTTCATAAAAAGCATGAACGGATTCTTTTGCTTCCTGATGTGTTCGATCTATCTTAACCCAGTCTGTCTCTTTCGGTGGTACTTTATTCTTCAGGAACACAATAACCTGATCATACTTCTTCATAACCTCTGGATCTGGTGCTCCTGTTTTCGGGTCTCTTGGATACTCCTTAGCAGGCCAATCTACAACTATCTTACACTCAGCCCACAAGTCTGCCGGAACAATTATATCAAACAGGCTATTCAGGTCAATCCACAGCACTTTTGACAATTTCACAAACCTATCTACCTGCCTATACCACTCGACGGGCTTTTCTCTCAGTCGAGGGAAATCATTTGTAAATGATAAAATATCCTGTCTAGTCCACGGGACATGTACATATCCACCTCCAGGAATCTCTCTCATAGGATAAGCATCCACTGTTTTCTCTTTTTCTCTCATGGGAAATGCTGAATAAGTCCTGTCCACTGAATCTTACCTTTTCTTATACCATCTATCCTTCCACTTTTCCACATCACCCCATTTTCGCAATAAGGCAATCATTTCCTTAATTTGCCCTGTTCTACCAGCACCATTCAGATTTTCAATATCCTTGTCTGTAAAATCCATCCTGTAAGACCTCTGCAAAGCTTTCACCTTATCCATATCAACTCCTTATTCACTCGCTATTGCTCTTAACCTATCATGTGTACTCTTAGCCCTCCAGGTGATGCTCTTACACATGAATAACAACTCTCCATCATGATGGTTTTTGAGTATATCTGTAGGAATTGTCCCTGCAATAAGCTCCTCTAATTCCATGCGCAACCTGGCTACATCAATTGCTTGTGAATCTTTATCTTTCTTTTGAAGAACCTTCAACCAATCATTCAAATCTTCAGCTGTTATTTCAGTAGACTTCTTCACTGCACCCACTTGATCTATCATCCTCTGTGGTTCCAAAATCGTTCCTCCCAGACAACCAGTATTCATTCCTGAATTAGGCTGCACATCTAATCCTCCACTACAGATGTCATGTCTCGACTGTCTCAAATTATTTCCTCCTGTTCTCGTTCCTGTTTCCTCCAAAGTGCAAGAACCAACCAAACCATTTCCAACATAAGGAACCGTCAAACCATTTTCACCCATTCTTTGTTTATCAAAAATAGGCACAACCGGACCAATAGTTACAGGCACCGTTACTGCTTCAAGATTTTTCGTTAGTTCCCTAATTTTCTCAGTCAGCTCAGTTGTCGTTCTGGCTAATTCTCGTGTTTTCTCATCACTGACTCGATTCTCTCTCTCTCGCTCTCTCTCTCTTTCCCTTTCCGTGAAAGAGCTACCATTTTTCAGATCAGGTGTCACAACCTCAGTTTTAATAATCCGCAAAGTATCTCTTACAGGAGTAGTAGCTGGCGTACTCTCTTCTGGTTCTGGTCTATATGGAGGTGGTCTCTTGTAAATCATGTCATCCAAGACCTAATCCTCATAATCATTAGCTCCATACCTTCTCTCTTCTGCATTAGGCACCCTTTCTGTACCCTTCCTCTCTTCCTTCTCTTCAACTGTTCTCATAGGATATAATCCCTCTGACATACTAGCATCTCGCCATCTCCTCATTCGATCATGATGAGTTTCACGATCATATTTCCTCCCAATCATATACCTATAATTGCCTCCACTCCTCTGCTTTTCTCGCTCATGCGCCTCATCTTCCCATTCCACCAACGCCTCAAACTGTGTCGGCCTTGGTCTAGGCTCTAGACACATCATTTTCTCTCGTAGATTTCTCAACACGGCCAGATTAAATGAACCATGTTCCGGGAATGCTAAGACACCATCGTCCTTAGTATACTTAGCCCAATTATCTAACCAAATACAGGTATGATACCCATATTTCGCAACCATGAAGGATGCAGGAGTTTTCGTCGGAGGTAGCAATTCACCCTCTCTGGTTATTATGTTCTTATCCTTGTCGAACCATTTTTTTATTCTACCGAACAAGGATTTTTTCTTCTTTTCCTCCGGTTGGTAATACATTTTAATGTTTACCAGTATTCTCTAGTCTCTTCCGTACAGTTGCGGATCTTTTGTCCAATAACAGCGCGACTCACACCAACACACCAATCCTGGAACGTCTATGTCACACTGTACTCCTTCCAATCCCTGCGCGACTCACACCAACGCACCAATCCTAGCGCGAGCACTGTTCTGATCCACTACCCAATCAGAGCGCGGTCTGTATGACGTCAGCAGTCGCTGCAGTCGCTTCTGCTCCTGTCTCCTGTCACTCGTCTACCCCTCCTTTACAAAGCCTTCTCAGTAGACTTCGTTTCAGATTCTACAAAATCTATTAGTTACAACATATAAACATTTCCATTGTCTGCTTCGCTAACCACAGAATAGTAAAGACAATTCTCACAAGAATCCCGCTTCTTTCTAGAACAGCGCTTACCTCTGCTCCACTACGGAATTAATCACTCTCGTTGACACAGTAGCACATCCCTCTACTCTGCCCTTCTAACATGCATCCATTAACTGTTTCCTCTAGGACTGCTCCAAAGAGTCTTACAATCAACTAAATGCTCATGCATTCACACACTTTCACACCAGAAAATGTAGCACATACACACAGAATCAATCCTGCCTTTCCCGAGAACAGCCAACAGTCTGTCCCGCTACAGAATCATAACACGTGTTAACCAAGCAGCGCTTACCTCTGCCCAGTCCTTCAGACAAGCTCAGAGAGTACCTATTACTCCTCCCGCGATAAGCTTTAACGGCAAACCTTACGGATCCCTGGGACTTAAGACCAGAGTTTCACAGATAACCTTCGCTACCATACGCACTCCTTTTATACTTGTGGGACACCCCCGCGCCGCACGGCCACCAGCTGCTGCGTGTGCCCCATTGCCCGCCCTCTGCCTCGCTGCCTGCCTCGCTGCCGGCTGCCGGCTGACTCTGCTGTTGTTGTTTTGATTTTTGCTTTGTTTTGACCGTCATTTGTGCCTGTATATTTTATTTTCTGTGACCGTGTTAACGTTTTTTTCCTTTCTGTTTGCCCGCCTATCTCGCCGCCCTCCGTCTTCCCTCCCCGCTCCCCGCTTCCCGCCACCACCGCTGACCCCGCCCCTTTTTTCCTTCTGTTCCCTCCCCGCTCCCGCCTCCCAGCTGCTCCGCCCACCCGCGCACTTGGCCTTATATGGCGACCGTGCGACGCGGGTGAGTGTGACCCACTTGTGGGACACCCCCGCGCCGCACGGCCACCAGCTGCTGCGTGTGCCCCATTGCCCGCCCTCTGCCTCGCTGCCTGCCTCGCTGCCGGCTGCCGGCTGACTCTGCTGTTGTTGTTTTGATTTTTGCTTTGTTTTGACCGTCATTTGTGCCTGTATATTTTATTTTCTGTGACCGTGTTAACGTTTTTTTTCCTTTCTGTTTGCCCGCCTATCTCGCCGCCCTCCGTCTTCCCTCCCTGCTCCCCGCTTCCCGCCACCACCGCTGACCCCGCCCCTTTTTTCCTTCTGTTCCCTCCCCGCTCCCGCCTCCCAGCTGCTCCGCCCACCCGCGCACTTGGCCTTATATGGCGACCGTGCGACGCAGGTGAGTGTGACCCACTTGTGGGACACCCCCGCGCTGCACGGCCACCAGCTGCTGCGTGTGCCCCATTGCCCGCCCTCTGCCTCGCTGCCTGCCTCGCTGCCGGCTGCCGGCTGACTCTGCTGTTGTTGTTTTGATTTTTGCTTTGTTTTGACCGTCATTTGTGCCTGTATATTTTATTTTCTGTGACCGTGTTAACGTTTTTTTTCCTTTCTGTTTGCCCGCCTATCTCGCCGCCCTCCGTCTTCCCTCCCCGCTCCCTGCTTCCCGCCACCACCGCTGACCCCGCCCCTTTTTTCCTTCTGTTCCCTCCCCGCTCCCGCCTCCCAGCTGCTCCGCCCACCCGCGCACTTGGCCTTATATGGCGACCGTGCGACGCAGGTGAGTGTGACCCACTTGTGGGACACCCCCGCGCCGCACGGCCACCAGCTGCTGCGTGTGCCCCATTGCCCGCCCTCTGCCTCGCTGCCTGCCTCGCTGCCGGCTGCCGGCTGACTCTGCTGTTGTTGTTTTGATTTTTGCTTTGTTTTGACCGTCATTTGTGCCTGTATATTTTATTTTCTGTGACCGTGTTAACGTTTTTTTTTCCTTTCTGTTTGCCCGCCTATCTCGCCGCCCTCCGTCTTCCCTCCCCGCTCCCCGCTTCCCGCCACCACCGCTGACCCCGCCCCTTTTTTCCTTCTGTTCCCTCCCCGCTCCCGCCTCCCAGCTGCTCCGCCCACCCGCGCACTTCGCCTTATATGGCGACCGTGCGAACGCGCAGCGGTCACGCGCAGCGGTCACGCGCAGCGGTCACGCGCAGCGCGCGCCGATTGTGCGCCGAAGGCGCGCCAAAGGTAAGCCCGTCTGCGCCCGTCCGCGCCTGGACCGCGCCCAGTGCCAGGACCCCTGGACCACGAGGACCCCGGCCGACCCGCCGGACGTACTCCGCCGCCACCCTCATCGCTCTCAACACCGGCCGACTCCCAGAATGCCACCAAGCCACACCACGACGCACCCACGGACCTTTCAGCTGCCACGCCTGCAAATTCACCTGCATCCGGACCAGCCTCGCACCAGCACCCGCCAAGTCGAACACCAGCAGCACCCACCTCAAGTGCATCCTGCTCAACACCCGCTCCGTCCACAGACACGCCATCGAACTCTGGAACCTCCTAGACGCCACAGCCCCTGACGTTGCCTTCCTCACAGAGACCTGGATGAATGCCTCTTCAGCTCCCGACATCGCCATCGCCATCCCAGAGGGCTCCAAGATCGTCCGGAGGGACCGCAACGCCAACCAGATGGGAGGAGGCATCGCCATCATCCACAGGAACACCATCCGTCTCACGACCAGCACCGACAACACCCTGACCACCGCCGAACACCTGCATTTCCAGATCCACACTGACCCGAACACCACCCTCAGAGGCACCCTGATCTACCGACCCCCGGGACCACGCACACAATTCAGCGACGACATCGCCGACTTCGTCAGCCCGCACGCCCTCCCCTCCGCCGACTACATCCTCCTGGGGGACCTCAACTTCCACCTGGAGAACAACAACGACCGCAACACCAGCACCCTGCTCGACAACCTCGCCAATCTTGGACTCAAGCAGCTGGTGTCCACCCCCACCCACCTCGCCGGACACACACTCGACACAGTCTTCTCGTCCAGCACAGACATCGACTTCAGCCACGCCACAGAGCTTCAATGGACGGACCACAGCTGCGTCCGCTTCACCTTCAAGAGAACGACGACCCACCACCACCAGCAACAGGTTGCCCGAAGGAGCTGGAACAAGATCACTGCCGACCAGCTCGCCACCTCCCTGAGCCAGCACCCTCCTGCCAGCTCAGCGAACCCCAGCCAGGCCGCCGACAACCTCACGAAGTGGATCAGCAACTGCGCGGACGAACTCGCCCCGCTGAGGACCCCGCCCAGCAGACCCGGCAGCAAGAAAGCCCCGTGGTTCACCGACGAACTCAAGAGCTCCAAGAAGAACTGCCGAGCCCTCGAGAAAGTCTGGAGAAGGGATCCTACACCGGACAACAGGACCACCCTCAAGCTGGCCACCCGGAAGCACCACCAGCTGATCCGCGCCGCCAAGAAAACTGCATTCAAGGACCGGCTGGACAACAACGCACACAACTGCAAGGAACTCTTCAACATCGTGAAAGAGCTATCCAACCCCAGCGCAGGAAACAACGACATCACCCCATCGCAAGACCTCTGCAACTCCCTCGCTTCATACTTCCACAACAAGATCGCGGACATACACAACAGCTTCAACAACCAACCAACGCACACCAAGACCGTACAACCACCCCCCACCACCACCCTCCACGCCTGGACCCCGATCAGCACCGAAGACACCATCCGCACGATGAACTCCATCCACTCCGGATCACCGACCGATCCCTGCCCTCACCACGTCTTCAACAAGGCTGACGCTGTCATCGCACCCCACCTGCGAGACATCATCAACACATCCTTCGACACCGCCACCTTCCCTGAGAGCTGGAAGCACGCCGAACTCAGCGCTCTACTCAAGAAACCCACAGCGGACCCCACCGAACTCAAGAATTACCGCCCCATCTCGCTCCTCCCGTTTCCTGCCAAAGTCATCGAGAAGACCGTCAACAAGCAGATGGCCGCCTTCCTCGAGACGAATGGATCCCTCGACCCCTCACAGTCCGGCTTCCGAGCCAATCACAGCACCGAGACCGCCCTCATCGCCGCCACCGATGACATCCGAGCCCTGATGGACAACGGAGAAACAGCGGCCCTCATCCTCCTAGACCTCTCTGCGGCATTCGACACTGTCTGCCACCGCACCCTAGTACAGCGCCTCAGCAACGTCGGAATCCAGGACAAGGCGCTGGAATGGATCATCTCCTTCCTCGACGGAAGAACACAGAGAGTCCGTCTACCACCGTACAAGTCAGAGGCCACCGAAGTCATCTGCGGCGTCCCTCAAGGATCCTCTCTGAGCCCCACCCTCTTCAACGTCTACATGAGCCCCCTCGCGGCCATCGCACGCAAACACAACCTCAACATAATCTCCTACGCCGACGACACCCAGCTGATCCTCTCCCTGACCAACGACCCCGCCGCCGCCAGAGCCAACCTGCACGAAGGGATGAAAGAGGTAGCCGAGTGGATGACGACCAGCCGCCTGAAACTGAACTCGGACAAGACGGAGGTCCTCATCCTGGGCTCCTCACCCTCCGCCTGGGACGACTCCTGGTGGCCTCCCGCCCTGGGCACCGCACCCAAACCGACAGACCATGCACGCAACCTGGGCTTCATCCTGGACTCCTCCCTCTCCATGACCAGGCAAGTCAACAACGTCTCCTCGGCGTGCTTCAACATCCTACGCATGCTACGGAAGATCTTCTGGTGGATCCCCACCGAGACCAGGAAGACCGTCACCCAGGCCCTCGTCACTAGCCGACTGGACTACGGCAACGCCCTCTACGCCGGTACCACCGCCAAGCTCCAGAAGAGACTCCAGCGGATCCAGAACGCCTCAGCCAGACTCATCCTCGACATCCCACGAACCAGCCACATCTCCGGACATCGGAGAGACCTTCACTGGCTCCCCGTCAACAAAAGAATCACCTTCCGCCTCCTCACCCACGCACACAAAGCCCTACACGACCAAGGCCCGAGCTACCTCAACAGCCGAATCAACTTCTACGCTCCCAAACGCCACCTCCGATCAGCCAACCACGCCCTCGCCGCCGTCCCCCTTATCCGAAGAGCGACTACAGGAGGAAGGTCCTTCTCCTACCTGGCCGCCAACACCTGGAACTCCCTCCCGACCGACCTGCGCCTGACCCAAGACCACCTCTCCTTCAGGAAGAAGCTGAAGACCTGGCTGTTCGAGCAGTAGCGGCACCCCCCCACCCCCAGCGCCTTGAGACCCTACGGGTATGTAGTGCGCTCTATAAATGTCATTGATTGATTGATTGATTATACCGAAATAACTCAAGTAGTAACACACGACGATGTCACTGTTTCCGAACCCAGACAATGTAACGCGCAACTTCAATTGTCACACGTTTTTCCTGCATACATACAGGTAATTCCAACAATCCCGTTTTTCCCGAGAGCAGCACACTCTTCCCTCTGCCCTACTACGGAACTGTCACCAGCTCCCAAGTTCCAGAAGCACTACATAAAAGTCAACACGACGACTTCAACATATAGTATTAGTACATATACCAACATCAATCAATAAATCAATGAATCAAAAAATCAAAAGCCAATGTACAAGCAATCTAATCTGATCAAGACAATAATCAAACCATCATACTGCTACCAGGAAACTGCTGCAGATCAGCGCATACAAAATCTCCCTGCTTCCACGGACAGAGTAAACCTACAGTCACACACACATACATACATCATACGCTAGGGCCCATCATACCAAATTCACACTATTACTCTATCCACACTGAATATAGGAGAACCAATCTACATCTACAATGAGGTCAATGCGACCTGAATGATATTGCCTTGAGTCATGATTTTAAACACAGGAAATACATCTGAAACTCAATAATTGACAATGAATAATCACCCGACACTGAAATTTCAAACAATGCTTGTTTATCTAGAATAATTCAAATGAAAAGTCAATCATTAGTAGAATTGTCATTCTCATAGTTACCTATTCTAGCTAAAAGGGTCAGGACAGGTCTCTCGGTAAAGTCTCTCGAGCTGCCGTCCTCAGCATGGATAACATCCAAACGCGATGATCACCAGGAAAGAATGAATAAACGAACGAACATGGACCCTCTCTAGTCTAACATATTTATAGGTTATGTTGCAAACAAAAGTAACAAACAAAAATTAAATATCCATTGAGCCGCTAAACGGAGCGAGCAGGAAAGGAAGTCTCTCGGTTACATTTAGAAAACCTCCGCTCAGGGAAAATCACAAAAATAAAAAGACGGAAGAAGGAAACTCGAGCTTGCAAATGTTACTTTCATAAATGTTCTTCCTTGATATCTTAGCAAAGACACCACAGACTGAACAATGTTCATTGTGCTTTATCCTTGTCGAAGGCCAGCTGGAATCGTTCCCGGAGCTGCTGTCCTCACGGAAGATTTTCTAACCAGGCAAAGGCTGTGGTCAGGTGACTCTCGACCATATTCAGCAGGGCCTTTCATCAAAATTCATTCACTCGAGCGCAGGCTGTAAATGGCAGCCATCTTGTTTTAGGCCAAAACAGACCATCTTAATTAAAAGAGACACAAAACAACGTTACCACAGCATAATGATAAAACAGTGTTAATCCCCACTAATACCCTTATGTGTATGTAATTATCTAGCCTTTGGCAACACAATAAAGCATTAGTACACGTTATTTCAAAAGCGTTTTGTGCTTTAAACAAATAGCACTTTGCGACATTTATTTAATTAAAACTGCACATTATTATTAAGCAACATATATGCATCCCACGTGTATTTTCTCTCATTAATAATGTTGGCTAGTTCGACTTTAACAAGACAAACTATTAATTAGTATTTTCGAATTAATATTTTTAATTATAACACAAAAACAAAACTGGAGGTTAAAACTCGATACATTTTCAACAGAAAACTCTGCTCCAGCACAACCCCGAAACCGGTCCTAGGATGCTTGATTCCAGTCCAGGGAAGACATGCCTTGGCAGTTCGGGCTGGACTGTTCCCATGAGGCACTGGGTCAAGACTGATTTGCATATGGCCATGTCTGAACTGGGTTGGCGTGGTGAGCAAAATAATGATGGATTAAACCCAGATCTGTGACTGGGGGTGAATGTTTTGCCAATGTGCAACATTCCATCCATCATCTTGTGTGTTTTGTTGTTCGCCCTATGTGGGAAGGGAATGCCCAGATGTGGGTCCCGTGCTAACTACGCCACTCGAGTCAAGCTATCCTGGCTGAAGAGGGATGAAACCCTGAAACCGGTCCTAGGATGCTTGATTCCGGTCTAGGGAAGACATGGCTTGGCATTTCGGGCTGGACTGTTCCCATGAGGCACAGGTTCAAGATTGATTTGCATATGGCCATGTCTGAACTGGGGTGGTGTGGTGAGCCAAATACCGATGGATTAAACCCAGATCTGTGACTGGGGGTGAATGTTTAGCCAATGTGCAACATTCCGTCCATCATCTTGTGTGTTTTACTTTCTAAAAACGGCATTTTCAAACACACAATTTAAAAACCATCTCTACTAAAAGATGTGTTATTAAATTCTGAGTTCAGAGAACCTAAACTCTATTCAATGGGAAGATATACTTGTACGATGTTACAAAGCATTTCCCATTCTATCCTATAGGGAAAGATAGCCATTCAATAGTGGAAAACGAAATTTGCAGTATTTCACTATCATTACATGTCACACCACACAGACCAGTACATGTCATACCTTTAATTTACACTGCACCCTGTCCATGGGGGTACCTAGTGCCTACCATAGGTGTGTCTTACCTGTAAGAAAAGGGAAGGTTAGGGCCTGGCAAGTGGGCGCACTTGGCAGGTTAACATGGAAGTTAACAAACTGCGCACAGACACTGCAGTGGCAGGTCTGAGATACCTTTTCATGGCTACTCATGTGGGCGGCACAATCAGTGCTGAGGCCCACTAGTAGCATTTGATTTACAGGCCCTAGCACACTTTAGTCCACTTTACTAGGAACATACCAGCAAATCAAACATGCCAATCAGGGAGAACCAATTGTAATGATGATTTACACAGGGTTTTACAAGGCACTTACCTGCGCTCTATATTGTTTCACCTTGATGATGACCAGTCCCCAGTCCCTCTAAAATCTGGCATTGAGACAACCAAGATTTGTAACTTGTTGTCACTCTGAAAGTCTCTAGAGTGGAAAAGGGTTGGGATGACAAGAGAGACAAGAAAAGACGAAGAATCCAGAGGTCTTTGTTATGTGCAGGGTTTCGACAGGTTGGTTGTTTACTGGAAATAGGGTTGTGGTAATTCTCAGGACTTTCAATGACTCTTGAATCTTCTGCTAGGCTCCTAATATCAGAATGCATAAAACAATAAAATGTGTATCAACCTCTATTCTTTCGCAGTATTTTTCCTAACAATAGCTAGCATTCTAATTTTACCTAATTATTTCTTAAGCTGCGCACAAAATTATTGAATGTCTTACAACCTAGATGCCAGATCAGCACTCTGAAAAATAACAATATAAATATAAATGTTAATCACTCTATTACTGGTTCATTAATTGCTGCAAATCAATACTTTATGAGGAATAATACCCGAGTTTCTTTGTGGATGCATCTAGATTCAAGACAGTGAGTCTTCTTGCTTTAACCAACAGCATTGTCACTAAACAACAAATAACAAGACAAATATTACCTCAACATTTATGCATCAATTATAATCTTTTGTTTGGAATTGCTAACCGTGCTTACTCCTGGAAAGTGGAAGTAGAATCCTTATTACTCAAAAGTTCAACAAAAACGGCTGCCAAGTTGTAGAAATAAATAAAGCTTTCTGTCTTTGAGTTCGAATGTCAATATACACCAGGAAATGCAGTAATTCTATCCGTAATGCTTGTGAACTTGATTACCCTCAAATTCAACTAATAAGTCACTGGTTTTCAGTTCTTGACTTCTTGTAATTCTGAAAATATGTGTGCTTTGTATTAAAAGATTATTCAAACTCACCGGTGGTTTTAATGTCTTACCTTGTTTTAATGTTGCACTGTCCGTCCTTTTCAGGTGGTGGGGTAGCTGCCGAGGAGCCACAGGAAAAGGAAACCCGACCGGAGACGTCTGACTAGTCCTAGGAGCCAGGTAATCCCCGAGGAGGAATCCGGAGGAGAAGGAGGCCAGTCTGGAAACAGGAGCTGGAGCCAGGTAAGTGTCGGAGCAACGAGGCCAAGCACTCAAGTATGAATGGGAGCGGTTTAAATACCCTCTCATTCACAATCACATGTTCTTTGCATACATGTGTCTGCTGCTTAATGGTTGACGCGTGTGAGAGTATATTCTACCGGGCGTTCCGAATCCAACTCGTCACATGCCAACTGCCATTGAATATTCATGAGGCACATGTCTATTCTTCATTTGACTCCATGCTGTTTGCACAATGAGTCTGGTGGTGCTGTTAACAATGTCCTGAATACTCTTAGCACCTTTGAAATCTGGGCACATTACAATTATTGGTAGAACATACCTTTTGCCCCATAATCATAAGAAATGTTATATACTCAACAATAACTGACCATATTACCAATGAAACATTACAAATATTGGTGAAACATACTCTTGTCACATTAACGTGGGACATGCTGTGTAAGGCAGGCATGAGAGAGCATATTCACAACAGTACCCCCCCCCGCAAAGACCACCTTACAGGTCGTGGACTCTCTGGATGTAAACCATGAAACCGTCTCACCAAACAATCAGCGTGTAGGTTGGAAGCTGGTTCCCATGATTGCTCAGAAGCATCGTAACCCTTCCAATCAAGAAGATAGCACAATTTTCCATGAATTCTTTTTGCATCAAGGACACGTTGAACCTCATATTCTGGGTGATTGTTCACTATAACAGGAGGAGGCGGGGTGTCCTTCCGAGTCAGAGGGTTATATTGTTTCACTAATGATACATGAAAAGTGGGATGTATTGTAAGCTCATCTGGTAATTGTAACTGTATGGTAACTGGGTTGATAACCTATTTCACTGGGAATGGTCCGATAATTCTGGGACCTTCTAATTGAATATTTTGGGTAGACAACCATACTGGATCTCCTACTTTATACACGGGTTCGTGTGACCTATGTTTATCTGCTTGAATTTTGGCCTGTACTTTATGCTTAGCACGACTTAACATAGCTTTTTCCTGTAGAGCATGTAGCTGAGTGAGACGCTTTGTAACTGATGGTAGGAATATCATGGAGAGGAAAGGCAAGGTAGGAAGAGAACAGGGATGGTGACCAGTTAAAAAGTAGAATGGAGAACACCCAAGTGAAGAATGGATACTCTGCTAAAGGGAGGGCTTCCTCACAATTCGAAGTCAGGGTAGATGTCAAACAACGTAAGCTTTGCTCCAAATAATGATTTTTTCAGTTTGTCCATCAGTTTGTGGATGGAAACCGGAACTTAGTGCCACATCAAATTCCTAATTGGGTATATAAAGTTTTCCAAAATTGATCTGATGGCCCGGTCGGAAATTATTTTGCTGGGCAGACCATGCAGCCTTACAACGTGATTTAAAAAAATAGTGCTCAATTCAACAGCAGTAGGTAATTTAGGAAGTGGAATAAAATGACTCATTTTGGATAGTGAGTCTACAATTACAAGAATGGTCATGCATTTATTAGCTTTGGGTAAATCAGTGATAAAGTCTATGCTAATAGTATGTCCGGGTATGGGAGGAATAGGTAAATGTTGTAATAGACCAGCTGGTGCTATATGTTAGGTTTTATTTCATGCACAGGTTGGACATGATTTGACAAATTCTCAGACATCATCCTGGATGTTTTCCCACCATGAGTTTCTTGTGCATAAGTCTAAGGTCTTATGTGTACCAGGGTGACCAGCTAATCCCGAATCATGGTGCCACGCAATGATTTGCTGTCTTAATTCTTTTAGTGGAATAAACAACTTATTATTATGAAATAAATAGTCGTACTTTTTGGAATTTCTGATGTTTTTTGCAACCATTTTTGGGTATCAATGGTTTGAGATGCAGTCTTGATATCTTGAAAGAATGAGTCAACCTGCGTCAGGGCGACTAATTTTCCTTCGGGTATGATACTAGGCGCGATTGCAGATTGACCTCTAGTTTCTTTTTTGTCAATTCTGGGCAACCTGTCGGATAACAGTTGTAGTTTACCAGGACGGTATGCTATTATGAAGTCAAATTCGCTAAAAAATGATAACCACAGCATCTGCCTGGGGGTTAGGGCCTTTACGGATGTAAAAAACTGAAGATTCTTATGGTCTGTAAAGATCGTTATTTTGTGTTTGGCCCCTAGTAAATGGTGTCTCCATTCTGAGAAGACTGCCTTAATAGCAGTACACGCTGAGCTACAGTGTAATTTTGTTCTGCCTGTAGTAATTTTCTGGAGTAGTATGCTATTGGATGGAGATGTCCAGTGTTGGGATCATTTTGTAAAAGATCTCCCCCCCAAGGCGGTCTGAGAAGCATCCGTTTCCACAAAAAAATGGATGATCTGGATCTGGGTGGCACAGGATAAGGGCTGAGGTGAATGCTTGTTTTATTTTTTATAAGCATTCTCTGAATCTTCAGTCCAATTAAAGGTTTTTCTATTTTTAATAAATTAGTTATAGGTGAGACAATTTCAGAAAATTGGGCAATAAACTGTCTATAAAAATGTGTAAAGCCTAGTACTCGTTGAATATCTATTATTGATTTAGGGGATGGCCAATTAAGAATAGTGTAAATGTTTTGGGGATCCATAGTAATTCCTTCTGGGGACAAAAAAAAGCCTAGGAATTCTACAGTGGTGGTGTGAAATATGCACATTTCTTATTTTGCTTATATAGAATGTTCTTGTAATCGTTGAAGGATGGCGCGAACATGTTGAATGTGTTCTTGTTCATTCTTGTAAAAAATTGGTATATTGTATAACTAGATGATGGCACAGACATCCAGAAAGTCATGTAAAACTTAATTAATAAAATATTGGAATGCCGTTGGAGCATTATACAATCCGAACGGCATTACTGTATACTCAGAGTCCAAATTTTGTGCAGAAGTTGGTTTTCCATTTGTCGCCTTCCTTGACGCAAATGAGGTGGTAGACGCCCCACATCCAATTTTGTATAAATGGTAGATCCCTTAACTTGATTTAGCAACACAGGGATTAAAGGCAAGGGGTAACGATTTTTATTCGTAACTTTGTTCACTGCTCAATAGTCAATACATGCGCGCAGATCTCCAGAGTATTTTGCCACAAAGAAGAGTGGAGAGGAGACAGGTGATATTGAATGCCTAATAAAGCCTAAGTGCAACAATTCATTTAGATATTGTTTTAAGTATTGCGTCTCCGGATCAGTAAGGGAATATACCCTACTACAAGGCAAGACTGCCCCTGGCACTAGATCTATTCTGCAATCATACACCCTATGGGGTGGTAACTGCGTGGCTTGTACTGGGTCGAATACTGCAGAGAAGTCTTGATACTGTTCTGGTAGTTTAGTAATTTGTTCATGTGTGGAAGCACAATACAAAGGATGAATAGGATCTTGTGTTCCCTTATAACAATTCGTTCTGCCGAACGCAGAATCCAAAGTAACTGTTCTTTGAACCCGATCAATCTTTGGATTGTGCAGTTCTAACCAAGGAATTCCTAGGATTACTCCAAAAGTAGGAGTATCAATAAGATCAAACATGGTTTGCTCAGTGTGACCATTTTCACTAACAAGTATCAAATGTGGAGTATGAAAAGGAATCAGGCCGGATGACAAAGCGAGCCATCAACTGCCCTTACAGGCTCCGGTTCTTCTTTTGGAATGTGAGCAATACCAAACTTTTTTGCCAAGGCTAAATCAAAAAAGTTACCCGTAGCGCCTGAATCAATCAATACAGATAAACTATATCTTTGTTCGTCAGAGATTATTAAAGGAATTCGTAGGGTAATGTGGCGAGGAACACGATTGATAGTGTTAATGGCATACTGAGAGCTCTTGATGTCAGTAATTCCCGAAGGAGCGATCTCTTCATCCTTTAAGACATTTAGTTTTCCGACTCAGTAGAATGTGAAGATATACTAGCTATTGCTTTTTTCTTTTTGGGTTTAATGGGACAATGTCGAGCGAAGTGACCGGCTTTACCACAATAAAGACAAGGATTTCCTTTTCGTCGTCTATCTTTTTCTTCAACTGTCAATGGGCCTTTAAGTCCTCCTATTTGCATTGGTTCTGATTTATCTTCATTATCTTTTTTCTCTGACTTAATGGAAATAAGTCTTGTATCAAATCTGGATTTGTCACACTTCCTTTCTCCAAGTCTGAGGTCCAGTTTCACAACCAAATCCAAGAATTCAGAGTAGTCATCAGGTAATTCAACAATATGAGCTAAAGAATCTTTCAGGTCGTCTCTCAAACCTCTGTAAAAAAGAGAAATGCGCTTCTCTTCTGGCCAATGCATTTCGGACAAAAGATGGTTAAAGGTGGTCATGTAAGTTAAAAGGTCCTTGGAACCCTGTCGTAAATTTAGGAGTTCATTATCACTAGCTTGAATGAATGTGTGAGGTGCAAAGAGATGAGACATGGCATTTTTAAAACGAGTGTAATTATGTAGAAGAGGGTCGTCATTTTCTATTATGGGAATTGACCAATTAGAGACTACTCCTAGGTATGAAATAATAAAGGCAATTTTTTCAGTATCAGAAGGGAAGACCTGTGGTTTGCATAAAAAATGCGACTGACAATGACTCACGAAAGACGCAAACTATCACCTAAAAAGCGTTCAGGGTTAGCTAGAGGGGCTTGACTTGGAGTAACCATTGTTACCTGTAAATTTTGATCAGTACGTTGAGGACTAGGACTAAAAGCTGCAAAAGGACTTTGACCAAATTTTGGTGGAGCTATTATAGAATGAGGGTCTGAATCTTTGGGTTCTATCCAATACGTGAATTCCGACCTATTTTTTAATAACTCCTCTCTTAATGCATGATTCTCCTGCTTGATTTGCTGCATTTCAACCTATAGGTCCTTAATGATGTCTGTTAACTGCGATGTCTGATCAGAGACATCCATGCTTAGGCCGCTTCAAGGTGAAACAAGTGTGGGCATGGCCTTCTTTTTCAAGGCACTCACCTGTGCTCCAGATTGTTTCACCTTGATGATGACAAGTCCCCAGTCCCTCTAAAAACTGGCAGTGCGAAGACCAAGATTTATAACAGCGGTGGCAAAGTTCCCAAATCATCTAAGCCAGCAAAACGAAATCCAGCACAGCACAAAAATACAGGAGGTAGAGGCAAAAAGTCAGGGTTAAACACACCAAAGATGCCAAGTCTAACAAATGCCATTTTCATAAGTCCTTGAATGGTAGTTTATTTAATTCCTAGTAATATATGTGCATTTATAACCTATTGAAATGTTACCCTATGTGCGTAGCCATCTACAATTGGGAAACTGCAATGGGCAATTTCTCCATCACCAGGGCATACAAAACATCTTTTATAAGGTTGTGAAGTGCGGGACTGTATTGCCTCAATCCCTCTTTCAACAGTTGTTTCATCTTTTATAAGGCCCCTGCTCAAGGGTGAGGGCAGTTGCAGGTGTCCTCACTCCTAGGAGACCCAGGGGAGTCCTGAATATCCAGATATAGTATAGATTGTTACTCCACAGTGCTCCTAGCACCAACATCAATATTAGGAGGCAGTTTACTATAGTGAGGACAGTAAAATGTGCTATTTCTGTATCCCTAGGGCATATAAAGCATTTTTTATAAGGGCACTATATATAATGACATGACCCCACCACCCATGGAGCACATATGGGAGACCCTGGGGGTACCTAACATGCCAAAATATGAAGCTTATCACTGTCTAAATGTTACAACCAAATTTGAGTTTGGGCAAAATTTACAAATAATAGCAGTGCTGCAACACAGGGCTGCTTTTAAAATGACCTCAGGCTCTCAGCAGTGCACACATGCAAGTTCAGAAAGGGCTGCTGGCCACTAAACGGCCCTGCCCTATTATATTCCAGGGGCTTATTGGTAGTTTTAATCCTACTGCCCTATTATCTATTAGGGACTCATAGGGTAGGACATGCAAATTATAAGTGTACCCTAATATATGATGTACCATCATGTATGTGTGTGTTTTCACTGTTTTATTAACATAGCATTGTTCCAAGAAAAGGGATGGCTAGGGCCTTGCAGGTGGACGCACTTACCAGGTCAGATTCAAGGGACAGTCAGAGTCAGTTACCACCAGTAACAGACAGCATAAAATGTGGGTGCCGAGGGCACACTGGAGTACTTCACAACACTCCCACACATAACTCCACACCTACGAGTGATCCACTGGTCTCAATACACAAACAAGTTCATTTCAAACTTTTCACACACATAATCAAGGCACTACTCAACTTAGGCCCCACCAGTCTGAAGAGTCGCATCCCCTCTCACCAACCACTCAAACACCTCTGCTCCGCAGGACTTCTACCCACAAACATCCCATGACTACACAGACCCATATCAGAAGAACTGGCATTCTCTTACATCCCTGCTAAAACATGGAATGGCCTCCTACTCCAAATAACTACCTCCTCTTCTTGAATTCTGCAAGAAGTTGAGGCCCTGGCTTTTCAATTAACCAACCTACTTTATATATGATGTGAGAAACTGTGTTGTTGCTTGAGGAGAGTGTGTGTCCTTCTCAAGCAACAGCAACAATCCTTGTAAGAGTGAATCTCCAAAAGCCACTAAATTAACTTGTGCTTAACCCTCTGGTAGCTTGGCACAAAATCAGTTAAACATAACTGAGAGGCAGTTTGCAAAGTATTATGCAGAACTTAAACAGTGATAAAGTGAAAACCCAACAGAAGAAAATACACCTACCAATATTGAAAAATAGAGTAAAATTCTTGCATTTTGGAACACATTGCTACTAATAGATAACTAAAGCATGGTGTTGCAGCACACAAAACCAGAGCAGGAGTTCCTCATTCCTTTACATCGAACGCAAAACATGGAACTAATTCCGACAACACACCAGAGACTCATTCTTTCTTTTGGAGTTCCACAAGAAGCTGAAGACCTGGCTCTTTGAATAACTCTACAGGACCACACGCCCACACACCTGTTCAAGCTCTTGTAAACCCTCTCAGATGATTAGTGTGCTATACAAACCAACATAACAACATAACATATCATAGCATAACAGTTGCTCTTATAATATATTTTCTTAAATTTTGCTGATTGATTCAACTTGTAAGCTGAACTAAATTGATAACAAAACTCTTACGGTCTAGACACCATCCTCTGTCATACTTGTGGAGCCGCATTGGTTTCACTGTACTATGTTGGCTCCCTTCTTACACTTTCAGTCTACACTCAGAACTCCATACGACCAATGGGGGATTCCGTTTGATGATTTTATTAAGAGATTGAGATTCAAGAAACCCTGTTCTATCACAGGTGATTTTGAGCTTTACAAATGTAAATTAAATAAGGACACACTTCAGAATTAAAAACAAATTGTGCTTCATTTATGTTTTTCTAAATGCTGATATATTTTGAAATATTTATACAGTTCATTTCAAGGCGTTAAAATGTTGCTGTGTGCTTGAAAAAAATTACATTTTGCAGTCTTTCATTTCACATTCCTTGTACCCCAGCAAGATTAGTAAGATTGTTGCATAGTTCAATTTACAAAATCCTCTCAATTTGCAACCGGAGAAAGAAAAGTAAGCACCAATCTCCATGTTCAAACAAGACATAGCCTGGTATTCAGCCTCTGCTTTTGAATAGCCAGCAAATGTGACGAGCTAAAAATGACATTGTAAGGCATTTTATTTATTCACTCTCCTTCTGAATTTCAGGATGGTTATTTTGGGGCTGCTATAGCATCTTCCCAGCGTCCAATTTCCAATGCCCATGGTAAATTATATTGTACTGTGCAGTGCAAAGGTCTGCGTCAATTAACATTGGGAATTTAATTTGTAAGAAAAAGGCCTGACTCATTAAAAATGTAGTAACTCTTGTCTAGGTAACTCTTGTCTAGGTACATATTTACTACTTCTTGGTTTTGATTAATATTGCCAATTGTTTGACTGGGACTCCGAACCAGGCAAAAAACAGGAATATCAGGTCACTCATCCCTTAGGGTGCTATTTCAGCTCTCTGGATTCATCATTTATAGCTGCCATGAATCCCTGTGTGAATTCTAGGCAGAAAAAAGAAAAATTACATTTATAACTGAAATTAGCTTTGTACATTGGACCCATTGAAGAGCTAATATTTTCCAAAGAACAAACCCAAATATGAGAACTTTTTTGTGCTGAATAGTATTGTAAATTGTACTGATTTTCTTTTTGAAAAAAAAAAGCCCCCTTTGCCGTGGGAGGGGGCATTGAGTACTTTTAAGGGCTTTTTACTGCCAGATCTTTTCCTGCTGATAATGGGCATTGAAAAACTGCGATATGTCCACCAATCTTAGCTAGGTGGGCAGACAAATGGCAGAATCTCCGACAGCCCATTGTCATTGCAGTGGTGTTCCCTCTCCTCCACATTAATACTTAAATGTTGCCCTTAGGCTTTTCAGTTTATGAATTCCCAGCATGTGATATTTGCAGACTGTGGATATGTTATAAACTTTTAAGGATTCTTTAGTTTCGTGCTAGTGAAATGCCAAAGAATTACTATGGGTATAAAAAAGAGGTTCTAATAAAGATCTTCACATTGGAAATACAAATGTATGAGGTTAGTGATTGATTGTGATTTATTATGTCAATATTACCTGTTTTGAGATGGAATGTATCAGTATATGCATCAGAGTTCTTTCCGATCTGAAATGATATATAATTCTGTTTTTTGGGTATGAGATCTGAAGAATCGCCTCCATAAGCAGTGTCACATCATGTGCAGTTCCCCCAATTATAGAACTCAGCTGGGTAGAGCTTTTCTGATTGTATTTTGTATTTGCATTTGTATTTACATTTGTATTTATGCAATTTATAAACCATAAAACACATTCATCAGAAGGTATCACGGCACTAGAGTTTGCTAAGCAAAGAGATCCAACTGCCAATTGGAGCTAGTGTGTCAAAGGGACTTAAAATTAAAATTAATCTGTGCTGGATGAGAAAAGGTAAATAAATGAAAACTTCACTTGACATTGCACAAACTAAAAGGCACTAACTACGGGGTTTACCTCATCGATTTCTCTCCAGTGGAACCATGACTAGAGTTAGTCAGGCTGAGCAAAGGTCTGCCTTACAGACACTCTTTTTGCTTTAAATGCACAGGTGCCTGGCTGTATGAGCTGAAATCTGTTGGGCTGAGGATTTCATATCCTGCTGGTCATGACCTCCTCAGCCCGGCGAAGCACATTGAGGTCCTCCTCCTCATGATGAGGGGGTATGTCACAGATAGACTCAGACCTAAGCGCTTCAGTTTTAAGCTGACCGTCAATCAGTGACACCATCACAGAGTGAGGTAGGTTCAGCAACTCTGAATGACCCATCGCACTTTGTGACGAGAAAGGGACTGCTCCTCCTCTCATTGGTTGAGGTCAGCCAATGAGGGAAGGCTGCAGTCCCAACCCTCCAGAAACGTCGGAGCGCTTCCTCTTGCTCACCGAAGATCACTGCTGCAGCCCGGTAAGTTTTTTCTTTTATGTTTGGTGCATGAATGTGTGTGTGCCGCCCACCTCTGTTTCAATCCCAGTTAGTGTGCCACAAGGTTCAGTCATAAGCTTGCTGCAGAAATCTGATTACACTACAGTTCTCACATCATTACCTACAGCTATTTTCAAAACACAAACGTTTTAACCGATTGTAATTATCTTCCTCAGATACTTTCAATACTGTTAGTGGTTCAGATGATGATCCTATGATGTAAACATTGGGGTCCAAACATTGACTTTTGATAACTCACACTATAATGATAACTTGCCTTTTCAATGAATGTATGGATGAAGGTCTTAGGCCAAATTAATTGCTGTTCACTTAACCTTTCTGGGGCTTATAGCGTTAAAATAACGTTTTATCTCCTGACTTTTTTGTGATGTGAATAGAGCACTTTTCACTGACCTGAACACTGTGGTGTGTATGCACTTTATGCATCCACTTTTTATGAACAATTTCTGAAGACTTATAAAAGTAAAGAAGCGTATTCATGGATAGATTTGTCTTTTTTTGGCTGTCATATTTGTTGTATGTCCAATTTTTTTTTAAGAAAGCATTAATTAGGGCTGCCATCTTTATTATACAATTCGTCATTGCATGAGAAGATGGCTAGCCTTCTCTAAATACATTTTTCTTTATATTGGGAATATCAAAGTATAATGACAAAAGACAGATAGACAAAGTTTTACAAGTCTGAATTCATAAATACATTAAAATGTCTAATGTATAAATACCAGAAAGAAATCATCAACAGTGCAACCTGTGCTTTTATCATCAGATATGGATACAACATTTTCATCTAAGAAAATAAATACACAACAGAGATCTGAAAAAATAACATAAATTCTCATGGAGATGGCTGGGCAGAAAGGGGCCAGCCTTCCCTTGACTGAAAGTCAAATCTCCAATAATTTGTTCCTATTAGGAAGTGTCTTTATATTAGTGAGCTCCAAAGCATAGCTAAATATACATTTCTGCCACCAAGCCTTAGGTTCAGGTGAATTTGTTTGAAGGCAAACACTGGAAATACCCCGACTGGCCACCACAAATGTGAAAAATTAAATACTCCTGAGATTAACCAGCATTTAAGGAGAACGGCTTAACCAAGATCAGTTTAGGAACCCATCAAACATATACATCCATCAGGATATTTTACTTATTGAAAACACTAGACCAGATTGAGAAAAGTGAGGGGCAGGTGTCAAAGACATGCTTAGTGTCTGCATCTGCAAAAATAACAATTGATGGACAGAATGCAGAACAATGTCATACATTCACCCCAGTACAGAGATCTGGGCCTAAATCCATCGTTTTTTTGCTCACCATGCCATTCCAGTTTGAACCCAGCCATATGCAAATCAGTCTTGACCCTGTGCCCCATGGGAACAGTCCAGCCCGAACTGCCAAGCCAGGTCCTCCCTGGACTGGAACCAAGCATCCTAGGACCGGTTTCAGGCTTTCAGCCCTCATCAGCCAGGATAGCTTGATTCCAGTGGCATGGAGAGCAAGGGACTCACGTCTGAGCATACCCTTCCCACTCGGGGTGACAAATGCAAAAATAACAATTGATGGACAGAATGCAGAACAATGTCATACATTCACCCCAGTACAGAGATCTGGGCCTAAATCCATCGTTTTTTTGCTCACCATGCCATTCCAGTTTGAACCCAGCCATATGCAAATCAGTCTTGACCCTGTGCCCCATGGGAACAGTCCAGCCCGAACTGCCAAGCCAGGTCCTCCCTGGACTGGAACCAAGCATCCTAGGACCGGTTTCAGGCTTTCAGCCCTCATCAGCCAGGATAGCTTGATTCCAGTGGCATGGAGAGCAAGGGACTCACGTCTGAGCATACCCTTCCCACTCGGGGTGACAAATGCAAAAATAACAATTGATGGACAGAATGCAGAACAATGTCATACATTCACCCCAGTACAGAGATCTGGGCCTAAATCCATCGTTTTTTTGCTCACCATGCCATTCCAGTTTGAACCCAGCCATATGCAAATCAGTCTTGACCCTGTGCCCCATGGGAACAGTCCAGCCCGAACTGCCAAGCCAGGTCCTCCCTGGACTGGAACCAAGCATCCTAGGACCGGTTTCAGGCTTTTAGCCCTCATCAGCCAGGATAGCTTGATTCCAGTGGCATGGAGAGCAAGGGACTGCATCTGGGCACTCTTATCTGAAAAATATTGGAAGTTGTCTAACATCCTATTTTAAACAATTGATATGTTGTATAGTACATATCATATAACAATTTGAATGGATGGATTCACAGGTGAGATATGCTAAGAGATTGTAAAAGCCAAATAATTAGAATACCTAATATCTTCTTGAGGAGAATGCAGAGTCAGTTTATTTGCCCAATTAAACCTGGAGATTTTGCAATGGATACAAATGTGTGACCAGACATTATTGAAGACAGCAAGTGTCTTCAACCTAGTATATTTAAAATGCATAGTGTTGACAATTCCTTGTGAAAGCATATGAGCAAACTGAGGATGTGCATAATCTGGATAAAGCCTTGCCAGCTGCCAATGCTGTAAACACATTACGGCTTATAGGCACAATGCAAAAGAGGAAATGAAATAGAGTCAAAGTGACAGTAAGCCCATACCACACATATCCCATAGGAGGTGTAGATAATGAATAGCACACCGTGGCTTTCCATATTGTCAGATAAAATGTTTCCAGCAGGCTTCCAACTTTGAAAAAATACTTTGGTAAGGATAATGTAGTAGCACAAAACAAATATAAAAAAGCGTGGTAAAATGACCATTTTGATTAAATTACATCTGCCAATAAACCCCAAGTGCAGACGGTCACATTGCCTAAGAACTGCTGAGGATTCTTCCTACAAAGTTTCATAGTTAAGAGCCACCATATCACTACTAACAAAGGTTATCTGAACCCCTAAATAATTGGTTGCTTTTACATAATGAGAATCTGGGGGTTCCGATGTGAGACTTGAAATGACCTGAGTTTTATCTGAATTAGTTTTATATCCAGAAACCATACCACATTTATTGGCAATGTTTTTGATGTTCGGGAGGGCTTTAAAAGGGAAGGAGGTCAGAATGGCTATTTCTTCCACATAGGCTAAGACCAAGGGACAAATCTTGCTGAGCCACAATGAAGGGATACACTCGGCAGCTTTAAGCTTTTGAATGTAAGAGTCTAAATATAGAGATAATAACAGGGGAGACAAAGGGCATCCTTTTCTAGTGCCCCGTTGAATGTTGACCTTGTCTGAGACATGGTCTATTGAAACATTTCCAGCTGTCAGTGAGCAGTACAGCGATTTAATAGCAGATACAACACCTTTACCCAGGCCCATCTATTCCTGAATGGCCCATAAAAAATTCCAAGAAACCCATTTAAAGGCTTTTTCTACCTCCAGCAGTATCAGCTTTGTAGGTTTGCGTAGCGCCTCCGCTACCTTGAAAGCGGAGATAATGTGATTAACATGCACCAAGGTATCCTGACCGTAAATTAACATAACCCACCAGAGAAGAAATGATGACTTACAGGCATTTAGCCAGAACGTCCGTATATAACTTAGCGTCAGTCTTCTCCAATGAGATGGGTTGATAAAGGGGGATTTTTCCCATGTTGAGAAGCTCGGCAATACACTTCTCCCCCCTGGGGTCCTGGAACTGACACAGAAAAAGGAGTTTGCAAACTCAGCAAAATGCCGGACAACTATATCCCAGAAGGTCTTTCAGAATTCGATCGAAATAGAGTCTGGGCCTGATGTTTTGCCTAACATCGGTAGGGATAGGGCTTTACTGATTTCAGCAATCATTATAGGAGCTGTCAAAGCAGTCTGCTGAGTGTCAGTTTAAGTTGGTAGGTTCCTCCCTGCTACTTACTCCATTATTCCTGCCAATGAAATGTGTGCATCTTCCTTGTATGCGGATGAATAATACTTCTGAAAAAGGCCAGACCTACATCAGTGACAAAGACCACATGACCAGCAGATGTCCTAATGCTACGTTTAACATTTTTAGACTGCTGGTGGCAAAGCTGAAAGGCAAGAACATGTCCCATTCCTTCACTATTCTAGAAACAAGATGCTTGGCCATTCCACCATTTTTAAGCCTTATCCCATATCTGCTGCTAAATCAGCCTCCAGGTCACAGTTAGTTGTTAACAAATACAGTCAGTGTAATATAAAGAGAAGCTAGTCAAACAGTACGAGTTCTGTCTTTCAAATACTGGTGTTCAGTACGTATTTGAAGCTCCAACTGTCTTGGCTTATGATCTCTGAGAATAGAGAAACTGACTGTTTGTCCTCTAATCCTAGCTTTCAATGTTTCCTAAAAAATAATTGTTGGGATTGTCTCCGTATTAAAGACAAAACGTTTTTTAAAGGTTGAGGCCATAACCTTGATATAAAATGGATCCCGTAGTAATTTGCAATCATAGGTCCAGCATGTGGGAGTGGCCCCATTCATAATGTTGTAATGACTAATGAACAGGGAGAGAATACTATGATCAGAAAGGATCCATGCGTGTTTCTTGATCCTAAAGATTGAGATGATACTATGTCTTACTAATGGCATATCAATTCATGACATCATATCATGCGAGGTTGAAAAAAAGATAAAGCCGGCAATCCCACTGTACATTTTGAAGAGCATGAAATTCCCAGGCCTGGCTAAGGGGGGCCCACGAGTGCCACATCTGTCTTATCACCACCTTACTCCGCGAAGTAAAATCTAAAGATGGTTTTGTTAGTTCTGTCATCCTTACTGTGGTCTTCCACTTAACCTTTTGACTTTTACCTCCACATTTTGCTGATTCTTTTTTTGGCCTTAGGACTCTGAGCACTTTGCCACTGTTTACCAGTGCTAAAGTGCATGTGCGTCTCCCCTAAATATGATGAAATTAGTGTGTACCTGATTGACATATTTGTTGTTCTGGTAATTCCCTTGGACGGTGGTGTAAAATATACCTGGGCCTGTACTTCAATGCTGCTAGTGGGCTGCGGCACTGATTGTGCCACCTACTGAGGTAGCCTTTCAAACCTGTTGCAGGCCGGCCATTGCAGTGCCTGTGTGTGCAGTTTACTAGAGGAACCTCAAGTAACCTTTTAGCACTATTGACTTCCAAGCACCATTTTTACATTTATTCTTTAAAAATGTATACCTTGACTTCTACTGATTGGATATTTGTTATTTTGGTCTTGTTTCCTCACATAAATAGTTATTTTTTTTCTAAACCATCGTGGAGTCTTTTTGTGGTGTATTCATTAGTGTTGCTGTGTGCGTGTGTTGCACAAATACTTTACACATTGTCTCTTTAGATAAACCTAACTGCTCTGTGCCAGTCTACCAAAGGGCGAGCACATGATATATTTTAGTGAGTATCTAGCTTAACCTGACTAGAGTGGTGGTTCCTGCATGGCCTGAGTACATACCTCAGCCAACCAGGAATCCCATTTCAGCATATTGGATCAGTGGTGAATATAGGACTTGTGTTTGTGCAATACCATAGTAACTCATTGTTCACTTTAATCCTATAGTTAGAGCAATTCAAGCCTTTTTCAATTATCCCTGTTTTTTCAGTCTTTTTTCCAAGTTCCAGTGTCTCTTCAATGTCTGTGATCCTGTTTGGCAATATGGCATTTGAGCTGGCCAATCTTGAGACATATACAGTGGGCCAACTCCAGGTATTCAGACAGGAGAAAGGGGTGTTACATAAGGGAAGTGCTAAGAAGGGGGAGCTTCTGAAAGCATAGAGTCCATGGGCAGCAGTCCAGCCAGAGTAGCGGATGATGAATCTGTGTCTGAGAAAGGATGTGAGCAGGACCTGACAGAGGGTCTTGCCATGCAGCTTACCGAGAGGGGGGCAACTTTGCCAGGCCTGGCAGTCCATTCTAGACCAGGCAGCAGTATGTCTTCAAAGAGACTGTCCTCTGTGAGGCTGACGGATTGGAGGGAGGAGAGAAAACTCAAACTAGAGCTTGCCAAAATAGATGGAGAGCAAGCCCTCACTAAATTGGAGAAAAAACAAGCTCTAGATGATAAGAGGCTGGACATGGAGAAAAAGAAGATGGCAAAAAACAAAGAGGGGGAGTGAAGACGTAGAGAAAAGTAAGCATAAGAGGTGGATACGTCCTCCTCCAGTATTCATGAAAGAAACACAGGGATCCACACAGAAATTGAAAAATGTGTGAAAAAAGTGTCCTTCCAGAAGTTGTCACTCCTATACTCTGGGGGAGCACACAGCTTTGTTAAAATAACCCTTACCCACCAAAAAGACCCTTGGTGGCATGCTTCATCATCGGGTTCTTCCCATCCCGCTGCGGAACAGGGCGTGATACGACCTACAAAGATGCAGGAGCACTACATAGTAAATACTATGTGTGATGTAGGAATGCGAGTGGAAGGGTCAAATGCGACTTAATGAAGTGGTGAAATTGGTAAAAGATACCTGTCTATGTGGAAAAATAAAATTTAATGTTCCTGCCAGCTGGTATCATTAAAAATTGGGGAACAAGTGGAGGTACTATGCTCTAATGGGCAGCACTTCCTTCGTCGACATGTTTCGAAACCCTCCCCTGGCTGCTCATCAGGACCTAAACAGATCACTGCAACACTCTCAATGTTGGTGATCAATAGTTAAAATTTAAAATATCTACAAGAAAATCACTTCATTGTGCATATTCCAATCAACAGGCACTTGATACTGTACCATTTTATGTATGACTCTTGTAATAGGTCTGGAAGAACAAAGACAAGGTTAAATATTTAAAAGCAGTTACCCTACACCCTCTGTGGTAGCACTCTGTAAAAAAAAGGTGATATATTTTTCCAATGAGTGATATATTTTTCTGGTAACTTTACATGTGGTACGAGGTGCTGTGCTGTACTGACAGTGTGGACAATACATGACATCACAACAAATAATATAAAACACACACCTTATAGCTAGGAACAGAGGTTTCTGTAAACACAGAAAATACATCAATGGTTAGGTGCATTAATCATGAAACACCATCTGCTGTCTGGCATTTCTACGTACATCTTTTGTACCCATCTAGTGCCCCATGAGCCTGTTTAACTGGAGGGGAGGAGCACCTGTAGTCAAACACTGTTGAGGAAGAATACAATACTGCGTTAAACTAGTGTTTGATTATCTAGTGGTTTCCTGGAGAATTCGCTCGTTTTCTCTCGGGGCGTGCGACTATGCCATACTTACATCATCAAGGTCACTCTCTGGCCTGGATACTACCTCACCGCGGCTCTGGGGAACAATGAGTCAGCGTGAGGAGGTCTGTTTTAAACCCAATAAATTCCGCTTTAGCTCAGGGAATCTCTTAATTAGTCAAAATACTAGCGCGTTAAAAAGCAAGATGGCTACCGTCAAAAGGAACCGTTCTAGGAGAAAGTTGCACCCACTTCCTGTGTACAGTGCGGCCTGTCTGCTAGAAGACTAGCGTGTTAGAAAAACCAAAATGGACCCCATAATTGGAACCGTTATGGAAGAGAATATTTGTCCACTTCCTGCTTTCAGCGAGCACTATCAAAGTGATATTCGTTGCGAGCCATTGTAGTAGGTTAACAAAAATATATTTTGTGGACATAGCATGTAGGGAAACATACTTGTTCCCGCTCATGGGATCGTACTGTGTATCAGTTTGACCACGCCTTGAGTCCATATTTCAATGAAGTTGCACGCAATGGGATTCTACAGATAAATGAATATGTTGGGGAATGTAGATGACAGCCTGTCACCTGTGACTCGTACGACAGAGTCACTTCTATATTTGTAAATGGTTATCTATGAGTATTATTGAGTGAAAACTCAAGTGAAGTGCATGTGAGTGGGAAATTGTAATCTCCATCTCAGATGATCACTCATCAACAGTCTTTATAGGTCCCTTGATTGGTACCGCGTTCCTGAGTACAGTTTATACATGAACGTATAGAGGAATGATCTAGGCCCCACTTGGTCATTGGAGATAGTATGTCTATTTCTCTCAAGTAAATAAGTGCAAAACGGGAGCTGAGTTAGGTATATTTGTGTCTGTAGGGGAGACTAGACATTGGGCCCATTTCTGCGAAAAAGGGGAATTTTTAATCTAGTTGACTCTATGGTATATCATCATTCAGTCCTGTAAGGTGTTTCCCTAAGCGGATCACCCACTGTTGTTCTTTCTTAGAAAGGCCATTTTCATTGTTCAATTGTTCAATAACAGTCCAATGTAAATCCTCCATTGTATGTTGAGATTCCAGGTAGTGGGCGGCCATGTTTGTAGTGCTTTTCTTACAGCGTACATTGCTTCTGTGTTCCACTATGCGGGTTTTGACTGGTTGTGTTGTCATCCCAATGTATTCCATTGTACAAGGGCACATGATGATGTATACTACGTTCTTACTGTTACAATTGGTAAACTGCCGTTGTTCCCACTCTGTGCCATTGCTGAACTTGATGCTCCTCGTTCTTTTAGTTAAGTGACAAGTGCTACAATTGCCCCAAGTGTGATGACCCTTCACCGGAGGTAGCATTATATTGGGTCCATCTGTAGGTGGAATATTGCATGGTCTTGTGTGAACTACCATATCACGCAGACTCCTTCCTCTCCAATGAGAAAGCATAGGTTTTGGGAGGTACAGATTTCCACAGATTAATAGCCACCAATATTTATTCACAATTTTGGTCACTTGGTTAGAGCCTATATTAAAGGTGGTAACACATATTGGTCTTAGCTCAGGGTCCTTTGGTAGTTTTGGTTCCAATTGAGCATCTCTATTATTATTGCGTGCTCTCTTCATGGCTTTTTCCACTATTTTGGATGGATATTTGTTTTTCAGTTTCTCCTGGAGATCTGCTGCTTGCATCTTGAATTCACTGATCTTAGTGCAATTCCTTCGCAAGCGGAGGAATTGTCCATACGGGAGATTTTCCCTTAGATGACGCGGATGAAATCTGTCATATAATAGACAGTTCTTTGAGGTACTTTGGAAATATGTAGTGGTCTTTAAAGTACCCTCTTCAGGGTAGATGTCGAGATCTAGAAGCACCAATTCGGTCTTAGAGATGGTGCTGGTGAACTTGAGGTAATTGTTCTGAAGGTTCAGCCAGGTCGTGAAGGCTTCTGCTGATGCTACATGTCCTTCCCATATGACCAGCACATCATTGGTGTATCGTTCCAATTTTTACTATGGGTGAAGAAAGGATTGTTCCGGTGTAGGATCTTTTTGGTTTCAACATGGTGAACATAGAGACCAGCTATACTGGGGGCAAAAGTGCTCCACATGATGGTCCTGTGCTTTTGAAAGTACAGTGTATCTTCGTATGCAAAGAAATTTCTTGTGATCGCCAAATGACAACATTCCATCACCACGTTTCGTGGTGTTTGGTACTCCCAGTCTGTAGTGAATAGAACATCCTCTATGATGGTGAGGGTCCCTTCATGAGGGAGGCTGGTGTAGAGGCTCTCCACGTCTAACCCCATCAGAAGGTCTTTGGTAGGGTCAAATTCAATTCCATTTAGTAATTAAAGTACTTCAGGGCATATTATCAAGGAGGGCGTTAAAATGATTGCCGGTTTAGCGGCAGAAAACTGCAGCTAAAGCGGCGATAATGGGCTTGATAATATGCTGCAGAGAATTCCAATAGAAGCCCATGTTCACACCAGAACATGGACTTCTATTGGAATTCTCACGGGCATATTATCAAGCCCATTATCGCCGCTTTAGCGGCAGTTTTCTGCCACTAAACCGGCGATAATTTTTACCGCCGTCCTTGATAATATGCCCCTTCTTTGGTCTCCTTTAGATACGTGTCCGTCTTCTGGACCAGTGGATAAAGAAAGGCATCCGCAGATTTGGATAGAGGCTCCTAAACTGAGCCTATGCCGGACACTATTGGGCGGCCCGGTGGTTTCTCCAGGTCTTTATAGATCTTGGGGATGGTATAAAAATAGGGGGTTCTTGGTGATTTACTTAAAAGGAATTCCCCTTCTTTTTTGGAGATCCAATTGTGTGAAAGTGCTTTCTCTACCATCGAGGCAATTTGGATCCTGATTGGTTTGGTGGGGTCTTGCTGTAATATCTCATAGTTCCTCCGATCTTCTAGCAGACATCCACATTCGTTGTCATATGCTTGTGAGGTTTGGATTACAATAGCCCCACCCTTGTCCACTGATTTTATAACTATAACTCGGTTGGTTGATAGTTGTTTTATTGCCTCTTTTTCTTCCTTTGTAGTGGCATGAAAAATGCGATTCGCATTGGGGTCGATGTTTCCTATCTCCTTCATAAAAGCTTTCTCAAAGGTCAGTAACGACTGGAAGTGAAGAATCAGGGGGAGTGAAGGTAGATTTTGTCTTCAGGCCTGTGTCACCTCCATTGCCCCCCAGCAGTTCCTTGTCTTTAAAGAAAACTCGTAATTTGAGTTTCCTTATGAATTCTTTGATTTCTGTACAAAGTTTATGTCCAGATTTTCGGTAGGTACGAAACCTAAACCTTTCTCCAAAATGCTGTTTTGTGCTGGTATTAATACACATTCAGTCAGATTCACTGCTAGGTTATCCATCTGCTGGTTGATTGTGGGTTCAGGGCACCTGTCATGCTCATAGTGGAGACTCCTGTTGTGTCGTCTTCCATCATCGACCAGTGGACATTGCTGCCTCCCTGGGTTCCTGCCTCTCCGTGGTTCAGGGCGTGTTCCTAAAAAAGACGGGGGTGCACAGTAGTTGTAGTCCTGTTGAGGCGTGTTCCAATGTTGGTAGGGTCCTCCCATAGGTGGTGGACCATAGGGGCATGGGGTCTACATCGGTGGCCCTTGTTAGTTGCCACATCCTCTCTGTCCTCTGTAATTTGTTCTCCGGTTTTGGCCACCTCCTCTTTGGTATCTTGGGCCACTGCTGTGGCTTGAGTTCGAACTGTTTGATCCTGTGTCAGATGAGTTGCCATCTGTATTTTGGTCTTGGTTGGATATTGTAGATACATAGTCGTCATGTGTGTAAGGATACTCTTTCTCATGACTCAACCGTACTGTGTCCTTCTTAAGTTTGTTGTACTTGCTCTGTTTGAAAGGTATTTCAAACTCATTCATTTGTTCTGTTTACTCCTCCAAGCGTTTCTTGAAAGCACTTGGAGGTTGATAGCTCTTGAGTCGTACTTCAAGTGACTGGGGGGCATATGTATCAAAAACCGTATTTGCGATTCTCAAATAGCGATTTTTTGAGAATCGCTATTTGAGAATTGCAAAACGGGATGTATTTAAAAATTCACACATATTTTGCGAATTCTTAATATTCCTTAATTGCGATTAGCAAATTGCGAAATCGCAATTAAGGAATACCTTTCCATAGGCCCATAGGAATGAATGGGAAGTCATTCTCTAATTGCAATTCGCAATTTGCTAATCGCAAATTGAGAATAATTTCAAAGGTGCAAGGGTGTCATGATGACACCCTGATGCGCCCCTGAAATGAGCATGTGTGCGCATATGACGCACATACATGCCATAAGGGCATGTATGTGCGCCACATGGCACTTTGAAAAATGCCAAAAAGTGCATTTTTCAAAGAAATCGCAAATTACCACCAACTTGAAGTTGGTGGTAATTTGCGATTTCTTAAGGTGAAATCGCACAACTTGGGTGCTTGTTACATAGCATTTAAGGAATCGCAATTTGCGATTCCTTAAATGCTTATGCAAAATTTAGGAATCGCAAAATTAGCGATTCCTTAATAATGCGATGCGAAAATGGCTCATACATCGCGTTTCGCGATTTTGTATTCGCAAACGCTGTTTTTTAGCGAATCGCAGCGTTTGCGAATACAAAATCGTTTGATACATATGCCCCCAAATCTCGTTTTCAATTCCTGTGCTAACTGGTTGGCTGTTTTTATTTTCAAAATATGCCAATCCCGGGTGCCATGCCACGAGATCGGTGAGCAGTCTTTCTTGAACACTTTGTCGTGTTGGAATATGAATGGTTCATTCAGAACGATGAGGCTCTGTGGAGCCGCATTTTCCATGATGTATTCCGTCATTAATCGGCCATGTAATGCTGTCTTTATCTGTGTTCTCCTGAGCGATGTTAATCTCAGTCACCGTTGTTCGGGCCTGGTTCTGAAGTGTTCAAACCTTCAAAAGGTATTGATCGTAGCTAAAATCCTCTGAGAAATTGAGACCTGTCACTTCTGCCATTGCGTATAGTAAGTCTCTTGGTCCTAGTTATGAATTATCTAGCAAGGTGTGTGTGGCTGTTTTTAAAGTGGTGTTACTGACTGCCTATTCAGTGTCGGTATTCACCCTGATAACAGTCAACCAGAAATTCTGGAATGACTCCCACAGCTGTGCGCTGTTGTTGAGTTGCAAAAAAGCAAAGAGGGGGAGTGAACAGGTAGAGCAAAGTAAGCATTAGAGGTGGATACTTCCTCCTCCAGTAAGCATGAAATAAACACAGGGATCCACCCTTATCAAATTTACAAAAATAGAAATAATGTGTGAAAAAGCGTCCTTCCAGAAGATGGCCCATGAGCTGAGCCTCAGAGAACTGGATATCAGAGCCTTCCAAGTGGAGTCCAGGAACCACAATAATGGTGGCAGCATTCCTGCAGTTTTTGCACGTGGGTTCCAGATTCCACATGCCAAAATATATGGTACAAAACTATTAGTAGGGGTTGACATCGATAAATGGTTGGCAGTCTCTAAAGTGGCCTTGAAAGTGAACAGGGTCACAGAGGATTTCTGGGGAGGGTAGTCTTTGGCGGTGCATACCCATGGTGGCGAAGGACATACTCCTTACACTATAGGTGCAGGAGCAGACCAACGTACACTATCATGAAGACCATTTTAGTCAGTAGGTTTGGGTTAACACCTGAGAAGTGGAGGCAATGGTTCAGGGCCAGTCACAAATTCTCTACACAGACATGGGTGGATTTTCTGAACTATGCTGGTAAGTCACTGAAGGGCTGGTTGACAGGCAGCAAAGGTAATACTTATGAAGGGTTGTACGTATGGTTTTTCAAAGAGCACATCCTTGATATTTGTTTTCAGAGCTGCACCAACAGCACGTTGATAGCAAGCTTATGAATGCAGGAACCTTGCTAAGAAGGCGGACCTGTGGGTCAGCACCAGAGTGTCCAGAAAGGTATCTGGGGGGGACTCCCAAAAGGGTTCCCACCAAAAAAAGGAGGAGGTAGATAAAAAGGCTGAGTTTTCTATAGGCCCCAGAAACAACTCCCTGGGGAAAGGGTCTGGTTCACATTCGCAATCTGGCCACCAGAAGAAGATTTACCCTAGCAAAGTTCAGCAGCCCAAGCCCATCAAATCTTATGAGTGCTGCAAGTATGGACACTACAAGGGGGATCCCAAGGGCCTCATTGGGATCCAGATGGCATTTCACAAGAAGTTGTCAGGTCAGACACATGTGTCATGAGTCCCGAGTAAGTCAAGAGCCCAGACTGCCTGACCTTTATGCCATCTACATGCAGGCTGGTGCTGTTTTTGCGTGAAGCAATGACAGCTAACTCTGGGCGTAAAATCCGCTCCGAATTTTTGGCAACTCTGCATTCCATGTAGAACGCGGAGTTACCGAAAACTTTGCACTCTGCTATGGAGCAGAGTTTTTTTTGTGCTCCCGTGCTCAAAACGCCTTTTCGCACACACGGGAGTGACTTACCAGTATGCCTGCATTCACCGACGAGATTTCCCATCCATTCACGAACACCATGAGATTTGGTAGCCGGCTGCACAGTCCCGCGAGAGTGTGCGATCGCGAACATGTAATTCTGTTGCGCCATCGGACTTCCAGTGGAACTTTAGTGAAGATTGCGACCACGCTGAATTTGCAATCCGGAGAAGAATCTCTCGAGCAGCATCAAAACCTTCTCAAAATGATGATTTGGATTAAATAAAACTCCTCAGATTGACATTTGGTTGTACTTTTTGTGCAATGAGTCCTTTTTCTTTTTTTCGATTTGGAAAGAAGTGCCCCAGAGTCTCCAACTTCCCGTTCCTGTCCAGCATGCACTTCCCAGTGCTTTGCCCATCTCCTGTTAAATTTTTCATTTGGATTTGGAGTTGAAAGGATCACTCTTTGTGCCTACTTCATCATATATCATTGGATTTGAGGACTTTGGGATTTGAGATTTCATTACAAGACCGGAGGCTACATTATGCATAAATCTTTTAATGAAGTCACAAGCAACCACACTACATCATAAAGCAAAACAGTTCTAGAATAGAACAGACAGATAGTATGAAGGGCATGAGCACCAAACAGACTGCCTTTTTTAAATGTGGATCTCAAGCAGATAAGTTCCTTTTCTATTATCTCTTGTTCTCTACTAAATGTAATCTTAATTATTGATTATCCTAAACTTAGGTTATGTGATTATTGAGAGGTCTTTTGTCCTCATTCCTCCCCCCTCCTCCCCTTGATTTCCAATTTATGGTTATAAATCCCTCCCGCCCTTCGCCTTACCGGAGTTTGCCTCCAATCTACCTTGGGCGGGTCCGTACTTCTTAACGTGGGGGGTCCGCTTTGATTAGACTTGTTTTTTTGCCAACTTAAACTCAATTCACAGACTTGGCTTGGATCACGCACCCCAAAACTAATCGCCTTCACGTGCATCCTCAACATTAAATAAATTGATGCCAAACCTTTGCGTCTTTCACCAATTTTGTTTTTGAGCTCCCTCTGAAGCCCTTTCCGTGTTCCTTTGATGAACGCCCGTCAGCAACGGTGGCACTACGCCCACATGTTGCCAATCTCTCTCATCTAATCTCTCGGCAGCAGCTGATTCTCGAGCACTGTTCTCGAGCGCGTCTTGTCAGTTACCAGCTGCTGCTGGAGACTGTGCCCCATACGAGTCTGTTCAATTCTATGTTTATTTCTCTGCGCCATACGCTTCAGTCTTTTAATCTTGCCTTTTTCTTCTTAATTTCAAACTAATCTGCCAACATAATGTCCGACTCTGACTCAGATGTTGCTGCATCTGGCTCCCCTAATTTCAATAGTGAATCCTTTAAGAATTTTATTAAAAAAGAGATGAGGTCTTGCATGTTAGATACATTTAAGGAGGTTATGTCATCAAAAAGACCCCTCCCCTTTCAGGACGAAGTCCATGAAGCCCCCATTACAGATAATGTAACACCTATTAACCAGGGGAAAAGAGTTAAAAAAACTAAAAACGCTGAGCCACATTTCAAGAGCACTATGGGAGGTCCTAGCACCTCAACTGACTTGGGAGGTCTTAGCACCTCAAACATTGTGGGAGGTCATCGCACCTCGAATTCTACAGGTGTCCTTAGCGGCACAAATCACTCAGGTGTCCATCGCCGCACGACCTACATGGGTGTCCCTAGCGGCACAAATTATCGGAGTGCTCATACCATACCTGATGCTGATTCTGAAGATGAGGATAGGTTCCCTAATACTTATGATGAACTTGTCCTTGACTTGGACCATGAGGACCTTGATTTCAATAGCCAAATTAATGATGATTCACCATCCTCATCTAAGAATGATGTAGCGCGGCTGCTTGTGACTGCATTAAAAGATTTATGCATAATGTTAGCCTCCGAGTCTTTAATGAAATCCAGATTCTCTGATCATGTTAATAGGAAAATCGCAATTTCAAAAGTAAGTTGAAAAATTGGTGTTGTGTGTTTGATTGGGGCATTGCACCTACATTTTGTTTGTACTTTTCATCGCTTTTTTAAATGTATTGTGGTGGATGGCCTGTAGTTTCAGTAGGGGCCTAGCTGTTTCTTTGTATGTAATGTTCTCCTAGTTTTCTTTTATAAAGGAAACATGTTGCAAAGTTCACTATATTTTCTCCAACTTTTGGAAACAATTTGCAATATTTAATTAATTCACTAGTCCAGTAGCCTGCCAATAGACCTTCCAGCCAGTAGGCCCAGAGCTACTCATGGGTGCATGAAACAACTGTTTCAGTGATGCCTGTTGAATTTAAAAATCATTTAAAGCATGGATGGCATTGGATTGAAATGCAAAATGTGTTTTTATTGGGTTTTTCACTTTTTTATGTGTGTTAAATAAATTCCTTTGTTGGATGTGTGTGGTTGTAACTTGCAAACCTTTTTTAACTCTTTGGATTTTCATTTTTGGCATTGTTGCATTAAAGCTGTATTGTTTACCATACCTCCTTTGTCTGGTCAGTGTGTGAGTGTGTTTGTAATACTGGGCCAGCATTTGTCTTGACTGAGCCTTCCCGTGTGGCCAGGGGCCTTTTGTAAAGTCTGTGTCCCTATAGTCCTGCATGAATTCATTGTTTTCCAGGCCTCCTGCTTCTTGTTGTTGTGAGTGACCATGTGGCTGGTGGCCATTTTGTGGTGGTTGTAGTGCTTTTGCCTTAGACCTACATGTCTTCTTTCCTTTGTTCCTCTTGGCTTATTGCTCCTTGCTGTGGCCTGTCTGGCCTATTCTGCCAATGGGCTTTCCAACCAATAGGCCTAGAGCTACTAATGGGTGTATGAAACTGTTTCTGTGGCGTCTGTTGAATTTAAACATAATTTAGGAAATGGATGGCATTGGATTGAAATACAAAATGTGTTGGTTTTCCACTTTTTTCATGTGTATTAATAAAATGCCTTTGTTGTATGTGTGTGGTTCTACTTGCAAAAGTTTTTTTGGCCTTTTGGATTTTTGTTTTTGGCATTGTTGCATTACAGCTGTGTTGTTTAGCATGCCTCCTTTGTCTCCCAGTGTGTGAGTATTTTTGTAATAGTGTGTGGGCCAGCATGTGCATTGGCTGAGCCTCCCCATGTGGCCAGGGGCCATTTTGTAAAGTCTGTGTCCAAATGGACCTGCTTGAGTTGATTGTTTTCCAGGCCTCCTGCTTGTGGTTGTTGTGAGTGAACATGTGGCTGGTTGCCATGTTTTGGTGGTAGTTAATGTGCTTTTACCATAGGCCTGCATGTCTTTCCTTTGTTCCCTTATTGCTTGCATCCATTGTCAGCTGCAACTCCCTTAATGCTGCTTCCTATGTGATGCACAATGCCAAACCGGGTCTGATACATTTGTATTTTTGTTCTTCTTCTTTCCTATCCTTCCTGAGTGTACTGTACACTACAGTTCACCAATCATGAAAGCCCTTGTTGTTGTCAAAGTCTCACAAATGGCTACACTGTATTGTTATGTTTTTTTAATAACTAAGGTAATAAATGTAATAATATTAATAACACTAACAAGTGTAACCAACCACACACTAAGTTAAATATATTATATTTGTTTGTTTCTGCTAGTAGTAATTGAATCACAAAAATGAATGCCACGTTTCACTGATGTTCTTCTTGCGTCTTTGCTTTTTGATGCACAAAAGAGGAGGAGACAACATTACCCATTGTACTGCCAGACATAAGTCCTGCTGCGTACCACGTCATGTGACGTGTAACCACAGACATCTCTTCAACTTGTGCCACTGCGTGCTGCTGACATCTTCAAGATGGCCTCAAAGAACGGGTACCAGGTCCAGTACCAAGAAAGTTGCCAGTGAGAAGAACGCACTGCCACTTACCCAGACCAGTATATCACCCAAGACCTCTTTTGGGAAACAAAAAATTGTGCCGGCAGCAGCGGTGTCGGGGAGAAAGCTGGGGGCATCACTCCCGCATCAGGGGACCCACCCCACCAACCTACGCCCAAACCCATATCTGTCTCAGAGGCAGCCAGTCTAATCACGAGTCCAATGCCTACGAGAAGTGATGTTGAAATTGATTTATCGTTATCGCAAAGTAGTATCCAATCAATGCAGGGAACTGAGATAAGTGGGCAACAACAGCTGCAACCACCCCCAATAGTAGTTGTTCCTCCAGAAGTAGGAGCAGTTCAGGGGATCGAGCTTCCTGCAGAGGAAAAAGAAGAGCAAGCCACTCTTTCATAAGATCCATTGTCTACCTGATCTCCAGCAAGGAAAAGCAGTGTTAGTCCATCAACTTCTTCTGAAAGCTCCCCTTCTGATGATCTAGACGACATTTGGATCCCACCACCTCAGTCTGAGAGTGAGACACGCCACAAGACAAGGCTAGGGTAAAGGAAGGCTCCAGAAAGACTTAGAGTTATGGAGGTAGAAGAGGAGGATGATGGTGACAAGGCAGTCATCATGGACATTACTCCCGCCCCAGTGGAGACCGACATTACCACATCCCAAATTGCTGTGAGGGATACCACCAACACAGATCATACCACCAACACCACCTCCAGCTTCCATATTTCGCCGGCAGCCATGTACATCCACCACAATTGGTACTTCAGTAGTAGGTACTGCAGAGAGTCAAACTTCACGCCCACCTACCAGTTCAACCGGCATTGCAAGTGGCACCAGCAGCAGCAGCGCCAGGAAGTGGACCTTTCACAGTTTGGGACTTCTTTTCGGTTAGCATGAAGGAGGTGAACATTGCTATATGGTCCATTTGTGGACAAGGTGGTAAACTTGGTACAAACTATGGTACTGGAGGCCAACCAACCAGTCTGAAAAAACACCACTAGATTTAGTAGGAGGCGAAAAAACTGCATCCATTGCTGTTGGTGGGGATGAAGAAGAAGTTGAAGCTACGATCACGGTGGAAGGTGAACAAGAGGGAGACATATTCTATGGTATACAAGATAGCCCTATCCCAAGCAGTGCAGTGGTACCACCCAAATCGTCATCAGCAACATCTCAGTGGCACAAGAGTAAGAGTCAGGCTGCCACACCAAGGGGTCCAATGCCAGAGGTTACCGCAACAAAAAAACGTGCTTTGAGCCTAACAACATCTGGCGTCAATAAGTCACCTGCATCAGAGGCACCAGAAAAGAACAAAATCCAGGCTACCATTCTCAGCATGTTTATGTCAGAGGGGCAGTATGACTGCAACCATCCAACGGCATGTTTGTACAATGCAAAGCTGGCTAAAATGTTAGCACTGGACCTCCTCCCTTTTTTTGTGTGGAACTGGTGGGTTTTCCTGAATTTGTGATAGCAATATGCCCAAAATGGAAGGTTCCCAGCCGGTCCTATTTCGCCGGAGATGCTGTTCAACATTACATCACGACTTACTGAAATTGCTTGGACAAGCTTTGCAGCAGAGTGCTGTTCACACTATCCACCTGACAACAGACATGTTGACCATTTGCCAAGCCACTGATTATATGTGCATCACTGCACACTGGATCTCTTTGGTGGGGATTAGAGAAAAGATATCTGCAGCAGGTGTTGTTAACACTGCTGAGATTTTTAATGCCACTCGGAAACATGCAACTGTAGCCATGGAGAAATCTCATACTACTGCAAACATTTTGGAAGACTGATAGCAAGGTGTTTGAATGGCTGTGCCCAAGAGGGCTTTACATTGTTTTTGTTGCCACTGACAATGGCAGTAATATAGTTAGGGCCATGTAAGATGGTGGCAATTTCAGGGTCCTGTGTTTGGTGCACTGCAGTAACATCATTGTACAAGACCTTCTGAAAAAAGATCGAGTCAGCAACATACTGACCACCTGCAGAAGAATCTGCACAGATTTCAGCCATTCTTTTAAAGCCCGGAAGCAGCTGAGGATCATTCAACGTGAGCATAGAGTGCCAGTTAGAGCACTCATCCAGGAGGTGCCAACACGTTGGAACTCAACTTATTACATGCTTGAATGTCTGTTTCAGCAGTACAGACCAATCAGTGAATATGTCATGCAAAGAGGGGATGGTACTGTGAAACACATGACCATTGAGATGGACCAATGGGGCATAGTTAAATGCTTGACAGAGATGCTACTTCCTTTCGAGCTCTTCACACATGAATTCAGTAAGGAGGACTGACTATGGGCCAAGCTATCCCATTGTTGCACATGCTACACGAACAGCTGAAGGGGTTGTATACAATGTACGCAGGTGTGGAGGAAAAAAAGAAGCATATGAGTTGGTGGAGAGATTAACCCTTCGCTTATCTGAAGGGTGCGAAGAGGCATTGTGTCATCCAACCATTACATTTCTGCCACAATTCTGGATCCATCGTACAAAGCAGTACTGAACAGTAACACATTGATTCCTTTTCCAGAAGTGGATGTTGCCAAGTACAAAACTTGGATAGTAGCGGAAGCCAGTCTCTCCGAAACAGAATGGCTGGGAATTAGAGGTCTGCTACTCCAGCCCACAACAAGTACTGCAGGGCAGCCGGCATCAAGTTCAACTTCTGAGCCTAAGGGCAGTGCGGTTGGCTCACAGCAGTCAAAACCACCAACAACATACCAAGAACAACATCAACAACAACAAGAACAGGAGCAACAGCCCCACTAAAATCGGCACAGGAATGGTTTTATAGCAAGGGCTTGTTAGGCCCAGTGCTGAGGCAAAGGCAAAAGAGGCCGAGCAAAGCAGAGTACCCTGAGCATTGAGCGGATGGTCCAGGCCTATCTGGATGACCCAACAGAGGTCTACATTGATCAAAACCCATTGGTGTATTGGTATGGGAAAAGGCACCAATGGCCAGTGCTCCCTAGGCTTTTTATAAACTATCTAGCTTGCCATGTTGCAAGTGTCTCTTCTGAACATGTTTTTAGTACTGCTGGTGCTGTTCTGACAGTGAGATGGACCAGTCTCTCGCCCCAAAATGTGGGGAGGTAAACCATGATAAAAATGAATCAGCACTTTATACCACCGGATTACACCATACCTGAAGTAGCACAGCAGGAAGATGATGACGGCGACTTAGGTCATGGAACTATGTTAGATGACCTACTCCTGGGTGAACCACCAGAGTTTGAGGATGAGCTCTACTTCCCTGACAACTACGTTTTCAACTTTTCACTTTCTTTGTTGCTTATTTACTTTTATTATTTGTGTGTGTCTCTGTCTTTCTGGTTCGAATCACAACAAATCCATTACCACCATCTTACTCCTATTTTGCCGGATTGAAGTTGCAACTGTGTGCAGTCAGTGAAGAAGTAAGTCCACTCCTCCGAGTCCTGCTCCAGCCCACTCCTGACTCACCCTAAATCTATTTCCCTCTAGCCAGACATTGGATGGAGAATAGTACAGGAAATGTGTGCCTGCCTCGTCGATACTTGAGTCCCTCCAAAGAACCTGACTAGTAATTATAGCTATCCTCCTTACCAAGCCATGAGGGATTGCCCCTTAAAAACAGGTAAATGATGGCATGCATTGGACGCTGACTCTGAGTGATTGGTGTTTGTGTTGTTGTTGTGCATGAAGTCTACTAGTATAATCTACACACAAAAAAGTGACTCAAGTCAATGTTTCCCTTCTTATTGGTTAATAACAAACTTGCACTACTGCAGGCCGATCCATTACATTTTTGATTCTGGAATCTGGACTCACTCTACACTACAGAGTTGGTCACCATGATGACCATACTATACTTACAGTCGGTCAGTAGGATCGGAGATGGTTGATGGAATAACTCAGGGCGTTTCATGAAGTGGCCTAAAAGGTTTACTGACTCTTAACACTGTGTTTGACCTTGAAGTGGCTCCTCTTTCTATTCGGAAAACTAACTATCTTGGGTGATAGTGGTAGTGCTTATTGTATATTTTGCTTCAATGAGGTATAATGAGGCTTTTGTATCTGTTTATTATAGTGTCAATCAAATCAGGAGGCACTGTTCCATCAGAGGGGTGCGAGTAATCACCCACTCAATGAAAAAAGAAGAAGAAAGGAATGTAAAGAGGGTCCTAGGCTAGAAGAGACCCATGTGTCGAAAGCAGAGCTTGTCTCTTGTTGCCCTCACACACCCCACGAGGTGTCATGCTTCATCATCGGGCGTTTTGCTCCTCGTCGGGCCAGCGCTGCAATGCCCTACGGGTCCCCCGAAGGGTCACTTTGGCAGAGATCTTTTGAGACAAACACCGTATGGTGCATGCGGGTGTGTAGTGTGGGTCCTAAAAAAAGTGGTGCAGTGGTGTGTGCAGAGTGATTCTAAAAATGTCTAAGGGTTGCTCAAAGGGTACTTTTAATGAAGGGGGTGGCACCCTTGACAGGTTAAAAAACCTGTAGGTTAGGTGTTACCTTGATGGGCTGAATGTACCAAAGGTAACTACAATGAGGTCAACATGTTTCGTGCCCCTGTGGTCCTAACGGATCCATGGTGCTTCCTCAGGACCAAGTAAATCGTGCAGTGTAAGTGAAAGTGAACTGAGGGATACTACCCACAGTGTGTATCCGGGCGTACAAAGCTTAAATAAACCCTGCTGTCTAACTTGTTAGATATAGAGCGCTCCTGGATACTGCCTAGGTAGAAAATGGCAAAAAAAGAGAGAGAAGGACAATGTGTCAGGGTATCGAGGGGGCAGGGAAAAAGGTAGCCTTACCCCGGGGTTTGTCCTACAATAAAGAAAGAAACTGAGTACGAACCAGAGATGGAAAATAATAATATGCCATCACAAAAGTGGGTGGGACATGAGGTCTCAACTATGAGCAACATGAGTGAGGCACGCCTGACAAGGGGTCGGAGACGCCCTGGCACGTGCGGCCCCACCGTCACTCTCAGGAGTCACCTGCTAATCCCAGTGCGCTCTTGTTAAGCTACCATCATCGTTGTCACCCAGTTATGCCTCAATCGTATCGCTGGTGTGTTTATGCGGCGTCTCATCAAGGGGGACTGAAACGGCTTATGGAAAGTCCACCCCTGTTGGTGCTGCAGTATCACAACAAAGTAGACACAGACTTCATCATCACAACACTCACCTAAACATAAGGAGAAAGTTGCTCCATAGACTAGGAGACGAGCGCCCGCACCTTCTCGGGCTAAATGAGAGGCTATATAGGAACAGACACACTCGTAAGTATCAACAAGCGCCGGTCTGTTGATCGTGCTGTCTCAGTATTTGTGACTTGGGCATCATCCCACATACTACATTCAGTGCGATGTTACTCACAGTTTTGCTCGGGTGCTGGCTCTTGTGCACCTACCCCAGCCGTCCTCCTGCCTGTAAAGGAGCAGAGCATCGGTACCGGCTCTATATGTAGTCCCGCTGGGCTCATTGTGGCAGTACATGTTTCCGGTCCTATTGGCCCGTCTGCGATTCAGCTGTGTTCAAGGAAGTGTTAGTGGTAACGCGCATGCGTGAGGGCCAGACATTCAGTTCCTGCGCATGTGTGTGTGTCACCTATTCTTATTGCCGCATGAGGTTTTCTCGTAGTCTATGGCGATAACCATAGGGATAGCTAATCGAGAAAGCTATGACATGTATGTGATCAGAGACGAATGAGGGGCATAGTGTGGATCGTATGCCAAACTCTAATGATCATAGTGTTGTTGATTTTTAATGCTGCTAGTCGGTGCATAAGGAGTTTGTCTTCCAAGTATCAAGTGATTGTGTGTCTCATTCGAGATCATTATAATAGTAAAGTGGGTGGCGGTAGTCACCCAATCAAATAGTACACTCTAGTTTTATATTGTTTTCGTCGGTCCTGGCCAGCAGTCATGGAGCCAATAGTTTCCAGTAAATGAAGCTACACCCCCAGAGGTGTGTGTGGAGTAGTGTGCCCTATGTGTTTACTAGAGAAAAAAGGTGTGGCTCATATGAATGAATGCCAGCGTACTGGAGAGACTATTTCATGGAGGGGCTGGATTAGATCAAGGATATGAGAGTTCAGAGGTCATTCCACGGTATCTCATCATTGAGACCTTGTTCATGTGTTCGTAGACGATGAACCCATCGTTGTTCATGGCATAGTAAGGATGTGTTGTTCCACAGCTGGTTACTCTCCAGTATTGTCCATTTTATGTCATCACATGAATGTCCTTCCTCAATGTAGTGATTAGTTAATTTTGTGGCCATTCTGCCCCGTCTGACCATGCTCCTGTGCTCACTGATCCTCGTTTTGACCGGCCGTGTAGTCATCCCTACGTATTTGTGTGAACATGGGCAGTTGATCAGGTAAACACAGTTTCCGGTGTTGCAATTCGTGTGTCTATGCTTTTCCCACGTAAAATCATTCAGGTTGAGGGTTTTGGTGTGTCGTGTGAAAGGACAAGCACTGCAAGTCCCGCTGGGGTAGTGGCCCTTCACAGCAGGGATGTCCCATAGGGTAGACTCCTGGGGGTTGTTTTTGGGGCGTGGTCTGGTGTTAATCAGTTGGTCACAAAGTTTGTGGTTCTTTTGAACGCAAAACTTGGTCGTTCTATCGCCAAGGTGCCAGTGTTCAGGATCTTCCATTTGCGGTTCACAATATTCTTGATTTTGTTTGACAAGGGTGTGAAGGTCGTCACAAATGTAATGACGTTATCAGGTTATTTCACCCTGTACTCCAGAAGTGCGTGTCGATTATTGTTTCTGGCTCGTTTACGAGCTTTCTTCGCCACCTTATCAGGATAGTCCCTGTGCTGAAGGTTTCTTGTCAAGGTGTTAGCTTGGATGTCATATTCACGGATGTTGCTGCAATTGTGGCGGATTCTCAGAAATTGCAAATAAGTTAAATTCTCCCTCAAGGCTTTGGGCTGATGGCTGCAAAAACTAAGGAGGCTGTTACGGTCAGTCACCTTCCTGTAAGTAGTATTCTGAAGTTGTCCTTCCTCCAGGGAAAAAAGGAGGTCTAGGAATGGGATCTCCTTCTCACTAGCTGTTTTGCTAAAACGTAGGTGGGGGTTCAGATTGTTTATCCAGTCAAAGAATTTGTTGCTCGTGTCCACATCCCCTTTCCAGAGGATGAGCACATCATCGATGTACCGTTTCCAGGTGATCAGCTTATATTTGTGTGGGTTGTTGTCCGTGAAGATGTTATTCGCCTCGAAGTGTGCCATGTACAGTCCTGTCAGGCTCGGCGCAAAGGTGCTCCTCATGCTGGTCCCTTGTATCTGATGGTAGACGGTTGTTTTGTACATAAAGAAATATTTTTGAGAGCCACCGTGATAAGTTCCGTGGTGAATTCCGCGGGTGTGTTGGTCGGGAGGTTGGTCTCATGGAGTAATTGTCCCACTACTTCAATTGTGGCGTCTTGGGGGATATTCGTATATAAGGCCTCCTCATCCAATGTCATGAGGAGGTTGATGGTCTCGGTGTTGTTACTGTTGATCTCTTGTATGAGATTCAGGACATCTCTTGTATCTTTCAGGTAAGCTGGAGAGGCCTGGATCAGAGGGTGTAAGAAGTAGTCACTGAACTTACTGAGTGGTTCCAGTAAGGAGCCTATGCCAGAAACAATAGGCCGACCAGGTGGGGGAATTGTGCCTTTATGGATCTTAGGTAAAAGGTAGAAATATGGCATCCTAGGGTCCCCATTCACCAGAAATGCCGCCTCTTGTGGTGAGATCCAGCCCTCATTAGTAGCTTTGTTGACCAAGATCCGTATTTGCGAGAGTAGTCTATCGGTGGGATCTGTTTTTTGTAATATTCGGTGTTGCTGAGTTGTCTGGAGCATTCATTCTCATAATCCTCAACTGAGAGTATGACAGTGGCCCCGCCCTTGTCCGCAGGTTTTATGATGATGGTTTCATCATTTGTGAGCGAGAGTACCGCATGGCGTAGTCTTTTGGGCATATTGTCATAGACAGGGTTTCTTTTGAGGTTGTTGGCCTCCTTAAGAACTGCTTTTTCAAAGGTTAATACCTCGCTAGGGACCATTCCTGCCGAGGGAGTGAATCTAGAGGGTGGCCTAAGTCCTGTGTCCTTGCGGTCAGGAATGGGATTATTGCCAAAGAAAGATTTTATTTGTATCTTGCGAAATAATTGTTGGAGTTCTTCGTTCATGCGAGAGTTGTCTTCTTTTGGGGTGGGTACAAACCCTTCTCCAGGACGGTAATTTCATCTGTATTGAGGTGTCTCCCTGATAAGTTCACAGTCAGGCTCTTGGGTATGTCGTGCTCCATGTTGTTATCTGTTGTGCCTCCGGATCATCAAAATCAACATTGCAGAAAATGGATTAAAAACCGGGATTAGCATCACTGCCTACAAGACTCGTCTAGCTAAGATCAATGCAGAGATAACAGATCCTCGGGATTACCTTCTACAGCAGAAGGTGTCGAAACTGCAGAAGGATATTAAGAGATTCGACAGAGAGAAAACATACCCTTACACTAAGGAGGATTATAGACCATCAGAGAGTGATGCATCTTCAGATGACGGTTCTACATCATCAGCGAACTCGGGTCGCTCAATGTACAGTAACTCTAGCAACAGCAGCTGGGGAAGGAACACCACTAAACCGGGACTCCTCCCTCCACCACCGATGACACCCATGTATGGGTACGCTCACCAACCATTCCCTCAACAGGGCCCGATGTGGTACCCAGCATATCCTGGTCCACACGAGGAATTTCAGCAACCTCTCTTCCCGAGTGCTCCTTTTCAGAACAGAGGCAGGGGACGAGGCAGAGGAAGAAGAAGAGGACAGAAACAAGTGCAATGGCAGGATCCGGAGGCACAACAGAGAAAAACACGGAGCATGACATACCCAAGACCCTGATTGTGAACCTATCGGGGAGACACCTCAATGCAGATGAAATTACCATCCTGGAGAAGGGTTTGGGGTTTGTACCCACCCCAAAAGAAGACAGCATTCGCATGAACGAATAAGTCCAACAATTATTTCGCAAGATACAAATAAAATCTTTCTTTGGCAATAATCCCATTCCTGACCGCCTGGACACAGGACTTAGGCCACCCTCCAGATTCACTCCCTCGGCAGGAATGGTTCCTAGCGAGGTATTAACCTTTGAAAAAGCAGTTCTTAAGGAGGCCAACAACCTCAAAAGAAACCCTGTCTATGACAATATGCCCAAAAGACTACGCCATGCGGTACTCTCACTCACAAATGATGAAACCATCATCATAAAACCTGCGGGCAAGGGCAGGGCCACTGTCATCCTCTCAGTTGAGGATTATGAGAAGGAATGCTCCAGACAACTCAGCAACACCGAATATTACAAAAGACTAGAGACAGATCCCACCGATAGACTACTCTCGTAAATGCGGATCTTGGTCAACGAAGCTACTAATGAGGGCTGGATCTCACCACAAGAGGCGGCATTTCTGGTGAATGGGGACCCTAGGATGCCATATTTCTACCTTTTACCTAAGATCCATAAAGGCACAATTCCCCCACCTGGTCGGCCTATTGTTTCTGGCATAGGCTTCATACTGGAACCCCTCAGTAAGTTCAGTGACTACTTCTTACGCCCTCTGGTCCAGGCCACTCCAGCTTACCTGAAAGATACAAGATATGTCCTGAATCTCATACAAGAGATCAACAGTAACAACACCGAGACCATCAACCTCCTCATGACATTGGATGTGGAGGCCTTATATACGAATATCCCCCAAGACGCCACAATTGAAGTAGGGGGACAAGTACTCCATGAGACCAACCTCCCGACCAAAACACCCGCGGAATTCATCACGGAACTCATCACGGTGGCTCTCAAAAATAATTTCTTTATGTACAAAACAACCGTCTACCATCAGATACAAGGGACCAGCATGGGGAGCACCTTTGCGCCGAGCCTGGCAGGACTGTACATGGCACACTTCGAGATGAATAACATCTTCACGGACAACAACCCCTACAAATATAAGCTGATCACCTGGAAGCAGTACATCGATGATGTGCTCATCCTCTGGAAAGGGGATGTGGACACAAGCAACAAATTCTTTGACTGGATAAACAATCTGAACCCCCACCTACGTTTTAGCAAAACAGCTAGTGAGAATGAGACCCCATTCCTAGACCTCCTTATTTCCCTGGAGGAAGGGCAACTTCAGACTACTTACAGGAAGGTGACTCACCGTAACAGCCTCCTTAGTTTTTGCAGCCATCATCCCAAAGCCTTGAGGGAGAATTTACCTTATGGCCAATTTCTGAGAATCCGCCGCAATTGCAGCAACATTCGTGAATATGACATCCAAGCTAACACCTTGACAAGAAACCCTCAGCACGGGGACTATCCAGATAAGGTGGTGAAGAGAGCTCGTAAACGAGCCAGAAACAATAAACGGCAGGTACTCCTGGAGGACAGGGTGAAAGAACCTGATAACGTCATTACATGCGTGACAAACTTCACACCCTTGTCAAACAAAATCAAGAATATTGTGAACCGCAACTGGAAGATCCTGAACACTGGCACCTTGAAGATAGAACGACCATGTTTTGCTTTCAAAAGTACCACAAACTTACGTAACCAACTGATCAACACCAGACCACGCCCCAAAAACAACCCCTAGGAGTCTACCCTATGGGACCTCCCTGCAGTGAAGGGCCACTATCCCTGCGGGACTTGCAGTGATTTTCCTTTCACACGACACACCAAAACCCTCAGCCTGAATGATTTTACGTGGGAACAGCGTAGACACACAAATTGCAACACCAGAAACTGTGTTTCCCTGATCACCTGCCCATGTTCACTCCAATACGTAGGGATGACTACACAGCCGGTCAAAACGAGGATCAGTGAGCACGATCAGACGGGGCAGAATGGCCACAAGATTAACTAATCACTACATTGAGGAAGGACATTCATGTGATGACATAAAATGGACAATACTGGAGAGTAACAGGCTGTGGAACAACACATCCTTACTACGCCGTGAACAACGATGAGTACATCGTCTACGAACACATGAACAAGGTCTCAATGATGATACTGTGGACTGAACTCTGAACACTCATATCCTTGATCTAATCCAGCCCCTCCATGAAATAGTCTCTCCAGTATGCTGGCATTCATTCATATGAGCCACACCTTTTTTCTCTAGAAAACACATAGGGGACACTACGCCACACACACCTTTGGGGGTGTAGCTTCGTTTACTAGAAACTATTGGCTCCATGATTGTTGGCCAGGACCGACGAAAACACTAAAAAACTAGAGTGTACTATCTGATTGGGTGACTACCGCCACCCACTTTACTATTATAATGATCTCGAATGAGACACATAATCACTTGATACTTAGAAGACGAACTCCTTATGCACCGACTAGCAGCATTAAAAATCAACAACACTATGATCATTAGAGTTTGGCATACGATCCACACTAAGCCCCTCATTCGACTCTGATCACATACATGTCATACTTCTGCATCGCTTTCTCAATTAGTTATCCCTTTGGTTATCGCCAAAGACTACGAGAAAACCTCACGCGGCAATCAGAATAGGTGACACACATGCATGCGCAGGAACTGCATTTCTGGCCATCACGCATGCGCGTTACCACTAACACTTCCTTGAACACAGCTGGATCACAGATGGGCCGATCGGACCGGAAACAGGTACCGCCACAATGAGCCCAGCGGGACTACATATAGAGCCGGTACTAATGCTCTACTCCTTTACAGGCAGGAGGACGGCTGGGGTAGGTGCACAAGAGCCAGCACCCGAGCAAAACTGAGAGTAACATCGCGCTGAATGTAGTATGTGGTATGATGCCCGAGTCACAAATACTGAGACCACATGATCAACAGACCGGCGCTTGTTGATACTTACGAGTGTGTGTGTTTCTATATTACCTCTCATTTAGCCCGACAAGATCCGGCGCTCGTCTCCTAGTCTATGAAGCAACTTTCTCCTTATGTTTAGGTGAGTGTTGTGATGATGAGGTCTGTGTCTACTTTGTTGTGATACTGCGGCATCAACAGGGTTGGACTTTCCATAACCCGTTTCAGTCACCCTTGATGAGACGCCGCATAAACACACCCGTGATACGACTGAGGCATAACTGGGTGACAATGATGATGGTTGCTTAACAAGAGCGCACTGGGATTAGCAGGTGACTCCTAAGAGTGACAGTGGGGCCGCACATGCCAGGGTGCCTCTGTCCCCTTGACAGACGTGCCTCACTCACGTCGCTCATAGTTGAGACCCCGCGTCCCACCCACTTTTGGGATGGCATATTATTATTTTACATCTCTGGTTCGTACTAACCCTGGGCAAAGCACTACGCTACACTCGCGTAGTTTGCGAAGTTTGCGCTACTTCGTACTATGCGAATTGCACATAGCACAGTGCAAACACACGTAGCATAGCGTAGCGTATTGCAGCGGTCATTTTTTGCTTGCTTGCGGTCCTCAACATCAAGTTGGCAACCGCGAGCAAGTAAAATGACATCCTGGCGAGACTTTTTCCTCGTTCGTGATCAGCAACATCAAGTTGCCGATCGCGAGCGTGGAAAATAAACCTCCCGGCGAGATTCTCAACGCGGGGAGGTCAGGTTTCTCATTGCGAGTGGTCGCGTATGCTCGCAACCGCTCGCGAGTAGAAACTACCAGTCCGCGTTGAGAAAGCTGCCGCTCGAGTAAAAACCTACTCGAGCGGCAGAAAACTACAGCTCGCACTGTGCAAGATGCCGTTTTCAATGACTGCACAGTGCCTGACACTTGTCCGCACTGTGCAATCATTGAAAATGGCAAGTGCTACGCGTAGCTCGTGTAGTGCGAAGTGCACTTTGCGTAGCTACGCGTAGCGCCACTTTGCGAACTACGCCCAGGGTTAGTTTGTACCCAGTTTCTTTCTTTATTGTAGGACAAACCCCGGGGCAAGGCTACCTTTTCCCCTGCCCCTTCGAAACACTGACACATTGTCCTTCTCTCTCTTTTTTTGTCATTTTCTACCTAGGCAGTATCCAGGAGCAATCGAAATCTAACAAGTTAGACAGCAGGGTTTATTTAGGCTTTGTACGCCATGATACACACTGCTCTGCTTTTCCCTGCGACACATGGGTCTCTGCTAGCCTACGACCCTCTTTACATTCTTTTCTTCTTTTTTCATTGAGTGGGTGATTACTCTCACCCCTCTGATGGAACAGTGCCTCCTGATTTGATTGACACAGTGGACATAAGGAGCACAGGCACTGGACCACAACAAGCTCCTGGCCCCCCCTTTTTCCTGATAGTCTGTTTATTATAGCGATTAGGAAGTCTTGGGTGAATACCCATATAAGACGAAACACGTGTTGGCTATGTGGCTATCTGTTGTTGAAAAAAGAAAATGAGAACTGAAGTACTCATCTGACAAGATCTGGCATAATAAATAAAGAAGAACTTTGGAGAAGACCACTGTGTGGATTTATTATTGACGTTAATATATGAGTATTGCTCAGGACATCGATTTTGTTTTTGTTGTGGGCATGCCAGCTCAGTCAGCTTGTGCCCTAGACAAACATTCTTGTGTCGCAGACTCACATTATTTTTATTTACTACTGTCTGCAGGTGGGGAAGCTGTAGACTACAACTACACAATTATCGTATTGTTCTATTATGGCCGTACATCAATGGCAAGTGCAAAATTTCACTAAGCAGATGATATCTGATCCAAATGATCATTGATTATATATGGGACCAGTCGACGACATGAGGTACTTTTGATTGATTGTGTAACAATGCAGCCATTAGGCCACCCATGGCAGGTTGACACAGTCAAAAATAAATTATATAGTTAGGGAGTGGGCCTCGGAGTTGGAGGGAGGCGCTTGATGACATACATGCACAATATATATGCTGTGCTTACATACTACCGTGAGTCAAGGGAGTATTCTGAAAATATAACCTTGAATCAAAAACCTTGCAAAAAAACAGTCCTGTTGTTTCTATTCACAGCGATTTTTTCATTTATCATTCAGTGCATTGCTCTTCTTGCATTATATTTTTTCAATTCTAATTTGCTATTCTCCTTGGCTTTGCTACACTGGCGTGGTTTATTTTTCTTTTACATTCTCTTCAAAGACTCTTCATCCAGTGACAATCTCCACCTATGCTATGATGATTGAATACGGTCCAGGCATCGATCCATTCAAAGTAAACATGTCTATCATTCTTCTAAATCTCTCAACAAACCTTAGTTTCACCAACAACATACTTTTTTTTTAAACCACCACCCATATGTCCTTCATTGCTTGCCTTTGAGTTTGACCCATGAAACCCCCCGGAGGATTCTTCCTATCACCCATACAGTTTCACCCACCCAGGCAGGCATCTTTTCCTTCACCTTCCACCCATCCTTCAACCACCCATGCATCCGATTCCTATCAGCCACATATGCATCCCGCGCATCCTTCTCTTCCAGTCATATATTACATTTCGCCCGTCCTTCCTCCTTACATCCTTCTTGCCCTTTTCGTTCAACCCATCCATCAAGGTCGTCTGACTCCATAAAAGTTTCCCAGCCGACTTGGAGTCAGATAAAAGAGGCCATTAGTTACTCTACTCTTGCCACTAATGATATTGCCAATGCCAAGCAAAGGGTGTCTTCTTCTTCAACTGTTGTTCCCAACAACTTAGTCTCTCTCAACAGTACAGTGTACACCCTTGCAGCGAGTGTGTAAGAATTGTCAATAAATAAGGAATATAAGTATAACTTACCACCGCCGGCCACTGCTTCTGGCTCACCCACCACTGCGGCAGCTGCCGCATCTGCTGCTCCCTCCTGGCTGGCATCAGCTGCCCCGCCCCTGGCCCCGGCACTGGTGGTTGGTACACCTAGAAAAAACAGTACACATTTTTTAGATGCCATATATGCCTCCCCCTATTTATTCTTTTTCACTAGCATGATTGAAAATAGTCAATATAATACATACATACACCACAAACATCATTAGTACAAATTGGGTACTAGAGTATAATAGACAGTAGCAGTATGTCCTATACTATCAAAAAATTGTAAAATATCTGGTTGGGCATTTTGTTGGTGGCAACTGTCAAAAAGCCTCTCAATATTAAGGGGACAACCCAAAGGACTAGACTCAGTGCAGTGGATGGAGCTTTTGGTGAATCTGAGTTTTAACATTTTAAAAAAATAAAGAGTGGCCAACTGGGCAAGCTACAGACAGACTAATAGTAGTAGTACAGAGTCAGAGGCAGTTAGAGGCAGGGATAACAAGAATTTAGAAACAGATAGATCGAAGAAGATTTGGTAAAAAATAGAATTAGGAAACAGAAATAATAGTTAGGAAAAAATAAGGTGAAGGAAAAGTTAGGGAAATATAATTATTAATATTAACAACAGGAGGACTTACTTGGCCCAGCAGCAGAGCCCTCGGTAGACGAGCGGTCCTGGTCCTGGGAGGCATCTCCAGCTCTCGCCTCAGACCCCATCGTCTTCTTGCCCCTGGGTGCTAATCATGTAAGATAAAAGAAATAAAGAGACAAACATTGATGATTGTTGTAAAACAAATACAATATTTAAAAAAACGCTCTAAAAACATTTTTGGAAACAAGAATTGCAATAAAATTGATCTACCTAATCTGATCGACTAATAGTTTCTCGGACCATCTAGTTATTATTTATTAATCCAGTGTTCCATTCTGATTCCAGAATACTAAACCTAAGTACCACCTGACCTAACCCACCTATTCCAAAGACATTGGTAATGAATTGCCTAAATATATTTGCTTCTTCTAAGTTTCAATCTCATTCGAAATCATCAATAATCAACCACCTTTGACGGGCCAATTGTTCACTAAGTCTGCATTTCCATTTATTTTAGCCCTCAAAAATGCATATATGGATGCATGCAAAAATTCATACACCAAATTGTTGGTTGGTTGCTGCTGATGTGCTGATGACTTAGTTGCTATATTACTCACTCACTAACAAACTACAAAAGGTTCTATTAAGGACAGAAGTCAGCTCTTAGCAGCACGCAACGTGACAGAGAACGCATCACACGGACCGCTAAAAAATTATTAACTAATGCTAAGCAACTAAACTACCTATCAATCCACCACTATCTTAGTAACAGGAGGACAAAAGAAAGGACTGGAGTCTCTCTACATTACTTAAGTTCTCTAAACTCTCACATAATCAGCCCAAGTGAGTGCAAAGTTGCAAACAAGTAAGATTAGTAGCGCCAAGCACCTGTTTGTCTAGTGTCTAGAAGAATAAAAATCACATACGATTTTTAAACGTAACTTACCTGCTTGTAAGCAGCAGCATTCTTGCTATTTGGGGAGAAAATAATATTCGCAATAACACAGAACAGAACACATAATACTACTATAATTAGCTACTCACCAAGCCCCATGACCTCAACACCTAGCAGGTCCAGCAGGTCCTGCTTCTGGTCCAAAATGTCTGACCACCGCTGAGTCTGCTGGTTATGGGTGTGCCAGACCCCAGAGCAGCGTAACACTGTTTGGCGCACCCTCGCCCACCGGCAGTGACACTCCTGAGTAGCGTAGCCGGAGCTGGGCCTGCCGCCTGCTGCCTGCTGCCAAGATTAAGGGGAGGTGGCGCTGTACAAAAAAAACAAGGGTGGCCACCTCCACCTCAGTGAAAAGGGCCTGGGACTGCACACCTTCCGGGCACTGTCTGCCGCAAGGAAGGCGGCTCTTGGGTGCAGGCGCCTTTCCCTTCCTCTTACTGAATCCAAGGTTTGGAGTGGTGCACCACCAAAGTATAAACAAAGTTGTTTTTCAATAAGTCTCAAAGTCTTTTAGTAGATTATCAAACACAGTCTTTTATTGCAAAAAGGTTTGATTTTCAGGAAATTGTCAGCCAACGCGTTTCGTTCATAACAATGAACTTCTTCAGGGCATAAGAATAAGTTTCATCTCGTACGCAATAAGAGCGTGTTGATGGGCTGCCTGGGCCTCCTTGATAAGGGCTCGCGGTCTTCGTGATGAGAGAACTGCTGCTTTCTGCTCCGTCCAGTGGTGTCCAGAGGTAGCCTTAGCCATGGTTCTGGGTGGGCAGGGGCGGAAAAGAAAATGTAGGAGTAAAAAATAAAGCCAGGTGAAGAAGTAGGAAAGTAAAAAAACAAGTAATATAAAAGAGTAGAAAAAAGTCAAAAAACGCAGTAAAAGTAGAAAAAATGCAAAATATACAATTAGGGAGAGAGTCGGATAAATAATAGATAAAAAAGAACAGGAAAGCAGTGTAAAAAACAAATGATTGAAAAGTTTAGAGAGGGATGAAAAATAGGCCCCAGGACCATGCAAAGACTAGGAAAACAAGATGGCGTGCCCATTGGCGTCTGTGTGGTGAAGTTTGCGTGATATTTCCCCCGGACACGCAATCTGCGTTGCTGAACGTCAAAGAAATCTCGCAAGCATACCCGAGCATTTGGGACAAGCTACTCTGCATTCTCGCGTAACTCCATGTAGCATCCAGGTTATCACAGGATTTGGGAGAGACCGCTCCCCACCCAGAAGGCAGAGGCCTCCAGCCTTCCTCACCGATATCTCCATGGCTCCCCCCCACGAAGAAACTCAACAACAAGGGGCTGACCAAATGCATGCTTATTAATTGTATATCGGCCACCAAACATGCAACTGAGCTGGCAGACTCCATCCTCACCAATGACATAGACATCACGTTCCTTACAGAAACTTGGTTAAATGAGTCTTCCTACCCTATCATGGACATGCTCATCCCCCCGGGGTTCTCAATCATCAACAAAGACAGATCGAACCACCGAGGTGGTGGCATTGAAATAATACACAAGAGCAACATCTCCGAAACAGAATCGGACTCCTTCAAATATAACACATTTGAAAATCTAACTGCCACCATAAGACGAGTGACAACAAAGTGCTGTACTGCCATCTCCTCTACCATCCTCCAGGCAACACCCCTTCATTCGGAGATCACCTTTCAGACCTGATAACTCACTGCTCTCTCCTAGACTCCAACAACATAATACTAGGTGACCTCAACCTTCATTAAAATGATGAAAACAACTCTCTTATCCAATCCTTGAACAAACTTCTTCACAACAACAATCTTACACAACACTGCACCGAGCAAACCCATAACAGGGGCTCAATTCTAGATGCCATCATAGCTGACAAAGACACCATTTCTATTGACCACATCCTTCCTGTTGACTGGTCAGACCACCATATGATTCTCTTCCACATCAACCAGACAAGCCACCACCTACCCCGTTCACTAGAATCCCCCCATTGGGTGAGAAATCTAAGACAGATTCCCCTTGTCGACCTGGAAGAAAGGAGAAGCTAACTCCTGTCCTCCACCGCATGCGACTTTTCGAAAACTGAACTCACCTCGCACTACAACGCTACAATGACCTCCATTCTCGATCAAATTGCCCTCTTGAAACAAAAATAAGCCAGGAACATTACCTCGAGATCTTGGTTGAACACAGACCTAAACTCGGAAAGAAGACACTAAAGAGCTGCTGAAAGACTCTGGAGAAACAACCCGACCATAATCCACCTCGACCAACTCAAATCTGAACGCAGGGAATACAAAAAAAAAATTCTGAATGAAAAAACATCATTCTTCTGTGATGCACTAAACAATGCCAATTATCGACCCAAAGAACTCTTTAATCTCATTAGACAACAAACATCAAAGCCCCCTCATCCTCAGTGAAAGCCTCCAAAGACCTATGTCACAACTTTGCCAATTTCTTCAATGAGAAAATCACCAAGATTGAGCTCTCCTTGGACGAAAACCGCCAGCCGCCCAACGTAAGCCTGCTCCCGCAAAGAAGACCACAACCCACTTGCTTTGTGCAATTTTACCAGCGTCCAATGCCGGTCATAAAGAATTTTAAATAAACAAAATTTCAGTCTAGCCTCTTGGGCACCCCTATGTAAATTTTCCAGTACCTCCACCCACTCCTCATCGTCATATGAAATTGATAGACGGGTTTGCCATCTAGTACAGAGATCTCGTGATAAAGGCTGTGAAAATAGGTGTGATAAGAGTACCTTGTATAAACCAGATGTAACTCCCTTATGTTTCCCCCAAGTGTGCAGATTCAATACTACTGGTGAGGCTTGTCATAACCAGGGAGGTGAACCAAAACTTTTATTCAGGCAACTACTAAGTTGTGTGTAGTTGTCAGCTTGCTGTATTGGTAGATTAAACTCTTCTCTTAGTTGTGCAAAAGAATTGAGATCACCATTATAGAGAAGTTGATCTAAAGTGAGGATGCTGCTGTTTTCCACTTGGGCCAGGATAATGTTTTTCCCTTGATGCGTATACCAGTGCTATCCCACACAGGGGCTTTCTCATGTAATCGTGGATTGGAACCAAACAGACTGTGTGCCCTTTGCCAGATTTTGCGCATTGCAGACAGTAATGGATTAGTAGGATCAAGGAGACTTGTTCCTGTGCCATATAAGGCAGAGAGACCCAGTTCTGTAGACAATAGGTGTCTTACTATCTGTATCCATTGTGGCATATCAGAGGTTTCTGTTAACGTATGTGCCACTTGAGATTATTGTTTACACATTTTTCAGTATTTTCCAGTCCTCAGTCATAGAGTTATTATTAAATTGTAATTTGTGAATACCGAAAAAGAAGTCAGGGTTTAGAACGGCGATCACAAAAAGATAAGCCTGTCCTATCCTTTTATGTGTGGAGATCTCAGCTCAGACGGAGGAGTCTAGGCAGTGGTAAAGTTAGTATTATTTTGTAGTTTTTGATTACCAACACAGAGTAGGCTAATACAAAAGTGTAAGTTTACAATTCTAGGGGGCATATTTACAAGGAAGTGGCAAAGTGAGGCATTAGGTGTCCCTTGCTGAACATAAAAATATTGAAATGGCGTTTTGAAACTTCTAAGTGTGCTGTTTAATGCAGCACACATAGAAGTTGTAAAACGTCATATTTTAAATAATTATGTGCAGAAAGGGACACCTTCCAGCAGATAAACATTCAATGGTGTTTTGCTGTTTCTATGTGTGCTGCACAACGCAGTACACATGGGAACAGTAAAAATGAGGAGAAATTAAGCATTTTCCCGCGTTGCGCCAGGGTAAGACCAGGTTTTCCCTGGTCTTAATTTTGCCGCTGCCCCATATTTACACCACCCTCGCAAATATGGTGCAGCATCAAAATCAATTGGTGTTGCGGCAAAACGCCCACCACAACATCCATTGCCCTCCCCTTTCATACTAAGGGGCACATCTACAAGGAAGTCCCTCAGCGTGGCACCGCAAGCCCTTTGGCTGCGCCACGCAGTGGCACTTCCGAAGCACAGGGATGCAACATATTTACAAGAATATGTCGCATCTCTGTGCTTCCCCCTGCGCTGGCGCACAAACTACAGCCATGCACTGGCGCAGGCACTCTTGCATCATGGTGCAAGGATGCCTGCATCATGGGGTGATTGTTTTTGTGCAGATAGGGGCACCTTCCTGCACAAAAACAATCACTTCAGGCATTTTTCTCTTTCAATGTGTGCTATAGAATGCAGCACGCATTGAAAGAGGAAAAACCTAGGAGAAATGAAAATATTTCTCCTCGTTGTTCCTCTCTAAGGCCACCTCTAGGGTAGCATGCAGACGCATCTCCAGATTTACGAGTTCTCGTAAATCTGGAGATGTGTCTTGTTCCATGGGTGTTGCGTGGGAACACCCACAGCAACACCTATGGGACGCCCCTTCAACCCAAAGTGCTGTGTGAGAAGGGGCTTTATTTACAAGGAGAGGAAAAGTCACGCAGGGTGGCACGAAAAGTGACGTACTGGTGGCGAAGGGGGGCTTCTAAATCTGCCCCTATGTATAGCCTGAAAGGGTGTTTTATTCACAAGGCGCCATGTTAAGTGGTGCAACGCCGCCTCGTGACTAAGGCAAAGCCCCAGTCGCCACAACAACCTCGAGAAAAGTGACACTGTGCTGGCCGTAGGGGCTTGTAAATATGCCCCTCGGTGTTTTGTTCATTTTAAGTAATCATTGTTTGCCTGACTAACAACTGCTCCATTGCACTATACCACTTTCATGCTGTATGGTGCTGTGTAGTCCATAATCCTACCGATCGTGCTTTGTATGGTTATTGTCTTTTTAAACATTGTTTGAAATACTACAAACAACAACAGAAATAAATAAATACATATACTTTTTTCTGCAAAAAGAAGTAATTTAATCAGAGATGTAATTGACCTTTTGTTAAACTTCTACGAAATAGTAAGCATGTGCATATAGTTAGGGTCATTATTGAATTGTGAATTTTGATTTAATGCCTTAGTTTGGACACTTCACTGGTTCTATAGCCATTCAACATTGACATGACATATTTCTATATTGGAAGAGGAAATCGATAGAGAGACATAAAACATTAAGCATCAGAGGAGTGTCTCTGCATTTCCGGTCACAAATAAGCCATCCCTCTGGTGTTAAAATGATCATCTTAAAATAGTGTCCTTTGCAGTCAGCATAGAGGTTGTTCTTACTTCGAGATTTTAATTAGTCTGGGCAACCACTTTTCCACTGCATGGGCAAAACCTGCGAGATTTAGGCCTAGTGTGACCTTCGTGATAAGGCAAAGTCAGCAGCTGGCTTATTAATGGCTCTGCCCTTTCCCATTTATATGCCACGAAGCGATAGAGCCATAAAAACGGAAATCTGCCATCGCAACAATAAGTGAATAAAATAAGAACCTGCCATATATATCGAGCAAACTCTTCCTCTGGGTGACGCAGGAAAATCTTTATTTCCATGTACGAGTGACTCAGTCAGCATGAGCTAATGCAGCCAAAGCTGAGACAGAGTGTTAATACATCACACGACTGTGCCCCACATTAGCAATCTCAAGGTGCAAGAAAGAATGTGGTAATGGCAACCACAAGGTCTAATGCTAGGGCAAGGCATTAAGAGGAGCTGGGGGATCTGGGACACCATTACCCAGAGGCCACCATATACACCCCCTTCAACCCCCCCCCCCCCCCCCGAGTTTGGGAAACAGTTTTGAACCCGCAGTGCCTGCAGCAGGGATTGTAGAAATAAATGCACGCAAAACTTTAACCTGTTCGTTCAAATCGGTATATATCTGTTTTTCTACTTATAATTGGTTTTATTAGACGTAAACCGAACCAAGAAGGCGTGAGATTGGTATAAAAACGATGGCACTGCAATTATGAAAATGGAATAAACAGTTGAAAGTAATATTAATTTAAAATCGAATGAAATGTTGTTTCAGGAGAGTGCCTTAAGCAGCAACGAGTACAACTGGCATTCTGTAGTGTGCCCTGTAAGGTTGCAGGTCAGTTCTTAATTTGAGTCAGTGGTGCCCAATGGCACTTTTTTTCCAAATCAGCAAAAAAAAAAAATAAGCAAAAAACGTTTAAAAAGAAAAAAAAGCAGGGATGAAAAATAACCTGAAAGAGTGAGATCAAGAGGCAGGAAGTGTCTGATATAGTATAAAGGGCCAGGAGATTAAAGACAAATGAGGCTCTTTGCTATTTAGCATCCTCGACATTTGATATTGCCGGCCGCAGGCTTCTGAGACAATTTAGGGTCTGGCACTTGATGGTTACAAGTTAGGTACTGTGGTCTTAAAATAGGTAAGTGTTGGAATTAAAATATTAGCAACCAGTTGTTTTGATATGATGCTGACACTGCATGGCTCCTCTTTGATATACCAACACTGTTGGACTTAGACCTCTCTGCAGAGTTACGTACAATTTTTTTGTATTCACCCATTCTGTTTTCTGTTTGGCTTTTAGTCTCTGTGTACTTTACAACTGATAACCTGTGTTTGTGCTTTCACTGTAAAATATAGTAAAGGTGATTCAAACACAATTGGTTGATTTAATTTACTTGTAAGTACCTAGTAGAGTGGTACGACGTGTGCCCAGGTCCTGTAGATTAAATGCTCGCAATCACCCCTCACTTAAGCAGCTCTTCAAGACACGACTCAGGCCTACCATTGCAGCCTGTGTGCAGTTTCAAACTGCGATTTCAACCTGGATAAATAAACTTCTTTCCAGGCCGAAACCTCACTTGTTAATATATATTCACCCTTAGGAAGGCCTTAAACAGCCCATAGGGCAGAAAAGCATTGTATTTAAAAAGTTGGACATATATTTTTCAGTGTTACTTGACCTGGTAGTGAAAAACTCCTAAATTATTTTTTTCACTACTGTGAGGCCTACCTCTACTTTAGGATAACATTGGGTTACCTTATTAAATTTAATATGTGCTAATGTTTGATTGGAAGCCGTCAGAGTTCCTCTTGGAACTCAAATAAATTGTAATTTAAAATCCTATTTAGTGCTAAATTCGAATTTTAGATCACAATTTTGCAAATTCACTTTAAGCAATTTGGCAATATCCTCCCCCAAACTTTCTGAGGCCTTCTAGGAGTTTCCCGCTGCATTGGCCCTTGAATTGCTCCCCCATCAGGAATGTGTATTGGACCCAGACAGTGAGCAATATGACCTGATTGTAGCTGATTGTAACCATATAATTTACTTAAATATATGTGGAAAGCAACTGTACATTACTGTCTCACTCCACCTATTTGTTTTTAGGTCTCGCCTGACCCAGCGCATGCACTGGTCTGGCGAGACTTATTGAGAGGGCTCCAAAAAGTGCTACCAGACCAGCCTAGAGCAACAGTGCATGTGCGCGGGCGCGCGCGCCGCGCTTGACCCCATTACTTTCACTTTCGCGGCCACGCGGCCGCTTTGATGTTTGATCGCGATCGCGATCACTTTCGTGGCCGCACGGCCGCTTCTTTTTGTTTGCTTCACAATCTCGTTTTCCAAGGTGCCTTTGATGTTTAGGTGTGTGTAATAATATTTTCACTAAGAAAGCCTGTTTAAATACATATAGTTCAGAGTTTTTCCAAGGGAACCAACACCTTTACAAATCTTTCCAGTAAAAGATTATGAATGTATTCTTTCAAATCAAGGCACACTACGGCGTCTGAAGTGCAAACTTGAAAGGGACAGCAGAAATTGCAGCAACACAGAGAGTGCAAGTGAGCTACCGTAGACCAGCGCGAGCATGGATTCTTTACACCATTGTAAGTGACGGAGCCTGCCCTCGCGAACCTGTGTACCTGCTCGGTGACCCTTGGCGTGCAGAGGTCATGGGACTGACGCTCACCATTGACAATCGGCCTGGGCAGGGAACCACGCCAGATCTGTTCCTACCTGTCAATCACCCTGTCAATGTTTGCCTTGCTCTGATCTCATTTTTTAACTAAAACCCTCAATTCGGTGGCCGTGTTATATGCAATAATTATCACACCTGGTAAATAATGCCATGGGGTTCGATATTTATCGAGTGCAATAAATAGTACCCATTTCGAGTTTCCGCCTAAAATTGGGAATAAATTGCTTATTTTGGTGCTGACTTATTTTGGTGGCTAACTCCGCGAAACACAAGGGGCCTGCGTGCCAGCGCTTAGAACCATCGGGCATTGCTAGTAGGCGTTATAAGACTCCCACATGGACCCTGAGCTGTGATGTGTGTTGGTGTCGGAGGCCAGCGAGCTTTAGTGAGCGCTGTTGTGAAATGTCTTTGGCGCAGCTGATGTTGTTTCTGGTTTGCGGTGGGTGCAGACCTCAGTACAAGCATTAAAAATGCAGTAGGTCTTGCCTTTGATTAAGTTAAAGCCATTTGCTTTGCTAATGGTATTGTATAGCAAAGCAAATGGCTTTAACTTAATAAAAGGCGAGACCTATTGCATTTTCAATGCTTGTTCCCTATGCCTCTCCACAGCAATTTACTTTTCTCATTAACTGAGCCCCCTTACAAACGATACCCCTTGAGACATTGCTTATGTTATACTTAATTGCCCTGGTCCCAACTGGGTTTATGGGTAACCTCCTGTAGCTTGTTTTCGCAGCTTTCTAAAAATGTCATCTTTAAAATTGTAAACAAAAACCTGACTTTGCAGGTTTTCATTAAAATTCCCAAAATATCAAACTCTATATAGAGGCTAGCTCCGATTTGGAAATTACAGCTTATTACATGTAATAAGGAATCCCCAATTTTATCCTATGGGAGGGGTTGTCCTCACAGTAGTGAAAAACACATTTCGGAGTTTTTCACTACCAGGACATGCAAAACTTGAAAGTACATGTATATTCTTTTGTTTACACAGTACCCTGTCCATTGGGCTGCCTAGCGCCTACCTTGGTGGTGACTTCTATGTAATAAAAGGGGAGTTTCAGGCCAGACAAGGAGGTAATAATGCACTCAGGCAGCAGTGACAGCCCTGGAACATAATTTAAGGTGCTACTTAAGTGAGTGACACAATAAGTGCTGGAGCCCCACTGGTAGCATTTAATGTACAGGCCCTGGGTATATAGTATACCACTCTACAAGGGTCTGACAAGTAAATTAAATACACCAATTGGGTATAAGCCAATTTAACCATGTTTTAGGGGAGAAAGCAGAAGAGCTTTGGTACTGGCTAGCAGTGCTAAAGTGCACAGAGTACTAAGGTGAACAAAAAGTGGAAGGGAAAAGGCAAAACATTTTGGGGTGAGCCTACTGCAAGGGAAGGTCCAACAAATATGGAAGCAATTTCTAATGGATATGAAGTGTCCTTTAGCCTTGAATATGCTTGCTAAGTGCATAACTCTAGTAGTCCCAGAAGACATTTTATGTAAAATATTATATTTGTACATTTGTGCAGGGCGGAACCTTGTTTCAGTATTTGGCAAAGGAAGGCGGGCTTTCAGGAGAATAGTAAACTTTTGTAGTCATGAATTACATTTTGTGCTCAAGTAAATCTTGCCCTTCCTCCAGGAGGTCATGCCACCTGCTCAAGATATGCTTTTTTTAAAGTAAGTTTTGGCACTTGATTAAGTTCCAAAAACTTATATAAAGTGTCCTGAATTTCATCTAGTAGCATTAGACTCCAATTGCTCTTTTTCTGGTTAGAGCTCCTGTCAGTTGAAATGACAATTGTGTTTTTGAAATATCAATTGTTAATATGAATATCGATGCATTCATCGATGAAAATGAAATCTCATCCATATCAACAGAATCACTCATTGTGAACTGCACATCAACTTGGACTCAGAAATAGGTAGTGAAGCAGGACCTGAGACCAAGGCACAAGATTGCTGATTGTTAGGTAACAGGTAGAAGGGTGCATAGCTGACAGGTAAATGCTTGGACCGGAAACTCTTGATAAATCCCACAGATAGGCACATCGACATTACGAAGGTAAAGGCCCCTATAAAGCAAAAATCACTGACATAGTATCGGCAGATACAATATCGACCTACATTTTTATCGACACACAATTATCGACAACAACAATATCGACACTACATACTTATTTAAAAAATAACAATAATATCAAAACCATAATATTGTTCTACAAAAATATCGACCTCAAAAATATCGTGCACATTATTGTTTTAAAAAATATCGAACATTAATAAAATACATACACCATATCAACAATATTGACCACAAGCATATCAACAGCAAAAATATCATTTTTTTCAAATTATCAACTTTCCTAAACTTGAATAAACATACATGATAAAGACAAATAAATACCTAAACATACATTGCATATCAAATAAAATTACACACATATTTTTAACAATAATAAATACATAACAAAACTAACAATATAAAGCACACTATTTAACCCTTTCGCTGCGGCGGGAATTCCGCCGCAGCGCTGGGGGTTGCGGGGGGGCAGTGCGGTGGCGCTGTGCTCATGACGGAGCGGCTCCGTCATGACTCCGCCCATTTGCGTTGTCCCCCCGCACAGGCGGGGAAACAGCGCCGCGTAGGCGGAGCGGCCGCCAACGGCCGTGACATGACGGAACCGTTCCGTCATGAGCACACGGCAACCGTGGCTCATGACGGAGGGGCTCCGTCATGAGCGGGGAAGGGGTTAAAACATTAATGCATATTTACTTTCAGCATATAAAATGATTTTCTTGCATTTCATATATAAAATAAAACACAAACATATATTTATAAACAGAAACAGAAAAAAAATAAACAGGCTCTTAATTAGCGTTCTCCATATAAGGGAAACAACTTACAAAACAATTAAAAAAATATAAATAAACCAATGAAAACACACAATATTAAAACCAACCAATAAAATTAGACAAACGATTTACATAACACTATAAAAAGCAACAAATATTACTCTTATTTTATCCCTCAAACCAAGAAGACTAAAGAAGGTGAAACTCTGCTAGTTGTCTACAACATTGAAGAACATCATCAAACCAAAAACCTCTATAAATCTACTTAAAGTAAGTAAAATAAAATATACTAAATGACACTAAGAGGCCCATTAGTATAGCAAGCGGATCGCCTGCTAAAATCCTCCGCCCACATTCAGTTTCCCCCCTGCCACATTACCATGGCAAGGGGGACCCCGGTGGATGGGAAGACCGTCCGCCGGTTTTCCGCCAGTAGGCAATCCGCCCGATTGCCTACCAGGCGGAAAAGCATTTCATATGCTGGCAGTGTCTGGTAGACACCGCCATCCATATTACTATGAAGGCAGGCGGTGTTCTTGACATTGGGGGCCCGTAGTGGGCCCACAGGGATTCTGGGGGGTGCACATGGGGGGTACCTACGGTACTCCCCTGCATTTCAATGTACAACGTGGCAGGCACCGGGCGGTGCCTGTCACGTTGTGCATTGAAAGGCACAGGCTGTCTTTGTGGCATTGCGGCGGGCGGTGCTCACTGCACCACCCGCCACAATGTTGCAGATGCGCCATGCGCCTTCCAGTGTGGCGGGCGCATGCTTATCGGGAGTGCGGGACTGCCTCACCCTCAGCGGGCGGTCCCGTTTCCAGAGGGTATGAGTAATGGTGCCCTTAATGTAATGTTCTTAAAAAATTTACTTGCATCCTCAAAAAAATAATTTATATCTTTATTCTACTTTGTTTCCCCTACAGACAACTAAAACACAACAACAAAATTACCAAAGATACCCTTAAAACAATCAACCTAATAAAGTAAGTATTGTGCAAACTGCATTAAATAAACCTGTAAAACACCCACCCAAACCCAAAATCCATCCCAAAAACACACAGCCCACCCCATTCTAAAATGTTGTGTATCAAATAGTAATATCTGCTTTTTCCCCCACAGAATAAAAAACAAATTAAGAATATTTAACACAGAAAGAATAGAAAGCATCATTTTCAAACATCAAATTACAAACTTTGTAAGTACTTAATTAAAAATGTTTTATTTATAAATATCATCAGCTATAACAATATTTTTAATATTTCTTATGCATTTATTATAGATATCTCAACATCACAATGACAGAAGGTGCACAATTAAATACACCACAAAAGGCAAAATCTTATTGTGTTATATGGGATATGTGTACACTCAGGAGAAACAAACTGGGCTTAAAGTGAATTGGAAATGTTCTAAATATTATTCCAATAAATGTTATGGGCATGCTACTAACAGAGCAGCAACTGTACTATACACCAGGGAACATAATCACCCTCCTAATGTTACTGAGATTGAAGTTAGGGGTGCACTAGAAACTATGAAAGAGGCTAGCACGAGCTCTCAAAAACCAACAAGTGCAATTCTAAAAGAACAGCTACCTACCATCCCCAAAGATGCAACTGGACATATGCCATCCATTGCTTCATTAAAAAGAACCATAGCACGTACAAAAAGGGCAACAACAACTCCCAAACCGAGTCCTAAAACTTTTAATGAAGTAATAATTACCCCAGAACAGTCTATTACTTTCAAAAAGGAACCATTTATTCTCTACGATAATAAAAGTAATGAAAAGAGAATAATAATGTTTGGAACAGCACTAAATTTAGTAAAGCTACAGCAAGCTGAAGTATGGATGATTGATGGTACTTTCCCAATATGTCCCAAACCCTTCTTCCAACTCTATCATGGACTACATCAAAATTGCAACATTCCCTTTATTTACGCCTTGCTGCCTAACAAACATAATGCAACCTATATAGAAATCTTAAATAAAATTAAACAGGAAACCAATGATAATTTCCCACAAAAAAATATTATAGATTTTGAACAATCTATGATAAATGCTATACTCAAAACATAACCACATACCTCTATTCAAGGGTGTTATTACCATTTTAATCAATGCTTATGTAGGCACCTCCAAAAATCCACTGCCAGTATAGAGTATGCAACTAACACAACTTTTGAATTTCAAATTAAAAAACTAATTGCATTAGCCTATGTTCCAGTAACAGATGTTGCTGAACATTACAATTTATTACTAGAAAGCCCTTTTTATCAACAACATGAACAACAATTAAGTCCAATACTGGAATACGTTGAAGACACCTGGGTTGGCAGATTACATAGATCTGGCCATAGAAGACAACCCAAATTTCAAATTTCCTGGTGGAATGTATATACTAGCACACATAACCAACAAGCTAAAACTAATAACGTTGTTGAAGGATGCCATAATGCCTTCCAACAAACCACAGGAAGAGTCAGACCAACACTTTACAAACTAATAACTTTCCTACAAAAAGAGCAAAGCTATCAGGAACTCTGAATGCAGCAATCTATCACACGACTAAAACCAAAAACCTCTAAACAAACAAAACAAATGTACCAATACCTTCAAGAGCAAGTTAAACTATATCCTAGTACAAGAGGCCTAGGGTACCTAGAAATGATTGCAAAAAGTCTACTATAAAATATCCATAAAAATTAAATTAATGGCACATTTCTTTTACTTCATAGCAATAAATAAAAATTATTAGTTATGATCTCACATTATTAATTAGAGTGTGCAATATATTTCTAATAATAAAGTTAAATATCTTTAAACACATTAATAATATATATGAGAAAAGAAAAAACAACAATAATACATAACACTATTTACCTCCCACAGTTAACCTCTTCAATGCCCATGACGAGATAGTCTCGTCATGGAGCACGGTTGCGCTGTGCCCATGACGAGACTATCTCGTCATGGACCCAGCCCGCTAATGAAAGGCCCGGCACAGGAGGGGGAAAGGGCGGGGCACTGAAGGGGTTAAATACTTTTCCTAAACTTACCGTATTTGTTGTTGTTGATTCAAAATTCCACATCTTGTAAAATAATCCACAGAGTTTTGAATAAAATATCCTTAAAAAGTTTCCCCCCCAAAAAATGGAAAAATACATCTGTAGTAAAAATTGAAATCCTTTATCGATAAATCCACAATTTTGAATCCATCAAAAACCCGAAAAATATTTCCAAGAAAGAAACGCTCCAGGAAAACTGAAAAATTATGTAAGCGTATTTAAAATATTAGCTTGTGAAACTAATATACACTTACATAAATAAAGAAACACAATCTTCCGGCAGCCAAAACCTCTTTAAATTAAAACCTAGGAAATAAACATACAAACATTCCCACCCACACAAAACAACACATAATTCACTTAATAACATTACTACTAACATTCTACTATCAAAATAAACACATTAAACACTCAAACTTAAACCTTTCTAACTAGGCATCTATTACGTAAATCGCAATAAACAGTCCTTACCTAACTATCACGTATAAAACATCATACATCAGTAACAAATCTCTAAACACTCTAAATAAACTCTAACTACCTTCAAAATTACTTTAAAATATAGTTAAATTAAAAAAAAAAAATCTTACCTGGCTAGACGTGAAGCAGCTTCCAACCGCGAACTTCTCCCCTTCCAAATGACCCAAAACAACAGTGTGGGTACAAAAAAAGACACCCAAACAAATATGGCAGCTTTAAACATACAAAATTAATACAATTTATATAATAAAAATGTGTTTTCACATATTATAAATGTTATTATATTTAATTTAATAACTACAAATAATATGCAATTTTCTAAAATGCATTTCTTTATTTTAAAACTTTGTAAAATAATGATAATACATTTTAAAACACATATAATATTTATTATTGTCATTCCATAACCAGCAAAATATGTATGACATTTTTTTACTGTACAACATTTTGGTGCCGATTCCGATCCTGTAAAACCCGGGTACGAATGGTCGTATGGAGCGTATTCTCCATTTGACTCGTACCCGGGAAATTCTCCTTACAAAGCAGCAAGTACGATTCGTACAGAAATACCATTTCCGTACGAATCGTAAAAAACTACGTGCGGCGAAAAAATACCCACAATTCCGATCCGGGACATCACGTACGTGACGTCCGGACGGAGTCAGGCAGCATTTTACGGACCAGCAAGTACGATTTGTGCCTACGTCACTCCGCATGGCTCATATTGACCGGCAGCCAAAAACTCCCGGGAAATTGAGGACGACGCGAAGAAGGAGCACCGGTACGCGACGGACAGCCATGGACCCCATCCTACGTGTCATCCCGGCCCTCCTAGCCTACGACCTGGTGCACCGAAACCACTGCGCACGCCGCAGAAGGTCAGAACAACACCCAGGGGCAAAGGGGGGGGGGCGAGGGGCAGGAAACATAACCCCTACCCAAGTTACAAAAAATAAATCCTGTACATACATTACCTCCAGGGTCTGATCACTTCGGGGGGCGTGTCCACCAATCCCTGCGTACCGCCACAATGGAAGTGGACATCTACGCGTACCCGTCACCAGTACAATGGTGGGACGGACTGTACCCACGCTCCGTTGGCGTGGGTACGGTCCGTACCACCATTGTAGTGGTGATGTAGGGGTACACGTGGTACGGACCATACCCACACCCTCAGAGCGTGGGTACGGTCCGTACCACAATTGCAGTGGTGATGTAGGGGTACGCGTGGTATGGACCGTAACCACGCCCTCATAGCGTGGGTACGGTCCGTACCACGCGTACCCCTACATCACCACTACAATGCTGGTACAGACCGTACACACGGCCTCAGAGCGTGGGTACAGTCCGTACCACGCGTACCCCTACATCACCACTACAATGTTGGTACGGACCGTACCCACCCTCAGAGCGTGGGTACGGTCCGTACCACCATTGTAGTGGTGATGTAGGGGTACGCGTGGTACGGACCATACCCACACCCTCAGAGCGTGGGTACGGTCCGTACCACCATTGCAGTGGTGATGTAGGGGTATGCGTGGTACAGACCGTAACCACGCCCTCAGAGCATGGGTACGGTCCGTACCACCATTGCAGTGGTGATGTAGGGGTACGCGTGGTATGACCGTACCCTCGTCCTCATAGCGTGGGTACGGTCCGTGCCACGCGTACCCCTACATCATCACTACAATGGTGGTACGGACCATACCCACGGCCTCAGAGCATGGGTACGGTCCGTACCACACGTACCCCTACATCACCACTACAATGGTGGTACGGACCGTACCCACGGCCTCAGAGCGTGGGTATGGTCCGTACCACGCATACCCCTACATCACCACTACAATGGTGGTACGGACCGTACCCACCCTCAGAGCGTGGGTACGGTCCATAGCACCATTGTAGTGGTGATGTAGGTGTACGCGTGGTACGGACTGTACCCACGCCCTCAGAGCGTGGGTACGGTCCGTACCACCATTGCAATGGTGATGTAGGGGTATGTGTGGTACGGACCGTACCCAACCGATGAATGCGGGGGTACGGACCGCATCACCCGTACCCCTAGGGCACCAGTACATTTGTGAGACAAGGCGTACACACGCCACAAATGTTGGTTTAGGGCCTGGTGCAGCATATAACCAGTACATTGGGGGGGGTGTATGGCCAGGACAGCAGTGTACTGCACCAAGGGTGCGGGTGGGTGGGTGGGTGGGTGGCTGCCTAGGATTCCCAGTAGTGGACATAGACATGTGAGGTGTGGGTGCAGAGGAATACCACAGTGGACAGAGACATGTGAGTGGTGGGTGCAGAGGACTCCCAGCAGTGGACAGAGACATGTGAGGGGTGGGTGCAGAGTACTCCCAGCAGTGGACAGAGACATGGGGGTGGATGCAGAGGACTCCCAGCAGTGGACAGAGACATGGGGGTGGGTGCAGATGACTCCCAGCAGTGACAGAGACATGTGAGGGGTGGGTGCCTATCACTCCCATCAGTGGACAGAGACATGTGAGGGGTGGGTGCAGAGTACTCTCAGCAGTGGAAAGAGACATGGGGGTGGATGCAGAGGACTCCCAGCAGTGAACAGAGACATGGGGGTGGGTGCAGAGGACTCCCAGCAGTGAACAGAGACATGGGGGTGGGTGCAGAGGACTCCCAGCAGTGGACAGAGACATGTGAGGGGTGAGTGCCTATCACTCCCATCAGTGGACAGAGACATGTGAGGGGTGGGTGCAGAGTACTCTCAGCAGTGGAAAGAGACATGGGGGTGGATGCAGAGGACTCCCAGCAGTGGACAGAGACATGTGAGGTGTGGGTGCAGAGGAATACCAGCAGTGGACAGAGACATCTGTGGGGGAGGTGCAGAGGACTCCCAGCAGTGGACAGAGACATGGGGGTGGATGCAGAGGACTCCCAGCAGTGGACAAAGACATGGGGGTGGAAGCAGAAGAATACCAGCAGTGGACAGAGACATGTGAGGGGTGGGTGCAGAGGAATACCAGCAGTGGACAGAGACATGTGAGGGGTGGGTGCCTATCACTCCCAGCAGTGGACAGAGACATGTGAGGGGTGGGTGCCCATCACTCCCATCAGTGGACAGAGACATGTGAGGGGTGGGTGCAGAGTACTCCCAGCAGTGGACAGAGACATGGGGGTGGATGCAGAGGACTCCCAGCAGTGAACAGATACATGGGGGTGGGTGCAGAGGACTCCCAGCAGTGGTCAGAGACATGGGGGTGGATGCAGAGGACTCCCAGCAGTGGACAGAGACATGGGGGCGGGTGCAGAGGACTCCCAGCAGTGGACAGAGACATGTGAGGTGTGGGTGCAGAGGAATACCAGCAGTGGACAGAGACATGTGAGGGGTGGGTGCAGAGGACTCCCAGCAGTGGACAGAGACATGGGGGTGGATGCAGAGGACTCCCAGCAGTGGACAAAGACATGGGAGTGGGTGCAGAGGACTCCCATCAGTGGACAGAGACATGTGAGTGGTGGGTGCCTATCACTCCCAGCAGTGGACAGAGACATGTGAGAGGTGGGTGCAGAGAAATACCTGCAGTGGACATAGACATGGGGTGTGTACATCATTATCAGATGACCACAACTCCATGGGTGAATGTATGCATCCCTAATTTTCTACTATGTCGAAAGTGCCATAACAACACATCACTGACAGCAGTGTCCCACTCCCATGAGGATGGATGTCTTTCCCCCCACTGCATGACACACCACATGTGGGTGTGAGGACAAATGACACATGTATACCCACCCCTGGCGGATGCAGCACAATACACACACAGAGATCATGCCACAAGACTGTATAGTCATGTCAATGCCTACTAAACTAAGAGAGCCAAAGGGAACACACACTGTCACGCACATCCCAGGACTGATAGGAATGTACAGGTGCTGGGACAGCCACCAAGATGTTGTCTCTCATGGAAGGAATAGGGTGGAGTTCCCACAGATACAATGCCCACAATTGTCAGTCAGGTGCCCAAATACTCTGCAGAACAAGTACCATATGTGTGCTAGGCTGGGATTACACACAATGCATAGTGCGGAAAAGGGAGAATTACTCCCTGAAGGCATGGCAACATACTCATAATACAAGTACAGCGACTAGCAAGGATGGCACAGACGATGCAGCCAGAGACATTGCTGAGCAGGCATGGCCATAGTTGAAGGGATCCGTCACCAACAAAGGGAATGTATACAAAGGTCAGCACTACAATTGCGCAACTCTCTGCAGGGAAGATGTCAGGTGCCACGGAGGAAGGGACACACCTTGGTACAGTGTCTCAAAAAACAAATAAGTTGAAGAAAACAAGGACCCCCTGAACAGCAAATAGTTATACTCCTAGGACAGGGTAATATACGTATAGTAGAATAAACTCCTAGGCAGTCTCCATACAATAAAAGACCATCTATCAAATTTTGTTATAGGGAAACGAGAGAAATGCTTAAAACATCAATTCAATACAGGTATAATAAATTTTATTTCTTCATCTTGTTCATTGTTTTAGAAAAAGAAATTTCATATCACATAATACATACAATATAAGTTAAAAAAAGGATCAACAATAATAAAAAATATACAATACAATACAATATAAAATAGGTGGCAGCTTGTAATGAATAATCGTAATCGACGCGCGTTTCGGCGTTCACAACGCCTTCATCAGGAGTAGCCACAAAAGTATTTAAAATATCAAAAATCGATCATTTTTGGGGAAATCTGCATTACCGATGTTGTCTATCCGGTATAGATAATTGTTTCAACAAGTAAGAGGATTGGCAAGTTCGTCTAAGGATCAATCTTATTTTTATGCGAGTTTTGATACAGAATCTTTTATCTCTCTTCTGGTTGGGGGGAAATTATTAGTCCAAACTGAGCATTGATCAGCAGATTCACATCGTTTAATTATCTAGATGGAATTGATTGAAAAACGGATTCATAGCACACGTAGCGTTGTCATATATTTTAAGGGTAAGTTCCACGAATGATTTTTCTGGAACCTTATTTTATTTTAGCAGGGCTGAAAATGGCCTCCGGCGTCTCGCGTGCTTACAGAAGAAAACGGGAAGGGACACACCTTGGTACAGTGTCTCAAAAAACAAATAACACACACAACCAAAGATCCTTTGCAGAGAACTTGTGATGGCACGCAGATCCCATGGGCCACCTCCTGACCATCAGACTCGAACCTTTGCCAAAAACATACCACATTACCACAACCCCAACTCCTGGAGCATCAGCACCAACACCAACATCAATACCTGAAATGCAATAGTGTGCAAAGTCAAAAGAAAATAGTTTAATCAGCATAAGATAAAAATTGTATCAACAACACTATATACAAAGGCCAATGGCCAGTCCAGAATAGAAGTCCTTGGGGGGACACATGGGCACGTGTCTCCCCTAGCTTGCCTGCACATTAGAACCCTCAGGTTTGTCGACTGGGGGGGCTTCATGTGGGGAAGGACCAGGCACCGCAGGGACAGGAGGTGGAAGGGTAGGTGTGGTGGGTGCAGGGCTGGACGCCTCCACCACAGGGGGTGGGGCAGCGCCAAAGGTGGAGGTGAGCTCGGCGCTGCACACTTCTGCAAGGTCGTCCAGAGTATCCCCTGCACCGGAAGAAACCACAGGCACAAAGGAGGGGGTGGGGTCGGAGGGATGGGGTGCAGCGCTACTGGGGGAGGGGGTGGACAGGGGGGGGATCAACTCCCCTAACCGGGGAGTGCCTTGCCCGTTTGCGGGCTGGTGAGCCAGTGGGGCTGAGGCACAGCACAGCCAAGTAGCTCTCCTTGTCTGACTGTGTGGCAGGGGAGCCAAGGGGAGTTTCTTTGGAGGGACTGGGTAGTGAGGCATGCGGACGCAGACTGTGGCTGCATGTATGCCTGTGCGCCCCAGACCCAGTGGGTGTGCCTTTATCCCCCTGAGTGTGCGTGCCAGGAGGTGTGTGCTTGCCCTTACGTGTTTGTGTGCTGCCTGTGTCTGGTGGGGTGCGTGCTTGGGAATGTCTGGGTGTGCATGGGACAGGCATGGGAGTGGGAAGTGTGGATGGTTCAGGGGTAGGGGGGGACGAAGCGCTGCAGGAGACTCACTGCTGCCGTCAGTGAAGAGTCCATGGACCTCAGCAACATCCGTTGGTCAGACATCGCTTGTGACATGCCCTCCATGAACGACACCATCTGTGTCAGCAGTCTGGTGTGGCCATGGAGGACATTCAGCATCGATGTCTGGCCAACCTGCAACTGCCGCTGAATGTCCACAGACTCTGCAGTGAGGGCAGCAGGGGAGACAGGGGCAGGGGGTGCGGTGCCTGGCACGAAGGAGACACAGTGGTATCCTGCACGGACAGAAGGGACCGGAGCAACTGGGAGGGCGGTGATGGGAATGGAGGAGGCGGTGACAGATGTTGTGCTGCTGCCAGGTGTTGTAGCAGCCTCCGCCCCCTCGAGGAGTTCAGCCTCAGACCCGTCAGCGTCGTAGTCGGTGTCTCCCCTCGCCCTCCGTGCCACTTGCTCCCACAGACTCGCCAGCAGTGGTGGCACCGGTGCTGGATCCCTCCTCAAGGTCCATGCAGGTGTCTCCCTCGGTGTCCTCTGATGATGCTGTGGGCAAGGTGAAGATACAGAAAATAATCAGTCACCTGTATACATCTGACACATGAGTCCAAACAAAATAGGTCACAGTGCATATCAGGAAAAGCATCATGAGTAACATCTACATTACTCCGCACATATGTAAGCCCTGCACTCCCCAGTTGGTTGACCCACCATGCCACTTGGAAACAAGGAAAATTAGGACACAACAGCAAATGAAGTGATATCGAATTATACTGAGAAGCTAGTGTCTGGGAACAGTTGAGCACAGCAATACTATGAAGGCATGCCACCTCTTGTTTACTGTGAACGAAACAGTATTGGTGCACCCAAGGATAAATAACAGACCGCAATGCTGAAGGTGTCCCCACAATCAGAGACCTGTGAGTACTTTGGAAACCCAAACAAAATACATTGTGATCCCTTGGGTATCACAACGCTTTACACAATCTACATGTTTAGAATGTGTGAATGTGCCACTTTGTGAACAGAACACACATGTGCCTGTATAAAAGAAGTCACACAAGGAGGTGCACACAAAACTACATTTTCACAGTCATTGTATGAGCTGCCAGCCTTATTCAAACACTGTTAGAAAGAAATGGGGTTTCAGTAAGTACATATACATGGCCCCACGGCGGTCTGGATGACTTGACACTCGTAAGATGGCATCAGCATCAACCAAGGACTTACCCAAATGCCACCACACTGTGGGAACATGGATATGTATTACCTTAAAAAAGTGTTATTCGAACTGTGCCTTTCTATAATATGTGCCAGCGTGTCCCCTGAAAGTGTAAAGGTGGTTTCTTGTGCACTTCTGTGGGAGACATCTGTCATGCAGGCACATTATTGTCCTACACAACAAAACATCAAAGTCAAGCATTGAAAACATGAAGACATGTTGACAAGTGTAGTGAGTGCCAGGGTACAAGACTTCTTGACTAACAACTTGAATCATGCCACCTGTCACATGGCCATCCGTACCATGATGACACAGTTGGCAACGTATCTGACCCACTGTCTGTCATGTGGAGTGGCACACATGTCCAAACACAGGACAATGCATAAGATAATGGGCCTGCAATTGTGTCGGAATAAGGAGCACCTGCACTGAGGAGACACACTCATGGCAAGCAAAAATGTCCACACAGATGTAACCACACAAAGAACAAACTACGTAGCATCTGGACCACACACTGGTGCCAAAAATGGATGAGCAGGAATCATGTATTTAAACTTTTGACACATGCAGCAAAGCACTAAAATTAAACCCTGCACAACATGACTGGGTCACTGCATGTTGAGTGTCTGTCCAGACAATTATCTCACACAGGTCAGACCTGGCAAGGAGGCATAAGGTTTGGACATGTAGGCCTTGCCCGCACAAACCCCCCATACCTGACACAATGTGATTGAGACAGATGAAGAAGTTACACCTCTTAATCTGGGTTTACTAAAAGGTGCATCAAGAAATCCCAAATGTACTCCACTTCACCTCGTGAGGCTGCCAACACATATTTGTGACAAACAACCATCAACAGATAGTTGTACATAGACACACAGGTACTGCCCAGTTTGAGGATGCACAAGCCAAATGGGGTCACCCAGTCCAGTGGACACATGTAGCACACTTTACATTAATACAAATGAGGCCAGGGAACAATGCCACAGAGGCCAACATATGCTAAACACACAGAGAATGGGCACAGTGTTGGATGACACACATGAATCAGAGGCAAGGGTGTCTCAGGGGACTGTAGTGGGCACAATGCTCCATGGTCCTGGAATGTTCTGACTGTAACATGAGAAAACATCCCGGCACTATTCATATCTCCCACTCATGCACATCATGTCTGAGGCCACAACATCGGTCATGCATGCTGCAAGTCTGTTAATTTGAATCCTCACACTCCTATGTTGAGACTCAGCATCAGTGGCAACAAATATGGACCCCCAAATGACTGAACAGGACAGGGCACAGGCAAGGTACCAACACATGTCACAGACCACCCCCACACATGATGCAGAAAGCAATGTGCACGTGGATTAACTGGCAGCCTAGATTACCATGTGCAATAGTGTTTACACACAGACCAGGGAACACATGTCAAGGAGGGGAAGAGAGGAGGAACAGCACCAGTTGACTTAGGGGAAAAGGATATGCACTGCACATATAAACCCTGGCAGTGTATCCAGGCGACTTAGCACTTCCAAAAGCTGGTGACACACAACAAACACACATGTACCTACCCCCTTGCTGCTGCTGCTGTTTCTCCTGTAACCGCCCATCCATCTCAGGGAAGACCACCGCCAGGACACGCTTCATCTGGTGGGTCAGGCGTCAGCGCCCGCCATGGCGGCGTGGAGGTGAGTCCTCCAGCAGGACCCGGGCAATCGTCCGGGTCCAGCACCGGATGTCCTGCCACCGTTTTCTCACTTGTGCTAGGCACCGACTGCGACCCTCCACCGATCTCACGGCCCTGACGGCCTGCTTCCAGATCTCCCCCTTGGTGTAGGCAGTTACCTGTGAGGATGACAAAGTGAGACAACATCACTACACCTGCTCCATGTCAGAGAGACACACATTTGAACATCTTTGAAATGTTGAACAGGGCATAGGATGCTGCCAAGGAATTGCATCTTAGTCATATGGACATTGGCCTCTGTGGAAGCCCCAATGCACTACATGGCATGTAAAGTACACAGGTGGCATGCGGGGTGCGACACACTCCATGAACATGGCACACACTGTGCATCACAAGAGACACCAGGCTGATGGACAGCACCTCCAAGCAGTTACATGCCCCAGGCCACTGACGCAACCTCAGCAGAGTACACAGACACACACAGGCACAGATCAATCACATGCCATTGGCAACAGCGGATACAAACATTACTCTGCACATGTGCCACTTGCCTGTGGGGTGTCACAGGTGTGCGGCTAGCTCAGCAAGTCAGACACACAGCACGGCTTACTTCTCACATCAGATGGGTAGAGCTGTTGCCTCCTCCATGCAGCTGTGGTGCAACACTTCACATAGACACTCACCAACATGACAAGGAACATTCACACACATCAATGTCCAGGGGGCGTACACATCACTTCGACACTCTCACCACAGCTCCACTCAACTCAGACACTATGCAGTGAATGTCACAGTAAGCACAATGCAAGTGAGGAGTGCACACATGAACTACATCATGCTCTGCATGGGAGACATAAGCCATTCCCCGCCCCTGGGACCCACTCTAAACAACATTGCACGTCTGTCACACATGGACACAATGCCAGAAGTGACAGTCACAAAAAAGGTGCACAGTCAAAGCTAGTGGAGTCAGCACTCACCTGCTCCCCTGGTCTCCCATACAGGCTGAGGTACTGTGGGAGGATGACATCCAGCAATGCCTCATTCTCCTCCTGGGTGAATGGCTGGGCCCTCTCCACAGACCTTGACATGGTGCCAGAGGAAGCACAGACAGCAGCAGTGTTGTCGACAGGAAACTTGTGCAGGCAATTGCCCTCTCATGGGTTCTGGCAGACTTATATCTGTCTTGCTGAGGGGCATTCATTTGGAGGAGTACATAGTGATTGGTCAGATTCATTCACATCTTACGTTTACTCCAATCCCTTTCCACATACACCAGTGACAGCATTTGCATCCTTCAAAATTTCAGAATCATGTCAAGTCAACAACCACTTTGAAACATTGTATTTTGTGGCCAACTGACTTTTCCAGGCCACCTGATGGAAAATTTGAACAGAAAACTCTGTATCCATGACAACCAGCATGCATTTAGTGCCTAATACTTGTCCCTTATGTGTCCCCTATGTAATTTTCAAATCCACACACAGGTATGATGCGTTTCACACGTACCCCTACGGCACCAGTTGCACAGTGCCTTTGATACGTATGTGTAGGCACTGGTAGTACACGTACGTGTGTACGGTCAGTACCACGAGTGCTCCTATGGGCACACAACTCTAGTGATACGGACCATACACACGCCCTCAGAGCGTGTGTACGGTGCGTTTCACACGCTTACACTGTTGATAGGATACCCACACGAAAGGAATGGAGGTCTCAGACCCGCAGAAGGATGTACATCAAGTCATTGTCATTGCTGTCCTACATGTGCAGGGACTAGGTGTGTCAGGCAGTGATATTGCACATGTCTCCTCATGTATTTGCACAATTGATGTGTGATGACCTGTGTACACATGTCATGTGTGATGGGGCACTATGTGGCACACTTCCCCTTCACACTTTGCACATGTGTGCATGTAGTACAAACGTGTCACGCACAGCATCACTGCTATGGCACAGTCACCACCACCCACAACTGTCCCCTGATGCCAGGGACAGGGACACTGACAACTTACATTTAACGACCAGCGTGCACCGATGTGACTATATCATGTGTGTGTCATGTGTTCCCATGAGCTTGCTGTTGGTGTCCCGTCCACTGCATCTGCTGTTCCTGCATCCAACATGTGTGCGTGTCTAGATGGGCATGGCACACATCTACGCACACCATGCCACGTGTGGATTTCCACATAATGTGTGTCTGTATGCATCGAACTTGATATTTTGACATGAGGACATATCTGCGTCATCTCAATGTCTGTGTTTTCTGTTTTCACGTGTACCCCTTCATCGCAATGTGTGTGATCATTACATTTGACCTTCCATGTGATCTGTGCGTCTAGCTTGCCGTCAGCTGTCTGTATGAGATGACATCCTTAAAATGCAGAAATGTGGATGTATGTCACTCTTGTGATTTCTCTGGCTATTCACTGACACTGGCCCACAGCTCATTTCAGGGCATGTCATGTACACTTGCCAATCAACGGGTGTAGCTGGCTTTTCGTAGGAGTATCACCTGGCTGGCATATGTGTCCTGGATGTATTGCACAGACCAGACTCTGTATTTAGCAGATGTGTATTAGCAGTTCATTGACATTGATGTTGTTATGTTCTTACTCTTCGTTATTTATTCCCAATTTCTGCAGGGCACCGCCTGTCCCCAGACCAATTCCAGACTTGGGTGCCATGAGGGAACGTGACTGCATACGCCGTTACAGATTCACCCAACAGTTGATTGAGGACCTGACAAACAGGCTGGCACCACACCTCCAAACGCGACACAGTTATCCTACTGCGCTGACCCCCAAGATGAAGGTGATGGCAGCCCTACATTTTTTTGCCACAGGTAAGTTTCAATTCACCATAGCTGATATTGGTGGCATGTTCCAGACGATGTTCAGCCATGTCCTGCATGATGTTTTGGCAGCCATGTTGGAGCACCTGGATGAATTCATCAATTTTCCGACTCCTGAGGAGTTGACAGGTGTCAAGGGTGATTTCTATGCCCTGGGAGGGATGCCCCATGTCATTGGGTCCATTGATGGAACACATGTGGCTTTTGTACCACCACAGGCACAGGAGGTCGCCTATCGCAACCGTAAACATTACCACTCTATAAATGCCCTTGTGGTGTGTCTTGCTAACATGCTGATTTCCCATGTCTGTGCACGTTTTCCAGGGTCAGCACACGATGCCTACATCATGAGGTGTAGCAGGGTGCCAGAAATGATGCGGCGGCTGCACAATGAACGAGCATCTCTTGTTGATGGGTATACTCTGTTTGTCCTGTGTTTTGCTGTATCTTTGTATCTTACGGCATCTCCTGACCCACTTTTTTACATGATGTTTCCATGTAGGGGACTCTGGCTATCACAACTTGCCATGGCTGATGACGCCTCTCCGCAACCCAAGATCAGCTGCAGATCACCGTTACAACTATGCACACGGGCAGACCAGGCGAGTGCTTGAGAGGACGTTTGGCCTCCTGAAGAGCCGATACCGGTGCCTTCACAAGACAGGCGGGTCTCTCCCATATGCACCGGTAAAGGTCTGCAAAATCTTCCTCATTTGCTGCATGCTGCACAACATGGCAGTGGAGAAGGCAGTGCCACTCATCCTGGAGCAGCATGAGCAGGAACATCCACCCGTGGAGGATGAAGGTCTTGGTCATGAGGCAAGTGAGGAGGAGGAGGAGGAGGAGGAGGATATCCGGAGTCAGCTCATACGCAACTTCTTCTCATAATGGTGAGTCACTGGGTCTGAGTGTGCACGCTTGGAGCCTTGTGTGGCATGTGTTGCAATGTGTGTGTCCAGCTGACTGTATGCTAAGTGACTTAGATGTGTGTTCTGATGTGTCACTCGAGTGATGATGTAATTCCAATCATTTTAACTGTGACCCTAATTTTTATAATGGCATGGTGACAACAATATTCCTGTAGATTAAATGACCATGTATGCGGATAACAATCTTTTAGCTGACTGCTTGTGTGTCTGTCATCCACAGGTTCTTGCGCATGTTGTCTGGTCGTGTCATCATTGGCCTCCTGCTATTCCTCATGAGCATTGCAACGTGTGCTGAATCAGCGTTCCATGCACGGACATGTGGAAAAGTCATTTTGGGTGAGGATTGCAGCAAGGCATTTTGGGGTTGTTAGGTGTTTGGAATGTGTGGGGACTGCTCCTGTGCATGTTGGGTTTCCATGCATACATGTCGACTCACCATGGGGCACATGACATGTAGCATGACTCCCATGAATTGATAGTCTACCTTTGTGACAGTCATCTCTAATGATTAGTGGATTCTGATGAAGGCATCAATGTGTGTATAACTTCCCTCAGAAACATACGGGATGCTACGGGTGGACATGGTGTGGGACATCCCCATAACAGGCTCAATGGGGAATTGCAGCCTCTCCTTCTGCAGAAGGGGGTGTTTGGCTCATCCCCATAACTTGTGTGCCAGGCCATTAGGATTTACAGTGTCCAGTGTAGGTCCCACATGTTCAGCCAAATGACCTGTGTGTCTGTTCATATTGATGCTTTTCCCTTAGTGTGAGCCTGAGTAATAAAGGGGTTCCTCACCCTCCAAGGTGCCTCATCTCTGTCAATGCAGGTCTCTTGCCACCTTGCATGCGGCATCTCTGGCATAGTTGTCAAAGATTGTGCATGTGAGTCTATGTGTAGTTTGGCTACATGCATACAGGTCTTCATGGGTTAGAATATCTATTGTGCATGAAGTCCATGGTTGTGTATGTATTTGGGCATGTTGGTCCCCACGATGGGCCGTCAACGCCTGCTGAGGGTGTGTCTCCTGTGCGCGGCTCGGCCTTCTGTTTCCTGATCCTGTGTCAGTCATCTTTGGTGATTGGACATCCATTTTCTCTGGGTGTTCCATTGGTAACCGGACACTCCTTCCTTTACTTACGCCTGTTGCATTTGTCCTTTCTGACATCCTTGTCTTTGTGTGCTACTTTTGGCATAGTTTCAAGGACATGCCACCTGCTGCTGCGGCCCCTGCAGCAAGGGCCCACAAAGTGGCGGGATTCGGCAACACACAAGCTTCAAAGATGCTCCTCCCTGCCTACCTCCAGCCATTCATTTGGCTGTCATCACCTTGTCTGTGCCACTGTTGGGTACACGCGGTGCCAAAGGCAGGACCGTCAGCACATGCAACGTGCACATTGCATGACCCTCATGTCCTTGCAGGACCCACTTCACAATACAGTCTGAGGTTGTAGCCACCCTCCAAGCAATGTCTATCCGAAACTCAACCGCCTGCTCTCAGCCATACCCTAAGCGCACACATGACACCTTTGCATGCTGAGTGTGCAACTCCAACTGCCTACACATCGCTGCCTCTTCTTCCAGGCCCTGTCACACCAACCAGATCATGTCCCTCCTGCTCCACACCGGCTCTGTACACCAGCAAGACCATGGGAGTGGGACTCAGGCCTTCAGCATGTTGTATAGTGGTGTCATCTGGCACATGGCCCAGGGCTCATCTCTCAGCGTGTCAATCTTCAATGTGTCCAGGACCCCCCTCTCCACCATCACATGCGCACACAAACTCATTATCATGTCGTATGCCATTGACACCCAGGTGCTCCTCACCCTCACCAAAGACCCAGCCATTGCCAGTTCCAACATTCAAGAAGGCATGAGGTCTGTGGATTAATGGCTGAACATCAGCCACCTGAGGCTGGACTTGTACAGGACTGAGGTAAGCATCGGAGGATTGTCCCCTTACAGCTGGCTCAACTCCTTGTGTCCCACCCACAGGGGCCCTACACAAGCACCCAGTGGCCACGCACACAAAATGTTGTGCATCATGGATTTGTCACTCACATTTGCCATGCAAATCACCATCATCTGTACCTCATGCTGCAGCACCCTCTGCATGATGCACATGATCGTCTGATAGATCCACTCCAAGGAAAGACAGACCATCCCCCAGGTCCACGACACCAGCCGTGTCAACTACTGCCCCGCCCTCTACGGAGCAAGTACATCCTAACTCACGGGAAAATTGTCCACATCCAGGGTGCATCTGCACAACTCAGCTTCAACATCCCGCACCCCATCAACATCACCGTCCACCTGAGATAGCTGCAAGGGATCACTGTGTGCTGCAGGATGACCTTCACACTCCTCACACACACTCAGGAGGCAGTCAACAACCCCAGAGCCCAATACCAACCTTGTACGTCTGTCATCCAAGACCCCGTTGGCCCAACTCAATGCATCCAAACTTGGCCTGGCCACCATTCTTCACATCCACAACACTCCAGCATGAAGGAGATGGTTCTTCCACCTGGCCAAACATACCTGGGACTCACTCCCCGGGAACCTCCACATGAGCCATGACCTGTAGGCCTTGATCATCGTCTTCCTGATTGGTGTGTGGGCACAGTACTTCAAGCCCCCCCTCAGCAGCTTGAGCCCATCACGGGTGAGTATTGGGCTCCCAGGCTGTATTGGATGATACATTGTGACCCATGTGTGTCCTGTACCGGACTCAGATCCTCGGGTATGGATGGCTGGAGTTAGTTCAACACTCAGGCATAGTTTTACATTAACACACACGCATGTTGTGGACTAATGCAAAATGACGGCAACATCTCATGACAAAAAAATAGTTTTATTCTCGGTGGGGTGCGTGTTTTGGTAGATAACATAAGGTGCTCTAACGGGTGCATAGAATCCAAAGTTCACAGGGGGAGATGCTATCCTTGGCATTTGAAGTCATCAGAGTCCAGACCACAGTGTTGGTCATCATTGGTCAGACTGTGACCAGCAAGTCCATGTGGCAGAGAATGCCAGTGAATGATGTGCTGCTGTTGCGCATGAAGGCCAGGTGCCAGGCCAGGTGACCTGGGAGATGTGGATGGTCCGCTGCCTCTCACGGTCTTTTCCGTGGACGACCCACCTTCCTGTTCCTGTTTGGGATGCTCCGTCGGACGAATCCTCCTCCTCCTCCGCCCATGTTGTTGGCGATCCGACGGAGTGAATGGCTTATGTCCCTTTGCACCGCCACGAGCTCAGCCAGTCTTGCCTCCATCCGTCCTTGGTGTTGTTGTTGACTGGCGTGTTGCTCGGCCTGCTGATTCTTAATGTCTGTGAGGTTCGCCACTACCTGACTGATGGCCCTGGTGTCACGCCGGCATGCCTCCATGATGTTGCGGACGTGTGACATACCGGTCCCTTCAGCTGGCTGGTCAGGTTCTCGCCTCCGCCTGCCTCCACTCCCACCACCCCTGCCCACACGGGCCTGGCCTGACGTTGTGGGCACATTGGGTCTACGGGACCCCTGAGGGATGGCAGTGTCGGTGTTGGCTGCCTCCTCCTGGGTGCCCGGGGAACCTTGTCCCTCCAGGTCAGACTGGCTCAGTTGTTCAGTGTGGGCAGGGCTCCTGGGTGTCTCCTGGGATGTGGCAGGAATGGTGGTGGTGGTTGGCACAGATGTACCTGAAGCAGGTGCTGCAGGGGCTTGGACACCAGAGGGGCCAGATGGGTTGGGGTCATCCACGGAGTGTTGTGAGGTGTCGCTGCCGGTGGGATCAGGTTCCTCCCGAGCCTGGGACTGTGGTTCTTCTCCCCCATTGTTGGGGGGAGATCCATGACGTTGCCCTGTGTGTGAGAGAGAGACAATGGTAATGCTGTTTAATGCGACATCCATGTTTCACACATATTCTATTTGCCACAGTTCCTCAAGGTAGTTGTATGTGCCTAGCATTCACATCAATGTTCACTTGTGGATGGGTATGTTGCAGGGGACTGATTGAAATGTTCTCCACGGTGTTTGACATGTCGAATTTGGCCCTGTATGCTTCTTTGGCTGTGGCTTGATCTTGTTGTGTCACATGTCCATTGTGAGAGTGGGTAACTCCATTGGCTGCCCCGGGTGTGTGTGCTTGTGTAAGGGGTGAGTGATCATCCCTCAACCCGACGCTGTTCAACATCCACATGGCCCCTCTCACACAAGTGTCCCGCCCCACCACCTCAAAACCATCTCCTATGCCAATGACACCCAGCTCATCCTCTCCCTCACCAAGGACCCTCACACCGCCAAAACAAACATCCACAAGGGCTGAGGTCCATCGCCGACTGGATGCGGAGTGGCCATCTGAAACCGAACTCGGACAAGGCGGAGGTCCTCATCCTGGGACACACACCCTCAGCCTGGGACGACTCCTGGTGGCCGATCGCTCTGGGGACAGCACCGACACCCACCCACCACGCATGCAACCTAGGATTGATCCTCGCATCCTCCCTCTCCATGTCCAAGCATGTCAACGCCGTCTCCTCCTCCTGCTACGACACCCTACGCACGCTCCGCCGGATCTACTGGTGGATCCCGACCGAAACAAGTAGAACAGTGACACAGGCCCTCGTCAGCAGCTGACTGGACTACGGCAATGCATTCTACGCAGGACTCCCATCAAAATACCAACGGCGGATACAACGCTTCCAAAAAGCCTCCGCACGACTGATCGACAACGCCCCCGCCACAGCCACATCACCCCCCTCCTGAGTGACCTGCACTGGCTCCACATCGACAAGAGGATCACCTTCAAGCTCCTCACCCACTCACACAAGGCACTCCACAACGCCGGACAAGCCTACCTGAACATCAGACTCAGCTTCTACAACCCCACCCGGCAGCTCCGCTCTGGCAGCCTCGCCCTCGCAGCTATCCCCCGTATCCAACGTACGACCGCCTGCGGGAGATCCTTCTCCTACCTTGCCGCCAAGACCTGGAACACCCTCCCAACCCATCTACGACTGACCCAAGACCTACTTGCCTTTAGATGACTCCTCAAGACCTGGCTCTTCGAGCAGTAGTGGAACCCACCCCCTCCGCACCTTGAGACCCTCATAGGTAAGTAGCGTGCCTTACAAGTACCCTGATTGATTGTTGATTGATTGACGGTGCCTGCTGGTGGGTGTAGTGTAATTTGGCAGTGGGTCTCCCAGGTGATGTATATGTCCCCCCATGGAGCATGCTGCCATGTCAGTGAGTGTGAGTTCTTGTCCTAGATATCTGAGCTGGTTGTGTTTGTGTTAGATTTTGCCGTTGTCACAGGAGGGCCTTGTGCTGCCTACAGCAGGGCCAAGTGTCAGCTACGTTGTCAGTACTTTGCCAGTCCCTGTGCATTGCGCATGGTGCATGGGTATGTGCCTGGGCCATATGGGCTGAGGGCAATGGTGTCTGTTTCTGAGTTGTACAATATGTTTAGTGATCCCCACCCTCCCAGCATCCCAGACATCCAGTCTTGGGTTTGTGGTTTGTGTAGGCTGGGACATGACATGGCCTTGCTTTGTGAATGGGGCATACACATGTTAGTGGCATGAGCGTTGTTTTTGAGTGTGGTTGTGTCCGGTGAGGGCTTGGGGGTAAGTGTGTGCATTTGTTGTAGTTGGGGTGTGGATGCCATTACCCCCATGTTACGTAAGTTGTTTGTGTACTCACCAGGCTCGGCAGCTCCTTCGACTCCGTGTACTCCCACCGGTGGAAGCAGGGCCATCACCTTCTCCTCCCAGGGATGGTAATGTACCGGTCTGCGGGGCAGCCCACTTCCTGTGATGTTACTCTGGGCGTAGTCCTCGTTCATTTTGCGCTTGACTGCCCTGCGCAGATCGTACCACCTGGCTTGGCATTCATTCCTGGTCCTTCTGATGGGCGCAACAGCATTCACCCGATCGACGATCCTCTGCCACAGGCGAGATTTTTCAGCTATGCTGGTCTGTCTGACCAATGTTCCAAAGAGCTGTGGCTCGACTCTGATGACTTCGTTGACAAGGATGTCCAGCTCCTCCCTTGTGAACTTTGGATTCTTGTCTGTGGGCATGGTGTGGGGTGTGGGTGTGGATGGTTGTGGGTGTGTGGGTGTGAATGTGTAGGTGTGTGTGTGAATGTGTAGAGGGGGTATGTGTGAAGGAGGTTGTGTGATGGTGTGTAAGTTAAGGTGTATGGGTGCTGTTGTTTGTGTGTGGTGTCTGTCAGCAGTGAGTCTGTTGCAAAGGCTCATGGTTTGTGAGTGTGGGCCCTTTTTATTGGTCCATTTGAGGGTGTGGCTGGGTTTCAAATTTTGGTGGGTGTGTTATAAGAGGTGGTTGTGAGTTTGGGCCTCTGTTGGCCTGTTTGGATGTGCCAGGTCAGTCTTTTAGATGTTTTTAATACTGTAGATGTGTTTTGTGGTGTTGTGCGATTCGAATTGACCCTCCTTGTGCTGTTTTGCAGTGTCCTGGTTCTGTATGAGTTGTTTTAGTGTATGTAACGTGTGTACATACGCGATGTTGTTGTACAGTGCTCACATATGCAATGTTGTTGTACGGTTTGTACATACGGGATGCTGGGGTACGGTGGTGGGGTACAGTGCGTCCAAGTACGTGGTTGGGGTACGGTGGTGGGGTACGGTGGTGGGGTACGGTGCTTCCAAGTACGCGGCTGGGGTATGGTGGTGGGGTATGGTGCGTACAAGTATGGTGCTGGGGGACAGTGTTGGGGTACGGTGCGTACAAGTAAGGGGCTGGGGTAGGGTGATGGGGTACAGTGCGTACATGTACAGGGCTGGGGTACGGTGGTGGGGTACGGTGCATCCAAGTACGCAGCTGGGGTATGGTGGTGGGGTATGGTGCGTACAAGTATGGGACTGGGGGACGGTGTTGGGGTACGGTGCGTACAAGTAAGGGGCTGGGGTAGGGTGGTGGGGTACGGTGCGTACATGTACGGAGTTGGGGTATGGTGGTGGGGTATGGTGGTGGGGTACGGTGCATCCAAGTATGCTGCTAGGGTACAGTGGCGGGGTACGGTGCGTACAAGTAAGGGGATGGGGACGGTGGTGGGGTACGGTGCGTACAAGTTAGGGGCTGGGGTAGGGTGCGTACACGTACGGGGCTGTGGTACAGTGCGGACATGGGGGGGTTTGAGGCAGAGATGTGGGGGGGAGGGGAGGGCTGTACGACTCGTATCCCGGGCACAAGTTTACCTGGATACGAGTGGTACGGCGTTCGATCCGTACGGAGCCTTTCGAATGCACTTGTGTTTTCGGACGGCCGGTACGGATCGTACTTGCGCGCTCAGACTTCACTTTTACAATTTGTATGTAAAAATGTCCGGGGACGCCTCGTAGACTTTTCTCGAAGTCATTCGTATGGATTTTTCACATACGAATCGTACTTCGCCGTTTGTACGGGACTTGTACGATTCGTACGTAAAAAAAATACGGATGCAAGTCGGACGGTAATTTTTTTTGACGGATCGGAATCGGCACCTTTTTGTTTTTATAGAAATATACATTGTTAATTTTTTTATAAGTATATGTAATAATTATATATATTTATATTCAGAATATTAGTAATTTAAAGTTATATGATTGTAAAAATGATAAAAAAAGTTTACTTGGCTCAATTATATTGAAATGTTTAAAATGTCTTTTGTTAAAATATTACCAATATATGTGATAATATGCAAAAATATAAATAATATAGAACAATTGTTGACAATATTTTCTAAAACAATGTTTTATTTTGAAATGTATAAAAACTTATGTAAATGTACAATAATTTGTAGCAATAATTAATTTACAAATATATTAAAAAATGAAGTCATATACTAAAATATCTAAAATTCATTTTTGTTGTATAATTATTTAAAACATACTTTTATGTTATTTCTGCAATAAAGTACAATTATTATTTTGTCATTGTTTTTATATGTAATAAACATTATAATTATATTTATATTATATGAGGCCCATTAGTATAGCGGGTCGATCGCCACCGCCCGTATGGCGGTGGCGATCCGCCCGCTATAACCCTCCTCCCACATTTCATTTCCACCCCGCCACATTACCGGCGGACGGGAAGACCGTCCGCCGGTTTTACGCCGGTAGGCAATCCGCCTGATTGCCTACCGGGCGGAAAAGCAGTTTATATGTTGGCGGTGTCTGGTAGACACTGCCATCCATATTACTATGAAGGCGGGGACCTGCCTTTCTGTGGCGGCGTTGCTGCCACAGAAAGGCAGGCGGTGTTTGACATTGGGGGGCCATAGCGGGCCCCCAGGGATTCTGGGGGGTGGGGGGTGCACATGGGGGGTACCTGCGGTACCCCCCTGCATTTCAATGTACAACGTCATGCGCCAGGAAGCCGTTTGGTCACAGTGCGCTTTATCAAATATGTTCTAACTAACTAATCTAACTAACGTGGCAGGCACCACTTTGTGGCACTGCGGCAGGCAGTGCTCACTGCAACGCCCGCCGCAATGTTGCAGATGCGCCATGCGCCCGCCAGTGTGGCGGGCGCATGCTATTTGGGAGTGTGGGACCGCCGCACCCTCAGCGGGCAGTCCCGTTTCCCGAGGGTATGGCGGGCGGACAAATTATGTGTATTTTATTGTGTACCATTTCATATTTTATAAAGCTATATTTTTTAAAACATATATTTTTATAAATTACAATATATTAAACAAAGTATCACAATATATATTTTTTCTTTATTATTTTCATACACAATTCTTTATGGAAATATGTATACTAATTTAAAATTTATTAATATTTTATAATTTATAAATATAATTTAACCAATTCCACTTTACATAAATACAATTTACATAGTAACCACTAAACTTAATATAATTACTATTTTCACTCCGGTCTAAATTAATTTTTTGTAGGTGCTGGACACTAAACAAAATTATTTTACTATTCCCACTCCAGTCAGTATTAAATAGAGGTAGGTGCTGGACACTAAACTAAATTAATGTACTATTTCCACTCCAGTCAAGATTACATTGGGCTATGTGCTGGACACTAAACTAAGTTAATTTACTATTCCCACTCCAGTCAGTAGTAAATAGAGATAGGTGCTGGACACTAAACTAAATTATTTACTATTCCTACTCTAGTCAGGATTACATTGGGGTAGGTGCTGGACACTGAACTAAATTAATTTACTATTCCCACTCCAGTCAATATTAAATTTTTAAGACCAACCATAGACATAAAGAAAATCTGATGAGAAGTGAACGTCTGGCCCTTAAAACATTGGGCACAGACCATGAATTACAATCAAGGAACCCGACAGAGGGGGAAACGTTGTGGTCATGAACCAGTTAGAGTATCACAATGAAATCATGGCGCAATTGCAGGACACCACTTGCTATGAATTACTTACGTACAATTCCACAGGACCATTGACCCTTAAGATCAACAGACATCTAACAGAATAGCACACACTGGGTCTAATTGATGAAGACAAATTTCTTTACATGAAAATGTTCAGACCAACTTTCCCATGGCTATATACCCTTCCCAAACTACACAAACAGGCACCTTTTCCTCCTGGCAGACCTATCGTCTCTGGGATAGGGAGCCAGATGGAAAGAAAAGCACAGTATGTTGATTTACTCCTAGGGCCTATGGTCAGGAACCTTCCTTCCTACATCCAAGACACTAAACACATCTTGAGTATTCTAGCCGATGTACAATGGCAACCAGACATGATTCTGGCTACCTTAGATGTGTCTCCCTCTACACCACCATCAAAGCAGATCTAGGCCTACAGGCAGTAACACACCTTCTACACAATAGGCCGTTGACTCTTTGGCAACATACTAATATGCTAACCACCGTGATGGAGGTCATTCTTAACAACTTTTTTATGTTCGACAGACATTGGTACAAACAGATTAAAGGCATGGCCATGGGCTCGAAATTTCACCCTCTTTTGCCAATCTATACATGGTCTGCTTAGAATCAGAATGGATCTGGGGAAGCAAGGGAGCCCCTTGGATTGACTCAATCATCTTTTGGGGTCGCTACATAGACGACTGTCTACTACTTTGGTCAGGCTCTTAAGAAAGATTCAATGACTTCTGCATGCACCTTAACTCCAATGATATGGACATGAGATTTACCAGTAACTCTAGCACACCTAGTATCACCTTTTTAGATGTAGAACTTTACATCAGAGCAGACAAATTGCATAGTCGACTTCATTGTAATGAAACATCATGCAATGCTATTCTACCTGCTGAAAGTTCCCACCCTGTCCACCAGATCCAGGCGATCCCATATGGGGAATTTGTCAGAGCTAGGAGGAACTGCAGTGAAGAACCAGAATTCAACAAATGCATTGCAGACATGAAGAGTAGATTGAAGAGAAGAGGCTGCAAACTACCCATCATTCAGAAAGCTGTTAACAGAATTAGTAAAATAGGGTGTTGCAGGGATTCTGCTTATACACAGAACTATGCGTAGAACCCCAGGACCTCAGTGAATTGTGGTACCAGAAACTCACCTCAGAACCCAGAACCCAGTATCCGGCTAGCATAAGTGTCCCATTCGTTATCCGAGATTTGGCTCGGCGATCCCAATGAAAAGACAACCCAGAACAAGCTACTCAGTGTACTCTCAGGAATGGTGGGAATCGGAAATACCTGTTCGTATATTATTCTCACATCAGTCCACAGCAAGAATCAACAGAGACACAGTGAAAATAAAAAGAGTTTATTTTTATAGACCACGTGTCCTAAGATGCAGTACTTTGGCTAATACAAGCAGACAAATGATTATAATCAAAACCATCAGCATCGTTACAATACCATAGAATATAAAAGGAGTGATCATGTTATAAATGACAGTGGATACTACCACCTTCCCTTTACTAAGAAGCTAATATTATTATTATGCTAATAAAAAGTCTCTTAGGCTTGAATGGGGGACCCCATATCTCAAAAACCAGCTTAGTGAACTCACATCACAGAAGCATCAGGAGTCTTCTCGCAGGAAGGCTTGTCTTCGGTCTGAATATTAAACATGATGTCTGCAATATTAAAAGCACCAACTTTCAGGTATTCGCAGCTGCCTGTGTGTTATGGCTAAATAGTGGGTCGATCAACCTAGAGTGGAAAACATGCATTGTCTAACAACCCAGACTGTTTGTTACACCATGTACAGACCAAGGTCGCTGCGCAGAGCTCGGGATGGTAACAACAGATTGCTTTCGTGTGAGGCAAAGCGCGAGTCAGCAGTTTGTTTAAACAATAACATGTAGACGCAGTGTCGTGTGCAAAAGCAGCAAGATGGCTTTCTAACATCTAACGTGGTTATGCTAACTTAACAATTTATGTACGTATTAAGGGAGTCCTTACTACATGCCCCCTTGATCGAAGCACTAACCAGTAGGGAAGAAATGAGAGAACGCAGAGTTCAGTTTCGACAGAGCAGAACAAGGCGTATTCAATTCGAAACCAAGTATTGGTTCAGATAAAGTTCGAAAAAGAAAAAATAGAAAAGGGAGAAAAAAACCGCAAAAGGGGAAAGGAAAAAAAAAGGAAAAAATGCTGCGCTGGCCAGCAATCCAAAGGCACAGGCAATGTTCAAGACATGGGAGCAAAAAAAAACAAAAACATAGCGGACAACAGTTCACTCAATCCATGAACGTGTATGCAGCATACGTGGCAACTGCTACCAACAGGAAATCGTTTGCAGAGCCACTAAAAGTTTCAGCCATCCAGTTAAGCAAAGAAAAGGAACATACATGTTCTTCAATAAGCGGAGCCTCGAGCACGATCAGAGGGCAACCGACGTGTTCCTCCAGATAGCTCATATCCAAGAAGTTATAGGCAGCCCTTGCGATGTCCCAATTACCCAGGATACCATGCGCCGCACCACAGGCCATAATCCGAACACCAGAACAGGCAAACTCGTGAGACACTAAGGGCCTCATCAGTCGATCATAATCCGGCACCGGAGACACCGTGTTGGTTAAGCACAAATCCAGAGGCCATTCAAAGGGACAATCTAGGCAGTGAAAGACAGGTTGCACGCAGGTGAAGTAGGAATACCGGAAGGATAATCCATACGCCAGGCTCAAAGTCGCCAATGGCAGCGTACCATAATATTCAAGCATCCTGTCACGAAGAAGATGCAGACGGGACAGGTTGTCGTGTGGCACAGAAAGAGCAGCCATTTCGTAGTATGAAGAGTAAAAGCAGCACACCTGCCACCAGCGCCAGAATCAGCGGGACACCGCCAAAGACGCTCGAGAAAATAGAATGAAAAAATGCCGGAATCACACCAAAAATAGTTTGGAAGGAGGTCACGAGGCTTGAGCCCACAAGTTTAAAAAAATGAGCCAGGCCAGTTGTGGACGAGGCATTGAAAATTGTTTGGATCAAAGCTCCAAAATGCAGGGGGAGGTCAGTATTCAAAAGCGCCTGTACCTCAGTGCGCGTATTTGCTACGTGAAGGACAAACGTTTCTCGGGAGGAAGTCAATGGCACCTCCTTTTGGGACAATAGAGCTCTTATTCTGCTCATCTTGTTGAACTCTGCTTTCAAGGTCGGAATCGAAGGCCAGATGGAAACATCCAGCCGCCCATGCGGGGGAGGAAATAGAACATTATTGCAGCGTTTGCAAGCAGCGTGAAAGACGGTGTAATCACTGGCACTGGGATACCTTTGAGGACGCAGGCCAAATTCGGGGCGTGTACATTGCAAGCACCGTGTAACTGAATGTGCCTACATACTACAGAATGATCAGGTGTCGAGGTACATTCCTCACCTTTCAGATAAACCTCAGTACCGTCTCTTGTACATCTATACGTAAAAGGGAGGGACCAAACCTCATGTATGAAAGCGGTACCCAGCTGTTCATATCTACCCAGAGCATAGTGTTTCATACAGGACGTAAACTTAAAAAGCGCGAAAGGGAGCGTGATCAACCCATGTACCAACTAGGGGTGGGCGGAATTTGCGTAATCGCGTTACGCAAATCTCCGCGAAACGGTAAAAAATCTCCGCGAACACGCAGAAATTCAGCGAAAACGCGGAATTGCTTGTTCGCGATACTTTTTTCCTGTTCGCGATCGCTGTTTGCGTGCTCGGGGTGAAATATCTCGCGAACACGCATATTGAGAACGCGAACAAGCAAAAAATTTCGCGAAGTCGCGGAACGCAGATTTTTGGGCAATTTCGCGTTCTCCGCGGAACGCGAAATTACCCAAATTCCGCAAATTCCGCGAACGGAGCGGAATTTACCGCCCAGGCCTAGTACCAACCACACGGCTGAATTTAATTCCGCCACAGAGAAAGGTAACGGCTCCAACTTTTCAATGTGTAACAATGAATACGTAGCATCTTTCATGGACATGAACTGTTGCTTTACAGTAAGGTTAAAGGGAAGGAATAATGATGTCGTATTCAGATAGTCCCAGGGGACCTTTCCTGCCTTTAACGTTTGTAATGTCCATGCAAACTGCATAACAGAACGTAACTGGTTTTGACCATGGTACAATACAGACATATCATCATGTACAATATCAACAATTGAAGAAACAATATTGTCTAATGTATAAATTCTGGAAGAAAGAGTGTTAATGCTGTTATCTATAACTGCTAATACCTTTTCCATATTCGCTTGATCAATAGCTCTCAATGTGGAAGCCGCCTCAATTTGCGACAATTTCCATACGTTGTAAATAACATACGCCCACCTCTTGGATCTGCCACCCACAGGACCTTTAACAAAATCATTCAAATCTATTTTGTCATGTAATATTGATAAATGAACTTTGACAGATGCCAAGGTGGAATGTCGCAGCCAGGACTGACATAATTTCCCTACAGAGTAGGTAGTTACTGTATGAGATGACTCAAACCGAGGGTCTACGCGTTGCTGCGTATACCCCGGTTTCAGACCTAGAAAACGACGTTGACAGGTATCGGAACTGCTTTGCCAAATTAACCATCCTTCACTACTAAATTTCGAAATATTGAAAGATGTATTAGAAACCAATGACTGCAAAGCAGGAAGAGACAGATCTGTGTGGTTATCCCAATTTGGGTAAGCGCCCAGATCTGGAACAGAAGGGGAATTTAGTTTTTTAGAAGTGGCCAATCCGAAACAGGTGGTCTGGAAGATGGTTGAATTTAAAAACAACATATGATTTGGTACAAGACAGGCACGATGTAAAGCTTCAGTTCCTTGAACCTGCCACGGTTTGGAACCCCACACCGATTTAAGATCAATAGTAGCCTTCCACAGATCATAACCTTTGATTGACAACTCATCCATAAAGGACTTAGAATAGAGTAATTTGGTGTGTGTCAGTCTAACCTTCGAGGCAGACTCAGGCATCACTTTAAAATAAAAGGATGCCGGGTCGGAAACACTGAAATCAGTAAAATAAGTATACTTATCAACTAATGTAGGTGAACTGCCGAAAGAGGGGGTGGGACAGTGTTCCCATTGGGTAAAATTTACAAAATTACGAAAAGTGTTTGCTTTATGCAGGAAGTGATTGCCATAATGCTGAAAACAATACTGTTCTGCATAGTTAGCCGCATTCTCATATAAATCTTCTGCATCAAAAGCGGCATAATATTTAAAATCAGAAAACAGTGCTTCAATGGCATGAACATCCCAATCATCAGAACGAATGTTCTGCTTAACCACATCACCCATAGAAACACGAAATACATTAGGTACATTGATGACCTCTGTAGGACCATGAATTTGGAATTTAACAGCATCCCACGCAATTCCATCCAAAACGGGCCAGGCAGTAATATTCACAAAAGTCTGGTCCCTTTTCATGATGTGGGACGATGAGTGGGGGGCCAAAGTTCCATTGATAAGTCTAATTGTAGATCTTTCTTTAAGATAGTGCCCATTCACCAGACGGAAAAATACTATTACAAATCCAATGGACATAAACAAAAAAATACTTATAAGCACCAGCCAGATGTATGTCCAAGGGGGAATAAAAAAATGTCTTTTGAACCAACTAGCAAAAATAGCAATGTTCGAAGAGGAAGTATGAGGCAATGAGTTAGTGTCAAAGGAGAAACGTGACTGGTCAACCGCCGTAGATTGTAAAACAGGCGAGTGATCATTTGTAGGATAAGCATACTCAGTCTCTTCGGGCAGACCACCAGCCGGCGGTACTAACAAGGGATCAGTAACTGACTGCATCTCGATGGCAACATCAGACAAGGTGGTAGAAGCAGGAACCAACACTGGATTTCTTTGCATTGTCTGGCAGGAAACTGCTGGAGTTAGACTAAGAAGTATCGGCCACTCGCTGAAGTTTGACATTGTCAATAGAGATGTACCTGTTTTCTTTGCGACCAGGAAGTGGAGGTAAAATGACTGTTCTTGTACCCTGCACTCCAAGCACTGGAACCGGTGCACGATAAGAGGGGCCGAACTCCTTCTTGTTCTCCACCTTCTCACGGACCAGGTCTCCAACTCGGGGTAGCCAGCCGACTACCGGAATCTGAAGCTCAGCATCAGACGTGGAGGGCAAGTGTTCCTTCGAAAGAGTGTCTCTGGCTTCTTGTAGGGTCTGCAAAACAGCACAGTGATCATCTACGTCAAAGGGTGCGGTCGACGCCGCCATGTCTAGACCATCAAGGTCTGGGACAAACATTCTGATTCCGAAGAGCATCATGTATGGGGTCCACCCACCCAGAGACCTTCTAGGGAGATTATTAAGTGCACATTGGACGATATACAAATGGGCTAGCCAGTTCCGGCCTGTGCCTAAAACACGTGCTGTCAAAGATTGATTTAAGTCACGGTTCATTCGCTCCACCACACTATTACCCTCAGGTCGGTAGGGGGACGAAAATTTGACTTGGACCCCCAAATTTCTCATAGCCTCCTTGTAAGCCTTAGTGGCGAACGCAGGGCCTTGATCAGAATGGAAGGTACCACACGCAAAAGTTCCCACAAAGACACGCAAATCCCTGATGACAGTCCGCGAGTCAGCACTCCTTTGTGGCCATACCCAGAGAAAACGTGTGCACGAATCCACTGCAACCAAGATATACTTGTACGCTGTATCAGAAGAAAAAGGACCGCAGTGATCTAGATAAACGCAACCAAATGGTTTATTAGATATGTACAACTGTGTTTGTGGTGGGCGCGCAACAGTGGAAGGTTTAATCTGTTGGCAAATGTCACAATCAAGAACATAAGCGCGGGCTTGTTTATATAAACCAAACCACCAGTAACGTTGTTGTAACAGAGATATAGTAGCGGACACGCCGGCGTGGGCTGACGCCAACCCCTCGTGCGCTGCTAGTATCAGAGATGGTCTGCAGTCCGCGTTGGGAATAATTCTGTCACCAACGTCGTTAATCCTCACTAACGGGACGTTATCAGGACTTAAGTGATAAAAATAACGAGAGGGAAAACCCTTTGGGTAATCACTTCCCTTCTCTGTAGCAGCAATAGCTGCCAAGATGTCATCATCAATCTTACTTTTGGATCTTGTAACTGCTGCCACTAAGTATGTAGCCACTGCGGTTTTTGCTGCCTCGTCAGCCAAGCTGTTACCGACAGCATGGACACCAAGTCGTTGGTGACCAAGAGTGTGAATAACATTCACGAGAGGGAGACGTTCTTTAAAGTCTGCCACTCGAACCCAAAGCAGTTTATGCTTAATTGTGCTACCTTTGGTATCACGATAATCGTTTTGAGACCAGAAGTGTAAATTGTCATTGTAGGACTGGACACAATAAAAGGAGTCACTTACTATAAGAGTCGTGACTCTGGGATCAGCAAACTCCAGTGCAAGCACCAGAGCCCGGAGCTCCGCCAATTGCGCGGTACAATCGCCCAATGACTGCGTATGCACTGCATCAGATTGGAATTCACCATTTACGAATGTACCCACGACAATTGCGCAAGCCGCAGAATAGGCATGCTTTGATCCAATCGCCGGCTGCGCCGAGCCGTCAGTGTATATGACACAATGGTATTCTTCGAGCGGGCGCAAAGATAGAGGAGCCGGATGAACGAGTTCATACTGTAAGTACTCCTGAGTCTGTAAAGAGGCGTCAAAGATATAAGTGACATCTGGTGATGTCAGAGTTGTGGCCCATTGTATCCACCGTGGATGCAAAGCTTTAGAATTTGGTACACTTGCTTTTGTCACTGCCTCTAGGGCAGGATACGGTGTTACAACCAGTATCTGTTTTCCATGCGACAATGCGCGTTCTTTAAGGATCGCCATCTGTACTGCCGTCAGAACTTTCTCGACAGTGGAAAAACGCAATTCAGCAGAGGTGTACAAGTGTGATTTATACGCAATGGGGACTGTATCGCCCTAATTGAACGTCAAATACGTGAAACCCACTGCGCCTGGTACTATTCTTATTACCAGGTTAGTGCGGTTATCACGCGTCAGTAAGTATTGTGAAGCAAGAAGATCAGCCTGTAAAGACTGTAAAATAGCAGAATGTGCCAGCTGCCAGCTAGACTTCGAAAAAGAAGGTTGTACCAAGGCTAAAGCGGCTTGATACGCTGGGCATAATCAGGAATATACGTACGGCCGAAATTCAGAAAGCCCAGCAGAGATTGTAATTTTTTCAGTGTTGTAGGAGCACGCAAGCATGCGCACTTCTCCAGAAAGTGAGGAGCCAATCCCTTACCTTCATTGTTGAGCTCGTAGCCCAAAAACAACACTGTATATGTGAGACTTCGCAAAATTAAATTTGTAGCCATAGTCTGCAAAACTCACAATAATATTGTCGACTCGAGACAGATGTGGCATCAGCTCATCATCCGTGAGGTAGATATCGTCAACATAGGAGTATGCGTCGGGGTCAATTCTCTCTAAGAGAGAGACCACGCGAGCGGAAAAGACGCCAGGGCTGTTCTTATAGCCCATGGCTAATCTATTGAACTGTTTTTGTTTGCCGCCCGAAGTAAACGCCGTCCACTGGCTACTCAGTGTGGACAGGTTATGGCTAAAAAAGCCATTGGAGATGTCAAGTGTCGTTTTAAATCTCTTACGCACGAGACTGTCGACAAGAGCCGAGCTGTGAGTATTTTGTACCGCGCAGGTCCGGCAATGCGAATTTAAGTGCCGGTAATCCAAAACTAAACGGTACGACCCGTCGGGCTTCGTCACAGTGAATAAAGGGTTATTCATAGGGGACACACAAGTTTCAATAACACCCTGATATTCCAATTGTTAAAGGATTGCAGCGACGTGCGGTCTAGCTTCACGACGCATGGGATATTGGGGTTGAGGCTGGGGCATAGACCGCAATGGAATCTCATGGCAGGAAGACAACCGGTCCCATCCAACCTGAGTGCGATACACTGCTGGCGCTAGCGCCAGTGCCCACTCCTCAGCGTACACTTCAGCCTGGTCCTTAGGCACTGTGTGCGCAAAGGACAGGAGGATTACCTCCTCCCCTCTAGGAGCTTCTAAAATGAAAGCTGGGGGCCAATCTGCCTCCGCTAGGAGGATATCATAGGTGGTAGTCAGATTATCCCAAAAAATCCCCTTTATTGTACGTTGTATGTCACCCTCAATTAGTAAGACTATTTCGTAAAGTCTATCAGGGGGAGCCACTCTGGTGTCAGCTGTTTCAACAGTAACCAATATATCAGTTGCTGTCGCCGCCAGAAATGGACGCAGAGCTTGACGGACTATGGTAATTTACGCTGCGCTGTCCAGTAGCGTCAGCGCCCATGTCCGGTTCCAAAGCTGTGTCCGCACTATCTGAGGCATACCTTGCCGTCAGAGCAGCCACTTTCTTCTTCTGAAACAGGGGTCTTTGTCGTGCAAATTCGTCCTGCTTGCCTTTACCCTCAGTCTGTCGGGGCTGGTCACGTGTTTGTGGAGCACCCCGACCTTTGCCACCGCCTCCGCCACCGGACTGTGAAGCCGATGTTTCCTGTGAAGAACGAGGAGAACGTTGTTCAGAAACCTGAAATCTATCAGGAGACTTAATAGTAGCACGATCACGCAGATCATAAGTGCGCTCACTACCTGACTGAACGGGAGAGGCAGGCCGAGACCCCTGTTTCTGCTGCTGCTTTCCCTGTTGTTTTGACCGCCAATTCTGTTTCGGAAAGTTTGGACGGTCATCCTTACCAGAGGCTTCCGCCTTACCCTGCTGCTTAATTTCGGGAGTTTTGATCACAGGTTTAACTACTAAAGAGCTACGACCCAAATCTCTGTACGCCGACGAGATTATTTTCGCAAACTCCCGCGGCTTATCCTCATCAGCAACTTTCTTCAGTTCATTACGAACTTGAAACTGCATAGCATCACCCTTAAGGTTACACATTATCATGGTAGCCACCAGGTCAAACTGTCCGAGGAGCCGCATGCCTAATTCTATCGCAGACTCCGCACCGTGGTTATCTTGAACACGTTTAATAACGGAGGGTAGTACCGACATAGACGGACCTTGCCCCAGTTTACACAATCATCAATGTCGGGGACCAAGTCTTTAGGCAAACTAATGGTAAGGATCCTGTGTTTCTCCACAGGAGATGTATTCGGGTATACCGCTTCTATTTGGTCAAATTTCTCAGCAAGCCAAAAAGGGAAATCATCGCTAGTTTGGGGGCGCTTGCCCATAACAGAATTAACCATAACAGGACTAATGACCACCGCGTGGTGGTCAGTAGGCTGTCCCGCAACAGCAGGTGCCCCCGCCTGCACATTGCGTGACACGTACTGTACCAACGCCCTATATACTGTAATAAGGGCAGTGTGTAGTACACGCAATTCAGCCACCGTCACCGTGAGGTAACGGGGATGAGGCGTAAATCTGGCTAGTACCGGCCAAGTGGCCCCTGCAATTGATAAAGGGCCCATTCTCGGCGGTATAACTGCATGGGGAAGGGCGCCATTAAACCAAATAAGATGCTGCCAAGCAGATATTGGTATTTCCTGTGTCCTATACGGTGTATAGTTCGCTGGCACGGCAGTGGCAGTGTAAGAATGAAAGGAGTTATCGTCCTCACTCACTGCCGGAAGCGTCACCCAAGAGTAGAACAACTCATAGGGATGAGCCGCATCGGCTCCTACCACAAAGATGACGTTCATACCAGTGTCCGGCAACCCATACTGCGTCAAATGACGTTTCAGAGCTGCACGGCTATGCGCCGCTATATCTACCGCCATAAGGACAAGCTACACTCGAAGTACTCAGTAGCACAAGGGTTCAATAACCTTTTTAATGATCAAGCTTGAAGAAACCTATATCAACAGAAATAGGTAGGTTTAAATCCGTCAGACTTGTTATCCGGAAACAAGAATGAGGGTGTTGTGGACTAATATAAGCACTACTAAGGCGTTTCAACTCATAGACCAAACGTCAGGTGCGCCATGTTGCAGGGATTCTGCTTATACACAGAACTATGCGTAGAACCCCAGGACCTCAGTGAATTGTGGTGTACCAGAAACTCACCTCAGAACCCAGAACCCAGTATCCGGCTAGCATAAGTGTCCCATTCGTTATCTGAGATTTGGCTCGGCGATCCCAATGAAAAGACAACCCAGAACAAGCTACTCAGTGTACTCTCAGGAATGGTGGGAATCAGAAATACCTGTTCGTATATTATTCTCACATCAGTCCACAACAAGAATCAACAGAGACACGGTGAAAATAAAAAGAGTTTATTTTTATAGACCACGTGTCCTAAGATGCAGTACTTTGGCTAATACAAGCAGACAAATGATTATAATCAAAACCATCAGCATCGTTACAATACCATAGAATATAAAAGGAGTGATCATGTTATAAATGACAGTGGATACTACCACCTTCCCTTTACTAAGAAGCTAATATTATTATTATGCTAATAAAAAGTCTCTTAGGCTTGAATGGGGGACCCCATACCTCAAAAACCAGCTTAGTGAAATCACATCACAGGAGCATCAGGAGTCTTCTCGCAGGAAGGCTCGTCTTCGGTCTGAATATTAAACATGATGTCTGCAATATTAAAAGCACCAACTTTCAGGTATTCGCAGCTGCCTGTGTGTTATGGCTAAATAGTGGGTCGATCAACCTAGAGTGGAAAACATGCATTGTCTAACAACCCAGACTGTTTGTTACACCATGTACAGACCAAGGTCGCTGCGCAGAGCTCGGGATGGTAACAACAGATTGCTTTCGTGTGGGGCAAAGCGCGAGTCAGCAGTTTGTTTAAACAATAACATGTAGACGCAGTGTCGTGTGCAAAAGCAGCAAGATGGCTTTCTAACATCTAACGTGGTTATGCTAACTTAACAATGTATGTACGTATTAAGGGAGTCCTTACTACAAGGGAGGGAAGCCACTTTATGCGATGACAAGAACACCGCACAGCCTCACAAACAACCAGTGAGACTGATTACAGATTTCAATGACATGAATGTGACGATCAGGAAGAGTCTTAACAAACACTGGGGTGTTTTGCTTGCTGATAAATCCCTCAGTGACTTTATAACCACTCGTCCTCATATTACCTACAGAAGAGGGTGGACACTTAGGAACAGACTCAGTCCAACGGTTCCACGCAGTGTGGTGAACTGTTCTTGGCTCTCTAAACATACAATAGCTTTCTACAAATGTGGCTGTTGTGGTGTGTGTAGGTGGGCCCAAAATGGCATCAAGAACTTCACCAGCTTTGACAAGAATAACACTTCTCACATAAAACAGAACATCAACTGCAACACCAAATTTGTGGTGTACATCATAGAATGCACATGCAAGGGCAAGTACGTGGGAAGTACTATTAGACCCCTGAAAGAGGATCAGCGAACATGTGAGAGTGCTTAATCACCAAGACGCCAGATACCCAATGGCTGGACACTCCGCCACCTGTCCTTCCCAAAGTCATCAGAAACGATTTTCATTCTACGGCATCGACGTGACCGAGCCGAGCCCCAGAGGTGGCAACAGGGAACTAGGACTACGACGCTTGAAGGCAAACTGTATCATGCGCTTCCACACAGTGAAACACGGATTGAACTCTGACTCTGAGATGCAATACTTTCTAGGCAACTAAATTTCATGACAATGAACAATTTGCTCTCTCTTATCCCCTTCAAATTTCCTCTAACCTTATCTGTTCCTTCCGGCGGCATCACTGTCTATGTTGGCCTCCCATGGAACACAACAGGCAACCTTTGTCATAATATGATTAATTCACTGACTCTGACTCATGTTTTCAGCAAGTCTTTTTCTTTACCACTTTTAATTTCATGACCATGCTCCTTGAGCTTTCACAAAGTACATCTTTTGCGCTATCTACTACTTGATCAACTCCCCTGTCTATCTATACTTTATTACTTACTACCGACTGCTTGGGTTTCTATTTTTGTTTTTGTTTTATTTAGCCTTTCTGTGTCTTTACTCCTTTTTTCAACGAATACTTCCAATCACAGCGTTTTCATTTGCCGCGTTTAACCTTTCTGCTTTGTTTACAGTTCTCACCCATATACTTACTTTCTTTCCTTATGTTGTCCCTTTTCCTATACCTCCGTATTTTTTACGCTCCACTCCCGGTTTAGATTACTTTCAGACCGACCCTTATTTGCGGTCTAGTCTTTGTGCCATTTATCATTACAAATACACTTCCGGTTTCCGCTCGTTCCACAAACTTGAAACAGAGACTGAACCATTGTCGAGACGGCTTGCAGTGCACGCGCTGCAGGTAAGATAACGGCGAAAGCTCGTGGCCTTTCGTTGACTTGTTTTTGGAGCTTCTTTTACCCTAGTGAGTCCCTTACATACTTGTACCTGATTCACCCTTTCAAGGCCGACGGTTGGAGTAGCTTACCCTGCCTCTACCGTGCTCACAGGCACTGGACTCCTGGGGATCACCTGCATTCAGGTACGATGCCATACCCGGTCCTTTACTTATATTTTACCATCTTTTTTGTTTGTTTTCCAACACTGCTCTTATTTCATTCCTTTTTTAGGTGTATCCCTTCACTTTTACATTCATCACGCTTTACTTTGTATTTACTACTTACCTGCCGGGTCGGAAGTATCACCGGCAGAGCGGTGAGATTTGTTTCCTTTACTTCTGTCGCTCTTCACACTGTTGACAGCTCCTTTTACATTACCCTTTATCTTCCTTCCTATTTCTTTTTTCAGACCTTACTGACCTTACTGCCCACCGTGTTATCTTCTCCCTTACTTCTGCACCTTTCTCTGTGAAACTTTTGCGCCTTGCCGTTTTAAGATTGGTTACCAGCCCTGGTTAATGATTGTGTTCTGCGCGGCACTTTTAGTGCATGATGAGGACTTTTGTCTTTACACCGGTGGTTTTGTTTAATCAGGTTTCTTTATTTGTACCTTTTTGACTACCTTGCACCCTGCGTCTGATTTGGAGATTTTTTGTTGTATAATTAAATTATTGAGTGCAGAATTTCCAATGCATAACATATTTTGCTTTCCCCATAAGGGACTTACGTTCCACCTCATGGATTGTACTCATTGCCGTTCAAATATTCAGCCTAGAGCTTAATGAATCCAACTGTTTCCTGCCAAAATGTTTGTTTTTTATGCTTAGTCCATGTTCACTTCTGGATTTTTTGACATAATTCTCTTCACTCGATCACCTTTTCACCTTTTGTCCAACTCGCGCCATCTATGTGTAGTATGAGTTTTTGTGCTCCTATTTCTCACTTTATGCCCTACCAGGTTCTTTTATTTTTAATGCGAAGTCACTCATGTTTGCTTTCATCCCACTAGGGTTGTTTTGTTCTGCTGTGAAGTCACTTATTACCTGCTTTTTGCACCATTTTTGTTAGGGTATCCACTGATAGTTTGGTGTCTCAGCTCTTTCTCCACGAGTATTGCCATTTCCTATCCATGCCAATTCCTGTTCATGTAGTTTTACGTTACCTATTTTGTATCTTTCTCAGCCCTGAAGAAGTCACGGGATACGTTCCCTTCGTGATGAAACACGTGTTGGCTGGTTGTGTGCTTTTTCAATAAGGAATAAAAGAAACCTAAGAAATATACCACGTGTCGACCGCACAGGTTATTCTCTCAGATTGCGATACTTTGCTAACCAAGAACATTACCCCAAGAACGTGTGCCCAAGACTTGGTTTCTCTTCATTTGTGTAGGCTCCCACCCACAAATACGCAGGGGTTTAAGGGTATTTCCACTGACCATGCAACACCATATTAACCCAGAACACTTGACACCTTTCGCATACTAGACAGAGCGCCATGCTTCCTGATATTCCAAAACCCTACACAATGACAATCCATTCCAGTCAGGATTAAATTGGGATAGGTGCTGGACACTAAACTAAATTAATTTACTATTCCCACTCCAGTCAGTATTAAATAGAGGTAGGTGCTGGACACTAAACTAAATTAATTTACTATTCCCACTCCAGTCAAAATTAAATAGGAGTAGGTGCTGGACACTAAACGTACATAATTTACTATTCCCACTCCAATCAGGATTAAATTGGGGTAGGTGCTGGACATTACACTTAATTAATTTACTATTCCCACTCCAGTCAGTATTAAATAGAGGTAGGTGCTGGACACTAAACTAAATTAATTTACTATTCCCACTCCAGTCAAAATTAAATAGGAGTAGGTGCTGGACACTAAACGTACATAATTTACTATTCCCACTCCAATCAGGATTAAATTGGGGTAGGTGCTGGACATTACACTTAATTAATTTACTATTGCCACTCCAGTCAGAATTAAACAGTGGTAGGTGCTGGACGCTAAACTTAATTAATTTACTATTCCCACTCCAGTTACAATTAAATTGGGGTAGGTGTTGGATATTAAAAATAACTAATTTACTATTTCCACTGCAGTTACTATCAAATTAAGTAGTTCTGGTTGACTTACATTTATTTAACTGACAATTCACATTACATTAACATTTTAAATGATATGAATAATAAACTATACACTAGATTATTTTAATAATAACACAACAAACAATATAATATTACAAAACTTGAATAAAAAAACATATCTTATAATACATTTATAATTGTTTAATTACTTTTATGACATAATAACTATTAAAGCAACATCCCACTCATACATTTTTTTTTCTATTTGAACTTTTATTTTCAGAATTAAATTTAAAAAAAAATGTAAATCAATTTGTGAACATAAATTTAAAAAACTTGGCAACCTTATGCCCTAAAAACCCAACATCCCACTAATTTCTCATATTTTGAAATTTAATTAAATAAATTAAATATTTAAATTTAATAATATATTTTAAACAATATTTTTAAAACTCACCACCTTTATCCCCTATAAACCCAACGTCTCACTCATTAAAAAAAATTCTGAAATGGAATTTTAAATTTCCCAAAATGAATTACATTTTTTAATTATAATATATATTTAACCATATTTTTAAAACATAACCCACTCTTATCCCCTAAAAACCCAACATCCCAATCCTAAAAAAATATTTCCAGAATCAAAATTAAAATTTTTACTTTTTCTTTCAAATTTTAAATTACTTATATATATATATATATCACAACCAAGGCCCCTCAGGCTGAAGAACCAGGCACACACGCAGGCTTGCTTCTGACCAGCAGATTTATTCGGATGGCATAATGCATTTCGGAATAGTTCCTTCTTCGGATGCCTTCCCCAAACAAACAGTGCTGTCGGAGTCCAAAGATAAAAGGAATGCCTCGAACGCTCTGATAGGCGGAAAACACATGGTGGGCGTGGCAGGGATTCGAACACCAACGGTAAGTACCTTCCTCCAGGTGGATAGTATTCACGTTCCTGCCAATTGCACCATAGTTATAGGCATTACACTGCTGGTCCCACAAGCCATCACCCTGCCGCTACTGTCTCCTCGGGAAGTCCCGGAGTGGAGTATCGGACCAAATGGATCCCAACAAGTGTTGCTGGATGTTAAAGACAGCGGCGGTGCAGCAGCTTTCCAAACGATGAAAAACACCAAAGTTACCACTGACTCTGCTGCACTGCTTGTGGGTGGGGTACCAAAGGTGCATAGTGGTCACGCACCAAATTATCACAACCAAGGCCCCTCAGGCTGAAGAACCAGGCACACACGCAGGCTTGCTTCTGACCAGCAGATTTATTCGGATGGCATAATGCATTTCGGAATAGTTCCTTCTTCGGATGCCTTCCCCAAACAAACAGTGCTGTCGGAGTCCAAAGATAAAAGGAATGCCTCGAACGCTCTGATAGGCGGAAAACACATGGTGGGCGTGGCAGGGATTCGAACACCAACGGTAAGTACCTTCCTCCAGGTGGATAGTATTCACGTTCCTGCCAATTGCACCATAGTTATAGGCATTACACTGCTGGTCCCACAAGCCATCACCCTGCCGCTACTGTCTCCTCGGGAAGTCCCGGAGTGGAGTATCGGACCAAATGGATCCCAACAAGTGTTGCTGGATGTTAAAGACAGCGGCGGTGCAGCAGCTTTCCAAACGATGAAAAACACCAAAGTTACCACTGACTCTGCTGCACTGCTTGTGGGTGGGGTACCAAAGGTGCATAGTGGTCACGCACCAAATTATCACAACCAAGGCCCCTCAGGCTGAAGAACCAGGCACACACGCAGGCTTGCTTCTGACCAGCAGATTTATTCGGATGGCATAATGCATTTCGGAATAGTTCCTTCTTCGGATGCCTTCCCCAAACAAACAGTGCTGTCGGAGTCCAAAGATAAAAGGAATGCCTCGAACGCTCTGATAGGCGGAAAACACATGGTGGGCGTGGCAGGGATTCGAACACCAACGGTAAGTACCTTCCTCCAGGTGGATAGTATTCACGTTCCTGCCAATTGCACCATAGTTATAGGCATTACACTGCTGGTCCCACAAGCCATCACCCTGCCGCTACTGTCTCCTCGGGAAGTCCCGGAGTGGAGTATCGGACCAAATGGATCCCAACAAGTGTTGCTGGATGTTAAAGACAGCGGCGGTGCAGCAGCTTTCCAAACGATGAAAAACACCAAAGTTACCACTGACTCTGCTGCACTGCTTGTGGGTGGGGTACCAAAGGTGCATAGTGGTCACGCACCAAATTATCACAACCAAGGCCCCTCAGGCTGAAGAACCAGGCACACACGCAGGCTTGCTTCTGACCAGCAGATTTATTCGGATGGCATAATGCATTTCGGAATAGTTCCTTCTTCGGGTGCCTTCCCCAAACAAACAGTGCTGTCGGAGTCCAAAGATAAAAGGAATGCCTCGAACGCTCTGATAGGCGGAAAACACATGGTGGGCGTGGCAGGGATTCGAACACCAACGGTAAGTACCTTCCTCCAGGTGGATAGTATTCACGTTCCTGCCAATTGCACCATAGTTATAGGCATTACACTGCTGGTCCCACAAGCCATCACCCTGCCGCTACTGTCTCCTCGGGAAGTCCCGGAGTGGAGTATCGGACCAAATGGATCCCAACAAGTGTTGCTAGATGTTAAAGACAGCGGCGGTGCAGCAGCTTTCCAAACGATGAAAAACACCAAAGTTACCACTGACTCTGCTGCACTGCTTGTGGGTGGGGTACCAAAGGTGCATAGTGGTCACGCACCAAATTATCACAACCAAGGCCCCTCAGGCTGAAGAACCAGGCACACACGCAGGCTTGCTTCTGACCAGCAGATTTATTCGGATGGCATAATGCATTTCGGAATAGTTCCTTCTTCGGATGCCTTCCCCAAACAAACAGTGCTGTCGGAGTCCAAAGATAAAAGGAATGCCTCGAACGCTCTGATAGGCGGAAAACACATGGTGGGCGTGGCAGGGATTCGAACACCAACGGTAAGTACCTTCCTCCAGGTGGATAGTATTCACGTTCCTGCCAATTGCACCATAGTTATAGGCATTACACTGCTGGTCCCACAAGCCATCACCCTGCCGCTACTGTCTCCTCGGGAAGTCCCGGAGTGGAGTATCGGACCAAATGGATCCCAACAAGTGTTGCTGGATGTTAAAGACAGCGGCGGTGCAGCAGCTTTCCAAACGATGAAAAACACCAAAGTTACCACTGACTCTGCTGCACTGCTTGTGGGTGGGGTACCAAAGGTGCATAGTGGTCACGCACCAAATTATCACAACCAAGGCCCCTCAGGCTGAAGAACCAGGCACACACGCAGGCTTGCTTCTGACCAGCAGATTTATTCGGATGGCATAATGCATTTCGGAATAGTTCCTTCTTCGGATGCCTTCCCCAAACAAACAGTGCTGTCGGAGTCCAAAGATAAAAGGAATGCCTCGAACGCTCTGATAGGCGGAAAACACATGGTGGGCGTGGCAGGGATTCGAACACCAACGGTAAGTACCTTCCTCCAGGTGGATAGTATTCACGTTCCTGCCAATTGCACCATAGTTATAGGCATTACACTGCTGGTCCCACAAGCCATCACCCTGCCGCTACTGTCTCCTCGGGAAGTCCCGGAGTGGAGTATCGGACCAAATGGATCCCAACAAGTGTTGCTGGATGTTAAAGACAGCGGCGGTGCAGCAGCTTTCCAAACGATGAAAAACACCAAAGTTACCACTGACTCTGCTGCACTGCTTGTGGGTGGGGTACCAAAGGTGCATAGTGGTCACGCACCAAATTATCACAACCAAGGCCCCTCAGGCTGAAGAACCAGGCACACACGCAGGCTTGCTTCTGACCAGCAGATTTATTCGGATGGCATAATGCATTTCGGAATAGTTCCTTCTTCGGATGCCTTCCCCAAACAAACAGTGCTGTCGGAGTCCAAAGATAAAAGGAATGCCTCGAACGCTCTGATAGGCGGAAAACACATGGTGGGCGTGGCAGGGATTCGAACACCAACGGTAAGTACCTTCCTCCAGGTGGATAGTATTCACGTTCCTGCCAATTGCACCATAGTTATAGGCATTACACTGCTGGTCCCATATATATATTTACTTATATTTATAAAACACTCACCACCCTTATCCCCTAAAAATTAAACATCCCACTCTTAAAAAACTTTATCAATCCAAAATTAAAATTTCTAAAATATATCTAAATTCTAAATAAAAATTTCAAAATAACATTTTTTAATTTTAAATTATTAATATATATTTACCCATTTTTTAAAACACTCCCCACCCTTATCCCATATAATACCAACATCCCGCTCCTAAATATAATTTCTAAATTCGAAATTAAAATTTCTAAAATATATTTATAAATTTCAAATTATTAATACATATTTACCCATATTTTTAAAACACTCCCCACCCTTAGCCCCTATAAACCCAACATCCCCTCCTGAAAATTATTCTACGCATTAATTTTTTTAAACATTATTCAAATATTATTCTTTTACAAACACTAAAAATAACAATATATCATACTTTGACGATATTTTCACATAACAATATTTTGTCATTCGAGATTTTTGTAAGTCGATATATTAATTTCAATATTTTCACAGTAAAGCACATATGACTGGAGAGGGTAAATGAGCTCCTAAAATACTATACAAAAAGTCAGATATCACATGAGGAACACAGCCAGTCAGGACCTAGTACTAGCAGTGATCATACGCTCCCCATGCTCGATAGCTGAACACATTATCCACTGATCACATTGTGATCGCGCAAGGTCAAGACCCATCTGGTGGTAACCATTAGATAATTAATTTACAACTCTAAAGTCAACAACCAACATTCCTCACCATATATCGTATGCCGGGAACTTCTAACCCATATTGCTTTGTATAAAAGGACAAATACTGATTGTAAATTGAGACAGTCCTCAGATGCGCCTGATACTGTTCTCCCGGCCGTAATTTTTAATTAAACAAACTGTTCCTGTTATGCCAAACACCTCTTGTCTTCTGCTATTTAAGGTAATTCGAACTCAAGAAATGAAGTTGTGCCTCTTGGTATTGTGTATAATACACTTGTTAGACTAGAGCTATTCCCAATGTTTTGTGATTTATTTAAAACAAAAGGTGCATTGGCCAAGAATCACCTCAACCAGGTGAAGATGGGGGAACGCTGGACCAGCTCCATGAAATAATCTCAGGCACCAGATATAAGTAAGAAGTTTACCCAGGGGAAGTGGGGTGGGGAACGGCCCAGTGCTGGACTTGGTGAATTGGCTAAATGTAAAAGTATGAAATAAAGTAAAAGTGTAGGTTGGTTCTAACTGCTCTTACTGAGTGTGTTTTGCATGGGTTGTATTCTTTTGTGGTCAAATTATTGTGAACAGATGTCAACCACGTATTAGACAAAGAATATTAAACTAAAAAAACTACTGTAACTAGTATGGCAGAAGCACATACCTCTTTGTTATCATAAAGTTTTCTTCCTGCACAAAGAAATGGCTGTATGTGGTTTCTATCTTTACAAAAATGATTATATTACCCATAAGAGAAATGCAGGTGCTTCTGTGCCATTATGGGGATATTTTCTGATCCTCCAAAGTTTTATAGGAGTGCTGGTGTGGTACAACTAATGATTATGGTATTAGTTAGCAGCCCTTGAATCACTGGTGATATTGTGTGATTTCTGTGTTTTAGCCAAACCTAACTACTGCATTTTTGTGCCCTGATGTATTCTAATGTATGTCATTATTGCCTTGCATGGTTAGGATAACGATCATTATTTCAGGATTTGCCTTGTATGTACAGCAATGTTGTGTTTATGACATGTGCAACAGATCAGTATTTACTTTAGTGCATTAACTGTGATGATTGACAAAGGCCTAGTTGGTAAAGTGATTTATGGTTTATGTAATTGTGGTCTATGTTTGTATATACAAAACATGAGATATTTTTATATAACCTGGTGTTGAGTCTCTTTTGTGGTGTATTTATTGTATTTCTGGTGCGTGTACACATTGTTTCTGGGATAAGCTTGACTGCTCTGCCAAGCAACCAAGGGGGTGAGCAGTGGTTATCTTGGGTGTGGAACACCCTTACCCAGACTGGAGTGGTCAGTTCTACCTGGATTGGGTGCATACCATAGCCAACCAGAAACCTCATTTCAAACAGCCTGCATGTGTTCTTTGCTGTGGCCATGCCTCTTTGCTTGTTGCTTGACCATGTGGTCGGTGGCCATTTTGTTTAGCCAGCCAGTGTGCCTTTGTAATAGGCCTGTATGTGTTCTTAACATTGTAGAGTACGAGCGAGGAAACAACTCCACTCTGCTATGCAGAGCAGAGTTTTCCAGAACACTTTGAGCTATCAGCGGGCTTCAACACAGTATCTCACCACACCCTCATCACCAGACTCCACCACATCAGCATCAGAATAAATGCCCTTAAGTGGATCACCTCCTTTCTTACAGTATGCACACAGAGAATCCATCTACAACCTTTTACCTACGAACACAAGAGCATCATCTGCAGAGTTCCCCACAGAACCTCCCTCAACCTCACCCTTTTCAATGCTTCCATGACTCCGCTGACTGACATCACCTGCTCCCATGGACTCAACATAATCTCATATACAGATGATACCCAACTCATCCTCCCTTTTATTGAAGACACCAACACCACCAGAATCAACTTTAGAATGCCATGACCAATGTCGCCAACTGGGTGGGATCCAACTGCCTGAAGCTGAACACGGACAAGATGGAAGTGCTTATCCTCAGGAAGAACACTTCCCCATGGGACCACACTTCCCCATGCTGGCCCACTGAACTCGGACCCTCAACTACCCCTACTATCCACACACACAACCTCTGCATCATCCTGGACATAAATCTCTCAATGAAGTGCCAGGTCAACACATTTGCCTCCTCCTGCTTACATACCCTCCTCATCATTTGGAAGATTTTCAGATGGTGCTCATCAACACCAGGAAAACACTGACTCAATCCCTCGTCACCAGCCAACTAGAATACAGAAACGCTCTCTATGCCAGATAAACCTTCCATATCCTCAAACAACTACACAAAAAGCCTCAGCCAGACTCATACTCAACCACTCCAAATGGACCAGCATCACTTCCTACATCAGAAACCTCCCCGGCTCCCCATCCATAAGAGATGCTTACTCAAGCCATCAAGGCCCTCTACAACACTGACCATCCCACATTAACCACCACTTGACTTTACACCAGCCATTCAGGCAACTTCTATCTGCCTCCCTTGCCCTTTCTTGCATCCGCAGCATCCAGCGGAGCCATTGCGGAGTGCGCTCCTTCTCTAACCTTGCCACCAAGTCCTGGAACGACCTCCTGCTCCTTCTCTGACCCTCCCCGTCACTTGATGACTTGAGGAAGGGACTGAAGACTTGGTTCCTTGATCAAGACTTCCCACTCCTCAGCTCCTTGAAGCCCCAGTCTTTCTAAAGTTATAATATAAATATAACAAGACACTAACTCTGTGTTTTCTTTCAATACAGTTGCCTGTGATGGATAATTCACTGATTAATCCTACAGATGGAATTCACCTATGTGGGAGGGGGACCTCAGTGGTAATTCATTTTTCTGTTAGTGTACTAGCCTGCTACTATAACCACCACCATAAGATGGCACCTTGGGTAAACCCTGCAGTAAGAAGACTGAGAGAGGCATCGGCCCTCACTTCATCTAATCAGGTGAGAGAACTATGGAGCATTGTTGTAGGCAATATAAGCAATGGCAATCCCCCTCTAGTGGTAAATATAGTTCCAGAGGGTGATAGGGTCAAGGGTATAACTAACTGGTATACACTTATTAAGCAGATTTTAAAAAAAACAGGCTATGCTAAAATGCAGCAGTGCAAAGCAAAAGACCCCAAAAAAGATTTAAGGCATAAATAAAGTAAAATAAATATTTATTACCCTTAATTTATTTTGAACAATAAAGCCTACCCCTTCCACTCATACAGGCCCACAACCTTCCTAAAACAAATCACCCCATCCCCACTCAATGCCCAAAGAAATATTTAATATACACACCTCGGTCCCAACTCTCTTTCCGACCCTCTCCACTCACAACAAAAGTCTCTCCTGCCAAAACACAAAATTAAAAAAGGGCTCAGAAGAGGGCATCCTCTACACAGATCCAGAGGTGATCAACACTCTATTCCATTTCGGCCATCCTATGTTCTAATTTCCTCATCGCTGCAGGAGGTGGCATAGCATTCAGTGGTCTGAGCAGGAGTAGGGGGCACCAGTGGAGGTTAGGGCCTCTGACAGCTGGCAGTGATGTTGCCAGGAGGCTGGAGGCTGCAGCTGGCTGGAGGAACTGTGGCCCGGGGCAATGGCAGATGCTTCTGCCCCCATCTCCTCTTCATCCATAGCCCCCGACTGGTGATATTCTTGCAGGATCGTCTCCAGCCTCTGCTACCACACCTGGTCACTATCTCCTGCTGTGTCGATAGTAGTGGTAGACCAGCAGGAGTAGCTATATCAAGAAAAAAACAAAAAGAAATAGAATTCTCTGTGCAAACACTTATTTACAATTAAATAGTGGCAAAGCAGCAGTATGCTGCTGATCCCCTTGTGCCATTGGAATTTGATGTGATAAGGAGAGTCACAGGGCCATTTTTTTTGCGCACATGCCTCACATAAAAAACACTAACTGGCTAAAATGAATTAAGGTAGAATAACACAAGATTTGTTTTAAAAAAGTGATTAAATAATTTTCTTTTCTAGGCTTTTCTAGTAAAAATCTAAACAGACAATTGGGCCTGATTTAGATCTTGGCAGATGAGTTACTCCATCACAGTGGTGACGGATATCTGGTCCTCCAAATTATAAATCCCATAGGATTTAATGGGATTCATATTTCGGCGGAAAGGACATCCGTCACCATTGTGATGGAGTAACCCATCCGCCAAGATCTAAATCAGACCCTTTGTGCGGTAAAATGAAAATAAATTACCTCTCATTGATGAATAAGGCATTATGCAATAAGGAGTACAAACACAAGCTAAACTAATGGAGGCATGCTAGCCAGCGCATTGGGTACTTTACTACTCACTGCAATCTGCAGCAGAGGCAGCTGTAATGGAGAATAATCTTACTTTAATTCCAATGGCCCTGCTCTTCTCCCTATGCCTTTCAAATTTAACCCTGACTCCAAAGAGACAGATGAATAATAGAAAATATACTGTGTCACACACCTCATGTATAAAATGGGGACATCATATCTGCCGTAAGTAGACAGTGGAAAAAACGATGCACTGCACTAGAGGTGAAGGAATGGGCTATATAAATTGTATTTGGCACTTTCGTCAGAGAGTATCCCATTTTCCAAAATCAGGCACTTAGTCCCACTTTACTACCTGGCCTCACCCTCCACCACAAATTAGGTCCAACAAATACATTTGCTTGGGAGTAGGGTAAGGAAAGTTAACTTCATTTCTGTTGCAGGGTAAGGTAGAGAGATTAGGCCAGGTAGGTATAGATTTTGCTATATAATAGTGGGATGTCCCTGATTATCATGTGCCTAAACTTTGGCTTATTCAGTCACTTAAGTTGATGAAAGTCGAAAGGGAAAAATTTGAAGAGGCATGAAAATGCAGCACATGCCAAGAATGGACTTTTTAATGTTTTGGTTGGCTGGGACAGAACTTAGGAAAGAATAAAGAAGTGAAGTACTAAGCAGTGACTGAGTGGGCGAAGGGAAACACATCTTGTGTTCAGTTTGCAATGCATTGAAAACTTTGTAAGTGCCACATTAACTGAAGCAGACGCACATTGCACAGCCAAAACGGCAGTCACAAATTGAACCATGATGCACTTGGTGTCATGAGTGGTGAATTTCCATGGGCGGGGAGGGAGGTGATGATGATGTATAGGTTATATATCTGCCTTGCTTAATAAATACAGTGAGCCAGGCAATAGACCAAAAATTAAAATACCTCCCCACTTTGAACCATATCTTTGATAAAACCTAGCAAGCAAAGTATGTGAGCATGCGACTCTCTAGAAGAGCTCCCTTGTTTCTTCATCCAAGTATTCATCCATTCTTCCTTTCATTGTTCTATGCATCAATTGACAGCTACCATTTAAGCTTTACTTTTTCACATCCAGTCTTTGACCAAAATGTCTAATCCATATATCTATTCATTCAGTATACACCCTTTCAACCATCCCTTTACCCATCTATCCATTTACCCACCCACACATCCTTTTGCCCACCCACGCAAACTTTCAATCATATACCATTTCACCCATACTGTCTTTTAACCTTCTCTCCTTTCCCCTTTCCATCAACCAATCATTTTTAGCATTCATTATGTGAGCTTTTGTCTGCTGAGTTGCAGATAAAAGAGGCCAAACTCAACAACCGATGTAGCTGCTAAAACAGGGGGTTCATGAGTCACAATTCTCACAATGCCCTTGTAGTGAGTATAATAGTAATTGTCAAAAAGCTTGCAATGTGACTGACCACTGCCCGGAGACAGTATAAACAAAATATACAAGGCAACGTTAAAAGTAGTCTAATAGAGGCAGAAGTAAAAGTTAGGGACATAATAATAATAATAGGACTTTCTGGGATGAGCAGAACTTCAGCAGCAGCACTGGTAGCGGCATCCTCACCACTTTCCGGACCCAACTCTGAGCTATCACTCTTCTTGCCCTTGGGTGCTGATGTAAAAAATAAAGAAGATAAAAAAAAGATTGGTGGTACAGTTAGTCTCCCCCAAAATACATTGACAGGCAAACACAGTGACATTGTACTTTTCTAAATCAGATCACCTATAGTACTAGTATTGACTGTCGAGTTGGCCATACTAATCCTACATTTCCTAAAACAACATTTGGAACTAATGCATTGCAACTATTGATCTTTGCTTCTCCTCTCATTCTTAACCCCTTTGATAGGCCAACTCAGTCATAGGTGCATTGGGAAACTGCATGGGACAGTACGAGCTACATAAAGAAAGGTACAAAGAATGCAATCTCACTGAAATCACTATCTTGGTGGCAGGAGGACAGAGTGTGCAATCGCTTTTTAAATAATCAGCTAAAGTGAGTGTGGACTAGTATGATTAGATAGTGCCAACCACCTGGCTAGATCGACCTGGATCACATAATATTCTTAACGTAAACCTAACCTACCTCTGAGTGTGAGCAGCATGCTATTCAGAAAACAATATCAGCAGCGTAGAACACAAACACAACAAATAATTGCTCACCGGGCCCTGGAATCTTGATGCCTAGCAGGTCAAGCAGGTCCTGCTCGTGGTTGATGATATCAGCCAAGCGGTGCGACAACTGCTGTTGGGTGCGCTGGACGTGGGTGGTGTGGCACAAACACTGGTGCACCTTCTCTCAACTCACCCGATGTTCCCGCAGGGAGTAACTGCTACCAGGTCTACCACCTGCTGCCAGCATGGAGGGGAGGTGGCACTGCACATAAAAAAATTGCTTCCAACCCCACCTCACAAAAAATGCCCCTGGGTTTCACCAGTTGGCAGCGCTGCTGACTACAAGATGTGCGGCTAGCAAAGACACTGGCTCCCCCACTCCCTCGCTCGCCCTATTCTGCCATGAAACTGGGTGGGGGAAAAAAAGATAAGAAACAGGAAACAGAATGAAGAAAGTAGGAGCGAAGGAAGTAGAGGAAAAACTACAAAAATTATAAAAAAGTCATGAAAAACACATAAAATGACAAAAAAGTACAATACACAAACACATAGTCACACACTGATACAAAAAATGAGGGGTGGGTGAGTAGGATAGGGGGAGGATTCAAAAGATTAAGGGTGAATTTAAAAACCAGGATCAGCAACATAAAACAAAATGGCTGTGTCACTGCAAATCTAGGGGTGCAGTTCTCACACAGTTTCAGGTGCAAGAAGACACTTCGCGGCTGTCCAGAATATAAAGCAGTTTCGCCCAAGTGCAAACCTATGCAGAGCACTACAGAGTTTTTCGGGCTTTTCGCATAGCTGAACTCCGGCAACTCCGACCAGGACTAGATCGAACCCTCCAGTAACCCCTTGTGCAGTCCTGTGCTTCTGGTACCAAAAGCTGCCCCATTGGGCACAATACCTGGACTGAGGCTCTGCTATGATTATAGAGGGTGAAATTCAGTGACTAAGACAGATTGTTATCCCATCCCCCAGGTTGATGAGCTGATTCAGCGGCGTCACTATGGGGGTGCGGGGGGTGCGGACCGCACCGGGTGACACCCTCACATGGGGGTGACACCCAGCAGGGCGCAGGGGGAGGGCGAAGGCAGTGCGGAGCGAGGTTGTCTGCATCAGATCACCGAGTTGTGGGCCCATCTTTTGAGCTGTCGGGAGGCCTTTCTGGCACAGCAGCTCTGTGTACAAGCTGAGGCCTCTTGCCTGCTAGCCCGGCAGTTCTTCTCTTACTGAAGATAGTGGCTGCAAGACGGGGTTCTCACTCTCTTTCCTCTCCTTTCTTTTATTTGCTCCCCTGTGAAATGGATCCAAAAAAGAAAATCACTTTTGCTGGAAAATCAATGTCGTATTTTTCTGACATTTAATTCCAAAGTGCTTCATCGGGAATAAAAGTTTTAAAATATGCAAAATAAATAACTAAATAAAGTAAGACAGAGTGGTAGCAAACTGGCCAGATTGATTTTATTCACACCCAAACACATTAGCGCCACTTTTACAGAGTTTGCTAGTGAAGTGCTATTTTTGTTGTCTTGGCCTTGTTTTCCCAGGGCTTGGAACTAGTGCACCAATCCTGGAGGTACTGCAATGTGAGGATTGAAAAACAAAATTTGTACTGCTGCTCTGCATCTAGGGATGTTGTCTTTTTTACCATACTGGTTATGTTTTGTAAGGATATAAGCAATGGTCATTGAAATGGGTCCATTCGGCCCTGTTGTCATGTCCTTAACTTTTCAGGCAAAAGCACTCACTGATTTCTGAACAGTGAGTGTAAAAGCGTTAAGGTAAACATGTTGTTCTTGCTTACATTTCACATGGTTTGCAAAATTTTGCATTCCCTATGATTGTTTGCTTTTTCCAGGATGCTGTCACTTTTTACTTGTAGGCCACATATTGCTCTTGCCCAGTGCGTAATTTAAATTGAGCCTCATCCACGTGTTTATAGCTGGCAACATTTGGGTTGTAGTTGAAGGCAGTCTGAGTTTTTCTCAGTGGGGCAGTATGGTGTTCAGTGGGGGAGAGGATGTGACACTATAGCCAGAGCTGCTGAATTTGGAACTGGGGAACCAGGTTCAGCCTTAATAACCAGTCTATCAGACCACTCTCCTGAGAGAGCACTATCTCATGCTAGACCTTAGAAGGTTTCGCAAGACATTAGAAGCCCCGGTGTCGTAGCAGCAGCAGGTGGACCCTAGCATGACAAGTGTGGGTTAACCTTCAAGGCTTGTCCACCACTATTCATACTGAAGTTCACCTCCAGTCTTGCGGGCAGACCTATGAAGCAGCACACCCTAGAACAACAGTGACCCTGTCACTGAGATCACAGGACCCTTGAGAAGGGCCAGCTCTAGGGCGGTGCAACCGGTGTGATCGCACCAGGTGCTGACTTTAGGTGGAGGCATCATTTTTGCAAGTCTATTATGGTTTTAAAAGCGCTTGCTGCCTCCTTCCTGGCCTCCGGCAATTTTCGGTAACAATAAAAATGTCATGATGACTCTGGTGATTAATGTTCTTCCGAGAGAGAGATCGGAATTTTGTCTAATGGAAGATTTGACTCATGGAAAGGTAGCTCAGAGGGTTAATGTACCTGCTGCAAAGAACATGTACCATGCACATCACAAAGTGCACATAATGTAAATAGGCCAGTGGGCTACTGCTTTTGTCAGAGAGATCCTTTTGTTACTTGCAGTTTATAAGTTAAAATCCTAACATAGAACAGTGAGCTATTAACTGTCATCTACTCCGCAGCAACACAAGTCACATTTTTTATTAACTTTTGATACGTTTGAGCTACAATTTATTAGTTGAAATGATCAGATAATGCTGCAGATCTTGCATTATGAGGCAAATATGGCAGAGCCATTATTATTTAGAAAACATTTGCAAACTAGGATTTTTAGCCATTCATGTTTGAACTACTGTTGTGGAAAAGGGAGGAGTGCTGATGACAGAAACTCCATGGCTCGGAGACAAATGGCTTGTGCTTTTTATTTGGGGACATTTTGTGATTAGAAGTATATCCCACTTTGTGACTACATTTTACTATCAATAACTCATTATAACCTTAAATAATCATGTGTATCCATTCGTTGATAAAAATGGGCAGTGAAACCAAACAAATATAAAAATTTGGGATGTTTGCGCATTCTGGCCACACCTCTGGCTCCGCCCACTGATCCAATCCTTGGGTTATTCCCGCCCTCTGATTCTCCGCCCACAGTTCCCCTACTTTTTTCCCCCCACTTCGGCCACTGATATATCGTGTTGCTGGATAGTGGGAACACCACACTAGTACAAAGTACCATACCTATGATATTATTAATTCCAATAAACTGTTGACTAGCAGGTAGCCCACCGTACAACCTGATTAATGAGTCATTATCACACTGTTGTTAACAGGCACATTTTGTAAATATAGGACCTACATTTACAAACATTACTAAGGATTATGTATGGTCCCGTTATTTGCCAACTGTATCCACTGGCGGACTCGGAGCGGAGGAGGTCCATGCGGTAAGTCAAGAGGGGGTGACACCATGAGTTACCCGCACCGGGTGACACCAAGCCTAGTGACGCCGCTGAGCTGATTGACATGTTAAAGGCTGCCTAGTATCTCAGTATCTTTGATCTTACATCATGGTACTGAAATATCACCCTAAAAGAGGGGGCAAAGGAGAGGTCAGCCTTCTACACTACTGAGAGCCACTATCAGTTTAGGGTGATGCCCTTTTGATTACAGAACACCCCTGCCACCCTCCAGAGGCTGCTGAACTAGGTCCTTGCTGGTATGGAGGCCTTCTGTGATGCCTATCTGAATGACATAGCTATCTTCAGTAGTAGCTTGAGTGAGTACCTTTTTCACCTCCAGGAAGTGCTTCATGATCTGCAACAGGCAGTAAGTGCCAGAAAGGAAGTGGTCTGTAATGTACTTCGGACACCTGGTGGCCAGAGGAAAGGTGCAACCTCTTCAGACCAAGATAGAAACCATCATGGGTTGACTGCCCCAAAAACCCAGGCTAAGGTCAGAGCATTCTTAGGCCTCACTGGGTACTACATGAAGTTTGTCAAGGGATATGGCCAGGTGTGGGCGGAATTTGCGTAGTTGCGCTACGCAAAGCTCCGTGAAACGGTAAAAAATCTCTGTGAACACGCAGAAATCCCGCGAACACGCGGAATTGCTTGTTCGCTATGCTTTTTTCCTGTTCGCGATCGCTGTTTGCGTGCTCGGGGGGAAATATCTCGAGAGCACGCATTTTGAGAATGCGAACAAGCAAAAAATTCCACGAAGTCATGGAACGCAGAATTTTGGGCAATTTCACGTTCTCCGTGGAACGCGAAATTACCCAAATCCGCAAATTCCGCGAGCGGAACAGAATTTACCGCCCAGGCCTAGATATGGCATCATTGTTGCCCCCTTGACTGAGCTGACATCCAAGAAGCAGCCCAGAAATGTGATATGGACACAGGCTTGCCAAACTGCCTATGACTCCCTTAAGTAAGCCAAGTGCACAGCTCCTGTGTTCAGGGTCGGTGACTTCTCCAAAAAGTTTATTGTTCAGACAGATGCCTCAGGAAATGGCATATGGGCAATATTATTGCTACTTAAAGTGGAGGGCCTGTTCCAACCTGTACCCTTCATCTCCATGAAATTACTCCCCGGTGAACAGAGATGGGGTGCTATTGAGAGAAAAGCTTTGCCTGTGGTCTGGGCATGGAAGAAGTTGATGCCACACCAGTTTGGCACTAACTTCCTGATTCAGACTGACCACAGGCCCCTCAGTGGGTCATGCAAATGAGGGGTAAGAACCCACAACTGTTGAAGTGGTACATTTGACAACAGGGGATTGACTTCAAGATGGAACGATAAACTGGGGTAGACAATGCCAATGCTGATGGTCTACCCAGGATTTTCTGCCTTAGTGATGAGAACTCCCAAGAGGTTCGGTAGAACTCCCCATTTTCAGCTGGGGGGGACATGTGTTAGACCTGCATCCTTAGGGTGATCTGTCCCTAGACTTTTTGCCTTTTACCTCCTATTTTGCTGATTCTTTTTGTTGACCTTAGGGCTCTGAGCACTTTACCACTGCTAACCAGTGCTAAAGTGCATGTGCATCTCCCCTAAACATGGTAACATTGTTGTATACCTGATTGGCATATTTAATATACTAGTAAGTCCCTTGTAAACTACAATAACATATGCTCAGGGCCTGTAAGTCAAATGCTACTAGTAGGCCTGTAGCACTGATTGTGCCACCCACGTAAGTAACCTTTCAAACTTGTCTCAGTCCTGCCATTGCATGGTCTGTGTGTGCAGTTTACTGCCACTTCAACTCGACATTTAAAACTACTTGTTAAGCCCTAAACCCCCCTTTTATTACAAGTCACCCATAAGGTAGGCCTTAAGTAACCCTAAGGGCAGGGTGCCATGTAAGTAAAAGGTAAGGTATATTTGTGTTTAATCTTTACGTTGAGGAAATTCGATTTTCGATCTCGCTTGTATTCAGCCACCATTTTTTTGTGTTCCACCGCCATTTTGTGTTGCCCTCACTCAGGCAGCACAATGAACGAAGTTTTTCTGCTGATCTTACTGTGACGTGTCAAATAACCTTCTGCCTATGTTTACGAGACTGATGTCAGTGACTGGCTGAGTCCACTAATCCTCGTCTGGTTTGACTAAACCCTGTCTCAACTGTTTGTCGGTTCACACCATTCTTTCCTGACTTTATCTTATCTTCTGGCCTTCGCTATTCTCTACTTGTATTCTCTCATTTCACAACTGTCCTCCAAAGCATACAAATATGTCCTGCCACCTGCAAGTTGAGTTGTAGACACTACCACTGATTAACTAGTGGGGAGGGGTGACAAAAACAGTTGGAAGAGAGGTTTATTTGGGTTACTTGATATCTTGTTTTCAAACTTTTCTCATTGGTTATATCTTGTTTTCAAACTCTTCTCTTTGGATAACCATGTATACATTGGGAGTGTTCTTGGTTAATCTATGTGCTATAAAAGATTGTGTGCCACGGAGTAAAGTGGCAGTCTCCTAAGAACATACTGAGTGTTCTTCTGGGACAACTGTACTTAGCTGCAGCTAATAAACCTGATCTTCTACGCTCAACAGAATGTCCTGTGTCTCTGTTCAACAATGCAGGTGAACTCAGGAGATTAAGGCGTGCCCTGCGCCGCCAGGCCCATAAGGCCCTGGTTCTTCAATTGGTGCCCACTGTGAGGCGGCTTCAGAGGTAGCGATTTTGCCTGAGGGTCGTGAGGAACCCCTCAAGAAAATTCTGGAGGAATCGCGAACCACGTCAAGTGACCCCTGTATGTCGAAGTGGTCCGAAGGTCTTTTTCAGCGCGGTTTCTCCTTCCTGACGGCTGCTGACGACTGCTGCCCTGACTGCCGCCTTGCTTTGGCCCCTTTTGGTGATGTATGGTATCGCGAGACTTTAGACGGGCCTCTGTTGGTGTAAGAAGACACCTAGTTAAGTATTGGTGGGTAGCTCCCACTATTTATTTTTTTTTGTTTTGGGCCTTTGTTTCGGCTATTGCAAAAGCCGAAGCCGAGGGGTGAGTACAGATTGTGCTGTGTTATTTGATTTAACCCCTTGATGTTTGTGAACAGTCCAGTGAAATAACGATGCCTGGTCTGAGTAAGTTTAGAAAGTTTTGTTGTTTTGGTCGTGATAGGGATTCCCGGCTGGAGGACTGTTGTCCAATTCCTCCGGTTGGAACTCCCACTTATGAGCTTTATTCTAAACATGGTGTTGGCCCCATTGCCTTTAATGAGGCATGGATCCGATACACGAAGAACGATGGTGTTCTACAGTGGCCACAGAATGGTAGCTTTGAGCCTGACATATTAGATAATTTGGAAGCAATTTTGTTTAAAAGAAAAGCCCGGCCGGCAATGTTTGACTCTTTCCGCCTCTGGCGTAAGGAAGCCAAACAGAGAGAAATTAAACAGGCAAAACGAGATAAGAAAACCCAAAGTATGACGATTATACAGGCTGCCCAGCAGTTTAAAGATAATAAGATTAATCATGAGATGGAAATTTTCTGAGAGACAGCATCGTATGGCGATAGATAAATGCTATCCGGTGTTGTCTATTTCCCCTTCTGATAAAAGTAAGGATCCGGAGGAAGACCCTTTGATGTCTCACTTATTGAGATTGCCTCCTCCCTATGTACAAGGTGCTAATGCACCCCCATTGTTACAACCAGTTCAGCCATTAGTTGCGCCTCCACCTGCTCCGGCTCTTCCGCGTTTGCCCCTTCCGGTAGTGCCACCCCCACCTCTTCCGCCACCAACTTCTTTGCCTCCGTTTCCTGAACATCAATCCCCTTTGCCTTCGGCTCCCCTTATAACTGTTAATTCTTCTGTTAGTTCACCTAATAACTTGTCCCCTGTTCTTATGTCTAATTCTCCTACTGTGCGCAAACGAATCACAGATACTGTCTCTGGGTTTCTGTCTCCTTTCTTTGAGACTTTGAATATGTCTCCGGCATTTTCTCGAAGACAGTCTCGTAGTCAACTCCCAGGTTCCGACGAATGGGTGGTATTGAACTCTCTCGCTCGCAAATGGATCGAGAAGGGTCCCCAGTATAGTGTGAAAGGCGCCCACGCAGAGATATGTATTTAATGTAATGTGTGACACTCTCGCTAAAGAATGGGAGGATATGGATTTGGGTTTACTTCCTCAGGGTTTGTTAGATGTTCAGGCTAATTTCGATAAGGTACTTATTGTGGGTTCTAAGGTTGAGGATGCCGTAAGGACACTTGTCACTTTTAGGTCCTTATTTTCCTCACATACTTTTTTTGATTCCGATCCTGCTGTTAGGCTGACATCCAAACATTATCCCATGAGAGAGGTTCCTCCAGTGTGGAGAGAAGCGGTTGCACAAGCAGGTGATAATCCAGCTGTTCCCGCGCACTTCCAGCGTATATGGGTACATGTCCCCTGGAAGAGATCTGAAGTTTTGGCTCTTAAACAGTCTCTACCGGATCCCCGTAAAAACCCTGCTGGCTATTATAAGGAGTTGTCCCAGACTGTTGATGCCTGTATTATGAATTTAGCCGATATTGATATGTTGATGGGAAATGTAGTCCCACAAGCATTATGGGCTCGGATTCGTAGAGAGGATCACGCCCAAGCATTGGGTGGCGATTGGGCTGCTATAACTGCCGCGGATGCAGCCCAAGTTGGTGGTGCTAAGCCTGATGTTTTGATTTCAGAACTCCCTGGTAGGATTATTACTTTAATGAAAACGATGATGTCCGCCTTGCGAGTTAATTGGGATAAATTTGCTGCGTGTAAGCAGAAGAAAGATGAGAGTGTCTCTTATTTCTTCACTCGTTTTGAGGAGACGTTTATTGATCACAGTGGTCAGGATATGACTACGGAGGGTGGACAGCGATTATTTGTAGATAAATTCGTATTTAATTTGCTTCCCGAACTGTCACATAAGTTGAAAGAGTCCTAGAGTTCATGGACTGTTTCTTCTTCTGCCCAGATATTGGCTACTGCTCAATATTATGAGAACAGGGATAAAAAGGAGAAAGATAAGCAAGAGAAGAAGACGAAAGAATTAAAAACGAAGGTTCTTCTGCAACAAGCTTATCCTCCTCGTTATACTCAGCGCCAGTTTCAACAGCCTCCACAGTTTCAGAGGGTGTATCAAAAGCCTGAGCCCTTTGTTCTGCGACCTTTATTAGGTCCTAACCAATGTGCCTATTGTAGAGAGGAAGGTCATTTTAAGAATAGCTGCCCGGTTTTATTGCAACGTAAGGGAGAACTATCTGCTCCACGAGGCCGTGGTGGTTTCCAGATAATATACAGGGGTAGAGGTCGAGGTGTGATGACTCAAGAACAGCGTTCCTTACCCCCTCCAAATTCTACGAACTACTTCGATCAGCAGAATACTCAGTCTACTCAGTATTACAATGATGATTATCATGTTGAAGGTGAAAATGAAAGCCTTCACGCTAACTAGGACAGCCATAGACAAAGTGAGGGAGTTGTATCGATTCCAGTAAATCAGGATGGGCCTTATGTCAATGTCACTACAATGGGTGTTTCAGAGCCATTTCTTTTAGATACTGGTGCGATGAGAAGTTCTATCATTCACTCTAAACTCCCTGGGGCACCTTTGTCTGGCTTAACAAATGTGTCGGTAGGATTTTCTGGTGCCCCAGTTCGTAACCCGGTCTCCTGTCCTTTGCCTATTTCAATTGGCCCTTATGATATGGAAGCTCCTCTTCTTTTAACGACTGGTTGCGGCGAGAATCTGTTGGGTTTGGATCTATTGAAAAGAATGCATGCAGCGATATATTGTTCTCCTTCTGGTGTGCATCTTACTTTAGGGCAGAAATTGACTTCTTCAATGTATTTGTCTAAAGATCAATTCCTACCTGAATTGCTCTCTCTTCCTGCAACGCTCTGGGCTACGGGTCCAAATGATGTTGGTTGTCTTGAGATCCCGCCTTATGTTGTTACTCTCAAACCCAATGCTAAATTGCCACGCATTCCTCAATACAGAATTTCCAATGAAGGTGAAAGAGCGCTTTTGGATATCATTTATGATTTGGTTCAGAAGGGTGTGATTGAGGAAACGAGAGAAAATGTATATAATAGTCCTATTCTTCCTGTTCTTAAACGCACTGATCCTTCTAAGCCTCCTGTTTATCGTTTTGTGATTGATCTTCGGGAGGTCAATAAAATTGTTGTACCACAGTTTCCTGTTGTTCCAGATATCACTGCCCTGTTAACTATGATACCTGCCTCAGCGGCTTGGTTTTCTGTTATTGATCTGAAAAAGGCTTTCTTCAGCATTCCCATTGCCAAAGAGAGTAGGGATATTTTTGGTTTCTCTCTAGGAGGCCGAAGTTTCCGGTTCAAGCGCGCACCCCAAGGCTAATGTGAAAGCCCCTCCATTTATAGTCAAGCTCTGAAATGTCAGCTCGATGTTTTTCCTTTGCCCCCAGGTGCTACTCTTATTCAATATATGGATGATTTGTTGATTGCTGCTGATTCAGAGGATGTCTGCAAGAATGTGACTGTTGCACTGTTACATCACTTGTCTGATGTTAATCATAAGGTTTCGCCTTCTAAACTACAATATGTCCGTCGAGAGGTTACCTATTTGGGTCATCTCTTATCAAAGGAGGGAAGGCGAATAACCCCAGAACGAATTCAAGCAATTGCGCAAATGTCTGTGCCATCTACACAAAGAGAGGTGCGCGCCTTTCTGGGCATCACTTCTTATTGTAGACAGTGGATTCCGAATTTTTCTTTGTTGGCCAAACCTTGGTTAGCACTCACTTTGAAAGACACACCCCAACCCCTTCCTTGGACTGACGAATGTCAGAAGAGTTTTTATGATTTACGTACTGCTCTGTGTTCTGCTCCTGTGTTGGGTACTCCAGATTACAGTAAGCCCTTCACGCTCTATGTCCATGAAAGAGAGGGTTGTGCGTTGTCAGTCTTAACACAACGATTTGGAGACAAACAGTGGCCATGTGCCTATTTTTCAGCTACGTTAGACCCAGTAGCCAAAGCATTGCCTAGTTGTCTTAAAGCTACAGCAGCAGCAGCGATTTCTATTCGTCAGTCTGCTGGAGTGGTGCTAGATAATACTCTCATTGTTATGGTACCACATGCAGTGGATACCTTGCTAAATAGGACGAAAACACAACATCTTACAAGTGCTCGATTGTCTGGATATGAGCTGACGCTCTTGGCTAGTCATGTGCACATCAAACGATGTAATATTTTAAATCCAGCCACACTGTTACCTCTTCCAGAAAAGAAAGATGTTCGGAAACAACATGATTGTTTTCTCCATACTGAGGAGGAGACAAAAGGCAGGATTGATTTGAAAGATACGCCGTTAGTGGATCCAGATGGGATCCTATGGGTGGATGGGTCTTGTTTCAAACTCCCAAATGGTGAGACAACTTCAGCTTATGCTGTTACCACCTTGTATACAATCGTGGAGACAGCACGCATCAGACATAATTCAGCTCAGGCAGCTGAACTGATAGCTTTGACCAGAGCGTGTGTGTTATCTAAAGGAAAGAGAGTGAATGTGTATACCGACAGCCAGTATGCGTTCGGTGTGGCGCATAGCTTCGGTCGTTTGTGGAAGGAAAGAGGATTCCTTACCTCCCACGGTACTAAAATACAGCATGGTCAATTGGTAACTGATCTTCTTGAGTCACTTCTTTTGCCTACCCAGATAGCAATTGTGAAATGTAGTGCGCATAAGAAGATTACTGATGATGTTGGTCGCGGAAATGCTTTTGCGGATGAGGTAGCAAAAAGGACAGCCAGAGATGCTACAAGTCGCATGTATGTTGCGGGCCCTGCGAATTGGGTCAGGGAAAGAGGGATGTGTGAGGACACAATAGAAAGAGTGAGATCGATTCAGGGAGATGCTACAGAGAAAGAGTTGAGAAAGTGGAAAGAGAGTACAGGAATGTTAGACGCAACAGGATGTTGGATAGAATTGTCAGAACACCAGCGTTGGCTGTTACCAGACGCCTACGTACTGCCTATAGTTACTATGGCGCATGGTCCAGCCCACATCAGTGCAAAAGGAATATGTCAACTTCTGGCTCCAGTGTGGCTGAACGAAGGGATTCCAAAATGTGCAGATAATGTGGTGAAGCATTGTATCATTTGCTTGATGTACAATCCGGGAAAGGGAACCCCAACTCCGGCAGGTCATTTTGCTCCCCCAACATATCCTTTTGAGGTGTTGCAAATCGACTACATTCACATGGATCGATGTAACAATCTTAAATATGTTCTGGTAGTGGTATGTGCCTTTTCCAGATGGATAGAGGCTTTCCCCCTGAAAGACAACTCTGCTTTGTCCACTGCCAAGGTTCTTCTAAAAGAGTTCTTCCCTAGGTTTGGTTTGCCGTGCATTGTCTGGAGTGACAATGGAAGTAAATTTGTAGGCCAAATTATGCAAAAGGTGTGTACCGGTCTTGGTATAAGGCAGAAGTTTCATGCGGCAAATCATCCTCAGTCCGCGGGTTTGGTAGAGTGCTATAACGGCACTCTCAAACTTAAGCTTGCAAAAGTACAAGCCAGCACAGGTCTTAATTGGCCCGATGCTTTAGCTTTTGCTCTCCTGTCCACTAGAACAGCTGTACATTCTCGTTTGGGACTCAGCCCATACGAGATTGTTTTCGGGCGCCCAGCTAATGTATGGGGAGTCCCTCGCCCTAGAAAGTATTCTGATATACAGTATCCAATGCTGATTGACTATTTAAATGACCTCACCACTAAATTACGTGTTCTTCACCAACAGGTTCAAAACGCTTTACCAGAAGCCTCCACAGACCCAGGTCATTCTATCCAACCTGGAGACTGGGTCTGTGTGTAAAATTTTCAGAGGACAAAGAATTTGGAACCTCGCTGGAAGGCGCCTCGACAAGTTCTTCTGACAACTCGCACAGCAGTAAAAGTCGAAGGGAAAAATAACTGGATCCACAGCGTGCACTGCAAGAAAGTGCCCTTGCCCTTGCCTTTTGATCAGTGGGTTCGTAAGGGTATAGGTGATTCTGAAGGAGAAAAAGTCCCCCGATTCATACCTTTCAGTAGTGCACACCTGGATGGAACTCGATCGGAGAAAGAAGATGATGACATTCTACAAGAAGCGGTACCTTCCCATCTCCGATTAAACACTACAGAGCCACAGACCCTATTTCAAGACCAAACTGTACCAACAAGGACTAGATACAATTTAAGACCTAGATTGGTCAAGGACACCTGAGATTTCCATCTCTTCTGCTACATTTATCATCTGTCCAGGTTGCAGGGTCACGGTAGGAGTCTTGGTTTGTGACCTGTATAATGGCTAGGCCCCCAGGACTTGCAGTGTCATAGGACGGCTAATAATCACAGCCAAGTGAGTAAGGAAGATTGCCGTAAGCAACAATTTTAGAGGATGGATGTTAAATTAGGAAAGAAGGATAATAAGGAAGAGATGAGAAAGAAATATTGTAAAATATTGTACATTCGATGTGGCGTAACATTGTGTGTTTCTATATTTTTGTGTATCTTATTGGCTTGTGTAGGTTGGGTTATTCATGCTATGCAGCAAAAAGTTGTCCCTAATTCTATCTCCTTGCCTCTTCATTCTACTATCTCTCCACATCAATTATATACACTTCCCCAACATGAACTAATCAGGAGAACAGAATGTTTTAATAATTCATTCATCCAATAGTTGCACCAACATCAATTGGTAGTCAACACAACCGACTGTTGGGTGTGTGGACTTATGCCTCATACCACAGATAAAGGGATGCCATATTTAGTCCTTCCATTTTCTTATGAAGGTTCCGCTTGGGCCTATTTTGTAATATTTTCAAATGCATATCAGAGCCGATTTAGACGTCCAGTTGGTTCCTATGGTAGTAAGCCAGATTTTAGTCATAATTCTCTGATAAAGGGAATGGTGGCTATGACTAAAATTGTGCAGAATAATAAGGTTCCTGTTGACGAGAGACAAACATATACTAATTGGAACATGACTCGTTACATTGCTAGCCTTACAGATAAAACTAAACAGGGAAAATCTCCACCAATTTGGACTGTCCCTCATCAAGGTAATTTTTGTTTACAAATAAATGGCCAGACTAATGACACTGGACAAAGAAAAAGCTTTTGTTCCCATACATACATCTACACGTCTCAGAATTCACCACCGTTAGTGCCATCCCAGGGCACATATTTTGTCTGCCACGATAGAGCTTACACGTGGCTACCAACGGATTTTTCAGGAACATGCTATATAGCTTTTCTTCTCCCTCCTACATACACTGCTCCTTCAGGCCATCATAGAAACAGATATGGCAGAGGGATTATTGATTCTAAAGACACAGCAGGACAAGAGGGAAGTGATTTCCTCAAAGGATTTCTTCCTTTTTGGGGCCCAATGGCCAACAGCAGAAACATGAGACAGCTGGTTCGTGTTGTTGAGACTACCATAGATGTCACTGTGGAAGTCTTGAGTAATCTCACAGCTGAACTTCAGGCGGATCGTCTCATGACTTTGCAGAACCGGATTGCACTAGATGTTATTCTTGCAGATCGTGGTGGAGTCTGTAAATTGATCGGATCTAGCTGTTGTATTTATATACCTGACGACGCCCCTACGGTATACCAAGCCATCTCCAAATTACACATGATCTCCGAATCGATTCATCAAGACGAAGGAGATTGGTCTTTATTAGGATGTCTTTGGGGATTACTATCTAAATGGGGATGGAAGGTACTAACCTTCCTTGGAGTGGTTTTGGCCATCATTTTTTCCTATTGTCTCTGTATGCAGTGTGGCCCCGCCATCTGCGGTCTTTGTGCCACTCAGTGTGTCCCAAGACCTGAGTCACAGAAAACAGAGAACATTAAAATGATGTTGCAGCAACAGTTTGACGACCTCATGGCTATTGACATTGATTCAGATTAACGTGAATCTGTGTGTTTTGCCTGAGTTATGGCAAAAGGAGGGTCTGAGGAAATTCGATTTTCGATCTCGCTTGTATTCAGCCACCATTTTTTTGTGTTCCACCGCCATTTTGTGTTGCCCTCACTCAGGCAGCACAATGAACAAAGTTTTTCTGCTGATCTTACTGCGACGTGTCAAATAACCTTCTGCCTCTGTTTACGAGACTGATTTCAGGGACTGGCTGAGTCCACTAATCCTCGTCTGGTTTGACTAAACCCTGTCTCAACTGTCTGTCGGTTCACACCATTCTTTCCTGACTTTATCTTATCTTCTGGCCTTCGCTATTCTCTACTTGTATTCTCTCATTTCACAACTGTCCTCCAAAGCATACAAATATGTCCTGCCACCTGCAAGTTGAGTTGTAGACACTACCACTGATTAACTTGTGGGGAGGGGTGACAAAAACAGTTGGAAGAGAGGTTTATTTGGGTTACTTTATCTTGTTTTCAAACTTTTCTCATTGGTTATATCTTGTTTTCAAACTCTTCTCATTGGATAACCATGTATGCATTGGGAGTGTTCTTGGTGAATCTATGTGCTATAGAAGATTGCACGCCACGGAGTAAAGTGGCAGTCTCCTAAGAACATACTGAGTGTACTTCTGGGACAACTGTACTTAGCTGCAGCTAATAAACCTGATCTTCTACGCTCAACAGAATGTCCTGTGTCTCTGTTCAACAAAGCAGGTGAACTCAGGAGATTAAGTCGTGCCCTGCGCCGCCAGGCCCATAAGGCCCTGGTTCTTCAACGTGTCCTGGTAGGCCCAAACTTTGCCTGTCCTCTTTTCCAGCATGACCTAAGTTAAGCTTTTCAGCGATACTTGCTTCTTAGTGTATTACTGCATTTATTCGTTTAAAATTCAATATCTAAACTCCCACACATTGGACTTTTGTCATTTTGGTCATGTTTTGTTCAGAATATAATAATTTTTGTGTGGAGTCTTTTTGTGGTGTATTCATTTTGCTACTGTGTGTCTATGTTGCGCAAATACTTTAAACTGCCTTGTTAGATAAGCCTGATTGTTCTGTACCAAGCTACCAGGGAGAGCACAGTTTATCTTTACGTGCATATCTAGCTTACCCCGAGTAGAGTGGTGGTTCCTGCCGGGCCTGAGTGAATTCCTCAACCAACCAGGAATTCTTTCAATAACAAAAGGGTTTTAGAGTGTGATACTCCTTGTTTAGCCATTCGGGAAGGGTTTATTGTTATGCCAACTGTACTTTCATATATATTTGTAATTTTATAACTGTGTGCACAATGTCTACCTGTTTATTCACACTTCAGTAGACACGTGCTGGTTATGGTGTCCACGCATTAGTAAAAGTTATATGCTGTATTGCTTCATTGAGAAAAGACATGTCAGATTCATTAAAAGGGATGTGTTTCTTATGAAAAGTTATGCCAAAGACAGTAGGCCTAACTTCTCTACTGTGAAAAGCAAGTATTTGCAGGGTTGTTAGAACACAGTGATTAAGCCTCCAGGCAGGTATATTTCTACATGGAATCTCACATATTGCCAATAGCAGGTAGTGCTTTTGGTGTTGAACAAACATTTGGGATGGACAATTTGCACCATGTTAATCTTTATTAGGGACTGTTTAGAGCGAAATTGCGTTGTTTTGACAATTGTAATTTTAAACACACATTCAATGTGCTCGCAGAATCCCCGATGGTTGCCTTTTTGAAAGAGTTATACTTAATTCAGTACTTCTAATTTGACTATGGTGACAAGTCAGTGATAAAGGTGATAGGTCCAATTAGTTAATTGGGAAAGTCATTTCAGAAGCTCTAGGTCTGACCTGCCTATTATAAAAAGTTATGTCAATGGCAGTGGGCCGTAGTTATTTATTATGAAAATACATATATTAAAGCTCACAGATAAGCTTTATAGGCAAGGATTTTGGGTCTGATTACCCCATTTGACATACCCTGGGGTGAGAAAACAGGCTTAGTTGTATTGGAATAAAACAAAATCATCTATATTGGTTGGAAAGGTTTCATATGGCAAGAACATGACCCAACAGGTTATCAGAGCTCTCTACACAAAAGCAAGCAAGAGAAACAGGAGAAGGTAAAGAATAGCCCAGGTCATTGGAGATATACAGCAGTATAAAATGCATTGTAGAACATTAAAAACAGTGCAGTAAACAAGAAGAGCAGTATGTTTGGGTGGCTTTAGGACTATTATTCCAGGTAGATATTCTAGAGCAACCCTTTGACTTATTTTTGGAACGTGGCGATCGAGGGGTTAGTTCTGATTTCCACTTGAAGAGAATTCCATATTCTCAGAGCAAGACCAGAGAAGGATCAGTTGCAAGTTCTCTTTTTGTTGAACTATTGAGGCTTCAACAATAGATTATTAGAACTTCATAGGGCTCGGTTCAAACCAGATAGTTCAAGTGTTTTTGTCCAGGTAGACTGGAGTGTTATAGTGAACAGCTTTGTGTGTCAGCAGGCTATCTTGAAACAAATCCTTGTTTCGAAAGGGAGCCACTTGAGTTAAATTAGGTTCGGCTGGATGTGATCACGTTTTCTAGAACCTGTGATGAGTCTGGCAGCAGAGTTCAGGGTAGCCCTTAAAGGTGCAAGTCTAGCTTTAAAAATGCCCAGCCAGGGTCACAGTTCCGTAATCTAAGTGCGAGATAACAAGGGACTGGACTGCGTTGTCAGGAGGCAGGAGCGGTTTGAATTTTCTTAAAGTATTGAGTTGGTGATTGGCTCCTCTAGTTGTTGCACTGATGTGGTCTTGCATGCTCAGGTGTTTGTCCAGCGTTATGCCTAATGATCAGGTGGAAGCTGTTAGTTATGTGAGCCAATCTTGAATGAGGATAGGGTGACTGTTGGGGGCAATCATGAGGATTTCTGCCTCGAGAGTATTTAGCATGAGGTGATTGTGATTTAGCCAATGTTGAGTTTTTTCCAAGTGCAGAGTTAAGAGTTTTAATATCATCAGGTGAGGACATTTTTAGGTACAATTGAGAATCGTCTGCACACGTGTGATAGTGTATGTTTGAGCGGTTCAGACATTCAGTGAGTGATTCCATGAACAAGTTGAAGAGCATGGGTGATAGTGCAGATCCTTGAGGCACCCCAATTAAGGCCGGAATGTTGTTAGAAAGGGAAAGGTTGATTTTGATTCTCAGTGATCTTTTGTGTAGAAACATGGCAAACCAGTTTAAAACTGGGCCTGATAACTGCATTCTATTTTTGAGAAAATCAATCAGGTTATCATGTTTGACTATGTCGAACGCCAAGGAAACATCATGGAGAATAAATAGGCAACTTTCATTCTGGTCAAGTAGTCTCAGAGCATCATCGACAATGTTTGTCAGGGCAGATTCAGTACTGTGACCCATTCAGAAGCCTTATAGAAATTGGTTGAAAAGTTGAAACTTATACATGTGAATATACAGTTGTGTGTGCACATATTTCTCAAGTAGTTTGGCAAAAGTCATGATATTGGAAATAGGTCTCATGATATTGGAAATAGGTCTGACGTTGTGAGGATCATTTAAGTCTGCATTTGGCTTTTTAGGTATGGGGTGGCTTGGCCAGTCTTGAAGCAATCAGGAATCATGCCTTGAAGGAGAGATTCATAGACAATCTTATACCAGAGTGGGAGTATGGAGGGTATCATTTCTTTGAAAACCTTGGCGGGCAGAGGATTCTTGAAATTAATTCAGTAATACATAACTGTAACTCTTGAATACATAACTGCAACTCTTGCCCCTGCCATGCACAGTGTTTGTATCAATGATGTAATTTCAGATGTTGCGGTGATGTCATGAGTGATGTCATAGAACATTAACCCTGGGCATAAGACTCTGCTCCTCGGAAAGTTTGCGGATTTTTTGCAACTCTGTGTTTCGAATAGAACGCAGAGTTGCCGAAAAACTCCGCACTCCGCAACGGAACCTATTTTTTTTATATTTGCATGCCCAAAATGCATTTTTACACGTGCAGCAGCAGCTTACGGGGTGCCTGCGATCGCCAACGAGATTTCCCATCTGTTCCCGAGCACCAGAGGATTTGGTAACCAGTCCCACGTTCCTGTGCAAGTTTGCGATCGCAAACACATCATTCGGGCAAGCTTTCAGACATCTGTCAGACGTTTTGTGAATAACGCGATCCCGAACATGCAAAATCTGATATCTGGAGAAGGTTCTCTCCAGAGCAGCATCAAAACCTTCTTAAAAGGGCGATTTGGTTAAAAGTCCGTGCATTTGGCTGTACTTTTTTGTTCAAGGAGTTCTTTTTCTTTTTTTAACTTTTTTTATGAGGAAGGAAGTGCCACAGAGTCTCCAACTTCCTGTTCCTGTAAAGCAGGCTCCTCCCAGTGCCTTGTCCATCACCTGTTTACTTTTCATTTGGATTTGGAACTGGATGGATCACTCTTTGTGTTTGCTTCATCATATATACCATTGGATTTGAGGACTTTTGAATTTGAGATTTCACAAGTAAGTTTATTTATTGCGGTGGGTGGTCTGTAGTTTTAGTAGGGGCCTAGTTGTTTCTTTGTAAGTAATTTCCCCTCATTTATAAAGGAAACATGTTGCACAGTTCATTATATTTTTTCCCACTTTTGAAATCAATTTGCAATATTTATTTAATTTACTAGCCCAGTAGTCGGCAATAGGCCTTTCAGCCAGTAGGCCCAGAGCTACTGATGGGATGTATGAAACAACTGTTTCTGTGGTGTTTCTGTGGTGCCTTGAATTTAGACCTCATTTAGGGCATGGATGGCATTGGATTGAAATGCAAAATGTTTTTTGGTGTATTTCAATTTTTTTCATGTGTGTTAAATAGATGCCTTTGTTGGATGTGTGTGGTTGTTGTGTAACGTGCAAAACATGTTTAGCCTTGTGGATTTTCATTTTTGGCATTGTTGCATTAAAGCTTTGTTGTTTAGCATTCGTCCTAGTTCTGGCCAGTGTGTGAGTGTGTTTGTAATAGTGTTTGCCTTGGCTAAGCCTCCCCGTGTGGCCAGGTGCCAATTTGTAAAGTCTGTGTCCATATACGCCTGCTTGAGTTTATTGTTTTCCTGGCCTCTTGCTTGTTGTTGTTGTGAGTGACCATGTGGCTGGTGGCCATTTTGTGGTGGTAGTTAGTGTGCTTTTGCCATAGGCCTCATTGTCTTCTTTCTTTTGTTCTTCTTGGCTTATTGCTTCTTGTTGTGGTAGCCTGGCCATGTGGCTGGCGACCATTTTGTGAAGGCAGCCAGTGTGCTTTTGCCATAGGGCTGTTTTGTCTGTCTTCCCTTTCTTGTTGTTGTGGCCTGGCCATGTGGCTGTCGGCCATTTTGTGAAGTCAGCCAGAGTGCTTTAGCCATTGGCGCATTATCTGTCTTCCCTTTCTTATTGTTGTGGCCTGGCCATGTGGCTGGTGGTCATTTTGGAAAGGTAGCCAGTGTGCTTTGGCCATAGGCCTGCATTGTCTGACTTCCCTTTCTTGTTGTTGTGACTCATTATAACCTTAAATAATCATGTGTATCCATTGGTTGATAAAACAGGGCAGTGAAACCAAACAAATACAAAAAATTGGGATGTTTGCGCATTCTGGCCACACCTCTGGCTCCGTCAACTGATCCAATCCTTGGGTTATTCCCGCCCTCTGATTCTCCGCCCACAGTTCCCCAACTTTTTTCCCCCACTTCGACCACTGAAATATCGTGTTGCTGGATAGTGGGAACACCACACTAGTACAAAGTACCATACCTATGACATTATAAATTCCAATAAACTGTTGACTAGCAGGTAGCCCACTGTACAACCTGATTAATGAGTCATTATCACACTGTTGTTAACAGGCACATTTTGTAAATATAGGACCTACATTTACAAACTTTACTAAGGATTCTGTATGGTCCCGTTATTTGCCAACTGTGTCCACTGGCGGACTCGGAGCGGAGGAGGTCCATGCGGTAAGTCATGAGGGGGTAACGCCATGAGTTACCCGCACCGGGTGACACCAACCCTAGTGACGCCGCTGAGCTGATTGACATGTTAGAGGCTGCCTAGTATCTCAGTATCTTTCATCTTACATCATGGTACTGACAGATCACCCTAAAAGAGGGGGCAAAGGAGAGGTCAGCCTTCTACACTACTGAGAGCCACTATCAGTTTAGGGTGATGCCCTTTGATTACAGAACACCCCTGCCACCCTCCAGAGGCTGCTGAACTAGGTCCTTGCTGGTATGGAGGCCTTCTATGATGCCTATCTGAATGATATAGCTATCTTCAGTAGTAGCTTGAGTGAGTACCTTTTTCACCTCCAGGAAGTGCTTCATGATCTGCAACAGGCAGTAAGTGCCAGAAAGGAAGTGGTCTGTAATGTACTTCGGACACCTGGTGGCCAGAGGAAAGGTGCAACCTCTTCATACCAAGATAGAAACCATCATGGTTTGACTGCCCCCAAAACTCAGACTAAGGTCAGAGCATTCTTAGGCCTCACTGGGTACTATATGAAGTTTGTCAAGGGATATGGTCAGGTGTAGACGGAATTTGCGTAGTTGCGCTACACAAAGCTCCGCGAAACGGTAAAAAATCTCTGTGAACAAGCAGAAATTCCGCGAACACGTGGAATTGCTTGTTTGCTATGCTTTTTTCCTGTTTGCGATCGCTGTTTGCGTGCTCGGGGGGATATATCTCGGGAACACGCATTTTGAGAATGCGAACAAGCAAGAAATTCCACGAAGTCGTGGAACGCAGAATTTTGGGCAATTCCGCGTTCTCCGTGGAACGCAAAATTACCCAAATCCGCAAAGTCCGCGAGCGGAACAGAATTTACCGCCCAGGCCTAGATATGGCATCATTGTTGCCCCCTTGACTGAGCTGACATCCAAGAAGCAGCCCAGAAATGTGATATGGACATAGGCATGCCAAACTGCCTATGACTCCCTTAAGTAAGCCAAGCGCACAGCTCCTGTGTTCAGGGTCGCTGACTTCTCCAAAAAGTTTATTGTTCAGACATATGCCTCAGGAAATGGCATATGGGCAATATTATTGCTACTTAAAGTGGAAGGCCTGTTCCAACCTGTACCCTTCATCTCCATGAAATTACTCCCCGGTGAACAGAGATGGGGTGCTATTGAGAGAAAAGCTTTGGCTGTGGTCTGGGCATGGAAGAAGTTGACTCCACACCAGTTTGGCACTAACTTCCTGATTCAGACTGACCACAGGCCCCTCAGTGGGTCATGCAAATGAGGGGTAAGAACCCACAACTGTTGAAGTGCTACATTTGACTACAGGGGATTGACTTCAAGGTGGAACGATAAACTGGGGTAGACAATGCCAATGCTGATGGTCTACTCAGGATTTTCTGCCTTAGTGATGAGAACTCCCAAGAGGTTCGGTAGATCTCCCCATTTTCAGCTGGGGGGGACATGTGTTAGACCTGCATCCTTAGGGTGATCTGTCCCTAGACTTTTTGCCTTTTACCTCCTATTTTGCTGATTCTATTTGTTGACCTTAGGGCTCTGAGCACTTTACCACTGCTAACCAGTGCTAAAGTGCATGTGCATCTCCCCTAAACATGGTAACATTGGTGTATACCTGATTGGCATATTTAATATACTAGTAAATCCCTTGTAATCTACAATAACATATGCTCAGGGCCTGTAAATCAAATGCTACTAGTAGGCCTGTGTTACAACAAACAAATGATGGACGGAATGCTGACAATGCAGACATTCTCCCCCAGTCAAGAGATCTGGGTTAAATCCATCGTTCTATTCAGCTATGTCATTCAGATAGGCATCATAGAAGGCCTCCATACCAGCAAGGATCTAGTTCAGCAGCCTCTGGAGGGTGGCAGGGGTGTTCTGTAATCAAAAGGGCATCATCGGTATTCCCAGACGTGGGACCCGTGCTCACTACGCCACTGGAGTCAAGCTATCCTGGCTGATTACGGCTGATAGCCAGAAACCGGTCCTAGGATGCTTGATTCCGGTCCAGGGAAGACATGGCTTGGCAGTTCAGGCTGGACTGTTCCCATGAGGCACAGGGTCAAGACTGATTTGCATATGGCCATGTCTGAACTTGGGTGGCGTAGTGGGCAAAAGAACGATGGATTTAACCCAGATCTATTGACTGGGGGAGAATGTCTGCATTGTCAGCATTCCGTCCATCATTTGTTTGTTGTAACACTTTTCGCCCTAAGTGGGATGGGTATTCCCAGACGTGGGACCTGTGCTCACTACGCCACTGGAGCCAAGCTATCCTGGCTGATGACGGCTGATAGCCAGAAACCGGTCCTAGGATGCTTGATTCCGGTCCAGGGAAGACACGGCTTGGCAGTTCGGGCTGGACTGTTCCCATGAGGCACAGGGTCAAGACTGATTTGCATATGGCCATGTCTGAACTGGGGTGGCGTAGTGGGCAAAAGAACGATGGATTTAACCCAGATCTCTTGACTGGGGGGAATGTCTGCATTGTCAGCATTCCGTCCATCATTTGTTTGTTGTAACGCTTTTCGCCCTAAGTGGGATGGGTATTCCCAGACGTGGGACCCGTGCTCACTACGCCACTGGAGTCAAGCTATCCTGGCTGATGACGGCTGATAGCCAGAAACCAGTCCTAGGATGCTTGATTCCGGTCCAGGGAAGACATGGCTTGGCAGTTCGGGCTGGACTGTTCCCATGAGGCACAGGGTCAAGACTGATTTGCATATGGCCATGTCTGAACTGGGGTGGCGTAGTGGGCAAAAGAACGATGGATTTAACCCAGATCTCTTGACTGGGGGACAATGTCTGCATTGTCAGCATTCCGTCCATCATTTGTTGTAACGCTTTTCGCCCTAAGTGGGATGGGTATTCCCAGACGTGGGACCCGTGCTCACTATGCCACTGGAGTCAAGCTATCCTGGCTGATGACGGCTGACAGCCAGAAACCGATCCTAGGATGCTTGATTCCGGTCCAGGGAAGACATGGGTTGGCAGTTCGGGCTGGACTGTTCCCATGAGGCACAGGGTCAAGACTGATTTGCATATGGCCATGTCTGAACTGGGGTGGCGTAGTGGGCAAAAGAACGATGGATTTAACCCAGATCTCTTGACTGGGGGAGAATGTCTGCATTGTCAGCATTCCGTCCATCATTTGTTTGTTGTAACTAGTAGGCCTGTAGCACTGATTGTGCCACCCACGTAAGTAACCTTTCAAACTTGTCTCAGTCCTGCCATTGCATGGTCTGTGGGTGCAGTTTACTGCCACTTCAACTCGACATTTAAAACTGCTTGTTAAGCCCTAAACCCCCCTTTTATTACAAGTCACCCATAAGGTAGGCCTTAAGTAATCCTAAGGGCAGGGTGCCATGTAAGTAAAAGGTAAGGTATATTTGTGTTTAATCTTTACGTGTCCTGGTAGGCCCAAACTTTGCCTGTCCTCTTTTCCAGCATGACCTAAGTTAAGATTTTTAGTGATACTTGCTTTTTAGTGCTTTACTGCATTTATTCGTTTAAAATTCAATATCTAAACTACCACACATTGGACTTTTGTCATTTTGGTCATGTTTTGTTCAGAATATAATCATTTTTGTGTGGAGTCTTTTTGTGGTGTATTCATTTTGCTACTGTGTGTGTATGTTGCACAAATACTTTAAACTGCCTTGTTAGATAAGCCTGATTGTTCTGTACCAAGCTACCAGGGAGAGCACAGTTTATCTTTACATGCATATCTAGCTTACCCCGAGTAGAGTGGTGGTTCCTGCCGAGCCTGAGTGAATACCTCAACCAACCAGGAATTCCTTCTCTAATACATGGGTTTTAGAGTGTGATACTCCTTATTTAGCCATTCGGGAAGGGTTTATTGTTATGCCAACTGTACTTTCATATATATTTGTAATTTTATAACTGTGTGCACAATGTCTACCAGTTTATTCACACTTCAGTAGATACGTGCTGGTTATGGTGTCCACCCATTAGTAAAAGTTATATGCTGTATTGCTTCATTGAGAAAAGACATGTCAGATTCTTTAAATGTGATGTGTTTCTTATCAAAAGTTATACCAAAGACAGTAGGCCTAACTTCTCTACTGTGAAAAGCAAGTATTTGTAGGGTTGTTCGAACACAGTGATTAAGCCTCCAGGCAGGTATATTTCTACATGGAATCTCACATATTGCCAATAGCAGGTAGTGCTTTTGGTGTTGAACAAACATTTGGGATGGACGATTTGCACCATGTTAATCTTTATTAGGGACTCTTTAGAGCGAAATTGCGTTGTTTTGACAATTGTAATTTTAAACACACATTCAATGTGCTCGCAGAATCCCCGATGGTTGCCTTTTTGAAAGAGTTATACTTAATTCAGTACTTCTAATTTGACTATGGTGACAAGTCAGTGATAAAGGTGATAGGTCCAATTAGTTAATTGGGAAAGTCATTTCAGAAGCTCTAGGTCTGACCTGCCTATTATAAAAAGTTATGTCAATGGCAGTGGGCCGTAGTTATTTATTAAAGCTCACAGATAAGCTTTATAGGCAAGGATTTCGGGTCTGATTACCCCCTTTGACATACCCTGGGGTGAGAAAACAGGCTTAGTTGTCTTGGAATAAAACAAAATCATCTATATTGGTTGGAAAGGTTTCATATGGCAAGAACATGACCCAACACGTTATCAGAGCTCTCTACACAAAAGCAAGCAAGAGAAACAGGAGAAGGTAAAGAATAGCCCAGGTCATTGGAGATATACAGCAGTATAAAATGCATTGTAGAACATTAAAAACAGTGCAGTAAACAAGAAGAGCAGTATGTTTGGGTGGATTTAGGACTATTATTCCAGGTAGATATTCTAGAGCAACCCTTTGACTTGTTTTTGGAACGTGGCGATCGAGGGGTTAGTTCTGATTTCCACTTGAAGAGAATTCCATATTCTCATAGCAAGACCAGAGAAGGATCAGTTGCAAGTTCTCTTTTTGTTGAATTATTGAGGCTTCAACAATAGATTATTAGAACTTCATAGGGCTCGGTTCAAACCAGATAGTTCAAGTGTTTTTGTCCAGGTAGACTGGAGTGTTATAGTGAACAGCTTTGTGCGTCAGCAGGCTATCTTGAAACAAATCGTTGTTTCGAAAGGGAGCAACTTGAGTTAAATTAGGTTCGGCTGGATGTGATCACGTTTTCTAAAACCTGTGATGAGTCTAGCAGCAGAGTTCAGGGTAGCCCTTAAAATGGCCAGTCTAGCTTTAAAAATGCCCAGCCAGGGTCACAGTTCCGTAATCTAAGCGCGAGATAACAAGGGACTGGACTGCGTTGTCAGGAGGCAGGAGCGGTTTGAATTTTCTTAAAGTATTGAGTTGGTGATTGGCTCCTCTAGTTGTTGCACTGATGTGGTCTTGCATGCTCAGGTGTTTGTCCAGCGTTATGCCTAATGATCTGGTGGAAGCTGTTAGTTATTTGAGCCAATCTTGAATGAGGATAGGGTCACTGTTGGGGGCAATCATGAGGATTTCTGTCTCGAGAGTATTTAGCATAAGGTGATTGTGATTTAGCCAATGTTGAGTTTTTTCCAAGTGCAGAGTTAAGAGTTTTAATATCATCAGGTGAGGATATTTTTAGGTACAATTGAGAATCGTCTGCACACGTGTGATAGTGTATGTTTGAGCGGTTCAGACATTCAGTGAGTGATTCCATGAACAAGTTGAAGAGCATGGGTGATAGTGCAGATCCTTAAGGCACCCCAATTAAGGCCGGAATGTTGTTAGAAAGGGAAAGGTTGACTTTGATTCTCAGTGATCGTTTGTGTAGAAACATGGCAAACCAGTTTAAAACTGGGCCTGATAACTGCATTCTATTTCTGAGAAAATCAATCAGGTTATCATGTTTGACTATGTCGAACGCCAAGGACACATCATGGAGAATAAATAGGCAACTTTCATTCTGGTCAAGTAGTCTCAGAGCATCATCGACAATGTTTGTCAGGGCAGATTCAGTACTGTGACCCATTCAGTAGAAATTGGTCGAAAAGTTGAAACTTATCCATGTGAATATACAGTTGTGTGTGCACACATTTCTCAAGTAGTTTGGCAAAAGTCATGATATTGGAAATAGGTCTCATGATATTGGAAATAGGTCTGAAGTTGTGAGGATCATTTAAGTCTGCATTTGGCTTTTTAGGTATAGGGTGGCTTGGCCAGTCTTGAAGCAATCAGGAATCATGCCTTGAAGGAGAGATTCATAGACAATCTTAGACCAGAGTGGGAGTATGGAGGGTATAATTTCTTTGAAAAACTTGGCGGGCAGAGGATTCTTGAAATGAATTCAGTAATACATAACTGTAACTCTTGAATACATAACTGCAACTCTTGCCCCTGCCATGCACAGTGTTTGTATCAATGATGTAATTTCAGATGTTGCGGTGATGTCATGAGTGATGTCATAGAACATTAACCCTGGGCGTAAGACTCTGCTCCTCGCGAAGTTTGCGGATTTTTTGCAACTCTGTGTTTCGCATAGAACGCATAGTTGCCGAAAAACTCCGCACTCCGCAACGGAACCTAGTTTTTTTATATTTGGATGCCCAAAATGCAGTTTTTACACGTGCGGCAGCAGCTTACCGGGTGCCTGCGATTGCCGACGAGATTTCCCATCTGTTCCCGAGCACCACAGGATTTGGTAGCCAGTCCCACGTTCCTGTGCAAGTTTGCGATCGCAAACACATCATTCGGGCAAGCTTTCGGACATCTGTCAGACAGAAATCCGAAGAACGCGATCTCGAACATGCAGAATCTGATATCTGGAGAAGGTTCTCTCCAGAGCAGCATCAAAACCTTCTTAAAAGGGCGATTTGGATAAAAAAAAGTCCGGACATTTGGCTGTACTTTTTTGTTCAAGGAGTTCTTTTTCTTTTTTTAACTTTTTTTATGAGGAAGGAAGTGCCACAGAGTCTCCAACTTCCTGTCCCTGTAAAGCAGGCTCCTCTGAGTGCCTTGTCCATCACCTGTTTACTTTTCATTTGGATTCGGAACTGGATGGATCACTCTTTGTGTTTGCTTCATCATATATATCATTGGATTTGAGGACTTTTGAATTTGAGATTTCACAAGTAAGTTTATTTATTGCTGTGGTTGGTCTGCAGTTTTAGTAGGGGCCTAGTTGTTTCTTTGTAAGTAACTTCCCCTCATTTATAAAGGAAACATGTTGCACAGTTCATTATATTTTTTCCCACTTTTGAAATCAATTTGCAATATTTATTTAATTCACTAGCCCAGTAGTCGGCAATAGGCCTTTCAGCCAGTAGGCCCAGAGCTACTGATGGGATGTATGAAACAACTGTTTCTGTGGTGCCTTGAATTTAAACCTCATTTAGGGCATGGATGGCATTGGATTGAAATGCAAAATATGTTTTTGGGGGTATTTCACTTTTTTTCATGTGTGTTAAATAGATGCCTTTGTTGGATGTGTGTGGTTGTTGTATAACGTGCAAAACATGTTTAGCCCTGAGGATTTTCATTTTTGGCATTGTTGCATTAAAGCTTTGTTGTTTAGCATGCGTCCTAGGTCTGGCCAGTGTGTGAGTGTGTTTTCCAGGCCTCTTGCTTGTTGTTGTTGTGAGTGACCATGTGGCTGGTGGCCATTTTGTGGTGGTAGTTAGTGTGCTTTTGCCATAGGCCTCATTGTCTTCTTTCTTTTGTTCTTCTTGGCTTATTGCTTCTTGTTGTGGTAGCCTGGCCATGTGGCTGGCGACCATTTTGTGAAGGCAGACAGTGTGCTTTTGCCATAGGGCTGTTTTGTCTGTCTTCCCTTTCTTGTTGTTGTGGCCTGGCCATGTGGCTGTCGGCCATTTTGTGAAGTCAGCCAGGGTGCTTTTGCCATAGGCCGCATTATCTGTCATCCCTTTGTTGTTGTTGTGGCCTGGCCATGTGGCTGGTGGTCATTTTGGAAAGGTAGCCAGTGTGCTTTGGCCATAGGCCTGCATTGTCTGTCTTCCCTTTCTTGTTGTTGTGACCTGGCCATGTAACTGGTGGCCATTTCGTGAAGGGGCAGCCAGTGTGCTTCTACATTAAGCCTGCAAGTCTTCTTTGTGGAGGCCATACTTTCTTGCTGGTTGTTGTTTTGCATGCAATTGTTTTCTTCTTTTATCCAGCACAGTTCACTACATTTTCTAATAAATTTGCAATATTATTGATTTAAATTGATTTGCTATGTGGCCTAGTCTGCCAATGGGTTTTCCAACCTATAGGCCCAGAGCTACTTATGGGTGCATGAAACGACTGTTTTTGTGGTGTCTGTTGAACTTAAACATCATTTAGGGCATGGATGGCATTAGATTGAAAATGCAAAATGAGTTTTATTTTTGATATTTCACTTTTTGTCATGTGTGTTAAATAAATGCCTTTGTTGGATGTGTGTGGTTGTAACTTGCAAACCTTTTTTAGCCCTGTAGATTTTTCTTTTTTGGCATTGTTGCATTAAAGCTGTGTTGTTTAGCATGCTTCCTTTGTCTGGCCAGTGTGTGAGTGTGTTTGTAACAATGTGTGGGCCAGCATTTACCTTGGCTGAGCCACCCATGTGGCCAGGGGCCATTTTTGCAAACTCTGTGTCCATACAGACCTGCTTGAGTTTATTATTTTCCAGGCCTCCTGTTTGTTGCTGTTGTTGTGAGTGACCATGTGGCTGGTGACCATTTTGTGGTGGTAGTTAGTGTGCTTTTGTCAGAGGCCTGCATGTATTTCCTTTGTTCCACTTGGCTTATTGCTTCCATCCATTGTCAGTTGCAACTCCCTGAATGCTGCATCCCACGTGATGTACAATGCCAAACCTGGTCCTTTGCATTTGTATTTTTGTTGTTGTTCTTCTTCTTTCCTATTATTCCTGAGTGTACTCTACACTACAGTACACCAACCATGAAAGCCCTTGTTGTTGTCAAAGTCTCACAAATGGCTACACTGTATTGTTATGTTTTTTAATAATTGAGGTAATAAATATAATAATATTAATAACACTAACAAATATGACCACACACTAATTTATTATATTTGTTTGTTTCTACTAGTAGTAATTGAACCACAACAATGAATGCCATGTTTCACTGATGGTCTTTTTGCTTCTTTGCCTTTAGGTGCACAAAAGAGGAGACAACATCACCCATTGTACTGCCAGACAGAAGTCCTGCTGCACACAGCGTCATGTGATTTGTGACCATTGACATCTCTTCAACTTGTGCCACTGTGTGCTGCTAACATCTTCAAAATGGCCCCAAAGAAAGGTACCAGGTCCAGTAACAAAAAGGTTTCCAGTGAGAAGAAGGCACTGCCACTTACCAAGACCGGTATGTCACCCAAGACCTTTTTTGGGAAACTAAAAATTGCGCCTGCATCAAGCTGGGAGCAGCAACCCCGCATCAATGGACCCACCCCACCAACCTAGGCCCAACCCCATGTCTGTCGCAGAGGCAACCAGTCTAAGCACGAGTCCAACGCCGACGAGAAGTGATGGTGAAATTGACTTATTGTTATCGCAAAGTAGCACCTAATCAATGCAGGAAACTCAGATAAGTGGGCAACAACAGCCACAACCACCCCCAATAGTAGTCGTTCCTCCTGAATGAGAGGCAGTTCAGGAGATTGAGCTTCCTGCACAGGAAGAAGAAGAGCAAGCCACTCTTTCAGAAGATCCATTGTCTTCCAGATCCCCAGCAAGGAAAAGGAGGGTTAGTCAATCAACTTCTTCTGAAAGCCACCCTTCTGATGATCTAGACACGACGTGGAAGCCATCTCAGTCTGAGAGTGAGACATGCCACAAAGTGAGACATGCCACAAGACAAGGTTAGGGAAAAGGAAGATTCCAGAAAGCCTTAGAGTTATGGAGGTAGATGTAGAAGAGGAGGATGATGAAGAGCAAGTTACCATGGACATTAGTCCTACCTCAGTGGAGACCGACATTACCCCCTCCCAAATTGCTGTGAGGGATGTGGTACGGATACCACCAACACAGATGATACCACCAACACGACCTCCGGCTTACATATTTTTTTCTGGTAGCAACCTACATCCACCACAATCACCTCAGTAGAAGCAGGTACTGCAGAGTCAAATGTCACGCCCACCTACCAGTTCATCCAACATTGCAAGTGGCACCACCACCGCCAGAAAATTGGCCTCCCCAATTTGGGACTTTTTTTCTGTTAGAAAGAAGGAGGTGAACATTGCTATATGCTCCATTTGTGGACAAGGTGTTAGTCGATGTAAGCTTGGTACAAACTGTGGTACCGGAGGCCAAACAACCCATCTGAGAAAACACCACTTGATACAGTGGGAGGCGCACCTTAGTGGCCAAATACTGTATGTGTTGTTGGTGGAGGGGTTGAAGAAAAAGAATCGATCACGGTGGAAGGTGAACAAGAGGGACACATTTTCTCTGTTACACAAAGCAGCCCTGTCCCCAGGAGGGCAGTGATACCGCCCACGTCATCATTAGCAACATCGCAATGATACAAGAGTCAGGCTGAGACACCAAGGGGTCCATGGCAAGTGAGTACTGCTATAAAAAAAACATGCATTGAGCCCAACATCTGGTGTCAAGACGTCACCTTCATCAGTGGCACCAGAAAAGAAACAAATTGAGGCTACTATTCTTAGCATGTTTAGGTCTGAGGGGCAGTATGAATGCATCCATACAACGCCAAGCTGGCTAAAATGTTAGTGATGGACCTCCTCCCTTTTTCTTATGTGGAAGGGGTGGGTTTTCTTGAATTTGTGGCCTATTTCGCCAGAGTTGCTGTTCCAGCACTACATCACAACTTGCTGGAATTGCTTGGAAAAGCTTTGCAGCAGAGTGCTGTTCACACTGTCCACCTGACAAAAGACATGTGGACTAGTTGCCAAGCCACAGATTACATGTGCATCACTGCACACTGGATCTTTTTTGTGGGGGTTAGAGAAAAGCTATCTGCAGCAGGTGATTTTTAATGCTGCTCGGAAACATGCTACTGTAGCCATGTTCGCTATGGGGAAATCTCATACTGCTGCAAATATTTTGGAGGACTTTGACAGCAAGGTCTCTGAATGGCTACGACCAAAAGGGCTTATTATTGGTTTTGTTACCACGGACAATGGCAGTAAAAAAGGTAAGGCCATGGCCTATGGTGGCTATTTCAGGTCCTGTGTTTGGCGCACTGCATTAACATCATTGTTCAAGACTTTCTGAAAAAGGAAGACTGAGTTAGCAACTGCTGACCACCTGCAGAAGAATCTGCACACATTTCAGCCATTCTTTTAAAGCCTGGAAGCATCTGAGGATTATTCAATGTGATAATAGAATGCGAGTCAAATCACTCATCCAGGAGGTTCTAACAGGTTGGAACTCCACTTATTACATGCGTGAACATCTGAGCAATACAGACCAATGAATGAATATGTCATGCAAAGAGGTGATGCTACTGTGAAAGGCATGATCATTGAGATGGACCAATGGGGCTGAGTTAAATGCCTGACAGAGATGCTACTTCTTTTTTAGGTCTTCACACGTGAATTCAACAAGGAGGACTGTACTATGGGCCAAGCTATCTTCTTATCCCAGGTGGAGGGGGCACATTTCACAGGGGCATTATCAATGTGGTGCGTTGTGGGCACTTGGAAAGAAATCAGGGAATGTAAATTTGACAACATCGCAACTATAATATGGAGAGAGGGGGGCTGTTCCCGTATTCTGTGTTAGTCTTAGGGCGAAAGCTTTCTGCTTAGAAGCACAGTGGGCCTCAGGACCTTAGCCCATTAAGACGCGGTATTGTATTTTATTTTTCTGTGCATAATCTTAACAGCTATTTTTCTTTCTGCAGAACTTGAAAGGTGCATAGGCTGCGTCCTGTCCCATAGTTACAAGAGAAGCAGTATTTTGAAACATCCTGTCAAAAGTTCTATTTGGTTAACTTCCCCATTTATGAGTTTGTGCATGAGAAATTTGCAAAAGGTCTGCTCATCATGGGACAGCTCGGTGGGTTGTGCCCCTGTGGTAGAGAATACCAGTGCATAAATATGTGTTTAGCACGCACAATGTATCCTCTCTAAAAACACATTTACTTTGCACTGGTAAGGGTAAACACACTTCAGCGCGCCCCCCACTTCCTCACGGAGGAGAAGCGTGCTCACACATGTACATTAATCTAACTGAAGGGATGTCTATCAACCCCTTACTGATGATAGAGTGGGCCTGCCCAAAATTTGTTGTGCAAGCTCAGGGTCCAAGAGCTCTGTTGCTAGAGTATTACAAAACAAACCCTATAATTAAATAAAAGCACTTCAAATAAATGCACACAATACAATAACAGATCTTCAAATTAATGCATATAATGCAATACCAACACCAACACCCTCCTTGTTGTGAGTAGGTGGGCACCTATTCACATCTGGAGACCACCCTTGGTATCCATCAGGAGGCAGTGCACCAGAGCCAACTGATCTCTGGTCACCACTTTTTCATGTCGTACGTTCCTTGACACGGGGACTTTAAGTCCGGTCTTCTAGCAGTCATGTCATGCCATTATGTACAAATAGTCACTGATTGAGCATGAGGCAGTAAAAGAAAGCCTTCTCATCTCAACAAACATGCATAGACTACCTTACTTGGGCATGGAATCTGCACAGCTGATTAGTAGTACTAGTACTAGTAGTAGTAAGGAGCCCTAACTACTACTAGTACTAGTAGTAGGACCAATGGGTTCTCTGAGTCTTACAGTACCACGACTAGGCAATCCACAAAGGGGAGAGGGAAAACCAGAAGAAAGCAAGCTACAGACAGACTAATACAGAGTCAGAGGCATTTTGGTTTGATGTAAACCAGACACTAGAAATATAAATAATAATGTTAGTAGGTAATGGAGCAATAACAAGAATTTCAAATCAGACAGATGGAAGAGGATTTAGGAAACATTTAAATTAGGAAACAGAAATATTAGAGGGGTAAAAGTTAGGGAAATGTATATTAATATTAACACCAGGAGGACTTAATGGGGCCAGCACAGCCATCTGCATCTGAGGCCACCTCCTGCCCCTGGGAGGCCCCTCCAGCTCCCACACCCGCCTCAGCAGACCCAGTCTTGTTCTTGTTCTTGCCCCTGAATGCTGATCATGTAAGACATAATTAAAGAGGCAAAAAATGATTGGTGTTAAATAAATAAATATAAAATAATTTCTCCAAAAAGATTTTTAGACAGGAAACGGCAATTGCAATAACATTGACCTATCCTAAATCAGATCAACTAGTAATAGACTAGTATCGCGGTCGCTGACAGTCCTATCTTTATTATTGCACAGTTCCATTCCGATTCCTGAATCCTAAACCTACCTAGCCCACATATTCCCAAGACTTTTGAACAAATTGCAAAAAATGTATAATTTCTTCTAAGTTCCGATCTCGTTCGCAATCATCTCTAAGTCTCAACCCCCATTGACGGGCCAATTCACTAAGTCTGCATTTAGTCTTCTTAAATGCATAGATGGATGCATGCATGTTGCATACACCAAATTGCTTGGTTGCTATTCACTCACTTTATGAACTACAAAAGGTTCTAATAGTACTGAAGTCACAAGAGAGGACACGTCATGCAGGCCGCTAAATTACCAAACAATACTCTGTAACTAACTAACTACTACCACTATCTTAGTGACAAGACAGCCTGACAGGGCAAATGAAAGGACTAGAGTCTTTCTAGTCTGCAAATCACCTCCCTTTCATAACCAGCCCAAGCGAGCGCAAAGTTGCAATCAAGTACGATTAGTAGTGCCGAGCAACTGTCTAGAAGAATAACAATCACATAATATAAGTTTTTTAAATGTAACTTACCTGCATGTAAGCAGCAGCAGCAATAACACAGAACAGAACACAATAGTAAAATAATTATTAGCTACTCACCAAGACCCGGGACCGCAACACCTAGCAGGTTTAGCAGATCCTGCTCCAGGTCCAGGATGTCAGACCGCCGGTGCGTCAGTTGGTTATGGGTGTGCCGAACCCCAGAGCAGTGAAACACTGCCCGGCGCACCCTCTCCCATCACCTGTGACACTCCTGGATCCCGTAGCCAGACCCAGGACTGCCGCCTTCAGCCAGGGTTAAGGGGAGGTGGCGCTGCACACAAAAAACTAGCACAGCCACCTCCACCTCGGAAAATGAGGCCGGGACCTGCCCCACTTCCAGGCAACACCTTCCCCAAGGATGGCAGCCGTGGCTCTCGCTCCTCCTCTTTTCCTGCCTACTAGTAGTCTTCAAGCTCTCAGCCATGGTTCTAGGGGGGCAGGGCAGAAAAGAAAATGTAGGAAGTAAGAAAAAGCAAGTAATAGAAAAACGCTCTACAAAAAGTAGAAAAAACTCAGAACATACACTCAGGAATAGAGAGGGATAGATAATAAATAAAAAAGATCAGAAAACAGGTTTTAGAAACAAAGGATTGAAAAGACCGCGTGGTGAAGTTCACGCAATATCTCCCCCCGAGCACGCAATACACGTTCCAGAGCATCGCATTGCGAATGGGCAGAGCAAGCAACTCTGCACGCTCGCGGAAGTTCATGTAGCTCGCAGAATATTTTTATGTTTGCGGAATTCCATGTAGCACCGCTACGCGAACTCTGCCCACGCTTATGGAACATGTCATTAGTGATGATATTTGATGTAATTAATAGTGCATTGTGAGGCTGCGAATTATTTTTACTTTATGGCATAAGTTATAGTTACTTCCGATAATTAGAACTGGTGAATTTCAGTGGTTTTGCTTGTTTAAAATGGTATATATTAACTGACATTTTCACCTGACTATAACGTCCATATAACTTTTCTTTTTATGTCAGTGAAGTTCCAATTTTTTTTAACATAAGGTAATATGGCCATAACAGTACTCAGAGTGGGGTTGGGCGTGGGCCCGCTGGTGTACAACCCAAAGCGTGGGGCACAGGGCCTGGTCTTTGGCTAGGCCTTGCACATTTTTCTCCACTGGTTCCCAACCCCCCGCTGTGCATGTCTTTCAGCCATGCACAGCGTGGGATGGGCATGCATGTAACCTTCAAGCAGGAACCCTAACCCCCTGCTGTGCACATGTGTGGGGTTGGGTACTGGGCTTGGCTGTGGGCGTGCTTGGCTCACTATATCTTGAGACAATACAAAGGGTATCATTTTAAGTAACGGATGTGTCAATGCCACTGGATCAAAGAGCCACTCCACATAAAAGTTACTACGACTACGACTATGACAGAGATATCATAGCACTCACGATGCAGTCCTATAAGCAATCCATTAGTAAATAAAGTGAGGATTCTAGTAAATTCACTCCAATTTGTTTTAGTGTGAAAAATGAGATCTTCAACAACACACGATAAGTGACGTCATGAAGCACTTTGAACATGTGTTTCATCACACAAGTGACTTCTACAAGGTTGCAAAGAATTGTAATGCAGAAACCAGGAAGACCGTTACCCAGGCACTCGTCACCAGCCGTTTGGACTACGGGAACACCCTCTACGCCGGAACCACTGCCAAACTTCAAAAAAGACTCCAACGCATCCAGAACGCCTCCGCACGACTCATCCTGGACATCTCCCGACACAGCCACATCACCGGACACCTGAGACACCTGCACTGGCTCCCCGTCAGCAAGAGAATCACGTTCAGACTCCTCACCCACGCACACAAGGCCCTCCACGACCTGGGCCCCAAGTACCTCAACGACCGCATGACCTTCTACACGCCCACCCGCCAGCTACGATCGACCAGCCACGCCCTCACCACCATACCACGCATCCGCAGAGCCACCGCCGGAGGAAGATCCTTCTCCTACCTGGCAGCCAAGACTTGGAATTCCCTCCCCATCCACCTTCGGCTAACCCAAGACCATCTCTCCTTCAGGAAGCAGCTCAAGACCTGGCTGTTCGAGCAGTAACGTACCCCTCCCCCCCAGCGCCTTGAGACCCTTCCGGGTGAGTAGCGCGCTTTACAAATGTCGTGATTGATTGATTGATTGAATCAGAAAGCACACATTCAATGGCATAGTACCTATACCTATGGCAGAAATGAAAATCTTTAGAGTATGGAGATGTGCTTAAAAGACGGATGATTAAGTCCCAATACCAGTTAGCAGACATACACAAAAGATGATCACTTGAAGATGTCAACATGACAGACCTACACAAAAAGAAGGTGAAGGAGAAAGACAGAAGTAGATGGATTAAAAGTGTTTTTCTGTATGAGCAGAAATATCAACCTTGCGACGAAAAGTACACCTCAATTTCAGTGAATGCGAAACATGCCGGTCATCAAAGTGTAATGAAAATCCAAAATTATAGAAATATGCTCACCAATCTCTTACTATGGTCAAAACCAAAAAAGTCAATAGAGGCAGCAAGTCCAGTAATTCAATTCATAGTGGATGTCTGAAAAAATGAAGGTCTCTAAAAAGACATGAATAGACCAATAGTACCCAACATAATGCATCTCATTGAATGAACAGAAAGAAAGGGAGTTGTAATCAAATGCGCGTGAGGCGTACACTGGTAAGAAAGCAATCACTTGGTGGTTGGAGTGTCCCTGCGCAGAAGTCAATGAGCAGGAGTCTCCAACAATGGTAGTGTGTTGTGCAGTATAACCAGTTGTCAATTAAGTCTATATATGGTAACTAAACAAAAGAAAATGTGCTAATACAACACTTTGTAAATCTGATAAATGTGCAATGTAAGAAGTCCAACCGATAAACATACCTAAAGGGGTAGCAACCGGAAGAAAGCATTCACTAATTTGTATTTCTAGCACCTCAAAAATACAATTCAAGTGCATAATTTACTTTTCACAGTGGGTGCCTTCCTGGAACACCCACATCTTCAAAAAAGGTTTGGGGAATGGGGGTGCGCCAGGACCCCTACAGCCCCTGTCAGCTGCCCGACCAGCACTCACCTGGAGTGCTGGAGGAGCCAGCATCTGTGTGTTTTTGTGGGTGCTCTCGGGCCTGCCCAGGGTACCCACCTCTTTTAAATAAGTTGGGAGCCACATGGGGAGCTCCTGGGCCCCCATGGCTTATGCTGGCTTGCCTGGTGGGAGCCTGCCACTTTATTTTGGTGGATGCCCACCAGGGCCACCCACAAGTCCATATATGCTGGAGGGTGTGGGGGTAGCCCCAGGGCTCACACCGACCCTGCTAGCTACTCAGCCAGCACCATCATGGGTGCTGGTGGGAGCTAGAAACAAGAATGCTCCCATCCTGTGGAAGCAGATTTTGTCTCTACTTTTTCAAGGGGACCAAAAATGTTTGCTTGCGGGTAGGGAAAAAAGAAAATGTTTGCCCCACCGGAGACAGGAGCCACGTCGAGCATGGAGTATGGGGTCCCCAGGGCCACACCACAGCTGGATAAAAGTGGTAGCATGCTCACTTCCTAAAAAAAAAAAGGATTTAGCCCCAGGGAACTGGTTCCCAGGGTTCATACTTCATCTCAGGAAGTGGTGCTGCATGGCCCCTCCTAAAAAAAAAAGAGGATTTGACCCAAATCATGTGGTACCCGAACCAGTAATTTGGCTCAAGATGTGGTACTGCAGATCCACCTCTCCAAAAAACGAGGATTTGGCCCCAAGAAATGTGGTTCCTGGAGCAGTACATTGGTTTGGGAAGGAGGCCACCTAACGCCTAGACAAAAAATCTAGTTTTGGCCCCAGGGGAAGGGTCCCCCTGGCCTTAATTCTGCTTGGGGATTAGAGAGACACGCTCCTTCCCCAATAAAAAAGAGGTTATTAACCAGGTGATTCCCGGGGCTGTAATTTGACTTTGGGGAGGAAGGGGCTGCATGACCTCCTCGCTCATAAATATATGTTTTACCAACCCTGGCCTACTACGTTTTTTTTAAAGGGCAGTGTCCTCCTCAAATTTGCAGTAAAGTTTTAAAAAATATATATGTTATTGGCTCGAGGGGAGGTACCAGGCTAAGGAGGGCAGTACCTGCCTCCTATGTACAGTTATTTATACCTCTTTCCCTCGTTCTGCCATTGTTCTGCATGAATATCATTTACTCTCTCTTCCATGCATCCAATCATAGCAGCAAAGGGCAAGCAGCAAGGGGTCAGCACGCTTCAGCCACTTGCTTTCTTGACCTGTGAAAATAATGCTGTCTGGTCTCATGTGCAGATCTTCCTGAAGATTAGTTTGCTTTATTGTCAGAGCTGATGGGTCAGTTCTTTAGTTCTACATTTTCTTTTTTATAAATCCCATTTAGTTTCTTTCTTCCCCCCTTTTTATTTTTAGGGCATATGTGCTGCTCATTTTATCTGCAGTGTACCATATCCCACATGGCCACTGTCTCTGAATCAGGTAACCATCATAAATAATTGTCCACAGTGCATCATTGTTTTACCATTTTAAGAATGTCAACATGTTGGTTCTAAACATGAAGGCCAGAGTGGAACTTTCAAACAATGATGCGCTGTTTGCAATGCAATTGAAAGATGTCCATTTTCAGTCACATGCAATTGTATTTAGAACTAAAAGGATATGCCGCCATGCACATGTTATTGAGTTTGGTTGTGTGCATCATTGTGGTTGTGTAAGTGGGAAAATGCAAGAATGCGTCAGTGGGTGGATGAATGAATGCATGAGCACAAGGACTAGCAAGAGAGTGCATGGATGATTACTTACTGAGCGCCTATACCCATCATCAATAATTAAAGAACCACTTTAATTTATAAGCCAGGCCTATTGACATTGCTAATGGTTGTTTCAACTGCTTCTGTGAGTTTTTTTGCCCTTTAAATGGACCAAATTTAATCTATTCTTGTTATAGTTTATACAATATAGTATATGATTCTGGACTAAACTATTTGGAGACTGGGAAAGTCACCCATTCATCTAGATTTGATAACGCCTGGCAAGTGAAAAGTAAACTGAGCTAAGGAATATGTACATCCTATTGTGCTGCCTTCTAAAACTATAGTGTGCTCATAAAAACATTTCAGCTAAAAGACGAGAGAGTTTGATCTACGACCACCTGCCTATTTCCCAGTAGCAGATTGAATGCATATTCTAATCTTTGGCAATGCCATCATGAATAGCAATGAGATGCTGCTTCCATTTTAAATGATGTGAATGTAATTCAATATTTCTTGAAGACATGTCATGTCCTTGGATAAATGTCATTTGAGGATAGGTGGAGCGAATTATTCTATTTATTGCTTAAACCCGTCTGTGCTCGGGGAGGAAGCACAGATGCCATTCATTTGTGGCGTCTACATATTCACATCTCAATTACGCAGAAAAAGCTGCCTGCACAAGTTTTTTCTTTCTTTAATTAATATTTTTGCGAACGGCACATTTTCATCTGCAGGCTTTATTGAAGAATGTGAATGTTGGAAGGCAGGATTAGGAAGAAGGTGTCACATCACTTATGCTGTAGACCACATCCGCAAACTGCCGGTCCTAGCAAACCTAGCAGTGACGGGTCTTGGGCCATATAAAGACTAGCAAATATTTCTCCTTTATCATTTTATTTTCAAGCAGTAAAGCTCCTAAACTGAAAGAGGCACTGCTTCTGAACTGCACCCTCTGGAAATAAAGCGCTAAATCAGAAATATTGAACACAATATAGGGGTTTACGAAAAATGCGCAGAATTTGTCTTTGTGTAATTACTTGACAATTGGGCCAAATTATGCAGAATTAAGAGAAATGCAAATGTGTGCACACTGTGGCTGTGAGGATGCATTAGTGCAAGAAACACAAAAGCACTGCAAACAACTGCCTCTCGTGCTTGGACGTGCGTTCGTGGTAAATTTGACCCGAAAACGGTGGATTTGCTGTACATTTTTACTGAAAATGGTGCATGCAAAGGAGAAAGACATTGGCCACGGATCAGTCAAAGACATCAGGCAGACGTATACTTCGTACCTGACAAAGCACTAGTGCCTGGTCTAAGGAGCATATATATCTGTATATAATATATCTGTTCCAAAATTAGATAGACATAGGTATATCTAATTGAATATTACATATGCATATACATGGGGGTTGTCCACGCTCAGCTTCCGCACACTAATACACAGATTTTTTTTATTTAGAAGCTTTTTGTTACTGGTGCAAGCCTTTTTTATGATATTGCTATGAATGTGTTTAAAGAAAATAGTAAAGGGCCATTATTATGAGTTACATTTCCTAATAGATATAGCATTGTCTTATTATTTCTAAGTACCTGTGCATATGATACGCGATGGGGCACAGATTTCTAAGAGGTATCTACTATGCCACAGGAAAAAAAGGTTCATCCAGCAGGAAAGACTATGTGAGATGGAGCATTCTGAATGCAAAATTGATGCCATGGTGGCAATTTTAAATGGGTTGTAAATTGCAGTAAAAATGCAAAACAGCCTGAAAAGCATTACAGCTTTAAACCGGGACATAAAACTGCCAAATATAAAGTTTTATTGCCAAACAACATGGTACAAAAAGCGTGCTGTGTAAAAAGTCATGATATATAGCACTGAAAAAACGCTTGAGTTTGTAAATTATCCTTTCTTGTGTATAGATCCATTTCACAATACAGGAAGAGCATCTTTGTAATGGTTTAGTGGCATGTGGTGTGTACTGAAGTCAATCCCATTTAAAGAGTGCGAGCCATAACTCTACAGAGAGGTGCTAGAACAGTTACCATTAAAATGGCAAGATGCAATCAAAAAACAAGTTCACCTCAGAGGGTTAGCAGATGCAGTTCTGTAAGGGAAACCAGTGCCATTTGGCTTGCAGGCACACATGAACACCAAACAGGAAACTGAAAGATGATCCGTAAAAAAATGTATGAATTTGCCTAAAAAGTAATGTGGAAAAAGTGGAATAGGAGGGTGAAATTCCCACTGCTGTAAATCTATATATAAAAGCGTGAAGTGGTCAATAGCTGAAGCACAGTTGATGTGCTATAGCTTTTCTTTCAAGGTTGAAATGAAGGACCTATACCCGGATGGGCAGAGCTTTACTCCTTTATTCAGACAAAGAGAACTTTCCCAATGTTCCTTCAAAATTCCATTTGAAATTTGTCACAGTTCTACACAGTTTAACAAAACAATCCATGGACTGTTCCAGGGAAGGTCCAGTCAAGAGTGGAGGGGTTGTGTGTCATCTCTGGACTGGGTAGAGACTCCCACATTCTAGAACTTTTCACTTCTATTTTAAACATGTGTAAAGAGAAAGACGTTTGAAAAGCTGAGGAGCAACAGAGGAAAGAGGACCCACCCAGTGGACGAATGGATCCAACGTCGGAATCCAGGAGAAGGCGCTGGAATGGATCGTCTCCTTTCTCGACGGAAGAACACAAAGAGTCCGCCTACCACCATACAAGTCAGAGGCCACCGAAGTCATCTGCGGCGTCCCTCAAGGATCCTCACTGAGCCCGACTCTCTTCAACGTCTACATGAGCCCTCTCGCGGCCATCGCACGCCAACACAACCTCAACATAATCTCCTACGCCGACGACACCCAGCTGATCCTCTCCCTGACCAACGACGACCCCGCCGCCGCCAGAGCCAACCTGCACGAAGGGATGAGAGAGGTAGCCGAGTGGATGACGACGAGCCGCCTGAAGCTGAACTCAGATAAGACGGAGGTCCTCATCCTGGGCTCCTCGCCCTCCGCCTGGGACGACTCCTGGTGGCCCCCCGCCCTGGGCACCGCACCCAAACCGACAGACCACGCACGCAACCTGGGCTTCATCCTGGACTCCTCCCTCTCCATGACCAGGCAAGTCAACGCCGTCTCCTCATCGTGCTTCAACATCCTGCGCATGCTTCGGAAGATCTTCTGGTGGATCCCCACAGAGACCAGGAAGACCGTCACCCAGGCCCTCGTCACCAGCTGACTGGACTACGGCAACGCACTCTACGCCGGAACCACCGCCAAGATCCAGAAGAGACTCCAGCGCATCCAGAACGCCTCAGCCAGACTCATCCTCGACATCCCACGTCACAGCCACATCTCCGGACATCTAAGAGACCTGCACTGGCTCCCGGTCAACAAGAGAATCACCTTCCGCCTCCTTACCCACGCACACAAAGCTCTCCACGACCAAGGCCCGAGCTACCTCAACAGCCGAATCAACTTCTACGCTCCCAAACGCCACCTCCGATCCGCCAGCCACGCCCTCGCCACCGTCCCACGCATCCGCAGAACCACTGCTGGAGGAAGGTCCTTCTCCTACCTGGCCACCAAGACCTGGAACTCCCTCCCGGCCGACCTGCGCCTGACCCAAGACCACCTCTCCTTCAGGAAGAAGCTCAAGACCTGGCTGTTCGAGCAGTAGCGGCACCCCCCCCCCCCCCAAGCGCCTCGAGACCCTACGGGTAGGTAGCGCGCTCTATAAATTTCTTTGATTGATTGATTGATTGACGAACCTCTGTCTGGAGTTTAAGAAGTTTGGTCTTGTGTTTCTCTGAGTTTGTTGGACTCTCTCTTCAGAGATAGTGACACTAGCTTTCTACCTCCCTCTTTGGTCTTGACTTTGCCGGGGACCCTTAAGGAACGGTGTACTCTTGAAGTTCTGCGGACTGGTCCTGGTTGTGGGAGCTACAGCAATGGATTCTAAGGTCTCCTGCTGGTGGATACAAGAGCATCCTGCAAGTGTTGAAAGTTCTTGGGTACTTGAAGAGTGCAGGTATTTAGAGTTATGGAGAAAGTGGAGTCAGGTGGTTGGCAACTGCTGGACAAAAGCGCAGGTCCACTGCTGCTAGAAGGAACATTCAAAAGTGCTAAGGGTCTGTAAAAAGCAACAAGAAAAATATATTTAATAGATGACGGCCAAGAGCACACCTGGTGAATTGAGCATCCAAATTAGGCCATAATAATTTTAAGAGGCTGCAATTCTTCTCACTATATGTGCCAGGTCCCCTGAGACTCTGTGTGGCATCTGTGATCATGAAATAAATACTGCACCAAGCTACCCCTGGGTGAACTGCGAGCTGTTTTTTTTTGGGGGGGGGGGACTAGGAGTGTCATTGCATGGAAAGTTACTACCCTGGAGAGTTTGTGTGTTGATTCATGCCCTGAGGGGCTGGAGACCCTTAAGTAGTATTGTGCCATTTACCTCACACCCCTATGGAGGGCTGAGCATGGCTGTAATATCAATCTTGCCTCAGTAGCCTCTAGGTTTGAGTATTACGGCCTGTGAGGAGGAGGGCTCCCCCTCACAGGCCGTCACTCTTGAGCAGGCAAAGAGCAGCCAGCTTCTCCACCCGCACTGCAGTGTGTGTACAGAGTGGAAGAGAGGCTGACAACACCAACTTGAGTAGCCAATATATAAGTGGGCAGAGATGACCCTGGGAACTGGGCAGAGACACCATATGCTCCCCGCAAGAGTCCCTAGGGTTTTCTACTGCCAACATAAGTCTCCAGGTTATTGTACAGAGATAGGTTTAAGGAGGTGTCAAGTTGCCCTATGACTGATTTTATGGTGTCCTTTGTCTAAGTGTAGATGAGCTGAGTATCTTGGTTCTCCGTAGTTGCTTAGCATGCTCGTTAAAAAGTTTAAAACTTTAATTAACTTGATTTGTACTATTTTCTGTTGAATGCATGTAGAAGCCAATAGGGATGGCTTTTTTTACAGTGCAATTCAAATTACATGTCGTAGTATACTGAAACGGCTAATATTAGGGACATTGCTATATACTATTGCTCATTGTATGGTAAACGTCTTGCAATAAAACCAATAGGTCAGATATTTTATAATTGTAATATACATATGCTGAGGGGGGCTATTATGGTTTTTAGAAGTTAAAATCGTTTGCAAAAACTGTTTCAGATGCCTCCAGCATAGGGATTTTAGACTGCATTAAATTAGTTTTTGACTTCTATGACTGTTGGACTTGGCCCTTTTGGCAGGGTCAACCCTGAACTTTTTGCCTTTCTCCTGATATTTTTTCTGACCTGGTGTTGGTGGTTTTAGGACTCGGGGCACTTTATCACTGCTGTCCAGTGAAAAGTGCATGTGCTCTCTATGGTAAAACATGGTAGGCTTGGTGTACACCTGTTTGGCGTATTTAATTTACCTAGCAGTTCCTTGTAAAGTGGTATCTCAGATACCAGGGCCAGTACATTAAATGTTACTGGTGGGCTTGCAGTGCTGATTGCGCCACCCACCAAAGTAGCCTTTCAAACCTGTCTCAGGCCTCTGCCATTGCATGGCCTGCACGCATAGTTTACTGCCGCTGTGATGTGGCACATAAATTGGGTGCCACATCTATGACTCCTCTTTTACAACATATCAGTGACCTCTAAGGTATGTCCTAGCTAGCCTTATGGGCAGGGTGCAATGTAGGTAAACGTTAGGACATGTGCCTTAAATGTGTGGCATGTCCTGGTAGTGACAAACAGCTATTTTGGTTTCTCACTACAATGAGGCTGCCCTCTCATAGGATTACCATTTCAGTGGTAATTGCTGATCTGAGAGGAGTAGTGTGATCAAGTTTGGTATGTTTGGAATAGTGGTAATAAATGCTGCATAATGGTGTGCGCAGATTTATTGTCACTATTTTAGAAATGCCACTTTTAGAAGTGGGCATTTCTTGGTGCTATGTGTCTTTGTGCCTGCCTGATGTGTATTGCATGTCTGGCTCTGGAGTGACAGGGGCTGGGGAGGTACAGTGGCTCCAGAGGGGCTGGGTGAGTCAGCGCTTGGCTGAATAGGCCCATCTCCATTTGGAGTAGTGGGAGGAGTAGCACCTGGGCCTGAAAAAGACTGTGCCTGCCTTACACAATGCTGGCTCTGCCCCTCTATGGTGTGTCTGGGGACAGGGCCTACACTGACAATGGGGGTGTTTATGCACTGTAAACAAATGTATGGAGGTACCCCCCAGAACTGGTATGGACCAGACACTGAGCCCTGTGCCAGGGGGAGAACAAACACACTCATAGTATAAATATTGGCGCTGTGACCCCATGTTTGGTGTGCTTACTTGGATCTGGGCGAAGTGGACTGCTGGGCACCTGTGTGACATTGGGGCTGAAGGAAAGGACTGCTCCTGTGTTTTAGAACCCTTTGTGCTGGCCGTCCTGTGCATGGTGGTGGGTAGCCTCAGGAGTCCCAGAGGGCTGAGTGTTTTGCCTCAAGGGAGCTAGGAGCAAAGTGGAGAGCACTCCAAGATTCCTGCGCCCTGTGAATTTGAGCCCCTCACGAGGGCTCCTGCTGGAGTACTGCCGTTATGGAGGCAGAGAGAGCCATTGCACTTTAGCGACAGCCCAGAGTCACCTCTCACTGTGACTGTGAAGGGTGGGCCCCCGCTACAGTGGAGCGCCTCACATTACCTTCATCTTGGGCCGCCAGAGTGTGGCAGCGTGTGGAGCAACACCAGCAGCCTACCCCGTAGTATTGCACTAGGAGGGCTGCTCTACACCCCATCAGCAAAGTAGGGTGAATTGGTGACTGTCTGGTCGAAAGCAGAACCAGAAGTCAGTCAACGTCACCAGCCTGACTGTGAGCAGAGCCTCCCACTCGGAGAGAAAGTCAGGCGGCTGCTATGCCTGTTGGTGGGCGGGGCCCACCACCGCAAAGAGCTGAGCATGTAGAAGCCGCAGGAAGACTCGGCTTGCACCGCAGCACTGTACAGAATTAGTGCAGCTCGAGGCAGGTGAGTGAGCACAGAGGCCTTACCTCTACCCCCCTTGTTGGGCAGCTGCCTTGGGCCATAGGGCTTTTTTAACGTAATGGGGAGACCAAGTTGAAGTATCCTCGCCCCACTACATCAAAGTAGCATTTTCTGTCCTCCTGGACCGGACGGAAGCCTTCACAGAGGTCCCAGTCCGCTTCAGTGGGTCAGAGCCCTATGGGCAGAACCCTCCAGAGAGGAGACAAGGTGGGCTGCACCCCCATCCCTTTGCTTGTGTCATGTGTCCCTAAATGGGGTGAGACCGCGATGGAGGCCCCCGGGGATGAGAGGTGCCATCTTTTAGGAGATCGGTGGGCACGTGGACCAAGGGCCTATACCCAGGACACCAGGTACCTTAAAAGAGAGTGCAGGTGACGCACTGATTGTGGTGCTCCGGTAGTGATATATATAGTACTGCAATTGTGATACAATGTAGCACTGCTGCTGAGGAGGTTTAGGCTAAAGGTGGGTGTTAGAAATGGGATTTCTGGTTGGCTAGGGCTTGCGCCAAAGCCAGGCAGACACCACCACTTTAAGTCAGGGCTGGGGAGTTACACGCCAAAGATAATCCCTGCACACCCCCTTGGTAGCTTGGCACGAGCAGTCAGGCTTATCCCGGAGGCAATGTGTAAAGCGTTTGCGCGCGCACACAGCAACAACACCCAAGGCCCACCACAAAAGGAACTCTACACAAGGTTATATATAAAAATAGCCTCTGTATTATACCAAAACACATTAGATAATATTCACACAATTTACACTGTGCCAACTGGCACTGGCAGAATTTGCAGGGGACTATTTACACAGGACAGGGCCACATGGACCACTGTCAGAATTAGCACAAATCACCAATTGTAGATGTAAGACATATACCGACTGTAACACAAATTATCACTGTAGAGCACAACCAGTAACTACTGGTAAAAGGTAAGTACACCCTACGCAATCCTAAACACCTTAGGCATATATCATGCAGGGAACCATGAACTCACTAGCACAACCTATACTAGGAAAAACCATCTCCTACGCATAGACACAGTTAGAAATAAAAATAAGCATAAAGGCAATGCACATTAAATGTAGAACAAATCAGAAATGTAGCGCACAACCAGTAACTACTGGTAAAAGTTAGGAGCACACTATGCAATCACAATCACATTAGGCATAAAACATATTAGACCTAAAACACAGGATGCAATCCCTTTGCTCAGGAATCACCTTCGGTACTAGCCTCAGGCCAACTGGCCTTCCATGGGGCCCAAATGCCCTATGTCCCACAGTCAGGGCGCTGCGCATGCAGCAAAAGAAGAGTGCGCAAGAGTTTAGGCCTAAACGTGGCAGCTGCCCGCTAATTGCGGTGCAGCTGTGCAGACAAAGAAGGTGGGCACAGGGCACATGGCGCAGGGCTCTGGGGCACTGTTCTGGGCCTCCCTCAATAAATGTAGCCCAATGGCAACCGACAATGCACCCCGATTGGCACCACTGTGCTCTTGTGAAGTCCCACTCTGGGACTTTGCAAACAAATGCCCCAAAAAGAATGACACTGGCACTGACTGTGCCACTGAAGCCCCACTGGGACTTCTTCCCGAAATGTGCCCCACTCGTTGCAGCTGCCCACTGCCAGATGGGGCAGCTGAAAAACCAACTTGGGCACTGCTGCGCACTAGGACATGGGCACCGACAATGTGCTCCGACCGGGTCCCACTCCCCAGCCAGCCCCACTCACCGGGCTCGTCAGGGAAGGCTCTTCTCCTCTGATGTGGACACTCTTTGGCTCTCAGCGGCATCGGCAGTGCGCGGGGCTCTCTCCTCACCTTGGGAGCCCCGCTGGTCCACTGCAGCACCTCTCCGCCTCACCTCACTTCACCCGGGCCCCCTCCTTGGACCCGGGACTTTTCTCCTTTCTGCTGCGGGAGAAGGGGTGGGCTCCCGTTCTCCTCCGATGCAGGCACTTCACCCCGCGGGGCTCCAACTTCCTCACAGGAGCCCCGCCTGGCTTCTTCTTTGGTCGCTAGTGCGGGGTGGGCTCCTGCCTGTCTTTAGCATTGTCCCGGGTCTCCCCCCAGCTCACGGGAGGCCCGGCTACTTCTGGGGGCACGTTACGAAGCCCCGCCCACAACCAGGTCTTCCCGGACTACTTCCGGGTCACCGCGGGCAGCACAGCGGTGATTTTCTTCCGTGCGGAGGCGATACAGGGTAGGCTCCCGTTTTCATTAATTACCAAAGCGGGGCGGGCACCCGTATTAAGGGTGCATAAACATGCGGGGTGGGCACCCGCTAAATCAGTATCACCAACAAAATACACCGTGATGTGGGGTGGGCACCCGCCTTCAAGGTACCGATGCGGGGTGGGCTCCCGCTCGGTTTTAAGCATAAATTAGCGGCAATGAGGGGTAGGCTCCCTCTTCCTTAAACATACGAAGCGGGGTGGGCACCCGCTCAATGTCGCCAAAATGCGGGGTGGGCACCCGCTATGAAGGTACCGATGCGGGGTGGGCTCCTGCTCGGTTGTGAAGCATAAATCAGCGGGGTGGGCACCCGCTCGGTTTCCCGGTCCTGTGGGGGAATCTCCGCGCCGGGGATTCCCTTTTGAGAAGGATCGCCGCTCCGCACTGCCAATGAAATTAGGAGCACTGCTCCTCAGGATAGCAAACCGCTTTTCAGAAACAAGAACACAGCGCTTCTCAGGCAATCAAGCCCTAGCGCTTCCCAGGTGCTTGAGGGCAAGGTCCAGGAACATAGGGCCATATGTAGGTAGGCTGTGTTTTGCGATTCTCTAATTGCAATTTTTAGGGAATCGCAATTAGAGAATAGCAAAATGCTATGTAGGTAGGATTAGCAATTTTGTTTGCGAATCCCACCTATTCCTTATTTGCGATTCTCTAATTGAGAATCGCAAATAAGGAATACCTTGCCATTCATTCCTATGGGCTAAAAGGCCCATAGGAATGACTAAGAAGACATTCTCAATTTGCGATTCTCAATTAGAGAATCGCAAATTGAGAATGCAATGTCAAGGGTGCAAGGGTGTCAACATGACACCCTTTTGCACCCCTGTAATGAGCATGGGTGCAAATGTGGCGCACATACATGCCCTAAGGGCATGTATGTGTGCCACATGGCACTTTGAATAATGCAAAAAACGGCATTATTGAAAGAAATCGCAAATTACCATCAACCTGAAGTTGGTGGTAATTTGCGATTCCTTAAGCCAAAATAGCACAACTTGGGTGCTTTCTACATTGCATTTAAGGAATCGCTATTTGGGATTCCTTAAATGCATTTGCAAAATAAGGAATCGCAAATTTTGCGATTCCTTATTTTGCATGCAGATTTGCCTTCCTACATCCTGTTAGAAATGGGGATTTCTGGTTGGCTAAGGCTTGCGCCAAAGTCAGGCAGAAACCACCACTCTAGTCAGGGCAAGGAAGTTACACGCCAAAGATAACCCCTGCTCACCCCCTTGGTAGCTTGGCACGAGCAGACAGGCTTATCCCTGAGGCGATGTGTAAAGCGTTTGCGCGCGCACCCAGCAACAACACCCAAGGCCCACCACAAAGGAAACTCCACACAAGGTATTCTATAAAAATAGCCTTTGTATTATACACAACACATTAGATAAAAACACACACTCTACAATGTGCCAACAGGCACGGGCAGAATTTACAAGGGATTATATATACAGGGGACAGGGCCACCTGGACCACTGTCAGGAATTAGCACTTTTTAGAACATAGGCATAATGCTGTAGTACAAAATAGCAAATGTAGCACACAACCAGTAACTACTGGTAACCAGAAAGTACCACCTACGCAACCCTAACCACCTTAGGAAAATATTGCGCAGGGAATCAGGACCTCACTAGCACCACCTGTACTAGGAGAAAAACAACCACCTAAGTACCACAATACCTGTAGGGGTAAACGTACATTACACATGATGCATCACATTCAGAGGTGTAGAACAAGGGAAACACATGATGCATAAAATAATACATTCAGAGGTGTAGAGCAAAGCACATGACGCATAAACACATTCAGAGGTGCAGGAAAGGAACAATGGCGCCAAAACTCACATTAGCCACTACTGTGGCAGTCCCTGGGCCAACTGGCCTAGTAGGGGCAAGGACGCCCTGCGTCCAGAAAAGTCAGGGCGCGCCGGCGCAGGCTGCGCAAGCCAGAACACCGAGGCCACAACCTAAACGTTGCAGTTGCCCACTAAGTGCTGGGCAACTGGAGAGATGCGGTGGCACCACTGTGCCTTGTTAAACAAATCTGGTGGGGGGGGGTTGGAGCCTCTCCTGGGCTCTAACCACGCAAAATGCCCCCTAGAGCCTCGCAGGCTCCAAACTACTCTGTGGGGCAAGGTGGGAGTGGCCCGCTGCCATCTGGGGCCACTCAATCACGAGAGAAATGCCCCCGTCGTTGGAGCGCCCTGAGCGCTCTGAACCTTCATGCCCCCTGAGCCTTCGTGGCTCAAAACACAGTGCCTTTCTTGTGGAGCCTTCCGGCTCTAGATCCAAGAGTGGGGGCCAATGTTGGAGCGGCCCGCTGCCTTCCGGGGCCGCTCTGCTCCGAAAAACAACTGCCCCTGTATGCGGTGGAGCCTCGTGGGCTCCCAGGCAAAGAATGCTGGCCCCTAACGTTGGAGTCCCTACGGACTCTAAATCCAGCAATGCGCCAATGCCCCCGGGGTTGGAGCGCACCCCCCAGTCACCGACAGCCAGGAGCCCCCCCCCCCACTCACCGGACTCTTCGCGGCGGGGAAGGCTCACGCTGGTGGGTCGATCTGGAGCGGAGCACACAGCGCTCCGACTTCTCTGGACACGGCGCTTCTCCTGAGGGCCCCGGGGTGCAGGGTAGGCTCCTGCCTGCTCCGGGGCTTTGAATCAAACCGCCAGTCTTCGGTGGGAGGCGGGGTAGGCTCCCGCCCTCCTACTTCCTGTTCCGGTTGTCCCGGAGGCCCGCCCCCGGCCCGCCTGACTTCCTGGTCGGGCGCCGGAGGGCGATTCACGGGGCAAATGCCGGGTGTGCACCGGCGCTATTCTAATCCAATAAATCGAGGTGGGCACTCGATATTGCGGCAATGTCCCTGGCAGGGTGGGCACCTGCCAGGGGACTTTAGGATTTGCAGAGAACGGGGCACACGCCGGGTGGGCACCGGCTTTTCGAAATAGCGCGCTCCAAGCGCTAAGGAAAGCAAGGGAGGGCGCTCCCAGCGCTCAAGGCCAGTTCAGCGCTTCCAGGCGCTCAGAGATCCAAATAAAGCGCTCCCAGCGCGTTAAGGGTGCCAGTAGCAAAGTCCAGCAGAGTTTTCCCCTGCATGCAGCAGGGCAGGGGTGGGGGGCAAGGCTGGACCCAGAGCCAGCTCACTGGGCCTCCAGGCAGGGAGGTAGTCCAGGTGGCGGTCCTCTGGTCCAGCAGCCCCCCTCAGGCAGGATCCTGGCAAAGAACAGTTTCTGTGGGGACACAGCCCCATTTTTATACAGCAAAACCCCTTTGTTCTGGGTTCAGGGTGAGGGGGAAAACCAGTCGCAGCTGGTTGGGGAGCACCCTTGATGTGCTCAGCCCCTCACTCTATTCATTGGCAGGGCTAGGGTCGTCAGTCGCACTGCAGGGGGCGGGGCCAGCATTGTGTGTGGAAAACCCTGTCCTATTCAGGACCCAGGTGTACTCCTCCCACCCATCTAGCTGCTGATCTCCCCATTCACCACCGGGTGACTCATCCTGACTCTGGGGAATCCCTAGCCCGTCACATGACATGACCAGCCAATCACGCGACAGACACACTGCACACAGAAGTGCCCACTTCTAGAAGTGGCACTTCCACACTAGGTACATGCACGCCGCACACATCATCGCACAGCATTCACTCCCACGAGTCCGCACATACCAAACTCGGGCCTGCACACCCCACGCATCAGGAACTACTAGGGACACATACATTCCCCATGCATTCCTATGGGAGGGCAGGCCTATCTCACCACATGCACTCAGAGCACGCACGCACTTTACCCTGGGACACAGGGAAAGTGCGCAGAGACCAAACAATTACCACACCAAGTCACCAATAAAAAGCCAAAAAGTCCAGGGGTGAACTTGCCAGAAGGGCCAAGTCCAACACAACCCCCTTCCAGCCAAAACGCAGGGCAGACCAATCACCACCGTGATGGACTTCCCTGCTTGGGGCGATAGAACACGGACGCGGGCCCGCAACTGCATGGACACCCTCCGGTTCTACGCCACGGTGAACCTATGGAATTCTTTTTAACACCACTGTCTGGACCAACTGGGCTACCCCACTGGTACTCACAAGCTGTCCGCGGCCAAGACCAGGCCCTAGGCCACCCAGGTGCCACTGGTCTTTGCCTAACCACAGAGTGGGGGGTAGTAACCCCTGGCACATAGCGGCCATTCTCCACTCTTCCTCTCTGAAAGACAGGACTAGACTGCCACTGGTTCTCCAGCCTAGGGTCTACACCCTCAGGCGGACCAGGAGTCTCAGGGAAGGCTCTCCTCCCCCTACCTCTTCTCCTAGGGTTCCTCCTCCTCTGGCGAGGGGTACACCTAGAACGCCATTCCAACCCAGGGTTTAACCCCTCAGGTTGTACCGGGGGCAGAGGTGGGCTCTCCCACCCTCTGCACCCCCTTCCAGAGCCCTGCTCCCTACCAACTGGGGCGGTACCTCTGGAAGAAGAACTGGTCGGGACGCTGGTTACAGACGTCCCACCCTTCAGGTCAGGCCGATCCCGAACCTGGCCTTCCAACCTCCGGCCTAGAACCTTTGGTGGAATAATTGCCTGGCACTCCAGGACTTCTGGGGATTTCCACTCCATCCCCCTGAGGCTATCAAATGACACGTATGTCGAGCGACTGTCTGTCTGGCGCTGATCTCCCGTCCCCTGTCCACCTGACAGTGCGCGGAGATCCCCCAGAACAGAAGTGGTGTCACCCTGGTCACTACGCGGGATCCTAGCCCAACTGGGAAGTCCCTGACCCACCGGCTCTTCCACTGGGGAACTCATCCCCCAATCACTCACGCTGGACTCCTGTACCCTCCCTACCGGAGCGGTACTGCCAGACTCTAGAACCACAGGAGCCCTGGTTACAGGCGCTCCAGGTCCTCTACTCACTAAGAGATCTTCCTCAAGTGGACTAACAGGACAGCCTAGGTCCCCAACTTGGTGTTCCCTCATGAAACCATCCAAGTCCTGAGGCAGGGTTTCGGGCGTCTGGGGACCCTCGGTCACCCCCTCACTCCTGCTCCACTGAGCCAGGCAGTGAGCCCCTACACCCTCCTCGCTATCCTGGGACCTAGCTGGGCTACACTGAGCCTCCTCCACCACGCGGGGCTGGAGGATCTCTGACCCACTATTGTTGGAATCACTCACTAATGGCACTAGAGGACCTCTAGCACTTTCCCAGCGCTCTGCTTCATCTCCAAGCTCAAAGGGCTCAGACAATCCACACCCCAACAGGTGTTGGCGCAACCCCGGCACACAACAACTGAGCAGGTGTTCTTTGAGAACCAGATCACACAGTTTATCATAATCAGCTCCTGTGGGATCTCCTATCCAAGCAAACAGTGCATTCTCACATCCATCCACAAACTCCTCCCAAGTCTGGTGAGACAGTTTCCTACTGCCCCTGAATTTCAACCTTAACTCCTCCTCCTGGGAAACAGGTACCAGACTGGGGGAACTGGGACTGGGATTTCCTACACTGGGATCTGTCTGGCTGCTACCACTGGACTCAACCCTCCCTGGAGAGTCCAGAAAACTAAAACTGCGCGCAGGGGATAGTCTATCCTCCAGAGCTACTTTGCCTCTGGTGGAGGCCCTCTCAGCCTCCTCTACCCTCTCCCGCGCCAAGACCCACTCAGTCTCTCGCTGTTGCTTCCTGGCCTCCAGCTGCGCCATAGCCTGAGCATGCTCTAACCTGAGCTTCTCTAACGCCAGCTGGTGCTCCCTTTCTTTCCTCCTATCTTCCCACTCCTCTGGGGACAGGGAAAGGGATGAGGCGCTGCCTCCTACGCTGGACCCAGCAAGGGACGCCCTACCTATGGGGTCCTCACTCTCCACTGGCGTCCAGGTATTGTCATCCTCTACCTCCTCTTCTGAATCTTCAGGGCTCCCCACAGACCCACCACCCTCCAGGTGTGAGGCCCGGGCCCTTTCTATACGGTGCTCAAGATCCCATGGACCCTTTTGCCATAGGACCAGGTGGTCCTGAAGTTCGTACAGGGTGTCGGACTCTCCCCCTGTACAGGACCTTTCTAACTCCTGCCTCTGGCACCAAGCTAGCTCATAGGGATCACAAGCATGCTCCATTCTGGCGGACGTTCTAGTAAAAAGATCACACAGGGAACCTAGGGGTCTGAGTTTCACACAGGAGCACACAATTCACAAAAAGATTCAGCAAGCTCTCTAACCCAGAGAACTCACACTCACTTGCATAGTGCCACACACCATTCATCCACACACAACCCTCCCCTCGGACTGGTAAGGCAGTTTCTACCACCCCTGATTCCTCAACCTGACCACCACGTGACACAGGTACCAACTCTGGGCGCAGGGCGGGGGACAAATGTACAGGACACTATTACGCTGCCACCACTGGATCCCACCCTCTGGTGAATCCAGAAAACACAATGCACTTAGGGGGGGTGATCTACCCTCCCGAGCTAGGGACACCTACCAATTAAGTCCCCACTGTAGGCCAACCCAAGAAATAGCAAACAGCACAGGGGCAGTTACCTCCTCCAGCTTCTACTGCAGGCCAACCCCAGAAATAACAAACAGCACAGGGGCAGTTACCTCCTACAGTTTCTGTCCTTGGCAGGACACTCAACTCAAAGTGCACCAAAACACATTTCCAAAGAAATGACAATTAAAAACAAACTTAGAACAATAATCCCTATACCATGTGATTTATCTAAATGCAGAGTTTTGTAGTGCAGCCAGTTGCTGCTGCGGTACAGCGCAAACGCAAGTCCAAATCCCACCGCTGATCACCAATGTTAGAAATGGGGATTTCTGGTTGGCTAAGGCTTGCGCCAAAGTCAGGCAGAAACCACCACTCTAGTCAGGGCAAGGAAGTTACACGCCAAAGATAACCCCTGCTCACCCCCTTGGTAGCTTGGCACGAGCAGACAGGCTTATCCCTGAGGCGATGTGTAAAGCGTTTGCGCGCGCACCCAGCAACAACACCCAAGGCCCACCACAAAGGAAACTCCACACAAGGTATTCTATAAAAATAGCCTTTGTATTATACACAACACATTAGATAAAAACACACACTCTACAATGTGCCAACAGGCACGGGCAGAATTTACAAGGGATTATATATACAGGGGACAGGGCCACCTGGACCACTGTCAGGAATTAGCACTTTTTGGAACATAGGCATAATGCTGTAGTACAAAATAGCAAATGTAGCACACAACCAGTAACTACTGGTAACCAGAAAGTACCACCTACGCAACCCTAACCACCTTAGGAAAATATTGCGCAGGGAATCAGGACCTCACTAGCACCACCTGTACTAGGAGAAAAACAACCACCTAAGTACCACAATACCTGTAGGGGTAAACGTACATTACACATGATGCATCACATTCAGAGGTGTAGAACAAGGGAAACACATGATGCATAAAATAATACATTCAGAGGTGTAGAGCAAAGCACATGACGCATAAACACATTCAGAGGTGCAGGAAAGGAACAATGGCGCCAAAACTCACATTAGCCACTACTGTGGCAGTCCCTGGGCCAACTGGCCTAGTAGGGGCAAGGACGCCCTGCGTCCAGAAAAGTCAGGGCGCGCCGGCGCAGGCTGCGCAAGCCAGAACACCGAGGCCACAACCTAAACGTTGCAGTTGCCCACTAAGTGCTGGGCAACTGGAGAGGTGCGGTGGCACCACTGTGCCTTGTTAAACAAATCTGGTGGGGGGGGGTTGGAGCCTCTCCTGGGCTCTAACCACGCAAAATGCCCCCTAGAGCCTCGCAGGCTCCAAACAACTCTGTGGGGCAAGGTGGGAGTGGCCCGCTGCCATCTGGGGCCACTCAATCACGAGAGAAATGCCCCCGTCGTTGGAGCGCCCTGAGCGCTCTGAACCTTCATGCCCCCTGAGCCTTCGTGGCTCAAAACACAGTTCCTTTCTTGTGGAGCCTTCCGGCTCTAGATCCAAGAGTGGGGGCCAATGTTGGAGCGGCCCGCTGCCTTCCGGGGCCGCTCTGCTCCGAAAAACAACTGCCCCTGTATGCGGTGGAGCCTCGTGGGCTCCCAGGCAAAGAATGCTGGCCCCTAACGTTGGAGTCCCTACGGACTCTAAATCCAGCAATGCGCCAATGCCCCCGGGGTTGGAGCGCACCCCCCAGTCACCGACAGCCAGGAGCCCCCCCCCCCACTCACCGGACTCTTCGCGGCGGGGAAGGCTCACGCTGGTGGGTCGATCTGGAGCGGAGCACACAGCGCTCCGACTTCTCTGGACACGGCGCTTCTCCTGAGGGCCCCGGGGTGCAGGGTAGGCTCCTGCCTGCTCCGGGGCTTCGAATCAAACCGCCAGTCTTCGGTGGGAGGCGGGGTAGGCTCCCGCCCTCCTACTTCCTGTTCCGGTTGTCCCGGAGGCCCGCCCCCGGCCCGCCTGACTTCCTGGTCGGGCGCCGGAGGGCGATTCACGGGGCAAATGCCGGGTGTGCACCGGCGCTATTCTAATCCAATAAATCGAGGTGGGCACTCGATATTGCGGCAATGTCCCTGGCAGGGTGGGCACCTGCCAGGGGACTTTAGGATTTGCAGAGAACGGGGCACACGCCGGGTGGGCACCGGCTTTTCGAAATAGCGCGCTCCAAGCGCTAAGGAAAGCAAGGGAGGGCGCTCCCAGCGCTCAAGGCCAGTTCAGCGCTTCCAGGCGCTCAGAGATCCAAATAAAGCGCTCCCAGCGCGTTAAGGGTGCCAGTAGCAAAGTCCAGCAGAGTTTTCCCCTGCATGCAGCAGGGCAGGGGTGGGGGGCAAGGCTGGACCCAGAGCCAGCTCACTGGGCCTCCAGGCAGGGAGGTAGTCCAGGTGGCGGTCCTCTGGTCCAGCAGCAGCAGCAGCCCCCCTCAGGCAGGATCCTGGCAAAGAACAGTTTCTGTGGGGACACAGCCCCATTTTTATACAGCAAAACCCCTTTGTTCTGGGTTCAGGGTGAGGGGGAAAACCAGTCGCAGCTGGTTGGGGAGCACCCTTGATGTGCTCAGCCCCTCACTCTATTCATTGGCAGGGCTAGGGTCGTCAGTCGCACCGCAGGGGGCGGGGCCAGCATTGTGTGTGGAAAACCCTGTCCTATTCAGGACCCAGGTGTACTCCTCCCACCCATCTAGCTGCTGATCTCCCCATTCACCACCGGGTGACTCATCCTGACTCTGGGGAATCCCTAGCCCGTCACATGACATGACCAGCCAATCACGCGACAGACACACTGCACACAGAAGTGCCCACTTCTAGAAGTGGCACTTCCACACTAGGTACATGCACGCCGCACACATCATCGCGCAGCATTCACTCCCTCGAGTCCGCACATACCAAACTCGGGCCTGCACACCCCACGCATCAGGAACTACTAGGGACACATACATTCCCCATGCATTCCTATGGGAGGGCAGGCCTATCTCACCACATGCACTCAGAGCACGCACGCACTTTACCCTGGGACACAGGGAAAGTGCGCAGAGACCAAACAATTACCACACCAAGTCACCAATAAAAAGCCAAAAAGTCCAGGGGTGAACTTGCCAGAAGGGCCAAGTCCAACACATCCCACTTAGCAAAATTGTGATCGCAAATGCCGAAATTCAGCGAATTTCGGCGTTTGCGATCGCAATTTTGCTTTCTACATATGGCCCTAAGTCCTTAGGAAGGTAGGGGGGGCAAGGGCTGGGCCCAGGGGCCAGCTCACAGGGCCCTCAAGGCAGGGAGGCAGTCCCCAGTGGCGGTCCTCCTGGCACCCAGTAGCTGCAGCAGGCCCCCCTCCAGTTAGGATCAGCAGAACAGAACCGATTACTTGGGGTCACAGCCCCTTTTTATATACACATTTTCTTTGTCTCAGGCTGCAGGGTTAAGGAAAAACCAGATGCAACTGGTTTTGGAGCACTCTGTTGTGCTCAGCCCTTCTACCCATTCACTGGACAGGCTAGGGACATCAGTCGCACCACAAGGGGCGGAGCCAGCATTGTGTAGGGAAGGCCCAGCCCTATTCAGGTCCCAGGTGCACTCCTCCCACCCATCTGGATGTAAATCTCCCTATTCACCACTGGGGCAGACCCATCCTGACTCCTGGAGCCAGGCACAGCCGCCAATCACACGCCCGACAGTCACTTCACATTTATTACACCGACATGCCAGTTTCTAGAAGTGGCACTTCTACACTAGACACAGTAACGCGCACACATCATCGCGCAGCATTCAATCGCACGAGTTCACACATACCAAACTCGACCCTGAACTCCCCACGCATCAGGAACTAACATGGACACACACATTCCCCATGCATTCCTATGGTAGGGCAGGTCAGTCTCACTAAATGTAACACAGAGCGCACGCACTTTCCACTGGGACACAGTGTAAAAGCGCCTAGAGGCCTAAAACTACTTACACAACATAGGGAAAAAGCCAGGATAATTGCAACTTTTTGGGGGAGAACCCGCCAGAAGGGCCAAGTCCTACAGTGGGCGTGGTTTAATTATGATGTAAGCGTACATTGCCAGTTACTGAAAGTTGCCTGATACACAAGTGTGGTGCCCTGAGTACGGTGGGGCACTGGTGCTAATTTAGGATGTATGCCTAATGTGATTTATGCATAATGTGTTTATGCTAAATGCCTTTACCAGTAGTTTCTGATTGTGTTGATCTTTCACTACTTGTGTGATTCTTATGGTGATGACAGTGGCCCGATTGGCCCTGTAATATATATAATCCCCTGTAAAGTAATACCTTGTGCCAGGTGACACAGTTTATATATGTGACTATGCTCAGATGTGTTTCATGAGTAATACAAAGACTATTTTTATATAAACTTGTGTGGAGTTTCTTTTGTGGTGTGCCTAGTGTGTCACTGCTGTATGTGTGTTGCGCAAACGCTTTACACATTGCCTCTGGGATTAGCCTGACTGCTCATGCCAAGCCACCAAGGCGATGAGCAGGGGTGAACTTCAGAGTGTAACTCTCTTGCCCTGACAAAAATGGTGGTTTCTGCCTGGCTTAGGTGCATGCCCTAGCCAACCAGAAATACCATTACTAACAGTGAACTTTCTTTTGTACATGTCACCAGTCTCTTTAAGGAGTATTACCATTATTCTTTCTACCTGCCATCTTGCATAGATGTGTATTATTTGGTTTTGCATGTACTACAGTACTTTTTCAATTGCTAAATACTCACATCCCAGCCCACTGCTCTGGATGCTCTGCTTTGCTATACTGAGGAACTTGTGTCAAAAGAGGTAGTCAGTAGATGGTATGAGGCTCTGAAGTATAAGACCTAGGACAGCAGTAGTGAAAAGCCCCAGTTTTCATAACTAGAGTGAGTAACTTTTGATTATCCTGGTGCCCTGTAACTCATATTTCTAATGATAGCTCATCGAAATGTTAGAGATTAAAAGGTGATACAGTACAAATAGGGTCTAATTCACAAAGGTAAACTTACCGTTTTGTGTAAGTTCACTACTCTTTTTCGGTATTCACAAACAATTTAATTTTAACTTTACAAATGCGGAGACTCTGCAATTGGGGCGGAGAACTCTTCACATAAAGCGATATGTGCGGAATTCTCAGCCTGGACTTCGGAGTCTCTGCAAACATAAATTTACTATTAAATTGTTTATTTGTAATTACCGAAAGTGTAAGTTCACCTTTGTGAATTGGGAATTAATATTCAAATCTGATCTGACATTTAGAAACAAAGGGGGATATTCTCAAGAACGTGCGATAATCATCGCCAAAATAGGTTAACGCAATTTCACATATCGCAGTCTATCGCGGGAAAATAACTCCGTCTCAACATCACATTCTCAACACGGCGGTAACATGCAATAGTTTCCCTATAACGCGTCAAAGTCCGCGATAACATTACCGGGACAGCCATACAAATCCAAAATAGAACGCAAAAAAGTTGCGTCCCATAAGTCAGGCTGGAAAAATGTGTATAAAAGCGGAAACAAAAAACACAAACAACTGTGAAGCACCATGGAGGTAGCCAGAGCAAGTACAGAGAACAACCAGAACCCCACAAGCCCCATGGAGAACCAGCCTGGGACCCCGGGGTCAGGGAAGGGCAAGGAGAAGAAGAAGAGGAAGACGCGGTTCAGTCCGCAGGAAAACAACAAGATCCCGATAACGGAGGGGACACTGCCACCATCTAATTGCCATTGGTGAAATTGTCAGCACTAAATGTTGCACTTACACTTGTCAGAGTGATGCACTAATGCAGAGGAGTGACATGCACTCAGGGAATGTGTCTTGGAATGAATTTATTTGCACATGCTTGGCCTGTGGTCATTTTGTCCTGTCCAATGATTGCTAAGGACAGTCCCAATGTGACGTGCTCATGTGAAGAAATTGTTAATGATAGTGTCCCTTTGGGCTATTCCTGCTGCTGCTGCACTGGGGTGTGATCTACCTGCCTCATCCTCATCATCATCGTCCGGTGCATCTGGCACATGGATTCATGGGGCATTGGTGCGTGCATATATGTTGTGCAACACACAACATGTAATGATCATCTTGCACACTATTGGCAGGCTTTACAGGAGTCTTACAACTGTGATGTCCAGGCACCTGAAACGTGACTTCAACACGCCAAATAAACGCTCCACAATTCCCCTGGTGCATTTGTGGGCCGCATTGTACAGCCTTGGGCCTGGGTGTTTGGGGCTCGGAGGGGTGTCATCATCCACGGGTAGAGTGCATATCCTTGATCACCTGTGACAGGGGAGAGTGATGTGTCAATCAGTGGTTCTGCATTCTGTCTTTGCAGGCTTATTAGCATATTGGTGTGTGATATGTGGGACTTTGGGATTCATGTTTGGCATGTCTTGCTTGTGGCAAATGAGCGGCATCGATGTGTATTACATTGCCTCACAGCTGCTCCTCACTCCCCCAAGCCTATTTACTTGTGTGCGTTGCGTGGTTGCATCACTTGCACTCCTAAGACACACCTTTGTCATGACTATCTTGTGCATGTCCACAAGCCTGACAACGACACTGTGATATTGGCCATTGAAGGTGGTTGGCCACGTGTGTGTAGGCCTATGGTGAGGATATGGCAGACACAGAGACACACGCAGTAGTTGCTTTGGTGGCCATCCCGGAAGTGAACCACGCCCTGAGCCCCGGGCTATTAAGTTCCACTTCTACGCTGGCCCAGCCCACTCCACTTACAGCTACAGGGGGGACGACATAGCGACATGTCCAAGGTCTACTCCACTGCCTGAGGTAACATAGTTGCATCCACTGACTACGACACTACATGAACCAGCAGTATATGTCCACATGGACATGTCTGTGCTCTGCATACTTTTCTGTACAGCACATCACTGCCTCACTTGGCATTGTGTTCATGGGTCACTTGCCTCCTTCACACATACTTGTTTCCCACCTCTCACCACATCCTACTATTGTGTGGCAGAGGTGCCATGACGTGGATGGTTTGTCTACATGGATGGCCCTTGTTACCACAGTTCCTTGTGTTGTTGTGTCTGGCAGGTGGGCATGTTGTTTGGCATGTTGTATGTGATGTTGTAACATGTGCATTCCCACAGTTGTGAGTTGCATGAGTGTGGAGTGTGTGGTGTGTTCATTTGGAACTTACCAAATAGCAGAGCATTTCCGTGGATGCCACCCTCAAAGTGCTGGTTGATGATGGACTGTTGGAAGATATAGGAGTCATGCACACTGCCTGGGTAGTTGGCGACGATGTTGGTGAAGAGTCCCTGGTGGTCCACTATTGCCTGCACATTGATGGAATGCGTGTGCTTTCTGTTGCGGTAAATGTGTGCAGTGTTGGCAGGGGGTACAAGTAGGACATGTGTGCAGTTAATTGCCCCCAACACGTGCGAGAAGCCAGCTATGGCGTTGAAGCCTTGCTTGGTCTCCAGCTGTTCCTGCACAGTGTGGGGGAAGTGAAGGTGCTAGGGTACTAAGCTGATGATGGTATCCAAGACAGTTGTGATAAACTTTGATAGGGCTGGCTGTGAGGCTCCTCCGACTGGCGGTTGTTGGTTGGAAGGTACCAGTGGCCAACAGGTGTAGCACAGCCAGCAGCTTTGTCTGCAGAGGAATGTTGGTTGTCTGCTGTGTTGGTATCGTCAGCCTGTGGGCAATGTGGGTCAGGATGCAAAGGATGGATTGTCCTTTTGAGCCTGTAGTGGGCAATGACTTTCTCTGGCGTTAAGTCAGTGAGGCTGGTGCATTTTCGGAAGGACCACTGTCTTATTCTGTGCTGCCTCGGTTGTAAGGGGGGGCGGGGTGGTCCAGGTGGTGGGGGTCAGGGGGGGGCCTGGGGGTGGTGGTGGTGGGTGTTGTGGGCCTCTTGGGTCTCCAAGCTGCATGATCAGTAGCTCCATGACATGTGTTGGTCTGCTGATGTGGCTGTGGTAAATAATTTAATTACCGGTACTTAATTTGATGTGGAAAATTAATAAAAATAGCTCAGTAAAATGAGAGGCAGAATCCGTGGTATTAGAGGTTCGGAACGGGCTTTATTCCAATAACAATTCGAATTGTGGTCTCCATATTCCATCACCACGGAGGTTCAGGAAGTGAAGGGCAATACATTATTGACAAGTAATCATTTTTATAGAAAAGGCATTTACTGTGAAACAGATGCAGGAGGCGTAACAGTTGATAACAGAGATAAAGACATACATGCGTAACTAAAATAGGCGTTACTAGGCGTAACTAAAAACGTCATTAGGTATGATGTCATAAATGGGTGGATCTGTGAAAGAATTTCGCAATGTCAGCAGAAATACTTGGCAGAGATGCGCGCGCAGCCGCATGACGTATGATTGACGTGCAACTAGGGGGTGAAGAAAACTTGGCATTTAGCTCTATATGCGGAGACAAAAGTCTGGAGGGTCAGGTCAACCTAATCCTAAATCATATCTAGTATCCTATGTTTAAAGAACTGTGTTATCCAAAAGGGAAGGTCTCTCGGACGAAATCTATTCTATACTGCCTGTGAGTGCGTGTACAAGCGCCTAAGTGTCTACATGAGATGCGAGGGAGCAGAAATCTTCCATAGTAACAGGGCTATGAATTACTTGCATAAAGACAGTGAGGCCAGGCCTCTTGCTCGGTAGCTGGAAGAATGTTTATTTAAATTACTAGACAGGAATGCATTGGACGAGGAGCGGAGCAGATAACTTGAAGGTGAAATACAGTTTTTGGCAGGCAGACAGGTCGAGTCAGGCACCGTTAGCCGCGCAGGGAGTAGGACAAAGTTCATGGATACAGATGCGAGCTCAGACTGGAGCTGTCAGAGGTAGAAAGCAGGGAAAAGTTTGATGACAGAATCAGGGCCTACTCGCCTGGACTGCAAAATGTAGTAAATGAACCATATAAAGCCGGTGGCCTTTCATACTTAGGAATGGAATATCCGGCCCATTCATGGCGGATTTGAAAGAGGACATGTTGACGGTGGACGCACATGTGTTTGCGTCTTTATAACTGGAACTGGAGGGAACATACATGTACTTGTGACTTATACATGAAACCGTTGGGGTCCAAGATAGGGGACATAACTGATCATAAAAATCCATATTTCCACATTCCCTCCTTGTCCCCTACTGACCCTCAGGAGATATCAATCTTCATCAATCCATCGATCTGTTCATATAGCATCATTTGTTCTTCTTTCTTCTTCCGGGATCTTGAATGAAAACTTGGTGGTGGAATACACGAAGTGGCACACAGACCACAAATCGCTGGTCCACATTGTAGGCATAAGCAGCAACTGAATAGTATGAGAAAGCCAATACCTAGGAAGGATAGGATCCTCCATCCCCAGGCTGACAACACGCTCCAAAACCAACCGGACCAAGTCCAGGTGCCTGGATTCTGGTGTATCTGGCTTACAATCTTATGAAGGCGAGTTATAGCTTTATATACAGATGGCGAATTTTCTGGGATGAATACGCAGCAACTTGATCCGATGACCCTACAAGCTCCGCCCCTATCGGCCAGGATGACGTCAAGGACAAGACGATTTTGAAGAACAACAATCCGCATCGCAGACTGCTCCTCTGTTAAGTTGCCTAAGGCAGAAATAGTTTCATTTACTACGGCTTCAAGGGTCCTAGTTAATCTACGTATCAGCTTACTATTGGTGACTGTACCTATATAGGGAAAGAGACCTTTATTAAAATCTGTATACTTTTCCCATGCCGTCTCAGTATAATCGACAATTGGGAGATCTCTCCGTTCCCTATTGTGTACTAAATGAGAATTTCTGTGATAATCAGGAGGAGCTAGGAAAACAGGTGGCAAAAGGAATGCGATGTAACAGGTACCATCCCAATCTAAAGGCAAACGTGTATATGCAGTCTGACCACATACGAAGTAGGAATGGCGAGAAGCTCTAAATGTAGATTTACCTTGATCATTGAATTCTATTACAGTGGTACATTTACTATGGCCCATATGTATGGAACCATTCTTTCTCACACACAATTCACCTTTAACTGGAAATACTGACATAGCGGGCAGAATTGGTGTAGCTTCGGATTCAACATTCAGGATCATGAGATTGAGCGTAAAATTACCTAATCCATATACTTCATTTTCTAGATCGGTTCCTGTTCTTTTGGGAAGTCCCTCCTTGTTAGGGTAGCAGACTTTGAGTAAAACTAGGTTCAGGTTTCCCCATACCCAATTATCTTGATAACCTATTGAGTTTGAATCTAAGGAATTAATTAAACTAAACCATGCTCCACAGGAGCCATTGTGTGTGAACGGATATGGAAAGAGAGGCAGAACTCCCTTAAAATTCTGATAGGGAGGAAGTCGGCCACATATCCAACAATTGGTAGCATTGCTGGTCTGATGGGAATGATGTAACATACTAATGAAAGTGTTATTGCGCAGCGCAAATCTATAGGACAACTCATGTGGGGGTAATTCACTAAAGGAATGTTCAACAGTAACATTGTAAGCATGTTTAGAAATAGGATGATATATGTGCAACAGTATGCTTGCAGTAATGATCAGAAGATTTAAGGAAAACAAAATCAATAATGTCACTGTGCAATGACTACGCAGTGATTTACAATAGGCATGCCTTTTCAACTGCATCTGTCGATATTTTTCTCTATTCAGGTCTAGGGGATACATGTCAGAGACAAATTCAACCGATTCACCTTGGAGAGGACTTAAACAATCAAATTGTCTGACTTGCTAGACCTTAATTTTAGTTTATATAGTTCAGGATTGCATTGTTCAACCAAGGAGAGTTTTGAATCCGTCTGTGAGGAAATGCAAGGCGTAATGTTCACATCTGAAGGTAGTCCATGAAATTTCTTGATATGACTTGAGTGTATCCACCCTTTGCGACCTTCGATCTTCACGGCTGTCCTTGTGGTGAGCAGTACAAGTTGAGGCGATTTCCACCTAGGATCCAGCTGAGTCTTTCGGTCAAAGTTTCGTACAAACACCAGGTCCCCGGGAACCACGTCATGGGGTTTCACCTCGGTGTTATCGGGAAAGGCTGCAGCTACCTGTGAACGACAAGATTGTAGTGCAGACATCAAGGAAGCCAGGTAATCTGTCAGCACATGACAGTCAACATCAGTTATTTTACGAGGTATAGGCGTCCCCCACATATTTGGTGGTCTACCAAAGATCACCTCATACGGGGATAGCCCTGTTCGAGAATGTGCTACCATTCTCATGTAAAAGAGTGCAACTGGTAAGGCTACTACCCAATCAACACCTTTTTCTCTACATATTTTGGACAATCTAATTTTCAGAGTTTGATTATGGCGTTCCACGAGACCTGCTGCCTCGGGATGTCGGACACAGTGAAACTTCCATTGATAGCCTAACAAAAGTGAAACGTGTTTCATCAGTTCGGATGAGAACGGCTGGCCGTTATCTGAATAGACAACACGTGGTAAACCATACCGTGGGAAGAATTCTCGAACTAGCTGTTTGGCAGTAGTCGGGGCAGTGTAATCTGAAACCGGGTAGGCTTCGGTCCAACGAGAAAGAGCACAGACAACTACGAGAACATATTTGAATCCTCGACATCGTTCCATCTGGATATAATCCATCTGGAGGACTTCAAAAGGGTGATCAGGAGGCTGAAATCCACCCTGTTCTACGGGAATGCTTTTACCTGGATTGAACTGACAACATATCATACAGGTACGGACTTTCTGTTTAGCTGCTGCTCGTAAATGTTTGTTGAACCAAATGTGTTGAATGCTGTCTAGCATAGCTTTCTCTCCTAGGTGCGCTGGACTATGTATTGTGTTAATAATAACTTGAACCATAGAGTCAGGAAGAAACCATATAGATTTTTCCTTCGTCATCCATCCTTGATCCGTTTGGATCCCTCCTAATTCAGTCCATTTCTTTATTTCATCTGGTGTAGCATGTGTCTGTATGTCAATTACATCAAGAGCGGGATCCTTAACTGTCATGCAATGTGTTGGTGTCGGAACTATTGTCTTTATCATGTCAGTTGTGTGAGTTTGAGCAGTCTGTTTAGCTGTTCTGTCAGCTAGATCATTGCCTTGAGAGATGATATCAGTAACTTTCGTATGAGCTTTACATTTCATAATCGATATTGCAGTGGGTAGATGAATTGCATCTAATAAGGCATGAATGAGAGGTCCGTGCTGAATGTGGGCACCGTGAGAAGTTAAGTAACCTCTCTCTCGCCACAGCACGCCGAAGTCATGAACAACTCCGAATGCATAACGTGAATCTGTGTATATGTTGACTTTCTTATTTGTGGCTTGGATACAGGCTTGTGTCAGAGCAATGAGCTCTGCTGCTTGAGCTGACAAAGTATTTATGCAATTTGTTTCGATGACTTCAATATCTGTTGTGACTGCATACGCGGCCACTAACTCTCCTGTACTTGTTCTCATGCATGAACCGTCTACATACAACGTCAGGTCTGGATCTGACAATGGGACATCTGTCAAGTCTTGTCTGGGTTTCGTCGTGATAGTAATAACTTTACTACAATCATGTATTAGTGGGTCTGTTCCGTTTACTGGCAAAAGTGTGGCAGGATTTAATGTACTACAACGTCTGATTTCTATGTGTGGCTGAAACAATGTCAATTCATAACCGGTAAGTCTCGCTATAGTCAAGTGTTGTGTTTGGGTTCGGTTCAAAAGAACCTCTACTGCATGTGGTACTTGTACTGTCACTAGATGTCCTAATACTATGGCATCGCTTTGTCTGATTGCTAAAGCTGTTGCTGCCACTGATTTCAGGCACGCAGGAAGAGCCTGAGCTACGGGATCTAATGTACTAGAAAAATAGGCACATGGTTTGTGTGATCCTGCTTGTTCCTGTGTGAGTACTGACAAGGCAGTACCTTCGCGTTCTGTGACAAAGAGTGAAAAATGTTTACTGTAACATGGTGTTGCTAAAACAGGTGCTTGACATAAAGCTTTCTTTAAGTTTTCAAAGGCTTGTGTATGTTCCTGAGTCCAAGGGAGGACAGTCGATGTGGCCGCCTCCTGTGTTGTTAACTGAATGAGTGGTTTTGCTAGAAATGCATATTGAGGGATCCACTGCCTACAGTATGAAGTGAGGCCTATAAAAGCCCGCACCTCCTTCTGTGTCTTGGGTATTGGCATGTTAGCAATTAACTGGATGCGATCAGGTGTAAGCTGTCTTCCCTCCTTGGACAGCGAGTGACCAAGGTAAACAACTCGCTGGACACAGAATTGCAGCTTAGAAGGGGACACCTTGTGCCCCTTTTCAGCCAGAAATCGTAAAACCGTCAGTGATGCTTTTTCACATTCAGGTTCGCTTCGAGCGGTGATCAGCAGATCATCGACATATTGAAGCAATGCAGTGTTAACTGGCATGTCGATACTGTCAAGTTCTCGTTTTAGTGCTTGGCTATAGATGCTGGGGCTTTCTGTGAATCCTTGAGGTGCGCGTGTGAATTTAAAGCTTCGTCCATTTAAACTAAATCCGAACAAGTATTGGCTTTCCGGATCTATTGGGACGCTGAAAAAGGCATTCTTGAGATCGATTACAGTAAAGAATGTTGCTTCGGAGTCAATTGCTGTCAGTAATGAAGAGATGTCGGGGACCACGGGGTATTGTGGTACAATGCATTTATTTAATTCGCGCAGATCAATAACTAATCGATATACTGGCGGAGCCTTTGGATCAGTTCTTTTAAGAATCGGTATTATCGGGGAGTTACATACATTGGAGTCGGTTTCCACAACCACTCCTTGGGCAATAAGCTCGTCAATGATTTGCAGTAAAGCCACTACAGCATCTGGAGGTAACTTGTATTGTCGCATTCGTGGTAGTACCACTCCTGTCTTTAATGTGACTCGATATGGTGTAATGTTCATGCAACCAACATCAGTGGGTCCTTGTGCCCATAAGTGCGTAGGTAAATTCTGCAGTCTGAGATCCATGTCTCGGGACACATAGTGCCCTTTGAAATCACGTAAAAATAATCTTACTCCTTCCGGAGAACAACATATTACAGCTCCTAGAGCTTTCAATGTTTTTATACCTAACAAGTTTTCTGGACATGATTTAGTAAGTAGTAAATCTGTAGTTCGTGTCAACGGACCAATCGTAAGTGGAAGAGGTTGTGATACTTCATTAATGATAGGTTTTCCTGAAAAACCAAGGGAAATATTCTGTGAGCCTGAGAGGGGTGCCCCTGGAACTTCACTACGTTTTATTGTTGTTCTGCTTGCCCCTGTATCAAGTAAAAATTTTCTATCTTGACCTAATCGTTCACTATGTACATAAGGTCCTTCTTGATCTACAGGGACCTCGATAAGGGGTAAGCCAACTTCCCTCTCTAGGCTGTTTCATGCGTATCGTTGATAGTTAGGATAATCATATTGTGCATACTGGTACATCTGTCGTGTCGTTTCTTGTGTGGTAGCAATAGGCTGCGGTGGTAGAGCTGGCATGGACTGTTGTGGAGCTGGCATGGACTCTGCATGCTGAGGGACTCCTTGTTGGTTCTGATCCTGTCTAGGTGGCCGTGGTCTTTCCTGTGTTTTACCTGTGGCGATATTATGTTTTAAGACTGGACAATCGTGTATATAATGACCTGGCTGTTTACAATAGTTGCATGTCCCCTTCGCAGGACCTGCTGAAACACTGGACTGTGTCATACCCTTTTTATGACCGTCAGCTGGAACTGACTGGGAAACTAGCATTTTCATTTTCGTGTCTTTCATGCGTCTTTGTTCATGTTCTTGTTCCTCTCTAATTCTATTGTGATGATATTGTAACATTTGTAACATTTGTGACGGGGTGTTACCTTGCCAGGTACTCTCGAATTTCAATACTCTATTCTTAACTTGGGGCAGGGAATTTTCAACTAATTTTGTCACAAACAGATGTGGGTATGATTCGCTGCTTGCCTTTATGCCACTATTTATACCAAAACATTTTTCGAATCGGGCATAGAAATCACTAGTGTCTTCATCTTGTTTTTGTTTACAGGCTGATATTGCACCCCAGTCTTCCTTTTTCGTAGTTAATAAACGTGGCAGTACCTGCACTAATAAACCTGGTAGCAATTTAGTTTGGTTCCCAAGTCCTGAACCTGGACCTCGGGCTGTTTCTTCGGTTTCCAATGCTGTCCAATCTATCCTTTGGTCTCCCACCTCCCAATCTTTTCTTTGAGTTTTTCGTAAATGCCCGCAGGCATTAATACCTTTAATATTTTCATAATGTCGGGATAGGTATATTCTCCCATGAGCAACATATCTTTAATTTCACGGTGGAATCCCGCTGGATCCTTGTCATGACTGGGTACTACTTTCTTCATTTCTAATAATTCTATTTTAGATATGGGTGTGTATACAAATACACGTTTAAATTGATTGTCATCGCCGTTTATTGGGTGTACTTCGCGTAAGGGATTCTGTCTGTCCATATGATACGTCGTTCTTTCCTTGATGGGCAGTGAGACATGTTCTGGACATACAAAAAGAATGTACTGGTTTCTGGATTCTAGTATTTCTCTAATCAAATCAGTACTTGAACCCCTCCATTTATTCGTGAGCAATTCAGTCAATATATCAGGTAGAGGACCAGGATCGGAGTGTTGGCCTTTATATAATATAAGGAGATGTTGAATCATGTAGATACCAGCTAAACGCTGTTCGTCTGGGGTAAGGTTCAAAAACATGTGTACTAGTGCATCATCACTATATTTCCCGGGACTGTCAGCCCATAATACTGCTGATCTAGCTAATTCTTGTTCGTCCAATGAATCAAGTATATGATGTCCCCTTCGTTCTCGAAGTAAGTTGTCAGCGGCTTGGAATAAGTGTTCGGGAGATCTTATATTAATTATAGGGGTTTGGTAATTTCTGTTATTATCTGGACGTGTCGGACGTATCGGATCATTAGGGCATCTAGTATTATTACAAGATCTTCCTCTGCCTACATAAGCCATTGTTTCTAACTGACCTGTGGGCAGTTCTAATTCTTCCGCCTCTTCTCTGTCTTGTTCAGGCTCGTCTACTGTTAATCTTTCTTCGTGTATTCGTTCTATTTCTTTGCGGATCTTTCGATACATGGCTGCTATACATGACTGTCTATCATGTCTTCCTTCTGATATATTCTGACTCCATGTGACAAGTTGTCGCATTTCTTCCGGGTTTACCCCAGGCCGGTCTTGGTTTCTGATTACACAGTTTATGAGGAAACGTAACAGTTGCCCCTGTACCTCCGCTTTCTGGTACTCCATGGCTCTGCTAATACTTTCAGGACCTCGCCCTGACTGGACAAAGTGATATATATTTTCTAAATGTGTAGTCATCCCTGGTAGCTTTATTAAATATATTGCAGCTCGTCGGATACGTAATGATGACAGCATCATTGCGTCTCGTTTACCGGGCACAGGATCATATCCACAATCTACTAGAAGTTCCTTAAGCATGTCGGGAGTTGCTAGTTTGGGCGTACGTTGGTGTGCTAATTCTCTGAGGGAACATTTATTTCCTCTGGGTGGCGTAGAAAAAATGTCTGTCGTACCTCCTGTAGCACCGTCTGGGGTGCTGGACGTGAAAGGATTTGTTGAATGTGAGACAGCAACCGTAGTTGCAGGAAAAGCTGTAGAAACAGAAGTACTTGTCGGAACGTGTGTCAGAGTTTGTTGTTGTGGAGGTACAGACGGAGGATCTTGTCGTTGAGCACCATCGGCAAGCGGTCTATGTGGTGCGGTATTAGCATACTCGGGAGCTGCGTCATCTAGGTAGGAGGAAAGGAAAACGTCTTCTGCGGTTCTGGGATGCCCTTTGGGATGTGCTTTTATTGGAAACAATGGAGGTGGCAAGTCTTTTGGTATTTCCGGAGTAGCCTTAGGTAACCCTTCGGCCAGAAGTGGGTACATACCATTTATAAGGGCGTTTCTTTGTCTGTCTACTTGTTCTGATTCTACTCGGGTACCTTCCTTAATTAATAGATTTTCTCGGACTTTGTTTGAATTCTCCTTACCCTTATCTTCCTGTCTGAGTGCTTTTTCTGTACGTCTATATGATTCTTTACGCCATAATTCAATGGCATCCTTCTGTGACTGTCTGGCTTTCTTTTTCCATAATTCTTCTTCTACTCTCATGATGCAATCTGCATCCCAGGTCCCAGCTACGGGCCACCTCTGACTTTCTGGTAATTCCTTGGTGTAGTCTACCCATAAATCAAGAAATAATACGGCGTCTAGGCCATGTTTATGATACATGAAGTACCCTGGAGTGTCCCTAGGAGGAATGGGAACAGCTTCTTCGAGTACCCCTTTTCTAGTTTTGATCTGTCGTAATTTCGAAAAGAGTGGCATGTTGAGAGCTGGTCTAATACCTTAATCTTGAACACATTTAATACAATAAACACAATAATGAACAATCATTCACACCACAATATGCAGAACGTATTTAAAACATTTAACATTTTAACATTTAACAAACAATGATAACTAACAGGAAACTAGTTACTGGCATAATACTTGACACTGACTAGGTGATACTGAATTCTTTACTAGACATACTAGATATACTGCTAAACAGTACAGATACACTGCTGAAACAGTGCAGACCGGATTTGTGTACCCAAACCCGTCTTGACCGGCACAACCTATGTGCACGTCAGAACGCCTCCCCGGCAATGGTACTAACCGGGTAGCTCGGAACGGAAGGCCTCGGAACTGAACTGGACCGCCATGGACCGGACTGGACTCGACTCGGAACTTCGGAACTTCGGAACTTTGGAACTTCGGAACCTGGTGGGCCTCGGTATACCTCGGATCTTGCTCTCTCAGCTAGGCTCTGGTCGGGATACTTCGCACTTCTCACCGCCTCGTCTGGGTGTTGATCGCAGCCTCAGTCGCCCCCGCTTGGCCGGAGGGAGATACAGGAAATCCTGCGGGTACGCGTTGTTGTCCGTCCAGCTGTGGCAGGAGACCGGGCCTGCAACGCACCTCCGGCGCGTGAGATGAGAAAGTGTCCCTGTTCGGGCGCCAATTTATGTGGTAAATAATTTAATTACCGGTACTTAATTTGATGCGGAAAATTAATAAAAATAGCTCAGTAAAATGAGAGGCAGAATCCGTGGTATTAGAGGTTCGGAACGGGCTTTATTCCAATAACAATTCGAATTGTGGTCTCCATATTCCATCACCACGGAGGTTCAGGAAGTGAAGGGCAATACATTATTGACAAGTAATCATTTTTATAGAAAAGGCATTTACTGTGAAACAGATGCAGGAGGCGTAACAGTTGATAACAGAGATAAAGACATACATGCGTAACTAAAATAGGCGTTACTAGGCGTAACTAAAAACGTCATTAGGTATGATGTCATAAATGGGTGGATCTGTGAAAGAATTTCGCAATGTCAGCAGAAATACTTGGCAGAGATGCGCGCGCAGCCGCATGACGTATGATTGACGTGCAACTAGGGGGTGAAGAAAACTTGGCATTTAGCTCTATATGCGGAGACAAAAGTCTGGAGGGTCAGGTCAACCTAATCCTAAATCATATCTAGTATCCTATGTTTAAAGAACTGTGTTATCCAAAAGGGAAGGTCTCTCGGACTAAATCTATTCTATACTGCCTGTGAGTGCGTGTACAAGCGCCTAAGTGTCTACATGAGATGCGAGGGAGCAGAAATCTTCCATAGTAACAGGGCTATGAATTACTTGCATAAAGACAGTGAGGCCAGGCCTCTTGCTCGGTAGCTGGAAGAATGTTTATTTAAACTACTAGACAGGAATGCATTGGACGAGGAGCGGAGCAGATAACTTGAAGGTGAAATACAGTTTTTGGCAGGCAGACAGGTCGAGTCAGGCACCGTTAGCCGCGCAGGGAGTAGGACAAAGTTCATGGATACAGATGCGAGCTCAGACTGGAGCTGTCAGAGGTAGAAAGCAGGGAAAAGCTTGATGACAGAATCAGGGCCTACTCGCCTGGACTGCAAAATGTAGTAAATGAACCATATAAAGCCGGTGGCCTTTCATACTTAGGAATGGAATATCCGGCCCATTCATGGCGGATTTGAAAGAGGACATGTTGACGGTGGACGCACATGTGTTTGCGTCTTTATAACTGGAACTGGAGGGAACATACATGTACTTGTGACTTATACATGAAACCGTTGGGGTCCAAGATAGGGGACATAACTGATCATAAAAATCCATATTTCCACATGGCTCTGGGCTGGGCTCAATTTTATACTGCAGGTTATGGTCCTGCTTAACACCAGTAAAAGTCAGGTGTTCATTCCCTGCTGCTAACGCGCTTTATCGCCTGATTTTGGATCGCTTCGTTGATCTGGTTGATCGTTGAGAATATTGCGAAGTGGTGTTTTTGTGTGTTTTTGAACGGGAACGCCTACTCTGCATATCATTAGCGTTAGTTGGTGCTCTCATCCGTGGCAATGTTTTTTGTGGAAGCTATCGCTGAAAAACTGGCGATTTCGGCAGTTTGCACCAGCTTGAGAATGGGACAATGAATATTTCGCCACTTTTGCAGCGCAAAGTGCTGATAACTCGGCGAAAAGTCCTTGAAAATATGCCCCAAAATATCTTCCCACTAGGCTATGAGTATGAATACTTTTAATGGGAGAAAATACCACTGCATTATTGACCATGTTTTACTGTCAAATAGGTGTGCTGGTCTTGTATTTAATTTCTACAATCACTTGATTCCATTAAGTGATCATGTACCTTTGAGTTTGCAATTCTCATCAGTACCGTTTTTTAAACAGGGGCACGGTAAAATTACCATCAAAGTGGAAGAGATTGATGTAGTAAGGCGTAATGGTTACTCCTTGAGTTGGACACAGATTACCCCGGAAGGGTTTCCTAGAAAATTGATAGGTAATATAGGAAAGCCTTCAAGTTGTGCTTAGATGACACTACACAAACTAACAATGTAATTACGGCCCTCCTGTCAATCACACAGGGCATAAAAGAGAGTCTTTTTGTTGCTAAAGAGAAAGCAAAACAGGAGGAGAAGGGATGGTTTGAGACGTTATGCACTAAGGCTCATAAATGCTTGAAGGAGGCATTACATAAATCTCCTTGGAGCACTATTGAATTTCGTCGCTATAGAGTTGAATATACGCAGGCTGTCAAGCTGAAAAAATCACAATTAAGGGAGATGGCCTGGTAGTCCCTTCAGGAAGCAAGTACCAGCAATGACAATAGCCTTTTGGCGGATAATTAACTCCTCACCATTGGGTACTGATGAGGTTTCTAGGATTGAGCTTGCAATATTGGAGGAATATTGCTAGTATTTATTAGTTGCCTGTTACAGTACTAGCATAAGAGTGGGGACATAGAGACAACAATATCACAGTCCCATCTGCCTCCATTGTTCATTTTACCGTGTAGGAAGTTAATAACACAATACAGGCAAGCAAAAGCTGTAAAGCCCCAGGACCAGATGCAATCCCTGTCGAATTATACAAAGATAACACCGCTTTATGGGGGCCCCTGCTGACTTTAGTCCTGAGGGCCTGCTGTACAGCAGGTTTTTTGTCATCATAGGGGCGAATCAATTATCGTACCTAATTACAAAAAGGAGACCGCCTACACACAGCAAGCTATAGGCCAATTTCCCTGCATGATTCTTCAGTTAAGGTAGCAGGTCGTATAATCCTGAATAGAGAAGAGGATTAGGCAGAATCGCAAGATATCATGCCAGACCTACAGCATGGCTTTGGACTTGGGATTTGGACAATAGAGCAGAGTTTCAGCTTAAATATACTAATTAAAAAATATGTTGACATCAAAAAGGGAGACATCTAAATTACGTTTGTTGATCTTTCATTGGCCTTTGATTGCATTATACATGCTAAACTATGGTAAAAAGTGAAAGATATTGGGGTGGAGGCATCGATAATCCGTTTTCCAAAGGGCCTAAATTTGGGATGCAATGCCAGGGTTATATACAGCATTATATATCAAAGCTTTCAGTGTAGAGAGAGGGGTGAGACAGGAATGCATCTTGGCCCACTGCTTGTTTTCATTATATATAAACAGTGTGGGTGAGGTACTTGCGGCATCCTCTAAAGATCTTCCACAAATAGGTATGCATCCTGTCCTTTGCCTCCTCTTTGCTGATGGTGCAGTTCTTATGGCTCATACCCCTCTGGCTCTTCAGTACTTGCTCTCACACTTTGTTGAATATTTGAAGGAACTTGGCCTCCTAGTCAATCAAACAAATACCTTCATTATGAAATGTGGGAGGAATAACAAGCCATGCCGAGATATAAAAATAAATGGTACAAATATTGGTTTTCCTAATACCTTTTCTTATCTGGGGATTTTCTTCAACAAGGATGGTCATGGAATAACGCCATTGCCAATAGGAAGTTACAATTTAGTTAGGATTGCATGGCTCTTAGAAGCTTCGAGAGACAATTGGGTTCTAACACACCTGAGGTCATTATGACGATTTATAAAGCCAAATGCCTTAGCACAGCACTTTATGGGGGGGGGGGGGGGGGGGGACACACAAAATGCACAGATATGCAACTGGTAGAAAATTAGCCTTTTAGTTACTTTCTTGCAACCCCTAAAAGGGCATCAGTATATGTATGCCACACCGAACTGGGTTCTCCATTTCTTACAGATTTTATAAAGTTGCAGCCAATTTTACTTTGGTATAAAATCTGGACTTCATAATACACAGGCGTTAATTGAGCTATAATCGGGGATTGCCTCAAATGAAGCTTGTATCTATGTATTTCGTGACTTTTTCTGTGAAATGGGCCATCCCGAATATTTTGAGAATCCCGAAACATTAAATACTATCAGTAGAAATATCTTGAAAAAGGAAGGACTGACACACTTTGAAAACCTTAGATTGATAACGGAAGTTCCTAAACCTAGTGTTTCAAAAAATCAATTGACTTTCACCACTTTTACCATGCAACCTTATCTTAAAACTGTGCTAAACGTAAGGCAATGGTTTGTCTTGACCCGCCTAAGACTTGACATATTCCATCGAGTAATTTGCTTCCCAAAAATTAACGACTGGTCCAAAAATTTGGCTAATTGCCCTTGTGATGACATAATGCCCCAGAATCCTATGCATGTGTTTCTTTTCTGTAAATTCTATAGCAAAGTTAGGAAACGTTACATCCTACTAGTAATTAGACAACTCTGTTATACACAATGCCGCCCTGCATATCTATTCTTGCAATCACTGACTGTGGAGTGTCATCTTTTTTATTTGTAGTTTTTTATGCCAAGAAGAATATTTCACTAGCCCTTGTTTAGAAGGGTGCATATTCTCTATGGATCTAGGTAGAGCTTTCTATGTGACCAACAGAAATTGGTTTTGAATATCTAATACATCACATTTTGCACTCTTTTAATTGAAATCGATTTAGGTATCTTAGGACCAGATACGATTGAGGGCATGGCGGACCTAAAACGAGGTTTCTGTCCTCCTTTCCTACACTGGTCCTGCTCAAGCATGGACCAACAGTGCTATGGGAATTTGGGCTGCTTTGTTTTCTTATCTTGAACGAAAGATGACATTGATGAACCAATTTACGCAAATATGAATGTGTCTTGTCTTATCTTCTATTTCTTCCTCAACAGTTGTATATTAATTTTAATTTCTTTATTATGTCTTTAACACTGATTGATGTAGGCTGATTTTTAATCATTTTCTTCTGAGCAACAATTAATAAGGAAACCGTTTTTTATAGTGGGACTTTTGAAATAGCGGCAATTTTAGGTGGTTTTATACTGTATCTCCTTTTATGCATACTTTTGTCTTACGGTATGAACTGCATATTGATGTTTGTTTTGTGCGATGCATCTATGGATGTTTTATGCTTCCAAATAAAGTTTTTGTGCGATGCATCTATGGATGTTTTATGCTTCCAAATAAAGTTATTAAAGAAAGAAAAAGAAAGAATCGGAAGCTCAGTCTTAACACACGTTGATTACCGTTATTTGCATACATTACCACATTAAAGCGTTCTTGTTGGCTTTACCTTTTCTTGTTTTGTGGGGAAAGGCAAAACAATGGACCCTATCAATGAATAAAATACAAAAGTACAGGTATCCTTTAACAGATTTTTTTCAATTCATAATCATTACCAGAAGTGCTGCTGGAAAGCTGCTCTACACATAGGTTTCCAGATGTTCTAGTATGAATGTCATGTGCCTTTTTTAAATGGCTTTTATTTCCCTAGTGTGGAGTTTTCGTAAGCAGAGAAATCCTCTAAGGCGGAATGGAGCTTTTTGTGCAAAAGCACAGTTTTTTGACAAGGAGAAAACATTTTCCCTGTGGAGAAAGTCCCTCTGGAGGTGATCGTTTCGCCTTTTCATTTTGGAAGAGCTGTTACACCAAACCCAGTAATATTTTGACAGTAGACGGGAAGTAGTCTGAGTGACATTTCAAAATGCCTACAATTGGCATCTTTGTGCTTAGTTTATACCTTCCAAAGCGAACCATATTTTGGTAAGTCCAGTTCCAACCACTTTAGTGGGGTTTACTACCGTAGATTAATATTCAGTCATGGCAGTCAAATATGCATCTGTAAACACATTTACGCCTGCGAGACATTCTGTCTGGTCTTAAAATTGTAGATTCTGTTGTTCATTTACATATACAACAGATTTTATCTGTGAGAAATAAGACCCAATATGTTGAAATGAGTGCACTACGGAAGTTAATTTTACTACTACTGTGTCCAATCTGCCATTAACAACATTTACTTAACTTCTCAACTTCACTGACAAAAACTCATTTTTGCAGGTCATCAATATTGTTAGTTGTAATAAATTCACTCTTTCTGAATGATAACACTGGATTTCCATTTTTGCTGAACCCTATCATTGCTGCTTATAAAACTCTGTGCACTAAACCCCTGCTGACCAATGATAAAGCGTTTATGCTACTCGCTGCAATATTATGAAATAGGTAAACCATCAATAGAGATGTTTAACTACCCTGGAGTGCCAAGTATATACTACAAAGTGTACCCAGGGCCTAAAAGATAAATGTCACTAGTGGAGTGCAGCACCCATTGTGAATTTCTCTACAGTGGCAATGCACATCTAACTGCAGGCCTACCATTTGTATCCAGGATATTGCAGTTTTAAACCCATTTTGAAAGATCATAAACTGTGTTCTAAATATTTACGAATCATCCTTAAATAGGCAGAACAGCCCATTAAAAAGGTGTGAATGGTATTTAAAAGTAGGACACGTAGAAGCATAATGTCAACATGCCCTTACAATAAAACAGCCTCAAAATCTACTTTCACAAGTAGGAAGGTTGGTTGTTCCAGAGGAAAACACTATAACATTATTGCATTTAATTAAGTTAATTTCGCGGTTAGGAAATAGTTTGAAATATATTTCAAATAATCTTTTTATTAGCTTTTCATAAACAATTTAATGTAGAAATCAAATTTTTAACAATGAGGGAAAATATACATTTAGAAAGTTACCTTTTCCTCTCCTGAAGCCTCAGAAAGCCCAGTTGCATGAGTTCCAACTGCAACCTGACAGATGAATATCACCCTTGATGTGTGAATGCTGCTCCCAGAGGAGGACAAAGGCTTGGGTGTGGGCAGGCTTTTTGTTCCTATTGCAAGATTTCCATTTGGACTATGCCCAGTAACTTGATCAACTTCAAAGAAGGCCTACCCTGTTACAGGCAAATATTAGTCCTGGGTGGAACTCATGGAGTTCTACTCAGCAGAATTCCACGAAATTACTTAACAATGCTGTGAGGTTCCGTGGAGTTCCGCCTGCAGTGGAATGCTGTACGGTCCTGTTAGTCTCATGGCCCCGCTTGCCTGCCTTTGTTTCTTACAGTGGGTGGTTAGCATTTCTTTCACACTTCACAGTGGGTGTTAGCTGGTGGCTTCTACAGGAGCAGATGAGATATCTCTACACCTTGCCCCCAGACCCTGTGTTCGCTTACCTATGCATTGCCAAGGCTCTGCTACTCAGGTACTTCTGTGCAGTCATTATGACGCCCACAAAGAGGTACCTTGTATTCCGCCGTCCGTGCTCGGGCCCCCCCAGTCCCCAGTCTTACAGTCCTCTCTCAATCTCCCAACTTATGGGTTGCCAGTTAATATTGAAAAATACAATGTCCATGTACACCATGATATATGTACATATAACAACAAACTCACATTTCTGTTGTTCAATCCACAAACATGACCTCCCCATCAATCCTGAGTCAACAACACATGGGCAGGCAGTCCTATTATATTTCATATAGGTACCCCGATATAGGTCTGGGTAACATCATAACCCTTCACCTACATTCTCTCCTATAGTACATACATAATGGATTTGAATGACTGACCTTTTACCTAGTTACAATACTACACACAGTATCAGGATTCTTAGTTTTTTGGAAACACAGCAGGACCATCATCTCCTGCATAATAACAATTTATAAAGTTAATTCCCAAGGCCATCCTAAGTCCGACACTGGCACAGCAAGGTAGAACCCCTGGGGATACTTTAGGATATATAAACATCACATCTTGCTGAGATAGTCAGAGGAGATTAGGACTTCCCGGCTGACACACTGATGCAAGACTCTCCGCTTCCTGCATGCAGGCACTCCAGCTCGCAGTGGTCTGTCATCTCTTGCGGGGTGTTCAGCTCGAGACCAGAATGGGGTCCCACAGTCTCACATCATGTAATGCGGTTGATTTATCCTAGAAGGATTCTTGGCTTTACACCTTCTCACATGCTAGGTACACTTAGGTACATATAGTTAGGGTTGCATCGTAGGAGTACGCATTTTATTGCCATGTATTTTGTATACTAGCCTGTACTTATGATTTTGGCAAAATGGTAGAAACCTACCACCTGTTTACTTTCTTAGTGCTTCAACTCATTTATCTACGCTGCTGTCTACTGGTGATTTCAGTACACTTATTTTACACTAGAATAATGACTGTTCAATAAACGCTTATTGAAAACGTCCCAACAGTTTATTCTGTGTATCTCTCTGAGAAAAAGTGACCACGAGTGACTGAGCGAATAGTAAGTAACTGTTTCCACGGTTCTGAGGGATCAGGGTTGTCCTCTCCAAGGTTCCTTGGTAAGAGGAGATTATAGTGGCATTGCAAGCTACGTGGTATACAGGCTAACTTACCCAGTGGGCGTGTCTTGAATCAATCTGGACACCAGTCCCTCAGTGTATGTCATCTAAACGTGCATATCCTACATAGGATGTAAAGGAACTACATAACATGGCACCACCAACGTTGGAATTTACACTTTTTTAATTGTCAAATCTGAGTAGTTCAGTCATGCTATTCTTAGGGACCCCTACTCACATTTCACCAGAGACATCTGGAGTGGGGGGGACATAATCCGCCACAGCAGAGTAGGAAAATTCCTATGTATTGGCTATTGGTTTCATCAAGCTTGAAGGATACAGTGCTCCTATTGTGCATAACACCTTATCTCAGTTCCCTTCAAATTCCTCCTTTCTAAAAATGATGATTGAGCAGGGAGGCATAGATTAAGGGAATGCACTAAACTTCACAACAGAAGAAGATGATGCTGATGCAATACAAATTGCAGAGAATGTTAGGAATGCCGTCACCCTAAAGCTAGTAGTTGAAAGTGATACAATTAGGGGTAGGCAAGTGACCTTCGTTATTGACGCACACAAATCATATAGAACAAAGGTATTCTAATCATGGGTTAGATTCCCGCAGTCAAATGCACAAACAAAAATGACATTATGTCAAAGATGGCATACCAAATGAATATTGTTCATACAAGGACATTGAAATTCCACTCACTTACCATGAATATTGCTACTGGTTTAAAGGCACCCTCCCCCATACAAAAAATAGAGTAAGACTCGGTACACTCAGAAGAGACGGAGCAACATGGCCTACACACCACATCCTGACATTGACACAATGCCAGGAGAAGACTTACTCGTACAGCATAAAGAATTGATAAGACTTTACAGAAACTCGTGCTCCAGAGGAAAAGGGCAAATTTACATATTCTCCATATGTCACGGATTTGTCATCGCAACCACTCATCCATACACTCATTCATTGGTGGGGCCAACACTCACTCGTCTCACTCGAATCTGTACACAGGAGAAAAAGTGCTGGACATGTGGGGGACCTTATTACCTATCATGAGTAATTTTTTTTACATTATATACATAATATACATCTGCATCTATAGAATCCTGACCTTAACATCAAGGCACTCCACCACTTGGTCGATGGACCAATTATTTGGACTGGTTGATGGTATCTAGAACCAGCTAAAACACAATTAAAACCTAGGAAAACATTTGATTAAATTCAGTACTCAATTAAAGAATCACAAACTCATTTCTTATTAATTCAATTTTGTTTATCTATTAATAGTTTGCTTTGCATTAGCATTTAGGCTCTACAGATTATAACATAATTCTGTTTAGTTCAAGAAGAAAATCCAGTCTTTGGTATATAGGCATAGATTTAAAAATGCATTTTATAGTTACCCAATATCGAAAAATGGCAACCCTCCAATCACACAGAGGATTATTCCAAGTCTATGCTACAATCTCCGGGATAAACTGTCCAACCCACAGCAATAACCAAAAAATCTCATGAAATAACTTGCCGAAAATCAAAGCAACCCAAGGTAAACCATGGAATTCTTCATCAGCTCAACATAGACCCAACGCCATGGAAAATCAGCTCTGCGAACCACACCCCTTGTGTGGATGAGTGTCTTTTATACTCTTTTTCCCTCTTACTTCAGATCAACATGCAACAATTTAGGGTAGAAACTGTTCCGATTGGCCAGTCCAAGTCAATTTGCGAGTTCTTAAAAGTTTCCCAGGACCAACTGGTTTTCCATGAGACTTGCCATAGCAAAGCGAAAAAATGTATTTTATGCTTTGGTTCACAAGCGACAGTTCCGAAGTAATACCAACCAAGCATCCTTGTACAGGTCCTCCATTGTCCCCTTGGTGGTTCACACTGTCCATCACTTGGCAACCCTCCATGCTCCTATCCTTGACAAGGAACATGACGGTGCAGGGGCTGAGGTCACTTGGAGATCTCCAGAGCCATCCGATTCTGCACAGAAGTCATCGCGCTCACATGACTGTGGCATCACATGAGCTCCATTTTAAGTACTGCGCCCTAGGAGCCCCGAATGCCAACTTACTCAAAAACAGACATAACAATAATTAAAATACAGAAATTAAGATTCTAATGTTTAATCTCACTCTAATCCCAATATATATTAGTATTATCCTAGCCTGTAGTAACATTTAAAGCAATAATACTCACCATTCTGCAGTATTGTAAGCATAAACCATCACAAAAAGCAACATAAATCATGCAATTCTCTATTTCACCACAATCTAAAGTTAGTTTGTGTATCACAGTTAATAAATGAGTTGTTCTGCCATGCAATTAGCATTTTAGTCCAACGTGTATCTTTGTGTTTATCAAGGTGTAAGGGTTGGTTAATAATATCTCACTTCAAACTAATTAGTACGAGTTAATTTTTAGAATGATTACATAATTAATTTCATGCGAAAGAGAAGAGGTATACAAAATTTTGTTTTACCTGCTCCATCACTTGACACAGTTTGTGATGAGAACACTCACACTACAGCCAACAGCGGCTACTCAACCAGGACCAGTTCAAACTCCTACAACCAAAATTACACCACAAACATTACAAGCAGTAATGGGAAAAATGCCCAGTAAATGTGAACAAATGCCTTTATGGATAGCTCAAAAAATAACACAACTGGAGGCGGTGTTTCCACACACTGGTCATAAGGAAAAGCATAGAATACTGATGATTTGCTTGCCAATGGGGATAGCTGTCTCTATAGAGGATTGTACTTCTTGGGGTACGGTCTTCGCTGCAATAAATACCAGGACAGATGTATTAAGACAGATACAGAAAGAGTATGGAGCAGAACCTGCTCTAAACTTAGGGATGAAGTTGCTAAATAACTTTGCCTAGGTATCAGCGATAATATTAGCAAATATTAAAGGGGAAGCAGCCTCAGTGGCAATACGCCAATGTCTGGGAGATTTCACTCCATTAGAACAGGAGGCAAAACTACCTAAAATAATTGAAACTGATTATGCAGAATTAGGTAGAGACAGTCTGTACAACCTCAACTAGTGTGGGGTCCAGATAAAGATCAGGCAAAGCAAACACCGATTTCTTCAAAAAGTAATGGGACAATAACAAACAGCAAAAGAGCAGATTTCAATCCAGGGTAAGGTATCCTCAACAGGAGCCCCCAGAAAGGAGATATAATCTTAGGAATAGAGATAACATTAAAAACCCTGACAGGTATCAGGATACTGATACATGTTCCTCTTGTTCCTTTCAAGGTTCATAAAAAAACTCAGAGATGGAAGGATGGGCAGAACAGAGACAAGAAGAGCGTACAAAGCCCAGAGACAGGCAGCACACTTCAGACTATGCTTCCAAAAAAGAAGAAAAGTCTAATGCAAAACCTCAATTTAAAAAGAAGAAGGTAGCGGGTCTAAAAGTTATACATGGCCATAATTCTGAGGACTCGACAACAGAATGGGGAATGGGCTCTGATGATGCTAGACAGCGCAGCACAAGTAACAATAGCTTGCTGGAACCTGATGGAATTTCTAGTGACAGCAGATTTGACTGAGTATATCGCGGTAGAAACACCTGATACTAGGGTGAGTGTCCCACACAAGTTACATGAGATAACACTCCAAATGGAGGGGGACAAGCCTAGACGAGTGAAAGGTCTCCTTTGGGAGAACCTGACTTCTGGCTACGACATCCTATTAGCAGAAAGAATTTGGCCGCCTACTTTTGTTATGGAATGCACAAAGGGAGAAACAAAATTTTCCAGCTTTCTCCGACCTAGTCCCCGTACACCTAAAACATACATATGCACTGGAGTGGGCGGTAGCCCTTGCTCCAGTGTTATATCGCTACCACATTGGGTGGGATGAAGAGTCACCCCACCATGTAATTCCAATAAAAAGTACCCCAACTCCACAAAGACAGTATCCTATAAAACAGGAAGCTAAAAAACAGGTCAGGGAGATCTTAGATCAACTTGAATACCGAGGTGTAATTGAACCATGCACCTCATCAATGAATAATCCTTTGTTTCCCTTAATGAAACCTGAAAAATTATATTGTCTAGTTTTAGATTATAAACACTTAAACTCATGCACAAAAACATTCACAGTTCAGAATGCACACAGTACCTCATTAATGAATAACAATTTGCGGAAAAAGTACAAAACAACATTAGATATATAAAATGGATTTTTCTGCCAAAACATAGCTCCAGTTAGCAGATATTTGATAGCCTTCTCAGCGCTGGGGTCTCAGTGTCAATTTTGTCGACTCCCCCAAGGGTATAAGAACAGCCCGGGGTTATTGTCAAGGAGGGTAACAGAGTTACTACAGAATTTGGATGAAGAAGCATTGTCCTATGTAGATGATATTTATCTGATGGATGATGACTTAGAGGAACACTTGACCAGGGTGAGCACCAGCATTTTGGGTTTCACCTCTGAGGGCTACAAATTTAATTTAAAAAAATAGCCCACCTATGAGCTTTCAAGTGCAGGCGACAGCCTGGCAGCCCATTTTTTAGAAAAGTGCAAACTGCTCCAGCCTCGAAAATTATTGAAATATTTGCAGTCCATACTGGGATTTCTGAATTTTGGTAGGACATACATTTTGAATTCCACAGAGAGAGTAAAACCTTTCTATAAACTGAAAAGACCTGACTTTTCAGTTAGACAATAGACACAGGAACACACAAATATCCTTTGTTCCCTACTAGCTGATATGATATCATCAAATCACTTACAGATATGCGTAAATGTACGCAACCTGGTGATCTGCGTAGTCGCAGGTCAATCGGGGTACACTTACTTAACCTTCAATGAGGGCGAAACAGTTCCAATTACATGTAGATCACATTTGTACACTAATGCTGAGATGCGTATTGCACCCACAGAAAAAATTCTGACTGCAGTACAGACTGATGAAGTGAGAGAAAGAGCACTGGTTCAAGGGAAGTGAGTAATTGTCGTAACCCCAGTACCAGCCTTAGAGGCTGACACAAAGGCAAGCATTCCAAATGCTAAATCATTACATCCAAGATGGATACAATGGGATAATCCTCTCACTGCAACAGAAGTAGAATACAGATATGATCCTAGTTCAAAAACACAAGCATTCCTGCAATACAAACAAGAATATCCTCCACCAAATGAAATAATGCCTCTAGATCAGTATGAATACATTTATTTATGCTGGCGGATCTGCTCAACCAGCCATTGGAAGTAAGCAGCAATACAGTGCAGCATCGCTATTGTAAAAGGTAGGATGCAGGACATCAAGTTCAATACAAGCTGTACAAAAACACAGTCTCTCGGAGACTGCACAGCTTAGCTGGCAGAATTAAAAGCACTGTTACTGGCACTGGTAAATATGGATCCAGAATTCCCCCCACTGATAGTCTATGATTCCTTTCACTGTGTCCAATCATACAATGAATACCTCCACTATTGGGTACAAAATGGGTTCAGAGATTCAAAAGGTGGCTTAAAAAGCTGTGGGAACAAGTAGCAGAGTTGAAAAACAAGCTACCAAGAGCTCACACGATATACACGCTGAGTCATCAACATGATGACGTTTACGATGAAGGGAATTCATTAGCTGATGAAGCGGCAAAGGGGGCAGTATGCACTGCGTCCGTAGCTGCAATCACCCATTAAAAAACGAAGGAAGATGGTAGCACAATGGTAGCTGTGATTGCTTCATGCAATAACAGCAGAGCACTACCTAAAGGTTTTACACTCAAGTACTCCTACAAGCTAGATGCAAACAACGTTCCATTTGCTCAGATTCCTGGAGTGGGCGATAGAGTAATACCAAACATGGACCACAGGTTAGGTTTAATCGTGGCTCCACATGAGGGTCTGAGTGCACAGGAATTAAGGCAACAGTTTCTTTACTGAAAGAACGCTATTGGTGGCCAGGGTTAACAAAGCAGACCAAAAGACTTTGTCTTAAAGTGCGATATCTGTCAACAGAAAAAAAGGGTCCACACTAGCTCGCCCAGCGCAGACACCTTTGTTAATATAAGACAGACCACTTGCATGTGTTTACCTGGACCACTGGGGCCCCTTGTAATCTGATGGGTCTTACACAAGTATATCATGTTTGCACTCGATTCCTGTTCAAGATTCTTATGGGATGGCCGTAGCGCTCTGTTGACGCTCGAACTGTTATAAAAGATTTGTGCGTCTTCATAGGGACATACACAGTTGCCGCATTACATTCTGACTGTGGCCCCGCTTTCAGCTCTAGGGCTTATAAGGAAGCCATAGGAAGTTTGGGTATTGCATTGAGGTACTCCTCTCCATACCATCCCGAGGGTAATTTGGTTGTGGAGAGGAAAAACCGGGACTTAATGCAATCTTTAACAGCTACGATATTAGTTGGGTCAGTCACCTATAAGGGGTCTAGCGGGCCCTTAATAACCAGCCAAGAAGCTCTCTAGAAGGTGCCACTCTATACGAGGTCCCGTTTGGGACAAGAATGTGGGTACCTGATCTCGATTGTGAAGGCACAGTGACAGCTAAAAAAATGTTTTACATCAATAAACGTTTGGCTGTTTTGCTGGAACTGAATGAATCCAGAGCATCCATAAATAACATCGAGAAAAAGAAAACCGCCACTGGGGAAGTCAAGTCAGCCACGGCAAGACGTGCCTAGTTTCCTAAAGTTGGGGGTCTGGTCAGAGAAAAGATAGTGGACAAGAAAGAATTCGGGCCATCCAATCGAAAGCCTGTATCTATCCTGGATCAAGAATTATACTTCTACAGCCTCTTGTCAGAGAAGAAACGAGATTCGCCTCAATTGATCTGATCAAACCACACTATGTGGCCAATACTGATAAGAGGCCTCATGGGCTCCTGAGTAGCCGACGTCCTCCTCTCAATACAATACAGGAAGTTCAAACAGCAAGACTAATAACATTTGAAGAGTCACCTTTACAAAACAATGAAATTGATTACAATGCAATGGAACTAGTTCCTCTTGACACAAATTTTCCAAATCAAAATGAAAGACAAATTTCAATTCATCCTAACAATGATATCTACGTCAACATGCCTCAACAAGGGCAATCTACAAGTTCAACAAAACCTGCTGGGCTACCTAAAATAGATCGAACTGCATCTGGCTATTTCATCGACTTTTATACCTCTTCATTGAATCCAAATGAACCTGAAACAACGCCAGCCTAAATTTCTTGCAAACAATGGATCAAAGACTTCTTCAACTTTCTTAGAAAGACTTATCTAGTATCACCTTGGCTCAAAATTTGGATAATCACTGGGATACTATTTCTACTTTTTTGGTTAGGATTAGTAATTGTTTTTCACTTACTCATTAATGGAACTTATCTTCAACAGAGCCCTGCAACGTCGCAATTGAACTTAATTTTAAAACCTCATGTTTCATCTCATTGTGAACAAAGAGGCTCATACTTAGTGAAAATTTCAGCAGTTCCGATACCAGATGGTTGTAGTGTGGGACAAGTTTAATTATGATATGTTTGGACCAACCAAACTTTTAAATATTTGACATTTGTTTGAAATTGCACTGAACGATATCATTACCTCTAGTATATTTTCTGATGATTGGGATTTTCAAACTGTTAACAACTTATTGTCTGATTTCAACATTTCACCGCATTTTTGGGCACTGAAGTGTTAGAAGACACATACGATTTTGACAAAATGTATGGTTACCAACATTATGGTCATCACTTCTTGCTTGAATCTAGCAAACCTAGAAATGTTTTCACATACCACCAGTGGGAACATTACTCTTGACCACTGAAAGTTAGTTCAAAAACATTTGCACAGAAATTCTTATATTTTTCAGGGTTTGACACTTCTGACCCGACCTTCTATTATTATAAGGTTGCACCTATACCTGCACAGAAAAATATGTTAACAAACACCAAACAGATTTACTCTGCTTCCTTTATTACCCAGCTGTCTGACCAGGGTTCCAACTTATGGATGGACTGTAGACTTAAAATCTATCTGGGGTTCTAGAGACTGGTAAATACAGGGAATAGAAGCACTATTTAGAGCATGCCTTATTCCACAACAGATGATATTTCTGAATGACACTGTGCAACAGACTTCCTGTCTTGGAATAGCCAAGAATAGGGAATTGAACACACCTCAAATTCCAACACCATTGAATATCGAGGGGAATTTTACATCAGAGAGAGGGGCTAAGTTGGATGACATATTACAATACAATAGATCAGACCCCAATTGAAAGGGATGGTTGGTTTGGCCCGCAGACACAAACAAATGTCAGGAAGGTTTCAGGGGTACTACCGAAGGGTTTAGTATCCATAGACCAGACCCAGGTTATGTACAACAAGAACATCTGGTGGTAGTGCCATCATACAGTGTAAGGGATGTTATGCCTCAATTGGCTAAGTACCTTGATACTACCCCAGGTAAAACAACACTTGTCTTTACTTACAGAGGATGTGGACCTACAGGAGTTTTTATTGGGTCCCAGAAAGCCACATCAAAAATGTTTTTATATGCTGTCTATAACAAAATCTCCCAACAAGAAGCAGCAGAGAGATTAAGAGAAAAAGATGGAGATAACCTAGAGAAGGCTTTAGCTGTTGTTTACAATGGCATGACTGCAGTAACATCCAGAATATATTCATTGGGCAACATTGTATCTTCTGCTATCAATGTAATAGAACAGCATTTGTCTATACTACAAAACGAACAGTTACAGTTATCACGTTCTATTATTTTGTTAAGCTGCACGCTGCAGTCATTGTGCCCCGGTTATGTACCTTGCCGTTTTATCAACAGTACGTCATTATTTTCTGAATACAATCTAAAAGAAAAACAGATGTAAATGGCACAGAGGGGAGCAAAATATACAATGCTGCGTATTGAAAAGCTGGATAAGTTACCCTTTACTGTGGCAGAGTCACCTTCCACAGAGTGGTTAATCAGCTTGGGAAAGGAGGAGAACAGATTCCTTAGGTGTTTAGTAGCTCTTCCTCCGAGTACACCCCTAGTGCCCCTAAGACTTGACCTAGGCATTAGACCCCTGGAGGAAGAGTTGGCGCTTCGTCCCGTGATCTATTGGCGTAGATTATGGACGGTGCCTGAACTGATCCATTATAGACAGGGTTTACAGGAAGTTCTTGGCTTCCCAAATATGGGGAACATTGCCTGGCTTAAGTTTGTAAGGAATAGTTTGGTGAGCCTAGGTCTAGATGCACTTTGGAACGATCCTTGGAACGCTTGTTCAAAGCTTCCTAAAAAAGCTCTTGCCAAACTGTACTATGATTCCAAGGCCCCTTCACTTCGACCTTCAAAATCTTTAGGGTCGTTAACACATCAATTCCTTCACATGAAGACCACATATAGTTTTGAACTAGCCCTAGACAATGTTTACCATGCAATAATCAGGAAGCTTTATTTGCAATGGAGGCACGGGTCCTTGCCAATTCGTGCTCTTACTAGCCGTTGGTCCGCGTCGACATCTAGTATTTGCCCGGCATGCAGAGCAAGCGATGAAACCGAGCTGCATCTTATATTCTTCTGTCCGGGCTATACTGATGCGCGCAGAAAATGGATCATTCCCGTTTGTAGGAATCTGGGTTTTACCAGATGCCACGAAGCCTTTAGAATTCTCAAAAGCGAAATGGCTGCACACATTGTGTTTGCTGTGGCAAAATTTCTGGGGGCTTTTTGGCACAAACGGAAGCGGTACCTAAAAATGTCACCATGATTCGTTTTGTACTCTGTTATAAGACACATGATTATATGTAACTACCAGGTATCTAGCCCTGCGGATGCACCAACAACTATTAATTATTTTTATCTATTGTTCTTAAATGTTTTTATATTCATTTTATGTACTTTTATGGAGATTCTCCGAAATAAAGTTTGACTTGACTTGACTTGGTTAATCCACGGCCATATAACATTACCGGTTGCAACTTTCCAGTTTCAATATTACCAAGAACAGCAACAGGGTAGGCAGATATTAAAAGATGGGTAGGGAATTAATCAGGGATTCCTGGGATTTGTTGGACAGATTTTTATGCATTTGTGGGGATCTGGAAGTGCTTCTAAGTGGAACTAACTGCGAGAATGCTTTAAGTGGATCTGTCATATGCCAGGATATTATGCTACACGGGGCTTGTAATGGGTCTGTGGCAAACCTGTCCTGTCACTTGAGAGGTACCCTGGCAGCCGTGATTAATCCGGTATTCAGAATTCTCTCAAACCGAGGTTACTTGATGCTGAATGATCAAGGTTGCTGTGGGATGCTTCCAGGCATCGCATATCTTGTGAGCTCCAGGATTACTTGCTGTATGCAAGTATTGTTTCTACCAACACATACAGTCAGGAAGGCACTGTCATGGCCTTCGCTAAACATTTCCTTTATACGGTTTGATACTCTGAGCAGAATGAAAGCCATGCTTTTACAGCAAATCTTGCCCTTATCCTCGGCCCGGGAGAGGTCCTCAGCAGAAATACAGGCACTTATACGTTCAAACTACCCCTTTCATTTCACAGAAATGGCAAGTCATATCTTTAACATGTCTGATATGATGGGTATTGTACACCTATTTAAGGCCAAAGGTTTCGGAATGTTAAGCACCTTTCAGACGGTCCTCGGAGTTATACCAAACTTTATACACTCCGTCTTTGGAAGCATTTTTGGAGGGCTGCCGCTGATCCTGTTCCTAATAGCAGGTATCCTGATTGTTACTTTTCTGCTACGCAATGGACGTCCAAGCCACCAAGGAAATGGCGACAGTACACCTGGAGCGCAAATACTATGATCGCATGGTACAACACCTGGGCACACCTCGCCTACAAGAAATGAGTGTGTGATGGGGTGGGCTCGAAAAAGGGGAAAGACTATGACAATGTGGACTGGTCGACCGCTACACCACTCTCTTTCCCCCCTGTTTGTCACCCACAGGATGCATGGCCTACAACTACCAGCATCCCCTCCGGCAGTGTCGACTTCCAGGAAGACAAAGGCGTCTGTGATTGGCGATTCGCGCCTCACGAGGTTCCGCCCCCACCCCACGTCACTACATTCAGCGTGATAAGGAGGAAGGAGGCCGAGAAGAAGGTGTGTGTTTTAACCAGAGCGGAGGAAGAGGCGTGTGATCAGAACGTTGAATATTTCGGAGGAAGCGGAGTGTCAGGAGAGAGAGAAGACTGTGCAGCAGTACCAACGGGAGCCCTGGAAGAGTCAGGAGGCCAATGACCCCGCGACTCGCCCAGCCACGCTCCAGGAGGAGCGTGGCTGTCACAGGTATGAGAGAAGTTCACGGGCTGGGTTGGGAGGAGGGCTAAGTGGACAGAGTAGATGCTGAGAACTCCCCCTCCGTTATTCTCACCCCCATCTCTTCACCTCTCCTTGAGCACGCTCACCGATTCACTCCCACTTTTGCAGTGAGTCACGATTGCTACGGTGTCCCCTTACTTCCCCTCCCTTTGGGTTGGAACGCTACAGAGCCCTCACGACAGTCTCTTTTCTTTGTCTTCCTGCGTCCTGCCACATGGAGCATACAGGAATCTGATGAAAGACACGCTGGGAGAAGGAGCGGAGTGTGCCGGCAGACAAACAGATGTCCACCCATTAAACCGTCCCCACCCCGTATTATCCCGGAAGATCGACTTTTAGGAGGAGACGTGTACTGAGTGCAATAAAGCCTTCTTTACCACGGGTCAGTTTCTGTCCCGTTCATTCACCCACGTCACAGAGTGTCTCTTGGTTCCTGTCATTTAGACCAGTCTGGATGGACTGTGTCTTACCTGTTTTCCGATGCCTGTTCTGCGGAGAAGAATGCGTGTTGGATCTCTGTCTGACACTTCTATTAGCTACGTCACCGGATGTTGATGCTTTACTGGACCCGATAACGGCCCATGTTCTGCAATGTTCTCAGCATATTCCTATGTTGTTGGCAGCGTTTGTAGAGCCACCACAGGTAGTCTCTGCTCCTGTTGGTATGGATACCTGCTCCTCTGCCAACACTCAGGCCTTGGATATCGCACAGGCTGCCTTGGCTTCTGCTGCAGGCAGTCTGGAAGATCATCTGTGCTCAATTGACATTCTTTGCGAGGTGTTACAGGGATCGTCAGCTGCGAATGCAGGCAGCAGCAATGTTGCGTCTACCAGCAAGGACACATAAACATTTGGCCCGTCGCATGCTGGGAAGATTTGGCCTTTCACTTTTAAACAAAATTCCAAATGGATACCTTTTTAACCTGCATGGCTTTTAGATGCTTTTAGTTGTTTGGCCCATATAAACGGAACGCTTTAGCGCCAGTGCTTGAGTGAATTTTTTATGAAAACTTTTTTAAAGGGTTTTTAACGCTTTTTAACTTATCTTATGATGTTTTTCTTGTTAGGTTGTGTACAAATCTCTAGACACCTTGGTAGTACGCCAGAATTTAGTAATGTCATCCATTTGAAGAGGAGTGGGTGTTATATTTCATATAGGTAGCTGATATAGGTCTGGGTAACATCATAACTCTCCACCTACATTCTCTCCTACCCTACATACATAACAGATTTGAAGAACTGACCTTTTACCTAGTTACATTACTACACAGAGTACGTAGGGTTTTTCCCTTAACACTGGCCTCATAAATTATGCATGAGGATTCTTAGTTTCTTGGAAACACAGCAGGATCATCATCTGCTGCATAATAACTATGGTAGAACCCCTGGGGATACCTTAGGGTATATAAACATCACATCTTTCTGAGATAGTCAGAGGAGATCAGTACTTCCCGGCAGACACACTGATGCAAGATGCTGAGGTTCCTGCATGCAGATACTCTAGCTCGCAGTGGTCTGACATCCCTTGCGGGGTGTTCAGCTCGAGACCAGAACGTGGTCTCACAGTCTCACATCAGGTAATGGGGTTGGTTTTATCCTAGAGGGATTCTTGGCTTTACAACTACTCACATGCTAGGTACACTTAGGTACATCTAGTTAGGTTTGCATAGTAGGACTGCACATTTTATTGCCATGTATTTTGTATACTTGCCTGTAGTTATGAGTTTAGCAAAATGGTGGAAACCTACCATCTGTTTACTTTCTTAGTACTTTTACTCATTTTTCTATGCTACAGTCTAATGGTAATTTCATTACACTTATTTTATACTAGAATAACGACTGTTCAATAAATGCTTATTGAAAACGTCCCATCTGTATATTCTGTGTATCTCTCTGAGAAAAAGTGAGCATGAGTGACTGAGCGAAAAGTAAGTTACTGATTCCATGGTCCTGAGGGATAAGGGTTGTCATGTTTGATAGTTGCCAAGAGCTTTTCTCTACTTGGTAAGAGGAGGTTATAGTAGCATTGTGAGCCAGCTGGTATACAGGCTAACATACCCAGTGGGGGTGTCTGGAATCAGTCTGGACACCAGTCCTGAAGTGAATGTTGTCTAAACGTGCAGATGCTATATTGGGTTTATTGGAACTACACAACAGTCCCTGCGACCTAGGCCTGTAGCAAGTGATTGAAAAATTACAGGTGGAGTGTCACGTAACCCTTAGACAAACACATGAACAGAAAAACCCAGATTGATCCCTTAGATAGCAACACCACAATTGTTTTAGGGTATTGGCCCAAATGAAACATGTTTGGCCAAACAAGCGTACACTTCCAAAATACCCTAAAGTCAGATGCTGCACTAAGATAGGAACACTCAATGAATCAGAATACAGCATGCACACTACCGGCAGTGGTCACATGCTCCCCATGCCGGACATCTGAACATGTACCTACTAGAACCACAGTGTGTCCAACTAGCACTTTTTAGCAAACAACCAGATTTTTGGCCCTGTAACTAAGCCCAGATTTCCGTGTCCAAAGAAATGTACAAATTACTTTATGACACTTCATGTGATGTGTAAAATAATCAAAACCAATGTGCTCTGATACAGTCTACAGACCCCGACACTATTGGCTGCTGTACTGGCCACTGCGTTTAAATAAAACAACTGTTCCTGTTTTGAAAAACACCTCTTGTCTTTTATTCTTTCAAAGTAAATTCAGATTCGGGTAACATCGGCAGCTCCCAGACTCTGACCATGGTCTTTGCCGGTGCCCCGAACCCCATGGGAGCAGTTGCTGGGAGGCGAGCAGGAAACAGAGCAGCAGTCCAAGAAGCCATGAGCAACAGGGGCAAGGGGAGTCTGGGCGGAAGGAAGATGGTGGATTGACTCTGCTCAGGAGGGCGCCTCCCGTAGTCCTCTCTCTCTGACTCCACTGGCCCTGGCACCCCTCCCCTCCCCCGCAAACATCAAGATCTTAAAATTGCCATCTATGGAGAGGGGGAATGTACTTTGCGACTAATTGTGCCCCTTTGGTAGAAATACATCAAACACTTAAGGACGGCTTTTGCAGGTACCTGGAAGGTTTGATGTGCTGGCTTGGCTCGGCATCCGTCCATGGCTACATCTACTCGAATAGATCGGTGATGTTTGGGTTCCTCTCCCGATTTAAAGTACATTATTTGTGTCCTCAAACTCAGGCTAACTCCGGCTGGACTTCTCAACAGTATGGCTCCACACGATCTGCCGATCTACCGTCTGTTGCGCTCAGGCAGAGCTGGTAGTCTACTCCAGTTCCGCAGGTCAGAGACATTCATTCCAGGATTCTAGATGGCCAATGTCTAATCTCAGCAGTGCAAGAAGGCTGGGGGTTTAAGGATGGCCCCCCGGCTTATCCTGCTATCGGTACAGCAACCTTGGCTCTTGGAAAGCAGGGTACTAGTAGGGGAATAGGTCCTCCTTCATAAATCTGAACATTATGAAAAAAGATGTTGGCCATAATTGTCCAGTAAAAACAGCCTGTGTCAGTACTGAAATTGCCTGTCATAGTTATCTTTCATCATCTATCGTTCAACTTGGCTCACCCACACAACTGCAATTGTGCATAAGAAAACTAAGCACGACCATGCTGGATACTGTGGACCATAGTCCTCAATCTGACTCAATCTTTGGCCTGGTATCTCAGCAACCACTGAGCTTAGGAATTAATAAACATTGGTCTGAGGCATCTGTGGTATCTGAACCTACTCATCTCACTCATCGTTCCCTAAGCATTTGGGCCTGCGCTCGGTCTGAGCCTATAGTCCAGCATATGGAACGGGTCTGATTTAGAGGAGGCCCCAGAGCCTAATATTGTAAAGGTTTGTACCCCGGTCACGGTAAATCTCTAAAGGGGATAGGATCCAAATGGGCTAAAGGAGGCAAGGGCCTTGGAGGCAAAAAAAAAACCTTTTACCGCCTTAGTGGGGCGACGTAAGGACTCTGCCCCAAGTGGTATAAATGCCAGTCCAGGTGTCAGTCCCTTACGCAAATGGGTGGCCTCAAAAGGAGAGGTCAAAGCTATCATTTCTCGACTATCTAATTCCCGCATCATAGGTGTTGCGGCACTTGAGGGGGAGACCCATTAACACTCTATCACGCCTGCCTCAATGCTGTGGCTCTGTCACCGGCTCAACTGGATAGTTCTGATGGGAACCCGGACAGAGCTCCTGATCCTTCTGGCTCTTTATCTTCACTTTCTACATCAACGGAGCATCTTCTTGATCTAATTGATAGGGCCGTCTGCTGGTGACCTGCAACCTATTGAATGCGATGAGCCCTCTCTATTTACGATCTTACAGGCACTAACCACCCAGAGAGCCAAGGCCCAAGAATACTATCTTCAAGCTAAAGCCGATAGCAGGGAGATTAAACAGGCATCAGTGGATGTCACTGCCAAGGTTGCCTCATTGTCTTCGGAAGTTACAGATTTGCACGAGCGGGTTGCAGCAGTTGAAGAAGTCAACACCTTCACCTCAAGGGCTGTCAAAACCCAAGAGACTCAGATGGCGTTCTTACTCAGGTGGCGTTCTTACAGGCAAAATTGAGGTCCTTGAAAATCAACGTCGACATAACTTGAGGTTCTTTGGTAGACCCGAAGGGAGGGAAGGCACTGACATCGTTAGTCTATTCTAGCAAGCATTCCCAGATCTGAGGACTGGGATATGGACTCACACATTCAGTGGGCTCATCGATTACCCTCTACTTTCTCACAAGGTAAAAAAGCCAAGTCATCTCATCCACATCCAATTTTGGTATTCTTGTGCAACTTTCTGCTCTGCCAATCAATTTACATCAAAGCCCATCCTTCCACTCCTGTCAAATTGGATACAATCTCTATATTTGTACGCTCAGATCTGTGTAAATCTACAATGGATAAGCGTTGATTGCTTTGTCAGCTAATGGATCCCTTCAAGGCAGTCTGCTCACAAGTCTTTTTGCAGGAACCAGCACGGCTCAAGAGTCTCAAAGATGGGCACTCACACTTCTTTTATACTGAGGCTGATGCTAAGCAAACACTTTCAAGATGACAGTCTAATTCTACTTGATTAATGCAGGAGAGGGGCAGACACGCAAAGTGTGCAAGGAGTGATCCCCTCTTTCTCTTTGAGATACATTATTGTACACACTAGTGGGGGATGTGGGGGGATGGTAGGGGTTTGGGTCTTGGTAGGGGATGGGGAGTGTACTCTCTTTAGGCTGTCAGTCAGCAACAGAAGGGAAAGGGATGATTCCTTTCTGTAGGTACAAGGGGTGGGTTTAGCAGGGGTAGGTCAGGGGCTGGTACCACTTGTATGCGTTTTTTCACCACCTCATCGGAGTGTTGGGGTGTGGAGTGGGGAATGGAGGGTGTTAAGTAGCCACTAAATAGTTAGAACTTCATACGCAGACCAAAATGGCAAGAGAATAGAATTAGGCGGGGGGACAGCCAAATTTAGATTTTTTAATGTCTGATTTAAAATTCATGTGGTGAAATGTTGCAGGATCGAACCATGCTAGAAAGCGTAGATTAATTGGTGAGGAACTACGGGTATTCAGGCCACATATATCCGAGACTCATTTAGCCTACAAGGATAGATCACTGTTGAAAAAACTGGGTTTTGATATATTAACATGTACCCCACAGGCTATTTCTATATGTGGGGTCGCCATACTGAAATCTATACATTTACAGCAGTTACAGTCTTGCATACACTATCTGACCCTAAGGGGAGATGGGTGATATCTCAGCTGTTAATATCAGGGCGTAAAATGCGATCTGTGTAGTGAATGGTCCTAAATCTGACTGCACCAGCCTTTTTCATTATCTAAGCTCTGAACTGTTGTGGTGGGGATCGGATAGCGATGGTGGACTTCAACTGTATCATGGATAAAAAAAATAGATACTACTAATAGTGAAACACAGGCCAGAATGGTAGCACCAGGGTAGCTATGTTTGAACTATTGTGTATTCATCAGCTAGACTATGCATGGAGGACACTGTTTCCAATGTTGCCAGGGTGTATGTTCTACTCATCCCCACACAAACAGTACTCTCGCATTGACATGATTTTTATGAAGGGTTCACTATTGGAAAACGCATGCCTAGAGGTCTGCCCTAAAATCACATCTGACCACATCCAGTGATACTAACACTGCGGAAGCAGCTGGGGGCAGAGAAGCTCATTGGGCCTTCTCATTTCCTCAACACTTACCTAGTAATACAGAGTGTCAGGCACATATCAGAATAGCACTGGGTGAGTATCTAAGAAACAACACTGGCACAGCCTCTATCTCGGCGGTATTGGACTGTATGAAAGCCTTCATCAGGGGGGCCACTCTCCAGTTTATTTTAGCACAGAGCCGGCGGGTAACACAGGAGGTAGAAGAGGATCACCTAGACTGCTTACAACTGGAATGTCAGTACAGAAAAGCAATTGTAGAAAGGGATCTAGCAGAGTAGTCAATATACCTTCGGCTCCTAGAAGTACGATCTAAACTTAATAGAGGGTTAGTAGAAAAAGTCGCCACTAAATATCGTAAGCATAAAACACTGCAGTACGAATATGGAGAGAGGGTCGTCCGTCTGTTGGGTATTCAGAACTCTGACCCGAAGGCTAGATACATTATCAAACTTATCAAAGGAGAAGGCAGTCTGTCTTATTCTCGACCACAGGATATAGTTGAACAGTTTAGACTATTTTATGCTAAACTATACTCTCAGCCTCTTGCAATAATCACATTCTTCTTGAATATCTGCAGGAGATCCACCTACCTCTATTATTACAAAAAGACATAGAGTAAGCCGAGGTAGATTACACATTTAAGTCCCAACCCTCAGGCAAGGTTGCTGGCGAGGATACTATCCCACTTGAGATCTATGAAATCTTTAGGAATTTTGGTACCTGTCTTCACAGAATCAATTACTGGCATCACTAATAGGGGTGATGCCCCTGCCTCTTGGAGTTTCACTAATATCGTATTCCCTAAGACGGGGAAAGTGCTTGAGGACAGAAGTTCGTATCGTCCAATATCTTTGATCGAAGCTGATGCCAAAATCTTCTCTAAAATCTTGGCTTTACGCCTGGCCCCTCTTGTTTATCAGCAAATCTCTGAGCAACAACATGGGTTTGCCCCTGGTAGAGACACGGTGGTCCACATCAATACAGCTATTGAAGCCTTTGAAATATCTGGCAAACTAAATAAACACATAAGGATGATCATGATTGATGCCAAATAGGCTTTTGACAGAGTTGCCTGGGAAGCACTCTGGCTCACTATGTCAACATTTGGTCTTGGCTCTTGGTTCATCTCCTTGGTCCAGAAACCCTGTAGCAACAGTCAAGTTGAACGGCATCTCATCAGCACACTTGCTTTTCAAAGTAGTACACAGCAGGGTTGTTCACTTTCTCCCTTATTGTTTGCCCTCTACATCGAGCCTTTTATAAGGCATCTGTTGCAGAACGTAAGGATCTCCCCAGTGTGTCTCAATGGTATGGAACTTAAGCTGACTGAGTACGCATATGATATTGCTGTTTTCTCTGCTAACCCAGTCGACGCTATAGCCGACATTACAAGAAAGGCTGAGCTTTTCAGCTCTTTATCCGGCTACAAGTTAAATCTAGCCAAGAACCAGACAATCTTAAACTTCCAACCTAAAACTCTGCCTATATAGGGGTACAACAATGGCTACATATTTAGGCATCTGTCTTAGCAGTAAAGTAGATGATGTTCCTACTCTGAAGAATGAGCCGATTCTTAATATAGTCTTGATTAAATTCCGCTGTTGGCATCGGCTCCCCCTCAGCATATATGGAAGGTGTAGCATAATTAAAATGAATATATTGCCTAAATTTCCATACCTATACCACTCGATTCCCTTGCGGATTCCATGGTCCTTCTTTAAGTGCTTAGACAGCGTCATAGGTAGTTTCATTTGGGGGTATAGACAAGCCAGGAGGGCCCTAAGGTTCATTAAACTACCTTACAATCAAGGGGGCTTTAAGATCCCAGACTTTAAGCTTTACTAACGGGCTGCATTCTTTGGGCGGATCTGGAGCTTGCTTAACGGGCTCAATGCTGGTCCATCTTTATTGTCTTATCAGTTAGCTTGTGGGCAGTCCATTGGGTTCACACTATATAAGGCCTCTGATCCCAACTACTACATGCGTGTCAGATTCAAGGTAGTTAAGGATATCATTAGGATCTGGCAAGATATCCGTAATGCACATTCTCTGCCCTCGTTGCAACAGTAGACAGTGTTATGGGCAACCCAGCGCTGCCTGATATATTTCAGGACCACATCGGATGAGTCTGGCAGCGTAAGGGCATTAACTGATTAGGACGACTGTATGATGGGCCGGGGTTTCGATCTTTTGCTGCATTAAAAGATGAGTTTGGACTTCCGCAAAGTACTTTTTAAAAATACTTACAAATAAGGGACTATTTCCTGCGGGGACAGAGGCTATTAGAAATGACATGCCTATCCAAAATACTGTTTGAAATATATCCGAGCGCCATTAGCCCAGACTACCGGATATTTCTTGCAGTAGCTTGTGATGATAGCCTGCAGATTTCCGCAAAATTAAGCCGGATTCTTAAAACTGATATAACACTCGAGGAAATACAGGAGGCAATGGGTACATTAGACTGAGTAGCAGCCTCTGTCAACATGAAATTACAACAGCATCGAACAGTCTTTATGCTGTACTATACACCAGACCTTATCTCCAAGTGGGTAACGTCCCAACCCTCTGCCAAATCGTATTGCCCAAAATGTCAGCTCTTCACTGCGTGTTTATTGACTGCCCGAGGCTCAACATATTTTGGAATGATGTTTTCTCTATCCTCATAATACACCTCAGCCGTAACTTTCAATTTACTGAAAAGGAAATATTTCTTGGGATTAAATGTGAGGTATCTAGCTATGAGAGCTTATTAGCCACTATTATCATCACATGTTCCCGTCCATACATTGCCAGAGCTTGGATTAATAATATTAGCCCATATGTTAATAAAGTCTGGGCAGCACTTAGACAGGTTTATGAGTTGTAATTAGCTCTAGCCAGTGTCAGAGGTCCCCGTTTTTGGTCAAAATTCAGAAGCATCTGTTCTAGTCTCCAATGGGATTAACATTGCATCATTACTCTAGCCTATGCACCTTGCTGTTGTTTCCTCTTAATCTAGCTGTTGCTTTTTCTTTTTTCGCTACCCGATCTCTTGCATTCCTTTTTTTTCTTTTTCTCCTCTGGCTAAAATGGAGGTCCTTTTTTTCTTAGAATCATGTGAGTATTTCAAACGTGTTTGAAGTTTATTCTTTTTTGTTCCTTCAGTATGCTATAGTTTTGTACTTTTGTCATACTAATGGCTATTAAAAAAATAAATAAATAAAAAAGCAATGGGGCGTGACCCGCCATGGAGGGCAGTGAAGGATCAGTTTATTGACATTGCTTCTTTCAACAGGTGCCTTCAATTAAAATGCCACAATGGGGTCAGGGCAAGGATCGAGGCCTGATCCAGTGCGACAAAACCTATTTTCTTTAAATTGGAAAAGCGTGGTGACTTTAGATTGGTTGACTTCTGTTTTCAGTTTTTTTCGAAACAGGTGTGGATACAATGTTTCTCAGATGGAGAGTCATATTGTTCCAGTGGAAGGGTCCAAGGTAGGAGAGAACCTTACCTCCCGACCAAGGTGCCGATCACGATCCGGTAAAAACCGGGTACGAACCGTCGGACGGAGCATATTCTCCGTCCGACGCGTACCCGGTCGTCAAAATTTACAAACAAGGAATTACGATTCGCACGGGAACACCATTTCCGTACGATTCGTAAAAAAGCCCGACCGAACAAAATAAACCTACTAATGCGATCCGGGAAAGCGCCGACCTGACGTAGGGACGCTCGCAGCCAGCCATTCACGACCCAGGAATTACGATTCGCACCGACGTCATCCCGCACGGTGAATATTTTCCGGCAGCCAAAAACTGCCGGGAAATCAGGACGACGCGAACAAGGACCACCAGTACGCGACGGACAGACAGGACGACGCGAACAAGGAGGACCAGTACGCGACAGGACGACGAGATCAAGGAGTACCAGTACGCGACGGACAGACAGGACGACGCGATCAAGGAGGACCAGTACGCGACGGACACACAGGACGACGCAAACAAGGAGGACCCGTACGCGACGGACAGACATGGACCTGAACCTACGTGTCATCCCGGCCCTCATAGCAGTCCACCTCCTCTACAGGTTCCGACGCAGACGCCGCAGAAGGTCAGAATAACTAAGGGAGGGGGGAAAGTGGGGTGGGGTGGGGGTGGCAGGACCAGGGCAGGCCACAAAACCCCCACCAAAGTCACACACCACACATGCCCAGGACATACCTGACACCCATGCCCTGGTCACTACGAGGGGGTGGGGGCGTGTCCAGCTAAGCCAGTGACCGCCACAACGGAAGTCCGTCACCACGCGAACCGGCAACACAACCAGACCGGTACGTCCCGTACCCACGCCTGAAGAGCGTGGGTACGAGACATACCACGCCCACACCCACGTCACCCCAACAATGGCGGGACGGATCGTACCCACGTGGCAAAGGCCTGGGTACGGCCCGCACAAGCATCACATAGCGTGGGGACGGATATGTACGGACCCTACCCCCACCCGCGTACGTATGGAGCGTACACCCACCCCACCAGTGTAAGTACGACTCGTACCCGCACCCGCGGACGTACGGACCGTACCCCCACCCCAACAGTGTAAGTACGACTCGTACCCTCACCCGCGGACGTACGGACAGTACCCCACCACACCAGTGTAAGTACGACTCGTACCCTCACCCGCGGACGTACGGACAGTACCCCCACCACACCAGTGTAAGTACGACTCGTACCCTCACCCGCGGACGTACGGACCGTACCCCCACCACACCAGTGTAAGTACGACTCGTACCCTCACCCGCGTATGCATGGAGCCTACCCCCACCCCACCAGTGTAAGTACGACTCGTACCCGCACCCGCGGACGTACGGACCGTACCCCCACCCGTGTAAGTACGACTCGTACCCTCACCCCGTATGCATGGAGCGTACCCCCACCCCACCCGTGTAAGTACGACTCGTACCCTCACCCCGTATGCATGGAGCGTACCCCCACCCCAACAGTGTAAGTACGACTCGTACCCTCACCCCGTATGCATGGAGCGTACCCCCACCCCAACAGTGTAAGTACGACTCGTACCCTCACCCGCGGACGTACGGACAGTACCCCCACCACACCAGTGTAAGTACGACTCGTACCCTCACCCGCGGACGTACGGACAGTACCCCCACCACACCAGTGTAAGTACGACTCGTACCCTCACCCGTGGACGTACGGACCATACCCCCACCACACCAGTGTAAGTACGACTCGTACCCTCACCCGCGTATGCATGGAGCCTACCCCCACCCCACCAGTGTAAGTACGACTTGTACCCTCACCCGCGGACGTACGGACCGTACCCCCACCCCCACCAGTGTAAGTACGACTCGTACCCCCACCCCCGTATGCATGGAGCCTACCCCCACCCCACCAGTGTAAGTACGACTCGTACCCTCACCTCGAATGCATGGAGCGTACCCCCACCCTGTATGTTCCAAGCGTACATATCCAGAAATAGGCGGTGTGTGTGCAGAGTCCTCCCAGCAGTGCCCTGAGACAGGAGGGGTGGGTGTGGAGTCCTCCCAGCAGTGCCCTGAGACAGGAGGGGTGGGTGCAGAGTCCTCCCAGCAGTGCCCTGAGACAGGAGGGGTGGGTGTGGAGTCCTCCCAGCAGTGCCCTGAGACAGGAGGGGTGGATGCAGAGTCCTCACAGCAGTGCCCTGAGACAGGAGGGGTGGGTGTGGAGTCCTCCCAGCAGTGCCCTGAGACAGGAGGGGTGGGTGTGGAGTCCTCCCAGCAGTGCCCTGAGACAGGAGGGGTGTGTGCCTATCACTACCAGCAGTGCCCTGAGACAGAAGGGGTGTGTGCCTATCACTCTCAGCAGTGCCCTGAGACAGGAGGGGTGGGTGTGGAGTCCTCCCAGCAGTGCCCTGAGACAGGAGGGGTGGGTGTGGAGTCCTCCCAGCAGTGCCCTGAGACAGGAGGGGTGGGTGCAGAGTCCTCCCAGCAGTGCCCTGAGACAGGAGGGGTGGGTGTGGAGTCCTCCCAGCAGTGCCCTGAGACAGGAGGGGTGGATGCAGAGTCCTCACAGCAGTGCCCTGAGACAGGAGGGGTGGGTGTGGAGTCCTCCCAGCAGTGCCCTGAGACAGGAGGGGTGTGTGCCTATCACTACCAGCAGTGCCCTGAGACAGAAGGGGTGTGTGCCTATCACTCCCAGCAGTGCCCTGAGACAGGAGGGGTGGGTGTGGAGTCCTTCCAGCAGTGCCCTGAGACAGGAGGGGTGGGTGCAGAGTCCTCCCAGCAGTGCCCTGAGACAGGAGGGGTGGGTGTGGAGTCCTCCCAGCAGTGCCCTGAGACAGGAGGGGTGGGTGCAGAGTCCTCCCAGCAGTGCCCTGAGACAGGAGGGGTGGGTGTGGAGTCCTCCCAGCAGTGCCCTGAGACAGGAGGGGTGGATGCAGAGTCCTCACAGCAGTGCCCTGAGACAGGAGGGGTGGGTGTGGAGTCCTCCCAGCAGTGCCCTGAGACAGAAGGGGTGTGTGCCTATCACTACCAGCAGTGCCCTGAGACAGAAGGGGTGTGTGCCTATCACTCCCAGCAGTGCCCTGAGACAGGAGGGGTGGGTGTGGAGTCCTCCCAGCAGTGCCCTGAGACAGGAGGGGTGGGTGCAGAGTCCTCCCAGCAGTGCCCTGAGACAGGAGGGGTGGGTGTGGAGTCCTCCCAGCAGTGCCCTGAGACAGGAGGGGTGGGTGCAGAGTCCTCCCAGCAGTGCCCTGAGACAGGAGGGGTGGGTGTGGAGTCCTCCCAGCAGTGCCCTGAGACAGGAGGGGTGGGTGCAGAGTCCTCCCAGCAGTGCCCTGAGACAGGAGGGGTGGGTGTGGAGTCCTCCCAGCAGTGCCCTGAGACAGGAGGGGTGGGTGCAGGGTCCTCCCAGCAGTGCCCTGAGACAGGAGGGGTGGGTGTGGAGTCCTCCCAGCAGTGCCCTGAGACACGAGGGGTGGGTGCAGAGTCCTCCCAGCAGTGCCCTGAGACAGGAGGGGTGGATGCAGAGTCCTCACAGCAGTGCCCTGAGACAGGAGGGGTGGGTGCAGAGTCCTCACAGCAGTGCCCTGAGACAGGAGGGGTGGGTGTGGAGTCCCCCCAGCAGTGCCCTGAGACAGGAGGGGTGTAACACATGTGTGTGAGGCTGGAAGTACACACATGCATACTGCCTACAAGGGAACATGTCCCCATGAACTCATGTCAACAGACTCCATACACAAGTACAGTGATCACCAAGGATGCCACGAATGTTGCAGGTGGAGACATGGCCCTGCATGCATGGCCAAAGTAGAAGGGCTCCGTCACACACACAGCTCATGTAGACACAGCTCCGCGCTAAACATTGGGAACACCCTGCAGGGAAGATATCAGGGTACACAGAGGAAGGAATACACCCTGGGACAATTGCACCATGCAGTAACTGCTTACATGAACAAAGAAAGTTAGCTAACACCTTGTGATGGCACACAGATCCCAGGGTCCCCCCAATGAGCAGCACACTACTACATATCCCACACACCCAACACATAAACACCACCCAAAACCATGTAGCAGCCCCACCAACACCAATACCAGCATAGCAGTAGTGTTATAATGAAAATAAAATTAAGCTTTATTCAGCATGAGCACAATGTCCGTAGATCGCAGGCAGTTCAATATTCACAAAGCCCATAGGGCAGTCAATGAGTCTCAGCTGGATGGGGGACACAGTGGGATGCGTGTCCCCTACCTTGCCTGCACAGTTACATGCCATCGTCTTCCACAGGGGTGAGGGCATCATGGGGGGGGGAGCACCAGGCACCGCAGGGACATCAGGGCAAAGGGGAGGCGTTGTGGGTGCAGGGATGGAGGACTCCACCACAGGGGGTGGGGCAGGGCCAAAGGCGGAGGCCAGGATGGCACTACACACCTTTGCAAGGTCCTCCAGGGAGTCCCCTGCACCCGAAGGAACCACAGGCTCCAAGGAGGGGGGGGGGTCAGAGGGATGGGTCGCAGCGCCACCGGGGGAGGGTGGAGACAGGGGGGGAGAATCAACCACCCTGACCGAGGACTTCCTTGACCGCTTGCGTGGTGGTGTCACTGTGGGGCTCAGGGACAGAGCGGCCATGAAGGAGTCCTTGGGGGAGATGTGGCCAGGAGAGCTGAGGGGAGGGGATTTGGAGGGAGTGGACTGGGTGGAATGCGGACTCCCACTATGGCTGCGTGTCACACGTTTGCCCCCCGACCCAGTGGGTGTGCCTACCTCACCCTGTGTGTGCGTGTCAGGAGGAGTGCGGTGGACCTTCCCTGCTGGTGTGGTGCCTGTGTCTGTTGATGTGGGTGCATGCCGACGTCTGGGTGTACGTGGGACAGGCATGGGAGTGGGAAGTGTGGATGGGGCAGGGGTAGGTGGGGGGAGGTCGCGCTGCAGGAGACCCACTGCTGCAGTCAGTGTGGAGTCTATGGACCTCAGCAAGTTGCGTTGGTCAGCCTGCGATGAATGAATGCCCTCCAAGTATGCCTCGATGTTGGTGAGGGTTTGGCCGTGGGCATGGAGGACATTAAGGATCGCAGCCTGACCAACCTGCAGCTGCCGCTGGATGTCCACAGACTCGGCATTGGCGGCAGCAGTGGAGACAGGGGCAGGGGGTGCGGTGCCTGGCATGAAGGAGACATGCGGTGACCGGGCACGCTGGGAAGGGACACGAGCAAGTGGGAGGCGGCTGATGGGAACTGAGGGGGTGGTGCGAGGTGTTGTTCCGCTGTCAGCTGCTGGTGCAGCCTCCGCCCACTCGGAGACATCCTCCTCGGACCTGTCAGCTTCGTATTCTGACGTGCCAGTCGACAGGTCCTCGGCCGCACTATCCTCCGCCTCTGTCCCACTCGATGTGCCAGCCCCGATGTCACGGCTGGCACTGGTGCTCGGTCCCTCCGCCTGGTCTGTGTCCATGTCTCCCTCTGTGTCCCCCGACGATGCTGTGGGCAGGGTGGAGAGACAGAAATTAATCAGACACCTGTACACATCTGTCACATGAGTCCAATCTACATAGGTAACATTGCATAGCCTGAAAAGGAAGATCCCTAACATCTACTAAACAAGGTACCGATGTAGGGCATGAAACACACAGTTGGTCGAGCCACCATGCCACTGAAATACCATGGAGAGCATGAGACAATAGCAAAAGACAGGAAACGGAGTCTGACATAGCACCCAGGCCCTGGGGACAATCCAGCACTGCATCTGCACCACACAGCGTTGGCGAAAATACGGATGACCAGGGACCATATCCATGAACTTGAGACACATGCTGCATAGGTAATGCTGAAAACATGCCCAACATGACTGGGTCACTGCACCTTGCGTGTGTGTCCAGACAAACATCACACACTGCCCAGACCCAGCAAGTAGAAATCAGGATTTGACATATAGGCTGTGCCCGCCCCAACCACCCCCTACACGAGGCAAATTGTTGAGACACAGGTGGCACCAACATCTCATAGTCTGGGTGATGAACACAGGGGCAGGCAAAATGCAAGATTGGACGCCAAACACCCAAGGTGCGCCTGTACAAATAATGAGGTACCAGTGCCCATCCTCAGATGAGTATAACAAGACACACAGGCACTGGCAACTGTGAGTATGAAGAAGGACATTCAGGTCAGGCTGCACAGTGGACACCTGTACAAAATTGCACGTCTAGATACATGGTGCCAGGGGACAATGGCACAGAGCACAACCTACGCTGTAGACACTGAGAGTGTCCACGTTTTGTGATGACACATACAACACTGAGGAAAAGGTGCCCCAGGGGACAGTAGTGGCCACGCAACTCCATGCTCCTGAATGGTAATGACTGCAACACACGCCACCATCCCTGCACTATGCGTATCGCACACTCATGCACATCATGTCACAGGCCACTACATAGGACATGCGCGCTGTAAGGCATGACACTTGAGAGACTAACTCCCATGTCTGGACTCAGCATCAGTGCCAACTGACATGGAACCCACATGCAGTGAACTGGACAGGGCACAGCCAAGGTCCCAAAACCTGTTACACACCACGCCCACACATTATGCTACAGGCATAGTTCTCGTGGACAAAGCGCCAGCCTACATTACCTTGTGAAGGAGTGACTACACACAGACCAGGGAACACATTGCAAGGAGGGGAAGGGTGGCAGGGGCGCAGCGCTATACTGGGGCAAACTGGATCTGCACAGCACCTTTAAACCCTGGCAGTGAATTCATGCTACTGTGCCCTTACAAATGCCGGTGACACACAACAAACACACATGTACCTACCCCCTTCCGGCTGCTGCATCTCCTGTAAGCGCCTCTCCAAGTCTGGAAAGACCACCGGCAGCACACGCCTGTGGAGGTGGCTCAGACGGCGGCGCCCGCGGTTCTTGTGGCTCTCAGGTGAGTCCCCCAGCAGGACCCGTGCAATCCTCCGCGTCCAGCACCGGATATCCTGCCAGCGTTTCCTCACCTGGGACAGGCTCCGCCTCCGACCATCCACACCCCTCACGGCACTGACGGCGGTCAGCCAGATCTGCTCCTTGGCAGTGGCGCCTACCTGTGAGGAAGAACAAGTGACACCACATCAATACACCAGCCACATGTCACAGAGAGACATATGAGAACAAATTAGCTGGTTACAACAAGGCATGTCATGCAGCCAACGCATCGCACCTTTGTCATAGGGACATGATCCTCTGGTGAGGGAAAAAGCAGTACGTGCCATTGTGGGTACACAGGTGGAATGATGGCAATGTCACAATCAATGATCAAGCCTCACACTGTGCATCACACCCACCCCTCCTGTCTCAGGGCACTGCTGGTAGTGATAGGCACACACCCCTCCTGTCTCAGGGCACTGCTGGTAGTGATAGGCACACACCCCTCCTGTCTCAGGGCACTGCTGGGAGGACTCCACACCCACCCCTCCTGTTTCAGGGCACTGCTGTGAGGACTCTGCATCCACCCCTCCTGTCTCAGGGCACTGCTGGGAGGACTCCACACCCACCCCTCCTGTCTTAGGGCACTGCTGGGAGGACTCTTCACCCACCCCTCCTGTCTCAGGGCACTGCTGGGAGGACTCCACACCCACCCCTCCTGTCTCAGGGCACTGCTGGGAGGACTCCACACCCACCCCTCCTGTCTCAGGGCACTGCTGGTAGTGATAGGCACACACCCCTCCGGTCTCAGGGCACTGCTGTGAGGACTCTGCACACACACCTCCTGTGTCTGGCCAGCACCTCAAAGCAGTCACATGCCACAGGCCACTGACGCCACCTCAGCAGAGTACACAGACACACACAGGCACAGGACATTCACCTGCCATTTCCAAATGCAGATACAAACCTCACTGCACATGTGCCACTAGATCGGGGGGGCTCACAGGTGTGGGGCTGTCTCTGCATGTCAGACACACAGCACTGCTCCCTGCTCACATGAGATGTGCAGGGCATATCCAGGCCTCATGCATCTGGGGTGGTCCACTACACATATGCACCCACACAAATGACATTGGACTTACACACACAGATGTCCAGGGGACGAACACATCATGTGGACACTCTCAGCATAGGTACAGTGGACAAAACACATCTGTAGGCACAGTCAACTGTCACACTGGGGTAACCACAGAATCACAGGAGGACTGTAGTAGCCCCATACCCTGGAGGATTAGACAGGCACAATGTGTAATGCCACATGCAGTGAATGTCACAGTAAACACAATGCACCACAGCATGCTCTGGCTGGGAGACATCAGGCATCCCCCCCTGGGACCCCCCCTACAGTACATGGCATGTGTGTCACACCAGGACACAATGGCAGAAGTCACAGTCACAACATAGGGACAGTCTGTGCCAGTGGCCTATGCACTCACCTGATACCCTGGTCGCCCATACAGCATGGGGTACTGTGGGAGGATCACATCCAGCAATGCCATGTTCTCCTCAAGGGTGAATGGCTGTGTCCTCTCCACAGCCCTTGACATGGTTCCAGGGAATCAGTAGCAGCAGCTGGGTCGACGAATTCAAAGATGTGCAGGCAAGTACTCCCTCATGGGACCTGGCTGCCTTATATGTGCCTTTCTGCCCTGTCTCATGCACAGGAGTACAGAGTGATTGGTCACTCACATTTGCATCCTATGTTTCCACCAATCCCTTCAAACCTAGCAGTCTGTGTGTACTCTTATCGGTTTCATTCTCCTGCATGATGTAAGCTCCACAAACACATTGCAACAAAGTAGATTGATTCCAACTGACTTCTGCTGTGCACCTTCCAGAAGAAATTCGATTTTTGAACTTGGTCTCCATGACAACCAGCATGCATGTAGGCCTTAATACTTGTCCCTCATGTGTCCCCTATGTAATTTGGAGCTTCACACACAGGTATGGTGCGTTCCGGGGCCCTAGGGCACCCCAAATGCATTGCAACGGCCCGTACACGCGTGCCTACGTTCACTGTCACTATGGGTGGCCTCGCGTATGCGTACTCGTAGTGATAGGGAGCGTACAGGCGTGTGTACGGCCCATACCACTATGGGTGTCCTCGCGTATGCGTACTCGTAGTGGTACGGGCCGTACACACGCCTGTACGCTCCCTATCACTATGGGTGTCCTCACGTATGCGTACTCGTAGTGATAGGGAGCGTACAGGCGTGTGTACGGCCTGTACCACTATGGGTGTCCTCGCGTACGCGTACTCGTAGTGGTACGGGCCGTACACACGCCTGTACGCTCCCTATCACTACGAGTACGCATACGCGAGGACACCCATAGTGGTACGGGCCGTACACACGCCTGTACGCTCCCTATCACTACGAGTACGCATACGTGAGGACACCCATAGTGATAGGGAGCGTACAGGCGTGTGTACGGCCCGTACCACTACGAGTATGCATACGCGAGGACACCCATAGTGGTACGGGCCGTACACACGCCTGTACGCTCCCTATCACTACGAGTACGCATACGTGAGGACACCCATAGTGATAGGGAGCGTACAGGCGTGTGTACGGCCCATACCACTACGAGTACGCATACGCGAGGACACCCATAGTGGTACGGGCCGTACACACGCCTGTACGCTCCCTATCACTATGGGTGTCCTCACGTATGCGTACTCGTAGTGATAGGGAGCGTACAGGCGTGTGTACGGCCCGTACCACTATGGGTGTCCTCGCGTATGCGTACTCGTAGTGGTACGGGCCGTACACATGCCTGTACGCTCGCCATCACGATGGGTACACATACGGCAGCACTCCCATAGTGATATGGGAACGTACACAGGCCCTCTTCGCAGCAGTACAGCGGTTTTCACACATCACAGTGGTGACAGGCGGCACACAGGTAGGGATAGGTCGGACATACTTGTCCATGGATGGACATACTTGTCCATTAATTGACATCAAGGCATCGTCTGTGCATCACTACATGTGTGGGGCACAGGTGTGACGGCCTGTGATGTGGAACATTACTCCTGAGTCGAGAAGGCACCAGATGTATGATGAGATGTGTACAGATGTACTGTGTGATGGTGCTATGTGTGCCAGGCATGCCCTTGACTCCTTTGACATGTGTGCATGTCGTACTGCGCACTTGGGGTGAGCGTCACTGGCATGGCACGTACAGCAACACACGGAAGTGTCCCCTGATGCCTGGTACAGGGGTTATGACACCTGACTTGTCACTAACCACGGTGCACAATGTGACTATGTCATGTATGTGTGGGGGCTTCCCATCAGGTTGATGTTGGAGCACCCTCAAAAGCTGCAGCCGTTGCAGCAACCAACATGTGTCTGTGTGTTGATTGTCATTGCACACTGTTCCGCACACCATGCCACATGTGGTATCGGATGTGAGGTGCACATGTATGCATGGGACACGGAGTAGCGTGACAAGGACATGTCAGCATCCTCACAAGGAATGTGTGGTGAGTCATGACATATGCACCTTCATGGCAAGGTGTGTGGGCTGTCCTAGTGTAATGTCATGTGACCTGTGGCTCCAGTGTTCCGCTACCAGTCTCTGCAATCGGCATCCTACTGCTGCTGATGTGTGGGCGTATGTCACTCCTGTCTTGCGTCTGGCTGTTCACTTGCACTGGGACACAGCTATTCCCATGGCGTGGCATGGGGAGGTTCTCAATCTCCGTGTGTAGCTGGGTCTTGGTAGGAGTGGCACCTTGCATCCATACGTGTCCTGGCCATGTAGCACATACCTGACTCCCTATGTAGCATGTGTGTATTGACAGATTAACATGTGCTCAGTACACATGATTTGTTGTCGTACTGCACTCACTCTTCCTTGTCACTTCCAAATTACTGTAGAGCGCCGCCTCTTGCCCGAAGAATTCCGGACTTGGCTGCCATGCAGGAGAATGACAGCATCCGGCTCTACCGCTTCACCCAACCGTTGATTCTGGAGTTGACGGCGAGACTGGCACCACACCTGCAACCGCAGCACAGGTATCCTACGGCACTGACACCCCAGCTGAAGGTAATGGCTGCCCTACATTTTCTTGCCACGGGTACCTTTCAATATACCATAGCTAATGTTGGTGGCATGTCCCAGAGCCTGTTCTGCCGTGTGCTGCATGATTTCTTAGAGGCCATGTTGATTCACCTGGATGACTTCATCAAGTTCCCAACCCCTGAACAGATGACTGCGGTCAAGCGTGGATTCTATGCCCTGGGAGGGATGCCCCATGTCATTGGGTCCATAGATGGGACACATGTAGCTTTGGTACCACCACACGCACGGGAGGTGGCGTACCGCAATCGAAAGCACTACCACTCCATAAATGCCCTTGTGGTGTGTCAGTCCAACATGGTGATTTCACATGTCTGTGCTCGTTTTCCAGGATCAGCACACGATGCCTACATCATGAGGCGTAGCGGGATGCCTGATATGATGATGCAGCTGCGCAACGAACGGGCATGTGTTGTTGGTGGGTACAGTCTGTCTGTCCTGTATTCTGTATAGCCTACCAGCACGACCGCTTCACCACTTCTAACGATGTCCATGTGCTTCCCATGTAGGGGACGCTGGCTATCCCAACATGCCTAGGCTGCTGACACCTCTCCGCAACCCCATCACGCCGGCCCAGCTCCGCTACAACACCGCCCATGGCCGGACAAGGCGAGTGATAGAGAGGACGTTTGGCATGCTGAAGAGCCGATTCAGGTGCCTCCACAAGACCGGCGGCGCACTCCCATATGCCCCGGCGAAGGTCTGCAAGATCTTCATGGTCTGCTGCATGCTGCACAACATGGCAGTTGAAAGAGCTGTGCCACTCATCCTGGATCAACATGACGAGGACCATCCACCCGTGGAGGACCAAGGGCTTGGCAATGGGGCTAGTGATGTGGAGGATGTGGAGCCGCAAGAGGACATCCGGACTCGGCTCATACGCGACTTCTTTGCTTAGTGGTGAGTACCAGTGTCTGAGTGTGCACGCATTGGTCCCTGTGTGGCATGCGTTGTGATGTGTGTCTCCACCTGCATGTATGGCACGTGAGTCAGAGGTGTGTGTGGGTGTGTCACTGGAGTGATGGTGCCAGTGATGGTTGTACTTCCCCAGTCATAATTGTGACCTAGCATGTTGTCATCCATACATGTGTCGAGTAAATGCACATGCAAGTGGCTGTGCTGTTTGTGGCTGACTTCTTGTGTGTCTCTCTTCCCCAGGTACCTGCGCATGCCGTCTGCTGCTTGCATTGTTGTGGCACTGCTGTTCCTCATGGACATGACATCGTGGGCTGACTCAGTGTTACAGGCACGGACACGTTTGGAAGTCTCCATGGGGTAAGGGATGCATCTGGGGTGTATTGGGTGTGGCAGTTGTTCACGATGTATGCACACTGCCCCTGTCGATGTTTGTTTCCTCTGCAGCCATGTCGCATCCCCATGGGACACGACATGCAGCTGTGTACACCTGAATAGATGGTCTGCCTGGTTGACAGTCATCAGTGATGGGATAGGGGATTGTGATGATGGCATCAATGTGTGTGACACTGCCCTCGGCCACATACGGTTAGCATTGGCTTGACATGGTGTGGGACTTCGACATCAGCGGATCTATGGTGTATGGCAGGCTCTCCGTGTGCAGCTGTGGGTATTTAGCTGTTAGCCGACGCTTGTGTGCCAGTTCCATGGCGAACACGCATTTGTGCTGCAGAAGCGGGGTTGCCAGTGTTGGACCCACATGTTACTCCACATGATGTGTTCATGTGTACTTCGAGTTGCCTCTGCAATCCCGAATACATGACTAATAAAGGTGTCCCTATGCCTCCAAGGTGCCTCTTCTCAGTCAATGCTGGTGTGTTGCCACGGTGCATCCAGCATGTCTGGCATGGTATTCCCTGATTGTGGCTATGTGTCAATGTGTCGAGTAGCAAGATGCAAGCTGTGTGTGTGGGCTGAGACTGTGTATTGGGCATGATGTCCATGACTGTGTGGGTATTGTGACATGTGCCATCCCCATGCATCCAACGTTGGCCAGGCCCCCATTCTCTGCATCCACCGGACTCAAGCTTGCAGGACATGGTTCTGCAACCTGTCTACACATACCTGGGTGCCCCCCAGGACACTGGACTGGATCCCTGACCTCTGTGCATGACTGTTGGTGTACTCAATGTGTGTGTCAGCACGGTTGTTCGGCAACCCCCTCAGCTGGTTGGGCCCATCACGGGTGTGTATGGTGCTCCATGTCTGTCTTGCCTAATACACAGTGACCCATGTGTCCTGTGCCAGACTCAGGCCCCAGGGTGTGGATGGTTGAAGACAAAAGATGACTCAGGCATGTTTTGACTTTACAAAACACATGTTAGGTAATAATGCTACCAGCAGGCATCTACTCTTCATAGTGTGATTTATTATTGGGGGGGGGGGACAAAGTGAGGGGCTTTCCTGGATTTTGGAATCCAAAGTTCAGTAGGGGAGTTGGTGTCCTTGCCATTGGAAATCCTCAGAGTCCATGCCACAGTCTTTGTCAACATTGGTCAGCCAGTGACCAGCAGGGCCATGTGGCAGAGAATGTCTCTTGATGCTGTGATGCTGTTGCTCCAGTGGGCCAGGTGCCAGGCCAGGTGTCCTGGGAGATGGTGATGTAGCGCCGACCCTCACGGTCCTTTCCGTGGACGACCCGCCCTCCTGCGGGGAACCTCAGCAGCAGGCCGTGACGACATCTGGGATGCTCCATCAGATGTTTCCTCCTCCTCCTCCCGATCCCTCCCTGTGGGTGGTGATGTTCTCCGCCTTCTGGCACAGGGAAGGTCGGCCATGTTGTCGGCCATCCGACGGAGTGTAGCGTGAATCCCCTGGAATGCCGTCACTTGCTCAGCCTGTCTGTCCTCCATCCTCCATTGGTGTAGCAGTAGACAGGCATGTAGCTCCGCATGTTGCTGGGCCTGCTGGGCCTTGATCCCCTCGAGGACGGACACAACCTGGGCCATGCTCGTGGTGTCCTGCCGGTATGAGTCCAGGATGTTACGGACATGGGAAAATACCGGATCCCCAGCCAACTGGTCAGGCTCGCGCCTCCGCCGTCCTCCACTCCCACCACCCCTGCCCACTTGCGCCTGGCCTGCCCTTGTGGGCACATCGGGTCTCCGGGACCCCTGAGGGGTGGCATTGGCGTTGTCGCCTGCCTCCTCCTGGGTGCCCGGGACACCGTGTCCCTCCTGGCGAGCCTGGCTGCATTGTGGTGTTGGGGCAGGGATCCTGGGTGTCTCCTGGGATGTGGCAGGAGTGGGGTTGGTGGTTGGCACAGTTGTACCTGACGCAGGTGCTGCAGGTGGTTGGACACCAGAGGGGCCAGGTCGGTCGGGGTCGTCCACAGAGTGGTGAGAGTGGTCGCTGCCGGTGGGATCGGGCTCCTGCAGATCCGGGTCCTGTGAGTCTTCCCCCCCAGTGTTGGGGGGTGCACCACGACGTTGACCTGTGTGTGAGAGAGACAATGTTAATTTTGGTCCATGCAACATCCATGTTTCATCAGTGTCAAAGTTGGCACTTTTCCTCTTGGAATTGGGATCTGTCTTGCATTCCACTCACAGTGCACTTGTGCATGGGTGTGTCCCTTGTGCACCACTTTTGCCCTTTTCACTATGTGTGGCACGGTCTTACTTGCTGCGTCAAGTGTGACTGCAGTCAGCAGTGGAGTGGGCAGGTGTGGCGAGCCATGCATTGGCGCCTTCCGTGTAGCACTGTACATGTGCACATGGAGTGGATCCACACACTTATATGATCCAGGTAGCTGTCGTTGTGCTCGTGAACAGGTTGTGACATGGCCCTGTGTTTTGCCATGGTGAAGAGGGGGGGTTCTGGGACTGGCCACCCTTGTCTACATGCACGCAGTCTACCTGCTGATGAGCAGACATTCGCACAGGCCACACGGCTGATTTGCTCTCCCTGTGTCTCGCTCCCTCTCTGTCCCCCTCTCCCTCCCTCTCTGTCCCCCTCTCCCTCCCTCTCTGTCCCCCTCTCCCTCCCTCTGTGTGTCAGCCTCCTCCCTCTGTCCGTCTCCCTCCCTCTCTGTCCCCCTCTCCCTCCCTCTGTGTCCCACTCTCCCTCCCTCCGTGTGTCAGCCTCCTCCCTCTGTCCGTCTCCCTCCCTCTCTGTCCCCCTCTCCCTCCCTCTCTGTCCCCTTCTCCCTCCCTCTCTGTCCCCCTCTCCCTCCCTCTGTGTGTCACCCTCTGTCACCTCAGCCCAGCTTCCTGGGCACACACTGTTAGCAGATCTTTGAGTGGCCCTTGGCTTGTTGATGTGAGTTTGTTTCTGATCTCCAGGCACCCATTGGGTGTGATGTGTGTCTGTGCGCTGCTGCTGTGGTGGTGTGTGCTGCCACTCTTTCACAATGTTGGCTGTTCATTGGCTGCTGTCATGTGCAAAACAGTGCCTTCACCCCCATGTGTTGATGCAAGGCATCCGCCATTTGCTGGCAAGTCATTCCTGTGTTGGGACACACTGTTTGTCTGGCTGTGACCTAGGCCATATGGGCAGAGGGCATTGTTGTCTGCTTCTGAGTTGCACTTAGTGATTTTTGTGGCCCAGCCTCCCGCCATCCGGGTTACCGTGTCATGTGTTGGTGTCTTCTGTGGCCTGTGACTTGACATTGTCCAGCTGGGTGCATGGGGCATGGTGGCAGCAGTGGCATGTGCGTGCTCATGGAGTGTGGTTGAGTCATGCGATGGCTTGTGGTGGTTGCGTGCCTGTTAGTGATTTTGGTTGTGGATGCCGTTCCCCCCATGTGAGGTGCGTTGTTTGTGTACTCACCCGGGTCTCGGAGTCCCTCTAATCCTTCGACTGCCTCCACCAGCAGTATGGCCATCACCCTCTCCTCCCAGGGCTGGTAGTGTACGGGTCTGCGGGAGGGCCCTCCTCCTGTGGCGTTGGCCTGGTCGTGTTCCTCCTGCCTCTTGGCTCGGACCCTCCTCCGCAGATCGTACCACCTGTTCTGGCATTCCTGCCTGGTCCTTCTGGTGTCCGCAACAGCATTCACAGCATCGACGATGGTCTGCCACATGGCTGTTTTTGCTGCCATGCTGGTGTTTCTGACCAATGTTCCAAAGATCTGTGGCTCGACTCTGAGGATTTCATCAACAAGGACCTCCAACTCTCGGTTACTGAACTTTGGATTCTTGGTAGTGGGCATGGTGAGGGGTGTGGGTGTGGATGGTGGGGGGGGGTGTGGATGTTGGGGGGGGTGTGGATGGTTGTGGGTGTGTGGGTGTGAATGTGATGAGGGTGTGTTTGTGAAGGTGGTTGTGTGAAGGTGTGCAAGTGTAAGGTGTGGTGAAGCATGTAGTATGGTTCTGTGGTGTCTGGCAGCAGTGAGTCTGTTGCAAAGGCTCATGGTTTGTGTGTGTGGGCCCTTTTTATTGGTCCATGGGTGGGTGTGGCAGTGTTTGAAGTTTGGGTGGGTGTGTTATAAGTAGTGGTGGTGTTTTGGGCCTCTGTTTGTCTTTGGCAGTTGCAGGTCAGTGAAGGTGTTTTTATAGTGTTTGTTGGCCATGTTTAGTGGCTTTGTGCCATTCGTATGGTGTATTCTTGTGTTGTTTTGTTTTGTCCTGGTTGTGTACGTGCGTTTTGAGCGTGTGTACGGTGTTTACATGGGCCATTTGGTTGTACGGTGCTGTCCTTGTGTGTGGGTTGGTACGACTCGTACATGCGGTTGTGATGTTGGGGCCTGGGGTGCGCTCCGTACTTAGGAGGTTGTGTTGGGGGTAGGACCGGAACGTACTGGGGTGTACTTAGACGGTGGTACGACACGTACAGGGGTGGGGGTAGGACTCGAACGTACTGGGGTGTAGGTACACGGTGGTATGACACGTACAGGGGTGGGGGTACGACTCGAACGTACTGGGGTGTACTTAGACGGTGGTACGACACGTACAGGGGTGGGGGTAGGACTCGAACGTACTGGGGTGTGGGTACACGATGGTACGACACGTACAGGGGTGGGGGTAGGACTCGAACGTACTGGGGTGTGGGTACACGGTGGTACGACACGTACAGGGGTGGGGGTACGACTCAAACGTACTGGGGTGTACTTAGACGGTGGTACGACACGTACAGGGGTGGGGGTAGGACTCGAACGAACTGGGGTGTGGGTTCACGATGGTACGACACGTACAGGGGTGGGGGTACGACTCGAACGTACTGGGGTGTAGGTACACGGTGGTACGACACGTACAGGGCTGGGGGTACGACTCGAACGTACTGGGGTGTAGGTACACGGGGGTATGACACGTACAGGGGTGGGGGTATGACTCGAACGTACTGGGGTGTACTTAGACGGTGGTACGACACGTACAGGGGTGGGGGTACGACTCGAACGTACTGGGGTGTACTTAGACGGTGGTACGACACGTACAGGGGTGGGGGTAGGACTCGAACGTACTGGGGTGTGGGTACACGATGGTACGACACGTACAGGGGTGGGGGTAGGACTCGAACGTACTGGGGTGTGGGTACACGATGGTACGACACGTACAGGGGTGGGGGTACGACTCGAACGTACTGGGGTGTAGGTACACGGTGGTACGACACGTACAGGGGTGGGGGTACGACTCGAACGTACTGGGGTGTAGGTACACGGTGGTACGACACGTACAGGGGTGGGGGTACGACTCGAACGTACTGGGGTGTAGGTACACGGGGGTATGACACGTACAGGGGTGGGGGTACGACTCGAACGTACTGGGGTGTACTTAGACGGTGGTACGACACGTACAGGGGTGGGGGTACGACTCGAACGTACTGGGGTGTACTTAGACGGTGGTACGACACGTACAGGGGTGGGGGTAGGACTCGAACGTACTGGGGTGTGGGTACACGATGGTACGACACGTACAGGGGTGGGGGTAGGACTCGAACGTACTGTGGTGTGGGTACACGATGGTACGACACGTACAGGGGTGGGGGTACGACTCGAACGTACTGGGGTGTAGGTACACGGTGGTACGACACGTACAGGGGTGGGGGTATGACTCGAACGTACTGGGGTGTAGGTACACGGTGGTACGACACGTACAGGGGTGGGGGTACGACTCGAACGTACTGGGGTGTAAGTACACGGGGGTATGACACGTACAGGGGTGGGGGTACGACTCGAACGTACTGGGGTGTACTTAGACGGTGGTACGACACGTACAGGGGTGGGGGTACGACTCGAACGTACTGGGGTGTACTTAGACGGTGGTACGACACGTACAGGGGTGGGGGTAGGACTCGAACGTACTGGGGTGTACATACACGGGTGGGGGTTCGACACGTACACGGGTGTACATCCGGGGGGGGTGTACATTGTACGGGGGTACGACTCGAACGTATGGGTGCTGGGGGGAGTGTTTGGCGCTTATGCGGGCACATATCTCCATGGTTGCAATGGGAGTTCGGTGCGGACGGTGTTTTTACCATACGGTTGTGAGTTCGGACGCACGGGTGGGATCGTGATTCCTCGGTCGGACTTGACTTTTCACGTTTGTACGGTAAATCGTCCGAGGACGTGTCGGACACATTTTCCGACCCGAGGACGTGTGGGGAATGATTCCCAATGCGATTCGTATGGACTTTTTCCCATGCGAATCGTAATTGCCAGTTTGTACGACACTTGTACGATTCGTACGGTAAAAAGACCGGATACGAGTCGTACGGGGAATTTTTTTACCGGATCGTGATCGGCACCCTAGTCTTTTTAGAACGGGGAAATTGTCTAGCATCAGATTAGAGGAGCGAAGATATCCATGTGGGGTATGGAAAAAAATCCTGCGTTTGAGGTAACCTGGTCCTACCCCATATAGGGCTTTCTGTGTAACAAGCAGAGTCTTAAAGATTATTCTTTTCCTTACAGGGAGCCAATGAAGGCTCCTCAGAAGGTGGGATACATGCGCATTTCGAGGGGGCTCAAAGATTGTATGGGCTGCTGCATTCTGGACAAGCTGAAGTATGTCCAGCAAAAAGCTAGGCATGCCAAGATAGAGCCCGTTCTGGTAGTCCAGACTGGATATGATCGGAGCTTGAATTCTTGTTGTCTGGCAGCTCTGGACAGAAAGATCCAAAATTTCAGCAGAAGAAGCAGCAGAGCAAAACAGGTGCCTCCTACTGCATTAACTTGGGCGTGGAATAACATCTGGTTATTCAATTTAAACCCCAGGTTTTTCACCACCAGATTATTCACTGAAGAGGCAGGAGTGTCCGCTGGCCAGAAGACCTGCAGAGGAGTTTCAGCATCCTTGCCGAAAAAGAGTAGCTATGCCTTTCCAGCATTACATTTCAACTGGTTCGTGGCCAGCCAACCAAAAACAGCTGAGAGGCAAGAACTGATTAACGTACCAGGACAGGGCTCGTTTTCCTTCCATGTAAACAGCAGCTGTGTGTCATCTACATAGGACACAATTATGCCCCTCAATGACTTGACTATCGCGGCTAAGGGTGTGAGGTAGATGTTAAACAGGGTCGGTCTCAAGGCCAAACCCTGTGGGACCCCAACCTTCAGTGAGCGAGAAAAAGCTGAGTAGGTATGACACCAGACCTCCTCCCCCTCCCCTCTAAAAAAGACGCCAGCCATTTCCATGCCAAACCCATGATGCCAATCGCGCGGAGCCGAGTCAGAAGCATCTAACTTCAGCATTTAACTTCCAAAAAATCTGGTGGATTACTTCCATATGTCTCAGGTCACTGCACCTTTGCCCTCTTTTGGCTTGGTGACCTTACCTATGTCTTGAGATAAATATATGCTCCAAGTTTATACTGAAAATGCATGATATGCCTATGCCACGATCAAAGCGCATTTAGGAAACATTACAAAGATTGAACAGATGCTGGTACATTGGTGCAATTTTTCACTTCATTTGTACCCCAGAGCAGAACAAAGAAACAATATTTGCACTCATGGCAATAAAAATGTATGCTGGTTCTTACGTACGGGTTCAGAAGGTGCAGTGGTGGTGGAAAATAATTGGTGAAGGGCATATCTTTCAGTGGTCACTCTCTGATGAGTTACTAGTATACGAAGCTGTAGCATTGCACAATAGTCTAGGACGATGGGGGAGAAAAGTATGTTTATCCGAGTGGGCGATAAACTGGAAACATTTGAAGAAAGATGTGGATCACACTTTGCCACAAAATAAATATGACAACTTGCCCGTATTGGGATAATAAACATTTGACACATGCAGCAACACAAATTATGGTGAATGGAATAAGCTGTTATACAAGACAGTGACAGTGATAGTAAGTGTATTATTTTTACAATTTATTCCCTTGACAAGCGATGGTAAATCTGTTCCGTTTGCTTCCCAACAAATCACATTTGAAGATAGGTTATGTCGTTAAGACAACTTTTGCGCGGAGCAGATGGATTCCGCCATTTATATTTCCGGGCCCCTGAAGGGCGTCATAGCGGACAAAGTCAATATTGTGCACCAAGGACTAACTGAAGGTGAGAGTTAGTCTGCGCTGCTGTAGTGCAGAGGCAACTCCAGCTAAAAAAGATAGACACTCACAGACAAAGGGAAGACATCACCCTAGAGCAATAAGCAGGCGCAGGCAAGGTAAAGACAAGGACAAAGAGTAGAGTGTCAGAGAGTTTTGGGCCGGATTTTAGTTCAACAGCGCCATTAACAGGTAAAAGTTGACTCCCCTAATGAACTCAAGATCCTTTTTTCAAAAGCTCCACCACTCATAAATTCCTCCTTTTTTTAAACTTTACTTATAAATATAATCACAGGCACAAAAGCGAAAAATCAAGAGCAATTAATAACATTACAACAAAGATAATTAATTATTGCAATAAAAACCTCTTGTCCCCAAAACATTTGATATTACTAAAAGAAGCATTTTCCTTATCTTGGGTTTTCTATTCTATCTCTCTAGTGAACTTTATCAACCCTGTAAAACCTCTGTGTAATATTTATATGGTTTCCTCTCCCTCTCCACGGCTCTCTTTGGATATTCTTGTTTACCTCATTGTCGCAGTTAATCTTTGAACAGTTAATCTTTCCCCCAAATTTGGATGAATTTATGAGCAGCCCCAACCCTTAGAGAATACAATTTTGTCTTTATTTTTAACTTGGTTCATCTTTGCCTCACAGTGGCCAAATCATGGTGGTTCTAGCATTTTCCAATTTTGTAGAATGAGGGATTTGGCTACTACAGAAGCAGTAAAAACAAACCGTTTTTGTCGAATTGTGAAATTTAAATTAACAATCCCAAATAGGGCCAGCAAAGGATCGGGGATAAACTTATCAAGAGTTTTCTATTAACCCTTTAGAAAATGTGGGTCCAGGATTCTGACAAACTTGGACGAAGTAAAGGATACAGGAGTTGTGTCTCCTAACAAATGATTACACCTAAAATTGTGTCCTGAAACCACTGCATTTTCTGTCGATATGACGGGGTGAAATAAAGACTCCAACAGCATAATACTAGGTAACCTCAACCTACATTGGAACGATGAAAACAACTCTCTGGCCCAATCCCTGAATGAACTTCTTGGCAACAACAATCTTACCCAACACTACACCGAACAAACTCATAACAGGGGTGCAATTCTCGATGCCATCATTGCCCACGAAGACACAATCACGATTGACCACATCCTTCCTGTCGACTGGTCAGATCACCATATCATCCTATTCCATATCAATCCGACATGCCACCGCCTACCCTGTACACAGGAATCCCTCCACTGGGTGAGAAATATTAGACAGATCCCCACACCGACCTAGAAGAAAGGGTAAGCTCACTTCTTCCCATCACCGCATGCGACCTTTTGACAACCAAACTCACCTCGCACTAGAATGCAACAATGACCTCTATTCTCAACCAGATTGCCCCCCTAAAACTAAAAAAAGCCAGAACCATTCCTTCAAGATCCTGGTTCAACACAGATTTAAACTTGGAAAGAAGACAACTAAGAGCGACAAAAAGACTCTGGAGAAACAACCGGTCAATAATCCACCTAGACTTACTCAAATATAAACACAGGGAATATAAAAACACATCAAGAATAAAAAAAACTCATTCTTCTGTGATGCACTAAACAATGCCAAAAATCGACCTAAAGAACTCTTTAATATCATCAGACAACAAACCTCTAAGCCCCACTCATCCGCAGTGACGGCCTCCACAGAACTATGCAACAACTTTGCCAACTTCTTCAATTAAAAGATCAGCAAGATTGAGCTCTCCTTGGACAACAACCTCCAGGCACCCAACATATACCCCTCCGCTATTCAACACTTTCTCGACTGTTGTACTGTTTGGAGAGGGAATAGTAATTTGTACCCTTCCGCTATCCAACAATTTCCCTACTGTTGCATTCACTGAAGTATTAATAGTAATTTTTACCTCTCCACTATCCAAACACTTCCCTACTTTGTTCATTTACCGGAGTGGGAATAGTAAGTTTTTTACCACCGCTATCCAACACTTCCCACCGTTGATCTCACTGGCACGGGAATAGTAATATTTACCCCTGCTCTATCCAACACTCTCTATTCTGTTGCACTGTTTGGAGTGGGAATAGTAATTTTACACCTCCACTATCCAACACTTTCCCTACACTCACTCTCACTGGAATGGGAATAGTAATTTTGACCTCTCTGCTATCCAACACTTTCCCTACTGTTGCATGCACTGGAGTGGAAATAGTATTATTTTCCTCTCCGGTATTCAAAACTTTCCATACTGTTGCTCTCACTGGAGTTCGAATAGTAATTTTTACCTCTTAGCTATCCAACAATTTCCATGCTGTTTCACTCACTGGAGTGGTAATAGTAATTTTTACCTCTTCCCTAACCAAAACTTCCCTACTTTCTGCATTCACTGGATTGGGAATAGTAAGTTTTCTCCCTACGTTATTTAACAGTTTCCCACTGTTGTCCTCACTGGAGTGTGAATAGTAATTTTTACCCCTCCGCTATCCAACACTTTCCCTACTGTTGCACTGTTTGGAGTGGGAATAGAAATTTTACACCTCCACCATCCAACACTTCCCCTAATGTTGCACTCTTTGGAGTGGAAATAGTAATTTTTACTCCTCTGCTATCCAATACTTTTTTAGCGATCAATTATTTGGAGTGGAAATAGTAAATCTTTCCCCTCCACTATCTAATACTTTCCCTACTGTTGGATTTACTGGAGTAGGCATAGTAATTTTTCCCTCTCCGGTATCCAACAATTTCCCTACTGTTGCTCTCATTGGGGTGCTAATAGTTATGTTTACCTCTCCACCATCTAACACTTTCCCTACAGGTGCATTCACTGGAGTGTGAATCCTAATTATTCCCCCTCCGCTATCCAACACTTTCCATACTGTTGCTCTCACTGGAGATAGAATCTTAATTTTTTCCCATCCGCTATGCAACACTTTCCCTTCTTTTGCACTGTTTGGATTGGAAATAGTAATTTGTACTCCTCTGCTAGCCAACAATTTCCCTACTGTTGCACTCAATAGAATGGTATTAGTACATTTTACCTCTCTGCTATCCAATAACTTCCCTACTTTCTGCCTTCACTAGAGTGGGGATAGTAATTTCTTTCCTTCCGCTACCTAATACTTTCCCACTGTTGCTCTCACTGGAGTGGGAATAGTAATTTTAACCCATCCGCTATCCAACACTCTCCCTACTGTTGCACTGTTTGGGGTCGTAATTGTAATTTTACACCTCCACTATCCAACAGTTCCCCTACTGTTGCAGTCTTTGGAGGGGGAATAGTAAGTTTTTCCTCTCCACCATCCAACACTTTCCCTACTCTTACTCTCACTGGATTGGGAATAGTAATTGTTACTTATCTGCTATCGAAAAAGGTCCCTACTGTTCCATTCACTGGAGTGGGAATAGTAATATTTTCCTCTCCAGTATCCAAATGTTTCCCTACTTTTGCTCTGACTGGAGTGGGAATATTAATTTTTACCTCTCCGCCATCCAACACTATCCCTGCTGTTCCACTGGTAGGAGTGGGAACAGCAATTTGTACCCCTCCGCTATCTAACACTTTCTCTACTGTTGCACTCATTGTAGTGGGAATAGTTATTTTTACTTCTCCATTAGCCACTACTTTCCCTACAGTTGCATTCATTGGAGTGGTAATACTAATGTTTACCCTACCGCTATCCAACACTTCCCTACTGTTGCACTGTTTGGAGTGGGAATCATAATTTTTACCTTTCCACTATCCAACACTTTCCATACAGTTGCATTCACTGGAGTGGGAATAGTAAGTTTTTCTCCTTCGCTATCCAACACTTTTCCTACTGTTGCTCTCACTGGAGTGGGAATAGTAATGTTTACCTCTCCACTATCCAACACTTTCCCTGCTGTTGCTCTCACTGGATTGGGAATAGTTAATTGTACTCCTCCATTATCCAATACTTTCCCTACTGTTGCATTCTTTGGAGTGGGAATAGTAATTTGTACCCTACCTCTAACAAATACTTCCCTACTGATGCAATGTTTGGAGTGGTAATAGTCATTTTTACCTTCCCGCTATCCAACACTTTCCCTACATTTGCAATGCATTTACTGGAGTGGGAATAGTAATTTTTTCCCCTCCGCTATCCAACACTTTCCCTGCTGTTGCTCTCACTTGAGTGGGAATAGAATTTTTTTACCCCTCTGCTATCCAACACTTTCCCTACTGTTGCACTGTTTGGAGTGGGAATAGTAATTTGTACCCCTGCGCTACCCTACAATTTCCCTATTGCACTCACTTTAGTGGTAATGGTAACGTTTACCTCTCCGCTATCCAATACCTTCACTAATTTCTGCATTCACTGGAGCGCGAAGAGTAATTTTTTCCTCCCACTATCCAACACTTTCCCACTGTTGCTCTCGCTGGAGTTGGAATAGTAATTGTTACCCCTCCGCTATCCAACACGTTCCCTACTGTTGCACTGTTTGGAGTGGGAATAGTAATTTTACACCTCCACCATCCAACAGTTCCCCTACTATTGCACTCTTTGGAGTGGGAATAGTAATTTTGATTCCTCTGCTATCCAATACTTTTCTTACTGTTGCATTCTTTGGAGTGGTGATAGTAAGTTTTTTCCCCTCCACTATCCAACACTTTCCCTACTCTCACTCTCACTGGAGTGGGAATAGTAATTTTTACATATCTGCTATCCAACACTTTCCCTACTGTTGCATTCACTGGAGTGGGAATATTCATTTTATCCCCTCCGCTATTCAACACTTCCCTACTGTGTCTGTCACTGGAGTCGGAATATTAATTTTTACCTCTCCGCTATCCAACACTTTCCCTGCTGTTGCACTGTTTGGCGTTGGAATAGCAATTTTTTACTTCCTCCGCTATTCAACACTTTCTCTACTGTTGCACTCATTGTAATGGGAATTGTTATTTTTACTCCTCCACTAGCCACTACTTTCCCTACAGTTGCATTCATTGGAGTGGGAATAGTAATGTTTACCCTACCGCTATCCAACACTTCCCTACCGTTGAACTGTTTGGAGTGGGAATAGTAATTTTTACCTTTCCACTATCCAACACTTTCCATACAGTTGCACTCACTGGAATGGGAATAGTAAGTTTTTTCTCTTTCGCTATCCAACACCTTCCCTGCTGTTGCACTGTTTGGAGTGGGAATAGAAATTGTTACCCCTCTCCTATCCAACACTTTCTCTACTGTTGCACTCATTGTAGGGATAATAGTTATTTTTACTCCTCCATTATCTAATACTTTCCCTACAGGTGCATTCACTGGAGTGGGAATAGTAATTTTTACTCTACCACTATCCAACACTTCCCTTCACTTGAACTGTTTGGAGTGGAAATAGTAATTTTTACATTTCCGCTGTCCAACACTTTCCCTACAGTTGCATCCACTGGACTTGAAATAGTAATTTTTTTCCCTCCGTTATCCAACACTTTCCCTGCTGTTGCTCTCACTGGAGTGGGAATAGTTATTTGTACTCCTCCATTATCCAATACTTTCCCTACTGTTGCATTCTTTGGAGTGGGAATAGTAATTTGTGCCCTACCGCTAACAAATACTTCCCTACTGATGCAATGTTTGGAGTGCCAATAGTCATTTTTACCTTCCCGCTATCCAACACTTTCCCTACAGTTGCATTCACTGGAGCGGGAATAGTGATTTTTTCCCCTCCGCTATCCAACACTTTCCCTGCTGTTGCTCTCACTTGAGTGGAAATAGACATTTTTACACCTCCGCTATCCAACACTTTCCCTACAGCTGCATTCAATGAAGTGGGAATAGTATTTTTTCCCCTCCGTTATCCAACACTTTCCTTACTATTGCACTCACTAGAGTGGGAATAGTAATTTTTACCTATCCACTATCCAACACTTTCCCTGTTGCACTGTTTGGAGTGTGAATAGCATTTTTACCCCTCCTCTATCTAACATTTTCTATACTGTTGCACTGTTTGGAGTGTGAATAGTTATTTTTACTCATCCATTATCCAATACTTTCCCTACTGTTGCATTCTTTGGAGTGCGAATAGTAATTTTTACCCTACTGCTATCCAACACTTTCCCTACTGTTGCTCTCACTGGAGTGGGAATGGTAATTGTTACCCCTCCGCTATCCCACACTTTCCCTACTGTTGCTCTCACTGGAGTGGGAATAGTAATTTTTCCCCCTCCGCTATCCCACACTTTCCCAATGTTTACAGTGGGAATAGTAATATGTACCCCTCCGCTATCCACAAATGTCACTAGTTTTGCATTCTTTGGAGTGGGAATAGTAATTTTTATCCTACCGTTATCCAAAACTTTCTCTACAGTAGCATTCACTAGAGTGGGAATAGTAATTTTTCTCCTCCGCCATCCAACACTTTCCCTAATGTCGTTCTCACTGGAGTGAGAATAGTAATATTTACCCCGCTGCTATGCCCCAATTTCTCCACTGTTGCACTGTTTGGAGTGGGAATAGTCATTTTACACCTCCACTATCCAACACTTACCCTACTGTTGCATACTTTGGAGTGGGAATAGTCATTTTTTACTCTCTGGCATCCAACACTTTCCTATTGTTTCTCTCACTGGAGTGGGAATAGTAATTTTTACCTCTCCGCTATCCAACACTTTCCCTGCTGTTGAATTCACTGGAGTGGAAATAGTAATTTTTACCCCTCTACCATCCAAGACTTTTCCTACTGCTGCACTCACTGGAGAGAGAATGGCAAGTTTTTGCCTCTCCGCTATCCAATAATTACCCTACTTTCTGCATTCACTGTAGTGGGAATAGTACTTTGTTTTTCTCCGCTATTTAAAACTTTCTCACTATTGCTCTCACTGGACTCGGAATAGTAATTTTTACCCCTCCGCTATCTAGCACTTTCTCTACTGTTGCACTGTTTGTAGTGGGAATAGTAATTTTACACCTCCACTATCCAACATTTCCCCTACTGTTGCACTGTTGGACTGAGAATAATAATGTTTACTCCTCCGCTATCCAACACATTCCCTGCTGTTGCACCTGTTTGGAATGGGAATAGTTATTTATACTCCACCATTATCCAATACTTTCCCTACTGTTGCATTAATTGGAGTGGAAATAGTAAGTTTTTACCCTACCTCTATCCAACACTTCCCTACTGTTGCACTGTTTGGAGTGGGAATAGTAATTTTTAACCCTTCGCTATCCAACACTTTCCCTGCTGTTGCAATCACTGGAGTGGGCATAGTCATTTTTACCCCTCTTCAATCCTACACTTTCCCTGCTGTTGCACTGTTTGGGGTGGGAATATTAATTTGTACCCCTCCACTATCCAAAAATGTACCTACTGTTGCACTCAGTGAAGAGGTAATAGTAAGTTTTACCTATCCTCTATCCAAGAACTTCCCTACCTTCTGCATTCACTGGAGTGGGAATAGTAAGTTTTTCCCCTCGCTATTCAATACTTTCCCTACTGTTGCACTTACTGGAGTGGGAATAGTAATGTTTACCCCTCTGCTATCCAACACTTTCCCTACTGTTGCACTGTTTGGAGTGGGAATAGTAATTTTACACCTCCACTATCTAACACTTCCCCCACTGTTGCACTATTTGGAGTGGGAATAGTAATTTTTACTACTCTGCTATCCAAATACTTTTCTTACTGTTATATTCTTTGGAGTGGGAATAGTCATTTTTTTCCCTCCACTATCCAACACTTTCCCTACTCTCACTCTCACTGGAATGGGCATAGTAATCTTTACCTCTCTGCTATGCAACACTTTCCCTACTGTTGCTCTCAGTGGAGTGGGAATAGTAATTTTTACTTCTCTGCTATCCAACACTTTCCCTGATTTTGCATTCACTAGAGTGAGAATAGGAATTCTTTCTCCTCCGCTATCCAACACTTTCCCTACAGTTGCTCTCACTGGAGTTGGAATAGTTATTTTTACCCCTCCACTATCCAACACTTTCCCTACTGATGCACTGCTCGGAGTGGGAATAGTAATTTGTACCCAACGGCTATCCAACAATTTCCCTACAGTTGCACTCACTGGAGTGTGAATAATAATTTTTAACTCTCCGCTATCCAATAACTTATCTACTTTCTGAATTCACTGCAGTGGGAATAGTACGTTTTTCCCCTCCGCCATCCAACACTTTCTCTACTGTTGCGCTCACTGCATTGGAAATAGTAATTTTTACTCCTCTGCTAACCAACACTTTCCCTACTGTTGCTCTCACTTCAGTAGGAATAGTAATTTTTACCCCTCTGCTATCCAATACTTCTCCCACTGTTGCACTGTTGGGAATAGAAATGGTAATTTTTACACCTCAGCTATCCAAAACTTTCCCTATTGTTGCATTCAATGGAGTGGGAATACAATGTTATACCCCTCTGCTATCCCACAGTTATTCTACTTATGCATTCAGTGTAGAAGGAATAGTCATTTTTCCCCTCCGCTATCCAAAACTTTTCCTACTGTTGCACTGTTTGGAGTGGGAATAGATATATTTACTACTCCATTATCCAATACTTTCCCTATTGTTGTATTCTTTGGAGTGGGAATAGTAATTTTTACCCTATCGCCATCTAATACTTCCCTACAGTTGCTCTGTTTGGAGAGGGAATAGTAATTTTGACTCCTCCATTATCCAATACTTTGCCTACTGTTGCATTCTTTGGAGTGAGAATAGTAATTTTTACCCTGCCGCTATCCAACACTTCCCTACTGTTCCACTGTTTGGAGTGGGAATAGTAATATGTACCCCTCTGCTATCCAAAAATGTCCCTACTGTTGCACTGGAGCGGGAATAGTATTTTTTACCTTTCTGCTTTAAACACTTTCCCTACAGTTCAATTCACTGGAGTGGGAATAGTAATTTTTCCCCCTCCGCTATCCAACACTTTCCCTACGGTTGCTCCCACTGGAGTAGGAATAGTAATTTTTCCCCCTCCTCTATCCAAAAATGTCCTTACTGTTGCAGTCACTGAAGTGGTAATAGTAATTTTTACCTCCACTATCCAACAGTTCCCCTACTGTTTGCACCCTTTGGAGTGCGAATAGTAATTTTTACTCCTCTGCTATCCAATACTGTTCTTACTGTTGAATTCTTTGGAGTTGGAGTAGTACTTTTTTCCCCTCCAATATCCAACACTTTCCCAACTCTCACTCTCACTGGAGTGGGAATAGTAATGTTGGATAGCAGATCGGTAAACACTTTCCCCACTGTTACATTCACTGGAGTGGGAACAGTAATATTTTCCTCTCCGGTATCCAACACTTCCCCTACTGTTGCTCTCACTAGAGTGTGAATAGTAATTTTTACCTCTCCACTATCCAACACTTTCCCTGCTGTTGCACTGTTTCAAGTGAGAATAGCATTTTTTACCCCTTGGCTATCCAACACTTTCATTAATTGAAGTGGGAATAGTTATTTTTACTCCTTCATATCCAGCACTTCCCTACTGTTGCACTTTTTGGAGTGGGAATAGTAAGTTTTACTCCTCCATTATCCAATACTTTGCCTACTGTTGCATTCTTTGGAGTGGGAATAGTATTTTTTACCGTACCGCTATCCAACACTAGCCTAATGTTGCACTATTTGGAGTGTGAATAGTAATTTTTACCCCTCTGCTATCCAGCAATGTCCCTACTGTTGCACTCACTGGAATGGTAATAGTAATTTTTACCTCTCCGCTAATCAATAACGTCCCTACTTTCTGCATTCACTAAACTGGAAATGGTACGTTTTTTCCCTCTGCTAACCAACACTTTCCCACTATTGCCATCATTGGAATGGGAGTAGTAATGTTTACCTTTCCGCTATACAACACTTTCCCTACAGTTGCATTCACTGGTGTGGGAATAGTAATTTTTTACCCTCCGCTATCCAACACTTTCCCTACTGTTCCTCTCACTGGAGTGGGAATAGAAATATTTACCCTACCGCTTTCCAACATTTCTGCACTGTTTGGAGTGGAAATAGTCATTTTTATCTTTCCGCTATTCAACACTTACCCTGCAGTTGCATTCACTGGAGAGGGAATAGTAATTTTTTCCCATCCGCTATCCAATAACTTCCCAACTTTCTGCATTCAGTGGAATCGGAATAGTAATTTTTTACCCTTAGCTATCCAACACTTTCCCACTGTTGCTCTCACTGGAATGGGAATAGTAATTTTTACCCCTGAGCTATCCAACACTTTCCCTACAGTTGCACTGTTTGGAGTGTGAATAGTAATTTTACACCTCCACTAACCAACACTTCCCCTACTGTTGCACTCTTTGGAGTGGGAATAGTAATTGTTGCTTCTCCGCTATCAAATACTTTTCCTACTGTTGAATTATTTGGAGTGGGAATAGTAATTTTTTTCCCTCCACTATCCAACACTTTCCCTACTCTCACTCTCACTGGAGTGGGAATAGTCATTTTTACCTAGCTGATATCCAACATTTTCCCTGCTGTTGCATTCACTGGAGTGGGAATGGTAATATTTTCCTCTCCAGGATCCAATACTTTCCCTACTTTTGCTCTCACTGAAGTGGGAATAGCAATTTTTACCTCCCCGCCATCCAACACTTTCCTTGCTGTTGCACTCTTTGCAGTGGGAATGGTAATTGTTACCCTACCGCATCCAACACTTCCCCACTGTTGCACTGTTTGGCATGTGAAAAGTAATTTTTACCTTTCCGCTATTCAACTCTTTCCCTACAGTTGCATTCGCTGGAGAGGGTATAGTAATTAATTTTTACCCCTCTGGTATCCAACTTTTTCCCTACTGTTTCACTGTTTGGAATGGGAATAGTAAGTTTTACCAGTCCACTATCCAACAATTTCCATGCTGTTTCACTCACTGTAGTGGTAATAGTAATTTTTACCTCTCCTCTAACCAAAACTCCCTTACTTTCTACATTCACTGGATTGGGAATAGTAAGTTTTCTCCCTATGTTATCTAACAGTTTCCCACTGTTGTCCTCACTGGAGTGTGAATAGTAATTTTTACCCCTCCACTATCCAACACTTTCACTACTGTTGCACTGTTTGGAGTGGGAATAGAAATTTTACACCTCCACTATCCAACACTTCCCCTAATGTTACACTCTTTGGAGTGGAAATAGTAATTTTTACTCCTCCGCTATCCAAGACTTTTTTTACCGTTGAATTATTTGGAGTGGAAATAGTAAATTTTTCCCCTCCACTATCTAACACTTTTCCTACTGTTGCATTTACTGGAGTAGGAATAGTAATTTTTACCTCTCCTGTATCCAACTATTTCCCTACTGTTGCTCTCATTGGAGTGCTAATAGTAATGTTATTCACTCTCTAAACAATAATATTGTCATTGCGGATGATTTTAATAGAACATTCGAACCCCTAGTTATTGAAGATGACTTTTTTGGGGACGAAGAAGACCGGCAATTGGGAGTTCCTAAGCTGGAGCTCAAATCGGTTGTGCGTTGGACCGATGATGTGATTAGTTTGAATGCCCTCTGTTACGAAAGGTGCTTAAGAGCTCTAAACGGGAGGACTCTAAGTGATAAAAATGGGACTAGTACATTTGATAACGGGCGACACAAAAGCAGAATTGACTATGTTTTATGTAGTCTTAAATTATGGCGGTTGATCTGCGACATGGAGGTTGTTTGGAGGAGTGAGAGTGATCACAACCCCCTGTGTGCAGACCATAAATGGTGGTTCCCCCCCAACCGGACCTTAGGCCCGACTGAGCTTGCCCCTTCTTTGATTGTCCCGACTAATGCTATGCGCAGATTAAGGTGGGCGAATACAGTGACCAACCAATTGGCCATTGCTAATATCAGCGGCGAAGTAGATAAAGCAATACTAGCCATTAAGCATGTTAATTCATCTAGCACCGGGTTGGGCAGAGTAGTTGAAATACACGACACCCTCTTCTGTGCAATCAAAAACCACTTCCTTAAGCCTGTGAAAAACAAAGGAATGAGAGCCCCAAGCCCGCAAAGTGGTATAATGACCAATGTAGAGATGCACGACTAGCTTTAGGTACCGCTATAAAGGGGATGCAGTCTATTGCCATTCGATCTGCTAGAACGGAATACAAAGTTAGTTTATCAAAGGCAAAGAAAGCCTGGGATGAGCATCATTGGTCTGAGCTAAAGATAGCTAGTGACAGGAAAGATTTCAGGTTATTCTGGAGCATCGTTAAGTGGGGAAGTTCGGGTCTACCCGAACCCCCAAATAACAATGTATCGGAAGATGAATGGGTAAAATTTTTTAAAAACCAGTATGCTGAGTCAAAAAAAGTTGCCACAGGGTCAGATATAAGTTTTAATCAATTTAAAGATAATTTCTTTAGTATTAAAGAGATTATGACGGCCCTCAGCTCAGTGTCTGGTGGACGCGCCCCAGGACTCGATGGTGTCCCAGCCGATGTCTTTATCAATGATAAAGAGCGCTGGTGTAAGTACATATATCTCCTTATTAATGCAATTGCGCAGGGTGCAGCGGTACCGACATCTTGGCCGGGTGCAGTAATAATACCTGTGTTCAAGAAAGGCGACCGGTCCCAGCCGGGCAACTACAGACCGATAAGCCTTATTGACACCATCCAAAAGGTTGTGGGCCGCGTGATTGTCAACAGGCTCCTTGACTGGGCCGAAGAGACCAACTCCCTGTCACCCTTCCAGGCAGGATTCCATCGGTCCACAAGCACGGTGGACCAGGTTTTCAGCTTTACCCTGTTGCAATGGAGGACCGTGATGCTGGGCGAGGGCAGCTTGTACGCGGCTTTTGTCGATCTGCAGGCTGGCTTCGAACTAGTTCCCCAGACCAAGCTGTGGTTGGTTCTTAAGAACCAGGGTCTACCAGGAGAGTTACTGTCACTGATAACGAGGCTTCATGAAACAAATTTTGCCAAGATTCAGTGGGGGGGACAGGGTTCGGTGACTGTGGACTTTCCAGTTGAACGGGGTGTTCGACAAGGATGTTCAATGGCTCCCATCCTTTTTACATTGTACATTAAAGATGTTGTTGCCCGTATGCTTTCTGCAAAGGTGGATGCTCCCTCTTTAGCTGGCACAAAAATCCCTATTTTAATGTTTGCAGACGACACGCTCATTTTATCTAAGACCCCAAGCGGTCTGCAGCGTGCTTTGTCCATTTTTGACGAATTTTGCGGGGAGTATGGCTTAGAGGTCAACACGGCTAAAACAAAACTTAGTTTTAAATCCCAAATTACTATGAATGGCCGCCCGCTAGAGGTGGTGAATACCTTCACGTACCTAGGACTAGACATATCTAGTGAGAATAGATGGCGTCAGCATATAGATATTGCTACACTTAGACATAGGCAATTGTCCGGCGCCATTAGCCTAGAGCATAGAAAATCTCTGACCAAACCAGTAAAACCTGTACTTCAGGTTTATGAAGCGAAGGCTTTAGGCTCTGCACTCTATGGGGCTGAGCTATGGGGCTTCGAGAAGGTGGCTGCACTTCAAACCTCGGAAAATAAATTTTTCCGGGCAATAACCGGTGTCCCTAAAAGTACACCTTTGTTGCCCCTAATATACGATCTGGGTAGAAGAGCAGTCACAGATTTGGTTAGGCTCCGTCCGATTTTGTATTGGCGAAGGCTATGAACGACACCTGTGCTCTCCCATTATGCTGAGGGGTTCCTAGATATTATTAGAATAGATGTATTCCACAAAATTGGGTGGCTTAAATCACTTAAGACAACTTTGACTGAGCTTGGTATGTGCTCGCTTTGGGAAGATCCTGTGGGAGCAACCTTCCCATCCAAAAGCACTCTGAAAGAAACTTATTGGGAGATGGTAGCCTCTCGGTATTGGAGCAGTTCTCGCGCTGGATCTATGGCTGGAGGATTTCTAGAAGCTAAGATGTATCCTTGCCTGGAACCCTATTGGGATATTATAACTAGACCAGGTGATAGAAAGCTTCTTTTTCAATTAAGAGCAGGTGCACTTCCCCTCAGATACTTGGCAGCTAGATGGGAAGGTGGATCCTGTGATAGCTGCCCTGCATGTGGCACCACTAAAGAAACAATTGGCCATTTTCTATTTTCCTGTAAAGTTTATCTGGTCCCAAGACGCATTTGGTTATCTCCGATGTGCAAAAACTTGGGGACTACTAGTAGTATTGTCGCTCTGCGTATTATACGCACCAGCACTATGACATGGATTTCAATAGCTATCGCGAAGTATTTTGGATGGGCGTGGTCGATTAGACAGAGACTGCTAGTCACTTGACTATTCTCTGTTATGATACTTTGTCTATATTTTTAATTTGTATTTTTCTAAAACAAGAATTTTAAACCAAGATAAAAAAATTTATTATTTTTAACTGTCTATTAGGTATAGGGTATAGTACGTAATTTTCAAATTAGAACTGTCAATCAAGCTAGTAATTGTAAAAAGTATGTTTTGTATTCTCATAACATTTGCTTGTAAATGTAATTCTATTTTAAACAGGGTCATGTTGTATGAATTTTAATTCTCCTTTTCTGTTGCATGTATTCTGCTTTTATGATTGAAATTTCGAATAAAGCATACTTGACTTGACTTGAATAGTAATGTTTACCTCTCCACCATCTAACACTTTCCCTACAGGTGCATTCACTGGAGTGTGAATCCTAATTTTTCCCCCTCCGCTATCCAACACTTTCTCTAATGTTGCTCTCACTGGAGATAGAATCTTAATTTTTTCCCATCCGCTATGCAACACTTTCCCTACTTTTCAACTCTTTGGATTGGAAATAGTAATTTGTACTCCTCCGCTATCCAACACTTTCCCTGCTGTTGCACCTGTTTGGAGTGGGAATAGTTATTTATACTCCACCATTATCCAATACTTTCCCTACTGTTGCATTAATTGGAGTGGAAATAGTAAGTTTTTACCCTACCTCTATCCAACACTTCCCTACTGTTGCACTGTTTGGAGTGGGAATAGTAATTTTTTCCTCTTCTCTATCCAACACTTTCCCTGCTGTTGCACTCACTGGAGTGGGCATAGTCATTTTTACCCCTCTTCTATCCTACACTTTCCCTGCTGTTGCACTGTTTGGGGTGGGAATATTAATTTGTACCCCTCCACTATCCAAAAATGTACCTACTGTTGCACTCAGTGAAGTGGTAATAGTAAGTTTCACCTATCCTCTATCCAAGAACTTCCCTACCTTCTGCATTCACTGGAGTGGGAATAGTAAGTTTTTCCCCTCGCTATTCAATACTTTCCCTACTGTTGCACTTACTGGAGTGGGAATAGTAAGTTTCACCTATCCTCTATCCAAGAACTTCCCTACCTTCTGCATTCACTGGAGTGGGAATAGTAAGTTTTTCCCCTCGCTATTCAATACTTTCCCTACTGTTGCACTTACTGGAGTGGGAATAGTAATTTTTACCCCTCTGCTATCCAACACTTTCCCTCCTGTTGCACTGTTTGGAGTGGGAATAGTAATTTTACCCCACCACTATCTAACACTTCCCCCACTGTTGCACTATTTGGAGTGGGAATAGTAATTTTTACTACTCTGCTATCCAAGACTTTTTTTACCGTTGAATTATTTGGAGTTGAAATAGTAAATCTTTCCCCTCCATTATCTAACACTTTCCCTACTGTTGCATTTACGGGAGTAGGAGTAGTAATTTTTCCCTCTCCGGTATCCAACACTTTCCCTACTGTTGCTCTCATTGGAGTGCTAATAGTAATGTTAACCTCTCCACCAACTAACACTTTCCCTGCTGTTGGATTCACTGGAGTGGGAATAGTAATTTTTACCTCTCCACTATCTAACATTTTCCCTACTATTGCACTGTTTGGAGTGGGAATAGTAATTTGTACCCCTCCGCTATCCAACAATGTACCTTCTGATGCACTCACTGAAATGGGAATAGTACGTTTTTACATCTCTACTATCCATTAACTTTCCTACTTTCTTCATTCACAGGAGTGGGAATAGTATGTTTTTTCCCTCCGCTATCCAACGTTTTCCCACTGTTGCCCTCACTGGAGTAGGCATAGTAATTTTTACCCCTCCTCTATCCAACACTTCCCCAACTGTTGCACTCTTTGGTGTGGGAATAGTAATTTTTTCTCCTCCGCTATCGAATAATTTTCTTACTGTTGAATTCTTTTGAGTGGGTATAGTAATTTTTTCCCCTCCACTATCCCTACTCTCACTCTCACTGGAGTGGGAATAGAAATTTTACACCTCCACTGTCCAACACTTCCCCTAATGTTGCACTCTTTGGAGTGGAAATAGTAATTTTTACTCCTCTGCTATCCAATACTTTTTTTAGCGTTGAATTATTTGGAGTGGAAATAGTAAATCTTTCCCCTCCACTTTCTACACTTTCCCTACTGTTGGATTTACTGGAGTAGGAATAGTAATTTTTACCTCTCCTGTATCCAACTATTTCCCTACTGTTGCTCTCATTGGAGTGCTAATAGTAATGTTTACCTCTCCACCATCTAACACTTTCCCTACAGGTGCATTCACTGGAGTGTGAATCCTAATTTTTCCCCCTCCGCTATCCAACACTTTCCCTACTGTTGCTCTCACTGGAGATAGAATCTTAATTTTTTCCCATCCGCTATGCAACACTTTCCCTACTTTTGCACTGTTTGGATTGGAATTAGTAATTTGTACTCCTCTGCTAGCCAACAATTTCCCTACTGTTGCACTCAATAGAATGGTAATAGTAAGTTTTACCTCTCTGCTATCCAATAACTACCCTACTTTCTGCATTCACTGGAGTGGGGATAGTAATTTCTTTCCTTCCGCTACCTAATACTTTCCCACTGTTGCTCTCACTGGAGTGGGAATAGTAATTTTGACCCCTCCGCTATCCAACACTCTCCCTACTGTTGCCCTGTTTGGGGTCGGATTAGTAATTTTACACCCTTTGGAGTGGGAATAGTAATTTTTACTCCTCTGCTATCCAATACTGTTCTTACTGTTGAATTCTTTGGAGTTGGAATAGTACTTTTTTCCCCTCCAATATCCAACACTTTCCCAACTCTCACTCTCACTCTCAGTGGAGTGGGAATAGTAATGTTTACCGATCTGCTATCCAACACTTTCCCCACTGTTACATTCACTGGAGTGGGAACAGTAATATTTTCCTCTCCGGTATCCAACACTTCCCCTACTGTTGCTCTCACTAGAGTGGGAATAGTAATTTTTACCTCTCCGCTATCCAACACTTTCCCTGCTGTTGCACTGTTTCAAGCGGGAATAGCAATTTTTACCCCTTGGCTATCCAACACTTTCACTAATTGAAGTGGGAATAGTTATTTTTACTCCTTCATATTCAACACTTCCCTACTGTTGCACTTTTTGGAGTGGGAATAGTAAGTTTTACTCATCCATTATCCAATACTTTCCCTACTGTTGCATTCTTTGGAGTGGGAATAGTATTTTTTACCGTACCGCTATCCAACACTAGCCTAATGTTGCACTACTTGGAGTGTGAATAGTAATTGTTACCCCTCTGCTATCCAGCAATGTCCCTACTGTTGCACTCACTAAAGTGTGAATATAATCTTTTACCTTTCTGCTATATAACACTTTCCCTACAGTTCAATTCACTGGAGTGGGAATTGTAATTTTTCCCCCTCCACTATCCAACAATTTCCCTATTGTTGCTCTCACTGGAGTGGGAATAGTAATTTTTACCCCACCGCTATCCAACACTTTTCCTACTGTTGCACTGTTTGGAGTAGGAATAGTAATTTGTACCCCTACACTATCCAACAATGTCCTTACTGTTGCAGTCAGTGGAGTGGTAATAGTAATTTTTACCTCTCCCCTATCCAATAACTTCCCTACTTTCTGCATTCACTGGAGTGGGAATAGTAATTTAAGACCTCAACTATCCAACAGTTCCCCCACTGTTTGCACTCTATGGAGTGGGAATAATAATTTTGACTCCTCTGCTGTCCAATACTTTTCTTACTGTTGAATTCTTTGGAGCGGGAATAGCAATTATTTCCCCTCCACTATAAAACACTTTCCCTACTGTTGCACTGTTTGGAGTGGGAATAGCAATTTTTGCCCCTCCGCTAGCCAACACTTTCTCGACTGTTGCACTCAGTGTAGTGGGAATAGAGTATTTTTACTCCTCCATTATACAATACTTTCCTACTTTTGCATTCATTGGAGTGGAAATAGTACATTTTACCCTACCATTATCCAACACTTCGCTACTGTTGCACTGTTTGGAGTAGGCATAGTAATTTTTACCTTTCCGCTATCCAACACTTTCCCTACAGTTGCATTCACTGGAGTGGGAATGGTACTTTTTTTCCCTCCACTATCCAACACTTTCCCTACTGTTGCTCTAACTGGAGTGGGAATAGTCATTTTTACCTCTCCGATATCCAACACTTTCCCTCCTGTTGCATTCTTTGGAGTGGGAATAGTAATTTTTACCCTACCGCTATCCAACATTTCCTACTGTTGCACTGTTTGGAGTGGGAATAGTAATATTTACCTTTCCGCTATCCAAATCTTTAACTACAGTTACATTTACTGGAGCGGGAAGAGTAATTTTTTCCCTTCTGCTATCCAACACTTTCCCTACTGTTGCACTGTTTGGAGTGGGAATAGTAATTTGTACCCCTCCACTATTCAACAATTTCCCTACTGTTGCACTCACTGGATTGGGAATAGTAATTTTTACCCCTCTACTATCCAACAATTTCCCTACTGTTGCACTCTTTGGGGTGGGAATAGTAATTTTTACTCCTTCACTATCCAATACTTTTCTTACTGTTGAATTCTGTGGAGTGAGAATAGTAATCTCTTCCCCTCCACTATCCAACACTTTCCCTACTCTCACTTTCACTGGAGTGGGAATAGTAATTTTTTACCTCTCTGTTATCCAACACTTTGCTTACTGTTGCTCTCACTGGAGTCGGAATAGTAATTTTTACCCTTCCACTATCCAACACTTTCCCTACTGTTGCACTGTTCAGTGGGAATAGTAATTTGTACCCAACGGCTATCCAACACTTTCCCTACTGTTGCACTCACTGGTGTGGGAATAGTAAATTTTACCTCTCCGCTATCCAACACTTTCCTTGCTGTTCCTCTTTGGTGTGGGAATAGCAATTTTTACCCCTCCGCTTTCCAACCCTTTCTCTACTGCTGTTGCACTCTTTGTATTGGGAATAGATATTTTTACTCCTTCATTATCCAATACTTTCCCTACTGTTGCATTCTTTGGAGTGGGAATAGTAATTTTCACCCAAGTGCTATCCAACACTTCCCTACTGTTTTACTTTTTGGAGTGGGAATAGTAATTTTTACTTCTCCATTATCCAATACTTTCCCTACTGTTGCATTCTTTGGAGTGGGAATAGTTTTTTTTACCGTACCGCTATTTAAAACCTTCTCAATATTGCTCTCACTGGAGTGGGAATAGTAATTTTTACCCCTCCGCTATCCAGCACTTCCCCCACTGTTGCACTGTTTGTAGTGGGTTAGTAATGTTACACCTCCACTATCCAACATTTCCCCTAATGTTGCACTCTTTGGACTGGGAATAGTAATTTTTACTACTTCGCTATCCAACACTTTCCCTACTGTTGCTCTCACTGGAGTGGGAATAATAATTTTTACTCCTCCGCTATCCAACACTTTCCCTACTGTTGCACTCTTTGGTATGGGAACAGTAAGTTTTACTCCTCTGCTATCCAATACTTTCCCTATTGTTGCATTCTTTGGGGTGGGAACAGTAATTTTTACCCGTCCACTATTCCACACGTTCCCTACTGTTGCTCTCTCTGGAGTGGGAATAGTATTTTTTACCTCTCCGCTATCCAACACTTTCCCTACTGTTGCATTTACTGGAGTGTGAATAGTATTTTTTTCCCCTCCGCTATCCAACACTTTCCCTACTGTTGCTATCACTGGAGTGGCAATAGTAATTTTTACCCATCCGCTATCCAACACTGTCCCTACTGTTGCACATTTTGGAAAAGGAATAGTAATTTATACCCATCCGCTATCCAACACTTTCCCTACTGTTGCAATGTTTGGAGTGGGAATAGCAATTTGTACCCCTCGGCTATCAAAAAATTTCCCTAGTATTGCATTCTTTGGAGTGTGACTAGTCATTTTTACGCTACCTCTATCCAACACTTTCTCTACAGTTGCATTCACTGGAGTGGGAATAGTAATTGTTTCCCCTCCGCTATCCAACAGTTTCCCTACTGTTGTTCTCACTGGAGTGAGAATAGTAAATTTTACCTCTCTGCTATCCAATAACTTCCCTACTTTCTGCATTCCCTGGAGTGGGAATAGTACGTTTTATCCCTCCGCTATCCAACACTTTCCCACTGTTACTCTCTTTGGAGTGGGAATAGTAATTTGTACTCCTCCGCTATTCAAAAATGTCCCTACTGTTGCACTCACTGGAGTGGTAATAGTAATTTTTACCTTTCTGCTATACAATAACTTCCCTAATTTCTGCATTCACTGAAGTGGGAATAGTACATTTTTGTCCCTCCGCTATCCAACACTTTCCCACTGTTACTCTCACTGGAATGGGAATAGTAATTTTTACCCCTCCGCTATCTACCACTTTCCCTACTGTTGCACTGTATGGAGTGGGACTAGTAATTTTACACCTCCACTATCCAACACTTCCCCTACTGTTTCATTCTTTGTATTGAGAATAGTAATTTCTACTCCTCCGCTATCCAGTACTTTTCTTGTCGTTGAATTCTTTGGAGTGAGAATAGTAATTTTTTCCTCTCCGGCATCCAACACTTTCCCTACTGTTTCACTCACTGGAGTGGGAATAGTAATTTTTACTTCTTCGCTATCCAACACTTTCCCTGCTGTTGCATTCAATGGAGTGGGAATAGTAATTTTTACCCCTCCACAATCCAACACTTTCCCTACTGTTGCACGGTTTGGAGTGGGAATAGTAATTTGTACCTGTTACATCTGGGGGTCTCTACTTGGCAGAGGTATACACCTTAGACCAAATAGGGACCCTTGCTTCTAGTCAGGGTACAAGGACACACACGGTAGATAACCCCTGCTCACCCTCTAGGTAGCTTGGCTCGAGCAGACAGGCTTATCCCCAAGGCAATGTGTAAGGTATTTGCACGTAGACACCACAATGATCCCCCCTCCGCACACCACAAACTTAGACCACACAGGTGAGTTATCAACAATAATATATCTTTATCTAGTTTCCGCAGTTGAAATCAAGCATCACAGGTTTACACTATATTCGCTTTCTTGGTTGGTCGGGATCTTTAAGACGATAGTCTCTAGTCTCTTGCGTGATTCGATACTCACTGAGAATGAATCAGTTCGTAGGCTCTTGTTGTTTAGGCAGCTACGTTGCTCCGTCGGTGTCACTGCGCTTCGTTGTACAAAGCGCCCCTCTGGCTGTTCGGTGCAAGGTTTCCACAACTCCCTCGACGAGCCCTCAGTGACGATGTCGACGTCACCGGAGTCAGCCACTCACTGCGCCGCTTCGTAGAGCAGGGAAGTACGACTCTTGGTCTGCCTCAGGCCTCCGGGTCGCGGCAAGGCACGTGCCGATGAGCACGTCGGTCTTCTTGATGCGGCAACCGGTGTCAGGCCCGAATCAGCGCGGTCCTCTCCAACGAGGCAGAAAGTGGCCCGCCCACTTCACCGGCAGATGTTGAGAAGCTTGGTAGAACAGTCCACGGTCCCTGCAGCACACAGCAGCGCAGGGGGGACACAGCAGAGTCTTGGTTCGGGCAACCTTTCTATCCCTGGGTTGCGAAACAGGAGGCCAGCTCTTCTCAGGCCCTTGGAGATTCGGTTTAAGACACAGCACACAGCAAAGTCTTGTTTGGTCAAGTGGGTAGAGTCAGCACACAGCAAGACCCCTTCTCCTCCTCAGCTTCAGTTGTACAGCAGAACAGGTCAGCCCTTAGAGCACCCAGCAAGGCAATCTTCCTTTAGTTCTTCAGCGGTCCGTCTTTCAGCAGAGGTTCCTCTTGTTGGTAGAATCTAAAAATCTGTTGTCAGGGGTCTTGTACTTATACCCCTAAAAGTCTTTGAAGTCTTTGTGCAAGTGGGTCCTGAGCCCGGTCTGATCCAGTTCTGGGTGTTGCTGGAGCACTTTGTTTTCCTGGCTTCTACATTCTTTTCAGAGTGAGGGGCAGAGTCGTCAGCCGCCCAGCAGGAGGTGGAGCCAGCAGCGTGGCAGGCAGGCACAACCCTATTCACTCCCAGGTGCTATCTCCTCCCTCCACTCTCCTTGCAAATGTCGCCATTCAGCAGAGGGCTGACTCAGCCAACCTCCTGGGGGATCCCCAGCCCCTGTCACTCTCAAGCCAGACAGTCAGACAGTCAATCCACAAGCACGCCCAGGCACACAGAAGGGTCAGACAAGAGAACAGCTACTCTCTAAAAAGTACTATTCTCCAACTCAGGATTTAAAAACAACCTCTCCTAAAAGATGTGTGATTAAATGCTGAGCTCAGGGATATCAAACACTCATGTCTTATCTTGTTCCTATGAGAAGATAGGCGGATAGCCATTGGCACCAGCCTCCCCCATGTTAGCCTATGGAGCAAGATAACCTTGCAGCAGTGAACACACAAAATGGCCGTTGTTCACTACCAGAACATGTTACCTGCACTAGTACATGCTCTACCTTTTACATACACTGCACCCTGCCCAGGGGGGTACCTTGGGCCTTTCATAGGGATGACTGACGTGTATAAAAAGGGAAGGGTTAGGCCCGGTCAGTGTGGACACTGGCCAGGAGGACATGGCAGTCCGGGGACTGCAGGCAGGCCTGCGGTGGCAGGCCTGAGACACTGTTTTAGAGCTACACAGGTGGGTGGCGCAATCAGCGCTGCAGACCCACTAGTAGCATCTGTCATCACCAGCCCTGGCACACACAGTGCACTTTACGAGGGACTTCATGGTGATACAGATATGCCAATCAGGTATATCCAATCAATATGATATTTTACACAGGGAGCACTTACACTCTGGCACTGATTAGCAGTGGCAGAGTGTCCAAAGCATCTAAACCAGCAAAAACGAAATCCATCACAGCATCAAAAATCCAGGTAGCAGAGGCAAAAGATAGGGGAAAAACCCACGCCAAGGATGTCAGGTCTAACAGTACCCCTCCGCTATCCAACAATTTCCCTACTGTTGCACTCAGTGGAGTGGGATTAGCAAGTTTTTGCCTCTGCGCTATCCAATAATTACCCTACTTTCTGCATTCACTGTAGTGGGAATAGTACTTTTTTTTCCTCCGCTATTGCAAACTTTCTCACTATTGCTCTCATTGGAGTGGGAATAGTAATTTTTACCCCGCCACTATCCAGCACTTTCCCTAGTGTTGCACTGTTCGTAGTGGGAATAGTAATTTTACACCTCCACTATCCAACATTTCCCCTACTGTTGCACTTTTTGGTTTGGGAACAGTAAGTTTTACTCCTCTACTATCCAATACTTTCCCTATTGTTGCATTCTTTGGAATTGGAACAGTAATGTTTCCCCTTCCTCTATTGAATAGATTCCCTACTGTTGCTCTCACTGGAGTGGTAATAGTATATGTTATCTCTCCGCTATCCAACACTTTCCCTACTGTTGCACTTTCTGGAGTGTGATTAGTATTTTTTTTCCCCTCCGCTGTCCAACACTTTCCCTACTGTTGATATCACTGGAGTGGCAATAGTAATTTTTACCCCTCCGCTATCCAACACTTTCCCTACTATTGCACTGTTTGGAATAGGGATAGAACTTTTTACTCCTCCGCTAACCAACACTTTCCCTACTGTTGCATTTTCTGGAGTGGGAATACAAGTTTTTTACCATTCTGCTACCCAACAGGTATTCTACTGATGCTTTCAGTAGAATCGAAATAGTAATTTATACCCATCCGCTATCCAACACTTTCCCTACTGTTGCACTGTTTGGAGTGGGAATAGCAATTTTTACCCTTCCCCTATCCAATACTTTTACTACTGTTGCATTCTTTGGAGTGGGAATAGTAATTTTTACTCCTCCCCTATCCAATACTTTCCCTACTCTTGCATTCTTTGGAGTGGGAATAGTAACATTTTCCCATCCACTATACAACACTTTCCCTACTTTTGCTATCACTGCAGTGGGAATCGTCATTTTTACCCTTCCGCATCTTCAACAAGGCAAGCTCCATCATCGCACCCCAACTCCGAAAGATCATCAATAGCTCCTTTGAGATCGTCACCTTACCAGATAGCTGGAAACACGCCGAGATCAACGCCCTTCTCAAGAAACCCAAGGCGGAACCAAAGGATCTGAAGATCTTCCAACCCATCTCTCTGCTCCCATTCCCGGTGAAAGTCATTGAGAAGATCGCCAACAGTCAACTGACCCACTGGAGAAGAACAACATCCTGGACTCCTCCCAATCTGGCTTCCGCAGCAATCACAGCACCGAAACCGCTCTAATCGCCGCCACAGACGACATCAGGACCATACTGGACAACGGCGAAACTGCGGCCCTCATCCTCCTGGACATCCTGGCCGCCATTTACACCGTCTGCCACCAAACCCTGCGCACATGCTTCCAAGATGCAGGGATCCAAGACAAAGCCTTGGACTGGATTACCTCCTTCCTCACCGTCAGAACGCTGAGATTCTGCCTTCCCCCCTTCAGGTCTGTAGCCACCACTATCACCTGCAGCGTACCCCAAGGATCATCCCTCAGCCCGACCCTTTTTAACATCTACATGGCACCGCTCACCAACATCGTCCGAGCACACCACCTCAACATCTTCTCATACGCCAACGACATCCAGCTGATCCTCTCCCTCACCAAGGACCCGGCCACTGCCAAATCCAACCTACATGAGGGAATGAAGTCAGTCGCAGAGTGAATGAAGACTAGCTGGCAGAAACTGAACTCGTACAAGACGAGGTCCTCATACTTGGCTCCACCCCCTCCGCATTGGACGACTCCTGGTGGCCAGCCACACTGGGAGCTGCCCCGACTCCCACCAACCACGCACGCAACCTGGGAGTTATCCTGGACTCAACGCTCTCTATGACCCAGCAAGTCAACACGGTTTCATTCTCCTGCTTCAACACCCTCTGCATGCTTCGCAAGACTTTCAGATGGATCCCCACCAAAACCAGAAGAACGGTCACCCAAGCACTCGTCAGCAGCAGGCTGGACTACGGCAATGCCCTCTATGCAGGAACCACAGCCACACTCCAGAAGAGACTCCAATGCATTCAAAACGCCTCCGCTTGCCTCATCCTTGGACTCCCTCGCCACAGCCACATCACCAACCACCTGAGAGATCTGCATTGGCTCCCAGTCAACAAGAGGATCATCTTCAAGCTCCTCACCCACGCTCACAAAGCACTCCACAACGCCGGACCAGCATACCTCAACGAACGACTGTCCTTCTACACCCCAAACTGCCAGCTTCACTCCACCGACCTAGCACATGCCACCATCCAACGCATTCGCCGAACGACCTCCGGCAGAAGATCATCCTCCCACCTCACCGCCAAGACATGGACCGACCTCCCCATCCACTTGCTTCAGACCCAAGACCTGCTGACCTTCAGGAGATGTCTCAAGACCTGGCTGTTCAACCAGTAACTGCTCCCCCCTCCCCTCAGTGCCTTGAGACCATCAAGGGTGAGTAGCACGATCTACAAATGTTTTGATTGATTGATTATCCAACACTTATCCCACTGTTTGGAATAGGAATGGTAATTTTTACCCCTCAGCTATCCAACACTTCCCCAACTGTTGCATTCAATGGAATGGAAATACAATTTTTTACCTCTCTGCTATACAACAGTTGTTCTACCTATGCATTCAGTGGAGTGGTAATAGTAATTTTTTCCCCTCCGCTATCCAACACTTTTCCTACTGATGCACTGTTTGGAGTGGGAATAGATATTTTTACTCCTCCATTATCCAAAACTTTCCTACTGTTGCATTCTTTGAAGTGGGGAAAGTATTTTTTACCCTACCAATATCCAACACTTCCCTACTGTTACACTGTTTGGAGTGGGAATAGTAATTTTTACTTTCACACTATCCAACACTTTCCCTACAGTTGCATTCACTGGAGTGGGAATAGTAATTATTTCCCCTCCGCTATCCAACAATTTCCCTACTGCTGCACTCACAGGATTGGTAATAGTAATTTTTACATCTCCGCTATCAAATTCAAATTCACTTTATTCGATTTTCATGTTAAATTAGAAAACCATAAAAGCATGATACATAGTTACAGAATTTGTACATTTTACGCTCCAATTAATTTCTTCTCAAGATAATACAATTATTATAATAATAAAAATATACCCGTTGGAAACATTTTTCCATAAAATAGACAATTGATTGAACAACAATTAGATTAAAATTTACCGTTTTTTCCTATAATTAATCACTGCTTTTAAAAATAACGCAATATTTCTAGCATACCATTAATTTTCCAGTAGTTGCAGTGCAATATAAGCCGGACGGCATTGCCTCAAACCCCAATTTTTTTAAATTGGAAGGATCCATCTTTTTCTGTAGTCCCAATAGTATTTACAAAATAAAATAATATGAATTGTTGATTGAGGCGCAACCCCGTCACAAGGACAAGGTATTACATTTTTTGACCAATCGTTTATTATAGGGAATGATACTAAACGGTAAAAAATGCCTATTCTAAAACGTGTGAGTACGAATCTGTCGTACCCAGTTCCGTAATAGGTCAAATAAGGCTGCATTTCAGTAGTGAGACGAATAATCTGATTTATCTGGACTGTTGGTTTGTGGGCTTCGCTAGCATATCTGAGTTCTTCCAGATGGATCATACATTGTTTTTTGAAATCTTTTCTAGAGATATTTATCATCTTCTCTGGACTATGGAAGAATTCGGGCCTTCCCAATTCCCCCATGAAGTCTTTGATATATTTTAGCCATCTAATAGCTAGGGCCTGGTCCAGGTTTAAGGAATCTTTTATGACCCTCTGATTAAATGTTGTCTTTGTTGAGGTCCAGATTCGGTGCCATAGTAAAACTGGCTGGGCCCTTATTCTATCCGTAATGTATTGTAGCCCCAGCTCAGTATGACAAACAAAATTTGTGGTTGAACACAGGACAGCCAATATATAACGAATAAAGGCATTTTCCACTTTCTGAATGTCCTCTACATTTTGATATCCCCAGATCCTAGCCCCATACAGTACTACACTGACACACTTGGCTTGGTAAATTTTAATCAATTCTAACGGTTGCCTTTTGCCTAATTTCTGTGCAAAATTTACAAGGGCTGTAGTTGTTTTCATAAAAATTAATCTTTTTGCTCTTATGGCCTGTTGCCAAGTGGCCTTATTATTCACTAAAATACCTAAATAGGGATACGTTTTTGTGTATTCAAGTTTATTATTCCCAATACTTTTTTTCCCTCCACTATCCAACACTTTCCCTACTGTTGCTCTAACTGGAGTGGGAATAGTAATTTTTACCTCTCTGCTATCCAACACTTTCCCTACTGTTGCACTGTTCGGAGTGGGAATAGTAATTTGTACCCCTCCACTATTCAACAATTTCCCTACTGTTGCACTCACTGGATTGGGAATAGTAATTTTTACCCCTCTACTATCCAACAATTTCCATACTGTTGCACTCACTGGAGTGTGAATAGTAATTTGTTTCCCTACGTTATCCAACAGTTTCCCTACTGTTGCACTCACTGGAGTGGGAATAGTAATTGTTACCCCTCAGCTATCCAACACTTTCCCTACTGTTGCAGTGTATGGAGTGGGAAAAGTAATTTTACACCTCCACTATCCAACACTTCCCCTATTGGTACACTCTTTGGAGTGGAAATAGTAATTTTTACTCCTTCACTATCCAATACGTTTCTTACTGTTGAATTCTGTGGAGTGGAAATAGTAATCTTTTCCCTCCATTATCCAACACTTTCCCTACTCTCACTTTGACTGGAGTGGGAATAGTATTTTTTACCTCTCTGCTATCCAAGACTTTCCCTACTGTTGCATTCACTGGAGTGGGAATAGTAATTTTTTCGTCTACGGTATTCAAAACTTTCCCTACTGTTGCTCTCACTGGAGTGGGAATAGTAATTCTTTACCTCTCCGCTATCCAACACTTTCCTTACTGTTGCTCTCACTGGAGTCGGAATAGTAATTTTTACCCCTCCACTATCCAACACTTTCCTTACTGTTGCACTCACTGGTGTGGTAATATTAAATCTTACCTCTCCGCTATCCAACACTTTCCTTGCTGTTGCACTCTTTGGCGTGGGAATTTCAATTTTTACCCCTCCGCTTTCCAACCCTTTCTCTACTGCTGTTACACTCTTTGTATTGGGAATAGTTATTTTTTACTCCTCCATTATCCAATACTTTCCCTACTGTTGCATTCATTGGAGTGGGAATAGATATTTTTACTCCTCTATTATCCAATACTTTCCCTACTGTTGCATTCTTTGGAGTGGGAATAGTAATTTTCACCCAAGAGCTATCCAACACTTCCCTACTGTGTTACTTTTTGGAGTGTGAATAGTAATTTTTACTCCTCCATTATCCAATACTTTCCCTACTGTTGCATTCTTTGGAGTGTGAATAGTATTTTTTATCGTACCGCTCTCCAACACTAGCCTAATGTAGCACTATTTGGAGGGGGAATAGTAATTTGTACCCCTCTGCTATCCAGCAATGTCCCTACTGTTGCACTCACTAGAGTGGGAATAGCATTTTTTACCTTAACGCTATATAACACTTTCCCTACAGTTCAAGTGACTGGAGTGGGAATAGTAATTTTTCCCCCTCCGCTATCAAACACTTTCCCTACTGTTGCTGTCACTGGAGTGGGAATAGTAATTTTTCCGCACCACTATCCAACACTTTTCCTACTGTTGCACTGTTCGGAGTTAGAATAGTAATTTTTACCCCTCCGCTTTCCAACAATGTCCTTACTATTGCAGTCACGGGAGTGGTAATAGTAATTTTTACCTCTTCCCTATCCAATAACTTCCCTACTTTCTGCATTCACTGGAGTGGGAATAGTAATTTAACACCTCCACTATCCAACAGTTCCCCCACTGTTTGCATTCTACGGAGTGGGAATAGTAATTTTTTCCCCTCCACTATTAAACACTTCCCTACTGTTGCACTGTTTGGAGTGGGAATAGCAATTTTTACCGCTCCGCGATCCAACACTTTCTCTACTGCTGCACTCTTTGTGGTGGGAATAGTTATTTTTACTCCTCCATTACCCAATACTTTCCCTACTGTTGAAATGTTTACCCTACTGAATTCCAACACTTCCCTAGTGTTGAACTGTTTGTAGTGGTAATAGTAATGTGTACCCCTCCACTATCCAAAAATGTCGCCTACTGTTGCATTCACAGGAGTGGGAATAGTAAGTTTTTTCCCTCCGCTATCCAACACTTTTCCACTGTTGCTCTCACTGGAGTGGGAATGGTAATTGTTACCCCTCCGCTATCCAACACTTTCCCTACTGTTGCACTGTTTGTAGTCGGAATAGTCATTTTACACCTCCACTATCTAACACTTCCCCTACTGTTGCACTCTTTGGTATGGGAACAGTAAGTTTTACTCCTCTGCTATCCAATACTTTTTTACTGTTGAATTCTGTGGAGTAGGAATAGTATTTTTTTCCCCTTCACTATCCAGCACTTTACCTACTCTCACTTTCACTGGAGTGGGAATAGTAATTTTTACCTCTGTGCTATCCAAGACTTTCCCTATTGTTGCTCTCACAGGAGTGGGAATAGTAATTGTTACCTTTTTGCTATCCAACACATTTCCTGCTTTTGCATTCACTGGAGTGGGAATAGGAATTCTTTCCCCTCCGCTATCCAACACTTTCCTTACTGTTGCTCTCACTGGAGTCGGAATAGTAATTTTTACCCCTCCACTATCCAACACTTTCCCTACTGTTGCACTGTTCAGAGTGGGAATAATAAGTTGTACCCAACGGCTATCCAACCATTTACCTACTGTTGCACTCACGGGAATTCTTTGCGAGGAAATAGTAATTTTTTTCCCATCCACTAGCCAACGCTTTCCCTACTCTCCGTCTCATTGGAGTGGGACTAATAATTTGTACTTCTCTGCTATCCATCACTTTCCCTACTTTTGCATTTACTGGAGTGGAAATAGTAATTGTTTGCTCCCCAGTATCCAACACTTTCCGTACTGTTGCTCTCACTGGAGTAGGAATAGTAATTTGTACCTCTCCTTCATCCAACACTTTCCCTGATTTTGCATTCACTGGAGTGGGAATAGGAATTCTTTCCCCTCCGCTATTCAACACTTTTCCTACTGCTGCTCTCACTGGAGTCAGAATAGTAATTTTTACCCCTCCATTATCGAACACTTCCCTTACTGTTGCACTGTTCAGAGTGGGAATAGTTATTTGTACCCAACGGATATCCAACAATTTCCCTGTTGTTGCTCTCACTGGAGTGGGAATAGTAATATTTACCTCTCCGCTTTCCAACAATTTGCCTGCTGTTGCACTGTTTGGAGTGGGAATAGCAATTTGTACCACTTCGCTATCCAACACTTTCTCTACTGTTGCACTCTTTGTAGTGGGAATAGTTATTTTTACTAAGCCATTAGCCAATGCTTTTCCTACTGTTGCATTATTGGAGTGGGAATAGTAATTTTTACCCTACCTATATCCAACACTTCCCTAGTGTTTCACTGTTTGAAGTGGGAATAGTAATTTGTACCCCTCCACTATCCCAAAATGTCCCTCTTGTTGCACTCACTGGAGTGGTAGTAGTAATTTTTACCTATACTCTATCCAATAACTTCGCTACATCTGCATTCACTGGAGTGGGAATAGTTATTTTTTTCCCTCCGCTATCCAACACTTTCCCACTGTTGCTCTCACTGCAGTGGGAATGAAATTGTTACCCCTCCACTATCCAACACTTTCCTTACTGTTGCACTGTTTGGAGTGGGAATATTAATTTTACACCCCCACTATCCAACACTTCCACTACTGTTGCACTCTATGGAGTGGGAATAGTAATATATACTCCTCCACTATCCAATACTTTTCTTACTGTTTAATTCTGTGCAGAGGGAATAGTAATTTTTCCCTTCCAATATCCAACATTTTCCCTACTCTCACTTTCACTGGAGTGGGAATAGTAGTTTTTATCTCTCTGCTATCCAATACTTTCCCTACTGTTGCATTCACTGGAGTGGGAATAGTAATTTTTTCCTCTCCGGTAGCCAACACTTTCCCTACTGTTGCTCTCCCTGGAGTGGAAATAGTAAATTGTACCTCTTCTCTATCCGACACTTTTGCTACTTTTGCGTTCACTGGAGTGGGAATAGAAATTCTTTCCCCTCCGCTATCCAACACTTTCACTACTGCTGCTCTCACTGGGGTCGGAATAGTAATTTTTAGCCCTCCACTATCCAACACTTTCGCTACTGTTGCACTGTTGAGAGTGGGAAGAGTAATTTGTACCCACCCGCTATCCAACAATTTCCCTACAGTTGCACTCACTGGAGTGCGAATAGTAATTATTACCTCTGCACTATCCAACACTTTTCCTGCTGTTGCATTGTTTGGCGTGGGAATAGTAATTTGTACCACTCCGCTATCCAACACTTATCCTGCTGTTGCACTGTTTGGAGTGGGAATTGTAATTTTTACCCCTTCGCTATCCAATTTCTTTTCTTACTGTTAAAGTCTTTGGAGTGGGAATAGTAATTTTTTCCCCTCCACTATCCAACACTTTTGCATACTGTTGCTCTCACTGGAGTGGGAATATTAATTTGCACCGCTCCGCTATCCAACACTTTCCCTACTGTTGCACTGTTTGGAGTGGGAATAGCAAGTTTTACCCCTCCGCTATCCAACACTTTCTTTATTGTTGCACTGTTTGGAGTGAGAATAGTTATTTTTACTCCTCCATTATCCAATACTTTCCCTACTGTTGCATTCTTTGGAGTGGGAATAGTAATTTTTACCTTTCCACTATCAAACACTTTCCCTACAGTTGCATTCACTGGAGTGGGAATATTAATTTTTACCTTTCCGCTATCAAATACTTTCCCTACAGTTGCATTCACTGGAGTGGGAATAGTTATTTTTTCCCCTCCGCTATCCAACACTTTTCCTACTGTTACCTCACTGGAGTGGGCATACTAATTTTTACCCCTCCTCTATCAAACACTTTCCCCACTGTTGCACTATTTGGAGTGAGAACAGTAATTATTATCCCTCCGCTATCGAACACTATCCTTACTATTACAGTCACTGGAGTGGTAATTGTAATTTTTAACTCTCCGCTATCCAGTATCTTCCCTACTTTCTGCATTCACTGGAGTGGGAATAGTACCTTTTTTCCCTCCGCTATCTTAACACTTTCCCACAGTTGCTCTCACTGAAAGGGGAATAGTAATGTTTGCCCCCCCTCTATCCAAAACTCTCCCTACTGTTGCACTGTTTGGAGTGGGAATAGTAATTTTATACCTCCACTATCCAACAGTTCCCCTACTGTTGCACTCTTTGGAGTGGCAATATTAATTTTAACTCCTCCGCTATCCAATACTTTTCTTACTTTTGAATTCTTTGGAGTGGGAATAGGTATTTTTTCTCCTCCACTATCCAACACTTTCCCTACTCTCACACTCAAGAGAATGGCAATCGTAATTTTTACCTATCTGCTATCCAACACTTTCCCTACTGTTAGATTCACTGGAGTGGGAATAGTAATATTTTCCTCTCCGGTATACAAAACTTTACCTACTGTTGCTCTCACTGGAGTGAGAATATACATTTTTACACTTTCCCTGCTGTTGCAATGTTTGGAGTGGGAATAGCAATTGTTGCCACTCCACTATCCAACACTTTCTCTACTGTTGGACTCTTTATAGTGAGAAGAGTTATTTTTACTCCTCCAGTATAATTTCCCGACTGTTGCATTAAACTGAGACGGAATAGTAATTTGTACCCCTCCACTATCCCACAATTTCCCTACTTTTGCACTCACTGGAGTGGTGATAGTAATTTTTACCTATCCTCTATCTAATAACTTCCCTACTTTCTGCATTCACTGGAGTGGGAATAGTAAGTTTTTGCCCTCCGCTATCCAAAACTTTCCCACTCTTACTCTTACTGGAGTGCGAATAGTAATTGTTACTCCTCCACTATCCAACACTTCCACTACTGTTGCACTCTTTGGAGTGGGAATAGTAATATATACTCCTCCGCTATCCAATACTTTTCTTACTGTTTAATTCTGTCCAGATGGAATAGTAATTTTTCCCCTCCAATATCCACCATTTTCCCTACTCTCACTTTCACTGGAGTGTGAATAGTAGTTCTTACCTCTCCGCTATCCAACACTTTTCCGGCTTTTGCGTTCTCTGGAGTAGGAATAGGAATTCTTTCCCCTCCACTATCCAACACTTTCACTACTGTTGCTCTCACTGGAGTTGGAATAGTAATTTTTACCCCTCCACTATCCAACACTTTCGCTACTGCTGCACTGTTGAGAGTGGGAATAGTAATTTGTACCCACCGGCTATCCAGCAATTTCCCTACTGTTGCACTCACTGGAGTGGGAATAGTAATTTTTACGTCTCCACTATCCAACACTTTCCCTGCTGTTGCATTGTTTGGAGTGGGAATAGTAATTTGTACCCCTCCACTATCCCACAATTTCCCTACTTTTGCACTCACTGGAGTGGTGATAGTAATTTTTACCTATCCTCTATCTAATAACTTCCCTACTTTCTGCATTCACTGGAGTGGGAATAGTAAGTTTTTGCCCTCCGCTATCCAACACTTTCCCACTCTTACTCTTACTGGAGTGCGAATAGTAATTGTTACTCCTCCACTATCCAACACTTCCACTACTGTTGCACTCTTTGGAGTGGGAATAGTAATATATACTCCTCCGCTATCCAATACTTTTCTTACTGTTTAATTCTGTCCAGATGGAATAGTAATTTTTCCCCTCCAATATCCACCATTTTCCCTACTCTCACTTTCACTGGAGTGTGAATAGTAGTTCTTACCTCTCCGCTATCCAACACTTTTCCGGCTTTTGCGTTCTCTGGAGTAGGAATAGGAATTCTTTCCCCTCCACTATCCAACACTTTCACTACTGTTGCTCTCACTGGAGTTGGAATAGTAATTTTTACCCCTCCACTATCCAACACTTTCGCTACTGCTGCACTGTTGAGAGTGGGAATAGTAATTTGTACCCACCGGCTATCCAGCAATTTCCCTACTGTTGCACTCACTGGAGTGGGAATAGTAATTTTTACGTCTCCACTATCCAACACTTTCCCTGCTGTTGCATTGTTTGGAGTGGGAATAGTAATTTTTACCCCCTCCACTATCCAACACTGTCTCTAATGTTGCACTGTTTGGAGTGGGAATAGTAATTTTTACCTTTCCGCTATCCAACACTTTCCCTACTGTTGCATTCACTGGAGTGGGTACAGTAAGTTTTTTCCCGTCCGCTATCCAACACTTTCCCTACTGTTGCACTCACTGGAGTGGGAATAGTAATTTTTACCCCTCTTCTATCCAACTATTTCCCTACTGCTGCACTGTTTGGAGTGAGAATAGTAATTTGTACCTCTCCGCATACAAATATGTCCCTACTGTTGCACTCACTGGAGTGGTAATAGTACTTTTAACCTCTCCACTATTTAATAACTTCCCTACATTCTACATTCACATGAGTGGGAATAGTAATATTTTCCTCTCCGGTATGCAAAACTTTCCCTACTGTTGCTCGCACTGGAGAGGTAATAGCAATTTGTACCGCTCCGCTATCCAACATTTTCTCTACTGTTGCACTCTTTGTAGTGGGAATAGTTATTTTTACTACTCCATTATCCAATATTTTCCCTACTGTTGCATTAATTTGAGTGGAAATAGTAATTTTTACCCTACCTATATCCAACACTTCCCTAGTGTTGCACTGTTTGGAGTGGGAATAGTAATCGTTACCCATCTACTATCCAACACTTTCCTTACTTTTGCATTCTTTGGAGTGGGAATAGTAATATATACTCCTCCGCTATCCAATACATTTCTTACTGTTTAATTCTGTGCAGAGGGAATTGTAATTTTTCCCCTCCGATGTCCAACATTTTCCCTACTCTCACTTTCACTGGAGTGGGAATTGTAGTTTTTACCTCTCCGCTATTCAACACTTTTCCTGCTTTTGCGTTCACTGGAGTGGAAATAGGAATTCTTTCCCTTCCGCTATCCAACACTTTCACTACTGTTGCTCTCACTGGTGTTGGAATAGTAATTTGTATCCACCGGCTATCCAACAATGTCTCTACTGTTGCACTCACTGGAGTGAGAATAGTAATTTTTACCTCTCCACTATCCAACACTTTCCCTGCTGTTGCATTGTTTGGAGTGGGACTAGTAATTTTTACCCCTTCGCTATCCAACACTGTCTCTTTTGTTGCACTCTTTGTACTGGGAATAGTTATTTTTAGTCCTCCTTTAGCCAATACTTTCCATACTGTTGCATACATTGGGGTGGCAATAGTAATTTCTACCTTACTGCTATCCAACACTTCCCTACTGTTGCACTGTTTGGAGTGGAAATAGTAATTTTTACCTTTCCACTATCCAACACTTTCCCTACTGTTGCACTCACTGGATTGGGAATAGTAATTTTTACCCTTCTTCTATCCAACTATTTCCCTACTGCTGCACTGTTAGGAGTGAGAATAGTAATTTGTACCACTCCACATACAAATATGTCCCTACTGTTGCACTCACTGGAGTGGTAATAGTACTTTTTACCTCGCCACTATTCAATAACTTACCTACATTCTGCATTCACTGGAGTGGGAATAGTAATATTTTCCTCTACGGTATGCAAAACTGTCCCTACTGCTGCTCTCACTGGAGTGAGAATAGTAATTTTTACCTCTCCGCTATCCAACACTTTCCCTGCTGTTGCACTCTTTGTAGTGGGAATAGTTATTTTTACTACTCCATTATCCAATAATTTCCCTACTGTTGCATTAATTGGAGTGGGAATAGTAATTTTTACCCTACCTATGCCCAACACTTCCCTAGTGTTTCACTGTTTGGTGTGGGAATAGTAATTTTTACTCCTCCACTTTACCAAAATTTCCCTCTTGTTGCTCTCACTGCAGTGGGAATCGTAATTGTTACCCCTCCACTATCCAACACTTTCCTTACTTTTGGACTGTTTGGAGTGTGAATATAAATGTTACACCTCCACTATCCAACACTTCCACTGCTGTTGCACTCTTGAGTGGGAATAGTAATTTTTACTCCTCCGTTTTCCCATCCTTTTCTTACTGTTTAATTCAGTGCAGTGGAAATACTAATGTTTTCCCCTCCACTCTCCAACATTGTCCCTACTCTCACTTTCACTGGAGTGGGAATAGTAATTTTTACCTCTCTGCTATCCAACACTTTCCCTACTGTTGCATTCTTTGTAGTGGGATTAGTAATTGTTACCCTACCGCTATCCAACAATTCCCTACAGTTGCACTGTTTGGAGTGGGAATAATAATTTTTACCTTTCCGCTATACAACATTTTCCCTACAGTTGCATTCACTGGAGTGGAAATAGTAATGTTTTCCCCTCCGCTCTCCAACTCTTTCACTACTTATGCTCCCCTACTGTTTCACTCCGGTATACAAAACTTTCCCTACTGTTGCTCTCACTGGAGTGAGAATAGTAATTTTTAACTCTACTCTATCCAACACTTTCCCTGCTGTCGCACTGTTTGGAGTTGGAATAGCAATTTGTACCGCTCCACTATCCAACACTTTCTCTACTGGTGCACTCTTTGTAGTGAGAATAGTTATTTTTACTCCTCCATTATCCAGTACTTTCCCTACTGTTGCATTAATTAGAGTGGGAATAGTAATTTGTACCCCTCCACTATCCCAAAATGTCCCTACTTTTACACTCACTGGAGAAGTAATAGTAATTTTTACCTATCCTCTATCTAATAACTTCCCTACTTTCTGCATTCACAGGAGTGGGAATAGTAAGTTTTTGCCCTTCACTATCCAACACTTTCCCACTCTTACTCTCACTGGAGTGGGAATAGTAATTGTTACCCTTCCACTATCCAACACTTTCTTTACTGTTGCACTGTTTGGAGTGGGAATATTAATTTTACACCTATACTATCCAACACATCTACTACTGTTGCACTCTTTGGAGTGGGAATAGTAATATTTACTCCTCCGCTATCCAATACTTTTCTTACTGTTTAATCCTGTGCAGAGGGAATAGTAATTTTTCCCCTCCAATATCCAACATTTTCTCTACTTTCACTTTCACTGGAGTGGGAATAATAATTTTTACCTCTCTGCTATCCAAGACTTTCCCTACTGTTGCATTCACTGGAGTGGGAATAGTAATTTTTTCCTCTCCGGTAGACCAACACTTTTCCTACTGTTGCTCTCACAGGAGTGGAAATACTAATTCTTACCTCTCCGCTATCAAACACTTTTCCTGCTTTTGCATTCACTGGAGTGGGAATAGGAATTTTTCCCCACCCCGCTATCCAAAACTCTCCCTACATTTGCACTGTTTGGAGTGGGAATATGAATTTTATACCTCCACTATCCAGCAGTTCCCCTACTGTTGCACTCTTTGGAGTGGGAATAGTAATTTTAACTCCTCTGCTATCCAATACTTTTCTTACTTTTGAATTCTTTTGAATGGGAATAGTAATTTTTACCAATCTGTTATCCAACACTTACCCTACTGTTAGATTCACTGGAGTGGGAATAGTAATATTTTCCTCTTCGGTATACAAAACTTTCCCTACTGTTGCTCTCACTGGAGTGGGAATAGTAATTTTTATCTCTCCGCTATCCAACACTTTCCCTGCTATCCAACACTTTCCCTGCTGTCGCACTGTTTGGAGTGGGACTAGCAATTTTTACCATTCCGCTATCCAACACTTTCTCTACTGTTGCACTCTTTGTAGTGAGAATAGTTACTTTTACTCCTCCATCATCCAATACTTTCCCTACTGTTGCATAAATTGCAGTGGGAATAGTAACTTGTACCCCTCCATTATCCCATAATTTCCCTACTTTCTGCATTCACTGGAGTGGGAATAGGAAATATTTGACCTCCGCTATCCAACACTTTCCCACACTTACTCTCACTGGAGTCGGAATAGTAATTGTTACTCCTCCACTATCCAACACTTTTCCTACTGTTCCACTGTTTGGAATGGGAATATTAATTTGACACTTCCACTATCCAACACTTCCACTACTGTTGCACTCTTTGGAGTGGGAATATTAATATTTACTCCTCCACTATCCAATACTTTTCTTAATGTTTAATTCCTTGCAGAGGGAATAGTAATTTTTTCCCCTCCACTATCCAACATTTTCTCTACTCTCACTTTCACTGAAGTGGAACATTAATTTTTACCTCTCTGCTATCCAACACTTTCCCTACTGTTGCATTCACTGGAGTGGTAATACTAATTTTTTCCTCTCCGGTAGCCAACACTTTCCCTAGTGTTGCTCTCACTGGAGTGGAAATAGCAATTTTTACTCTCCACTATCCAACACTTTTCCTGCTTTTGCATTCACTGGAGTGGGAATAGGAAGTCTTTTCCCTCCGCTATCCAACACTTTCACTACTGTTGCTCTCACTGGAGTCGGAGTAGTAATTTTTACCCCTCCACTATCCAACACTTTCTCTACTGTTGCACTGTTCACATTGCGAATAATATTTTGTACCCACCGGCTATCCAACAATTTCCCTACTGTTGCACTCACTGGAGTGGGAATAGTAATTTGTACCTCTCCGATATCCAACACTTTCCCTACTGTTGCATTCACTGGAGTGGTAATACTAATTTTTTCCTCTCCGGTAGCCAACACTTTCCCTAGTGTTGCTCTCACTGGAGTGGATATAGCAATTTTTACTCTCCACTATCCAACACTTTTCCTGCTTTTGCATTCACTGGAGTGGGAATAGGAAGTCTTTTCCCTCCGCTATCCAACACTTTCACTACTGTTGCTCTCACTGGAGTCGGAGTAGTAATTTTTACCCCTCCACTATCCAACACTTTCTCTACTGTTACACTGTTCACATTGCGAATAATATTTTGTACCCACCGGCTATCCAACAATTTCCCTACTGTTGCACTCACTGGAGTGGGAATAGTAATTTGTACCTCTCCGCTATCCAACACTTCCCCTGCTGATGCACTTCTTGGAGTGGGAATTGTTATTTTTAACCCTTCGCTATCCAACACTTTCTCTAATGTTGCACTCTTTGTATTGGGAATAGTTATTTTTACTCCTCCATTAGCCAACACTTTCCCTACTGTTACTCTCACTGGAGTGGGAATAGAAATTTTTACCCCTCCACTATCCAATAACTTCCCTACTTTCTACATTTACTGGAGTGGGAATAGTACGTTTTTTCCCTCCGCTATCCAACACATTCCCACTGTTGCTCTCACTGGAATGGGAATAGTAATTTTTACCACCCCTGCTATCCAAAACTCTCCCTGTTTGGAGTGGGAATAGTAATTTTGTACCTTCACTATCTAACAGTTCCCCTACTATTGCACTCTTTGGAGTGGGAATAATAATTTTAACTCTTCCGCTATCCAATACTTTTCTTACTTTTGAATTCTTTGGAGTGGAATAGGAATTTTTTCTCCTCCACTATCCAACACTTTCCCTACTCTCACTCTTACTGGAATGGGAATAGTAATTTTTACCTATCTGCTATCCAACACTTTCCCTACTGTTAGTTTCACTGGAGTGGGAACAGTAATATTTTCCTCTCCGGTATACAAAACTTTCCCGACTGTTGCACTCACTGGAGTGGGAATAGTACTTTTTACCTCTCCGCTATCCAACACTTTCTCTAAAGTTGCACTCTTTGTATTGGGAATAGTTATTTTTACTTCTCCATTATCCAATACTTTCCCTACTGTTGGATTCTTTTGAGTGGGAATAGTAATTTGTACTCTACCGCTATCCGACACTTCCCTGCTGTTGCACTGTTTGGAGTGGGAATAGTCATTTGTACCTTTCCCCTATCCATCACTTTCCCTAAATAGTCACTTGTACCTTTCCGCTATCCATCACTTTCCCTATAGTTGCATTCACTGGAGTGGGAATAGAAATTTCTTCCTCTCCGGTATCCACATTTTCTCTACTGTTGCACTCATTTGAGTGGGAATAGTAAGTTTTTTCCCTCCGCTATCCAACACTTTCCCACAGTTGCTCTCACTGGAATGGGAATAGTAATGTTTACCCCCGACCCCACTATCCAAAACTCTCCCTACTGTTGCACTGTTTGGAGTGGGAATAGTAATTTTACACCTCCACTATCCAACAGTTCCCCTACTGTTGCACTCTTTGGAGTGACAATATTAATTTTAACTCCTCCGCTATCCAATACTTTTCTTACTTATGAATTCTTTGGAGTGGGAATAGGAATTTTTTCTCCTCCACTATCCAACATTTTCCCAACTCTCACACTCAAGGGAATGGCAATAGTAATGTTTACCTCTCCGCTATCCAACACTTTCCCTGCTGTCGCAATGTTTGGAGTGGGAATAGCAATTTGTGCCGCTCCACTATCCAACACTTTCTCTACTTTTGCTCTCTTTGTCGTGAGAAGAGTTATTTTTACTCCTCCGGTATTCAATACTTTCCCTATTGTTGCATTAAATGGAGTGAGAATAGTAATTTGTACCCCTCCACTATCCCAAAATGTCCCTACTTTTGCACTCACGGGAGTGGGAATAGTAAGTTTTTGCCCTCCGCTATCCAACTCTTTCCCACTCTTACTCTTACTGGAGTGTGAATAGTAATTGTTACCCCTCCACTATCCACCACTTTCCCTACTGTTGCACTGTTTGGAGTGGGAATATAAATTTTACATGTCCACTATCCAACACTTCCACTACTGTTCCACTCTTTGGAGTGGGAATAGTAATATCTCCTCCTCCGCCATCCAATACTTTTCTTACTGTTTAATTCTGTGCAGAGGGAATTGTAATTTTTCCCCTCCGATATCCAACATTTTCCCTACTCTCACTTTCACTGCAGTGGGAATTGTAGTTTTTCCCTCTCCGCTATTCAACACTTTTCCTGCTTTTGCGTTCACTGGAGTGGAAATAGGAATTCTTTCCCTTTCACTATCCAACACTTTCACTAATGTTGCTCTCACTGGTGTTGGAATAGTAATTTGTATCCACCGGCTATCCAACAATTTCTCTACTGTTGCACTCACTGGAGTGGGAATAGTAATTTTTACCCCTTCGCTATCCAACATTGTCCCTAATGTTGCACTCTTTGTACTGGGAATAGTTAATTTTAGTCCTCCTTTATCCAATACTTTCCATACTGTTGCATACATTGGGGTGGCAATAGTAATTGTTACCTTACTGCTATCCAACACTTCCCTACTGTTGCACTGTTTGGAGTGGAAATAGTAATTTTTACCTTTCCACTATCCAACACTTTCCCTACTGTTGCATTCACTGGAGTGGGAACAGTACGTTTTTTCCCGTTCGCTATCCAACACTTTCCCTACTGTTGCACTCACTGGAGTGGGAATAGTAATTTTTACCCCTCTTCTATCCAACTATTTCCCTACTGCTGCACTGTTAGGAGTGAGAATAGTAATTTGTACCACTCCAAATACAAATATGTCCCTACTGTTGCACTCACTGGAGTGGTAATAGTACTTTTTACCTCGTCACTATTCAATAACTTACCTACATTCTGCATTCACTGGAGTGGGAATAGTAATATTTTCCTCTACGGTATGCAAAACTTTCCCTACTGTTGCTCTCACTGGAGTGAGAATAGTAATTTTTACCTCTCCGCTATCCAACACTTTCCCTGCTGTCGAACTGTTTGGAGAGTTAATAGCAATTTGTACCGCTCCGCTATCCAACACTTTCTCTACTGTTGCACTCTTTGTAGTGGGAATAGTTATTTTTACTACTCCATTATTCAATATTTTCCCTACTGTTGCATTAATTGGAGTGGGAATAGTAATTTTAACCCTACCTATATCCAACACTTCCCTAGTGTTTCACTGTTTGGAGTGGGAATAGTAATTTTTACTCCTCCACTTTACCAAAATTTCCCTCTTGTTGCTCTCACTGCAGTGGGAATCGTAATTGTTACCCCTCCACTATCCAACACTTTCCTTACTTTTGGACTGTTTGGAGTGGGAATATAAATTTTACACCTCCACTATCCAACACTTCCACTGCTGTTGCCCTCTTTGGAGTGGGAATAGTAATTTTTACTCCTCTGTTTTCCCATACTTTTCTTACTGTTTAATTCAGTGCAGTGGAAATACTAATGTTTTCCCCTCCACTCTCCAACATTATCCCTACTCTCACTTTCACTGGAGTGGGAATAGTAATTTTTACCTCTCTGCTATCCAACACTTTCCCTACTGTTGCATTCTTTGGAGTGGGATTAGTAATTTTTACCCTACCGCTATCCAACAATTCCCTACAGTTGCACTGTTTGGAGTGGGAATAATAATTTTTACCTTTCCGCTATACAACTTTTTCCCCACAGTTGCATTCACTGGAGTGGAAATAGTAATGTTTTCCTCTCCGCTCTCCAACTCTTTCACTACTTATGCTCCCCTACTGTTTCACACCGGTATACAAAACTTTCCCTACTGTAGCTCTCACTGGAGTGAGAATAGTAATTTTTAACTCTACGCTATCCAAAACTTTCCCTGCTGTCGCACTGTTTGGAGTTGGAATAGCAATTTGTACCGCTCCACTATCCAACACTTTCTCTACTGTTGCACTCTTTGTAGTGAGAATAGTTATTTTTACTCCTCCATTATCCAGTACTTTCCCTACTGTTGCATTAATTGGAGTGGGAATAGTAATTTGTACCCCTCCACTATCTCAAAATTGTCCCTACTTTTGCACTCACTGGAGAAGTAATAGTAATTTTTACCTATCCTCTATCTAATAACTTCCCTACTTTCTGCATTCACAGGAGTGGGAATAGTAAGTTTTTGCCCTTCGCTATCCAACACTTTCCCACTCTTACTCTCACTGGAGTGGGAATAGTAATTGTTACCCTTCCACTATCCAACACTTTCCCTACTGTTGCACTGTTTGGAGTGGGAATATTAATTTTACACCTATACTCTCCAACACTTCCACTACTGTTGCACTCTTTGGAGTGGGAATAGTAATATTTACTCCTCCGCTATCCAATACTTTTCTTACTGTTTAATCCTGTGCAGAGGGAATAGTAATTTGTCCCCTCCAATGTCCAACATTTTCTCTACTTTCACTTTCACTGGAGTGGGAATAATAATTTTTACCCCTCTGCTATCCAAGACTTTCCCTACTGTTGCATTCACTGGAGTGGGAATAGTAATTTTTTCCTCTCCGGTAGCCAACACTTTTCCTACTGTTGCTCTCACAGGAGTGGGAATAGTAATTTTAACTCCTCTGCTATCCAATACTTTTCTTACTTTTGAATTCTTTGGAATGGGAATGGTAATTTTTACCTATCTGTTATCCAACACTTACCCTACTGTTAGATTCACTGGAGTGGGAATAGTAATGTTTTCCTCTTCGGTATACAAAACTTTCCCTACTGTTGCTCTCACTGGAGTGGGAATAGTAATTTTTATCTCTCCGCTATCCAACACTTTCCCTGCTATCCAACACTTTCCTCTACTGTTGCACTCTTTGTAGTGAGAATAGTTACTTTTACTCCTCCATTATCCAATACTTTCCCTACTGTTGCATAAATTGCAGTGGGAATAGTAACTTGTACCCCTCCATTATCCCATAATTTCCCTACTTTCTGCATTCACTGGAGTGGGAATAGGAAATGTTTGACCTCCGCTATCCAACACTTTCCCACACTTACTCTCACTGGAGTCGGAATAGTAATTGTTACTCCTCCACTATCCAACACTTCCACTACTGTTGCACTCTTTGGAGTGGGAATATTAATATTTACTCCTCCACTATCCAATACTTTGCTTAATGTTTAATTCTGTGCAGAGGGAATAGTAATTTTTTCCCCTCCACTATCCAACATTTTCTCTACTCTCACTTTCACTGAAGTGGAATATTAATTTTTACCTCTCTGCTATCCAACACTTTCCCTACTGTTGCATTCACTGGAGTGGGAATACTATTTTTTTCCTCTCCGGTAGTCAACACGTTCCCTAGTGTTGCTCTCACTGGAGTGGAAATAGTAATTTTTACTCTCCACTATCCAACACTTTTCCTGCTTTTGCATTCACTGGAGTGGGAATAGGAAGTCTTTTCCCTCCGCTATCCAACACTTTCACTACTGTTGCTCTCACTGGAGTCGGAGTAGTAATTTTTACCCCTCCACTATCCAACACTTTCTCTACTGTTGCACTGTTCACATTGCGAATAATATTTTGTACCCACCGGCTATCCAACAATTTCCCTTCTGTTGCACTCACTGGAGTGGGAATAGTAATTTGTACCTCTCCGCTATCCAACACTTCCCCTGCTGATGCACTTTTTGGAGTGGGAATTGTTAGTTTTTAACCCTTCGCTATCCAACACTTTCTCTAATGTTGCACTCTTTGTATTGGGAATAGTTATTTTTACTCCTCCATTATCCAACACTTTCCCTATTGTTACTCTCACTGGAGTGGGAATAGTAATTTTTACCCCTCCACTATCCAATAACTTCCTTACTTTCTACATTTACTGGAGTGGGAATAGTAAATTTTCCCTCCGCTATCCAACACATTCCCACTGTTGCTCTCACTGGAATGGGAATAGTAATTTTTACCCCCCCTGCTATCCAAAACTCTCCCTACTGTTGTACTGTTTGGAGTGGGAATAGTAATTTTGTACCTTCACTAACTAACAGTTCCCCTACTTTTGCACTCTTTGGAGTGGGAATAATAATTTTAACTCTTCCGCTATCCAATACTTTTCTTACTTTTGAATTCTTTGGAGTGGGAATAGGATTTTTTTCTCCTCCACTATCCAACACTTTCCCTACTCTCACTCTTACTGGAATGGGAATAGTAATTTTTACCTATCTGGTATCCAACACTTTCCCTACAGTTAGATTCACTGGAGTGGGAACAGTAATATTTTCCTCTCCGGTATACAAAACTTTCCCTACTGTTGCACTCACTGGAGTGGGAATAGTACTTTTTACCTCTCCGCTATCCAACACTTTCTCTAAAGTTGCACTCTTTGTATTGGGAATAGCTATTTTTACTTCTCCATTATCGAATACTTTCCCTACTGTTGGATTCTTTTGAGTGGGAATAGTAATTTGTACTCTACCGCTATCCGACACTTCCCTGCTGTTGCACTGTTTGGAGTGGGAATAGTCATTTGTACCTTTCCCCTATCCATCACTTTCCCTATAGTTGCATTCTTTGGAGTGGGAATAGTAATTTGTACTCTACCGCTATCCATCACTTTCCTGCTGTTGCACTGTTTGGAGTAGGAATAGTCACTTGTACCTTTCCGCTATCCATCACTTTCCCTATAGTAGCATTCACTGGGGTGGGAATAGAAATTTCTTCCTCTCCGGTATCCACATTTTCCCTACTTTTGCATTCTTTGGAGTGGGAATAGTAATTTTTACCCCTCCGCTATCCAAATACTTTTCTTACTGTTGTATTCTTTGGAGTGGGAATAGTAAGTTTTTGTTCCTCCATTATTTAATACTTTCCCTACTGTTGCATTCTTTTGATTGGTAATAGTTATTTTTACCTTTCCACTATCCAACACTTTCCCTACTGTTGCTCTCACTGGAGTGGGAATAGCAAGTTTTACCCCTCCGCTATCCAACACTTTCTTTACTGTTGCACTCTTTGGAGTGGAAATAGTTATTTTTGCTCCTCCATTATTTAATACTTTCCCTACTGTTGCATTCCTTTGATTGGTAATAGTTATTTTTACCTTTCCGCTATCCAACACTTTCCCTACAGTTGCATTCGCTGGAGTGGGAATAGTAAATTTTTACTCTCTGCTATCCAACACTTTCCATACTGTTGCACTGGTTGGAGTGAGTATAGAAATGTTTAACCCTCCGCTATCCAACAATTTCCTTACTGTTGCACTCGCTGGAGTGGTAATAGTAATTTGTACCTCTCCGCAATCCAATAACTTCCCTACTTTCTGCATTCACTGGAGTGGGAATAGTAAGTTGTTTTCGCTCCGCTATCCAACACGCTTCCACTGTTGCTCTCACTGGAATGGGAATAGTAATGTAATGTAATTTTAACTCCTTTGCAATCCAATACTTTTCTTACTTTTGAATTCTTTGGAGTGTGAATAGGAATTTTTCTCCTTCACTATCCAACACTGTTTGGGGTGGGAATATTAATTTAACACCTCCACTATCCAACAATTCCACTACTGTTGCACTCTTTGGAGTGGGAATACTAATATTTACTCCTCCGCTATCCAATACTTTTCTTACTGTTTAATTCTGTGCAGAGGGAATAGTAATTTTTTCTCCTCCACTATCCAACATTTTCTCTACTCTCAATTTCACTGGAGTGGGAATAATAATTTTTACCTCTCTGCTATCCAACACTTTCCCTACTGTTGCATTCACTGGAGTGGGAGTAGTAATTTTTTCCTCTCCGGTAGGCAACACTTTCCCTACTGTTGCTCTCACTAAAGTGGAAATAGTAATTTTTACCTCTCCGCTATCCAACACTTTTCCTGCTTTTGCATTCACTGGAGTGAGAATAGGAATTCTCTCCCCTCCGCTATCCAACACTTTCACTACTGTTGCTCTCACTGGAGTCGAAGTAGTCATTTTTACCCCTCCGCTATCCAACACTTTCGCTACTGTTGCACTGTTTAGAGTGGGAATAGTAATTTTTACCTCTCCGCTACCCAACACTTTCCCTGCTGATGCACTCTTTGGAGTGGGAATAGTAATTTTCACCGCTCCGCTATCCAACACTTTCTCTAAAGTTGCACTCTTTTATTGGGAATAGTTATTTTTACTCCTCCATTATCCAATACTATCCCTACTGTTGCATTCTTTGGAGTGGGAATAGTAATTTGTTCTCTACCGCTATCCAACACGTCCCTACTTTAGCACTGTTTGGAGCGGGAATATTAATTTCTACCTGTCCGCTATCCAACACTTTCCCTATAGTTGCATTGACTGGAGTGGGAATAGTAATTTTTCCCCTCCGCTATCCAACTGTTACTCTCACTGGAGTGGAAATAGAAATTTTTACCCCTCTGCTATGCAACAATTTCCTTACTGTTGCACTCACTGGAGTGGTAATAGTAATTTTTACCCCCCCCCCGCTATCCAAAACTCTTCTTACTGTTGCACTGTTTGGAGTTGGAATAGTAATGTTATACCTCCACTATCCATCAGTTCCCATACTGTTGCACTCTTTGGAGTGGGAATAGTAATTTTAACTCCTCCGCTATCCAATACTTTTTATTACTTTTGATTTCTTTGGAGTGGGAATAGGAATTTTTTCTCCGCCACTATCCAACACTTTCCCTTCTCTCACTCTCACTGGAGTGGGAAAAGTAATTTTTATCTCTCCTCTATCCAACACTTTCCCTGCTTTCGCACTGTTTGGAGTGGGAATAGCAATTTGTACCGCTCCGCTATCCAACACTTTCTATACTGTTGCACTCTTTGTAGTGAAAATAGTTATTTTTACTCCTCCATTATCCAATACTTTCCATACTTTTGCATCAATTGGAGTGGGAATAGTAATTTTTACCTTTCCTCTATCCAATAACTTCCCTACTTTCTGCATTCACTGGAGTGGGAATAGTAAGTTTTTGCCCTCCGCTATCCAATGCTTTTCCCCTCTTACTCTCACTGGAGTGGGAATAGTAATTGTTACCCCTCCACTATCCAACACTTTTCATACTGTTGCACTGTTTGGAGTGGGTATATTAATTTTACACCTCCGCTATCCAACACTTCCACTACTGATGCACTCTTTGGAGTGGGAATAGTAATTTGTACCACTCTGCTATCCAACAATACCCCTACAGTAGCATTCAATGGAGTGGTAACAGTAAGTTTTTACATATCTGCTATCCAATAACTTCCCTACTTTCTGCATTCACTGGAGTGGGAATAGTAAGTTTTTTCCCTCCGCTATCCAACACTTTCCCTACTGTTGCACTATTTGGAGTGTAAATAGTAATTGTTACTCCTCAGCTATCCAAATTCTTTTCTTACTGTTGCATTCACTGGAGTGGGAATAGTAATGTCTTCCTCCCTGATATCCAATACTTTCACTACTGTTGCTCTCACTGGAGTGGGAATAGTAATTTTTACTCGTCCGCTATCCAACACTTTCCCTGCTTTTACATTCACAAGAGTGGGAATAGGAATTCTTTCCCCTCCGCTATCCAACCCTTTCCCTACTGTTGTACTATTCTGAGTGGGAATAGTAATTTGTACCCAACAGCTATCCAACACTTTCCCTACTTTTGCACTCACTGGTGTGCGAATAGTAATTTTTAACCTCTGCTATCTAATAAATTCCCTACTTTCTGCATTCACTGGATTGGGAATAGTACGTTTTTCCCCTCCCCTATCCAACACTTTCTCTACTGTTGCACTCACTCATTGGGAATAGTAATTTTTACTCCTCTGCTAACCAACACTTTCCCTGCTGTTTTATTGACTGGTGTGGGATTAGATATTTTTCCCGTCCGCTATACAACACTTTCCCTACTGTTTCTCTCACTGCAGTGAGAATATTATTTGTACCCCTCTGCTATCCAACACTTATCCCTCGGTTGCACTGTTTGGAATAGAAATGGTAATTGTTACCCCTCAGCTATTCCAACACTTCCCCTACTGTTGCATTCAATGGAGTGAGAATACAATGTTTTACCCCTCTGCTATCCAACAGTTATTCTACTTATGCATTCAGTGGAGTGGGAGCAGTAATTTTTTCCTCTCTGCTATCCAACAAATTTTCCACCGTTGCACTGTTTGGAGTGGGAATAGCTATTTTTACTCCTCCGCAATCCAAGACTTTTCCTACTGTTTTACTCACTGGATTGAGAATAGTAATTTTTATCTTTCCGCTATCCAACACTTTCCCTACAGTTGAATTCACTGGAGTGGGAATTGTAATTTTTCCCCCTTCGCTATCCATCACTTTCCCTACTCTTACTCTCACTGGAGTGGGAATAGTAATTTTTACTCTTCCGCTATCCAACTTTTTCCCTACTGTTGCTCTCACTGGAGTGGGAGTAGTAATTTTTACCCCTTCACCATCTAACACTTTCCCTACTGTGCACTGTTTGGAATAGGAATATTAATTTGTTCCACTCCGCTATCCAACAATTTCCCTACTGTTGCACTCACCGGAGTGGGAATAGCAAGTTTTTGCCTCTCTGCTATCCAATAATTACCCTACCTTCCGCAGTCACTGTAGTGGGAATAGTACGTTTTTTTCCCCCGGCTATCCAACACTTTCTCACTGTTACTCTCACTGGAGTGGTAATAGTTATTTTTACCCCTCTGCTATCCAACACTTTCCCTACTGTTGCACTGTTTGTAGTGGTAATAGTAATTTTACACCTCCACTATCCAACATTTTTCCCTACTGTTGCACTCTTTGGACTGGGAATAGTAATTTGTAATCCTTCGCTATCCAACACTTTGCCTACTGTTGTTCTAACTGGAGTAGGAATAGTAATGTTTACCCCTCCACTATCCAACAATTTCCCTTTCTCTGCTGTTGCACTCACTGGAGTGGTAAGAGTATTTTTTACCTCTCCGCTATCAAATAACTTCCCTACTTTTTGCATTCACTCTAGTGGGATTAGTACGTTTTTTGCCTCCCCTATCCAACACTTTCCCTACTGTTGCACTCTTTGGAGTGGGAATAGTAATTTTTACTCCTCCGCTAATGAACACTTTTCTTACTGTTGAATTCTTTGGAGTCGGAATAGTAATTTCTTCCCATCCACTATCCAACACTTATCCTACACTCACTGTCACTGGAGTGGGAATAGTAAGGTTTACCTCTGCGCTATCCAACACTTTCCCTAATTTTGCATTCAGTGGAGTGTAAATAGTAATTTTTTCCTCCCGAGTATCCAACATTTTCTCACTTGTATCCAACTCTTTCTCACTGGAGTGTGAATAGTAATTTGTATCTCTCCACTATCCAACACTTTCCCTGCTTTTTCATTAACTGGAGTGGGAATAGGCATTCTTTCCCCTCCGCTATCCAATAATTTCCCTACTGTTGCTCTCACTGGAGTCGGAATAGTATTTTTTACCCTTCCACTATCAAACCCTTTCCCTACTGTTGCACTATTTGGAGTGGGAATAGTAATTGTCACTCCTACGCTATCCAAATACTTTAATTACTGTTGAATTCTTTGGAGTGGGAATAGTATTTTTCCCCTCCACTATCCAACACTTTCCCTACTCTCACTCTCACTGGAGTGGGCATAGCAATCTTTACCCCTCTGCTATCCAACACTTTCCCTACTGTTGCATTCACTGGAGTGCAAATATGATTGTCTTCCTCCCTCATATCCAACACTTTCCCTACTGTTGCTCTCACTGGAGTGCGAATAGTAATTTTTAACCTCTGCTATCTAATAACTTCCCTACTTTCTGCATTCACTAGAATGGGAATAGTACGTTTTTCCCCTCCCCTATCCAACACTTTCTCTAATGTTGCACTCACTGCATTGGGAATAGTAATTTTTATTCCTCTGCTAACCAACACTTTCCCTGCTGTTTTATTCACTGACGTGGGATTAGTTATTTTTCCCGTCCGCTATACATCACTTTCCCTACTGTTTCTCTCACTGCAGAGAGAATATTAATGTTTACCCCTCTGCTATCCAACACTTATCCCACTGTTGCACTGTTTGGAATAGAAATGTTAATTTTTACCCCTCAGCTATTCCAACGCTTCCCCTACTGTTGCATTCACTGGAGTGCGAATAGTAATGTTTTCCTCTCCGATATCCAACACTTTCCCTACTGTTGCTCTCACTGGAGTGGGAATAGTAATTTTTACTTCTCCGCTATCCAACACTTTCCCTGATTATGCATTCAGTAGAGTGGGAAAAGGAATTCTTTCCACTGTGCTATCCAACACTTTCCCTACTGTTGTTCTCACTTGAGTGGAATTAGTAATTTTTACCCCACCACTATCCAACACTCTCCCTACTGTTGCACTGTTTGGAGTGGGAATAGTAATTTGTACCCAACAGCTATACAACACTTTCCCTACTGTTGCATTCACTGGAGTGGGAAAATAAAGTTTTAATTCCTCTCCTATCCAACACCTTCTCTACTGTTGCACTCAGTGTATTGGGAATAGTAATTTTTACTCCTCTGCTAACCAACACTTTCCCTGCTGTTGTATTCACTGGTGTGGTATTAGTTATTTTTCCCGTCCGGTATACAACACTTTCCCTACTGTTTCTCTCACTGCAGTGGGAATATTATTTTTTACCCCTCTGCTATCCAACACTTATCCCACTGTTCCACAATTTGGAATAGAAATGGTAATTTTTACCCCTCAGCTATTCCAACACTTCCCCTACTGTTCCATTCAATTGAGTAGGAATACAATGTTTTACCCCTCTGCTATCTAATAGTTATTCTACTTATGCATTCAGTGGAGTGGGAGTAGTAATTTTCTCCCCTCAGCTTTCCAACACATTTCCTACTGTTGCACTGTTTGAAGTGGGAATAGTTATTTTTACTCCTTTGCAATCCAAGACTTTCCCTACTGTTGCACTCACTGTATTGGGAATAGTAATGTTTACCTTTCCGCTATCCAACACTTTCCCTACAGATGAATTCACTGGAGTGGGAATTGTATTTTGTCGCCCTCCGCAATCCAACTCTTTCCCTACTGTTGCTCTCACTGTAGTGGGAATAGTAATTTTTACCCCTCAGCTATCCAACTCTTTCCCTACTTTTGCTCTCACTGGAGTGGGAATAGTAATGTTTACCCTTCCGATGTCCAACTCTTTCCCTACTGTTTCTCTAACTGGAGTAGGAATAGTAATTTTTACCCCTTCACCAACCAACACTTTCCCTACTGTTGCACTGTTCGGAATGGGAATAGTAATTTGTTCCACTCCGCTATCCAACAATTTCCCTACTGTTGCACTCACCGGAGTGGGAATAGCAAGTTTTTGCCTCTCCGCTATCCAATAATTACCCTACTTTCTGCAGTCACTGTAGTGGGAATAGTAGGTTTTTTTCCTCTGCTATGCAACACTTTCTCACGGTTGCTCTCACTGGAGTGGAAATAGTTATTTTTACCCCTCTGCTATCCAACACTTTCCCTACTGTTGCATTCAATGGAGTGGGAATACAATTGTTTACCCCTCTGCTATCCAACAGTTATTCTACTTATGCATTCAGTGGAGTGGGAGTAGGAATTTGTTCCTCTCTGCTATCCAACACATTTTCCACTGTTGCACTGCTTGGAGTGGGAATAGTTATTTTTACTCCTCCGCAATCCCAGAATTTCCCTACTGTTTCACTCACTGGATTGGGAATAGTAATTTTTATCTTTCCGCTATCCAACACTTTCCCTACAGTTGAATTCACTGGAGTGGGAATTCTAATTTTTCCACCTCTGCTATCCAACACTTTCCCTACTGTTACTCTCACTGGAGTTAAAATAGTAATTTGTACACTTCCGCTATCCAACTCTTTCCCTACTGTTGCTCTCACTGGAGTGGAAATAGTCATTTTTACCCCTTCACCATCCAACACTTTCCCTTCTGTTGCACTGTTTCGAATAGGAATAGTAATTTGTTCCACTCCGCTATCCAACAATTTCCCTACTGTTGCACTCACCGGAGTGGGAATAGAAAGTTTTTGCCTCTGCTATCCAACACTTTCTCACTGTTGCTCACACTGTAGTGGGAATAGTTATTTGTAACCCTCTGCTATCCAACACTTTCCCTACTGTTGCACTGTTTGTAGTGGGAATAGTAATTTTACACCTCCACTATCCAAAATTTCCCCTACTGTTGCACTCTTTGGACTGGGAATAGTAATTTGTACTCCTCCGCTATCCAACATTTTCCCTACTGTTGTTCTAACTGGAGTAGGAATAGTAATTTGTACCCCTCCGCTATCCAACAATTTCCCTACTGTTGCTCTCACTGAAGTGGTAAGAGTATTTTTTACCTCTCCGCTATCCAATAACTTCCCTACTTTCGGCATTCCTGTAGTGGGATCAGTACGTTTTTTGCCTCCCCTATCCCACACTTTCCCTACTGTTGCACTCATTTGAGTGGTAATAGTATTTTTACCTCTCCGCTATCCAATAACTTCCCTACTTTCTGCATTCACTGTACTGGGAATAGTAAATGTTTTCCCTCCGCTATCCAAAACTTTCCCACTGTTGCTTTCACTGGAGTGGGAATAGTAATTTTTACCCCTATGCTAATGAATACTTTTCTTACTGTTGAATTCTTTGGAGTGGGAATAGTAATTTCTTCCCAACCACTATCCAACACTTTCCCTACTCTCACTCTCACTGGAGTGGGAATAGTAAGTTTTAATTCTTTGCTATCCAACACTTTCCCTTATGTTGCATTCACTGGAGTGGAAATAGTATTTTTTTCTTTCCCAGTAGCCAACATTTTCTCACTTGTATCCAACTCTTTCTCACTGGAGTGTGAATAGTAATGTGTACCTCCCCACTATCCAACACTTTACCTGCTTTTGTATTAACTGGAGTGGGAATAGGCATTCTTTCCCCTCCGCTATCTAATACTTTCCCTACAGTTGCTCTCATTGGAGTCGGAATAGTATTTTTTACCCCTCCGCTATCAAATACTTTCCCTATTGTTGCACTGTTCGGAGTGGGAATAGTTATTTGTACCCAACGGCTATCCAACAATTTTCCTACTGTTGCTCTCACTGGAGTGGGAATAGTAATTTTTACTTCTCCGCTATCCAACACTTTCCCTGATTTTGCATTCACTAGAGTGGGAAAAGGAATTCTTTCCACTCTGCTATCCAACACTTTCCCTACTGTTGTTCTCACTTGAGTGGGAATAGTAATTTTTACCCCACCACTATCCAACACTCTCCCTACTGTTGCACTGTTTGGAGTGGGAATAATAATTTGTTCCCAGCAGCTATACTACAGTTTCCCTACTGTTGCACTCACTGGAGTGTGAATAGTGATTTTTACCTCTCTGCTATCAAATATCTTCCCTACATTCTGCATTCACTGGAGTGGGAATAGAAAGATTTAATTCCTCCCCTATCCAGCACTTTCTCTACTGTTGCACTCAGTGCATTGGGAATAGTAATTTTTACTCCTCTGCTAACCAAAACTTTCCCTGATGTTGTATTCACTGGTGTGGGATTAGTTATTTTTCCCGTCCGCTATATAACACTTTCCCCACGGTTTCTCTCACTGCAGTGGGAATATTATTTTTTACCCCTCTGCTATCCAACACTTATCCCACTGTTCCACAGTTTGGAATAGAAATGGTAATTTTTACCCCTCAGCTATTCCAACACTTCCCCTGCTGTTCCATTCAATGGAGTGGGAATACAATGTTTTACCCCTCTGCTATCCAACAGTTATTCTACTTATGCATTCAGTGGAGTGGGAGTAGTCATTTTCTCCCCTCAGCTTTCCAACACATTTCCTACTGTTGCACTGTTTGAAGTGGGAATAGTTATTTTTACTCCTCCGCAATCCAAGACTTTCCCTACTGTTGCACTCACTGTATTGGGAATAGTAATTTTTACCTTTCCGCTATCCAACACTTTCCCTACAGATGAATTCACTGGAGTGGGAATTGTATTTTGTCGCCCTCCGCAATCCAACTCTTTCCCTACTGTTGCTCTCACTGTAGTGGGAATAGTAATTTTTACCCCTCAGCTATCCAACTCTTTCCCTACTTTTCCTCTCACTGGAGTGGGAATAGTAATGTTTACCCTTCCGATGTCCAACTCTTTCCCTACTGTTTCTCTAACTGGAGTAGGAATAGTAATTTTTACCCCTTCACCAACCAACACTTTCCCTACTGTTGCACTGTTCGGAATGGGAATAGTAATTTGTTCCACTCCGCTATCCAACAATTTCCCTACTGTTGCACTCACCGGAGTGGGAATAGCAAGTTTTTGCCTCTCCGCTATCCAATAATTACCCTACTTTCTGCAGTCACTGTAGTGGGAATAGTAGGTTTTTTTCCTCTGCTATGCAACACTTTCTCACGGTTGCTCTCACTGGAGTGGAAATAGATATTTTTACCCCTCTGCTATCCAACACTTTCCCTACTGTTGCATTCAATGGAGTGGGAATACAATTTTTTACCCTTCTGCTATCAAACAGTTATTCTACTTATGCATTCAGTGGAGTGGGAGTAGGAATTTGTTCCTCTCTGCTATCCAACACATTTTCCACTGTTGCACTGCTTGGAGTGGGAATAGTTATTTTTACTCCTCCGCAATCCCAGAATTTCCCTACTGTTTCACTCACTGGATTGGGAATAGTAATTTTTATCTTTCCGCTATCCAACACTTTCCCTACAGTTGAATTCACTGGAGTGGGAATTCTAATTTTTCCACCTCTGCTATCCAACACTTTCCCTACTGTTACTCTCACTGGAGTTAAAATAGTAATTTGTACACTTCCGCTATCCAACTCTTTCCCTACTGTTGCTCTCACTGGAGTGGAAATAGTCATTTTTACCCCTTCACCATCCAACACTTTCCCTACTGTTGCACTGTTTCGAATAGGAATAGTAATTTGTTCCACTCCGCTATCCAACAATTTCCCTACTGTTGCACTCACCGGAGTGGGAATAGAAAGTTTTTGCCTCTGCTATCCAACACTTTCTCACTGTTGCTCACACTGCAGTGGGAATAGTTATTTGTAACCCTCTGCTATCCAACACTTTCCCTACTGTTGCACTGTTTGTAGTGGGAACAGTAATTTTACACCTCCACTATCCAAAATTTCCCCTACTGTTGCACTCTTTGGACTGGGAATAGTAATTTGTACTCCTCCGCTATCCAACATTTTCCCTACTGTTGTTCTAACTGGAGTAGGAATAGTAATTTGTACCCCTCCGCTATCCAACAATTTCCCTACTGTTGCTCTCACTGAAGTGGTAAGAGTACTTTTTACCTCTCCGCTATCCAATAACTTCCCTACTTTCGGCATTCCTGTAGTGGGATCAGTACGTTTTTTGCCTCCCCTATCCCACCCTTTCCCTACTGTTGCACTCATTTGAGTGGTAATAGTATTTTTACCTCTCCGCTATCCAATAACTTCCCTACTTTCTGCATTCACTGTAGTGGGAATAGTAAATGTTTTCCCTCCGCTATACAAAACTTTCCCACTGTTGCTTTCACTGGAGTGGGAATAGTAATTTTTACCCCTATGCTAATGAATACTTTTCTTACTGTTGAATTCTTTGGAGTGGGAATAGTAATTTCTTCCCAACCACTATCCAACACTTTCCCTACTCTCACTCTCACTGGAGTGGGAATAGTAAGTTTTAATTCTTTGCTATCCAACACTTTCCCTTATTTTGCATTCACTGGAGTGGAAATAGTAATTTTTTCTTCCCCAGTAGCCAACATTTTCTCACTTGTATCCAACTCTTTATCACTGGAGTGTGAATAGTAATGTGTACCTCCCCACTATCCAACACTTTACCTGCTTTTGTATTAACTGGAGTGGGAATAGGCATTCTTTCCCCTCCGCTATCTAATACTTTCCCTACAGTTGCTCTCATTGGAGTCGGAATAGTATTTTTTACCCCTCCGCTATCAAATACTTTCCCTACTGTTGCACTGTTCGGAGTGGGAATAGTTATTTGTACCCAACGGCTATCCAACAATTTTCCTACTGTTGCTCTCACTGGAGTGGGAATAGTAATTTTTACTTCTCCGCTATCCAACACTTTCCCTGATTTTGCATTCACTAGAGTGGGAAAAGGAATTCTTTCCACTCTGCTATCCAACACTTTCCCTACTGTTGTTCTCACTTGAGTGGGAATAGTAATTTTTACCCCACCACTATCCAACACTCTCCCTACTGTTGCACTGTTTGGAGTGGGAATAATAATTTGTACCCAGCAGCTATACTACAGTTTCCCTACTGTTGCACTCACTGGAGTGTGAATAGTGATTTTTACCTCTCTGCTATCAAATATCTTCCCTACATTCTGCATTCAATGGAGTGGGAATAGAAAGATTTAATTCCTCCCCTATCCAGCACTTTCTCTACTGTTGCACTCAGTGCATTGGGAATAGTAATTTTTACTCCTCTGCTAACCAAAACTTTCCCTGATGTTGTATTCACTGGTGTGGGATTAGTTATTTTTCCCGTCCGCTATATAACACTTTCCCCACGGTTTCTCTCACTGCAGTGGGAATATTATTTTTTACCCCTCTGCTATCCAACACTTATCCCACTGTTCCACAGTTTGGAATAGAAATGGTAATTTTTACCCCTCAGCTATTCCAACACTTCCCCTGCTGTTCCATTCAATGGAGTGGGAATACAATGTTTTACCCCTCTGCTATCCAACAGTTATTCTACTTATGCATTCAGTGGAGTGGGAGTAGTCATTTTCTCCTCTCAGCTTTCCAACACATTTCCTACTGTTGCACTGTTTGAAGTGGGAATAGTTATTTTTACTCCTCCGCAATCCAAGACTGTCCCTACTGTTGCACTCACTGTATTGGAAATAGTAATTTTTACCTTTCCGCTATCCAACACTTTCCCTACAGATGAATTCACTGGAGTGGGAATTGTATTTTGTCGCCCTCCGCAATCCAACTCTTTCCCTACTGTTGCTCTCACTGGAGTGGGAATAGTAATTTTTACCCCTCAGCTATCCAACTCTCTCCCTACTTTTCCTCTCACTGGAGTGGGAATAGTAATGTTTACCCTTCCGATGTCCAACTCTTTCCCTACTGTTTCTCTAACTGGAGTAGGAATAGTAATTTTTACCCCTTCACCAACCAACACTTTCCCTACTGTTGCACTGTTCGGAATGGGAATAGTAATTTGTTCCACTCCGCTATCCAACAATTTCCCTACTGTTGCACTCACCGGAGTGGGAATAGCAAGTTTTTGCCTCTCCGCTATCCAATAATTACCCTACTTTCTGCAGTCACTGTAGTGGGAATAGTAGGTTTTTTTCCTCTGCTATGCAACACTTTCTCACGGTTGCTCTCACTGGAGTGGAAATAGTTATTTTTACCCCTCTGCTATCCAACACTTTCCCTACTGTTGCATTCAATGGAGTGGGAATACAATGTTTTACCCCTCTGCTATCCAACAGTTATTCTACTTATGCATTCAGTGGAGTGGGAGTAGGAATTTGTTCCTCTCTGCTATCCAACACATTTTCCACTGTTGCACTGCTTGGAGTGGGAATAGTTATTTTTACTCCTCCGCAATCCCAGAATTTCCCTACTGTTTCACTCACTGGATTGGGAATAGTAATTTTTATCTTTCCGCTATCCAACACTTTCCCTACAGTTGAATTCACTGGAGTGGGAATTCAAATTTTTCCACCTCTGCTATCCAACACTTTCCCTACTGTTACTCTCACTGGATTTAAAATAGTAATTTGTACACTTCCGCTATCCAACTCTTTCCCTACTGTTGCTCTCACTGGAGTGGAAATAGTCATTTTTACCCCTTCACCATCCAACACTTTCCCTACTGTTGCACTGTTTCGAATAGGAATAGTAATTTGTTCCACTCCGCTATCCAACAATTTCCCTACTGTTGCACTCACCGGAGTGGGAATAGAAAGTTTTTGCCTCTGCTATCCAACACTTTCTCACTGTTGCTCACACTGTAGTGGGAATAGTTATTTGTAACCCTCTGCTATCCAACACTTTCCCTACTGTTGCACTATTTGTAGTGGGAATAGTAATTTTACACCTCCACTATCCAAAATTTCCCCTACTGTTGCACTCTTTGGACTGGGAATAGTAATTTGTACTCCTCCGCTATCCAACATTTTCCCTACTGTTGTTCTAACTGGAGTAGGAATAGTAATTTGTACCCCTCCGCTATCCAACAATTTCCCTACTGTTGCTCTCACTGGAGTGGTAAGAGTATTTTTTACCTCTCCGCTATCCAATAACTTCCCTACTTTCGGCATTCCTGTAGTGGGATCAGTACGTTTTTTGCCTCCCCTATCCCACACTTTCCCTACTGTTGCACTCATTTGAGTGGTAATAGTATTTTTACCTTTCCGCTATCCAATAACTTCCCTACTTTCTGCATTCACTGTAGTGGGAATAGTAAATGTTTTCCATCCGCTATCCAAAACTTTCCCACTGTTGCTTTCACTGGAGTGGGAATAGTAATTTTTACCCCTATGCTAATGAATACTTTTCTTACTGTTGAATTCTTTGGAGTGGGAATAGTAATTACTTCCCAACCACTATCCAACACTTTCCCTACTCTCACTCTCACTGGAGTGGGAATAGTAAGTTTTAATTCTTTGCTATCCAACACTTTCCCTTATTTTGCATTCACTGGAGTGGAAATAGTAATTTTTTCTTCCCCAGTAGCCAACATTTTCTCACTTGTATCCAACTCTTTCTCACTGGAGTGTGAATAGTAATGTGTACCTCCCCACTATCCAACACTTTACCTGCTTTTGTATTAACTGGAGTGGGAATAGGCATTCTTTCCCCTCCGCTATCTAATACTTTCCCTACAGTTGCTCTCATTGGAGTCGGAATAGTAGTTTTTTACCCCTCCGCTATCAAATACTTTCCCTACTATTGCACTGTTCGGAGTGGGAATAGTTATTTGTACCCAACGGCTATCCAACAATTTTCCTACTGTTGTTCTCACTGGAGTGGGAATAGTAATTTTTACTTCTCCGCTATCCAACACTTTCCCTGATTTTGCATTCACTAGAGTGGGAAAAGGAATTCTTTCCACTCTGCTATCCAACACTTTCCCTACTGTTGTTCTCACTTGAGTGGGAATAGTAATTTTTACCCCACCACTATCCAACACTCTCCCTACTGTTGCACTGTTTGGAGTGGGAATAATAATTTGTACGTAGCAGCTATACTACAGTTTCCCTACTGTTGCACTCACTGGAGTGTGAATAGTGATTTTTACCTCTCTGCTATCAAATATCTTCCCTACATTCTGCATTCACTGGAGTGGGAATAGAAAGATTTAATTCCTCCCCTATCCAGCACTTTCTCTACTGTTGCACTCAGTGCATTGGGAATAGTAATTTTTACTCCTCTGCTAACCAAAACTTTCCCTGATGTTGTATTCACTGGTGTGGGATTAGTTATTTTTCCCGTCCGCTATATAACACTTTCCCCACGGTTTCTCTCACTGCAGTGGGAATATTATTTTTTACCCCTCTGCTATCCAACACTTATCCCACTGTTCCACAGTTTGGAATAGAAATGGTAATTTTTACCCCTCAGCTATTCCAACACTTCCCCTGCTGTTCCATTCAATGGAGTGGGAATACAATGTTTTACCCCTCTGCTATGCAACAGTTATTCTACTTATGCATTCAGTGGAGTGGGAGTAGTCATTTTCTCCCCTCAGCTTTCCAACACATTTCCTACTGTTGCACTGTTTGAAGTGGGAATAGTTATTTTTACTCCTCCGCAATCCAAGACTTTCCCTACTGTTGCACTCACTGGAGTGGGAATTGTATTTTGTCGCCCTCCGCAATCCAACTCTTTCCCTACTGTTGCTCTCACTGTAGTGGGAATAGTAATTTTTACCCCTCAGCTATCCAACTCTTTCCCTACTTTTCCTCTCACTGGAGTGGGAATAGTAATGTTTACCCTTCCGATGTCCAACTCTTTCCCTACTGTTTCTCTAACTGGAGTAGGAATAGTAATTTTTACCCCTTCACCAACCAACACTTTCCCTACTGTTGCACTGTTCGGAATGGGAATAGTAATTTGTTCCACTCCGCTATCCAACAATTTCCCTACTGTTGCACTCACCGGAGTGGGAATAGCAAGTGTTTGCCTCTCCGCTATCCAATAATTACCCTACTTTCTGCAGTCACTGTAGTGGGAATAGTAGGTTTTTTTCCTCTGCTATGCAACACTTTTTCACGGTTGCTCTCACTGGAGTGGAAATAGTTATTTTTACCCCTCTGCTATCCAACACTTTCCCTACTGTTGCATTCAATTGAGTGGGAATACAATTTTTTACCCCTCTGCTATCCAACAGTTATTCTACTTATGCATTCAGTGGAGTGGGAGTAGGAATTTGTTCCTCTCTGCTATCCAACACATTTTCCACTGTTGCACTGCTTGGAGTGGGAATAGTTATTTTTACTCCTCCGCAATCCCAGAATTTCCCTACTGTTTCACTCACTGGATTGGGAATAGTAATTTTTATCTTTCCGCTATCCAACACTTTCCCTACAGTTGAATTCACTGGAGTGGGAATTCTAATTTCTCCACCTCTGCTATCCAACACTTTCCCTACTGTTACTCTCACTGGAGTTAAAATAGTAATTTGTACACTTCCGCTATCCAACTCTTTCCCTACTGTTGCTCTCACTGGAGTGGAAATAGTCATTTTTACCCCTTCACCATCCAACACTTTCCCTACTGTTGCACTGTTTCGAATAGGAATAGTAATTTGTTCCACTCCGCTATCCAACAATTTCCCTACTGTTGCACTCACCGGAGTGGGAATAGAAAGTTTTTGCCTCTGCTATCCAACACTTTCTCACTGTTGCTCACTCTGTAGTGGGAATAGTTATTTGTAACCCTCTGCTATCCAACACTTTCCCTACTGTTGCACTGTTTGTAGTGGGAATAGTAATTTTACACCTCCACTATCCAAAATGTCCCCTACTGTTGCACTCTTTGGACTGGGAATAGTAATTTGTACTCCTCCGCTATCCAACATTTTCCCTACTGTTGTTCTAACTGGAGTAGGAATAGTAATTTGTACCCCTCCGCTATCCAACAATTTCCCTACTGTTGCTCTCACTGGAGTGGTAAGAGTATTTTTTACCTCTCCGCTATCCAATAACTTCCCTACTTTCGGCATTCCTGTAGTGGGATCAGTACGTTTTTTGCCTCCCCTATCCCACACTTTCCCTACTGTTGCACTCATTTGAGTGGTAATAGTATTTTTACCTCTCCGCTATCCAATAACTTCCCTACTTTCTGCATTCACTGTAGTGGGAATAGTTAATGTTTTCCCTCCGCTATCCAAAACTTTCCCACTGTTGCTTTCACTGGAGTGGGAATAGTAATTTTTACCCCTATGCTAATGAATACTTTTCTTACTGTTGAATTCTTTGGAGTGGGAATAGTAATTTCTTCCCAACCACTATCCAACACTTTCCCTACTCTCACTCTCACTGAAGTGGGAATAGTAAGTTTTAATTCTTTGCTATCCAACACGTTCCCTTATTTTGCATTCACTGGAGTGGAAATAGTAATTTTTTCTTCCCCAGTAGCCAACATTTTCTCACTTGTATCCAACTCTTTCTCACTGGAGTGTGAATAGTAATGTGTACCTCCCCACTATCCAACACTTTACCTGCTTTTGTATTAACTGGAGTGGGAATAGGCATTCTTTCCCCTCCGCTATCTAATACTTTCCCTACAGTTGCTCTCATTGGAGTCGGAATAGTATTTTTTACCCCTCCGCTATCAAATACTTTCCCTACTGTTGCACTGTTCGGAGTGGGAATAGTTATTTGTACCCAACGGCTATCCAACAATTTTCCTACTGTTGCCCTCACTGGAGTGGGAATGGTAATATTTACCTCTCTGCTATCCAACACTGTCCCTGCTGTTGCACTGTTTGGAGTGGGAATAGCAATTTTAACCCGTTCGCTATCCAACACTTTATCTACTGTTGCACTCTTTGTATTGGAAATAGTTATTTTTACTCCTCCATTATACAACACTTTCCCTACTGTTGCTCTCACTGGTGTCGGAATTGTCATTTTTACCACTCCACTACCCAGCACTTTCCCTAATGTTGCACTGTTCGGAGTGGGAATAGTAATTTGTACCCAAAGGCTATCCAACACTCTCACTACTGTTGCACTCTTTGAAATGGGAATAGTTAATTTTACTCCTCCATTATCCAATACTTTCCCTACTGTTGCATTCATTGGAGTGGGAATAGTGATTTTTACCCTACCGCTATCCAACACTTTCCCAATAGTTGCATTCACTGGAGTGGGGATGGTAATTTTTTTCCCTCTGATATCCAACACTTTCCCTACTGTTGCTCTCACTGGAGTGGGAATAGTAATTTTTACCTCTCTGCTATCCAACACGTTCACTGCTATTGCACTGTTTGGAGTGGAAATAGTAATTTGTACCCCTCCAATATCCAACAATTTCCTTACTATTGCACTCACTGGAGTGGTAATAGTAATATTTACCTCTCCGCTATCCAACAATGTCATTACTTTCTGCATTCACTGGAGTGGGAATAGTAATATTTTTCTCTCCGCTATCCAACACTTTCCCACTGTTGCTTCTCACTGGAGTGGGAATAGTAATTTTTACTCATCTGCTATCCAACACTCCCTACTGTTGCACTGTTTGGAGTGGTAATAGTCATATTACACCTCCACTATCCAACACTTTCCCTACTGTTGCACTCTTTGGAGAGGGAATAGTAATTTTTACTACTCTGCTCTCCAACAATTTCCCTACTGCAGCACTCAATGGAGTGGTACCAGTAATTTTTATATATCTGCTATCCAAGAACTTCCCTACTTTCTGCATTCACTGCAGTGGGAATAGTACGTTTTTTCACTCCGCTATCCAACACCTTCCTTACTGTTGTACTGTTTGGAGTGGGAATAGTAATTTTACACCTCCACTATCCAACACTTCCCCTATTGTTGCACTATTTAGAGTGGGAATAGTAATTGTTACTCCTCCGCTATCCAAATACTTTTCTTACTGTTGAATTCTTTGGAGTGGGAATAATAATTTTTTCCTGTCCACTATCCAACACTTTCCTTATTCTCACTCTCACTGGAGTGGACATAGCATTTTTTACCTCTCTGCTATCCAACACTTTCCCTACTGTTGCATTCACTGGAGTGTGAATAGTAATGTTTACTACTCTGCTATCCAACACTTTCCCTGATTTTGCATTCACTAGAGTGGGAAAAGGAATTCTTTCCACTCTGCTATCCAACACTTTCCCTACTGTTGTTCTCACTTGATTGGGAATAGTAATTTTTACCCTACCACTATCCAACACTCTCCCTACTGTTGCACTGTTTGGAGTGGGAATATCAATTTTTACCCCTCCGCTATCCAACTCTCTCACTACTGTTGCACTCTTTGAAATGGGAATAGTTAATTTTACTACTCCATTATCCAATACTTTCCCTACTGTTGCATTCATTGGAGTGGGAATAGTAATTTTTACCCTACCGCTATCCAACACTTTCCCAATAGTTGCATTCACTGGAGTGGGGTTGGTAATTTTTTTCCCTCTGATATCCAACACTTTCCCTACTGTTGCTCTCACTGGAGTGGGAATAGTAATTTTTGCCTCTCTACTATCCAACACGTTCCCTGCTATTGCACTGTTTGGAGTGGAAATAATAATTTGTACCCCTCCGATATCCAACAATTTCCTTACTATTGCACTCACTGGAGTGGTAATAGTAATTTTTACCTCTCCGCTATCCAACAATGTCATTACTTTCTGCATTCACTGGAGTGGGAATAGTAATATTTTTCTCTCCGCTATCCAACACTTTCCCACTGTTGCTCTCACTGGAGTTGGAATAGTAATTTTTACTCATCTGCTATCCAACACTTTCCCTACTGTTGCACTGTTTGGAGTGGTAATAGTCATATTAAACCTCCACTATCCAACACTTTCCCTACTGTTGCACTCTTTGGAGAGGGAATAGTAATTTTTACTACTCTGCTCTCCAATAATTTCCCTACTGTAGCACTCAATGGAGTGGTACCAGTAATTTTTTATATATCTGCTATCCAAGAACTTCCCTACTTTCTGCATTCACTGCAGTGCGAATAGTATGTTTTTTCACTCCGCTATCCAACACCTTCCTTACTTTTGCACTGTTTGGAGTGGGAATAGTAATTTGTACCCAACAGCTATACAACACTTTCCCTACTGTTGCACTCACTGGAGTGCGAATAGTAGTTTTTACCTCTCTGCTATTAAATACCTTCCCTACATTCTGCATTCACTGGAGTGGGAATAGAACGTTTTAATTCCTCCCCTACCCAACACTTTCTCTACTGTTGCACTCAGTGCATTGGGAATAGTAATTTTTACTCCTCTGCTAACCAACACTTTCCCTGCTGTTGTATTCACTGGTGTGGGATTAGTTATTTTTCTCGTCCAGTATACAACACTTTCCCTACTGTTTCTCTCACTGCAGTGGGAATATAATTTTTTACCCCTCTGCTATCCAACACTTATCCCACTGTTGCACAGTTTGGAATAGAAATGGTAATTTTTACCCCTCAGCTATTCCAACACTTCCCCTACTGTTCCATTCAATGGAGTGGCAATAAAATGTTTTACACCTCTGCTATCCAACAGTTATTCTACTTATGCACTCAGTGGAGTGGGAGTAGTAATGTTCTCCCCTCAGCTTTCCAACACATTTCCTACTGTTGCACTGTTTGAAGTGGGAATAGTTAGTTTTACTCCTCCGCAATCCAAGACTTTCCCTACTGTTGCACTCACTGTATTGGGAATAGTAATTTTTACCTTTCCGCTTTCCAACACTTTCCCTACAGATGAATTCACTGGAGTGGGAATTGTGATTTGTCGCCCTCCGCAATCCAACTCTTTCCCTACTGTTCCTCTCACTGGAGTGGGAGTAGTAATTTTTACCACTCCGCTATCCAACTCTTTCCCTACTTTTGCTCTCACTGGAGTGGGAATAGCAATGTTTACCCCTCCGCTATCCAACACTTTCCCTACTGTTTCTCTAACTGGAGTAGGAATAGTAATTTTTACCCCTTCACCAACCAACACTTTCCCTACTGTTGCACTCTTCGGAATGGGAATAGTAACTTGTATCCAAAGGCTATCCAGCAATTTCCCTAGTGTTGCACTCACTAGAGTGGGAATAGTCATTTTTACCTCTCCGCTATGCAACACTTTCCCTGCTGTTGCACTGTTTGGAGTGGGAATATCAATTGTTTACCCCTCCGCTATCCAACACTCTACCTACTGTTGCACTCTTTGAAATGGGAATAGTTAATTTAACTCCTCCAATCCAATACTTTCCCTACTGTTGCATTCATTGGAGTGGGAATAGTGATTTTTACCCTACCGCTATCCAACACTTTCCCAACAGTTGCAATCACTGAAGTGGGGATAGTAATTTTTTTCCCTCTGATAGCCAACACTTTCCCTACTGTTGCACTATTTGGAGTGGGAATACTAATTTTACACCTCCACTATCCAACACTTCCCCTACTGTTGCACTATTTGGAGTGGGAATAGTCATTTTTGCTCCTCCGCTATCCAATACATTTCTTACTGTTGAATTCTTTGGAGTGAGAGAGAACTCTGTTTATTTAGACTATAGTCTTTAAACACAAGTAAGATCTCATAAACAGTAAAACCATACAAAAAAGATCACATGAACAGATAAAACCACCTGATTCCTTAGAACTAATTTAGCTTAGTACTTTGTTAAAAGGGGACCGGTAACCACCTTCTTCCCTGGTAGCATCAACATTTTCAATATTAAATACACAATTAAATAATTAAATAACATTACAAATTATTAATCAGTGGTATCTTTGATACTCTCATTAAAAGGGGATTCATTAGCCACATCCTTTTTCATTAGCAGTAGTTGATTATAACCGTTGGATCTATAACTGTTCTTTAAGCGTTGTTGCTTATATACTCAGAATAAGGGATTTTTAGAATAGATGAAAAATTCTACCCTTGCTTAAGTTTATCCCATACAAAACGATGTATGCCTTTCATGTAGCTTCCTAGTGCAATAGCAATGTCAAGACTTGTCATTTCTGTCAGTAACACAATGGCTTGGGCACGTGACCTTATTCCATATTTTAAAAATACTGGGTGTAAAAACAATTTTCTCAATAATAAAACTGTAAGGCAATCCAGCAATATATGCTGTATTCCAGATTTGGTCCCAAGGCCACATTTGCATGTTCCATCTGGGTGTAACATCTCTGACTTTGTTATTCCCTCCATTAACCATGGGTTAATGCCAATTTGTATCCTTAGGATTTCGCACCTAAGCCCATGCTTTGGCAGAGTTTCTAGATATGGATACCATGCAGCGTTTACCCAGGAGTTTATTATACATTGGACCGATTTTTTCTTCCTCAGGTACTCTAAGTCATTATTAGAACACTAAGTATGAAGTTCCTATCAGAAAACAAAAATTGACAAGTAATAACTGTATGGTTGAATCCAATCAAACATAGGAGAGCGTTCTCCTTTTTTGGAAAAAGACCCTCACACACCTGACAAGTAGGTGTCTTGCTTCATCATCGGGTCTGCTCCTACTCGGGCCGGCGCTGCAATGCCCGATCAGGCACCCGTGATGGGGCCTACTTCACGGAGATCTTTATTCCAGAGCCGACAGGTGAAGTGCGAGTAAGGGTCCTAGTGTAGGTGAAAGTGAAGTGTAAAGTGATGTTAAAATAGAGAAAAATAGTCCAATCTAAAATATTTTAATGAGGTTGGCTACTTCCCTAATTGAAACTAAAAGAATTGCGTATCGTCACCTTATGTTGTGCTTTGATACGCTTAAAAAGAGGTCGACATGTTTCTTGCCTAGTTATCAAATTTGATGGCAATTCCTCAGGACCTTGTTTTGTACTACCTACACAGTTTTTGGTGGTGGTCACCCAACACAACCAGTGAGAAGCGGCCACCTTTACAGCACCCTAAAAAATGTGGGGGTACCTTGGTATCAACAAAGATTAGCAAGTATTAACCTGTAATGAATAAAAACAGTTAGAGCAGTCAAAAGCAATATGGTGCAACATCATTTCACTGAAAGTCAATAGTGCCGGTTCAATAGTTCAGGGTAGTGCATTTAAACACATGCAATTGGGCCCATGGGCAGTGACATGCTTGATGCTTATAAACAGTATTCAATCAATTTGAGAACACTTGGGTGATGAAAAACAAGAAAATGGTGTGAAAATAAAATCTCAGGTCATCATAACACTAGAGAGAGATATATACAGCATGAGAGGTCTTGTATTATAAAAACCGATTATAAGGTCATGAGAAAGTGTCTCACCCTCGTTGAGTCCGTGCTGGGCCATAATGGTACCGGTCGCCGTCGACACTGAAATCTAGTGTCCTGGTATATAGTAAAAGCATGTTAGTTGTTACAAAGAAAGTTGAACAAAATCCGCAGAGATAGTGGTCCCTGGATTAAGTAGAACGCGTGCCTGATGTAGAAGCCTCTTAGTAATCAGTACTGTTGGTAATCTCACTGTGCAGAAGGTCAGATAAGTAAACGAGTAACGAAGGACCGTAGTCACAAACGCTTATTGTAGCAAGAGTTAGTACGCCGAACAAGACGGCGAGTATCGCGTCTCACTATATATAGTGTTGTACTGTTGTGTTTATAAAGAATTGAAGTTACTCCGCCCCCTGAGAGTGGGGCTGGAAGCATAGTAAGCAATAATGCCGGCCGAACGACCAAAGACCCTTTGTAAAAAGGTCTACTTTGCCCAAAAAGCAGTGACTAGCAATGCAATTGAGACGAAACGTCAAGGTTACTCACGGTTATCAGGTTGAATCAAGACGTTAACCCTACCCCAGCGGATCGACCGGTCCATGTAGTCTGGTGACCGAAAGGTTGCCGAGTAAGGTATAAATGGAGCCAGGACGCAGAGTACGTGTCCCCTGTGCTTCCAGGTAGAGCGGTTTCAACAACTAAAGCGCTGTACAATTAGTCGCGCCATCTTGGAGAGATCGAAATGACCCAAGCCGAGTGGCGCAATAGAAAAGGGACCATTAATAGGATGGCGATCCTGAAGGAGCGGGCGTAGTGTTAAACAATAATTTATGTATAACAATCCCAATGGCAAAGGTACCGCCGCAATCTCATGTAAGTTGAATAACGAGGAGCCCCACATAATTAATGGAGTCAGTGGTGTGAAAAAACGCTAGTGAAATAAAGAAAGTCAGGCACGATTAAAGAGGCCAGTGAAGTCCTTGTTATCCAGGTATTTGTATTAGAAGGAAATAAGAGCAAAAGGCATAAAGTTGGTAACCGAGTCAATGCTGGTAAATTAGCTATGGGTTAAGATAAAGCATCAAAAAATACCCCCGCTCGGAAGTTCTCATCTTGATGAAGTAAAGTCTATGTGTATCCAGAGGAGAAAGAATGACTCAAAGAATGACTCAGCTAAGAGGTTAACATACTCCAAGGGATATCCTCATTTAGTCCTGATTTGTCAGATGACAATCTCAGGACCCAACGTTGTTCCAGGCGGAACAAGGCATCCTTCGACATGCCAGGGTGTGCTTCAAGAATGCACCATTCAAAGGAGTCAGGAGGATGTTGTCTTTCTTCAAAATGAGTAGTCATTTTAGTATTGGTCTTTGCACATCTAAAGGTGCTTCTGTGTTCCATCATACGTAGCTTCACTTGTCTTGTCGTCATCCCTATGTAGATAAGGTTACAAGCACATCTCATCAAATAAACACAATTGGCTGTGTTGCAGTTGGTATGTTTGGTCAAATGCCACACAAAACTGTTCGTGAGATTTAGTTGTTTAGTGACCTTGGTTTGGGGACAGACAGAACAGGAACCGCAAGGAAAGTGTCCCTGGACTGGTGGCAAGTTCCAAAGGGTGTTCTGTATCGTGTCACGACGTTGCTTTGGTCTGGTATGTATCAACATATCTTTTATGTTGTTTGTTCTTTTGAAATCGAATCTGGGTTTAGAGAGGTTCAAAGTACCGGTGTTGAGAATCCCCCAGTTTTTGCGAATTACGCTCCTCAGATGATTAGAATCTGGGGTGTAAGTGGTGACATAAGTGATGGTGGAATCTGGTTCTCTCATCCTGTCCTCCAACAAACCCTCTCGGTTGTTGTTCCGCGCCCTTTTATAGGCATCATTGATGACCTGTTTGGGATATTGACGTTGAAGCAGATCTTGTTTCAACGTGTTTGCTTCCTATTTGTAGTCACCAAGGGTGCTGCAATTCCTTCTGATACGGAGAAACTGGCCTACAGGAAGATTATGCTTCAAAGCCCTGGGGTGATGACTGCTAAAAAGGAGCAGACTGTTTCTATCAGTTGGTTTTCGATAGAGGGTGGTGGAAATCATCCCTGCTTCCAACCTAATCAAAAGATCAAGGAAAGGAATCTCACTCTTAGAAATCGTGTAGGTGAATTTCAAGTGTGGATTAAGGGTGTTAATCCAGGTGCAAAACTCATTGCATTCGGCCATCTCTCCCTTCCAGAGGATGAGAATGTCATTGATAAACCGTTTCCACAATAAGATGTTGGAAAGGCACTCACAGAGAATTATTTTCAGTTTGGTACCCAACTCTTTCATCAGACCCAGGGTACTTCAATGGGGAGCACCTTCGCTCCCAGCCTGGCATGTCTGTACATATCCGCTTTTGAGACACGTAAGATTCTTCATGTTGACAATCCATACCTTTCCAACATCTTATTGTGGAAACGGTTTATCGATGACATTCTCATCCTCTGGAAGGGAGAGATGACCGAATGCAATGAATTTTGCACCTGGATTAACACCCTTAATCCACACTTGAAATTCACCTACACGTTTCTAAGAGTGAGATTCCTTTCCTTGATCTTTTGATTAGGTTGGAAGCAGGGATGATTTCCACCACCCTCTATCGAAAACCAACTGATAGAAACAGTCTGCTCCTTTTTAGCAGTCATCACCCCAGGGCTTTGAAGCATAATCTTCCCGTAGGCCAGTTTCTCCATATCAGAAGGAATTGCAGCACCCTTGGTGACTACAAAAAGGAAGCAAACACGTTGAAAGAAGATCTGCTTCAACGTCAATATCCCAAACAGGTGATCAATGATGCCTATAAAAGGGCGCGGAACAACAACCGAGAGGGTTTGTTGGAGGACAGGATGAGAGAACCAGATTCCACCATCACTTGTGTCACCACTTACACCCCAGATTCTAATCATCTGAGGAGCGTCATTCGCAAAAACTGGGGGATTCTCAACACCGGTACTTTGAACCTCTCTAAACCCAGATTCGCATTCAAAAGAACAAACAACATAAAAGATATGTTGATACATACCAGACCGAAGCAACGTCGTGACACGATACAGAACAGCCTTTGGAACTTGCCACCAGTCCAGGGCACTTTCCTTGCGGTTCCTGTTCTGTCTGTCCCCCAACCAAGGTCACTAAACAACTAAATCTCACGAACAGTTTCGTGTGGCATTTGACCAAACATACCAACTGCAACACAGCCAATTGTGTTTATTTGATGAGATGTGCTTGTAACCTTATCTACATAGGGATGACGACAAGACAAGTGAAGTTACGTATGATGGAACACAGAAGCACCTTTAGATGTGCAAAGACCAATACTAAAATGACTACTCATTTTAAAGAAAGACAACATCCTGCTGACTCCTTTGAATGGTGCATTCTTGAAGCACACCCTGGCATGTCGAAGGATGCCTTGTTCCGCCTGGAACAACGTTGGGTCCTGAGATTGTCATCTGACAAATCAGGACTAAATGAGGATATCCCTTGGAGTATGTTAACCTCTTAACTGAGTGATTCTTTGAGTCATTCTTTCTCCTCTGGATACACATAGACTTTACTTCATCAAGATGAGAACTTCCGAGCGGGGGTATTTTTTGATGCTTTGTCTTAGCCCATAGCTAATTCACCAGCATCGACTCGGTTACCAACTTTATGCCTTTTGCTCTTATTTCCTTCTAATACAAATACCTGGATAACAAGGACTTCACTGGCCTCTTTAATCGTGCCTGACTTGCTTTATTTCACTAGCGTTTTTTCACGCCACTGACTCCATTAATTATGTGGGGCTCCTCGTTATTCAACTTACATGAGATTGCGGTGGTACCTTTGCCATTGGGATTGTTATACATAAATTATTGTTTAACACTACGCCCGCTCCTTCAGGATCGCCATCCTATTAATGGTCCTTTTTCTATTGCGCCACTCGGCTTGGGTCATTTCGATCTCTCCAAGATGGCGCGACTAATTGTACAGCGCTTTAGTTGTTGAAACCGCTCTACCCGGAAGCACAGGGGACACGTACTCTGCGTCCTGGCTCCATTTATACCTTACTCGGCAACCTTCCGGTCACCAGACTACATGAACCGGTCGATCCGCTGGGGTACGGTTAACGTCTTGATTCAACCTGATAACCGTGAGTAACCTTGACGTTTCGTCTCAATTGCATTGCTAGTCACTGCTTTTTGGGCAAAGTAGACCTCTTTACAAAGGGTCTTTGGTCGTTCGGCCGGCATTATTGCTTACTATGCTTCCAGCCCCACTCTCAGGGGGCGGAGTAACTTCAATTCTTTATAAACACAACAGTACGACACTATATATAGTGAGACGCGATACTCGCCGTCTTGTTCGGCGTACTAACTCTTGCTACGAAAAGCGTTTGTGACCACGGTCCTTCGTTACTCGTTTACTTATCTGACCTTCTGCACAGTGATTACCAACAGTACTGATTATTAAGAGGCTTCTACATCAGGCACTCGTTCTACTTAATCCAGGGACCACTATCTCTGCGGATTTTGTACAACTTTCTTTGTAACAACTAACATGCTTTTACTATATACCAGGACACTAGATTTCAGTGTCAACGGCGACCGGTACCATTATGGCCCGGCACGGACTCAACGAGGGTGAGACACTTTCTTATGACCTTATAATCGGTTTTTATAATACAAGACCTCTCATACTGTATATATCTTTCCCTAGTGTTATGATGACCTGAGATTTTCATTTCACACCATTTTCTTGTTTTTCATCACCCAAGTGTTCTCAAATTGATTGAATACTGTTTATAAGCATCAAGCATGTCACTGCCCATGGGCCCAATTGCATGTGTTTAAATGCACTACCCCGAACCATTGAACCGGCAGTATTGACTTTCAGTGAAATGATGTTGCGCCATATTGCTTTTGACTGTTCTAACTGTTTTTATTCATTACAGGTTAATACTTGCTTATCTTTGTTGATACCAAGGTACCCCCACATTTTTTAGGGTGCTGTAAAGGTGGCCGCTTCTCACTGGTTGTGTTGGGTGACCACCACCAAAAACTGTGTAGGTAGTACAAAACAAGGTCCTGAGGAATTGCCATCAAATTTGATAACTAGGCAAGAAACATGTCGACCTCTTTTTAAGCGTATCAAAGCACAACATAAGGTGACGATACGCGATTCTTTTATTTTTAATTAGGGAAGTAGCCAACCTCATTAAAGTATTTTAGATTGGACTATTTTTCTCTATTTTAACATCACTTTACACTTCACTTTCACCTACACTAGGACCCTTACTCGCACTTCACCTGTCGGCTCTGGAATAAAGATCCCCGCGAAGTAGGCCCCATCACGGGTGCCTGATCGGGCATTGCAGCGCCGGCCCGAGTAGGAGCAGACCCGATGATGAAGCAAGACACCTACTTGTCAGGTGTGTGAGGGTCTTTTTCCAAAAAAGGAGAACGCTCTCCTATGTTTGATTGGATTCAATCATACAGTTATTACTTGTCAATTTTTGTTTTCTGATAGGAACTTCATACTTAGTGTTCTAATATAGTCTTCTGGGCATGTATGCTGGACCTCATTATAAAAGCCCACACCATTACTTCCCCTCTTTCTTGACTCAACTCTAAGTCATTATTCCTGGACTGCTCCATGCCTTGGTACCTGAGAGTTGTCTTTGTAAATTCTACATCCAGGGGGTGCTGTATAGGGCTCAAATTTAAACTCCCTGTTATTACCTGGATTTTCCTTCTTGCTTCCTTTGCCCACTTTAACCTACTATGCCGGATCTCTTCGCTACACCAGTATGAGATTTTCTGCACTCCCCCTGGATTCTGGCGTTTCCAGAATCTTACCAAAGACATGTGGACCTGGCTTTTCCAAGCTATTGTTCCTAACTCCATCCTAATTGCCTGGATCATTGCAGAGCTTGGTAGGGACAATAGCATTTTTAGGGCCTTACCCTCCTCCCGATCCCACCCTTCTTTACCACTTAGGAGAACTTCTGCCCCATACAGTACTTGGGGTAGGATCATGGCTTTATAAGCTTTTAACATAGGTTTGTGCGACATATCCCCATAGTCCTTATTAAATTTGTTAAGCCCGCAGATGGATGAAAAAGTTTTTGTTTTTTGGGCTTCTAGGTGTGTACACCATTTTAGGGAGCTGTTGAACCAAAGGCCCAGGTATTTATATTCTTTTACTATTTCCAGTTTTGTTTGTCCTAAATACCAGCAATTTTTTTTATCTCTCTTGCCAAAACATAAAATCTTCGTTTTATCCATATTTTTGCCTCACAGTGTTCTTTGAAGGCACTCCCATAAGCTCTTAACGATCCACCACAAGGTTGAAGGCTGCCCGGAAATCAATGAAACAACAGTACATTTTCCCCTTTTGTTCTATTGACTTCCAGGCAAGTGCCCAGAGGGCGAAACAGTGGTCTATAGTGGAATGACCTTCTCTGAATCCTCCTTGTTCAACCGGTACCACTGAGTTCTGGTCTGCCCAATCTTTTAGTTTACCTAATACTATTTTTGCGACAATCTTTTCCCCAATATCTATTAGATTAATTAATCTATAGTTTATTGGGGCTTACATATCGCCTTTCTTGTGTAAGGGCATTATTATTGCACCCTTCCAATTGTTAGGGAACTTCCCAGTTTCTAAAATTACTTGGAACATCTTAGCAAAGAATTCTACCCACCAGTCCAACTGAGTTTTAATTATCAGGGCAGGGAGGTTGTCTGGACCTGCTGCCCTTGTTAGATTCAAACGTTTTATCGTGATTTTCACTTCAGAGGCTGAAAAGTCAGGTTTTAAAACTGCTACCAGACCGTTCAAATCTGGTTGCAAATGCAAACCCTCTTCCGGTTCTCTGCCTGGCCTATATAATTCCAGCAAATAATCCTCCCAAGCTGCTTCTTCAACCACACAGTTCATTGTGGCCGCAGGGCGATCTACTGCTGATTGAATTAGTTTCCAGAACTGGCGTATATTCTTTGTTTCTGTTGCCTCAAGCAGCTCTTTCCAACAGTCTTCTTTATACTCTCTTTTTGCCCTCCTAATTAACATATTATATTCTCTTTTTAATTTCATGAGGATATCAGCCTTACCCTGATGATACTTCATACTTAGGCTATGGCTGTTCTCCTCAATTCTCTCTTCTTTTTCAAACAATTCTTTGTAAACCACCTTCCTTGTCTCACCGGCTTCCTTTGGTTCCTTTTATCATTTATTTTGTCTTTCCTCAGACCATCGCTGAAGCTTTGGACCACTTCTTCAATTTTATCCACATACCAATCCAAGCTCTGGCCACTTAATGTGCCCAGATCTAAGTTCTGCTGCAATTTTACTAGCCGGGCTACATACTCTTCTGTTAGTCTTGTGGTGATTCGCCTGGGGTATCCCACCTGTTGTTCAATAACTTTATTGCAGGGGTTCAAATGTACGTCTTGGAGTTCTAGTTCTAAGAGGTTATGGTCACTCCCTTCTCTATTAGTAAACCTAAAATCTTGAATTAGTTGGAAGCACGAGGGTGTCGTAAATACATAATCTATTGGGCAGTTTTGCAAACCTAATTTAAATGTTTTCTCTGCTGGAAAGTCTAAGGTTGATCTTCCGTTTAGACAGAAGAGGCTTTTAGTCCCTAAATAACTGTTGAATTTTTTGGAGTGGGAATAGTAATGTATTCCCTTCCACTATCCAACACTTTCCCTAATCTCACTCTCTCTGGAGTCGTAATAGTAATTTTTATCTCTCTGGTATATAACACTTTCCCTACTATTGCATTCACTGGAGTGGGAATAGTACTTTTTACCTATCTGCTATTCAAAACTTTCCCTGCTGTTGCATTCACTGGAGTGGGAATAGTAATTTTTCCCCTCCGCTATCCAGCACTTTCCCTACTGTTGCTATCACTGGAGTGGGAATAGTCATTTTTACCCCTCCACTATCCAACACTCTCCGTACTGTTGCACTGTTTGGAGTGGGAGTAGTAATTTATACCCCTCTGCTATCCAACAATTTCCCTACTGTTGCACTCACAGGAGTGGGAATAGAAAGTTTTACCTCTCCGCTATCCAACACCTTCCCTGCTGTTGCACTGTTTGGAGTGGGAATAGTGATTTTTACCCCTTCTCCATCCAATACTTTCTCTAATGTTGCACAGTTTGAGGTGGGAATAGTTATTTTTACTCTTCCATTATCCAATACTTTCCCTACTGTTTGAAGTGGGAATAATAATTTTTCCCCTCCGATATCCAACACTTTCACTACTGTTGCTCTCACTGGAGTGGGACTAGTAATTTGTACCCCTCCGCTATCCAACAATTTCCCTACTGCTACACTCACTGGAGTGGTAATAGTAATTTTGACCTCTCCGCTATACAATAACTTACCTACTTTCTGAATTCACTGGAGTGGGAATAGTATGTTTTTCCACTCTGCTATCCAATACTTTCCCACTGTTACTCTCACTGAAGTAGGAATAGTATTTTTTAACCCTCTGCTATGCAACAATTTGCCTACTGTTGCACTGTTTGGAGTGGGAATAGTAATTTTACACCTCCACTATCCAACAGTTCCCATACTGTTGCACTCTTTGGAGTGGCAATAGTAATTTTTACCCCTCTGCTATCCAACACTTTTCCTACTGTTGCACTGTTTGGAGTAGGAATAGTAATTTGTACCCCTCCGCTATCCAACAATTTCTTTACTGTTGCACTCACTGGAGTGGTAATAGTAATTTTTACCTCTCCCCTATCCAATAACTTTTCTACTTTCTGCATTCACTGGAGTGGGAATAGTAAGTCTTTACCCTCCGCTATCCAATACATTCCCTACTGTTGCACTCACTAGAGTGGTAATGGTAATATTTAACTGTCCGCTATCCAATAACTTCATTACTTTCTGCTTTCACTGGAGTGGGAATAGTATTTTTTTTCCCTCCGCTATCCAAAACTTTCCTACTGTTGCTCTCACTGGAGTGTGAATAGTAATTTTTCTCCCTCCGCTTTCCAACACTATCCCTACTGTTGCACTCTTTAGAGTGGGAATAGTAATTGTTTCCCCTCCACTATCCAACACTTTCCTTACTCTCACTCTCACTGGAGTGGGAAAAGTTATTTTTACCTCTCTGCTATCCAACACTATCCCTACTGTTGCATTCACTGGAGTGGGAATAATAATTTTTTCCTCTCCGGTATCCAACACTTTACCTATGGTTGCTCTCACTGGAGTGGGAATAGTAATTTTTACCTCTCCGCTATCCAACACTTTCCCTGCTTTTGCATTCACTGGAGTGGGAATAATATTTTTTTCCTCTCCAGTATCCAACACTTTCCCTACTGTTGCTCTCACTGGAGTCGGTATAATAATTTGTACCCCTCCACTATCCAAAACTATCCCTCCTGTTGCACTGTTCGTAGTTGGAATTGTAATGTGCCCAACGGCTATCCAACAATTTCCCTACTGTTGCACTCACTGGAGTGGGAATAGTAATTTTTATGCCTCGGCTATCCAACACTTTCCATACTGTTGCACTGTTTGGAGTGGGAACACTAATTTTACACCTCCACTATCCAACACTTCTCCTACTGTTAAACTCTTTGGAGTGGGAATATTAAATTTTACTTCTCCGCTATACAATACCTTTCTTACTGTTGAATTCTTTGGAGTGGCTATAGTAATTTGTTCCCCTCCACCATACAAAACTTTCCCTACTCTCACTGGCGTGGGAATAGTAATTTGTACCTCTGTTCTATCCAACACTTTCCCTACTGGTGCTCTCACTGGAGTAGGGACAGTAATTTTTACCACTCCGCTATCTACCACTTTCCCTGCTTTTGCATTCACTGGAGTGGGAATAGGAATTATTTTCCCTCCGCTACCCAACACTTTCCCTACTGTTGCTCTCACTGGAGTCGGAATAGTAATTTTTACCCCTCCACTATCCAAAACTTTACCTCCTGTTGCACTGTACGTAGTGGTAATTTTAATTTGTCCCCAACGGCTATACAACAATTTCCCTACTGTTGCACTCCCTGGAGTGAGAATAGCAATTTTTTTACCTCTCCACTATCCAATAACTTCATTACATTCTGCATTCACTGGAGTGGGGATTGTACGTTTTTTCCCTCCGCTATCCAACACTTTCCCACTGTTGCTCTCACTGGAGTGGGAATAGTAATTTTTACCCCTCCGCTATACAACACTTTCCCTACTGTTGAACTCTTTGGAGTGGGAACAGTAATTTTTAGCTCTCCGCTATCCACTACTTTTCCTTACTGTTGAATTCTTTGGAGTGGGTATAGTAAGATTTTTTCCCCTCCAATGGCTATCCAACATTTTCCCTAACATTGCACTCACTGGAGTAGGAATAGTAAGTTTTTTTACCTCTCCGCTATCCAATAACTTCCCTAAGTTCTGCATTGCATTCACTGGAGTGGGAATAGTACGTTTTTTGCCACCGCTATCCAACACTTTCCCACTGTTGCTCTCACTGGAGTGGGAATAGAAATTTTTACCCCTCCACTATCCAACACTTTCCCTACTGTTGCACTGTTTGGAGTGTGAATAGTAATGTTACACCTCCACTGTCCAACACCTCCCCTACTGTTGCACTCTTTGGAGTGGGAATTGTAATTGTTACTCCTCCGCTATCCAATACGTTTCTTACTGTTGAATTCTATGGAGTGAGAATAGTAACTTTTTCCCCTCTATCCAACAATTTCCCTACTGTCACTGTCACTGGAGTGGGAAAAGTAATTTTTACTTCTCCTCTATCCAACACTTTCTCTGCTGTTGCATTAACTGGAGTGGGAATAGTAATTTTTATTCCTCTGCTATCCAATAGTTTCGCTATTGTTGCATTCTTTGGAGTCAGAACAGTACTATTTTCCTCTCCACTATTCAACACTTTCCCTAGTGTTGCTCTCACTGGAGTGGGAATAGTAATTTTTACCCCTTCGCTATCCACCACTTTCCCTACTGCTGCATTTACAGAAGTATGATTAGTAATTCTTTCCCCTCTGCTATCCAACACTTTCCCTATTGTTGCTATTACTGGAGTGGTAATAGTAATGTTTACCCCTCCGCTATCCAACACTTTCCCTACTATTGCACAGTTTAGGATAGGAATAATGATTTTTACCCCTCCGGTAGCCAACACTTTCCCTACTGTTGCATTTACTGGAGTGGGGGAAACATCGTTTACAACGCGGGGATTACATTGCGATGCCATTACATCGCGGTTTTTACAACGCAAGTCGTTACAACGACTTGCGCTGGATGGCGCTCTAGGACAAGGAATACTATAATTTACTATCCAACACCTTCCCTACTGTACGTAGACTGGAGTTGGAATAGTAAATTATACTACTCCTAAGTCCAGCGCCCTCCAACGCAAGTCGTTGTAACGACTTGCGTTGTAAAAACCGCGATGTAATGTACCGCGATGTAAATGTATGCGTTGTAACGTCATACATCCCTGGAGTGGTAATACAATTTTTTACCCCTCTGCTATCCAAGAGGTATTCTTCTGATGCATTCAGTGGAGCGGGAATAGTCATTTTTACCCATCCGCTATCCAACACTTTCCCTACTGTTGCACTGTTTGGAGTGGGATTAGCAATTTTTACCCCTCCGCTATCCAACACTTTCCCTACTGTTGCACTCTTTGGAGTGTGAATAATAATGTTTACTCCTCCATCATCAAAACATTCCCTGCTGTTGCATTCTTTGGAGTGGGAATAGTAATTTTTACTCCTCCCCTATCCAACACTTTCCCTACTGTTGCACTCACTGGATTGGGAATAGTAATTTTTACCTCTTTGCTAACCAACACTTTCCCTACTGTTGCATTCACTGTAGTGGGATTAGTAATGTTTTCCTCTCCGCTATATAACACTTTCTCCGCTGTTGCTCTCACTGCAGTGAGAATAGTAATTTCCATCCCTCCGCTATCCACCACTAATCTCACTGTTGCACTGTTGGAATAGGAATGGTGAATTTGACCCCTCAGCTATTTAACACTTTCCCCACTGTTGCTTTCAATGAAGTGGGATAACAATTGTCTTCCCCTCTGCTATCCAACAGTTATTCTACTGATGCATTGAGTGGAGTGGGAATAGTAATTCTTTCCCCTCCGCTATGCAACACTTTGCCTACTGTTGCACTTTTTGGAGTGGGAATAGTTATTTTTACTCCTCCATTATCCAATACTTTCCCTACTGTTGCATTCTTTGTAGAGGGAATAGTAATTATTACCCTACCACTATCCAACACGTCCCTACTGTTTTACTTTCCGCTATCCAATACTTTCCCTACTGTTGCATTCTTTGCAGTGGGAATAGTACTTTTTTCTCCTCCGCTATCCACAACTGTCCCTACTGTTGCTCTCACTGGAGCGGAAATGGTAATTTCTATCCCTCCGCTATCCAACATGTCCCCTACTGTTGTAATCACTGGAGTGGGAATAGTTATTTTTACCTCTCCGCTATCCAATACTTTCCCTACTATTTCATTCACTGGAGTGGGAATAGTAATTGATTTCCCTCCGCTATCCAACACTTTCCCTACTGTTGCTCTCACTGGGGTGGCAATAGTAATTTTTACCCCTCCACTATCCAACACTTTTCCTACTGTTGTGCACTTTGGACTGGGTATAGTAATTTTTCCTCCTCCGCTATCCAATACTTTCCCTACTGTTTCATTCTTAGGACTGGGGATAGTAATGTTCCCCCTTTGCTATACAACACTTTCCCTACCGCTGATGTCACTCGAGTGGGAATAGTAATTTTTACCCCTCCGCTATCCAAAACTTTACCTACTGTTCCACTCTCTAGAGTGGGAATAACAAATTTCACTTCTCCACTGTCCAATACATTCTTCACTGTTGCATTCTTTGGAGTGCGAATAGCAATTTGTAGCCCTCCTCTATTTAACACTGTTATATATAACTGTTGCTTTCACTGGAGTGGGAATATTATTATTTTCCCTCCACTATCCAATACTTTCCCTACTGTTGCTCACACTGGAGTGGGAGTAGTAATATTTACCCCTCTGCTATCCAACCCTTTCCCTAACTTTGCTATCATTGGAGTGGGATTAGTAATTTTTACACCTCCACTGTCCATCACTTTCAATACTGTTGCACTGCTTGGAATTTGAATAGTCATTTTTATCCCTCTGCTATCCAACACTTTCCCTACTTTGCACGCTTTGGTGTGGGAATAGTAAGATTTTCCCCTCCGCTTATCAACATTTTCCCTACTGTTGCTCTCACTGGAGTGGGAATAGCAAATTTTACCCCTCCACTATACAACACTTCCACTACTGTTGCAATCTTTGGAGTGGGAATAATAATTTGTACTTCTCCGCTATCCAATACTTTCACTACTGTTGCATTCTTTGCACTGGGAACCGTCATTTTTTCCCCTCCGCTATTCAACTTATTCCCTACTGTTGCTCTCACTGGAGTGGGAATAGCTAATTTTACCCCTCCACTATACAACACTTCCACTAATGTTGCAATCTTTGGAGTGGGAATATTTATTTTCACCTCTCAGCTATCCAACACTTTCCCCACTGTTGATCTCACTGGTGTGGGAATAGTAATTTTTAACCCTCCACTGTCCAACACTTTCCCTACTGTTGCACTCTTTATAGTGGGAATAGTATTTTTTACCTCTCTGCTATCCAATAACATCCCACCTTTCTGCATTCACTGGAGTGGGATTAGTAAGATTTCCCCTCCGCTATCCAACACTTTCCCTACTGTGCACTCACTGGATTGGGAATAGTAATATTTACCTCTCTGCTATCCAACACTTTCCCTACTGTTGCATTCACTGGAGTGGGAATAGAATGTTTTCCTCTCTGGTATACAAAACTTAACCTACTGTTTCTCTCACTGGAGTGGGAATAGTAATTTTTACCTCTTTGTTATCCAACACTTTCCCTGCTTTTGCATTCACTGGAGTGGGAATAATAAGTGGTTCCCCTCCGCTATCCAACACTTTGCCTACTGTTGATCTCACTAGAGTGGGAATAGTAATTTTTACCCCTCCACTATCAAAACACTTTTCCTGATGTTGTACTGTTTGGAGTGGGAATTGTAATTTGTACCCCTCCACTATCCAACAGTTTCCCTACTGTTGCACTCACTGGAGTTGGAATAGTAAGTTTTTAGCTCTCCGCTATCCAGCAACTTTCCTACTTTCTGCATTCACTGGAGTGAGAATAGTACGTTTTTTTTGTCCGCTATCTAACACTTTCTCACTGTTTCTCTCACTGGAGTGGGAATAGTGATATTATACCTCCACTGTCCAACACCTCCCCTACTGTTGCACTCTTTGGAGTGGGAATTGTAATTTTTACTCCTCCGCTAGCTAATATGTTTCTTGCTGTTGAATTCAATGGAGTGAGAATAGTAATTTTTTCCCCTCCACTATCCAACACTTTCCCTACTGTCACTGTCACTGGAGTGGGAAGAGTAATTTTTACTTCTCCTCTATCTAACACTTTCCCTGCTGTTGCATTAACTGGAGTGGGAATAGTAAGTTTTACTCCTCTGCTATCCAATAGTTTCCATACTGTTGCATTCTTTGGAGTGGGAACAGTACTATTTCCACCTCCACTATTCAGCACTTTCCCTACTGTTGCTCTCCCTGGAGTGGGAAAAGTAAATTTTACCCCTTCGCTATCCAACACTTTCCCTACTGTTGCTATTACTGGAGTGGTAATAGTAATTTTTAACCCTCCGCTATCCAACACTTAGCCTACTGTTGCTCAGTTTAGAATAGGAATAGTGATGTTTACACCTAGGTATCCAACACTTTCCCTATTATTGAATTTACTGGAGTGGTAATACAATGTATTACCCGTCTGCTATCCATCAGGTATTCTACTGATACATTCAGTGGAATGGGAATAGTAATTTTTACCCATCAGCTATCCAACAATTTCCCTACTGTTGCACTGTTTGGAGTGGGATTAGCAATTTTTACCCCTCCACTATCCAACACTTTCCCTACTGTTGGACTCTTTGGAGTGTGAATAGTAATGTTTTCTCCTCCATCATCAAAACATTCCCTGATGTTGCATTCTTTGGAGTGGGAATAGTAATTTGCACTCCTCCCCTATCCAACACTTTCCCTACTGTTGCACTCACTGGATTGGGAATAGTAATTTTTACCTCTCTGCTAACCAACACTTTCCCTGCTGTTGCATTCCCTGGAGTGGGATTAGTAATTTTTTTCTGTCTGCTATACAACACTTTGCACGCTGTTGCTATCACTGCAGTGGGAATAGTAATTTTTCCCCTCCGCTATCCAACACTTTGCCTACTGTTGCACTGTTTGGAGCAGGAATAGTTATTTTTACACTCCATTATCCAATACTTTCCGTACTGTTGCATTTTTTGGAGAGGGAATAGTAATTTTTACCCTACCACTATCCAACACGTCCCTACTCTTGCACTGTTTTGAGTGGGAATTGTAATTTTTAACTTTCCGCTATCCAATGCTTTCCCTACTGTTGCATTCTTTGGAGTGGGAATAGTACTTTTTTCCCCTCTGCTATCCACCACTGTCCCTACTGTTGCTCTCATTGTAGTGGAAATAGTAATTTTGATCCCTCCGCTATCCAACACATCCCCTACTGTTGAAGTCACCGGATTGGGAATAATTATTTTTACCTTTCCGCTATCCAATACTTTCCCTACTGTTGCATTCACTGGAATGGGAATCGTAATGGATTTCCCTCCGCTATCCCACACTTTCCCTACTGTTGCTCTCACAGGAGTGGCAATAGTAATTTTTACCACTCCACTATCCAACACTTTTCCTATTGTTGTGCGCTTTGGACTGGGAATAGTAATTTTTACTCCTCTGCTATCCAATACTTTCCCTACTGTTGCATTCTTAGGAGTGGGGATAGTATTGTTTTCCCGTTTGCTATCCAACACTTTCCCTACTGCTGATGTCACAGGAGTGGGAACAGTGATTTTTACCCCTTCGCTATCCAAAACTTTCCCTACTGTTGCACTCTTTGGAGTGGAAATAACAAATTTCACTTCTCCACTATCCAATACATTCTTCACTGTTGCATTCTTTGGAGTGGGAATAGCAATTTTTACCCCTCCGCTATCCAACACTTTTCCTACTGTTGCACACTTTGGAGTAGGAATAGTGATATCTTTCCTCCGTTATAAAATATTTTCCCTACTGTTGCATTCTTTGGAGTGGGAATAGTACTTTTTTCCCCTCTGCTATCCACCACAGTCCGTACTGTTGCTCTCACTGGAGTGGAAATAGTAATTTGTATCCCTCTGCTATCCAACACGTCCCCTACTGTTGTAGTCACTGGAATGGGACTAGTCATTTTAACCTCTCCGCTATCCAAAACTTTCCCTACTGTTGCTTTCACTGGAGTGGGAATATTATTCTTTTCCCTCCCATGTCCAATACTTTCCCTACTGTTGCTCACACTGGAGTGGGAATAGTAATTTATACCTATCTGCTATCCAACTTTTTCCATACTGTTGCATTCACTTAACTGGGAATAGTAATTTTTACCTCACCGCTATACAACACTTTCCCTACTGTTGCTCTCACTGGAGTGGGAATAGTAATTTTTATACCTCCACTGTCCATCAATTCCAATACTGTTGCACTGCTTGGAATTTGAATAGTATTTTTTATCCCTGTGCTATCCAACACTTTCCCTACTTTGCACTCTTTGGTGTTGGAATAGTACGTTTTTCCCCTCCGCTAAACAACGCTTTCCCTACTGTTGCTCTCACTGGAGTGGGAATAGTACATTTTACACCTCCGTTATCCAACACGTTCCCTGCTGTTGCACTGTTTATAGTAGGAATAGCAAATTTTACCCCTCCACTATACAACACTTTCCCTACTGTTGCCATCTTTGGAGTGGGAATAGTAATTTTTACTTCTCCACTATCCAATACTTTCAGTACTGTTGCATTCTTTGGACTGGGAACCGTACATTTTTCCCCTCCGCCATTCAACTTTTTCCCTACTGTTGTTTTCACTGGAGTGGGAATATTCATTTTTACCTCTCCGCTATCCAACACTTTCACCACTGTTGATCTCACTGGTGTGGGAATAGTAATTTTTACCCCTCCACTATCCAACACTTTCCCTACTGTTGCACTCCTGAGAGTGGGAATAGTAATTTACACTTGTCCACTAGCCAATACTTTCCCTACTGTTGCACTGTTTGGCATGGGAATATACATTTTTACCCCTCCACTATGCAACACTTTCCCTACTGTTGCACTCACTGCAGTGGGAATAGTAATATTTTCCCCCTCCGCTATCCAACAGTTTCCCTACTGTTGCTCCCACTGGAGTTCAGAATAGTAATTTTTACCTCTCCGTTATCTGACACTTTCCTTACTGTTGCATTCACTGGAGTGGGAATAGTAATTTTTTTTCCCTCCACTATCCAATACTTTCTTTACTGTTGCTCTCACTGGAGTGGGGATAGCAATTTTTACCTCTCCGCTATCCAACACTTTTCCTACTGTTGCACTTTTAGGGGTGGGAATAGTAATTTTCACTCCTCCATTATCCAATACTTTCTCTACTGTTGCATTCTTGAGAGTGGGAATAGTAATTGTTTACCCTCCGCTATCCAACACTTTCCCTACTGTTGCACTGTTGGAGTGGGAATAGTAATTGTTACCCCTCCGCAATCCAACACCTTCATTGTTGCACTGTTATTATATGTGTCTGTGTGTTTTTTTAAGTTTATTTTTTATATTGTGTTAAAATGTATATTAAATTGCATATATTTTGTTAACATTAATATTTACTATATATTTAATATATTATTTTATTTTATATATATTTAAATCGATATTTTTTACATCAATATTTTTGTACTTAAGTATGGGAGTCGATATTTTTGTATTCTATAGTTTTTTTTCTCTATATTTTTAACATCGATTATTTTGTAATCGATATTCTATCAGTGAACCATTGGAACATAACAATCTCAGCTGTATCAAACTGTAAAGATAACTACTGATATAATAATCTGTAAAAAACTATCAATAGAATCCATACAATGAACCTTATACTCTAAAGAAATACCTCTCACCTGCCACAGACATCTAGACTGATGGTCAACAGCATTTAATCTGCGCAGACAGAGCAAGCACCAAAGATATCTCATTAGAAGGTAACGCCCCCAAAAAACTACACACACTATAGCACAATACAGATCTGACACAAATCCAAGCGTGAATTTTGAAAAATTAATCAGAAGCTAAATATGCTAACATTTTTACAACTGTTAAAAAAAAAACATTTAAGGAGGCCAGTGATACTAATTTGAAGCAAACATTACAAAAAAGTGTCCTTACTAAACTCATGCAACTACACAAATTGGCAATCTACCAGTGCTAAAACCCCAAACAGGAGCCACCACCAAGGAATTCAAAAGCTTTGCACTACTATAAAATGAGCAATACAACATTAAGATCAAAAATGCAAGTGGTGACAAGAAAGAAAACTGTTAACATTATGAAGTCTCCCTTGGAGGAAGATCGGCATCGCAAATGTCTGATCTACCCAAGGGGTATAAAGCAAAGCCGAGAAATTGGCACCCCAGAGAGGAGTGACCCTTACCCCAGCTACCATTCAAACACAACACAATTAAAACACCATTTCAGGCACACCACCATCCAAATGCCAGCCACACACTTCACCAGCCAGGAGCCATTCCACACACACTCGCCAGCCAAACGCCAGTTAACACACCCACAGAGACACCTTCTCTGTGGTGTCTAGTGCTTTTCTAATACCACTGCCCCTGTGGGCACAATGGCTTTAAAAAGTCTGATCTCCCTTAGGAGTGTCTAGTGGTTGTCTACTCTCCCACCCGGGACAGATCAGCCGAAAAAATGTCTATTAAATTTGAACCAAATTCCACTCCTAAATATTTCAAGTGCTGTCTTTGCCAACTCAAGCCTGAATCATCCGGGATATCTTCTGTGTATAGGTTATTTAGACCTCTTTGTTAGGTTCATGGCCTGAGACTAAAGAGTAGCTGTCAATTATATCTATTAGTGCTTTAATAGATAGTCAGGGTCCTCAATAATACCCAGGATGTCATAGACGTATGTAGCCACCTTCACAATATAATTTTTAAAGTCAATACCTGAAACAGAATCATTGTTATGGATGTTATGAATTAGGGTTCCAGGGCCGGGATGAATAAAGAGGGGGAGAGCGGGCACCCTTACCTTGTTCTTTTCTCTAAGTTAAAAGGTGTTGATGAGAGTCCTTCATTTATTTATTGATCCCCACATCCACTCTGGCACCCATATTGGTCCAAGGGTGTTCCTTAGTGTATCTGAGTCAGTCTTCTTTAACAACAAGTGGACCACTGACATGAAGTCCCTGTGTAGGGACATCCAGTTTGAGAATAAAAGGCGTAATAAGTTACACAGGGAGGGTTGAATTAGAGTCCACCCCATGCCAAGAAATCAGGGAGACCAAGGTAGGTGCATACACTTTATTACACTTGCCTAGAAGTGAAGGGGCAACCTCTAATTGTACAGAAGCTTACAATGTTTCAGAGGAAGAGGAAAACTTCCATTGGGCATGAATGCTAATTGTGGATTGATCGTGCATATATTGCATATGCAATGGGGCACCTCCACGCTGATGGATTATTACTGGCAGTGCAGATAGGTTGCCTATACTCAGCTCATCCCTCAGTGGCGCGTACTCTACTCACTGGTCACCATACATACCCCACCATGGTCATTACTGTAGAAGAACTGTCGGACTTGTACATGCACCTGTTGAGGAAGAAGACAAACGACTTTGCTCCGTCAAGCTTATGGAAAGAGAGGTGGGCTGGGCTCAGTACAAAGGCATTCCCAAATAATCCATGGACACACAAATATTGGCAGGAGGGTCTATACCCTTCTTTACTCTTCAGACAAAAGCAAATGCCCACTGGTTACAGATAACCAGGTGGGAGATGCTTAAGATAGCGAACAGCACTGAGCTCAACCTTAATTCGATCAAGGAAGAACAGACAGCAATCCACCTCATTGTGATGCAGCACCGATATGTGTTAGACTTAAAGACAGCGATGGTGGGAGAGGTGTGTATGTCACTATTGCTGGTTTTCATTGTGTGCGAATCTGTATAATTAGGGATTACCTGCTGTAAAATTGCTGTCCTCAAACTGGGAAAAATGTAAGTGGCTTGGAAGGTAGTGGTTGTTGAAAGCAAGCATAAAAAAGTCAACAAGTTTGAGTTAGAAAAATCAACTACAGGGGGGAATGGTAATATGGAAAATGTCAATGCCGATATAAAAAATTATACATTCATTTATATAAACAAAATTGTTTCTTTATAAACAAATTTAGCAATTGTGAATCCCTCATCAACCCGACTCACAAATAAGCAGTCCGGCAAGCACTGAGACCTAGGCCTTAGGTTATTTGTTGATAGGTCAGAGGTGGGGTGGCACGTAACTGGCGGACAAATGCCCAGACAGGAAAACTTAGATCAGTCCCACAGATAAGCTATACTACAATGATACAGAGAGATTGCCCCCAAAAAAGCACATATGGCCATGGGAAATAAACATGATCCAAAAAACACCCTAAAGTATGATACCCCATTAGGAACATATTGCCAATCTGTATACAGCACACATAGTGCTCCCCATGCTGGACATCTGGACACGTTACCCACTGGCCACATTGTGTGCAAGCAAAATATGACTCTAAAGGCAGCAATGTGCATTCTTTACCATACAAGGATCACCAGAAATGTTTATTACCTACCTTGAACTGGATGTAAGAACTGAGGCTGCAGATCGATTGTAAATTGAGACAGTCCTTAGATCGTGCCTGTTATACCTGGCATCTTTGGCGTGGTTTCCCCTGACTTTTTGCCTCTACCTCCTGTATTTTTGACACTGTGCTGGATTTCGTTTTTGCTGGTTTACATGCTTTGGGCACTTTTGCCACTGCTGATCAGTGACAAAGTGCAAGTTCTCCCTAGGTAAATTGTTATATTGATTGGTTATCCCTGATTGGCATATTTGTTTCACCTGTCAGCCCCTAGTAAAGTGCAGTGAGTGTGCCAGGGCTGGTGATTCAAATGCTACTAGTGGGCCTGCAGCACTGATTGTGCCACCCACAGGAGTAGCGCTAAAATGGTGTCACAGGCCTGCCACCGCAGTGCCTGGGTGCAGTTGCTAACTGCCATGCTGACCTGACCAGTGTCCACACTAGCCAGGCCTAACCCTTCCCTTTCTGCACACATTGGACACCCCTATGGAAGGCCCTAGGTACCCCCCTGGGCAGGGTGCAGTGTATGTGAAAGGTAGAGCATGTATTGGTGTAGGTGACATGCTCTGGTAGTGAATTGCAGCCATTTTTGTTTTTCACTATTGAAAGGCTATCTTGCCCATAGGCTATAATGGGGAATGCGGAGTATAATGGTTACCTGCACATCTTCCCATAGGAGCAAGATAGAAAGCTAAAGTCTGGTATCCCTGAATTCAGAATTTAATAACACATCTTTTAGGAACGGTGGTTTTTAAATCCTGTGTGTGAAAACAGCACTTTTAGAAGGTGGCTGTTTTCCTTTTCTGCCCTTTCTGTGTGCCTTGGCCTGTTTGTGAATTGACTGTCTGGTTTGTGAGTGACAGAGACAGGGGTGGCTCCCAGAGGCTGGATGAGTCAGCCCAGGGCTGAATAGGAAAATTCCCCTGTAGATGGGTGGGAGGAGTAGCACCTGGGCCTGAATAGGGCTGTGCCTGCCTTCCACAATGCTGGCTCCACCCCCTGCTGGGCGGCTGACGACCCTGCCCCACTCTCTCAAAGAAAAGAAGGAACCAAGTAAACAGAGTGCTCCAGGACTGGCCAGAACTGATTCTGACTAGGCCAAGCCCCTCTGCCTACAGAGGACAAAGGATTTTGGGGTATAAGTATTGGGACCCAGAATACAGAAAATTAGATCATCCTGGAATCAAGAAGGAACCTCTGGAAAGGAGAAAGTTGGAAGACTAAAGAGGAAGGACTGTCCTGCTGTGTGTGGACTGACCTGCAGTTGCTTTGCTGCCAAGGAGAGGGGAAGGACTTTGCTGTTGCTGTGTCCCCTTGCTTGAAGAGATCTCCAAGGGCCTGAGAAGAGCTGGCCTCCTGTTGAGAAGTCCCAGGAACAAAAGGACTTCACCCCCAGCTTCCCCCTGAACTCTGTGGAGTGAGTTCTTCCCTTCCTAGAGTGCTTGATCCAATTGTGGGGCCTCTGGAAGTTGTGCCTGCTGTTGGGAAGCTGACCAAGAAGAAAGAAACAAAGGATCTACACTTTTTCATGCACAGCCGGCTTAGCGAGAAAATTTCCGTCGCAGGCAGAATTTTATCGCTGCGAACATCGTCGCAGAGCCTGCTGCCACTGAGCCGGATCATCGCTGGTGAAATTGTTGCCCCGCTCGTTAGCGGGCCGAATTTTGTCGCTGCGAACATCGTCGCAGGGCCAGCCCAGATCCCCGCTCCGCTCGTTACCGGGCAGAATTTTATCACTGCGAACTTCGTCGCAGAGCTTGTTGCCGCTGGGTGAGATCGTCGCAGAGCCAACCAAGATCATCGCACCGCTCGTTAGCGTGCCAAATTTTATTGCTGCGAATATCGTCGCAGAGCCAACCCAGATCATCGCTGGTGAAATTGTCGTCCGGCTCGTTCGCGGGCCGAATTTTGTCGCATCGTGCCTTAGCGAGTACATTTCTACCGGAAAAGCTACGCCTTGGAATCCATACAAGTATCGCCTCACTCCCCATGCGGACCGGATTCGTCACCCACGCCCGCTGCATGCAGTGGGGTTGTCGCATCGCCTCCCCAGGGTCTCAGGACTGACGCTGTTGCTTGTTTTTCGACGCCTGAGCGCCGCTAAGAACTTTTATCGCATCACCAGGTACTGTTGGCTAAAATTGACGCTAAGGTGAATGATTTTGTCGCTAACCTAAGAACTCTTTTTGAAACCACATTCTTGAACTGTGTATGTTGAATTTTTGTCATTTTGGTCTTGTGTAGTTTATATAAAAGTACTTTATTTATCTACACTGGTGTGGAGTCCATTTGTGGTGTTTTCACTGTGTTACTGTGAGTGTTGGTACAAATACTTTACACATTGCCTTTGATAAGCCTGTCTGCTCGTGCCAAACTACAAAGGGGGTGAGCAGGGGTTATCTAAAGAGTGTGTCCCCCTTACCCTGACTAGAAGCAAGGGTCCCAATTTGGACAGTGGTACCTACCTCTGCCAACTAGAGACCCCCAGATCTAACAGTGCCCCTGTAACTGTTCTCCCGGATGTTACGTTTAATTAAACAAACTGTTCCTGTTTTCCGAACCGCCTCGTCTCTTGTCTTATCAAGGTATTTTATGTTCAAGTGACAATCTTTGTAGAACCCAGCCTCAGTGCATGGGAGGACAGATGACCAGCTGTTGGGCAAGTGCCCAGGTTCCTTAGAAATTATTTCAGGAGCATGACTTTACAAAAGTGCTGCTGCATCTGTGGGCAAAGGGGCAGTATGATGTGAGCCTTATTAATACTGATGAGCCTGTGAAGAGAACGTTGAGAGAAGGGTCTACCCTACCCAGAGTGCACTAATATCCTCTATCTAGGGAAGTCAAAGAGGGTATAGCACCCACAAATCAAGCACTGTTCGATCAAGGGGTCCTCCACGTGTGGGTGTCCCTCTGCAATACTCTGATTTTCCCAGTCAAGATGAATAAGGGGGAACATGGCAACTGGTGCAGGACTTACGCCCCCTCAATGACATTTTTTCCCAGAATTCCCCCTAGTACTAAACCCTTCCATTATCTTAAATAATATATGGGCATATGTCAGTTTATAATAGTCATCAAAAACATGTTCTTTAGCGTTCTGCTGCACCCCATTAGCCTGTACCTGACTTCATTTACATTTCAAGGGATTTGTCTGCTATTCCAAAGGTTACCACAAGGGTACTGTGAGTCTCCAAGTATCTTCTGTCGAATACTGAGGAAAGATATTGCTAACTTCCAATCAAGTAGCACCCTGATAAAATACATGGATGACATTCTGAAATGCAGTCCCTCAGAAGTATTTTGTCATCAGGACATGATAGCTCTCCTTATTGCAGTTGCCGAGAAGGGGTAAAAAGTGGAGAAGGGGAAAGTGCAGTATGTGAAGCAGGAGGTTAACTATTTAGGCCAACTAATTTCAAGAACCGGTCGACGGGTCACCCCAGAATATGCAAACTCAATTAGGGTTTTGCTACCACCACAAACAAAAAGAAGCATGCAAAAAGTATTGGAGCTTTGCAATTACGTCCGGCAGTGGGTCTTACTTGAGGCCATGAAAAAGACAAACATCGGTAACAAGAAGCTGATATGGATCCCCGAAATGCACGATATCTTCTGTAAACAGAGATAAAGCTGTCCCTGGTACTAAGGACACCTGACTATAATAATACATTCTTCCTATTTTGCCATACTGATGGGCGAGTCATATCAGCAGTCTTGATGCAAAATTTTCCCTTGGGGCTCAAGCCACTTGAATACTACAGCAGGCACTTAGACCCAGGGCCTGATTTAGATCTTGGCAGTCTAACCGTCAGCCTGCTGTGATGGTGGGCTCCAGTAGTCCATCGGGTTGACGGAGTATCGCCTGCTGTATTTAGATGTATTAGATACACAGAAGATCACTGTGGCAGTGGTCTTCTGTTCTGGCGACCTGCCCTGCATTGCTGTCCTGACAGTGGGGTACCACCAAACCAAATTGGATGGTCCAGTTGGGCTGGCTGTGTTCTGTCGGCAGAGTGAAGACTGTGGTTGACCGTGGTGGTGGGGAGATAGGTAAGTGACATTTTATTCTTTGCGTAAAACATGTATATGTAGTGCACGTGTTCATAAGTGTGTACAGGATATGTGTAGTGATCTAAAATGTACATACTGCTGCTTGTACAACCAACTTACACACAATATGCAATGTATACCGGCACACACCATGGACACCTACCTTCGATTCCATCAAAAAGGGTTGCTGTACTGTCACTGTCAGGTTACAGCACGACAGGAGGGATCTGGACAATGGCGAGGAGCAGAAAACCGTGTTTCATACTGCCAGAAAAGGTGAGTATTCACCCTTTTTCTTACCTTTCCGCCTACTCAAAGTAAGACGGATTCCTGCCGGAATTCCCTTATAAACAACCGAGATCCAAATCTCGAGGATGGGAATCCTGCCTGGAGTCCCGCCACAGCCGCTGCAGCCCATCGCACCATAGAGGCGGGACGTGAAGTCAGGCGGAGTCGGCAGAACCATGGCAGGCTTCTCTCCCATACCCATCAAACATTTAAATAGGCTGGATGAACTGCCAGGTTAGCTGACGGGAAGACCAACAAAAAAGGTCACTCCATTGTGGTCCTGCCAACATCTACATCAGGCCCTCAGTCATGCAGGGTCACTTCCCATGCAAGCAGGCTCTGGTGGCAGTAGCTTTTGCTATTGATAAAATGACCTCCATTGTAATGGGGTCACCACTGACGCTGTATGCAGAACATTCAGTGTTTGCTGTTATGCAAAAGAGCAAGAGCACAATGACTACACAATGAGATTTGGGTTACGAACTAATGCTCTCCCGGCTGGCGTTGAAGGTAGTACGATGTCACCTCATAAATGCAGCCACCTTCAAAGCCCATGAGGTTCAGGAGGGGGAGGAGAGCCATGATTGTGCAACTTGCTCCCCTATGGATCCCAACCCAGACAGTGAGGCACTGTTCATTGATGGGTTCTTCGTGATACACCAGGAGAGAGGGGTAAGACAAACAGGGGTGTCAATAGTGACAGCTTATCGCCATGCGCCGTCAGTAAAGCTGCAGATCACAGTACAGCTAACCCTCCTACCCCACCTCTCAGCCCAGTTAATAGTATTAATTGAAGCCCTCACACAAACCTTGGGGAAGACAGTAACAATCTACTCAGATGTCACCACCAAAGTGCAATCAAGCATAGGGAGGTGGAACAGGCAATGCTTCCTGCGATTGGAGGGTGCAGCCACCATGCACAAGGACGTCCTTGAGTTACTAATTGATGCATTAACCCTGCCTAAATGCATAGCTGTAGTGAAATGTGTCATGCATACTGGGGGCAAGGACTTTGCTAGCCAACCAGAATGTAAAGAGGGCAGCTTACGTAGCAGTTGGGGAGACACACATACTTCCGTTATAGCAGGCACCAGAGATGGAACCCACTTGGGATAAATCACACACTGAAACAACAAAGTTAAATCTGAGAGTTGCAAAAAATGGCATTACTACATGAGACTGCAACCTACCTCATATATCGACACACATTTACGGGAACACCAGTAATGCCACAGAACTTAGCCAACATAGCATTGCCCCAGTTACACCTTCCAGCACAAGCTGCAAAAGAAAATATGTTGGTGGAGTTTCAGGCCAACCGGTTTATCCTTAACATTGGAGAGGTGGTTACAAGGTATCTGAATGAGTGCACCGTTTGCTAATTGTATTCATCCAAACCCACACTCAAGGTCATAGCATCGTCCATCCCTATACCAACCGAATGCTTTAAGGCATTGCACATAGACTTTATTGACATGATTGATCAGTGTGATAATTGCACATATTTGATTGTAGTTGTCTGTCCATACTCTAGATGGATCGAAGCCAACCCTTGCATGCACTGTTATTCCATGGAGGTGATACTCCGGTGGGGGGGTGCCAGACATTATCCAATCGGACAATGGGAAACACTTTGCCAACGCCATGTTCGAAGATATTCGTACCCTCCTATTAATCACACATACTTTTGTATCAGCCTATACCCCCAAAGTTACGGCATCATAGAAAGACTCAATGGCCTGTTACAGAACAAAATAAGTACAATTTGCACCATCCTCAAAAAGAAGTGGCTCCACTGTCTGCCCCTGGTGTTTTTTGCAATAAGAAGCACACCTAGCATTGATCACCATCTCACACCACATCAGATCACGACTGGTAGATTGATGGGGATCCCCATCCTAAAAACTAGGTCCAAGGCTAGCTACAAAGCACTGGGAGATAAATTACATATATAGTTTTCAAAACTAACCAAAACCCCAAGGTTCCTATCCAAACAGGTCAACCCCCAAACATCAAAGAGCACCAACATCAAGCTGCCATATCAAACACCCCTTCCCAGTATGTATTCAGAATTTTGTAAGAAAGTGGAAAGAGGCTAAGTTTGAGGGGCCCTACTAAGTGATTTTCGCAACACCCAAGGCCCTCAAGGTGGAGGGAAAGAGTGTGTGGGTGTGCCTCTCTGACATGCAGCTAAACCCGGCCACAATGAACCCTCCACAAACAAAAGATTTGTAAATGTTCCCAATTGGGCAGAAGAAACACAACCACTGGTAGAGCACAGATGACTCTGAAAGGAATTCGATTACAAACAACCATATCACGACAAAAGTTATGTATATTTCCGGACATGTACCCTCTGTCTGCTATGGGTGATTCCACACGTACTATTGAGGAACTGCAAAGTCAAAATAGAGTTACTAATCTGGAAATGCAGCGCCCGTGTAGGGACCTTTTTCATGTCACCTATAATTACAGTAAACCGAACACTAGCATCCTGCATGCACTACGTAGCATCCTCTTGCATAACACTTGATATCAACACATACCTTAGTTGGCTCCCAAGCAGCAGCCAGGTCATGTTATATCTGTTCACTGATGCCACATGTGTTATGTGCAGATAGACTATACCAGTCCAAAGAGGTAACCGCTGAAAAACCAAAGTGCCTTATTTACTTCTACTTATGTAGGATAAGGGCAAAGATCAGGCACTTATAAGATTGAACCTCACAGGGTTATTGTGAACCTGCCCCGATACGACATAAAACCAACAGTGTTATACATGTTCACTGAACCCGATAATATCGAATCCGAGCTGGACAGGATGCACAGAAACGTCACCTTTGGGGAGGAATTTGTTTGGCCCTAAGACTTCCCAAAGAAGAGATTCTTGGAGGTAGAAAACCCCCTAACTCAAAGCTTCTGCATTCATATGTAGACCAAGGGAGTCCATTAGTGTATCTGGGACAGTCTCCATTAACCACAAGGGGTCCCCCGACATGGCGTTCCTGTGTAGGGTTGTCCAGCTAGGGGATAAAAAGGGGAATGAGTCAAATGAGTTGGGGTTCAATACAAGTATTGCTAACTAATGTGAGGAAACCTGGGCCAATGAGGTGAGTGGATACACTTGGCTAGAGGGGAAGGGCCAACCCCTGATTGTATGGAAACGTACCCTATATTCCTTATGTTTCAGAGGAAAAGGAACTCTTTCAATGGGCACAACTGTCAACTGCGGCATGATATCGCACATTCTATATATGCAAAGGGGCACCTCTACGCTTATGGATTTCTACTGGCAATGCAGAAAACACGCCTACACCCAACTGGTACCCAGTTGGAGGGGAGTCTGCTCCTTGGTGACTGTGCACACCCAACCCTATTCATTCCTGGAGAAGAACTAACAGAATTGTACCAGCACCTGTTAAAGAAAAAAGCCACTTAGCTGCACCAAGCTTGTGAAAAGAGAGCGGTTGGCTATTTTGATTGGGCTCAGTTCAAGGAAATCCCAGAAGAGTTTAGACAGTTCACAGAGGCACAGCTAGGACATGGGGGCGAATTCCCTTCTTCACCCTACAGACAAAAGGCAATGCCTGCTGGCTAAAGATAACCAGGTGGGAAATGCTCAAGATGATGAACAGCACTGAGCTCAGCCTCAATTTATTCAAGGAAGAAATGCAAGCCATCCGCCTCATGGTAATGCAGTATCAATATGTGCTGGACTTAATGACCATGGTGGAGGTACAGGTCAGCGCTGAGATCGGCGCAGTCTGCTGCACTTTCATCCCAGTGAATGAAACGAACAATGGAACTTTGACACTTGCCACCCATGCACTGCATAATCTACACTGAAGCATGCGTGAAGAAGGAGGCACCCCTGAGCAGGAGTGGTTTTCGAATTGGATCTCCTGTCTCCATGATGGATCTTGGGTTTAACAGTTTAACTTTGAGATGCTTTATTTGGAAAAACAAGAGATTGGGAGTCTGAATAGTAAAGATAAAATGGGACATCAAGGTTTAAACTTACCTCTTTGTCAATCATTTAATAAAAAATAAACTTGACTCACTAGAGAAAACCGTTTCACATGCTGCTGGTTTGGAAAAGACTCTAAACTTACATAAACATTGCAGAAAAAAATTGCAATGAAATCTGAAGGTCATTAAGGAATTAGTGAATGGTGCAATGGGGAATGTAATGTGCTTCATTACATATCTCAATGGGGCACTGTGTGAATATATTTTGATAAAATTCAATAATGTTGAAGAGGGTAACAAATCTACATCTCCGCTGCTAGACTTCTGTTGTTAAAATTAATCTATGTGAGAAGACAACAGTTTCTTATGTGTTTGGCCAATGCTGTTAACATTAGCAAATCTCAAGGACTAAGGGGAATATTATCAAGCACAGCATTAAAATTATCGCCGTTTTAGCGGCAGAAAACTGCCGCTAAAACGGCGATAATGGGTTTGATAATATATTCTATGGAATTCCAATTGAAGCTCATCTTAGATGTGAAGGACATCTAACATGGGCTTCAATAGGAATTCCATAGAGCATATTATCAAGCCCATTATCGCCGTTTTAGCGGCAGTTTTCTCCCGCTAAAACAGCGATAATTTTAACGCCGTGCTTGATAATATGCCCCTAAGTTTGGATACAGCAATGACAAATATAGGTCATATAATGCATGTCTTTTTTGTTCTTTCATGGGTTAGGTCATTGCCAGGATTGCACCGTCTTCAGTTTGATGAGAGCAAAGTCAATGCTGACTCATCATGGGTGATAGAATACAATCATTTGAGGGGGGTGTATGCTCCTCATCTGAAGTTATATACCATTGTTGAGAAACATCCAAGATATAGAAAGTTAAAAACTACTGAGGTTGAAACCATTCAACAAAACAAAGAGAAACCTTTAAGCCAAGCTTTCATAACCCTCCTACGTTTATTACACTCTGAAAACCGTGTACTTCAACTGCATTTATACGTGATATTGCTGACCACTGAAATGGTGGTACACAGTTCACTTTGAATGTACAAGTGGATGCACAGGACCTTTTAATAGTAGTGCTAAATGTGTTAGAAAATGAGGGAATTGCAACTTCTTACTTACTTTAAGAAAGCTATTCATCAGTGTGTTAATTATTCTTATTCAAGCAGAATGAACATTCATCCCGATTGATTGGTGTACCTTATGATACCAGATTGCAAATATGTACACGACCAAAAAATGTCAAAGCAGCATAAAAGACAACAGTATAAAAGTATGTCCCTGTTCAAACCTTTCGCGGAACCAATCAGCCACAAATGACTGAACCTATAGTATGGGCTCACTTTTACATTTTATAGTATTGTAAAATTTTGTTGTCAGAAATTCTGTCAGGTATTCTTTTGTATTAGCTGTAAAACAAATGCATTAAATGTGTTTGCCACCTTTTTGTAGTGCTTAAATGTTTAGTACAGTCTTCTTCACACAGAATGATTTAAATATGTGTTTGAGCTGCTAGTGAATAATAATAATAAAAGAATTGTGTTCATGTTGAATAGGAGTCATGATCCGATAACCAAAACATTCTGATAGAATTGTGTCAGTATTGGTGTTTGTTCAATTTATAGTGTGTTCACTTTTTAGTGGCCTCACCATGCTGAGCAAAAATCAGCCCAACCCCTCCTTTTTTCTTCTAACTTACTAAAAGTGGCATTTCCAAAATTGTAATTTAAAATACGACTTTACCATGGAAGAGGATTTTTTAATCCAGTGGCAAAGACACCAAACATGAACTAGTGACCTGCTCCCATTTGAAAATTACAGCTTTTTAAATGTAATATGGTAACACAAATGTTATCCAAAGGTTGAGGTAGGCCTTGCATTAGTGAAAAATGAATTTAGGAGCTTTTACTACCAGGACATGTAAATCCTAAAAGTGCATGTCCTACTTTTTAAATACATCGAACCCTGCCCTCTGGGCTGTAAAGTGCCTTCCATAGGGGTGACATATTAATTAAAAAGGAAGGTATGGAAAAGGCAAAAGTTTTATTTTGCCAGGTCGAAAAGGCATTTTAAAATGTGCACACACAGTCTGCGCTGGAAGGCCTGAAGCATGTTTAAAGGGCTACTTAAATGGGGGTCCACTAGTAGCATTTAATTTACAGGACCTGGTTACATGTTTTACATCTTTACTAAGACCTTATAAGTAAATTAAATATGCCAATAAGGAATTAGTCAATGTTACCATGTTTTAAGGGGGGAGCACATACACCTTAGCACTGGTTAGCAGTCTTAATATACTCACAATACTAAGGCCAGTGAAAACTAGATCAGCAAAAAAATGAGAGATTAAGAGAAAATGTTTAGGGGAAGACCACAGGTCTAACAGTGTGCTCTATGTATGATGATATAGTGAGCCGTTCATATAGCCAATAGGTCCACTGTTTATATTTTGGTGTTTTGGCTTGTTGGCAAAGTCAGTAGGTTGATCTGCCTTACTTAAAATGACACCCCTTATATTCAGTGTTACAAATTGTGTTTCTGGTTGGCAGAGGTAAGCACCCTTTCCAAGCAGGAACCACAATCCTAGTCAGGGTAAGCTAGATACACACTAAAAGATAACCAAATGATCCAGAGCACCACACAAGTATAGTAATTCTGGTCTGTCAATCTAGCAGATCCAACTTTAAATTTTTAAGCTTTCAGAGACAAAATTTGTTGGCATGCAGGTCACTCATTGAAAGCACAAGCGACACGTGTTTTGTCATAATGACGACTTTTTCAAGGCAGTCAAAAAAATTAATAACTAATACAATCCATTGTTTTTCACATATTTAACTGCTGTTTAACATGCCATCCTGATTCCAGAGCATGTGTTCCATTAGAAGTAAGAAAGAAAAGCCACCATGTGTTATCATCCCAAGAAAAAAGTCCACGCAAAGCCACACCATAGTTACGTGTATTGAAGATATATAGTGTCTACCACCATTTCAAGCTTTTGTATATTAGACAAGAATCTTTTGGGGGCGGGGAGTTACCTCATTACTCTTTCTGTCAAGAAAGTCAGACAAAATTCATAATCTCATATGTAGAGAGATTGGATAAGATACGTCGTCCTTGAGGCCCCAAAGACACAATTATCAAACATAGTTGTCTCAGCTAAAGACCTTTATGCTGCCCAGTGCAATAGGAAAGAAAAGAACGGAATACTGTATCAAAGTCACCCATTCAAGTTATGAGAGAGACTTACATTTCCTGTATTATTCTCATAAATACCTCCTATTTTATGCCATTGAAATCATGTCTTTCACCCAGAGACACTTTATTAAAGTCTTTTTTCTCCAAGGTTCTAAATTTTTGGGACATCGTTTAGATATTGAGTCCCTACCCACTCCTATTTCAAACTATGCTGCCCAAACATGTCCCACCAGTCACGTGTGTACATCGACACAAACAACAGAGTATATGTGAAATAGTGTATCTAAAGTTCATCACCATTTTGAAACGGTATAATGGTCAGTGATATTGTCCTTCAGGACCATCATTATAGTTGACTTACTAATGACAGCAGAACAAAATGATCGTCTTTAATAAAAAACATTAACTAAGAAAGCAGTCAAAATAGTTTATATGGTGACTGTTAGAAGAGGAACGGAGCAAGAAGTCAGTTAGTAAGAGAAATCATCACATATCATCCAAAGGACCAGACAAACCAAAATGGCAAGGGCGGATGGTCAAAATATTCAGCAATAATGCCCATTTTTGGCATTGTTACAGTACAGTCAACTAGTATGGTAGAGATAATTCTTTATAGTCAATACATGTGCATTATACCATGTTGAATATTTCAAGTTAATCAAACACACAAAGCTGAATCAACAAATCAGAAAACGCCCAACATCGTAACCACAAGCTGTAGTAACAGTTTTAAGCACCAATGCAGTACAGTCAATATTTCATGATTGGAGACTTGATAAAACATATACATTGTAATTCATCCTGTGCAATCGTATGGGCCCCACAGTGATTTAAAGAATCGACTAACACATAATATTGCAAAATGAGGGTTTTCACACTTTTACTCAGTAATACGTTTTGGGGTGCAGACAAGCAATGTGTCAATGTCGGGCCCGCAGTAGAGGTGATGCATTGATTTTCTGCATGCAGTGGCAGCAATGCGTCGGGTCCATTAAGCGTAGCTTTGGATCTGAGTGTGATGGTTCTGAGGACAATGCGCTCGGTTAACCCATGCATGAGGGCTGGTGCTCCATTTTTTTCCATGCAGTGGCAGCAATGCATTTCTTCTGAGTGAGATGCTGCGGTTCTGAGTGTGGTTCTACTCCTATAACAGGGTTGATGAGCCGGTCCTGCTACACACAGACTGGAGATACATCAATTTTTCTGGTGCAAATATCTAGGCCCTCTTCCAGTGAACCAGGCACAAGAGCAGAGGTAGAGACTTTGATATTCCTGAGTCTCAAGCAATAGAAGGCAAGCCAACAAACCCTTGGAGATCACCTCAGTTGCAAGGCAAAGTCCAGCTCTCCTCAGCAGGGTCAGAGAGCACAAGCGAAAAGCAGGCCTACCAGGTCAGCAGTCCAGCAGAGTATCAGTCCTTGATGCTGCACAGAAGTTGATTGGACAGAATCCAGTTGTAGGTCCTGAAGTGTCTGATCTGGTGAGGTCAGAGACCCAGTACTTATACCCAATTGTGCATCTGAAGTGGTGATGACTTCCAAGAAGGGTCTTTGAAGTGCACACAGGTTCTTTCTTTGCAGCCCTGGCTCCAGACTATCAGTAGGGTGTAATCAGCCCTTTGTATGGGAAGCAGGACACTGCCTATCCAGGTGTAAGTGTCATCTCCCCTCCATTCCTGCTCAGCAAGAGCCATGAGAACACATGTTTGTGGCTGTCTAGATGGAATGCACAAAGTGTAGCGGTCACCCAGCCCAGACATGTATTGGAGACAGCCTATCGACACATAGAGCAGTTAGAGCTGAGAAATGCCCACTTTCTAGAAGTGCCATTTCTAGAAATAGTAATGTAAATCCAACTTTACCAGTAAAGAGGATTTATCAATGCCATTCCAAAGATATTAAACATGATAAAGCTACTCCTTTCTTTTTTTTTATTTGAATATGTTAATTGATTTTAGTGACAGTCATACAAATAGCATTGAACGACAAGTTTCTAAGTTACTCATATCATTACATTGTCATATACATCAGCCTTAGATATACATCAGTCAATTCCATCTCGATCTGCACTTCTGCCTGTTTCCAGTTCTACCATAGGGGACGACAAATGTCTCCACGATACGCATTCCATTTTGACCACTTCCTATCCCATTTTCTGGGGCAGCCCCTTGCTACAAAGACCTCCGTCTCCGCCATCATGCACCTATCTAGTTCTTTCACCCATACGGTAGTGGAGGGTGGAGTGGCACCTTCCCATCCCCTCACCAGCTCCCGTTTAACCAGCGTGTACCCTAATGTCGTTAATTGTTGTTCAATGTCAGTAAGGTCAGTCATGGCCCATATGTTCAGCAGCCCCAGTTGTGGTGTCAGAGCCAGTTCATTCCCCAAAGCTGCCTCCATGTCATATGTGGCTTCGTCCCAAAGGTGACGTATGGGTGAGCAACTCCAGAGAGTATGGTAAAAGGTAGTCTGTTGTTGGCAGCCCCTCAAGCAAAGGTCGTCAGGCCTAGATCCCCATTTTACCAAAGTTTTCCAGGTCATGTATGATCGGTGAAGAATCCTAAGCTGTATAAGCCTGAATCTAAGTGTGATGGCTGCTTCCCTGGGGGACATAAGAGCCAGTTGCCAGTCCTCGTCATCTATCGGGCCCAGGTCTCTCTGCCACCACTCTCTAAACGTACTAAAGGTATCTGGCAGGTTATTACTTAGTTTTTTATATGTAAGAGATATGGCTTTGGAATGTAACGGCCCATCTAGCAAGCGATCCTCCAGTGGCAACAATTCCGGTATGTCCGTAAGGTTTGAAAAGGCCGCTTGTAGTGCGTGTCGTATTTGCACTTCCCCTTGGGTCAGGTGATATTGATTCTGAACTTCCCCAAATGTAAGTATTGAACCCTTTTTAACCAGGTCTTTCACTGCAGAAATACCTATCATGTCTCATTTGTCAAACCCAGGCTGATAGCATGCCTAGCTTCTGGGCATACCACAGTGGCGTCGCCCTAGAGAGGATGTCTGCCCACCCCAGACGAGAATTTAATGTGTGCCATATTTCAGTGTGTGGGAGGTAGGCCCAAAGTATTTCTTTTACTTTTTCCTATCTCTTGAATATAGGGCCCCAAGGTAACCAGAGCGGTCAGTTTGGTACCTGTCTAAAGCGTATGCCGGTTCAGTAGGGCGGCAATACAGCCAATGGTTGACAGCCACCAGCTGTACCGCCCAGTAATAGAGGTGCAGGTCAGGCAGTGCTATATCTCCATCATACCAGCCTTTTGTTAGTTTCTTCATTGCCACCCTGGGGGCCTTGCCGTCCCACAGCAGCATTCAGAGCTCACTCTCCACTGCTTTAAAATAGGAATTCGGGACTCTATGCGGACAGTTGTGGAGAATGTATAAGAAGCAAGGGAGAGCCAACATTTTAAAGAGGGCAGAGCGACCTATTAGGGAAAGATGCAAGGACCTCCAGTGTTTCACATCCGCGCGTAACCGAGCAAGGGGGGGAGCCAAGTTGGAATTATGAAAAAGAACTTGGTCCGATGTGACAAAAACCCCTAAATATCGGAAACCCTCCTCCGCCAAGGCTATTGTACAATTCACTGGAAGTCGAGGTACCTGGCCCTGAAAATCTACTCCTTTCTATTCAGGAATTGCAGCTTAAACGGGTGTTAAGGAATTCCCAAAGTTAACCTATGATAGGAGTAGGCCTCACAGTAGTGAAAAAAGAATTTGGGTGTTTGTCACTATCAGGACATGCAATGCATAACAATATGTCCTACCGTTTCCTTACACAGCATCCTGTCCTATGGGCTACGTAGGACCTACCTTAGGGGTGACATATTTGGTATAAAAGTGGAGTTTAACATTTGGCAAGTAGTTTTAAATGCCAACTTAGAGTGGCAGGAAACTGCACACACAGGACCTGCAATGGCAGGCCTAAGACAGGTTTGAAAGGCTACTTGTGTGTGTGGCACAATCAGTGCTGCAGGCCCACTAGTAACATTTAGGTTACAGGCCCTGGCTGTATGGTATAGCATGTCATAAGTGACTTATAAGTAAACTAAACATGCCAATTGTGTATACACCAATGTTACCATGTTTAGGGGAGAAGCACATGCAATTTAGCACAGGTCAGCAGTGGTAAAGTGCTCAGAGTCCTAAGGCCAATAAAAAGAATCAGCAGAAACAGGAGATAAGCAGGCAAAACCACTCTAAGGATGACAGCTCTAACAGTGAGTAACAAGGCTGTTCACAAATCTGAAAGCTCGTGTCGTCTAAAAGCGATGGCAACCATTACAAGCCAGACCGACAACTCCAGCCTTTGTAATAAGATTGAATGTGATACAGTATCAATGGCTGCACTAAAGTCCAATAGAATCACTGTAGATGAGCTATCATGCTCTTAAATTATATTTAATTTTTCTGTGACAGCTAAAAGCGCAGTCTCTGTGAAAGCATGTTGGGTAAAGTGGAGCCCATTGTGGTTTTCCAGAAATGATGATAACTGTAGGTTAGCATACTTTTCAAGGTCTTTACTCTTCCCAGGCAATAAGGATATGGGCCTGAAGTTATTTGGCCATGTAGGCTCTAATGAATGTTTGTTTAATAGCTGTTTCACAAACACATGTTTCCATTAAGATGGAATTGTTCTGACGAGAAGTGAGAGATTCAAAATGTTTAACAGGAGAGGATAGTTTATAGTTTCCCCTTGAGTAAATACGAATGGCGGGGCAGGATCAAGTGGGGAACCCAACTTGACTGCCTTCATTAACCCCTCTAAATCTTCTTTTCTGATGGAGGGGAATGCACGTAAGGTTCCTCTGGTTGAATACCAGAACAGGATGGAGTTGGCACCTGAGGCTGCTCCAGCTTGTCAGCAAATGTGGCATAGATATAATTGATTTTGTTTAGAAAAAACTGGGCCCATTTTTTTCACTGAGTCTCGGATGAAGGGTGCAAGGTACCTATACTTATAGGGTTCGTAAATGATTTAATTATCTTAAATACCTCCTTAGCAAGCATTCTCTATTTGTGCAGCATAATAGGTGGTGTGTGCAGCTCTAATAGACTGGTGATATTTTTTCACAGCTTTTTTATAGCTTGATTTACTAATTGAGTCATGTGGTTTCCTCCACTTCCTTTCCATCCTTTGCATTCTTTCGTAAGTTCTTGTAAATGAGAGTCAAAGCAGGGGGCTTATCTGGCTGACCTGCCAATTTACGAGTCCTAAGTGGTAAGATCCTGTCTAGTGAAGACTTAATCCACTTATTAAATATTGGAATTTCCTCAGAAATTCCATCCTCTGTCTCAGATTTAGAATTTAAGAGCATGAGGTTTCAGTTGGTGCAATCTAATTTTGTCCAATAGTCTGTGACGGAGAGAGGGAATTATTTACCCAATGGCTAAGAAGAAAAAAGAGACGATGTAGTGCTCCATCCACTTTACTTGTATAGGTCTCAATTCTGATATCTTTAAAAGACTGCTAGAAATTGGGTCAAGAAGATGACCTTTTTATGGGTCAGATCCTTAACTAAGTAGATTAGCAGTTTGCCTGCTAGGTACTGACATAATTTCATTGGATTCGTTGTCAGGGCTTTTGACACTGCCCTATGTTTACAAAAGCATGTAAACCTGGGGAAACATCAAATTCTTACACCTCTTGAGGTGAGGCATAACGAGGAGAATTTTTTTTATCTCTTCTCATCTTTTCCTTTTAGAAGGCCTCCTAGGTTTGTTTCTGAGCAGGAAGTTGCCCCTTCCTTCACAAAAGACAATCCTGCTGACAACACAGGGTGCCTGTGTTGGTGCTAGGCTGTTGAAATGGCACCAGCGCAGGGGGAAGGACAGGAAGGCACCGTATTGCATAAATACGGTGCATTTCTGCCTTTTCACTTTGGCATACGCCAAAATCCCATTAATGAGGGTGCATGTATGCAATTCATTTTACAATATTTTGTTTGGGAAAAGTATAGCTCAGATTTTCAATGTCTGTTGATAGGTGGAAGGTAGGAACGAAAGAACGCAAGGTTAACGTGTGCTCGCTGAGCGGTGCATGACTCCCTCTGACTCTTCTATCCTTTCTTTCACAAATGCTCTATCTCTGTGAAGCTGCAGCTTTTGCAACATTTCTATCTCGAGTGTGATAGTACAAATGCATGAAGGTGGGGTTGAATGAATAATGTTTGTAGGGACAGGAACCTTTGGAAAGATTAATATGCAAGTAAGGGGCATATTTACAAGGCGGCGATAGAAAATTATCGCCGCTTTTGCGGCCGTTTTTGGCCAAAAAGCGGCGATCATTTTATCGCCTAATTAGCGAGGTCACTCTAACGTGTGAAACCTTGCATTAGCGCACCTATTCTTAACACCCAGCTTTGCATCTCTAATGAGATGCAAAGTGGGCGTTCCTGACCTGACATGACAGGAGAAATGTCGCTAAGCGACATTTCTCCTATCATCCAGCCCCACAGCGACATTTCTCCTATCATCAAGCCCCACGCTATGAAGCATAGCGGCAGGAAAAGTAGCGATAACCCCTGTTATCGCTACTTTCCTTACGCCTGCTTCAGGACTCGCTTAGCCGTGATATCCTATGGAAGGTGGATATCATGGCTAAGTTTATGAGTCCCTATCAACAAGCTAATGCCACATTTCGTGAGATTATCGCTGGGTTTCCAGGCAGTTAGCGCTAGGATTTTTATCGCTTTTGAGATAAGCGTTGCTAATTGCACGCTATCTCAGCAATAAAAATCCACGCTAGCCGGCGATAATTATCCTAGCGCTAAGTGCGCTTATCGATAATTATCGCCGGTTGTTGCTGATATGCCCCTAAGTTTTGTATGGCAAATGAACCGCTAAATTTGTGTAAGGCCATCAGGGCTAGTCATCACTCACTGTTACATCCTTTCAGGACCATCGTTGTCCAGTGCTGCTGATGGGGTGACCGCCTCAGCTGTAGCAGATGGGCGTGTTAGGGAGACTGCAGGGGTAGTGATGTTTATTATTTTTTCATGTGAGAGTTAAATCATAATCCCCTCTTTCTTTTAAAGCACAGACAGCTCTGTTCTGCCATTGAGGTTGTAAAGCCATAATCTTCACAACCGCAAACATTTTTTTCGAACACTTTAAGCGCTGGTAATCTTGAAAAATAAAAAAGCAAACCAAAGAGGTGCATGTTACACAGTTTTTGAAGGACGCTGCTGGATGTTAGCAGCTCACACTCTGCCTGTGGAGGGTCCTGACCTACGTGATGAGCAGCATGCGTCTGCATAACCCTCCTGCCAGAGGTGTTCCAGGAGAAGAGGATGTATTGGGTAAGAAGTGTGCTGCTTGTCATGTACAACTTATGCAAAATGCGTTTGCCTGCTGCCTGCAACTCAGGGTGACCTAATCACTGGTGAAATTAATTCCTGCAGACAAATATTCTGCTGGAAGGCTTAATGCTGCAAGGATATGGGTCAAGGATGTACATTCAATACATCGGTTCCAAATGTCAGGAGTCACACCTTGCAAGTTCTGCAGACAGAGCCACTCCATTTAAGGTTTGTTTTCATAGCAATGACATCTGGATTTACCACATTGCAATGAACATTACTTCATGATAACAGATCTGTACTAGAATATATACAAAGGGCCTAATTTATGAAAAGTGGTGCATCGCTGGCTGAAAACAGCAATGCCACACTTTTCATTGCGCCCTCCTTGTGACACCATGGGTGCGCAGTATTTACCCCACAGCACTCCATGTCACAAGGATTGACCAGATACAATAGGAATCCTCATGTATCTGTTGGGGCAGTAATGATGCATTGCTGTAGTGAGCCGGAAAACATACGCAACAGCAGCAATGTGTCATTACACATGGGCGAGTCCAATATGAACTGCCCTGCATCAGTCAGGCATAAGGATTTGACGCAGTAAAGTCGCAGAAGTGGTGCAGTGAAATCTCAGAGATTTCAATGAGCCACTTCTGTGAGCCTTTTTACAGGGGAATGCCCACTCTGCCTAAATTGTACCTGTTGAAGGTATAATGTAGCGAGGCCTTTACAAAGTGACACATCAGCCTAGCTGCATCACTTTGTAAATAAGGCACAGTGTGGCACAATGATTATGCTGCTGCTTGTCACAAAAAATTGACGCAGCATCTGCATAATCCCTTCATAAATAAGGGCCAAAGTGCATGTGCATGGGCCAAGCCCTGCACCACGCTGTGCAGCAAATGGCCGAATCGCTATGCATTGCAGGGGCTGGCCGCGTATTGTATGTTGGTTACAGGGTTGGATGCATGGCTTGGCCATGGACCAAAGTCTGTGCACACTGTGAATTGGATGTAAATAGTATGTTAGACACAAGATGAAGTTGAAATTAGTATAGGATCAAGAAATCACAGAAATTCACTTAAAAACAAAGGCTCTAGTAAATGTATAGTTAATTTTGGTAATAATCTCTTTTAGGTACGGTTAAAAAAAGGTTAGGAAATCACTGAAAAAACACAAAGTTGAAACATAGAAATTCATCAGTTTTAGTCAATGACATTAACCTACACAGACTTTTACCAGTTTAATACCTGTAGGCTTCTTAGGTCTTCTCTGTAGAAAATCAGCTGAATGAAATTACAACAAACTTGGAATGGAGATGGAGCTTTACTCAGAGAAGAGAATTTGCATGCTTTGGTATAAATTCGTTCAGGAGTTTTCAACAATTAATTATTAAAAAATATTTTGGAGTGAATTTGAAAGGGTTCTGTAACCCTACATTTAAATAAGCAAATCACATTGGACAAGGCAGCTTTTCTTCTTGTCTATTTCGAGTCCTCAAACCTAAAGCTGATTCTCATGAGCAGAAGCCTCTGGGGCTTGTTTATAAGCCCATTGCGCTGTGAGTGCATCACTTTCTTTGACGTACAGGCGGCTCAATTGGCTTGCCCATATTTACAAGGCCACTTAAAGTCACCCTGCATCACTTTTCATGGCCCTGTATTCATGGGCCCTTTCACGCATTAGTCTGCGTGAAAGGGGTGTTCCATGGGTGTGGCTGTGGGTGTTGCCACACAACATCCATGGAAATTGACGCAATCCTAGATTTACAACTGGGAATGCGTCAGAATCCTGCACATCCATAGGGGAGGCATAGGAATGGTGCAATGCGGTGAAATACTTTTATTTCTCCGCGTTTGTTTAGCTTTCTATGCGTGCTGCATTCTGCAACATACATAGAAATAAGAAAATGTCATTAATTATTGTTTTTTGTGCAGGAAGTTGAACCTTCGTGCATAAAAGCAATCCTTTCTGCAGCGCAGGCACCCTTGCAAAATAACGCGAGGGTGCCCGCGCTGGCACATGGCAGTTAATTGTGAGCCAGTGCAGGGGAAAGCACAGAAAGGCGTTGCATTGTTGTTAATATGATGCATCCCTGTGTTTCAAAATGAGGCTGCACGGCGCAGCTAAATGGCTTGCAGCACCTCGTTGTGTCATTTTCTTGTAGATGAAGTCCTCAATGTAGTTCGCCCTTACTGATTTTTGTTGGGGGCTCCGTGTCCTGAGCAAAAATGAAGGCACATTAAGGGGGCAGTGATATAAGTCATTAACACCCTGGTGTAGGTGAGTAGACCCAATATGGACTCTTCGATGAAGATTTTACAAAAGAGATTTTTTTCACACTGTTTATGGACTGCAAGGCAAGAGAAAACTCATCAAAAGCCTGTGGACCCATGTTGGGCTTCCCTCTTGGGGTTGCTAACATTAGATTTGTTCAACAACCAACACAGGATTGCGGGCCATGTTGGACCTCCTGCATTGTCCATGAACCCAACACTGTGTCCGCCAACTATATGGTAGATGCAACAATGGCCCATGCACCTGCTTGGGATTGCAGATACAAATTGGGGGGCATACTTAAAATAGAATTGGCATAGGGCAGTGCTGCAAGTCTTTTTGTTGCATTGCCCCACACCAATTTGAAAAGGAAGGATGGCACCCTATTTATGAGATACCTTCCTGTCCTTTCTGAAAGCGCTGGTGCACAATTTGGTGCCTAGCACTACCGTAGGTTCCCTCACACCAGATTCCACGGCCCTGTGGCAAATATCTAATGTGCTTGGCCAGAGCCCATGTGTAGCAGTGTTTGGCTGTTTGTATAGGGTTGGGTGCAGCACCAGACTCTAGGCTAGGCTCTACGTAAGGATGATAGGAATGCACAGTGGGGGCTGGCTACCCATGCAGGCAGGCTGATACTGATGAATTGTGCACAGATTCTAGCTACAGGCCACCTCTACTGTGAAAGGTCATAATGGGTTAGCCCTATGCAGCACTGGTTGGCTACCAGCTAAGGATTGGGATCGGGCATGTCAAACAGCCACTGAGCACAGCCTGAAAGTGTTTAAAAAATTGGAAACTCGAATAAAAGCAAAACACAATTATAGTTACAAATGAAAATGCAAATCCCACTGAAATAGGAAATTATTAGTTAGCACAGTGATCCTTATTTCACACAAAGACCATGCGAACCATGCCAGCCACAAGACTGAGTGTCTCTAACCTATTGAAGGTGCATGTCGTTTTCCGTGTTGACACCTTGGTGTCATTTTTAGGAGGCGCCTGGCTCCTGAACCTATCTTTGGGCACCATAATGGAAGGTTACTACCTTAGTTTTATAATGTTTATGATTTGGTCACGTCCCCTCTATGGCGGGCTTCCCAAACAGCGACATAGCACATCAGTGTATCTGCAAGATTGAGGGGCATATGTGTAAGGAGTTAACGCCACCGCAGCATCAATTATTTGATTCTATGGGGGCTTTTTTTATCGCTGTATTTACAAGTTGCCGCTAACTGTAGTTAGCGGCAGTTTCCTTTCGTAAACGTTCATTTTTCGGGTTGTCACTTCTGTTAGCGGGACTTAACGAAAATGAGATCCCGCAAAGCCCACTTTGCGATATTTACAATGATTTATCAGTCCGGCGATACGTCGAAAAAACCTCATGCTCAGCCCAGTGAGCGGCTGGATTTTAAGACCAGAAAACAGCTGGTCTAAATAACGGTGCAAACTCACCTGTACATAAGGGAGACAATCCCAGCCCCTCATTTGCTCACCTAATGATGCCATGGAAGTACTACTCTTGCAGCTTGGAGCTCCAAGAAGACCACAACAACCACGACCACTGCCACCGCCACCACCACCAGGACCACCACAGAGGCAGCGCCAAAGAAGAGATCAGGTATAGCATCAATGCATCACCCTGATAGACCTATGGCCAGAGGATGTGATAGCCCACTACAGGCTGAAAAGGAACTCCATCTTACGCATATCCACACAGATAGCTTCAAGGCTGCAGGCACCATCACAGCACAGCACAAACATCCCTCCACAGACAAAGCTCCTTGCAGTGCTGCACATGTTGGCCTTTGGTACAATTTATCCAACCACTGGCAGAGTGGGTGGAGTCTCACAGTCATCCTTCTCCTGGTTCCTTACCAAAGGCTTGGATGCCATTATCAGCCTGACGCCATAGCACCTACACTTTCCCAAAACAAGGAACAACTTGACAACAGACAAGGCTTCTATGACATTGCTGGGTTTCGGCATGTGTTGGGGGCAATTGACTGCACCCATGTTCTACCTGTGCCTCCTGCGGACACTGCACATATATACAGGAACAGGAAACACACACACTTAATGACAGCTCTGGCAATTGTGTACCACCTGGGCCTGTTCATTAATGGTGTTACTAAGTTCCCTGGGGGTGTGCAGGACTCATACATATTTTGCCAATCGATTATCAACCAGCGGTTTGAGAATGACACATTTGGAAATGGCCTGCTCGTTGGTAAGTGCAAACTGAACACACCAAACACCTCAAGTACACAAGCATGTAGCATAAATATGAGATACTGCACAGGTAGCCAATGTAATATGACATACATTGGAACAGGCCCAAACAATATACACAACCACACAATGCACATAAATCAAGACATTTGGAAGACAACCCAACAAGGGAAGAGCCATGGAAATCTCACACAAACCACTATGGCACTCTTGGATTCTGCAGAACTCCTCAAACAAAACTTTTAAAAATCAATGCAGTACATGACACAGAACATATGCTTCTGCTGTGCTACATACATCTTGAAATCAACACATGTACCATATGTACAACAGGATGACAGATCACCCTGCTCTCACTTGTGATGGTGCACAATTAGCTAACATGCAAAATCATAGTCATCCATGCACCATGCAGCGGGTGTACCTGCATCATGGGTCTACAAGTAGTGCTGCGTGAAGAGAGCATCAACTGCACACAAATAATCACCAAAGTTGTTTAAACATCAGTCTGTGTTGTTGCAGAATGGTGCATGCATAGGAAGAGCATACAAACAATCCAAATCACATTCTCACCACATGTTGTGCATCCGCATGTCTCCCCTGATGAGGTTTAGCAATCTGAAGCATAAAATCAGAAATTATAATTTGTGTTGATTGTGAACAGACACAAACAGGGCAAAATTGTTGTGTATTACGCCAACATGCATACATGCAGCGTCCAAGTCAACTCATGCACACGGACATCAATGCATGTTCCAGTAAGTCAAGTGCACCAGATAGCAATGTCACTGTCACCTAGACACTGACACACCTTTGTGGCATGGTGGATGTAAAGAGCCCACAATGATTCCAATGTGTAGCAGACAAGGATTCTCCCTTTCAGTTACCCTCAGCACAATGACTACCAATGAGGTCCACAGATGAAGTCCCAACATAGTATTCATCAAAAAGTCAAGGTGGATGCCCAACCAGGCACATGTGCCAACTGTGCACCCTCCACAATATGTGCACAGGAGACATTCTGTTTGTGCAATAGGCCTGTAAAAAAAAACTATTATGTACTTTTTCATTGACCCATATATCCTGATAGTCACAATGTGGAGGCAATACATAGGACCCAGACAATGACAATATGGTGATGTGTAGTCTGTCAAGTATAGACAAGTTAATTTCACAGATGCTGGAAAAATGTTTTAAACTAAACATGACAAACCCGAAAGTACCAAGTATCACAATGAACACACACCTAAAAAGGCACAATGCAAACACAGCAGGCACATATATTAATGGACACATTTCTCTTTATTCTGTTTCAGGTGATCAAGGATATACACTCACGCCATGGCCTATGATGCCACTCAGAGTGACACACACACAGACCCAGAGAGACTACAACGTTGCACTGGGATTCACAAGTGCCATAGTTGAACGAACATTTGGAGTCCTCAAATACAGGTTCCGGTGCCTCGATGTATCAGGGTTAGACTCCTGTACAGTCCTGAACTTCTTTGCAAGATCATAATGGCCTGTTGCATTCTGCACAATATTTGTGTACGCACAAACATGCCGTTGGATGAAAACCATGAGGGGCAGGATAACCCATCTGATGGCCAGGATGATGAGGCAGATGCTAGACACACCACACATTCTGCTGCTGGAACAGCAAGAAGAGATCAAATAATCTGTAATTTCTTTACATAATCGCAGGAAACAATTATCACATCACATATATATTATTAACAAAAACTATTTTTACTTTGTCAAAGAAAATATAACTACACAAAAGTCCTCTATGCTTGTTTTATTACGTCACAAGTTCATATATCTGTCAAGTGAGAGGTAATAAAAATGCGCCACACAGCTGTCACATTTAGCAGTAGACAGAACATCGATCATCAATGTAAATACAACATACAAAAAGTGCTCACTAACTTGTGGATGAACATACAAAAAGTGCTCACTAACTTGTGGATGATAGGATGCAACATATGCCTCTTGAATGGCATCATTTGCAAGCAGGTCCCAGATCGTCCATGTAGAACTGTTAGGCACAAGCATTTTTTTTCCCAGGATATTCTTCAAATACAAACCCTGATCCTCCTCTCATTCTCTCACAACCATTACTAACAACTCAGTACTACAGCAGGTGTCAATATACAACACACTCTCTGACTCACTGACTCAGCAAGCATAATACTTGGTGAGCACAGCTAATGAAATACAAGGTACAGCATGGAATGCAAACTATGCAACTCAAAATACTGATGAAGGGGACACAAGTGGACACTCTTAATTTGCCTGATTACATGTGCCCTGCATCACAAGTTTTTTAGAGCAGATGTGCCTCATCCTTGACAGTGACGGCTGTGCAACATATTCTTGCTTAAATAAGTTGATAGGACATTCAATGAGATAGGATGTCTACCCTGTAACATCAGTGTACTCATGGTGTGTGTCCTGTAATGCACACTAACATTTGTACATTACCAGTAGCAGCCTTCAATTATGTGCACAACAAGTTGCAACATGCATATTTCGAATGTCACTGATGTTAAAACGATAATATATCAAGACTTTCCATCAGGTAATGTTCATTGTTCATGCAAGACATTCAAGAAAATAGGACCACCACACCGTACACAACGCAGGCATTGTCATCCCTGTCACTCTGCTGTAACTCAGCAGTATCTGTGTGTAGAGACCATGGTCTCATACAAAGGCACAGCATGCTCCTCAGGCCATGTGGACTGCTTCTGCTAACAGGCATTGTTACTTTTGCTTTTGCAAGCACTGTGACATGCAAAGTGCAGCCTTGCCATTCAAAAGTAACAATGACATGTACAGATGAGAAGCTGTGTCTTCAACATGCTTGTACATGGCTCAGTGTGGCATGTAGAGCTATACATTAATCTGAGGTTACAGTTCGATTATGCTACCTGTTACAAACATTTAAGTATGCATTATCTGAGCTGTGTCTGCAGGTTATTGTAGTCCATAGTGTACTAATAATATGTGTAGACACAACACCAAAACTAACTTTCAATGGTATCTGTCCATTCATATCATAAGTCAACATACAAGATAAAATTAGCTCATTGCTGACGTGCAGGATTTTTCTTGTGATGTTGCGTGCGCAAGAACATACTCACACCATGTAATGTCTTGCCTAACATTTTAGGTAATGTTCACAAAGGGGATGGTCATTGCACATTGACTAGAGACCATATAATGCAAAGCACTGCATTAAATGCATAAACATATCTTGGTAAAATGGAGCCATGAGGGCCGTAGCACAGACTGTCATCAGTGTCCCCAGCTATTCATACACTCAAATGTGAATGTGCAGCCGTAGCTGGGCTTTGCATGCTGCTTTGAAATTCTCATAGACAAGTAGTGACTGCCTGTTGGTCAAGTACATTTGTGTAGCAAGACCATCATACTTGCACAAACATCATAGAAATGTGTGATGTTAGAGGCTCACATGTAGTGACATATACCACCAATGCCAACCCTAATGTGAGACACTCTGGCATGGGTCTACATACACACATGTCCAGTCATGAACAGACACCAATGTGAGTAAATAGTGCCTCCTAATGGCTCAGGGTCACTCATACATGTACAGTGCAGATACACCACACAAAAGTACAGCAAACAGATCACATCACAAAATCATATTGTGCTGTTAGTCCAGAATAATCTCATGAAAAAGTGCATACATTGATCATGTATCAATAAGCGATAACAAAATGTATGCAAATCCACGTTTGAGGCAATATTTTCTATTTACGGGCCGAAAAATACTCGATAAATACATATATACACATGAAATCTTCTTGCTCAGCCCTAGACGTGTGAAATAGTATCGCAAAACAAGAAAACGAGCCACAAACTGACAGGAAATGATGTCAGTCTGCATCCTGGCACACGGAGGAGTACAGTACACTTTCACTTTCTCTTTCAGCCACACTGTTACTGTCTTTTGTGAGTTGAGGAGGTTTTGGAAGATATCTGCTGATCTTGGTGTGTTTGAGAGAGTTATGTATGTAGTGTACTGTCCCTACTATCCTTGTTAAGTTCTGTGTCACTCTCCCAACGTGTTAATTGCAACTGTTTGATTGTTTTGTCGGGTGTACGCCTCTGGGGTATCTTTGTATAGCTAAGTAGTTAATAGGGGTTGACTGTGGTTTCTTTTTGTTTGCCTGGGGGAAATGTTGTATTTGGGGATATTGGGTCAGGGTAGGGAGGGCAGGATGTCGGAGTGGGCAGTGGGGGCCTTCCTATTCCTAGTTCAATTGTATCTGCCCAGGATGGTAGAGGCTGGGGGATGCATCCTACAGAGGTACGATGTCAAAGTCCAGAAAGTGAGATGGGAGCACATCCGGGAGAAGATGCTCAACATTTTTGGTGTGAACAGGACGGTCCAGCAGTGGCAGCACTGGTGGCAGGACTGTGTTGGCCATGACGGAGACCGAATGGGTCACCTTGGAATTGTCGGGACGCAAGGTGGTAAGTACATGACCAACATTGTATCACATCAGAGGATGAATGCACAGTACACCAATTATATTGAGCACAAGATTTACGCACACATCATGGAAATTGCCATTTGGCAACATAGCTTGCCTTTCATGACATACTGTGCCACCCCTACATCATTTTTTTTGTACACTCACATGATCAACTGGCTAACAATCTCTGTGAGATACACAATGTGGGTCACCAACATGTCAAAGTCCGTGACATACCTGTCCGTAGTTGAAAAACTGATTTGACCCTCAAACGTCATGTATATTGAGGTGTGATAGCAGATTTTACATTCTTGAAGCAGTGGAACAGGTCCTAGTATGTTATGTCACTCAGACCGTGGCATGGATGTCCATTAGGCCACAAGTGTCAAGTTGACATGTTTTGTGTGTAAGACAGGCTCAGCAGTTCACAAAATGTATGTAACGTGGCAACACACATGACTATTCAAATGAATGAAATTGTATCATTAAACCATCAATGATGTATGTGAGTTTTGCTAAATGTGATGTCAATGACATTAATTGTACTTTCCACAATTTTTCTACAGCAGGAAGACCCCTGATCACTCAAGGAGATGTGGATGCATTTATGGACCCACATGCCACAAGTGAGTGTATCTGCCCTAACTGTGCATTATATGTGTTGACATATGCAAGCAATGCAACAGGCCATGTACGTTGTAGTACACAGTGTGGATGTGCATCACATGAAACACACTTCTGGTGTGATGATTCTGCATGAAGTCACAGTTAATGTACATCAGCATCATGTGGTGCTGGAGGACATAAATGTAATTTGTGACTTGATGTTGCAATGCCTCATATGATTCACAACACCCTAACTATGTGCCAGCACAGTCCATGATGTGTGTGATGTCATAGCCAGGTCATAGAGCCAATCACACAGCATCATTAACATCTATGTGTCCTGATATAATTGTGCAAGTGTTCCAGATCTGCAGTAGCCAATTTCAAATACTGTTGTATAAGATGATAAGTTTGTTCCACTGAACATGTCACATCTGTTGTTGATTATCATTATGCTAAGTGATGTGGCATTCAGACATGAACAAATGACAAAAACCCACATACAATCTTATTGTAAACTAACTAGAATGTTCTACCATCACCATATGATACTTGCCCCCATGGCATCAACTGTGTCACCACAAAACAGTGGAGTATATGTACAAGCCCCTATGGCCACCACAACATCACTTTTATTGACTTTTCGATGGCAGTGGGGGCTTCGCCTTATTTACAAGGCAGTGTTAAGCCACTTAACGTGGATTAACACTGCCTTGTCAATAAGGTCCCCTTTCTAGCTGTGGTTAGCTTGAAAGGGGTGGGCAGTGGGCGTTGCGATGGGAATCCAGCTCAATATCCATTTGTTTTGACACTGCCCCCTATGTACAAGTTCGGCATACATAGGAGGCTGTGCCAAAATCAAGACCTGGTACAACCTGGTCTTAAGTTGTCTAACCGAGGAGAAATGCATTATTTATCATCGTTTTTGCTTTTGCCATGTGTGCTGCTTTGTGCAGCACAAATGGGAAAAACAGAAGGCCATGGATTGTTCATGTACAGGAAGGTCCCCGTCCTGTTCATGAGCAATCCTCCCATGCACGCAGACACACTTGCAATATGGTGAAGCCTTGCATTTCATTAGTGTCAGAGAGAGGCGTAAAGCCATGACGTCTAACACCTCTCTCGGCTACTTCCTTGTACATATCCCCAGTGATTTTACCCACGCTGTGTCTGTGTGTACTCACAACACAATCAATTTATTATGTCATTTAGTAACAATGGTCTGACACATATTTAATGTATTGGGCATGATCTGATCAAAAATTTACAATGATCCTGGCTCCTTCACATGGTGTCATGTGTACAGGTCAGCTTGTGTGCATGTTGCATGTCCACTACTACAACATGTTTAATAATTTCCCTTTGCATGGAATTGTTCACTGATGAATATAATAGATAGTGAGTTAAGAGACTATCAATACAAACTTTGTACTTCACTCTAGCCATTGGAGGCATATGCCAGAGTATACACACGTGACAAGATACATTTAAGTAATGGTGAAGATGTGTATGAACAGACCTGGTACACATTCTCACACACCACTGATGTGCATGTTGGTAATTGTCCTGTCTAATAGCAGTTCCAGTTGACATTGACAGTTAGTTGTTCAGAGAGCATGTCACATTACCATAATGACACCATGATTACTTGTTACATAGGGCTGAATGACAGGATGAATCATGAACAAGTTTCTCAGGAACACTCTTACAATGTGACATAGATTGTTGGCACGCATATCTGTCACATCAAATACTAGTGTATTGGATGAAGAATTCTGTAAATCATTTCCATGCTGATGCAAATAAGCAAGCCTCTGTATCCCTAGGAAATCTTGTAGTTACAACATAGTCTTGTACAGACTATTGCAGACTCAGTGCCGAAGCATGCATGAAAAAATCAGCGTAGGACAATCTCAAATCATGCATCAGACATCCATTCACACTGCATTTAGTTTATGAGTGTTTAAAATTGTTACACTGCTAAGCCCACTCATCATCACACAGGACCATTCACACAGGGGCACCTTAAAAATCATGGAGTTTTTGATCTTCAGACTGTGTGTAAATTATGTCTATGTAAATTATGTCTAAGATATGCTCTTTACGGTGACATGCTCAACAGTTCTGCAAATTCACATGTTACTAGTTGGTCATCTGAATGTGTCACACATAAAATACACAATAATTCGTTGATGGATCAGGTGCATGATGGTGACCCTTGTGTAAATCAGACAGCATAGCACTTTTGGGTGAGGGTGCTTTCATTTTACATTACCATAAATGTGTTCACACTGCCACTGTTTTAAAAGCAGTTCAGACAAATGTGTAGTTCACATGCAGCAGCTTTGCTGCCCCAAAGGGTCATGGCACAGATTTCCCTGCATGCATGTCAAAATGTAGGCATTGTTCAACAAATTGGCAAGTACACGTGTACATGATCCAATCTGGTTTTGTAGCTGTGGTGACAGCTCCAAGGGCTCATTAATACAATGATTTTCACTTTCATCAAATGTACTACATGACAAACACTGTTGTGACTAGTCATTTGACTTGATTGCAGACTGTGCAGCCTACTGTCTTTGTGTAGTTAGAATGGCAGGGTCTGCTATTGTCCTGCTACACTTCATACTTACTGTACTTCTTCCTCTGTCGGCCTAGAAAGTTTTTCTTTTGCACGGCGAAATTGCAAACAGAAATCCGACAACTGTTGTCACTGCACTCTCTGCCTACCTTGTCCATGCACAAGAATAACTATGTTGTCATGAACATCTCATTCTGATTCCGGCCATGATGAGTTCATGATTTATCAGGTTATGTGTCTAGTTACAAGTTGTTTTGATGATATTAACATAACCTTTGGCTCATTATTAATAGATGTAGCAAATATGCATTACGCCATCATTTTCTTGGACTCAGGAAACATGACATGTATCATTTTAATTTTTCAGATAACATGTCCCTGGAGGAGCAGCGTCTGTTCCTCCAGCGGAAGGAACATTACCAGCACAGCATGCGTGTGGCAATACAATGGCTAAGAAGAACCAGGAGGAAAGGGCTTCTGGCAGGTGGAAGTCCATCACAGACAGCACAAAGAAAGCTGGGGGAAAAACACATGACCCTCCCTGCATCAACAACCCAACAAAGACAGCCACAGCAAGTCCCTGGACCATCAGAAATTCCTCGGCCAAAATGAAGGAAAAGGTCAGCTGTCCCAGGTCCATCACGAGCTGCTACACGTTCAGCACCCGCATCTTCCACCCTTAAGACTACCTCGCTCACACAGTGCACAACTGGGAACATCCTCCACAGCTGCAAGACACAGGAAAAGGTCTGTCCTCACAAAGAAAGGAGAGGAGGCTGATGTTCACTTTGAACGTACTTGTGGCCTGACTTCAATGGGACAATGATGAAATAAAGGGCCACCTCATGGACATAGAGGGGCCCTGGGCTCCCCTGTGATGGACAATGATTGTTCTGTTTCCCACCCAGTCCAGTCCCACGTCTCCCCTCTCCTATTTACCATCCTGTTAATAGACTTACTAGTTAGTTGTTAAGTGTAGATTCAGTGTAGGGATACTATAGTGTTAGGTGTAGTTAGCTTTTAAATTATTTGATATGCTCTTTTTACTTCTTTTGTTTAAGTTTCCTTTACCTGTGATGTGTTTTTGGACTTGTTAATACATTTTTTATATATATATTTTAGTTAGTTGATGTATAGGTTAAGGTGTCTTTGTGCAGTCCCTGTTGTGCCGTGAGGGGGTTGGTGGGTTGATGTTTAATATATGTTGTTATGTGTATATTCTTAGGTAAGCTAGTTAGTTTAGTGTAGTTTAATATTAGTACATGTTACGTTAGTGTAGTTTAGGATTAGTAAGTATAATAAGTTAAGTATTTTAAGAGTTTTCTTATTACAAATAAATAGCCAATGGTTGGTGCTTTGTGCTCCCTTTAATTGTTGCTTTGTGGACATATCCTGTTGGATTGGTAGTGGATTATGACAGATGCATCCCCCGCACAATCAATTAGAATGTCTACAAATGTGATTACAGCATCTTCAAGGGACAAGATACCAACATACCTCATTTGAAATGTGTTTTAAACAACTAATTGATGTTTAGGGAAACAAAGGTCAGTTGGAAAAAGTTATTTATTGGTCTGATAAAAATGTATCCATGTGTACTAGGACAGATTTATGCAGCATGCACTGTGGGCATTGTGCAATGCATAGCATTGGTTGAATGCTATGAGTATGGTGCCAGGGTACTTTGTGACATCTTTGATTAAACAGGTCTCCACCACGGCTTCACTTACAACGTGGTGTTGCAGGGATGTATGAGTAGCATTATTCACAAATCATCCTGATGCCGCTTTACATGTTTCTACACAGCCTTGTACATTGGGGACAACACTGTGAACAAATTGCCAAGTGTTAGATGAGGAAAGTAGTGATGTGCAATGCAGCTAACCTGTGCACGTATTTGAACCATTATCAATTTCTGAGCCATGCTTTCCAACACCATTTCTCCTCTTTATGCTTGATGGAATAATTTTGAATATGTAACATGTTTAGTGAACTGTCTTTACATGTGTCATACCATGACACACATCTTTTCAAACATTGTCCTCCACAATGACTATGGGTAGCTCTTCTGGGTATATATTTATCATGTATTGCTTGCAGACACTTCATGTGGCTTTGCTCTGCCATGAGTATTGTTCCAAGTCACAATCAACACCATGGGCATGGAGTAATTTTGTATTTCAGAGACAGTGTTGTTTTACAGATCAGAGCATTGATTAAGTCATACTTTGTCAGAATAGACCAGTTTGCGTTTACACAGTGCCCTATTTTAGTTAGCATTTGCTACACCATTTTCTTTTTAGCCACCATTTTAGGCTGTTCGAAACTGATCTTGTTCAATTCCGAGAAATTCCCCCTCCTGAGTTTTGTTTCTGAACGTTAGGTTTTGTTTTCAATAATCAATACACTGTTCATGTCAGCACATAGCTTTCTCACTAGATAGAGGCCCTGTCCCACTTGTCTGCTGGCGGGTCCTGGATGGACCAACCTTGGACTATTCTAATTTGTGTAAGATATGAGCGCTGACACCTTTTTTTTGTATTTCACTATCCAGCTGCATCTGAGTGGAAAATTCCACTGTGAGCTTGTTTTTGCCCAGCTATGAAACGTTCATAATGTATCTTTATGCTCTTTGATTTCAGTTCCCTCTGTAGCACTCCTAGGGACTGTACAGATGGGGCTCCACTCTGAGTGTATCTGAATAAACAGTTATTTGTTTGTATTCTCTACTTTCTCACCAACTCATCATTTTGTACGGAAGGCTGAGATGTGGTCATTAGTGACCCGGGTAGCCCTCAACGGGTCACTTCGTTCAGTTGGCGCCCAAAGAGGGACTCCTTCGGGTGATTGGTCCATCCCCTTTCTGCAGACGGGGGAGGCCGAGGACTTTGTCGGGTCAGACTGACGGCTCAGGGATCTCTGCACGAAGAGTGACTGTTACTAGCAGCTGCACCTTCTGTCCTGTTGGACAGTGCCTCGCCCACTGGTCATCCCGACTGGAGTCCTGAACAGTGAAACCCTTGATCTGACTGTTTGGTCTGAAGAGTTGGCAGTGGAAAACTGGTGTGTTTGTACTACTGATATCAGGTGAGTTTGTTTTGGTTCTATGTGGATATGGTACCATTGAGGTTTGAGTTTGTTACAGTCTGAGGACTATTTTGGTAAAAAGGGTTTGCAAATACTTTGCTAGGTGAAATAATGACTTTGTTTTCTTTTGCCATGCCAGGCCTTAGTCAATTTTGGAATTTGTGTTGTCGTTGTTATTCTGCAGATGCCCAGTTGGAAGAAGCTTAGCCGGCGCCTATTGAAGGCAGCCCCAATTTTGATATGTGTGTGAAACATGGCCTTGTCCCTATTATGTTTAGTACATTATGGAACAAATATATGAGGAACAATGCTGAGTTGCAGTGGCCTTTGACAGGTTCTTTTGATGAACAGAAAATTGCATTTTTACAGGAACAGCTGATTAAGAGACGAAGTAGGCAGTCGATGTTTGATTCTCTTCGAACTTGGCAGAAGGAGGCTAAGCAAAGGTGGATAAAAATAAAGAATGAGGCATGGAAAGGGAGAATACAGACATTAACGCAGAACGCTGTAGCATAGAAAAAACCAGGAGACAGGAATTGAATGTGAGGATATGAGATTTCAATGGCACATTGACAAGTCCTATCTGGCCTAAGAGGAAAAAGACACTTTTGTAGAGGAGTTGTTAGATACTCGCCCCCCGCCTCCTTATGCCCCGCAGAGGATATATCCCACTGTTCCTTTACAGTCACAACAGCCTGCTTCATCTGCTCCGGTTGCCCCTGTATCTACAGCTGTTATTTCAACAACTCTGGATACGGCACCCTCCGTTGTTTCTCTTTCCTCTCCATCTTTGATGACTGTGACTTCTGGTACATCTACTATTCTGACCCCTGGGTCCTCTGTTTTTTGTCCTGTGGTGCAAATATTGACTACAGCTGTACCCGTTACTTCTATTACTCCTCCTCCTCCTTCTCCTCCTACGGTTACTCATCTTCTGATATCCTTGGATGTTAAAACACCTGTACGGGTTTGAAGATAGGGATTGGGTGAGATTTAGGGAATGAGTGGGTCTGTTGGTGCGCTCTGGAGTAGGCGGGGATGAAAAGGAGGTATTATCGAGATAGGCTATGAAGTGGGCTAGTAATGTGGTTTATAGCACTTAGAATATTTGGCAAGTTGTGCATGAGTTCAAGTCTTTTCTGCAGCAGCACGTTCTTCAACACGTCTGTTACATTGATAGACCTTTGGTGCACACATATCAAAATGGAGGCCCCACAAGTGCTATTTGATATTAGAGATGGCGTTTATATAGCTGATTTAGCACCAGGAAAGGTGCTTGCAAATCTTCCCTCTATAATTTCTTATAGAGTTCGATTGTATGATAAGTGTCCCTCTAAAATTACTCCGTTCCCTATGCGTGAAGTCCACCCAGATTATCATCTAGAAATACCTGAGTTGACGGATCGGAACGGAGCGGTCACTAGACAGGCAGTGGCTGCTCGCTTCCAGGAGCAATGGGTTTATACTCCATGGAAAAGAAGTGAGGTTTTAACCCTTAAGGCTGCGCTGCCTAATGATAGTAAAATCTCACTGCCTCTTATAAGGAATCAACAGAGGCTGACTCTTCTACTGTAATGACTCTTGCTGATATTGAAATGTTTTTTGGTCTTGTTTTTTGCGGTTGAAATATGGTGGCAGGTGCATACTCAAGATCATGTTGCAAAGTTGGGTGGTACATGGGATGTGATTAAGGGATGCGATCAGGAAAAGAAGCTAGGAGACAAACCCTGTGCTGAGATACTAGTCATATTATTACATATATGAACACACTTATTCCGCCTAAGAAGGTAAGTTGGGACAGATTAATGGCCTGTCGACAGAAGAAGGATGAGAGTGTGTCTGATTTATTTACTAGGTTTGAAGACACGTTTTTCTATTATAGTGGGAAGGATATGTCCACTGAGGGGGGAGTCCGTTTGTTTGTTGATAGGTTTGTTACTAATCTTCTTCCTGAAATAATAACTCATTTGCAGGCATCTGAAAGTACTTGATCTATGTCTTCTCCCTCTGGTATTTTGAATATGGCTCAATATTATGAACATCAAGATTAGGAGGAAAAGGATAAAACTGATAAGAAACATAATGAATTGAAGACAATAGTGTTGTTGCAGCAGGCATTTTGGGGTAACACCAGGGGACAGGGAGGTCCTTCTCGACTAGGCAGCCTACCATGACAACACTTGGGCAAAATCAGTGTGCGTATTGTAAGGAGGAGGGACAATGGAGTAGCTAGTGCCCTGTGCTCCTACAGAAGGTTACATACCCTAGAGGACGGGTTTCTGATGGTAGAGGCCGTGGGACTGATCGAAATCAGAATGCCACGGCTCCTGGGGGCCGCTCTTATAATAATTATTTTGATGACCCCAGAGATTGACAGTATTATCATGATGATTATGGGATTTATGATGTGACATGCATGTCTTACATCTAGGACAGCCAGGGACAGGGTGAGGGACCAGTTCAGATACCTGTTGATCAGTGTGGTCCTTATGTCACAGCGGATTTGCAGGGTTCAACTAAGGAATTTTTGGTGGGCACAGGTGCGACTACGAGTTCTGTTTCTCAACATATGGTCCCTGGGCAGCCCTGTATGGCCAAAATAATGTTTGAGTAGGTTTTTCAGGTGTACCGGTTATCAGCCCCATTTCACGCCCCCTTGCACTAACTGTTGGTCCTTTCATTGTGGAGTCTCCATTGTTTCTCACATCTAATTGTGGTGAAAATCTGATGGGTTTGGAATTATTGATGAAGTTACATGCTACTATTTATTGTTCCTCTGCTGGAATTTATATAATTATAGGTCCAGATATGAGTATTAGACAGTGTTTGTCTCAGTGTGAGCCCCTCCCAGTTGAATTTGCTGCGGTACCGCCAACACTATCGGTCACAGGTGATACAGATGTGGGTTTGTTGCTTATACCACCAGTTTCTGTACAAGTTAAAGATAATGCTATTCTGCCCCGTATTCCCCAATATAACATACCGCATGCAGGAGAACCGGCCCTTCTTCAGATTGGTCAGGATCTGATACGAAAGGGAGTGGGTCAAGAAACATCTGCTAGCATTTGCAATAGTCCAATTCTTCCGGTCCTTAAGAAGGCACCCTCATGTTTCTCTGATGACCTTGATGATGTTTATCGCTTTGTGATTGATTTACGTGAGATTAATAAAATAGTGGTTCCGCAATTTCCGGTGGTTCCTGATATTACTACGGTTTCAACTATGGTCCCATCAACTGCCTCGTTCTTTTCTGTTATTGATCTGAAAAATGCATTCTTCAGTAATCTTATACAACCAGACAGTAGGTATTTGTTTGGGTTTATACTGGCTGGCAAAAGTTTTAGATTCTGTTGCGCTCCTCATGCCTATACAGAGAGTGGTAGTATCTATAGTCAGGCATTAAAGAGTCAGTTTGATTCACTCTCACTTTCTCCAGGTAATGTTTAGGTGCAGTCTGTTGAGTATTTGTTAATTGCTTCTGAGATAGAACAAGGTTGCAAAGACTGTACCGTCAAATTGCTGTTGCATTTAGCCCACCATAGACATAAGATCTCTTTTTAAAATGTCAATATTGTCGACAGGAGGTTACCTAGTCAGGTCACCTACTGTCGGAGGAGGGTAGGAGGTTGACCCCTTAGCGTATTAGTACCATCAATAAAATGCCCATTCCACAAACTCAAAAACATGTACGTGCTCTCATAGGTATTACTTCCTACTGTCGCAAGTGGATACCAAATTATTTGTTACTAATCAAACCTTTGCTTGCATTAACAACAAAAGCAGGTCATGAGACTTTGCCTGGGGCGCCCGAATGTTAGCAGTCTTTTGAGCAATTAAAAACTGCACTTTGTTCGGCTCTGGTGCTTGGCACACCTAGTTATAGAAAACCGTTTGTGCTCTATGTTTATGAGATGCCTGGTGGCTTACTTTGTGTCTTAACACAAATGACTGAGGACAAACAGAGGCCTTGTGCTTATTTTTCTTCTGTGCTTGACCCTGTCGCAAGGGCTCTCCAGAGCTGTCTGAGGGTGGTCACAGCTGTGGCCACTTCAATCAGACAAGCATCTGGACTCCTCCTTGATACAGACCTCACAGTTATGGTACTCCCAGCTGTGGATACACCCATGAATAAAACAAAGACATTGTTTGTTAGGCATATTATGAATAAAAGTTGTGCCACTCTGAACCCATCCACTTTACTACCCCTCCCTTCTAAGTACGATGCAGTTGACAAACATGACTGTTTTTTCCAGATGAAAGAAGAGACGAAGCGATGGTTAGACCTAACTGATGTTCCCTTATCTGACCCTGAAGTGGAACTTTATGTTGATGGCTCGTTTTACATTATCAGATGGCACTACCACTGCAGCTTATACCATCACTACGTTGCATACAGTGGTAGAGACATCACAGGTCGGCTATCAGTCGGCTCAAGCTACTCAGCTTGATGCCCTTATTTAAGCTTGCAAATTGATTGGAGGGTTGCTTGTCAATATTTATACAGACAACCAGTACGCATTCGGGTCGCGCATAATTTTGGGCGACTCTGGGCAGACAGAGGGTTTCTTACCTCTCATGGTACCAAGATCCAACATTGGCACCTTATATTGCGGCTTTTGTCTGCTTTAATGCTCCCAAGAGACTAGCAATAATTGTGTAAGGCTCATAAGAAGGTTTCTGATAATGTGGGTAGAGGCAATGCCTTTGCAGATCAGGTACCTAAGGAGACTGCCCGAAGTAAAGTGAAAGGTATGTTTTCCGCAGGTCCAGCTAGGTGAGCTCCTGAAGTCATTATGTTTTAAAACACTGTTGAAAGTGTGAAGGAGATACAAATTGAAGCAACGATAGAGGAATTAGGAAATGGCAGGAAAGTACAGCGCAGTTAAATGAGGAAGGGTTTGGGACTGATAAATCGGGACAACAGAAATGGATGTTGCCCGATGCATGAACTTCCTGTTGTTAATATGGCCCATTAGGTCATATCAGTGTGAAAAGCATTTTTAAATTGTTAGCCCCCGTATGCGATAACGATAACATCGCCAAAACAGCTGAACATTTGGTGAAACATTGCATGGTCTTTATGATACATAATCCAGGGAAGGATATCCCTACACCACCTGGTAATTTTACACCACCTACTTTTCCTTTTGAACTCCTTCAAATGGACTACATTGAATTAGAGAGATACAATAATCTTAAATACGTTTTAGTGGTCATATGTGCGTTCAGCAAATGGGTTGACGCTTACCCCACTAAGAATAATACGGCCATTACAACTGCAAAAGTACTCCTTAAAGAGTATTTTCCTCGATTTGGCTTTTCCTGAATTATCAGGAGTGACAACAGGAGTCATTTTAATGGTAAAGTGATTAAACTGATTTGTGAAGGTTACATATTAAATGAAACTTTCATGCTGCCAATCATCCTCAGCCAGCGGGTTTGTTTGAGAAGTACAACTGTACTCTCAGACTAAAACTGGCAAAGATTTAGGAGACAACAGGGTTGAAATGGCCAGATGCTCTACTGTTAGCTCTTCTGTCAACAAGAACTACAGCCCATTCTAGAACAGGATTGTCACCTTATGAGGTCCTTTTTGGAAGCCCAGCAAATGTATGGGGCTTCCACGTCCTCGTAAATATTCCGATATTGAATATCCTATGTTGCTTGATTATCTTGGTCAGTTAACAGAAAGTTTAAGATTTATGTTCTATTCACCAACAGGTGCAGGAGTTCCTAGCTTCTTTACCGGAAGGGCCGGGCCATGACATTCAGCCTGGGGACTGCATCCTGGTGTGGAATCACCAGAGGAAAAAGTCTGGAGCCGCACTGGAAAGGTCCTGAGCAGGTTCTGTTGGTGACATGGACGGCCGTAAAGGTTGCTGGTCGAAAGAACTGGGTGCATGCCACCCACTGCGGAAGGATTCCTTTAAGGTTGCCATATGACCAGTGGATCAAAGAGGGTGTAGGTGATGTTGAATGTGAGAAAGTGCCCATGTGTGTTCCCTTTAGTGATGCCCAGTTGATCTGGACACAGACAGATAAGGAGAATGACGATGTTTTGGACAAGGTTTTCCCAGCAGAAATATGAGCTATCCAGGAGCCTTTGTTCATTGATCACACTGTTCCTGGGGCTGCCAGGTACAATTTGTGCCCTTGGCTGCGGGCTACTGAGTCCAAGGAAAAGATAGATTAGGGATGGACTGTACAAGACAGGTAGTGCGGAGTAATAGTACCAACAAAATAATTAAGTTGAGTGGAAATTCTGTGCTTACTTTGCCTTTGTTGTTTAAATATTAGATAGGGAAAACAGAAGTATACGTTTGAAGGTATACCACCTGTATCGGTGTGGGATAGATTAGAAGAGCTTAGGAAAGAGTAAGCTCCACCACAGCTCAAGAGCACAGACTTATTGATGTACAATAGGAGCCTGTACCAGTGAGGCTCTGACGGACACTGGGAACTTTATATTTTCTTGCATGTTTCTTCTTTGAATTTAATATGCATCAATTTTGGCAGGAAGGTTATAGAAGAGGTGTAGGCAATGGTTCTTGTTGCACAGCATAATATGATGTGGTGAAGGAAAAGCAGCATAATATGTGTTGTTCTTTTGATTCTGCATATAATAATACTGTGTTGGGTGTCTTGTGCTTTGGAAATTGATCAAAGTGTGCCTTTACACAGCAAGGGTAATTTTATTTACCCTAGACAAAATAAAAGAACAGCCCCGAATAGTGTATTTTTGGAAACACATAAGAGGTTCTTCTGTGAGGGGACAGCTTGTTACCCCACACAATCTGTCACTAGTTTGTGGACTATATATCCACTGTCACTCACAAATTATACTTATACTCGACCAGAGCATTTGGTTTTGGTTATCCGGGGCCATGTTATTACTATAGAAAGCCACTGGGGGTGGGTTTTTCATGGTGTGATAAAAATACATATTGCAACAACTTTTATATGGAAAAACTGAATGTCACATTGGTGGGTTGGCATTCTAAGGAATTGGTAGTCCCCTGAGAGGCCGGTTATTATCCTGCTTATTGCCCCATAGTGAATAGCATTCATACTTCATTGTATATTAATTGCTCAAGAATAGTGTTGTACAAGATACAATCTACTTAGTGAATAAAATGGATTCAAGTACTCTCGGAATGTACTCCACGTATGCGGCAGTAGATTATGAGGGTCCGATTTATGGACACCCAGGGATTTTCTACTTGTCTAATGGGACGTATTCCAATGTCCATAATTGTACAGGTGACGTAGCTCGTGGAATGATATTGCCTTTGGATATGCCCTATAAATATGCTAAGCCTAATATACGATGGATTAAAAGGACCTTAACAAAAGAATTCTGTGAGGGAGTGACCGACACAGAGGTCAATGATAGTCATTCATGGGACAGCGAAAGCTTATGTTACAGAGCTTTATGGTAGGCACAGTTCAAAGCAGAAACTGTCCATTTGACAGAGCTAAATGCTTTCGCTGACTTTTTTTCGCAAGATTGTTGATTCATCCACATCTTAATCCTCTGATGTGTCATGTGCATCCTGTGTGCATGATGGAAGGTTGGCTGAAGCACTGTGAGGCTGTGACACTTTAGGGGAGGTGAGACCACTGAGCTCCTGGCCAGAGACCTAACCTCTCCCTCTGCAGATCCGCTGTTTTACCGCTGCCCTTAGCAGTGCCGGGTGTAAGGGTTCAAGCCACCGCATTGTGCATTGCTGTGTCTGCCCATTTTTCTTTGCCTTTGTCATTGTTGCCCTTATTTATTTTGTGCCTCTCTTGTGTCCGTTTTTGTTGCCAGTGTTACTTTTGCCCTTTATTTGTTGTGCCTGTGTCACTGTTGCCCTTTATTTGGTGCTTGTCTTGTTTTTTTTTGCAGCCAAAGTCTCTATGCCCGTTCCCGCTCCCTTCCTGCAGCCAGCGCAGACCCTCCCCCCTGCCGATTCCCACCTCCCAGCTGCGCCTCCCTCCCCCTTCCCTTTTTAATGGCGGCTGAATGCAGCGGGAGAGTGCCACTGGGCCCATCCATGACCCGATTGCAAACAGTGCCAGACACCCTGGAGCTCTTACCTTCTGCCGCTATGACCCAACGACCCTCCTCACACTCAACCCAGGAAGGAACAACAACTGCCAGCTGTCTACACTGAGCACCATCCACAGCCAGTTCTCCTGCCACCCCTGCCACCAGACCTTCGCTACCGTCCACACCCCCACAACCACCACCCAAGCACCCAATGCCAACATCTCTGGAGCCCTGAGATGCATCCTCCTCAACCTGCGCTCCTCGCACAGACACGCCATAGAGATCTGCGACCTCCTTGACACCCTTGCACCAGATGTCTCCTTCTTTACAGAAACCTGGACCTACTCCACCTCCCTCCCGGACATTGCCACCGCCATCCCCAATGGAAATAAGATCCAGAGGAAGGCCTGCCCCAACCGCCCAGGAGGGGGGCCTGCCATCGCACACAAGAGCTCCCTCCGACTCATGACTTCCAGCTCGAGCAACAGCCTTCCCTTCCAGATCCAGGCCAGCCCCAGAATGGCCCTGAGAGGCACCCTTGCCTACAGTCCTCCCGGACCTTAAACTGCGTTCGCCACCTCCATCGCAGACCTCATCGCACCCCACGCTATCACCTCCATGGATAACATACTCATCGAAGACCTCAACTTCCACCTCGACAACCCCAGCGACTCCAACTCCACCACCCTCCTAGACAACCTCGACAACCTCCGACTGAAACATCTCGTCACCACCCCCACCCACAAAGAAGGATACACCCTTGACCCCATCTTTGCGGAGGTACCAACATCCACTTCAGCCACAGCACACAACCACCATGGATGGACCACCACTGCGTGCAGTTCCACGTCGACACACCAAAGGCGCCCAAGTCTACACCTGACCCTCCTCAAAGAAACAGGAGCAAGATCACCGAGGAGCAGCTCAATACCACCCTCAACCACAATGCCCCCACCACCTCCACCGACACCACCCTCGCAGCCAAAGAACTCCACATATTGATCTCCAACTGCGCAGATGAGCTCGTACCCCTACGTATCCTGAGCAGGCAGCGCCCCAGGAAGGCCACCTGGTTCACTGCTGACCTCCAAGAATCCAGGCAGGCCTGCAGACGCCTCAAGATGAACTGGAGAAATAGCAAATCCTCAGAAGACTGCACGACCTACAAGAATGCCATTACAGAATACCACCAATGCATCAGATCCACCAAAAGGACCTGCATCCAGACCAAGATCCTCGCCAACTCCAGCAACTTTAAGGAACTATTAGGCATCATCCTGGAATTCACCAAATCCCCCCAGCGAAACCATGGACATCACCCCATTCCAGGACCTCTGCAACAAGCTCAGCTCCTACTTCCACCTGAAGATCAAGGGCCTCTACTACAACTTCAATGGCCAGACACCTGAATCCGAAACCACTCCATCCTCCAGCAATGCCAGCCAACCCACCATCTCATCCTGGACCCCAATCACCACCGAAGACACCGCAACAACCATGAAAGAAATAAACACAGGAGCCCCCACTGACCCCTGCCCCCCAAAAATCTCCCACAGAGCCACCACCGCCGACATCACTCCAGATATACAACGCACAATGAACACCACATTCGAAACCGGAATCTTTCCTGATGACTGGAGATGCGCAGAAGTCAGACCCCTACTCAAGAAGCCTTCAGAAGACCACACAGACTTCAAAAACTACCGACCCATCTTTCTCCTGCCTTTCATGGCCAAAGTCACAGAGAAGACTGTCAACATCCAGATACTGAAATTCATCGAAGAAAACTCCATCCTCGACCCCCCCAATCCGGATTCTGCAGCAACCACAGCACAGAAACTGCTCTACTCGCCATCACAGACGAAATCTGCACCCTCCTCGACCAAGGACACACCGCAGCCCTGATCCTACTAGACCTCCCTGCAGCCTTCAACACCATCTGCTACCACACACTCACTGCCAGACTCCATGAAGCCGGCATTCAGGGAACCGCCCTTGAATGGCTCCGCTCCTTCCTTGCTGGAAGAACACAAAGAATCAGACTTCCTCCTTTCCTCTCTGAACCCACGGAAATCAGCTGCAGAGTACCCCATGGATCGTCGCGCAGCCCCACGCTTTTCAACATCTACGTGGCACCCATCGCCCCCATTGTCAGACAGCACAGACTCAGTATAGTATCCTACACCGATGACACCCAGGTCAACCTCTCCCTCACCAAGGAGCCCGCCACCACCAGACTCCACTTCCAGAAAGGTATGAAAGAAGTTGCAGCCAGGGTGAGCAACAGCTCCCTGAAACTCAACTCGAAGAAGAAAGAGGTCCTCATCCTAAGACCCTCCCCCTCTGCCTGGGACAACTCCTGGTGGCCACTGCACTCTGCAGCCCCCTGCCCCCATGGACCACACCCAAAACCTCAGCATCATACTTGACTCCTCCCTATCCATGACCCGACAGGTCAATGCCATTGCCTCCACCTGCTTCAACACCCTCTGAAAGACCTTCAAATGTATCCCCCCTGAATTAAGGGAGACCGTCGCCCACGCACTGATAACCAGCAGACTGGACTATGGAAACGCCCTCTACACTGTCATCAACAAGTCTCCACTCCGCAAACTCCAGACTGTACAGAACACCGCAGCCAGGCTCGTCCTCAGCATCCCTCAGTACAAACACATCACCCGGCACCTGCACAACCTCCATTGGCTCCCCGTTGAGAAAAGATTAACATTCAGGATACTCACCCACACCTACAAATCCCTCCATACCACCGAGAACCAATATCTTAATGACAGAATCTGCTTCCCCACACCCATGAGGAACATCCGATCTGCCGACCTCGCCCTCGCTGAACCCACGTGCATAGCAAGAATGGCCAAAATCTGGAACGAGCTACTGTTCAACATCAGGAAGGCCTCCACCCTTCACATCTTCAGGAAGACCCTCAGGATCTGGCTATTCGACTGATCGGAGCTGCATCCCCCCTCTAGTGCCCTGAGACCTTCACGGGTGAGCAGCAGGCTTATAATTCCCCTGATTGAGATGTGGATGTTGAAGGTGCCGCAGAATTCATCTGTGCCCAATATTGAAGCAGCACTACAGTGATGATTATCTGCAAGGCGTGCAAGACTCCAGCCATGGATGCCAAGTGTGAGGCCTGCATCCGCTACATGTTCTCCACGATCATTCTCATTTGACGCAACTCCTTGCTGACATCGCTGGAGCCACTTTGACTGGATAATTGTTCTTGTCTCTGAGTCAGTACTCCAGTGATGTCAGCCATAGAATGCTGGAGAACATGGAGCAGACTGTGGGTGCCTGTGATGGACTCTAGGTGGTCCCTAATGGTTCTGAGAAACCCATGGACACCATCTAGTTTAGCCTCCAGGTTGTCAATCCCCACCCGCACAGCCATTTCCTGCTGGACCTCTACTGTTATGTTATGTTATGTTATGTTAATCAAGGATTTATAGAGTGCACAGCCACTCGACAGAGTGTCCCGGCGCTATGACTGAAGAGACAAAGAGCAAAGACTATGAAACCAGAAATTAGCTTAGGTGATAAGTTATGGTAATTGTTGAAACATCCAAGTTTTTAACTGCTTTCTAAACTCCAGAAGGGTAGTGGTCTGTCTCAGGGATAGAGGCAGGGTATTCCAGGCGCAGGCTACTTGCACATGGAAAGCCCATCCTCCACAGCGGGCTCTACAGAAACTCAGCGCCAAGATCAGATATTGATGGGCTGATCTAAGTGATCTGCGCGGGATGTAGTAGAGAATTATTTTTCGAATGTAATGTGCCCCTAGCCCATGCAGAGCTTTAAAAACAAGGGTTAGGGCTTTGAAGAGAATTCTACACCGGACCGGGAGCCAGTGTAATTTCTTCAGATGGTGGGAAATCCGATCTCTGGCTCCTAACTTCAGGACCGCTCTGGCCGCTGATTTCTGAACAATCTGGAGCCTGTTCAGTAAGCACTCCAGGAGGCCAAGATATAGGATGTTAACATAGTCCAATCTAGAAGTAATAAGGGCCTGCACGACTAGCTTTCTATGAGTCGTTGGTAATAGATAGAGAAATTTCCTAATCACTTTTACCAGTCCAAAACATGTGCCAGTCACTGTCTGAACATGAGTTTTAATGGATAACATGTCATCCATTTTCACTCCCAGATTTTTAACGGTGTTAACTGCCATCTGGGGTGGCGACATTTCGTCAGGCCACCACTGTTTCCAAACGTCCAGCAGAGGGGAGCCGAAGAAGATGATTTCAGACTTCTCAGTGTTAAATTTGAGTTGGTGAGATTGAAACCAGGAGAACACTTCAGCCATACAATCTCTAATCTTCTGACCATTAAAATCACGGTGTTGAAATGTTAGAAGTGGGTCATCAAGAGCTTCGTTTCTGAACGTTAGGTTTTGTTTTCAGTAATGAGTACACTGTTTATGTCAGCACATAGCTTTCTCACTAGATAGAGGCCCTGTCCGCCTTGTCTGGTGGCGGGCCCTGGATGGAACAACCTTGGACTATTCTAGTTTGTGTAAGATATGAGCGCTGACACCTTTTTTTTGTATTTCACTGTCCAGCTGCATCTGCTTGGAAAATTCCACCGTTGGCTTGTTTTTGCCCGGCTATGAAACGTTCATAATGTATCTTAATGCTTTTTTATTTCAGTTCCCTCTGTAGCACTCCTAGGGACTGTACAGATGAGGCTCCACTCTGAGTGTATATGAATAAACAGTTATTCGTTTGTATTCTCTACTGTCTGCCAACTCTTCATTTTGTTCATTTTGTTGGTGCCCCAAGAGGGATTCCTTCGGGGGATTGATCCTTCCCCTTTCCGCAGGTTGAGGACTTTTTCGGTCAGACTGACGGCTCTTCGATCCCTGCATGAAGAGTGTCTGTTACTCGCAGCTGCGCCTTCTGTCCTGTTGGACAGTTCCTCGCCCAGTGGTCATCCCGACTGGAGTCCTGAATGGTGAAACCCTTGATCTGACTGTTTGGTCTGAAGAGTTGGCAGTGGAAAACTGGGGTATTCTACCTTTACTACGCAGACATTACTTTGTATTACCATTACTACGCATATTTTAGTTTGCAGATGCCATTACTTAGCATGCATTTACTACGCATGTTCTATTACTTAGCATGCACTTACTACGCATAATGGAGTTACTGTGCAAATTAAAGTTTTGCGGCACAGGGGTATTTTTAGGGGTCAGGGCGGGATAGGGTTTTAGGGTGCAGGGTGTATTTTTAGGGTTCAGGGTGCATTTAAGGTTTTTGGGGTGCTGGGGTATTTTTGGGGTTCAGGGTGCGTTTAGGTTTTGGTGTGATGGGGTAATTTTAGGGGTCGGGTTGGTTAGGGTTTTGAAGTGTGGGGTGTGATTTTAGGGTTCAGGGTGCGTTTAGGTTTCGGGGTACTGGGGTATTTTTGGGGGTCACGGCGGGTTAGGGTTTTGGGGTGTAGGGGGTATTTTTAGGGTTCAGGGTGCATTTAAGGTTTCGGGTGCTGGGGTATTTTGAGGGTTCAGGGTGCATTTAGGTTTTGGGTGCTGCGGTAATTTTAGGGGTCAGAGTTGGTTAGGGTTTTGCGGTGGAGGGGGCATTTTTAGGGTTCAGGGTTCATTTAAGGTTTTGGGGTGCTGTGGTATTTTTGGGGTTCAGGGTGGGTTTAGGTTTTGTGGTGCTGGGGTAATTTTAGGTGTCAGAGTGGGTTTGGATTTTGGGGTGTAGGGGGTAATTTAAGGGCTCAGGGTGCATTTAAGGTTTTGGGGTGCTGGGGTATTTTTGGTGTTCAGGGTGCGTTTAGGTTTTAGGGTGCTGGGGTAATTTTAGATATCAGGGTGGGTTAGGGATTTGGGGTGCTGGGGTCATTTTAGATGTCAGGGTGGGTTAGGCTTTTGGGTTATAGGGGATATTTTTAGGGTTCAGGGTGCATTTAAGGTTTTGTGGTGCTGGGGAATTTTTGGGATTCAGGGTGCATTTAGGTTTTGGGGTGCTGGGGTAATTTTAGGTGTCAGGATGGGTTAGGGTTTTGGGGTATAGGGGGTAATTTGAGGGTTCAGGGTGCGTTTAGGTTTTGGGGTACTGGGATATTTTTAGGGGTCAGGGTGAGATAGGGATTTGGGGTGTAGGGGGTATTTTTAGGGTTCAGGGTGCGTGCTAGGGGATTGGATACTATTACCATTAATCTTTTTGTTTTAAAGTACCAATAACGCGTTGTAACGGTATGCGTAATAATTAACTGCAAAGTAAAAGCATTTTTAATGTATTTGTATATATTTGCGAAGTAAAAGCAGGCGCACTAAAATCATGCGTAGTAAAGGTATATGCAAAGTAAAAACTTCGAAGTAAATACCTGCGGAGTAACCCTATGCTAAGTAACATCATATATTCGAAAACTGATTTGTTTGTACTACTGATATCTGGTGAGTTTGTTTTGGTTCTATGTGGATATGTTATCATTGTGGTTTGAGTTTGTTACAGTCTGAGGACTGTTTTGGTAACAAGTGTTTGCAAATACTTTGCTAGGTGAAATAGCAACTTTTTTTACTTTTGCGATACCTGGCATTAGTCAATTTTGGAATTTGTGTTGTCGTCGTTATTCTGCAGATGCCCGGTTGGAAGAAGCTCAGCCGGTGCCTATTGAAGGCAGCCCCAATTTTGATATGTGTGTGAAACATGGCCTAGTCCCTATTATGTTTAGTACATTATGGCACAAATATAAGAGGAACAATGCTGAGTTGCAGTGGCCTTTGACAGGCTCTTTTGATGAACAGAAAATTGCTTTTGACAGGAACAGCTTTTTAAGAGACGAAGTAGGCAGTCGATGTTTATTTCTCTTCGAACTTGGCAGAAGGAGGCTAAGCAAAGGTGGATAAAAATGGAGAATGAGGCATGGAAAGGGAGAATGCAGACATTAACACAGAACGCTGTAGCATATGATAGAAAAAAACAGGAGACAGGAATTGAATGTGAGGATATGAGATTTTGATGGCACATTGACAAGTCCTATCTGGGGAAAGAGGAAAATTACACTTTAGTAGAGGAGTTGTTAGATACTCGACCCCCGCCTCCTTATGCCCCGCAGAGGATATATCCCACTGTTCCTTTACAGTCACAACAGCCTGTTTCATCTGCTCCGGTTGCCCCCGTTTCTACGGCTGTTATTTCAACAGCTCTGGCTACAGCACCCCCCGTTCTTTCTCTTTCCTCACCATCTTTGATGACTGTGACTTCTGGTACATCTACTATTCTGACCCCTGTGTCCTCAGTTTTATCTCCTCCGGTGCAAATTTTGACTACAGCCGTACCCATTACTTCTATTACTCCTCCTCCTCCTCCTATGGTTACTCATCTTCTGATATCCTTGGATGTTGAAACACCTGTACGAGGGTTTGAAGGTAGGGATTGGGTGAGATTTCGGGAATGAGTGGGTCCGTTGGTGTGATCTGGAGTAGGTGGGGATGAAAAGGAGGTATTAACGAGACAGGCTATGAAGTGGGCTGGTAATGTGGTTTATAGTACTTAGAATATTTGGGAAGTTGTGCATGAGTTCAAGTCTTTTCTGCAGCAGCACGTTCTTTAACAAATCCGTTACATTGATAGACCTTTGATGCACACACATCAAAATGGAGGCCCCACAAGAGCTATTTGATATTAGACATCGCGTTTATATAGTTGATTTAGCACCAGGACAGGTGCTTGCAAATCTTGCCACTATAGTCTCTTATAGAGTTTGATTGTATGATAAGAGTTCCTATAAAATTACTCAGTTCCCTGTGCGTGAAGTCCACCCAGATTATCATCCAGAAATACCTGAGTTGAGGGATCGGAACGGGGCGGTCACTAGACTGGCAACTGCTGCTCGCTTCCAGGATCAATGGGTTTATGATCCATGGAAAAGAAGTGAGGTTTTAGCCCTTAAGGCTACGCTGCCTGATCATGCAAAAAATCCCACTGCCTCTAGGAATAAACAGAGGCTACCTCTACTGTACTGACTCTTGCTGATAAAGAAATGTTTTTGGGTCATTTTTTGCAGTTGATATAAGGCGGCAGGTGCATACACAAGATCATGTCACAAAGTTGGGTGGTACATGGGATGTGATTAAGGGATGCGATCAGGAAAGGAAGCTAGGAGACAAACCCTGTGCTGAGATACTGGTCCTATTATTACATATATGCACACACTTATTGCCCCAAAGAAGGTAAATTGGGACAGATTAAGGGCCTGTTGACAAAAGAAGAATGAGAGTGTGTCTGATTTATTTACTAGGTTTGAAGATACGTTTTTGGATTATAGTGCGAAGGATATGTCCACTGAGGGGGTAGTCCGTTTGTTTGTTGATAGGTTTGTTACTAATCTTCCTGAAATAATGACTAATTTGCAGGTGTCTGAAAGTACTTGATCTATGTCTTCTCCCTCTCGTATTTTGAATATGGCTCAATATTATGAACATCAAGATTAGGAGGAAAAGGATAAAACTGATAAGAAACATAAGGATTTGAAGACAATCGTGTTGTTGCAGCAGGCATTTTGGGGTAACACCAGGGGACAGGGAGGTCCTTCTTGACAACTATCCCGAACTAGGCAGCTTACCATGACACCACTTGTGCAAAATCAGTGTGCGTATTGTAAGGAGTAAGGACATTGGAGTAGCCAGTGCCCTGTGCTCCTACAGAAGGTCGCATACCCTAGAGGACGGGTTACCCTAGATGGACAGTATTATCATGATGATTATGAGATTGATGATTTGACAGGCATGTCTTACAGCTAGGACAGCCAGGGACAGGGTGAGGGACCAGTTCAGATACCTGTTGATCAGCGTGGTCCTTATTTCACTGCGGATTTGCAGGGTTCGACTAAGAACATTTTGGTGGGCACAGGTGCGACTATGAGTTCTGTTTCTCAACATATGGTCCCTGGGGCAGCACTGTATGGCCAAAATAAAGTTTCAGTAGGTTTTTCAGGTGTACTGGTTGTCAGCCCCATTTCACGCCCCCTTGCACTAACTGTTGGTCCTTTCATTGTGGAATCTCCATTGTTGTTCAAATATAATTGTGGTGAAAATCTGATGGGTTTGGAATTATTGAAGAAGTTACATGCTACTATTTATTGCTCCCCTGCTGGTGTTTATATTATTATAGATCCAGATTTGAGTATTCAATCAATCAATCAATCAATTAGCTTTATTTCGTTAATCAAATATCATAAAAGCAAGCTTATCATAAAAACAGTAATAAAAAACAAGTATATACAATAGGTCCAGGGGCAATTTACCAAAATGCAATTATCTTGTTAGTAAACTAACAGTGATATACTAATGCCCGATCCCAAAAATTTCATTTATATACTTAGTAATTTTTAGCAGACTAGAATAAATAGATTTGATTAAAAGGCGAGTAAGAAAGAACATACTTCATATACAGCTATTTGATGTCATTTAAAAGAATAAAAAAGTCGGAGAAACCAACATAGGATGGTACAGTCATATTTCCATTTTCATTTTACACCTCCCTACGCAGAAATTTAGATCTGAGTATTAGACAGTGTTTGTCTCAGGGTGAGCCCCTCCCAGCTGAATTCACTGAGGTACCACCAACACTATGGGCCACAGGTGATACAGATGTGGGCTTGTTGCATATACCATCAGTTTCTATACAAGTTAAAGATAATGCTATTCTGCCCTGTATTCCCCACTATAACATAACGCAGGCAGGAGAATGGGCGCTTCTTCAGATTATTCAGGATTTGATAAGAAAGGGAGTGGGTCAAGAAACATCTGCTAGCATTTGCAATTGTCCTTTTCTTCCGATTCTTAACCCCTTCGCTGCTAGGCCTTTTCCCCTCCTGTGCTAAGCCTTTTTTTGGCTATTTGGGGTAGAGCGCGCTTAGGCCCCTGCAACTTTTTGACCACAGTAGGTATCCACGCCAAATTTGCGTCCTTTTCGTCCAACATCATGGGGATTCTAAAGGTACCCTGGGTTTGTGGATTTTCCTAGAGGGTTCCCAGAAATTAGTCAAAATACAGCAACATTTTGTTTTTTTTGTGAAAAATGGGGAAAAGTGGCTGCAAATGAAAGCGTCTGGGTTTTTCTCTGCAAATGATATCAAAAAAGGGTTTGTGGGGCTGAAATCACCATTTCTCCAGCTTTTAGGGAATGACAGATTTTTGTCAGACATCCAACATTTTTTACACAGTTTTGAAATTTTTCTGGGACATACCCTATTTTTGCTATTTTTTGTGCTTTCAACCTCCTTCCAGATAATGGTAGAAATGGGTAGAAAAGCAATAATGGATCCTTTTTTGAAAAGTAGACAAAATTCTGAATTCAGCAAAGGGTCATTTGTGTAGATCCATCAAGGTTTCTTTATAGAAACTAACAGGTAAATATAGGAAAAATTAAAAATTTGTTGAAAAAAGCAGCCTTTTGAGTCAACGTTTTCACCTGTAACTTCTTCTAATTATAACATCTCTTTGAAAGCAATATACCGTTACATCCGGTGAACCTTCCTGGTTGTGGGGATAGATAGGACTTGTAGGTTCACCAAGAGCCCAACGAACCCAGAGTAAAAATCTGAGCAGCATTTTGTAATGTTTTTTATTTTTTTGTTCCGGGTATGTAGCAATTATTGTGGGAAAATGTATACATGGAAAAATCGGTATGAAAGACACCTATGTATTTCTGAAATGGGAACAAATTACAGAGTTTAGAAACAGTGCATATTTGCACATTTTCGAAATTGGGAATACTCATACTTGCATGACAATTATTGGTCATTTTTCAAAATGATTTTTTTTTTACACAATGTCTTTCATTTGGAAGGGAGAAATGCATCAAAAATCAATAGGTAATAACAGTTGCTTTACAAATCTGAACTACCCTAAGTCTCCCGATAAAAATGGTATCTCACTTGTGTGGATAGGCATAGTGCCCACGACAGGAAGTGGCTCAAAACCTAAGGTGAACACACCACATTTTCACAAGGAAAATTTACACATTTTTTGCGAAGAGTCTAGCTGTAGTTTTTGAACCCTAGCCCTGCCGGCACCTAGGGAAACCTAGCAAACCTATACATTTTTGAAAACTAGACACCCAGGGGAATCCAGGATGGGGTGACTTGACTGCCTCCCACCATGGTCTGTTACCCAGAATCCCTTGCAAATGTAAAAAAGTGACAAAAAAACACATTTTCCCCACATTTCTGTGATGGAAAGTTCTGGAATCTGTGTGGATCCACAAATTTCCACCCACCCCGCGTTCCCCAAAGTCCTACGAGAAAAATGGTACCTCACTTGTGCGGGTCGGCCTAGTGCCCGCGACAGGAAACGGTGCAAAACGCAACGTGGTCACACCTCAATTTTGCAGTGAAAAATGACCCTTTTTTGGCAAAGTGACTAGCTGTAGTTGTTGAACCCTAGCCCTGCCGGCACCTAGGAAAACCTAGCAAACCTATACATTTTTAAAAACTAAACACCCAGGGGAATCCAGGATGGGGTGACTTGATTGCCTCCCACCATGGTCTGTTACCCAGAATCCCTTGCAAACGTAAAAAAATAACAAAAAAAAACACATTTTCCCCACATTTCTGTGATGGAAAGTTCTGGAATCTGCGTGTATCCACAAATTTCCACCCACCCCGCGTTCCCCAAAGTCCTACGAGAAAAATGGTACCTCACTTGTGAAGGTCGGCCTAGTGCCCGCGACAGGAAACGGCGCAAAACGCAACGTGGTCACACCTCAATTTTGCAGTGAAAAATGACCCTTTTTTGGCAAAGTGACTAGCTGTAGTTTTTGTACCCTAGCCCTGCCGGCACCTAGGGAAACCTAGCAAACCTATACATTTTTGAAAACTAGACAACCAGGGGAATCCAGGATGGGGTGACTTGACTGCTTCCCACCATGGTCTGTTACCCAAAATCCCTTGCAAACGTAAAAAAGTGACAAAAAAAACACACTTTCCCCACATTTCTATCATGGAAAGTTCTGGAATCTGCGTGGATCCACAAATTTCCACCCACCCCGCGTTCCCCAAAGCCCTACGAGAAAAATGGTACCTCACTTGTGCGGGTCGGCCTAGTGCCCGCGACAGGAAACGGTGCAAAACGCAACGTGGTTACACCTCAATTTTGCAGTGAAAAATGACCCTTTTTTGGCAAAGTGGCTAGCTGTAGTTTTTGAACCCTAGCCCTGCCGGCACCTAGGGAAACCTAGCAAACCTATACATTTTTGAAAACTAGACACCCAGGGGAATCCAGGATGGGGTGTCTTGAGTGCCTCCCACCATGGACTGTTACCCAGAATCCCTTGCAAACATAAAAAAATGACAAAAAAAACACATTTTCCCCACATTTCTGTGATGGAAAGTTCTGGAATCTGCGTGGATCGACAAATTTCCACCCACCCCGCGTTCCCCAAAGTCCTACAAGAAAAATGGTACCTCACTTGTGCAGATCGGCCTAGTGCCCGCGACAGGAAACGGCACAAAATGCAACGTGGTTACACCTCAATTTTGCAGTGAAAAATGACCCTTTTTTGGCAAAGTGACTAGCTGTAGTTTTTGAACCCTAGCCCTGCCGGCACCTAGGTAACCCTAGCAAACCTATACATTTTTGAAAACTAGACACCCAGGGGAATCCAGGATGGGGTGTCTTGAGTGCCTCCCACCATGGTCTGTTACCCAGAATCCCTTGCAAACGTAAAAATATGACAAAAAAAACACATTTTCCCCACATTTCTGTGATGGAAAGTTCTGGAATCTGCGTGGATCCACAAATTTCCACCCACCCCGCGTTCCCCAAAGCCCTACGAGAAAAATGGTACCTCACTTGTGCGGGTCGGCCTAGTGCCCGCGACAGGAAACGGCGCAAAACGCAACGTGGTCAAACCTCAATTTTGCAGTGAAAAATGACCCTTTTTTTGCCAAAGTGACTAGCTGTAGTTTTTTAACCCTAGCCCTGCCGGCACCTAGGGAAACCTAGCAAACCTATACATTTTTTAAAACTAGACACCCAGGGGAATCCAGGATGGGGGGACTTGACTGCCTCCCACCATGGTCTGTTACCCAGAATCCCTTGCAAATGTAAAAAAGTGACAAAAAAAACACATTTTCCCCACATTTCTGTGATGGAAAGTTCTGGAATCTGTGTGGATCCACAAATTTCCACCCACCCCGCGTTCCCCAAAGTCCTACGAGAAAAATGGTACCTCACTTGTGCGGGTCGGCCTAGTGCCCGCGACAGGAAACGGCGCAAAACGCAACGTGGTCACACCTCAATTTTGCAGTGAAAAATGACCCTTTTTTGGCAAAGTGACTAGCTGTAGTTGTTAAACCCTAGCCCTGCCGGCACCTAGGGAAACCTAGCAAACCTATACATTTTTGAAAACTAGACACCCAGGGGAATCCAGAATGGGGTGACTTGACTGCCTCCCACCATGGTCTGTTACCCAGAATCCCTTGCAAACGTAAAAAAATGACAAAAAAAACCACATTTTCCCCACATTTCTGTGATGGAAAGTTCTGGAATTTGCGTGGATCCACAAATTTCCACCCACCCCGCGTTCCGCAAAGTCCTACGAGAAAAATAGTACCTCACTTGTGAAGGTCGGCTTAGTGCCCGCAACAGGAAACGGCGCAAAACGCAACGTGGTCACACCTCAATTTTGCAGTGAAAAATGACCCTTTTTTTGGCAAAGTGACTAGCTGTAGTTTTTGTACCCTAGCCCTGCCGGCACATAGGGAAACCTAGCAAACCTATACATTTTTAAAAACTAGACAACCAGGGGAATCCAGGATGGGGTGACTTGACTGCCTCCCACCATGGTCTGTTACCCAAAATCCCTTGCAAACGTAAAAAAGTGACAAAAAAAACACATTTTCCCCACATTTCTCTGATGGAAAGTTCTGGAATCTGCGTGGATCCACAAATTTCCACCCACCCCGCGTTCCCCAAAGCCCTACGAGAAAAATGGTACCTCACTTGTGCGGGTCGGCCTAGTGCCCGCGACAGGAAACGGTGCAAAACGCAACGTGGTTACACCTCAATTTTGCAGTGAAAAATGACCCTTTTTTGGCAAAGTGGCTAGCTGTAGTTTTTGAACCCTAGCCCTGCCGGCACCTAGGGAAACCTAGCAAACCTATACATTTTTGAAAACTAGACACCCAGGGGAATCCAGGATGGGGTGTCTTGAGTGCCTCCCACCATGGACTGTTACCCAGAATCCCCTGCAAACATAAAAAAATGACAAAAAAAACACATTTTTCCCACATTTCTATGATGGAAAGTTCTGGAATCTGCGTGGATCGACAAATTTCCACCCACCCCGCGTTCCCCAAAGTCCTACAAGAAAAATGGTACCTCACTTGTGCATATCGGCCTAGTGCCCGCGACAGGAAACGGCACAAAACGCAACGTGGTTACACCTCAATTTTGCAGTGAAAAATGACCCTTTTTTGGCAAAGTGACTAGCTGTAGTTTTTGAACCCTAGCCCTGCCGGCACCTAGGTAACCCTAGCAAACCTATACATTTTTGAAAACTAGACACCCAGGGGAATCCAGGATAGGGTGTCTTGAGTGCCTCCCACCATGGTCTGTTACCCAGAATCCCTTGCAAACGTAAAAATATGACAAAAAAAACACATTTTCCCCACATTTCTGTGATGGAAAGTTCTGGAATCTGCGTGGATCCACAAATTTCCACCCACCCCGCGTTCCCCAAAGTCCTACGAGAAAAATGGTACCTCACTTGTGCGGGTCGGCCTAGTGCCTGCGACAGGAAACGGCGCAAAACGCAACGTGGTCAAACCTCAATTTTGCAGTGAAAAATGACCCTTTTTTTGCCAAAGTGACTAGCTGAAGTTTTTTAACCCTAGCCCTGCCGGCACCTAGGGAAACCTAGCAAACCTATACATTTTTGAAAACTAGACACCCAGGGGAATCCAGGATGGGGGGACTTGACTGCCTCCCACCATGGTCTGTTACCCAGAATCCCTTGCAAATGTTGAAAAGTGACAAAAAAAACACATTTTCCCCACATTTCTGTGATGGAAAGTTCTGGAATCTGTGTGGATCCACAAATTTCCACCCACCCCGCGTTCCCCAAAGTCCTACGAGAAAAATGGTACCTCACTTGTGCGGGTCGGCCTAGTGCCCGCGACAGGAAACGGCGCAAAACGCAACGTGGTCACACCTCAATTTTGCAGTGAAAAATGACCCTTTTTTGGCACAGTGACTAGCTGTAGTTGTTGAACCCTAGCCCTGCCGGCACCTAGGGAAACCTAGCAAACCTATACATTTTTTAAAACTAGACACCCAGGGGAATCCAGAATGGGGTGACTTGACTGCCTCCCACCATGGTCTGTTACCCAGAATCCCTTGCAAACGTAAAAAAATGACAAAAAAAACCACATTTTCCCCACATTTCTGTGATGGAAAGTTCTGGAATCTGCGTGGATCCGCAAATTTCCACCCACCCCGCGTTCCGCAAAGTCCTACGAGAAAAATGGTACCTCACTTGTGAAGGTCGGCCTAGTGCCCGCGACAGGAAACGGCGCAAAACGCAACGTGGTCACACCTCAATTTTGCAGTGAAAAATGACCCTTTTTTTGGCAAAGTGAATAGCTGTAGTTTTTGTACCCTAGCCCTGCCGGCACATAGGGAAACCTAGCAAACCTATACATTTTTGAAAACTAGATACCCAGGGGAATCCAGGATGGGGTGACTTGACTGCCTCCCACCATGGTCTGTTACCCAAAATCCCTTGCAAACGTAAAAAAGTGACAAAAAAAACACATTTTCCCCACATTTCTGTGATGGAAAGTTCTGGAATCTGCGTGGATCCACAAATTTCCACCCACCCCGCGTTCCCCAAAGCCCTATGAGAAAAATGGTACCTCACTTGTGCGGGTCGGCCTAGTGCCCGCGACAGGAAACGGCGCAAAACGCAACGTGGTTACACCTCAATTTTGCAGTGAAAAATGACCCTTTTTTGGCAAAGTGACTAGCTGTAGTTTTTGAACCCTAGCCCTGCCGGCACCTAGGGAAACCTAGCAAACCTATACATTTTTGAAAACTAGACACCCAGGGGAATCCAGGATGGGGTGTCTTGAGTGCCTCCCACCATGGTCTGTTACCCAGAATCCCTTGCAAACATAAAAAACATGACAAAAAAAACTCATTTTCCCCACATTTCTGTGATGGAAAGTTCTGGAATCTGCGTGGATCAACAAATTTCCACCCACCCCGCGTTCCCCAAAGTCCTACAAGAAAAATGGTACCTCACTTGTGCGGGTCGGCCTAGTCCCCGCGACAGGAAACGGTGCAAGACGCAACGTGGTCACACCTCAATTTTGCAGTGAAAAATGACCCTTTTTTTGGCAAAGTGAATAGCTGTAGTTTTTGTACCCTAGCCCTGCCGGCACATAGGGAAACCTAGCAAACCTATACATTTTTGAAAACTAGATACCCAGGGGAATCCAGGATGGGGTGACTTGACTGCCTCCCACCATGGTCTGTTACCCAGAATCCCTTGCAAACGTAAAAAAATGACAAAAAAAACCACATTTTCCCCACATTTCTGTGATGGAAAGTTCTGGAATCTGCGTGGATCCGCAAATTTCCACCCACCCCGCGTTCCGCAAAGTCCTACGAGAAAAATGGTACCTCACTTGTGAAGGTCGGCCTAGTGCCCGCGACAGGAAACGGCGCAAAACGCAACGTGGTCACACCTCAATTTTGCAGTGAAAAATGACCCTTTTTTTGGCAAAGTGAATAGCTGTAGTTTTTGTACCCTAGCCCTGCCGGCACATAGGGAAACCTAGCAAACCTATACATTTTTGAAAACTAGATACCCAGGGGAATCCAGGATGGGGTGACTTGACTGCCTCCCACCATGGTCTGTTACCCAAAATCCCTTGCAAACGTAAAAAAGTGACAAAAAAAACACATTTTCCCCACATTTCTGTGATGGAAAGTTCTGGAATCTGCGTGGATCCACAAATTTCCACCCACCCCGCGTTCCCCAAAGCCCTATGAGAAAAATGGTACCTCACTTGTGAAGGTCGGCCTAGTGCCCGCGACAGGAAACGGCGCAAAACGCAACGTGGTCACACCTCAATTTTGCAGTGAAAAATGACCCTTTTTTTGGCAAAGTGAATAGCTGTAGTTTTTGTACCCTAGCCCTGCCGGCACATAGGGAAACCTAGCAAACCTATACATTTTTGAAAACTAGATACCCAGGGGAATCCAGGATGGGGTGACTTGACTGCCTCCCACCATGGTCTGTTACCCAAAATCCCTTGCAAACGTAAAAAAGTGACAAAAAAAACACATTTTCCCCACATTTCTGTGATGGAAAGTTCTGGAATCTGCGTGGATCCACAAATTTCCACCCACCCCGCGTTCCCCAAAGCCCTATGAGAAAAATGGTACCTCACTTGTGCGGGTCGGCCTAGTGCCCGCGACAGGAAACGGCGCAAAACGCAACGTGGTTACACCTCAATTTTGCAGTGAAAAATGACCCTTTTTTGGCAAAGTGACTAGCTGTAGTTTTTGAACCCTAGCCCTGCCGGCACCTAGGTAAACCTAGCAAACCTATACATTTTTGAAAACTAGACACCCAGGGGAATCCAGGATGGGGTGTCTTGAGGGCCTCCCACCATGGTCTGTTACCCAGAATCACTTGCAAACGTAAAAAAATGACAAAAAACCCACATTTTCCCCACATTTCTGTGATGGAAAGTTCTGGAATCTGCGTGGATCCACAAATTTCCACCCACCCCACATTCCCCAAAGTCCTACGAGAAAAATGGTACCTCACTTGTGCGGGTCGGCCTAGTGCCCTCGACAGGAAACAGCGCAAAACGCAACGTGTTTACACCTCAATTTTGCAGTGAAAAATGACCCTTTTTTGGCAAAGTGACTAGCTGTAGTTTTTTAACCCTAGCCCTGCCGGCACCTAAGGAAACCTAGCAAACCTATACATTTCTGAAAACTAGACACCCAGGGGAATCCAGGATGGGGTGTCTTGAGTGCCTCCCACCATGGTCTGTTACCCAGAATCCCTTGAAAATGTAAAAAAATGACAAAAAAAACACATTTTCCCCACATTTCTGTGATGGAAAGTTCTGGAATCTGGGTGGATCCACAAATTTCCACCCACCCCGCGTTCCCCAAAGTCCTACGAGAAAAATGGTACCTCACTTGTGCGGGTCGGCCTAGTGCCCGCGACAGGAAACGGTGCAAAACGCAACGTGGTTGCACCTCAATTTTGCAGTGAAAAATGACCCTTTTCTGGCAAAGTGACTAGCTGTAGTTTTTGAACTCTAGCCCTGCCGGCACCTAGGGAAACCTAGCAAACCTATACATTATTGAAAACTAGACACCCAGGGGAATCCAGGATGGGGTGTCTTGAGTGCCTCCCACCATGGTATGTTACCCAGAATCCCTTGCAAACGTAAAAAAATGATTAAAAAAACACATTTTCCCCACATTTCTGTGATGGAAAGTTCTGGAATCTGCGTGGATCCACAAATTTCCACCCACCCCGCGTTCCCCAAAGTCCTATGAGAAAAATGGTACCTCACTTGTGCGGGTCGGCCTAGTGCCCGCATCAGGAAACGGCACAAAACGCAACGTGGTCACACCTCAATTTTGCAGTGAAAAATGACCCTTGTTTGGCAAAGTGACTAGCTGTAGTTTTTGAACCCTAGCCCTGCTGGCACCTAGGGAAACGTAGCAAACCTATACATTTTTGAAGACTAGACACCCAGGGGAATCCAGGATGAGGTGACTTGACTGCCTCCCACCCTGGTCTGTTACCCAGAATCCCTTGCAAATGTAAAAAAGTGACAAAAAAACCACATTTTCCCCACATTTCTATGATGGAAAGTTCTGGAATCTGCGTGGATCCACAAATTTCCACCCACCCCGCGTTCCCCAAAGTCCTACAAGAAAAATGGTACCTCACTTGTGCGGGTCGGGCCTAGTGCCCGCGACAGGAAACGGCGCAAAACGCAACGTGGTCAAACCACAATTTTGCAGTGAAAAATGACCCTTTTTTGGCAAAGTGACTAGCTGTAGTTTTTGAACCCTAGTTCTGCCGGCACATTGGGAAACCTACCAAACCCACGCATTTCTGAAAACTAGACACCCGGCGGCCTCCAGGGAGGTATGGCTTGCGTGGATCCCCCAACGTTTCCTTACCCAGAATGCCCTGCAAACCTCAGTTTTAGCTGAAAAAATCACTTTTTTCACACATTTTGGTGTGGGAAAGTTGTGGCATCACCGGGCTCACACAAATTTACCACCACCCAGCGTTCCCCCAGGTCTCCCGGTACAAATGGTGCCTCACTTGTGTGGGAGGCCCAAGTACCCGCAGCAGGCAAGGGCCCAAAACGTAGTTTGGCGACATCAAAATGGCCAATCGCAAAACCACCTGGTTTTGCAAGGGGTTCACTTGGGTTTTTGGCCCGGTGCTCGGCAGCCATCTAGGGAAACCTACCAAACCCACGCATTTCTGAAAACTAGACACCCGGCGGCTTCCAGGGAGGTATGGCTTGCATGGATCCCCAACGTTTCCTTACCCAGAATCCCCTGCGAACCTCAATTTTAGCAGAAAAAATCACTTTTTTCACACATTTTGGTGTGGGAAAGTTGTGGCATCACCGGGCTCACACAAATTTACCACCACCCAGTGTTCCCCCAGGTCTCCCGGTAAAAATGGTGCCTCACTTGTGTGGGAGGCCCAATTACCCGCGGCAGGCAAGGGCCCAAAACGTAGTGAGGCGACATCAAATTGGCCTATCGCAAAACCACCTGGTTTTGCAAGGGGGGTCACTTGAGTTTTTGGCCCGGTGCTCGGCGGCCAACTAGGGAAAACTACCAAACCCACGCATTTCTGAAAACTAGATACCCGGCGGCTTCCAGGGAGGTATGGCTTGCGTGGATCCCCCAACGTTTCCTTACCCAGAATCCCCTGCAAACCTCAATTTTAGCTGAAAAAATCACTTTTTTCACACATTTTGGTGTGGGAAAGTTGTGGCATCACCGGGCTCACACAAATTTACCACCACCCAACGTTCCCCCAGGTCTCCCGGTAAAAATGGTGCCTCACTTGTGTGGGAGGCCCAGGTACCCGCGGCAGGCAATGGCCCAAAACGTAGTGAGGCGACATCAAAATGGCCTATCGCAAAACCACCTGGTTTTTTAAGGGGGGTCACTTGGGTTTTTGGCCCGGTGCTCGGCGGCCATCTAGGGAAACCTACCAAACCCATGCATTTCTGAAAACTAGACACCCGGCGGCTTCGAGCGAGGTATGGCGTGCATGGATCCCCCAACGTTTCCTTACCCAGAATCCCCTGCAAACCTCAATTTTAGCTGAAAAAATCACTTTTTTCACACATTTTGGTGTGGGAAAGTTGTGGCATCACCGGGCTCACACAAATTTACCACCACCCAGCGTTCCCCCAGGTCTCCCGGTAAAAATGGTACCTCACTTGTGTGGGAGGCCCAAGTACCCGCGGCAGGCAAGGGCCCAAAACGTAGTGAGGCGACATCAAAATGGCCTATCGCAAAACCTCCTGGTTTTTTAAGGGGGGTCACTTGGGTTTTTGGCCCGGTGCTCGGCGGCCATCTAGGGAAACCTACCAAACCCACGCATTTCTGAAAACTAGACACCCGGCGGCTTCCAGGGAGGTATGGCTTGTGTGGATCCCCCAACGTTTCCAGGGAGGTTAATCCTGGATTCCTTACAGGTGTACACCCTGAAATTAGAGACATATCCAGTCCTACTGTCACACAGCATATACAGCTTTATTCCATAGCGTGCCCTCTTACTAGGAATGTATTGCCTAAAAACCAAGCGACCCTTGAACAACACCAAAGACTCATCCACTGCAATTTCTTTCCCAGGAGCGTAAATCTCAGACAATCGATCAACTAAGTGATCAAGGACAGGCCTAATCTTAAAAAGACGGTCACACTCAGGGTAATCTCGTGGCAACGCTAAACCATTATCAACAAAATGCATCATCCGAAGCAGAAGCAAATACCTGTCACGACTCATGACTGCCGGAAAAATAGACGTTGCCATCAAGGGACTGCTAGACCAATATGAAGACATTGATGGCTTCCTTAGCAAGCCCATCAAAAAAGCTAAACCCAAGAACTTCTTCATCTCTTCAAGATTTGTGGGAGTCCACCGGGTAGCTCTAGAGTGTGGCTTAAGACTGGCACTGTTGTCCCTCAAAAACTGTTCGGCATACAAATTAGTCTGCTCAACAATCTCTGCCAAAAACACATCGTCCATAAACAACTGAAAAAAATTTACCGGCAAAAAGTTTTCAGTATTCACTCTACACCCTGGAACACCAGTAAACTCTGGCAATGCCGGCTGCACCATGCCAGGGGCAACCCAGAGGTCATCACTTTCAAAGGGAAGCCTTGCAGCCCCAGCCTGCAGCCCAGATGCCTCTTGCCGCACTACACCAACAGGAAGCCTTGCAGCCGCAGGCTGCAGCCCAGAAGCCTCTTGCCGCACTACACCAACGGGAAGCCTTGCAGCCCCAGGCTGCAGCCCAGATGCCTCTTGCCGCACTATCGGCACATCAGTCTCCTCCTCTAACAGAGGCACTTCATCCGCACTAAGAGTATCTTCATCATCCGATGACTCCATACGGAGAGAAAACTCACTTCCAGAAACGTCCCCTGCCTCCTCTCCCTCAGATGCAGAGTCAGTCTCTGAACCATGGTCAGAGGAAGACTCAAACAGCAAACCAACAGCCTGCTGAGCAGTAATCCTGCGGCTAGCCATTATACTTACTAAGATAGAAGACTGCACAAACAAGTCAACAACAACCAACAATGTGCAAACCAAGTAAGTAAAGAATTGTGTACCTTTATCACAAAGATCAATGTACTCAAAATCTATACAATTCAATTACAATAGACAGCTGCACTCACAAGAAACCAACTCTGCAGTGACACAGCAAAAACCAACGATATCCAACTAGAAAGAAGAAAAAAAAAAAATTACTCACAAGACAACAAAATACACATCGAGCACCAATGCAAAAAGTTTTTGACACTCAAAAAACAAACATACTGCTATTATTACACCATTTGCAAAAAAAAATCATGCAGAGAAATCAAACACATTTACATTGTACAAAAAAAAGTCTCTTACCAAACTACACAAACAGCAGAACCACCAGTAACAACACGGCAAACTGAAAAGAGCAAAAGCCTTCACCTAGAACAAAAAAGTAAAAAAAAAAACATTACAATTGCAATTCACAAAAAATATAACATTAAACATTATAACATGCTATGTTACTACCCAAATGGTCAATCGGGTTGTGTGCCAGGTGGGGCAGAAAACAGCAGGAAAAAAAAGGCTACTCTGTCCCGGGGCGGGTGGGCCAAATGCATATTATAAAAATTGCACCCTTGAAGCGACCCTTGCCAAAGGGGTCACTTCCATTTTTATTTACACTAATTCCCTGGTGTCTAGTGGGCTTTTCTGCCCCCCCCTGGGGCCAGAAATGGCTACACAAAAAACCGATCTGCCCCTAGGGGGGGCAGAAAAGTCTTGAAAAATATTTGGGCCCCCAGGAAGCGACCCTTGCCCAAGGGGCCGCTTCCTTTACTCAAAAAACACATCCCTGGTGTCTAGTGGGCTTTTCTGCCCACCCTGGGAGCAGAAACGGCTACATAAACGACCAATCTGCCCCAGAGGGGGCAGAAAAGTCTTACAAAAAAAATGGGGGCCCAGGAAGCGACCCTTGCCCAAGGGGTCGCTTCCTACAACAACACTCGCATCCCTGGTGTCTAGTGGGCTTTTCTGACCCCCCTGGGAGCGGATACGGCATGAAAATGAAACCGATCTGCTCCCAGAGGGGGCAGAAAAGTCTCACCAGAAAAATGGGGTCCCAGGAAGCGACCCTTGCCCAAGGGGTCGCTTCCTAATACTAAAATAGACATCCCTGGTGTCTAGTGGGCTTTTCTGCTGAGGTTCTGTAGCGATCCGAACCCGTGTATTCGGTATCGTAGTACTGACACGATTTTGGTACCAATGAACCGCAAATGATCCATTATATACATGACAGTATTTTCGCTACGCAACGAGCATGAATTCACTGAGAAATAGGGCATTCTGTTGTTAAGTCATGGCATCCATTTTAGATACGGCATCCATTTTGTTTCTTGCCCTCACATAGTCAATGGACGGGCGATGACCCCGGCAGAATCACCTTGTTAAGGACACGTAAGTTCGAGCCCGAGAAAGGCTGACGCTGCATGACTAGGCAGAATCAAGCCGCCTCCCTTGCCTGAGGCCAGTCCTGCTATACTGGTTCCCGTGTCCATTGTCCCGACTGAGAGGCCGAAGACGGTAGCCATGCCCATTTATGATCCATAAACACCTCTTATCCTACTATTCAATCTTTTGCACCTGGCTCTGCTCCTCTCCTTCTGGGCTTTTACAATGGGGAGGTTACGATTTTTATGATGGGGAGGATCGAGCAAAGAATGGAGAACTGACAAGGAGACCTGATCGAATACCGAAAACCTACGACTAATTATTGTTTGATGTATATTTTTTGTCTGTTTGGGATACCGGGTTGGGCATGAGAAATATTCGTGCAATGTTGCCTAAAGACATATTTCGTGTATTTAAGACGCAACCCACTTAATGCAATTTGAACAGTCTCGTAGATTCTGCCTCTGTGTGGTTCCTATGACTTCTGTGTCCCTGCAGTAAATAAACCTTGGTCTTTGACGCCACCATCGAGAAACCCGCGTCTCTGTTTATTTTGTGCACCGAGACAGGAAGGAACTCAGGGGTCTTCGGGTGTTGTTTCCCTGACACCTCTGTACTTTTAAAAGTCCAGAACCTCAATTTGGCGCCCAACGTGGGGCGACGTCATCCGGTACCGGTCCAAAGCCTGAAAAGTTCGAGGAGCTTCGTGTGAAGATTCCGGAGGGAGGTACCCCGCTTCATCGATCCCTGCATGTCGTAAAAGTGGCCCGACGATCTCTTCCACGAGGGTTCCCGTTCCCAGACGGCTACAGAGGACCGCTGCCCTGACTGTCGCCCTGTCTTGGACCCGAGCTGCAGACCTTAGTACGGCGAGACGTAGACGGGTTCTCCTTGGTGACGTCTTCCACATTTCAGTTAAGTATTAAGTGGGTCGTGCACAGTTTGGTTGTCTGGATACGTTTGTTTTGAATTCGTAGATTATCATTGGTTGCTCTTGTTAGGATAATCTTTGTTTTGGTATTGGTTCATTTTGGTAGGCCTAAGTTCTCTGCGCATTTTGGTTGGAATTTGTCTTTGTTTGTCATGACTAAAAGTAGTAATTGTTTCTTGTCCTGGTTACGTTGCAACGGGGATTCCCGGTTGGAGGACTCGTGTACGGTTCCTCCGATTGGAACTCCTACATATGAGCTCTATTGTAAACATGGTGTAGGTCCTATTGCGTATAATGAAGTATGGGTTCGTTATACCAGAAAAGATGGTGTCCTTAGTTGGCCATCGCATGGTAGCTTCGAAAGTGAAATTCTAGACAACCTAGAAATGAAGTTGTTTAAAAGGAAAGCCCGGCCGGCAATGTTTGATTCCTTTCGCGTATGGCGTAAAGAAGCCAAACAGAGAGAAATTAGGAAGACGAAGAAAGAACAGAAAGAGAAAGGGTTGACTTTAATGGAGTCTGCTAAGCAGCTGCATGTCAACGAGACTGAGAAAGCAATGGAGATGGCGAATAGAAAATATAATTTGGCAATTGATAAATGTTACCCTGTATTGCCATCTTGTCCTGCTAAGCCGATAGAGGACCTTGAAAAGGATCCTCTGTTGTCTTACCTGTTGAGATCACCTCCACCGTATGCACAGGGTATTACAGCACCACAGTTACTACCTGTTGTACAGCCAGCTGCTGGCCAGCCTGGAATAGGTGCTCCACTTCCTTTGATTCCAGCTCCTGTCCTTCCCGTGGTTAATGTTCCCACGGCACCCCCTCTTCCTGGGTCGCCTATTCCGCCTTTGCCTGTCGTTTCGCAAACTGCTTTACCTGCAACACCCACCCTTACTATTTCATCTGCTCCAGATGCCCTGTCCCCAAGCCCTGTCATTCTGACTCCGCTTTCCGTTCGTCGGAAAATAACCGACTCTGTAACTAATATCTTAACTCCTCTCTACAGGTCTTTAATTGGGACCCCCGTTTCTGACTCTATACAGAGACGTAGCCAGCTTCCTGGTCCTCAGGAATGAGAAATGTTAGATTCGACAGCTCTTAGATGGATGTCGAAAGCTGCAAAGTATGATGCACGAAGAGTGTTAGATACCTTTATGCAATGGAACGAACCAACTCAACGTTATGTCTTTGACGTGATGTGTTCTCTTGTGCGTGAGGAATGGGATGATGATGACTTAGATTCTGTCCCCTCTGATCTGATAAATGTTCAGCAGAAATTTGCCGCAGGAATGGTGATAGGTTCAGAAGTAGGGAAAGCGATAGAACTGATTTTAGCTTATAGGGATGATTCCCCTCTTCGAGCGCCAAGGGACCCTGATGGTTCACCGATTACTAGGAAAAGACGAGGTCAGTATCCGATGAGGGAAGTTCCGCCCATATGTCGTGATGCAGTTCAAGCTGATGCGAACTTGGGTATTGCAGCTGCTCCGGCACAATTCCAGAGAGTGTGGATACACATCCCTTGGAAGCGGGCCAAAGTATTAGCAGTAAAACAAGCGTTGCCAGACCCGCGTAAAAACCCTGCTGGTTATTATAAAGAGTTAACGCAGACAGTTCAAGCGTGTGTCATGAATTTGGCAGATATTGAAATGCTATTTGGCAATGTAGTGCCACAGCCTATATGGGCCAAGATTCGGCAAGAGAACCACCCAATCGCCCTAGGAGGTGATTGGCCAGCTATTGTAGCGGCAGACGCACAACAAGTTGGCGGTGCTAAACCTGAACCTCTGATTGCTGCCTTACCTGGCAGAATAATTAATCTGACGAAAACGCTGATGCCAGCGTTACGGGTAAATTGGGATAAACTATCGGCATGCAAACAGAAGAAGGACGAAAGCGTCTCTGACTTCTTCACTAGATTTGAAGAGACCTTCGTAGACCACAGTGGGCAAGATATGAGTACTGAGGGAGGCCAGAGGTTGTTTGTCGATAAGTTCGTGTTTAATTTACTACCTGAGCTTAGTAACAAGTTAAAGGATTCCGAAAGTGCATGGGCAGTATCGACGACAGCACAGATACTTGCAACTGCTCAGTATTACGAGAATAGAGAGAAAGAAGAGAAGGAAAAGTCAGAAAAGAAAACAAAAGATTTAAAGACTAAAGTACTATTGCAACAGACATATCCGCCTCGCTCGAATCAGTCAGATTTACAGCAGCGACCCCAGTTTCAGCAACAGCCACAATTCCAGCAAGGGACGTCCCAAAGATTTAATTATGGATTTCCTCGACAACAGTTAGCATGGAATCAGTGTGCATATTGTAAAAAGGAGGGCCATTATAAGAACGAGTGTCCAGTACTGCACGCACAGACCAGTGGTGTGCCAGCTCGGAGAGGTAGTGTTGGGTCTATGCAAGCTCCTAGAGGTAGAGGACGTGGTACTATGATACCACAGGCCGATCGCCCATCAAATTATTTCGATCAGCGAAATGTACAACCTGCGCAACCGGGTAGATCTTCACAGTATCATGTGGAGGATTACCATGATCATAATGAACAGATTCAGAGAAGCGAGTACTAGGACAGCCACAGGCAAAGAGAGGGAGTAGTATCAGTTCCAGTTGATCAGAGTGGACCTTATGTCGCAGTAGTTACATCAGGCGTGGTCGAACCGTTTCTGTTGGATACTGGTGTGGCAAAAAGTTCAATTATGCATGCGAAACTCCCTGGCGCACCTTTGTCTGGCTTAACGAACACTTCAGTAGGTTTCTCAGGGGCCCCTGTTCACAATCCTGTTTCTAGTCCTTTATCAATCTCTGTTGGGCCATGCGAACTAGAAGCACCCCTTATCCTAACAACCGGTTGTAATGAGAATCTGCTTGGTTTAGATCTGTTGAAACGCCTGCATGCGACACTGTACTGTTCTCCTTCGGGAGTACAGCTCACATTAGGCAAGAGAGTCATTTCTCCAATGTACATGTCGATGGATATGCTTCCACCGGAGCTGCGTTCTCTCCCTGATACTCTTTGGGCGACTGGTCCTAACGATGTAGGCCTCTTGGAAATTCCCCCTTATGTGGTAAGTCTGAAAGCGAATGTTAGATTCCCACGAATCCCACAGTATCGGATTTCGAATGAAGGAGAACGTGCACTTTTACTGATCGTGAAAGACTTAATACAGAAAGATGTGATAGAGGAAACCAGAGGAAATGTCTGCAATAGTCCTGTTTTGCCGATTTTAAAATGCACTGACCCTTCCAAACCTCCAATCTACAGATTTGTGATTGACCTCAGAGAAGTTAACAAAATAGTGATTCCGCAGTTTCCAGTGGTACCAGATATCACTGCATTATTGACGTTGATTCCTGCCTCGGCCTCATGGTTTACAGTGATCGATTTGAAAAATGCATTTTTCAGCATCCCGATAGCCGAGGAAAGTAGAGACATTTTTGGTTTTTCGTTAGGTGGTCGCAGTTTCAGGTTCAAGCGCGCTCCACAAGGTTATTGTGAGAGCCCTTCAATTTACAGCCAAGCATTGAAAAGTCAATTAGATGCTCTTGTACTTCCTCCTGGCGTTGCTCTGATCCAATATGTAGATGATCTTTTACTGGCTGCCAATGACAAGGAAACTTGCAAAACAGCTACAATTTCTGTATTACGTCATTTGTCCGACTTACATCACAAGGTGTCACCTTCTAAACTGCAATATTGTTGCCAAGAAGTGACCTACTTAGGTCATCTTTTGTCAAAGGAGGGAAGAAGGTTGACCCCAGAGAGAATCAAAGTAATTTCGCAGATGACTGTACCAAGCAGACAGAGAGAAGTGCGTGCGTTTTTGGGTATTACGTCATACTGCAGGCAATGGATCCCAAATTTTTCTCTCATGGCAAAACCATTGGTAGCCCTGACTGGAAAAGGTGTTCCGAGCCCTTTGCCATGGTCTGATGAATGTCAACAGAGTTTCTCCAACTTACGTGATGCGCTGTGTTCAGCTCCTGTGTTGGGTACTCCTGACTACAGTAAACCGTTTACACTATATGTCCATGAAAGAGAAGGTTGTGCATTGAGTGTATTAACGCAACAATTTGGTGACAAACAGCGACCTTGTGCATATTTCTCATCTACATTAGACCCGGTAGCCAGAGCGTTGCCAAGTTGTTTAAGAGCTACAGCAGCAGCTGCAGTGTCTATCCGACAGTCTGCTGGACTAGTCATGAACAACATGTTAGTAGTCATGGTTCCACATGCTGTGGATACACTCATGAATCGAACGAAAACTCAGCACCTCACCAGTGCTAGACTATCAGGCTATGAGCTGACGCTTTTGGCAAGTCATATTCAGATCAAGCGATGCAACATACTGAATCCAGCAACGCTGTTGCCGACTACTCTAGAGTCGAGTGATTCAGAGCCTCATGACTGTTGTTTCAGAACTGAGGAAAAGACAAAAGGTCGGATCGATTTAAAAGATACTCCGTTATTAGATCCAGATGGCACTTTGTACGTCGATGGGTCATGCTTCAAACTACAGAATGGTGATGTGACGGCCGCGTATGCAGTTACGACTTTGAGTACAATTGTGGAGACCGCAAGAGTGAGTCAGAATTCTGCCCAGGCTGCAGAATTAATTGCACTAACAAGAGCGTGTGTTTTAGCTGAGGGAAAGAGAGTGAATGTGTTTACTGATAGCCAATACGCCTTCGGCGTAGCACATAGCTTTGGACGCCTGTGGAAAGAAAGAGGTTTTCTCACGTCCCATGGGACTAAGATCCAACATGGACAGTTAGTCAGTGATCTATTGGAATCCCTGACCCTACCGAATGAAGTTGCGATTGTAAAGTGCAGTGCACATCGAAAGATTACGGATGATGTTGGCCGTGGGAATGCGTTTGCTGATGAGGTCGCCAAAGAGACGGCCAAAAACATGACGAGCCGGATGTACGTTGCAACGTCTGCAAGATGGATTACTGAATCAGGAATGTGTGAGAATACGATTGAAAGTGTGAAGGCAATCCAGAATGAAGCAACTGAAAATGAGAAGAATGCATGGAGGGAGAAAACGGGTAAAAAGGATTCGAGTGGATGTTGGGTTGATCTGTCTGAACAGCAGCGTTGGATGTTACCTGATGCGTATGTGCTTGCAGTAGTCACGATGGCGCATGGAGCGGCGCACATCAGTTCAAAAGGGATCTGTAAAATGTTAGCTCCAGTATGGAAGAATGATGGAATTACTAAGTGTGCGGAAAGAGTGGTGAAAAATTGCATGATATGCCTGATGCATAATCCTGGCAAGGGAACCCCAACCCCAACTGGTCATTTTGCTCCCCCTTCTTGTCCCTTTGAAGTGATTCAGTTGGATTTTATCTACATGGACAGGTGTAACAATCTTAAGTATGTCCTAGTGGTAGTCTGTGCCTTTTCAAGATGGATTGAGGCATATCCATTAAAGGATAACACTGCTATGTCCACTGCCAAAATCCTCCTCAAAGAGTACTTCCCTAGGTATGGTATCCAACGGATTGTTTGGTCGGACAACGGAAGTGAGTTTGTAGGGAAAGTTATGAAGAGTGTGTGTACGGGTCTGGGTATCACCCAGAAGTTCCACAGTGCGAATCACCCACAGTCAGCAGGTTTGGTTGAAGGGTACAATGGTACCTTAAAGCTGAAACTTGCTAAAATTCAAGCTTCCACTGGTCTATCTTGGCCAGATGCACTGCCTTTAGCTCTACTGTCCACCAGAGCGACTGTACACTCTCGAGTAGGGCTTAGCCCATATGAGATTGTGTTTGGTCGTCCTGCTAATGTTTGGGGAGTCTCTAGGCCAAAGGAATTCAAACAGATCGAATATCCAATGTTGATTGATTATCTTTATGACCTGACTGCTAAACTAAGCCTTATTCGTCAACAGGTATTTGAATCCTTGCCTAAACTGCCAGAGAGTCCAGGCCACACGTTGAAACCAGGCGACCAGGTGGTGGTACGGAATTTCGAACGAACCCGGAACCTCCAGATTCGTGGGCCCGTTCCAGGTGCTCCTAACAACGAGAACTGCTGTACGACTAGCTGGAAGAAAGAATTGGGTGCACGCTAGCCATACGAAACGTGTCCCTCTCCCACTCCCCTACGACAACTGGGTTAGACAGGGATTTGGTGTATCCGAGACAGAACCTGTTCCTAGGCTCATCCCTTTCAGTGATGCAGAGTATATAACGGACCCACGAACTGAAACGCAAAACTCTGACACCTCAGCAGAAACTGCTCTTTCGAACCCTGAACAGAGTGTTGTACAAAGTGAACATTTGTCACCTGTGGAGTCGAACATTTCTGCACCTGTAGACCAGCTATTTCAAGATCAGACAAGACCTGGAAAGTACAGATATAATCTACGTTCTCATGCTATGAACTAATGACATTGCATAATTACTTTTCTGTTTGAAAACTGTGTTGATCTTGTCGCATTCCATTCAGTCAGGAAGTTTGCTTTAAATTTTTATCTTTTTGTTTTTATTGTTCTCTCACCTTGCCGTCTGGGTTACCGTAGGGTCGTAACGTGTGCCTTGTTTTAATTTGCAGGGAACCAGACACAAGGTCGGTTTCTTCTGTCTACTTTGGGAACTCCCAGGGTAAACAGAGGCAATTTTTAACAGGTACAAACCATCCGTTGCGAACGGTTGTAGAAGATGGAGCTTCCTGAACTGCGACGGGTTAACGTCATAAATGTGCACAAGACAAAACTATATGACATATTGTATAGCAAATGTTTCCTAATGCAATGTGCTCTGACACTTCTGATTGTTTTTATAACTTTGGTAGGCGGAATTATTTTTGGTATTCAATTGATCTTTGCACCTGTTACGTCTACAGTATCTCCCCATGTTTCTGTTTCTCCGACTGTTGTTTCTATTCATTCTTTCCATCCTTTTCCTGCACACGAGCAAGCTCGACGCTCCGAGTTTATAAATAACACTTTCATTCAGCTCTTGCACCAACATCAACTAGTGGTTAACACAACGAACTGCTGGGTATGTGGCTTGATACCACATACCATGGATAAGGGCATCCCTTATCTAGTTCTGCCCTTTAGTTATAATGGATCATTCTGGGCATTTCAGACCATGTTCGCCTATGCCCTAGAGACCTATCCTCCACGACCTCCGCGTTCCACTAGGTATAACTCCGCTAACAGAGCCTTGGTAAAGGGAATTACTGACATGGTTAGAGACGTCAATAACACTCCGTTTATTCCCAAGGATGAATTGCGAGTTTACATGGGTTGGAACGTTACGGAATATGGCATTACTTTGGGTGAGAACAAACGTAAAAGCTCGACTCCGATCTGGGTCGTACCCCACCAAGGTCAGGTCTGTTTGCAAGGAAATGGGAGGAATCCGAAAGCTCGACTAGGGAAGAGTGACTGTATCGAAACATACGTTTTCCCGTCACAGTCTTCCCCTGCATTTTTAGCTGCTAAGGGTACCTATTTTGTTTGTCAAGACAGAGCATACACATGGCTGCCCGCTGACTTCTCAGGCTCATGTTATATCGCTCAACTGTTACCTCCGACATACACTGCTGCACCGGACTATCACAAAACTAGAGTTGTGAGAGGTGTTTTCAGTAAAGAAGATACTGCTGGCCAAGAAGCAGGAGACTTTTTCAAAGGTTTCCTCCCGTTCTGGGGGCCTATGGCCAACAGTAGAAACTTACGTCAACTAACACGGGTAGTTGAATCCACTATTACCGAAACTGCGGGTGCCCTTAGTAACCTAACAGCTGAGCTTCAAGCGGATCGCCTCATGACGTTACAGAACCGTATGGTCCTTGACGTGTTACTTGCAGATCGAGGTGGGGTATGTAAGATGATCCAATCAAGTTGCTGTGTTTTTATCCCAGATAATGCGCCAACGGTATACAAGGCCATCTCTAAGTTACACAAAATCTCTGACTCCATTCATGTAGAGGAAGGTGACTGGTCATTAATGGGATGGTTCTGGAGTCTATTATCTGGGTGGGGATGGAAGGTTCTGATGGTCACTGGTGTTGCGTTGGTATTTTTATTTTCCTGCTGTCTCATCGTTCAGTGTGGTCCTGCCTTATGTTGTGTTTGTGTTTCGTCATGCGTAAGAAGACCACCTGTTTTTAGAGATACGCCACGGGATAGAGTAATGCTTCAGCAGCATATCAGTGACCTGATGAACATAGAAATGGACTCTGACATAGAGTAAGCTATTGCCTATGTAAGGGCAAAAGGACGGTCTGAGGTTCTGTAGCGATCCGAACCCGTGTATTCGGTATCGTAGTACTGACACGATTTTGGTACCAATGAACCGCAAATGATCCATTATATACATGACAGTATTTTCACTACGCAACGAGCATGAATTCACTGAGAAATAGGGCATTCTGTTGTTAAGTCATGGCATCCATTTTAGATACGGCATCCATTTTGTTTCTTGCCCTCACATAGTCAATGGACGGGCGATGACCCCGGCAGAATCACCTTGTTAAGGACACGTAAGTTCGAGCCCGAGAAAGGCTGACGCTGCATGACTAGGCAGAATCAAGCCGCCTCCCTTGCCTGAGGCCAGTCCTGCTATACTGGTTCCCGTGTCCATTGTCCCGACTGAGAGGCCGAAGACGGTAGCCATGCCCGTTTATGATCCATAAACACCTCTTATCCTACTATTCAATCTTTTGCACCTGGCTCTGCTCCTCTCCTTCTGGGCTTTTACAATGGGGAGGTTACGATTTTTATGATGGGGAGGATCGAGCAAAGAATGGAGAACTGACAAGGAGACCTGATCGAATACCGAAAACCTACGACTAATTATTGTTTGATGTATATTTATTGTCTGTTTGGGATACCGGGTTGGGCATGAGAAATATTCGTGCAATGTTGCCTAAAGACATATTTCGTGTATTTAAGACGCAACCCACTTAATGCAATTTGAACAGTCTCGTAGATTCTGCCTCTGTGTGGTTCCTATGACTTCTGTGTCCCTGCAGTAAATAAACCTTGGTCTTTGACGCCACCATCGAGAAACCCGCGTCTCTGTTTATTTTGTGCACCGAGACAGGAAGGAACTCAGGGGTCTTCGGGGATTGTTTCCCTGACACCTCTGGACTTTTAAAAGTCCAGAACCTCACTGCCCCCCCTGGGAGCAGAAACGGCAAATTATAAGACCGATCTGCCCCCAGGGGGGACAGAAAAGTCTTATAAAAAAAAATCACACCCAGGAAGCGACCCTTGCCTCAGGGGTCACTTCCTAATACTAAAAAAGACATCCCTGGTGTCTACTGGGCTTTTCTGCCCCCCTGGGAGCAGAAACGGCAAATTATGAGACCGATCTGCACCAGGGGGGGCAGAAAAGTCTTATAAATAATTATCACCCCCAGGAAGCGACCCTTGCCTAAGGGGTCGCTTCCTAATACTAAAAAACACATCCCTGGTGTCTAGTGGGCTTTTCTGCCCCCCCTGGGAGCAGAAACGGCAAATTATAAGACCGATCTGCCCCCGGGGGGGCAGAAAAGTCTTATAAATAATTATCACCCCCAGGAAGCGACCCTTGCCTAAGGGGTCGCTTCCTAAATAAAAAAAACACATCCCTGGTGTCTAGTGGGGCATCCCTGCTCCACGATCGCGACGCTGTGCGCGATCGTGGAGCAGGAATGCCCTGTATTGAGACATCAGGGGAGAGGAAATACTCTTTCCTCTCCCCTGATGCCTCAATACTGATGAAATCACCCCCGCGGCCCCACCGGAGAAGGAAACATACCTGCTGCTCCGTTGGACGCGCTGGAAGAAATGAATTCCAGCGCGTCCAACGCTTCCTGATGACGTCGGCGCGCGCTATGCGCGCTGACGTCATGGGGAAGCGTGGGGGGGCTCGGTGGTGGCAGCGGAAACTCTTCCGCTGCCATCCCCCTCTGTGGGGGCACGATCGATGCCCCAGGGGGGGAGCGCCAGCGCTTCCCCCAGGGGCTGTGCTCATGACGGAGCGGTTCCGTCATTAGCACAGCCCAACCGATGCTCATGACGGAACCGCTCCGTCATGAGCATCGAAGGGGTTAAGAAGGCACCATCGTGTTTCTCTGAGGCCCTTGATGATGTTTATCGCTTTGTGATTGATTTACGTGAGGTTAATAAAATAGTGGTTCTGCAATTTCCGTGGTTCCTGATATTACTAAGGTTTTAGCTATGGTCCCATCAACTGCCGCATTCATTCTGTTATTGATCTGTAAAATGCATTCTTCAGTAATCTTATACAACCGGAGAGTAGGTATTTGTTAATACTGGTTGGCAAAAGTTTTAGATTCTGTTGCGCTCCTCAAGCCTATGCAGAGAGTGCTAGTATCTATAGTCAGGCATTAAAGAGTCAGTTTGAATCACTCTCACTTTTCCAGGTAATGTATTGGTGCAGCCTGTCGATGATTTGTTAATTGCATCTGAGACAGAACAAGGTTGCAAAGACTGTACCGTCAAACTGCTGTTGCATTTAGAACACCATAGATATAAGATCTCTTTTTAAAATTTCAATATTGTGGACAGGAGGTCACCTAGTTAGGTCACCTACTGTCGGAGGAGGGTAAGAGGTTGACCCCTTTGAGTATTAGTACCATTAATAAAATGTCCATTCCACAAACCTCAAAAACATGTACGTGCTTTCATATGTATTTCTTCCTACTGTCGCCAGTGGTTCCGAAATTATTTGTTACTATTCAAAGCATTGCTTGCATTAACAACAAAAGCAGTTCATGAGCCTTTGCCTTGGACGCCCAAATGTCAGCAGTCTTTTGAGCAATTAAAAACTGTGCTTTGTTCGGCTCCGGTGCTTGGCACACCTAATTATAGAAAACTGTTTGTGCTCTATGTTCATGAGATGGCTAGTGGCGTACTTTGTGTCTCAACACAAAAGAGTGGGGACAAACAGAGGCCTTGCGCTTATTTTTCTGCTGTTCTTGACCCTGTCGCAAGGGCCCTCCTGAGCTATCTGAGAGCAGTCACAGCTGTGGCCACTTCAATCAGACAATCGGCTTGACTCTTACTTGACACAGACCTCACAGTTATGGCACCCCATGCTGTGGATACACTCATGAATAAAACAAAGACATTGTTTGCTGAGCATATTACGAATAAAAAATGTGCCACTCTGAACCCATTCACATTACTACTCCCTTCTAAGTACGATGCAGTTGAAAAACATGACTGTATTTTCCGGATGGAGGAAGAGACGAAACGATGGGTAGACCTAACTGATGTTGCCTTATCTGGCCCTGAAGGGGAACTTTATGTTGATGGCTCATTTTAAATTACCACATGGCACTGCCACTACAGCTTATGTCATCACTAAGTTGAGTACGGTGGAAGAGACATCACTGATCCCCTATCAGTCGGCTCAAGCTACTGAGCTTGCTGCCCTTATTTAGGCTTGCAAATTGAGTGGAGGGTTGGTTATCAACATTTATACAGACAGTCAGTATGCATTCAGGGTCGTGCATAATTTTGGGCGGCTCTGGGCAGAGAGAGGGTTTCTTACCTGTCATGGTACCAAGATCCAACATGGGCACCTTATATTGCGGCTTTTGTCTGCTTTAACGCTCCCAGGAGACTAGCAATAATTAAGCGCAAGGCTCATAAGAAGGTTACTGATAATGTGGGTAGAGGCAATGCCTTCGCAGATCAGGTAGCTAAGGAGACAGCCCGAAGTAAAATGAAAGGTATGTTTTTCGCAGGACCAGCTAGGTGAGTTCCTGAAGTCATTATGTTTTAAAACACTGTTGAGAGTGTGAAGGAGATACAAATTTAAGCCACGATAGAGGAATTAGCGAAAAGGCGGGAAAGTACAGCGCAGTTAAATGAGGAAGGGTGTGAGACTGATAAATCTGGAAAACAGAAATGGATGTTGCCCAATGCATGTATTTCCAGTCGTTAATATGGCCCATAGTCTAGGTCATATCAGTGCGAAAGGCATTTGTAAATTGTTAGCCCCCGTATGACATAACAAGACCATCTCCAAGACAGCTGCACATTTGGTGAAACATTGCATGGTCTGTATGATACATAATCCAGGGAAGGGTACCCCTACACCACCTGGTAATTTTGCACCACCTACTTTTCCTTTTGAACTCCTTCAAACGGAATATATTGAATTAGGGAGATACAATAATCTTAAGTATGTTTTAGTGGTCATATGTGCTCACCCCACTAAGGATAATACGGCCATTACAACTGCGAAAGTACTCGTTAACGAGTATTTTCCTCGATTTGGCTTTTCCCAAATGATCAGGAGTGACAACAGGAGTCATTTTAATGGAAAGGTGATTAAACTGATTTGTGAAGGTTTACATATTAAACGGAAATTTCATGCTGCCAATCATCCTCAGTCAGCGGGTTTGGTTGAGAAGTACAATCATACTCTTATACTAAAACTGGCAAAGATTCAGAAGACACAGGGTTGAAATGTCCAGATGCTCTACTGTTAGCTCTACTGTCAACAAGAACTACAGCCCATTCTAGAACAGGATTGTCACCTTATGAGGTCATTTTTGGAAGCCCAGCAAATGTATGGGGCTTCCACGTCCTCGCAAATATTCCGATATTGAATATCCTGTTTTGCTTGATTATCTCGGGCAGATAACATAAAGTTTAAGTTCTATTCACCAACAGTTGCAGGAATTCCTAGCTTCTTTACCGGAAGGGCCTGGCCATGACATTCAGGCTGGGGACTACATCCTGGTTTGGAATCTCCAGAGGAAAATGTCTGGAGCCGCACTGGAATGGTCCTGAGCAGGTTCTGTTGGTGACATGGATGGCTGTAAAGGTTGCTGGCCGAAGGAACTGGGTGCATGCCGCCCACTGCGGGAGGATTCCTTTACCGTTGCCATACGACCAGTCGATCAATGAGGGTGTTGGTGATGTTGAATGTGTGCAAGTGCCTAGGTGTGTTCTCTTTAATGATGCCCAGTTGATCTGGACACAGATAAGGAGAATGACGATGTTTTGGACAAGGTTGTCCGACCAGAAATACGAGCTATCCAGGAGCCTTTGTTCATTGATCACACAGTGCCTGGGGCTCCTAGGTACAATTTGTGTCCTCGGATGGGGGCTACTGAGTCCAAGGAGAAGAAAGATTAGGGATGGACTGAACAAGACAGGTAGTGCTGAGTAACAGTACCAACAAATAATAATTGAAATGAGAGGAAATTCTGTGCTTACTTTGCTTTGTTGTTTAAACATTAGTTAGGGAAAACAGAAGTATACTTTGAAGGTATACCACCTGTATCAGTGTGGGACAGATTAGAAGACCTTAGGACAGAGTAAGCTCCACCGCCGGTGCTCAAGAGCACCAACTTATTGATGTACAATAGGAGCCTGTACCAGTGAGCCTCTGATGGACACTGGGAACTTGATATTTTTTTGCATGTTTCTTCTTTGAATTTACTATGCACCCTTTTGGCAGAAAGGGTATAGAAGAGGTGTAGGCAAGGGTTCTTGTTGCACAGCATAATATGATGTGGTCAAGGAATAGCAAAATAATATGTGTTGTTCTTTTGATTCTGCTGATAATAATACTGTGTGGGGTGTCATGTGCTTTGGAAATTGATCAAAGTGTGCCTTTACACAGCAAGGGTAAGGTTATTTCCACTAGACAAAATAAAAGCACTGCCCCGAACAGTGTATTTTTGGAAACACATAAGAGGTTCTTCGGTGATGGGACAGCTTGTTACCCCACCCAATCTGTCACTAGTTTGTGGACTACATATCCACTGTCACTCGCAAATTATACTTATACTCCACCACCTCACTTTACAGAAGTGAAAGGAGTATTTTGTTTTGGTATCCGGGGCCATGTTATTACTATCGAAAGCCCCTGCGGGTGGGTTATTCAGGGTGTGATAAAAATACATACTGCGACAACTTTTATATGGAAAAAAGGAATGTCGCATTGGTGGGTTGGCATTCTAAGGAATTGGTAGTCCCCTGAGAAGCCGGTTATTATCCTGCTTGTTGCCCCATCGTGAATAGCATTTATACTTCATTGTATATAAATTGCTCAGGAATAGTGCTGTACAAGATACGATCCACTTAGTGAATAAAATAGATTCAAGTACTCTCGGAATGAACTCAAGGTATGTGGCAATGGATTATGAAGGGGCCGATTTATGCACAGCTTGGGTTTTTCTTCCTATCTATTTGGACGTATTCCAATGTCCATAATGGTACAGGACGGGGAGGTTCTACTCAACAACTCCCCTGAACTAAGCAGCCTACCATGACACCACTGGGGCAGAATCAGTGTGCGTGTTCTAAGGAAGAAGAACATTGGAACAGCTAGGTCCCTGTGCTTCTACAGAAGGTCGCCATCCCTAGAGGACGGGGTTCTCATGGTAGATGCCGTGGCACTGATCAAAATCAGAATGCGACAGCTCCTGGGGGCTGCTCTGATAATAACTATTCCGATGACCCCGAAGATGGACAGTATTATAATGATGATTATGAGAGTGATGATGTGACAGGCATGTCTTACAGCTTGGACAGCCAGGGCAGGGTGAGGGACCAGTTCAGATACCTGTTGATCAGCGTGGTCCTTATTAGGGGTGGGTGGAATTTGCGGAATCGCGTTACGCAAATCTCCGCGAAACGGTAAAAAATCTCCGCGAACACGCAGAAATTCCGCGAGCGCGCGGAATTGCTTGTTCGCGATACTTTTTTCCTGTTCGCGATCGCTGTTTGCGTGCTCGGGGTGAAATATCTCGCGAACACGCATATTGAGAACGCAAACAAGCAAAAAATTTCGCGAAGTCGCGGAACGCAGATTTTTGGGCAATTTCGCGTTCTCCGCGGAACGCGAAATTACCCAAATTCCGCAAATTCCGCGAACGGAACGGAATTTACCGCCCAGGCCTAGTCCTTATGTCACAGCGGATTTGCAGGGTTCAACTAAGGACATTTTGGTGGGCACAGGTGTGACTAACAGTTCTGTTTTTCAACATATGGTCCCTGGGGCAGCCCTGTATGGCCAAAATAATGTTTCAGTAGGTTTTTAAGGTGTACCGGTTGACGGCCCCATTCCACGCCCCCTTGCACTAACTGTTGGTCCTTTCATTGTGGAATCTCCATTCTTGTTAACATCTAATGCTGGTGAAAATCTGATGGGTTTGGACTTATTGAAGTAGTTACATGCTGCAATTTATTACTTCCCTGCTGGTGTTTATATTACTATAGGTCCAGATGGGAGCATTAGACAGTGTTTGTCTCAGGATGAGCCCCTTGTAGCTGAATTCGTAGAGATAATACCAGCACTATGGGCCACAGGTGATACAGATGTGGGTTTGTTCCATATACCACAAGTTTCTATACAAGTTAAAGATAACGCTATTCTGCCCCGTATTCCCCAATATAAAATACTGCAGGCAGGAGAATGGGCCCTTCTTCAGAGTATCAGGATTTGGTACGAAAGGGAGTGGTTGAAGAAACATCTGCTAACATTTGCATTAGTCCTATTCTTCTGGTCTTTAAGAGGGCATCCTCAGGTTCCTCTGAGGCCCCTGATGATGATTTTCACAATTTCCGGTGGTTCCTGATATAACTGCAGTTTTAACTATGGTCCCATCAACTGCTGAGTTATTTTCTGTCATTGATCTGAAAAATGCATTCTTCAGTAATCTTATACACCCGGACAGTAGGTATTTGTTTGGATTTACTCTGGCTGGCAGAAGTTTTAGAATCTGTCGCGCTCCTCAAGGCTTTACAGAGAGTGCTAGTATCTATAGTCAGACATTAAAGAGTCAGTTGGATTCACTCTCACTTTCTCCAGGTAATGTATTGGTGCAATATGTCGATGATTTGTTAATTGCTTCTGATACAGAACAAGGTAGCAAAGACAGTACAGTCAAATTGCTGTTTCATTTGGCACACCATGGACATAAGGTCTCTCTTTCAAATATCAATATTGTCGACAGGAGGTCACCTATTTAGGTCACCTACTGGCGAAGGAGGGTAGAAGGTTGACCCGTTTGCGCATTAGTACCATTATTAAAAAGCCCACTCCACAAACTCAAAAAGATACTTGTGCTTTCATAGGTATTACTTCCTACTGTCCCCAGTGGATGCCAAATTATTTGTTACTAATCAAACCTTCGCGTGCATTAACAACAAAAGCAGTGCATGAGCCTTTGCCTTGGATGCCCGAATGTCAGCAGTCTTTTGAGCAATTAAAAACTGTGCTTTGTTCGGTTCTGGTACTTGGCACATCTATTTATAGAAAACCGTTTGTCCTCAATGTTCATGAGATGGCTGGTTTCACACTTTGGGCCTCATGTAGGTAAATAAATGTTACCGTTTCTTAAATACCGAGCCGTACCGAATCGGTAAATTAGAATCGGTAAGTTATATGTAGGTAAAAATTCGGTAACAGTTACCGATTCGGTAACATTCGGTAATCACGAATCGGAATTCACCGAATCGGTAAATACCGAGGTGGTATTTACCGAATCGGTAAATACCGAGGTGGTAATTACCGAATCGGAAAATACCGAGGTGGTATTTACCGAATCGGAAAATACCGAATCGGTATGTACGGAATCGGTAAATAAAATCACATGACTTGACGAAACAGCTAATCCTGTGCAACCACAGCCCACCCAACCAGGAAGTGGCCACACCCAGGCAGGTGTACATAATTAGCCGACCCTGGAGAGGCTTGGAGTGCAGAGGAGAGGCAGGGAGCCGGTGCCTGTGCGAGCGGGAAAACGAACATCATGTCCAGCCAGAGAACACAGAGAGACGGAGGGGAAAGGAGGAGGAAGCTGAAATTTAGCCCCAAGGAACTCCAGGTGCTGGTGGAGGAGGTGGTGAAGCAGCACCAGAAGCTGTTTGGAAGGCAATCCCTGCAAGTGCCTGAGGCTGAAAAGCGCAACATATGGCTGGCCATCCAGGCCCAGGTGAATGCTGTGGGAGTGACCCACAGGGACATAGAGGTCCTAAAGAAGCGCTGGTATGACCTGAGGATTGTAACCAAGAGGAAGATGGGCGACATCCAGAAGGAGGCCAGCCAGACTGGAGGTGGAACCAACAGGGCACCTGCCCTCACCGAACTGGAGGAGGAGCTGGTGGGGTCCACAATTGAGCAAGAGAGCGTCGTGGGTCTTGGGGACGCCGACAGCTCTGCCAGAGCCGCCACACAACAAGGTAAGACGAAAGCACAGCAATGTAGCACCCCCTATCCCTATCCCACATCCCCCATTGTGAAACGAGAATCACACTGCAGTCCACACGTGTCAGTGCAGACAGGCAATGCATTCCGGGAGATGTAGTCAGGGAAACACCAACCATGACGTAAATGTTACAGGGCAACAAGGCATGTCACGCACTCGAGGCACAAGGAGACAGAGGACATTTTGGAATGTGAAATGATTTATTGTGACGCTTTCAATGCAGCCCTTCGGGGACACTGAGCCTATGTTGTATTTCTGTCCACAGATGTGACATCATGCAGGACAGGGCATGCTGCAGGAGAGACGGCACACCGGCCACAAATATCACCTCTAGCCAGCACAAGTTCAGACCAGGGATCAGGCCCACTGGCAGCCGCACCACCAACACAGGCAGCCGCGCCGCTGCCAGAGCCAGCATCACCTCACCCAGAGCCAGCATCACCTCACCCAGAGCCAGCATCGCCTCACCCAGAGCCAGCATCGCCACTCATGTTTGAATCACCGGCCACATCTCCGCCTGCAGGTGTGGGAATGAGGAGGCGTCCAGCAGCCAGGCTACGAGCCTTAGACACCTCGTCAGACGACAGCATGGGCCCTGAAGAACTCACCAGGCCCCAGGAAGGGAGCCATGCCACTGTGCCCCACACCTCACAGGCAGCACAGACGGGAGCAAGAGGGCGCCGCAGGTCGCGTGTCCAGAGTCCACCAGCACCCATTGACGGCCATGGTGTCTTCTTGGGTCTCGAGGGCCAAATGTTGAAACAACAGCGCCTGCAAACAAAGGCAGTCATGTCAGTCCAGAGGCACATGCGGGTGATGAAAGCTACATTAGTCAACATGGACAATAACATCAGCGGCATGGCTGCGGGCATTCGGGACATGTCCCAGTCAATCCAGCAGTTGTGCAGCAAATTAGATGCTGACATCGAAGCACGGCGCCGGGAACGGCAGAGAAGGGACACTACCAACAGGGCACTCAACCGTCTGGCAACTGCGACTTCTCTACTGTGCCGGCGCTCTGTGACGATGCAGGAGGGCCTAACACACTGCTGCAGCGACCTGTCTCGGGGGATGGTGCAGGTGACAAGTGCACTAGGGGTGCTATTAACTAGTCAGGCATCGACAACTGCTGCAGGGGATGCTGCGGAGAGCATCGACACCAGCAGCAGGAGCAGCATCACACCCCCCGTCCCAGAAGGACGCAGGAGCAGCAGGCGGCTTGGGGTTGGCTCTAGCGAGGATGCACCGGCCGTGCCATCCACCACTGCAGCGCGTATGCGCAAACATTGATGTGGCCCTGCTTAGCCACTTCCCAATGGGTGACGTAACCCTGGACATACTCCTTGTATAGATGGTATATTGCCAGATTGGCTTGTTCATGTGTTCATGGCGTGGTGCCACATTAAAACTACGTCATGACTAATCACAACTGGCTGTGTCCCCTTACTTACTCAGAAATAGTTGCATGTGATCTCTGTCCGTCTCTCTCTCCCATCGATTGCAGTTGGCACTCTAGCTGCGTTGCCCTGTGGCTTGCCTGACTCATCCTCGTTGTCCTCAAAATATGTTAGTTCCACATCTGTACCTTTTTTCGTGGCAAGGTTGTGCAGCATTGCACAAGTGGCAATAATCTTGCAGCAGGTGATGGGTGTGTACTGGCGTGCGCCTCCGCTCTTGTGGAGGCAGCGGAACCTGCTCTTCAGTAGTCCAAACGTGCGCTCCACCACATTGCGTGTTGTTTTGTGTGCCACGTTGTATCGTCTCTCACTCTGGGTTGCTGGGTGTAGGTAGGGAGTGAGGATGAATGACCGGCATGCATATGCACTGTCGCCTAGATGAGTATAAGGGAAACATCAGTCACATGCCTCTTTACACTATGATTTGCAGGTCGCAAGGGGCGTCACTGTTACTCACCTAGCAGGTATCCCTCTCCAAATTCTCCGGCACTCAGTCGTGTGTAGATCCCACTATTCTGGAAGATGTAAGAGTCGTGGGTGCTCCCAGGAAACTTTGCGACAATATCTGTGATGATGTTCCCTGCATCACAGATCACCTGCACATTGATGGAGTGGGTGGACTTCCTGTTCCTGTAGATGTGCTCTGTGTCAGCTGGTGGACAGATTGGGATGTGTGTACCATCAATACAGCCGATGACATGGGGGAACTGTGCCATGTGATAAAAGTCTGTTTTTGTTTTCTGCAGTGCAGCCTGTGTGTTGGGGAAGCTGATGTAGTGGTGCATTCTCTGCATCATGGCATCCAGGAACTTCCTGAAGAAACGTGACAGGCAACTCTGGGATACACCACCCACCGCAGCTATCACCACCTGATAACTGCCGGATGCCAGCAGATGTAGGCTGCAGAGCACCTGCACATGTGGGGGTATAGCGTGCGCCCTTCTTATTGGCTGGTCCAGGAGTGGGTGAAGGTCCCTGATTAAGTCCATGATGGTTTGTGGGTGTAGCCTGTACCTTTCATGTATCTCTGCGTCAGTCTGTTGAAGGAGTGTGATGCGCTGTCTGTAGATGCGTTCCTCCCGTCTCCAAATCCTCAGACCTGCTGCCTGTAGACGTAGGCGCCTTGCAATGACATACATAGCGGCCATGTTGTCCACGCTGTTGCATTTTGGGATTGCTTATATGCACTGTTGATGGTTACCACCTGCTTTCAATCCGTGTTAATTACCGACTCTTATTTACCGATTTTCTTGGATTTCTTAATTACCGAGTGCTCCTACATGTCAATTTAATTTTTACCACTTCATATTTTCCACTTCATATTTACCGATTCGTTAAGTATGTATTCGGTAAATCTGATTCGGTATTTTAGAATTCGGTAAATATGATTCGGTATTTACCGCCTCATATTTACCGAAGAGTCGTTTTTGGACTCCTACATCTCACTTGTCTGAATACCGGTCGGTAACGGCATATTTACCGAAAATCGGCCGTTACCGACCGGTATTTGGCTACCTACATGAGGCCCTTTGTGTCTTAACACAAATGTTTGGGGACAAACAGAAGCCTTGAGCTTATTTTTCTGCTGTGCTTGACCCGGTCGCAAGGGCCCTCCCGAGCTGTCTGAGAGCGTTCGCGGTTGTGGCAACTTCAATCAGACATTCGGCTGGACTCATACTTAACACAGACCTCACAGTTATAGTACCTCATGCTCTGGATACGCTTATGAATAAAACAAAGACATTGTTTGCTAAGCATATTACGATAACAAGATGTGCCACCCTAAATCCAGCCACGTTACTACCCCTCCCTTCTGACAACGATGCTGTTGACGAACATGACTGTATTTATCGGACGGAAGAAGAGACAAAAGGACGGTTAGACCTTACTGATGGTGCCTTATCTGACCCTCAAGTGGAACTATATGTTGATGGCTTCTGTTATAAATTACCAGATGCCACCACCACTGTAGCTTATGATATCACTACATTGCGTATGGTGGAAGAGACATCTCGGGTCCCCAATCAGTCGACTCAAGCTGTTGAACTTCCTGCCCTTATTTGAGCTTGCAAATTGAGTGAAGGGCTGGTTGTCAATATTTGTACAGATAGCCAGTACGCATTCGGGGTCGCGCATAATTTTGGGCAACTCTGGGCAGAGAGAGGGTTTCTTACCTCTCATGGTACCAAGATCCAGCATGGGGACCTTATATTGCAGCTTTTGTCTGCTTTAACGCTCTCAAGAGACTAGCAATAATTAAATGCAAGGCTCGTAGGAAGGTTACTGATAATGTGGATAGAGGCAATGCCTTTGCAGACCAAGCAGCTAAGCAGACGGCCCGAAGTGAAATGAAACACGTTTGTCTCAGGTCCAGCTATGTGGGTTCCTGAAGTCATTATGTTTGGAAACACTGTTGAAAGTGTGAAGGAGATATAAAGTGAAGTCACAATAGAGGAATTAGCGAAATGGCAGGAAAGTATAGTGCACTTAAATGAGGAAGGGTGTTGGATTGATAAACCTGGACAGCAGAAATGGATGTTGCCCGATGCATGTATTTCCTGTCGTTCATAAGGCCCATTTTCTAGCTCATATCAGTGCGAAAGGCATTTGTAAATTGTTAGCACCCGTATGACATAACGATAACATCTCCAAGACAACTGCACATTTGGTGAAACATTGCATGGTCTGTATGATAAATAATCCAGGGAAGGGTACCCCTACAGCACCTGGTAATTTTGCACCACCTACTTTTCCTTTTGAACTCATTCAAATGGTCTACATTCAATTAGAGGTATACAATAATCTCAAGTATGTTTTAGTGGTCATATGTGCGTTCAGCAAATGGGTTGAGGCTTACTCCACTAAGGATAATACCGCCATTACAACTACGAAAGTACTCCTTAAAGAGTTTTTTCCTCGATTTGGCTTTTCCCGAATTATCAGGAGTGACAACAAGAGTCATTTTAATGGTAAAGTGATTAAACTGATTTGTGAAGGTTTACATATTAATCGGAAGTTTCATGCTGCCAATCATCCTCAGTCAGCGGGTTTGGATGAGAAGTACAATCGTACTCTCAGACTAAAACTGGCAAAGATTCAGGAGACAACAGGGTTGAAATGGCCAGATGCTCTACCAATAGCTCTTCAATCAACAAGAACTACAGCCCATTCTAGAACAGGATTGTCACCTTATGAGGTCATTTTTGGAAGCCCAGCATATGTATGGGGCTTCCACGTCCGTGTAAATTTTCCAATATTGAATTTCCTGTGTTGCTTGATTATCTCAGGCAGTTAACAGAAATTTTAAGTTCTATTCACCAACAGGTGCAGGAGTTCCTAGCTTCTTTACCGGAAGGGCCTGGCCATGATATTCAGCCTGGGGAATACAACCTGGTGTGGAGTTACCAGAGGCAAAAGTCTGGAGCCGCACTGGAAAGGTCCTGATCAGGTTCTGTTGGTGACACGGACGGCCGTAAAGGTTGTTGGTTTAAAAGAACTGGATGCATGCCACCCACTGCGGGAGGATTCCTTTACTGCTATCTTACGAACAGTGGGTCAAAGAGGGTGTCGGCGATGCAGAATGTGAGCAAGTGCCCAGGTTTGTTTCCTTTAGTGATCCTAAGTTGACCTGGACACAGACAGATACGGAGAACGACACTGTTTAGAACAAGGCTGTCCCACCAGAAATACGAGCTATCCAGGAGCCTTTGTTCATTGATCACACAGTGCTTGGGGCTCCCATGTACAATTTGTGTCCTCGGATGGGGGCTACTGGGTCGAAGGAGAAGAAAGATTAGGGATGGACTGAACAAGACAGGTAGTGCTGAGTAACAGTACCAACGAATAATAATTGAAATAAGTGGAAATTCTGTGCTTGCTTTGCCTTTGTTGTTTGAACAATAGTTAGGGAAAACAAAAGTATTATTTGAAGGTATACCACCTGCATTGGCGTGGGATATATTAGCAGGGCTTAGGATAGAGCCAGCTCCACCGCCGGTACTCAGGAGCTCCAACTTATTGATGGACAATAGGAGCATGCACCAGTGAGGCTCTGACGGACACTGGGAACTTTATATTATAATGCATGTTTCTTCTTTGAATTCACTATGCACCCTTTTGGCAGAAAGGTTATCGAGGAGGAGCAGGTGATGGTTCTTGTTGCACATCATAATGTGATGTGGTTAATAAAAGCAAAATAATATGTGTTGTTCTTTTGATTCTGCTGACAATAATACTGTGTGGGGTGTCATGTGTTTTGGAAAATGATCAAAGCATACCTTTGCTCAGTAAGGGTGAGGTTATTCCCCCTTGACGAAATAAAAGAATAGCCCAGAGTAATGTATTTTTGGACACATAAGAGGTTCTTCGGTGAGGGGACATCTTGTTACCCCAATCAATCTGTCACTAGTTTATGGACTGCATATCCACTGTCACTCGTAAATTATACTAACTTGACCACCTCAGTTTACAGAAGTGAAAGGAGTGTTTGGTTTTGGTTATCCTGGGCCATGTCTATACTATAGAAAGCCAATGGGGGTGGCTTATTCAGGTTGTGATAACAATACACATTGCAACAATTTTTATATGGAAAAACAGAATGGTACATTGGTGGGTAGGTATTATGAGGAATTGGTAGTCCCCAGAGAGGCCAGGTATTATCCTGCTTGTTGCCCCATGGTGAATAGCATCGATACTTAATTGGATATAAATTGGTCAGCAATAGTGTTGTACAAAAATACGATCCCCTTAGTGAATAAAATGGATTCAAGTACTCTCAGAATGAACTCCAGGTATGTGGCAGTGGATTATGAGGGGCCGATTTATGGACACCCAGGGTTTTTCTTCTTGTCTAATGGGATGTATTCCAATGTCCATAATGGTACAGATGACGTAGCTCTTGGAATGATATTGCCTTTGGGGGTGCCCTATAAATATGCTAAGCCTAATATACGATGGATTAAAAGGACCTTAACAAAATAATTCTATGAGGGAGTGACCGACATAGAGGTCAATAATAGTCATTCATGGGACAGTGGAAGCTTATGTTTTGGGGCTTTATGATAGGCACAGTTCCAAGCAGAAACAGTCCATTTGACAGAGCTGAATGCTATCGCTGACTTTTTTTTAGCAAGATTGTTGATTCATCCACATCTTAATCCTCTGATGTGTCAAGTGCATCCCGTGAGCATGATGGAAGGTTGGTTGAAGCACTGCGAGGCTGTGACACATTAGGGGGGGAGAGACCTCTGAGCTCCTGGCCAGAGACCTAACCTCTCCCTCAGCAGATAAGCTGCTGTACCGCTGCCCTTAGCTGTGCCCGGTGTAGGGGTTCGAGCCACCACATTGTGCCTTGCTGTGTCTGCCCATTTTTCTTTGCCTTTGTCACTGTTGCCCTTATTTATTTTGTGCCTCTCTTGTGCCCATTTTTGTTGCCAGTGTTACTTTTGCCCTTTATTTGTTGTGCCTGTGTCACTGTTGCCCTTTATTTGGTGCTTGTTTTGTTATTGTTTTCAGCCCAGTCTCTATGCCAGTTCTTGCTCCCTTCCTGCTGCCCCCGCAGACTCTTCCCATGCCGATTCCCACCTCCGCCTCCCTCCCTCTTCCCTTTTTAATGGTGGCTGAATGCAGCGGGAGCGCGCCACTGGGCTCATCCGCGACCCGACCGCAACCAGTGCCAGACACCCTGAGGCTCTGACCTTCCGCCGCTAATACCCAGCGACCCTCCTCGCACTCAACCCAGGAAGGAACAACAACTGCCAGCTGTCTACACTGAGCACCACCCACAGCCAGTTCTCCTGCCGCCACTGCCACTAGACCTTCACTACCGTCCACACCCCCATGACCACCACCCAAACACCCAATGCCAACATCTCTGGAGACCTGAGATGCATCCTACTCAACCTGCGCTCTACGCACAGACACGCCATAGAGATCTGGGACCTCCTCAACACCCTCGCACCAGATTTCTCCTTCTTCACAGAAACCTGGACCTACTCCACCTCCCTCCCAGACATTGGCACCTCCATCCCTCATGTATACAAGATCCAGGCGAAAGCCAGCCCCATCCACCCAGGAGGGCGACTTGCCATTGCACACAAGAGCTCCCTCCGACTCACGACTTCCAGCTCGAGCAATAGCCTACCCACCACAGTACACCTTCCCTTCCAGATCCAGACCAGCCCCAGAATGACCCTGAGAGGCACCCTTGCCTACAGTCCTCCCGAACCTTAAACTGCATTCGCCACCTCCATCGCAGACCTCCTCACATCCCACGCCATCGCCTCCATGGATGACATACTCATCGGAGACCTCAACTTCCACCTCAACAACCTCAGCAACTCCAACTCCGCCACCCTCCTGGACAACCTCGACAACCTTGGACTGAAACATCTAGTCACGAACCCCACCCACAAAGCAGGATACACACTTGACCCCATCTTGGCGGAGGTACCAACATCCACTTCAGCCACAGCACACAACCCCATGGATGAACCACCACTGCGTGCAGTTCCATGTCGACACACCAAAGGCACCCAAGTCTACACCCCACCCTCCTTAAAGAAACCAGAGCAAGATCACCGAGGAGCAGTTCAACTCCAGCCTCAACTACAATGCCCCCACCACCTCCACCAACGCCAACCTCGCAGCCAAAGAACTCCACATATTGATCTCCAACTGTGCAGATGAGCTCGCACCCCTAGGTAACCTGGACAGGCAGCGCCCTAGGAAGGCCACCTGGTTCACTGCCAACATCCAAGAATTAAGGCGGGCCTGCAGACGCCTCAAGATGAACTGGAGAAATAGCAAATCCTCAGAAGACTGCACCACCTACAAGAATGCCATTACAGAATACCACCAACGCATCAGATCCACCAAAAGGACCTTTATCCAGACCAAGATCCTCACCAACTCCAGCAACTTAAAGGAACTATTAGGCATCATCATGGAATTCACCAAACCCCACAGCGAAACCATGGACATCACCCCATCCCAGGACCTCTGCAACAAGCTCAGCTCCTACTTCCACCTGAAGCTCAAGGGCCTCTACGACAACTTCAATGGCCAGACACCTGACTCCGAAACCGCTCCATCCTCCAGCAATGCCAGACAACCCACTATTTCATCCTGGACCCCAATCACCACCGAAGACAACGCAACAACCATGAAAGGCATAAACTCAGGAGCCTCCATGGAACCCTGCTCCCCAAAAATCTCCCACAGAGCTACCGCCGCCGACATCACTCCAGAACTACAACGCACCATGAACACCACCTTCAAAATGGGCATCTTTCCTGACGACTGAAAACATGCAGAAGTCAGACCCCTACTCAAGAAGCCTTCAGAAGACCACACAGACTTCAAAAACTACCGACCCATCTTTCTCCTGCCTTTCATGGTCAAAGTTACAGAGAAGACCGTCAACATACAGATAATGAAATTCATCGAAGAAAACTCCATCCTCGACCCCTTCCAATCCAGATTCTGCAGCAACCACAGCACAGAAAACTGCTCTACTCGCCATCACAGATGACATCTGCACTCTCCTCGACCAAGGACACACCGCATCCCTGATCCTACTAGACCTCCCTGCAGCCTTCAACACCATCTGCTACCACACACTCACTGCCAGACTCCACGAATACGGCATTCAGGGAACCGGCCTCGAATGGCTCCGCTCCTTCCTTCCCTCTCCGAACCCACGGAAATCAACTGCGGAGTACCCCATGGATCGTCACGCAGCCCCACGCTTTTCAACATCTACATGCTCCCCTCACCCCTATCGTCAGACAGCATGGACTCAGCATAGTATCCTAAACTGCTGACACTCAGGTCATCCACCCCGCCACCACCAGACTCCACTTCCAGAAAGGTATGAAAGATGTTTCAGCCAGGGTGAGCAACACCTCCCCGAAGCTCAACTCGGAGAAGAAAGAGGTCCTCGTTCTCGGACCCTGCCCCTCTACCTGGACAACTCCTCGTGGCCCTCTGTACTCGGCAGCCCCCCACCCCCACGGACCACACCCAAAGCCTCAGCACCATACTTGACTCCTCCCTATCCATGACCCGACAGGTCAATGCCATTGCCTCCACCTGCTTCAACACCCTCCGAAAGACCTTCAAATTGATCCCCCCTGAATCAAGGGAGACCATCACCCACGCAGTGATAACCTGCAGACTGGACTATGGAAACGCCCTCTACACCATCATCAACAAGTCTCTACTCCGCAAACTCCAGACTGTACAGAACATCGCAGCCAGGCTCGTCCTCAGCATCCCTCAACACGAACACATCACCCAGCACCTGCACAACCTTCATTGGCTCCCCATTGAGAAAAGAGTAACCTTCAGGATACTCACCCACACCTACAAATCCCTCCATAACACCAGACACCAATACCTCAATGACAGAATCTCCTTCCCCACACCCACGAGGAACCTCCGATCTGCCGACCTCGCCCTCGCTGAACCCCTGTGCATCTGCATAGCAAGAACGGGCAGAAGAATCTTCTCCTATATCATGGCCAAATTCTGGAACGAGCTACTGTTCAACATCAGGAAGGCCCCCACCCTTTACATCTTCAGGAAGACCCTCAGGACCTGGCTATTCAACTGATTGGAGCTGCATCCCCCCTCTAGTGCCTTGAGACCCTCACGGGTGAGCAGCAGGCTTATAATTCCCCTGATTGAGATGTGGATGTTGAAGGTGCCGCAGAATTCATCTGTGCCCAATATTGAAGCAGCACTAAAATGATGATTAGCTGCAAGGCTTGCAAGACTCCAGCAACGTCTCTGAGGTATGCAGCCATGGTTGCCAAGTGTGAGGCCTGCATCCGCTACATGTTCTCCACGATCATTCTCATTTGACGCAACTCCTTTGTGGCATCGCTGGAGCCACTTTGACTGGACAATAGTTCTGGTCTCTGAGTCAGTACTCCAGTGATGTCAGCCATGGAATGCTGGAGAACATGGAGCAGACTGTGGGTGCCTGTGAAGGACTCTAGGTGGTCCCTAATGGGACTGAGACACCCATGGCCCACATTTAGTTTGGCCGCCAGTTTGTCAAACCCCACCTGCACCTGACCAGCCATTTCCTGCTGGACCTCTACAGCACGGTGTTGAAATGTTAGAAGTGGGTCATCAAGAGTTTCGTTTCTGAACGTTAGGTTCTGTTTTCAGTAATGAGTACACTGTTCATGTCAGCACATAGCTTTCTCACTAGATAGAGGCCCTGTCCCACTTGTCTGGTGGCGGGCCCGGGATGGAATAACCTTGGGGACTATTCTAGTTTGTGTAAGATATGAGCGCTGACACCTTTATTTTGTATTTCAGTGTCCAGCTGCATCTGCTTGGAAAATTCCACCGTGGGCTTGTTTGTGCCCGGCTATGAAACTTTCATAATGTATCTTTATGCTTTTTGATTTCAGTTCCCTCTGTAGCACTCCTAGGGACTGTACAGATGAGGCTCCACTCTGAGTGTATATGAATAAACAGTTATTCGTTCGTTTTCTCTACTGTCTTACCAACTCTTCATTTAGTTCCTTCAGTTGGTGCCCAAAAAGGGACTCCTTCGGGTGATTGATCCATCCCCTTTCTGCAGACGGGGGGAGGTCGAGGACTTTGTTGGATGAGACTGACGGCTCATCATCCCTGCACGAAGAGTGTCTGTTACTCGCAGCTGTGCCTTCTGTCCTGTTGGACAGTTTCTTGCCCAGTGTTCATCCCGACTGGAGTCCTGAACGGTGAAACCCTTGCTCTGACTGTTTGGCCTGAAGAGTTGGCAGTGGAAAACTGGGGTATTCTACCTTTACTACGTGGTCATTACTTCGTATTACCATTACCACGCATATTTTAGTTCGCAGATGCCATTACTTAGCATGCATTTACTTAGCATGCATTTACTATGCATGTTCTATTACTTAGCATGCACTTACTATGCATAATGAAGTTACTAAGCAAATTGAAGTTTTGGGGTACAGGGGTATTTTTAGGGGTCAGGGTGGTTTAGGGTTTTGGGATGTAGGGGTTATTTTTAGGGGTCAGGGTGCATTTAAGGTTTTGGGGTGCTGGGGTATTTTGGGGTTCAGGGTGCGTTTAGGTTTTGGTGCGCTGAGTTAATTTTAGGGGTCAGTTGGTTAGGCTTTTGAAGTGTGGGGGTAATTTTAGGGTTCAGGGTGTGTTTAGGTTTTGGGGTACTGGGGTATTTTTGGGGGTCCGGGTGCATTTAAGGTTTTGGGGTACTGGGGTATTTTGGGGGTTCAGAGCGCATTTAGGTTTTGGGCTGCTGGTTTAATTTTAAGGGTCAGGGTTGGTTATGGTTTTGGGGTGTAGGGGGTATTTTTAGGGTTCAGGATACATTTAAGGTTTTGGGGTGCTGGGGTATTTTTGGGGTTCAGGGTGGGTTTACGTTTTGGGGTGCTGGGGTAATTTTAGGTGTCAGGGGCGGTTAGGATTTTGGGGTGTAGGGGTAATTTAAGGGTTTAGGGTGCGTTTAAGGACTTGGGGTGCTGGGGTGTTTTTGGGGTTCAGGGTACGTTTAGGTTGTGGGGTGCTGGGGTAATTTTAGGTGTCAGGGTGGGTTAGGGTTTTGGGGTGCATGGGGTATTTTGAGAGATCAGGCTGCATTTAAGGTTTTGGGGTGCTGGGGTATTTTTGGGGTTTGGGTGCATTTAGGTGTCAGGGTTGGTTAGGGTTTTGGGGTGGAGGGGGTATTTTTAGGGTTTAGGGTGCATTTAGGTTTTGGGGTGCTGGGGTATTTTTGGGGTTCAGGGTGGGTTTAGGTTTTGGGGTGCTGGGGTAATTTTAGGTGCCAGGGAGGGTTAGGGTTTGGGGTGTAGGGGGTAATTTTAGGGTTCAGGGTGCGTTTAGGTTTTGGGCTACTGGGATATTTTCAGGAGTCAGGGTGAGATAGGGTTTTGAGATGTAGGGGGTATTTTTAGGGTTTAGGGTGTGTGCCAGGGGATAGGTTACTATTACGATTAATTTTTTGTTTTAAAGTACCAATAACGTGTTGTAACGGTATGCGTCATAATTAACTGCGAAGTAAAAGCATTTTTAATGTTCAATTCAAAACAAGCTTTATTCGTATACAACCATAAAAGCATTCTAAAAAAAAAAAAACATCAAGTATAAAAACATTAAAACATTTATCATAAATCATCACGATGGGATATAAATATTTTATCATGGTGAGAAATAATACAATTCATGTAAGGTTCAATTACAGGCTAGGTTATCATTATACAAAAAGTTCTAAGTGCATTTTGAGGAGAAGACCATATTTATCTTTGAAGCCAAAAAAAGAAAATTTTCGCCTGGGAATTTAAAACACTAGTTATGCTACGAACGTTATAATTTCCGTAGACTAAAATCATTTCATTTCCCTGCCCGATTCAATTACTACAATCCATATCGTCTCCTAATACCCAGTGCTACTTTAATGAAACTCATCATTGCAGAACAAACGGTAGAATTTTACAACAATTGCAAACACTCATATCCCTCTAGGTATGTACATGGAGAGATATTTTTTAGTATTGGTCTCAAAAATCTCCTTCTCGGATCATCATAGAGTGTGCAAAAGAGTGTAATGTGCATAGTGCTCTGGGAAGTACTATTATCACAGGGACAGAAACTAAGGGTTTCCACCCACCCAGTTTGTCTAGGAAAAGCAAGCAAAAAGTGCAATGTGCCAAGGCAAAATCTGGTTAAATAAAAACGCATCCGACAATTTGTAGAAAAGGCTAGATAATACTGCTGGTTAGACAAAAAGGCACATTTCGGGCCAGGCGCCTCTTGCTGAAAATGTTTCACGTGTGCCCAGTCCCCGTATTGCTTCTTGATTATGGCTTTGGCATTTACGGGGATATTTGTCGGATTTTCATAAAACTCACCCAGCCCAATGTCATAAAATCTTTCCTTCACATACCGAAACCAGTTAATAGTCATCACCTTATCAAGGTTAAGGCAGTCTTCCATTATTTCCCTAGTAAACTGTAGTTCTTCTTTCAACCAAATTTTAGACCATAAAAGCAAAGGGGCAGAGCTAATGCGATCCCCCAGGTAATCCAACCCTATCTCTCGATGAGAGAAAGAGGTGGCCGTACTGACTGGGATCATCAATAAGCGTTTTATGAATTTATTTTCTACCACTTGTAACAAGCAGCTTTTTTGATGACCCCAAACCCCTGCACCGTATGATTCCACAGATGCACATTTTGCATTACATAGAGTAACAAGCTGTGGCACCGGCCTATGACCTAGCTTACAAGCAAACCTAAAAAGCCCCTCCACTACTCTACTAGTTTGTTGGGCCCTCATTGTAATTAAAAAATCCCATTTAAGATCCCATTTAAGATCCCTGCAGAACGTATTTCCTAGATATGTAAAGTTTTCCACCCTTTCGACCGGTTTGCCTCTGACATTAAAACTCCTGGATTTTGCATGTTTTGGGCCACAGACCATTATATAAGACTTTGAAAAGTTAACCTTTAAGTCTAACGTCGCCATATAATTTGTAAAGGCGTCCAGGGAAATTTGTAAGCTGTTCGCTGTCAACGACATAAGGACCGTACGAAAATAATGCAACCGGTTGCCCCTTGACTTGGGGGAAATCAATTTTCTGCCTCAACAGGAAATCCCCCAGACCATTTGTGTATACTAAAAAGAGGACAGGGGCTAAAATGCACCCTTGGCACACTCCTTCTGTTGAAGCAATTGGTTTTGTTCTTTCCCCGTGAGTGCCAAATCTTATTGAGGCAGAGGTGTTCGAATGTAATCTTTTTAATAGCTGAATTAATGCATTTTCGAAACCCATCTCTGCCATCAGTACCCACAGTTTCCCCCTGTTGACAGTGTCAAAGGCACTTGACAAGTCAATGAAGAAAAGGTGAACAGAGCCACTCTTTGCCTTCATGTACTTGCCCGTGATCAAGGACAAATTCAGACACTGTACTGTAGTTCCCAATCCGTTATGAAATCCATATTGCGTTTTTGAGATGACCCCCCTACCACTGGCCCATGTCTCCAGTACCTACACCGTGGAATCGATTAGTGAAATGGGCCTATAGCCGGCGGGCTCATCTCTCTTCCTTTTTTTAAACACTGGGAAAACTATAGCCTCTTTCCACGACAAAGGGATTGGTCCAACAATAATGGATTTAAACAGGTTGGTCAACAGGGGAGCCCAGAGATTTACAGTCAACTTTAAAAAGTCCAGTGGGACTCCATCTGGGCCTGGGGCCTTTCTACCTCTTCCTTTTAAAAGTGCTTCCTCCACCTCTGCCACCGCAAGTGACCTACTGAGTCCTATTTCTTGTGCCATGTCGACTATTGGATCCTCGTGCCCTACAGCTAGTTCCCTACCATTTGGATTAAAAATTGAAGTAAAATGTGTTTTCCAAGTATCACCCAGAATCTTACACTCAACTTTCCCTACTTCCTCTGTAAACTGGGGGTGGTTAATAACTGCCCAGAAACTTTTCATATCTTTTAGGGCACTATCCCTCTCCAAGTCCTGCCAGGCAATGTGCCTTAGTTCTTCTTTTCTGACCTTAATAGTGGTTTTATATAAACACCTCGCCTGCTTTATATGTTCTCTATCTTGAGGCATTAATTTCAGGGCATTTATTAAGAACTTGTGCACCCTGGAGCATTCTGCGTTGAACCAACGAGACTCCCGATGTTGTTTGGACTTAACCTGACATGTCAGTTTATTGGCTATGATGGAACTGAGCCGTTCAAAATGTTGTACTAGTATGGCTGGGGAAGTGTCATGTTCTAGGCAAGCTGACTATTGGATAATCTATATGTATATATTTGCGAAGTAAAAGCAGGCGCACCAAAATCATGCATAGTAAAGGTATATGCGAAGTAAAAACTTTGATCAGGTGAGTTTGATTTGGTTCTATGTGGATATGTTATCATTGTGGTATGAGTTTGTTACAGTCTGAGGACTGTTTTGGTAACAAGTGTTTGCAAATACTTTGCTAGGTGAAATAGCAACTTTTTTTACTTTTGCGATACCTGGCATTAGTCAATTTTGGAATTTGTGTTGTCGTCGTTATTCTGCAGATGCCCGGTTGGAAGAAGCTCAGCCGGTGCCTATTGAAGGCAGCCCCAATTTTGATATGTGTGTGAAACATGGCCCTGTCCCTATTATATTTAGTACATTATGGCACAAATATATGAGGAACAATGCTGAGTTGCAGTGGCCTTTGACAGGCTCTTTTGATGAACAGAAAATTGCATTTTTATAGGAACAGCTGTTTAAGAGACGAAGTAGGCAGTCAATGATTGATTCTCTTCGAACTTGTCAGAAGGAGGCTATGCAAAGGTGGATAAAAATGGAGAATAAGGCATGGAAAGGGAGAATGCAGACATTGACGCAGAATGCTGTAGCATATGATAGACAAAAACAGGAGACAGGAATTGAATGTGAAGATATGAGATTTTGGTGGCACATTGACAAGTCCTATCCGGCCAAAGAGGAAAATGACACTTTTGTAGAGGAGTTGTTAGATACTCGACCCCCGCCTCCTTGTGCCCCGCAGAGGATATATCCCACTGTTCCTTTACAGTCACAACAGCCTGTTTCATCTGCTCCGGTAGCCCCCGTATCTATGGCTGTTATTTCAACAGCTCTGGCTACGGCACCCCCCGTTCTTTCTCTTTCCTCACCATCTTGGATGACTGCGACTTCTGATACATCTACTATTCTGACCCCTGTGTCCTCAGTTTTATCTCCTCCGGTGCAAATATTGACTACAGACGTACCCATTACTTCTATTACTCCTCCTCCTCCTCCTATGGTTACTCATCTTCTGATATCCTTGGATGTTGAAACACCTGTACGAGGGTTTGAAGATAGGGATTGGGTGAGATTTAGGGAATGAGTGGGTCCGTTGGTGCGATCTGGAGTAGGTGGGGATGCAAAGGAGGTATTATCGAGACAGGCTATGAAGTGGGCTAGTAATGTGGCTTATAGCACTTAGAATATTTGGCAAGTTGTGCATGAGTTCAAGTCTTTTCTGCAGCAGCACGTTCTTCAACACGTCCGTTACATTGATAGACCTTTGGTGCACACACATCAAGATGGAAGACCCACAAGTGCTATTTGATATTAGATATCGCGTTTATATAGCTGATTTAGCACCAGGTCAGGTGCTTGCAAATCTTGCCACTATAGTCTCTTATAGAGTTTGATTGTATGATTAGAGTCCCTCTAAAATTACTCAGGTCCCTATGCGGAAAGTCCACCCAGATTATCATCCATAAATACCTGAGTTGACGGATCTGAATGGAGCGGTCACTAGACCGGCAGTGGCTGTTCGCTTCCAGGAGCAATGGGTCTATGCTCCATGGAAAAGAAGTGAGGTTTTAGCCCTTAAGGCTGTGCTGCCTGATCATACTAAATATCCCACTGCCTCTTATAAGGAATTAACAGAGGCTACCTCTTCTACTGTATTGACTCTTGCTGATATAGAAATGTTTTTGGGTCATTTTTTTGCGGTTGTTATATGGCAGCAGGTGCATACTCAAGATCATTTCCAAAGTTGGGTGTTACATGGGATGTGATTAAGGGATGCAATCAGAAAAGGAAGCCAGAAGACAAACCCTGTGCTGAGATACTGGTCGTATTATTACATATATGCACACACTTATTCCGCCTAAGAAGGTAAATTGGGACAGATTAAGGGCCTGTTGACAGAAGAAGAATGAGAGTGTGTCTGATTTATTTACTTGGTTTGAAGACACGTTTTTGGATTATAGTGGGAAGGATATGTCCACTGAGGGGGGAGTCCATTTGTTTGTCGATAGGTTTGTTACTAATCTTCTTGCTGAAATAATGACTTATTTGCAGGCGTGTGAAAGTACTTGATCTATGTCCTCTCCCTCTGGTATTTTGCATATGGCTCAATATTATTTCATTCATTGATGATATTCTGGTACTCTGGAAGGGTGATCGAATTCACTGCGAGGAATTTTGCTCTTGGATTAATACTCTGAACCCCTATTTGAGGTTTACCAGTACCATCTCTGATCAACAAATCCCGTTCTTGGACCTTCTGATCCAATTAGACAATCATACGATGAGTACCACGCTTTACCGTAAGCCCACTGACAGGAATAGCCTCTTACATTTTCAGAGTTACCATCCTCGAGCCCTCAAACAAAATCTACTGTTTGGACAATTCCTCCGGATTAGGAAGAATTGTAGCTCCCTGACTGATTTCAAAAAGGAGTCCAAGATCCTGACAAATCTTTTCCAGAGGGGTTATCATAGTCTGGATGTAAATAAGTCATTTAAACGTGCACGCAACAATGACCGGGAGGGGCTACTTGAACCTAGCGAGCGACATACAGATGACTCGCTTACATGTGTGACAACCTTTACCCCCAATTCTTATCATTTGAAGAAAATCATTAAGAAACATTGGGGGATCTTACAAACGGGAGATCTCACAATTGCTACCCCACGCTTTGCCTTCAAACGAACCACCAACTTGAAAGAAAGACTCATACATACTAGACCCCAGAAATTTAAGGGCACTACACAGTCCACATTATGGCACCTTCCCCCTGTTACGGGCCATTATCCTTGTGGCTCGTGTGTGGTTTGTCCCCTGACAAAAATCACCAAGAGTATAATTTTCCCCAATGGGTTTACTTGGGAGTGCAGGACTCATACCAACTGCAATACCTCGAACTGTATCTATCTAATCACCTGTCCGTGTAACCTCACTTACATAGGGATGACTACTAGACCGGTCAAAACAAGAATTATTGCGCACAGGAGTAACTTCCGGTGCAATAAAGTGAACACAAAAATGACGACACACTTTAATGAAAAACAACACTCCCCTGACTCACTTCAATGGTTAGTCCTCCAATCTGCTAGGAACATCAACAAGAACAAATTATTCCAGTTGGAACAAAGGTGGGTGATGAGGCTGTCAACACACAGGGAAGGATTAAATGAGGAAATCCCATGGAGCAGTGTTCTAGGTTCTTAAACCTGGGACGACGATCGATTTCCCTATTTTTTTGACTGTGTAACCCATGGGTCAACTACATATCATCCAGAACTATGCCCTATTTGGGGTTCTCCAATATGAGGTTGATTGTGATACACCCTCGGGGGGGCCTGCGCCCGCCCCCGAAATACCGACCTTCAGCTGCTCATAGTTAGTGCTGTTGCATTACCTCCCACTCTGGGTTCGGCCTTTAACACACTGGTCCCACCCCCTGAGCTATGAGATTGACGCGTTACGTTCTCACTATTGAGACGCATCCGGAAGTGAAGCTCGCGCTCTAGTTTCCTTTCGAATAATGGACTACACCGATTGACTCTGGTTCCTAATTAATAATCTCCTCCAGCTTTTGGCTGCGTCCTCCGAATCGGCTTGGACGAAGGGTAGGAACCGACGTGTCCTGAATCTAGGAAACATGTAAGTGCCCGGCTTAACTCTGCACGCTTCTCGGATTAACTCCTTTCAGTAACTCTGCCCCCTATGGTTTTTTAAGTAAATGGGCTCATAGGAATTGGGTGGGAGCGTTACGGTTTATACATTTCCTGACATGTGGAACTTGTGTAGCGTAAACGTACATGGGATACTTAAACCCACCTCCTCTCCTTCTATCTGTTACTTTTCAGTCCTGTCCTTGTTCTGCCTATCGCTAATGCCGCGTACCTTGGTTATCACCCACATAATGCCTAGCGTCTTTGGGTAGTTTTGACCGTCGAGACGCTCTGGTCAAACTTCGAGAGCGATCGGCGTCCCTAACGAACCCACACAATGGGGGGTTAACGATTCTAAGCCCCTTGTTTGACCGTCTATTATACCGATAGCTTGGATCTATATTTAACTTTTAAATAGAAGTCACATAAGCTCCTTTCCTCCCTCACTTCTTTGTTTATCATGTCTTCCACAACGTTTATTCGTGTTGGAATACCGACGCTGTTACTATGCTTCTGTATCATGACAGAACACTGCACTATTCAGTGTTATAGTCCGGCCCTGATTTGTTGGAGCCCTTGATGCACCACTACGGGGTGAGTTGAATAGTAATCTGTATGTCTGTGACCACCGATTGCTCCCCTGGTCTATTGACATAAGAAAAGAGTTTTCTTGTAAGAGAGTTATGGTGTGTTTTATAATAGAACAAATACATGTGTGTGGTTTCTGCAGTTTTTTGTGTTCTCTCACCTTTTCCCTCACTTTCAAGCGCATGTGTGAAGATTTCACAGCACTTTTTGGATCACCATTGTACTTTATTGTACCACGAGTGCTGCCTGACACCACTTTATGTGTTTACAGTACATGAGGCAAACAACCATTAACCTGTTATACAATGCTATTTTTTATTGTGTGCCTGTTTTTTTATTTCTTTCTTCCAGGTGCATTTAGGTTTTTATTCAACATAAGTAACCACTTATTAGGGTGCTGTAACAGTGGTAAGTGCTATAGTAGGTGCTATCACTACCAGTAAGTGTGTGAAATTCTATTTCTTGGTCCTGATGAATTGCGGTTAATCTAACCAATGCAAGAAACATGTTGACCTTTGTAGCGCCGACCTAACTACTTTACTGCAGGGACGCGCACTTTTTGGTTTTAGTCAAGAGTGGGACCCAGCTTATTAAACTTTTGTCAATTTGGGCCCCTACTACTTGTTTTAAAAATTTTCATTGGAGCACACTACACTTAGGGCCCTCACCGGCACTACATCAATCGGCATATAAGGAATAAAGATCTCCATCAAAAGGCTCCGATAAGGGCGCCGATCAGGGATTGCAGTGCCGCCCCAATTTGGAGCAGACCTGATGATGAAGCATGACATCTAGCTGGCTGGGTGTGTGAGGGTCTTTTTCCTTAAGGAGGAAATTCCTCCTGACTTTACTGACTAACAGACCATTGTAGGCCTCTCTTTGTTTAATCACACCTTTTAGGAACAGCATACACCTCTATACCTAGTCAATATTATAAACATCAAGATTAGGAGGAAAAGGATAAAACTGATAAGAAACATAAGGATTTGAAGATAATCGTGTTGTTGCAGCAGGCATTTTGGGGTAACACCAGGAGACAGGGAGGTCCTTCTTGACAACTATCTCAAACTAGGCAGCCTACCATGACACCATTTGGCCAAAATCAGTGTACGTATTGTAAGGAGGAAGGACATTGGAGTAGCCAGTGCCCTGCACTCCTACAGAAGGTCGCATACCCTAGAGGATGGGTTTCTGATGGTAGAGGCCGTGGGACTGATCGAAATCAGAATGCCACGGCTCCTGGGGGCTGCTCTGATAATATTTATTTTGATGATCCCCAGAGATGGACAGTATTATCATGATGATTATGAGATTGATGATGTGATAGGTATGTCTTACAGCTAGGACAGCCAGGGACAGGGTGAGGGACCAGTTCAGATACCTGTAGATCAGCGTGGTCCTTATTTCACAGCGGATTTGCAGGGTTTGACTAAGAACCTTTTGGTGGGCACAGGTGCGACTACAAGTTCTGTTTCTCAACATATGGTCCCTGGGGTGCCACTGTATGGCCAAAATAATGTTTCAGTAGGTTTTTCAGGTGTACTGGTTGTCAGCCCCATTTCACGCCCCCTTGCACTAACTGTTGGTCCTTTCATTGTGGAATCTCCATTGTTGTTCAAATCTAATTGTGGTGAAAATCTGATAGGTTTGGAATTATTGAAGAAGTTACATGCTACTATTTATTGCTCCCCTGCTGGTGTTTATATTATTATAGGTCCAGATTTGAGTATTAGACAGTGTTTGTCTGAGGGTGAGCCCCTCCCAGCTGAATTCGCTGAGGTACCACCAACACTATGGGCCACAGGTGATACAGATGTGGGTTTGTTGCATATACCACCAGTTTCTATGCAAGTTAAAGATATTGCTACTCTGCCCCGTATTCCCCACTATAACATACCGCAGGCAGGATGACGGGCCCTTCTTCAGAATATTCATGATTTGATAAGAAAGGGAGTTGGTCAAGAAACATCTGCTAGCATTTGCAATTGTCCTATTCTTCCGATGCTTAAGAAAGCACCATTGTGTTCCTCTGAGGCCCTTGATGATGTTTATCACTTTGTGATTGACTTATGTGGAGTTAATAAAATAGTGGTTCCGCAATTTCCGGTGGTTCCTGATATTACTACGGTTTTAACTATGGTCCCATCAACTGCTGCATTATTTTCTGTTATTGATCTGAAAAATGCATTCTTCAGTAATCTTATACAACCGGACAGTAGGTATTTGGTTGGGTTAATACTGGTTGGCAAAAGTTATAGATTTTGTGGCGCTCCTCAAGCCTATACAGAGAGTGCTAGCATCTATAGTCAGGCATTAAAGAGTCAGTTTGAATCACTCTCACTTTTTCCAGGTAATGTATTGCTGCAGTCTGTCGATGATTTGTTAATTGCTTCAGAGACAGAACAAGTTTGCAAAGACTGTATTGTCAAACGGCTGTTGCATTTGGAACACCATAGACATAAGATCTCTTTTTAAAATGTCAATATTGTCGACAGGAGGTCACCTAGTTAGGTCCTCTACTGTCGGAGGAGGGTAGGAGGTTGACCCATTAGCATATTAGTACAATTAATAAAATGTCCATTCCACAAACCTCAAAAACATGTACGTGCTTTCATAGGTATTACTTCCTACTGTTGCCAGTGGATCCCAAATTTTTTGTTAGTAATCAGAGCATTGCTTGCATTAACAACGAAAGCAGTTTATGAGCCTTTGCGATGGACGCCCACATTTCAGCAGTCTTTTGAGCAATTGAAAACTGCGCTTTGTTCGGCTCCGGTGCTTGGCACACCTAATTATAGAAAACCGTTTGTGCTCTATGTTCATGAGATGGCTGGTGGCGTACTTTGTGTCTTAACACAAAAGATTGGGGACAAACAGAGTCCTTGCGCTTATTTTTCTGCTGTGCTTGACCCTGTCGCTAGGGCCCTCCCGAGCTGTCTGAGAGCAGTCACAGCTGTGGCCACTTCAATCAGACAATCAGTTTGACTCATACCTGATACAGACCTCACAGTTATGGTACCCAATGCTGTGGATACATTCATGAATAAAACAAAGACATTGTTTGCTAAGCATATTACGAATAAAAGATGTGCCACTCTGAACCCATCCACGTTACTACTCCTCCCTTCTAAGTACAATGCAGTTGACAAACATGACTGTATTTTCTGGATGGAAGAAGAGACGAAACGATGGGTAGACCTAACTGATGTTCCCTTATCTGACCCTGAAGGGGAACTTTATGTTGATGGCTCATTTTACATCACCAGGTTGCACTACCACAGCAGCTTATGCTATCACTACGTTGTGTACGGTGGTAGAGACATCACTGGTCTCCTATCATTCGGCTCAAGCTACTGAGCTTGCTGCCCTTACTTAAGCTTGCAAATTGAGTGGAGGGTTGATTGTCAATATTTATACAGACAGTCGGTACGCATTCGGGGTCATGCATAATTTTGGGTGACTCTGGGCAGAGAGAGGGTTTCTTACCTCTCATGGTACCAAGATCCAACATGGGCACCTTATATTGCGGCTTTTGTCTGCTTTAACGCTCCCAAGAGACTAGCAATAATTAAGTGCAAGGCTCATAAGAAGGTTACTGATAATGTGGGTAGAGGCAATGCCTTCGCAGATGAGGTAGCTTAGGAGACAGCCCGAAGTAAAATGAAAGGTATGTTTTTCGCAGGTCCAGCTAGGTGAGTTCCTGAAGTCATTATGTTTTAAAACACTGTTGAGAGTGTGAAGGAGACACAAATTTAAGCTACGATAGAGGAATTAGCGAAAAGGCGGGAAAGTACAGCACAGTTAAATGAGGAAGGGTGTGAGACTGATACATCTGGACAACAGAAATGGATGTTGCCCGATGCATGTACTTCCTGTCGTTAATATGGCCCATGGTCAAGGTCATATCAGTGCGAAAGGCATTTGTAAATTGTTAGCCCCCGTATGACATAACGAGAACATCTCCAAGACAGCTGCACATTTGGTGAAACTTTGCATGGTCTGTATGATACATAATCCAGGGAAGGGTACCCCTACACCACGTGGTAATTTTGCACCACCTACTTTTCCTTTTGAACTCCTTCAAATGGAATACATTGAATTAGGGAGATACAATAATCTTAAGTATGATTTAGTGGTCATATGTGCGTTCTGCAAATGGGTTGAAGCTTGCCCCACTAAGGATAATACCGCCATTCCAACTGCGAAAGTACTCCTCAAAGAGTATTTTCCTCTATTTTCCTGAATTATCAGGAGTGACAACAGGAGTTATTTTTATGGTAATGTGATTAAACTAAGTCAGCCAGCGGGTTGGGTTGAGGAGTAAAATTGTACTCTCAGACTAAAACTGGCAAAGATTCAGGAGACGACAGGGTTGAAATGGCCAAATGCTCTACCGTTAGCTCTACTGTCCACAAGAACTACAGCCCATTCCAGAACAGGATTGTCACCTTATGAGGTCATTCTTGGAAGCCCAGCAAATGTATGGGGCTTCCACGTCCTCGTAAATATTTCGATATTGAATATCCTGTGTTGCTTGATTATCTCGGGCAGTTAACAGAAAGTTTAAGTTCTATTCACCAACAGGTGCAGGAATTCCTAGCTTCTTTACCGGAAGGGCCTGGCCATGACATTCAGCCTGGGGACTACATCTTGGTGTGGAATCTCCAGAGAAAAAAGTCTTGAGCCGCACTGGGAAGGTGTTGAGCAGGTTCTGTTGGTGACATGGATGGCCGTAAAGGTTGCTGGCCGAAAGAACTGGGTGCATGCCACCCACTGCGGGAGGATTCCTTTACCATTGCCATACGACCAGTGGATCAAAGAGGGTGTCGGCGATGTTGAATGTGTGCAAGTACCCAGGTGTGTTCCCTTTAGTGATGCCCAGTTGATCTGGACACAGACAGATAAGGAGAATGACGATGTTTTGGACAAGGTTGTCCCACCAGAAATACGAGCTATGATGGAGCTTTTGTTCATTGATCATACAGTTCCTGGGGCTGCCAGGTACAATTTGTGCCCTCGGCTGGGGGCTACTGAGTCCAAGAAGAAGAAAGATTTGGGATGGACTGTAAAAGACAGGTAGTGCGGAGTAACCGTACCACCAAAATAATTGAGATGAGTGGAAATTCTGTGCTTACTCTGCCTTTGTTGTTTAAACATTAGTTAGGGAAAACAGAAGTATACTTTGAAGGTATACCACCTGTATCGGTGTGGGATAGATTAGAAGACCTTAGGACAGAGTAAGCTCCACCGCCGGTGCTCAAGAGCACCAACTTATTGATGTACAATAGGAGCCTGTACCAGTGAGCCTCTGATGGACACTGGGAACTTTATATTTTTTTGCATGTTTCTTCTTTGAATTTACTATGCACCCTTTTGGCAGAAAGGTTATAGAAGAGGTGTAGGTGATGGTTCTTGTTGCACTGCATAATATGATGTGGTCAAGGAAAAGCAAAATAACATGTGTTCTTCTTTTGATTCTGCTGATAATAATACTGTGTGGCTTGTCATGTGCTTTGGAAATTGATCAAAGTGTGCCTTTACACAGCAAGGGTAAGGTTATTTCCCCTAGACAAAATAAAAGAACAGCCCCGAATAGTGTATTTTTGGAAACACATAAGAGGTTCTTCAGTGAGGGGACAGCTTGTTACCCCACCCAAACTGTCACTAGTTTGTGGACTACATATCCACTGTCACTTGCAAATTATACTTATACTCGACCACCTCACTTTACAGAAGTGAAAGGAGTATTTGGTTTTGGTTCTATGGGTCTATAGGTTTCCCGGTTAATGTCTTTATATAGGCACAATTCGCATTGCCCATATTTAGGCATATAAATCCTACCCTTATTTAGTCATTATCCATGCTAACCAAATACAGGCATGGCCATCTACAGCCGTTCATCTACGTCACAACGAGTTCTTGGAAAACCAGACTCTTAAGCCTTTAGGACTTCCCCTTGCTTGGATATTGATTTCTCTAAGAACTCATTTATTATGCATGATCATCTATTCCTTAAGGGTTCATTCATGACGTTCTTCTGCCCGACTTTTACGTCAATACTGGCATTCCTAAACACCTTCAAGGTATAAATATACCTTCACCTACCAAGGCAAACCACGGTTCGGCTGCCTACTTGCACGACGCGGCTCCCCACGGCAAGTTTGGAAGGAAGTCAAGTCCCCGCCTGACGCACTGAACAGGCGCTGTCATCCTCCTCGCAAAGAATCCAGCTCCAGTGTTTCTGATTCCCCTTGTGGGGTGTTAGAGATCGAGACTCAGAAAGAGATTCCAACCTCACTCATTCTAAGGTATGGAGTGGACTAGAACCTAGAGGGACTTTTGACAAATCTTGGCAACTATAGCTAAACTAGACTATAGACAAAACAGCATCTACTTCTTACCTCGTACTACACTTAGCTTAGGTACACTGGGGTAGAACTAGCTAGGAGCATCAGATGAGTATTAACATTTTAGCCTGTGTTATTTATGTATGTATTTTTATGCATATCTGTCATAGCTATAAACCATGCTATTGCAGTATTATTTTATCTTACTGTTAACGCTGTACAAATTTTACTTTGCATTCTGTCTTACGATTGTAGCAGTTCATATCTCTTGCACGAGAAATAAGACTGTTCAATATACCCTTTGTATTGAAACGCCCGTCTATCTATTTTTGTGTAACTCTATAGAAACGAAGCATGCACGATTGACTGAGTGAAAATGTTATCTTTTGTTTCCATGATTCTGAGATTGTTCCGATTCTAAGGGAAACAAAGTTGTCATGTTTATGCGGTTGTCAGAAACTAATTCCTTCTTGTTTATTCGAGAAGTTTCTAGTGACCTCTGAGTTAGCTGGCACACACAAGTAATTAAGTTTAATATACTTTATAGAGAAATACTGACCTCAGTCCTATGTCAAAAATATAGTGTATATTATTCAAATGCACAGGGCCTATCAGGAATATAAGAACTACACTACATGGCGTCCAACAGTTTGGCAAGGCACTAATTTAACGCTAGATACTGAAGTAACTCAATCGTGCTTTTCTCAGAGACCCCTACTTATAGTACTCCATAAGATGTCTGGAGTGGGTAGGGATACTATCCGCCATATCTGAGTAGGACAAAATTCCTATGTATTAGCGGTTTGGTTTGTTCATCGTTGAAGGATACAGTGTTCCAAAATATTGTGCACCTTATCTTTGTTCCCTTGAAACTTGCTCTGCAATTTTCATTAAACAATGTCCCAAAACGAGGATAATAACACCGGAACCGGTTGAGCTGTATCCGATGAAATCGCAGCAGCTTTTGGTTTTACAGGTTTTGATGAAACCGATGAAAATGCGAGAATCATCACTCCAAATTTAGGGAGAGCCATCACTCTAAAACATATAAAACTTGGCCTACACCAAGAGGTGGTAGAGCAGGTTTTGTGATAGAGGCACATAGATCTCACCAGACAGAAGTATTCTAGTCATGGATAGTATTCCCAGAATCAAAGTCAGTAACAAAAATGTCACTTCTACAAAGAAGATGAACCACCTGAGGAATATGTTCCTTTCGAGGATATTGAAATTCCACTCACATACCAGGAGCATGATCTCTGGTTAAAGGCGCCGTAAAACATCACGATCACATTACCAGGCTCGGTCCCCTAGGTAGACCAGGAGCAACACGGCCGATTTTAGCCGGCTACACACCTCATCCAGACATTGAAGCAATGTCAGATGTAGAATTACTTAATCAGATACAAAATGTAATAGAATTACACAGTTAAACCACAACTGTCTGAAAGTCCTGAAAAGGCCTTTACTAAAAACAATCCTACCTCTTCTAAAAAGAAGTGGGAAAATAATAAACAACATTCAAAAGAGAAAGATTCTCAATCCTGAGGTAGGTCTCCTCAAAAGGAGCCCACTGAAAGGAGGTATAACCTCAGGAATAGGGATAACTTTAGAAAACCTGACAGGTATCAAGATACTGATACACATTCCTCTTGTACCTTTCAGATATCTTCCCAGACATCCAAAAGAAGAGGACGGTCAGATCACAAAAAAAGAACGCATGAAGTCCAAAGATGATCAACACGTTCAGAAAAACAAACAAAAACGTCAATTCTCCAAAAAGAAAGTAGCAGGTCTGAAGATAAGACATGCCAAGGATTGTGAGAACACAACTCAAGAACGGAGAATGGGCTCAGACAATGTTGGACAGCTCAGCAGAAGTAACAATAGCTCGCCAGAACCTGAAGGGACTTCTGGAGACAGTGGACTTGAATGAGGACATTCAAGTTGAGACTGTAGACACCAGGGTTAGCTCTCCACATAGGTTATATGAAATAACACTCAGGATGGAGGGAGACATACCAAAAAAAGTGAAAGCACTCTTTTGGGAGCATCTTTCAAGAGGTTCTGACATACTTCTAGCAGAACGGGACTGGCCACCAGACTTTGTCAGAGAGTATCCACATGGCGAAGACATCATTATGCCAGCCTTCTCTAACCATGTTCCAGTACATTTAAAATATACTTATGCCAGGAAATGGGAAGTAAGAAGAGAAAGGACAGGGGAACCCGACTCACTAATAGAACCAGGGTAATGGTTATATAAGGGAAAACAATGGTTCCTGTGGACTCATAAAAAATGGGAAAGGAACCACCAACACATTTGTACAATTATGACTTGTTTTATAAACACAACAGACTTATTATATACATTGTTTAAATTTACAATAGAACAGATATGTGTGCACTGTGTCCCAAAGTGAAAAATGGAACCTAATCGTAAGTGACAGGGTGTATATTTATATACAAGGTTTCCATAAATTTTAAACTTAAAAGGCGACCATTCTTGTATAATTTCTTTGTAAACAGCAACTGTATATAATAATACGCGCTGGGCAATGGTTCGCTCTTTCAGCTTGTCGACGGCGTTTCGACCCTCTATCAGTACGGGGTCTCCTCAGGACTAGTGATGCAGGGACATCTATAATGAAATAATAAGAGCATAAGGCCCAAGTACCGGCACAAATGCGAGAAATAAAAAAGGGGAGACATGGAGTGTGAATTACCTGGATTGCTTAATGCTCAGCCTTGTGAACTAGTGATGTGCCACAAGTGAGAAGTGAAAGGGTATGACTCACAAGAGGACCCGTCCAGGGACTGCCGGGGTGAAATGGGAGAGAAGGAAAGTGTGGTTAAGGGAAAGCGGTGAGACAGGGCAGGATATGTGATACATTTTGATTCAAAAGGTACTCTTAACTCAGTGTGAGGAAAGACTGGCAGTCAGGGGTACGGTTTGGCCAACCGGCTCTTTACATCAACTCGCTATAGCCATAGCGGTATGGTTAATCCCTGATAAGTTCTGGAAACAGTGACAATGCACTATGGCTATAGCAAGTTGATGTAAAGAGCCGGTTGGCCAAGCCAAATCAAAGTTTCTTATTATTTCATTATTGATGTCCCTGCATCACTAGTCCTGAGGAGACCCCGTACTGATAGAGGGTCGAAACGCCGTCGACAAGCTGAAAGAGGGAACCATTGCCCAGCTCGTATTATTATATACAGTTGCTGTTGGTCGCCTTTTAAGATTTATGGAAACCTTGTATATAAATATACACCCTGTCACTTACGATTAGGTTCCATTTTTCACTTTGGGACACAGTGCACAAATATCTGTTCTATTGTAAATTTAAACAATGTATATAATAAATCTGTTGTGTTTATAAAACAAGTCATAATTGTACAAATGTGTTGGTGGTTCCTTGCCCTTTGACATTATTCTACCCTCTTTTTATTGTGATTGTGCACATTCTATTGCTTGAATCATTTTTTATGAGTCCACAGGAACCGTTGTTTCCCCTTATATAAGGAAATGGGAAGTGGCCAAAACCCCAGCATTATACAAAAATCACGTAGGATGGGATGAGGACTCACCTCACCATAAGATCCAGTTAAAAAATCAACTAACTGCACAAAGGCAGTATCAAATTAAGCAAGAAGCAAAAAAAACAGCCAGGGAGATCTTAGATCAACTTGAATACCCAGGGGTGATTGAAACATGCACCTCATCAATGAACAATCCTTTGTTTCCTGTTTCTAAACCAGACAATAAATATCGTCTATTTTTGGATTACAGACACTTAAACGCTTGTTGTAAAACATTTGCAGTGCAAAATGCACATAGTACAGCATTAATGAATAACATTGTGCGGAAAAAATATAAAACCACATTAGATATTTCTAACGGTTTCTTTTGTCAAAACATAGCACCTGAAAGTAGGTATTTGACAGCTTTCTCAATAATGGGGACCCAGCGTCAATTCTTCCGTCTCCCTCAGGGATTCAAGAATAGTCTAGGGTTATTCTCAGCAAGGGTAACAGAGTTATAAAAAATTTATGATGACAAGGTATTGCCATATGTCGATGATATCTATCTGACAGACGATGACCTGAACAGGCACTTGAACAGGGTGAATACCATTATACTGGGCTTCACCTCTGAAGGTTATAAATTCAATTTAAAAAAATAAAGAATTGCTCATCTCAACATCCTTTTCCTAGGAACTATCAAGTGAAGGCAAAAGCCTGGCAGCCAACTTTTTAGAAAAGTGTGCGCTGCTCCAATCTCCAAAAATAATGAAAAACTTACAGTTGATTCTAGGTTTCCTAAATTTTGGAAGAACATACATTCTAAACTACGCAGAAAGGGTTAACCCTCTGTACGAATTAATCAAACCTGATTTTAAAATCACACATTGGACACAGGAACACACAGATATCCTGCGTTCACATCAAGCTGACATGTTAGCAACAAAACACTTACAAACACGCGTAAACATACGCAACTTAGTGATCCGAAGCATTCCGGGTCAATGTGGATTCACCTACTTAACTTTTAACGAAGGTGAAAAAGTACCAATTGCATCCAAATCACATTTGTATACGCAAGCAGAAATGAAATTCACATCGACAGAAAAACTTCTGACAGCAGTTCAAACCCCTGTAGCAAAAGAAAGAGACCTAGAACAGGGGAAACGCATTATGGTCGTAACCCCTGTTCCGGCCTTAGAGGCAGTTACAAAAGCGAGTATTCCAAATGCAAAAGCTTTACATCCAAGATAGATACAATGGGTTAATTCTCTTGCTGCAACTGATGTTGAATATGTTTTTGATCCTTATTTAAAGACACAAGCATTCCTGCAATACAAACACGAAATTCCTCTGCCTACTGAAATTCTCCCTCTTGACCAGTACAAATTTATAATTTATACTGATGGATCTGCACAACCCACTACGGGGGTAAGCAAGCTTATAGTGCAGCATGCGCGATCGTTAAAGGTCATATGCTCGATGGCAAATTCAGACCAATGGTCACAAAAACGCAATCTCTAGGAGATTGTACAGCTCAGCGAGCTGAACTACAAGCATTTAAAATGGCACTTAAAAATACGGATCCCGAATTCCCCACACTCATAGTGTGCGATTCTTTCTGTGTTCAATCATACAATGAATATTTACAGAATTGGCTTCAAAATGGTTTCAAAGATGCAAAAGGTTGGCACAATCGAGCATAAAACACTTTGGTAACAAGTAGTTCAGTTGCGAAACGGACTACAAAACACTCACGTAGTACACACGCTGAGTCATCAATGTGATGGCGTTCACGTTGAAGGGAATTCATTGGCTGATGAAGCCGCGAAAGGGGCTGTGCAAACGGCTTCCGTAGCTGCAATCACTCATTCAAAAACAAAAATAGACAGTGAAATAATACTGGCTGTCGATGCTTCAAGCAAAGGCAGCGGTGTAGCGTTACCTAAAAGGTTTCCACTCAAATACTCATATATAATTGATGCGAACAATGTTCAGTTTTCTCGAATCCCTGGAGTGGGGGATAGGGTAATACCAAACATGGAACCTGATTAGGACTAATCCTAGCAGCACATGAAGGGATCGCCTCTGCCCATGCAGGTGTTTCCGCCACAGTATTGTTATTAAAACAGAGATACTGGCGGCTAGGCATTAGGAAACAGACCAGGACTTATATTTTGGACTGTGAAATATGCCAGAAGATGAAAATCTCTACTGTGAAATGTCCGGCGCAGACGCCCCTGTTAATTTCAGATAAAGCATTAGTATGTGTTTACCTGGACCACTGCGGTCCCTTACAAAGGGATGGTAACTATAAATATATCATGGTTGCAGTGGATTCTTGTTCAAGGTTCCTTTGGATGTGGCTTCAGTGCTCGGCTGACGTTCGAAGATTTGCGAGTCTTTATCGGCACATACGCAATTGGCACACTACATTCTGACCAGGGTCCTGCATTTATCTCTCGAGCTTACAAAGAAGCCATGGCCTGTTTGGGCATAGCATTGCGGTATTCTTCTCCATTCCATCCTGAGGGAAATTCTGTTGTGGAAAGAAAAAACCCGGACAAAAAGCAGTCTATAACAGCTAGGGTATTAGGTTCGGGTGATGGGTGGGTCAAACATCTTTATGGGGTCCAATGCTCATTAAACAATTTGCCAAGAAGTTCTCTAGGGGGTGTCACTCCATATGAAGTCCTATTTGGAACTAGAATGTTGATTCTGGACCTTGACATGAAAGGTACAGTGGTAGAAAATAAAAAGTTTGATATCAAAGATCGTTTGGCTGTTTTACAGGACTTAAATGAACTAAGATTGAAACAGAGCAACGTGCTCCTGAAGCCAACCACCACTGGTAAAAACACAACCGTCCCAGCAAGGCCTGTCTGGATCCCAAAGGTTGGTGATCTAGTTAGAGAAAAGATCGCGGACAAGAAGGAATTTGGGCCTTCTTACAGACAACCAGTACCTGTCCTAGCAATCCACGGATCAAGAACAGTACTATTGCCGCCCCTTGCTGGTAAAAAGGAGAAAAGATTTGTGTCCATCGACCTGATCAAACCACACTATGTGGCCGATACAAAGCAGTAGGCCAAGTGGACTCCGACAATGTAGCAGACGCACTCCGTTGGCTGCAATCCAAGAGGTTCAAAAGGAGAGACTCATCTCCTTTGAAGATTCTACAGTGAGAAATAATGGACTAAGCAACAAAGCTATGGAACTCATCCCTCTTGAGACCCAAATGACAGTTCGTCCTGATACACATGTCTACAACGAAGTAACAAGTGATCAACTGGTTCCAGCAATTGCAACGAATCCTGCTGCAATTCCAACCATTGACAGAACTGCCTCTGGCTATTTCATGAACTTTGATATGTTTTCTGAGGATCCCAGCGAACCTGAAACGACGCCAGCACAAAGAACTTTCAATGAACAAGCAACAGACTTTTTCATCTCCTGAAAAAGACTTATCTGGTTTCACCGTGAATTGAACTATGGATTGTTTTGGGAATATTCTTCTTTCTACTTTGGTTAGCTCTGGTAATAACTCTGGGTATTCTGATAAATGGAAGATATATTCAAATGAACACAGCAAGTAAAAGAGTGAACTTACTTCTCCAACCACACAAATCATCTCATCGTAAAGCAAGAGAGTCGTCAGCAGTGAATATCACAGCCGTTCCTATACCTGATGGTATAGTTTGAGACAGAACTGAATATGACATTTTTGGCCCGTCGTAACATTTGAAGATTGACTTTAGTGCCTCTAGTACATTTCTGATGATTGGGACTTCGAGACTATTAATAACATGATGTCTGATCTAGAGATGTCTGCAGTATTCACAAATCATGAATATTTAGAGGGTTCATCAGACTATGAACAAATGTATTGTTATAACCACTATGGTCATCATTTCTTGCATAAAACTGCATCACCTAGAATGTATTTATGTATAACCAATGGGAACATTGTCCTAAACCTCCAAGGGGTAGCTCGAAAACTTTTGCAATGAAATTTACATATTTTTCATGGTTCAGCTTATCAAATCCAGAAATGTTTTATTTTAAGAATGTAAATAAGACAGGAACGAAAAAAATGTTAACAAATATGAAACAGATTTATTCTGCAGCCTTTATTGCCCAACTGTCTAGACAGGGTTTCGACTTTTGGCAAGACAACATTGAGACAAAATCTGTCTGGGGTACAAAAGATTGGCAAGTGCAGTGGGTAGAAACTTTGTTTAGAGCCTGTATCATCCCTGAGCAAATTATGTTTTTGAATGACAGTGTCCAACAAATGTCTTGCCTTGGGTTAGCTAAGATCAAAGACATGAACACACCGACCATACCTATACCTGCAAGCAAAAGCACTACACCGGGGGAGGTCGTTATACATAATATTTTGCATCACAACAGATCAGATCCAGATTGGAAAAATGGTTGCTCTGGCCCACAGACACAAACAACTGTCAAAATCGATTCCTGAACAAAACACAGGGTTTCACTATCAATAGGCCAGACCCACGCTATGTTCAAAGACAGCATCCAGGGGTAGTAACAACATACAGTGTAGGGAAACTCTGCCTTGGTTGGCTACAGAAAACTACACTGCAGGATGTAAAACAACACTTATCTTTACTTAAAAGAAGGCGCAGACCTTAGGGAATCCTTGCTAGGACCAAGAAAACTGCGTCAAAAACGTTTCATATATGCCGGTATCTACGCTGCTTATAATGAAATATGGAAGATTACCCAAGCAGAGACTGCAGAACGAATATGAGAAATTGATCGTATTAATTTAAAGAAATCTCTCTCTGTAGTAGACAATGGGTTAACAACTCAGTCGTCCAGGATACTACAAAGCAGTAGGCCAAGTGGACTCCGACAATGTAGCAGACAGCATTGTGTCTTCTGCCATAGACATCATGGAACAAGACTTGGTCATGTTGCAACATGGTCAGTCTCAATTACGTTCTATAATGCGATTAGGCTGGACTCTCCAAAACTTGCGTTCAGGCTATGTGCCTTGGCGTTCAATCAACACTACGTCACTGTTTTCAGAATTCAATCTCACTGCGACCCTTGACCTTGCCAGGTAGGTCGTTCCCCCCACGCTGCAGCTCCACCAGCACTCGTGTGCCCCCCGTGCCCAGTGTCCGCTGTGCCCAGCTTTTGCTTTTGTTTCCTGTGTGCCTGCTCATTTAGATTGTTCCACTGTGTGCCCATTTTTGCCTTTTGCTTCTGTCTCCTGTGTGCTTGCCCATTTAGATTGTTCCACTATGTGCCCATTTTTGCCTTTTGCTTCTGTTTCCTGTGTGCCTGCCCATTTAGATTGTTCCACTGTGTGGCCATTTTTGCCTTTTTTCCCTCTGTGCCCTCTCGCTCGCAGTTCCCTTTTCTTTTCTGTACCATCCACGCTCGCATTTTCCCGCCGCTGTTGCCCCTGCAGCTCCGCCCCCGCGCCCATTCGCTAACCCCTGCCACCGCCCTCCCGCCTCCCAGCTGCTCCTCCCTCCCTCCTCCCCTTAAATGGCAGTCGCTGCGCGGCCGCGCAGCGGGCGCACCACTGGCACGCCAAAGGCGCGCCTAAGGCAAGCCCGTCTGCGCCCATCCGCACCTGGACCGCGCCCAGCGCCAGACCCCCTGGCCCCCGCACCAGCCATGAAGACTGACTCCGCTACGACGCCAGCACCCTCGTCGCTCTCAACCCAGGAAGGCCCCACACATGCTGCAAAGCCACCCCGAAGCGCACCCATGGTCCCTTCCTCGAAGGCGCCGAGACACCCGCCACTACAGAACCCAACCAGCTTAGATCCATCCTGATCAACACCCGCTCCGCACGCAAACACGCCGTCGAGCTCTGGGACCTACTCGTCACCGCATCCTCGGACGTCGCCTTCCTGACCGAGACCTGGATGAACGAAGCCTCCTCCCCAGACATCGCCATAGCCATCCCCGAAGGGTACAAGATCACCCGCAGAGACAGCACCAACGGAGCTGGAGGAGGAAATGCCATCGTCCACAGAAAGACCATCAGGGTCTCAACAAACACCAACGACACTCTCAATACCGCCGAACACATGCACTTGCAGATCCACACGGACCCCAAGACCACCCTAAGAGCCACCCTCGTCTACAGACCGCCTGGACCCCGACCACATTTCTGCGACTCCATCGCCGACTTCATCAGCACGCACGCGCTGACCTCCACCGACTACATCCTACTCGGAGACCTAAACTATAACCTGGAGAACAACAACGACAGCAACTCCTCCACCCTGATTGCCAACCTCAGACTAAAACAGCTTGTCACGACGCCGACCCACATCGCAGGTCACACGCTTGATGCCATCTTCTCCTCAAGCCCCCATGTCGCCTTCAGCCATGCCTCCGAACTCACCTGGACAAACCGCCACTGCATCCACTTCACCTTCCGAAAACCCCTCACACACCACCGCACCCTACAGGTCCCCCGCCGCTGCTGGGGCAAAGTCACTGAAGAACAACTACAGACAAACCTCGCACTCAACCCACCGACCAAACCCACCAACCCCGACGATGGTGCACGCATCCTCAGACGCTGGATGGACGACTGCGCCAACACCTTAGCCCCGCTGAAAAAGCCAACCAACAGAGACACCAGCAAGAGAGCCAGCTGGTTCACCCTGGAACTCCTAGCATCAAAACGCACCTGCCGGAAATTGGAGAACAATTGGCACAGCGAAAAGCCTCCGGACAACCGTGCGACCCATAAAGACGCCATCCGCAACCACGACCACCTCATCAGGACCGCCAAAAGGACCGCCTTCAAAGACCGTCTCAACAACAACACACACAACAGCAAGGAGCTCTTCAACATCGTGAAGGAACTCTCCAACCCCAGCTCCAGCACCAACGACATTCCACCATCGCAAGCCCTGTGCGACTTCCTCACCTCCTTCTTTCACCGCAAGATCACCGACATCCATGACAGATTCAACCCCCGGACGACCCCCACAGGCCAAGCCATGCCCGATCCCCCGCACCCCATCGACCACGACTCCCTGACCACCTGGGCCAATGTGAGCATCGAGGAAACAATCAAGACCATGGGCACTATCCTCTCCGGCTCCCCGTCTGACCCTCTTCCACACCACATCTTCGACAAAGCCGGCAGCTCCATCGCACCCCACCTGCGCAACGTCATCAACCTCTCCTTCGAGACCGCTACCTTCCCTGAGAGCTGGAAGCACGCCGAGATCAACGCACTACTGAAGAAACCCAAGGCGGATCCGAGCGACCTCAAGAACTTCTGGCCCATCTCCCTGCTTCCGTTCCCAGCAAAGGTCATCGAGAAGATAGCCAACATCCAGCTCACCCATCACCTCGAAGACAACAGCATCCCGGACCCCTCCCAATCAGGATTCCACAGCAACCACTGCACCGAAACCGCCCTCATCGTCGCCACAGGCGACATCAGGATCCTACTTGACAACGGCGAGACGGCGGCCCTCATCCTCCTGGAACTCTCCGCCGCTTTCGACACCGTCCGCCACTGCACACTACGCACGCGCCTCCATGACGCAGGGATCCGAGACAAGGCCCTGGACTGGACCACCTCCTTCCTCTCCGACAGAACTCAGAGAGTCCGCCTCCCCCCGTTCCGGTCCGAGGCCTCCGAGATCATCTGCAGCGTCCCTCAGGGATCCTCCCTCAGCCCGACGCTGTTCAACGTCTACATGGCACCACTCGCACGCATCGCCCGACAGCACGACCTCAACATAGTCTCCTACGCCGACGACACGCAACTGATCCTCTCCCTCACCAAGGACCCCCTCACCGCCAAATCCAACTTCCACCAGGGAATGAAGGCTGTCGCCAAGACGGAGATCCTCATCCTTGGGTCCAACCCCTCAGCATGGGATGACTCCTGGTGGCCCGCATCACTGGGGACACCCCCGGCTCCTACCAACCACGCACGCAACCTGGGAGTCATCCTCAACTCGAAACTCACCATGACCAAACAAGTCAACGCAGTCTCCTCTACCTTCTTCAATATCCTCCGCATGCTCTGCAAGATCTACAGATGGATCCCGACAGACACGAGGAAAACAGTCACACAGGCTCTAGTCAGCAGCAGACTCGACTACGGAAACGCCCTCTACGCCGGAGCCCCGACCAAGCTCATCAACAGACTGCAAAGAATCCAGAACGCCTCTGCACGCCTGATCCTCGATGTCCCGTTCTGTGACCACATCACCCCCCACCTGAAGAACCTGCACTGGCTCCCCGTCGACAAAAGAATCTCCTACAAACTCCTGATCCACGCACACAAGGCACTCCACAAAACCAGCCCAGCCTACCTCAACAGTCGACTCTCCTTCTACGTACCCAACAGGAAACTCCGCTCTGCTGACCTCGCCCTGGCCACGGTCCCGCGCATCCGCAGAACCTCCTTCGGAGGCAGGTCTTTCTCCCACCGAGCCACCAAGACCTGGAACACCCTCCCCCTCAACCTACGACAAACCGAAGACCTGCTGACCTTCAGGAGACAACTCAAGACCTGGTTTTTCGACCAGTAGCAGCAGCACCCACCCCCCTCAGCGCCTTGAAACCCTTGCGGGTATGTAGTGCGCTTTACAAATTAACTGATTGATTGATTGATTGATTGATAAACAGATCAAGCTGGCACAAAGGGGAGCAGACTATCTGGTGCTGAGCATTGAAAAACTGGAGAAATTACCCTTCACGGTGGCAGAAAAACCAGCTACTGAGTGGATCATACATGGTAAAATTACTCTGCCTGTTACAACTTTCCATTTTCAATATTGCCTAAAACATATACCAGTATGCAAATATGAAAGGTTGGGTAAAGAATACATCAAGACATCTTGGGATTTACCTTACACACATAGATGTTGGAATGGGGGGCGTAAAGTGTTTTTTAGTGGTGCAAACTGTGAAAATGTACTAAGCGGTTCTCTCCTTTGTCAGGGTATTAATTTACACGGGGCCTGCGATGGTTCCACTACAAACTTATCCTGTCACCTGCAAGGCTCACCAGCTGCGGTGGTTAATCCAATTTTTGTACTACTTTCAAATGGAAGTTACCTCATGTTGAATGATCACAGCTGCTGTGGCATGTTGCCAGGTATCCCAAATCTAGTAACGGTTAAATCCAGGGTCACTTGCTGTATGCAAGTCTTGTTTCCACAAATACAGGCAGTCAGGGAGTTGCCTCTATGGCCTTCACTGAACATCTCTTCTATATGAATTGATACTCTAAGCAGAATGAAAGCCATTCTTTTACAACAAACTGTGCCACTGACCTCGAACAAAGAAACCTATGATCTACAAGTCGCAAGGACTGCCGAGATACATGCCCTTTTGAATACAAGCTGCCCTATACATTTCTCAGAAAAGTTGGAATGTATCTTAAACATGTCTGACACGACCGGTATTGTACATGTTTTTAAGACCGTGTGTTCAGGACTGTTAGTACCTTTTCAAGCAGTCCTCGGAATAATTCCCAACTTTGTGCACTCTGTTTTTGGCAGACTGCCACTACTTTTTGGACCTGTTGCAGGGATCCTATTTTCGCTCCTACTGCTCCGATATAGCAAGCTAAATCATTGACGTCACTCCGAGTAGCATAGAGAGAGCTCTATTGGAGATAAGGTGTCGTGAGCGCATCGTCCAAATTTTGGGTTCACCTCGTCTACGAGAATTAAATACCACATGGTTTCGGTCATTGAGACCAATCTGGCAAGATTGCATCTTACCTGTTCTACGCTGCCTGCTTTGCGGTGAAGAATGCGTGCTAGACATCTGTCTAACACTCCCATCAGTCATGCCTACGGATATCGATACTCTGCTGGACCCAGTAACGGCCCATGCTGTGTGTTGTCCCCAGCGGCTACCAATCCTGATGACGGCATTCATTGAGATCTCACAGATGCAAATTGCTACTGCTGAGGTACGAGAGGAAATAACAGGAACGCAGCTAATATCCGATATGAACATTGCTGATGCGACCAATGCTGAAGGCGATGCTTCTCATCTATGTGCGGTTAGTCTTCTAAACGAGGTAATCTAACTTTCACCCTCAACGGTAGACGACTTTTTGTCTACAGGATTAGATTATTTCATGTTTTCTCCACCCTCCTACACTGACTTTTGATTCAGCACTTATATGCTTGGAATGAAACATTGCTTTGATATGTACAGCACCAGTGTATTTTTAGACATGTCCTTAGCCATCCATATGTAGCTATGTTTTAGATATGTTTAGCATATTTAGGATTTAGTAATGTCGTTCATTTGAAAGTGGAGTGTGTGGTGTGTGTCGATTTAGATACCGTATATAGGTTTCCCGATTTATGTCCTTATATAGGCACAATTTGCATTGCCCATATTTAGGCATATAAATCCTACCCTTATTTAGGCATTTTCCATGCTAACCAAATACAGGCATGGCTACCTACATCCGTTCATCTACGTCACAACGAGTTCTTGGAAAACCAGACTCTTAAGCCTTTAGGACTTCCCCTTGCTTGGATGTTGATTTCCCCAAGAACTCCAAGAGTTCTTCTGCCCGACTTTTACATCAACACTGGCATTCCTAAACACCTTCAAGGTATAAATATACCTTCACTTGCCATGGCAAACCACGGTTCGGCTGCCTACTTGCACGAGGCAGCTCGCCACGGCAAGTTTGGAAGGAAGTCAAGTCCCCGCCTGACGCACTGACCAGGTGCTGTCATCCTCCTGTCAGAGAATCCAGCTCCAGTGTTTCTGACTCCCCTTGCGGGGTGTTAAGAGATCGAGACTCAGAAAGAGATTCCAACCTCACTCATTCTAAGGTATGGAGCGGACTAGAACCTAGAGGGACTTTTGGCAAATCTTGGCAACTATAGCTAAACTAGACTATAGACAAAACAGCACCTACTTGTTACCTCATACTACACTTAGGTTAGGTACACTGGGGTAGAACTAGCTAGAAGCATCAGATTAGTATTAACATTTTAGCCTATGTTATTTATGTATTTCTTTTTAGGAATATCTGTCATAGCTATAAACCATGCTATTGCAGTATTATTTTATCTTACTGCTAACGCTGTACATATTTTACTTTGCATTCTGTCTTACGAGTGTAACAGTTCATATCTGTTGCACGAGAAATAAGACTGTTCAATATACCCTTTGTCTTGAAACACCCTTCTATCTATTTCTGTGTAACTCTGTAGAAACGAAGCATGCACGATTGACTGAGTGAAAATGTTATCTTTTGTTTCCACGATTCTGAGATTGTTCTGATACTAAGGGAAACAAAGTTGTCATGTTTATGCAGTTGTCAGAAACTAATTCCTTCTTGTTTATTCGAGAAGTTTCTAGTGACCTCTGAGATAACTGGCACACACAAGTAATTAAGTTTAATGTACTCGATAGAGACATACTGACCTCAGTCCTATGTCAAAACTATAGTGTATATTATTCCAATGCGCAGGGCCTATCAGGAATATAGGAACTACACTACACCGGGGCCATGTTATTACTAATAGAAAGCCACTGGGGGTGGGTTATTCAGGGTGTGATAAAAATACATATTGCGACAAATTTTATATGGAAAAACGAAATGCTACATTGGTGAGTTGGCATTCTAAGGAATTGGTAGTCCCCTGAGAGGCCAGTTATTATCCTGCTTGTTGCCCCATCGTGAATAACATTGATACTTCATTGTATATAAATTGCGTAGGAATAGTGTTGCACAAGATACGATCCACTTAGTGAATAAAATAGATTCAAGTACTCTCAGAATGAACTCCAGGTATGTGGCAATGGATTATGAAGGGGCCAATTTATGCACATCCTGGGTTTTTCTACTTATCTAATTGGACCTTATTCCAATGTCCATCATGTACAGGACGGGGAGGTCTTTCTCGACAACTCCCCCGAACTAGGCAGCCTACCATGACACCACTGGGGCAGAATCAGTGTGCATGTTGTAAGGAGGAAGGACATTGGTACAGCCAGGTCCCTGTGCCTCTACAGAAGATCACATCCCCTAGAGGACGGGGTTCTCATGGTAGATGCTGTGGCACTGATCGAAATCAGAATGCCACAGCTCCTGGGGGCCACTCTCATAATAACTATTTCGATGACCCCGGAGATGGACAGTATTATAATGATTATTATGAGATTGATGATGTGACAGGCATGTCTTACAGCTTGGACAGCCAGGGCAGGGTGAGGGACCAGTTCAGATACCTGTTGATCAGCGTGGTCCTTATGTCAAAGCGGATTTGCAGGGTTCAACTTAGGACATTTTGTTGGGCACAGGTGCGACTAAGAGTTCTGTTTTTCATCATATGGTCCCTGGGGCAGCCCTCCATGGACAAAATAATGTTTCAGTAGGTTTTTCAGGTGTACCGGTTGACGGCCCGATTCCACGCCCCCTTGCACTAACTGTTGGTCCTTTCATTGTGGAATCTCCATTCTTGTTAACATCAAATTCTGGTGAAAATCTGATGGGTTTGGACTTATTGAAGAAGTTACATGCTGCATTTTATTACTCCCCTGCTGGTGTTTATATTACTATGGATCCAGATGTGAGTATTAGACAGCGTTTGTCTCAGGATGAGCCCCTCCCAGCTGAATTAGCAGAGGTAATACCAACACTATGGGCCTCAGGTGATACAGATGTGGGTTTGTTGCATATATCACATGTTTCTAACCAAGTTAAAGATAATGCTATTCTGCCCCGTATTCCCCAATATAAAATACTGCAGACAGCAGAATGGGCCCTTCTTCAGAGTATCAGGATTTGACACAAAAGGAAGTGGTTGAAGAAACATCTGCTAACATTTGCAATAGTCCTATTCTTCTGGTCTTTAAGAGGGCATCCTCAGTTCCTATGAGGCCCTTGATGATGTTTTTCGCAATTTCTGGTGGTTCCTGATATTACTGCAGTTTTAACTATGGTCCCATCAACTGCTGAGTTCTTTTCTGTTATTTGTTAGACGGACCGGGAGGGTCGGCCGAGGATAAGGGGAGGGGTCTCCGGGGAGAGCCGTCTCCAGCGATCGTACAGGCGAATAACTTCCCCCCCACTGATGTACACCACACAATGATAAGGTTCAACGTTCTTTATAAGCAATCTTTAGGTACGATAGAATGGTACAAGGAGGTCAGGACTCAGGGGTCCCCTCGATTCTAGTCTCTTGGTTGGGAAAGGGGGTAGCGGGACAGTCTTGTTACCAATCAGGTAGATGCGATGATATGATGGATAGCTCACAATCCTCGAGCTCGGCGTTCTAGATGGACGGACCGTGGCAGCGCCAGCAGGTCCCGGTGAAGGTGATAGTTACACGGTCCGCGGCAGCGCCAGCAGGTCCCGATGAGGATGGTAGTTACAACGGTCCGCAGCAGCGCCAGCAGGTCCCGACGAGGATGGTAGTTACAACGGTCCGCGGCAGCGCCAGCAGGTCCCGACGAGGATGGTAGTTACAACGGTCCGCGGCAGCGCCAGCAGGTCCCGACGAGGATAAATGATGCAGAAGGCCGCGGCAGCGCCAGCAGGCAGGATGATAGTTCACAAGGCAGGGCTACGGCAGCGCCGGTAGTCCGTCAAGGATGAGTTCTTCACGGTGTCTCTCGACTCCAGGATACAACTAACTTCCTGCTCTGGAGCTGCCCCAGTTATAGGTCTGGCGCCCTTTGATGTCCGGACCCTCGCACTTGGAGGTCGGGAGGTCCGGGATGAGGGAGTCCAGACACCCAGCAGGGGGGTGGAGCCAGCGCCCGGGGAAGCTGGGGGGCGATCGGCACCTGGCGGGGGAGAGCCATCGACACCTCTTTCTCCCATTGACCTGCCAAGTGGTCCGTTCACCTCCTGGGTGGATGGTGGTGCCGGGATGTCGGGGCTTGGCCAGGCCCAGGGTTAGGGTCGGGCTGAGGCCACGCGGCCTCGTGGTGCAGTGTCCAAGATGGCGGCCGGGCCGGGCGAGGGAGCCGGTAGTGGTTCGGCCCCATGATACAGAGATGTCCGGGGGCAGGAGTCCCGTCTTGAGACGGGGTGCGGGTTGCTTCTGTGGGTAACACCTGGAGGGCTGGGGCTCGGGCCCTGTCATGCGGGGAGGGAGCAAGCCCTTCATGTGGCCTGTCCAACATGCGTCCCCCCCAGCTGAAGGCGGGGAGAGTCACCCATCCTCTTGGGGACTCTCCTCGTCGAGGCGGAAAAAGCGTGACAGGCCATCCGCGTTGGCGTGGTTTTGGCCCGGTCGATGTTCCACAGTGAAGTCCATCCCCTGCAGGGAGATGGACCAACGCAATAGTTTGGGGTTTTCCCCCCGCATCTGCATTAGCCACTGCAGGGGCCGATGATCTGTTTGCACCCGGAAGTGGGTACCGAAGAGATAGGGCCGGAGCTTTTTGAGGGCCCACACCACTGCGAAGGCCTCCCTCTCGATAGTGCTCCAGCGCCGTTCTCGGGCCAGGAGGCGTCTGCTGATGAAGGCCACCGGTTGGTCAAGTCCCTCGGAGTTCAACTGGGAGAGGACCGCCCCGATGCCATGGTCGGAGGCATCTGTTTGTACGATGAATTCCCGACTGTAGTCGGGGGCCTGGAGCACAGGGGGCAGTGCACATGGCGGCTTTCAGCTTCTCGAAGGCCGCTTGACAGTCTGGGGTCCAGTTGACCTTCTTCGGGTGGTTTTTGGATGTGAGTCCCATGAGGAGCCCCACAATGCTGCCATAGTCCCTCACGAACCGCCGGTAGTAGCCGGTGAGCCCCAAGAATGCTCGGACCTCGGTCTGCGTGACTGGAGGTTGCCAGGACTGGATGGCAGCGATCTTGAGTTGTAGAGGGGCCACCAGGCCGCTTCCCACCTGGTGTCCGAGATAGGTCACGGACCCCTGACCAATTTGGCACTTGCTGGCCTTGATTGTGAGGCCGGCCCGTTGGAGGGCCTGCAGGACCTCTCGGAGGTGGTGGAGGTGGTCGGACCAGTGGCGGCTGTACACAGCGATATCGTCCAGGTAGGCGGCGCTAAACTCCTCTAGTCCCGCCAAGACCTGGTTCACCAGTCGCTGAAAAGTAGCTGGGGCATTCTTCATGCCGAATGGCATGACTTTGAAGTGGTAGTGGCCATCGGGGGTAGAAAAGGCGGATCGTTCTTGGGCCCGGGGGGTGAGGCCGATCTGCCAGTAGCCCGCTGTCAGGTCGAAGATGCTAAGGTAGCGGGCCGCCCCCATGCGGTCGATCAGTTCATCCGCTCGGGGGATGGGATGAGCGTCGGTTCTGGTGACAGCATTCAAGCCCCGATAGTCGACGCAGACTCGGAGCTCAGGAGTGGTGCCGGGGGCAGCAGCTTTGGGGACCAGCACGACCGGGCTGGCCCAGGGGCTGTCCGAGGGCTCGATGACCCCGAGCGTGAGCATCTTTGCTACCTCCGCTTGGATGCAGGCCCGTACCCGATCTGGCACGCGGTACGCCCGGTGTCTGATAGGGGGACTGTCCCCAGTGTCCACGTCGTGCAAGCACCAGGGGGTGACCCCTGGGGTGAGGGAAAACAGGGTCGCAAACTGCAGCAGGAGGTCCCGGCAGCCTTGGCGCTGTTCCGGGGTGAGGGCATCTGAGAGTCGGACCCCGTCCACGGAACCATCTGTCTCGCGAATCTTTAGGAGATCAGGGAGAGGCTCGGAGTCCTCTTCTGCTCCACTGTCTGTAGCCATCAGGAGGCTGAGCTCCGAGCGCACAAAGTGGGGTTTGAGTCTGTTGGTGTGGAGGACCCGGAGGGGGTTCCGTGGGGATTCCATATCGATGAGATAGGTGACGGGGCTCTTGCGCTCGACCACTTTGAAGGGCCCCGCCCACTTGTCCTGCAAGGCACATGGTTCGGTGGGGGACATCACCCACACTTGCTGGCCAGGTTCGAATTCGATGGAGGAGGCATTTTGATCGTACCATTTTTTCATGTCCTCCTGACTGGCCTCAAGGTTCGCTTTCGCCATCTCTCTGAATCGCCTGGTCTGATTGCGTAGGGTCAGGAGGTACTTGAAGACGTCTGGAGGGGTCTTTAGGGGGGCCATCTCCCAATCTTCTTTGACCAGGCTGAGGGGCCCTCGCACAGGGTGCCCGTACAAGAGTTCGAAAGGGCTAAAGCCGAGGGACTTCTGGGGGACTTCTCGATATGCGAAGAGGAGGCACGGAAGTAGCACATCCCACTGGCGACGGAGGGGCTCTTCCAACCCCCCAATCATTCCCTTGAGCGTGCGGTTGAACCGCTCGACTAGTCCGTTTCCTTGAGGGTGGTAGGGGGTCGTGAATCGGTAGGTGACCCCGCACTGTTGCCAGAGGGACCTCATATATTTCGAAATAAAGTTTGTGCCTCTGTCGCTGACGACTTCTCGGGGGAAGCCCACCCGGGAGAAGAACCCCATTAAGGCCCGGCCGACCACCGGGGCTGTTACAGTTCGCAGGGGTACAGCCTCGGGGTAGCGGGTGGCGTGGTCCACCAGTACCAGGATGAACCGATGTCCTTGTGCTGTACGGGGGTCCAGGGGCCCCACAATATCTATTCCCACCCTCTCGAACGGGGTGGTGACAACTGGGAAGGGTTGCAGAGGTGCTTTGAGTTTGCGGCCGCTCTTCCCGCTGGCCTGGCACGTGGGGCAGGACCGGCAGTGGTTGAGGACGTCGTTTCTCATCTTTGGCCAGAAAAAGTGTGTCACCAGGCGACTGTTGGTTTTGTCCTGGCCCAGGTGTCCAGCCAGAGGGACATCGTGGGCCAAATTTAACAGGAAGTCTCTAAAACGGAGGGGTACCACCAGCACTCGACTGGCCCCTAACTCCGCGATTCTCTGTTCACTGTACAATAGGTCGTTGTCCCAATAGATCCAATGGGCTCCGGTGGTGTCCCCTGCGCTCTGGGCGAGGGCTTGCTGGCGGAGTCCCTCGAGGGAGGGACAGGTCTGCTGTTCTTGACGGAACTGTTCCTGGGTGGGCCCCCCTTCTTGACGCCACTGAGCCAGGTCGGGAAGGTCCTGGGTTTGAGCGAGCCCTTCGGGGGTTTGCTCTGGGGGGTCGGTATGGTCGGTGTCCTCTACTGGCGCGATCGGGGGAGGAGGTGCTGGCCATTCTGGTTCTTCTGGTCGGGGGATGGCTTGGGCGGCCATGGACCGGGTGTTTACGCATGCCCAGTCCGGGAGGCCCAACATCCCCAGGTGCTCTCTTCTTTCTACGGCGGCCCACGGGGAACTCTCAAGATCATTCCCCAGGAGACAGTCCACGGGGGCATCATCTCGGACCGTCACCTTCAACATGCCGGAGACTCCTCCCCATTCGAAGGGGACGCAGGCCATCCGACATAGACTCTCCGAATTGTCGGCTGAACGGACGGGGCAGAGAATGTTCGGCAGGATCTGCTCTGGTTTTACCAGGTGACAGCGGACGGCCGTCACACTGGCCCCCGTGTCACGTAGTGCTTCGGCCCAGCGTCCATTAATGTTCACCCACTGACTATATTTTCTGGTGTTGGCGGGTAGGGGAGCCCGCGGGACCATGTCTCTCCCCCCTAGGCACGCTAGAACCATGGCGGCCGGTTCCCACTCTTGTTGTTCCTATTCGTATTCATCCTGTCCTTCGGAGGTTTGTTCTCCCCCCAGGGCGGCGGCAGCTACCTGGCGGGGTCTCGGGGTTTGGTTCTGTGGACAGTTCGGGTCGCTGGCGTAGTGGCCGACTCGCTGGCATCGGTGGCACGTGACATTGGCTCGGAACCCCGGGCGCATCGGGGGGTTGCCCCGGCTGGCCGGGGGCGGGGTGCTGGCAGCGGGAGCGGCCTGGACGGTGTCTCTTCCTCGTCCCTGGCCTCCTCCTCCTCCTCGGGGACGGTGCTGACCTTGGTTGTTCCGGTTCTGTTCGTGCGGCCCTCTCCGGCCTACTCGGGTGCTTTCCGACCTGTCAGCTTCGGCGGCGAGTTGCCGTGGGTCAGTCAATTTACTGTCGAGGAGGTGCTGCCTGAGCTCGACGAAGCAGTTGTTAGAGAGGTGCTCCCACACCATGAGATTAAAAAGTTGCTCGTAGGTCGTTACGTGGCTTCCCTTGATCCAACCCTCGAAGGCTCGGCTGAAATAGTTGACGTATTCCACCCACGTTGTACCCGGGATCCGGGTGCAGTCTTGGAACCTCTGGCGGTACTTTTCGGGGGTGAGCCCATATCGGGTGAGGAGGGCAGCCTTCATGTGGTCATAGGACGACATCAGATGGTCTGGGAGCTGTAACAGTGCATCGCGGCCTTCATTGACGAACCTCCCCCATAGACCGGCTCCCCAGTCACTTCGATCGATCCGGTGGGAGGTCATGGCGATCTCGTAGGCCTTGAACCACTGTTGTATGTCGTCCTCTCGGAAATACTCTCGAACGACATCCTTGGGGATGTGGACTTTCTTTTCTGTCGCTCCTGGGGTGCGCGGTTGCTCGGGCACCTCCAGTTCTTTGTTCTGCTTCCGTAGGTCTATTTCTGCCAGTTTGCGCTCGTGTTCGTACGCTAATCTCTTTTCTTCGAGCTCTGTCTGCCTCTGTTTTTCTTCCCGTTCTTCTCGGAGCCGCAGATGTTCTAGGTTCAGTTTTTGTTCGGCTAATTTTAGTTCACCGTCCATTTTGAGCCGTGCCATTTCTAACTCATGTAGTCTGTTCTTTTCTCTCTCTTGGATCTCTTCCTGCGAGAGGCCCGTTCTTTGCTCCTCGGGAGTCGTGGTGTTCCTCTCTGATGCTGCCATGTTTTGGTCCGGGGGTCTGGCGGTCCCGGTTTCTGCCCACGACTCAATGGCGTGCTTGAAATCGTCTTTAGTACTCAGACCGGTGGTAGCAATGCCTAGTTCCATGCAGAATTGTTTCAACTCACGATGGCTGTACTCTTCCAATTTCTCCATTTGGAATTTCTCGGTGGATCCGCTCTCTTTGGTTGTCATTGTGGTTTCGTCGTGGGGTGAGCTACTCTCTGTACGATTACGCGTTGATTCGGATCCCACCGCTGCCACCAATGTTAGACGGACCGGGAGGGTCGGCCGAGGATAAGGGGAGAGGTCTCCGGGGAGAGCCGTCTCCAGCGATCGTACAGGCGAATAACTTCCCCCCCACTGATGTACACCACACAATGATAAGGTTCAACGTTCTTTATAAGCAATCTTTAGGTACGATAGAATGGTACAAGGAGGTCAGGACTCAGGGGTCCCCTCGATTCTAGTCTCTTGGTTGGGAAAGGGGGTAGCGGGACAGTCTTGTTACCAATCAGGTAGATGCGATGATATGATGGATAGCTCACAATCCTCGAGCTCGGCGTTCTAGATGGACGGACCGCGGCAGCGCCAGCAGGTCCCGGTGAAGGTGATAGTTACACGGTCCGCGGCAGCGCCAGCAGGTCCCGATGAGGATGGTAGTTACAACGGTCCGCGGCAGCGCCAGCAGGTCCCGACGAGGATAGTAGTTACAACGGTCCGCGGCAGCGCCAGCAGGTCCCGACGAGGATGGTAGTTACAACGGTCCGCGGCAGCGCCAGCAGGTCCCGACGAGGATGAATGATGCAGAAGGCCGCGGCAGCGCCAGCAGGCAGGATGATAGTTCACAAGGCAGGGCTACGGCAGCGCCGGTAGTCCGTCAAGGATGAGTTCTTCACGGTGTCTCTCGACTCCAGGATACAACTAACTTCCTGCTCTGGAGCTGCCCCAGTTATAGGTCTGGCGCCCTTTGATGTCCGGACCCTCGCACTTGGAGGTCGGGAGGTCCGGGATGAGGGAGTCCAGACACCCTGCAGGGGGGTGGAGCCAGCGCCCGGGGAAGCTGGGGGGCGATCGGCACCTGGCGGGGGAGAGCCATCGACACCTCTTTCTCCCATTGACCTGCCAAGTGGTCCGTTCACCTCCTGGGTGGATGGTGGTGCCGGGATGTCGGGGCTTGGCCAGGCCCAGGGTTAGGGTCGGGCTGAGGCCACGCGGCCTCGTGGTGCAGTGTCCAAGATGGCGGCCGGGCCGGGCGAGGGAGCCGGTAGTGGTTCGGCCCCATGATACAGAGATGTCCGGGGGCAGGAGTCCCGTCTTGAGACGGGGTGCGGGTTGCTTCTGTGGGTAACACCTGGAGGGCTGGGGCTCGGGCCCTGTCATGCTGGGAGGGAGCAAGCCCTTCATGTGGCCTGTCCAACATTATTGATCTGAAAAATGCATTCTTCAGTAATCTTATACACCCGGACAGTAGGTATTTGTTTGGGTTTACTCTGGCTGGCAGAAGTTTTAGAATCTGTTGCGCTCCTCAAGGCTTTAACGAGAGTGCTAGTATCTATAGTCAGACATTAAAGAGTCAGTTGGATTCACTCTCACTTTCTCCAGGTAATGTATTGATGCAGTATGTCGATGATTTGTTAATTGCTTCTGATACAGAACAGGGTTGCAAAGACAGTACAGTCAAATTGCTGTTGCATTTGACATACCATGGACATACGGTCTCTCTTTCAAATGTAAATATTGTCGACAAGAGGTCACCAATTTAAGTCATCTACTGGTGAAGGAGGGTAGAATGTTGACCCCTTAGCGCATTAGTACCATTATTAAAAAGTCCATTCCACAAACTCAAAAAGATACTTGCGCTTTCATAGGTATTACTTCCTACTGTCCCCAGTAGATCCCGAGTTATTCATTACTAATCAAACCTTTGCTTGCATTAACAATGAAAGCAGTGCATGAGCCTTTGCCTTGGATGCCCGAATGTCAGCAGTCTTTTGAGCAATTAGAAACTGCGATTTGTTCGGTTCCGGTACTTGGCACACCTATTTATAGAAAACCGTTTGTCCTCAATGTTCATAAGATGGCTGGTTGCACACTTTGTGTCTTAACAAAAAACGTTTGGGGACAAACAGAGGCCTTTCACTTATTTTTCTGCTGTGCTTGACCCTGTCGCAAGGGCCCTCCCGAGCTGTCTGAGAGCGGTCGCGGTTGTGGCAACTTCAATCAGACAATCGGCTGGACTCATACTTGATTAAGATCTCACAGTTATGGTACCTCATGCTCTGGAAATGCTCATGAATAAAACAAAGACATTGTTTGCGAAGCATCTTACGATAAAAAGATGTGCCACTCTGAATCCAGCCACATTAATACCCCTCCCTTCGGAGAACGATGCTGTTGACAAACATGACTGTATTTTTCGGAAAGAAGAAGAGACGAAAGGACGGTTAGACCTGACTGATGGTGCCTTATCTGACCCTCAAGTGGAACTATATGTTGATGGCTTCTGTTTTAAATTACCAGATGGCACCACCACTGCAGTTTATGCTATCACTACATTGCATACGGTGGTAGAGACATCACGGGTCCCCTATCAGTCGACTCAAGCTACTGAACTTGCTGCCCTTATTTGAGCTCACAAATTGAGTGAAGGGCTGGTTGTCAATATTTATACAGATAGCCAGTACGCATTCGGGGTCGTTCATAATTTCAGGAGACTCTGTTCAGAGAGAGGGTTTCTTACCTCTCATGGTACCAAGATCCAACATGGGCACCTTATATTGCGGCTTTTGTCTGCTTTAACGCTCCCAAGAGACTAGCAATAATTAAGTGCAAGGCTCATAAGAAGGCTACTGATAATGTGGGTAGGGGAAATGCCTTTGCAGATCAGGTAGCTAAGGAGATGGCCCGAAGTAAAATGAAACACATGTTTGTCTCAGGTCCAGCTAGGTGGGTTCCTGAAGTCATTATGTTTGGAAACACTGTTGAAAGTGTGAAGGAGATATAAAGTGAAGCCACAATAGAGACATTAGCGAAATGGCAGGAAAGTACAGAGCAGTTAAATGAGGAAGGGTGTTGGATTGATAAATCTGGACAAAAGAAATGGATGTCGCCCGATGCATGTACTTCCTGTCGTTAATATGGCCCATGGTCTAGCTCATATCAGTGAGAAAGGCATTTGTAAATTGTTAGCCCCCGTATGACATAACGATAACATCTCCAAGACAGCTGCACATTTGGTGAAACATTGCATGGTCTGTATGATACATAATCCAGGGAAGGGTACCCCTACACCACCTGGTAATTTTGCACCACCTACTTTTCCTTTTGAACTCCTTCAAATGGACTACATTGAATTAGAGAGATACAATAATCTTAAGTATGTTTTAGTGGTCATATGCAAATGGGTTGAGGCTTACCCAACTAAGGTTAATATGGCCATTACAACTGAGAAAGTACTCCTTAAAGAGTATTTTCCTCGATTTGGCTTTTCCCGAACTATCAGTAGTGACAACAGTATTCATTTTAATGGTAAAGTGATTAAACTGATTTGTGAAGGTTTACATATTAAACGGAGATTTCATGCTGCCAATCATCCTCAGTCAGCGGATTTGGTTGAGAAGTGCAATCGTACTCTGAAACTAAAACTGGCAAAGATTCAGGAGACGACAGGGTTGAAATGGCCAGATGCTCTACCGTTAGCTCTTCTGTCAACAAGACCTACAACCCATTCTAGAACAGGATTGCCACCTTATGAGGAAGCCATCATATGTATGGGGCTTCCACGTCCTCATAAATATTCTGAGATTGAATATCCTGTGTTCCTTGATTATCTCTGGCAGTTAATAGAAAGTTTAAGATCTATTCACCAACAGGTGCAGGAGTTCCTTGCTTCTCTACCGAAGGGCCTGGCCATGACATTCAGCCTGGGGACTACATCCTGGTGTGGAATTTCCAGAGGAAAAAGTCTGGAGCTGCACTGGAAAAGTCCTGAGCAGGTTCTGTTGGTGACATGGACGGCAGTAAAGGTTTCTGGTTCAAAAGAACTGGGTGAATGCTACCCACTGCGAGAGGATTCCTTTACCGTTACCTTACAACCAGTGGGTCAAAGAGGTTGTCGGCGATGTGGAATGTGAGCAAGTGCCCAGGTTTGTTCCCTCTGGTGATGCCAAGTTGACCTGGACACAGACAGATAAGGAGAACAACACTGTTTAAAACAAGGCTGTCCCACCTGCAATACGAGCTATCCAGGAGCCTTTGTTCATTAATCTCACAGTGCCTGGGGCTCCCATGTACAATTTGTGTTCTCGGATGGGGGCTACTGAGTCCAAGGAGAAGAAAGATTAGGGATGGACTGAACAAGACAGGTAGTGCTGCGTAACAGTACCAACAAAAAAATTGAAATGAGTGGAAATTCGGTGCTTACTTTGCCTTTGTTGTTTGAACATTAGTTAGGGAAAACAAAAGTATTATTTGAAGGTATACCACCTGTATCGGCGTGGGATAGATTAGAAGAGCTTAGGATAGAGCGAGCTCCACCGCCGGTACTCAAGAGCGCCAACTTATTGATGGACAATAGGAGCATGCACCAGTGAGGCTCTGACGGACACTGGGAACTTTATATTTTCTTGCATGTTTCTTCTTTGAATTCACTATGCACCCTTTTGGTAGAAAGGTTATAGAGGAGGAGCATCCAATGGTTCTTGTTACACAGCATATTTTTGATGTGGTTAAGAAAAGCAAAATAATATGTGTTGTTCTTTTGATTCTGCTGATGATAATACTGTGTGGGGTGTCAAGTGTTTTGGAAAATGATCAAAGCATGCCTTTGAGCAGTAAGAGTAAGGTTATTCCCCCTAGACGGAATACAAGAATAGCCCAGAGTAATGTATTTTTAGAAACAAAGAAGAGGTTCTTCGGTGAGGGGACAGCTTGTTACCCCACCCAATATGTCACTAGTTTATGGACTGCATATCCACTGTCGTTCGTCAATTATACTTACTCAACCACCTCGGTTTACAGAAGTGAAAGGAGTGTTTGGTTTCGGTTATCCTAGGCCATGTCTATAGAATGCCAATGGGGTTGGCTTATTGAGGTTGTGATAACAATACATGTTACGACAATTTTTATGTGGAAAAACAGAATGGAACATCGGTGGGTAGGCATTATGAGGAATGGGTAGTCCCCTGAGAGGCTGGTTATTATCCTGCTTGTTGCCCCATGGTGAATAGCATCGATACTTCATTGTATATAAATTGCTCACCAATAATATTGTACAAAAATACGATCCCCTTAGTGAATAAAATGGATTGAAGTACTCTCTTAATGAACTCCAGGTATGCGGCAGTGGATTATGAGGGGCCGATTTCTGGACACCCAGGGTTTTTCTTCTTCTCTAATTGGACGTATTCCAATGTCCATAATGGTACAGATGACGTAGCTCTTGGAATTATATTGTCTTTGGGTGTGCCCTATAAATATGCTGCAGAATACACAAGACTATGTTGCTGAAATGGAGCTCCAATTGGGAATCAGAGACAGTTACTGCCCTATATCAAGGGATCCCACGACGGAGGTCAAATTACTGATTGAAAAGATAACTATGGATGGAGTGGCAAAGGGTTTCCTAAGTCAACCTGAATGTGACTTTTTAAACAAAAGGGAAGGCAGGATTCCTACCTCTATACCCTTCCCAAAATACACAAGCGCCTAGAGAAGCCGCCAGGGAGACCAATTGTCTCTGGTTGTGGATCGGTTTTGGAACCACTTAACCAGTTTATAGATCATTTCTTACAACCTTGGATACCTGAAACTAAATCATATGTGCGCGATACAATGCACATTATTCAGCTTTTGGAAGGACAACCATTTGACACTCAAACCCAATTACTCGTCACACTGGATGTATCATCGCTCTACACCTCTATTCCCCAGGCTGGGGCCCTCGAGGTGATTAGAGCCACTCTTGACAGGAGAATGAGACCTCATTGTATACCAACGGATTTCCTAATTGGTCTCTTGGAAATTGCAATGAAACATAACTACTTTTTTTTCATGAAGCAATTTTACTACCAATGCAAAGGCGTTGCAATGGGGGCTACCTATGCACCGAGCCTGGCCAATATCTTTATGGATGCATATGAGGAGGAACACCTTTATAGCCATCAAAACCCATTCATCAACCATATTATGGTTTGGAAACGTTACATAGACGACGTGATAATGATTTGGTCAGGCACTTGGGAGGAACTTAAGCGATTCTACGACTGGTTGAATACAAGATCGGTTGATATTCAATTCACCATGATGAATGACAACAAAACAATTGACTTCCTAGATCTAACATTTGAAGTTGATGAAGGACAGTTAATTTGTGATCTGTATCGCAAACCTACAGAGAGAAACACCCTCCTCAAATATGACTCTCACCACCCACGCAGCCTGAGGGACAACCTCCCATATGGTCAATACCTTAGATTAAGAAGGAATTGTACACGACGAGCTGATTTCTTCAAAGAAACTGAGATCCTCACTACTCGTCTGAAGGAGAGAGTGTACCCAAATGGCCTTTTGAAACGCGCACGGAAACGTGCCTGGTATTGCCCGAGAGACCAACTCCTACAAGTGAAAGAGAGAACACCCAAAAAGGTGAGTATTGTATGTGTGACGACATTCAATACTAAAAGTAATGACATGAAAAAGATCATAAAAAAATACTGGAACCTTGTTGCTAGTGAACTTCCAACTACTGAGGAACCATTATTTGCCTTTAAATGGGGCAGGAGTGTGAAAGACAATGTTGTCAAGGCATATCTTGAACCACCAAAACCCCTTGGACTCAGAGACCAACTGGGCTTACCTCCCCTCATGGGCCACCACAAATGCGGCCACTGTAAAGCCTGTCTGTTGACAGTGGAGGGATCCTCTTTTACCTATCACAACAGAACATAAAAATCATTGAGTTTCACAAATTGCAACAGTACCAATCTAATCTATCCAATAAGCTGTCCCTGTGACTTATTATATGTGGGTCAAACCACGCAAAAGATAAAAGTCAGGATACTCCAACACATGAGTCGTATCAGATGTAGAACACAAGGGGCCCCTATGGTGGATCATTTCCTTGCGCAGAACCATCAGCCTGAAAACATCAAATGGTGGGTGCTGGAAAAAGTAAGTTTAGCACCGAGAGGGGGTTCGATTACACTTAATCTAAAGAGAAAAGAATGTAGATGGATACATTCCCTTAATACTGTCCAACACGGTTTGAATGAGCTTGAGGAAACATCTAGACAGATGGGTCAATTATAATCTACTCGTTTTTGTCACCTTGATATATTCTCAAATGTACAGATATCACTTAAACATTGCCAGCCATTGATATTTTCCTTCTGGATTAGGTTAGGCTATTGATGTGAACACTGGTCTAAACCCTGTTTGTTTTCTTACATTTATGTGTTATGCAGAGCTGTATATGACATGTCACCAATGTGCTTTGAAATTTTATTGAAACAAACGTTTTTCACATGTAATTGAAAATGCCCATTGTGCCTCACTTGCTGAGAGATCTTTCATAATTTTATTGAAACAGATTTGTTTTGCGCATATGACCGGTTTACAAATTATAGCATGTTAATGTCTTTGTAAAGCATGCGTTCAAATTTTGTTCATTTTTGCTTGATGTGGAAAAATCACTATGCGCAATAGCAGCATTAGGATGTTTACATGGATGTTTTCTGTTTTTTTACGGCCCTCGGCCGTAATCCCCGTTGCCTAGTAACCATCATGGCATGCTCTTTGTTGATTTTCATTGAAGACTAGACGTCTGACGTCAGTGGAGAACTGACGTACGGTTACGGCGTTCCATCAGCTGCCCCTGGGGTTTTTTGACGCGACCTGAGTTGCTTGGCAACCAATACGGCGCGTCCTACGTCTCACGTCATACAGGGAGGGACCAGGTCATTTACATATAGCAGCCGGTTTGTCAATTGCGTTTCGAACGCGGTTTCCCCACATTAACGAAAGGTGGCCCAATAGCGGGATTCAAAACCGCTCTGAAGCAATTTGTTGCTGTTACTGAAAGTGAGTCTGTGAGTAATATGGTGAAGCGTTTCTCTTATGTTCGCTTTGCTAAGAGTATGTAACTAAGCATGCGTCTGTCGTTTATGTTATAGACGCTGTTAGATTTTTCTAACGACTTCTGCTCCAAATTGGATTTGACGGCTACTACTCAACCAACTAATCCTCGTAGCCCACAAGTCGATTTTGGAGGTGAGCCATGACCAGGTCCTCATTTATGTAATTCTTAAGTAGTATCCCTCACGGTCATTCTTCCCAAACATCGAATTTAATACTGATTCTGCCACAATCAGCCCGAGATTAGTGACATGTTTTAACCAGGGTAATTGCGTTGTTAAAAACTGAGTCTATATGCATTACCCGCTCTCTTTACTACGATGAGAGCTGAAGTTAGTCTAAAATGTGTGTTTTCCCTTGAGCAAATTGCATATCACGTTTGCGAATCAATTTTATAAGGGGTCATTCAATTAGCCCCCGATTAGTGACATGTTTTAACCAGGGTATTTGCGTTGTTAAAAACTGAGTCTATATGCATTACCCGCATTCTTTATTACGATGAGTGCTGAAGTTAGTCTAAAATGTGTGTTTTCCCTTGAGCAAATTGCATATCACGTTTGCGAATCAATTTTATAAGGGGTCATCCGTGTCTTGTAGTTCCCTGAAATGTTGGTGGAGCTCTTCCGTATTAATAATGTTGGGTGGATGATTAAACTATATCTAATGCCATCACCTGAGATCCAATTTATTTAAATTTCAGAAACCCCATTGGATGAGTGATTCGGCTCTACAATGTGTGAATATTAGGCCATCCTAGACTGATCTGCTAGGTGAGTTATGGCCATCTCCATTACCACATTTTTGTAGTATTAGGACCACATGAATTTCAGTATTAAGGACCATCTTTTGACACGCACTTTACTTGCTCCTGCGGGTTGCCATTGTCAATTCTAAGTCCTGATGAAGACCCGCATGACGATTTAAGATCGCATATATAGGGTTGAAACGTCGACAGTACCTAGGACCAGTTCAAGACCCGGTTTCATATAGAACTTGTCTTATCCGTGGAAACTGTGTCATTGTGCCTTTCTCTAACACTGGCCCGTTTTTATTTTGTATATAAAACTTTTGTATTCACTTTGTATATATTATGCACTAACTGTGTCACTTATGTCACTATGTCACTGATTCACGAATTCACTTTAATGTTTACAACTTTGGCAGCCTTGCCTCGCTAAAAAGAATGATATGGGTGTCAATATAAATGATGCAATTTATATATAAAGAATACTCTGCCACCCAACAAATCTGATTTCATCGTGATTTGTACATTGTCATTGCTTATTGTTTCATGTGGTCCTCTTAAATACAATCTTCTTCATGATTAATCTTTCCTTTTTGTTGATTGATGCATTTAGCTTCTTTTGATCCAATCGTAAAACAAAGCAATTGCTTGAACATACCCGACAGAACCACTGTACTTTATATCAACTATAAATATGCTAAGCCTAATGTACGATGGATTAAAAGGACTTTAACAAAAGAATTCTGTGAGGGAGTGTCCGACATAGCGGTCAATAATAGTCATTCATGGGACAGTGGACGCTTATGTTCCAGGGCTTTATGGTAGGCACAGTTCCCAGCAGAAACAGTCCATTTGACAGAGATGAATGCTATCGCTGACTTTTTTTCGCAGGATTGTTGATTCATCCACATCTTTATCCTCTGATGTGTCATGTGTATCCCGTGTGCATGATGAAAGGTTGGCTGGAGCACTGTGAGGCTGTGACACTTTAGGGGGGGTTAACCTCTGAGCTCCTGGTCGGAGAGCTAACCTCTCCCTCTGCAGCTCCGCTGCTGTACCGCTGCCCTTAGTAGTGCCCGGTGTAGGGGTTCGAGCCACCATGTTGTGCCTTGCTGTGTCTTCCCATTTTCTTTGCCTTTGTCACTGTTGCCCTTATTTATTTTGTGCCTGTCTTGTGCCCGTTTTTGTTGCCAGTGTTACTTTTGCCCTTTATTTGTTGTGCCTGTGTAACTGTTGCCCTTTATTTGGTGCTTGTCTTGTTATTGTTTTCAACCTCAGTCTCTATGCCCGTTCCCGCTCCCTTCCTGCTGCTACTGCCTCCCCAGACCCTCCTCCCTGCCGATTGCCACCTCCCAGCTGCGCCCCCCTCCCCTTCCCTTTTTACTGGCAGCTGAATGCAGCGGGAGCGCGAGACTGGGCCCATCCCTGACCCGACCGCAACCAGTCCTAGACACCCTGGAGCTCTGACCTTCCGCCACTATGACCCAGCAACCCTCCTCGCACTCAACCCAGGAGGGAACAACAACTGCCAGCTGTCTACACCGAGCACCACCCACAGTCAGTTCTCTTGCCGCCACTGCCACCAGACCTTCACTACCGTCCACACCCCCATGACCACCGCCCAAACACCAAATGCCAACATCTCTGGAGCCCTGGGATGCATCCTCCTCAACGTGTGCACCACGCACAGACACGCCATTGAGATCTGGGACCTCCTCGACACCCTTGCACCAGATGTTTCCTTCTTCACAGAAACCTGGACCTACTCCACCTCCCTCCCAGACATTGGGAGACAAAGCTAACGCTGCGAGGGTTGAGGCCGACTCACCGTCACCACCTGGGAGAGCATTTGCTACTGGGGCCCGACGCTGTGTGTTCCCTCCGCCGCCGTAGCTTTTCAAACTGCACGGCCGCTGTGGGGGGGAACTACAGCTCCCAGACAGCTTAGCGACACCTGCCAGCACCGCCCACTTCCTGCTCACTGCGCACCCGGAGGCGCTTATACAGCGGCTGCTCCCACTGAGGAGCGGGGGACAAAGCTAACGCTGCGAGGGTCGAGGCCGACTCACCGCCACCACCTGGGAAAACATTTGCTACTGGGGCCCGACGCTGTGTGTTCCCTCCGCCACCGTAGCTTTTCGAACTGCACGGCCGCTGTGGGGGGGAACTACAGCTCCCAGACAGCTTAGCGACACCTGCCAGCACCGCCCACTTCCTGCTCACTGCGCGCCCGGAGGCGCTTATACAGCGGCTGCTCCCTCCGCGTCGCGGACGCGCGCGGGCGACGCCGGGCAAAGGGCGGGCCGTCTGTGGCCGTCCAGGGACAACAGGGGTCGGGACGTGCCACCCCCCTAAAAATCAACTATGGGTAAGCGGAAACACCTTTGTAATGGGGGCCAAGGGAACAAGAAGGCAAAGATACCACGGAAGGCAGATACTATATTATCATATCTGACATCTGCTGTGGGAGTGATTACAAATGAAATCGCAAACGCAGAAAAAGAACTTGGAATAACTTTGATAGAAACCGAGGAGGCTGGCCACTACCAGGAGGGGGTCACACAAGAGTCTGTAGTCGCTCAACTCGTTACACAATCTGAACCCCACCCGGATCCAAGCAATGTATTGCTGGATATAGCAGGCTCAACCGAAGGCAGTCAGCCTTCCCCATCATCTCATGAGAATATACAGACCCCACCACCCGAACTGGGTAAGGGGGATAAGCAAACGAAGAAGTGCAATAAAAAGACTAAGCACATTGATAAAACACTGGAGGCTATGGAAGATGAACTGGTTAATAGACTTAGTAACAAAATTGAAGGGCTCATTAACCTGCATCTCGATCCGGCACTGACTAGAATTGCCAAGGACATTGTTGATGTTTTAAACACGTGTGTAGCAGGCCTGTTAAAGAGATGCAATGCCCTAGACACCATTGTCCAAGAATACCATGAGCTCTTAAACAGAACACCATCTCCACCGACCCTAGACTCAGGGAATCAATTGCAAGGTGTGAATAAAAATAATGCCACTCTAAGGGAACAACATCAGATTGCACATGTACCTGTAGTAAACAGTGTGGTAGTCGGGCCGGTTCCTGAGGGGGTTACTAGGTCTCCCCTCTCTAGTGGTAGTATAGCAGAAAATTCGCGGAGTTCCACCCTGGCAGGCTCACAACATTTTACTAAAGACCCAGTTGAGCTGCCATGCCACTTTAATGTACACAGGGGTCCCCCCACTGAAACATAATGGGAGTGAAAGTACCCAAGACTTAATGGAGAGAACCAAAACCTGGTGCAAAAACTACTGTAGCGGGGACATGGACATAGTCACCAACATAAATATGGTCAGAAGAGTAGGATGGGTTGGTCCCAGAAGAAAAATGCGTGAGGGGGATTGTGTGGTGATTAATTTTAAATATTGTCACATGGCACAACGCCTCTTTTGGGACGGTTCTGATTTGTTAAACTCGGGCATTAGGCCCCTTGCCCTGGGCTACTTTTATCCACCCTGTCAAAATAGGGTATGGTACCCCTCTGCCCTAGTGGTACGACCACCGGACAGAGCACCAGTATCCCTAATACATGCACATAGAGGCTCTCAGCCCACAATAGAGGGTGGGAACCCACTCAGGGATGTAAGCACAAACATGGAGATCTCTAATGTCCTGGGGTGTACACTGGCCAATCGCTTCTCTGTACTCTCAGGAATGGACGGGAACGATTGACTAAGTAACCCTCAGGATCAGGCACCTGTAGAAGGGACCCCAGCCTCATCCTGCAGAATTATGAGCTGGAATGTAGCCGGTATAAGGGCTAAAACGGGTGATATAATATGGAAGGGGTTTTTAAAAACATTTGACATAATATCCCTTCAAGAGACATGGGATGCTCAAAACTGCTTTTCTCTGGATGGTTATTGTCATTTCTATATTCCAGCTAGACAAAGCGCTGCAGGGAGAGCGAAGGGAGGGCTGATTAGTTTGTTCTCCTTAGAGATAAAGGGCTCTCTCATGCAGCTCGAAGCAGGATGCCATAACTGTCTAGTAGTGGAACTTTCAGTGTTCGACACAAGTAAAGTATTATTTATTAATTTTTATAACTCTATGGAATCAGACAACAATCTAGATTTGCTAGAACAGTTTCTCTTAACTTATAGTCTGAGGTCAAATTCTTTTGATATTCTTCTGATGGGGGACCTAAATATTCATCCCTGTGACAATCTGTGTGGGGGTAAGGCCTATGAGGGCCCACCGTTCTCTGCACCATCTCATTTTGAACATTCGAAACAGGGGGAGGAACTGGAACTTTTTTGGGCAAACTGGAACCTCTATGAGTCGGGTTGTGGGGAGGCTGAAAATAGAATCCCGACATTTAAGGGGAAAGACAAAGGTACAATCATTGATTATGTATTTTTAACCTCATTTATGCTATCTCAAGTTTTAAGATATTTAACAGAGGTTTCTACTTTTAACAACCACAACCCGGTGATACTCGAACTGATTCCGGGGGACCCATTATTCTTTAGGCCCACATCACAAAAGGTGGTGAGAGAGGTCTCCCTTACGGATCAGGGGAGAAAATTGAAATGGGCAAAAGTGGTCCCAGAGACCTTTTTATCAGAGATCTTATCCACAGTAGAGGTAGAGATTAATACCTGTTTAGATGCTGAGGCTCAAGGCCCTGACATTATTAATGCTTTTAATAGTGTCTGTGTACAAGTAAATCAAAGTCTACTTATTAAAGGGAAACAGAAATCCCAGACCGGTAAAAGATGGTTTAACAAAAGATGTTCACAGTCCCATGCTGCCCTTCTGAAGGCCTTGAAGGCCATTCCCACGGATAGGGGGCTTATAGCCACTCGTAGACGAGCTTACAAACAAGCACTAACTGAAAGAAAATGGGAACTGCGGGATGAAGCTTGGATAAAACTCTTGTCTACTGAAGTACTGAAAGACAGTGGGAAATTCTGGGCAACTGTAAATCAGCCACTGTTTACAAACTATGATAATTCCCCTTTGGACTGTAACATCGCGGATGAGGTCTGGATAGCCCACTTTGAAAAGATATACAGCCTCCCTGCAAAGGGCCAATGTGCTTTACCCAATTTGCCCGATAACGTCCTGCTCCCTTTGACATTTGAGGTTTCTGAAGTTGAAAGGGCTATAGGGGAAATGTCAAAAAACAAGGCTCCCGGACCCGATGGGGTCCCCGCGGATCTGTTCAGAGCTGCCCCAAATATCTGGTCAAAGATCTTAACTAATGTTTTCAACACGATCGGGCCAAATAGTCTTCCAGCATCATGGGCCACATCAATCATTATCCCAGTGTTCAAAAAAGGTGCTAGGCAGGATCCTTCTTGTTATAGACCTATTTCTTCAATTGATTCTTCAGTACAAATACTAGGTAGAGTGGTCCTGCATAGTGAGTGGTTGGATGAGAGAGGGGTATTGTCTAACGCCCAATATGGTTTTAGATCAAAACGGAGTACCATTGACCAGTGTCTAAACCTGCATCTTTTAATTAGTAAGTATACGGTGGCCAAGGAGGGGTCATTATACATGGGGTTTATGGACCTCTCCTCTGCTTTTGACCTCGTAAATAGGTCAAAGCTTTGGAATATACTTTTAGATATGGGAATTGATGCACCACTCGTACACTTTTTAGCAGACTTGCACCTTTTGGCTAAAATCAGAGTCAATACTGAGGGGCGAAGCACCAGACACTTTAGGTCAGAAAGGGGGGTCAGATAGGGGTGTACTCTGGTGCCCCTGCTAATCACACTATATATAAATGCCCTTGAGTCACAATTGGGGGAGGATTCCTTGGACACGCCACGTACAGGGGAACTGGTTATACCGGTCCTCCTCTACGCGGATGATGCCGTCCTCCTGGCACGCACTGGGGTAGGCCTACAAAAGCTGTTGGATGCCTTTGGAAATTTCATGGAGAACCTGGACTTAAAAATAAATCCAAAAAAATCCCAGGTTCTGATCGCAGGGAGGGTAAAGTTGAAAACCAAAGTTAAGACTTTTATCTGTAGTGGGGAAGTGGTCTGCAGGGTACCCACATTCCCTTATCTGGGGGTCGTCTTTGACGAAAAAGGAACTTGGCGCCCACAAAACAACAGTCGTAGTGTGGCATTTGCAAGGACCGTCTCAGGACTTATGGGGTTCACTAAAAAGTTGGGGGCTAGACCAGTAGAAGCTCTTCTAAAGGTATACAAAGCCAAATGCCTGGCCGTTGCAATGTATGGTTGTCAAATATGGGGTTACACCAACCATGACAAAATTCAGTTAATAGAGAACAAATTTCTGAGAGGAGTCCTCTCTGTTCCCCAGTCCATCCCCACCTTTTCCACTCATACTGAAGTAGGGGTTGGATTTGTTTCTGATCAAATCAAAATTGCTCCTTTGATATATTGGCTAAAGATCTGGTTGAATGAAGAAATCTCCCTAAACCATACTATATTGAAAAATTGCTTAACATTGGATAATGCTAACAAAATTCCATGGCTGGCTTATATAAAATCTGGTTTCCAAAAAATAGGGCGCGTGGTCCTTTTCTCCTCACCAGAAACTATAACAAAAAGGGACATTGCACTGACAAGAAATGCCCTACTGGTCATGTTATCATTAGAGCGAGAGGAGACTGAACTGATGAAACCAGTAGCAAGAGCTAACTATGCCCTGGTTAGCTGCCCAGGCCCTGAGCCATATCTGACTATAGTGAACATCCCATATCATCGGTACCTTTTAATTTGATTTTGGCTTAACCTGATACATTTTTCTTTGGGTTTTTTCCGAACATGGTGTACTCCGGAACGTGCTGACCCCTGTAATTGTGACAACTTTTCAACACAGGATACCCTTCACATCTTTATGTTTTGTGACCGTTATAATGATTGTAGAAGGAAGTTTTTGTTCCCAATTTTGAGGGAGGCGGGATTCACACAGGTTAGGCCAGCCCTTGTGTATCTACAGCAACTTAATACACCACGAATAATGTTTCATGTTGCTAGCTTCCTGGTTGCTGCTATCCGTATCAGGAAAAAGACAAATACCTCACTGCCGGCCCTAAGTGGCCCTGAATAGCATATCTTTTGCATTTTAAAATGTTCCTGCACTGGGAAAGCATAATTTTATGGTAGTCTCTTTTTTAAAAGTTTTTTTTTTTTCTTTATGTATGTGTTATAATGGGTCAAATAGCTCACAATAAGTATAGTATGAACTTTTTATATATCAAGATTTTTAACTATGTAATTAACTGTTTTTGCTCATGATTGTACAAATGTCTTTTATGATATTAAGTTATCGAATAAAGTAATTTGACTGACTGACTGATACAAGATCCAGAGGAAGGCCTGCCCCAACCGCCCAGGAGGGGGCCTTGCCATCGCACACAAGAGCTCCCTCCAACTCATGACTTCTAGCTTGAGCAACAGCCTGCCCACCACAGAACACCTTCACTTCCAGATCCAGACCAGCCCCAGAATGACCCTGAGAGGCACCCTCGCCTACAGTCCTCCTGGACCTTAAACTGCGTTCGCCGCCTCCATTGCCAACCTCATTGCACCCCACGCCATCGTCTCCATGGATGACATACTCATCAGAGACCTCAACTTCCACCTCGACATCCTCAGCGACACCATTTCCGCCACCCTCCTGGACAACCTGGACAACCTCAAACTGACACAACTTGTCACCACCCCCACCCACAAAGCAGGACACACCCTTGACCCCATCTTGGCGGTGGTACCAACATCTATTTCAGCCACAGCACACAACCTCCATGGATGGACCACCACTGCGTGCAGTTCCACGTCGAGACACCAAAGGCACCCAAGTCTACACCCCGCCCTCCACAAAGAAACAGGAGCAAGATCACCAAGGAGCAGCTCAACTCCACCCACAACCGCAATGTCCCGGCCACATTCACTGACGCCAACCTCGCAGCCAAAGAGCTCCACATATTGATCTCCAACTGAGCAGATGAGCTTGCACCCCTACATAACCTGGACAGGCAGCGCCCCAGGAAGGCCACCTGGTTCACTGTCGACCTCCAAGAATCCAGGCGGGCCTGCAGGCGCCTCAAGATGAACTGGAGAAATAGCAAATCCTCAGAAGACTGCACCACCTACAAAAATGCCATGACAGAATACCACCAACGCATCAGATCCACCAAAAGGACCTTCATCCAGACCAAGATCCTTGCTAACTCCAGCAAATTAAAGGAACTATTAGGCATCATCCTGGAATTCACCAAACCTCCCAGTGAAACCATGGACATCACCCCCTCCCAGGACCTCTGCAACAAACTCAGCTCCTTCTTCCACCTGAAGATCAAGGGCCTCTAGGACAACTTCAACGGCCAGACACCTGACTCCGAAACCACTCCATCCTCCAGCAACGCCAGCCAACCCACCATCTCATCCTAGACCCCAATCACCACCGAAGACACCACAACAACCATGAAAGGCATAAACTCAGGAGCCACCACGGACCTCTGCCCCCCACAAATCTCCCAAAGAGCCACAGCCGCCGCCATCACTTCAGAACTACAATGCACTATGAACACCGCCTTCGAAACCGGCATCTTTCCTGACAACTGGAAATGAGCAGAAGTCAGACCCCTACTCAAGAAGCCTTCAGAAGACCACACAGACTTCAAGAACTACCAACCCATCTTTCTCCTGTCTTTCATGGCCAAAGTCACAGAGAAGACCGTCAACATACAGATAATGAAATTCATTGAAGAAAACTCCATCCTCGACCCCTCCCAATCCGGATTCTGCAGCTACCACAGCACAGAAACTGCTCTACTTGCCATCACAGAAGACATCTGCACCCTCCTCGCCCAAGGACACACCGCAGCCCTGATCCTACTAGACCTCCCTGCAGCCTTCAACACCATCTGCTACCACACACTCCCTGCCAGACTCCACGAAGCCGGCATTCACGGAACCGCCCTCAAATGGCTCCGCTCCTTCCTAGCCGGAAGAACCCAAAGAATCAGACTTCCTCCTTTCCTCCCCGAACCCACGGAAATCAACTGCGGAGTACCCCATGGATCGTCGCGCAGCCCTACGCTTTTCAACATCTACATGGCCCCTTCGCCCCCATCGTCAGACAGCACGGACTCACCATAGTATCCTACACCGATGACATCCAGGTCATCCTCTCCCTCACCAAGGACACCGCCATCACCAGACTCCACTTCCAGAAAGGAATGAAAGATGTTGCATCATGGGTGAACAACAGCTCCCTGAAGCTCAACTCGGAGAAGAAAGAGGTCCTTGTCTTTGGACCCTCCTCCTCTGCCTGGGAAAATCCTGGTGTCCCACTGCACTCGGCAGCCCCCTGCCCCCACAGACCACACCCAAAACATCAGCGTCATACTTGACTCCTCCCTATGCATGACCCGACAGGTTAATGCCATTGCCTCCACCTGCTTTGACACCCTCCGAAAGACCTTCAAATTGATCCCCCCGAATCAAGGGAGACCGTCAACACTCACTGATAACCAGCCGACTGGACTATGGAAACACCCTCTACACCGTGAACAACAAGTCTCTACTCCGCAAACTCCAGACCATATAGAAAACTGCAGCCAGGCTCGTCCTCATCATCCCTCAACACAAACACATCACCCAGCACCTGAACAACCTCCATTGGCTCCCCGTTGAGAAAAGAGTACTCACCCACACCTACAATTCCCTCCATAACACCAGACATCAATACCTCAATGGCAGAATCTGCTTCCACACACCCATGAGGAACCTCTGATCTGCCGACCTCGCCCTCGCTGAATCCCTGTGCATCTGCATAGCAAGAACGGGCAGAAGAATATTCTCCCATATCACGGCCAAAATCTGGAACAAGTTACTGTTCAACATCAGGCAGGCCTCCACCCTGCACATCTTCAGGAAGACCCTCAGGACCTGGCTATTCAACTGATCAGAGCTGCATCCCCCTTCTAGTGCCTTGAGACCCTCACGGTTGAGCAGCAGGCTTATAATTCCCCTGAATGAGATGTGGATGTTGAAGGTGCAGCAGAATTCATCTGTGCCAAATATTGAAGCAGCACTACAGTGATGATTAGCTGCAAGGCTTGCAAGACTCCAGCAACGTCTTTGTGGTATGCAGCCATGGTCGCAAAGTGTGAGGCCTGCATCCGCTACATGTTCTCCATGATTATTCTCATTTTACGCAACTCCTTGGTGACATATCTGGAGCCACTTTGACTGGACAATTGTTCTTGTCTCTGAGTCAGTACTCCAGTGATGTCAGCCATGGAATTCTGGAGAACATGGAGCAGACTGTGGGTGCCTGTGATGGACTCTAGGTGGTCCCTAATAGGACTGAGACTCCCACGGACCAGATCTAGTTTGGCCGCCAGGTTGCCAAACCCTACCCGCACCTGACCAGCCATCTCCTGCTGGACCTCTACTGCACACTGTTGAAATGTTATAAGTGGGTCATCAAGATCCGGGGAGACAGATGTGGTGGTAGGTGCTTGCTGCCGGGTGTTTTGTGCAGGGGTGGAGCTATTACGATGCTGCTGGATGTCCCTGCTCCCGAGATGGACTGCCAATGGACTTGAGCCGCTCTTGGAGGGTGTCCTGGTCGATGGTTGAGATGTCTTACTCTTCATTATTGAAGAGTGTAACAGGCTGCTGTACAGGAGTTGATGTTTTCCCTCTGCAATGTAAAGGTTAGATTCTGTTGTATGTGTGTCTCAAGTATGCTCATACATTTTACTGCATGCCAATGTCCATTCAAAATGTTTTAGAGGAGATACCTATTACATGCAGATTAGTGAATCATTGCACCACATCACTGATGTGACATTAGAGTTGTCAATTATTTTCTTATAGTTTACACGTATGCCAGGTGTGAGTGGCCAATTTCTACACACATGCTGCACCAGCCATGTCCTCTGTTCAGTAGGGACAGTAGTGCAGGTTGTACCACATTGTTGTCAATGCAGATTGGTTTCGATTTATGTGTCTGTACACTGGATTGTGGTAGAGTCACCCCTACTCATTATACTGGAAACATTTTTAAGATTGTTAAGTTTTGGAGGTGTTTATTGCATGCTACCATCCCCTTGCTGTTGGCAATGCCACATGTTTGGTATTGTGGCATGAGTAGGGCTAACATGGTGTTGAAACTGAAGTACTGGGTATTTTAGACCCAGCGGTGCAGGGGCACACACCCTATTACTTCTGGGTTCACCCTGTTCCAGACCTACAGAAACACAGAGTCTTCTGGGTGAAGTCAAAGAATCGTTTATTGGCTGCAGACCAATTACAGGTATCCTAGAAGTACAACAGTGTGTATGTTCTCAGGAGACTGCTGAAAATCATAGAAACGGACTTCATCTTAAATACAGTTTTCCCTGCCTCAGGCATACATTCCTAGGTTTTATGATACGGCAATATACAAGTATACATTACAAACGAAAAAGCAGAGTCATGATGACCATCCCACATTCCAGTTCGGCCAGCCCACAATGATTTACACAGCAAGGTTCAGATCCCACATCGGATATCAATAGACCCCCCAATAAACATGAGCATCTCCTGTTTTGGGAAACAAGTCATAAAGCAGGAACAGTCAGGTGTGAAAGAGATTAGCCGGAGGCTCGTGTAGAATGAAAGGGTTTTATGACGGGTCAAGCCCTGATGCTAATCACAGGTGGACGGAGGAAGGGGAGCTCGTGAGACCAGTTTGACCCGGGGCAGCAGAGCCAGCTGCCCAGGTCACAGAGAAGTCAGAGGAGAAGCCCATGTACTGTGAGGCCCGTATTTGCTCCATTATAGCCTATGTGAGGGCAATGACAAGATGGCCACTGCTTCCAAAATGGAACCCGCGTAGTGAAGCAGAATAACGTGTACACAGTGCATTCATAGCTAGAACGATATATAAAGCACTCGTACATACCGCATTAACCATTTGCGGTTTGCTAATACCAGGATAGACAGGGGTAGGGCCCTGTCCCCTACGCGGTTCCAGAGATTAAAGTACGACAGACCCTCCTTTTGCCCTTACATAGGCAATCACTATACTCATCTTAATCCGAGTCTAGGTCAATGTTCACAAAGTCATGGAGATGTTGCTGTAGCATCATCCTATTACTTAGCTCGTCCCTCGATACAGGTTTCCTTATACATAAGGTAGCACAGAGACCACATATCGCAGGAGCACACTGTATGCACAGCCAGAACAGGAAAAGAATGGCTAAGATCATTCCAATGACCATCAGAACTTTCCAACCCCAGGCAGATATCAGTTCCCAGAACCACCCCACCAGTGACCAATCTCCCTTATCCACGTGTATGGATTCAGATATTCTATGGAGTTTGGAGATGGCTTGATATACTGTTGGAGCGTTGTCTGGTATGAAAATGCAACAACTGGATTGGATGACCTTACATACCCCACCGCGGTCTGCAAGAATAACGTCTAGAACCATGCGGTTCTGCAAAGTCATAAGGCGATCCGCTTGGAGCTCGGCTGTCAGATTACCAAGGGCACCAGCCGTTACATTAACAGTGGATTCAACCACACGCGTCAGTTGTCTCAGGTTCCTACTATTGACCATAGGTCCCCAAAACGGCAGGAAACCCAAAAAGAAGTCTCCCGCTTCTTGACCGGCAGTATCATCCTTACTTATCACGCCTCTCACAACTCTGGTCTTGTGATAGTCGGAGGCGGCAGTGAATGTAGGCGGTAGCAGGTTTGCAATATAACATGTGCCCGAGAAATCAGGGGGCAGCCATGTATATGCTCGGTCATTGCAGATAAAATATGTACCCTTGGCAGTCAAAAACGCAGGGGAAAACTGTGACGGGAAAGTGTACGTTTCAGTACAGTCACTTCTTCCCAGTTGAGCTCTAGGATTCTGACCATTACCCTGTAAGCAGAACCGACCCATGTGGGGTACGACCCAGATTGGAGATGAGATTTTTCGCTGTCTTTCACCCAGACTAATACTATACCCCGTCGCGTTCCATCCTACATAAGGTCTCAGCTCTTCTTTGGGAATGGATGAGTATGCATCAATATCCCTACTCATATCGGCAATTCCTCTCACTAAGGCTTTATTATTTGTACCAGGTCTGATGGAACGCGGTTGTCGCGGGGAGTAAGCATCTAGAGCATAGAGGAACATGGTCTGGAATGCCCATGACGATCCATTATAACTAAATGGCAGCACCAGATAAGGAATACCCTTGTTAATGGTATGTGGCATCAACCCACACACCCAGCAATTGGTCGTATTCATTACTAGTTGGTTCTGGTGCAAGAGCTGGATAAACAAGTTATTTACAAACTCCGATCGTCTGGTCTGTTCGTGCTCAGGCAAAGGGTGAAAAGAGTGAGAGGAGGCGGTAGAAAGAGGTATAGGCTGTTCAGTGGGTGCAATGGGCTTTTGAGCGGAGAAAAACACAAATCCTACGATGAACATTATTATACTACACAGTGTAAATAGGCACAAAAATACGAAACATTTACTTTTTACAATTCTACACATCCTTGCTTTAAAGTTCATTTCCTCAATCGGTCTCTCCATCTTAAAAAACTCCATCCTCTAATCGGGCCGCTCGCGGCGGATGAGTTTCTTCTGCTAAGGGGTACGCCTGTCAGTCCAGGGAAACGCCCTAGACCAACCAGAACCATTGACCTAACGTCTTCGGCCTGTACCCCAAAGTCTTGGCACCGCGACCCTGCGGCAGAACCCGGATGGTGGTTCGAAAAACAAAAATCAAGAAAGTCCTTCAGATGGGAGAGCAAAAAATGTCAAAAAGGAAATAGTGAGGAAATCTTTATTAGTCCATGGGCCTTGGTCTCAAATTATAGCGGAGACGGCCAGGTGCTGTTTGGTCTTGGAACAAAAGTTCAGGCTCTGTGGTGTCCAGTCGAGTTGATGGTGGCACAGCTTCCTGCAGAATATTGTCACTCTCTTGGTCTGAAACTGTGCCTCTTATGCGTGCGTCACTGAATGGTACAAAACGAGGTACAGTGTCTGCTTCAGAGTCGGCAATACCCTCCTGGACCCACCGGTCATATGGCAGAGGCAAGGGGACTACTTTGCAGTGGGTACCATGGATCCAGTGCTTCTTCCCTTTTACTCGCACCGCTGATCTTGTCGATAGAAGCACAAGGTGAGGGCCGATCCAGCGAGGCTCGTCGTTGCTCTTGCGCTGGAAATTTCGGATCAGGACCCACGAGCCAGGGTTGATAGGGTGTCCAGGAGGTTCAGAAGCTTGGGGAAGAGTATCATGTACCTGTTGGTGCAAAACACGCAGTTTAACAGTCAAATCATACAGGTAATCGAGTAGTACTGGATGCTCTATCTCACTAAACTTCGTAGGCCTCGGTACACCCCATACGTTGGCCGGGCGGCCAAAAACCACTTCGTAAGGACTAAGTCCCACTCGTGAGTGTACGGTCATTCTGGTGGACAGGAGTGCTAAAGGCAGAGCGTCAGGCCATTTAAGACCGGTGCTCGCCTGGATTTTGGCCAATTTAAGTTTTAGAGCGCCGTTGTAGCGTTCTACTAATCCAGCTGATTGGGGGTGATTTGCAGCGTGGAACTTCTGCCTTATGCCTAGCCCCTCACACACATTCTTCATCACTTTACCCACAAACTCACTTCCATTATCACACCACACCATTCTTGGCATTCCAAACCTAGGGAAGAATTCTTTCACAAGGGCTTTGGCTGTGGATAGGGCAGTGTTATCTTTCAGAGGATAAGCCTCTATCCATGTTGAGAAAGCACAAACAACCACCAGTACATATTTCAGGTTGTTGCATCTTTCCATGTGAATAAAGTCCAGCTGCAAAACTTCGAACGGACATGATGGGGGTGCAAAATGACCAGCTGGAGTTGGGGTTCCCCTACCAGGGTTGTACTTCAAGCATACCATGCAATTCTTGACCACATTCTCTGCACATTTGGGAATCCCAGCATTCTGCCATACTGGAGCCAACAACTTACAAATTCCTTTCGTACTGATATGTGCCATTCCATGTGCCATAGTAACCACTGGAAGCACATATGCGTCAGGCAACAACCATCGTCTATGTTCTGTCAGATCAATCCAACAACCATTCTCATCCAACTTACCCATACTTTCTTTCCACTTGCTTAACTCTTTCTCTGTGGCTTCAGCTTGAAGCGACTTCACACTCTCTATTGTGTTCTCACACATCCCAACATCATCAACCCATCTTGCGGGGCCTGCAACATACATTCTAGTCTTCACATTCTGTGCTGTTTCTTTCGCGGTCTCATCAGCAAACGCATTCCCACGTCCAACATCATCTGTGACTTTCCTGTGCGCACTGCATTTCATGATCGCAACTTGCAACGGTAGGGTCAGTGACTCAAGGAGATCATTCACCAACTTGCCATTCTGAATTTTAGCTCCATGCGACGTCAGGAACCCACGCTCTTTCCACAGTCGCCCAAAATTATGAGCCACGCCAAAGGCGTACTGGCTATCTGTGTATATATTTACTCTCATTCCTTCAGACAACACGCATGCTCTCATGAGGGCGATTAATTCTGCTGCTTGGGCCGAATTATGTGGCACTCGTGCAGTTTCCACGACCGTGTGTAAAGTCGTGATAGCATATGCAGCAGTCGTGTCACCATTAGGGAGCTTAAAACACGAACCATCCACCCATAAAGTACCATCACACTCAGTCGGGGGAGTATCTTTTAAATCTACTCTCCCTTTCGTCTCTTCTTCTGTTCGGAACAGACAGTCATGTTGCTCAATCTCATTTGAGTCTGCTGGAATTGGCAATAACGTAGCTGGATTCAGCGTATTGCATCTCTTTATGTGTATGTGATTTGCTAACAGTGTAAGCTCATAGCCTGATAATCGCGCACTAGTCAAGTGTTGTGTCTTGGTCCTATTTAATAATGTGTCTACAGCATGTGGAACCATAACGATCAATGTGTTGTCCATTACCAGACCAGCAGATTGTCGGATAGACATTGCTGCAGCAGCTGTCGCTCTCAGACAGCTTGGCAATGCCCTCGCTACAGGGTCCAAGGTTGATGAAAAATATGCGCATGGGCGCGGTCTGTCGCCAAAAGGCTGTGTTAACACTGACAACGCACATCCATCTTTCTCGTGAACATACAATGTAAAAGGTTTGCTGTAGTCAGGAGTGCCCAACACAGGTGCTGAACACAATGCATTACGCAATTCCACAAAACTTTTCTGGCACTCTTCAGACCATGGAATAGGATTCGGTGTGTCTTTGCATGTTAATGCTAACAAAGGTTTTGCCAACAAAGAAAAACTTGGTATCCAATGCCTACAGTATGAAGTGATGCCCAAGAAAGCACGCACTTCTCTCTGCGTTCTTGGCACTCTCAACTGTGCAATGGCTTGAATTCTTTCTGGGGTCAGTTTCCTTCCCTCCTTCGATAAGAGATGACCTAAGTAGGTCACTTCTTGTCGACAATATTGCAGCTTAGAGAGAGACACTTTGTGATGGAAAGCGGATAAATGGCGCAACAATGACAATGTGGCTTCTTTGCAGATCTTTTCAGTATCCGCGGCAATTAGTAAATCATCCACGTATTGAATCAGAATAGCGCCACTAGGTAAAACAAGTGCATCAAGCTGCGCTTTCAAAGCTTGACTGTATATGGATGGACTCTCACAGTAGCCCTGGGGAGCGCGTTTGAAGCGGAAGCTTCGGCCTCCCAGACTAAAGCCAAAAATGTCTCTGCTCTCCTTTGTAATTGGGATGCTAAAGAAAGCATTCTTTAAATCGATCACTGAAAACCATGCGGCAGAGGCTGGAATCATCGTTAACAAGGCAGTTATATCAGGGACAACTGGAAACTGTGGCACAACAATCTTATTAACCTCTCTAAGATCAATCACAAATCTGTAAACAGGTGGATGTGAAGGGTCCGTTCGTTTTAAGACAGGTAAAATCGGACTATTGCAAACGTTGCCTCTTGTTTCTTCAATCACACCCTTATTAATCAAGTCGCTGACAATGTCTAACAATGCTTTCTGGCCTTCATTAGAGATTTTGTACTGGGGAATACGCGGCAGTCTGACATTAGCCTTTAAAGTCACCACGTATGGCGGTATCTCCAAGAGGCCCACATCATTGGGACCAGTAGCCCAAAGGGCATCCGGAAGGGATGACAATTCAGGTGGCATTGTATTTTTAGACAAGTACATCGGGGAAATCACTTTCTTGCCTAATGTAAGTTGTACTCCTGAAGGAGAACAATACAGTGTAGCGTGCAATCTTTTCAACAAATCTAATCCCAGCAAATTCTCACCACAACCTGTTGTCAGAATCAGGGGTGCTTTCAGCTCGCAAGGCCCAATAGAAAGTGACATGGGACTAGAAATCGGGTTCTTAACTGGGGCGCCAGAAAAACCTACTGAAACATTTATATCGCCAGACAAAGGTGCGCCAGGGAGTTTTGAATGCATGATTGAACTCTTTGCAGCACCAGTGTCTAGCAGAAAAGGCTCCGTTACATTTGCTGTAGTCACCTCAACATACGGTCCACTCTGATCCACTGGCACTGAAACAACTCCCTCTCTCTGTCTACGGCTGTCCTAGTAATCATTATTTTCTGCCTCGCCGTCCTCTGCATAATAATCATTACTGTAATACTGAGCTGTATTACTAGTCGCTTTAGCTTGCTGATCAAAGCTATTAATGGCGCTTTGAGGTGGAAGAGGACGCGCGTTCTGGGGAACACTTCCACGCCCTCTGCCTCTAGGAGCTTGCTGACCACCCCTACCTCTTGCGCCATACGCATTACCGTTCCGCTGCATTAATTTAGGGCAACTATATTTATAATGACCTTCCTCTTTGCAGTATGAACATTGGTTGGGACCTACAGGGACACGTGGTTGATAATACCCATTCATTTGCTGATTGTTCTGAAACTGTTGGGGTTGGTGATAGACACCTTGGGGTTGCCTATAATTATTCTGACCTCCACGTGGCGGATAAGCCTGCTGTAAAAGGACCTTTGTCTTTAATTCCTTCGTTTTCTTCTCTGTTCTATCTTTCTCGTCTTTATCTCTATTTTCATAATACTGTGCAGTAGCCAGTATTTGCGCTGAAGAGGAAACAGCCCAAGAACTTTCTGAGTCTTTTAACTTTTTACACAGGTCAGGAAGTAGATTCTGCACAAACTTGTCCACAAATAACCGTTGGCCACCCTCAGTACTCATATCTTGCCCACTGTGGTCAACAAACGTTTCTTCAAACCTAGTAAAGAAGTCTGACACTGTCTCATCTTTCTTCTGCTTACATGCAGATAACTTGTCCCAATTTACGCGCATCGCAGGCATTATTGTCTTCATATATGTGATGATTCTACCAGGCAGTTCAGCTACTAAAGGCTCAGGTTTCGCGCCACCCGTTTGTCTAGCATCAGCAGCAATAATGTTAGCCCATGTGTCCCCTAGTTCTGCAGCATGGTCTACATTACGAATGGATCCCCACAAAGGCTGTGGAACCACATTCCCAAACAGCATATCTATGTCAGCCAGGTTCATTACACAGGATTCTGCAGTTTGTGACAACTCCTAATAATAACCGGTAGGGTTTTTACGGGGATCAGGCAATGTCTGCTTAAGCGCTAACACCTCAGAACGCTTCCATGGAACATGCACCCAAATACGCTGGAAATGTGCTACGACAGGTGGATTAGCATTTGCATCAGCGGGTCTCCAAACTGGGGGAACCTCTCGCATCGGATATTGGCGTGCCTTTACCCTTTTTCCCACAGTTACATCAGGTTCAAACAACGACTGTTGACAATCATCATTCCTGAAGGACAATACAATCGCAACTGCTTTATCTACTTCGCGATCCACAATTATACCAGTTCCAAAATCAAACCTCACTCTACACAACTCCTGCGGGCTCGGATTTTTACCACTATCCTCCAATTCTTCACAGAGAATTTCGCACATTTTCTCAAACACATATCTCTGTTTTGGGGCATCCCATTGATGGAAAACGTTGACAACTGATTCCACATCATACAATGAAGGGAAAACAATCCATCTGCGCGCCATGCTGTCTATTACCTTTTTCTCATCAGGGTTAGGCAGTTGACTGCGCAATTGCTTACGCTGTAAACCAGGAGTCGCACTAGATGACTCAAAGAGAGGCGACATTAACGTAGTAACCACATTAGCTAAACGCTGTCGCGCTGAAGGAGAAGTTGAGGCGGAAACAGGGGGAAAAACAGAGGGGAGAAAAGAGGATGCAGAAACAGGTACTGGAGTGGTGCAAGGAAGAGTGTCAGAGGAGGCAGCTGCTGAATTAGGCAAAGTCGCAGGAAGCGCTGGGGTAGTTGGAAACACAACTGGTGGCCCTTGAGAGGGCTGCGCTATATGGATAAGAGCCGGCTGCGCAGCAGCTGGGGGTAGCGGCAAGGCTTGCAGTATATTAACTGGAGGTGGCATATTCACAAGCTGGGGAGGTGCCGTGGCATTTTGAGCATACGGGGGTGGCGAACTCAACAAATGCGACATCAGGGGATCTTTCTCCTTTTCTTCTAACTCATTCTGCTTAGAATGTGGTAAGGCTGGGTAACATTTGTCAATCCCTAACTTACGCTGCCTGTGCAATTGCTCATTCATCTGCTCCTCCTCATTGTCTTTAAATTGTACAGCTGCTTGCATTACTGTCATACCTTTCTCTCTTTTATTCTTTTTCGCTAGCTTAATTTCCTTCTGTTTGGCTTCCTTTCGCCATAAGCGGAAAGAGTCAAACATCGCTGGCCGGGCTTTCTTCTTAAACAATTTAATTTCCACATTATCTAAAATATCGGTATCGAAACTACCATTTTGGGGCCATTTCAAAACACCGTCTTTCCTGGTGTAGTGGATCCATACTTCGTTATATGCAATGGGGCCTACGCCATGTTTTACATAGAGCTCATAAGTTGGAGTTCCAACCGGAGGAACCGGGCATGATTCTTCCAGCTGGAAATCTTTTCCACAACCCAAACAAAATAATCTACCAAATATTCCAGAACCAGGCATCTTTGCTCACTAGTCTAGATCCAAACGTCAAAGGATTATCGACTACGATAGTCTCGTGAATACACGAGTCCTCTGGCTTTGGCGTTTGCAAACTCCAAATCCCAAATTACCAAATCAAACGATCCCGAGGGATACCAAAACAAATGGGAGACGCTCCACTTATACTTAACTGAATATTGCTGATCGATGGCGTCACCAGAAGACTCTCTCGATTGTTTCGCTCTCTCAAACTCGTCAAGGGTCCAAAACAGGTCGATTAATCAGGGCAGCAGTCCTTCGTAGCCGTCGGGACGCGGAGAACCTCGCAGAAAAGACTTTCGGACCACGTCGACATGCAGGGGTCGATGAAGTGGCGGCCTTCCTCCGGAATTTCCACACGAAGCTCCTCACGAACCTCTGGCTTGGACTGGTACCGCTGAAATCGTCCCGAGTTGGGCGCCAAACTGAAGTACTGGGTATTTTAGACCCAGCGGTGCAGGGGCACACACCCTATGACTTCTGGGTTCACCCTGTTCCAGACCTACAGAAACACAGAGTCTTCTGGGTGAAGTCAAAGAATCGTTTATTGGCTGCAGACCAATTACAGGTATCCTAGAAGTACAACAGCGTGTATGTTCTCAGGAGACTGCTGAAAATCATAGAAACGGACTTCATCTTAAATACAGTTTTCCCTGCCTCAGGCATACATTCCTAGGTTTTATGATACGGCAATATACAAGTATACATTACAAACGAAAAAGCAGAGTCATGATGACCATCCCACATTCCAGTTCGGCCAGCCCACAATGATTTACACAGCAAGGTTCAGATCCCACATCGGATATCAATAGACCCCCCAATAAACATGAGCATCTCCTGTTTTGGGAAACAAGTCATAAAGCAGGAACAGTCAGGTGTGAAAGAGATTAGCCGGAGGCTCGTGTAGAATGAAAGGGTTTTATGACGGGTCAAGCCCTGATGCTAATCACAGGTGGACGGAGGAAGGGGAGCTCGTGAGACCAGTTTGACCCGGGGCAGCAGAGCCAGCTGCCCAGGTCACAGAGAAGTCAGAGGAGAAGCCCATGTACTGTGAGGCCCGTATTTGCTCCATTATAGCCTATGTGAGGGCAATGACAAGATGGCCACTGCTTCCAAAATGGAACCCGCGTAGTGAAGCAGAATAACGTGTACACAGTGCATTCATAGCTAGAACGATATATAAAGCACTCGTACATACCGCATTAACCATTTGCGGTTTGCTAATACCAGGATAGACAGGGGTAGGGCCCTGTCCCCTACGCGGTTCCAGAGATTAAAGTACGACAAGATCAGGGTTGATGTGATGTGTTACATGATATGGGCAGGTAGATATGCTTGATTTTCCATTATCCACACAATGTAGATCTATTTTAATGTTTCCAAATCACATTGTCAAATGACATTCTCGTGGATACATGTTAATACACAGGTATGGTACTGCTTCTGTTTTACTGCCCCTTCTTCCTTTCACCCAGTGACAATAGTGAGATCTTGCAAGTTGGAGGAAATATGGCTCTTGGTCAAGGTTGGGACACTTGTATATTTTTGGACCGCAGACATTTTTCTTACATCAGGGGGTGTATGGATACGATGAAGTGACATAGTGAGACCTTCTCCGTACAGGGTTGACTCCGCACTCATCCACTTCAGTGACAGAGGCCTGCACCATGTTTACAAGTTTATGTTGCAGGCATGCGTTTCATCATGCACTGGCACTTGACTTCTCAGTGTGGCACACAAACAGGCACCTTAACAGGGTAGTGCAAGTGTGTCAGTGTTCAGGGTTAGTATGTTTATGTTGAAGGAGGGACTCCTTCAGGCACATTAGCAATGATTGACAAATTGCTGTTTCTATTTGTGCTGTATAATACAGTACACATGTCAACAGCAAAAGCATTGGCAATTGAAGATTAGCTTCATTGTTGCATGTTAAGGGCTATGGTTTTCCTTGCATACATTGCTTACTGGCCTCGTATTGGGTTCACCAATGTGGGTATAGGGCAACGTGTATTTCTATGGGTGTTGCAGGGTGGACAGCCAAAACCACACGCATTACCCTCACCTTTCGTGCCACGTGAAGTGTGTAAGTGGTCCTAGATTACATGTCTGTGGATTTACACTGGCAACTTGGTGGTAGTAAGACCCTATCACAACCCCACTGTCACATCAAGTGAGAATGGCATGGGGATGTGTGTTTGGGAATGTTCCCCTCTGATAGACATATGGATTATAGATGCTGTTCTGCTCATGGTGATTGTATGCCTTTGTTTGTGTAACGATGTTTACAGACATGACTGCGTATTTGTTCACTGCCACTGTTGACTTTCCCCAAGGACTGGGTTCCATGCACGTCAATGTGTAATGGCCATCTCAGCACCAGGACTGTGATTACTGTAGACTACTGTTATCTGTATGGCACATATGGAGACTTTGATGTGGGTGAGTGCATTTTGATGTATTGGGTAAAATGACATGTAGCAGTTTGATATGTATTTGTTCTACATTGTTATTCTTGCTCAGTGTCATGCTTCACTTGACATGCACCTTGATATGGACTGTATTATTCTGTGAGCAAGGCACACAGACGAGACACGTAGATAGTTTTTATAGAACACATTCCTGATATGCAGAATCCTTACACTGTACTTATGTAGGCTATCTCTTCTGCTCATAGTTGAACATCACATTAGCCCTCCAGTATGCTAAATGTGGGCATTGTGGAACATTCACCATTTAGACACAAGGGTGCATATTCACTATGTTGTGGCAATGCATGTGTTTATGGTATAAGGACTCACTACATGCTTTGTCACTTTGGGAACACAGGGCTGCATCTCATGAAGAAGCAAACGGGCAAATTGACTGGAGAGGGGGCATAGTGTTGCATTGACCTCCTTGCCTCAGCAAATTGGCAATTTTGCAAAAATTGAGAAAAATGTGTTCAAATATTTTTTTCTCTTTTGTTTGGGATCAGGTAGAGATATCATGTTTCAATCCTGGAGAATTGTGATTTAAAATCCTCTTTAATGGTAAAGTTGGATTTGAAGTCGCAATTCTGAAAATGACAATAGAAAGTTGAAATGTTCTTGACCTAACCATTTGGTGCCTTCAGCCTGTATCCTGGGTCACATGACGAGGTGTAATTGGCATTCAGCTTTTGTGTATTCTTCCCAGACAGTAACACAAAGAGGGACTAGCAGGAGGGGCAATTCTTCCAGGATGGGAATGGCAGAGCCTTTCCCTGTCCCACTTATATTTTACAGGAGCTGCCTTTCCACATGCATAAAGAACGTCACACCAGCCTTTTGTCACCCCGGACATCCCAGGACCAGGGCACGGAGGAATGATATTTCAGAGCCATCTGGGGGAGGGAAAACTCCAGAAGTTTCTTCTACTTCAAAGCTAGCACCAGATATAAAGGTAGGACCCTCAGACCAACTCTTCAGTAAACTCCTAGACCTATTAAATTACAGAAGGACTGTCCTGCTGCCAGAGAATTGCTCTACTGCTTCAGGCCTGTGCTTGTCTCTGATATGGAAGATTGGACCTACTCCCTTCATCCCAGGCAGAGGGATTCCAACAGTGAGGTGGCTGACCTTGTGTGCTGAGCTACATGATCACAACAAGCTCCAGAGACTTCCCTGCAGCTGGACCTGCCTGAAGCCTGCTGGCTTCTGCTGGAGTGAGTTCCTGATCCCCAAGAGGTACATCCTCAGGACATGAACCCTTGTATAATATCAGTTGAGCATGTTCTGTGAAGGAAAGGAGAAATCCTGAAGTTTTTGACTTTTTTCCTGATGGGCCTAGATCAACAATCCTAATGCAACGCTCCGGTGGACAACTCTTTGTGCTACAAGGACCACCAGCAACACGAGATCTACACTTTAATTGAGGACTCCGACAGCCAGAGGTGACTGCCAATGCAAAGCTCCAGCAATGACCGTCTGTGATACCCAACAGGATCGTCATGTTACAGTGACGACTGTTTGCGATTCCAGGCCTGCTCTTCGCATCTCTGCTTCGAGTAGGCTCCTACACCATGAACTGGACTCTTTGCACTGGACTTTGAGAAGGCAACTTTTCATCAGGACTAAACTGATCCCTGTATCCGGCCTGTGCTCCATTGTGGTGGTCCTGAACTTGTGAATTTCCCCCGGTCTAGCATGACTAGATAATGGCTAATGCCAATTTGTGCTTTTAGCCACTAAACGTACCTAAATCTTTGAAATTGCATCAATCTGGTTCTACTGTTTGGATTTTTGTTGTTTTGGTCTAATTTTAGTTATTACATTTACTCTATTGTTCTAAATTGGTGTTGAATTTTTGATGTGTTGTGTTTTCACTTTGTTGCTGTTTGTTTACTGCAAAAATAATTTACACATTGCCTCTAAGATAAGCCTGACTGCTTTTGTGCCAAACTACTGGAGGGTTAAGCCCACGTTTTTTAATCAAAGTTTATTAGCACATTTTAACAATGCAGTAGAGAACAGCACAACAGGGGAACGGAATAGTTACACAGTTCAAGCACATGGAGTCAATAGCGCCACAGCATTATCATATGAAAGGATAGTCAGCTTAACAGGTAATTTAAAATAGGTGAGAATACAGAATCTAGAGTCTGTGAGGTTACAGTTCACCAGTAGCATCAGAAGACAGCACAAGTATTGCATATACATAATAATCCTCAGTGGCTGAAGACATCTCTGCCAACTACTGGCGCTGCCTGCAATGCTAGGAAATAGCTATGGAAGCCACATATTCTTATGCTGTAGTTGCTCTGGGGCAAGCTCCAGTACGCCTCAAGTTGTTGGCCCCAGTGCATAGTCACTCTGTGCTAGCCAGACATAGCAGCATTGCGGTCAGACACCAGAACCCAGATGAGTCATCCTTAATGTAGCCCAGAAGGGCCTCCAAAGGGGATCTTTGGGAATGAGAGTCAGTTATCTGGGTGATAGTGTCAAATACTCCAGTCCTATATTGAGTCACTGCGGGGCAGAATTTATTGTAGTTACTTTTTTTTGTTCTGACAGGATTTGTGGTTGTCCCTTGAGAAGGGTCTTCACCCACTACAATCAAACACCCAATTTCTCACGATGTGATATAAACTGTACCTTCATTCAGAGAGACTCAGAATCAGTTCCTAAGTAGTATATATGAGAGGGACAAGGAAGTGGCTGTAGAAAAGAGGCATGCTTATTACTAAATGGCAGAAGTGAAGGTAGGCATACGAAGAGGTTGAAGGAGGGTTTTGGGAGGAGTTTACACAAGGAGATGAATCCACTCACAAAATAGTAAACCCATTGATATGCACAAACTGAACTTCTAAAGTTACTATAGCCAAAAATGATCGAAAACAATAGTAAGTGTACTCCAGCCTAGGGCTAGAGTACTTACAGCACCAGACATGGTCAACCACTGGTACTGCAACATCCCACCATTGAAAAAAAGGGACATTTGGACTTAAAATAAAAACTCATAGGAAATAATGTTAAATTAAATCAAGTTATGTAAACCAGTTAAAAATATATATACATTTAGTTTAATTTTGAAAATTGTACAAAAACAAAATGGTATCTTTATTTTGATATTTCTTTTTCATAATATTTAAAATTACAAATTTAGTATAACATTAATTGTCACTGATATACATTTTACAATTACATTATTTTCCATTATTTCTATAAACCACTTTTAGCATAATAAAAGTATATATTTGTTTATTTTAGGTGGGATTCTTGTAATTGAAACTTCAAAAAAACTAATTTTGATTTAATATAATATCTTTGAGATGGTTGCATTTTAAATAATAATTGAGTTAATTGTAGCATTTTTTATTATGTTGTACTGTACATTTAAAATAAATATTTAAACTGTGTTTACATTAAAATGTATCCTAAATTTTATTTTGTTATTTTAAGCTTTTTTACATCTCCATATGCTTTACTAAAGGGAAAACGCCATCTGATTATAGATTAAAAAATAATTCCACCTAGTTAGTTGTTTATATAAAAACATGTTATGTATAGAATTATTTTAAAATATATTTTTAAGTTACATTTATTTTCATATTTAGAAAGGTATTAGAATATTTTATCAGAAAATAATATTTATATTTTGCATTTGTATTTAAATTTATAAAGCGTAGTATGTCTATAGATGTCAAAGCGCTGCCAACAGAAAGAAAGCTGGACTTAAGAGACACTTAAAAGGGAGAATAGCCATGTCTTCATTTGCTTGCCGAAGGCCATGTAAGAGACTAAACTGGCAATGTGGATCGGCAGTGTGTACCACAATTTTGCAGCCGGTACTGAAAAGGTATGGCTGCCCCATCTATCCTTCCGTAGTCTAGGAATGCTCACTTTCCTCACAGAAGAGAACCTCAGCTGTCACTTAGGAGAGTACCAGTGAAATACTGACCTCAGGTGTAGCGACCCCTGAAGGTGCAGTGCTTGATGGACCATACATAGAGCTTTGAAGGTCACCCGCTTCTTCGCAGGCAGCCAATGCTAAGAGCGCAAGTCTTCTCTCACTGAAAGGCATTTCAGTATAGTCAGAAAAAAGTGGGCTGCCGCACTTTAAATGACCAGGAGTTTGTTGAGAGATAATTTATTGATACGTAGATATAGTGTGTTGCAGTATTAAAGGCAAAATGTAATCAGCGCAGTAACTACCGCAGTTTTAAGTTCTACTGGAATGAGAGGAAATATTTTTTTCAAGATATTGATGATGCAGAAACATGTACTTATGGTCTTATTGACCTGAGTATCAAAGGTAAGTGTGTTGTCAAAAATGACTTCTACGATTTTAGCGGCGACAACTGGAATATATAGGATGCCACATGTATCTGACATCCACAGCTTGGACCACACTAAGGGCTGAGCCCCAAAGACCAGGATATGTGCCTTTTCTGCATCCAATTTCATACAGTTATCCTTCATCCAGATACCAATATCCATCATCTCAGCATTCAAATTTTTCTGTCACCGATAACGGGTCTTTGGAATCGATAATCTGGGGTCATCTGCATATGACAGTAGTTATATGCAAGTAGTTATTAAATCAGAAAGAAGTTGTAGTAATCTGGGGGACAGGGTCCTTCGGAGATTCTGAAGTCAAATGATGAGCAATTTTTTATTTTGATGCAAGATATGGGGTAAAAGGTGGACAAAGTTGCGACAGGGTCTGGGCCATGGGAGCCTCTGCCTCCCACGTGAGAGGAGACCTATTCTCATTTACATTAAAATCAGAGAATATTTTCAGGATTTTCTTTCTTAAATAGGCTGCAACATTGTTGCAGAAGCTCTGCAAGTTTTTTAGGGATTGTGGAACCGGGGGACTGTCAAGCTCTTTCACAACCTTAAAAAGCGAATTAGTGTTATTACGAGCAAAGCATATTTTGCTAGTGTAAAAGGATGATTTGACACTCAAAATGGCAAATTTGTATGTCACGATTAAATCTCTGTGTTTCGTTTTCTCCTCTAACATTGGAACAGCTCTCCACCTACATTCTTGCCTTCGACATTGTCATCTGAGATCTTTTAACTCATCAGAGAACCAAGGCGTAGATGCTTGGTTCTTGTGCCATCTTATAATTGAGTGGGGTGACTTGTTAAATAGTAGCCATTACTCATGAATTAAAATTCCCTGGCCTAGGGTCCTATAAGCTGTTCTTTTTCACTGGGCAACTTCCAGCTCTGAGCCAACTTCTATAGGATACAGGTTTAAACTGTGTAATCACATCTCCCATCTGTGGTTTGAATAAAAAAGTAACTGCTTGGTGGTCTGACCAGCTGATTGAAAGAATATCACCCATTTCCAAGATCGAATATTTAGAAAACATTCCATCAACAGTATGGCCAACGTTGTTGGTGGAAGATTTGACCAATTGTGAAAACCTAAAGTTATTCATCAGTTCTGAAAATGTGATGGTATCTTTAAATCGCTTATATATTCTAAGTGAAAGTTAAAGTCTTTGAGTATGGTAAAATTGAGGCTTGAAATGAAGGATTCAAAGCATTGATCCCACAACAGAATATACTGAGTACAGGAACCAGGGAAATGATACACAAGAAGTCCTGAGAGCAGGACTTGTTATTCACTTTGAGTCTAAATTGCGTAATCTGACATGTATCATATGAATCAGAGCTAATTGGTTGCAGGGTACATTTAAAGGAATTCCTTGAGATGATAACCAATCCCCCACCCCTGTGAGATGCATGCTCAACTCTACCAATCGAATACCCCAGAGGGTGGTTGATACTAACTCAGGCCCAAAATCTTTCTGGGCCCACAATTTGGTAACAAATGGGTAGTCTATAGCGTGGGTTTCAATCAATTCATATATTTCCATGCTATTCTAGACCGTGGACATTGTATGTAACAGAGAGCATAGGAGATCCACCTGTGCAAGATCTTCCACAGCCTTGTATCTTTTCTTGATGTTGCAATTAGACATTCCGGAGTTCCTTGCTAGCTTTGGGTCCCATTTGCAAAGGAACCCCTTGTAGGTTTTTAATGATGTTTAGTTTATTTAAACATTAAATTCATTTTTTTAATATATAAAAAATGTAAGTCCCTAATTCCATTATATTCTTTGGGGGGGAATTTGCAGTATCAGCGGGTGGCATTGTGTGGTTAGGACTTACTACAGCTCTGTTTTGGTGGTTGTAACTTATCTTTGAATATTTGGCTCTACCCGCTGCTTCGGGGAGTGAAAACATGTAAGTCTACACTTTGGAATACATTTAAACAGGAGTTTGTTGAAAGATAATTTACGTAGATATAGTGTGTTGCAGTATTAAAGGCAAAATGTAATCAGTGCAGTAACTACCGCAGTTTTAAGTTCTACTGAAGTGAGAGGAAATATCTTTTTCAAGATATTGATGATGCAGAAACATGTACTTATGGTCTTATTGACCTGAGTATCAAAGGGAAGTGTGTTGTCAAAAATGACTTCTACGATTTTAGCGGCGACAACTGGAATATATAGGAGGCCACATGTCTCTGACCTTCACAGCTTGGACCACACTGAGGGCTGAGCCCCAAAGACCAGGATATGTGCCTTTTCTGCATCCAATTTCATGCAGTTATCCTTCATCCAGATACCAATATCCATCATGCAGCATTCACATTTTTCTGTCACCGATAACGGGTCTTTGGAATCGATAATCTGGTGTCATCTGCATATGACAGTAGTTATATGAAAGTAGTTATTAAATCAGAAAGAAGTTGTAGGACTCTGGGGGGACAGGGTCCTTCGGAGATTCTGAATTTAAATGCATGAGCAAATTTTGAATTTGATCCAAGATATGGGGGAAAAGGCGGACAAAATTGCGACAGGGTCTGGGCCATGGGAGCCTCTGCCTCCCACATGAGAGGAGACCTATCCTCATTTACGTTAAAATCAGAGAATATTTTCAGGATTTTCTTTCTTAAATAGGTTGCAACATTGATGCAGAAGCTCTGCAAGTTTTTTAGGGATTGCTGAACCGGGGGACTGTCGAGCTCTTTCACAACCTTAAAAAGCTAATTAGTGTTCTTATGAACAAAGCATATTTTGCTAGTGTGAAAGGATGATTTGGCACTCAAAATGGCATGTTTGTATGTCAGAATTAACTCTCTGTGTTTCATTTTCTGCTCTAAAATTGGAACAGCTCTCCACCTACATTCTTGCCTTCTACATTGTCATCAGAGATCTTTTAACTCATCAGAAAACCAAGGCGTAGATGCTTGGTTCTTGTTCCATCGTATAATTGAGTGGGGTGACTTGTTAAATAGTGGCCATTACTCATGAATCAAAATTCTCTGGCCTAGGGTCCTATTAGCTGTTCTTTTTCACTGGGCTACTTCCAGCTCTGAGACAACTTCTATAGGATTCAGGCTTAAACTGTGTCCTCACTTCTCCCATCTGCGGTTTGAATAAAAAAGTAACTGCGTGGTGGTCTGACCAGCTGATTGGAAGAATATCAACCATTTCCAAGACCGAATATTTAGAAACACTTCCATCAACAGTATGGCCAGCCTTGTTGGTGGACGATTTGACCAATTTTGGAAACCTAAAGTTATTCATCAGTTCTGAAAATGTGATGGCATCTTTACATCCCTAATATATTCTAAGTGGAAGTTAAAGTCTTTGAGTATGGTAAAATTGAGGCTTGAAATGAACGGTTCAAAGCAATGATCCCACAACAGAATATACTGAGTACAGGAACAAGGGGAATGATACACAAGAAGTCCTGAGAGCAGGACTTGTTATTCACTTTGAGTCTAAATTACGCAATCTCGCATGTGTCATATGAATCAGAGCTAATTGGCTGCAAGGTACATTTAAAGGAATTCCTTGATATGATAACCAATCACCCACCCCTGTGAGACGCATGATCAACTCTACCAATCGAATACCCCAGAGGGTGGTTGATACTAACTCCGGCCCAAAATCTTTCTGGGCCCACAATTTGGTACCAAATGGATAGTCTACAGCGTGGGTTTCAATCAGTTCATATATTTTCATGCTATTCTAGACCGTGGACATTGTATGTAACAGAGAGCATAGGAGAACCACCTGTGCAAGATCTTCCACAGCCTTGTATCTTTTCTTGATGTTGCTATTACACATTCCGGAGTTCTTTGCTAGCTTTGGGTGCCATTTGCAATAGGAACCCTTGTAGGTTTTTAATGATGTTTAGTTTTTTTAAACATTAAATTCATTTTTTTAATATATATAAAATGTAAGTCCCTAATTCCATTATATTCTAAGGAGGGGAGTTTGCAGTATCAGCGGATTGCCTTTGGTGGGTGGACTTAGTTCAGCTGTTTTGGTGGTTGTAACTTATCCTTGAAAATGTGGCTCCACCCGCTGCTTCGGGGAGTGAAAACATGTAAGTCTACTTTAGGAAGGTGGAATCTGACTACATGGTTGCCCCCACTTTTTCTGTGGTGTTTTGATGGTTTTTGACTTAGTTTGGCTGTGGACCTGCTATTCAGGCCCCCAGCCTATCTTCTTTCGCTTATAAATTGATTTCATGTACTTTAGGTACACTCCAGATTGGATTCTGGGGTACCCTTGTGAGTACCTAGTATATGGTATACTATATACCGAGTGCATAGGTACCCCAGAGGCCTACCAAGGGCTGAAGCATGTATTGTGCCACCCCTGGAAAGCCCTTCAAAATGACACCCCGGTCTGCTACTGCAGCCCGGGTAAGGTGGTTCATGCACCCCTTACTGAGGTATAGGTTCACTATACCTCATCTATCACTGCACATAGTAACCAATCACTCACCCCATGGCAGGCCTTATCAATCCTGAAGGCAGGGTGCTTGGTTATATGTGAGAGGGTGCCCAGGCATGAGCTGAACCCCTCTGCAGCCTTCAGAATCTCTTCTCCGGGGTTGTCAGTGGTGCAGCCTGACCATATACTCTTAAGTGCATTATATCTAAATTGTTAATGCTAACTTTGGACTGGCTGCACGGAAACTTTGTCGTGTTTGGTGTCAAACACCTTTGAATCATACCCCCACATCAATTCCTGATGTGAGAGTATGATCCACCCTTCCAGAGGGAGAGACATGACAGTACTGGTAAACCCTGGCATCACAAAGTGGATCCTGCAGCCACAGACACGGGTCTTGCCTCCTGCTGCTGACCGAAACTCTAGCAGGGGAAGCCTGGACAATAGGTTTCCTGTCACAGGGAGGTGTAACCACCTCCCAGACAGGCTTATGTGTATTGGGACTGGGTGGGAGCACTCTCAGAGTGCTTTGAAGTCCTGCACTGGTGGAACATTTGGTGTCCCTGTGCATAGGCCAGCTCAAACCGGTTCAGGGTTTTCCAGCCCCTCCTCTGGTGCAAAGCTGGACAAAGGAAATGGGTGTAGCCACCCCTCTTTCCAAATCCTCCCATAGGTGGGTCCCCATAGTTAGTCCAACCTCTTCCTTAGGTATACGTAAGGAACCTCTGTAACCAGAACTTTAGATATCCCTGGACAAAACTCTGAAGCTGAATCCTGGAACTTCGACGCTCTACAAAAGACTAGAGGACTGAAGAAATCTCCCTTGGGGTCAAGGAGTGACTCCCCTGCTTGGCAGGCACCAATGAAGCATTTTGCTAGTCTGCATCTACGAAGCTCCCGCCGGACTCCAAAGTATTTGCAGCCAAAGAAGAGGATTTCCAGACATCTCAGAGGCTGACCCGAGTCCCCAGCAAAGAGGAGACCCACAGTCCTTGTGAGTAGCGTGGAACCGGAACTACTAGTCACCGTGCACTTTTGCAAGTGCATTGACTTCTTGACATCTCTTGAAGTCGTGCTTGGAGTTACTTGTAGCCCCTACCTCGATCAGAGAATCCACTGAAGATTGTTGGCCTAGTCACCCCGAGTGACCCATGGGCCGCCATTTTGTGATTCCTCTTGAGGCTCCTTCGCGCTCCCTGGTCCGTTGACTGGTGGGTCCCTGTGAAGGCAACTTTGATTTTCCCTAGGCTTCCCTGGTTGCTCCAGGTGTGCCCTGTCTTCCCGTGGGTCCCCTGTGTCACTACCTTGGGTGGTTCCTTGGAGTCCCAGCGATTCTACAGGCTCTAAGCCTTGTGTCTAGTTAAGTCATGGTTCTTATACCACTATTTTAGTATATGGTTTGGCTTGACCCTGGGGTCTGACGTGAATTTGTGCTTATTACTGTTATATTTGAAGAGTAACTTATGTGTTTGACCTCTAGTCACATAAAGAGGCTAGGAGGGTGTGTTTAGAAATAAATACATAACATATATATATATACCTGGTGTGGTTGTCATTCATTTAGCCATTCAAGAGATTATAGACTGGTAGAACAGGCTGTTTACATTCCTTCAAGACTTAGCCTGAAGGCTGCTCTCCATAGCTACCGCTAGGATAGCTTTTAATAAAGGTTGTCTTTAACCTATCATCAATAAGGGGTTGTTTGGACTGGTACAGGGTGCCCACTAGAACTAGTGGACAGCATATACCAGGCCAACTTCTCACATCTACACTTTGGAATACATTTATACATGGGAATGGAGAGGAATGGAAAGCAGTAATATTGCTCAAATGTTTATGGGTAAACTTACACATTTTACTTACAAGTAAAAGTTACATATGTGAATATCCCTGATTGTGTTTCCCTATCAAGCTCAATGGATGTTTCCACTGAGTTGCTCAGTTAAGAACGAAGGAGTCACTGTACATACTCCTCCAGGTCATTATCTGCTAACATTTTAGGAATCCTGCTAATCATAGATTGCTGTGGCAATATCTATTTTCATCATCATTGAGATGTCTAGCAACATATACAGTCTTTTCTGAACTGCTCCAATTCTGATGTACAATTCATCATGCCTTGGGCTTCTTATGCAGTAGCAACCTCCTATTGTTCAAATATTTTCTCATCGTTCTGAAGTGAGTGATCTTGGTCTGTCTCAGGGAGCCCATTTCTATTTTGAACTCTAAAATGAGTTCACAAATATTTTATTTTGTAGTAGGATTTTCCATTTTGTCTTCCTTGACTTAGTCAGTTGTCCTCACTTCTCCCCTCACTGTCTTCAGCATTAGGTATCTTCCCTGTTTGCTTCTACTCATGGTGCATTTCCCTGGTATTGGCAGTCTTCTGTGATTTAGGTTTCACTGTCACCATTACGAAAAAGCATGGCTCTTATACAATCACAGAGCAAGAGGGCACTGTCATACTTCACCATGTCATGCAAACTTTCATGCACTGCAATTAAAGGCACTCGAGATCACTGCTGCCACTTAGGCCCCAGAGGTATTTGCCTATCTGTCTAGGTCCTCCTTGACCCACACCTCAGTCTCTCAGTCCGTACCCAAGATCCACCTCAGCCTAGAATGGATGCCAAGCTGGCCTCCTCTAGCTTTAATTGGCCTTTATTTGGAACTACTATGGTTTAGTGGCTCCATTTACACCAACAAGTGTGGCATCATGCTAAGGAGAACCCCCTCAACTCCACTCTTGTTCTGTACTTTAAACAATAGAGTAACCCTTCATGGTAACAACTCTGCTGGAACTGTTCAAGCACCATCTTGCTGTGCACATGTGAGGCGTCTGCTACTTTGCTTCTCACTGTATTAGTGGCAAACGTCTTCTTTATTCTGGCTGCCTACCACATTTGTACCAGATGTTTCTTAGAGCTTACCAGTTGTTCTGCATCATTCCAAACTTCAAAATTAATCTTTAATAATTGGGGGATGCTTCTTGAAGCCAAGAGCTCAGCAAGGACACTTCTACTTGGGTCCTCACCCTAACCATGGTTCAAAACCTCACAGCATTATACTAAACAGTACCTAGATTGGGGAGTAACTTTGAAACTTGATTTAATCAAAATATCCTGCTTAGAAAGACACCAAGGAGCCTTCCACAAAAGCCTGCAAGTTTTATGAGAGTCCAGGAATAGATTGTGCAGCCCCTAAAGTGAGAACAACGAAGTCAGTGTTTCACCCTCTGGAGGACATGGGCAAACATCTAAGGCTACCAAAAAACAAATCACCTTTGATTGCTTCAGATCACTGATTTTTCCCACATTGACTTGTGTTGGGACTTTGTGTTTTCTTAAAATATTAAAAACCTATACCTTTATCTCTCCTAATCTGATTGTCACCGTTTCATGTCATTTAGTTTAACATTTCTTCCTTTTTATATTGTGTCCAGCTTTCATATACTTAAGATAATACCTTGAACCTTTGAGAAAGTGCCTCTTTTTTGCATGCCCAGCCCCATTATTTTTTCTGACTGGTATTGTTCATGAGACACTGCTTTCCTGGCCATAGTGTTCATGCTCTCTAACTTTTAAGATATGGTACAATTGGCTGATCTACAATTAGAATATCTAAATTTCTAGCAATGACTCATTATATGATCCTGGAAAATGCAGCAATGGTATGGAAAGCTAAATGTGACCTCTGGACTGCAGTACATATTGTGCTATCTATTGGGCACATTAAGGAATTTGATATTTAGGAAAAATTGCTTTTAGAATGGTACGATAGGAACATCATTAACTTGAAAGGGACCATTGTTTAGCTTGTCTATTTATAGCTAAGTTTAAAGGACCAGCTGTAGCTAGGTTGGCACCAGCCCAGTAGGCAGGTGAACTGGAGCCAGAACTGGATTGGTGTGGATGAGGAGGATGGGACAGATAATTCTCCTAGACACACCTGGCAGGGATGCCAGTCACCTCCATGGACAATAGAGTGCTTCTATGTTGGATTCACTCAGAATAGTGCATTGTGGAATAGTTTGCGATAAGGTTAATAGGATATGCTGCAAAAGTGGGAAAGGTTGCCCTTGGGACTTTTTTCTCATTGTCCAGGAGTCATCCCAACCCATTGGCTAGTGAATGCTATAAATGTGGCACATCACACTCAGCTCATCAGAACACATATTGGCCTGTAACTTAACAGAAGTGGACTGGACCTGCTGTCCCATTGAGGACCCAGGACTGAGAAGGAGACATCAAGTGTCATTTGGCTGACCACTTGTGTGGTTGCAGACTTACAACAAGCTGCAAGTAGACTTTTTTTCTAGAGTTTCCAGCTGACCATTAACAACTGGTCATGGACTGGACCCTATCGGTGGCCTGTGCTGCAGTAAATCCTTGTCCCTGAGTGCAGTCCCTTGAGGTTGAGGGAGCCAAAAGAAACTGCTCTAAAAAAATCTGAAAAGTTGAGCATTGAATATTTATGGACTTTCATGACCTCCTGTCATCAGCAGGATCATACAGGAAAGGTATTCAACTTCGAGACAAATCTTTTAGATTTGCCCCAATGAAGGATTTTGCACTCCAAAACAGAGAGTGAAGGCGTGACTACAAGGTTGACAGACTGTACTGCACCCGCCAGTGTGGCGGAGGACATTCCAAAACGGTATTCCGATGAAGTGCCATCTGTCAAATTTAGAGGTGACTGCCAGCCCATCAGTCATCTCTGTACATCGAAAGTAACCACTGTCACATGGCAGTGCACTTTTACGGACAACCGCTGAAGGTTTTTACAAAGGTTTCGGTTTTCAGAAACAAACTCTTAAAGTGGGGCTCCATAGATAGAAAAGATAAGGTATGCCCCTTCCTGAATGATGTGGGTGGACCAAGGGTTTGTTCGGGTTCTTTTTTGCCTTTGAGATCTGAATTGGGCTCCAAGTCTGAGGGTAGAAAATGTTACTGGGAGAAAGTGTAAAAGGTATCGGAGCAATGAAAAGCCTTCAACTGGTTCAAATTGCAATTTTCCCACTCTGAGCTCTTACTACTAAAATCAACTGCTTCAGTGCGACTTCATCCAACAGCGACCTGACTACGAGAGGACGTCTCTGGGTCCATTGGATTTCAGTCATGTTGGAGTCATTTGTCTTATTAAATGTTTCTCTGTCTTTAGAAATTGGTTGTGGGATTGTATTTGTTTTATTTTCACTTATTCATTGTTTTTGGTACTACTAAATAATTTTCCTCAGTGAAGACTGTCTCCTCTGTCTCATAACGACCCAAGGGTGAGCCCAGGTTTATATATTGAACTTGTTTGTTGGACCTGACAGGATTTCTATCTTACTTTTTTCTTATAGATATATTCTTTTCAGAGCCTGACATGATAGTGCAGTTCTCATATTTCATCCTTAATTACTGTACTTCTTTTTAAAGCGTCTGGATAGCACACACATGAAAATACTCTGTGACATTGCACAGCCCCAGTCCAGTCTCACTGACATCATCCCGTTCCTTCATACCTATAGCACGTAGTCAGAAAGTTTCAATGTTTTATAAATGATAATAATGTATCGTGTATTTTGTTACCTTCTTTTATTGAGTGTAAAATATGTATGTATGTATGTATGCATATATGTATGTATGTGGGGTTTCTAGAATACAACCTAGGAAAAGGCAGCAAAATGGTGTACAGAATCAAACAAAAGATACAGTCCATGCAGCCCATGAAGGACTAGAGGAGAAGCTGGCTTCTGAGAATTGGATTGGACTTTTAGTTTATTTTAATATAGTGTTTTTAAAGAGTTCCATCATCTGTTATTTCCATAAGTGGAGCATGGCCAATTTGAGCCTAATGCAGTAAAATCATTATGGTGTGCTGGCTCTTGGAATGCCGAGAGACACCAGAAGTGGTGAACGTGTCATCCATATGGGGGGGGGGGCGGGTGCACGTCATGCTAGCAGTGGGGACTGGTGACTTTTGAAAGTGGTAGGGCTTAAACGTTCGGGATGAATGCCCTGTGGCAAGCGAGCGAGCCTGACTGTCATGAGGAAGGTTTGGGGGCATAAATTAGGGGCATAATGTTATTTCCTAGTTTATATTACATTAAATGTTTGATCAGCATATTGTTTTCCTAAAATCCATTTAACCTGAAGTAATTATGACAGCTATGTAAACCCCCACAGTCGATATGCTACACTTAGGGTTAATAATCCAGTAACAAGTGTTGATAAACAGACTATTAGACTTGAATTCAGCTGCATTGCAAAAAAATCAAGAAAAAATGTTCTGCAAATATCCCAGGATTCTCACAAACTACGGGGCATTTTAGCAAGGGCAATATCGCCGCTAAAGCGGCGATATCTCTATCGCCCTATTAGCAAGCTGTCGCTAACAGCAGTAGTTAGCGACAGCTTTTAGGCGATAGCGACCGGGTTGGGGTCCGCTTTGCATGTCAGCGATATTTATCGCTAACGACATGCAAAGTGGGCATACCCAAACTGTTAGCGACTGAAAGCAGTCGCTAACACAGCTATCGCCTATTAGCAAGGCAGGCGTAGCGATAAAAAAAATCACGCTAAGCGCGATTATCGCTATAATCTAACGCCTGCTGAAAACATGACTTACCTGTTTATCCAATGGATCTTCAGGTTAAGTCCCCATTGGCGTTAATGCGTGAATATCGCTGGATTTCCAGCAATATTCACGCATTTCGCCGCTATCGCTGGATATTTTAGCACCATGGAGAAAAACGTTGATAATAGCATGTTTTCGCCGCTAAAATATCCAGCGATAGGCAGCGATACATATGAACGCGGTAAGCACGTTTTGCGATAGATATCGCAACTTCTTGCTAATAGACCCCCACGTTCGGAGTACCAGCAGATAACTCATCTTAGTGCAATAGGTCCAGTGACACTTGAGGTCCAGATGCATGAGGGGCCTCTGCACATAAATTATTTCTGTATTCTAATACTAACCATGGGGGTGGGGGCAGAGGATAATTTTTTTTCTTTCATTAGGGCCCTTGACATCCTGGGTACACCACTAAAACATCCAGCTGAAAAAGTGGCTAACATTTGCAAACCAGGGACATTTTTTAAATTGTAAAGACAACATGTGTAGGTGTTTGGTAGGGTATGGCAGACAGCGTTTTTATGCTTAGTCCAGTCAGGTTTTGTGGTAATATCAAACAAATCAACAGACCAGTCCACTAGACCATAACACAGGCCTACAAACAGCCCACACACTCACCTATCAGACCAGCCCTTTTGGCATGGCCAAATTGCGCTATAGACCAGTGCGACCCTGCTGCCCTCTGCAAGTGTAGGCCAGTTCCCTCTTCCACTGATGAGACATGCCGCCCTTTCACCTGATATCATCTGATCCCTTCTGCCCCTGCTGAAGAAAAGCGTGTTCTCCTGTCTGGCCTCTCCACGATGAGGCCCTCCCCATCAGTCCACCAAAAAGTGAAACATCTCTATAGCGCCCAGGGTCTCAGGAGACAAAAGCAGGAGTAGGTATACGATCCAGAGACCATCTAATAAAACCTAGTACTTCCTCAAAGAAGCACGCAAAAGGAGGCTGGGGAGATATCTTCTCTATGGTACAGTACAAGTATGTAACACGATTCCGGATACTCTAGGATGTGTTACCAAACGCATTGGCTTTAGGAAGCCCATAAAGGATACATTATTTTAGGAGTTCTTTCCCAGTGCTGTTCCTATTTCCTGTCTTATACGTTATGTAAGGTCCAGTACTGTGGGTGGTAATGCCACTAATGCGTCTACAGGCTCTTGCACTCACTTAGGGATGGCATTGTGGTGTGAGGGATGAGAACTTGGTAATTCACTCAATGTTTCAGATATATTTTTAAGGAATTTCAGGGCACTACTGTTTTTGATTGAACACCTTGGAGGTCATAGTTGTAGTTACAGTTTAAAACGTTGAGGTAAGAGGTGTTTTGGGTCTATCCACTTTTTCAGACATTTCAACCCTAGCACACTCTTGATATATGGTCGCATAAAATAATCCTTTCTTTAACTACACACACCAAATTACACCTTGGTACACAGTTCTTAATAACATGTAGCAATATCCATGATATGGTTGCTGCTGGGTTCAAATCCAACTTGTTGCATTTCTTTTGTTTTCACAGTCAATTCAGTCCCTGAGGAAGGGAGTCTGTCCCGAAATGCATTGGGCAATTATTCTCCTTTTCAAGAGCATTATATCAAGCCAAAATGTGTTATTTAAACATTTATGTTTGTTAATGTAAATTGTGTTTAAGGCACTTTGGAGTGATCTCTGCATTAGCAAAGATTGCTTGAAGAACTCAAATAAGTGTTAAAACAAATACATGACTTGTAAAACTATTAGTAGGTTGTGTATTATTTGTGATATATTCTTTAAGCTGTGCTCACTGGGTCTAGGAAACAATTAGTTCTTAGCTCTGACAGACACATACATACCACTGGAGTTAATAGCACAGTGACAAACATTTGTTTGTCACTGGAGAAATAACGTGTAACGTGCATCGTGAGGGGAGGAGCTTGTGGAAGAGCCGAGCGAGCTGGGTCAGCACATTTCTCCGTTTCTCCGTCTCCTCATATCATATTTAATTTCTTTTGCAGCCTAAACCCAGGGCAACGGACCAAACTGGGAAACCGCGTTACCACGGCCCACTCAATATCCCAACACCAATTTCTTTAGCGGTGCAGGGGCGCGGACGAGTGCGACCACTCATAGTTGGCAGTCGCAGAGCGTGAGTTACATGTAGCCCGCAGAGGCAGCCAGACTAGGTTCGGGTGCAGCTTGCGGTCATGTCCGGTTCCCCAGTCGTCAAAACAACCAGCAACCTGCAAACAACCTGCAGCAGCGGACTGACCAACTAGTCAATCAGGCAGCCAACCAGCCAGCTTGCAGGAGCCTGCGGGAACCATATTGTCTTGGGAAAAAAAAGAAAAAGCAAGCAAAGGGGCCCAAAGAAAACCAAAGCGGAGTAAAGGAAAGCCCAGTAGGAGACCCACATTGACCTCAGTGGTCTTCCTGGTCAGAGGCCAGCTATATTTCCACAACTTCGCCGCAACTTCATGTATTCTCGACCACGACCCTGCAGGCTGCCAGGCGCAAATAGAACAGAAAACAAGCTGGGGGAGGTGGAGAAGCTGGAACTTTGGTAATCCTTTTGCTTTTGCTGTGAGTGCCATTGTTGCCGGTGCTGCAAGTGCGGGGGCCGTACTTGGCTCCCAAAAATAGCAGGCCTCGTGTAGCCTGCGGAGGCGGCCTGGACAGGACTGGGTGCAGCTTGCAGACTGCACAGTGTGGCCCACTTGCAGGTGACTTATTCATGGAGCACCTTACGCTCAGCACTCTGCACAGCACCCTCCAAAAGGGGCTCAGGATCAAAGGACATAGATGGTAAACCAAGGGAAATTATTAATTAATTTAAATTACATACAGCGAGTAGCAACTGTAGCAACTGTTCTCCAGTCATTGGTTATTCCCTTGCCTCTTTCCCCCCTGCCCCTGTTTAATGGAGACACAGGACAGTATGAGGGGTGAAAAGAGCAAGGGCAGGCGATTGAAAAGAAAGTGAATTGTAAGGCCAGCCTCTGCCCTTTGCCCCCTGCCTTTGGAAGCAGCTAGGTCACTGTGTACGGGGGTTTTCCTATGGCATATTTACATTCCTTTTCTGGCAGTGTGTGCTAGGTGGGGAACGAGGGAACATGTAAAAGGAGGGGGACTGTCCCTTGTTGCCTGCGTTATCAATGAGGTCTTGAGCTGACCTGTGCTTCAATCTCTGTCGTTACACAATAAGAGCTTGTTGCTGTGATATTTGCCTCCCAGTTGCCATTCTTGGAGTAAGTTACCCCATATCGTGAGGTACGGTCGCACAAGGGCACCAATGTAACTTTGTTTCCAAGACCAACTTCAAAAAAGGCATAAAGCTGCAAGCAAAATTCAACCAGTTTCCAAAAGGATTCATCGCAGGCTAATGATATGGATCTTGAGGAACAGTTGGCCATAAGTAGGCCATCATCAAGTATGGGGTGTGCTTTAAATGTCTTGGCTCAAATACACAATCAAACTTCCGCTGGGGGGGGGGGTGGTGGGACCCATTTCTCTCAGCCCAGCTTAATGGAATATTTTAAACAGACAGACAAATCCCAATGTGAAGCCCAATGCGAATCCAATACGCCTTTGTCTACGCCTGTACTTAAAAACATGTGTCATCAATAGTCCAGACCATTTCTGATGAAGCCCTATCCCACGGTGACGTAATGAGAGAAAGTGGGAACCATTTGCTGCTTTTACTGCTTTGACCTCAAATGCACCTGCGGCAATAAATATGGGGGGAAACACTCATGTAGTAGTAGCTAAAGCTCAAGTCCATTATGTTCCTAAAGCCAGTCAGGTAAACATGCTGTCTACCCAAACTATGTTGCTGCCCCGAATGAACTGTGCATCGAAGCGGAAGATACTCTTTGGGATATATCCGAGTGTAATAAGCTCTCTGTTTTCTGCTTGGGTGAACTTCAAGCTAATCTAAGCTCTTTTATATCTCGGTGGCCTAAGACCGGGAACATTTATAACACAGTCTAAGTAGCTGGCATTTATGCAAAATCTGACAAATTAGGTGGTTAAGGCTCAGACTGAGGTCAACAATCAATTTATCAGATGCACATGTTCACACATTTTAGATAAAGCATCCGACCTCCCGACAATAGTAGGGTCATATGTTGATGAGGTTAAAAAAAAACAGTTGGGAAATCATTAATTCCATATGTTCAACCTCAGAAGATAGCTTTAGTGATGTTTCCCCACTACCTAAAAGGGCTAGGAAAAGGTTGCAGAAGGCGTGTAATAAGGCCAAGAAGTCAGTCGTTCCAGTAGAACCCCGAATTGAGGAGTGAGGTTCAGCCATCTGTAAATGGTAGTAAAAAAGAAGTTCTCGCTGCCACCGGTATGACGATTCCTGATACAGTTGGAATTAATAATAGAGATGTGTTTAGGTAAACTGTAAGCCCAAGATTTTGAGTGAGAGTAAGAAGAACCTGGGATACACAGGTAGATAAATAATTTGTCATCCTCAACCTGTGATTAAATTGCAAGTATATAAAGGGATTATGCTCCCATCCTAAAACCAAGTACTCCAAACACAGCACAAGTTCAGTCCAGCCATAGGATAAAGTCCTGTGTCATCCAGAGTCTAACACCCATTAAAGAATACAAAAATAACTGTCTAGCTAAAATAGTAAACCAGGCCCAATAAGATCTCTACGCGCTATACAGGATAAAAATGTCCATAACAGGGGGAAATTAGTACTGCATCCCCTATGTAAATCTCGGGGAACTCATGACAGTCTTGATAGGAGTTTAATCCTGAATTTAATCTCAACCATTCCAGATTTATCATTTATTAACACCACTGATCTTTTGTCTGTGCAGTTCAAACAAATACAACCTAGCTCACTTCATGAGTCCACTATAACAACTTGGATCAGTAATGAAATTGTGACTAAAATCTTAGATTCAAGTGCGCAACTTATGGAATGTGGTATTAGGGTTGAGAATTGGATTCCTTTAAAATACACCCCAATCTTGGAGATATTGCCCCCTACCGTGGAAAAAGAAAGAAAAAAGGTGGAATGTAATAAGCTACATCCAGAACTTAGTGGTGCAACAGGTCCAACAGATAAACCATCTTGCAATACAAGGCCTGCTGATTACAAATACTCAAACAGGAGGGTGTTTCTGCGAATGGCTACCGAAAAATAATATGCAAGTGAAGGAATGGTCTTGGTTTCCAGCTACCCTTGCAAATGTGCCTTGAGTAGAAGAGAATTGAATGTTTATAGCTTCAAACGATAAAGATGTGCGATTGAGACTATGTTCATGGAATATGCATGGGCTGACCTACTTACTGTCTGACCCAGATGCAATTTTATTTTTTGTCTTTCACAATTTTACTATTCCAAGAAACATTGAGAGAACAAGCGACACAGCTGCTTGGGTTTAATGAGTATAATCTTCCGGCAGCGCACACTAATAAATCAGGCCATGCAAAGTTTCTGCTCTCTTGCTACATTGCGGCTGACCTAAACTCAGTAGTAGAAGTGGTTGACCTTGATTACAAGGCCTTGTTTTACAGAACAAAGATTTTAGTCAAATTATACTTAATGTATTTCTAAGTGCCAGGAAAACTAAGGCTGCGCATTTGTATGCCTTGCAGGATATGCTAAGTACATTAATAATCCGGCAGTCAGAAGCCAGTTTTATAGTCTTTGGTAATTTTAATCTACATTTGATTTCCTTACATCCCGTAGATGGAAATAGTGACAGGATTGCAAAACAGTGTTGTGACATAATGCACCAGCTTGGATTTAATTTGCTAAAAGAAAAATCTAGGCTCATTCCATCGTATAAATATTCAAACACAGGTCAATCATTGACTATATGTTTATTTCAGATAACTTAAGATCAAAATTGTCTGAATATACAGTAACCCCTCGGCTTGAAAGTGATCACAATCCTCAGATAGATATATTAAATTCTTCAGTGAAGTGCAAACCTAGATTTAACCAGCTTCCCAACATGGCCCACTCATCATACAACCTGAAGAGGTTAGTTTGGCTATGGATAAACAAGAAGGAATAATATGAGCTGCTAAAACACTAATAAAGGATGGTGATCAGTGCGAGTTGGGGGCTGTCAACATGATTAATAAATGGAACTATATAACATCATCCCTGGTGGGAACATTTTCAGTTCAACATCATACAAAATCAAATAGTCTATTAAGATCACTGAACAAGCTAAAGTAATCACTTAATAGAGCTGTACGCGGTGCTTATTCCCATAGATTCCAACAATCGCATTCTGTCTCTATGGATAATATGAAGGCACTAAGAAAAGTTTATAAACAAGAAGTTTAAAAGGCTAAATTTAACTTTAAAACGGGTCTTTAGAACAGCTTATTATTTGCTTCCAAACAAAACAATGCAAAAAGGATTTGGGCAGTAATCAACGAACTCGAAAGGGGAGGCAGCAGGGCATTTTGTGTAACCATATCGGAACCTGAATGGGTATATTTTATTACTAATCCATATGGCACAGTGGATCAAGCAGTAAAACAACCAGAAGTGTTTCAGTCATGGAAGAAATAGTACACCAAACACTGATATGGAGAGTGGTATGTGCCTGGGCATGAATGATGTATTATGAAATTTAGTATAGTTTTGATTTGAGGATTAACCTAGAATGTATAAGTTGTAATGAAATAACTATTCTTTTATGTGGCCTTCGTACAAATGGTGCTCCCGGCCCTAACATGTTGCCTAATGCCTTGTTTCATGCCAATATAGACATGTGGGCTGACATTTTAACCAAATTGTGTAATTAGGTATTGACATTGGAAACTGCGCCGGCATCATCGCAAGTTAGTATACTGCAGCTTATTTATAAAAGCGGTCCGGTTGATAACCCTGCAACCTATCAGTTCATTTTGTTAACTGATGTTGATGCTAAAGTCTTTTCCTCATGTTTGTTGAGAGAATTGGAAAAATGGCAATGCAGCATGGTATAATTACGCTCAATCAAACTGGTTTTTGGAAGGGCCATTCTACGACTACCAACCTATTGGCACTTACTTTACTTGCAGAGCAGGCTGTTTTTTAAAAACAACATTTATATATTGCCTTTATAAACTTAAAGGCAGCTTTGGATTCAGTGCCATGAAATTTACTATGGAAAAAAATGATTGGCTGGGATATTCCACATGTAAACAGTTCTTTTGTATATGGATACCTGGGTTCAGGTCAGGCTGGGTGATGGTAGCTCTTTATCAAAGAAAATTAGAACACGTAATGCCTTAAAGCAAGGTTGTGTTCTTGCTTCATGCATTTAACTTATTATTCTCAGATCTCTTGCAGCATCTGGACTTTGTTAAGTCCCATTCCCCAAGATTGGGTGAGGGGCAAATTAGTTATCTTCAATATGCTGATTATACTTTACTTCTGAGCCAAACCCCTATTGGCCAACAAAGACTCATAAATGCTTTTGATGATTATATACAAACAAATGGCCTTGAACTGAATGTTAAAAAAACTAAAATTATAAAATTTGGTCCAGCAAAACAGAAGTTTAAACAAAGACAGTGTTTGGTGTCACAAGAAGCTTTTTTCGAAATGTGTGTACTCTATGTTTTCTTCCCCCTGCTACCCTAGCGAACAACTGCTGGCTAGAAATAACAAAATCTGCTTATGCTACTATTTGGTGATCCCATATTTCAACTTACTTATAGGATATTGGCCTGCAAATTGGGCCTCATGAATTGAAAATGCCCAATTATCAATTAATCTTAAAAAAAACACATTATAGCTGAAGCCCTTAGGAAGGATAAAAATGTTTTAACTGCAAAAAATCATGCATGGTATGTAATTAATTCAGACCAGTCTTTACTCATCCAGCCATACCTTACTGCTCATTTCTCTGCAAAAATAAAAAACACATTGAGACCAAAATTAAGAAATTGGAGCAAGAGCTTACTATTCAGGAAAACATAACGCTGGAGGAGAATTCTTTATCCTGCAAAATAGATCTAATGGCGCTGCTGGATACAAGATTGAGGAAAGGTGGGAGGCTAGTAAGCTGGCCCATTTTGAATATGGGGAAAACAGTGGGAAGCTTCAAGCCTGGAAAACCAAACAGGAATTATTAAAATGTAGTATAAGACAAATACTCTGTGATACCACCAGAAAGCTACTTGAAAGCCCCACAGACATTAAAACAGCTTTTCAAAACCATTTTGAAAAGGTTTATAGAGAAGATCTTATCCTAGAAGAAAAAAAGAGGCTTGGCTTGATGAATTTCCTCCCCAAAAAATTGACGAAGCAGCTTCTAACAATCTCAATAGCTCGATAAGCTTAAATGAAATGAAAAGGGCAATTCAGTCAGGGAAAAAGGGCAAGGCACCGGGACCAGATGGCCTACCGGCTGAGTTGTAGAGATCTCTGGTGGAGGTGCTTGCCACTGTGATGGATACGTTATTTTCTCACATATTTGAAAAAGGTGGGAATATGCCCCCCTCTTGGAACGAAGCCACTGTTGTATTGATTTAAAAACCGTAAAAGTCACCTAAGCAGTGCGATTCATATAGACTAATCTCTCTGCTAAATCTAGATTATACGTTCTTTGCTAAGATTTTAGCAGATAGATTAAATGGGGTTATAGGAGGTCTAGTACATGAAGATCAAAAAGGTTTTGTTAGAGGTAGGGGCATTCAAGAATTGACATGTAATCTGATCGGAGCTATTGATATAGCTACATTATATAAATTACCAATGACCATTGTCACAGTTGATGCCACAAAGGCGTTTGATCGGGTCAACTGGACCTACTTAGCCCAAGTACTTAAAAGGTGCAACTTGGGTGAAAAGGTTTGTAGGGCAGTTTAATCAATTTATCACATGCCAACAGCCAGAATTTTGGTAAATGGAAGCCTGTCGGATTTCGTGGCTATAAAAAGTGGGGCAAGGCAGGGATGTCACCACTGCTTTTTAACCTTTATATTGAGCCTCTCGCGGAAAGGATTAGAAAACATGATGATATATCTCCTTTTAAATATAAAACTGGGAAAAAAGCTATCTTTATATGCCGATGACATGATGATATACACGGCTGATCTAGTCAAGTCGGTCCCAATAATATATACCCTAGCACAACAATTTGGCTTAATCTCAGGATATGAGAAAAATGAGTCAAAAACTGAAGGCATGGTTTGGAACTTGAATGATAGCCTCCCCATAATAAAAAAGGAGATAAGGTATTTGGGCATTAGAATTACTCAAAACATTGAAGATATAACTGACACAAACCTACATAGAATTGACAAGGAAGTGTCTATCTCTCTAAAAGGGTGGGTTTATTTGCCATTGACATTAATAGGAAGAGTCAACATAGTGAAAATGATACTCTTACCGAAACTCATTTTTCTATTCCAAAATATTCCATTACGTTTCAAGGAGGATGAGTTAAGGAAAACCAAGGCAAAAATAAATACTTTTGTATGGGCCTCCAAAGGTATAAGAATCTCCAGGGAAAATTACAAAGAAGGAAAAATAAGGGAGGTTTATGTGCGCCTGATCTAAATTACTATGCATGGATGTTTTTAATGAGATCAGGGAAAATGCTTATGAGCTCACCAGACGACTCAGTTATAGGGAAAATGTTTAAAGAGATGCTCCGGGAGATTAAAGGAGAGAAAAATGTCATATATAAATTTGGAGAGCCACATTTTTTAAGAAGGTACATTTGAAGTCTCTAAAAGATATGGCCACAAACTAGTTTAAATTCAGAAAACTTGTAAAAATAAATTGCTACAGTGCTATGGCGCCTATTTGGACTCCCCAGGCTCTCCAGAGTGGACTAAAAATCTGGTGGCACCTCTGTTAAAATTCGCCGGGATACAGTGCTGGGCCCAATTTAGCCCTGAGGGCTCCCTACTACCATGGGAAGAAATTAGCAATTTGACAGAAACTGGCCTATCAAAATTTAAATATCTACAAATAAAAAGTTGGACTCAGGTAATTGGAATAGAAGTGGGTGCCTCAAACAAATTTGAGACAGCTCTGAACATGAGGAAGCGGAACAAGAAGGAGACGGCCAACCGGTATTGGATTTTTACCGACCTTGCTGATGGCGATTTCATTCTACCATCACAGATGTGGGGAGAGTGCTTGCTTGGTTCCAGTACAGAAGAAATCTGGCAAATATCTTATGATTTACTATACTCCACAGTACATACTGCACATTTAAAGAGAAACCATCTCTTCTCTCTCCATAGGGTATATTGGTCTCCTCTCAGACTTTCTAAATTTGCGAGGGGATCTATCCCCTGCTGCCAGAAGTGTCAGCAGGAAAAAGCAGATGATGCTCATATGTTTTTAAACTGCCCAGTTCTACAACAGTTCTGGGGAGCTGTTTTTGAAGGTATGGAAGCTATGTTTGGTTTCAAAATCCAGGTGAGCACAATTTTGGTATTTTATGGTATTTTCCCAAATTATGAGTTATTATCCCTAGATATAAGTAAGCTATCTCTTTACTCAATCCTCCTCGTTAGGAGAGAAATTTGTAAAAGCTGGATCAAGAGCAGTCCCCCGATCTTTCCAGACTGGGTAAACTCAATTAAGTATATTATGAAATTAGATAGAGATACCCGGAAGAGGAAAAAAGATTTCTGGTTGCCATGTATGAGGTGGCTTGACAGCCTGTAATACTTGAGATCCATCTGTCCAATGATTATGCCTTTCCACAGACTCACTGTACCACTCGAGTCAGTTCAAGGGGCTGGTCAGAAAGAAGAATTGAACGGAGGTTCTGTGTAAAGCGCAACCATGCAGATCAGAGCCCTCTTGCTGGTGCCAATCAATCAGAAGGGGGGCTGCGGAGTTTAAACTACTATGGCTCTGGGAACATCTAATGGCGTATGAGGACAAAAAAAATCCATATTTTTAAACATACGATTGGGAATAGACCCAACAAATGAGGGCACGCCGTCCTGGATTCAGCAGTGGCCTGATACTAATTTTAGACTCTGTGGATGGCCACGTGAATCTTTATTGCATATAGTATGCTTGTGTCCCAAATTGATTAAAATTTGGCGTATTCTCTTAAAACCCCTATTTTTGAAGATTTGGGTCAGATCAGCTCACCAGACCCTAATTATTTGTTCATCGGGTGAGTCGATTCCGCTGCTATGCCAATTGATAAAATTTTTAGATGCTGCCGAAATATGTTTGGTATTGACTGTTCAAGATGTATCCTAATTAAATCCCTTGGCTTCAAGAGACATCTTAAATGTATTTATTTTCTGCTTATTTGCACTGTACAGCCTCTTGTAAAATTTAGTATTTATGCTGCTAGGGTAATAATTAGAATTGTAAATAATGAAGTTACTCTGTTATATTAATTTTTGATGCACTTTCATAACCTGTTTGCACAATGGAACTACTGTTTACTGCACGTCTGCGCTTTAATATATAATGATCTAGCCCATCTCTGATAGAGTCTATAATTTATTTGTATGATGATTGATAAAGTTAACTGGTTTTATTGCATAAATATGAATGTATTTATAATTTTGTCAAGAATATTTGTGTCACTGTTTTAAAAAGCTGCTCACAATCAATTTTAATATAGGCCTGTTACTCCATGTGTTAATGTTTTTATATATTGCCCGATTGTTAAGATGTTTTCATTGCAATGATTTTTGTTACTCAAGCAATAAAGACCTTTGTTCATTCTTATACATACCAGTGTAGCACGCAAGAGTCTTTATAGTCATCAACTTCGAAACGCTAGGTGTGAACGATAACTATCTACTTTAACTCTACCATTATGACGTGAGGGCCAGGGCACCAACCCGGTCCTCAGTGTGCTACTATTATCACACAGTCAGACTCCAAGTTAGACTGGGACTGGGCCCGCATCTCTGAGCTGCATTCTCACTTGCACCATGCAGCTAATGCACCACCACCCCCACTGATCCCCAGAGTAGGCTCCAATCTCTCCATACTCCGGCACATTCACCTGAAAGCAATATCCCTACTACATTGAAAAAAATACCACAGATTGCTGCTAATTTTATGTATATATACCCAAGAAGATACCAGTGTGGCCCAGCCCCCTCGCACACCAATTGATACGTAATGTCCAGGACCAGTACAGAAGGCACTGGCAAAATTTACAGCACAGTAAACATGGCTTAGACATGAAAGTCCCAAAATGAATCCAAATAGAAGTTCAAACACTGTCATATTTTCATAAAAAATAACTGGAGCCTCATCAATTAAGGGGCGTCATTCATTAAAATAAAAATGTTCTCAGGAATGCCAAATCCCCATTACCCCTCCACCATCTTCCCTTTCTGGATCTGCAAGCCAATACTTCTTGAGGGAATGCAGAAAAGGAACCAAAAAGGACTGCTTGACAGCAATGGTCCCAATGTTATTAAAGGAGGCACACCTCAAACTTCCACAACAAGTAACTTACTGTGCCATCCGGGTCCATATCCCACAACACCACTCATTGTGACTGAACCTCTAGGCAATGGGCCCGATTCACAGAATTAATTTAAGACAAAATCCTAAACTTACTACTTTTGGTATTCACAGAAGGCACTTAGTAGTAGTAAAGTTAGGATTTTGTCTTAAGTCTGTCCTAAGTTTGTCTTAAGTCTGTCTTAAATCTGTCCTAACATTGTCTTAAGTCTGTCTTAAGTTTGTCTTAAGTCTGTCTTAAGTCTGTCCTACTACTTTTGGTATTCACAGAAGGCATTTAGTAGTAGTAAAGTTAGAATTTTATCTTAAGTTTGACTTATGACAGACTTAAGACAGACTGAAGACAAACTTAGGACAGACTTAAGACAGACTTAAGACAAACGTAAGACAAAATGAGGACAGACTTAAGACAGACTTTGTAGCAGTGTAACATACAGTGCAGTGATTTCAAAGTACATTTTCTTGAAGTCCAGTCAATAAGGGGGTTGTGGATTTGCAGCAAGGGAACACCAAGGGATGCCCCGAAACTAGGCGTATCAATCAGATCAAATTGTAGGAATTCTGAGCGACCATTGCCACATACCATGTTTATGTCAGGGGTGTGATATGTAATCAGCCCTGAGAATAACTCTGTTCCATCCACCGCTCTCATTGGTTCGGGACCAGATTTAGGTAAAAAATGGATTCTCAACTCATTGGCCAATTTGATATCTAAAAAGTTCCCTTTGTCCCCAGAATCCAACAGAATAGATAAGTTCTATCTAATTTGCAAAGAGATTACTAAGGTTACTGACAAGGTGAAGTGTTTAGGCACGGTAGCTTCTGTGTTAGCGAAATATTGAGAGACCTGCAGAATTAAACATCTTGAAGAACCGGTCTCATGTGTCTTCAAGTTAGTCAGTTTTCCGAGGATGACCTACAGTAGTCGGTACCCACTACAGATTTAGGAGGAATACAAGGTTTTACAGGACACTCCAGCACATAGTGCCCACTTTTACCACAATATAAACATAAATTGAGCGTTCTTCTTTTCTCTTTCTCCTTGACAGGCAAGGGACCTCTCACACCCCCAATTTGCATGGGTTCACAGTTATCTTTGGTGTCCTTACTCTCTTTTCTGTCACTTCTTTCTTCCAGGAATCGAGATAGTTTATTCCGTGATTTCTCCCCTCTTTTTTCACTCAATCTATGATCTAGATTTACCACTAGTTCGATAAAAGCGGAGAAATCTATCTGAGAAAGGAGATCTTTCAATTCGTCAAAAAGCCCTCTGTAAAATAAAGAGGTCCTTTTCTCCTCTGGCCAAAGTGTCTCAGTGACAAATCTGTTGAAACAGGTAATGTATGTGAGTAGATCCTTGGATCCCTGTTTAAGATTTAATAACACATTGTCACTAGCCTGCATCAATGTATGTCTTGCAAAAAGACTACGCATCTCCTGAAAAAGGGTAAAATCATATTACAACAGGTCATTGTTTTCCACCAATGGCACAGCCCAATTGGCCGCATTGCCTATTAAATATGAAATAACAAAAGCAACCTTAGTGGCGTCATCAGGAAATAAGGCAGCTTTACATAGAAACTGTAACTGACATTGATTCATGAATGTACTGAATTTTGCACTGTCTCCATTAAATATTTCGGGCATGGCTACAGGAACTAGGCTAGGGATATGGACTGTGAAGTGAACAGGGGGAAGGTTTCCTTCCCCTCTTGGCATAGAACTAACAGTAGTGGAAGGGACCGTAAAATGTGCAGGCTGTATGTAGCTCTTCTTGTTCTTACGAATGGGTCCTATTGCTCTGGCGTCTGAAGAGGCTTGAGTCTTAACATGAACCGGCTCTGCATGGAGGCGTTGATTCTCGGTCTTTAACCTTCGTACTTCAGTCTGTAAATCTACAAATGCTGCAGCAAGCTCCTCTAATGAAGGGCTTTGTAGTGAAGACTGCAAGGTGACATTCATGGGAGAACATGTCCTCTCGGTATTCATCTTCGCTCAGATGGAATATTATTTTTTGGGCTTGGCTTTCTGTAATGCACAAGAACCATACTAACCTGAATCAGATTTTCTTCGACGGGAACGAAGAGAATGTCCCCACAATCCTCAAAAACAGTTCCTCAATGAGATACGAACAATTCTCAATCAAGATCACTGCCCAGGAGGAGATTAGGGGAAGATAAATAATAACCAACCACTCCACTCTCACCCAGTGGTTAAAACAGGTCTTTTTTTGTATTATATAGCGTGAACTAGACCAAAAGATATCGGGAATCAGAGTGCTTTACATAGCATCAGTTTGGTTACATGAGAACAAATTCATTTTTGTTAGGCACGGGGAGATTAAGTGATTTGCCCAGAATCACAGGATGTTGAGCGTCATTGCTGAGACTCGAATCCGGTTTCCCAGCTTCGACATTAACCGCTCTAGCCATAAATCAGGGCCTGATAATTCAGTCTAGCAGGGGCACTAAGAACAGTTATAGTGCAGGTCTTGTATGAACAGATGTTCCACTTACCAATTATATATCTCCCTGGGCGTTGCAGAGATTTCGTAGAGTTGACAGCACTCTAGATCAAGGGGCTGGTAAATAATTCTTTACCAACACGTGGCAGTGTTCATAATAAATGTTCGATGAGGCGTAGTATAGGAGTAGGCCTTTCTACAGTTGTAACGAAATAAGCAACTCGTCAGCATGAATGAGCAGCCTAGGGGACACTACAGAACGAGGGGGCTTAGGGAGGGAACCAAAACTCCAATAAGAACTACTAAAAAAAAAAGGAATCAGGAGCGTGTGTATAGAGAAGAGACCTTTTTGAGGCTCCTGGGGTATTGAGGACTGACTGCAGTCAGAATGGGCAGCAGACAACCAAAGGACTGAATAGTGTCTGCCAAAAACAAACACACACGGCTAGGGAAAAAGCTTGTGTTTCAGAGATTCAGTATTGAACGTCCGTCCGCTTGAAACATTGCAGCAACAGTCCTGCGACAGTGGGCGGGAAACAAAGTAACAAGTTTTCTCGCATCCGGCGGGAAACAATGTAGCAATAAATTTGCGTCCAGCTCTTGGAATACAAAGTAACAATAGTCTTGCAGCAGTCAGGAAACAGGGTAGCAATAGTCTTGTGCCCGGCAGGAAACAGGCTAAGCAAGGATCCAAATAAAAGGGGCATGGAAACCAGTCAGGAACAGTAAGCCAAGCGAGGGCTTGTTCTGGTGATGCCGTGTTAAAAACGTAGGCAAGGGTTCAAGAGTTCATGACAGGCTGGGCAGAGCAAGGCACCCGTCCAACAAAAACATGCACACTTCCTCCCAAGTAGGCCCGGCAGCTTGCCTGTCAATTATCCAAGTTCCCTCCCCAGGTTTAACCTCTCTAAGTCAATCTCATCTAAAAAAAGCAAACTTCGCCCACAACATGCAGCAGACCGCAGCTAATAAATAGAAATGGAATAACAACTAATTTACAGTAGGAGCAACAAAAACAAACAAGGGGGCGACCCCCTCCCCCCGTTCCAATGAAGAAAACGCTGCTGCAAGCTAACCTTGTAGGTGATGCAGATAGTTTTGAAGATAGAATGGGCTGGCAGCAGGAGCCAGTGAAGGTCCAAGAAGGTTGGGGTGATGTGGTCATAGTTCTTTTGGCCTTTGATGAGTTACACTGAGATGTGCAGAGTGTCCTTAATGGGAGGGAGAGGGAAAAGCAAATTTTGGTAACCTGTTGAGAAAGGCATTGCCATCATTTAGATACATGAGCATGAAGCTTTAGTAGCAGAACTCAAGTTGCTTTCTGAAAGAATTGCTTAACTTTCATTCGTAGAGATTCTTGAAGTTCCTTAAAGTTGGTGTTCAGGGTGAATCCGAGCATTTGGTTGGCATGGGTTTCATATCTGCCCAAGTTCTTGTCATTGACCAGGTGTGGACTAGTTGTTAATTATTGTTCTTGGCAAATGTAAAGAAATTCTCTGTTGGTGGATTATACTTTAAGCTGTGGTTATTGAGGTCTGGATGAGGTCTAGATGAGATGCAGACCACATTTGACACATTGGATGTCTTGGTTTAATACACTTTGAAAAACAGATGGGTCTTTTCAGGCTATTGGTGAAGGTGAATTTTGATACCTTTATAGAAGATTAAAGTGTTAAGGGGGTTCCAAGTAGAGGAAGAATAGGATGGAACACAAGATTGGGGACTCTGACTGTCATAGGGATCAGAAGATACCCAGCTGTACACATGAATGAGCTGGTGTTCATAGGATGGTTTCTAGGAGAATCAGTGAAGGACGTTCCCACTGAATCCCATTCAAGAGTTAAGTATTTGAATGAAGGTGCTATGATCAACCGTGTGGAAGATAGCTCAGTGGCCCAGTGTTATCGGGTGCAGGGTCATCTTTATCTGAGTTCAGTAGGGCATTCTCTATATTCTAATGTAGTTGTATTCATGCTGAAGCATGAGCTGATGCCAGATTTGTGGTCATGTTGGAGACAGTTGATATTGGATTTGCATGAAGACTGTTTTTTCAGTCGACTTACGGATCATGGGTGGGTGAAATGTGGGCCACTGGTTGGCAAGGTGATTAGTAACTATGCGGTCTTCATCATGAGTAGAAGGATAGTGGCTGTCATGAGTGCTTCTAGGAAGATGTCTTGCATGAGGGAAATGTAGACCATGGTGATTAATGGTGAGAGAGCTGAGGACTTATCCATTGTAGAATTTAATGAAGGATGAGGGTAAGACATTGAAAACAGATTTGAGGAAGTTCAGGCTAGTTTGTCAGAGTAAGCATTATGGAATGCAGATCATTCGGGGCTGGGTGTCAAAAAAGAAGGAGGCATGGTGGTTTTGATGTGATATTGGGTCTTCTGTATTGTGTAACTAAAGAGTAGGTTGATAGCATTGTACTTTTCAGAGGAGTGTGGGACAGGAGAGGTAGGCAGTGGGTTGATGCAGTGCTTGATTCTTTCAAAAAAGTTTATTCTTCTGTTGAGAGTTTCATTGATAGTATAGGTATAGTAATTTGCTGATGTGACGAGTTGCATCGATGGACTTCAGCAGTGTGAGGTTGTCGGGTTCTGTTTTTCTTCTATTTTCTGTCTTTATGGACATGGAGTGTTTGTTGCTGGTGAAGTCCGTTGAGTATTTAATGCACGTGTGTTTTAGTTCACATTGTTATCCAGGAATGTGCTGAAATATTTTAGAATGATGTTAACATCAGATTTGGTGGGGGCAGGGTGGGAGATGAAATTAAGCTTCAGGGTTAAGCTCTGTGGTCGATTTTTAATATCATGTTTGCAATTTTTTTCAGCTGATATATTTGTGTTTACTATCAATAAGTAACAGGGTCATTATGTGAGTCTCAAAAGTCTCTACACCCTATAGTAAATGCATACATGATATGTTGACACTGTTTACTGTTGAGCATATATTATACACAGAAAATATATGCTGTTAGCTGATATACCTACATAGTATTCTGTGATGTACATAGATATATTTAGCATATAGAAATGCATATAGCAAACATTTGGATGTATACACAGAGGTCGAAATAACATCATTGCATGCTGAGTATATAATGCATGTTTATTGATCAGAAGATATGAAACACGCCCTTAAGGCAGATCTCGCTGTATTCATAAAATATTCATCTGAAGGAATAAGAGTTTTACATTATCGGCTACAGTTCTATTTCTTTCGGCATTGAAAACATTAAACCTAGTTTTGTTATCATGGAAAACTTGGCTTCTTCTAAAAAATAAAAAAAAATCCAATCTACCACATTAAAATCAATTTTACAGACTTTTCTGAAGCTGGGTCTTGTTGGGGCAGATAAGGTTATATCTCAAACTCGACCAAATAAAGCAAACTGATTGGCAGACCGCTTCCCTCTACCATCATTTTCCCAGCACAGATTTTTATTGCGGGTTAAGATGCAATGTCCTCGTATCAGGACTGAAACTGATTTTCTTTAGCTGTGTTCTGTCATGTTCTGTAGGTTTGGTTGCTACAGAGACCACAGCATTAAATGGTGTTCTCTTCAAAGAATACATGGTATGTGGTTTGCAATCTTTTCTGCTGAGTACTTTTCACTGAAACCAGATATTGGCGAGAAAGGTCAGTCAGTGACTTAATGTACCTGTTAGAGAAAGGTGTTCAACCTGCAAGTAAATTACAGTTTCAGCTGCTATCTGAGGCAACAAAGTTAGAATCAAAAAACTGTTATGTATGTGTAGTTATTTCGTAATCTCTCAAATTATGCCATCTGCTAAGTGAATAACGATTTCACAAACATGCCCAATGCATCTCCATGAACTACATTTATATTACAATGCTTATAAACTCGAAAATATGAAGCAGTTGCGTCACTAGAGAGTAGAGATACCGCCATCCTTCACACTGGCATGGGACACAGGGTCTGAAATATTCATGGCTGGTTTGCATTGCAGCAATGCGCATGCACAGTGGCAACTTCCCACTCGGCTAAGTGCTTTCGCTGTGCGTGGAGCATCAATCAGTTTAGAAGAGTCACAGCCTTGCTGATATTTAGGAACCAACATTTGCAAGCGCCTTTGTATGGTTGTGAATATAGAAATAGAGACCTGAGAATGATAACAGACCTCCAGCTATGCATAGCAAATCCTGATCCACAATGCAACGGGGCAGCCATACATAAAGAAAGGGGGACTATGCAAAAGGGGCAATAGCGGATGGTATACAATATTCATTCATTAGGAAGGGGGGCAGCAATTCTTGTTTTCTCCCTTCGTTTTAAGATTTGTTAGCAATGAAAATAGGGACATTTTGATTCATATACTTTTGTGTCTGACCTTTATACATTGTGAGTTTGATTTTCGCCATCATCAAGCTTGCATCTTTGCACTCTGAAGACATTGCTCTTAGATTTAATAATCTAATCATCAAAGCAATCTGATCAAGCACTGTAGGAGAGAGCAAAGACTCAAAGAGGTAAACTGTGAGAAGAATGGACATACGGATACCTATTTTTTAAAATATTCACTTGCCAATCTTCTATAATGTTTGTTGGACACAACGTGATTTTAAAATGCCGGTGTCCTGTGACAAATACAGTTTTAGTTGCCCCACGCACAGCAGCCAGTGTCAGGAGAGAGGGCTGGCACCATAAGTCAAGATCTTACGCACGTTTACAAAAACTTTGCACAAAAGGCCACGGGCCAATTATAACCAAGCTCTTTAAAAAGGAATAAATTGCAGGAAAGACTAGCGCTAAATGCCTCCCCCTTAACCTCCTACTCGAAACACCAGTGGCAGGTACCGCCTACTTACAGTGGTAGGGGGGCCACGGTGGAGAGGGCGGTGGGTTGGGGAGGGGGGATGAAAGATAAGACGAAAATGACTTACTCTGCTTCACTCCCTCTGACGCCTGCATCGCTGTTCCACTCAGCGGCCGGGAGGGGATGGGCCCTCAAGGCACCCAATCCAGGCCCTGCTCTCACAAGAGAGCAGCAACAGGATTAGTCTGAGTGGCCTCGTTTGCCGCTCAGACGGAGCATTGGAGTCTGTGCTGTTTCTCCAGCCAGTGCAACACAGCCAGGTTGGAGAGACATAAGTGCGCATGTGTGTTTGGCTGACCTCGGACGGCTGGCCAAACACACAGACGCATTTATGAGTGCACTTTACTCCTCCTTGACATGCCCACACTGCCCTATACATTTGTATTCTGGGGCTCAGACAGCATAAATAGAATGATAATACCTTTGCGTTATCATAATTTTGTTTATTGTCTGCTGGCACAGGCTGTGGCCAATGCTACTCCACCATTACAGGGGAGCCACCCCTGCATACCAGGGCAACAGGATTGATTGTACATTTTTATGATATGTTGTTTTGTACTCCAGTTATCTTATCTTTTTACTTTGTGATTATAAAATGTATGATATCGCTTCAATATGTTGTTCTGCACTTCATTTTATCTTTTTGCATTGTGATTGTACTAATTGGAATATTGCAATCATTTTAATTAATAGCTTCATAAATGTTTTCATTTCATTTCATCTCAACTTTAAAACAGATTCATAGGTGCTTTAGATGCATAATAACTATTACGACTGTGGTTGCACTAAAGATTGACATATTCAGAATCTAAAGTAAGGTCCTCATTTACAAGCCCATTGTGCTTCAGTTGCATCACTTTTTTTTACTCATGGCAGCGCAATGGGCTTGCCCATATTTATAAAGCCAATTATAGTCACACTGCTTGACTTTTCATGGCCTTGTAAATATGGGTCCCTTTCACGCATCAATATGATGGCGTTGCTGCGGGTGTCCCCATGCAAAACCCATGGAATCTGATGCATACCCAGATTTACATTCCCAGATTTACAACGTTTTGTAAGGCTGGGAATGAGTCAGAATGCTTGGCCTCCTCAGGAGAGGCGTAGGAGTGGTGCAATGAGTAGAAATATTTGTATTTCTCCTCATTTTTCTCCTCTTTCTATGCATGCTGCATTCTACAGCATGCACAGAAAGAAGGAAATGCCATCAATGATTGTTTTTGTGTAGGAAGGTGTCCCTTCCTGCGAAAAAACAATCATCCTCACAATGCAGGCACCCTTGCAACATGATTCAAGGGTGCCTGCATTGGCGCACGTCTGCTGTTTGTGCGCTGGAGCGGGGTAAAAGAACAGGAATGTGTTGTATAACTTGTAGATAAGGTACATTCCTGTCCAAGCTCAATCTTTTTTTTATTATATATAGAGTTACACCTATTCTACCTAAATATTTCTTGATCTGGGACGTCAATTCTTAGCAAATACATGTTTGCACCTGTGCAGTCCCTCGGGTAAAATTCTAAGATCCTCCATCCAAAACATTATTGAAAAAAATGAGACACAACAATACTGTTTACTGTAAAAATACGTAAGTTAATAATATTGAAAAAAATTACACTTGTTGAAATATACTTTTTCAACCATAATCACATCATTGAGTACACCTTTCATTTCACTCCAAGCAATGCCTAATTTAATTGATTTTCTTAACCAAAATTAAATTCATGAATTGGTATAGTGATTTGGTATAGTGAGAAGACGTTCTAAATAATTCATTCAGGACGTTTTATGTTTTTTAAATTCCTTACCCATCACCCGATTGAAAAATAATTCACTCTATTGTGGTTTTTCATTTTTTTGGAGACAAGCTAGAAGGCCATTCTTCTTCACAGATTTTACTTCAAACTTCTCATATATGCTCCTGGTTTGCCATGGGAATGCCAATGCTTTATACACAACAAGAGAAAGGGACAGAACAGATTTCACTAGAATCACCATCAATGATTCTAGCCCCCAACCACAGTCCCAAGGAAACAGTTGGCTACAGTTGGGGTAATTTTGAAACACATAATAGTGGAATAATGAAAAGTGAACTCCACCCAAATACTGCAAGAAGATCCGGAGAAGGTCCAAGGACTTTTGTTTCATTCTAAGAAACTGAACATCACGACTTCAGTTTTACATGCAAGGATCATCCAGTGGTGCCATGATGTGCTCTGTGCAGGGCATGCAGTTGAAATAAAAACACAAGTTTGGGTGTTGAAAACCTTTTGGGGGCCACTATGACAGTACTGTGATTTGTTAAGGAGTGTGTGACGTATGCAAAGTAGAACTATCCAAAAGAAACAAATAGGACTTTTACAACCCATCAAAACAATCGGTCACCTCTAAACTGTAATATCTATGGAATTGAGGTAGAAATAGCCAGTTTGCATTGCTATACAGTGTTTTGTTTCAGTGTTGATTATTTTATGAATATGGCACATTTTTCACCTCGAATTGTGGGTCATTCACCATGTCAAGGCTAGAAGCATCACCTGCTATACAGTTTACTGCCAGAGGCTTGGAAGGTGTTGGACTTTGCCCTTTCTGCAGGGTCATCTCTAAGGGGGGGTGGTGAACTCCGCTCCGCCGACACAGTCGGAGGAATGCAAAGTCCGCACGCCGCTTGGAGCGAGTAGTTCTTCAAAGCTCTGCTACCCGCTGGCACCGGCAAACTCATCAGTCGCCAAGCTGGCGGAGGCCACTTTGCCCTGTGACATGGTGGAGCTGCTGGTCACCCACTGCACAGAGCAGCACTCACACTTGGTGGCCCTACGCATCCTGCTCAGCGTGAGAGGCTTAAGGCTGAAGCAGCGCGAGAATGAGCTGGATGAAGGTAAGAGGGTGCATGGACGTGGGGTGACGAGGATCATCTATGTGCATCTTTGTAGCAGTGGGGTCTCAAATGAAAGAGCAGGATTAAGGTTCATCAGCTGAGATGTTTATTTGAGGCCTGATGCTTGGAGTGGTCCTCAGCACCGTAATAATGAAAGTCTGTGCCAGCGCCTGTGAGGGGCCAGCGCCTGCCTACAAGATGGCAGAAAGGCTGGACCTACAGGGCAAAGATGTCGGGCAAAATGTATGTTTGACGGTAACTTTTCTATTGCCGCAAAGCATTTGTGCAGTAAAGAAATAACACAAGTGTAAGGTGAAATAGTGGAAGCGCTGCGATCACCAGTGGTGGAATTAATCAAAGGGGAGCTGTTGCACTGGACTGAGGTACATTTCTCTGTCGTGTGAGGGGTTGCATTTGCCTGTCTGTGATCTGCCGTCCTCTGTGCAGCTGCTGGTGGGGAGGGGGGGGTGTTCTGCGCAGTGGGTTGGCACTTCCTGTCTGGAAGGCGGAAGCATTGATCGATACTGCTGCTGTCCCAGGAAGTGCTTAGCCTCACCACTTCTTCTCCCTCTGAGACCTCACTGTGACCTAAGCTCCACTGGCTGGATCCAGCTCTTGCAGAAAATGGCATGAGCATTACACAACGTGGACCTAGGAGCCCCGACCCCACTGACCTGCAGCAGTGGGTCCTGTGTGAGCAAATGGCGACCTCACTTGTTACTGCACGGGGGGTCCACAGCCAGTTGGATCACCGGAAAGCAGGTTCCAACTTCATTCACACCTAGTCCTCAATCTACCTACGCAAGCTTCAGCAACAAAAGCCCTTCACACCCTTCACTGGCTGCCGGTTAGTAAGAGAACTCTTTTCAAAACCTTATGTTTCTGTCACCGAAGTCTACAGGGGGAACCTGCAGATCCCCTGACCCCTTATTTAGTTGAGATCAACAGGAGCCCATCTACTCAAAGTCCCAAAAATCAAAAGGGCAAGGATAGGTGCGCGCTCATTTGGCTATTTGACAGCCCACAATTGGAACACTCTTCCACCTTTGCTGCGCGCAGAAAAATCTGAGAATGTCTTCCGTAGAGGCCTAAAAACCTGGCTTTACCAGTTATAAGCCTCAATGCCTTGTCTGACTCTCGCATGTTACTGCTTCTATAGTGCGGGGACACACCAGTTGGTGCAGCCAGGTGCTTTATAAATGACTTATTATTATTTGTATTATTCATCGATGGGATGGAAGGGTGTTGTTGGTGTGGGGAATGCCGCCAGGGAACCCTACAGCCAGCTCTCTGCACACCCTCACATGCAGGCAGAGTCTTCATGTGTTGGTGCATTAGTGCAGGGGTGTGTGCATCTGACGACTGCACGCTACGCCATCAACTCTGCCATGGACACACACACTTACTTTGGTGTGATTGACAAGACGTAACTTTTTGTGCGTTTACTTACTTTAACAGTGTTTGTGTGCACTTTGTCAGCTCGTGGAACTACACGGAATTAAACAGAGTTTTTTCTGCAACTCTGTGGAATTCCACGTAGTGCAACTCCGCGAGCTCCACCCACCCCTGGTCATCTCCAGACTTTGTGCCTTCACCATCCTGTGAATGGTGATCTCGTTTTTGTTGACTTTAAGGACTCTGCACACTTCACCACCCCTAACCAGTGATAAAGTCCTTCATGCATGGTAAAATTAGTGAACAACCAATTGACATATTTAATATACCTGTACGTCCCTAGTAAAGTGGTACACATGTACCCAGGACCTGTAAATTAAATGCTACTAGTGGACCTACAGTTCTATTGTGCCAACCATTTAAGTAGTCCTTTTAAACAGGTCTTAAGCCTGATTATGAGTTGAGGCGTTATTTATGTCTCCTGATAAATAACGATACCATGGGTTCGTTATTTATCGATTGCAACACCTATTATAAGTATATGGGGAATAATATGTATATTGTGGTGTTTAACACAACAAAATCTCCATGATATGGTAAATACCGACCACATTTCCCTAGCTAAATTTTAGTAGGTTTGACCTGCCTAAATGTAATAAAAATCGTGGTATTTAAGTCATTCGATAATTATTGGATGCATTAAATACCTTCTAATTTCTAATTCCGACTTGTGCGTAAACAGGGGTTTACGTACGGGACAAATAACAAGCTACTCATTATCAGGCCATGTGTGTGCCATTTAAACTGCTAGTTTGACCTGGCAAAATAAACCTTTTGCCCGGCCTAAACCTTCCTTTTTAATAAATATAATTCACCTCTACAGTAGGTCCTAAAAGTTAGACATGTACCTTTAAGTTTTACATGTACCGGTAGGAGAAAACTCTTACATTTGTTTTCACTACTGTGAGGCCTACTTCTCCCACAGGATTACATTGGGTTACCATAATACATTTATTAAGTGATAACTTTCAACTGAGAGCAGATAGGAAAGTTGAGTTTGGTGTCAAACAAATTGGCAAATTAAAACACTCCTTAATAGTAAAGTAGGATTTTAAGTCACAATCCGGAAAATGCAACTAGTACAAAGTTGGATTTTTGTTGCCCTAACCATTTGGTGCCTGCATCCTGTATCCTGGGTCACATGATTAGGTGTAGCTGGTATTTGGTCTTTTTGTATTTCTCCCGGACAGTGAGACAAAGGGTAAAGAGGTGGTGGCAGGATGAGCCATCTCTATCTTGATAGGGAGCGGAGCTGTCACTTACCATATTTGCACATCACAAAGAATTTGCATCAGCACAGAGTTTCGACATTAGTCTTTTGTGTCCTCAGACAAGCTGGGGTCAGGAAATCCTAGTCACCTCTGAGGATGGAAACCTCTAGAAGCTTTTCATACTTTGAAGCTGGAACTAAATTTAAATATTAGTCCCTCAGATCTAACTCTTCAGTACACTTCTGGATCTTTGGCTACTACAGAAGGACTGCTGTGCGGATGCCAAAAGGACTGCTGCCCTGTTACTCAGATGCGCTGCTGCCTGCTGCCCTGCTTGCTGAGAAGGATGACTGGAGCTGCACTCTTCATCCCAGGCTGAAGGGACTCCAAGGGTCAGATGACTGACCACCTGTTCTGAGCCACAGAGATAACACAAGTTCCAGTGGCCTCCCTGCATCTGCCCAGCTGACCTGCTGCCTGGACCTACTACTGAACCTGCCTGATCCTTCCTGTCCTCTGCTGGTGTGAGTTCTTGGGTCCCAAGAGGTGCCGCCCAATTCCTGGGCCCTTGGTGTGGCATCGGTGGAGATCTCTCCTCAAGAAAAGGAGAACTCCTGAAGATTTGGGCTCTTCAAAAGTGTGAACAGGCCTGTTTACGCCAAGACTTTGCAGCTCACACAGCCTGCCAACACAAAGCTCCATGAAGATCCCAACTCTTTGCATCAGAGCAACCAGCAGCAACGCCCAGCAATGTTAGAGCTGCACTTCTTGCTACTACATTGACAGTCACTGATGACCACCTATGCAAATCTCAGCAGTGACTGTCTGAGACACTCAACAGGTTCTTCATACTACAGCAAAGGCCATCTAAGACGCCCAACCTGCACTTCGCACTATAGCGATGACCATCAGCAGTGCTCTCCCTTCTCCTCGCTTTCCCTTCCATTGCACAGGACATTTGAAGGTAACTCTTCCAGCAGGACTAACCTGGTCCCTGTATCCATATGCACTCCCTCGTGGTTAGTCTGAACTTCTGACTTTCAGCCGTTCTCACACAATCAGATAGCCGTGAGTTATGCTTTGTGCTTTCAGGTGCTTTACTTACCTGAAATCTTTGAAATTGCATATCTCTGGTTCTACTGATTGGATTTTTGTGGTTTTGGTTTAAAATAATTATAACTATTTGAAGTGCTGCATGAATACTATACTTTGTACATTGCCTCTAAGTTTCATCCCAACGAGAATTGTGGTTGCTGCTTGAGTAGGTATTCACCCCTACAACCAGTAACCCAATTTCCTGCAAAAGTCCTATTCAATCTTTAATGCAGCCAGGCTAAAACTAGACCTAGACGCAAAATTCCGCTCTGCTCGTGGAATTTTGGCAATTCTGCGTTCTGCAGAGAGCGCAGAATTGCCGGAAATTCCACGATCTGCGGCATAGTAGAATTTTTTCCTTGGTCGAGCTTTCAAAATGCATGTATGCACGCGCGGGAGCGACTTACCGGTATCCCTGCGTTCACCGTGAGTTTTCCTATCCGTTCGTGTGCGCCAGGAGATCCTGCGAGAGTGTGCGATCTCGAACACGTCATTTGGATGCGCCATCGGAGATACGCGTTTGCGAAAAGGAAACACTCATTGAGAGCGGGCGGGACAAGTGAAACAAGATGGCTTTACCAATTGGCGACTGCTTGGGCAAGTTCGCAAGATATTTCCCCCCGAGCACGCAAACAGCATCCCCGAACAGGTAAAACGCATTGTAAATGGCAGGAAAAAGCAATTCCGTGTGCTGGCGGAATTCTGCGTAGCTCGCTGAGACTTTTTACCATTTCGCGAAACTTTGCGTAAATCGACTACGCAAACTTCACCCACCCCTAGCAAAAACTAGCTGATTGTGTGGTCTGTCCTAGACCACACCCATCATACCAACACAGGAATGTGAGAAATTGCCTCTTGTGGGTGGTCAACCCAATTTTGTGGTGACTGATATTGCTGTTAATTGAACTCTGCATACTGGGGCTCTGATGCCAGGCCCAAGTGTATGTTCTCTGACCGATAAAACATGGAAAAGTTGGTTAATTCCCAAATAACATATTTAACATTACAGTAAGGCCATAGCATATGCTAAAGGAAAATATACCAATGACAAAAAGTTAAATGTCACCTGTAGGCTAGAGCACCTATTGTGCCATCCATTGGAGTGACAAGGAAAACATAGCTTACGTCCTTATTGTATAGCCTGACTCTTGCAGCTTTAAACCTGCAGGAATGCATTTAAAAAAAAAAATGTTGACAGGAAACTATTTTATTTTATTTTTTAAATAAGCCACCCCTAACTACACTTTGTAGCCCATAATGTAGGATGCCTAGTATTTAAAAGTGGCACATGAAAACATTGAAACTGGCATGACAGTGACTATCCCCAAAAGCTATTTTCACTGTGAAGGGCTGAAGCTGTCTTTTGAGAGTTCCCATTAAAATCCTAAACCTGCTGTCCCCACTTTAGGACAAGCTACTGGAATTCATCACACACTTTTTAATGTTTATTAAACAGTCAGTTCATTAGTGAAGTTTGATTTTCAATAATAATTTAGGTAAAGTGACTTTTAAAAAGTTACAATTTACCTGTCTGAAGGTCAAGTGTGCTAATTAGCATTAGCGTGCTGGCAGATGGCTCTACTAGTGCTTCCTATTAATGAGGTGTGAAAATAGCTTCCAGAGAAGGAACAATGGCCTAGACTTTTTACAGGAAGATCTGGATGTGAGGTTTGTTACAGATATCAGCTCAGGAAGAGCACCTTGTGAAGGTCTGGGAAGTTCATTAACTTAAAACGGAATGGCGTGGGGCCTGCTTATTCATAGTTAAGTGTGAAATGTTACCCGTGGAAGAGAAGCCTTTTGTTTTGTAGTCCATTGTTAGCCATTTTGGCACCAGCCGAGTAGGAGGGGAAGTTGGTCCCAGAACTAGTTCAGTGTACTGCTCATTTCCCTAATTAAACCCCTAATTAAGCTCCTTCAGGACCAGAACGTTACTCCATGTTGGATTTGACTCAGAATAGTGCACTTAGGTATAGTTTGCAGTAATACAAACAGTATGTGCTGCAAAAGTGGGAAAGATTGCCCCTGGGAAACTTTTCTCATTGGTTAGAGAGTGCCCTGGAGTTACCTCCACCCATTGGTTAGCGAAACCTACAAAGCTAGCACCTCACCCACTGCACATCTGAACACTCTCTGGATGTATGGAAAAATAGAAGAGGACTTGACCTTCTTTTGAGACCTGTGTGGACATCTGAATTGCTGGACATGCTCCCACTTGCATACAGGACAAAGATGTTAACTCCAAGGGTCAGTTGACGGACCTCCTTTGTGCCTACAGGGACATAAGCAACTGCAGGTGTCCTCTTTCTAGAAACGTAAAGATGACCAATAGCAACTGGAACTGGATTGGACCCAGCTGGTGGTCACTGCTGGAGTCAATCATGGCCCCTGAGTGTGCTGTCCCTGAGGTCCTGTGAGCCTTAGAAGTGACCAAGAGTAGCAGCTCCAGAAACACTGAAAGGTTGGGTGTAGAATGTTTTTGTACCTTCAGAGAATCAGTGAAATCTCACTGCAAAATTGTCCTATTTTAAAGCAACTTTCTCATATACAGAATCTGGCTTACCCATTTGAAGGACTTTGAGTGACATAAAAAAGATTAAGTATGAAGACAGAAATTTGGGAGTGGGTGAAATTCACTTAATTTGCTTTTCAGTAATTTTGGCAATATTTTGAAAGATTATACATAATTACATGAAAGGCAAATCTGTCACTTAGTGCTATATTTCAGAGCAAAATGCATCGTTTCATCAATTTGTGACCCAAGGACAGTGCTGAAAATAGTGCAAAAAAAAAAAAAAAAGAAAGCACCATCGACATCTGTTTTTCTAGTGCATTCGCATATTTTTGCCAGGAATGCTGAGTTAGCTGTAAATGTTTACACAAATTACATGCAGTTAGGCAAAGTAGCATAATGAGGTAATTTCAGGAATTTTGTGTAAAATTTTCAAAGTTGTTCGTCTATGCCTAATAGAAATCTTGATTGGGTGAAGATTCCAAAAGTATCCACCGAATGTGAGGACTTTGTTGGCTGCAAAATGTGATTTTCACCTGCTCTGATCATTTCCCGGCAAAACAGCTTCAGCCGACGTCGTCCAGAGCATATCGGACTTTGCGAGAACTTCAATGGATACAGCCGGCAAACTTGCCACACTGAAGGATTTTGACTTCCATTTCAGAGGCTAAGTCAGAAGGTAAAATCTTTGGCCATGATAAACCCACTTAGTGTCTCTGACCCACCTTCCATCATGGTGGGCCTAAAATGACAAATTGTTCCTTCAACCATGAAATGTGACTTTCACCTCAAATCTTTAAAAATTCATATCTCTGGTTCTCCATATTAGAATTTCATCCTGTTTTTTAATCATTTTTCCCATTAAATTGTTTCTTCATTCTTCTAATTAGTTGTAGGTTTTTCATTCTGATGTGTTTTGACATTTTAACTGTTTTGTTACTGCTAAATATTTTACGCATTTTCCAAAGTTTCACCTGTCTGCATTGCTGCCAAGGGATTGAGCCATGGTTTAAATTATTGAAACTGTGTTAGCTAAACAAGTTTTTGGCCTCGTTCCTTGTCGTGGGCTCCCATCAAGCTCAATTATTAACCCACTTTCTTTAAAGATGTATCCAGTTTTTGAAATAGAGGCAACTATATCAGGTACTACCCCGTCAGTATTTAATTGAATGACGTACAATGTATCTGTCAGGTCTTTGGAACTCTTCCCCTTTGTGCATGCATACCGATTAGTGAAGGATTTTCAGTCCTGTTTTGCAATGAAACAGCCCAAGGGGCTTTGGGGAGGGGAATATTATAGCGGAGGGGTGCTGTCAGATTCGGGACAAAAATAAGTAAAGAATAGAGGATACAAGATTTGTCTGGCAGAACTGAAGAAAGACATGACCACATCCCTGAAGACAGCACAGACAGACAAAGGTCGTTTGAAAGGTATAGAAGAGTGTTCTCTGGTGGCTGGGGTACCAAAAACACAGTTGGACTTCCAAGACACAGATACATAGATACCTCGGTGGTTGGACACAAAAAACTACCAACTGGTGGTTTGGTTATTGCTTGTGGGGCAGTCTAAGTAGAAAAGTAAGATGAAATAGATGTCTTGCAAGTTAAATTTGGTATTAGGGTCCCAGCTGCTATGCATGTTCACTCACTGTTTTATGCCCTTTTTCTTTGTTTTTTCCTACCACAGTTCTCTCCCTCTCGAAGAAACTTTAAGGCATAAAGATTATGCTATAGTTAGCTTCATCACCAAGGGTACTCTAGTTTCACAAAATTTCAAATCCCTCAGTGCCCCACTACTCCCAGTCTCCTCCATCTCAAGGTCTCAAGCCAGTCGCATCTAGACCTTGTGAGTGTATGAAGAAAACATTCCAAGCTTTCAGATTCTTCTTTAGAAAGCTTTCGATCTTGGGAGTTCCACTGGCTGTTGATAGCACTAAACACTCTGGGGCTTATTTATAAGCCCCTGCATCTCTTTCGTGCAGCCGGTGCGTCTCTTTTTTGTGACGCACCAGCAGTGTAAAATATGCACCACATTGCGCCCTATTTACAAAGCGACCCATCTATGCAGATGCATCACTTTTTAAAGCCCTGCGCCACATTATACCTGCGTCAGGTATAAGGTATGCAGGGTGGGTGTTCCCCACAAAAGGCCTCGTAGAAGTGGCACATTGAAATCTATGAGTTTTCAGTTCACCACTTCTAGGATGACATTGTGTCAATATCTTATGTCTGCCTCTCAGCAGGCATAAGATTGACGCAGTGCTTTAATCATAGCCGTCCCCTCTGGATTGCTGGAGTTGCAACACGCCTTCCAGACAACTCCAGCAATGTGTCAGTTTTGCGCTGACAGATGCACTGACAGATACTCTGACAGAGATGTATCTGTCATTCCTTGCAACATGATGTGTCACACAGTAAATATGACGCAGCCCTCATGTCGCAAGGAGGGCACACTGAGAAGTGACGCATCGCTGTTTTCTTGCAGCGATTCGTCACTTCTCTGAAATAAGGCCCTCTGGGTCCCCCGTTGGCTCCTGCCCTGAACATATCACGAAGCAGCTTGCTTCCTTTTTGAGAGCAAACATTACCCAAACAACTAACATAGTACAGACTTCCCATATTGTTAGATATGTGTGCTCACAATGCTCATAATAGCACTTGCCACTAAGTAGCATACAGATATCTAACTCAATAGGTTATGCAGAAAGACATTGCTCAAAATCAACACCTCATAGATACACCACCTGAAATCTTCAGCAGACCTCAACAGGAAACTGAACCAATTAGAGAGGCATAATGTAGGTCTTCATTCTAAGTGCTATGGTAAACCTGATTTGGGCACAAATGGGTGTCTGTGCCCGGATTGGAATTTTAAATTGTGAACTAATTATGAGTTCTCCACTTATATCTCACCAGAAAAAAGCCTGTGAAAATGTGATTGTAGGAAAATTGTACACATGGGATGAAATATGCAAATTTCAGTAATAAAGCTTAGCACTCCTTTAAGAATACTGGAGCTGAAAGGGGGCTAGCAGCCCAGTAAATACTGCACACTGCTGCCTTGATATTTAGCAGCCATGCTGGTAGCTAATCAAATAGTCAAAATGAAGGTATTGCCAGTATCACAATAGCACACAGCACATCACATTCTAAGCTGCTCAACAACAGAAAGTGTTAAACTGTAATATATTATCAATTTAACTCACTCCAGGTAGTCTAGGCGCTGGATTTCATGACCAACCAAACAACACCACCGATCTACGCTCTTTAGTGAATCCCCTCACATGCAAATATTACCTGCAGTGTGACCCACAAATATCTTAGACAACACCTAAACATCTTGACAAGCGCACAGCAGACTATAACTTATCGAATTATCAACCATAGCACACTCCAAATATAAATAGGAGAAGCGCTGATATATTGATGCTGCAGCTGGTGACGCATACAAAGCAGACTTTAGTCTCCGAGGGAATCCCTGAAACCCGGTCAGAAAGATCCCGGCTCTGTGAGCGCCGCGAGGCAGACTCATGGCACAATGTGTACGTTATGAATTCATGTTGCATAACCTATAGGATTGTTGTCAGATTGTCATTGATTCAAGGCTTAAAGCATATGGTTTGAGGTTCTGTAGTTGAGAACAGTCATAAACATATATACATTTACTCACGCGTTTACAGACCACGTTTGCTTCTAGAATTTTGATTTGCATGTAAACTATCCGAGACCCGAGCGGCCTTGCTGTACGGTAATGCACAGTAGGAAAGGCGAGTTGGTTTAAAATGTATCTAAAGAGCACGAGTTGGAAGCCCACAAAAAGCGTTATCTCCCTCAGCCTCGCATTGAAATCACTTAACATGTGCGGCGCTGCATCCCGCCTGCGCTGTATACTAAGCAGTCACAGTAGATTTCACACTTAAATAAATGGATGGATTTTTTTTATTGGATAAAGAAACATTTTGAATGTGCCTTCGGTGATATGGAAGGATTTGAAACAGGCTTAGTATTTTCTGAACCCTGCCTAATCTTTCAATGAATTTCAAATCCTATTCGGTTCCACTTAAACTGTCGTATAGGGAAAAAAAGCTGTGCAAAGCAGCAGTGTCTTCGTTTTTTCAGATGAACTGGTACGTCTGAGCTGTGTGTCAGCGCAGATTCCGACCGCCCGTATCGTTTTTAGAGAGGGCACTGAAGATGGGAGGCAGACTGTGCAGATTGGGAAAAAAATGTCTGCGATGAAAAGAATAAATAAACTACTGTTTAGGCTTATAATAATCAATCAGAGGTTTATTTATTCATCCTTTTTTTGTTTTATTTCCTACATTAACCACAAATAAGAATGAATTATCAAGCATCCCCTCATCTTGAAATCCTTCTTTATTCTTTATATCATATATATTGCCCGCTTCAGATATATGTTATTGATCCAAACAGGACGTTGGACTCCGCACCTTTGCCTGTGATGTTTTGTGCAGGGAAGTTGCCACTCCAGGGCTATAGTGTAGCTGGGCACCTGCCACAATGCTGTTCCCTCAGGCCTGGCATTGTGGTGCTTTATAACACACTAAGGGCCTCATTACGGGCCTAAGCATTTCACAGCTTCGACCGAGGGTAAGGGTAACTAGAGGTAGCTGCTGCTACCCCTGGGTAGTTATCAAACCAGAAGCTGCCCTTCATACCCCGGTTCTTAAATAAGGAAGCACATAAGCTGAGAGCCGTGTATACTTTCTGTTGTGTTGTCTCCTTGTTCTCCCCGTGCACATCATCAGCAATTTAGATACTTTTTGGGGGGCTAAGTGTGGGTCAAGTGGTGAACCCTGTAAAGCATTGGCATCAAGGAACGCATCATCTCGCTTTACTAACTTGGCATTTTCATAAATCGACGTCCATTTCCCACCAAAACAAAAATCCATAAAGAAACATTACATAACACAACATCAAGGGCCTGATTTAGGGGAACATGTACAATAGAAGTGGTGGAGCGTGTCGTTAGCCTCCTAGGCTTAACGACACGCTCCGCCACTTCTGAAACGGAAGTCTGCACCCTATTCATAAGAATGTGGTGCAGCCTTGCGTTTCTCCCTGCCATGGCGCTAAGTTGTTAAACTTAACGCAGGCACCCTTGCACCAGAACGCAAGGGAGTCTGTGTGCAGGGGAGCATTGGTTATGTGTAGGAAGGTGTATCTTCCTCCACATAAACAATCTTAAAATGCCATTTTGTAACGTTCATGTGTGCTGCTTCGTGCAGCACACATGAAAGTTACAAAATGGCATTTTTTTAAAAGGTTTGTTTAAGTATAGGAAGGGACACCTTTAAAAAGGTTTGTTTATGTACAGAAAGGGACACCTTCCTGTACATAAACAAACCATGGCATGTTGCTCTTACCATGTGTGCTGCACAAGGCAGCACTCATGGAAAATCCCAAAACGAGGAGAAATAATGCATTTCTCTTCGTTTCACCAACTTAAGACACCTCCTATGTACGCCACCCTTGTACATAGGGGTCAGCGTCAAATACAGTGGGTGTTGCGGTGTAACGTCCACCACAACACCCACTGCATGCCCCTTTCACGCTAACCATAGCTTGAAAGGGTGCCTATGTACAAGGCAGCATTAAGCCACGTTAAGTGGCTTAAAGCTTCCTTGTACATAAGGAAAGGCCCCTCTCGCCACGGGAAAGTCACAAAAAGTGATGTTCCCATAGCGATAGGGGCTTGTGCATATGCCCCTAAGTGTTTAGCAGATGGGTTACTTTGTCATAAACGTGACGGACATCCCGTCCACCATATAACAAGTGCAACTGGATATAATGCACTTGTTATGCGGCAGTGGGATTACGTTTTTTGCATTACAAACAACCACTAAAGCAAAGCCATCACAAGCAAACAAAAGGTCAGATAGTCACCGGTATCCAATCCAATAAACAATTACTGCACATGATCAAAGAGATAAACAAAGTGTAAATATTAAGGGGCAGATTGGCTAACATTTTGCACTGGTGTCACATCAGAAAATGTTATGCAAACCTGTCCAAATGGTTCATTTGCGATTTACTTTACAACTCAAAAAGGACTGGTAGTATCTCCAAAGTCTCACAATGTAGTGCTCAGGCTTCTTTGTGTCAAGTGTGAGCATCATGGTCATTTCCCTGCAAATACCAATGGTTTCTAAAGTAAAGCAATATCTCCTAATATTTACATGCTTTGGTGCCATAAAATAATGCCTCTTTTTGGTTAGTAATAAATAGCAGAAATGTTTTAATTTCTCCAAATATTTCTAACTTTGTGTGCATGTTGCACTGTACAGTAAACATCCAAAATAAATTCTGAAAGTTTGTCTAGGCAACATGTTTTTAACTGATATTTTTCCCTTCTAGGATAAAACCTATGGTAGACATCAGCCAGACACATTAGCACTATGATGCAAAGGTGAAAGCTTGGCACTAGGCAGCGTGTTTGTGTGCTAGGAAGAAAGCAGGACACTGCCGTGTCCTAATAGATATGGCACTGTCCTGCCATCTCAACCAATGTAGAGCAGTGCTAGCAAAAAAATAGGTTGGTTACTGCAGTGCAGTGCATAACAACATTGAAAATCTTCCTCAAAATGCTCTCCTCGAGAGTAACATTGATGAAGTTATAAGAAAAACATAAACCTCTAATGGTCAACCAGATCTATAGTTATTTGGTTTGGACCCAAAAAAGTACCATAAGGCTGATGAGTGCGAAAAAACAAAACGTTCCATTTAAGGAATAATTAAACTACTGTTATTGGCTTGTAGTAATTAATCAGCAGTTTATTTATTCATCCTTTTTTGTTTAATTTCCTACAGTTACCACAAATAGGAATTAATTAACAAGCATCCCCTCATCTTGCAATCCTGCTTTATTCTTGACATCATGTATATTGTCCGCTTCAGATCTGTTATTGATCGAAACAGGACGTTGAACTCTGTATCTTTGCCTACGATGTTTTGTCCAGGACCTGACACTCCAGGAGCATAGTGTATCTGGGCAGTTGCCACAATTCTGTTCCTTCAGGCCTTGCCTTATGGTGCTTTATGACACACTAAAGGCCTCATCACGATTTCAGGCAGAAAGCCTCCGCCCGACAATCGGAATTTCCTAGACAGCGTCAGAACCCTTCTGAACGACTCGGTCGGTTTCCAATCCACCCGACCAATTACGATGTTGTCAGTCGCAAAGAAAACCGTGCACCATTACAAATCAGTTCCAACTGGCTCTTGGAGTATCCATGTCGGTCGGAACTACATCTTGCACCTCTATGAACAGCTTTTACGACCGACCTATAACGATGTCGATTTCCAACAGCTTTTCTGAGTCAGCCTGTCTGACACGAAAAGTTCTTTTGGAAAGTGATTTGGGGGCCCCTAGAAGGGCCCCCTTCATCCTGTGGTCTCCGGTTGGGGCCAAAGGGGTACCTAAGGGACCCTCTGTAAAACCTTGCACTGTGTGGCAGGCACAATAGGGTGCCTGCAACAGGGTGCAGGGTTTTCTGCACACACCCCATTTCCGCATAGGAGCCCATGTTACGGCAGATTGTCAGTCTGAACACTGGCTCCCATAGGAAACAATAGGACTCCGACCGAACAGTGTTCAGTTGCATCCTAATGCGTCAGGCAGGACCGCTGACCGTGAGACGGTTGGTTCCGAATCCGAGACGGTGTCAGCCAGAATGATCCCGCCCGACATCGGAATGAGGCCTTAAGTCTCTATGCTTTACTTCAGGGAAGAGGATTGTGGGTCCTTGTGTACATAGTCCTGGCAACACTTACAGGAGATGCTTGATTTTGCTTGAGCATGCAAGATGCATAGCAGGGGTTTGTGAGTGCAAGTGATGCCTTCTGATGATGCACTGTCAGCTTCACACTGGATTATCTTCAACTGTCTCTAGAATCCCCCCTTATCAAACCCCAGATTCCAAACCTAGAAGCACAATGCACACACCACTTGAATAGTCCCATGGAGCCTGAGGGCCTGATTCACAAAGATAACTTACACTTTTACTTAAGTTTACACTCTTGATTAAGTTTAATACTGTTTGATATTCACAGACTCAAAGTATAAATTATGCCAAAAAGAAAAAGCAAGTCCAGCCATATATATGGACAACCATTATACTGCAACACACTCTGCTAGAAAATAATAGAGGTAGGGACTTAAAACAAAACCACTTAAAATACTACATTAAATTAAAGTATTTAATATACTTAAAAATATAAATAAACCTAATTTAATGTAAATATAAATAAATATACACTGATTAATGCAATGGCTTCCCACTGGAACTTTCAGTTAAGCAGACTATTGTGAGATTCATGGTCCCAAGCCACGAGGAGCATCTTCAAAAGGTGCACTGGGAAATATTTTTATTTCATCACTGTGACATTACTTACAAACCTTGTGTGAAAGGAAAGAGCTAGAAAAAAATCACCATATTTCTTCACAATACGTATAAATATTTGACGGACTAAGGAACTCTAGAGCATGTCAACAGGAGATGTAATATGTGTGTGTCTCTTGTTTCTGAAATATGAATGCTGAAACAGCAGGATGTGTAGTTTTACAGACCAGACCTAAGAAGCCTAAGTGTCGATGGGAGGCAGCAGGAGCCTAAAGCAGAAATGTGGGACGAGTAGCTGCATGGGTGAATAAAACCAAGTGGATTGACTTAATGAGTTTCAGATCAGAAATTAAAATCCGTGCTTTCAAAAGACTCGTTGATGGGTCTTTGAAAATTGTAGATGTAAGATGAAAGTTTTTTTTTTTTAATGATAATTATGTGGAGAAAGAGTAGAAAAACGCTTTCCCTGGTATTTGAAATATGAATAAATTCATGATTAATTAATTATCTGTAGTGCATTTCAACAGCACAGATTTGTATTTTTTTGCACAAGACCACAACGAAAGGTGCTGCGCTGAATTGGGCAAGAGGTAGAAAACAGGTTGTAGTTATGTTCATTAAAAACACCTCCCCCCACACACGTATTTGTGCCCTTCCAGTGCACATGCATTTACTTAGACAAACAAGCATTTTCTCTTTGTAACTCCCTCCTCAAGTAGGTGTTATTTAATGATGGAAAATCTGGTTTTCCTATGTCAGTAGATCAGGCTTTCCACCTAAAGCAATTGGGTGGTTGCACTTATCTTTCTAAGTGACTTCTCAATAATGACCCATGATACAAGTGATGCACAGCAGCACAAAGCAATATTTGCACTCAGAAATGAGACCATTTCAATTTCTCGATATATTATTGAATTTGATAAGATATAAGAACAAATACGAAGAAAAACAATGTTAGCAAAAATGGGATAGGCAGCTAGAATAATAACATACAGATGTGATGAAAGCATAAGGAACACAGTGGATATCAACAAAATAAAACCTGATCTAAACTTAAGTTATAAAATCTTGTATGGGTTTACTTGTGTAAAAAACATTCATAATATTATAAAGACTTGTATATATTTGGTAATTAGAAACATATTCATCTAGAGGTTTCCATATTAAAGATTTGATTGAAGAAGACTTCTTATTTGTGCTAAAGTAACTTTTTAATTCCATTTCTCACATATAAAATCCAATCCCACCATACACGCTTGGACAAAAGGTTAGCAGATTTCCAATTCATATTAGTAGTGGTAAGTAGGCACCCACCACTGACAATAAGGCCACCAACCCATTCTAGGTTCAAGTATAGGTCTCAATAAATATTCCGCTGCTCAACCATTGGTAGCTTGGCTGCAAGCAATTAGGAGCCTTAGGAGATAAGCATGTAAAGAATTTAAAAAACACCAATTCAGTAAATAAGTAAAACACCTCGCACACATTTGTTTTTTAAAGAATAAACACTTTCTCGAACGTAGTCACCTTATGGAGCTTTTTTCCCCGAGTTGTTCCAAATTTCTCCAAACTTCTCGAACTTCTTCCTGAAGTCGCTCTTGAGAGACCGAAGTGTCCAAAATACCAATCCAATAGTCTGGAAACTCCAAGATGGCCCTTGTAAGTTTGGGACCACAATTCCCACACCGCACCTGGCCAAAATCCTTAAGAGTTCACTGGATGCACTCTCGTCAGGGAACTCTTGGGGGGAGTTGATATAGGTGTGCCCTGTTAACCTGTAGCTTTCAGCGAGCCCACTCCTTAATCCCTATGAAGCAAGGTAGCTCCACAGGGCTGTAGTTCCAGATTTTGCAGCTGGTGCAGTCGGTCAGAGTGCAGGGCCTGGTGGTGAAAATCAACTTTTCAGCATGGCAGTCCTTTTTCTTCTCTTAGTTTCAAGCAGCAGATCTGAGAGGCTCTGCACCTCTTACATATTTGAGTGTTCTCTGCGGTCAAGCAGGAGAACCATCTTGTCTGAAGGACTGGGTTATTCTTAAGACCCAGCGGTGCCAGGGTACAACACCTGAAACCTTCGTGGGTTACCTGTTCTGGCGTACTAAACACAGAGACACGGGACACTTCCAGCGACGTCAGAGATCAGCGTTTATTTACTGCAGGGATACAGAGGTCACAAGAAGTACACAACGTGTAGGTTCTCGGAGACTGCTTCAAATTCATAGAAGTGGGTCGGTCCTTTTATACAGGTTTTTGCCATAGCGCAGTATGGCGAACAAAGATTACAACTCAGTTCCCACAATAAACTTCAAAAGGGTCGCGTTCATGTTTCAGGAGGCCGGAACATAATTACAACAGTCTTGCCGGTTCCCAACTGTAAAAACATATCTCCTCTGCAATAAACACATTCCATCCTAACCATAAACACATTAAGAGGAAGGACGAAAAACAGATGTAAGGAAAGGACAAGGATGCACAACAGGTTAGAAAAGAGTGTTGGGGGCAATAAAGGAAACTCGATAGAGGGGTCAAAGACCTCGTGTCTAATGTATGCATGGCTGAAACAATAGACCGGCGCGGCAAGATGAGCCTCGAGCGGGGCCATCTGCCTTAGTCGTGTCATTTCCCTCATCGTAAAAGTCACCTCAAAGAAACACGTGTCCTTCGTGTAAGCTTGAGAGTCCCAGGGTCACGAAGCGGACAAAAGCCCGTTCGCTGGCTACGTGAGGGCAAGAAACAAAATGGATGCTGTATCTAAAATGGAACCCGAGGGTTCGGATGAACAAACCCAAAGATGAGACGAACCATACGTGGCTGCATAGCGAAACTGCGTACACCCACTATACTCGTCATTTGCGGTTCGTAGATACCAAACTCATCCATATTCGTTACCCGTCAAAAGTGCGGTCCCGTCTCGTACGGAACCTCAGACCCTCCTTTTGCCCTCATGTAGGCAAGCACTAGTCAAGATCTGAATCTATGTCAATATTCATCAGATCGTTCAGCTGCTGCTGGAACATCATTCTATTCATCAACGTCTCCTTGGTAACAGATGGCCGCCTTATACACGTCGCAGCACATAGGCCACATAAAGCAGGACCACACTGCACACAAAGACAACACGTGAACAGAAACGTTACAACAGCCCCTACGATCATTAGAATCTTCCAACCCCAGGTTGACATCAGGCCCCAAAACCATCCTAGGAGCGTCCAATTACCTTCGTCCACGTGTATGGACTCGGAAATCTTGTGCAACTTCGAGATGGCTTGATAAACAGTTGGAGCATTGTCAGGAATAAAAATGCAACAACTTGAATGGATAATTTTACACACACCCCCTCTATCTGCAAGAACAACGTCTAAAACCATACGGTTCTGCAACGTCATGAGTCTATCCGCCTGTAGTTCAGCTGTTAGATTACCAAGGGCATTTGCAGTAATATTAGCAGTCGACTCAACTACACGGGTCAACTGTCTTAGGTTCCTACTATTAACCATAGGTCCCCAAAACGGCAAGAAACCCTTAAAGAAGTCTCCTGCTTCTTGACCAGCAGTATCCTCTTTGCTAATAACGCCTCTCACGACTCTAGTTCTGTGGTAGTCTGAAGCAACTGTGAAAGTCGGAGGTAGAAGATTCGCAATATAACAGGTACCCGAAAAGTCGCGGGGTAACCATGTATATGCGCGTTCATAACATACAAAATAGGTGCCCTTAGCAGTCAGAAAAACAGGGGAGGAGAGCATGGGTAGAACATACGTATCAGTGCAAGCACTGTTCCCAAGTTGTGCTCTCGGATTTCGACCCAAACCCTTCAAGCAGAAATTACCAAGGTGTGGTACAATCCATACTGGGGACGAGCTCTTAAGCTGTCTATCACCCACTGACGTACTATACTCAGTCTCACTCAGATCCTTATAGGCCTGCACTTCTTCATCTGGAATGAGTGATGCATCAAAAACATCTCTATCCAGATCTGCCAAAGGCTTGTGATATGGCCCAGGACCAAGATTGACAGACCGTGGCTCTCGACTGGGGTAGGAATCTAGTGCACTACGGAACATAGTTTGGAATGCTCGAGCTGAACCCTGGGAGCTGTAAGGAAGGACCAAATACGGAATACCCCTATCCATAGTGTGTGGCATTAACCCACATACCCAACAATTGGTAGTATTCACCACCAACTGATGCTGGTGTAGAAGTTGAACAAAGGAATTATTCATGAATTCCGCACGTCTAACCTGCTCATGTTGAGGCAAAGGATGAAAGGAATGTGGGGAGGCAGTGGTGAGGGAACTCAGTTTAGGAGAAAAGGTAGGTGAAACAGAAGGTAAGAACAACGGTACTCCAAAGTACACTCCACCCACCAATAGCATAGATAAGGTCAGAAACAGTAGAAACACCTGAAACAAGAAACATTTTGTTCGTACAACCCTCCATAACTCTAATCTCTGTGTCGACACCCTTTCTTCTTCCAACAGCTTAGAGAATGCCATCCTCTACAAACCGTCCGTGACGTTCTTGACGCACTTCGTTCTGAGCAGCGATTATCAATCCCCAGGAGTTCCCAGAGATCGACAAAAGTAACCGACCTAACGTCAGAAACCTGCTAAACAGAAAGGAGTACCCGCACGGCCCTACGGTAACCCGGATGGAGAGGTTTCCTCGAAACGTTCAAATTTATTACAAATCTCTTAGCAGTGGAAAAGCACATAAGAACTCAAAAAGAAAGGATGTATTTGTCCATAATATTCGTAACGTCAAAAACCACCGCACTATTAATTTTTATTAGTCCTTGAACGAAGAAAGTATCGACTTCTTCCAGGTCGAGTTTGCTCTACAAACAATTGTTCAGCTGGCGCAACAGTGTTCGATGAAGTGGACAACGAGTCAGACCTTGGGTTCTCTGCTACTGATGACTCCACATGTGGATTTGGCAGTGACGAATCTTCCACAAGTTGAGCGTCGCTAAATGGCACAAAGTGCAAAGGAGTCTCAGTTTCTGTGGCCGAAATCCCAGTCCTCACCCAACCGTCAGTTGGTAAGGGGATCGGTACCTTCTTTGTGTGACTGGCATGGACCCAATTTTTCCGGCCCTCCAGTCGAACCGCTGTCCTCGTCGTCAACAAGACTTGGAAGGGTCCAACGAATCTTGGCTCCAAGTTACGTTTTCGACCAAAATTGCGGGTGACCACCCAGTCTCCTGGCCGGAGCTGGTGTCCAGGACCCTCTGTCTGCGCCGGTAGAGCTTCAAAGACCTGTTGATGGATTAACCGTAGTTTAGTGGTCAAATCATACAAATAATCAATTAGCATTGGATACTCAAGACTATCAAAAGCCCTAGGCCTCGGGACTCCCCAAATATTCGCAGGGCGACCGAACACAATCTCATATGGGCTAAGCCCTACTCGAGAGTGTACGGTCGCTCTGGTCGATAGGAGAGCCAGAGGCAAGGCATCAGGCCATGACAGACCAGTCGTAGCTTGGATCTTAGCGAGTTTCAGCTTCAGGGTACCATTGTACCCTTCAACCAAACCCGCTGCCTGAGGATGATTAGCACTGTGGAACTTCTGGCGAATTCCAAGGCCCTTACACACACTTTGCATCACACTTCCCACAAACTCGCTTCCATTATCCGACCACACAATCCGTGGCATTCCGTACCTAGGAAAATACTCCTTCAGCAGGATTTTTGCTGTGGACAGGGCAGTGTTGTCCTTAAGAGGATAGGCCTCAATCCATCTGGAGAACGCGCAAACCACAACCAGAACATACTTCAGGTTATTGCATCTCTCCATATGGATAAAGTCCAGCTGGATAACCTCAAAGGGACAAGCAGGAGGAGCGAAATGACCAGGCGGAGTGGGGGTGCCCTTTCCGGGATTGTGCATCAAACACACCATACAATTCTTAACCACTCTCTCGGCACATTTAGCAATACCCTCATTCCTCCATACAGGGGACAAAAACTTACATATTCCTTTCGCGCTAATATGTGACAACCCATGAGCCATCGTCACAACAGCTAATACATACGCATCTGGTAACATCCACCTCTGACATTCAGTCAGGTCCACCCAACATCCATGCATATCCAACTTTCCTGTACTTTCTTTCCACTTGGTCTTTTCAGCTTCAGTAGCTTCGTTCTGAATTGCTTTCACACTCTCAACGGTATTTTCACACATACCAGTCTCCATCGGCCACCTTACTGGACTCGTGGCATACATTCGAGTCGCAAGATTCTTAGCCGTTTCCTTAGCAATCTCATCCGCAAACGCATTACCACGACCAACATCATCCGTCACTTTCCGGTGTGCACTACATTTCACGATCGCCACTTGTTTAGGCAACGTAAGTGCATCCAAAAGATCATTCACGAGATGCCCGTGTTGGATCTTCGTACCATGCGATGTCATAAATCCTCTTTCTCTCCACAATCTTCCAAAATTATGCGCAACACCAAATGCGTACTGACTGTCAGTAAACACATTCACTCGCTTTCCCTTCGACAAAACACACGCTCTTGTCAATGCAATTAACTCTGCCGCTTGCGCGGAATTCTGGTTCAATCTCGCAGTTTCCACAACCGTGCTCAACGTTACCACAGCATACGCAGTCGTCACATCGCCATTCGGCAATTTGAAGCAAGAACCATCCACATACAAAGTACCATCGGGATCTGCCAAGGGAGTGTTTTTCAGGTCCACACGACCTTTTGCTTCTTCCTCAGTCCGTAAATAACAATCATGTGGCAGCACATCATCTGATTCCATATTAATCGGCAACAATGTCGCCGGATTCAGTACATTACAACGTTTGATCTGTATATGACTTGCCAAAAGGGTCAGCTCGTACCCAGACAACCTTGCACTCGTCAGATGTTGAGTCTTTGTCCGATTCAAGAGCGTATCAACTGCATGCGGAACCATTACTATGAGCATATTATCCATGACAAGACCTGCGGACTGCCGAATAGACGCCGCAGCTGCCGCTGTCGCCCTCAAGCAACTCGGCAATGCTCTAGCTACCGGGTCTAAGGTCGAGGAAAAATATGCACACGGACGCTGTTTACCACCAAATTGTTGCGTTAAAACACTCAACGCACAACCGTCTCTCTCGTGGACGTACAATGTGAAAGGCTTACTGTAATCAGGAGTACCTAACACAGGAGCCGAACACAGAGCATCGCGTAATTCAGAAAAACTTTTCTGACATTCCTCCGTCCATGGCAAAGGAGTCGAAACATCCTTGCACGTGAGAGCTACCAATGGCTTCGCTAACAGTGAAAAGTTCGGGATCCACTGTCTACAGTATGACGTGATACCTAAAAAGGCACGCACATCTCTCTGAGTTGTTGGCACAGTCATTCGAGCAATTGCTGCAATTCTTTCAGGGGTCAACCTTCTTCCCGCCTTTGACAATAAGTGACCTAGATAGGTTACTTCTTGACAACAATATTGCAGCTTGGAAGGTGACACTTTATGATGTAAGGCACAGAGATGCTGTAACAGAGACACAGTAGCAGCTCTACAAAGCTGTTCAGTGTCAGCAGCGACCAACAGATCGTCAACGTACTGAATCAAGGCTGCACCAGCCGGTAACACAAACGCATCAAGTTGACTCTTAAGAGCTTGGCTGTAGATTGATGGACTTTCACAGTAGCCCTGTGGTGCGCGTTTGAATCTAAAGCTGCGACCACCTAATGAGAAACCGAACAAGTCTCTGCTCTCCTCAGCAATCGGAATACTAAAGAACGCATTCTTCAGATCGATCACCGAGAACCATGATGCAGTGCCTGGAATCAGAGTCAGTAAAGCTGTAATGTCTGGCACCACAGGAAACTGCGGAACAACAATTTTATTCACCTCCCGCAAGTCGATAATTAGACGGTACACAGGAGGCTTGGAGGGATCCGTTCGTTTCAGAATGGGCAACACGGGACTATTGCACACATTACCCCGTGTCTCCTCAATAACATCTTTACCGATCAAGTCGTAAATGATCGCTAATAGTGCCCTTTCACCATCAAGGGAAATACGATACTGGGGTATACGTGGCAAGCGCGCACCGACTTTCAGTTGAACAACATAAGGTGGTATATCCAACAGGCCCACGTCATTGGGACCTGCCGCCCACAAGGAGTCCGGAAGAGATCTCAATTCCGGTGGGAGCTTGTCGATCGATAAATACATAGGGGAAATCACGCGTTTACCCAACGTAAGCTCCACACCCGTAGGAGAACAGTACAAAGTCGCATGTAACCTTTTCAACAAATCCAAACCCAAAAGATTCTCACCACAACCGGTAGTCAAAATCAAAGGAGCTTCTAGCTCATGAGACCCAATTGTAAGGGGCAAAGGGCTAGAAACTGGATTGCTAACGGGGGCGCCAGAAAATCCAACGGAAACATTCGTTAAGCCAGACAAAGGCGCGCCAGGGAGTTTCGAATGCATGATGGAACTTTTTGCTGCACCAGTGTCCAACAGAAAAGGCTCAACGACGCCCAAAGTGGCTACTGCAACATAAGGCCCTCTCTGATCAACCGGAACTGATACTTCTCCCTTCCTTTGTCTATGGCTGTCCTAGTAGATACCATCCGTATCAACATCACACTCAACATAACAGTCATCCACATGATACTGAGCAGACCGACCGGACGATGGTTCGCGCCTATCGAAACAATTTTGCGAGTCCGAAGACGTGGCAAAGCGTTCGGCCTGATTCTGGGTAACTCCGCGACCTCTACCACGGGAAGCCTGTTGAGGACCACTACGTCCTCCTCGAGCCGACACACCATTGGTTCTATCGCGGAGGACCGGACAATCGAACTTCAGATGGCCCTCCCCACGACAATATGCGCATTGATTATATCCCAGCACAAAGCGAGGTGCGGGAGAAGCATTTCGCGTCTGCGATCTGGAGAACTGTGATTGTGATCTGTTTAGCTGCTGTGTATCACTGAAATTTGAACGCGGAGGATAGGCTTGCTGCAATAAGACCTTAGTTTTAAGATCCTTTGTTTTCTTATCTGCACGCTCACTTTCCTCCTTTTCTCTATTTTCGTAATATTGGGCCGTAGCCAATATTTGAGCAGTGGTAGAAACAGCCCACGAACTCTCGGAATTCTTCAACTTGTTGCAAAGGTCGGGCAACAAGTTCGATACAAACTTATCAACGAACAGCCGCTGACCACCCTCGGAACCCATGTCCTGACCACTATGATCAACAAACGCTTCCTCGAATCTCGTAAAGAAATCAGAAACGCTCTCATCCCTCTTTTGCTTGCACGCTGATAATTTGTCCCAATTGACGCGCATCGCTGGCATAAGCGTTTTCATGAGAGTAATTATCCTCTGAGGCAAAGCCACAATAAGCTGTTCAGGTTTAGCCCCACCGACCTGCAGGGCATCTGCCGCCGTAAGGGCAGCCCAGTCACCGCCTAACTCGGCTGCGTGATTCTCGTGACGAATTTTCGCCCAAATCGGCTGAGGCACCACATTGCCAAACAACATATCAATATCGGCTAGGTTCATAACAGTAGCATCCACCAATTGAGACAGCTCCTTATAATAACCTGCTGGATTCTTACGAGGATCAGGCAAAGTTTGCTTCACTTGCAAAACTTCCGATCGTTTCCAAGGGAGGTGTATCCACACTCTCTGGAAATGGCCTGGGACAGGAGGGTTAGCAGCAGGATCACCTGGCATCCATACCGGGGGAACTTCCCGCATAGGATATTGCCCAGGTTGTGCCATCCATTCTGCGGTCTCGTCCTTAAACAACGCACGAGGTTGTACTGTACATCGGAAGGATAACAAGCGCTCTAGAGCCTCTCGAACTTTGTCGCCTACAATTACACCCGAGGCAAACCGATGCTGTAGCTCAGAAACCTCTGGCGGTACATTGTCTGCCACATCATCGTCCCACTCCTCCTTCAACGATTTACACAGTTCTTCAAACACGAATCGTTGCGTGGGCACATTAAACTGGGAGAACGTTTCAAACACTACACGCGAGGTGTATTTAACAGGATTACGAATCCATCTACGAGCCGTTCTTACCAACGCTTCACGTTCCCTACCATCAGGAAGCTGACTACGCCTTTGAGCGACATCTGAAAGAGTGGAGCCAAGTATCGGCCCAAAAAGCGGAGAATAAAGAGAAGCAACAGCAGTCAAGAGACGACTACGAACAGAAGGAGAAGAGGAAGAAGATGCGGGCGCAGCAACAATAGGGGTGGAAACAGTAGAAGTAGACGCAGCAGCAGGAGCAGCGGGAACGACAGGCTGAGGAGGGACTTGGAAAGGCGCAGTAGGGAGAGAAGCCGGAACAAGAGGATGTACGATCTGTGGCCCAAGGGGATTCAGGAGAGCGGGAGGAACGGCGGGCTGACCAGCAGCCGCCAAAACAGCGGGTTGAGGAAGAGGTAGATGTACGGGACCCATAACATCGGGAGCATAGGGAGGTGGCGATTTCATCAGATAAGACAAGAGCGAATCTTCCATCGCTTCTTCTCCTGTCTTATCGATATTAGAAGGTAGAACTGGATAACATTTATCCACTGCCATATGGTGAAGCCGAGCACTAACTTCCTGCTCCTTCTCATCTTTGTCTAACTGATACTGTGCTGCATTTCGCATCACCTCAATAACACCTTCTCTTTTATTTTTCTTATTCTGTTTGATTTCTTTCTGCTTGGCCTCTTTCCGCCATAACCGGAAGGAATCAAACATGGCCGGCCTAGCTTTCTTTTTAAACAATTTAGCTTCCAAATTATCTAAAACGGCAGTTTCGAAACTACCATGAGATGGCCAACTAAGGACGCCATCCTTTTTAGTGTAGCGGACCCAATATTCATTATATATGATAGGACCCACGCCATGACGACTATAAAGCTCGTAAATCGGAGTTCCAACCGGAGGTATCGGACATGAATCCTCCAGCCGGGAATCCATGCTGCAACATTTGAGAAACCCAAACAAAGTACTACGGCCAGGCATCGTGCACACTAACCGAGTATACAAACTTCAAGGGCTATCGAATTACGATGTCCTCACAAAAAATGCAAGACCCTCGGTTTTTGGCAATTGCAATCGTCAAATAAAACCCAACAACTAAGAACCACGAATGCTATGGAACCATGCAAGCAACAAAGCAACACTGGGAGCGACCCACAAATACTTAACTGAGGGAACAATGCGTCACCAGGAAGGCCCGTTGATCGTCTCGCCGTACAAAGGACTACGCCAGGCGCCAAAACAGGTCGACAGTCAGGGCATCGGTCCGTCGCAGCCGTCAGGAGGCGGGGATCTTCGCGGGAAAAGACGTCGGGCCACTTATTTCGACAACTGGATCGATGAAGCGGGGTGCACCTTCCCTCGGAGATTTCACACGAAGTTCCTCACGATCGTCGGGCTTTGGACCGGTACCGTTGATGTCGCCCCACGTTGGGCGCCAACTGAAGGACTGGGTTATTCTTAAGACCCAGCGGTGCCAGGGTACAACACCTGAAACCTTCGTGGGTTACCTGTTCTGGCGTACTAAACACAGAGACACGGGACACTTCCAGCGACGTCAGAGATCAGCGTTTATTTACTGCAGGGATACAGAGGTCACAAGAAGTACACAACGTGTAGGTTCTCGGAGACTGCTTCAAATTCGTAGAAGTGGGTCGGTCCTTTTATACAGGTTTTTGCCATAGCGCAGTATGGCGAACAAAGATTACAACTCAGTTCCCACAATAAACTTCAAAAGGGTCGCGTTCATGTTTCAGGAGGCCGGAACATAATTACAACAGTCTTGCCGGTTCCCAACTGTAAAAACATATCTCCTCTGCAATAAACACATTCCATCCTAACCATAAACACATTAAGAGGAAGGACGAAAAACAGATGTAAGGAAAGGACAAGGATGCACAACAGGTTAGAAAAGAGTGTTGGGGGCAATAAAGGAAACTCGATAGAGGGGTCAAAGACCTCGTGTCTAATGTATGCATGGCTGAAACAATAGACCGGCGCGGCAAGATGAGCCTCGAGCGGGGCCATCTGCCTTAGTCGTGTCATTTCCCTCATCGTAAAAGTCACCTCAAAGAAACACGTGTCCTTCGTGTAAGCTTGAGAGTCCCAGGGTCACGAAGCGGACAAAAGCCCGTTCGCTGGCTACGTGAGGGCAAGAAACAAAATGGATGCTGTATCTAAAATGGAACCCGAGGGTTCGGATGAACAAACCCAAAGATGAGACGAACCATACGTGGCTGCATAGCGAAACTGCGTACACCCACTATACTCGTCATTTGCGGTTCGTAGATACCAAACTCATCCATATTCGTTACCACTCAAAAGTGCGGTCCCGTCTCGTACGGAACCTCATGTCCAAGCAGGTGTAAGGCAACACCCCAGAGCATGACCACTTCCTCTAAAGTGTGGCATAATCTTCTCCCAGGAAGTGATATTCCTCCCATGGACGAAATTTCAGCAGAGTATAAAGAGCTAACTACACCAACTCTCAGTATGGATCATTTACATAACACTCCCCGCCTAACATCTACAGATTCCTTCCTTAAGCATCCAAATTGGCTGGGTCAGAGGGGATGGAAGTAGGCAGACCAGGCATTCCCTGCCTATCCTGTCTTTAAAGCCTCATACTTTACGACCCCTTCCCCCTGCTCTGGCATTCTTTTGTAGCAGAGCCCTTTCCAGCAAATAGCCTCTCACCTGGTGAGCCACTGATCACTTCATCAAAGCAGTCTGGCTAATCATGTTGATCAATAAGGGAAGGCTGCAGGAAGGCTGAATATTGGCTTAGACACTAAAGTCTTATAACTTATTTTCTGAACAATGTAGGATAAATTCAGCAATGGTACATTGTTTCATTTATCAATACTATTCTCATAAGTCTTTGAATTATATTTATTCTCTTCCTAGCAATTTTTATGTATTCATTAGCTACTGCAATGATATCCTATGTGGCTAGGCATCTACAAGGGGGAAAAAGAAGTGTGCAATTTCTCAATCACCAGGGCATATAAAACATATTTTATAAAGGCCTGCTTATAATGACATGCCCCCCACCCAGGGACACCTAGGGGGTCCTGAATATGCAAAAATAGTATAGATCCTCACTCCACAGTGCTCATAGCACCATGGTTGATTCTGCAATGCACATTAGTACGGTGTGGAAAGTGGAATGTGCAATTTCTCTATCCCCAGGGCATATAAAATATATTTTATAATGACCCTGCTTATAATTACATGACCCCTCACCCCTGGGACACAGAGGGGAGACCCTGGGAGTAGCTAATATGTAACAATTGTGTAGAGTATCACATTTTGAGAGCCCCTGACACTGAGTTTGAAGGTAACTGACTTTTAAAACCAGTGCTGCACGGCGTGGCTGCTTTTAAAATGACGTCGTGCTCAGCTGTGCAAACATGCAAGTGCAGAAAGGGCTGCTGGCCTGTAAAACGACATGCTGTATTATATACTAGGGACTTGTAAATATTGTTAATCCCCTTGCCCTGTTATCTACTAGGGACTTATAGGTTAGGTCATGCCAATTGTAAGTGTGCCCTAATAAATACGTACCCTAATAAATGTGTGTGTTTTCAACATAGCACTGGCACTAGGACTGGTTAGACAGAGCCCAGGAACAGTCAGAGTCCATGTCCACAAGTATCAGTCAGCACAGGGCACACAGGATAACTTTGCAACAACCAACAATCTAATTTATCACTTCTTTTTGCAGTATGCAATGTAACAGAAGTAAAATCCCTATTGCTTACTATAAAGGAGTTGGATTGACAAACAGAAGATGGTAACCAGGTAGAAATATTATATAGTAAGTCTTCAAATGTTGTAGTGTATAATTATTATGGAAACTATGGTTCTGAAATTCACTTGCTTTCAACTAAGTGGAAAAATTATTGGATGTCAACTTTTTATAAGTTTTAGAAGGAATTTGACCCGTGAATCTATGAATATTGAACAAAAGCTGTAAACTGAACATTGAGGAGGAGGAGTAGAACAGTTGAATCCATTAAGAATTGTACTGCATAATATAACATACTTGTGATCTTCGGAGGAGGGAATATTAAATTTAAACTGTATAATTTAAGAAAGATGTGTACATATGTCTTTGACAGATGTCAGAGATATAAAATATACCAGCATCAATCTATTTATCCTAACAGAAAATGAATGTATTCAACTTAGTCATAGAATTATGCCATTAGGATACCTTTTCCAGGACACAATATGAACTCAGTAGTGCATCACAATTAGCTAAAGCAGTTTTTGTATTTAAATTGGAGAACAAAAATCAATTTTCTTAGGATCCATAGTGAGGATTGCTGGTAGAGGAAAAGGTAGAGCAACATTTCTCTCAATTGGAACCCATTTGAGAGTTAAAGAGGATCCTGTACCAGATTTGAAAACCACAAAACAATTTCTGCAGTTAGAAAATAGGAATTATACTTCTTAAAGGCAAGAATACCAAATTCAGCCTCCAGTTTGGAGATTTATTATTCCAAAAACATTTATTAGGAGTCTTATTGCGGTTCCTAAAAAAGGTTGTAGGAAATGATGCAGGTAACATTAATAGTACATATGATATTTATTGAGCTATGACCATTTTAATTGCTTTAATTTTCCCCACCATGAGAGGTCAAAGAAGGTAATTTGTCTGTTTTCTCTGTAATTTTAGATGTTAACCTCTTACATTTTAGAGGAACTGTATGTTTTATTGTACTTGGAAAATAAATTCCAAGATATTTGAGACCAGATGAGTTCCATATAATTTGAGTGCCACTGTACAAAAACATTCAATGGAAAAAATGCAGTCTTATAAAAATATACATATATCCTGATCCATAAAATATTTAACAGCTAGTAAAATGGGTGTTGCTTGTATAGGGCCACTGATATATAGTAATGTATGATCTTTATCTGGTTTAGGGGGCACACTTAGGGTAGCATCTTTAAAGAATCCCTCAACAGAAGCACTAATAGGAAACTGTTGAAATTAAGATAAAAGGATGGGCATTAATTGATTGACAAGAGTTTTATAAACTTATGCTGGCATTACCATAAAGGATAGGTGATTTTGTGGAGTTTAAGGATTTAATTGCGGTACTAACCTTTTCTATAGCTAAAAGTTAATCAAGAATATTTGTATCTACTTGGGATAATATAAGTAAGTTGCAGTGAAGTAAACCAAAATGATTAATTGCAATATCTTGAGCATCCTGAGGTTTGCTGTAAAGAAAAGAGTAGAATTTTTGAAATTCTTTTGCTATTTGTATAGCAAATAAAAGTAACTGTCAACTTGAGTTTCGTATCACATGTATCTGTGTTTTGTCTTTTTTATTTTGGAGATAATTTGCAGAGTCTGTAATCATATGGCTTAAAATCCTAGAAGAAAGTAAGTAGTCATACTCCAATCAGTAGAGTGGGCATTAGAGAGGAAAGTACCATTTTTATCAGTGGGATAGGTAAGTCTCCAGTGATCGACTAATTTAGCATTTGTTATAAATGCTTTTAGTGGAGCATAAGACTTTGAAGAATAATATTTAACTGTGGATATTCAATCCAGGAAAGGTTATGTAATCTTATTAAATACCTGCCCACAATAATAGGGACATTGCCTACATTAAATACTTGCTGATGTTGTTGTTATGTTATGTTAATTTAATTTTTAATGCACACAAATCACTCCTGAAGGTGTATCTTGGCGCAGCTCAGAATATTAACAGGTAGTCTAGACCCTTAGGCCTCTAACAGATCAGTCTCAAGAAATCTCCTGCATTTGAAATGATCAGTACATTGACATAAGTGAAGTTGGAGCTTATTCCAATAAAAAGGGGCTAAGTAGGAAAAGGACCTTCCACCTGAGCAAGACTTTCTTATCCAGGGTACTGTAATCAAGGCTTTTCCACTGGATCCTAACGGTCTACTTAGCCAATAAGGAAAAAGCTTTTAAGAAAGATAGTGTAGGCTTTGGCCACTTAAGGACTTAAGTGACTGACAGCAAATTTGAAAAAGAATTCTTTTGTGAGAAGTGACTGAACCCATTTGGCGAGTGCGGAGTCCGGAGTCTGGAGCAGATTGCAGGAGTCTATGGCCGTGTGCTGTGGGGAGGCAGGCACTCCTTCGCTTTTTGATGCAAGGATCCCGCACCGCCTCTACGCCTGGAAAGACGGTGACAGTGCAACATGGCGGCGGACTGCAGGTGGTGGAGTTTCACTGGCTAGAGCCACGGCACCACCCGATCTCACAGAAGCGGGCAGCGTTAGGCCGGCGCAGCTAGCAAGCCGATACGGACCGACTCCGCCTGCATTATTCATCTCATCAGCGCCCTCATCAGCAGCATCCGGAGGCACTGGGCACCCGCACCTGCTAGCTGCAATGAGACTCTCCATTAGATTACTATTGTCTGGCTGAACCTGGCCTCTCGTGCATGCAGGGGTGAGTCTACTGAGTCGGCATGATGCGTGAGGTATGTGAGTAGTGAGTAGTGCTCACGGCGTGCTCCTGGCGTCTCTGACCTCCAGGCCAGGTATCTCCAGACCCACAGCCCCATAGCTCGACAACTCCAAAGCCCCCCAAAGACCCCTGCCCCATTCCTCCCTCTTCCCCTCGTATCCAAGGCAGACCAGAGAACCGAGGCCCGAGGCAGGGGCTGAAGTTGTGGAGGAGTGGGGGTAAGGAGTTGTGTGGAGTGGTGCAGCGAGCGGGCTCTCAATCCAGGCACGCAGGTAAAGAGCTAGTGCAGGGCATAAGCGCAAAGCACAAATCCAGCTGACAAAAGGTTGCCTAAAGTTTGAGGGCACTCCACGGGGAGTACGATGGGTGCATTTGGTGAGTTTGGCCCCCATGAAGTGTGATCCCTGTGCAGCCTGTGGGGGCGGTCCAGCTAGGCCTGGGTGCAGCCTGCAGACAGCATGGCCACTATGAGATCCGGCAACACTAGATTGGAAATTAAGCCAGAGGAAAAAACCTGCCCAAGCATGAGGAAGAACAACAAGCGAGCCCTAGTTTCAACCACAGAAGAGACACAATTGAAAAGAAATTCAGTATTATTAACAGCATCAACAGAATCATCTCCAATGACAATTAAAAACCCAGCAGGTAGGAAGGTACAAATCATGGACTTTCTAACCTCTCCAGGTTACTGAACACTGGATTCCATTGCAAGTCCTTCGTCATCATCTTCATCTAACATGCAGCATGCGCAGACTAGCAACTTTCTAGAGGACAGTCTCAGCAACTCCAATATTTGGAAAGCGACCAGCAACCAAGTAATTGCGAAAGCCCAAATAAATGCAAGCACAACTACAACAGCAAATTAGGAGTTAAACGTCATCGCCCCATCCATCCTGGTGGCCCCAGCAGGCGAAAGTCGGTCACCTGTCCTGCCCATTGATAGCCAGCACATATATGTTATTGAAGAGGACGACGTGGCAGGGGACCTGCCAAAGGACGTAATGGAAACGCAGGAATACTTACTCAGTCCGTTTGAGCCACCACAGGAAACACACAAGGAAGCAAGTGTGTCACCTAATGTCAAAATAATCTCTGGACCCTTCCACGATTACAACACCCTATTCTCTATTAAGGCACAGCCAGGGCTTGCCTGTATTATTCAATCGAGCAGACATCTAGTTTGGGATGCTACGGAGGACGAATCACTGACATAATATCGAAAGACACATTATCGAACTACAAATTTATCAACACAAAAATATCATTCACAAAAATATCGATGTGGTATACTTAATTAAAAAAATACACAACTATCGATACCACAATATCGTAATGTAACAATATCGACAACACAAATATCGCACACATAAATATCACTATTTACAATATCGACATTTCTAATTAAATATAGAACATGTCTGAAATATTGACTACAAAAATATATACATCAATATTTTTGTTTTTTAGAATATATCGACAACTCAATAATACAATAAAACAATAAATTTAAACACCATAAATACAGTTACATGCATAAACATACATATCAAATGAAATTAAACCAAAAACATAACTTTCAAAATTATTACAACATAAGTAAATAATTACATAATAAACACACTTATAAACGCAATTTAAAATATATAATTGCAACATATAACAACATTTTAATACATCTCATATATATTTGTTTAAAATATAAGTAGTTCAACTTCTCCTTCCTCACCCCCCAAAAAAATGACTCTTAATTAGCTTTTTCCATAGAAGAAATACAATTACCAAACCAAGAAACACAATAAAAATTAACTAATAGAAATACAGAAGATCGAAATAAACCAATTAAATTAAACAAACAATTGAAAATACACTATATAAGCAAAGAAAAATTATTCTTATTTTACACCTTAAACCAAAAGAATTAAGGAAGGCGAAACTCTGCCGGATTTTCACGACAAGCAAAGACTGCATCAAATTCAGGCCTTTTACACTTTTCAAAAAGTAAGTAAATTACCATTTCCGAATAAACAGTTAAATTAAAATGTAACAAAGTTTTAAATTGCTAACTAAAATTACTAACTTACATATTTTGTCTATTTATGTTTCCACTACAGATATCACTCCAAAGAACGAGAAAAAAGAATTTACCTCGCAAAAACATCTAACTAACAAAGTAAGTATACTTTAAAAAACCTTTCTAAAATCTCAAAAAAATGCATCTAAACCCCCAATACCCCAATATCACCCCATGTACAGTTGTAAAACATCAAATAAAATATGTTTTATTTTCCTCTCACAGAAACAAACGACCAAACAACATTTATTGAAAAAATAACATCTCCAATGAAAGACAACTAAATCACACTTTGTAAGTATATGAAAAAAAAAACTTTTTTACCACATAAACATTTATATTATGCTTTTTCATATATATTCATATATATTTTGTATAGAATTTTCCACATCACTATGACTGAAGGCGCCCAATTTATAAAATCTCAGAAATGGAAATTCCTAGTGTGTTACATGGGGTACGTCTACACCCAAGAGAAGCAAACTGGCCTTAAAGTGAATTGGAAATGTTCAAAATATTATTCTAATAAATGTTATGGTCTTGCTACTACCAGGGAAACAACTGTTTTATATACTAGAGAACATAACCATCCGCCTAATCTTTTGGAAATTGAAGTTAGAGCAACACTTGATAATATAAAAGAATTAAATACTGGCTCACAAACGCCTACAAGTGTTATACTTAAAGAAATGTTGCCTAAAGTACCCAAAGAAGCAACCGGTCAATTACCATCCATTGCTTCAATGAAAAGAACCATAGCAAGAACTAAAAAAGCAACAACAACCACAATACCTACTCTTAAAATTTTTGAAGACGTAATAATTCGCACAGAGCCTGCTATAACACACAGTGACAAACCCTTTATTTTCTACGATAATAAAAACAAAGATAGAAGAATTATTATGTTTGCTACAGCAAACAATATGACTAAACTTCAACAATGCCAAACATGGATGATTGATGGGACCTTTACAATATGTCCCAAAATATTCTACCAACTTTACAGTATCCATGGCCAATATCATAACAGTTGCATCCCCTTTATTTATGCCTTGTTATCAAATAAACAGAATGCATCATAGACTGAATTATCAAGTAAAATAAATCAAGAAACAATGTTTTTTCTCAAAGAACAATCATAGACTTTGAGCAAGCTATGATATCCTTAAATTGTATCCCCACACATCAATACAATGATGTTACTTCCATTTTAATCAATGTTTATGGAGACATCTACAAAAATCTTCACTTAGTGTAGAATATGCAATAAATATTACCTTTGCATACCAAATTAAAAATCTAATTGCCCTGGCCTATGTGCCAGTAACAGATGTGGCTGAGCATTATAACCTTTTAATTGAAAGCCCTTTTTACCAACAAAATGAACAGAAATTATCTCCCCTCCTAGACTAATTTGAGGATACCTGGGTGGGGAGATTACATAGATCAGGCCATAGGAGACAACCCAAATCTCTAATTCCTTGGTGGGATGTTAACTACACTTAACCAAGAAGCTAAAACCAATAACGCAGTTGAAGGTTGGCTTAATGCCTTCCTTTCTTCTACAGGACGAGGTACTCCTACCCTACATAAACTATTACTTCCATACAAAAAGAACAAAGCTTCCAAGAACTCAGAATGCAACAATCTGTCACCCAACTAAAGCCAAAGCTTTCAGGACAAACTAATCAAATGTATCAGTATCTTCAACAGCAAGTTCAGCTATACCCTTTGACAAGAGGACTAGAATACTTAAATATGATAGCCAAAAGCCTACTCTAAAACATACAAAAAATGTAAATATACTATTCTGAACAATAACATTATTAGAATAAAAACAGTGCATTTTATTTAATCATAAAATTAATTAATTTGTCTAATATATTTTATAAATTAATATTTACATAAATATAGACAAATGAATTAAACATTAAAGCAAATAACCAGCAACTGCAATTAAATTAAAATCATTTCCCTCCCACAATTAAAAAGTTTTAAAACACTTACCTTTCCCTCAGTTGTAATCGAAAAATGCCACATCTTCTAAAGTAATCCAGGTAGTACATAATCCATAGATATTAAAAAGAAACCCCCCAAAAATGTAAAAATACAACTGTATCAAAAAAGAATCCTCCATTTATAAGTCGACAATCCGGTAACCATAAAAAACCCGAAAAATTGTTTAAAATAATAACCACTCCGTGAAATCCGAAAAAGTAAGGAAGTGTTAACTAATTATTAGTTAATTTAACTAATACACACTTACTTAAAAAATAAAATCGCAATGTTCCGTAATTCCAAACTTCTTTTTCGTAAAGCCTGTAAATAAAAACAAACATTCCCACCCACACAAATAGACACATAATACACTTAATAACATTATTACACACATTATACACACAATAATTACCTTAAAACTACTTAACTGTAAAAAATCTAACCGCTTCTTTCCGGTTCAGGGAAGACCTGGCTTGGCAGTTCGGGCTGGACTGTTCCCATGAGGCACAGGGTCAAGACTGATTCGCAGATAGCTGGGTCTGAACTGAGGTGGTGAAGTGAGCTATCGAATGATGATGGATTCAAACCAGATCTGTGACTGGGGGTGAGTGTCTGAAAAGTTTAATCGCTCCGTCCATCATCTCTTTGTGTTTGCTTTGTTCGCCATAATTTGGCAGGGTATGCCCAGACGTGGGTACTTTGCTTACTTTGCCACTGGATTCAAGCTAACCTGGCTGATGAAGGGTGTTACCCAGAAACCAGTCCCAGGATGTTTGTTTCTGGTTCAGGGAAGACCTGGCTTGTTAATTCGAGCTGGACTGTCCCCATGAGGCATAGGGTCAAGACTGATTTGCATATAGCTGGGTCTGACCTTAGGTGGTAAAGTAAGCTAAAGAATGATGATAGATTCAACCCAGATCTGTGACTGGGGGTGAGTGTCTGAAAAGTTTACGCGCTCCGTCCGTCATCTCTTTGTGTTTGCTTGGAACATTAACGGCTTCGGCAGCAAGAAGGCATCTTGTTGTTATGTGATTTCAACATGTTCTTTCTACAACCAGGCCTACTTCAAGAAAATAACAACACAAATCTAATGGGATAAGCATTCCCTCAGTAATCACTAACCATCGCAGAATCGACCGTCATGGCAAATTGGGTGGCTCATTATTATCTAATATAGGGATGCTTACGCTGAATGGCTGTTTGCCACAAGGCCAACCAGCTGCCCAACCAGAATATCAAGGCATACTAACTCTGTTTTAGTCTACACAATAGTTGACACTGAGTTATTCCAAATAACTACCAGCTACCAAATCACCCTTTGAATAGAGAGCGACCACAGTCCCTAGCTTATTGACCTTCTTATTTATCCCCCAAGAGCCGCTGCAAGTAATGACCTGCTGGAAGTCCTAAGCCCCTACAACGTAAAAAGGCTAGCCTGGAACGACAAAAACGCCTCTGAATTAATGACTTGCAAAAAAGGTTGATGGCAACCGAGCAAGTCTCAAACCAACAGGTATCATGGGAAATCTGGGAAAACATGATAACGATTCTCATCTCCAAATTCTCTTTACACAAAATGCAATACGTAAACCGAGCCAGGAAATAAATAACAGAATTCGTCAACTTTCTAACACGGAAAAAAAGGATGCTTCACAGAGAGATAAGAAGACATCGGAGAAACGTACTAAAACCGGCAAAAATGTGAATCTTCAAATTAACCGGTTAAAGCGGCAATATAAACAGGAAGTATGGACAGAAAAGAAGTTACACCAAACAAATATCTGGCTCAAGATACTGCATACAAGCAAAACAAATAACAACAAGAAATTATGGGAAGAAATAAACAGCATGGGAAATGGCTCCTTTTGACACCACAATGCAAGGCTGATTGGATAGCAGACCTGAACCACACTGATAAATATGCAGCAATGAACTATCAAAAAAGTGAGTGTGCAGAGAATCAGTCCGAAGGAAATTGAATTCCAACACGTTAAGTTGAGAAAGTGCTAAACAAACTCAATCTCGCAGAGCCCTGCTCCCAAATGGCTTGCCAATCGCACTATTCGCACTATTCAAGTCAGACCAACGTTTCTGGGCCAATCTCTTCATGCCGCTGTTTAATCATGCATTATAATCAAATAGTATACCAGCATCATGGAGATGTAGTATATTTCAACCGATATTCAAAGCTGGCAGCAGATCAGACCCAGCAAACTACTGATTAATTGTGCTCAATGTAGAAGCCAAAGTGTATGCCTCGAATCTTCTTGTCGATCTCGAAGATTGGGTCACCTCCAACAAGATCCTCTCAACATCACAAACAGGCTTCAGGCCAGGCACATGCACAATTTATAATCTCTTGGCATTAAATCTTCTTGCCGACAAAGCGCAGCAAGAGTCCACCAAATTGTATACTTGTTTCGTGGACTTGAAATAAGCATTTAACATTGTATCTAGAGCGCTCTTATGGCAAAAGATGGAAAAACAGGGCATTACGCCAAATTTGCTAAGAGCCATAATCAACTTGTACTCAGCCACTTCGGTACGGGTAAAGCTAGGAAACGGAGAAAGAACCACAGCGAAGATCCCAACACACAGAGGTTTAAAACAAGGGTGTGTGTTAGCTCCAGCTTATTTAACATCTTTACAGCAGATCTAGACATAAGGCTGACAGAAGTCCAAAGTGACCCCCCAAAGCTAGCTGACCACCAAGTCAGAAGCCTGCAATAGGCTGATGACATCATTCTTTGCAGCCAGACCCAACTGGCCTTCAGTACTTGATCACAAAGTTGTATGAAAACACAGAGGCGCTTGGATTATCGCTAAACTACAACAAAAGAAAGGTCATCTGTTCCTCTGCAAATACCAGGACCCACAACAACAACAAAAAAACCATAAATGGTTTGCAGCAGGGAACAGTATAGAGCAGATTGGCTCTTGCAAATATCTGGTAGTGGTGGTAAACTCCAAATTCACACTTAAAGACCATCTAACCAAAAGACGAGCCCAGGTGACCAAATTATGTTTTGCACTAAACACTCTAAGATTGAAAATAACGTGTCCATCTAATTCCCAGCTTCTAAAAGTAATTCCTGCTAAGTTTCTCCCAACTCTTACTTATGGCTTTGAACTATTCAAAGCCAAGGACGCAAACTTTTTGAATTTACAACAATCCTGTCTTTTGATTTTTTTTCTCCCGATTCTGCAATTCACATACCAGGCGCAAGTTAGCCTGGAATTTGGGTTACTCAACCAACTCCAGGAAAGGTTAGCAGCAATACTAAAACTGTGCTGGAAGATGAGAGCAGTCCAAGAAGAATCCTTGTTAGGTCTCAACTGGATGGAACTGAAGAATCAGCCAAAAAGCAAGAAAGACTGGCCTACAGCACTTGAGCAAGCGTTAACCACCCTCAACATGCACGAAGTATGGAGCACAAATTACAGCTTTCGTGCATTTGAAAAAATAGTAAACAAAGCTGCTAAGCACAAAACCTGGCTACTGGACAAAGCAACCCTTGCAAAGAAGAAACATGGATGGATAGTTTTATCCGCGTATGGGGTCCGGTCGCAGCAGCCGTATCTTGTACATCACATACAATACACCACTCACTGCTTTTGATTAGACTGGGAGCTTTATGTTTAAAAGACCAGGTCCCAACATGGAAACGAACATGGCCGACCAGTCTGTGCCGACACTGCGGACATCCGGAAGAGTCAGTTTTACATTTCTCGCGCCTTTGTTGAACCGTTAGTATCTGTAGACGGCATTTTCTACTCGCAGCTCTTCGTTCCCTCCAGATTCGATCATGTCAACCCTCCGTAATGGCATTACTAAATAGCAAGTCACTACAGTTTTCATGCCGGACAGTCAAGTTTTTGCAACAAGTCAGCAAACTGTTCCAAATATCAAACCCACTGTGCTGATTATATGCTCTAGTCCTGTGGCTACCCTACACCGCAAAGTGCAAACACTTAAACATTGGAAAAGATGACAGCGGTCACCTAGCATATTTGGCACACAGATCCAATTCTAATGTACTAGATGTAAATAGGCTCTATTCCTAATTTTAAGACTGTGCCATTTTATCTTCAGTTTGTTACATAAATCTGCACTTTTGCATATGAACTTCAATCACGCTGCAGCCACAAAGTGCGCAGCGCAGGTGTGCATATAATTGAAATGGAGGATAGCGGTCATTAGGCACTCACTTGCACATAGTCTGTTTTTCTTCTGATTTTAGATGTATAATCCCATATTTTAAGAAGTGTGCTAAGAAATGAAATTATTTGTTAGCAGGGAAGCTTCTAAAACTGAAAGGGAAATTTTGCACCAGCCAGTGGCAGACCAAAATCGATCAGAGCTTCCCTACAATCACTGTGAATGAGCTCAGCAGACACTTTGCACATTTCGGACACAAATGCGTTGACTTGGTTTTTAGATGTAACATGTTAAATTCCCTATTTTAAGAAGACTGAACAAACTTGTAATTTTGTATTTCAATCCCTCGGTTTTATACAGCCACATGTACATATTCTCCTAAAGCGACAACAGCGGCAATTAAATATTGACCAACAATGCAAAGTAAGCACAATTTCAATGTGCAAATATGAATGTTGTCACATTTGATGTATTTTATGCTAAAATTGTAATGGTTTTAATTAACTACACAACAAAGTAATTCTTCTCCCTCAAAAAAACTATTTTGTCCAATAAAGGGAGAACAAAAGGGGAGAAGAAGCTGACCTGGGTGGAAGATAGGCAACACCTTCAGTTTACTTATCAATGTTTAACTGATGGAAGCTAATAAGGCATTACCATAATCTTAGCGGCTGATAATCGATGCTTGCATTTAGGTCTTCCACACATGCTATGGAAGAAGAGTGAAACCTCTCTGCAACATGTGAAAACAAGTCACTATGGTGCGGCCGCCCTGCTCTTTCATAGTGAATGCTTGATCAAAACAGACTCTCAGATTTTTTTACAACTAATTTTGGATTGGGTGCAGCACCCAAATCTGAGGGACACCAGTTTGGTGCCCAGAGCTGTGGGGCCGTACAAAAGAGAATCATCTTGGTCTCACTGGCATTCAGCTGAAAACAGTTTTCTCTCATCCAAGTGGGAATGGCTGCCATACCAGCAGAAAAGCTCACTTTTGCATTGATTAACTCTTTACTAAGTGTGAACATTAACTGCGTGTCGTCAGTATACGATATAGGTTCAAAGCCAAAAGCTCTTCCAATTTTGGCAAGGGGAGCCGCATAAGTGTTAAAGAGAGTGGCACACCAAACAAAAGCCCTGCGGCACCCCCTTGTCTAATTGTAAAGTTTGTGATTTATAAGGGTCCAAATTAATCATCTCGGTGCTACCAGTTAGAAAATCCTTGAACCATTTTAATGCTGTGCCACGGATTCCTATCTCTTGCAATCTTTGGAGCATGGACGGGTGCAGACGGGCTTGCCTTTGGCTCGCTCACTGCGCGCGTCTGCTGTGCATCGGCACCACTTTCCTCTTAAGTAGAGGGCTAAGTCCAGCCACTAGACTGCTAACCGCCCTAGGAAGGAATATCAACAGGAAGTAGGTGTTTATGAACTCTCTCAACTCGAACGGTATTGGCCGCAGTGGAACAGAGAGTAAGTAAATATGCAGATGCAACTTTTAAAAACAATTCAGTGCAAGAGAGTAAAACAAAGCAGAATAAAAACAGAGCGGCTTCTGATTTACGATGTCCTCGATGCCTTCATCCCACATTCATTAAAGAAACCCTAGAATCCTACATCTCATTTTATGTACTATCGCCTTTCTCACAACTCGTTTGCTTTTCTAAAATCTAGTCTTAAATCGGCTAATGTAATTTTCCACTACAGCTATATTTTGTAATGGCATTCCATCTGGTTGAAAGCCTACGTTCTACTGAAACTGCATACTGTAAAGTTTCAGAATTTATCACATATTTTCACCATAATGAATTGCATATACTAATACTCCTCAAACGCCCTGCTGTATTTGGTAGTGTACAATGTATTCCTCCATTCTACATTGTAATCCAAATTCACAGGCTGTCTCACAATCATTCTACACTACATGTCAATCTGCTCTTTTGTGCCTGACTTGTTTAAAGAATACTTCCTTTATTTTCTTGGCTAATAAGAATTCCCAGAATCCACAACATTCTATTCAGTGTAGCTTACAAAAGGTCATGAGAAAATGCTTTCAATGCTTTAAAATACTATTAATCACTATGCACTCCAAGCAAATGTTTTTTTTACCCAACGTGTCACTAGAGAGAAGCACGTCTTATGCAGTAATCACCTTCCTCTTCGTGGGTTGAGTTCATTCAAAACTGCCAGATGTAGCTTCTCCAAAAAGGAGCATAAGCAACAGCAAATTGGTTTTACAGCTTGATTTATACTTTGGCGGATGGAGTAATGTCTGTTTGACTGGTATAGGACTTAACATCCGCGAGGCTGAGACTAATCCACCCTCCAAATTTGGAAATTACCACTATCAGAAAATTGATTGTTAGTTGAAGGGGTTGTGAGCCTAGCTATGATGACCCACTAAATTCACTTGCGCTTAACCCTTTGGAAGCTTCACACAATGGCAGTCAGGGTTAAATTAGAGGCAACGTGTAAAGTATTCATGCAGCACACAAAGTAATAAAGAGAAAAAGACAACGCAAGAAAAATCCCACACCAACTTAGAAAAATAGAGTACATTTTAATTAATTATTTCAAACCAAAATTACAAACATCCAATCAGTAGAACTGTAAATATGAATTTATACAGTTTAAATTGTAAAATAGTACCTAAAAGATCAGAGCGCCAACCTCAGACATCTAGTTACGCAAGGCCAGGGCAAAGTAAAAAGGTATGGCCGACCACAGTAGGGCAGTCCTATTTAGTACACAGAAAGCCACGTATAGCAGGGCACTCCTCTGAGAGTCTTTTCGCAGGTCGTAAAGTGAACTCAAGAGTAGGTCTGATGATCCTATTTTTATAACTGATGCTAGCTTTGAAGAAGAAGAAACTTCTGGAGTTTCCTCCCCCCCACCACTGTCTGGGATGTCCCTGCCTCCCTGCCCAGGTCTCAGTCTGTCTACAGGCACAATGTGTATGATGTGAAGTGCAAGTAGGGATGCTCACAGCTCCACCCCCCACATCTTTCCTTGGATGGCCCATCTTTCCAAAACTAAGTCGCTCTGTAATATGGATGCCTGAAAGGAATACACAAAGGCCAATTGCCAACAACACATAGACATGCGACCCAGGAAACAGGTTGCAGACACCAACTGGTTAGGACAAGAACATTTCAATTTTCTAAAACTGCCATTTCCGGAATTGTGACTTAAAATCAGACTTTACAATTAAAGAGAATTTTAAATGGCAATTCCCTGTACACCAAACATGATATAACCACCTGCTCCGAAACAAAGGTTGTCACTTATTAAATGTAATAATGTAACCCAATGTCATCGTATGAGAGAGGTATGTCTCATAGTACTGAACAACAAATTTAGGAGTTTTTCACTACCATTACATGTAAAACCTTAAAACACGTGTCCAACCTATCACGTACAATTCAGCCTTACCTTATGGGCTGTTTAGGGCCGCTTTTAGGGGTGACTTACATGTAATAGAAAGAGAGTTTGAGGACTAGCAAAGGGGTTCCATTTGCCAAGTCAATTAGACAGTTTCAAACTGAACATAGGCTGTAATGGCAGACCTGGACATGTTTTAGGAGCTAGTTAAATGGGTGGCTGGCACAATCAGTGCCTCAGGCTCCCTAGTAACATTTAGTTTACAAGTCCTTTCTATACGGTAGACTCATTTAGGAGGGACTATAAGTAAGTTACATGTGCCAAGCTGATGTACATCAAAAGTTCTATGATTTCTGGGAGTTAGCACAAGCACTTTAGCACTGGTCAGCAGTCCCAAGGCCAACAAAAACAAACTCAACAAAACAGGAGGCGAGAAAGCAAAAGGATTGGGAGGGACCCTGCAGAGAGTGCAAAGTCCAACAACCATTATGATGGGTGTTATTTCTAAAGAGGTGGCAGGAATCAGCACCAAGCCAGTACCTGTCAATGTTGTAGTAATTGTGGTGTATGGCTGCGACAACATGACAGTGCCCTGCACCAACAGCGTTCTTGTTTACTTTAAAAAGAAAGTCCTTAAGCAGAAGTTTCATTTTGAAAATAGAAAAGAAAATGCTTCCCTCATCATGGGAGTCCTCCCCCTTGCTAAGGTGATAACTTACCAGTTTTTACTGCCACTTACTGCCTGAGTTTTCCTAGCAGTGTATGGCAGTGAAAAATGATCTCTAATTGCACCCATGTAATTTAGATGGGTGGAATTAGAGGTCTGCCTCTGACAGCCCTTACTGTACAGGGCTGTCAAAGGAGCTTAGTCACTGTGACGCTGGGGTAGACTCCGCCATGATTAAACTTAAGGCCAGTCCTCATCTAAATTTGGTAGGCAGACCATTATCTTAGTGGAATAGATACTCCATCACTTGGGAGTATCTATGCCACCAAAATGTGCATTGTCACTTTAGTCTTACTAGGACTCCTCAATGAGGAACAGCTTTTATCCTGTGGCTTGGAGAGCAAAGAGCCCACCACCAGGCATATGCTTGTTCACTTAGGGTCCTACATAAAACACAGAAATGCATGGCAGGAATTCTCACAAATAGTATAAAACACTCGCAATTCCACTGGGTTGCATGGTTGCATGGTGCAATTCTAGACAATGGCCCACTGTAACAAATTATCAAATGAGGGGAGTGAGTTCAACCCCACGTAATAACTACAACCTTAGTCATGAAAAACCTTAAAGTTAGTAAATTTGCCTGAGTACATCTCCCTGATAACAGATCAGACAGGCTTAACTTAGAGGCAATATGTGAAGTATTAATGCAGTTCCAAAACAATAATAATGTCTTAGCAAAAGTCAAACAAATCTAGACAAAAAGAATACATTTTAGCAAATGTAACCCAGATGACAAAAATCTACTAAGCGAAACTGGAGTTATGATTTTTTTAACCTGGTAGGAAGGTTTACGTTTTGACTTAGTTTCTTATATAGAAGTTAAAAATACTCAAATGGGCTAGGCTGTGGCCAAAGAGATCTACACGTTGTTGTATTCAATCTGGACAACCTCTCAGTGAAGCCATTGATGCTCTCAGAGTTGGGGATATTTGAATTGTGCACCAAGGGAAGGTGTCTCATAGACTAAATACTTTTCATGCTGGACGTTCAGGCTTAGATACTCTTGGACCTCAGATTGTCCAGTTGGGCCTGGATGTAGGACTACACAAGGGGAGATACCTTCTCCATCAGGTCTTGCTGAATGCAATTTACTGATTCAGAAAAGTTCTGAGTGGTAACAATATCAATCTTTAGCCCAGGGGAACACACCTTTGTCTGAGCCACACAGCAGATTGGTCCTGGTCCTCAAGAGATCCTTGAAGCCAAACAGTTTCTAAGTCCCATGTTTCTGGACTATACTTTGACACCAGCCAAGGGTCCAGGACTTTGGGGACTGCACCTGGGGTCAAGACTCAACTTACAGCAGGATACAGATGACGTCCATTCGGAACTGGTTAGGTGGGCAGTTGCACAAAACTAACTTATAGTTATGTTTCCCTGTAGCTTGACAGGATTTCAACCTTAAGTCCCATGGATGCCCCGTTTTTTGTCCTGGGTACAAAAAAGAGAGCAGGTCCAGTATTCAGGGCTCTCCTCAAGTCACAGACAATAGATCCAATCCTCTTCTGTTGTTCCACAGGGCCAGAACGTGTTATGAAGAGGGTACTGTGGGAACCACTTTTATGCCTGGCACCAGTCTTTGGGTAAAGGAAACACTTGGCCACTCCCTAACCAATGAGGCAAAAGTCTCCAGGAGTCCTCCTATACACTAACAGCAGTTCCTGTGTGCCCTACTGCAAACAATCCCACAGCGACCCTCTCTACCTAACATCATAATGACAGAACCTTTCTCTCCCTGTGCCTCACTCTTGTGTCTACCATTGAGGTGGCCAGGTAAATGAGAAGGCTAAGTTTGGTCACTCAAAACCATTTCTGAGGGTAGTTTCTCCCCCACTAGCATCAGTGCCTGGCTGATTAGAGGGACAAAGGTGTCATTTACATCTACCTGTGACAGGGTAGGCCTTTTTGAAGGTAATTAAGTTCCTGGGCACAGCCCATATGGTCATACTATCAGAGCAACAGAACACCTCCTGACACCCAAGGCCTTTGTCTTAGCTATGTGAGTAAGGCTACTCCTCATCAAGGGAGCTATTCAGCTACTGGGTGACCGTCGATTCTCGTGTGAATGAATAATATTTTATAAGGAAGGTTTAGGCATATTAAAAAGGTTCTAAAACTGTCCAACCATGATATAAAGGGTAGGCTTACAATCATGCTTGGATTGTCAGTACAGTGGGTATTGCCCACTGACAACATTTAAATTAGGGGCCCAGTTTGCACTTTGTGCTACACACTAGGAATTTAGATGTAAGTAAAATATGCCAACTAGGGGTGTACTAACTTCATCATGTCTATAGTTTCAAGCACTTTACCACCTTTTAGCAGTGGTAAGAGCACAGGGTTTTACATATAGCAGAAACCATTAAGGCAAATATCTGGGGGTACACCACACTACAGATAGTCCTTTTCAACACCTAAATTACTAATCAGTTCTTACCAAGCTGTTCATGGGAACCCACCATTCTAGATCTGTCAAACTAGGGCCCCTTGACAAGGGAACACAAGCCATCACAGACCAGTTTCACCCTTATTGGGGCATGTCAATGAAGTGTCAGAAATTCTCAGTTTGACAAGTTAAAATCTTACTACCTTACTACCTTACTTATGTATAGCTCCACTTTACCCTTTATTTTTCTGTGAATTTCAGTTTTATTAATGTAAAGTAATTTGTTCTTATGATATGCCTGCAGCCAAACACCCTCCTCAAATGGCCGAAGGCCATTTCTGATGGGGATATTAGCCACAGGGCCTGGCATATGTCCAAGCCTGCCATGAACCCCATTAGTGGGCAAACATCCATCACCCCATCCCACATTCTTTATTTTTTTCAGTACCAATTGACTCCTATGAGAACACAGCAGTTAGCTTCAGACAGAGTCTCATGGGATCATACAGAGGGGGCAATATGGGCCCTGTAGGTGTCTTTGTGGGAGCTGTCAAAATCACCTGTGAGAGTCCTGCAGGGCCAACGTGCCAAATTAATGAAACAATTATTTAGGCACCAGGCTCCATAAGGGTCAGGCAGGTCACGGTACCCCCACCTTGCTCCTTACTAACAGTTATAAATTGTGTCAATAAGGAATGCAGTTTCTAAGGATACAGAGAGAGATTTAGTGGCTTGGTTGATATATATATTCAAAGGGGGAGAAGGAGTCTCCTCCTTTTGGAAGTAGGGCCCTCACACACCCAGCAGGGTGTCATGCTTCATCATAGCATGATGGCATCCACTGAAACATTATGTCAGTGGTTTGCTAATTCTGGTTTTAACTAGACAAATAGACTCACCGATTAATACTTCTTTAGAGTACTACTTAGGGCCCGATTACGATGCGGTTTGGAATTCATTCTGACCGAATCGGTTTGAGAATGATTTCCGACCGACTCGGGAGAGTCCGTCCGACTGATTACGATGGATCCGTATACCTTCAGATACGATTCGGTTGGACTACCATTGACTTCAATAGGACCCTATGTTTAGACCAAATGAATAGGCTTCCATTGAAGGAAAGGGTGGCTGGGGAAAATCGGGCATCCTGTGGTGTGCACCCCATGGTGCCTGCCACACTGTGCATTGCTGGTAAGGGGGGACCCATGGGTACTCACAAGGGCCCGATTGAGAAGGCTCTGGGTGCAGAGGGGCCCTCTACAGGCCCTCAAAGTCTGATTCCGTCTGCTCATTCGAGTCAGACAGCAGAATCTGGAAATGCTGTCTGAATCCAGCATTGTAATTTGTTGTTCGGAAAAGCGGCACATACAGACGTATGAGTCTGCTCTGTACGGCTTGGTCATTGCAAATGCTGTTGGGTTTGGGTTAGGATAATTCTAATGTCTAACTTGCATTGTAATCGGTCAGTCACAAACCTTTCTGATTTGGTCGGAAACACACGTTCCCGATTCGATTCGGACAGGGCAAATGCTGTTAGGAAGTCTTCCAAACCTAAGTCTTCTTTTACATTTTCTCGTGTACACTCTAAACACCCTATACACCTATCTATACACCACTGCCCTACACTTGCACTTCACATTATGGCTTGGGAACAAAAGGTCTGATAAAGAGCCCCTGAAAGGGCGCCCGTTGGGCATTGCAGTACCGGCCCGATGAGGAGCAAACCCTATGAAGAAGCATGACACCCTGCTGAATTTCTCAAAAACATCTGAACAGATTTACACCAGATCACAAAAAGCATGCTTTATGAGAAAATTTGTAGTTTTCTACCAAGTGTGATGCAATTCTGTTCAGTAATTTATTTCTGTATCAGTGTCACATTTTACCAATGGAAATTGCACAGGAAAAAGTTGTATTGGTACCCTTCAGTTTTTTAAGGCCCCCACTTGACAAACCACCCCTAAATGTTCCAGAAAGGAGCTGAGGTGGATGACCATTTTGTGGGAAAGTTTATGAAGATTTACCAAACAGGTGGGCACCTGGATACCCATGGCAATATAATATCCTTGTCTGCCAGCACCCATTATGCACCCCCTGTGCCCCAAAATGTAATAAAAAGTGTGGGTGTCCTGCGTGAGAACGGGACACCAAATAGAGAACAAACACATTTTTTTATAAATAAGCAGTGGGAGACACTCATTTATTTTTCACTGCTCCAGGCAGAGAGAGCCCATGACTCCCTGTGCAGGATTTTTATTATATTTTTTGTTCTTGGTGGTGCACATAGAAGGGCACCATCAAGCATTTTGTTTATGTTGTTGAGGGCTGTAGGAAGTGCAGCAGTCGCCCACCATTATTTAAAAAAAAAAACTCTGTAAGTCTTGGAGTCATTGAACTCATGACTTCAGGAGAGTTTACCATTATTCTTAAAGCACTCTGAGCTGGAACTGTGCACTCTTCTGTTGGAGTGCAGCACTTCTTGTGTTTGACTCTATGACTACATGTTGTTAAAGCAAGACTCAAAGACTTGTTTAGGGTTGTTTAAAGCAGGTTTATTTATCATCATTAGTGACAATACATATTATTAAACATTGCAATAAGTGTATTCATGAAATAGTGACTTTTTGACAAAGAAAATAGGTCTCCTTTATGATGATGAAATTGTTCTATAAAGCACAACTGTTACTGCTAGAAATTGGGTTGCTGGTGCTGGGGTGGATGCTTTAGTCAAGCAGCCACCACAGTCCTAGTCAGGGGTAAGGCACAAGCAAACACCATATTAACCTGTGCTCACCCTCTGGTAGCTTGGCATAGAGAAATTAGGGTTAACTTGAAGGCAATGTGTAAAGTTTTTGTGCACCATTTCAAACAGTAGAAACAGTGCAAACTCAACACAAAAAGATCCCACACCGGGTTTAGAAATCTAGTAGATATGTAAATAAATAAAACAAGACCAAAACTACAAAAAAAAAGGGAAACCAGAGATACTGAATTTCAAAATGTAATGCAAAATAGTGCCAAACAGCACAAAGGGCAGCAAGGAATATCTGGTCACACCAGACAGTCGCAAAGTAACACGTTCAGGCTGACCACAATGGAGCGCAGACTGGCTACAGGGACCAGATTAGGACCGCTGAACAAAGTACCTTAAATCTTGGTTGTGGAGTGTTGCATGGATCCGAAGTAATAAGCGTTGTACAGTCCAAGCGATGCATTGGTTCCAAGGTATGGCGAGGCTGCAGTGCGAGGTTCTATGCGACGTTGGTAGGGATCTTGTTTATGGGGATTGCAATGCCAAGTCTGGGTGTGGAGGATGGCGCACACAGCTAAGGTGATGTGGAAGTTCCGAGAAGCTGTGAGGCTGCAATGCTGAGTCCATCGTCGAGCTACCATTGACAATGGATGTGAGCACCTAGGTCGGAGATGCGTCGCACGGTTTGGACATGTAGAACTAAAAAGTACATGTCCTGCTTTTTAAATAAATTGCACCCTGCCTTCTGGGGTGTCCAAGGTTTACCCTAGGGGTGACTTATATGTATTTAAAAGGAAGATTGGGACTGGCCAAGTGTTTATACTGCCGGGACGCCAGGACTGTTTAAATCTGCACACACAGGCTCTTCAATGGCAGGCCTGAAATGTTTATAGGGCTACTGAAGTGGGTGGCACAGTCAGTTCTGCATGATATTAAGGACTCATTGTACACAATAAGTCATCAAAAAATAATGTATTTAATACAAAATCCTTTAAAATCATTCTAATACGTACATCATCAGTTTCCTAGCACAAACATATAACTACATCTCAACATAACTAACAAAATACAATGGGCAAACATTAATGTGTTAACAAAGCACTCCAGAAACTGACAAGGGTTTGGTATGATGGAGGAACAGCTCTCCCCGACATCCAGAAATGCTATTGGGTGTCACAATGAATAGTTGTCAATCACTGGGTTCACCTCCCGAGGGACAGATAGCAGAAGCATGCAATCTTGGGGCTACCTAAGAGCCATCTATGTGGGAACACCCCAGCTATATGGCTGTCACCACTACCCTTTGGCACGCCACATTGGCTGCTATGGACTGGCAGGGTACAATCACACAGGCCAAGCCCTTGTGGGACAGCACATGCTTGGGACCTTGGCCCTACAATGAGGTTTGACAAGTGAGATCTCATAAGCCTATTTTGGGAGGGGATATACTCACATTCGCAGAGTTGCAAATAAAATACAACCTACTGATACCTGCAAATCCACCAAGCTCTGCATTAAGTGCTGCCAAGGGGTGGGAAGCTCCCTGAGTCTTCCCACCGTGAGGATAGGTTGTTAGATATCTACATGGCCAAAAAAAGCAATCTCACTTTCCTATCAGAAACTGCTAACGAAATCCACTCATGCCATGACCTGACTGCGAGAGGCCTGGAAGCATGATCTGAGCGGCTTAGAGGATGATGAATGGCCTGAGGTCTTGGCATCCCCTCGAGAGGTGGTTATACACTCATGTTTTCCCCAAATACAGCTCACTATCCTCCATAGATATTAATGTGCAGCTACAGCATTGTTAAAAACCAGTAAAACTGATATGGCTCTTTGCCCCAACAAATGTCGTTAAGAGGATACATTTTAACAGATGATATGGAGTTGCCCATGGCACCAGAGGTTTTAGATTGTGGTGGTTGACAGCCTTAATAGTGTTTGGGAAAGTGACATGGAACGGTCTATGAAATGGTGCTTCCTGAATGTTTGTGGTGAACTGAACTTGCTTGTATGGACTGACTCTGGTTTACACTGGGGTTGATGGTTGCCACATGCAATATAGCCCAACTTTGGGGAGCTGACACAGCACTGCAATTGCGTGCCTGAAAGAGGGACATGGACTGGTGTATGCAGGCATATAGAGCAGTCTATGAAATCAGAGGTTCTCTGAACAAATGGCCCATGATATAGGGGAAATGGAATGTGTATCGGGGAGAACTTTGTGCTTCATTTGCGTATACCAATCGTAATGTTTGGGGACAAGGGTGCCTGGACATCTTTGCTGGTTAGTGAATTATTTGGGGAGGGATGGGAGGTTTACGGGATCAAATTTGACTTTACCATTTTGTGCCTATGTATTATTATTACAATGCCTGCAGATGTCACCATGATTTTATTTGGTTTGTATGCAACAAAAAGTAGAATGTTTTTCATCTGGCTGTATTCAAACTGAGGTAGCTTTGTGGGCAAAAGAACAATGGGCTCGAATTATACCTGGAGAGATTGTTAGTGGTTAAATTTACTGCAAGCATTCATCCCTATCACCTTTTTTTTGTCTGATGTTTAATAAACAGCAGCCAGCACAGAGAAGACAGGGTCTCTCTAAAGTGTGGGCCGTGGCTCTTATGATGTCAATCAAGCAGAATAGTTCATGTTAGAATAGAGTAAGGTGTCTTCAAAATGAGAAAAATTAAAATGTATACGCCTTTCATCTTAGTACAGCAGATTATGTGCAGATCATTCATTAAAAGTGAGAGTTTTTAAACATGAACTGAGAAATGTTCCCAACAGCGCTCTGAGGCAAGTCAGGGATCATGTCTACCCAATATGTGGGCTAGATTCTAATTATAGATAAAGCAACTATATAGTCTATTAAATCAAATCCAAGAAATGTTTTGTACAGTGCACAGCGTAAAGTCTTGTATTTGAAAGTGCCCTCATAGGTAATGATGAACAGAAAGGTGGATCAGTAAGAAAGTAATTGCCCATTCTTTAAGCTGGAAATGTATACAATTTGTTTTCAGTTAATATAGCGCAAATTCGACGTGAAGGTTACACCTTAAGTTGGGAGCAACAAGATTGGAACCTGTTTCCCAAGTTTCAAAGTCAGCAGCTCTGGCCCTAACACCACATTCTCACACTCTCATAGGGGGTGAAATACAGTCACACTGCAGGGTGTTGGCCTCTTAAAATGATACAATACAGCTCCTTTGTCTTCAATGGTTGAGCAGCATAAGAAAAGATTAAGTGGGGTTTTCACACTTCCTTTTTGTTATTTAATTTGCTCTTGGGAGCAGCCAGCGCTCTTCCAGAGAGTCTGGGTGCTGGAAGACGCAAGGCTGCGCGTGCGCAGACACCTGCACCCTAGAGGGAAGATGGATGCTAACACCATATCTATTTGTTTATGTATATTAAGATTATTGACAACAATCTTAATATCGGCCATCATCCCCAAGTTTTTAGCATCCGCAACAGGAGAATAAGGATCACCTAATCCAGAGGACCACCATTTTGATTCACTGGTCATTGACAATTGGACAAAACAGCCCCGTTTTAGCTCCATTCAGCTTTGATAATCAACTTTATTGATTTTTAAGAGCAGACAAATAACAGCACGACACATCTGTCCAGTTGTCCATAGCGCTTCTGAATTTGTTTGATTGCATACAAATAAACGTATCAATTCGCAACTACAGCGCATATACATTGCAAATGTGTACACAGGTAGACATTAGTTCTAAATAATTTAGCTGATTTGTCCATTTGCCCCAGACCTTTTTATGTTTGGTTGGACGACCCAGGGCCTCAAATAAGGGATTTTCCTGTGACTCACACCAGTCTACGCCCTAGCGCCATTTGGTTATACTTGGGGCTTTAGAATGTGCCCAAGCAGGGATTACGTCTAGCTTGGCTACCGCGTTGGCTGTCCCAAGGAACAGTTTGCCAGCTCGGGATCCATCTATGCTGTCCATTACTCCCAGGATAAGATGTACGGGGTCATGGGGAACCTACAAGCCCAGGACATGTGTGAGTTTGGACTCTATTGCTTCCCAGTACGGGACAAGGTTGGGGCAGGTCTAGATCATGTGATAAAAATCGTCCGGTTCCTGTCCGCAGGGGCATGCAGTCTAGAGAGGATCATAAACACGCCATATACAGGCGCTCTGGGGTGAGGTAGGCTGTGTGCAGGTAGTATAGTTGGATTAGGCGGAGTCTGGCTGAGGTTGTGATATTTTTGAGGGACATAAGGGCATCACGTCAGTTCTTCTCCTCCAGGGGGCCCAGCCATCCCTCCCACTGGGTCCTGAGTGGATCGAGTGTTGTCAGGCCGTTATTGATAAGGGTGCGATACATCCGGGATACCCCTCCCTTCCCCAGGTTTCCCATCATGACCTGAGCCTCTAGTGGGCTGAACTCGGTGAGTGTTGTGCCTGTTGAGATGTGAGCGCCAAGGGCATGACACAGCTGCAGGTATTTTGAAAATTGTGTGGCATGCAGAGTGTATCTCCCCTGCAGGTCTTGGAACATCATAATGTGGTTGCCCACCCGTACATCGCCCAGCAGTGATATGCCAATGTAATCCCATTGTTTGAACCCTGCAAGTGCCGTCGCCTCCTCTAACCACGTGCCTTGCCAGGGGCATGTGTTGGCTCAGTTTTTTGTCCCAAACATGTGTCTTAGGGCCGCACGCCAAGAAATCAGGACCGCTCTGGTTATCAGTAGTATCGCTTTAGGTATTGGGCTTCCATATAAGAATGCTTGGATTCGAGAGAACATATCCTTGAGCTCTGTTTTGTTGGCTGGGTCAGACCAGCCCCTGGTGAACCAGTCGTGTAGGGCGAGAAGCCAGGTGGCTATGTAATATAGGATGGAGATCAGTCATGCCCATGCCTCCATCAAAGCGTGGGATCCTACATCGGGCAGGGGCGGTGTGTGGTCTTGCCTCTCCCCACAGAAACCTTGTGGCCACGCTGTCTATCTCCTTAAACCAGCTTCATGGGAAATGGAAGGTGGTATTCTGGATTATGTATAAGAAGCGTGGAAGGATCATCATTTTAAACAGAGCCACTCTCCCAAGTGGTTTGAGTGGTAAGTTTTGCCAGCGCTTGAGATCCTCTTTGGCTTTTTTAACTAATGGGGTTATGTTTAATGCCCATTCTAAGTCGGGAAGTAGAGCAATTCATATCCCCAAGTATTTGAATGACTGTCACTTATGGGAATGGTTGATTGCCAGTCAAAGTATGCCCTGGAGAGGTGGGGGGGCACCAAGGTCGAGGTTGAGCCGGAGGACTGAGATATTTTCAAAGGTTTGGAGGGCCCAGAGGCACCTAGGGCCGAAGCTGGCTGGGTCTGCCAGGAAGAGCAAGACGTTGTCCGCGTACAAGGCAATTGTATCAGTGTGGTGGCTCCCCCAACATTGGATCAAGTTTTCTGACCAAACGAGGCATGCCAAGGGCTCCATTGCCAATGTAAATAGGAGGGGTGAGAAGGGACAGTCTTGTCTTGTGCCTCTTTGAATCGGAAATGCCTCCGATAGGGCTCCATTGGTGAGCACTCTGGCTCTGAGCTTAGAGTAGAGGACTTGGCCGAAGCGCCTGGATTGTTAACCCATGCCCATCATCTTCAAGACATCCTCCAGGTAGAGCCAGTCGACTGTGTCAAAGCTTTAAGGCTTTAAGGAGGAGTGCTAGGTAGGGCGTAAGTAGTTGAAGGCGCGCAAGAGCCAGGTGAAGGCATCTTAGGCAGTGCCTAGGGCTGTCTGCTGGCATGAAGCTGAATTGGTCCGGGTGGACTAGTTTGTGAAGGAATGTACAAAGGTGTTGGGCCTGGATCATGGCATATATCTTTACCTAGGTGTTGATTAATAAAAGAGGGCGTTAATCGGCACAGGTTGAGGAGGGCGGTTGGGTTTTGGTGATAACAACAATGGTTGCCACGTCCATCGTAGGGGGGAAATACCCAACCTCTGCAACATGTTGATATAGGTCAGAGAGATGGGGGTCGAGTAAGTCCCAGTAAGCAGCATAGTACTCCTGTGGGAAGCCGTCTGGCCCTGGTGTTTTCCCAGCCTTCAATGAGGAGATTGCGTTATGTATTTCCCCTGTGGCGAAGGGGAGATCTAAGCCTGCCGCTTCAGCCTCCGTGAGGCGGGGGACTTAGATCTCCGTTTGGTTCACCATGTCCGGGAGGGAAGTTTCTGGTTTACGAGTGGAATACAAGTGGGCGTAGTAGTCAGCAAACACCTGTGCGATTGGGGTGATGTGTGTTTGATGGTCCCTGAGGAGTCACATACTTCGGGAATTATTCGGTTGGCCAGAGGATAGGAGACCAGGCTGTGCAGCAGCCTCATGGTTCTTATCACCCCATCCGGGCCACAGAGAAGTGCCACAGCATATTAGCCGACTCCAGTGAGATCTGTTTGATATCTTCGCGAATGGCCGTGAGTTGCCTGTCTTGCATATTGTCTGGGGTCCCGTTTGGGGCTGTTTCCAGCCGTGTTGCTTGTGCCTCAAGAAGGGTAAGGCGGCTGTTCTAAGTCAGTCACCCTGCTTGAACCTGGCCTTTAGCTACTCCACGGATAGTAGCTTTACTTGCTTCCCAGAGGGTGCTCGGGAAAGGGATAGATCCCTGATTAGTAAGGAAGTATTGGCGCAACTCCTCCCTTATCCATTTCTTGACCTCCTTGTCCTGCAGGAACCAGGCGTTTAGTCTCCACACTTGTCGGGGCATGTCAGGGGTTTCACTTAGGTGTAAAGATAGGGCTGAGTGGTCTGAGATTCTTTGGGGGAGGATAATCTTTGCGGGTGGGCATGAGGATCAAGTCAATTCGTGAATGTGCGTGGTGGGCCACCGAGGTGTGGCTGTACTGAGAACCTCGGGGGTTCCAAACTTTCCAGACATCGCATAGGCCTAGGGTAGCTGTGCAATCTGCCAATTTCTTTGCATGCGCTATCCTTGCAGGGGAGGCTGTGCAAGTCGTGTTGAGCATCTGTTGCATAACTGCATTAATTTCGCCCCCTATCACCATCTGTTCCAGGGATAGAGCAGAGATAGAATCAGTGAGTTGTCGCAGTGAGGAGGCGAGCGTAGCAGGTGGGACATATATGGATACCAGGTTGAGGATGTTCCCTTCCAGCACCCCAGACACGGTCACAAACCGGCCCTGGGGGTCTGTAGTAATGTGGCTGGGAGTGAAAGGGAGGCCCCGTCATAGCAGGATTGCAACCCCTTGTGAACCTCATTTGAAACTAGAGTGCCACACCCTGTTAAAGCCATATCGCACGAGGAAGGGGCATTGGGTCCCCAAGAGGTGGGTTTCCTGGATTAGGAGTATATCAGGGGCGTGTTGTTGGGCGTATTTTAAGGCTGCTGTTCATTTGATGCAGTTTAACAACCCATTCACATTCCAGGATAGAATGTGGAGTGGTTTACCTTTAGTGAATGTCCGCGTCATGTAAGATGCATGGAGGGAATGGGTCAAGGGGCATTCAGCCCCCAATGGGCCGGTACAGTTCTGTGTGAAGGTGTAGTTGCGGTTTGTACCCTGTGATGTGTGGAGTCACAGCACCTATGTGATGGTCATGTGTTAGGGTGCTGTAAACAATGAACAACAGAAACATTGACAAATCCAAACATAAAACTAAACATAGGACAAAGGTCCTAACCCTCCCTGCCCTACCTACCCCACCCTACACTACCAGAACTGAAGCATCTGTCATCCTGAAAATTAGAAGTTAACAGGTTAAACTAAAGTGCTTAGCTGGGAGTTGCATGGCATCGGCATGTGTCTCTGAGTTATGTACCTCCGTGGGACATATCTCCCCTGTCTCGCACAGTTGGGACCTACCGGTTCTGCCTTTAAACGAATTCCGGTGAGTCCTTAGATTGTGGGGCATCTGGAGAGATCTGAGTCCATGGTTGCCATGTCCAAAGTCTTGGAGGGGCTCAAATCGAGGGATAGTTCATCCGCGGAGTGATCCCAAGTCCGCCGTCATACTTGGGACTCTGATGGGCTGGTGGTGGTTTTGGGTCCCTGGGCAGCAGAGCCGGGCGACTCAGATGCCTCCCTGCACGCTCCTCAGCCCCTACGTGATTGCTTGCACCTCCTTTGTAGCTTAGGGGATGGTGGGCCGGCCATTTGTGGTCTGGACAACACAGGCGAGGATGTGGGTCGGACCCGGGTGGGTCGTTCTTCAGTTAGTCAGGTCCAGGCAAACTGTGGGGGCTCGAAGAAGTGCATTGTATTTTGAAAGAGAACTTGGAGATGAGCCGGGACGGGGAGTCAGTATTGGAGGCCTACATTACAAAGTTTCTGTTTGACCTCTTTGTACGAGCGCCGTTGGGCCTGAAAATCTTTAGTATAGTCCGGAAAGATCATTATCGTTTGATTATGAACTTCAGGGTACGTTGGGCCCAGGCTGCACTCTGGATAGCGTCCCTATTTTTTAAGTTTAGAATCCTGGCGATGATGGGACAGTGCGGGCGCCAGGAGGTGGTTTAGGTGTAAGAGATTGGTGGGCACGTTCGATAGCAAACCATGATGACAATGTGTCCTTGGGCATTCATGAGTACAGCCAGTTTTCTAAGAAAGCTGCTGTTTGGCCTTGTTCGACAACCTCTGGGAACCCCACGAGATGGAGGTTGTTACACTGTGACCGATTTTCAGCATCTTCAGCCCTTCTGTATGGTTCCTTAGTATGGGTTACCTGATCTTTCAGCTGGTGAACATTGTCCTCAACTGTGGAGATGTAGGATTCTGCCTCCGAGGTACAAGCCGTGGCATTACACAAATCTTGACAAATGAGGGCGACATCTACCCGGACCTCGCCAATCTTATTCTCCACCGAGGCCTAGGACATGCTGATGGCTTGCAGGATTGCAGCTAGATCGACCCTTGGGAGTGATGAGCCCCCGGTTGCCCCCTCCACTGGGCCTGGTTTGCTTGTGGTATATTGGTCCATTTTAGTTTGGGTCTGGGTAGTGGATGACTTAGGAGCCTGGTCCTTCCCCATCTTGGGTGATGGGAGTGGGCTGAATCTGTCTGAGTGGCGGCATACCGCAATAGAGAGCCCAGGTGGGGAGGCGGAGGAAGGTCTACACCCTCCCTCTAAAGAGGCGGTGTGAAATAGGACAGGACCAGGTCCTCTGGCTTGGTCCCACAGCCACCAAAGTCCCCTGAATTTGGGTGCAGGAGGCGGGGTACTGCCACCCACGCCTGAGTCCTCAGGGCCATGAGTGTTGATGGTAGGGCTGGGCTCGAAGGGTGAGTGCTGCCCCCTGTTCTGGACGGGCAGGCTGGTTGAGGGATGTTCGCTGATCAGATTGCAGTGCCCTTGTTCAGAGCTTTGTTGTTGAAAGCACAAGGAACCTCGGGCCAGGCCTTCCTGAGCTGTGAGGTGTTGTCAGCAGGGGCCCACGGGAAGACCCAGGAAGACAGTGGGGGTCCGCCATGCAGCGTTCAGGCTGGGAGGGGCTCCCCAGGCATCTAGGGCAGGCATGGGATTCGGAGTCTGCGGGGTGCTTCACTATCCCTCCACCCCTTCAGGCTGTCCCCAGAACCCGGCTCTCCTCCTTTCCAGTACGGATGGTCTCCGCCACTGGCCTGATTAGTGCATGCATCTGGTTCTAGCTACTCGAGGTCCAGCCCGTGCAACCCTCTGGTCCTGGAGGGCAGGCCGCAGGCGGGAGCGGGCCATCAGATCCTCAAGATCAGCCAGATATAGAGAGCCTCAGGACCCCCAGAGTAGTCAGAGTCCTTGGTTTTATCCCTTCTTTCAAGGGTCAGGCAGGTCGTAGTCGGGCCCTACCGCCAGGGTGTGCCAAGAAAAGGGCGAAGCAGATGAGGCCACTCAAGGTGTGCAGGCACCTCCTGGGGCTTTACCAAGTCCCCACCCGTCAAAGGGTTCCTGGGGAGCGAATGGCCAGAAGGGTGTGATGGCTCCCCAGGGGTTGTTTCAGGACCGGGCAGTCCCACCAGGCCTTGCGTCCTGGAGATGCCGAGGGCAGGAGACAACCATAGCTGCCCCAAGAGCCGCTCAGCATGGTGCACGGCACACAAGCCTGGAGATCGTCCCTTCTCTCTGTGGTGTCCTCGGTCCCGGAAGCTGGGTCTGTTCAAGCTTTGATCACGCAGCACGGGTGCCCAAGCGTCTCCTCAACTTTTCCACACCAACTCCCTCCTGGTCAGCAGCATCCTGGGCTCTGGATGTCTAGCCCGGGTGCTCATTGGGTCTGCACCTCGCCTGGATAGCGCAGGCGGTCCCTCGAGGAGAAGCAGCGAGGACATCTGGCAGCAGGCCCGCAGCCCCAAGCTGCAGCACGCATCAAGGGCCATCAGGGGGTCAGCCAGCAAGGCTCCGGGCAGTTGCCTGCTTCCGGCCTCAATGGGTAGGCTGCTATGTGCTTCGGGCCTCCGTGATGGTCCCGGACTCGCAGAGGAGAGGCAGCAAAGGTCGGCACAAGGCAGTGACCAGCCACGGGCCGCATTAAACGTCTTTGGGAGCCGATGGGCCAGGCGCTAGGTGTCCGCTAGACCTCCACCTCAGCTGGTGTATCGCGGTTTGGTGTAGGCCACCATCGAATTCCCTGGGGGCGGGGGAGGTAGTCCCCACGTCAGTAGGCTGTTGCGCAGGTCGTGGGACTGGAAGACTCTAGTTGGCGGTAGACGGGTGCCACAGCGATTTCAGTTGTCCCAAAAAGCTGGAGCCACAGACCTATCCCTGCCACTGGGGCATGAGTAAGACTGCCGATGGCTGTGGATTTTGGAGCGAATGATGGAGGGGTCCGGATTACTCTTAGAGTGCGACCTCCATCTTGACGCTCCAAGCCACTCCCCCTCCATTCAGCTTCAATGCTTTGGAGCACGTCCATTTAATCACTGAGATCAAACAATTACACAGATTTAAGGCATCTTTAGAATCATGCACCACCATAACAACAATTTGGGTTTTGCTAGCATATGACATAAGTGAAGCAATGGAAGAGACATAAATATTAAACAAGGTGGGGCTACCTACAGAGCCCATGGGCATGCCACACAATAAATATATTTGATTTTAGTAGAAAGTACCCATTCACACAGTTTGAGAGCTATTGTATAAGATTGAAGAGAGCTCAGCCAAAGCTTTACCTTGCACACCCGGCATCTGCAGTCTCTGGAGCCAAACACTTTGAGAGACCGTATCAAATGCAGCGCTAAAATTGAACGCTACGCTCCATCCTCCACCCAATAGCATCCTAAAGTAATCCAAACTGACACCAGAGTGGTCTCAGTGAAATGAAGTGGTCTAAAACCTACATGTGACTTATCAAGCACTTTGTTGACCTATAGATTATTTTTCCCTTGACTATCATTATCTTTTTCTAATAGTTTTCCCAAAAAAGGTAATCTCAAAATAGGCCTTTAGTTCGAGTGGATCTACTGAAAGTTTCTTTAGGATTGGAAGAATTTGAGCATTCTTCCACTGTTGGGGACAGACTTCTGAACTGATAGAGAGATTCCACAAGTATCCGATAGGTGCCAGAAAATCCACCACCAAATCATAGCAGGGGAATGAGTCCAAAGGGGACCCCGATTGTTATTGTTAGTATTCTAGCTTTCACTGCATTTACCTCTTTTGGTTCCAAAGGCTAAAGCATCATGTGTGATGTAATATGAGGATCCACAGGTGCCTGGGTGCCTCAGTAGTAAAGTTATTACTGATATTGTTTATCTTTTTTGTAACAGAAACCCGCAAAACATTCACAAAGCTCTTTTTAACCATCAACCTGCATTTTAGGGAAGGAGGAAAAACATGAATCTTTCTCTAAAATGAACACGCGATGTCTGAGTTTTCACCCTCTAGGATTTTATTGGCATAATTTGCATTTTTGTCAACCTGAACAGTGTTTTCAGTTTGGATTTGTAGCCATTACTATATTTCTCTGCCTTTGATCTGTGCCAATGCTTAGTAAGATTCTAATGCATTCGTATTCAGTTTTTTGAATTTCAGACATCAACTGATTTATCCCCTCATTATGAGCCAGATGTACGATTCATTTTACTGATTGCAATTAGCCTATTGGGCCGTTTGAAACTGGTAAAAAGCATTTTTCTATGTACCTACCCTATTTTACGAGTCGGTAACCTATTACCAACTCAATAAATAGAGTTTAAGTGTCACTACTAGAAAGGGGCGTGTAATGGGCGTCTGTTCTTAATAGCGAGTTGCTCTGGTATGTATGAAAGTTTGACCGGGAATGCGGTTTCAAATTGATGGTAAGCCATTTGCAAGCAGGAACAGGTCCCCGAGGGGCCCTTTCCCCTTTGTGAATGGGGGCGCCAACATTTTTTCAGGGCAGGCAGTGGTGCCATGGACCACTTCATTTCTAAAATTCATCCAGGTTTTAAGGAAAACGGCTGCATTTAGAAAAAAAACTGCTTCAATGAAAAAGTAGTCACAGACCACCCAGGCCGCCCTCCCTGTGAGTGCTGGTCATTCCCAATGAGTCGCAATTTTACGACCTGCCTTATGGTTATTAATGAGGGAGGTCCCTTGTGATCCATTTGGGAAACTCAAAGAGTGTCTAAGACACTGTTGTAAATCAGTTTTTGTGACTCACAAATTGAGAGCTGCTAAAAATTGCAATTTGTGAGTCACAAAATGTGACGGTTGTACATATGGCCCTACGTTCCATATTCTGAATAGGAGAGATCCACCAGTGCCTTGATAAATGAAGACTGTCTGACCTTTGACCATAACCATCCACTCCTAAATTATGTTGTAATTTGCGAAGTATTTGGAAAAGTATCCCACAGTGATCTAACCATCACAGATTGCTATGAGTTCCAACTATGTTGGAGTTACTTACCGTCAAAATAATGTCAATCAAGTGATCTTTTTCATTTGTGGGTAAAATAACTCTTTGCTCAAGGTTCAATGCAATCATTGCATGATGCAGGTCCTTATTATCACAATTGTTAGCTACAACCATATGTTAAAATCCCATCACAGGCAATTTGGAAGGCTTTAGGGAGTATGGAGTTATAACATCCGCTAAACTCACTCCAAAATTGACCTATTAGGTGGGGGCCGGTATAATAATAGACAGGTAACAATGAATTTATCTGAAAGTTTGATGATGAAAAGTTTCGACTTCGTTGAAATTGATCATTACACCTTCAGTTATTTGCAATGTGCACCGGCCCACTTCCTGTTCCCCTTTCCATATCTTGTTGAATCACCTCATGTGCCCTCAGATTTGCAACAAAGAGATATGGGCATGAGCAGTCCTTCAGCCAAGTTTCAGTGAGACACATTGTATCTAATTTCTCTTGCACGAAAAGGAGTGCAATCGTTAAAGGAAGTACCCTTAACATCTGGGTGTAGTGGTTCTTTTTGGCACACAAAATCCTGTCCTACCATGAAAAAACCTTCCTTCTGACAACTACTCCTGCTCCCAAGATTAGCTTTCGAACCCTCTCTTAAATAAAAAATATTTAATCTCGCATTACAACTGATATGGGGGCCAAACAGGCAACACACCCAGCATCAGATGCTTCCAGGATGCTGATGAACACATACGTGCATTTATTTCCTTTGGCCCACCTTCAGCTTAAGCCCCTAAATAGTGGAGTCGAGTGGTGGGTGTCTCAAAAAGAATTAGACTGCTAGAGTCCTTCCCTTTCAAGATGGCGGTATTCCTTTAAGTGCTCAAAAAGCCAATAAATTAGAGGTAGAGGGCGACTTAAACACCAAGGGGCAGATTTACAAGCCCCTTGCAAGACATTTACGCCACCGTTGCATCACTTCTGTGATGCAGCGGCGGCGTAAACCATGCGCCATGTTGCGCCTTATTTACAACGTGACGCATCTAGGGAGATGCGTCACGTTGTAAAGCCCTGCGCTACATTAAACCTGCGTCAGGTTTAATGTATGCAGGGTGGGCGTTCTGTCGGAAAAAGCCTCGGAAAAGTGACGCAGTGAAATCTACAAGATTTCACTGAGTCACTTTTCCGACGCTGCTGCGTCAAAACCCTTCACCTGCTTGAAGCAGGCGTAAGGCATGACGCAGCATGTTCAGTATGGGCAGCCCCTGAGCATTGCTGGAGTTGTGTTGTGCTTGCGACATGACTCCAGCAATGCGCCGCCCCTATGCCATCAGATGCGTGACGCATCTGTTTATCCTTGCGCCATGATGCGCTGCATTGTAAATGCGGCGCATCTGTGGTGGCGCAAGGGTAAACTTGCGTGACGCATCTTTCCTAGCGCATCCCTGCTGATTTGCAGGGATGCGCCAGGAAACATAAATCTGCCCCCAAGAGTCTATTTCTTACTCCCACCTTAAACTCTCCAATTGTGTCCCAAATAAAGTACAAGAGAAGATTTTAACACAAAAAATCCATCAAATGAATACAATCTTCCCTCAGTTATTCACTGGCTTGTCATCAAAAACAATTTCTTTTGCAGTAAAAGTTAAAAACAGTGGCGGCTCGCATAGGGTGTGCTGCGGGGCGATAGGCCAGGACGGGGGAGGGGCAGGCTGGGGAGGAAGCAAACACGGACATACGACGGAACGGAGGAAAGTATTTATTACCTTCCTCTGTTCCATCGTATTTCCGAGTTTTCTACCCCCTACCCTGCCCCTACCCCGCCCTGCCTCACTGCCCCAAAACACGTCCTAAGCGAGCCGCCACTGGTTAAAATTCCCTTCCCTCCTCTTACCACATTCAGATTTGAGAACAATAAATACGCAACCTCAGGTCACAGTCTATGCGCAAAGTGGACTGGTGGGCAGCACATAAGACACTAGACTTCAAAAGTCCTCCACCTTCAAGATGGTGGAACTCCCAAAAGAGACCAAAAGCTAGAGGTAGAGAGTGGACTTATGCATCAAGAATCTGATTCTGACTCCCACCTTTAGCTCTTCAATTATGAGCAACATAAAGTTTCTGTGTGTTCTTTTAACAAATGTCATCAAATTAATACAATTTCCCCTCAATTATTGATTGGCTCATCAGCAATACAATTCCTTCTCAGTAAAATGTAAAATGCAATTCCCTCCCACTTCCACATTAAACTTCGAGAACAATAAAATACAGAACCTTAGGTTTTAAAATATCTTATCATATTTATGTGCTTTATTACTGTTTTGATAATGCATGCTGCATAAATACATTACACATTGCCCTGACATACACCTCTCTGCACTGTGCCATAGCTACCATGGGGATGATCTCAGTTAATTTAGTGACTTTGAGGGCTCAAAATGTGAAGAGTTGTGATCATTCCTTGAGTTGTGCAAGTCCACATCCCACATAATAATCAAATATCTTACAGGATGAAACAAGTTTAACATGTTTTAGAGGTCAGTATGTGCTGGTCAGCAGTGCCCCAGTGTGCAAAGTGCAACTTCTAGCAAACACCAGTCAGCAAAAAAAAAGGGTGATCCCACAAAAGGATGGATTTTCCGATGGTTTTACATAGGGCTACATTGCGGGTAACCTGATAATATGATCCAATATTGCCATTGAGAGGTTATCTTGACAAAAAATACCTCAAGGTCTTAGGTCAAGTAGTGTCTATTATCTATCTATCTATCTATCTATCTATCTATCTATCTATCTATCTATCTATCTATCTATCTATCTATCTATCTATCTATCTATCTATCTATCTATCTATCTATCTATCTATCTATCTATCTATCTATCTATCTATCTATCTCTTTCTATCTATCTATCTATCTATCTATCTATCTATCTATCTATCTATCTATCTATCTATCTATCTATCTATCTATCTATCTATCTATCTATCTATCTATCTATCTATCTATCTATCTATCTATCTATCTATCTATCTATCTATCTATCTATCTATCTATCTATCTATCTATCTATCTATCTATCTATCTATCTATCTATCTCTTTGTCTGTATGTCTGCCTGACTGCCTGCCTGGCAGTCTATCGGTCTGTCTATCTATCTATCTATTCTCTTAAAAAGCCAAAGGTTACAGGGACGTTAAAGTTAGGCTAAGATTTCACTTGTACACAGCCAGTGAAATTTAGCTGTTTATAATTACTAGAGCTATATATTAGTGGTTGTGTGGGTGTGTGAGTGGGGCCACTAAAGGTTGTATGGGAGTGTGAGTGGGTGTGTGAGTGGTGATACCATCTGTGATGTCATTGACCATGTCATGAGTGATGTAATATGTGAGGTCATAAGCAGTGCATTGCGGGTGCGTAAGTTATAGTCAGCTCATGCAACTATAACAGCTGAATTTCACTGGTTTTGTATGAGTGAAATTTTAGCCTAAATATAACGTCCCGGTAACCTCAGGGTTTTTTTCAGTGAATTTCTACTTTTTTTAAATTCTATTTCCTAACTTTAACATCCATGTAACCTTTGTTTTTTTAAGTGAGATATATATATATATACTAATGACATCTCAAATGACATCACTGGTGACATCATCCAGTGACTGTGAGTGTTTTTATAAAGTTGAGTCTTAAATTTTACACCAAAGTTTAGTGGTGAATCATTGGAAGTATGAGTGCCTTATTAGATGATTGAGTAGGGGCGTGACTAACTGTATAAGTGAGTGATTAGATGACTCTGTGAATGTATGGGAGAGTGCCTGGTTGTGTGACTTTCTGTATCTATCTGTTAGTTGGTGTCTAAGTGGTTGTATGGTTGTGTAAGTGAGTATGTGAGTTTCTGTATAGGTGAGTGATTGGTTGTCTGAGTATCCTTATGGCTGACTGAATTTCTGTGTGGGTGGGTGATGAGTGAGTAGGTGTATGAGTGGCTATATGGGTAAGTGAGTAGATATGTGTGTTGACCTATGAAACAATGAGTGGCTGTGTAAGTACAGGTATAGGTGTGTGAATGGGTATGAGAATGGTAGTGTGGAAGTTGGAGTGGGTGTATGAAAGGTTACATGGGGTGTGAGTGGGTATGTCAGAGATTCTGTGTCATCAGTAATGTCATCAGTGATGTCATATGAGATGTCATCAGTGATATCATCAGTAATGTCACTGACCATGTCATGAGTGATTTAATATGTGTGGTCATAAGCAGTGCATTGTGGGGGCGTGAGCTATTGTTAGCTCACTAAGTACAATAGCTGAATTTCTCTGGTTTTGTATGAGTGAAACTTCAGCCTAACTATAACGTCACTGTGAATTTCTAAGATTTTTAAAACTCAAATTGCTGACTATAATGTCCCTGTAACCTTTTACTCAGCGACTTTTCAAGGTTTTTAAATGCTAATTTATAATGATAACATCAATGTAATTAACCTTTGTTTTTTTAGTGAATTTACAAGGTTTTTCAGATGTTCGGTTCTTATTATAAGAAATCTCTACATTTTAGTTTTCAAATTGAATTATAGATTTTTTTAATTATGTTTTCCAACTAGTACATTCCTAATAATATATTATTTTTTTGTAAATATTTATAACTTATTATTTTGCATATATTTTTTCATTAACTGAATAGTTTTGCAGAATTAAAACTGTAAATTAAAATGTTTAAAAAACATTTTCATTTATAAAAAGTAACTATACATTTTTTATTTTTAAACTTTAATATTCTGTAAAATTAGTGAGAGTCATTGTACAGCTGAATGCATTATTGTATAATAGAGTATATGTATAAGTATGTAAGTATTTGATTGTATATGTTGATGAAATCGTTTTAATATATTTTAATGCATTAGTTTAAGTGTTTCAGTAATAAGTGTAAATATTTTAAGAAACATTGTATTGTTGGTTGTATATAGTTTTTTAAATACGGTTCACGCACTGGGCACAAATCACCACATATGGAATACTACTTAAGTACAGTGTTGCTGATAAAATTATATATGTATAATAAGGTTTAAAAATTTGTTTGAAGTGAGACCATTATAAATATAGTATGCAACAAATAATAAAGTTTTGATGTTAATCACTGATTTTGAAAAGTCCTGATGGTGTTGCGTACTGTTTTCAGGAATCGCTTCAGACACACGATTTCAACGCAGTGTTGGCACAGTTGCCGATGGCGTCGCGTAGGGGTCGTGCATCCCATGTGACATAAAATTAAAAGGATTTCATTGGTTAAGTGCTTTCTATCATACAGAGAGAGAAATCCTACCCACTTTTTTTTTTCATTTGGATGTGGTACTGAACAGTATCATTTGTAAAGAAAGCAACCATCTTGAAGGTTCTTTGGTGTTTTATCTAGTGTTTAAGGGATGATGGCAGCCTCTTCTGATTAGCAGCAGGGGGAGGAAGAAAGCATGGAGGAAGAAGAGGAACCACCAAAGAAAAGGGAAGAAAGTGTAGTGTTGGAATTTTTTTACAGTTCCACAGGGGGAGAAAAAGGAGCACACTTGCAAGGTAACTTGCAATATGTGCAGTACTGTCTCGTAGATCTGAAAAGGAGTACTCTTTTGGTACTTCCTCCATATATAAGCATCTCAAGACCAAGCACTGTGCTCTACTGTCTAGAGCAGGACTACAGCAAGAGCAGGAAGCATAACAAGGTGACAGAATTTTCAGGCCACACCATCATCTGCACCAGGCCAATTTTTTACTATGCCACTAACTTTGCCTGAGTTCGCCAATGCTGGTCTTTTCTGCTCAACTGTGCTTAGTGTTGGAGAGCAAGTAGATTCTAAGATGCTTGAGAGAATAAGAAATCATAGGTTTTTTCCCCGTTGAAGCACACCTTCTATTTTGCATGATTTTAAAATTATTTCAAACAAAATAAAAAACACCCTAAAAAGTTCAAAATGGTTGGAAAAAAATACAAAAAATATATAAACTTGCCACACCCCCAAAAAAGGTTCTTCTTGCAAGAAACAGAAAATATGTTATATGTAGCTTTGTAACAATGTGTATGTGTATTTGTGATTAAGTACATATTTGAGTGAAAGGCATATTTATAAGGTCATTGCTTCACAGAAATGTCACATTTAATAATGTTCATGTGGTGCAATGTCCTGCTCCATATTTTCAAGGTAGCTTTAAGCCACTGAATGTGGTTAAATGCCACCAGTCTGCTGTGGCAAGGGGATAGGCAATGGCTGTTGCTGTTGTACTGCAACACCCATTGCTTTTGAACATTGTCCCCTATTTACAAGGTTGGTGTAGATATGGGGCAGTGCCAAAAATAAGACTAGGAAAAACTTGAGGCCTAATTTATGAGCACTTTTGCACCATTGGAACACTATTTTTTTCAGATTCCAGTGGTGCAATGTGCCCCCGCATAATTACAAGGCCACACAAAGCCACTTTACGTGGCTTTTCATGGTCTTGTAAAAATATGCCCCTTTCACGCAGAACATGGTGTGGAAGTGACGTTCCATGAGTGTTGCTGTGGGTATTCTCACGCAACACCCATTGAATCAGAAGCATTTGCAAATTTACGAGAAATTTAAACCTGGGAATGCATCATTATCTAAGTTCACCTCAGATGTGGCATTAGGGAGGCACAACGAGGAGAAGTGTTTTGATTTCTCCTCGTTTGTTATTTTTCTATGTGTGCTGCTTTGTGATTGATTTTGTGGAGAAAGGTGTACTTTTCTGCACAAAATCAAATAGCCCTGCAACTCAGGCAGTCTTGCTCTATGGTGCAAGGATGCCTGTATTCGCACATGGCAGCACATTGTGAGCCAGTGCAGGAATGCACCACATCTCATAGACATATTATATTCTGCTTTTTTGTTTTGACGTAGGGTAGCACAGAAAGATTCCTTTTGGCGCTGCCCTTTGTCAAAATCTCATAAATTAGACCTTTGGTGTTAAATAGGTGCAACGAGGAGAAATTATTCATTTCTTCTTGTTTTTGCTGTTTCTATGTGTGCTGCATTTTGCATTATACAAAGAAACAGTAAAACACCATTAGTGATTGTTTATGTGCAGGATGGTAGTCTTTCCTGGACATGAACAATCATTCCATGCAACGCAGGCAACCTTATCCTATGTTACAAAGGTTCCTGTAATCTCGCTAGGCATCTACATTTTGTACCAGCGCTAAGGTAAATACAGAGATAATATGCTGCAAATAAATTAGCCTCTAGGTAGTGAACTACCTCTGTTCCAGACCGTATGCTCTCTAAATGTGTGTAAAAGAAGTTGCATGGATACATTTCTGGTTATAATACATGGCAGCATGATATGAAGCTGTGTATTCAAGTGCTTCCATGAGGTCTGCGTAGTAAACAGATCTCTGTTTCTGGGACTAAAAGGTGAAATAGCAAGGGTATGATAGAATGATTAGTTTTTAAGTTAGGGTCATCAGCTGAACCACACCGGTCAGACTGCATGTAGAACTACAGATATAGCTGAAATATAGTAGCAGACAGATATTCAAACTTGACAGCATACAATTTCAGTTTCAAGCACACACATCACTATCTACGAGCTACTTGCAGTGTACCTTGGCAGAGATTTATATGGACTGGGATAGTGGTTAATACACTTGGCACCTTATTTTAAATCTCACATTCCTCTACCACTTTCTTTAAAGAGAGATGTCACTGCACCAGGCCTAATGTAAAATTAAAGGGCTTGTCCTGTCATGTCACTCATATTACTGTCAGCTTCTTCCCAGAGATGTTACTGAAAGTGTCTGTGCCTTTTATGGGTAAGATGACACATGTAAAGTAGGGTACAGGAATTGGACTACCTCTGTTTCACACCACATGCTCTCTAAATGTGAGTAGAAGAAGCTGCGTGGGTCACTTTCTTCTCATTATACAGGGCTGTTTGTTCAAGTGTTTCCATGAGGTCTACCTATCAAACAGATCTTTGCTTCTGGGACTGTAAGGTGAGGTAGCTCTGACAATATTTGTCCAGGATAATGGTAGACTCTGTAATATATAAGTTAAGGTCATCAGCTGCAGCCCAGGTGCCAGACTACATGTGCAAGTAGAGACGTACCCGAGATATGGTAGCAATCAGACATTCAAACTTGACAGAGTACGCTTTCAGTTTAAAGCAAATACTTCACTATCTATTGTGTTCTTGCAGTGTATCTTTGTTGAGATTTATATGGACTCCGATAGTGGTTAGTACATCTGCCAACATGTTGTAAACTCACTTTAATCTCCCAGTTTCATCACAGAGACAGAGCTCGCAATGCCGGCCTAAGCTAAAATGAAAGGCTGACTCCTGTCATTCTACTCTTCTGAGTGTCAGCATCTTTCTAGAGACTTCAATGAGTATGTCAGTGCCTTTTTAGGGGGCAAGATGACACTTAATGAAGCCTATAGGTACTAGACTACCTCTGTTTCACACTGCATGCTCTCTAAATGTGTTAGAAGACGCGGCATGGGTCACTTTCTGCTCATTATACAAGGCAAAGGGGTTTGAAGCTGTGTTCAAGTGCTTCCTTTTTGCCTGACTAGCTAAAAGATCTATGCTCCTGCGACTGAATGCTGAACTAGCTCTTTTTTACTCAATTTCTACATTTACAAGGAGTTTGGAACCTTTATTTATGAAATGCGGAATGTAAGAGTGAATGAGTTTTGTGACATATGCCTCTCGATAGCGCTTAAATGATACCTCATCAGAGCTGGAGCACACAAATCAGCTGTTTTGTCAATTGGCAGAGCATGAGTGTTGATTCCTCATCCATCACATCTCACAGTATTTTAATGTATTACAAAACACATGCAATATTTACACCTGCGTATGCTTTCATAAGCTGTTTACCAGCTCGGCATGAGCAGGGCAGGAGAGAAGTGGTTTGCCCACTCCAAGTGCACATGATGCTTTGGGCTGCCGCCTCGGGCCCACCAAAGCCTCATGCTCCCTTTGCATATTCTCCACTCAGGCTGCATTTCAGCCTAGTTAGAGGACAAGCCCAGGCTCCCATTCCGCGACTGAGTGTTGAACCACGGCACTCAGACCAATCACAATGCTGGATTGCAGTGTTGTGATTGGCTATGGGGAGCCTGGGAGCAGGATGCTTCCGGCTTCCTACCTTGGAGTCCTGGAAGTGGGTGAAGAGAACTGAGAGGCAGAGGCAGCAGCACACAGGTAAGTGTTCTATTTTTTATTTACCTACCCCTTCATCCCCCCACCGTTAAGTACCAGCCGCCACTTGCAATTAATATTTTCAGGTTTAGCGTTAGCTAAGACGTAATGTTTTTACTAGAATCATATGCATAATCTACTCACTTGTAGGTTTTCCAGACGGCCTTCATCAGCCAGTGGTCTGTTATTGTATCGATTACATTTTTCTTCTGCCTACTACAGCATCCAGCCTAGGACTATCTGCTAGTTCAAAAAGAGTACGTCCACACACAAACTACTTCTCTCCAGTTCAAGGGTCTGCTATGGCTGTGCATGCGTTTTCAAGGCAAAGAACCTTTGGAGGTTATAGTAATTGCCTCTTCAATAAATGTTACAAAAGCCATGATAAAACGCAGAGAGCATTGTCAATTTCAAAAGGCTAAACATCAATTCAAGAGCTATTGGCTTTGTCACTGTGTGAATCATTACCACTCTAAGCATAAATTATTGATGAGTTTGAACCACTGTTTCTGTTGCTGGTTACAACTGACACCTGGTCCGGTCCACAGCACGCAACTCACAACAGAAGAAACCGGCTTAGTTCTGGGGCACATTAGCATATCATACGAGATTGCCCCTTCCACAACGTGCACAAAATTTGCACTTTAGACATGGCTTAGTCACTCTGTGCGTGTGTGGATACATTCTGCAATTGGGTCAACATGAATTTTAGGCACTGTACACTGCACACAACAAAAGGAACAAGCTTCAGTGTGGGGCACTGTAGCAGAACTTTCAAAGTCCATCGCCAGTGTGGTTTACTGCGCACCACAAGTCAATTTTGCACTCCTTGCTGCCAGCTGTCATAGATGGGCACCTACATAAGTCCTACCAAATTCCTCAAGTGCAGGGTCCATTACTAACTCAAAGGCAGTTTCCTAGACAGCAGTGATAACATCCCCAAACAAATTTTGTATGTTTATTCAGACATAATTCAACAACAAAACTACATAATTGTACTCAACAACACATTTACAAAATAAACCACATACATTCTATTCACACCACATAATTCAATATCATACCACAAAATTTAACACCACACCACATAATTAAGCTCCACTACATAAAACTCCACAACACAAACTACCATTCCTCATATTTACACTCCATGATAAACAATCCCACTCAACATATTTACAATACAATCAGTACCACATAACTGCTATCCACATAATTCTATAGAACACCATATCACATAATTCCTCTACACAAATCCACTTCACACAACACAAAGCCACGCCACAAAATGTCACTCATAACCATTCCAAACTAACTCACATTATTACACTACACACCACGTACATCCAGTTCACTCCACTCCATAACATATAGTTAAAACACAAGACTTAACCAGGTTCAGACGTGTCATCAAAACGTTTCTTTTTAATAAAATCAACTGACTCTGCTGCATTTTGTGATGTTGTGTTTACCTTTCTTGGCGCCAGGACGCCCCTTTGCTGGGGCAGCTGTGCGCGGTACAAAAACCATTAACATAACATAACATAACATAACATTTATAATATCAATAGCTCTAACTCTCATTTTACATTATTTTCTAAGGCACATGCTTTTGCCTTATGGGGTCCGTATCAATTACAAACCATGCTTTAAATCCTGAGGCCGCATCTGTTAGTTTTTCTAAACCTAATATATTTTGTGATTTGGAAAAAATGGAAAAGGTTTAAATAAACAGGGCACAAAAAAAATTAAAATGTATAGCTACAATTGGTGTGTGGTGGGGGTTAGTGTACTTTAAACTCTACAAACATTATCTATTTTTGCACACACAATTGCACAGTTCCACATCACACAGATAAACAGCATGTTTCCATTACACACCACATAATTCAACAAGAAACCACATAACACAAATCAACAACACAATTACATAAAACACCACAGACATACAATTGACACCACATAATTCAACATCACACTTCAAAATTACTACAGCACACCACGTAACAAAATTCCAATACATAACACTCCAAAACACAAAATACAGTACCACATAATTACTCTCCATAACACACAATCCCACTCCACATAATTCCTATACACTAAGTAGCACAACATTTCTATCCACATAATTCAAGTGCACAACATACCACATAATTCCATTACACACCACATACATCCACTCCAAAACAAAATTCATAAAGAAAAAACAATTACATTTACAATGCCAATAGCTATAACTCTCTCAAATGTGAAACCTATCACATTGCAAATACTTATTTAACTAGTAGTCACATTTGCAGAGTGGTGGAGAAAAGGGGCTCAGCCTCCGTCCAGCTCTCAGGAATCCTGCTGTGTAGGAATTACAGGAGGTCACAGGAGGGCTTCTTGGCCCTCAGACGTAAAGTGGACTTTAACCCCCAACCAGTTGTGCAGCACAACCGCATTTACAGAGTGGTGGAGAAATGGGACATGGCCTCCAAAGACCTCTTAGCAATTCTGCAGTGTGGGACTTATTGGAGATAACAGGAGCAGTAGTTGGCCCCAAGGACCTCCTTGGGAGCAAGACATCCCTCCTGTTACCTCCAGTAAGTCCCACACAACAGGATTGATGAGAGGTTGTCAGACACCACTACCCCTTTCTGTACCACTCTGCAAACACGCCTCCTGGCACACTACTAGTTTGGGAATGTTGTTCCCTGGGCACTTGAGGGCCAACTAGCCCTCTTGTGACCTCGAGAAAGACCCACACAGCTGGATTGCTGAGAGGTTGTCAGAGGCCATGCCCCCTTTCTCCACCTCTTCACAAAAGTGCCTCCTGGCATACAGCTGCTTGGGGGACGAGAAGGCGCATTTGCATATTCGAATTTCGTAATGGAAATGCGTAAGTAAAGTTAAGTTAAATTCTGCATAAAATGTCCACAAAAGAGATTTTAAAATGAGTACCACTGTTGCATGGGCACAATTGTTTTTAAAGTCAGAGGCTCATGTGACCTAGACCTGAGATCCGCAACATGACTTCTAACACTGACCTCTATTCCAATGTATGCTATGTATATGGTATGGATGATGCTGGGTTGACATGCTTTTATGTTGTTCTTGTTGGTTACTGCTAGTCACTGCAATAAAAGATAAAACCCAAGCGACCGGTAAGCAAACATTTTTACATTTAACAAAAATAAGACCCTGGAAAATAATTTAAAATGTGAATTATTATATATACCAATGTCTCTGATATATCTCTTTATATCGCAGAAGAATCCACAAAATCTTACTACAATAATACTACATATTCTTTTATTTAATTTTTGAAGATAACAATGTGTAGTGTCACAAATAAGAGACTTTGATGCAATGAGAATTAATATAAAAATACATTTAGCAAGATCCCTTTATAAGTTACCCTTTGCCTGGTTTGAGTATTTGCTCATGAATACGTGTCACTAAACATGTTCATGCTAAAGAAAAATAACAATATAAAGGTCTGTCTTTGCAAGTCACGGTGATGTTACCAGTGTGTCTGCAACTAGTTTCAAGATGCCATGAAACCAAACAGAATGAGGCATATAAGGCAGAAAGGTTCACCCTCATTGCAGGTTAACAACGGTCACATAACTCCCGAAGAGCAACACATGAGTGTCAACAGAATTTTTGAACAAGATAAGAAAAACAGATAATATTATTTGAAATAATTTCCATCAAATTTATTATATCAAGTCACAAAAAAGTCATAATGATATTAAGTAGATAAATATACCATATAGCAAAAATACCCATGTGCAACAAACACACTACACAACACTCACACAGTCAGACCCAATGCATACTCATTCATTCGCACATGCCAAGAAATCATACATATCCAGTAGTCTCACACAATGCATCTTATAATAAGCCCCCCTCCGACACTGTTGACAGCACGAGAATAGCCGCAGTGTGCAATATAATGGAATACTGGTGCCAACACAATATTATTATTTCATTGATTGAAACAACATAATGATACAATTCAGTGATACAATTTTGTTGCTGTTGTTGGTCAAAAATCTCAGGGGGAGACATGAGGAACAAAGGAACTCAAACGCTGACGCGTGTTTTGTTATGTGACCCCGATGATGGGTCTCACCTTCATCAGGGCGCAATAACAAGTGGAAACAAAAGAAGAAAAGCCTGGGAAATATAAAAACAACTATTCATGTAAGGTGCCATAATACCCACAAGATGGACTCAAGGGACACTGCAAAAAGGATGATAAAAGCGCGGGGAACTTGGACATAGCACAAGTAGGTAAAAAGATAAAATCAGGAGATGTGCATGAGACACAGTACAGAGAGAGAAGAAGATTGTGAAACTAAGTAGAGAGGCAAAAAATCCCAGTGCGAGAGATAGAGAGAAGTGCATCCACACCATTTGACCAGTGATTAAGATGAAGAGTGTGGATACAGAAAGGCCAAACATATCACCTCTTCATCAACATGTGAAAAAGCCAGAAGGAAAAGAGGCACTAAACTATACCTGGGCTTGTCACAAGGGTCAATAACACGTCAGAGGTATCACTGAAAAACCCCATAATGAAGAGGAGTAAAACAGGTGTCCTATGGGGTGGGGTGGATATAAAAACATACACAAGAGATGGGTCACACCAGATAAATTCAAGGGTCCGAATAACCCAACTTCTGATAGCCTCATGGACATGTCCTCTCAGACTAAACATCTAGCTTACCCGTAACATTACGGTAAGAATAACATGCGGATTCCAATGCGGTAAGGAAAATCAGCCAAATGGAGGCTGCCAAGCACACAGCCCTCTGATTGAGTAAGGGACCAGGGCCTTGCCTAGTACTTGCAGAGATGCCAACTTCAGGGGGAAATAATCCTATTTCGATAGCTCCAGTAGGAATATACCTGAAAGATAAAGAAAAGACCACCACTGGAGACTAGTATTCGAAGACCATGATAAAATACACTAGAGGTGGTCCGTCAAGAGTTAATGAAACCGGAAACCTGAGGTAGGAAAATAAATAAAAGCATAGGAGAAAGGGACCTGGGCTATGGAGATAAAAATGGCCCAGGGGCTGCTCACGAGAGAGCATGAAATTCCACAGGGTGGGTAGCTGTAATAGGTGGTTTCCCATGCCTAGCCCACAAATCAATAAACCTAAGGTACGATGAAAACAAACTATGGGATATGGGGGCCGGCTAGGGTGCCACAACAAGTTTCCACACACTCACCTGGTAAGGGCAAAGTATAAAGTCCACTTCCTACTTGCCCGGGCACAGGATCACTTGGGGTCAGGATATGGCCCCCCTCCATGATCAGAATCCGGGAGACGCCACAAGCGTGAAATAGCGCTCAGGCGAGTCGGGACATAAACGTCGCCATCGTCATTACGGCGCACCCAAATGGGTGCCATGTTGGAAAGGGATGTCAGCATGAGAGCAAGAAAGATATGTAAAGGCTCAAATACACAGGCAAAAAGGTCCGCCATGTAATGAGAACAGGCCTCTACTGCTGGAGTCGGCACAATCCTCAGAGGCACCTGGGGAAAGGCAACCCCATCACTAGGGATAAAGCAACTCTACGGGGGCAGGAACTCATATCGAGGATGAAAATCAATATAGATAGATACAAAGGTCCCACCCCTATATGGAATAAAGAGCTATATGGCAAAAAGTGACACAAAGGCACAAATACAAAGGCAGGAAAGTCAGTCATGTTATGATAACAAGCCACAACTTCTGGCGTCAACACAATGTTGGTCTCAAAGGCACCTGCAAGAACAAAGCAACCCCATCTCCAGAAATAAAGCAGCTCCGCGGGGGCAGGTGCTCCTATCGTAGATGAAAATCAATATGAATAGATACAAAGAACCCACCGCTATATGTAGAAAAGGGCTATAGGGCAAAAGTGACACAAGGGTCCCACATTAATAGGATTGACCGCAGGTACAGGGATCGATGCAAAGAGGGTCTCAGGGGACCAGGGTGGCAAAATTAGATCCTCTCTCAAGAGAGGGAGAAGGGAACTGCGCGGGAGCAGGTACTCATATTGGTTAGGGGGGGCAATCACAGTGACCCATTAAAAAATCCAAATACGGATAGAGAGGGCCCAACACTAGATGGGATAGGAGGGGGGTGGGCGCACACTGTCTCACACTCCAGCACTCAGTTTGCCCCGATGCATCATGATAAATGCAGTGCATGGTAACACTTTGTTCGGTGTCAGGATTTAGTTTTTCACCCTTGTTGGTGCAGCCAGTGCTGTGTATCTCTAGACACGTGTTTCAGGATAATTGTCCTTCTTCAGTAGAGAGCAACACTTTTTTTGGGGGGTGCTGAAGATGCTGCCCAAAGTCTTCTCAGGTCTCCAGTGACAGTTGACTTTTTTAACTGATTCTCCAAAAAAAGGAAAACAGGTCCTTAAAAAGTGCAAACCTGTTGGGAGTAGTGGTGGGAACAAACAAAAGGCCCCTACTGAGAAGTTTTTCAGTAATGGTGTCAATGCTATCAGAGGATAGATTGAATACTGGGATGGAATTTATGTGCGCCAATACTGTTGACTTTGGGTCTGAAGATAATTTTGTGGTTGTTTCTGGTCTTGGTAGTATCCTCTCTGTTGTTAATTATCGGACGATAATTACCCCGTCTGTTCCCTAAAAAAACGGTTATTTATGGGGGGTCGGTCGTATTGCTCTTGTCTGAATTGGTAGTTATTTGTTTGATGTGAGGGGCCCTCACTGTCCGAATCGGTGGGGTCTGAAAAGGTGGTCACTCGTCTGTTTCCCCAACTAGATGGTCACTGACCTGTTGTGCTATCGCTGTTGGGCATGTACAAATTCTCTATAAGGTATGGGTATGTGCATTCCTGGGAAAACAATCATATGTCTTTTCTCAATTTTTCAATTTTTCTTTTCAGAAGATATTTGCTAAACAAATCTAACTCGAAACTAACTTCCTCTAGTTTCTTCTTACCTTCCTCTAGATGTTGTTCTTTTTCAGTTTTTTGCACGTCTCCAGATTTTATCTTTTTATCTACTTTTGCTATGTCCAAGCTCCCCGCTTTCATCATCCTTTTTGCAGTGTCCCTTGAGTCCATCTTGTGGTTATTATGGCACCTTACATGAATAGTTGTTTTTTGTTTCCCAGGCTCTTCTTCTTTTGTCTCCCCTTGTTATTGCGCCCTGATGAAGGTGAGCCCCATCATCGGGGTCACACACCGAAATGCGTGTAGGCCTTGGAGTTCCTTTGTTCCTCATGTCTCCCCCTGAGATTTTTGACTGACAACATCAACAAAATTGTACGAAGGAATTGTATTAATACGTCATTTCAATCAATGAAATAATATTGTGCTGACACCATTATTCCACTATATTGCACACTGTGACTATTCTAGTGCTGTCAACCATGTCGGCGAGGGGTTATTATAAGATGTCATTGTTGAGACTACTGGATATGTATGATTTCTTGGCATGTGCGAATAAATGAGTATGCATTGGGTCTGACTGTGTAAGTGTTGCGTAGTGTGTTTGTTGCACCTGGGTATTTTTGCTATATGTTATATTTATCTACTTAATATCATTATGACTTTTTGTGACTTGATATAATACATTTAATGTAACTTATTTCCAAAAATGTTATCTGTTATTCTTATCTTGTTCAAAAATTCTTTTGACACTCATGTGTTCCTCTTGGGGGGTTATATGACCATTGTGTGTTTTGTAATCTGTGACGATGAGCAATTTTATAATAGTTATTGGGCGTTGGGTTTTTCCTTGTGAGTATTACGCTGTCTTCCCCTGCTTCCACTTCCTGTATATCTGCTCAGGGCCACCCTACCATGTGATTGGTTAGATGCAAGGTGTCACGTATCCTAGCAGCTGCGTAAGTGTGAAGAATGCAGATTACACGAATCAGAGATAATTCTGAAAACTTTAAAAATGGCCATGAATCATCCCAAATATTTTAACTCTAACTTTCGGTTACGGGACATTTTTGTGAATAGTGAGGGTACTTACATTGAGAATTAAGGAACTGTCTTCCTACTATTGTATAGTCTTGTTACATTTATATGGCACATCATACCTCAAAGAATTCTTCTTATTGCCCTTTCGGAGCTTATGGTTTTATGCATATGCATGTATATTTGTACATCACAAATATGATGGAAAGGCAGCAGAGTACTGAAAAGGGTTAAGGCAAAAGAGACATTTGACAATAGATGGGAGAGTTGGCTGGGTTTTTAGAGGGAAATTGGACTTTAAAGGGTGTGCCTTCATCACTTTCCTGCATTGCAGAAGAGTTAGCATGATCTAATATACACTGACATTTTGCTGCAGATCCTGTATGTATAGATGGAGAAGGCCCATTGCCTTTACTCTTTTGTTCTTCTTCGACTCCAGTTTGATGTTGTACTGCCTGTGGGTGTGCTGCTAGCCATCGAAGATGGTGAACATCGCAGCTTAATAGATGGAGGTGGCAGTTGAGATGGGTTTATAGATGATACAGTTAGTTTTGAAGAAGGTTCAGGCCATCAAGGGGAGCCAGTCCAGGTCATTCAGCATAAAGGTAATGGGAACATATTTCTTCAAGACGTAAGTCAGATGTGCTGTGGAACATAGGATGCCCCTAAGGAAGGTCAATGTAAAGCCTGTGAGGCTATGTAGCAGGCCGTTGTCGCCATCCAGATGTAACAGTAAGAAAATCTGAAGTGAATTGAATAAAGTTGTGACGGGATTGGCAATTCTGAAATTAATGAATTGACTTTGGTTAGAGGAGGGAGCTGGGTTACCCACTTGGGAAGTGTTGGGTTGAGATGCTTGAGACTCAAAGATATTCTACAAATATGATCCGGGCTGCATTACTGCACATCACTTAAAGGAAATGCAGCAATTGAAAGAAAAGACACAATTATGTACATATATCACTTCAATTTTTAACTGGTCATCTGTATCATGCAAATATGTTGGTGTGAAGTGCCACGTTTTTGCACTGGCATGAATCATAGATGATTGTCAATTCTTCTTACTCTTGAATCGAATTCCGGTGGTGAGCTTCTCGAAAAAAGAAGTAGTTTGTCCCACTTTGTAATTTTTCAGAGGCATGCTCAAAATAGAGTCCAATGCAGAGTAAATTGGTCATTACAGGTGTGAGGTTTATGGTTACAAAAGTGTAGTCCAGTTCCATGGAAGGCTCAGTTTCTAAACCACATTGATTTGAAGGTGACATGTCATTCAAATTGCAGCTTTTAAGCCTGGTCTAATTCTACCAACAATGAGGTGGAACCGGCAGTGTCGCCCAAGGAATAGTAAACATGAGTCTTATTATTCACAACAGCCAGTACATATTTATTCCAACCCCCTTGAAAACATAAGAGGATTTCACATCCTGGCAGATCAAAGAGCAGCGGCCATCTCGTCATAGTTGTGGAGCACACTTCTTAGCGCATAAATAGATTCCATTCTCTTGCTGCATCACAATTAAAAGGTATCCAGGTAATAATGTTGTTTTTCTTTTGTATACTTTCTCGACATGCATCGCTGCCCCCCTTAAATGAGATTTTTTGTTGCAAACTGGCAGCAGTTTGAGTGAAAGGGAAAATATTCAGACCTTAGAGCTGCATAAACGATACCTAATGACGTATACACCTGCAGGCGCCGACCAACTTTTCAAATGAATTCTCCCTCATTATACTTGCTAAAGATTGAGTTGTGGTGCAAAGGGATCTGCACAATTGTCTACTTTATGAGTACAACAAGTTCCTTTTTCTTTTGAGTTGAGCAGAGAACGTTGTTGTGTTACTGAACTTACTGAAATATTAAGGCTACTTTTAAATATTTAATTAAATCACAGGCACAAGGTTGTCGAGATGACAGCTGAGGCCCCAATAAACAAGGAATGAAGGTGGAAATAATGCAGTGTCATCTCGCCATCAAAGAATTTAATGTGTTTGTGGAGTTTGCATTAAAATATGTAAATATTAATTCCCTAAGTTTATGCACGCTTAAATATTTCAGTCCGTCAATATCTCAAACAGACTCAGGTGAATATTTGAGCCTAAAGATAATTTGAAAAAGTAGGTCTAGCTGTAGAAACATTAAACCCATATGCCTGCCAGAAAAAGATACTCCTAAAAGTCATATATTCTCATTAAAAAGTTGATAGAACAGGGTTTGATAATTCTTACAAAGTAACAAAAATATGCACCTTTGAATCCCAGATTCCAATTTTGATAAGTTTAAGCACTTGGCGATATTTATTTTGCTCTTTACTGCCTTTACAAGTTTCTCATTTTTGAACAGCTGTCTATGTAATGAAAAGTAAGTGCTGATTTGTTTTGCCCATAAGGCAACACTGTGGTTCGCAGTAGAAGACTGTTTCAATTTAACTTAAAGGCTGATTTTTTTTTAGATTAGAAAGGCTCGCTTTTAACTTCACATAAACTGTTTTTAAAGCACATTGATTTTCACGCCACACTATGTGCTAATCTTGGCAAAGGCTGCATTTCTCACTCCCAGGAAAGCGTACATCGTTAATTCTAAGACAGAGCTCCAAATCCTAATAATAATAGTTTCTCGGTGTCTCATCATAGAAATGTGCCCTGCTTACCTGAGTTCCAATTCAGAAACTCAAACTTTAGAAGTGGGGCTGCTGCTTTGGTTAGCCAGAAGACAATCCTTTCAAATAGCCCTCCAGTGTGCCTTTCCTAAGAGTACTAGTGCTAAAGAAAGAAAAACACTCAACTCGGCGCTTCAGGCAAAGTGCCATGAAGGATTCAATTATTTTACACAAGACTATAATCAGCATTTATGATGTGGGCACAGGTAATGACAAAAGCTTCAGTTACTAGAGGGTCCTATTGTGATGCAGTCTGCAATTATTGTTAGCTACTAGTTTCCAACTGGGAGATGAAAACATCCCTTTCTGGGTAAAACACGCTCCTGCCACATCGTATTTTTATTTTTGTTTTAATATGTCTACTTATTGTCTTGTGATCCTCATTTCTACCAGTATATCTACTGACAGTTTTGAAAGTATCATTTTGTTCACATTTTATTTCAAATTATCTTAATTTTGTAGCAATCCTCTTCTGAATACCACTGTAGCCCAGGCAAATATTTCAGAGGTAAGTGAAATATCTCCTGTATATGTAAGCAGTTTCTTCACATAGATATCAGTATTTTTTCCATTCTGTATGAAGACATTGCATTAGTCAAAAATATCTATGATGTAGGGTTAATTGGGTAAAACTATAATCGTACTACATTAACATATGGGCCACATCAGAGGGACACACTCATAACACTTTGCACTGTTAGCTAATCTCCAGCAGCTGTGTTGCAAGTGCTCCATAGGACCTGTGTATTAGTGCAATTACACATCAAAGTACACCGAGGAAAGCACAAATTATTCTTAAAGTCACATATTACTGTGGAGTGCAGTATGCATAATACAGTCCCAGGTGTACTAACAGAAGAGATGCATGAATATAGTGCCCTATTACAGCCTTATACACCACTTATGAGAGCTATATTGATTGATTGTTAAAGGCCCTGAACCTGAGTTATTGGCCTGAGCCGCAGGAGATGGTCTAGAACGATATTTAAGGGCCTTTAACAACTGGTATAGCCCAAGGCAGAATGGCTACAAGGCTACTAGAACATTCTACCCACTAGGGGTAGAATTTTCTAAATTTAAAAGGGATAAACCTGAAGACAAACATTGAAATATTGGAGCTCCAAGCTTATACCAGCCATTAAAAGCACAGAACTATTCCATTGTCCTCAATGGAGAGATCAACATTCCAATGTTCGAATATATCCTTATAGCCCCCGTAGAGGGCTGTACCGGCCATTAAAGGCCTGCTCCAGCATCGGAGAGGGCCTTTAGCAAGGGAGCGGGCCTTTAATGGCTGGTATAGCCCAGCTATGGAGGGCTATAAGGCTAATAGAACATTCTGCCACTAGAGGGTAGAATGTTCTAACAAATAAAACAATTTAAATCCCCTTGGGCTCCCGGAGGCCTTTGTTCACTGCATCAGCTGTGAATAAAACAAAAACATTAGACTGTTGCTCTGCAGGCTTCTACCGACCTGTAGGATCCCCAAGCACTCCATTGTCTGCCTGTAATGCGCAACATTCTAATGTTCTAATCATGCCTTAGAGTCTGCCGTAGCAGGCTGTACCACCCACTAAAGGCCCACTCCAGCATTAAAGGGAGCAGGTATTTAATGGCCCGTAGAGCCGATTACGGAGGGATTTAAGGCTATTAGACCATTCCGCCCCTAGAGGGCAGATGGTTATATTTAGTAAAAACATATGCCTTGTGTAGCCCGAGAGGCATTACATCCCCTCGGGCTCCAAGAGTCCATTGTTCACAGCAACAGCTGTGAACAAAGTCAAACATTGAAGTGTTGGTGTTGGAGCTCCGGGCTTCTACTAACCTTTAGGAACCTGGAGCACTCCATTGCATTCAATGGCCCTCCCTACATTCCACAGTTCTAATTTCTTTTATTTTGAGTTTAATGTATTTTCATCAAAAGCCAGTCGGAAGCATCACTTCACACGTACTTTTAGACCTGAAATCCTTGGCATGGTATCCCACTAAACTTTTTTCCATCCGCTATTTTTGCTGAACTCATTTTTGTTGGCATTAAGACACTTTGCCCCTGCCAAGCAGTGCAAAAGTGTTTTTGCATGCTCCTTCAAACATGGTTGTATTGGCCTACATTTAATTGGCATATTTAATTTACTTGTAATTCCTTATTAATGGTACTGCCTGTACCCAGGGCCTGTAAATTAAATGCAACTAGTGGGCAGAAGCCACCCACAAAAGTAGCAGTGTAAAATCTGCCACTGCACCCTGGAGTGCAGTTTTAAACTGCCATTTTGATCTGGCAAAATAAACATTTTGCCATGCCTAAACCTTTTTCATTGTTATATGTGACTTATAAGTTATGCCAAAACCACCGCTAGAAAGGGCCACATGATATTTAAAAAGTAGGACATGTGTGTTTAAGTTTACATGTCCTGCCAGTGAAAAACTAAAGTTGTAAAGTCGTATTTCACTATTGGAAGACCAAGCTCACTCATAGGCCAAAACTGGACTACCTTATTACAGATAATAAGAGATAACTTCAGATTGTGAATTGTGAGAGATAGAGAAATGGCATTTCCACTGAAATTAATTATAAACCAAAATCCTTTTTAATGGTAAAGTCAGATTTTTTTCAGTTACAATTCAGAAAGTTTTTGAAACTTGGCATTTTTCTGCCTAAACCAAACATGTCTTCATGCCAGTGTCCTGGGTCACATGACTGTGAATGGCTCTTCCATTTAGATTTTTGTTTAGCGTCCAGGCAGTGAGACAAAGGAAGCCTAGGTGTCAGGGAAGAGTGCCTTCTTGTTAGGTTGCTGGAGAAGAGCTATACACTGCCCTGACTGCATTTCAAAGGGTCCCGCCTGCAGCTCACACAAAGGAACCTGACACCAGGTCTGCATTCGCCTTTATCAACCTAGGCAGTATTGAAGCAGGACCAGGGTGAAGAGGAAGAACTGACTAGAACCAGTTTTGGGGTTAGGTCAGGGAAATCCCCCACCTAGACTGGCACCAGGTATAAAAACAAAACCACTCATCAGAACACTCCTGAACTGGTGGAAGATTTAGAAGAAGGACTATTCCGCTGCTAGAATGACTGGCCTGCTGCCAGAAGGAATGCTATGCTGCCAGAAAGAATGCCTCATCGTTAGGAGGAATGCCTTAGTTTCTGAAGAAGGAAGACTGGACCTGCTTGTCTTGATCTCAGGCTACCCTGAGTGACTCCAATGGTCATTTGGATGACATCCTTTGTGAACTGTAGGGACACAAACAGCTTCCAGGGGCCTCCCTACATCTGCCCAGCTGACCAGCACTAACTGGACTTGCCTAGACCTAACTGAACACTGCGGTTGCCACTAGTGGAGCAAGTCCGGATCCCCAAGGGACACCCCCTAAACCCTGGACCCTTGGCTGGCATCAGTGTGAAATCTGCCTCAACAAAAGGTGAAAAACTTGATGTTTGGCTCCTTGCAACAGTGACATGACCTCTTCATGCAGAGAATTATCCACATGCGAAAACCACCAACTCTAAGCTCCAGCGAAATCTGTTCTTCATCCTGACAACAACTGTCCGTGATGACCGGCGACACAAACCTGTTGTGCACATCAACAGTAACTGTCAGCGGCCATCAATCAATGAGAAGCTTCAGCGACAACCGGTTCTTCATAATATAGCATTGACTGTCCGCAATGCTTGCCCTGATCTTCACGCTGAAAGCCTCCTACTAGCAGACTTATCCGACTTGAACAGAACTCTTTGCGCCAGACTTGAGAAGATAAGTCTACAGTCGGACTAACCTCATCCCTGTATCCAGCCCATGCTATTTTGAGGCTAAACGTGTTACTTTACCCCTGTCTAGTGGGGCCAGATAACCGCAAGTGGCACTTTGGGCACTTGGCACTATTTTTACCTAAAACTTCATAAATTATTATTTCAAATTATACTGATTGTATTTTGGTTGTTTTTATGTAATTTAATTTATTATTATTAATTAAATTTTCCAAATTGGTTTGGCGTATTTCGTGTGTTGTTTATTTTACCTTCATTACTGTTTGTGAGTTGGACAAAAATCTTTGCACATTCCTATAAACCTCTAAATTGAGCCAAGTGACCAGAGAATATAGCATGTTACAACACATGAGAATACATCGCATGCTATTACAACGCGGTCGTTACAACCACCGTGTTGTTAGTACGCAATACCTTTATATCGCAAGTCATTACTACAACTTGCTGTAGGGGGTGCGCTGGACTTAGGAATAGTATTATTTACTATTCCTACTCCAGTTTGCGCAACAACAACAAAGGTGTTGGATTTTATATCCAATACCTTTGCGCTCCCTACAGCAAGTCATTGTAATGACTTGCGATGTAAAGGTATTGCGTAGTAACAACGCGGTTGTTGTAACAACTGCGTTGTGATAGCACTGTGCTTTGGAAACAGCATTGTAAACGCTGTTTCCTGTGAACAGATGGTTAAGCACAAGTTAATTTTGTGACTTTTGTGGTTCACCCTAATTAGGATTGTGTTTATTATTTCAGTGGGCTTCCACTTCACTCAACTCATAACACAATTTCTTACAAATTCTAATAACTCCTATCCCTTCCTTTGAACAGTATTACATCTCTCGGGGATCCATTGGTTCATTCTCTGACATCCTTGACACTGTCCTAGAGCCACTAGTGCACACCATTCAAGTCATTATTCTTGAAGTTTTTATCAGAAATCTGAATTGTTAAACTCATAACACATAATTCTCTCAGCTCCTCTTAGAACACTCTCTGCTCAAAACACACACTATATCAACAAACAATCATTATTTATGTATGGTTGCATCCATGTGTTTTTGTAATCTTAGGATGGCTTAGGAAAATCTTTGGATGTCTTCAAGTCTCAGTTCAAAGAAAAGCGATTTATGCTGTGATTCTTGACATGCTGGACTATGGTATTATTGTTTACCTAGGCGTCCCAGGGGTTTTGCTCAAGCGGCTTCAGGTAGTGCAAAATGCTGCTGCAAGACTTTTGCTGCACCCCCCCTAAATTTGCCTCTATGACAAGACTTCTCCATGATCTTTACAGACTATCAATTAAATGTCAAGTTCAATTTAAAGCACTGTGCTACATGCATAAATGTATGGCAAAGTCTGGACCTCACTAGCTCAGATCCTTGGTGTCACCTTAAAAGCCAAATCGCTCTTTGCATTTCGGGAACTCAAACTTTGCCATTATTCCCAGAGTGAGGAAATCCTGTTAAGGTGGTCAGGCTTTCTACTAACTAGGTCCTAAGTTTGTGGGACTCTTTACCTTCTTGTATGGGATCTTGTCTGTTAGAAATGGGGGTTACTAGCTGGCACAGGTAGGTGCCTTTGTCTAAATGGGGACACTTGCTTCTAGTCAGGGTAAGGGGTATACACACTTTAGATAACCCCTGCTCAACCCATGGGTAGCTTGGTACGAGCAGACCGACTTATCCCAAAGGCAATGTGTAAAGTATTTGTACTAACAACACACAGAAATACAGTGATAACACCACAAATGGACACCACACCAGTTTAGAAAAATAAAGTATCTTTATCTAAACTCAACAAGACGAAAAGGGCATCAATCCAACAGACATGTAATAAGAATATGACTTTTCAAATGTTTCAAGTAACTGGGTTCATAGAAAACTATGCATGTGTGATTCTACACAAAGTACCTGTAGATGCGTCAAAATTCAAAAGGCCAAACAGCTGCAGAGATGGGAAGCATCAAGAACCAAAGAGATGTGTCAGTTCCTGAGTCCTTGTAGAGGCGATGCAACAGTTCTGCTGCATGCAAGAGAAGTGATGCATCAAATCCGGACTATAGGGGGAAGTATCCGTTGACTCCAAGACGGTTCTGGTCTGCGGGTGATGCATCGGGAAAACTTGCCACAAAGGTGCGATGCATGAAAACCTTGAAGCATTGGCGATCGATGCGGAGGTGATAAGTGGCACTGTCTCGGTTTCTTCAGCCGTGATCCCACAATGCATCTATTTTTGCAGCCATGAGAGGTGCTGCGTCATCTCCCCACTTGCGTGGCAGTGCGTGGAGATTTCATTACAAGACCGGAGGCTACCATTATGCATATTACTTTTAATGCGTCACCAAGCACAGCCGCCTACATCATAAAGAAGTGAGGTTCCAGAATAGAACAACAAAGAAACATCAGTCGTGAGGATATAACAATCAGCCTCTTTTAAATGCGGCTCCAAGCAGATAAGTCAAGCTTTACTACTTCTCTTGCCTTTAATGTTATTTAACTGCCATTTATTTATTATCTCTATTATCAATGTTTGTATTATTATTATTGGATTACTAGCTGACTCTCTCTTGCTACAAACTTTTTACTGCCATGATGGGCTAATTTAAACCCGTTTTGGGGATCTTCCCCCCCCCCCTTTCCTACTGCTGCCGGTTTACCAAGCTCCTATTCTGGTCCTTGGTCTTCCTTCACCCTCTTACCCCTTTTGAAGCTGCTTCATCCCTAAAACTGCTTTTCTAACATCTTTGCCGGACCTTCGTTTTTATTCCCCAAGGCCTCCGACTTTAAACGCTGCGTTATCCGAGGCCTCCGTTGGTTTTTCATGATATATGTACTTTGCAGAGAGCGCTCCTTGTGAGGACCGCTCTCGTTTTCCTTTTCTTTCGCGTTTCCCCGATTCCGGCTCCCATAACACGATAGAGAGAGGAAAGTACCTTGGCAACACACGCGCAATGTTCGCGCGTTGCCAGGGCACTTTCCTCTGTCTATTCAACAACGTTGCAATGAGCTCAAGCTGTTTTTAACATATCGCTCGTTATTTTCAACAACCGGCTAACTCATACTTCAATGCCTCAGTCTTTGTTCAGTATTGGCTTACTCAACCTTAGTTTTTTATCTGTTTAAGCCCCCCTTGGAAGGCAAATCTTTATTTGATTTTCAGAAGAGGTTATCCCTTGAAAGGCAAACCTTACTATCCTCATTATTTCATACAAGCATAAAAAAAAAAGAAGTTTAGACTAATTGGATTTTATTCAAAAAAACACAAAAAAAAGAGAAATATATATAGAGAATAACAATTATTGATCAGTGATTATATTCACAAGAGATCAGATATTTTCCTGATTCGTGTGTTCCTCTCTCCCTAATTAACATGTCTGATCTAGACTCGGATGAGGCTACTGCCCCCATCCCTAATTTGGAAAATGAGGCAATCAAAAATATGATTCACGACCAAATGAGATCCTGTATGTTGTCTACCTTATCAAAAGTGATTACTTCAAAAAGATCACTCCCCACTGAGGAGAATGAAATCCAACATACTTTTGGTGATGACGATCTCATTGAAATTCGGGGAAAAAGGTCTAAAAACACTAAAAATATTGATTCTATCCCCAAGAGCACGACGGGAGGTCTCAGCACCTCAAAGATACCGGGAGGTCTTCGCACCTCAAATACTTTAGGTGTCCCTTGCGGCACAACTTTTAAAGGTGTCCCTTGCGGCACAAATTATACGGGTGTCCCTAGCGGCACGAACTATCGAAGTGCTCACATGTCTGATACACATCTTGAACAAGATGATGATGATGATGACTTTATCGATGATGATGCCTCCGTGTTTCCTGATGAATATATCCTCGATCTAGATGAGGACGATGAGGATTTTAACTCTCAACCCTTAGATGATGATTTGCCTTCCTCTTCAAAGGACACCATCCTTGACCCTTTAGGCGGGGAGATGTTCTCTCCCCTTAACATTAAGCACCCTAGAAGCAACGAGTGGCTTCCACAGGAACACGTTAGTAAATTCATAACTAAGTGGCTAAGGAACACTCTGGAAAGGGACACATGAAGCTTACTAAGATCCGAATGCTCTAGACCTTTTATCGAGAATAAGGTCTGCCAGACTCCAAATCTCGACCCTGAACTAATTAAATATCTTTTTAAACTTGGGCGAGATCCAAGGAAAGGCATGGAAAGATCTTTCAAAATTTGCCAAGACCGTTTATTAGACGTCCTTGGTCCTCTTGCTAAAATCATCAACGCCGCGGAAGATAGCTACCTTAATGGTTCAACACTGAATACCGAGGCTATCTGAGGCTGGAGCCAAAGGGCACTGGTTTTCTTGGGCAATGCTAATGCCAGCATTATTTCCGAGAGAAGGAGAATTGTTCTCACAAAAATTAGTCCGAAATTGAGCGACCTAGCGGATAAGGAATCCACTAACAACCCTAAAGGGCTATTATTTGGCGAAGACATGATCAAGACCTTGAGTAAATACGTCTCTACCTTTACCGCTCTTGACAAGGCTAACCAAAATATGAAACGAGTTTTCAACAACTACAACCTTTTTGGCAGGGCGGGAAGAAGAGGCCAATCTTCCGGCCGTTTCAACCGAAGGCCATACTCCAGGTCCAGGGGTTACGGAGGAAGAGGCTACCAACCTTCAAACACTCCTCAATTCTACCCCCCAAGGGGGAGGGGATTTCGCTCAAGAAGTTTCAGAGGAAGAGGAACATCCAGCGACTTCAACCCTCAAAGTGAGTACTTTTCCACCCATCCCCCTTTTCCCCTCTCCAAAAGTAGGAGGCAGATTAAAACAGTTTGTTCACAATTGGAAACTAATTACCCAAGACCCTTGGGTTCTGAGTACGGTGAGTGGATTTATGATAGACTTCATAGATACCCCGACTCAATTTTCAATACCAAAAAGCATTCCCTTATCCTTAGATCAGGAAAAAATTATAGAAGAAGAGATCTCCTCTATGCTTCTGAAAGGAGCGATAGTAGAAGTGCCCTTCCATTTGATGAGATTTGTGAGCACTCTTTTCTTAGTAGAGAAAAAAGACAAGGGTTGGAGACCCGTAATAAATTTAAGAGAACTCAACAAGTTCCTTCTTTACAGACACTTCAAGATGGAGGGTATCCATCTTTTGAGAGATCTTCTTCTGGAAGGGGATTGGCTTGTCAAATTAGATCTGAAATATGCTTATTTTACAATTCCAATGGCCAAGTCCCATCAACCCTTTCTCCAGTTTATATGGAAGAATCATCTTTTCCAGTTCCAAGCCCTTCCCTTCGGCCTCTCCTCAGCCCCTTGGTGTTTCACCAAGGTGATGAGAGCTGTCGCCTCATGCATACGGGAAAAGGGCATCCGCATTATCATATACCTGGACGATATCCTCATCCTGTCTCAAGATCACTCTCAAATTATTCAAGATATGAATTTTGTAATAAACCTCCTAGAAACTCTGGGCTTTATAATAAACAGAGAAAAGTCAATTCTTTCCCCCTCAAAAGAATTAGAATTTCTCGGTTTCAGCGTCAACACTACGAATTGTCTCCTCCTCCTTCCCTCCATGAAAATTTCAAAAATAAGAAAGGTTATAAGACACGTTCTCAAACAAAAGGACTTATCCTTAAGGGATCTAGCCAGACTTCTCGGTCTGCTTTCCTCTTCTATTAAAGCTATCTTCCCAGGCCCCCTAAACTATCGAGCTCTCCAAAGGATAAAAGGGAAGGCTCTAAGAGCAGGCTTATGGTACGGAGATCGAATCTCGCTCAACCAAGATGCCATTCTGGAACTCAATTGGTGGTTGGACAACCTAGACGCTTGGAATGGACGAGCGATCTTTGGGTCAACCCCAGATTTTGTCTTAGAATCGGATGCCAGTCTTCACGGATGGGGTGCATGTTTCCTAGATCAGAACACAGGTGGAGTGTGGTCTCAGGTAGAATCTTCCCTCCATATAAACTTCCTAGAGCTTACTGCCGGTCTCTATGCTCTTATGAGTTTCAGAACATTTCTTCAGGGGAGATCTGTTGTCTTAAAGATGGACAACATGTCTGCTGTTACCTACATAAACCGTCTTGGAGGTACAAAATCCGCAGACCCCTCGAACCTTGCGAAGAAGCTTTGGATGTTCTGTCTAGAACACAAGATCTCCCTAAGAGCAGAATATCTTCCAGGGAAGGCGAATCTTTGTGCCGATTGGAACTCAAGGTTCCTCCTAGATCACAGCGACTGGAAGCTCAACACCTCTGTTTTCAATTCCCTCAACAATTTCTGGGGTCCTTTCCAAATAGATCTCTTTGCGAGCAGATTATCTTTCCAACTAACGAATTACTACAGCTGAATGCCCGACCCGGGTGCTCTAGCAGTGAACGCATTTCTCCAATGCTGGAAAGGGATCAACGCCTATGCCTTTCCCCCTTTCTCAATGATACAGAGAGTCCTTCAGAAAGTCAGACTTCAACAAGCTTCAATCGTCCTAGTGACTCCCTTTTGGCCATCCCAAGCTTGGTTTCCCACTACCCTAGAACTTTCTTGCGATCTTCCCTTCCTAATTCCTCCCCTCGCAGATCTCCTCTCAGACGTGGACGGCCACATTCACCCTCTAGTCCTATCAGGGAATTTGAACCTTCTTGCCTGGAGAGTGTCAGGAGATCCAATCATCTCTCAGGGCTTTCATCAACAGCTTCTACTCTCCTCAGCGAGTCTTGGGCTCCCGGTACACACTACCGGTATAACAACATCTGGAAAATTTGGTTACGTTGGTGCCTGGAAAGGAACCTGGATCCCGTGGAGGCTCCTATCGTTCACATAGTTAATTTCTTAGTCTTTCATTTCGAAAGAGGGCTTAGTTATAGATCAATTAATTGCTATAGATCAGCAATCTCCGCAGGTCATGCTCTCATTAATGGTAAGACAATAGGCAAAAAAAACATTGTCTGTCGAGTCCTTAAAAGTATCAGACTTAGAAGACCTCCTAAACCTAGGTATCAATTCCTTTGGGATGTCAATTCAGTTCTTGACCTCTTCTCTAGTTGGCCTGACAATAATCTTTTGAATAGAAAGAACCTCTCAATCAAGCTAGCTACTCTTCTTTGTTTAGTTTCTTGCCGTAGAGTTTCTGATGTTAAGGCTCTTGACATTTCATATAGATCCTATGACATGTTTGGAGTCAATTTCGATTTGTACAGAAGAACCAAAACTATGTCTGACTCTATCTTTTATCCCAAATTTGACCTTTACCCAAAACTTTGTGTTGTTAACTGTATGAAAGAATATGACTATAGAATGAATTCTCTCCGCCCTTCTGGTGTGAATCAATTACTCATCTCCTTCGTTAAACCTCACCTAGGTATTAACTCTGCTTCCATCGCAAGATGGGTTAAAATCGTTATGAAACTAGCAGGTATTGATTTAAACATTTTTAAACCTCACTCTATCAGAGGCGCTATGGCCAGCAAATCCTTCTACTCAGGTGGTAACTTGAATGATATTCTTAGAGCTGCTGATTGGTCTAATTCTACTACTTTTGCTAAGCATTACTGCAAACCAATTTCTCATATGTCTGATGTTGTTTTACATAGCTACCAACATGCATAATGGTAGCCTCCGGTCTTGTAATGAAATTGCGATTCTCCTATTACCATGACTAGAGAATCTAGATTTCATTAGAGACACGGAGGCTAACATTATCCCTCCCACCCTTCCCTGGGTAGTTAATTTAGTTCTGTATTTATATTGTTATTTCATTGTTCATATTTATACTGTTATTTTATTCAATGTCTATCTGCATAAGTTATTTATGATGTTCATTTGAAATGTTTGCTTCTTTTTACTTTCATAGTTTTTTACTATCCTTTTCTTCATTTAATTTTCTTTTCTTGCAGATAATCCATCTTAACTTTACGATCTTCATTTCTTTGGAAGAGTTCCTTCTTCGTTTCTGATGTTCTCCCTTCGTTTCTGTGATGCCTTCTGCTACCTAAAGAATCCTTCCTGGAGTCTATAGTTTTTTGGAACTTATCGTGCTATATTCCACATTTTAAAAGAGGCTGATTGTTATGTCCTCACGACTGATGTTTCTTTGTTGTTCTATTCTGGAACCTCACTTCTTTATGATGTAGGCGGCTGTGCTTGGTAACGCATTAAAAGTAATATGCATAATGTTAGCCTCCGTGTCTCTAATGAAATCTAGATTCTCTAGTCATGGTAATAGGAGAATCGCAATTCTTCTTGCACAGCAGTGCTGCGTTGGGAAAAACAGCTGCAAGAAGACTGATGCATCGATTTTCTCAGTTGTTCAAGTTTCTTCCAGCTCCCAACAGCAGGAACAACCCCCATAGGCCCAAAACTGGAACAGGCACCTCCTGGCAGGTCAGAACTCTCAGCAGCAGAGTTCACGGAAGCTGGGGGTGAAGTATTTGTGTCCATGAGACTTCAAATCAGGAGGCCAGCACACAGAGGCCCTTGGAGAGTCTTCTTCAAGCAGGTTCACAGCAAAGTTTTAGTCGGACCTTTCCTTGGCAGAAACAACATCTGCAGGCCATCCCCACACAGCACAGAGCAAAGGGACAGTACTCCTCCTCACAGCTCTTCAGCTCTTCTTGGCAAAGTTTCCTCTTGAGTCCAGAAGTGATCTAAAGTTCTGTGGTTTAAGGTCTACTACTTATACCTTATTTTGTCTTTGTTCTCTTTGTGCAAGAGTCTCTGAGCCCAGTCCAAACCAGTTCTTTCCTCACTGGTGCAGTGTGACCACAGGGGGTGGAAACGGCATTGTGCAAATGATCCAGTGGGTTACTAACCTCAGGTACTCAACTACCATATACTCACCTGGGTCAATAAACAAACAAACTTTCACATAGGCTAGTAGATACCGCTGGGTTCAAATTATTGTATTAATACCTGTAAGATGAATTTATCTAATCATTATCTAATCATTTCTTACCAAACTTTTCTGACCAAATGTACTTTGTAGGTAAAAGTTGACATTAGAATAAAACCTTTAATAACCACAGACTCAGGAGAGTTTTAAACGTTTATCTAGTTAAATACATGTGAGCCAAGAACCAAGAATACAATTAGAACACCGTTTTCTCCAAGGAAAGGAAGGGAATAAAATTGAAGCAGACTAATCGTTAAGCAAAGTTATTACAAAGACAGGACTTGAATAGGGAGAACACAGAGAGAGCAGTACAATGACATACTACACAGGATTATAGTTACCTAGAATGGTGTAAAAACCAACCCCTTGGCCAGGGAGCTGGAATGGGTCCCCTGGGACAGATCAGGTGAAAAAGGCTCAGAACGGGACTCAGGAACAGGATAGCTGACCTCTTCTAGCTACGACACCTGCGTCGCACCCCTCTCTGACACTACCTTCCTCCTCGATTCTTCTGTGATCTTCTATTATTTGCCTCCTCGGTTCTTCCACAATGTTCTTCTAATTAATTGGCTCAGAGTTCTAAGTCTGGAAATGGATCTTCATCAGTATTCTTTTAATTCTCGGACAGTATCTTGGTCTCTCAGCATTCTGGTCTCGCTGCGGTCTGTGATCTAAACTGACTAAATAAACTACCTCAATTATACCTTTCTAATGGCATGTACCACCCCTAAATGTTTAAAAGTTATGAAACTCCTAACTCTGATTGGACAGAAAAAGGAGAGATGATCTTGACACCATGCTAAGATTATTATTTTTCTTTAAGCCCATTGTTCTGTGTTTCCCCCCTTAATTTACTTTCCCATGCTTTATTTCCCACCCGAGTTCACATTTTTATCGATCAAATTTATACATCTTAATATTTTCTTCAGTCATCAGTCAGGAAGATAATTCCGTTCCAGGACATGTAGAGGTCGTGGCCTTGGATGAGTTTCAAATGCATTCGTCATGGTCCCTGGCAGGTTACAAGTGTGCTTGTGTGGAGGCAATGTGGGGATTGCCATCGGTCATCCTTTGAGGCCCAAAATACGAACTAATAAAGAAGTCAGAAAGTAACATATTCAATTCAAAATAAAATGATTTCACTGTATACCACCTATCTCTACTCTAACCCCCTTTATTTATATATATCTTTCGCATTAGCATTTTATTAAATTTGCATGGTTTAGATTCAGCAAAAGCATGTGCATTAACATGTAAGTTCCAAGCGGCCATCTTTAAAGCGATTGCGCAGCTGCAAAGATTTCCTTCCAAAGCATAGACACGTCATTACTGCGTAAATGTAGTTGACGCATGCGCAGTAAAGATTCCCACGTTAGCAGACATTTTTAGTCACTCTCGGGTTACTTGTTAGTACTACACATAGGCAAGCTTCCCCTAAGCTTAAATGTACGAATTTTGATGCATTATTAGTATTTACAAACACAATTATTATGGTATTACATCCGAGCAAGTCTCTTTTATACAAGTCCTTGCTCCTGCACAAGGGAGACAGGGACTATTCAGATGCACAGAAATCTTCTCCCAGTACTCTACATGCAGCCAAGCCCAATTTGTCTCTGCTGAGTTATCCAGGAAGGCCCAGGCACAACTCAACCCCCCAGTGGCAGTGACTGCACATTCCCAGCCCATGTCACTCTAAAACCAGACAGTCAATCCATAAACAGGCAGAGGCACACAGAAGGGTTAAACAAGAAAATGCCTACTTTCTAAAAGTGTAATTTTAAACACACAAGTTAAAAACGATCTTTACTAAAAGATGTGTTATTAAATTCTGAGTTCAGAGACCCTAAATTGTATTTTTCTATCTTGTACTAGTGGGAATTTATACTTGTAAGATATTGCAAAGTATTTTCCTTTCTATCCTATGGGGCAGATGATCTTTCAATAGCGAAAAACTAAATTGGCACTATTTCACTCTCAGGACATGTCACACACACCAGAACATGTCCTACCTTACACATACACTGTACCCTGCCCATGGGGGTACTTTGGGCCTACCATAGGGGTGCATTACATGAAAAAAAAGGAATTTTTGGGGCCTGGCAAGTGGGTGCACTTGCCAGGTCGACATGGCAGTTTAAAACTGCATGCAGGGCTACTCCTGTGGGTGGCACACTCAGGTCATGTATTCCCCAATCAATACGTACACATTCATCATGGCAGTAAATTCAAGTTGAAGGATCGTGGGTGTCAGTACAGTCCACACCAAGTTAGTTATATATGAACAATACTCATCAGGAATCAGTTAAAATAACACATAACCATTTTGCTAGGGAGCAAGAGCTTTGACCTCCTGGTCAGAGACTTGCTCTCTCACCCAGCAGCTATTCTGTTGTGCTGCTGCCCTGCGCAGGTAGGTGTTCGAGGCCCTCCTCCACCCACAGGCTCCTGCCTGCACCTCGTCCCTGGTTGTCCAGTCGGAAAGCCTTGCTCTTCCTCTGGCCCGCTGTTGTCTGTCTTGTGTTTGTGCCCGTTTTCTGTCTTTTTCCTCTTATTTTGTTTCTCTGTTTATTTTGCCTGTTTTTATTTTGCCTATTGTTTGTGCCATTGTCTGTGTCCTCTGTGCTCGTTTTTGCCATCCTCTTCCCCACGGCTGCTGCCCCCGTGGCCCCTCCACCCGCCAGTTCCCGCTACCACCTCCCAGTTGCGCTTCCCTCCCCCTTCCCAATTTAATGGCGGCTGCTGCATGGCCGTGCAGCAGGGGTGCCACTGATGTGCTGAAGGCAAGTTCATCTGCTCCCGTCCACAACCCGACCAGCACCAGGGTCCCTGGTTCTCCAACCACCATGACTTTGTTGCCCCCCTCGCACTCATCCCCGGAAGAAACAACAACTGCCAGCTGTCTATGCCGGCCACCAACCACAGCCAGTTCTCCTGCAGACACTGCAGACAAACTTTTACCACCCTCCGTACCGCCACAGCTGAGGTCCCCATGCCGGGTGCCATCAGGCCAGAAGCCCTGAGATGCATCCTCCTCAACGTGCGCTCCATGCACAGATATGAAGTAGAGATCTGGGACCTCCTTGAAACCTTCTGCGCCAGACGTTGCCTTTTTCATGGAAACATGGACCAACGCCGCCCCGACATCACCACCGCCCTTCCTGATGGATACAAGATCCAGAGGAAGGACCTCCCCACCCACGCAGGAGGAGGACTCATCGTCGCATACAAGAGCTCCCTCTGACTCATCACCTCCAGCACGAGTGATTCCCATTCACCACCGAGCACCTCCCTTTCCAGATCCAGACTGACTCCATAACGACCTTACGAGGCACCCTCACCTACAGACCTCCCAGACCTCAAACCACATTCGCCACTACCATCGCCAACCTCATCACGCCCCACGCCATCGCCTCCATGGACTACATACTCATCAGAGACCTCAACTTCCATCGCAACAACCTCAGCGACCACAACTCCGCCACCATCCTGGACAACCTCGCCAACCTCAGACTGCAACAACTCGTCACCACCCCTACCCACAAGGCAGGAAACACCCTTGACCCGTATTCACAGGAGGCAACAACGTCCACTTCAGCCACACCATGCAACCCATCTGGACCGACCACTATTGCGTTAACTTCCACACCAAACAACCACTGCACCCAAACCGGCACCCCACCCACTGCGAAGGAGCTGGAGCAAGATCTCCAAGATCACCGCCTCCATCAATCGCAAAGCCCCCCCACCACGACCGGCACCAACTCCACAGCCAAAGAACTTCACAGATGGACCCCGCCACAACCCCGACAGACAGTTACCCAGGAAGTCCTCCTGGTTCACCACCGACCTCCAAGAAGCCAGCCACACTTGCAGACGTCTCGAGAAGAATTGGAGAAACAGCAAAACTTCGGAAGACCACTCCACTTACAAGATCACCATGACAGAATACCACCAACTCATCAGATCCACAAACTAGACCTTCATCCGTAACAAAATCCACGCCAACACCAGCAACTCCAAAAAACTCTTCAACATCATCCAGAAATTCACTAAGGCGCCCAGCGAAGCCAGGGACTTCACACCCTCCCATTCGGCTCTTACTTACACCTGAAAATAAGATCCCTCTATGACAAATTCGGCAAACAGACACAGGATACCAAACCCACTCGGCCCTTATCAACGAAAGTCAGCCTACCATCTCCTCCTGGACCCCAGTCACCACTGAAGACACTGCATCGACCATGAAAGGCATTCATCTGGGAGCCCCCATGGAACCCTCCCCTCATTCACATCTTCCACACAGCAGGCTCCACCATCGTACCGGATCTACGATACACCATCAACACCTCCCTCAAAATACGGCACATTCTCCGACAACTGGAAATGTGCAGAGGTCGAGCCCCTCCTCACGAAGCCCTCAGCAGATTCAACGGACCTCAAGAACTACCAAACCATCTCTCTCCCTCCCTTCACGGCCAAAGTCACAGAAAAGATCATCAATGTCCAAATAATGAAATTCAAAGAAGAGAACTCCATTCTCGACCCCTCCCAATCCAGATTTCGCAGCAACAACAGGAAGAGACTGCCCTACTCGCCCCCACAGACGAAATCCGCATCCTCATTGACCGAGGGCACACCGTGGCCCTGATCCTGCTCGACCGCTTTACAGCCTTTGACACTGTCTCCCGCTGCACTCTCAACACTAGACTCCACGAGGCCAGCATACAGGGGACTGCCCTTGACTGGCTTCGCTCCTTCCTCACCGGTAGATCCCAAAGAAACAGAGCTCCTCCTTTTCTCTCTGAAGCCACAGAGATCAGCTGCAGTGTACCTCATGGATCATCGCTCAGACCCATTTTCTTCAACATCTATATGGTCCCCCTCACCGCCATCATCAGACAGCATGGACTCAGCATAGTATCCTACGCCGATGACACCCAGCTCATTCTCCCTCACCAACAACCCCCTCATCTCCAGACTCACCTTCCAGGAAGGAATAAAGAACGTTGCAACTTAGATGAGCAGCAGCTGCCTGGAGCTCAACTCTGAGAAGACTCGTCCTTGTACTCTCCCTTCTGCATGGGACAACATCTGGTGGCCCACCGCCCTTGGCAGCCCTCACACACCCACGGACCACGCCCAGAACCTTGGCATCATATTCAACTCCTCCCTCTCCATGACCCGACAAATCAACACCGTCGCCTCCACCTGCTTCAACACCCTCTGCATCCTTTGCAAGACGTCCAAATGGATCTCCAGAAAGGCTGGCACCTATGCACTCAGAACCAGCAGATTAGACTACGGAAACACCCTCTACACTGGGATCAACTAATCAAGCAAGCTCCAGACCATACAAAACACAGCAGCCAGACTCGTCCTGGGAGTCCCCCGATATGAACACATCACCCTACACCTGCAAGACATCCACTGGCTCCCCGTCGAGAAGAGAGTAACATTCAAGATACTCACCTACGCATACAAATACCTTCACAACATCGGGCCCCAATATCTCAATGAAAGAATCGCCTTCCACGTACCCCGCACATCCCCAGAGCCAGAACAGGAGGAACAGCCTTCTACTATGTTGCAAAGACCTGGAACGAGCTACTGATCCACATCAGACACACACCCACTCTGCACATCTTCAGGAAGACCCTCAAGACCTGGCTCTTCAACTGACCAGGGCTGCTCCCCCAGCACCTTGAGACCCTCATGGATGAGTAGCGTGCTTCAAAATTCCCTGATTGATTGATTGATTTATTGAGTGCTGCAGGCCCACTAGTAGTATTTGGTGTACAGACTCGGGCACACTTAGTGTACTTTACTAGAAACTTACCAGTAATCAAATGAATAGCACTCTTTACAATGTATGCGTTTGTGTACCGACCTCTCACTGGGATAAATTGGTAGTTTTGTAAAATAAATAATTCATACAAATCCTAGCAATCATCCAACCTATCGTTTATCTCTATGCTACTTCTCCTATATCCAAATAGAAACTCTCCTGGACTCACTTCAAGACATGTAAAAAAACAAACTGACATCTCTAAAACAGACATCTACTGGATGATGTCCTTGAAGAGACTTTCTAATCCAATTATCCTGTGCACACTTTATCCCAGGAGCCTCTCAACCTTAACAGTGGATCATGCCTCTGCTACTATAATTGAGCATCAAGATGTGCATTAACAACAAGTATCCTTAAAAACACCATCATTTACCTGTCCTCTACTTTTGATAATATTTATTCTGCCTATTTCTCATACCTCATCAACTTAGCTCAGTGGCATTCAAATTAATTCTCATACACTATCAGAAATTTAATCTCTCTACCATCAGAAACCCTTTCACATTATTCACTCTCAGCAAAGGATTTGGGGGCATATTATCAAGACAGGCGAAAAAATTATCGCCGCTTTGGCGGCAGAAAACTGCTGCTAAAACGGCGATAATGGGTTTGATAATATGCTCTATGGAATTCCCATTGAAGCCCATGTTAGATGTGAGGGACGTCTAACCTGAGCTTCAATTGGAATTCCATAGAGCATATTATCAAGCCCATTATCGCCGTTTTAGCGGCAGTTTTCTGCCGCTAAAGTGGCGATAATTTTATTGCCTGTCTTGATAATATGCCCCCCAGTCTTCTGCTGCTTCTCCACCCTCCTATACTCTTGTGATCCACCCACCTAAATCTTGCCAGGCTTTCTTTTTTCACTCCAGTATCTCCCACTAAACTCACTTTTATTCCTAAATCTGAAATCTATCATGCACTCTGTCTCACCTATTCAGCCCTCAAAATATATAACTTTTCAATCTCAATTTAAAAACTTTTTTTAACATCTCTCTTTTCCCATTCATTCAATCCTTATATCTAGATGCTATTCTTCAATTCTGCAAATATAGTCCCTCTACTATAAAACACAGCTGAGTGCACTATTCATTCTAAATTTCAGCCCATAGCCCAGCAACGACTTTGGTGAATAAAGTAAACGCACTCAGGGTGGCAAAGAACTATAAATTCACCACCCTTTCTTTACTCTGCCTGCCAAATTTAGAATTTTCCACCGGCTCTGTGATGAACTCATTGGGTTTGTAAGGGTTGATTAGTGACAGATGTTTACACCAAACTTTTACAAGTTTTTTTGGGATATTATCAAGGAAGTGGCGCAGAGAGGAGTTAGCCTCTCTCTGCCACTTTGGAAATGCAAAGCTGCACCATATTATCAAGGATATGGTGCAGCCTCACGTTTCCCCCTGCAATGGCGCTAAGGTTTACAACTTAGCTCCAACGCAGGCACCCTTGTACCAGAGTGTCTACGAGCAGGGAAGTTTGTTTATGTGCAGGAAGGTGTCCCTTCCTGCACATAAACAAACCTAAAATGCCAGTTTGTAACTTACTTGTGTGCTGCTGCATGCAGCACATATGTAAGTTACAAAATGGCATTTTTAGAAAAGGTTTGTTTATGTACAGGATGGGACACCTTCCTGTACATAAACAAACCATGGCATTTTGCTTTTTCCATGTGTGCTGCACAAGGCGGCACACATGGAAAAAGCAAAAAAAGAGGAGAAATAAAGCATTTCTCCTCTTTCGCCATCTTAAGACCAGGATTTTCCAGATCTCAAGTTCATCGCTGCCACCTATTATCGCCACCTTTGATAATAGGTGACAGTGTCGAATTCAATGGGTGTTGCGGTGGAACGCCCACCACAACACCCACTGCACTTCCCTTTCGCGCTAAATTTGGCATGAAAGGGGCACTATTATCAAGGCAGCATTAAGCAACTTAACGTGGCTTTAAGCCATGTTAAGTGGCTTTAAGCCACATTAAGTGGCTTAACGCTGCCTTGATAATAGGAAGCTGACCCTATTGCCACTACAACATCACAAAAAGTGATGTTGTGGTGGCGATAGGGGCTTGACAATATGCCCCTTTGTATTTTCCAGAGACAGATTCTCAGAGCAGGAGTTTGTTACTGGAAATGAAAATAACGAATGGCCCCACTGCCATGGACGGAGTATATTTTACTTCATTGACGAAAACCTGGTGATGCAATCGACTCTAAATCGTATATTCATACTTAGAGTTCGGTGGGCAGAGTACAACCTCCACTGCAAATGAATACCCTGTCCATCATGCTCTAAATCAGACCTTTTGTCTTTAACTGCCTGACCAAATTCCATAACTCCAATGTCCTACTCAATGCCCTTTAATTTGGTTTCTATGCTCGTCACTCCAAAGAAACAACTCTCTTGCACTTAGCCAATGCTATGGCCCTGCACAACACACTCAGCTCTTATATAGCCTTATATTTGTTGAACAGTCCCTTGCCATTGACACTGTTGATAACACTTGTCTGTGATCCTTCTAAACAGTCCTCAGCATCAGTGAATAGTGGTTTTCTTCCTACCTTTCTAGCAAATGTCACGTTCCCCACATTTCCTCACCAGTTAGAGTCCTGGATTTTTTGCTTTTTCCTTGATGTACACCCTACTATGGTTACACTATCTCCTCCCTTGACTTCTCTTAACATTTGTTTACATACAATCTTCTTCACATTCTTTACTTTTTAACACCAGATCCAAGCACATGTATCAGATCGCCTATCAGCTATGCATGCAGGCGCAACACACACTAAGTACTTATCCTTTTTTTTCTCCTCTACATCTGCCTCTCTTTCAATTCCAATGTTTCTTCAAGCACTATGGCTTCAACATGTTCTGTCAAATACCTAAGGGTTCTTTTTACCCCAATACGCAAATGGGAATGTTCATCCTAAACACAGGCACTGCGGCAAGGTATCAGGTTCTAAACTTTCAAAAGCTCTGCTCTCGTATTCTCCTCTGCACAGCCAGGGCATTGATTATTGCATTAACACTCAGTAGAAACTGTAGAAAGAACTTTTGCAGAATTCTAATAGTGGGCCCTCCACAGAACAGGACTCTTTCACCCCACCAGACAAAGCCCTTAACTTTGTCACCAGAATCCTATTTAAATTCCTTATGCATATTCCTGCTCTTCACTTGGCTCACCAGGTTGGTAGGATTTCTGTTGAAGAAGAAAATCCTTCTACAGGTTATTGTCATTAGCCTATAAAGCTATTAATACCAAGTCTCTATGCTACCTCTCTTAAACCCTAACACAATACACTCTAATTCACATCCTATACTATGTCAATCAGCAACTCCTAATACCTCAAAAAAGTTGACCTCCTGTGCACCATATCTGCCAAAAATGTTATCCTTATGTGCTACAATAAACATATATATATGGGTGTGCAGTAGTTAGAGGAAGGGCTGAATGTTTTCCTCAGAAAGTCTGAATGAATTGACAGCGATTATCTGTGAGCAGTTTCGATAGGGAAATATCATTTCGATGGGAAAATACCCTTCTCTTGCCAGGGAACGCTTGCCGTGAAAACAAAGGGGGGTGTTCATGTTCTGGTACATACAAAGCAGTAGAGCAGCCATTGCTTCAGAAGAAAGTGCAGATTTGAATTACCTTATTACCATAATTGTCTCTAATATGCCCCATTCACAGCAATGCATTTTGACAAGTTGCCTATTAGAACCCATGAGCTCTGGGTATGGAATCTTTTGCATCATTTCAAAGGTAATCTAGTCATGCATCTATAGATGTATGTATTTCAATTCAAGTTGAGTAAACCCATAAACAAAGCAAGAGAGTGCTATTCAAGCTGTGGAGGCATTCAGGAGGGATTATGAGTAACTGGTTTATATACATGCTGTTTGCAGATGTTATATATATATATATATATATATATATATATATATATATATATATATATATATATATTCACAGAAAAAACCATAGGTTTCAGGGGTGTTATAGTTAGCTGGACTTTTCACTTGTACAAAACCATTGAAATTCCCCCGTTATAGTTAGTTCAGCTAACTATAACTCGGGCGCCCGCAATGCACTGCTGATGACGTCACATATTACATCACTCATGACATGGTCAGTGACATCACTCATGACATCACTGATGACATCTCAAATGACATCACTGATGACATCACTGATGACATCATCCAGTGAATGTGTGTTTTTCTGAAAATTAAATATGTTTTATATATGTATATCTCAAGGTCGATGGAAGAATAAATGGGTATATAAGTGTCTAAATGGATGATTTGTTTTTGAAAAATTGATTGTGTAACTGACTGATTAAGTGTATCATAGTGAATACATGGCTTAGTGAGTAATGTTTAAATATGTAAATATCTGTATCAGTCTCTCACTTTGTGTATAAGTGGCTGCATGGGTTGGTGAGTAGCTACATGGGTGTCTATATAGGTTATTAGTTGGTTTTTTGAGTATCAGTCTGAGTGTCTGCATGGTTCGGTGGGGGGTATTACGTAGTGCATAGGTGCATGAATGAGTGACTCACTGTTTGTATGTGTTGAACACAGCATGTGTGCAGGACTGTATGGGTGGATGAGTGTGTGTATGGGTGTGTTAGTGAGTGAATGACTGTCTCAATAGTGTCTTTATGAGTAACTACATATGTTTTAAACTAGTATATGTGACTATTGGTGTATATATGTGAGTATATGTGAGAGTGAGAGATTGAAAGAGTTCCTGTATGAATAAGTATGTGTTTCTATAAGTGATTGTTTAAAAGACTAAGTATGTGTAAGTTTCCGTAGAAGTAAGTATGGTGGTGTGTGTATAACTGTATATGCAAGTAAATGTATGTTTGATTCTTTATTAGCATGAGTGACTATGTGTGTGAGTAACTCTATGGATGAGTGGCATTGTGTAACAGGATGTATAGGTGTATGAGTACATATGATGAGTGAGTACATGTATGAGTGACTGTATAGGACTGTTGGTGAATGAGTGGATGTGTATGTGGATCTTAGAATTACTGAAGAGGTTGTTGTAACTGGTATTGGTATGTCCATTGTTTTGAAAATTTTAGTCTCTATTTTTGAATGTGTGTATCAAAGGTTATATTAGGGTGAGAGGAGGTCTGCCACTCTATCACAAGGATGATGTCATCAGTGATGTCATCAGTGATGTCATTTGAGATGTCATCAGTGATGTCATGAGTGATGTCACTGACCATGTCATGAGTGATGTAATATGTGACGTCATCAGCAGTGCATTGCGGGCGCCCGAGTTATAGTTAGCTGAACTAACTATAACGGGGGAATTTCAATGGTTTTGTACAAGTGAAAAGTCCAGCTAACTATAACACCCCTGAAACCTATGGTTTTTTCTGTGAATTTCTGAGGTTTTTTAAATGCTAATTCCTAACTATAACGTGCCTGAAACCTATGGTTTTTTCTGTGAATTTCAAAGGTTTTTTAAATGCTAATTTCTAACTATGCCTACAGAGATAGGACATGTGAAGAAAGAAGAAAAAATGCACAGAAAGAAACAAAAGAAGTGCAGAAAGAAGCAACAGAAGTCCTCAAATACGAAGATAAGTGCAGGAAGAAGGATAACGTGCAGAAAGAACAAAAAGAAGAGCAGAAAGAAGCCTTGTTGCAAAATCATCCTGTACCCTCAACTTTTTCAGACGGATACTGGTGGTAACTGAGCCTGACTAACCAGTCCTAGAGCCAGTGCTATGTTAAAAGACACTTAGAATACAGTGAAAACACCTACATACACTAGGGAACATTATGCGTTGGGGTCCCCCTGTGATTAGCATGACCTCCTCTGTAAGCCCCTAGTATATAAGAGGGCATGGGGATTAAAACTACCTCTTAAAACAGGCCACAGGGCGTTTTTGCACACGTTAACTCAGGCCCCGTCCCCTCCCTTCACCACTGTGTAAACACGCCCTGTGTCCATTTTTAGTTGGGAGATTAAGTTCATTTGAATCCTGAGGGTCCCTGGGGTCCAACTAGCCCACTAGGTACCTCCAGTAAGTGCCACAGAGCTGCGTTGCAGAGAGGTGTAAAAAGTGGCACGGCCTGGACCACCTCTCTGCAATGCAGCTCAGTGGCGCTTACTGGAAGCACTTGGTGGGCTAGTTAGCCCCCAGGGGCCCTCAGTATTGAAGGGAAATTATATCCCCAATTTAAAACGTGCCATAGTGCGTGTTTGCACACGTCACCTCAGGCCCCGTCCCCTCCCTTCACCACTGTGTAAACGCGCCCTGTGGCTGTTCTAAGTTGAGAGATTAAGTCCCCTTGAATCCTAAGGGTCCCTAGGGTCAAACTAGACCACTAGGTACCTCCAGTAAGCGCCACTGAGCTGCGTTGCAGAGAGGTGTAAAAAGGGGCTTGGCCTCAGAACACCTGGCTGCAGCGCAGCTCCCTGGCGCATACTGGAGATACCTGTTGGGGGCGCGTTTGCAGAGTGCTGCACGGAGGGGGCATGGCCTCCTGCACGATGCCAGTCTTTTATTTATTTTAGTTTTTTAAGAAGGGGGGCTGTTTGGTTCCCCTTCTTATTCTAATTTATTGGCCCTGATGACCCCATCCCCCAGGGCCAGTCTCCTAATTATATTTTTTTGACCCCAATCCCCAGGGCCGGCCACTGTTTTTTATTATTTTTAAAAAATATATATTTATAGACACACCTAGGACATGCTGGACAAACCGTACGTACCTATCACCATGACGATTTGAGTGATATTCATTAAAACGCGACTATGCATGCAATGAATCCACGTGGAATGTATTTACACCACTAGTGAAGCTCTGACATGTCTGATGCCCTACCGTGCCTAATCCCGGTAGACACCCTTGTCGTTTATTTATACAAACTTGGGTAGCTATTGACGGGCACATTTAATACACATGCACACCAAGCCATTCAAAGGGGATTCGACAAAAATTCGACCAAAACTATGCAAGAAACCCCCCTCACGGTTAATAAAACACACATCCACTGCCGGATGTGTAATACTTTTTATTTTACTCTCTGGAAAGGGGACGAACATCACTTGAGAGTCACAGCGCGCTCCTGACAGAGCCCAATGCTGTGTTACACCCACCATTGCCTGCCGTGTGCCACACACCTCTGTGTTGTATTCCACTAGCTAGTGCATATGCTATGACACTCTCTAGCCCATGTGCACTGTAACACCACCCCGTGAATATGTCATGCCACACTTGTCTTCGCACGGGTTATATTGCCCCATCTAACGTGCCTTTCTCGATGCCTATGTTATAACGCACAGTGCTATGCCATACATATTACAATCTGGGATCCATATCTTTGTCACAGTGCATATGCAACCTTACACTCCCCAGCACATATTTTATATTACAACTTTAGAGACTAGTTAGGTTACACAACACTGCCCTGTGCATATTACACTCCAAGGCGCATATCGCATAGCACGCGCTAGTGCCTGTGCTATCTCGCGCTCTCCAATGAATCTGTCATTGCGCACAATGTATTGCATATTATATTTCACGCCCGGTTCATCTTATATCACACTTTTTGGTGCATAGTTTATACCATACACTATATCTAGTTTTCATTTTCAATCGTGCTCTCAGGACTATGTTCTATATAACACTGTGTTCACCTACCCTTTTCACGGGCATTACATTTTGCGATAGGGGGTGGAGGGTCAGGGGGTGTTTCTGCCAAGTGAGCCCGGAGTCACAGTCACAAACGTCCTCTTCTTCCTGAATAAAAGTGAGATTATGCTGCATACTTGTTCATATTTTAAGTAGTTCGCACAGACACAATGTTTTAAAAACAATAAAGTTCCTAATACCCGCCTTCTCTGAACAGTTAGCTTGCTGCCCCATCCCCTTCCTCCCTATCCTCTGTTGTGTGAATCCATGGACTAGCCTCCTCCCTCCTGCCATGCATGGTCTGATGTGCTGTCACTGCCCTCAGTATGATGCACCAGTCCACTCCTCCTGCCCTCCATTGCCCAATTCTATGCCCCATCATTGACCTCCTGCTTAAACTCTGTGCTTAGCTTGCTGCCCCTTTTCTCCTTCCCCCTGCCCTCCGATGTCTTTGTGCATGCCCCTGCTCCATCCTTTTTGCCCACCATGTCCCATGGACCTGCCACTCCTATCTACTCTGAGTGTTCTGTTGAGCTGCCACTCCCCTCCCACCTGCCTAGCATTGTCAGATGACTGTAACCTGTCCCTGTCACCTCCACCCTGCCTGTCCACATGCCATGCCCCTATCCTCTTCCTCCTGTCCTACATGGTCCATTGTACTGCCACACCCTTCTGCCCTCCCTGGTCTGTTGTGCTGCAGCTGCTCCTCCTGCCTGCCCCGTGTGGTCTGTTGTGAGGTCCCTTCCCCTGAACTTTCTTGTCTGTGCACAGGTCCTGACCCTCCCTTCTATCCTCCATCGTCCTTTGTGCATGCCCCTCCACCCTCCTTCTTGCCCATCATAGCCATTGTGCTGCCACTAACCCTCCCACTTGCCATGCATGGTCTTCTGTGCTGCCATGGCCCCTCCCACCTTCCCTGTGTGGTCAGTTAGCTGCCCCTGACCCCCTCCCACCTTCCCTCCATGGTCTGTGTGTATGCCATCACAGTCTCACTGTTGCTCTTCATGGTGTGTCTTGCTTCTAGTGCCCATCCTGCCTGACCTCCATGGCTATCTTGCTGCTCCTGCCCTGCCCCCTTGCCCCCAGCCCTACTCCCTCCCTCCTGGCTTGTCTGTTCCATTGTAATGCCCCTGATCCGTCCCTCCTGCCCTTTATGGTCTGTTATGCTGCAGCTTTCTCTCCTGTCTGTCCATTATGGTCAGCTAGCTACCATTGCCTCTTGCCCCTCTGTTCTCTGTTGTCCATGTGCATGGTCCTGTCCCCTCCCTCTTGCTTTCTATGGATTGTTGTGCTGCACTCCCGTGTGGTGTATTGTGCTGCTGCAAACCCTGATGCCTGCCCTGCAGGGTCAGTTTGGTGCACCTCTCCATGTCCCTCCTGTCCTCTGTTATCCAAGTCCATGTCCCTATCCCATTTCCTTCCATGATCCAATGTACCATACTTGCGAACATTTTGAACTTGGTAAGAGGGAGATTTTGAAAAAAAACTGGGGTATTGATTTTCCCCTTTGAGTTACATTGAAAAAGAGGATATTGTAGACAGGAGACAGATCAAATAAAGCCCATTTGAGCTTAAAAACATTGGACGTTTCCTGGCTGAATCGGGTCTGTTGGCATGTATGGTTGTACTACCATTGCCTCTTCCTTCTGCCCACAATGGTCTATTACATTGCCACAGGCTTGAAGGAGGGTAGATTTTGTATCACAGGGGGCCCCTGGCCCGTTCTGTCCACACCTGAAGTATGAGACCCTTGTCCTTGCCCTGCCAGCTGAATTTGTAGGCCGTATTAAATTGACCAGCGGGTCCTGTGTTGCTATATAATTATCCTGAGACATCCTTACCACTCAGCCAGTATAAAACCCCTGTGTAGGCCCTTCTGTTCAATATGTAGGCCTCTTTGTTAAATTGACCATAGCTCTGCAATTTTAGTGTATAGCAGTCTGAAGGCAGGTCTGCGAGGCCTTCTGCTCCAAACCAGTAGCCCCCACCCTACCCGAGTGCTCCGTGCTCAGTATCAAAGTTCAACATCCCCCTGAAGCTGTCGACATACAGTAGGCTGCATCCTGGACTGGTACTTGCTTCCTGGGCAGGTTTCCCGCTTTTAAGGAAGTGGCAACCGCAGAGCGTCAAGTTAGGAGAACTGAGGAGATTTTATACATGAATATATTGAATTCCCGTACAATACCCATTATTTTCTGCTTGCTCTATGGAACTTACGATAAGCGATTGGCCTGAGAGACTGACCTTTACACCCAGTCCATTGTCAGCATTAAGTGGGTAAATGATGAAATGTCTGGTAAAATCTGCAGACGAAGCTTTTGGGTAGCATACGTAGGTAGATGTAGCGTGCAAAGGAGCCCACAAAATGATATAAAAAGGGAGCACCCACAGATATCGACGGACTACCTCGCCGTCTGTATGTAGGTTAACAGGCAGTGCAGGTTTTCCCCAAGAGCTGGGAGCTCTTGTCTTCCTTTGCTTAAAATGTCTTGCTCTGCTTTGCTTGAAGTATCTTATTCTATTTTACCTATATGAAATGTCATGTTATGTTTAACCATTGTTCTCTTTACTTTTGCATTTAAAAGATTTTGTATTGTAATTGCAGGAATGCTTGCTCTAAGAGTAAACGTGAGTGTTCCTAGGTAACATTTTCCTTGGTGTAACTTGTTTCTCATGATGCATTTATAGATGTGTTTTCTCTCTCTCTCTGTCAGTACATTAATTGAGATACAGAGAATATCATGACAGCTGTATGATTATCTGGATTCTGTATTTTGTACTTTATGTCTCTATTCTGCGGTTTCTTTGAAGTTGCATCTTCTCATTAAACTGCCATTGTATTCTGCCTCCAATTCCATGTCTCATATGTCTGTTTTCTTCATTTTTGGAGCAAGCGTTCCTAGGCACCCCGGCTCAAATTAAGGTGCCCCTTTTGTCCCTGACTCACTCTCCTGCTCAGTTCTGTGGTGGCTCCCGGGGATCTGGGGACCGCCCCTAGCTTCCTTGACCCGTAATAGATCTTGCCTTCAACAGCCTCTCTTGCAAGTCCTGTATTGTTGGTTTGTTGCCCCTGCCCCCCTTTCCACTGCCCTCCATAGTCTGTTGTGCTTCCACGGCCCTTCCTGCCTGCTCAGTGTGGTTAAATTGTTGCCTTTGCACCCTCCTACCTGCCTTCAATTTTCAGAGTCCGTGCCCCTGGCCTCTGCCTCTCAACAGTATCCTAATGAACAACTAGATTGCTAACATTCTATATTTATTACAAAAGTGTGGAATGCCTGACATCATCTTGATGTAATCAAAACTGTAATACCTAGAGCATTTCCTTTAGAAATTACATATATGAGAGGGTCTTATTGGCATCAAAATTATGGTTAGTGCTCTAAAAGGCTAAAATAAGGACATATTTTCTGAGTTTTCAAATAGCGACAAAGCACTTTTAAATTATTTGTTATCTTTATGTTTTTTTATCCAGTTGACCACTTGATTAAATGTTGCACTTAGGGGAGATGATGTGGTGTTACTTCCAGAACTGCAGACTTTGCAACTGGGGAACCAGGTTGAAGTTTCTGCTTCAGCTCGACATTCTGTGATTCTGGTCAAATCACTTAGTCTCCCCATGTCTACAACCAAAATGAATGTGTTCTTGTGTGATGTAACCAATGCTCATGTAAAGCACTCCAATACCTGACAAGTCTGCACTATATAACACTGCAAAAACACAAAATAATAAGTGTTTTGCACACTTCTGTCATTGGGCTATATTTGGGCTACATCTGGGTGATTTTGGGCTACATTTGGGCTCTTTTGTCTCCGGTGGCCATCTTGGGAGATTTATTTGTTATGAAGTTTCCTAATTTCCTCATGTACTGCAGTCTCCTCAGTAGGAAATGCTTTCAGTTTTTTACTTTGATTCCATCATGAAGGTATTCAGATATGTCACACATTTGCCATAAATTCTGAATGTTAGCACTCTAGTTGCTCATTAGATCATTGTAGTAAAACTACTGCACCATGGAAGTCTGCTCCTGGTATTAAAAGTGCATGTTTCAGTCTGCATGTCAGAATTTTTTTAATGAAATAGAAGAGGATTTGAGAAGTCACTCAAAATGTGCCCTCATTTTCTTTCTTCAGCATTAATCATAATTTCTATGGCAAAATGAACCTCCTCATTGTGTTCCTTTTTAAATGAAATGTTTTAAGTGTTACCAGTTTATTCCAATCAAGATGGCTTCAGGTGTGCCATACTTTTGTCATAATGAAGACAGTAAGCGCTCTAGTTGTTTTTAAGAACATTCTGGGACATTCTGTCATTGGGCTATACTTGGGCTACATCTGGGTGATATTTGGGCTACATTTGGGCTCTTTTGTCTCTGGTGGCCATCTTGGGAGACTTATTTGTTATGAAGTTTCCTAATTTCCTCATTTACTGCAGTCTCCTCAGTAGGAAATACTTTCAGTTTTTTACTTTGATTCCATCAAGAAGGCATTCAGATGTGTCACACATTTGCCATAAATTCAGAATGTTAGCACTCTTTTTGCTCATTAGATCACTGTAGTAAAGCTACTGCTCACCAGGGAAAACTGCTGCTGGTATTGAAAGTGCATGTTTCAGTCTGCATGTCAGAATTTTTTAATGAAATAGAAGAGGATTTGAGAAGTCACTCAAAATGTGCCCTAATTTTTCTTTCTGCCGCACTAATCATACTTTTTATTGAAAAATGAACCCCCTCATTTTGTTCCTTTTTAAATTAAATGTTTTAAGAGTTACCACTTTAATCCAAGCAAGATGGCTTCAGGTGTGCCATACGTTTATCATAAGTAGGACTGTTAGCGCTCTAGTAGTTCTTTGGAACACTCTGGGAAGCTGCAGTAGAACACAAAGGAATCAACTGACAGTCTCTGCCCTTGTTGGATGTACATGTTTTACTGAGAATGTCAGACTTCATTCTCACATGACTGAGAAAGATAATGTGAATTTACAGAAAATAAGCTCTCAGTTTAGCCTATAGATCACCTTCCAAACCTCTGTGGTAAAAGCATGAGAAAATATTTTTCTCTCAATCATGATATCCCAGCAGAAGGCTTTTTCACATGGTGAAATCACCTTAGAACATACCACAATTCCTAAAATGAGTATGGTACCATCAACAAATGATTTATAATGTAACTAAAGTCTTAAAACCTTCTATTAACTGCAATGCTTTTTAATGAGGTGCTATCATGTATATTGGTCCCAAGATGGCTGCCAACACTTCTTGGATGAAGTGCTGACAGCCAATCAGATCTCAGGATGAGATGTGTGGTTAGGCTCCGCCCACATATATATATGCTTTTAAATGCTATTTTCTCAGGATCTACTGAACAGATTTACACCAAACCTACAAAAGGCACTTCCTTGACCTGAGGACTACCTCTCTGCCAAATTTCAAGTAATTCTGTTCAGCCGTTCGGGCTGTAGCTGTGTCTAAAGGTCCTATGGAAAAATGCATGGGAAAAACGCGTTTTGGGACCCCCCTTTTATCTCAGCCCCCGCTTGACGAATCCCCCCGAGACTTTCAGGGTAGGAGCGGAGCGTAGCGCCCCACCTATTTTGAAAAATTCGCGAGGATTCGTCAACCGGCGCCAAAGTTATTCAAAATAGAATGTTGCGGATTTCCTATGGAAACGTGGTCCTAACTATAACTATCTACTGGCGACCGCCAGTAGATAATTACCTACTGGCGGTCGCCAGTAGGTAGTTATAGTTAGGACCCCTTTTCCATAGGAAAACCTCAACATTCTATTTTGAATAACTTTGGCGCCGGTCGATGAATCCTCGCGAATTTCTCTAAATAGGTGGGGCGCTCCGCTCCGCTCCTACCCTGAAAGTCTCGGGGGGATTCGTCAAGCGGGGGCTGAGATAAAAGGGGGGTCCCAAAACGCATTTTTCCCATGCATTTTTCCATAGGACCTTTAGAACGAGCTACAGCCCGAACGGCTGAACAGAATTACTAGAAATTTGGCAGAGAGGAAGTCCCTAGGTCAAGGAAGTGCCTTTTGTAGGTTTGGTGTAAATCTGTTCAGTAGATTCTGAGAAAATAGCCTTTAAATCAATATATATATCTGAGCCCGCTTACGGTACGCTTACCGTACGCTTACCGTAAGCGTACGGTGGCGTGCGCGAGCGCGATTCTGATTGGCTCTTAGATCTTAGTAAACATTCGAATCGGCCGAAACCAGGAAGCGGCGGCCGCCATTTTGTCTCTCGCACTGAGTGTTGTTTATCAAACAAGATGGCCAAAAACATGTTACGGGGCTGTTTTGACAACTCCCTCCCACATAGTCATGTTGAGGGAGTCCCCAAACATCCCCCAAGAGCAAAAACGGTTTTATTTTTTTTTCGGCAATTTCGCCGAGTACGCTTACCGTACGCTTACCGTAAGCGTACGGTAAAAAAAAAAACAAAAAAAAAACACTATCCACACTTACCACACCCCCTGTGCTTTTGGTGGCCGTAGGCCACCAAATGTACAGGGCTTATTAATTGGTAAAAAAAACTAAATTTTGGCAACATGAAATTATAAAATCGAAATAAAAAAAACACTATCCACATTGACCCCACCCCCTGTGCTTTTGGTGGCCGAAGGCCACCAAATGTACAGGGCTTATTAAAGTTGATAAAAACCGTGCACGGAACAAACTGCGTTAAGTGGGCGCGCACGCCTCGAATGGCGTAAAGTAACTTAGCATTTAAAAAACCGTACAAATTCACTGAAAAAACCATAGGTTTCACACACGTTATAGTTAGGTATTAGCATTTAAAAAACCTTGCAAATTCACTGAAAAAACCATAGGTTTCACACATGTTATAGTTAGCGGAAATTTTACTGATAAAAAAACAGTGAAATTGCCCCGTTATAGTTAGTGCTGGCAACTATAACTCACGCGACCGCAATCTTCTGCTGATGACATATGTGTCTTTATGAAAAAAAAATATTTGTAATATATGTATAGCTAAAAATGTATGGAAGAAGACATGGGCAAATAAGTGTCTAAATACAGTATTAGCATCAGCAGAGGATTGCGGTCACGTGAGTTATAGTTGCCAGCACTAACTATAACGGGGCAATTTCACTGGTTTTTTATCAGTAAAATTTCCGCTAACTATAACATGTGTGAAACCTATGGTTTTTTCAGTGAATATATATATATATATATATATATATATATATATATTCAATGAAAAAACCAAAGGTTTCACACATGTTATAGTTAGCTGGACATTTCACTCGTAAAAAACCAATGAAATTCCCCCGTTATAGTCAGTTCAGCTAACTATAACTCGCGCGCCCGCAATGCACTGCTGATGACGTCACATATTACATCACTCATGACATGGTCAGTGACATCACTCATGACATCACTGATGACATCTCAAATGACATCACTGATGACATCATCCAGTGAATGTGTGTTTTTCTGAAAATTAAATATGTTTTATATATGTATATCTCAAGGTCGATGGAAGAATAAATGGGTATATAAGTGTCTAAATGGATGATTTGTTTTTGAAAAATTGATTGTATAACTGACTGATTAAGTGTATCATAGTGAATACATTGCTTAGTGAGTAATGTTTAAATATGTAAATATCTGTATCAGTCTCTCACTTTGTGTATAAGTGGCTGCATGGGTTGGTGAGTAGCTACATGGGTGTCTATATAGGTTATTAGTTGGTTTTTTGAGTATCAGTCTGAGTGTCTGCATGGTTCGGTAGGGGGTATTACATAGTGCATAGGTGCATGAATGAGTGACTCACTGTTTGTATGTGTTGAAGACAGCATGTGTGCAGGACTGTATGGGTGGATGAGTGTGTGTATGGGTGTGTTAGTGAGCGATAGACTGTCTCAATAGTGTCTTTATGAGTAACTACATATGTTTTAAACTAGTATATGTGACTATTGGTGTATATAAGTGAGTATATGTGAGAGTGAGATATTGAAAGAGTTCCTGTATGAATAAGTATGTGTTTCTATAAGTGATTGTTTAAAAGACTAAGTATGTGTAAGTTTCCGTAGAAGTAAGTGTGGTGGTGTGTGTATAACTGTATATGCAAGTAAATGTATGTTTGATTCTTTATTAGCATGAGTGACTATGTGGGTGAGTAACTCTATGGATGAGTGGCATTGTGTAACAGGATGTATAGGTGTATGAGTACATATGATGAGTGAGTACATGTATGAGTGACTGTACAGGACTGTTGGTGAATGAGTGGATGTGTATGTGGATCTTAGAATTACTGAAGAGGTTGTTGTAACTGGTATTGGTATGTCCATTGTTTTTAAAATTTTAATTTCTATTTTTGAATGTGTGTATCAAAGGTTATATTAGGGGCAGAGGTGGTCTGCCACTCTATCACTAGGATGAAGTCATCAGTGATATCATCAGTGATGTCATTTGAGATGTCATCAGTGATGTCATGAGTGATGTCACTGACCATGTCATGAGTGATGTAATATGTGACGTCATCAGCAGTGCATTGCAGGCGCGCGAGTTATAGTTAGCTGAACTAACTATAACGGGGGAATTTCATTGGTTTTTTACGAGTGAAATGTCCAGCTAACTATAACATGTGTGAAACCTTAGGTTTTTTCATTGAATTTCTAAGGTTTTTTAAATGCTAATTCCTAACTATAACGTGTGTGAAACCTATGGTTTTTTCAGTGAATTTGCAAGGTTTTTTAAATGTTAATTCCTAACTATAACGTGTGTGAAACCCATGGTTTTTTCAGTGAATTTGCAAGGTTTTTTAAATGCTAATTCGTAACTATAACGTGTGTGAAACCCATGGTTTTTTCAGTGAATTTGCAAGGTTTTTTAAATGCTATTTTTTTTATTTTCTTCTATTTTTTAAACATATATATTTTTTTAATTTTCTATCCTTTTTTTAAGACTATGGTTAAATTTTTAAAATTCTATAATATGTTTTTTTTAAAATATTTTATAAAATAAACAGGTAAAATTTATTAGCAATACATTTTTTCCTTTTTTTTTTATTTTTTTTTAGTATGCGTACCGTAAGCTTACGGTAAGCGTACGGTTTACGCAACGTCCGCAATTTATCTACGCTGTTTGCGTATAGTTACGCAATTTGCGTAGCCGCGCGTACTCCGCGTGGGACGCGTACGCGTGTACGCTACATGCGCACGTTACGCGGAAGTGTCGGGTAGTGACTGTTATGCGCATGCGCGCAAGCGCGTGTCTTTTTTACGCGCATGCGTACTTTTGCCGTAAGCGCACCGTAAGCGTACCGTAAGCGTACGGTAGGTCATGTGATCATGAAACACAACTTTTGATTGGATGAAACTACTTTCAGTTCTAGAACTCTCCTACACCACACCCATTCCTCTCATTTCTGCTTGTGATCCCTTAGGAGAAGGAGCTGGGTTGTCTTTGTGATACGATGGCAGAACAGCAGAGCCCTTCTGAGAGTGAGGCTAGCACTAGCAGCACTAACTTGAGGCAGAGAGCGAGGAAACAAAAGACCTCTTATGTATGGGATTATTTTACTTTTCCTGAAGGCCAGCTAAAGGTAAATGCACCCTTAGTGACTTGCAAGCTGTGTCAGCGTGTACTTTCAAGAGGTAATCCTGACAGGAAGTATTCCTTTGGGAATCATACCATGATGAGGCACCTCAAGGATGTACACAAAAGGACACATGCTCGACTTTTTGGAGGTAACCCTTCAGTAAGTCAACCAAGCACATCCACAGCAGCTCAGCCTGGACCATCATCTGCAGGGCTGAGTCCTTCTTCTGCAGGTCAGGTGAGCCCTTCATCTGTGGGGGGAGCATCTCCTTTTGCTGGCCCTCAGGAAATTAACCCTCGATTTCTGAGGGTTGATATTCGATGCGCCTCTTGTCATGATCTAATTTGTCATAGGGAGACCAGTGTTTCCCTAGTGAAAAACAAAATAGATCAGCACACTTGTCGCAGAGACTAATTTTCCCAATCTTTCTTTCCTCTGTCCCTGCATGAACACAACGGCTCTTTTAAGAGCCAACCTTATCTTTCATCTTTTTTTTTATATATGTTTTTAAAAGCTTTTTTTTTTTTTTTTTTACCGTACGCGTACGGTGCGCGTATTTTTTTTTTTTTTTTTTTTAAAAACACTAAAAATCAATTATCACATTACAAGGTCCTTGAGAGACTACAATTATTATTATTGACTTACCATACCCACTCAAAAAAATATTTATTCATTTGTTTTTTAAAAAAATTGCTTTAAAAATGGTTCTAGTTTTCGAAAATTTTCTATATCAATCTGAAAAAAAAGAAAAAAGTATTAATATTTTTAAAACATTTTATAATACAGTACACATATTTACATATTTATCAAAAAATATTTTTGCCTTATTTTTGCTGTTTTCAGAATATATTGCATTTCATTATAAATTGTGAAAGCAATTGCATTCATCATTTTACAGCGGGCAAAAAAAAATAACAATCTCAAAGATTGTATTAAAAAAGCCCAGAATCTCTTTTTACTTAAACTTAACATTATAGAAATGCATAATATTCTAAAAAAATATCATCTAATATCAATACTTATTTCTTTAAAATACCGTCTGATATGTTTGTTTCAGAAGTATAATCACAATATTATATCTCAAATAACTCCACATTACATCTGGTTCCATTTCCTTTAGGCCAAATAGTAATTTTAAAATTCTTTTTTGATTAAATTTCCAATGGTAATCCAATAAAATTCTAAAGTTTTATTTGTACAGATCTCACCGATTCTCTGTAACATATTGGTTCCCTAAATATTTATTAATAATTTATTAAGTCCACAATAGAATTGGTTACCTTTCCACATGGCCAAATAGTAATTTAAAAAATCTTTTTTGAAAAAATTTCCAAAGGCACTCCAATAACATTCCAAAATTTAAATTGTGCAGATGTTACCGATTTTCTCTAAATTTTTGGTTTTCGAAAGTTTCATTAAAAATTAAAAAAGTCCACATTACAATTGGTTATCTTTCCATTAGGCCAAATGATAATTTAAAAAATCTTTATTTTTGAAAATTCCAATGGTAATCCAATCAAATGGTAAAATTGTTTTGTCCAGATCTTGCCAAGTCTCTCTAAAATTTAGGTTTCAGGAAGATTAGATAGGAATTTGCTAAATCAAAAGGCAAACGTTGCTTAAAAACCAATTGGGAATCATTACACAGTGTCCAGCCTTTTTCACATTTAAGATAAACTGTGTAATGTCCAGAAGTAACAGTAGGTCCTTCATGGAAAATTATTGCAACAGTTACAAAAGTTTTTCCTGAAATTGATAATTGCTGTCCTGTAAACTTCTTAATTAAAGTATCCAATTTTGAACCATCAGCTCTACATCGTTGCATCATTAAAATTACATAATGTCCGTATTCCTTTAAAATTAATGTTGAAAACATGTCAGATTGACACTCACCGCATTGCATGCTATGATTAGCATATTTAACTAATTTAGCAAAAGTGACTGTTTTAGTCTCTGGCAATGTCAAAAAAATAAACCTTTCATTATCAACATTAGAGCCACATAGATTATAACAGTTTTCACAACTATGTTCCCATATATAAGAGAGACCAAATAAATTATCAATTGCAACTTCTTCTTCTTCCAGTACCTGAAGAAAAAACATCAAAAATTCGTGTGCATCTTGCTGTTCATTTTGAGAAAACTGTGTTCGTCCTGAACATACATCTAAAAGTTTTCTAATTTCAGTAGCACTTTCTATTTGAGTTTTATCATTACTCAGCTTTTGAAAAAGGAGACTCAGCTCTGAACAGAATCTTTTCCCTCATTTACTATTATCTGCTCTTGCAAACTTTCCAGATAAAATGCAACATTCAGCACTACATTTGCGTAGCAGTTGACACCAGAGCTATTTTCAAAATGACATCCTACAACCTGTTCTTCTTTTTCCTTACTCTTTTTGCTTGCAATTACATCACTCCTCTTTTTTTTCCTCCTCTGTACATCTTCATCACAGATATTCTCATTTCTCCTTTTACGAGAAACTACACGTTTCTCCAACACAGGATACTGACCTAAATGAGGAGCATAGCTTCTTCTTAATCTATTATACTCCTTTACACAATTTGTATCAGCACTAACTTTTGAGTCATCAAAGTCTATCATGAATAAACCTGATAATGTTTTCACTCGTGACAAAGCAACATATGCCATACCTTCTTTGAACACAGTTGAACCAATGTTCACAAATGCACAATCTACAGTCAATCCTTGAGACTTGTGAATAGTTACAGCATATGCTAGCGAAAACGGAAACTGCTTCCTACGTACATATAAGTCTTTCACAAGCATGAAACGAACTGAACAACGACAAATGTCTTTAACTTCTTCTATCTGATCAAATTTTATTTTTAAACATTCAATTCCATCTTTTTTCTGATAATTAATAAAACCCACAACTCCATTAACTAAACCTTTTTCAACATCCAAATTTCTCCTTAAAAATACTCTACAGTTCATGCAAACATATAGATTTTTTTCTAATCCAGCTGTTTTGGAAATGTTCTTCTCTAGTGAATCCAATTTATTTTTCAGTGTGCCTGTTACTGTGACAGTAATTCTTCCATCCTCAATTTTGTCCACTGCTTCTAATTTCCTGATCTCTTCCTTTTCCAATTTCAAAAGCTCCTCATTGAATATTGAGCATTCACGTAGAGTTGGCATTAAGCAGATGATACTTTTCTTTTCTGCAATGTTCTTGTATATCTTCTCTGCAACTATTTCTTCCTTTGGAAATAAATTATGTAGCAGCCGACTCTGTAATGCTTTTTTGCCAACTTCTGTGAGTAGTCCAATTCTGATATCTTTCAGAATACTTCCATATTCTTCATCGCTTGCTTGCCTCATATTAGTAGTAAGTTCCTTGTACTCAAAGAAGGACCAAATATTTGTATTTCCGATGCTTCCCAATGACTTCTTTGTGTCTTCATGTGTCACAGTATTAAACACTGGTTGTCCTTTAACTGGAGTAAGTTGCAAAAGATCTCCAAAAACTATGACGTGTTTTCCACCAAATAACATGTCATAGTCTGTCTTCAGAATTTGCTGCATTCTTAAATGCACAAAGGCAAGCATTAAGTTTGAAACCATGCTCACCTCATCAATAATGAGAACTTGCATCTTCTTCAAGACTCTTGAAACTTCCAATGATGCTTCTCCAGTTAGCTTGTTGTATTGTATTTTGTTCTCATGCTCCACTGGTAACATTAGCAAACGATGTAAAGTGATTCCTTTTATGTTATATGCTGCTAACCCAGTTGGAGCAGTTACCACACAAGACAAAGTAGAATCCGTTTTTTGCTGTAGGTAGCTTCTGATGACTTTAATTAGGAAACTTTTTCCAGTTCCAGCTTGTCCGCTTACATACATCCTGATTGGATGAAATGATGTGCATGAGCACTCTTTTTTTTCATGTAGAAATCCGTGATCAATTTTGTTTCTGATCTCTTCATAAATTTGTTGCTGCTCTTCGTTCAGTTGTCTTTCCAAATTTTGTAAGTCTATAAATTCTTCTTGAGCTTGATTCATAGCCGTTTCCACTTCATTCATGGCTATTGATGCTTCATTTTCAACGATTGGTTGTCCTAGGGGATCTTGACTGAGTGCTTCTGAACTTTGGCTGTCCTGAGAACTGTCTCTAGCTATTTCTGCTGCAATTGTAGTTTCCTGTTCAATTTCTTCATTTAACATTTGCAGATAACTTGAGAATGTACTGCATTGTATGCTGTCTTTGCAAGCATTAAAAGAATCTTCATAGCTTTGAAATTCTCCCAGTAGTTCATCCTCTGTACGCCATGGTTTAAACAACTGTAAAAGAGCCAAGTAGTAAAATTCCTTCTTGTCAGTAGTGTCGCAACTCAGCTTCCTGTGATTTATCAAACTTCCTTTTGTTTGCTTCACCAAACATCCTTCCTCACCAATGACTTTATATTTTCCATTGTTGATGTCTTCTGCGGCTTTCCGTGAATAAATGTAGTTCTGCAGCACTTCATAGAGACACATGTTCTCCAGATGTTGACTTCTCTTGGGATAATATGTGTCCAACATGTTTGATTTCAAAATATCTGTACTTTATGGGTCATTCTCGGCCAAATATTCAATTTCTCCAACAGATTTTAGTACCCGATTTCTCATTGCTGCAAGGCCTAAACTTGCCCACATTATTCTTCTTGACTTCGAGTAGAGACTTGCAGAAGATAACCTATCTGAACATTCGTAGGATCCAATTTCTCGATGCGATAACATCTTCAAACTGAAACTGTACAGCTTCTTACTGACAGTCTTCTCGTGAGAAATCTCTTCCCACATTTCCTTCAATTCTGTTTTTTCTGATTTCGTAATGTAAGACGTTACATATCGAGCAACAGCAATGGAATTGTCAGCTACATACTGTATATCCATGTTAGCGTTCCACATGGATAAAATGACTGGGTTGTAGTCATTTATATTTTTTGATTCTTCTTTTCTTTTAAGGTTGTAGGTATTCTTAGGTGATTTTCTTGTGATAGTATGTCTCACAGCTGACATAAAACTGTTTACTCTTCCATTTGAAAGAACAGGTCTAGGAAATCCAAATCGACATTTAGTGTAGTATTTATCTTTGCTCTTGTATTTCCGTCGACAGTATTTTCCACACCGATGACTTTGGAAATGTAAAACTTGCTCCTTTAACTTTTTCTCTTCTGTGCTTTTTGGTATAGCACATGTTGCATATTCTTCAATGTAAGATAACACTGCTTCATCAGTATCTGTTCCAAACTTTGGGGCATCCTTGATCCACAACAGCATATGAATATGAGGAGCACCTCTTGCCTGGTACTCTTTTCTCCAAAAGAAATCTCCTACTTCTCCAAGAGGTGGATTTTTTTATTGCAGATGAAGGACATCATAGCCTCAAATCTATGATTGAAATATCTGCAAACATTAACCGGATCCAATGAGCACAGTTCTCCTGCTGTCTTGTATTCGATGTTTTTAATGTTTGAATTTGCCTCTCGTAGAAAATCCAGTAAATCATCCCAAGCGTACTCCGCACAGCTTAGGGTAACGAACCATGTTGGTGTTCCTAAATTCCGTAACATGCATTTTAATTCACCATGGCGTCGGTACCAATATTCATTTGTCCCACGCTCACAAGCCATCAGATTGATCAGTTGTGTTTCCAAATGATCATCTCGGTGCTGCACTTTCTCCATAAAATCCTTAGCAGACACATTTTGTAAATGTACTCCACTTTTTAAAATGTGATTTACTGCATAAGACAATGCAGACAAGTCGCTTTCAAATAAAAAATGGAACAAATAAGGAATACTTTGTCGAAATCTGGGATCTTCAGCATATAGTCTTGTAGTCCGATACTCAGAAGCTGGAATCTGTTCCGGACGTTCATCGTATCGTCCTCCTTTTCCTTTAGGAAACAGCTGGGGAAAACATCGAGCTTCCAAGCTCTCCTCCCATACACTCACGGGAGTTCCTTTTGCTTTCTTCATCTGAAATAGATCAATATTGTCTCCCATAACTTCTTTTGAATGAAGAGGATGTATGCTAAAATGTTCATAAATTTCTTCTTCCTTTGACTTGTCCACTTTTTCAATTTGTCCAGTTGGTGTTTCTGTGTCTTCTTGTAAATCTTCTTCTTCTTCTTCTTCTATATAAATTGATTCATACCATTTGTTATTCCTTTTCAAATACAAATTTGCTCTTTGTACTTTCCGTACATCTACCAGCTCCTGCCAAATCTTCTTATTCTTTGTAGGTACACCATTAACCAGAATAATTAATGGTTCAGTTTCCAAAGTATCCGCATCAATAGTTTCCATATTTTTTTTCAAATCCAAGGGCAAATACACCACTCTACCTTTTAAACCTCTCAGTAAATCAGAAGGAGGTAATTTACCAGTTTTGGGCTCCATACGTACTATGGTCTGGAACGGATGAACACATTGAATGAGTATAGACTCATATGTATTTAATTCAGAAAGTTCAGCAGGAATAGCATCCAATTCTAAATTATTATGTACAGCTCTGGTCGGCATTCTATTTTCCTCTAACTTGTTGTAACAGTATTTACAAATACGCTGTACTTCACCCAATTCAAAACAATTTTCAAGAAATATATATGTGGCAAAATCCTTCCACTTATAATTATCTTCATTTTCACTCTTTCTGTAGAGATCAACATACCTGGTTTGTTTTCTATAATGAGTTCTGCGGCAACAAATACAAGTAATATTTGGTCTTTCATTAGAGATTATTGCAAATGTTGTTATGTGATCATTAAATGTCTTACTTACAGAGGGTTCTACATTCTCTTCCACTTCTTCCTCATTTACTGTGTCCTTCTCTGCACTGTTTTGTTCAGGACCAAAGTAACAAAACTGAATTTCATCAACAACCTTCTCTACATCTGATACCGTTCCACGGAACAGAGCCCTATTCAATTCATCTAACTTTATTGCTGGACTTTTAGCAAAATACAACCGTCTCACAAACTTTCTCATTTCAGTATGATGAACAGCCAGCATCCTAAAATGATGGAAAACACTATTACACACTTTTCTAGATAGACAAGCCAGAGAATGACCCTGCAAACCAGTATTCTCTCTCACTCTGCATGGATCTAGACTTTGAAGCACCTTAATCTTCTGTTTTATACTTTTTTTACTATATTCTCTTAGAAACTCACGAAATTTGTCAATAGATTCCTGACGCACAGTGCAAATACTACTACAATTCCAAGTGTACACTGGGGCTTTAGGATGTCTCCCCATAGCCTCATCTGCCATCACTTGTACCTCATCTCTTGGAACCATTATCTCCTTCTCCATTATGCAACCATTTTTTACTTCGTAAGCACGACCTCTGGTGTCAACTGCATGCAGCAAACTATTACTTTGAAAATAGCTCTCTTCATTAAAAAAAGGTTCACTACTTGAACTATGCATCCACTTTCCTAAAAACACTTTACAAAAGTTTGTTCTGTTCACTACTCTTTTCCTTTTGCTATGTGATTTCAGTACATTAACCATTTTGTCTAATGTACGCATCCTATTCAAAATTAAAATGAATAGTTTCCTTTTTAATTCTAATGCCTTTGCTGCAATGGCTTCAATTTCTTTTTTTCTTTTATAAAACTTACTCTTTTGCTTATATTTCTTCACATCCTTTATCAAATTGGACATAACTCTTCTCTGAAACATTTTTCTACGTATCTCTTTAAACGCTGTTTTTCTATTTATGTAAATCTTTTCAGTTGCAGAAGGTATATTTGCATTAAGTAAATTCTCAATTTTTTCCTGTCCTTTTCTTTTCAAAACATTCTTTCCAGTACAGACATTTTGTACATTTTTCATTCTTTTGAATATATTTTTTAGAAATAGTTTTTTCTGCTTACCAGAAGATTTTTTCTTTTTCCCAACATGAGCATCTTCTACTAACTTTGGTCCTCCAGTTGTCTTCAAATTTAGGTTTATTTTGTGAGTTTTTTGAACTCTGGATTTTGTAGGCATCTTAAATTTTGTTCACTGCTCTTCAGCAATACCTGAAAAAACTAAAAAAAAATCCTTTATTTTATTTAAATATATTACTACATTTCTTTTCACAATAGTCACAAAACGAAATTTCTTTGCCAATTTGAATGCACACTTACTGCTCTTTTTTTTTGGCAAGTGATAATCACTTTTACAGACTGACACATTATAAATCCACTTTTCAGATTTTTTTAAATGCACATGTCCAGACTGCTTTTTCAGACCACCACCATGTGTATCCTGGGTGACTGCCTACACTCCAGCAAGGGCAACCAGCCTTACTGATGCTGAATGTCTTTGCATTACAGACTGAAACCTCAAACCCCACTCGCTTGTAAATACTGTGCATGATTATACATGGAAAGGAGTTGGGTGTGTGCTAAGAGTCTGCTTCTGCACCAAAAAATCGCTCCCCCTTTTTCCTACTAATGCAACTGTGAAATCACCAGAGCAAAACGCAATAAATCTCTGCCTGTAATTCCTATTTGCACACAGAGTCATGTTTTCACATTAGTCACAAAACGAAATTTCTTTGCCACTTTGAATGCACACTTACTGCTCTTTTTTTTTGGCAAGTGATAATCACTTTTACAGACTGACACATTATGAATCCACTTTTCAGATTTTTTTAAATGCCCATGTCCAGACTGCTTTTTCAGATCACCACCATGTGTATCCTGGGTGACTGCCTACACTCCAGCAAGGGCAACCAGCCTTAGTGATGCTGAATGTCTTTGCATTACAGACTGAAACCTCAAACCCCACTCGCTTGTAAATACTGTGCATGATTATACATGGAAAGGAGCTGGGTGTGTGCTAAGAGTCTGCTTCTGCACCAAAAAATCGCTCCCCCTTTTTCCTACTAATGCAACTGTGAAATCACCAGAGCAAAACGCAATAAATCTCTGCCTGTAATTCCTATTTGCACACAGAGTCATGTTTTCACATTAGTCACAAAACGAAATTTCTTTGCCAATTTGAATGCACACTTACTGCTCTTTTTTTTTGGCAAGTGATAATCACTTTTACAGACTGACACATTATGAATCCACTTTTCAGATTTTTTTAAATGCACATGTCCAGACTGCTTCTTCAGACCACCACCATGTGTATCCTGGGTGACTGCCTACACTCCAGCAAGGGCAACCAGCCTTAGTGATGCTGAATGTCTTTGCATTACAGACTGAAACCTCAAACCCCACTCGCTTGTAAATACTGTGCATGATTATACATGGAAAGGAGCTGGGTGTGTGCTAAGAGTCTGCTTCTGCACCAAAAAATCGCTCCCCCTTTTTCCTACTAATGCAACTGTGAAATCACCAGAGCAAAACGCAATAAATCTCTGTCTGTAATTCCTATTTGCACACAGAGTCATGTTTTCACATTAGTCACAAAACAAAATTTCTTTGCCAATTTGAATGCACACTTACTGCTCTTTTTTTTTGGCAAGTGATAATCACTTTTACAGACTGACACATTATGAATCCACTTTTCAGATTTTTTTAAATGCACATGTCCAAACTGCTTTTTCAGACCACCACCATGTGTATCCTGGGTGACTGCCTACACTCCAGCTAGGGCAACCAGCCTTAGTGATGCTGAATGTCTTTGCATTACAGACTGAAACCTCAAACCCCACTCGCTTGTAAATACTGTGCATGATTATACATGGAAAGGAGCTGGGTGTGTGCTAAGAGTCTGCTTCTGCACCAAAAAATCGCTCCCCCTTTTTCCTACTAATGCAACTGTGAAATCACCAGAGCAAAACGCAATAAATATCTGCCTGTAATTCCTATTTGCACACAGAGTCATGTTTTCACATTAGTCACAAAACAAAATTTCTTTGCCAATTTGAATGCACACTTACTGCTCTTTTTTTTTGGCAAGTGATAATCACTTTTACAGACTGACACATTATGAATCCACTTTTCAGATTTTTTTAAATGCCCATGTCCAGACTGCTTTTTCAGACCACCACCATGTGTATCCTGGGTGACTGCCTACACTCCAGCAAGGGCAACCAGCCTTACTGATGCTGAATGTCTTTGCATTACAGACTGAAACCTCAAACCCCACTCGCTTGTAAATACTGTGCATGATTATACATGGAAAGGAGCTGGGTGTGTGCTAAGAGTCTGCTTCTGCACCAAAAAATCGCTCCCCCTTTTTCCTACTAATGCAACTGTGAAATCACCAGAGCAAAACGCAATAAATCTCTGCCTGTAATTCCTATTTGCACACAGAGTCATGTTTTCACATTAGTCACAAAACGAAATTTCTTTGCCAATTTGAATGCACACTTACTGCTCTTTTTTTTGGCAAGTGATAAACACTTTTACAGACTGACACATTATGAATCCACTTTTCAGATTTTTTTAAATGCACATGTCCAAACTGCTTTTTCAGACCACCACCATGTGTATCCTGGGTGACTGCCTACACTCCAGCAAGGGCAACCAGCCTTAGTGATGCTGAATGTATTTGCATTACAGACTGAAACCTCAAACCCCACTCGCTTGTAAATACTGTGCATGATTATACATGGAAAGGAGCTGGGTGTGTGCTAAGAGTCTGCTTCTGCACCAAAAAATCGCTCCCCCTTTTTCCTACTAATGCAAATATAAAATTACCAGAGTTGTACACAATAAATCTCTGCCTATATTTCCCAACATGTGTAACCTGGGTGACTGCCTACATTCCACCAAGGGCACCAAGGGCACCAGCCTTAGTGATGCTGAATGTATTTGCATTACTGAGTCCAACCTCAAACCCTTAAACTATTCATTTTTTATACCAATACACCTTAATTTATCGTGAAAACATAGTCCATATTATTTTACATGTTCCTCACATTTACATTTCTCCCAAAACAGAAAATAATAAACGCAACTTCAACAAAAAGAATTACATTTCTATTATTCATTTCTTAATTTACCATATACATCCCCTCTCAAACTCATAACTCACCTTTAAAATTAGTTAGTTGTGAAAGAAATGTGGCACTCAAACAGCAGATTATCAGAGCCAGGATCTCTGTTATCTACACCTCTCTCCTCTCAGCAGAACCAGATAATGGCAAAGTTTCCCTCTATTTTTCCACACATATACATGTAAGTTTCAAATCTCAGTGCTTCCCCCTTTTTTTCAAATGTAATCACACATTTCTATTGGTTGAAAACCAACCCTTTTCCAAAAGTACCCTGCCCCCAACTTGACTTCTGCCTAGTACCCTTCCCCCAACTTGACTTCTGCCTGCTACCATAGCAACAGCTCATGGAACACTGCTGTGTGGAGTCAGGTCAGAAGTTCGCCACACAATGTTTCAATTCCACAGAGCAAGAGTGCTTGACTTTTCAAACCTAACAGCAAATCCATAGTACTGTTCTTTGGTAACACATTTTTCTGTACCAATACAAAACATGCTTCTATTAATTTACACATACAGCCTAGTTTTTATTCTAGAATGGTATGAAACAGCCAATCAGTTCTTTTTGTTTTGAAAAAAATATGTATGCCTCCATTTCCAAACTGTCTTTCTTTTCATATTGCCATTCTACTGAAAGACACCTCCTGAGTGCATCCAGTTCTCCTTTGAAGATGTTCACAGTGTGGATTGTAGGGCACAGCTATGTCTTCTGGAGTGAAAAGTTTGCAGAGAAAACAGGTATGCTGAGAGACCTTGCTTTGCCAAATGTAGACATTAAATGGATTGGTCAGAGAGGGTTAAAGTGGCACCAATTGATGCCATTGGTGAAATCCTTCATGCAAATCCAACACCCTGACCTCATAATAGTGCACTGTGGTGGCAATGACCTAGGCACTTTGACTGGGGTAGGTCTGGAAATGCTTATGAAGGACACCTTTGCACAACTGTTTTCACTTTTCCCTAAAACTGCCTTTGTGTTTTCTAACATATGCCAAAGGCAAAAATGGAACTGGTCCAATCATTTCTGTCCGCAGATTGACAAAGCAAGAAAGCACGTCAACAAATCTGTTTCTGCTTTCCTCCGTGACTATGGTATGGGTTCCATTTACCACAACAACTTGCGTTACGACATGCAAGACATTTATAGAGGAGATGGTGTGCACTTCAATGATGAAGGGAACAGAGTCTTCCTCTTGAACCTTAGACTCTGCATCGGTACTTACTTGTAGGTACCACAAAAAAATCACTTAATAAACACAACGGCTCTTTTTAGAGCCCCCTAATATCTAAACACTTAAATCTGAATTTCATTTCTTTTTTGTATTTTTTTTTTACCGTACGCTTACCGTAAGCTTACCGTACGCGTACCCCGTGATTTTTTTAAAAATCAATAAATGTTTTCTTTGTACTTTTCTGTCCTTCTTTGACCCCCTTACAAATGTTAGGGGGTCTGTAACTCTCTCCCTTGCCCCCTTTTCAAGATATCACTCTTTTTTACCGGAGTGAAATACACAAAATGGCGGCCGCCGCTTCCTGGTTTCGGCCGATTCGAATGTTTACTAAGATCTAACAGCCAATCAGAATCGCGCTCGCGCACGCCACCGTACGCGTACGGTAAGCTTACGGTAAGCGTACCGTAAGCTGGCTCAGATATATATATTGATTTAAAGGCTATTTTCTCAGAATCTACTGAACAGATTTACACCAAACCTACAAAAGGCACTTCCTTGACCTGAGGACTACCTCTCTGCCAAATTTCTAGTAATTCTGTTCAGCCGTTCGGGCTGTAGCCCTGTCTAAAGGTCCTATGGAAAAATGCATGGGAAAAACGCGTTTTGGGACCCCCCTTTTATCTCAGCCCCCGCTTGACGAATCCCCCCGAGACTTTCAGGGTAGGAGCGGAGCGTAGCGCCCCACCGATTTTGAGAAATTCGCGAGGATTCGTCGACCGGCGCCAAAGTTATTCAAAATAGAATGTTGCGGATTTCCTATGGAAACAGGGTCCTAACTATAACTACCTACTGGCGACCGCCAGTAGGTAATATATATATATATTAGGGGTGGGCGGAATTTGCGAAATTAACTTTTGCAAATTATCGCGAAAATGTTTAAAATTATCGCAAACAAGCGGAAACATCGCGAAGATGCGGAAGTTTTTTTCCTGCATGTTCGCGAGATTTTCTGCATGGTTGCGGGTCGCCAACTTACCCATGTGGTTGCTGGCGGGCGCGGCCCTCTTGTTTTGAGTTGTCTCGCGGTGCATTATCGCAAGAAGAAAGACGTGATCGCGCGACGCATGACGTCACTGCGGGTGCGAACTGTCGCGAGACAGCGCAAATGGCTAAAAGCAATACATCATCTCATGGAGAACGCGACCGGATCAAGAAAACTTGTCGGCGAACGCAGGGATTCAGGTAAGGCGATCACGCGCGAGAATGTATTATTTTACAGCGCGAGCAAGAAACAAATTATCGCCAAGCTGCGGAAACCGGAAATTTTGACATTTTCGCGCTCTCCGCGGAACGCGAAAATGTCAAATTATCGCAATTTCCGCGAACGGAACGAAATTTTCGCCCAGGCCTAATATATATATATATATATATATTCACTGAAAAAAACATAGGTGTCAGGGGCGTTATAGTTAGCTGGACTTTTCACTCGTACAAAACCATTGAAATTCCCTCGTTATAGTTAGTTCAGCTAACTATAACTCGCGCGCCCGCAATGCATTGCTGATGACGTCACTTATTACATCACTCATGACATGGTCAGTGACATCACTCATGACATCACTGATGACATTTAAAATGACATCACTGATGACATCATCCAGTGAATGTGTGAAAATTACATATGTTTTATATATGAATATCTCAAGGTCAATGGAAGAATAAATGGGTATATAAGTGTCTAAATGGATGATTTGTTTTTGAAAAATTGATTGTATAACTGACTGATTAAGTGTATCTTAGTGAATACATGGCTTAGTGAGTAATGTTTAAATGTGTAAATATCTGTATCAGTCTCTCACTTTGTGTATAAGTGGCTGCATGGGTTGGTGAGTAGCTACATGAGTGTCTATATAGGTTATTAGTTGGTTTTTTGAGTATCAGTATGAGTGTCTGAGTGTCTGTATGGTTCGGTGGGGGGTATTACGTAGTGCATAGGTGCATGAATGAGTGACTCACTGTTTGTATGTGTTGAAGACAGCATGTGTGCAGGACTGTATGGGTGGATGAGTGTGTGCATGGGTGTGTTAGTGAGTGAATGACTGTCTCAATAGTGTCTTTATGAGTAACTACTTATGTTTTAAACTAGTATATGTGACTATTGGTGTATATAAGTGAGTATATGTGAGAGTGAGAGATTGAAAGAGTTCCTGTATGAATAAGTATGTGTTTCTATAAGTGATTGTTTAAAAGACTAAGTATGTGTACGTTTCTGTAAAAGTAAGTGTGGTGGTGTGTGTATAACTGTATATGCAAGTAAATGGATGTTTGATTTTTTATTAGCATGAGTGACTATGTGTGTGAGTAACTCTATGGATGAGTGGCGTTGTGTAACAGGATGTATAGGTGTGTGAGTACATATGATGAGTGAGTACATGTATGAGTGACTGTATAGGACTGTTGATGAATGAGTGGATGTGTATGTGGATCTTAGAATTACTGAATAGGTTGTTGTAACTGGTATTGGTATGTCCATTGTTTGAACATTGTAGTTTCTATTTTTGAATGTGTGTATCAAAGGTTATATTAGGGGAAGAGGAGGTCTGCCACTCTATCACAAGGATGATGTTATCAGTGATGTCATTAGTGATGTCATTTGAGATGTCATCAGTGATGTCATGAGTGATGTCACTGACCATGTCATGAGTGATGTAATATGTGACGTCATCAGCAGTGCATTGCGGGCGCACGAGTTATAGTTAGCTGAACTAACTATAACGGGGGAATTTCAATGGTTTTGTACGAGTGAAAGGTCCAGCTAAGTATAACGCCCCTGAAACCTATGGTTTTTTCAGTGAATATATATATATATATATATATATATATATTTATATATATATATATATTCACTGAAAAAACCATAGGTTTCACACACGTTATAGTTAGGAATTAGCATTTTAAAAACCTTGCAAATTCACTTAAAAAACCATAGGTTTCACACATGTTATAGTTAGCTGGGCATTTCCCTCGTAAAAAAACAATGAAATTCCCCGTTATAGTTAGTGCAGGCAACTATAACTCACGCGACCGCAATCCGCTGCTGATGACGTCAGATATTACATCACTGTATTTAGACACTTATTTACCCATGTCTTCTTCCATTCATCTTTAGCTATACATATTTTTCATTTTTTTTTTTCAGAAAGACACATATGTCATCAGTGATGTAATATCTGACGTCATCAGCAGCGGATTGCGGTCGCGTGAGTTATAGTTGCCTGCACTAACTATAACGGGGAATTTCATTGGTTTTTTACGAGGGAAATGCCCAGCTAACTATAACATGTGTGAAACCTATGGTTTTTTAAGTGAATTTGCAAGGTTTTTAAAATGCTAATTCCTAACTATAACGTGTGTGAAACCTATGGTTTTTTCAGTGAATTTGTACGGTTTTTTAAATGCTAAGTTATGTATTTATTAATATATTTTTTTAAACAAAACTTTTTCTCGGCGCGTGCACGGTGCGCTTCGCGCACCGTGCGCCCACTTTACGCAGTTCGTGCCGTGCACGCACGGTGGGCTCGGAGCGCTTCGCCCCCAAGGGTCAAATACATTTTTTTTTTTTTTTTAAATCATGGAGTGCGCGCACGCTGCGCGAACTTCGCAGAATTTTTTCCGTTTGGGTGGTTTTTCGAAAAAAAAATAAAAAAATGTTTTGCCCTTGGGGGTCCTTCTGGGACCCCCTGACCACGGCTAGGGGGTCAGGAACTGTCCACCCTGCCCCCTTTTCACGTTCTCCACATTTGTTTTTCACCCCCTCAGAGTGCGAGAGACAAAATGGCGGCCGACACTTCCTGGTTTCGACCGATTCGAATGTTTACTAAGATCTAACAACCAATCAGAATTGCGCTCACGCACGGCAAGGTGCGCGCACCCAGCGCGCACGCTGCGCGCGTACAGATATATATATTGATTTAAATCCTATTTTCTCTGGAAATACTGAGCAGATTTACACCAAACCTGCAAAAGGCACTTCATGGACCTTATGGCTACCTCTCTGCCAAATTTCACGTAATTGTGTTCAGCCGTTCGGGCTGTAGCTGCGACTAAAGTCCCTATGGACCCCATAGGGTCGGAGCGGAGCGGAGCGCCCCATTAGTTTAGAATATTTCGCGAGGATTCGTCAATCGGCGCCAAAGTTATTCAAAATAGAATTTTGAGATTTCCTATGGAAACTCGGTCCTAACTATAACTATCTACTGGCGACCGCCAGTAGATAATATATATATATATATATTTATGTATATATATATATATATAACATCTGCAAACAGCATGTATATAAACCAGTTACTCATAATCCTCCTGAATGCCTCCACAGCTTGCATAGCACTCTCTTGCTTTGTTTATGGGTTTACTCAACTTGAATTGAAATACATACATCCATAGGGAATTTCAATGGTTTTGTACGAGTGAAAAGTCCAGCTAACAATAACGCCCCTGAAACCTATGGTTTTTTCAGTGAATTTCTAAGGTTTTTTAAATGCTAATTCCTAACTATAACGTGCCTGAAACCTATGTTTTTTTCAGTGAATTTCAAAGGTTTTTTAAATGCTAATTTCTAACTATGCCTACAGAGATAGGACATGTGAAGAAAGAAGAAAAAACGCACAGAAAGAAAAAAAAGAAATGCAGAAAGAAGCAACAGAAGTCCTCAAAGACGAAGAAAAGTGTAGGAAGAAGGATAACGTGCAGAAAGAACAAACAGAAGAGCAGAAAGAAGCCTTGTTGCAAAATCAGCCTGTACCCTCAACTTTTTCAGACGGATACTGGTGGAAACTGAGTCTGACTAATCAGTCCTAGAGCAAGTGCTATCTTAAAAGACACTCAGAATACAGTGAAAACACCTACATACACTAGGGAACACTCTGCGTTGGGGTCCCCCTGTGATTAGCATGACCTCCTCTGTAAGCCCCTAGTATATAATAGGGCAGGGGATTAAAACTACCTCTTAAAACGCGCCACAGGGCGTGTTTGCACACGTCACCCCAGGCCCTGTCCCCTCACTTCCCCACTGTGTAAAAACGCCCTGTGGCCGTTTTAAGTTGGGAGATTAAGTCCCCTTGAATCCTGAGGGTCCCTAGGGTCCAACTAGACCACTAGGTACCTCCAGTAAGCGCCACAGAGCTGCATTGCAGAGAGATGTAAAAAGGGGCACGGCCTAGACCAGAGAGGTCTCTGCAACGCAGCCGAGTGGTGCTTACTGGAAGCACCTTGTGGGCTAGTTGGCCCCCAGGGTCCCTCAGGATTGAAGGGGAATTATTTCCCCAACTTAAAACGCGCCACAGGGCTTGTTTGCACACGTTAACTCAGGCCCCGTCCCCTCCCTTAACCACTGTGTAAACACGCCCTGTGGCCGTTTTTAGTTGGGAGATTAAGTTCATTTGAATACTGAGGGTCCCTAGGGTCCAACTAGCCCACTAGGTACCTCCAGTATGCGCCACAGAGCTGCGTTGCAGAGAGGTGTAAAAAGTGGCACGGCCTGGACCACCTCTCTGCAACGCAGCTCAGTGGCGCTTACTGAAAGCACCTGGTGGGCTAGTTAGCCCCCAGGGGCCCTCAGGATTGAAGGGGAATTATTTCCCCAACTTAAAATGCGCCACAGTGCTTGTTTGCACATGTTAACTCAGGCCCCGTCTCCTCCCTTCACCACTGTGTAAACATGCCCTGTGGCCGTTTTTAGTTGGGAGATTAAGTTAATTTGAATCCTGAGGGTCTCTGGGGTCCAACTTGCCCACTAGGTACGTCCAGTAAGCGCCATTGCAGAGAGGTGTAAAAATTGGCACGGCCTGCACCACCTCTCTTCAACGCAGAGCAGTGGCACTTACTGGAAGCACCTGGTGGGCTAGTTGGCCCCCAGGGTCCCTCAGGATTGAAAGGGAATTATTTCCCCAACTTAAAACGCGCCACAGGGCGTGTTTGCTCACGTCACCCCAGGCCCCGTCCCCTCACTTCCCCACTGTGTAAAAACGCCCTGTGGCCGTTTTAAGTTGAGAGATTAAGTCCCCTTGAATTCTAAGGGTCCCTAGGGTCAAACTAGCCCACTAGGTACCTCCAGTAAGCACCACAGAGCTGCGTTGCATAGAGGTGTAAAAAAGGGCGTGGCCTCAGAACACCGGTCTGCAACGCAGCTCCCTGGCGCACACTGGAGATACCTGTTGGGCTAGTTGGCCCTCAGGGACCCTCAGTATTGAAGGGGAATTAATTCCCCAACTTACAACTGGCCAGGGGGCGCGTTTGCAGAGTGCTGCAAGGAGGGGGCGTGGCCTCCAGCGCGATGCCGGTATTTTCTTTATTTTATTTTTTTAAGAAGGAGGGCTGTGTGGCCCCCCTTCTTTTTCTAATTTACTGGCCCTGGTGACCCCATCCCCCAGGGCCTGCACCCTAATTTATTTTGTTGAAAAAAATAAATTTGGACCTCCCAAGGCCTTAATCGGCCCCGGGGACCCCAACCCCCGGGTCATGGCCTTTTTTTTATTTAAATTTTTTAGGAGGGGGCTGCATTGCCCCCCTCCTTAGGCCACTTATGGCTCCGGGGACCCCATCCCCCGGGGCCGGCCTTTGTTTTTAATATTTAAAAAATATATATATTTATAGAAACACCTAGGACATGCTGGACAAACCGTATGTACCTATCACCATGACGATTTGCGTGATATTCATTAAAAGGCGACTATGGATAGAATGAATCTACATGGAATGTATTTACACCGCTAGTGAAGCTCTGACGTGTCTGACGCCCTACCATGCCTAATCCCGGCGCACCCGCCGGTGGGTACTCTCCAAGCAGACACCCTTGTCGTTTATTTATACAAACATGGGTAGCTATTGACGGGCACATTTAATATACACGCACACCAAGCCATTTAAAGGGGATTCGACAAAAATTCGACCAAACTATGCAAGAAACCCCCCTCACGGTTAATAAAACACACATCCACCGCCGGATGTGTAATACTTTTTATTTTACTCTCTGGAAAGGAGACGAACCTCACTTGAGAGTCACAGCGTGCTCCTGGCTGAGCCCAATGCTGTGTTACACCCAGCAGTGCCCGCCGAGTGCCACACACCTCTGTGTTGTATTCCACCAGCTAGTGCGTATGCTATGACACTCACTAGCCCATGTGCACTGTAACACCACCCCGTGAATATGTCATGCCACACTTGCCTTCGCACGGGTTATATTGCCCCATCTAACGTGCCTTCCTCAATGTGTATGTTATAACGCACAGCGCTATGCCATACATATTACAATCTGGGATCCAAATCTTTGTCACAGTGCATATGCAACGTTACACTCCCCAGCACATATTTTATATTACAACTTTAGAGACTAGTTATGTTACACAACACTGCCCTGTGCATAATACACTCCAAGGCGCATATCGCATAGCACGCGCTAGTGCCTGTGTTATCTCACGCTCTCTAATGAATCTGTCATTGCGCACAATGTATTGCATATTATATTGCACGCCCCGGTTCATCTTATATCACACTTTTTGGTGCATAGTTTATACCATATACTACATCTAGTTTTCATTTTCAATCGTGCTCTCAGGACTATGTTCTATATAACACTGCGTCCACCTACCCTTTTCACGGGCATTACATTTTGCAATGGGGTGGAGGGTCAGGAGGTGTTTCTGCCAAGTGAGCCTGGAGTCACAGTCACAAACGTCCTCTTCTTCCTGAATAAAAGTGAGATTATGCTGCATACTTGTTCATATTTTAAGTAGTTCGCACAGACACACATTTTAAAAACAATAAAGTTCCTAATACCCACCTTCTCTGAACAGTTAGCTTGCTGCCCCATCCACCTCCTCCCTATCCTCTGTTGTCTGAATCCATGGACTAGCCTCCTCCCTCCTGCCATGCATGGTCTGATGTGCTGCCACTGCCCTCCATTTAGCATGATGTACCAGTCCACTCCTCCTGCCCTCCATTGCCCAATTCTATGGCCCATCATTGACCTCTTGCTTAACCTCTGTGCTTAGCTTGCTGCCCCTATTCTCCTTCCCCCTGCCCTCCGATGTCTTTGTGCATGCCCCTGCTCCATCCTTTTTGCCCACTATGTTCCATGGACCTGCCACTCCTATCTACTCTGAGTGTTCTGTCGAGCTGCCACTCCCCTCCCACCTGCCTAGCATTGTCAGATTACTGTAACCTGTCCCTGCCACCTCCACCCTGCCTGTCCACATGCCATGCCCCTATCCCCTTCCTCCTGTCCTCTATGGTCCATTTTACTGCCACACCCTTCTGCCCTCCCTGATCTGTTGTGCTGCAACTGCTCCTCCTGCCTGCCCCGCGCGGTCTGTTGTGAGGCCCCTTCCCCTGAACTCTCTTGTCTGTGCCCAGGTCCTGACCCTCCCTTCTATCCTCCATGGTCCTTTGTGCATGCCCCTGCACCCTCCTTCTTGCCCATCAGAGCCATTGTGCTGCCACTAACCCTCCCGCTTGCCATGCATGGTCTTCTGTGCTGCCATGGCCCCTCCCACCTTCCCTCTGTGGTCAGCTAGTTGCCCCTGACCCCCTCCCACCTTCCCTCCATGGTCTGTGTGTATGCCACCATAGTCTCATTGTTGCTCTCCATGGTGTGTCTTGTTTCTAGTGCCCATCCTGCCTGACCTCTATGGTCATCTTGCTGCTCCGGCCCTGCCACCTTGCCCCCAGCCCTCTGTTTCCAGGTGCAGACCCCCTATTCCCTCCCTCCTGGCTTGTCTGTTCCATTGTAATGCCCCTGCTCCGTCCCTCCTGCCCTTTATGGTCTGTTATGCTGCAGCTTTCTCTCCTGTCTGTCCATTATGGTCAGCTAGCTACCATTGCCTCTTTCTCATCTGTTCTCTGTTGTCCATGTGCATGGTCCTGTCCCCTCCCTATTGCTTTCTATTGATTGTTGTGCTGCACTCCCGTCCCACATGCGCTGTGTGATGTATTGTGCTGCTGCAAACCCTGATGCCTGCCCTGTAGGGTCAGTTTGGTGCACCTCTCCATGTCCCTCCTGTCCTCTATTATCCGAGTCCATGTCCCTACCCCAATTCCTCCTGCCTACCATGATTCAATGTACCATACTTGCGAACATTTTGAACTTGGTAAGAGGGAGATTTGGGGAAAAAACTGGGGTATTGATTTTCCCCTTTGAGTTACATTGAAAAAGAGGAGATTGTAGACAGGAGACAGATCAAATAAAGCCCATTTGAGCTTAAAAACATTGGACGTTTCCTGGCTGAAACGGGTCTGTTGGCATGTATGGTTGTACTACCACTTGCCTCTTCCTTCTGCCCACAATGGTCTATTATATTGCCACAGCCTCTCTTGCCAGTCCTGTATTGTTGGTTTGTTGCCCCTGCCCCCTTTTCCACTGCCCTCCATAGTCTGTTGTGCTGCCACTGCCCTTCCTGCCTGCCCAGTGTGGTCAAATTGTTGCCTCTGCACTCTCCTACCTGCTTTCAATGTTCAGAGTCCGTGCCCCTGGCCTCTGCCTCTCAACAGTATCCCAATGAACAACTAGATTGCTAACATTCTATATTTATTACAAAAGTGTGGAACGCCTGACGTCATCTTGATGTAATCAAAACTGTAATACCTAGAGTATTTCCTTTAGAAATTACATATATGAGAGGGTCTTATTTGCATAAAAATTATGGTTAGTGCTCTAAAAAACTAAAATGAGGACATATTTTCTGAGTTTTCAAATAGTGACAAAGAACTTTTAAATTATGTGTAATCTTTATGTTTTTTTATCCAGTTGACCACTTGATTAAATGTTGCACCTTGGCGAGAGGATGTGGTGTTACTTCCAGAGCTGCAGACTTTGCAACTGGGAAACCAGGTTGGAGTTTCTGCTTCAGCTCAATATTCTGTGATTGTGGTCAAATCACTTAATCTCCCCATGTCTACAACCAAAATGAATTTGATCTTGTGTGATGTAACCAATGCTCATGTAAAGCATTCCAATACCTGACAAGTCTGCACTATATAAAACTGCAAATACACAAAAAATAAGTTTTTTGCACACTTCTGTCATTGGGCTACATGTGGGCTACATCTGGGTGATATTTATGCTGCATTTAGGCTCTTTTGTGTCTGGTGGCCATCTTGGGAGATTTATTGGTTATGAAGTTTCCTAATTTCCTCATTTACTGCAGTCTCCTTGGTAGGAAATGCTTTCAGTTTTTTACTTTGATTCCATCAAGAAGGTATTCAGATATGTCACATATTTGCCATAAATTCTGAATGTTAGCACTCTAGGTGCTCATTAGATCACTGTAGTAAAGCTACTGCTCACCACAGAAGTCTGCTGTTGGTATTCAAAGTGCATGTTTCAGTCTGCATATCAGAATTTGTTAATGAAATAGAAGAGGATTTGAGAAGTCACTCAAAATGTGCCCTAATTTTTCTTTCTTCAGCACTAATCATAATTTCTATGGCAAAATGAACCCCCTCATTGTGTTCCTTTTTAAATTAAATGTTTTAAGTGTTACCAGTTTATTGCAATCAAGATGGCTTCAGGTGTGCCATACTTTTGTCATAAGTAAGACAGTAAGCGCTCTAGTTGTTCTTAAGAACACTCAGGGACATTCTGTCATTAGGCCAACTTGGGCTACATCTGGATGATATTTGGGCTACATTTGTGCTCTTTTGTCTCTGGTAGCCATCTTGGGAAATTTATTTATTATGAAGTTTCCTAATTTCCTCATTTACTGCAGTCTCCTCAGTGGGAATACTTTCAGTTTTTTATTTTGGTTCCATCAAGAAGGCATTCAGATGTGTCACACATTTGCCATAAATTCTGAATGTTAGCACTCTAGGTGCTCATTAGATCACTGTAGTAAAGCTACTGCTCACCACAGAAGTCTGCTGTTGGTATTCAAAGTGCATGTTTCAGTCTGCATATCAGAATTTGTTAATGAAATAGAAGAGGATTTGAGAAGTCACTCAAAATGTGCCCTAATTTTTCTTTCTTCAGCACTAATCATAATTTCTATGGCAAAATGAACCCCCTCATTGTGTTCCTTTTTAAATTAAATGTTTTAAGTGTTACCAGTTTATTGCAATCAAGATGGCTTCAGGTGTGCCATACTTTTGTCATAAGTAAGACAGTAAGCGCTCTAGTTGTTCTTAAGAACACTCAGGGACATTCTGTCATTAGGCCAACTTGGGCTACATCTGGATGATATTTGGGCTACATTTGTGCTCTTTTGTCTCTGGTAGCCATCGTGGGAAATTTATTTATTATGAAGTTTCCTAATTTCCTCATTTACTGCAGTCTCCTCAGTGGGAATACTTTCAGTTTTTTATTTTGGTTCCATCAAGAAGGCATTCAGATGTGTCACACATTTGCCATAAATTCTGAATGTTAGCACTCTAGTTGCTCATTAGATCACTGTAGTAAAACTACTGCTCACCAGGGAAGTCTGCTGCTGGTATTCAAAGTGCATGTTTCAGTCTGCATGTCAGAATTTGTTTATGAAATAGAAGAGGATTTGAGAAGTCACTCAAAATGTGGCCTAATTTTTCTTTCTTCAGCACTAATCATAATTTCTATGGCAAAATGAACCCCCTCATTGTGTTCCTTTTTAAATTAAATGTTTTAAGTGTTACCAGTTTATTCCAATCAAGATGGCTTCAGGTGTGCCATACTTTTGTCATAAGTAAGACAGTAAGCGCTCTAGTTGTTCTTAAGAACACTCAGGGACATTCTGTCATTAGGCCAACTTGGGCTACATCTGGATGATATTTGGGCTACATTTGTGCTCTTTTGTCTCTGGTAGCCATCTTGGGAGATTTATTTGTTGTGAAGTTTCCTAATTTCCTCATTTACTTCTGTCTCCTCAGTGGGAATACTTTCAGTTTTTTATTTTGGTTCCATCAAGAAGGCATTCAGATGTGTCACACATTTGCCATAAATTCTGAATGTTAGCACTCTAGTTGCTCATTAGATCACTGTAGTAAAACTACTGCTCACCAGGGAAGTCTGCTGCTGGTATTCAAAGTGCATGTTTCAGTCTGCATGTCAGAATTTGTTTATGACATAAAAGAGGATTTGAGAAGTCAAAATGTGCCCTAATTTTTCTTTCTGCAGAACTAATCATAATTTCTATGGCAAAATGAACCCCCTCATTTTGTTCCTTTGTAAATTAAATGTTTTAAGTGTTACCGCTTTATTCCAATCAAGATGGCTTCAGGTGTGCCATACTTTTGTCATAAGTAAGACTGTTAGCGCTCTAGTTGTTTGTTAGAACACTCTGGGACATTCTGTCATTGGGCTATACTTGGGCTACATCTGGGTGATATTTGGGCTACATTTGGGCTCTTTTGTCTCTGGTGGCCATCTTGGGAGATTTATTTGTTATGAAGTTTCCTAATTTCCTCATTTACTGCAGTCTCCTCAGTAGGAAATACTTTCAGTTTTTTACTTGGTTCCATCAAGAAGGCATTCAGATGTGTCACACATTTGCCATAAATTCTGAATGTTAGCACTCTAGTTGCTCATTAGATCACTGTAGTAAAGTTACTGCTCACCAGGGAAGTCTGCTGCTGGTATTCAAAGTGCATGTTTCAGTCTGCATGTCAGAATTTTTTTATGACATAAAAGAGGATTTGAGAAGTCAAAATGTGCCCTAATTTTTCTTTCTGCAGCACTAATCATAATTTCTATGGCAAAATGAATCCCCTCATTGTGTTCCTTTGTAAATAGAATGTTTTAAGTGTTACCACTTTATTCCATTCAAGATGGCTTCAGGTGTGCCATACTTTTGTCATAAGTAAGACTGTTAGCGCTCTAGTTGTTCGTTAGAACACTCTAGGACATTCTGTCATTGGGCTATACTTGGGCTACATCTGGGTGATATTTGGGCTACATTTGGGCTCTTTTGTCTCTGGTGGTCATTTTGGGAGACTTATTTGTTATGATGTTTCCTAATTTCTTCATTTACTATCGTCTCCTCAGTAGGAAATACTTTCAGTTTTTTACTTTGATTCCATCAAGAAGGCATTCAGATGTGTCACAAATTTGCCATAAATTCAGAATGTTAGCACTCTAGTTGCTTATTAGATCACTGTAGTAAAGCTACTGCTCACCAGGGAAGTCTGCTGCTGGTATTGAAAGTGCATGTTTCAGTCTGCATGTCAGAATTTTTTAATGAAATAGAAGAGGATTTGAGAAGTCACTCAAAATGTGCCTTATTTTTTCTTTCTGCAGCACTAATCATACTTTCTATGGCAAAATGAACCCCCTGATTTTGTTCCTTTTTAAATTAAATGTTTTAAGAATTACCACTTTATTCCAACCAAGATGGCTTCAGGTGTGCCATACGTTTGTCATAAGTAGGACTGTTAGCGCTCTAGTTGTTCTTTAGAACACTCTGGGAAGCTGCAGTAGAACACAAAGGAATCAACTGACAGTCTCTGCCGTTGTTGGATGTACATGTTTTAGTGAGAATGTCAGACTTCATTCTCACATGACTGAGAAAGATAATGTGAATTTACAGAAAATATGCTCTCAGTTAGCTTATAGATCACCTTCCAAACCTCTGTGGGAAAAGCATGAGAAAATAGTTTTCTCTCAAACATGATTCATGATATCACAGCAGAAGGCTTTTTCACATGGTAAAATCACCTTAGAACACACCACAATTCCTAAAATGTGTATGGTACCATCAACAAATGATTTATAATGTAACTAAAGTCTTTAAACCTTCTATTAACTGCAATGCTTTTTAATGAGGTGCTATCATGTATATTGGTCCCAGGATGGTTGCCAACACTTCTTGGATGAAGTGCTGACAGCCAATCAGATCTCATGATGAGATGTGTGGTTAGGCTCCGCCCAGATATATATATGATTTTACTTTTGATTTTCTCAGGAACTACTGAACGGATTTACACCATTTAAGCAAAAGGCACATGCCGGACCTGAGGACTACCTCTTTGTCAAATTTCAAGAAATTCTGTTTAGCCGTTCGGGCTGTACCTTCGACTAAAGGTCCTATGGGAAAATGCATGGAGAAAACGTGTTTTGGGACCCCCCTTTTTTCTCAGCCCCTGCTTGACGAATCACCCCGAGACTTTCTGGGTAGGAGCTGAGCGGAGCGCCCCATTAGTTTTAAAAATTTCACGAAGATAAGTCAACCGGCGCCAAAGTTATTCAAAATCGAATTTTCAGATTTCCTATGGGAACTCGGTCCTAACTATAACTATCTACTAGCGACCGCCAGTAGATAATATATAGATAGATAGATAGATAGATAGATAGATAGATAGATAGATAGATAGATAGATGATAGATAGATAGGTAGATAGATAGATAGATAGATAGATAGATAGATAGATAGATAGATAGATAGATAGATAGGCAGAAAGATAGATAGATAGGCAGACAGACAGCTAGACAGACAGAAAGCTAGACAGATGATAGATAGATAGATAGATAGATAGATAGATAGATAGATAGATAGATAGATAGATAGATAGATAGATAGGCAGAAAGATAGATAGATTGGCAGACAGACAGACAGCTAGACAGACAGACAGCTAGACAGATGATAGATAGAAAGATAGATAGATAGATAGATAGATAGATAGATAGATAGATAGATAGATAGATAGATAGATAGATAGATAGATAGATAGATAGATAGATAGATTTAAGATGTTTCACCTATACATAACCTTTGTATGTGAGAGTACTGTGGAGGTTCCTATGTCCAGTGTGCATTCTAGAATCCCACTGGGGACAGTTACCAGTAGACTTAGTTGCACGCAGTCCTGATTGTACTGGGCTGTTATCAACAAATAAGCAGTTACAATACAATACAGTACAATACAATACATTTTACAGAGCGCACATCTACCTGAAAAGGTGTCCCGGCGCTAACGGTAAGAGAGTCCACTGAGTTTAAGTGCAGAAACTAACTCAGGAGGAGGTTATCATGGAGTCAAAGAGAAGCGGTTTAATCCTTTTCCTGAATGGACAGCTTCTCACAGCCACAGGTACGCCTAAGATATAGAGGACCCCTGGAGTTACAAATCTTGAAACCAAAAGTGAGGGCCTTAAACTGAATCATTTTGCTAATCGGCAGCTAGTGAAGATGATGCAGGTGATTAGAAATGGAACATCTGTGGAAATTGCAGAAATTACCGTTAGCATACGCTGAAGCCATTTTATTTGTGGCATCCATTTTAGTTAGCCATGTGTTAGCCATGTGCTTCTTCTGTCTTCACTGTTGCCTGCTTTTCTATTCTGCTTGAGTCATCACCTATAGTTAACTCTTTCAGTACTGAGCCAGAGCACTGCTCATGATCAGAAAGGCCTGTAGCTGCTAGAATGCACCTGTCTTAGAGTGTAACTGTCAGGCTGTTTTTAACTGATGTAAGCATAAATGTTTCCCCTCCCACTCTGTTGACCAAGCAATTTTTGTATGCCCATGTTAGTCAATAACTATTCTTGTATGTGCCAGTACCTCCACTTTGAGTCTCCGCAAATGTATATATAAGGCCCCTGGTTTCTTTATTCTATGGACTACCTCCTACAGTAGCCTGAGTGTACTCTTGTGACGTAGTCCCGCTCATGAGAGGTTAATAAATCTTTTTCTTTGATATTACAGCTTCCGTGCCAATCTCTTCTTTGTTGGTTTAAGAACCAGTGGACAGCTAAGAGTGAACCCCTGCACCAGTAAGCCCCTAAAAAGGCTCATTTCCACAAATTGACGTCCAACTTGCAGGGCTCATGGGAGACGCGGCTATCCAAGGCAGTGGTCTTGACGTAAGACAGGAATCTACTGAGGAGGTACCCTGCACGAGGAGACCCTTTGACTTTGCAGACCAACGTGTTTTCTGGCTTACCCAATCTGACCCTCCAGGTGTTGGCCGGTCCCGACTGAGATCTCCCTTGTTGTAAATTTTTTGCACTGACCATTAGGTCAACCCAGAGCTTGGCAGGTGGTCAACCCAGAGCTTGGCAGGTGGAGGTTGGAGACTTTGGTTTGGTAAGGTCGCTAAAGCGACACTCTTGTTTTGGATTTGCTTGACCAAGATTCTGGTTTGATTTTACTTGTATATTGCAATGTACAAAGGCAGGTAATGAGGAGATGTTTTGTCTCTAATTTTAACATATTTGGGATAAGTACTATATTTTGGGATAAGTACTACTTTAGTTATAATATATTTACTATAATATTTTTGGCATACCTGCCCCTAGCACACTTCGTAGAAAGTGTTGCTGTCTTGGAGGTACCAATATGGATATAGAAAAAAGTCAGCTGGCTCCCCTAAAGCGGACACTTAATATGCATATTAAATACGGTATTTCTTCCATAATGTATAAGTACACTGTGCAACGAATATAAGAGAAAAAGGCCTTATGATATTTGTAACATGGAACAGTCTTTGGCTGTTTACTTGTCTTGGTGCAGTCTCTAAAATGCTTTTAAGAGCTCTTTTGTTTGTAAATATGATTTACAAATGGTTTGGTTTGAGTACATTTTGTGGGCTGCCTCTTGTTTTTGTTCTGGAGTTAATTTGTGGGTTGATTGTGTGTTTTAGTGTCTATGAGGTTTGTGGACTGACACCGGTGGTAATGCTTGTGAAGTACCTGCTTGAGTGAGTACCGACAGCTTTTTGTGTAAGAATGGCTTGCCTTTGCAAGCTGTGTTGTATGTTTTGAGTGTGTGGCCCCCTTCTTTAACCCCTTCAGCGCGGCGCGGATTTCCGCGCCACGCTGAAGGTTCTGAGCGCGGGCGGGGCCATGACGGAACGGTTCCGTCATAAGCACAGCCCAACCGACGTGCATGACGGAACCGTTCCGTCATCGGCGTCGAAGGGGTTAAAATGTCTGGAATGAGCTTAATTTGGTTAGTTGTCGTCATATGTTCTGCAGATGCCATCGAAAGAATTACACTTTAAAAGTCAAAGAATGAATTATATAACATATGTTAAGTAGCTGCACGCTACTATTAAAAGTAAAAGCAGTAACAAAGTATAGATGTGTGAACATTCAATTGGTATATTGCCACAATGGTAAAACATTAGAATTAAAACTCAATAGGAAACAGTAGGCCTCACAGAAAAAAAACGAATTTGTTTGTTTTACACAACTAGGACTCAATACAAAATGTTACAGCATTACCCATAGATACATTATATTAAATATAAAAAGGCATTCTCAATATCTGAGTGAATGGTTGCTGCTAAAATAAAAGCGACCTTCTTTTTCCACACTGCCAACAATATATTTTGACTTGCTTGGAATGCCTGGGTTTTAAATAGAATGATGCTGGGACTGGAACAGAGTATGAGGTGGGGGAGAGGCGAGAGAAGGATTTTTACATGGATAGCAAGGCAAAATCCCGCGCAGGTAGAGGACGCAAACTTAAAGGCAAGTCTAGGGCCAAAAGAGGAGGCAAGGTTGTCGTCATATCAAATCGGCCCATCACAAATAACATTCAAAACTTAAAGAAGACTCATTTAGACAAAAGCCCTTTAAGAAAATGGATTGAAGCAAAAGGTCTAGTTAAAAACATGACGCTGAGACTATCAGGAGCAAGCCCTATAGATTCTTTAGAATATGCAGAGCCTCTAACTACTATAGAAACGCTCTATTCTGCCGGTAGTCCTACCACACAGGAAAACAGTGCCTTAATTGCTCCACTTAACCTGTCATCGGACGGGTTAATTGATCGAGAACTGTTTCTGACCCAAGAACATATGGGCGATCTTTTAGCGGGGGTAGGCGAACATCTACAATCTAATGCAATCATCGCTTCTCCATCAATATGCCATGCCTCCCCCCCTCCCACTGAGAGCCCTACCATTGCAGCGATACTTTCTCCAGCCCATCAAACGAAACATCTACGTATCATAAAAAAAGGACAAGGGCAAGAAATGACTGATCTCTCCTCAGTAGATACAATACTTCAGATTCTGAACGATCAACGGGCTGAAGCCCAGGAACACTACCTTCAACTGAGGGAAGACAATAGCAAAATGCAATTTTCTCTGCAAGAACTTACCTCTAAATTGGGGGGGATCTCGCAGGATATCGCTGGACTTCAACAACGGGTGGTTGAGATTGAGGAGACAATTACAAAAACGATTGCTGTAGTCGAGAAACATGATATTCAGCTGTCAGCGTTTCAACTAAAGGTTGAAGATTTGGAAAAACCGACAAAGACGCTCCAATTTGAGAGTTTTCGGGATACCAGAAGGGTCTGAGGGCTCTGATCCCAGGGCTTACTTAGTGGGGCTGCTTCAGAAAGATTTCCCAGACCTGCAGACTGGGACTCACAAATCCAGCGTGCTCATCGTCTGCCTTTGGTTATGAGAAATAGGGAAAATCAGTTTCCACGTCCATTTTTGACTTTTTTTGGTAATTTTTTCCTCGTCAAGAAGTCTGGCAGAGAGCACGCCCTAATGCCCCTATAGTTATAGGGGAATTTTCAATCTTTGCTCGCTCCGATTTAAGCAAAGAAACAATGGATAGACGCTGGATGCTTCGCAAATTGATTGATCCTATTAAATCTAGTGGGGGTCAGGCGTTTTTACAGGAACCCGCCCGCCTCAAGGTCATTAAAAATGGACATACTCATTTCTTTAATGATGTCAAGGCAGCTGAAGCGTATATTTCCAGTACTAATGTGGGCAAGAGCCAGACTGAAAAATAATCTGAAGCCTCGGCTTTAACCAATATGTGTTTAAATATAACTCATAATTGTAAGGCTTGGCCTTTTAAAACCACTGGCCGGTGAGGGGTCTCATTATGTACAAATAAGTTGCTTGTCGGACTGTCTACTTAGAAACATTGGCTAAGTCTCTGGGCTCTTTTGACTATTGAGAATATGAAAATGCGCCCATTAAGTGTTTTTTTTCTCCTTTTTCTTTTTTTTCCTAAATAGAGGGAGGGATGGATGGGGCCTCTTAAGGCGACCTGCTACGTGCGCTGCCTTTCCAGCGGCAGCCGTTACTCAAGGGTGGTTCTTCCCCGTCTGGGGCAAGAGCCAGGGGGGAGAAGGGAGGGGGGGTTGGGGGGTGGGCAAAATTCAGTAAAAACTGTTCACAGGCTGACGGGGAAGAATTTTGTGAGGTCATATTAGTTTTATTTTCTTTCTTTCTTTCGCTTATATGCATAAGTAATAGGAAATATATCAGGTTATCTGGAGTTGGGTCTAAGGTTCTTACTTTTTACAAATGTATGAAATAAAGTGTTTAGCTTGGAACGTAGCGGGGCTGAACAGTAGAAACAAGAGATCTCTGATTACAGAAGAACTAAAATTACATAATCCTCATTTCGCTCTCCTTTCTGAGACACATATTGTTGGGAAGGATAAGAAATTACTTAACCAATTGGGTTATGATATTGTGATTTGTTCTAGCCTCGGGCATTCCATCAGAGGAGTGGCCATTCTCAAGGATAAACGTTTCAGGACTGAAACATTACAGACTCTTTGCGATAAGGACGGCAGATGGGCGATAGCTCAGCTCCGCTTTGAGAACCATAAATACGTCTTATGCGTGGTGTACGGCTCTAACACAGATGAACCGATGATTTTCGATCAGTTGAATATTAAACTTTTGGATTGGGAGGGAGAACTTATTATTATGGGGGACTTCAATTGTTTTATGGATTATAAAATAGATACAACTAGGTCCGGTAGTTTTCAAAGCATGCGCAAAACTAGGTCATCCATTTTTGACCTATGTCGTATCCATAACATTAAAGACGCTTGGCGATACTTATATCCAAAATTACCGTGTTACACATATTATTCAGCACCCCATAAACTGTGCTCAAGATTGGATATGGCACTAATAAGCGATAACTTACTAAAGATCAGCACTATGGTTTTATGCCCCCGAATCTCTTCGGATCACAACGCAATAATTCTTTTAATTACTACACCACACACTAGGACTTTGCCTAGACCATTCTCTTTTTCTAGACACTTGATTTCAGACTTACAGTATGTGACGCAGCTTAAATTGCACCTTATAGAATTTATAGATATTAATATGGATTCAGCTGCATGCAGCATGGTATGGGACGCTTGCAAAGCAAGTATTAGGGGTTTCACTCAGGCCTATACGATCAGACAAAATTTGGAACGCAGAAAGTGCAATGCCTTGCTGATTTCCAAAATAATTACTCAAGAAGAATTGCTGGCTTCTGCACTCCGATTAAACTCACCAACGATTACAGAAATAGGCCTTAAACTTGGACTTCTAAAAAACGAAGTAAAAACAAAGTTCATCCAGAAGAGTAGCACTAGCATTCATAAATTTAAAATAGCACAGTATGAGGGTGGGGATAAAATTGGTAAAATTTTGGCCTACAAAGTCGCTGAGGACAGAGCTCGCACTCTGATCACAAGTATCCGGGGGGACGACAATCAAATTTACAATCAGCCATTAGACATAGTAGAACAATTTGCCGATTATTATAGAAAATTATACACCCCAGAAAGTATACCTAAACTAGATATAATTCGGGATTATGTGGATAAACACATAACAAACTCGCAGGTCATCTCAGGAACGGACTCATTGTCTGATAACATAACCATGGCAGAATGACATCAGGCTATATCCCTACTACCCGTAGGGAAAGCGGCGGGGGAGGATTCAATACCTTTGTAGATATATAAAGTGTGCCTAGCCGAATTGGAATCTCTGCTCTTGAAGGTATTGCAATTTGTTGGGCTCAACGGAAAAGCTTCCAAATCATGGAATAGGGCGAAAATAATTTTTTTCTTAAAGAAAGACAAACCAAAGGAGGAGAGAGGGTCATACCGACCCATATCTTTGATAAACACTGACGCAAAAATATTTGCAAAAATTCTAGCATCAAGATTGTCTCCTATTTTGCCTAAAATCATTAATCCACAGCAACACGGGTTCATAACCGGGAGAGACACTACAATGCATGTATATATGGCTACCACGGCATTTGATGTAGCAGAGATAGAGTCAACCCCACTCGGCATGATCTTATTAGATGCTGAGAAGGCCTTTGACCGAGTGGGGTGGGACTATCTCTGGTGTGTCTTGTCTAAAATGGGGTTTGTGGGGCAATTTTTGCGGGGCATACAGGCTCTGTATGATAATCCAACGGCCTGTACCTGTTATGGGGGCCTGATCTCTCCAGATTTTTCAATACTACGTGGCACCCGTCAGGGATGCCCTCTATCACCTCTTTTATTTGCCCTTTCATTGGAAACTTTTTTGTTTGCTCTTCAGTCCCAAACCCAAATCGTACCTTTTAGGTCCGGCTCACAAGTGCTAAAAATAACAGCATATGCCGATGACATCGCAGTCTACTCACAAGATATTGTGGAGGCATTACAAGGTATTGTCTCTGAGGCCGGTAAATTTGGGAGCGTCTCTGGGTATAAACTCAACCTGCAAAAGACCCAGGTTATTGCTAAATATACTCCAGTCTCGGTGGTTCCCGAGATTTGCAAAAGTGCTACATATTTAGGCGTTAAATTAACGGCCAAAATTCAGGAAATCAATAATATAAATTACAACGAATTAACCAAATCTACTACTCTACTATTAAAAAAATGGCATAGACTACCTTTGAACTTAATTGGAAGAATTAATCTAATTAAGATGAAGATATTGCCTAAATTTGTGTATCTATTTCGATCCATTCCATTGGCTTTAAACAATCTGTTTTTTAAACAATTAGACAGCGCACTCAGTAGATTTATTTGGGGCTATAAAAAAGCGAGAAGGTCGTTGAACCTTTTGAAAAACAATACGAATATGGGAGGGCTTAACTTTCCTGATTTTACGTTGTATTTTTGGTCTGCTTTTGTTTTGCGTATTCGTTCTTTACTAAACAGAGGAGGAGCACTTTTCTTTCACTCTTTAATGTTAAAACATGACTCAAATATGTTTTTGCTACGAGCTAACGATCCTAACTACTTTAAAAGAGTCAAATTTAAGACTGCTAGACCCCTAATAAAGATTTGGGGCAACATATTAACCTTCTGTAAAACTATTTTTTTCCACTCAAAGCTGCTGCTGTGGGGCAACCCGGGTCTTCCGGGAATCTTTAACGACAACATTGCTCATAGCTGGTCTAGGTTAGGTATTAGTGTCTTAGGGGATCTATATGGCACGCATGGGTTCTTAGACTTTAACACTCTTAAATTGTTATATGATATTATGATCTTCCTGAAACTATGAGGTACAAACATTTACAGATGCACGACTATTTGATTAACAAAAAACAACTTCTGGAGGTCTCAGATAGCGATATATGGACCTGCCTATATTCTTTAAAAAACAAATCAGTAATAAGTGACACCTACAGCCTCCTAATTAGTTTTAAATCAAACGATTGTTCTAAACTAGCTGATAAGTAGGGTAGGCTATTAGGCTCAAATATCACATCGAGAGAGATAGAGTGTTCCCTGTCAAATATTAATAAGCGGGTACGTTCATCTAGTTTAAGGCTCCAACAGTTCAGAACGAGTTGTATGCTATACTATATGCCCGAAATAATCTCTAAATGGTCCTCTAATAATTCCTATAGCGATCGAACAAAATGCCCTAAATGCTCTGCCGAGGCCGCTGATCTGGTACATATGTTGTTCTCCTGTCCTACTCTTAAGGCCTTTTGGGGGGACATCCAGAAGGTCCTAAAAGTCAAATTTATTCAGCTACCCTCATTCACTGCTGCCTCGGTTTTGTTAGATATCTATCCCATTTCCTTCCCACAGGCCGCCCTGGCCTCAATTCTCATGTCCTGTGCTAAATTAACTTTGGCCAGAGCTTGGACCTGTTCTGATTCACCCACGGTATGGGATTGGTGGGTATTGGTAACTGAGATTCACTCGATGGAGTTAGCATTAGCAAATTTAAGAGGGATACGTTCTTTGAGCAAACATGAAAAGAATTGGGGAACCTTTATGGAATGATGCGGCTCCCTTCATCTGTTTAGTATTGTTAAACACACCCCTCCCCCTTTCCTTCTTTCTTTTTTTTTTTTTATATAAACCCGTTTCCATAGCTCTGTATTCTGGTCCTGTGTTGAAAGATTGCCACAATCCATGATATATTTTTTTATGTCTGCAAATACATGTATTAATGTATGCTTTACTTGTCAGCCTGTTTACAAATAAAAACTTTAAAAAAAAGAAAAAAAAAGAATGAACCATGCTCATTCCCAGCACCAGAAAGAGATCCTTTAACAGCTGCCCAAAGTTGTCTGTCCGAAGGAAGCTGTCTGTCAGAGCATAGGTCATAAAACACAGCTAACGCAGTCACAACTAGGTTTTAAAGCACCTGCATTACAGACAGCTAATTTTGAAAGTTAGAAATACAGCTTCATTATTGTGGATAAAAGAGAAAGAATAAAAGTAAGGACTGTCTTTCTTGTTGCTTTCCTAAAAAGCACATCTGTGATTCTGATGGTAAATAAATACTGCTTTTTAAAAGACAAAGTGAAACCAATTTTCTGTATTTCAGTAAAGCTTCTGTGCTTAGTTGCAAAGTACGTTTTTATAAGTTTTATAAATAAATGCATTTAAAGACAGTAGGAAAGGAATAAGATGTTCTTTTCATATGTAGAAAAAAACAAAAGGGTCAGTGATCATTATTTTTTTTTAAATGAGTACAATTCATTGCACTAAAATCGTTTTTGCATTATTATGAACTTTATAATGTCACTGTGAAAATTTAATAGAATTTAGCACTGTAGAAACTTACCTTGTGCAAAGTATGTATTCAGATTTAAATGTGCACATTAAGATTTCTTTCTCTAACTGGTTAAAATAAGTTGTTGCACCAAATTAAAAGGGTTAATATTAGTTTATCTAACAACGCCAATATTACTGTCTCTTAGTGACAAACTTAAAATGTAATATGGACTAATGGCTGCAGTGTCAAATACAAAGGCTATTAAAAGTCATGCAAAGAGTAGCTGTACAGACATGTGAATTACATTGCAAGCCTTTGTGCACAAGCATTCTGGGCGCATTATAGCATTCTGAAAGCTGACATTTTGAGCAAGTTCTTTAGTGCTAGAAAAGCACAGTGCACAAAAATAAAAAAATAATAAGACAGCAAAAGTTGTATCCTACCTTTAAAAAAATATCAGCACGGAGCAGGGATGCCCTTCAGTCAAGCTTCTCGAGAGTTACTTTGAATTGTAAAGGCCGCATGGGAATAGCCTTGATCAGACAGGGGATAACAGTTTTAAGGGTCAGAGGCCAAGTTCTGCATTTAGAACTGACCAGCACTACTGAAAGCAAAATGTCCACGCAGGGAGTTTTGGAGCGTTTTTTTATCTGAGGTTAGCCACTGTGATTTCTACATTACACTATGGAAGCATCACAGCATTTCTTGATGTATACATGTACATATATAACTGTGTAAACGCAAGTTGTAAATTTAGTCTGTAGCCCTTGCAGTGATAATACAAACAAATAAATAAACAGGGCTGTATTTGATTGAACGGGGAACATATTCCTTTTCAGCAGATTTGCTTCTATTTTGGTCTACAGCAAATAACACATGTTAAGCTAACGCACACTTCAGTGCCACTTGTTCTAAATAGGAAAAACATAGATATAATACCTGCTTGTAATGTTGAAGAGTAGTTTAACAAATTGGTTTCTTTGAATTAATTACATTTCCTGATTCTCACATTGTAGGATAAAACACTACAGATAATGTAAACTTTGCTCTAATGATGTCTGAGGCTATAATGTGCCTAGGAAAATTAGGGTCAAATTAATACTCAATTTATGTTAATAATATTTAGGATATCATCATTAGTAATTTAACTACATTTAAGAAGTGGAAGACTTTACTTAGTTGTTTTCAATGAACTTATGGCCTTGATTAAGCCTTCCTGGAACAAGATTGAACACCACAGATCTGTTTTAGGTAACATTAGCTAAAGGAAATATTGCATATTCTTTTAGGAGCAGATGGGGATATCACTGTTTTCTTGAGAAATAATACCAGTGTAGGAGATATGCAGGGTGGGGTTTATCCTATTGAATAACGTTACCAAGGGGTAGCAGCGTCTGTGGGCTATGTGCAGAGAATAGCTCTGTCATACATACAGAAATAATGGTTTCCACTTAAAATTGTTGTGCTAGGGCCAGATAAAAAGGCCATGAAATACAGTTTGCATTAATGCGCTATTATGTTACATAGCTCAATAAGCTAAAGGAATTGGTAGTTTGTTATTGAATTAATGTTTTCTAGTCAGCCCAATGTGCTTGTACACCAAAATTTTGAAAGTGGTGCAGCCTGATAGTATTGGACATGGCCTCTTTGGTGTGGTTTCTCCTAGGTATCTATCTCCTACAAGTCTGTCCGTGCCCAGCTGCCAAAAGGGGTGTGTATTGTCGACAGGAGGTCCCCTGCTTAGGTTACCTACTGTCGAAGGGGGAAGGAGACTAGCTCCTGGGCAACATTAAGGGTAAGCACAATTAAGTAACACATTGTCCTTTTTCTTGGTTTTTGTGCCTATTAAGTGTATTATTGTGAGCTATTCTGCGTGGACAGCTGCGTGCAGCTTGTTGTTGTGTTCTCTCTCTCTCTCTCTCTCTTTCTCTTTCTCTTTCTCTCTCTCTCTTGAGCCTGTCCAAGCTGTCTAGGAATGGCTATAAGACAATTGGTTGGACTCGCTTTAGTCAGTCATTTCACAAGCTGCTGTGAATATGTTCTTAAATAAATAGAGACAAAGCACCTCACCAGTGCACGTCTAATTGGCTATTAAGTAATACTGTTTGAACAAATTGTTAGAATTAACAAAATGAATAAATAAATACACTATGTTACTGCCCATTCTGTCTGTAAACTAATGCAATTATGAAAGGATGGTAGAATAGACCGATGTTCCCTTATTTGACCTTTAAGGGGAACTATATGTGGGTAGTTTTTGTTCTTAAATTCCCAGGTGGCAACACCATTATTGTTTATGTTATTACAGAACTACACAAAGTCGCGAAGGCATCATGAGCTCTTTATCAGTTAGTCCGTGTAATTGAGCTGACAGCCCTTATTAGAGCTGGCGCATAGGTTTTTTCCTTGAATATGATATTACATGGCCCAGATCATAAAAAGTATGATACATATGTGTCACAATGCTAGGAAAGAAGCTCATATGCCCCTAGCACACATTTTTAAGAACAAAATGTTCTTTGCTTGTCTGCCAAGTTCAGATCTAAATTAATCAGAACAGGAGCGTGATCGGAAATAGGAATGGGACCAACAAGTTCTGCACCTACTAGGGTATGTTTAATGGATCAGTTATTCATGTAATATAGATATCTGTTGCATTCACAGTTTTAGAGTTTCCCGCTACACCTATAATATGAGAGGATGGTCATAAGAGTAAAACATGGTTGTTCTTACATAAGGAAAATAATTCTAGTAGTGTCCACAGTCCTGTACAGTAGTGAAAAAATCACAAGTAGAAGAAGTGTTTCGAACTATATGATTTATGGAACACAAGCTTGCTAACACAAGAAACACCCAAAAAATAGTTGTTTTGTAAGGATTCAGAGTACGTTTAGTATATGAATACAGACTATCCTGGCTGCTTGGGATTGGGAGAAAATAATTAAGTTTACCCTTGCCAGTTCCCTAAAAGTTCCTTTTATATTCGCTAATAGGTCCAGGGTGTTTTTTACTCTCAGATAGATGAAGTGGTTCTTGGGCGTCCTGCAAATGTATAGGGCGCTCCGAGACTAAAGAAGTTTTCTGAAATAGGGTATCCTCTCTGCTGATAGATTATGTGTATACCTTCCCTAAACGATTTTTGTTCTGCTCACCAACAGATATCTGCTGCCCTACAATCATTGCCAGAGGGGTCAGGACATCAGATCCAGCCTGGGGAGTCAGCGCCAGTCCAGCTTGAAGCCGAGGTGAAGGGAACCAGCACAGGCATTGCTGGCAACTATAACAGCGGTGAAGGTGGAAGACCGGAAGAAGCGTGTACCCCTGCCACTGCCATACAACTCTTGGGCGAAAAACGGGGTCACAAATCAGGATGGAAAGCAGATTCCTTGCTTTGTCCCTTTTTTTCCTGATGCCCAGCTGAGAGAGGCACAGACCGACAAGGATGGCGAAGAGACTTTGCTTGAGGTGAGCCCCTCTGAAACAAGGGGTTGCTTCAAATACTCCAGCATCAGGCCTCTGAGTTCCGGTCCCCAAGTGAAAGGAAATCTGCACCTTTGTTTGTTGATAGGGAGGTGCCTGGGCACACTGGGTACATTCTGTGGCCCCGACAAAAGAGCAGTGTGCCAGCGGAGCAACACAGGAGTTAGGGAAGGACTTGAGTTCAGGGTACAGGTGCTGTGCCTCTGGTGCCTGTTCGATTAGAATGAAGAATACTGGTGCACTGCCTGAGACACTGGACAGTATCGTTGAGGGTATTCGCCCCGGAGGGCGATTGCCCTATCCTCAAAGAAAGTTTTCTTCTTCAGCCTGGGCTGTGATTGTTTTTCTGAGTTGTAAGTTGTGCAGCTCCACCGTAGGAGAAGTGAACATTTGATGAATGATAGGAGCCTGCCTGAGAGGCTCAGACGGACACAGGGAGAAGGCTCCTCTCTGGCTGGTTGTACAGCGGCTTCAATTCCCCAAGTACTTTTTGTTAGCAATCTGCCCCTTTGGTCATCCCATTTTTGAGGAGGAGCAGCCCTTTGCGGCTCCTCGTCTTAATTTCCTTGGCCCCATTTGGTCCTCCTGGTCCCCCAAAACAATTTTTTTTGTGACAATATGTGTAGTTGCTTTAATATTTGCATTTGGAATATTGTTTTGTCTGCAAGAAAAATATTTTGTGTACACTTTGATAAATACTACTCCGCTCCCCCTGAACATATCATTGGTACCCTAGCCCTCAGAAAGAAGAACACCGGAATGTCTATCAATAAAATGTTTTTATTTAGACATAGCATCAGACATATGCTGTTGGCTATTTCCAAACTGAATAAAATAGCCACTGAAATCCATTAGAACTCAGGGACATGGACTTGGAAAGGTTGGTTTTGGACACTGTTTTCTGTTTGGGGCTGAAAGCTTATATCAGCCCTTTATATAATTGTTGCCATCCTTTTTTCCCGCTGCCTTTGTATTTAATGTGACCCAATGCTCTGTTCCCTTTGTGCTCCTACCTATACCTTTTATATACCCGCTTAACAAAATGTTTAAAATATAAAAGCCCACCTAGCAATGGATCAGGAAATAATGAATTTATGAGGATAGATGTGCAGGATAACTTCCATGCTCCTATCAATTCATAGCGGATGTCTTCAGCTAATGCTAAAATGGCCATCCGTGGAAATCGCACAAATTGCCATTAGCATAAGCTGAAGCCATTTTGTTTGTGAGAAGGTGACCACCGCGCTTGCAGCGTTATTAGGACAAGCGCTGTATTGTGGCTCGCGCTATCTTTTAACTGCCCTATTTTGTATCTTTGTTGATTTTTTTTACATTTTTCCTGTTTTTATCTTGCTGCTGTGACCCCCCTCGCCCCTTACCGCACATAATTGAGTATTACCACCGCTCTTTTGCGGATCCGGGTTCCGGGGCTTCTGGGTCACGTGACACGGGACGACGCCATACTGGGAAGGCATTTCCCTTCTTGGGGGTTAGCGCTCTAGCGTTGCTCGCCGCCGCGCACCTACTTAAGGTGAGCTGGGACACGGGGTCAGCCTGGAGAAGGTGACCACCGCGCTTGCAGCGTTATTAGGACAAGCGCTGTATTGTGGCTCGCGCTATTTTATAACTGCCCTATTTTGTATCTTTGTTGATTTTTTTTACATTTTCCCTGTTTTTATCTTGCTGCTGTGACCCCCCTCGCCCCTTACCGCACATAATTGAGTATTACCACCGCTCTTTTGCGGATCCGGGTTCCGGGGCTTCTGGGTCACGTGACACGGGACGACGCCATACTGGGAAGGCATTTCCCTTCTTGGGGGTTAGCGCTCTAGCGTTGCTCGCCGCCGTGCACCTACTTAAGGTGAGCTGGGATACGGGGTCAGCCTGGAGAAGGTGACCACCGCGCTTGCAGCGTTATTAGGACAAGCGCTGTATTGTGGCTCGCGCTATCTTTTAACTGCCCTATTTTGTATCTTTGTTGATTTTTTATGACATTTTCCCTGTTTTTATCTTGCTGCTGTGACCCCCCTCGCCCCTTACCGCACATAATTGAGTATTACCACCGCTCTTTTGCGGATCCGGGTTCCGGGGCTTCTGGGTCACGTGACACGGGACGACGCCATACTGGGAAGGCATTTCCCTTCTTGGGGGTTAGCGCTCTAGCGTTGCTCGCCGCCGCGCACCTACTTAAGGTGAGCTGGGACACGGGGTCAGCCTGGAGAAGGTGACCACCGCGCTTGCAGCGGTATTAGGACAAGCGCTGTATTGTGGCTCGCGCTATCTTTTAACTGCCCTATTTTGTATCTTTGTTGATTTTTTTTACATTTTCCCTGTTTTTATCTTGCTGCTGTGACCCCCCTCGCCCCTTACCGCACATAATTGAGTATTACCACCGCTCTTTTGCGGATCCGGGTTCCAGGGCTTCTGGGTCACGTGACACGGGACGACGCCATACTGGGAAGGCATTTCCCTTCTTGGGGGTTAGCGCTCTAGCGTTGCTCGCCGCCGCGCACCTACTTAAGGTGAGCTGGGACACGGGGTCAGCCTGGAGAAGGTGACCACCGCGCTTGCAGCGTTATTAGGACAAGCGCTGTATTGTGGCTCGCGCTATCTTTTAACTGCCCTATTTTGTATCTTTGTTGATTTTTTTTACATTTTCCCTGTTTTTATCTTGCTGCTGTGACCCCCCTCGCCCCTTACCGCACATAATTGAGTATTACCACCGCTCTTTTGCGGATCCGGGTTCCGGGGCTTCTGGGTCACGTGACACGGGACGACGCCATACTGGGAAGGCATTTCCCTTCTTGGGGGTTAGCGCTCTAGCGTTGCTCGCCGCCGCGCACCTACTTAAGGTGAGCTGGGACACGGGGTCAGCCTGGAGAAGGTGACCACCGCGCTTGCAGCGTTATTAGGACAAGCGCTATATTGTGGCTCGCGCTATCTTTTAACTGCCCTATTTTGTATCTTTGTTGATTTTTTTTACATTTTCCCTGTTTTTATCTTGCTGCTGTGACCCCCCTCGCCCCTTACCGCACATAATTGAGTATTACCACCGCTCTTTTGCGGATCCGGGTTGCGGGGCTTCTGGGTCACGTGACACGGGACGACGCCATACTGGGAAGGCATTTCCCTTCTTGGGGGTTAGCGCTCTAGCGTTGCTCGCCGCCGCGCACCTACTTAATGCTCGCTTGAAGCCAAGCGGTCACGCGCAGCGGTCACGCCTTCCCTACGCCTGAGTCTCGCCAGAGTCCTGCCCGTCTGCGCCCGTCTGCGCCCGTCTGCGCCCGTCTGCGCCCGTCAGCGCTAAGGCAGGGCTAGGGCAGGGCACTCGGGTCGTTTGAGGATGATAGCTGCAGGAGACCTGCGTCGGCTGCGTAGTGGGGTAAGTGGTTGCCATCATGGTGCCTTGGATCCATTAAGTGGACCATATCAATGTCCTACTTGTTCTTTCAAATTATTGACACCATTGTGAGGAAATATGATTTTTTATGGTCAATTGTGTCCCCTATATAGACCCCAACGGCTCCATGTACATGCTACAAGTACATGTATGTTCCCTCCGCTTCAAGCTATGAAGACGCAAATACAATTGTGTCCAACGTTAATATGTACTCTTTCATATCTGCCATGAATGGGCCAGATATTCCGTTCCTAAGTATGCCTTGCCACCGTCTTTATATGGTATACTTTTCACGTTTTCCAGCTCTGGCAAGGTAGGCCCTGAATTCTGCCATCGAGACTTTTCTTGCTTCTGCCTCTGAATGCACCAGCCTGGACCTGCATCTGTATCCATGAACTTTGTCTTACTTCCTGCGCGGCTAACGGTGCCTAGCCCGGCCTGTTGCCTGCCAAAACTGTATTCAGCCTTCAAGTTATCTGTTCCGCTCCTCAAGAAATGCATTCCTGTCTAAATAGCTTAGGTAAACATCCCTCTAGCTGCAGAGCAAAGGGCCCGGCCTTACTGTCTCCGTGCAAGTAATTCATGACTCTCGTTACCATGGTAGGCCCATGCCCCCTCGCATCTCATGTAGACACTTAGACGCTTGTACACGCACTAACAGTCAGTATAGAATAGGATTTGTCCGAGAAGACCTTTCCTTCAAGATAATATAGTTCTTTAAACACAAGATATTAGATATGATTCAGGACTAGGTTGTCCTGACACCCCAGACTTATGTCTCCTCATGTAGGGCTAAATGTCAAGTTCCCTTCACCCTCTAGTTACACGTCAATCACACGTCATGCGGCTGCGCGCGCATCTCTGCCATGTATTTTTGCTGACTTTGCAGGATTCTCTTATGGATCCACCCACATGTGTCATCATCATAATGACGTTTTTAGTATACGCCTCTATGCACGCCTATTGTAACGCCTTTTCTATTACGTATGTGTATTCTTATCAGCTGTTACGCCTCCTGCATCTGTCTTTACTGTAATGCATTACTATATATGCCATAACCTGTCAATAATGTATTGCTGATCCCTTCCTGAACCTTCGTGGTGACGGAACTCGATTGCCTGGTTCGAACCATCATTCCTTTGTAAGGAATAAACTTCCTATTATACCCTCGAATACCACGGATTCTGCCTCTTATTTTTACTGAGTTATTCGTATTGTATTTTACCGCATAAATTAAGTCTAGGTAATTTAAATTTACCACATAATTGGTGCCCGAATGGGGACCCCTCTCACACCCCACGCGCCGGAGGTGCGTTGCAGACCCGGTCTCCTGCCACAGCCGGACGGACAATTACGCGTACCCGCAGGATTTCCTGTATCTCCCTCAGGCCAACGGGGGCGACTGAGGCTGCGATCAACACCCAGACGAGGCGGTGAGGAGTGCGGAGAATCCCGACCAGAGCCTAGCTGAGAGAGCAAGATCCAAGGTATACAGAGGCCCACCAGATTCCGAAGTTCCGAAGTATCTAAGTCACGAGTTGAGTCCAGTCCAGTTTGGTCTAGTCCAGTCCAGACTTCCGAGGCCTTCCGTTCCGTGCTTCCCGGTGAGTACCGTTGCTGGGGATGCATCTAGACGTGCACATTAGTTGGTGCCGGTCAAGACGGGTCTGGGTACACAGACCTGGTCTGCACTGTGTTAGCAGTGTATCTGTACTGTTTAGCAGTACATACAGTATATTTAGTATTATGCAGTTAACTAGTTTTATTCTAATTATTATTGTTCGTTCTAAAATGTTTTGATATGTTTTAAATGTCGTGGTATGAGTGATTGTTCGATCTTCATTATTGTGTTTATTGTAATTATTGTGTTCAGAAACCGAGTAAGAATTAAGTAACAAGGTTCAAGATGCCGTTATTTTCAAAATTAAGACAGATAAAAACTAGAAAAGGGATACTCGAGGAAGCTGTTCCCATCCCACCTAGGGACACTCCAGGGTACTTTATGTACCATAAACATGGCCTAGATGCCGTATTATATCTTGATCTATGGGTGGACTACACCAAGGATTTAGCAGAGAGTCAGAGATGGCCCGCTGCCGGAACATGGGATGCAGATTGCATCATGAGAATAGAAGAAGCGTTATGGAAAAAGAAAGCCAGACAGTCACAGAAGGATGCCATTGAACTATGGCGTAAAGAATCGCATAGGCGCACAGAGAAAGCGCTCAGAAAGGAAGAGAAAAGTAGGGAAGATTCAGAAAAAGCCCGAGAAAACATATTAATTGACGAAGGTACCCGAGTAAAATCAGAACAAGTAGACAGACAACGAAACACTCTTATGAATGGTATGTATCCTCTTCTGGCCGAGGGTTTGCCTAAGGCCACTTTGGAGGTACCAAAAGATCTGCCACCTCCGTTACTCCCGATTAAAGTACATCCCAAGACCGCAAAAGACATTTTTCTTTCTTCCTATTTAGACGATGCAGCCCCCGAATATGCTAATGGTGTGCAGCCACGCACACCACCCGTTAACGACGCGCAACCCCAAAATCAGCTGCACCCTCCCCCGCAGCAACAAACTCCTACTCAAGTTCTAACAATTCCATCTGTTTCTACAGTCCTTCCTGCACCGACACTCTCTACCCTGCACCCAACAAATCCTTTTGGACTTGGCACCTCAGGGGGTGCGACAGGAGGTTTTTCCACGCCACCGCCAACAACTAGATTGACTTATAGAGATTTAGCATATCGACGTACACCCCAAAGAATATCAGACAATATATTAAACGAGCCTCTTTCCGATTGTAGATATGATCCAGTGCCAGGAAAAGATGACAGAATGTTGCTGTCTTCAGTACGTTTGCGACGAGCTGCAAACTATTTAATGACGTTACCAGGAATGGTTGAACATCTAGACAAAATATATCGCTTTATCCAAACAGGGCAAGGTCCTGAAAGTATTGCCGAAGCCATGGAATACCAGAAAGTAGACATACAAAAATTATTGTTACGCTTTTTCATAAACTGCTTGATCAGAAATAGAGATAGGCCTGAGGTAGATTCGGAAGAAATGCAAGCACTTACCAAATGGGGTCAGAATATAACAGACGGGAGACATGATAAACAGAAGTGTATAGAAGCCATGTGCCGAAGGATCAGAAAAGAAGTAGAACGAATACATGAAAGCAGAGTAGAAGCAGATAAAACTGAATCAGAGGAAGAGGAGGAGGAACAGTCAGAAACGAACACAGGACAATATGAATTACCAGCTAAACAAATGATAGCTTATGTAGGAAAAGGAAGATCTTTTAATAAAACAATGCGTCCGATACATCCAGAATGTAACAGAATTTTTCAAACAGTTATTACCAATCCAAGGACCCCTGAACACTTATTCCAGGCTACTGATAAATCACTTCGAGAACGAAGGGGGTACCATATGCTCGATTCTATGGATGAACAAGAATTAGCTAGGTCAGCAGTACAATGGGCTGACAGCTCTGAAAAATATAGTGATGATGCGCTAGCACACACGTTTCTGAATCTCGCCCCAGACGAACAGCGTTTAGCTAGTATATACATGATACAACATCTCCTTATATTATATAAAGGCCAACACTCCGATCCTGGTCCCCTACCTGATATATTGATAGAACTACTCATGAATAAATGGAGAGGTTTAGGTACCGATCTAATTAAAGTAATTCTAGAATACAGACATAGATATAGTGCCTTTTTGTGCCCAGAACATGATCCAGCTCCTTCCATGGAGAGAAAAACGTATTACATAGACAGACAGAATCCCTTACGCGAAGTACACCCAGTCAGGAATGATGACAACACGTTTAGACGCGTGTTTGTGTACACGCCCATAACCAAAATAGAACTATTGGAAATGAAAAAATTAGTGCCCAGCCATGACAAAGATCCAGCAGGTTTTCACCGTGAACTAAAGGACATGTTACTCATGGGTGATTATACCTATCCCGACATTATGAAAATATTGAAAGTATTATTGCCTGCCGGTATTTATGAGAAACTCAAGGAAAAAGAATGGGAGGTGGGAGACCAAAAGATTGATTGGACCGCATTAGAAACTGAAGAAAATAACAGAACTGCAGGCGTAGGGCTTGGGGACAAAACAAAAGCATTGCCAGGTCTATTAGTGCAAGTATTGCCACGTTTATTAACTACGAAAAAGGAAGATTGGGGAGCAATCTCGGCCTGTAAACAGAAACCCGAGGAAGACACCAGTGATTTTTATTCCCGATTTGAAAAATGTTTTGGTATTAATAGCGGCCTGAAAGCAAATAGTGAGTCATATCCACACCTTTTTGTAACAAAACTAGTCGAGAATTCCCTGCCACAGGTTAAAGACAGAGTATTGAAAGTTCAGAGCACTTGGCAAGCTAACACTCCTTCACAAATGTTACAAATGTTACAGTATCACCAGAATAGAATTAGAGAAGAACAAAAACACGAACAAAGACGTATGAAAGACACGAAAATGAAAATGCTTGTCGCTCAGTCAGTTCCAGCTGACGGTCATAAAAAGGGTGCGACACAGTCCAGTAACTCAGCGGTTCCCGTTAAAGGGACATGCAACTATTGTAAACAGCCAGGTCATTATATAAACGATTGTGCAGTTCTGAAACATAATATCTCCACGGGTAAAACCAAGGAGAGACCACGTCCGCCTAGACAGGATCAGATCCAACAACAAGTACCTCAGAATATACAGCCTATGCAAGCTGCACAACAGACCGTACCACAACAACAGCCACAGCCTATTGCTGCAACACAAAACACGACACAACAGATGTACCAGTATGCACAAAATGACTATCCAGAGTATCAGCGCTACACATGAAATAGCCTAGAGAGGGAAGTTGGCTTACCCCTTATTGAGGTTCCTGTAGATCAAGAGGGTCCTTATGTACAGAGTCAAGTATTAGGGAAAGACAGAAAGTTTCTACTTGATACAGGGGCAAGCAGAACAACTATAAGTCACGAAGAAGTCCCAGGGGCACCCTTCTCAGGCTCACAAAATATTTCCCTTGGTTTTTCAGGAAAGCCTACTATTAACGAAGTATCGCAACCACTTGCATTTACAGTCGGTCCATTGACACGAACTACAGATCTATTGCTTACGAAATCATGCCCAGAAAACTTGTTAGGTATAAAAACATTGAAAGCTCTAGGAGCTATAATTTGTTGTTCTCCGGACGGAGTACGACTATTTCTGCGTGACTTTAAAGGTCACTACGTGTCTAGAGACATGGATCACCGGTTACAGAATCTACCTGCACATTTATGGGCGCAAGGCCCCACTGATGTAGGTTGTATGCACATTACACCATATCGAGTCACACTCAAAACAGGAGTGGTACTACCACGAATGCGACAATACAAGTTACCGCCAGATGCTGTAGTGGCTTTACTGCAAATCATTGACGAGCTCATTGCACAAGGAGTGGTTGTAGAAACCGACTCCAATGTATGTAATTCTCCGATTATTCCGATTCTTAAACGAACCGATCCAAAAGCACCCCCAGTATATCGATTAGTTATTGATCTGCGCGAATTGAACAAGTGTATTGTACCACAATATCCCGTGGTCCCAGATATCTCGTCATTACTGACAGCTATTGATTCAGAGGCAACGTTCTTTACTGTAATCGACCTCAAGAACGCCTTCTTCAGCGTCCCAATCGATCCGGAAAGCCAATATTTGTTCGGATTCAGTTTAAATGGACGAAGTTTTAAATTCGCACGCGCACCTCAAGGATTTACAGAAAGTCCTAGCATCTACAGCCAAGCACTGAAAAGACAACTTGACAGTATCCACATGCCTGTTAACACTGCACTGCTTCAGTATGTCGATGATCTGCTGATCACCGCCCGAAGCGAACCCGAATGTGAAAAAGCATCACTGACGGTTTTACATTTCCTAGCCGACAAGGGGCACAAGGTGTCCCCTTCAAAGCTGCAATTTTGTGCCCAGCAAGTTGTGTACCTAGGGCACTTGCTGTCCAAATGGGGGAGACAGCTCACACCTGACCGTATCCAGTTAATTGTAAACATGCCACCACCCAAGACACAAAAGGAGGTACGGGCCTTCATAGGCCTCACTTCGTACTGCAGGCAGTGGATTCCCCAATATGCATTCCTAGCAAAACCACTCATTCAGTTGACAACCCAGGAGGCAGCGACATCGACTGTCCTCCTTTGGACTCCAGAACATACACAAGCTTTTGAAGACTTAAAGAAAGCTTTATGCCAAGCACCTGTTTTAGCGACACCATGTTACAGTAAGCCTTTTACACTCTTTGTTACAGAATGTGAAGGTACTGCCTTGTCAGTACTCGCGCAGGAACAAGCAGGATCACACAAGCCATGTGCTTACTTTTCTAGCACGTTAGATCCCGTAGCTCAAGCTCTTCCTGCGTGTCTGAAATCAGTTGCAGCGACAGCTCTAGCGATCAGACAAAGCGATTCCATAGTATTAGGACATCAATTGACAGTACAAGTACCACACGCAGTAGAGGTTCTCTTGAACCGGACACAAACACAACACTTGACTATAGCACGACTGACAGGTTACGAACTCACATTGTTTCAGCCACACATAGAAATCAGACGTTGTAGTACATTAAATCCTGCCACACTTTTGCCATTAAGTGGAACAGACCCACTGGCACATGATTGTATTGAAGTCATTACTATTACGACGAAACCCAGACAAGACTTGACAGATGTCCCATTACCAGACCCCGACCTGACACTTTATGTAGATGGTTCATGTATGAGAACAAGTACAGGAAAGTTAGTGGCCGCTTATGCAGTCACGACAGACACCGAAGTCATTGAAACAAATTGTATCGACACATTATCAGCTCAAGCAGCAGAGCTTATTGCTCTGACACAAGCCTGTATTCAAGCCAAGAATAGAAAAGTTAACATATACACAGATTCACGTTATGCTTTCGGAGTTGTACACGACTTTGGAGTCCTTTGGCGAGAGAGAGGTTATTTGACTTCTCACGGTGCCAACATTCAACACGGTCCCCTCATTCAAGCTCTATTAGATGCAATACATCTACCTACTTCAATATCTATCATGAAGTGCAAAGCCCATGCAAAAGTCACCGATATTATTTCCCAGGGTAACGACCTAGCAGACCGAACAGCTAAGCAAACAGCACAGAATCAGACTCATGCAACTGACTTGACAAAGACAATAGTTCCGACGCCGACACACTGCATGACAGTTAAGGATCCCGCCCTTGATGTAATTGACATACAGACACATGCTACACCAGAGGAAATAAAGAAATGGACTGAATTAGGAGGGATCCAAACAGATCAGGGATGGATGACGAAGGGAAAATCTATATGGTTTCTCCCCGACTCAATGGTTCAAGTTATCATTAACACAATACATAGTCCAGCACATTTAGGAGAAAAAGCCATGTTAGACAGTATTCAACACATTTGGTTCAACAAACACTTACGAGCTGCAGCCAAACAGAAAGTCCGAACTTGTATGATTTGTTGTCAGTTCAATCCAGGTAAAGGCGTACCTGTAGAGCAGGGTGGATTTCAACCTCCCGATCACCCTTTTGAAGTCCTCCAGATGGATTATATCCAGATGGAACGATGTCGAGGATTCAAATATGTCCTCGTAGTTGTATGCGCTCTTTCCCGTTGGACAGAGGCGTATCCCGTCTCAGATTACACTGCCCCGACTACTGCCAAACAATTAGTTTGTGAATTCTTCCCACGGTATGGTTTGCCCCGTATCGTGTACTCAGATAATGGCCAGCCGTTCTCATCCGAGCTAATGAAACACATTTCACTCTTGTTAGGCTATCAATGGAAATTCCACTGTGTCCGACATCCCGAGGCAGCAGGTCTCGTGGAACGTCATAATCAGACCCTGAAAATACGACTTTCTAAAATCTGTAGAGAGAAAGGTGTCGACTGGATAGTAGCCTTACCGGTTGCACTATTTTACATGAGAATGGTAGCACATTCTCGCACAGGGCTATCCCCGTACGAGGTGGTCTTCGGTAGGCCACCAAATATGTGGGGGATGCCTATACCTCGTAAAATAACTGATGTTGATTGTAATATGCTGACAGATTACCTTGCTTCCTTGATGTCTGCACTACAATCTTGCCGTTCACAGGTAGCTGCAGCCTTTCCCGACAACACCGAGGTAAAGCCCCATGAAATAGTTCCGGGAGATCTCGTTCTCGTCAGAAATTTCGACAGGAGGAGCCCGTTGGAGCCTTGCTGGCTACAACCAAAGCTGGTTCTTCTAACGACGAGGACAGCAGTGAAGGTCGAAGGTCGCAAGGGTTGGTTACACTCGAGTCATATCAAGAAATTTCATGGACTACCATCCGAACTGAACTCTCAGCCCTGCCCCCTTCCAGAGACTGATTCAAAACTCCCCCTGGTTGAACCGACCGAATCTCAGAACTATAAACTGAAACTAAGGTCTAGCAAGTCAGACAATTCGATTGTTTAAGTCCTCTCCAAGGTGAATCGGTTGAATTAAGTCTTTTGACATGTATCCTCTAGACCGAATAAGAGAGAGAAATAGACAGAAACAGCTCAAGAAACATGCATATTGTAAATCACTCCATAGTCACTGTATAGTGACATTGTTGATTATGTTTTTTATAAGTCTTTTTATTATTGTTGCAAGTATACTATTACACATGTACTATCCTATTTTCAAGCGTGCTTACAATGTTACAGCCGAACATTCTTTTAGTGAACTACCTCCACATGAGTTGTCCTATAGATTTGCGCTTCGCAACAACACATTCATTAGTATGTTACATCATTCCCATCAGACCAGCAACGCTACAAATTGTTGGATATGTGGCCGACTCCCTCCCTATCAGAAGTACAAAGGAGTTCTGCCTCTTTTTCCGTACCCGTTTACACACAATGGTTCCTGTGGAGCATGGTTTAGTTTGATTAACTCTTTAGATTCAAACACTGTAGTATACCAGAGCAACTGGGTATGGGGAAACCTGAACTTAGTTTTGCTTAAAGCCTGTTATCCTAACAAGGAGGGACTTCCCAAAAGAACAGGAACTGACCTAGAAAATGAAGTATATGGATTAGGTAATTTTACACTTAACCTCATGATTCTAAATATTGAATCTGAAGCAACACTAGTCTTGCCTGCTATGTCCGTATTACCAGTCAAAGGTGAATTATGTGTAAGAAAGAATGGTTCAGTACACCTGGGTCATAGTAAATGTACTACTGTGATCGAATTCCGTGATAAAGGCAAGTCTACATTTAGAGCTTCCCGTCATTCCTACTTCATCTGTGGTCACACCGCATATATACGCCTACCCCTAGATTGGGATGGTACCTGTTACATTGCATTCCTTCTGCCACCTGTTTTCCTAGCCCCTCCTGATTATCATAGAAATACCAATCTAGTACACCATAGACCCCAGAGAGATATCCCGATTGTTGACTACACCGAAACAGCATGGGAACAATATACAGACTTCAATAAAGGTCTCTTTCCTTACATAGGTGTTGTCTCAAACAGTAAACTGATACGTAGATTAACTAGAACCCTTGAAGCAGTAGTGAATGAAACTACCTCTGCCCTAGGCAACTTAACAGAGGAGCAGTCTGCGATGCGGATTGTTGTTCTCCAAAATCGTCTTGTCCTTGACGTCATCCTAGCCAATAGGGGCGGAGCTTGTAGGGTCATCGGATCAAGTTGCTGTGTTTTCATCCCAGAAAACGCGCCATCCGTATATAAAGCCATAACTCGTCTTCACAAGATTGCAAACCAGATACATCAGAATGCAGGCACCTGGACATGGTCCGGTTGGTTCTGGAGCGTGTTGTCAGCCTGGGGATGGAAAGTCCTATCCTTCCTAGGTATTGGCCTTCTCATAGTATTCAGTTGCTGCCTATGTCTACAATGTGGACCAGCGATTTGCGGCCTGTGTGCCACATCGTGTATTCCACGTTCAAGTTTTCATTCAAGATCCCGGAAGAAGAAAGAAGAGCAAATGATGTTACATGAACAGATTGATGGATTCCTGAAGATCGATATTTCATGAGGGTCCGTAGGGGACAAGGAGGGAATGAGGAAATATGAATTTTTATGGTCAATTGTGTCCCCTATCTAGACCCCAACGGCTCCATGTACATGCTACAAGTACATGTATGTTCCCTCCGCTTCAAGCTATGAAGACGCAAATACAATTGTGTCCAACGTTAATATGTACTCTTTCATATCTGCCATGAATGGCCAGATATTCCGTTCCTAAGTATGCCTTGCCACCGTCTTTATATGGTATACTTTTCACGTTTTCCAGCTCTGGCAAGGTAGGCCCTGAATTCTGCCATCGAGCCTTTTCTTGCTTCTGCCTCTGAATGCACCAGCCTGGACCTGCATCTGTATCCATGAACTTTGTCTTACTTCCTGCGCGGCTAACGGTGCCTAGCCCGGCCTGTTGCCTGCCAAAACTGTATTCAGCCTTCAAGTTATCTGTTCCGCTCCTCAAGAAATGCATTCCTGTCTAAATAGCTTAGGTAAACATCCCTCTAGCTGCAGAGCAAAGGGCCCGGCCTTACTGTCTCCGTGCAAGTAATTCATGACTCTCGTTACCATGGTAGGCCCATGCCCCCTCGCATCTCATGTAGACACTTAGACGCTTGTACACGCACTAACAGTCAGTATAGAATAGGATTTGTCCGAGAAGACCTTTCCTTCAAGATAATATAGTTCTTTAAACACAAGATATTAGATATGATTCAGGACTAGATTGTCCTGACACCCCAGACTTCTGTCTCCTCATGTAGGGCTAAATGTCAAGTTCCCTTCACCCTCTAGTTACACGTCAATCACACGTCATGCGGCTGCGCGCGCATCTCTGCCATGTATTTTTGCTGACTTTGCAGGATTCTCTTATGGATCCACCCACATGTGTCATCATCATAATGACGTTTTTAGTATACGCCTCTATGCACGCCTATTGTAACGCCTTTTCTATTACGTATGTGTATTCTTATCAGCTGTTACGCCTCCTGCATCTGTCTTTACTGTAATGCATTACTATATATGCCATAACCTGTCAATAATGTATTGCTGATCCCTTCCTGAACCTTCGTGGTGACGGAACTCGATTGCCTGGTTCGAACCATCATTCCTTTGTAAGGAATAAACTTCCTATTATACCCTCGAATACCACGGATTCTGCCTCTTATTTTTACTGAGTTATTCGTATTGTATTTTACCGCATAAATTAAGTCTAGGTAATTTAAATTTACCACAATTGCCTATAGTGAGTCGCCAACCCATAGTCTGTAGGGCTCATGAGCCTGACTCTGTTTCGAGTTCAGTCACACACCCTGCCCTCAAAATTTTTCACATGAATGTGCGATCATTGGCCTCTCACTCTCATGAAGTATTTTCTTTGATTTCTGATGAGAATCCAGACATCTTTTTCTTTACTGAGACCTGGCTTCATGACCAATCAATGGCGGTTATAAATCTAGCTCTCCCAGTGGGATATAGTATGCATTCGATCCATCGTCACGCTAGGGGCGGCGGCATTGCGGTTGCAGTTAAAACCTGCTATCCGTGTGCCTGGAATCCGACCACTATAGCTGGATGTGAGAGCGCGCATTTTAACATAACTGTAAATCCTCATTTTACCTTCTCAGGATTATTAATTTACAGGCCTCCTGGTCCCGAGAGCGCTTTCCGTCTCAGTCTTTTGGAGGTGATCTCCTCTATTGTCATGAAAACAGCCAATTTTACGATCATTGGAGATCTTAACTTGCATATGGATGCGCCATTTTCCAATTCGGTGCACAGTTTTTTGGCTGATCTGGAAGCTTTTCATTTATTCCAATTGGTAGAATAACCTACTCATACTGGTGGACATCTGCTTGACCCCTTTATGATGAATATCTCGACGAATATTTCAGTGCTCCAGCCCAAGCCTATGGCCTGGACCGATCATTATTTGATCGAAGCTCGCATTGTCACTAATATTCCTCCCCCTAGGAATAATACTCCTGACATTCTCAAACGTCCCTGGAGAAACCTGAACCTAGAGCATTTTCACCATCTTTTGATGAAGCACCATCCTCTTCCTCCTAAAGAAGTCTCTCTTGGTTACGACAGCTTCTGTAAGTGGTTGGACCACTCATTGGATATTCTCATACCTACTAGGTGGAGTAAGACTAGATCAAGCCCCTCCAGTCCTTGGTACAATGAATCCCTTAAACTGATGAAATCTTCTTGTAAAAAGGCAGAACGCGCTTGGCGCAGAACCTATGATGCTGACCTTAAATCAGCATATAGGACCTGCACCAGACTGTACCATCGGGCCATATGTACAGCTAGGGCAGCCTTCTACTCCCAGGAGATTAAGAACAGCACGAACCCGACTAAGGTTATCTTTAGGGTTTGTAAAGACCTCACTAGCAGAAAGATTGCCACCACTATGCCAGCTTCCATGGCCCATTGTGAGGATTTAGCCTCGTTCTTTGTTGGAAAGGTCGATGCCATCTACAGGTCATTCTCACATCTTTCCGTCACTGAGAATATCAGAGCCCCATTGACCTCTAAGCGGCTACAGGTTATTCCCAGCCCTACTCAAGAGGAGTTTAAAGCCTTGACAATTAAAGTTAAATCTGGGTCACCTGATGACCCTATGAGGCCTACTCAGTTTCGGGAATGTGCTGAGTGTTGTTTTCCGGCTATGCATAGCCTTATCAATCTCTCCTTTAGTACTGGCAGTGTTCCCACGGCTTGGAAGCAGGCGATCGTCATACCTATTCTCAAAAAACCCTCCCTTGACCCTGGAAAATTAGAACACTACCGTCCCATCTCCCTCCTCCCGTGGATGGCTAAATTAGCTGAGGCTCACGTGAATTGCATTCTCTCCTCTCATTTGCAGGAAGCCAATATATTGGATAAATCTCAGAATGGTTTTCGCGCGGGTCACAGTACTGAGACTGCTCTTCTGGTGGTGGTGGAGCATATTAGGTAACTGCTGGACCGGGGTCAGACGGCGGCAATGATCCTACTGGATCTCAGTGCCGCCTTTGACACGGTCTCCCACCACATCCTTTTGCAGCGTCTTGGGGAAGCAGGAGTTGGAGAGATGGTCCATGAATGGTTTCGCTCCTTTCTTACGGATCGAACCTTCAAGGTATCCTTACCGCCCTATGTCTCTGCCCCCCGTCCCATTCCTCAGGGTGTTCCGCAGGGTTCGGCTCTCAGCCCTACCTTATTCAACATATATGTTCAGCCACTGGCGGAGGTAGCCCGTAGTTTTGGTCTCACCATGGTGTCATACACCGATGACACACAGCTGGCGGTGGCACTTAATGGTGACTCCACTATAGATGCCTCGACCTTTCAGTTAGCTCTTAAGTCAGTGGCTGGCTGGTTGGCGGAAAATAGACTCCAACTTAACGCCTCTAAGACCGAGGTTATCATCTTTGGTGAGGATACCGGGCTATGGGGAGACAATTGGTGGCCATTGGAGTTGGGTCCTGTTCCCATTCCTGTAGCTGAAGTCAGAAATCTGGGCGTATGGATTGACAATAAACTTTCTTTCACCCCCCACACTAAACGTGTAGCTGGCACCTGTTTTGGCACCTTGCAATGCCTTCGGCCCATTTTTAAATTTTTCGACTCAGTCACCAGACAGATCATTGTACAAGCTCTGGTTCTTTCCAGACTGGATTATGCCAGCTCTCTGCTTCTGGGTGTTAATCAGGCAGAGCTAACCCGCCTTCAGCGGGTACAAAATGCTGCGGCCAGAATGCTGGTCGGTCTTCCTAGGTTTGCTTCTGTTCGTCATACCATCCAAGACCTCCACTGGCTTCCAGTAGGCCAGAGAATCAGGTTTAAAGCTCTCTGTGTAACTTTTAAAATTCTCAAGTTAGCTTCTCCTCCCATTCTCACCCAGACTATTCTCCATTACGTTCCCTCTAGATCCCTCCGATCTGCAGGGTCCAATTTAGCTATCGTCCCGCGTTTTAAGAAAGCGCGTATAGGTGGTCGTTCCTTTTCGGTGTTGGCAGCCACCCTTTGGAACTCACTGCCTGCCTCTCTTCGTGCGATTCCGGACCTGCTTCTCTTCAGGAAGTCTTTGAAAACCTTCCTATTCTCTAAAGCCTAGTCTGCTCCGCTCTAGTTATTGCTGTGGTGTTGTGTTTTCCATCTCCAAAGCGCCAGGACGCCTCTTTGCTGCGGCAGCTGCGCGCTATACAAATTTAAATAACATAACATAACATAACATTTGTGGCATCCATTTTAGTTAGCCATGTGCTTCTTCCGTCTTCACCGTTGCCTGCTTTTCTATTCGGCTTGAGCCATCAACTATAGTTAACTCTTTCAGTACTGAGCCAGAGCACTGCGCATTCTCAGAAAGGCCTGTAGCTGCTAGAATGCACCTGTCTTAGAGTGTAACTGTCAGGCTGTTTTAACTGATGTAAGCATAAATGTTTCCCCTCCCACTCTGTTGACCAAGCAACTTTTGTATGCCCATGTTAGTCAATAACTATTCTTGTATGTGCCAGTACCTCCCCTTTGAGTCTCCATGCTGACTATCCCACAAATGTATATACAAGGCCCCTGGTTTCTGTATTCTATGGACTACCTCCTACAGTGGCCTGAGGGTACTGTATTGACATAGTCCCACTCATGAGAGGTTAATAAATCTATTTATTTGATATCACAGCTTTCGTGCCAATCTCTTCTTGGTTGGTTTAAGAACCAGTGGACAGATAAGGGTGAACCCCTGCACCAGTGAGCCCCTAAAAAGGCTAATTTCCACACACCAGGGAGGAAGTTTCAGGATCCGTTGGGCAGCAGCATTTTGAATATTCTGCAGACGATCTATTAGAAATGAAGGTAGTCCGAGATATAGCCTATTGGAATAGTTCAGTTTAGAAGTGATCAAGGAATGCACAATGGTTTTCTGCTGATCCACAAGAATTAAATGCATCATACGTCTCAGAAATCTAAGAAACACGAAACAGGAACTAGACAGAGATTAGCTGTTATAATATCTAAGCATGAATTTTACAACTGGCAACGAGTTATGAAAGTGTATCTGCTACACAGACAGCACAGGAGTGGTACTACCTTTGGTGAACCCTTTCGTGCTATTGCGTGGCTGTAATCACTCAGGATTCTACTTCAGGAGAGTTGCCTACTTTTTCCCATGGATTTCCGACCTTGGATTGGGTATTTCTTTAATTTTTAGCATTTTTCTGCATTTTCGGTGGCCTCTGTCCACTTGCCAGCGTGGCTGCTGCAAGGAAGTGAGTACGTGAATTTAAAGAGTTCTATTGAAGCAAATAGAAAACATAGGAACGATACACATCAATATTATAAGGAAAATAGCAAAAAAGTAACAAATTAAATATATAATAGGGTATAAAGAAAAATACAAAGAATCTACCAATGGAATAAAATACTCCAAAAGATAAAGCAATAATAAAAAGTGGTACCTTAACAAGGTAGCGTTTTACAGTTTTCAAAAAAAAAGAAGGGGAGAAGAGGGAATAAGGAGAGATAAAGAAAAAGAGAAAAGGAAGGAGAAAAAGAAAAAGAAAAAGAGAAAAGGGGTAGGAGATAGAAAAAGAAGAAGATAAGATGGTATCCAAAACAAGTATCATATTTAAAACTACTACGATATAGTGATCATATTGGCTGCTAAAATCATAATAAGAGCTATACATTGACTTATATAAACTTCATAAAGAATAAAATGAATGAAATACTTATGGTGGTTGATAAACGAAGGAACTGTCCTAGTTACAATGTGCAGATGAGGATAAGTAGCTGGTCAGTGGAGACCAGAGGGCTTCCTTTCGAATAAGTTGTTGAGAAGTATTGAAGCTCTGTGTAGTCTGTGATGATAGCAAAGAAGATTCCACCAGGCAGAGAAGGAAACCTTGGTGGCGTCTTTCCAATTTGAAGTAATTACCTCAAAAGCAACAGCAAATAACAAGTCCACAAAAATGCCCACCTTACGAGATCCAAACCAGTTTGTAGAGTTACTTCCCAGAAATATAGAGTAAATATCAAAAGGAAATTTAATAGAACAAATGGAGGAGATAGATTCACATACCTTAGTCCAAAAACGGGGGATGCTGGGGCAAAGAAAAAAGGAATGCATTAATGCACCGGGTGTATTGTGGCATGACCAGGAACTCAGGGATACGTTTGAACTAAACTTGGAGAGAGATAGTGGAGTTAAAAATAGCCTCTGATAAAAATAGTAAAGAGTCTGGTTGGTGCTAGCAGTACTTGAGGTGCGGTGTATGTGTATCCAAATAGAGTTCCATGTGTGAACAGAGAGAGTACACTGTAAATCAAATTCCCATAAAAGCTCTACTTTAGTTTTAGGGCAGTTAGGAGAGGAAAAATGAAGGTATTTGTGAATATGAGAGGCCCGAATAGAAGAAGAAGTGGGTAAAGGTTCTGACAAGAGGCCCGAAGAGGAGGGAGGAGATCCGGAAAGGAGAGAGAGTCTATCCATCAAAGCAATCTTAAAGAGTCATATCTAAGTAGAGAGGAGACTGGTAGGTCAAACTTAGACTGAACTTCTTGTGGGGAAAAGGGGTATGGAATCCTGAGTTAAACTCTTAACCTGGAGGACACCTTTGGCGGCCCATTGTTTCCAAAAGATAGTACGATTAGAAAGCTTAATGAATTTATTATGGCACAGAGGTGAATCTAAGAATATTTGCAGTGGGTTGTGAGATTTACATTTAATAGGGTGAAAAGTTGAAATTAATTTTGAAATTGTCGGAAAATGAAAAGAACGAGGAAGATGTGTAAAATTGGCTAACAGAGAAAAAGGGTATGGGGAAATCTGAGATTCCTCTAATCTGTGCCAGACAGAGGTGAAATCTCCTTCCGAGGAAGATAAATATGGTAACACTTGACAAATTAGAAAAGAGGAATGATATTGTCGGAAGTTGAGAAAATGGACACCTCCCTGGGCCTTAGGAGCAGACAGAAGAGCTATTGAAATACAGGCTTTCCGACCGTTCCAGAGAAATTTACTCAAAATTCCATTAAGGGTCTTAAAGAATTTCAATGGAAGTTTCACTGGTAACATGGACAAATAAAAGTTGATGACGGGGACCAACATCATTTTGATTGTATCCAATCTACCCCCGCCATGACAGGAAAAGCGGGAACCACCTGCTTGTCATGCTGTTTACTTTTAAGAGAACCTCTTCCAGGTTAAGCTGAATCGTTTTTGCAATAGAAGAATATTTAATCCCCATGCAGGTAATTTTACTGGTGTTCCATTTGAAATAGATTCCTTCAAACATGCTCCTTAAACAGTATTTTTTGAAGGGAAGCACTTTGGATTTATAAAAATGTAACTTGTAGCCCGATAGGGTAGAGTAGGAAGAAAGAAGATCTGTAAAAGCGGGCAAAGAAGTACAGGGATCTGAAACATATAACATAATATCATCTGCATTGGCAGTGAATTTGACTTCAATTGCCTTGTGCTTAAAGCCTCGGAAGATGGAAGAGTGTTGTAAAGAATGAAGAAAGGATTCAAGGAAAAGGATGAACAATAAAGGGGGAAGGGGACATCCCTGACGAGTACCCCTTAATAAAGGGAAATAAGAGGATTAAGAGCCATTAAGAAAGACTGAAGTGGTTGGAGACGAGTATAAGAAGTTTATAAGTGACAGAATAGGGGGGCTAAAACCATGCCATCATAAAAAGCCAATGAACACGATCAAAAGCGTTCTCCGCATGAAGGGTTATGGCAGCTATAGGGGAGGAACTCTTTGATGCAAGATGTATAATGTTCAAGAAAGTTCTGGAATTGTCAGCAATAGTCCTTCCCTTAACAAACCCCGTCTGCTCTGAGCCAATCAAATCTGGAAGAACGTGATTAATATGAAGGGCTAAGACCTTGGCAAAAAATTTACAATCTAGATTGATCAATGATATAGGGCAATAATTAGCACACATGAAAGGATCCTTATCTTTTTGGGGAATTGAACAAATCATAGCCTCGAGAAAAGAGCCTCGAGCCTCACTGTGGGAGACAAAATGTTGAAAAGAGATAAAAGATGGGGCAGAAGGATATGAGAAAAGCATGAATCTAATTCAGCAGTAAAGCCGTCTGGACCAGGAGCCTTATCTTTGGGTTATATGGATTAGGCGGATTTAATCTCCGATAGAGATATATCTTTATTCAAAATAGAGTAAACGGGAAGAGGGGAATAACGGGGAGGTAATTAATCAAAAAAAGAATCCAAGTCCGCATTCGATGGAGAAGACTCGGGAGTATATAGGGTCTTATAAAAAAACTGTAAAACAATTAATTATCTCCTCATCCTTAAAGCGAGGATCATCACAATCGTCGATAATCTTGACTATTCTAGATCTTTGGGACTTAATCTTCAGGTAATTCGCCAGCAATTTTCCCGCTCGATTAAAGACCACCATAACATTTTGAATTAATTTTTAGTTATGTCCCAGAAGCTTCTTCTGTAGATTTCCTATTAAAATCAAGTTTTCTTGGATTAGAGTCTTAAGAGTATCTGTATTGTTAAATGAAAAAGTATGTTCCAGTTTCTTACTGGAGGATAGCATGGTGGCAGATTCCTTCCGGTATTGTTTCCTTTTACTAGCCACATAATCAATAATGAAGTCTCTGGCAGTTGTTTGAAGGCATCCCAAAGTATATAAAAAGGCATATCCGGACTGGCGTTGAGAAGAAAGAATTCAGACACAAATTCCTTAAAGCGTCCAAGAAAAGAGGGATCTTTAAGAAGGTATTTGTTAAATGGCCAACGACGAGATTAAGAGGATAAGGAAGGAATATCTAAATTATTCAGAACAGGAGCGTGATCGAAAATAAGAATGGGACCAATCTCTGCATGTAATAGACTTGGAAGGAGATATGGGCTCAAGAAAATATAATCAATTCTAGAAGTAGAGTTATGAGTGGGGGAATAGAAAGTAAATTCTAAGCTATCTGGATTATATAATCTCCAGGTGTCAACCAGGCCCCTTGAAAGGAAAGAAAAATATTTTGCATGTTGTTAGGAATGTACCTAGAAGAGGATTTCCTATCTGTGAATGGGTCCATGACCTGGTTACAGTCACCAGCCACTATGAGATTAGAGTCAGAGCATGAATGGAAAGTGTGAGACATAGAGTGCCAGAATTTTGAATCAATGCCAGTAGGGTCATAAATGTTTAGCAGAGAAATATGAGATCTATTAATAAGAGTATGAAGGAGAAGCCAACGACCATCCTCATCCTTCTCCACCCCTTCTATAGTAAGGGACAGGGACTTATAAAAAAGTATCACCACTCCGTTTTTCTAGTCATTAGATGGGGAACTATAAATGTGGCCTACCCACTGTTTTTTAAGGGAATTAACATCCTTATCATTAAGATGCGTTTCTTGTAACATTGCAATTTTGCATTGTAATTTAGAAAGGTAGGTGAGCACTAGGGGTGGGCGGAATTTGCGTAATTGCGTTACGCAAATCTCCGCGAAACGGTAAAAAATCTCCGCGAACACGCAGAAATTCCGCGAACACGCGGAATTGCTTGTTCGCGATGCTTTTTTCCTGTTCGCAATTGCTGTTTGCGTGCTCGAGGAGAAATATCTCGCGAACATGCATTTTCAGAACGCGAACAAACAAAAATTTCGCGAAATCGCGGAAAGCAGACTTTTGAGCAATTGCGCGTTCTCCGCGGAACGCGAAATTATGCAAATTCCGCAAATTCCGCGAGCGGAACGGAATTTGCCGCCCAGGCCTAGTGAGCACCCACTGATTTTTTGTCAGGGTTATGTAATCCTTTTACATTCCTTGAAATAATCCGGATATTATCAGTCATTGAACAGAGAAAAAGCATTAATCAATACCATGAGCATTACAAAATTCAATAAAATATACAGTCAATATGCCAACAACCAAAGACAGTAGGATTAATGCATTAAAGTGAAAAAAAATTAGCATGAAAGCGAATATGAAAAATGAAACAAATCAGGATTACATGGGAAGAGAAGAATAAGAAATAAAGAAAAATACATCCAAAAAGAGAGAAGTAAATCCAGAGGGTAAGGAGAAGAGGATAAAAAAAGAAAGACAAAAAAGGGGAGAGGAAAAAATAAAAAAATATGAAAGATAAGTGATAGAAAGAGAACAGTTAACTGGAAGCCGAGAGACTTCAGTCAACAAAGACGGAATGGATATCCAGGATGAAGAAAATGACATGAGGAGGCGGGAAGCTGCAAGAGAGGACAGATGGTAGAACCATCACAGACAACCGAGTTCATTTGAATCCACTATATATAAAAAATAAATAGGAAAGAAGGAGTCTAATATACAAAAACAAATCGAGGGAGACCAATTGCATAACATAAAATAGAACAGGCGGACAGCAACAACCAAGATAGGAAATGATGTACTCAACACTTACCAGACATGAGGGGTAACGATGAACCTTGAGAAACGGGATGAGAGGGCAGGGAGGAGGGAGACATATGGGAAATGGGTCAGCACATGAAGAGAAATAACTAGGAAGAGAGACGAAGAAAAATCACAATATGGAATAGCCACTGTAAAAGTTAACAAGCCATAATAGTCAAGAGAAAATAGCAACAACGGAGTGTAAACGACAACAGCATGGAAGATAATTATCTTCAGAACATTTGAATAGAAACACTAATCTTGGAGAACAGAACACAAGACAAACTCGACAATGCTACTCAGGACCCTCCAAAGTCCATCACGTCCCTTTTATGGCGAGAGGTGAACTGACTCAAGTCTTCAGGATGATCGAAGGAGTAGGACCTCTCTTTATAGGTAACCTTGAAGAAGCAAGGATGAACTAGACCGTATCTGGCATTCATGGGTCGAAGAGCCAGGCGAAGTGAAAGAAATTCCTTGCGACGAGCTGCAGTAGCACGGGCCACATCCTGAGAGAAGAATCTTTTTGACCGGACTACAACATCTGCTTTCTTGACTTTGCCGCTGAAAGGATCATTAACAATTCAATTTATTCCAGAAATAAAACGATTATCCCTCTGGGACTATTTACTGAAGATGAATAAGATGAACCTCCAGTTTTAGGGCCGATGCGGTGGGCCCGCTGTAAATTAAGTGTTGGGCCATCCTTGAGACCAACAATCTTAGGCATGTGTATTTTTAAGAAGGCAAGCATGTCGGACCCCTCCTCTCCCTCAGGAATACCATAAATTCAAAGGTTATTGCGTCTATTGTGATTTTCTAAGTCTTTTGTTTGCATCTTGAGGAAGGCAATCTCTTTAGACATAGCCTCAACTTCAGGTATTACATCACTGAGCCTCTGTTCCACAGCAGACATTCTTGAGTCCAAGTTAGACCATTTCTCATCCAACCTCTGAAGGGTAGCATTGGTATCAATGACAAAAGGTTTGATCAGCTTTATCGCTTCCATAAGGTCTTCCATTGTTATGGTTAGTGGCAACTTGGTAGGCGAATTAGGTTCTTTCTTCTGACGTTTAGAGGGAGCGGCCAGATTAGGTTCCTTACGAGAGGAAGAGGAAGAGGCAGAGGTGATTTTCTGACCAATAGAAAAAGGCGGCTCTATATAAGTGAATATATTGAAAAATTGAGGCTTACAAAAATATGCCACATAGAAGACCATATTATGAATCTAACAGCAGCCGTCAAACTTTTGTTCCCTGGTTCGACACACCTGGAGTGAGATAACTGAGTCAGTCAGCGCTATGGCGAGGAACAAATTTTATGCACACCAACCAGAATCAATCGTGGCCACCCTGCACTGGAAAGTACTGACTAACTAATAAAGCAAGCACTCAGAACATGAAGAGCATGGCTCCGTTCATTCGCCAGGGAGAAAAAACAATGTGAAAGAACAGTGCATGAGCCATAAGGCACTGCGCTAGTTACGCCACCAAATGACTCAAATTGAACGAATGCGACAGTTCCACAAGGCAATCCGAAGTGCGCCACAAGAAGGTGTTTCACGTAGAGAAGCAGGTGCAATACATAGGTTTAGTGGATACAATAATTCATGTTTAATACGCATATGAAGACAGTGATACAGCATATAAATTGAGCAATTCTTCACTGAGGCACAGCATATCAGAAGTCTTCATGATGTTGAGGCGATTTAAAAATATAGCAGTTATTGCGGAATGTTGCACATAGAGCGTTTCTATGAAGAGCAGCATTTACCTGAAGAGAGATTTTGGCGTGAGGCAGACATTGGGGATACCATTTAACCAACTATTCAATTCAGTCATGTAGTTCACAGCAAAAGCAAAACTGAATATAAAACAGATACTCGGGTTTTGTTATGAAAAATAATTAATCTTATTGAATGAAGAGTATAATCCCCTCAGATAAAACAAGTATGAGGAGGGAGCTGTTACTCGGGTTCAGGCATTATGACGGACACAAAATGGCAAACGCGATCTGTAAACGAAGCTCGCCGCATAACATGAATGAATGCCACAAGGATTGAAGGTGCAGTTTCAAAAATAGGAGAGCACCTGTCATCTTCACAAAAATTGCAGGAGAAGCGGAGTACCTGTGGAATGTTAACTGTCACGTTGAGGTAAAGACGCGATGAGCACAAGATGGCAGCTGCGGTCCACTCAGGAAGCGCGCCACATTTTGGAAATGAACCCTCGCAGATTGCCGGCTCACTGCAACTTGGGAAAAGTGTCCTCCGGATCAGCCAACATTCCGCTGGCGGAATCAATATTAGAGAGCTGCCGCAAATGACTCCGTTGGCCGCCCTTCGTAGGTTTCCTCGATCTCAGTCTGGCGCGAGATCAACCGGCTGCCATCCCCGTCTGCGCTCAAGCCACGCCCCAGAAGTGAGTACGTGAAACAGACATCATTTACCGTGCACATGCAAGCTTGCACATGCACTGGTGGGTACGTTATTGTCTGAAGAGGATTACTATAGCAAAAGAATGATAACAGAAGAGTGTACGAGCTTTGATGTTACATGAAGTGGCCTTACGTCCCTCTGCATCTTTGCGGTCTTGTGCATTCCCATAGCCACCGGACATCTGATATTAAACAAGTCTTTTCCTATGCATCTCCTCCATCTGCTGCTTGTATTAGAACCTCTCTGCAGGGTCTTACTTAAGTTTCCTGCAGTACTCTCTGTGTAGATGGTAAGTGGTGGGGAGGGGGGCCGTTATTGTTTACATCAGTGAGGATTTTAACTACTTTTGGCCCTGATGCTCAGTCATTTTCGAAGATGCAGTTGATGCTGGATTAGAAATTGTAACTCTTGCTGGCCCTCTCTGTCAGACAGAGTTGCAGAGTTTGAAATCTGTGGAGAAAGTGTTTATATATTATTTGTATTGCTTACGGACTGAGTGTTCCAGCATTACATTATAATATATTGTTTACAGCATTGTAATACTTCTTTTAGTGCCTGATACCATTTTACCTACGCTCTGCGGAAAACCTTTAGAGCTAAGCCTGAATTTTAGCCATTTCTCATATTTGTTCTCCATAACTTAGAAATTGTATCGCTTAAAAAATGTATTTGCAATATGCAGTTTTATCCTCCATTCAAATTTCTACAGAATAGGGGAGAACCATCCATTCTGATGAGATGGAAAGAAGAATTTATAACGTATCTCAAGGCCATTGATGGGGAAAGGATGGCTGCAGAGAGGAAGAAAAGCATACTCTTTCATTGGTTAGCATCAGAAGAACAGGCAGTTTTCAGACTCTTACCACCCATGGAAGGCCAAGGTGAGTGTAATGCGCATGAGGAAGCCATTCTGAGGATGGAAAATCATTTTAAGCCCACTACTAGTGTAGCACTCAACTGATTTGAATTCTGCACTCGTGCTCAGGAGTAGAGTGAAACCTTTGGCGAGTTTATCACTTCTTTGTTATCTTTATCTACTAACTGCAATTTCGAACCCATCACTGATGAGATAATGAGAGATCAGATCATTGTACATGTTAAAAGCAAAAGAGTTCAGGAGCAGTTGTGGATAATGGGAGATCCAAATTTGCAAGTACTTATCAGTACTGCTAAAGCTTTAGAACAATCAGTGAGATGGTTGAAATTGTTGAGCAAAGACAGTAAAAGTTCTGAGGATATGTGCATTGAGATTGCTAGTGGTTCCCATGGGGTTAGTCAGACTGTGAGTGCAGGTAGTTCCCTTGGAGGTAGCCAAACTAATAAGAGAGTTAAGAAGAATATCCAGTGTTTTAGGTGTGCAACCACTAGTCATATTGATTCATCACCACAGTTCCCCGACATGGGGAAGGAGTGTAGCAAGTACGGTCATGTGGGCTATTTTGAGCGAGCGTGCAGGGATTTCAGAAGAATGGGCAATACTACTATTGCCAAGAGAAAGGTATTGTGTGTTAGTGATGAGCGGGACCACAGTAGCGAGGATAATGGCAACAAGGGCACAGTGCTATCTATTATGAAAGTGACAGGTGGTTTGGAAATCAAGGGAGCAATGAGACCACCCAGATGGTGTGTTCACCTACTGAGCATCAAATTAAAGGTTGATTCTGGTTTTCCTTGCACTATTTTTACAAAAGAGTATTTCGAGCAACGTTAGGGAGACAGAGTGTGTTTTGACTCCTTTTAGGAGTAAGATAATATTGTTGAAAGCTTTGACTGTTCCCGAATAGAATATATATTGTCGGTATGAGAAACTAGAAATTTAATTTAAAGGCTGTGTGGTTCTAATAAAGGTATATGTGGCCACTTAACATGTCAGTGTGTTGGGTTGAAAAGACCAATTATAGCTGGGTATTATTCTCAACCTGAGAAGTAAAGATCTGGTGTTGATAATTTCAGAATGCAAAGATAAAGATGGTGTGATTCAACAGTTCCCTAGAGTATTTGTTGAGGCATTGGGAAAATTGATAGGTTTCAGTTCCAGAATCAAAGTGAAGGTGAATCCGGTTCCTGTTAAGCAGAAGCTTCAATATGTGGCAGTGAATGTTAGAGAAGAGATAAAAGTTATGTTGGAAGGTTTGGCCAGAGAGGGAATAATTGAAGCGGTGGAGCCCCCATCATTTTGATTCACATGGCTGACAAGCGTCTTAGATTATGTGTGAATTTGAGAGCTCTATGCTAATTTGGTGGTGAATTGTCATCCACTGCCAAATATCAACAAAGTGGTGTGTATGCTGGAAGGGGCCAGAGTGTTTTCCACATTAGAACCCATTTGGAATGCAGTTGAGTATCTAGGGCATACATTGTTGGATAATGGGTAGTTCCTAAAAAATCCATGCCCCTGCTCCTGATAATAAGGAAAAATTGTTGTCATTTGTAGGGCTTTAGGAATATTACAGCAAATTCATACAAGCATTTGCCACCAAAATGAAATCTCTCGGAGAGCTGACAAGGAACAAAGCAGAATTTGATTGGACTGAGAGACAAAAGGCTGCTTTTCAGCAAATCAAAAAAGAGATTGTAAATGCACTTACACATAATACATTTTATCTTAACAAAGTTTGCATTGTTACTGTTCATGCCAGTTTGTATGGCATTGGAGTGGTATTGGGGCAAAGGGGTGGAAAGATGAGTGGTGTGTTGCTTTTGCTTCAAGGACACTCAATGAAACAAGGAGAAGATATGAAATAATTGAGAAGAAGCTATTGGCATGCGTGTAGGTCATTGGACACTTACATACCTATGTGTGGGGAAGCAGATTCATTCTGAGAATGGACCATAAGCCATTGGTGGAAATTCTATCACCAGGAAGGGAATGTAATTCCACTGCATGTATAGCTAGACTCACATCTGGGCTACGAGAATACAATTTTAGTGTGGAGTATGCACGAGGCAACTTTCACATTACAGCAGTCCAGACTACCATGTCTGGATAATGAAAAGAATGGAACAAAATGAAGTGGACATGGTTGTAACAGTTAAGGACTTTGTAAGTACAGGGTTTTTTATAGGGTTGCTCGAGAAGGTGTGGAAAAAACACCACAGGGAAATGGTGAGTACTGTTTATACTTATATTGGCAGCAATCTTTTAGAATGCTACACAATCTAAATATAAGACTGAGACCTATAACTATATCACTGTTGCAATTATTTTTCTTTAACGGGGCATATTGAAGATAGAGTAAACCTTTCATTTCAATTTTGAAAATAAGGCATTTCTGCTTTTGTCCTGGTTTGTCACCTGAGTGTTCACCATTGTCCAAGCTTTTTTTCTTTGTTTCTTGCCCTCTGCCTGCACCATATTTCTATGTCCTTTTTATTGATCAATTTTGGGAACATGGCATGCAAAAATGCACAAGGAAACAAAATGAAAAAGAAAAATAGTTGTAAATAACTGGGTTATTAGTTGGGGAGAGCATGAGTATTCCTCAAGTATTAAGTCCTCATACCTTTATGCGGGAAACACAACTTCCCCTTTGTAGGACATGATTATCTTAGGGTAGTAAGTCAGAGCATTCTAAGGCCTACTTAGGGGAGGTGGTGTGGGCTAGGGGCGAACAACAGCTGTCTCAACATCCATTGCCCAGCTAGCGTCTTTTCCATAGAAAAAGAAAAGTGCTTTATTAAAACACTATTAAATACGGTGCATTTATTTACAAATATGTACAAAAGCAGATGCAAATACCCCTCACGACACCCTCTACAGATCACACCCAGCAAGCTCTGAGGTATTCTAAAACCATTACAAACCCTACCTCCACATAGAAACCTAACAGAGTGCTAGGGGAGTACAAAGACAAGAAATCAGTCCTACTGGCTTTATCCGAGTATCACCATATTTATAAAGCTGTTATGTGAAATATACATTGACTACCACATTAAAACTCTATAAAAGTATTAGCCAATAACAACTGAAATTAAAACATTGCAATGATTGATTGTTCATGATATTCGCATCAACAAAAAATTCCATATTCTAAATTATAGTGTACATTAGTTGCCTCTTATTTTCACTGCAGCTAAAACACCTCCATGAACCCCCAATAGGGTATACCGGACTCCCAGGCATGAAAGAGCAAAAAACAACAGCTCCAGGAGAGGATAGAAATCCTTTAAAAGCCAACCTAAGTCATATAGAAATTTACCTGACAGACATAGGATGCCTTTGGGCAAAAATGACAATGCTGCTTTGGGGACTGCTGCATATCCTGCAGCCTCCAAAAATATTTTAAACCATTGGTAGTGCCCCTGCCCACTTTGGAGTCACAATGGAATAAATATGCACATTTGATAGGCTGTCCCTATACCTTGTGGGGCAATCTTGCGCCAGTGAATTTCAGGCCAGGGAGGCTCATGTGCCAATACCCTAACCTGCATTCATGCTCTTCTTGTGTTTCTTTTTTGTTTTCAAGTATTTCCACCTAGACCTGAAGGAGGTTTCAAGGGCAGCCCACTGCTCAGTGGCCTTAGCCAGTTCTGCTCAAGAGCCATTATTGGTCCAGCAGAGGAGCTGGCTCTATTGTGCTTCCCCAGCAGGCGGGGGAAGCCTCTGCAGTTCTCCTGGGAACTCTCCTGGGAGAACCTCTGTTAGTTTGTGCTCTTGAGGCCCGGTCTCCCCAGAAGCAGAGTGAGAAAGAGTGTGATAGCATCTGGGGGCCTGGGAGCCCTTCTGCTTCAGTCCCAAGGGAGATGAGGGCTCAGGGCATCTGGAATGGTTGGCAAAAAGCGATAATATTGTTTGCAGTGACCCCAGGGCTTTGCCCCTTCTTTTGAGTGATGATGAAAATTGCAGCAGAGCGCCGTAGGGTGTATTAATAAATAAATGACAGAGCACGGCGTTGGCCTTCTTGGCTGAACTCGGGGCTCTACCTCTTTGAAATGCAGGGCTGCACCATATATACAATATGGTGCAGCCCTGTGTTTCTCCCTGCGCTGGTGCTGAATTTAGCTGCCTAGCGTCAATGCAGGCATCCGTGCACCATAGTCCAAGGGTGCCTGCATTGTGGAGAAGGATTGTTTAGGTGCAGGAAGGTGTCCCGTCCTGGACTTCAACAGTCACAAATGGAGATTTGGAACTTCTATGTATGCTGCTTTGTGCAGCACACATAGAAGTTGCAACTCTGTATTTTTAAATTATTGTTTATGTGCAGGAAGGGACACCTTCCGGCTTATAAACAATCAGTGGCGTTGTGCTGTTTCCATGTGTGCTGCACACCGCAGTACACATAGAAACAACAAAAACGAGGAGAAATATTGGATTTCTCCTCGTTTCACCATGTTAAGACCAAGTTTTCCCTGGTCTTAATTTTGGTGCTGCCTTCTATTTATGCCACCCTTGCAAATAAGGGACAGCATCAAAATCACTGGATGATGCATCAGAATGCCCTCCACAACACTCATTGCCCAACCCTTTCACGCTAAGTGTAGCGTGAAAGGGGGCCTTATTTGCAAGGCACTGTTAAGCCACGTTAGGTGGCTTTACACCGCCTTGTGAATAAAGCGAAGCCCCTATTACCACAGGAACGTTAGAAAAAGTGACGTTCCTGAGGCAATAGAGGCTTGTAAATATGCCCCTATGTGCTCCATTTTTGGCCCAGTCCCCAAGTGGACTGAACTGCTCCGGTCCAATATCCCCATCCAAATGATTTCAGTGTTGTGTTGCAAACCCTAGAAAGCAGGACTTTTTTCTTCAGTACTCCTGCCCTTAAAATGTAATTTTTTTTTAGAGCTTGCTTTCACTTTGCTGCCTCTGCTGAGACAGAGCTGAGGGTCTGCCTTTCTACCTTTTGACCTGGCATTTGTATAAGCTGCTAGTATCTGCTTTTTCCCCATGTATTTTTTTTAGCCATTCCTCTTCAGCCTTCCAGCAGATACCCTTTTTGCTACAAACACCAGGCCCCATTATCTTGGCCATCTTGTAGAGCACCTCTATATCATCATATGAGCTGCCGGGCTTCTCTTGCTAGAGGTCACCCTTCTGCAGGACCAACCTACAGCGGATCCAGAGTAATACTCCAGGCTCCACCAGAAGGTAAAATCTCTACCATCCCTCAGAGGGTTTAAGAGGCCAGCACCACTAGCCCTGGAGAAGCACTTCTAGTCATTGTGTGCCAGACACAGTGCAAAGGTTTTTGTGACCATCTTTGCAATAGGGTCATGTGGCTTCTCCTTCCAGCTGGGTATTCCTTCAGCAGTGGTGCTCCCAGATGCAGGAAGCCCTTGCTCAGTTCATCGATGTGACAGAGGTTTATGAGTAGGGAATGGAGGTGGGCACCTATGCCTAATCTGAAGGTGACACATCACATTCCGCACTAGTCCCTACTATGGTAAATTGAAGTGGTCTGGTAAAAGACCTTGCCTGGGAGGCTCACCTCTGCCCCTACCTGACCCATCTGTCTGGCCCCTTCACTTCAAAACTTCAAAGGGGAGCAACTCATGTGATGGGTAGCAAAAGTCTAGCTACCCCATTTGTTTTTGTGGGGTTGGGCCTGCCCAGGCTATGTCAAGTGTCAAATGCTAATAACAATATACAGATTCTGTACCCACCATTTACTTTGCCACAAGCAGTCTTGATGATTACCAAATAGCTCCATTTTGTGGGAAGTCCTTTGATCTTCCTGCTGGGGAGCAAAGAAATTACCTTGGCACAGCAGGACGAGCAAAAGGCTGAATCTGTTTTGGAGTGGAGCAAGAGAAATATGACATTTGCAGCTGCCACAGGGTGCATGTTTATCCTAAGATGGGCATGTGTCTATCTAAGGTGGAACTGTATCTTAATACAGATATTACACATACAGTATAATACCGTTAATCACTTCATATGTGCACTCACACTATTAGTGTCTATCCCTGTTGTAAGACAGACAGAGGTAATGTCCCTTCTGTTACAGTGTACCTGTGCCTAGTTACCCGGCTGAGCTGGATACTAGAACCATGTTCATGAGCAGCTAACCCGAACTGTGCTGTAGCAGACCTTAAAAAGACAGGCGCTGCCAGCTAGAACTTTCAGTCCAAGTAACAGGAGCTTACAATATGAGAATGACTTAGTGAGACTCACTCACAGATGAACCCCTAATAACTGCTTTTATCCTGGGGATTAAATCAGCCAGAACCCATCTTGCTACAGGAAATATGCTCATTTGTCATTGTTATCTGTAAGAAACGTATTATTTCTGGTGGGAGACTGTCTACCTTAAGGAATAACCACATCCCAGAGTCAGGGACATCCCTTAAAGGCATTAAATTGACCTGAACTCAACCCACTGGTAGTTACTGCACAGAGTAGACAGGATTAAATTAGAGTGATTTTAATATATCGACACAGGACCAAAACAGTAATAAAGTCAAAATTCAAAACAACCAAAATTCCACTCCAAGTCAGAATCATGGAGCAGAATTATATAAACCAAAAATCCAACAAGGGAAACTGGGATATGAATTTTTAAAGTATCAAGTAGAAATAATGCCAAGTAGCATTAAGAGGGAATTACAGCCAATGGTCATGGAACAACAGTGCCTAGGCACAATTTGAGGCTTGCCACAATGGAGCACGGATCAGATAGACCTAGCGGGTTTGTCTTGGTCAAAGATTTTACCTTCTGACTAAGAAGATGATTTATATTTTGGAGGGCGGAGGTATTGCAGTCACGGTGACGGAGTAATTTACTTTGTTGTCTTTACTGCACCTCTGTTCACCAAATCATGAAATGATCGCCAAGCTGGGGGTCATTGCATAAAGCATTGCTAGGAACCAGAGTCACAGCAGTTTCTGTCAATGCTGTTTGCAGTTTGGTGCAGGGTTTCATCAACATGATGCAGCCCTGCACCAATCAGTGGGATATTCTTTTTGAAAATAAAATGTCCCCTTTGCCATAGGAGTCATCTCTCATGGCACGGGGCATTCTTTGGTTTTTACAGTACCCTACCAGCAGGGTTTTCCTGGTGGTGACAGGCAGTAAAAAACTGCTATATGTTCTCCCATACTAATCGAGCAACTGGACAAATCGCTGGGCTATCCTGGTTTAGTTTCAAACCTATAATAACTGATAAAAAACTCCCTGGTTTAAACATATAAACACCTGTACAACCACAAATTAAATGCCATTCAAAGAAAAGAAAAGGAAAGTTTAAGATTAATTTTTATTTCTTCTTGAATGGGCCAATAAAATATTACTTTGTTATACAAGTTAGCAGCAAGAAAGACTGGGCTAACATTATTCTGCTTGAGTTTTGTTTTTTTAGGGATGTCACTAAAATATAGTTTCTTCTTCCTTTTGCTTTTGTCAGTTTTGTGGTCTTTGTTCTAAAAATGCAAGGTTCATTAACACGTTTAAGGTCTTATTTAATAACTTTATAAACTGTAGACAATCAAGAAATATCAAAATCATATTTGAAATTTTGGCTACGTTTGATTCTTTCACTACTAAGTAAAATGGCTGGTTTCATGAGAATCCTTCCCAATGTGTACCATAACATTTAGCCACAGACAGTGAACGGTGATACCCTTTGATTCATCAACCCCCTTTTCAAGCAAATCAGTATTGATAGTAGGTGAATTGCCAAACACTCGACGCTTTAAACATTCAATGCAAGTTGTAGTGGCTGGTATATGTGAAAAGAGTGCTGTCACCAAACATCGGGGATGGTGGTTAAAACATGACACCAGACGTTTGGAAAACATGGAATGCAGTGTCACTTGGAATGATGCTGCAAAAAGTTCTTACCAAGTTCAACAAAGATTGGAGTGATATTGTTTGTATTTACAGTGATTCAGCTACGTATATGGGAATGTGTGACGACCTGTCAAAATCGATACTTGAGCTGAAATGATTCCTTGTAAGAGATTGTTGCTACTTGCTAGATAGTATGTGGAAAGCATCTTTACAATCTTCAGAGTTAATGAAAAATGCTATTGACTTTGTAGTCCATTCTGGTGCACTGTTTTGTTACGCGTGGGAACTAAATCGCAAATATTTCTCATTTTGTGCTCTGTGTGGCATCAAAGAAAGAGTCATCCCAACAGTGTCATTTAGCTGGTGGTTCTCATTTCCTGAGGCCGTGAATGCTATATTATCCATGTAGCGACTCTTTACAAATGTTTGATTAGTGCTCCTGCCAAGGGCAAGAAATGTGAGAGTCTTCGATCGTATATTGATAGCGATGTGAAAAAAGTACACTCTACTTTATTCTCACATTTATACAGGAAATCATGACTGCTGTAGTGGACATAATCAAGTGTCTAGAGTTTGAAAACACACTGTTGGAAAACGAGGCAGTATCTGTGAGGCCTGCACAAATAACATGTCACATTTGTCCTTTACTGTGGACTCTCAGAGGGTAGCATTGCAGAGCAATGTAAGGCTTACTCAAGGGAGGTGGTGTGGGCTAGTATTCACCATTTACAGGTATGCAGGAATAACACTCAATAATTGATTGCCCAGTCTGTACTTTGCTTTATAAAAGTAAGAGTACATTTATTAAACACACACACTACTCAATACTATGCATTTAAGTGAGGTACTTATCATAACTGATGACATTTCTAATACATTGCAATTACAACCTCTAAAAGGCATCACAGATGAAATCACAGAATTAAGCTTATACAGCCAGACATCCTAGCAGGAATGCCGAGCAACATAACCCCACTTCGATTATGATCCCACATTACACATGTGGCTTTCAGTCCCTCCATAGAAATAACATTGGTCAATGCACATAATAGAAATTTCATTAGTAATGCAATTCTCGTGCAATTGCACCTCTTGCCCTTCTCCAGACATCCCCAACTCAGCCCTTCATCCCTTGGTGCACTTCTCAATACAGCCCCAGCTGTAGAACAAAAGTTCCAGCCCAGGAGGTGATTCAATGCTGGCTAAGCCCTTGAGGGGTTATTTCTTCAGAGTCCCCAGAGACTTAGGAAGGAACTTGTTCTCGTCGTGCTGGGGAGACTGCGTTGCTCCTGCAGCTCCCCCTGCACCTATGCACTCACTTGGTGGTGACCCCGCTTTCCTGGGACCACCACAAACCGAGCAAACGCTAATTTCCCTTGCAGGCCGGTCCGGGCCTGCAAGGCATTATGGGGAGCTTCTGCCATTTCTATGAATATTAGAGCAGCGGCTCCCCTGTGATGCCCTTCTTCCTGGTGGTCTCGCGCCGCGTTTCGACCTCGGTGGGGCCCCCGGTCCCACCCGGACCCCCAGGTGAGTCTATGGGGCTCGGAGAGCCCACCCCGGCCACTCTGCTGATTTTCAGGGGCCCGGTCCCACCCGGGCCCGAGGTGCTCTGCCTTTTGATTGGGGGTCCTGGTCCTACCCGGGACCCCCGCCTGCTTGATTGTTGGAGGGCAGCCTGGGGAGCCCACCCCTGGCTGCCCCTGCCGGCTCCCCGCCCGGCCAGCACCCTCCGGTGCTTCCGTGGGAGCTGGATGCAGTTCTGGTCTGCCCGCTCTGGCGGGCAGACACGGAGGCCAGCACTGGTCCAGCTGGCCTCGGGGAGTGCAGAGGCACTCCCCCCTCCTTCCTGCAGCACTTCGGGGCACGGAGATGGATTCCCAGGCCCCCGGGACCTGACCCACCAAGGGGGAATCTTGGAGACCAGCAGCGGAGCCCCACACGCTTCGTCGTCGGTTCTGCCAGAGGTCAAAGGTTGCCTACCTTCTGGGGGGCATATCTCAGCCCCCAGGGGCCCGATCTGCACCATTCTGGCCTCTTCTCGCTCCTGATGGCCAGCTCTACCCACCTGGATCACTTTTTGCCACCCTCCTCACCTCCAAGAGGGTGAACTTCAGCAAAGAGCTGTTTTCACTGGCCAGCCTTTTACTTGGCTCTCCTCTTGGGCCTCTCTTCTCCTTGCGCATAGGCCCAGGCTTCTGCTCACTGGTCCTGGACTCCTCTCTTCGTGCTGTTCAGGATCCTGAGACAGTCACGGGTTCCTCCTTCCAACTGCCCATGGCGCCAGGCTCCAGCACCCTCTGCCTCCGCAGACAACACCCCAGAGAGAGCTCCTCTTCCTGTGCAAGTTCCTTTAAAGGAGGGGCTGGCAGGAAGTCTCTTTGCCCTATCACACAGCGACACATCACTTCTCTACCCCTGTTCCCTCCTTTCTGCCCAGGCCTCTGGGTTTGTTCAAAATAGTGTCGTCCAGGGGTTTCATGCCACTTGGTCTCTGAGAGCCCCTTCCCCCCTCGCTGCCATCTCTCCAGAGCAGCTAGGTGCCTGGCACCGGGTGTCAGCTGCAGATTGATGAACCTGTAGCTCCACCCATCTTTTCTTCATGGAGGCCCTTGCCCTTGGAATGTTTGCTGTGCAAGGTTGGGCCACTGAGGCTACAGCTTGAAGAGGGAGGTCATAAATTCAGCCTGGCAGGGTCAGCCCCCAGCCAGGCCCTGGTTATGAGCTGACTCAGAGAATTATGACATTTCGGGATGACCCAAAAGCAGTACAAATATAACTTTGGACTCTGCAGAATACTTCTTCTCACACAAATTACAATGGACTTTGGTATGTGTCTGGAATCTGTAGGCCCTAGGAAAGCGAAACTAACCCATGTGCTCCCCATCCTCATAGAAGAATACTGGAGTGAAAAACAGTAAAGCACAATAATTTTCCCTGACATGTTTCTTCCCACTGTATAAGCCTATTCCATGTCACCACCCAGCTCTGCATAACTCCTGCCACACCAGTCTATCTGCACCTGCTCCTTGGCTGCGCACGCCAGGAATCTCCCCTGCGCAGCCCCTACACATGTGCACACGCATGTACACATGCATGTAACTAGCCCAGTGCCCCTTACTCCAGCTGCAGCGCAACAGCTTAGTCAAGCCAGGGGGACACCAGTAAAATCCACATGCAGTCTCTTTCATCATGAGTTTACTGTGGGTGAGTCCCAACTTATGAGGCTCTCCCACAGTAAAAGCTCAACAATTAGGTGCTCAAAAAGTGAACACTTTGGGCTGCTCAGAGTGTCAGAACCAACTTCTAACATACCTTGTCTACCAATGATGCATAGAACTGTCCCTTCAACAACAATGGCATTTGAAGTCAATGAATCCTCACTGTGGTACTCTGCACAAGTTCGAGATCCCTTCTGTAAATGGGAATTTTCTTCAGACTTTGAAAGTACTACTTCATTTCTGACCACTTCAATAACTCTGAGGGCATATGTGCCCAGTTCAAAGAATATATTGCAGAACATGTCCCAGAGAATCGTAATCTTCAGGTGCACAAATATTGGCAGCGAAAGCTATGTCAATGGCCAGAATTAGCAAATTGTGTACTGGCTGTTTTGGCATTCAAGTGCCAACTTTGAGCGGGACCTTACACAGATAAAAGTTTACATCGGAAGGAATTGCGAGCGCGCATGTGCAAAGACTCATTTAAGAAATGTTATATGGTGTACTACAATACGTTTGATTTGTAAAAGGTATTTGGACATCATATACGCTGTACACACACTGTCTATATACCATGTATTATCAGTGAGAAAGCAAGCAATAATAAAAGCAAACCACTCCATACACACTGGAAAAACACCGATTCTGTTTTTATTTAATGGCATGAAAATGTGTAACCACTGATAACACTGTTTTTTACGGTATTAAAATCACTGGAAAACACTGAAAAAACCCAACCAGAATTCACAAAAATAGAAACTGAAGACAGGAAAGCCTAAATTTAGCCAATTCTCTGAAGGTCCTTAATCCGTTGAGCCATCTTAGCTGTTTGGTCTCTGTGTGCTGGAGAAGTCTCAAACTATGGTCTGCCCACTTTTAAATTTGGTGGGTTGATCAGAATGTTTGCATTAAGCACACTCCATTGCCATTGCGATGAAGTATGCTTATCACAACATTTAAATCAGCCCCCAGAACCTCAGGGGAGGCACTTAGAGACTCATAGAATGTCAGGCAGAGGCCAATAGCAGGGTCCAGTCTAGCTTCAGTTTCCTCTGTTCAAATCAACGGTTGAAAGTAAAACCTCTTGTAGCTTGTTGTCAGCAAAATGGTATTTTGAGTCCAGTTGTTGGTCATGGTTGCACAAGGGAGCAGGTCCAGTCTTTCAGGGCTCCTCTCAGGTCACAGGCAGCAGGCCCAGTCCTCTTCTGTTCTTCCTCAGGTCTAGAAAGTCTCTGGACTGAATGTCTGAATGTGCTACATTTATTCTGGGCACAAGCTGGTGGGTGAAAATGACTCCTGGGCATGGTTTAAAAGTTCCAAAAGCCAAGTCTATCCACTTTGGACATTTTCTAAGATAATAAATATCTTCAGCCCGACCAAACATTGGCTCTGAAGGCTGGAGGTTTGTGTGCAGAGTGCACCATGGTAATCCTACTGTTCTCCCACATCTAAAACCAAAATCCATTTTGAAGCAGCCACTATATCCCCAATAAACCCAGAGACAAACATCTTGTAGAAAAACAGTAGGTTTTCCCAGCGATCAGACGGTGGATTCACAGGAATTGTCTCGGCCTCATGCTCCCCTAAGGTAGGCCCTGGGTAGCCCTAAGGGCAGGGTGCTATGCAACTAAAAGGACCTGTTATTGACAACACCTAAATTCATTTTGCACTACTGTGAGGCCTACTACTCTCATTGGCTAGCATTGAGAATTTCTTTAAACTCTTTAAAGCTGTAATTTCTGATTATAAAGGAGTAGTTGCATCATGTTTAATATCTTTGGAATTGTAAGGATAAATCCTCTATAGTGGTAAAGTAGGATTTACCATTACTATTTTAAAAAATCCCAATATTTCTCTTATCTTATTGCTTTGTGTGACTTGTTCCATCCAAGGTACTTTATCAGTGAGACCTTTCTGAGTCCTGTAGCTGCCCTGCCTTCCAACATAGTCAGTCTGAACTTTGGAATTTCGTCAGTCTAGAACGACCTCAAGTAACCCCTTAGCGTTATTGACTTCTAACCACTATTTTTGTTTATTCTTTAAAAATTCATATCTCTTGTTCTACCTATTGGATTTTTGTCATTTTGGTCTTGATATTCTCATAGAAATATTCTCTATTCCTCTAAACCTGTGTGAAGTATCTCTGTGGTGTTTTCATTGTGTTACTGTGTGTGTTGCTCAAATCCTTTACACATTGCCTCTTTATATAAGACTGACTACTCTATGCCAAACTACTAGAGGATGAGCACAGGTTATCTTTTAGTGTGCATCTAGCTTACCCTGACTAGGATTGTGGTCCCTACTTTGACAGAGTGCATTCCTCTGCCAGCTAGAGACCCAGTTTTTAACGCCTCTAAGCTCTGAAAAGACACATCTCAGTGGCTTAATTGATCTACTGTGGAAATTAAAATCGGTAGTAGGATAAGATAAGTTACAAACTGAATATTTTATTACAATGTAATAGCAATTATTGAAATGGGAAGCATATACAAGATGCAGCCATTCTAAAACATTCAACTATTTCTGGCTTCTAAGGCAACACAATAATCGACACTACAATTGCTACATCATTACCTTTAATGAAAAATTAAAAACTACAAGAAACAAAATGCAAATTACTGTTAGATGAAATCCAGGATAGCGAGAAGTTACCATAAAAGTCCTGGATTCAGATTTACTAACATTTAACACAACACAGCATAGCAAGGCAACTTGTCGCACTGAGTTACATGAGAGGGAGATATCAGAAATGCAGGATTGTTTGTGTGCAGGAAGTGGCGCCTTCCTGCACAAATACAATCCTTAAAGGCATTTCCTTTTTCAGAATGCATCACACATAGACAAAGGTAAGTAACAATGATATATAAAGATGTTTCTCCTTGTTACACCTGGGTCTGGGAGAGGGACTATTGTGATGCATGCCCAAGTTTACAACTCTTTTTAAATCTGAGCATGCACCAACATCCATGGGTGGATGCATTGGAATGCCCATACTCCACCCATAGTCCACCTTCCTGGCACAAAGCAAGGCAAAGCATGGACTTGCTCTGCCTTGCGTTACTATGAATTCACTAAAGCAGGCAGAGACATGCACGATGGCTTTGTGTGGCTTAGTAAATCCCTATAAAGCACTAGTGCTGGCATTCAACGACTTGTGTCACACTAGGGCAACGAAAGCTCTTAGTAATCTGCCCCTACTTCACTTGACTGCTATGAAGAGGACTTAACACGCGGATCACAGGAGTGAGTACTTTTTTTTAAAGACACCGTGCTTTAAATGCTGAAAGGAAGGGTGATTTTAACTCTCTACCTGAGGCAAGCTGCTGTAGGACTGGGATGACTGTCTTTAGAGAATAGCTGAGGCAGAAAACATTCTAACTTTTCAAACCCACATCCAGGAAGTTTCACAAGCTCGGAATACAAAAAATATCTGGATGGCTCAGAATCAGGCAGAGAGCTAGTTTTGCCACGTCTAATGATATAATTTGGGGCTAATAGAGGAGACATCTCTGTCCCATTCAGGATAAGTCCCTTTCATGGACTTTTTTTCTCGTTGCCACGTGAACCAGAGTCATTTCTTAACTGTCAGAATAGCCATGATGTTCATAAAATAGGATTTAAATGACAAGATAATTATTGTTAGAGAAATTTAATTTCCCAGCCGTTGTACAAAATGTATGGTTAATCTTTTCACATTATTATCTAACTGGAATTGAGGAAGACCCATTATGCGGTCAAAAGCTAGAAAAGGGATGTGAAAGGCTTGGCGATTGTTCGCTCTCGCCCACAATGAAAGTCTAAACATAACCACCCGCGGCCTCATTTACTTTGACATCTAAAATAGGTCAATTTACTCGAAATGTCTCCTCTGACCCTTTCCTGCCTTATCAAAAAAATGAAACATCTGCCTTAAGAGATGCATATTGGATCCTCCCACGCTCATGAGGCTTCCGAACAAAAGGTCGTGTCTTGAGATAACTCGCAAGGATGCGTTTGTAACAGACCTGAACACATTTTAGTTTGGAAGACTTCGACAGTGATTTTTCAAATGCTGTTAGGCAATTAGTGGCCTGTCACATTGCGAAGAGGTTACCATGACACTGAACTACACCTCATTTTTCTATATGAAGATTCATTCATGCGTCATGTTTTCTGACCAATTTTGGCAGCAAAAGTAGTTTTTTTACTCTTGACCAAAAGCTTGAAATATGTCATAAACCAGCGATAACAGACAAAACAAAAAGAACCGAGAGAACTTTAAACTAAACAAAGGGCCACATGATCAGGCCGGCTGGCTATGCTGGGCATCGTGTTTTTCCCTGGGAGGATGGGGGCCAGTTTTGCAGCAGTGAAGGCCAGTGTTGCAGTGCTGCTGCATTATTGGTTCCCGGAAACAAAAGCAGCAGGCAAGCTTTCCCAGCATCCCTGGAACAGCCAGTTCTTCCCCAGAACCGGGGCTGGTCGTAGAACAATTGACAGGGTTACTTTCTCAGTACAGCACAGAACCCTGTGCCTGTTTCAATGCATCTGCAGGCCCAGGCATGCTAAGATTTTGCTTCAGGGTTGTGTCGAATATTTAGGGCATCCTTGTAATCCTATAATATTTACAAATAGTTGTAAACATGGGTTTCCACGAAAATGGTGCTTCCACCTGAGGCTTGCATAACAAGGAGAAATAAATGCATTTCTCCTTATTTTTTTCTTTGTTGCTTATACGCTGCATTCTTTTTGATTCAGCCCTACTGAAAAATCCCAGCAGCACAATCCATCAAACAACTAGCATTACAACTAGGGTTCCCGGTGTTATGGTATTTACTTTTTTGCCATTTCCGTCTGTATTTATCCATATTTATTTTTTGGACATTTTTTCTGTATTTTTTCCGCATTTATTTTTGCCACAAGCAAAAGACGACGCTACAGCTAGTATTTTTCCACATTTATTTCAGCCCCCAAAAAACACATGTGCAACTGCTTGTACACGGACACAAGAGCCGAGGGAACAACAAACTAAATGGCAACGAACTCAACACACACCGATCACAATGCAAAAGGGACACCACAAGCCACCAGGCCGCAGACAGACATGGGGTTAAGTGTGCGTCCAGCTGCAAGAGTTGAATCTAGGACTACTTGTTGCAGTCCCAGAACAAGAGATAACATAGGCTAATGTTTTCCCAACATCCTGGGCCTGACCACATTATTTCAGACAGCCCTCAGCACATACAATCATCACTCACCATTGAACAATGTACAGGTACATGCAGCAGAGGAAGGGTCTAATGAGAGACGACTGGACTGCAGGTATTTGCAATAGAAGGTGATCTCGGTGTAATGAGAGATAAAGTTTTACGCTGGGGAATATTGTCATCAAATATAGTAGTGGAAACAGTGACTGCCTCTTTAACTATCGAGTACTCTCAATTTGAGAATTTCTGCTTTCCTTTGTGTAACTGCGTTTGCGCACTAACGTTTATTAACATTTTTTTTAACAAAATGTGTATATGTAGAATACCAGCCCTTGATGTAAAACAAATGCTGCTTGGCCAAAAACTATTCATCCTGCATTGTATTATTGGCATTATAAAAACACAGTGCTGTTCAGTGTCATCACAGCATGGTTGCCGAATTTAAAGTGCGGATACAGAATGTGTAACGGATCCTGACATGAAATGACTGATGCCATTTCAGTTGAGTAAACTGTTCAGATTTCTGGCCTGCTTCCACAACAAATACAGACCTAGTCCGACCTTACGGCGTATTCGGTCACTGGGTAAACAGACTGAATTGCTTCTTACATGCATCTAATAAGGCTGACTATTTTCACACTGTATTTAACAACACCTGTATGGCGGCAGGACTTCAGACAATGTCAAGCACGTATCTTGTGGCTGATGAGCCAGTGTGTTTGCCCACTGCCACTCTGGGCTGGCAGACACTTGGTTCATGGGACCGCAAGATGCAGGGACTAGGATAATGGTTCTGAAAACATTTCTAATTTCATTACAAGACCGGAGGCTACCATTATGCATATTACTTTTAATGCAGTCCCAAGCAGCCGCATACAGAATAGAACATTAAGAAACATATAACAGGCATGAGCACAGAACAATCAGACTCTTTTAAATGCGGCTCCAAGCAGATAAGTTCCTTATTTTTTTACTTGTCTCTTACTGGTTTTCTTAATCATGCCTTGATAACTTGTCTTGCTGGCTAATGCCTTTTCTTATTGGTTTGTTACTTGTGCCTAATATGCCTTAATTTGTTTTATTTACGGATTTACTCCCTCCCCCCCCCTCCTTCCCTTACTCGGTCAACTGATCTCCAATTTATGGTGATTGTCTCCCGACCTTGCCTCTTTTTACCCACTCATTATTCCTCCGTTTTTTATTTATAATTGTTTAGCTTATCGCACACGCTCTCGCGCTGACCTCGAACCGAGGCAGTACTCATACTGGCTCCATTCTTACCGACTGCTCCAGTCTTAGCGTCTTCCCCCCCGATTCCCTTTCCTTGGGATCGTGTCACGAGGCGCCCGATTTCCCAACTCTGGATCGCACTGAGACGCTCAATACTCCCCCTCATGCCTCCTTTCCTAATCAGAATGACATTTGAGGAAAGGTCCTTGGAGGCGCGCTCGCAGCGTCGCCGCGTTACCAAGACGCTTTTCTCTATCCAATGCCCGTCTCCTAGCAACGAGGCGGATTTGATCGCGCTTGAGCACACAAACAGTTGCTCGGATCCATGATCAGCTGACTGCGCATCGGATGCTATTTCACAGATTTTGACTACTTTAAGGCCCTTTTACACATTTTTTGACATTTTGGGCTAGTTCCTTTTTCGTGTCTCACTCCCACTGACTTTTGCTTGTTTTGGTGCTCTCTCCCACTAACTCCTTGGCGCAGTTACCCTCCCCACATCTTCTACAATACCTAATTTTAGTATTAATATCTTTAAAAAAATAATAAAAAAAAGATTAGATATACTTATAAAAAAAAAGAAATATAAAAAAAAGTGAAGAAATAAACTTAAACTTCTTACATTAATATATATCCCTTAGACTTCCATGTCTGATATAGAGTCAGATGAGGCTAGCGCCCCCATCCCTAATATGGGGAATGAGGCAATCAAAAGCATGATTCATAGTGAAATGAGATCCTGTATGTTGACAACATTATCTAAGGTTATGGCATCAAAGAGATCACTATCTTCTGAGGAGGATGATGTTGTTGAACTCCAACATACCCTACCTGATGATGATCTCATTGAAGTAAGGGAAAAGAGAATTAAAAAGATTAAAAATATTGATTGTATCCCCAAGAGCACTATGGGAGGTCACAGCACCTCAACTTTCACGGTAGGTCCTCGCACCTCAAACACATCAGGTGTCCTTGGCGGCACGGATTTTAAAGGTGACCTCAGCGGCACAAAATATCTGGGTGTTCCTAGCGGCACAAATTATCGAAGTGCTCAATTTAATGATCTCCAATTGGGAGAAGAAGATGATTTTCATGACGATGATGCCTCTGAGTTCCCTGATGAATATATCCTCGACTTAGATGAGGACAATCAGGAGTTTAATTCTCAACCTTTTGAGGAAGATCTACCTTCCTCTTCAAGAGACACTATTATAGATCCCTTAGGCAAAGAGATGTTTTCTCCCCTTAATATTAAACACTCAAGGAGTTCAGAATGGGTTCCCAAGAACATGTGAGCAAATTAATTGCCAAATGGTTGAGAAGCCCTCTGGAGAGAGACACTCGCAACCTACTAAGAGCCGAATGCTCTAGACCCTCCATTGAGGGTAAGGTCTGCCAAACCCCAAATCTTGACCCTGAGCTGATCAAATATCTTTTTAAGCTTGGGAGAGGTCACAGGAAAGGGATGGAGAGATCCCTTAAGAGTTGCCAAGATCGGGTCCTTGATATCCTAGGACCTTTAGCTAAAATCATCGATGCTGCTGAAGATAGTCACATCCATGGCTCTCCACTGAACACCGAAGTAATCCGAGGATGGAGTCAAAGGGCCTTAGTTTTATTGGGCAACGCCAATGCCAGCCTCAATTCCGAAAGGAGAAGGGTGGTTCTCACCAAAATCAGTCCTAAATTGAGTAACATGGTGGAGAAGGAGCCCTCACTCAACCCTAAAGGTTTACTTTTTGGTGAAGACCTGATTAAGACTCTAGGTAAATACGTATGTACCTTTACAGCATTAGACAAGGCCCATCAAAATATGAAGAGAGTCTTCAACACCAATAACCTTTTTACCAGGGCCGGAAGAAGGGGCCAATCTTCTGGTGGCTTCAACCGCAGGCTCTACTCTAGATCTAGAGGTTACGGTGGAAGAGGTTACCAGCCTTCCAAAATCCCTCAATTTTATCCGCAAAGAGGAAGAGGCTTTCACTTAAGAAACTTCAGAGCAAGAGGAGCATCTTCTGACATCAACCCTCAAAGTGAATACTACGATTTTTTCCCCACCCCCTTCTTTTTCCCCAAAGGTGGGAGGCAGACTAAAAATTTTCTCTCAGAACTGGAAACTAATTACTCAAGACCCATGGGTTCTGAATACTGTGAACGGGTTTATGATAGACTTTACAGAAATTCCGACACAAAGTTCCTTTCCCAGGCACATTCCCCTCACTCTAGCTCAAGAAAAAATAATAGAAGAGATTTCCTCCATGCTTCTGAAAGGTGCAATTGTGGAAGTCCCCATGTAAGGTTTGTAAGCACACTCTTCCTCGTAGAGAAAAAGGGCAAAGGTTGGAGACCTGTCATAAACTTAAATACCTTGTTTACAGACACATTAAGATGGAGGGCATCCATCTTCTGAGAGACTTCTTGTTAGAAAGAGACTGGCTAGTCAAATTAGACCTAAAAGATGCTTATTTTACCATTCCTATGACCAAGACTCATAAACCCTTTCTTCAGTTTATTTGGAAAAACCATCTCTTTCAGTTCCAAGCACTTCCTTTCGGCCTCTCCTGAGCCCCTTGGTGTTTCACCAAAGTGATGAGATCAGCCGCCTCCTCATTCCGAGAAAAGGGTATTCGTCTCATCATATACCTAGACGATATCCTCATCCGGTCTCAGGATCATTCTCAAATCATTCAAGATCTGAAGTCTGTAATAGACCTCTTAGAGAACCTGGGATTTATCATAAACAAAGAGAAGTCAATACTATCTACCTCCAGAACTATGGAATTCTTGGGTTTCACTGTGGACACAATGAATTGCCTCCTCCTTCTCCCATCATCCAAAATCAGGAAAGAGATAAGACACGTTCTGAAACAAGATAATCTATCCTTGAGAGAACTAGCCACGCTTCTGGGTCTCCTTTCCTCTTCTATCCAAGCTATCTTTCCGGGCCCCCTAAATTATCGAGCCCTTCAAAGGATAAAAGCGAAGGCTCTGAGATCAGGCCTCTGGTACGGAGATCGTGTTTCCCTGAACCAAGAAGCCAAATTGGAACTGACCTGGTGGTTAGAGAATTTGGACGCTTGGAACGGGAGAGCAATCTTTGGTTCAGCACCAGACTTTGTCTTAGAATCAGATGCAAGCCTTCACGGCTGGGGTGCCTGTCTCCTAGATCAGAACACAGGAGGGGTTTGGTCTCAAGAAGAATCTTCTCACCATATAAACTACCTAGAACTGACTGCCGGTCGTTATGCACTAATAAGTTTCAAGCATTCTCTTCAGGGCAGATCAGTTATTCTAAAAATGGACAACATGTCCGCTGTTGCCTACATAAACCGTCTGTGAGGTACCAAGTCGGCAGACCTCTCGAACTTAGCCAAGAAACTTTGGATGTTCTGTCTATAACACAATATCTCTCTAAGAGCAGAATATCTCCCATGAAAATCAAACCTATGTGCGGACTGGAACTCGAGGTTCCTCTTAGATCACAGCGACTGGAAGCTCAACACCTATGTGTTCAATTCCCTCAACAATTTTTGGGGTCCTTTCCAAATAGATCTCTTTGCGAGCAGACTGACATTCCAATTGGAGAATTATTACAGCTGGATGCCCGACCCGGGTGCTCTAGCGGTGAACGCATTTCTCCAATGCTGGGAAGGAATCAACGCTTATGCTTTTCCCCCCTTTGCCAAGATCCAGAGAGTCCTCCAGAAAATCAGGCATCAACGCTCTTCCATTGACCTAGTGACTCCCTTTTGGCCATCCGAAGCTTGGTTCCCCACTACCCTGGAGTTGACTTACGACCTTCCCTTCCTAATTCCTTCCCTCACGGATCTTCTTTCAGACGTAGACGGTCAAATTCACCCTCTAGTTCAAACAGGGAATTTGAAGCTTCTTGCCTGGAGAGTGTCAGGAGATCCAATGATCTCGCAGGACTTTCGCCGACAGCTTCAACTCTCCTCGGAGAGTCTTGGTCCCTAGTACACACTACCGGTATAACAACATTTGGAAGGTTTGGTTACGTTGGTGCTTGGAAAGGAACCTGGATTCCGTGGAAGCACCCATCGTTGACATAGTTAATTTCCTTGTGGAACAATTTGAAAGGGGTCTTAGTTATAGATCGGCTATTTCCGCAGGTCATGCTCTGGTCAATGGTAAAACGTTAGGTAAAAATGCCATTATTTGTAGAGTCCTCAAAAGTATTAGACTTAGGAGACCTCCTAAACCAAGATATCAATCGCTCTGGGACGTCAAACTAATTCTTGACCTTTTCTCCAGCTGGCCTGAGAATACCCCTTTGAACAGAAAGAATCTTTCCATCAAGCTCGCTACACTACTTTGCTTAGTATCTTGCCGTAGGGTCTCTGATGTTAAAGCTCTTGAGATTTCAAATAGATCCTATAACATGTTTGGGGTCAATTTCAAGTTGTGTATTGAAGAACCAAGACCATGTCTGACTATTTTCTACCCACGTTTTGATCTGTGCAAAAAACTTTGTGTTGTAGACTGTATGAAAGAATATGACTGCAGAATGAATGCTCTTCGCCCTTCCGATGTGAATCAGTTACTTATCTCCTTCGTTGAACCTCACAAAGGTATTACCTCTGCTTCTATTGCTAGATGGGTTAAAATTGTTATGAATTTAGCAGGTATCAATCTGAATTTATTCAAACCGCATTCTATCAGAGGTGCTATGGCGAGTAAATCCTTCTGGTCCGGTGGTAAGTTGGATGATATTCTTAAAGCTGCTGATTGGTCTAATTCTAGGACTTTTGCTTAGCATTATTGTAAACCAATCGCTCATATGTCTGATGTTGTCTTACAAAGCTACCAACATGCATAATGGTAGCCTCTGGTCTTGTAATGAAATTGCGATTCTCCTATTACCATGACTAGAGAATCTGGATTTCATTAAAGACATGGAGGCTAACATTATCCCTCCCACCCTTTCCCTTGGGTGGTTGATTCGACATACAGTACTTATATTATTGTTACAATCTCTGATGTACTTTATCTATTGTATATTTTATGATTACTGGATGTTTTTTATAAATGCTTGCTTGTTTTCTCTCGTACGTGTGCTTAATCACATTGTTTGCCTCCTCTTTTGCGTTTTTCCTTATTAGGCTACTTATATCTTTCTCTTTTTTTCAGATAACCTCTCATAACTTCATGATTTTGATCTCTGGAACAGTTCATTCATCGTTCATCCTTTTCTTCGCTTCGTGATGGTTTAAAGAATTTCTCTGGACTCTTTACATTTTATTGGACTGACCCTTCTTTATACCACATTTAAAAGAGGCTGATTTTTATGTGCTCATGCCTTTTATATGTTTCTTAATGTTCTATTCTGGAACCTTTTTGCTTTATGATGTATGCAGTTGCTTGGGACTGCATTAAAAGTAATATGCATAATGTTAGCCTCCGTGTCTTTAATGAAATCCAGATTCTCTAGTCATGGTAATAGGGTTGAGAAAACACAACAAAGCCTCGTTAGCAAATAAATGGTCTTTTAAAGACCTGTGAAGTACTCGGGTCGCGGTTCTTAAGCTCTTTTGAGCCCAATGGCGTTGCGCGCCATTAATCTGTCCTCTGAGGCCACAGAAATACACTTGCTGAACAGATGCTGAATTTAAAAGAAGGGCTGGGGCAGCAACAAAAGGAACAGGGGCGTGGCAACTCTGGGCTGAAGCACGGCAGGCAGCCCGGCAAAATGTACTAGTATTTTGCCGTTTTTACATAGAAATACAAACAAAGGAAAAATTGTTTTCCGTCTGTATTTATATGTAAAAATCAGTTTAAACGGAAAACCGGGAGTCCTAATTACAACCCAGGTACCACCTCTGCTTTACCTAGTACTAGGTCGAGGGTCTCTTACCTGACCCAGCACATTCAAACTCACAGACCCTGACCACATCAGAGAGTCAGAGAGAGAGACACTGCTATCACCTCTCAGTGGACAGTGATGAAAACTGCTTGCTCAAAGCAGCACTGCCCCTGTTAGTTCAAGATGCATCCCACAGGTATGGTTTCTAAACATTTTTTAAACGTGCAGGCAGTTATGCGGACTATTGTCAGCTGGTTCATACGGGAGGAGAACCAGTATTGATTGTGTGAGACGATTGGCTAATTATAATAGCTACATGTGCGCTGATCTTTTTTACTTAAATTTGCGAGATCTTGTATGTACATTTTGGTGTGGAGCAGCTGGAAGAACATCTCTGTTTTTTATTAAGACACACGGTGACGGTGTGGAAACTGGGGGTCAATCCTCGTCATTATTATACTCTTTTCACAGATGCAGGCACTAGCAACGGTTGTGCTTTTGTGAACAGGGAGGCGAAAGCAAACAGGTTATACGCCCCTGTGACTGATTGGGAGCTGGTATGTGGGCCCAAGGCTCCGACTAGGTAATACACCTGAGGTTAGAGTCATGGAATTTTCCATGATGATTTGTGAATAAACATAAGAGGTTTTAACTGTGGACATCCCGCTGAACTAACCAAGCTTTATGTTCTCTCTTTGTGTTCCTCAGTCCTTTTTATTGTTGTGTGTCCAGGGAGGTGATTTTTTACCTCTAGAGCCCTGATGAATTTGCCACAAATTAATTGGCAATGAAACATGTTGGCCGTCATTAACAAGGTATTCAACATGCTGTGTTTTTAAACATTGGGATAGACTCCTAATAAAAATAAAAAGTACAATTGTGAGTCTAACCCCTTTTTTGTCTTTGTTGGTACATCATTTGTTCCTGTTTTCACAGTACACATCCTTTTTTGTGTTTGTCTTTCTTTGCACTGGACACATCACTTTTTTTCTCATGAGAAAGTTATCGATGATGAAATAAACGTGGGCAAGCTGGTGAGAACCAACCAGTAGCTCCTCTGGTGGTGCGCACGTGAGATACTTTCTCTTTCTTTACACATTTTTTCACCTACCTTTTCTAATAATGAGGGTGTGTGTAGAGTGAGTAAAGTTGTTGAACTAATCTGTGGACTGACCTTACACTTTCTTGTTTCCATCTTTTCTGTTACTTTGAAATTTCAAGTATTGGTAGCACACTGGATGGGGTTATACCATATGATTTAATGGGTATTGGAGGTTTTTGATAAAATAGTCTTTCCTCCACCCAGTCCAGACTACATGAAAATTATGCTACACAGTGCCACTTCTTGTTTGTTGAAGTGGTTTCTAAACTGGACATATAAAAATGGTACCCTGTGTAGTGTCCTATGCTATTTTATTACGGAACCTCTATGGCTGCTAACGGACTCCGTAGGTCTGTGACATAAGTGTAGGAGCGCAATGTCATGAAAACTTGTTGTAGAATGTTGAGTTCACAGTTACACACAGCAGAATAAAGATGTGTAGTACAAAGCTCCATGTGTGGCGTGGTCATGGACCAATACACAGGCTGGGCAGACACCACAAATGGCATCTAGAATGTTGATAAGAACAACATGCTCTTCCAGAGAATATGCAATGGTCCAAGCAAACTGCTTGTGCATGCCACATATGTCGCTGTCGAAGAAAGGAGTCTATGCTTCATGCAGGTGGAGTCAAAGTGCAACTCCAGCCGGTGTAAAGCCAATTAAGACAATGGAAGCCTTTGCAAAGAAGTTGTTGGTCGAGAACCTGCTGCTCAGCCATAAATAAGGTACATCAAGACAAAATTGTACAATATACTTTGAAAGCAGTTTCAAACTGGTTTACGAAGCACAGCACAGAGTTGAGTAAATTATGCATCAAGAGAAGGTCAATTATATGGCTCAATGTAGCACATTTCTACCCACCACTTCTTCAATATTTTGGGATGTTTACTTTTCCTGAAAAGGGTTTTCACTGCATTACTGTCAGTTTAACATTTAAATACAGGAATTAGCTATTGAAATGTGACCAGTTAACCTTTGGAATGGACATTCCACTGCACCAAAGTATGTGGGAGCAATTGAACTAGAATAATTTTTTTACACATAACACAGCAGTAGGGATTATGTTCCAAAAGGGGCAAATCCACAACTATGCAGAAAACGCCACGAATTGCAGCATTCAATTGGGCCTGGTTATACATATTTTTATTGGTCTAAAATAATCATGGATAGTTTTCACCTTTGTTTTTCCCTGTCTTGAGGTGGGATTCTCTTCACAAATAATCACTGGTTCAAAGACAATTGGGACCCTGCGATGGATTACACAGTCTACAGCATTTTCATTTACCATAGAGGCAATGATCCTCTGAATATTCTTTCTCTGCCGATAGTTGTCCAATGAGCACCATAAATTGACTGCTAACTCACAAATTTGAAATCAGGTTTAAAGACACCACTCTCAAGACCATGCTGTAGAAATAAAGAATTGTAATAGGAAGACCCAACCTTCTAATGAAATTAAGTCAGGCAATAATTATGCAGACCAAAAGTTCTGCCTTGACTACACAGAGTAAAAGAAGCAAAACTTGATATTCCGTCTAGGTTAACTGATTCTCCCTACAGCACATTTAAATCTATGGAGAAATAGCACAGTTTAAATGGAAGAATCAGACTTAGACAGATAACACATTAATCTGGTTATTGTATTAAAGATTCAAAATTCCTGGCAATAAGCAGGCTTTTAGGTAATCCAATTATCACAGGTTATAATGCGACACATTTAGGCCACGTTTCAAAGGATGAATATTGTATAAATCAATTGAAGGAGTCACCGAATCCGACTACCATCAAAGACAATAGGGTAGTTCATTTATCTTACAGCTCACAATCTAAAGAAGAAGGGAAAAGGATTCAGATTAAAGTCCACTAAGGGCGAGTCCATAAGCATGGGCCAAAAAAGCAATAAAGAAAATGAAGGTTTTCAGCAAAGAAAGATTTCAGTCCATCTACTACCGACTGTAGCATCAGCCAAGGCAGTCCAAAAGTAAAAAGCAAAATCAATCAGCATAGCATTTCTGGTCTCAAAGTAGGAAACATTTGAATGGTGTAGCCCCTCTGTTAGTGTCTCTTACTGTCTCTGATACTGTCCTAGCGATGCACCATCACACCACTGTCGTACGATTGTAGTGTGCTCCTCTTCACATAATGTCACCTAGGACATTGGCAATTATAAGATGATTTTCCATGGTAGTCATGAGAATTGAGAAATGTAAAGTTCTCATAGGCCTAGAAACTTTGAAAAATAATGCAAAGTATCCGTTTATAGTAGCAGATGAAAACCTGGTTCCAACTAGAACATTTCACTGCGAACATCAAAGAAACATTTAGGAATGTCAAATGTTTTACATGTACTTGAACAAAAATAAAGTAGCATTTACTAAGCTGAAATGGGCCATTGTATTCGGCTTAGGAAAAAGGCACATTTAAAGAAAGAGCACATTTGGAAAAAGCCTTACGTTTGCATCTCAATTTTTAGATCAAGTAAACTCTAAATCTATGTCAAATAAAATGCACTAAAATCATTTTATACAGGAAATAAAGCAGAACTTTCTCCAAGTATTATTACATGAGAATAACTAATGTTAAAAATAGCATACTACCACAATGTTTCTCAACTGTTACATGAGTATGTAATTTTCTAAGTTCATGTAACAAAAATTGTTTTTAATCTTTTATAAATTTCAAGTTTATATCTTGTATTTTCATAGTCTTGCACTGAGCTTTCTACATGATGAATTTTAATGGAAAGCAATAGAAAGACTAGGCCATTTTATTAATAGCACTTTATTTCATAAGTAAATGCCAATAAACAACACTTTCATAAGTAATCTCATTAATGCAACTCATTTATAAGTATTAGTATTTTTTGAATATATGTTTCTTCAACTTTCATTTCAAAGAATGCTTTTGCTTTGCTTCTACTATACTTGTCTCAGTCTCATACATTACTGCTTCTAACATGTGCAAGGTGCACTTTCAGCTTTTCATGTCTTAAATCAGTAAATGTGTTCTGTATTATGATTTCGTTATCAGGCCCCCTCTAATGGCGAATCAAGCCATCTCTTATCTACCACATTAGATCTTGTCACAGATTATGGGTGTGTTGTCTTTAAACTTTTCCTTCTAATCTCTTATAACAATTTTTTTTATCATAATAGTTACATTGTTCATCCTACATTTCAAGATTAATTCTTGTTCTTTTCTTGTTATTTTTACTCCTTCTTTATCTGCAAAATTTGATTGATACTATAATCAGCATTATGCACAAAGAGATTGCCACTAAGGGTCTCAAGGTGGAAATCACTAATCCATTTCCAACGTTACTGAACCCTTTGATAACTGTTGACAACCCTTTACCTATGGTTTCCTATGCACCATCTGCTTTTATGTTTTTCGGATTCTTGTTTAAGTCATTAATGTTTTCGATGTAACCCTCTAAATCTTTTCTCTTGTCTGGTAAGTAAATACAACAATGTTGCAATTTTAACAAGTGACAGACTCCGCCCTCCTTCGCTAGAAGGATACCAAGGGCAATTCGATTTTTAATCACCATTGATCTTATTGATATCATTTCTTCAACTATAGCAGAAAATCTCCCTGTTGTACTGGTGGCAAGTTTATCAACAATAGTAGACAGCTTTCTAATTTAATGTGAGTTTAGTAGTACTCCTACCGAATGTATCACCTACTATTTCACTTGCACTTGCACTTCTTCTCATTCATCCATTCCTTCACTGATTTGCTTACCATGACAGATTTTTGGGAAAAAACGATTCTCAAATTACAACTTGCATACCATTCATTTGGTAATTAATAATAAGCTTTATTTCTACAAATATGATACACCCCAGGGAAGATAGAATCTCCCGACTCTAAATATTTTCCCCATTTCAAATGTATGTTCGCATACACTAAGTGCTACAAAAATGGTATCTTCATGCAATGGAATGAAAAAGAAAGCTTGCCAGAAGTAGATAACTGAAAACCATTCAGCCTTGCATGGAACTTGAAATAAAATCACAGCTGGATTCGGGACCAATGGACAACCTGGAAAACAATAGAGTTAACCCTACGTAAATCTTGCATAGTACAATATTTTCCATTTGGCATCTGCAAGCCCATAATGGGAGAGTCACATGAACTTCCTATTATTGTCTTCAACATTCGCTGCTCAATCATTGAGTCAATCACAGGAGAAATTCCAACAATAGTAATTGGAGACAAATTGTATTGTTAGATTCTTGGGAAGACTGTATTTGGTTTGACTGCTATTCGGACTGGGTTACCACCTTTAATTAGTCTGATATCTTTACCTGTAAAGTCCCAGACTTCAGGTAACACTGTGTTTCCTAATTCAATTAGCAAATCCTCAGCTGTCAGGAGAGGATACATCCCCAAATCTGATTTCTGCTGGGAAAGGTTGAAAACAACAATCTTATTATTGGCGTGAAGTTCAATATCTCTTGGTGTGCAGTAGATTCAACAATTTAAGTGACATAACGAGTGACATGCAAGCAGATTCACTGGAATTGTATCACACAGCATAAATCAATGTCAATCCTCAAATGATCATATTTTAACAAGTTTTTATTAGAAACTCCTACAACTCGGATGCTTTCTCTCGAGAGGTGTAAGTTAGGAATCCCTGCTGTGCATACAGTAGAGCGAGTAGCAGAATTGTCAACAATGAATGGGACAGGATTCCCATCCACTTCTCTATCCACACAGGGATCACTCTGGTCCACCTCTAAGGCTGCGCCAAGCATATAGACTTCCTCCCCTCTCAGGCATTGTCATGTTGACGGGTTCTGGTCAATGTTGTCTAATTGAATCAAATACTGCAGTGCTACATTACAGCCCGGAAGAAATTTCAGTTCATCTGCTGATTTTAATTTGCATTGTATCTTTGTACCTGACCATTATGTTGGGGCATTAGAGCTTGGGGCCTTTGCATTGCTGTGACACATTAGAATGATGCATTCTCTGTCCTGTACCTATTGAGTCTGTCCCATGATATTTCCTTGAGACTGCATATTCCACATTCTGCATCTGATTTCCTACGTTATTTATTGTAGACTTACACTTGCGCCTCCAACATCCAAATTTTCTGCAAGTATCACACAGATTTGTTTTCTTCAAGAGTGACACATCAACACCAGTTCTAGGATCTACAGGATTTCCACAACCTCTACCTTGTGTTGGGAAACTGCTGTTGAAATCTATTAATACCCTGCAGCGTCAAAGCTAGATTATAACCTGCCTGTACTTGTACTGTATTATCAAAACACATCTAATTTTGACCTTTCTGCATTGCTCTTATCTGGGCAGTCGTTAGCTTCTCCTTAAGCTTCTTATGCTTCATCTTTATCTCATTGCCACACTATATTAAGTGTAAAGCAAAATCTTGCCTAATGAGTTACTTTGCAAACTTAGGGGCATATTAACAAGCCAGGCGATAAAATTATCGCCGCTTTAGCGGCAGAAAACTGCCGCTAAAACGGAGACAATGGGCTTGATAATATGTTCTATGGAATTCCAATTGACGCCCATGTTAGATGCCCTTCACATCTAACATGGGAATCATGAAGCAAATCACAGTTCTTAAACCATGCACAAATTGGTAAACAAAATTCAGGCAGCAGATCTGAGTTGCAATGCAGCACTTCCATATTTATTCACAGTTACTGGGATACAGGGTGCCACCCAGGTGTATGGCTACTTCCTCCAAAGTGTGGCATATTCTTGCCCCAGAAAGTAACATTCTTTTAAAATTCAACATGGAGAAAGTCTCTCCTTTGGGGTTGGATATGGCTAAGCCATACCACTGGTGTGGCTAGGTTTCACTAACAAATCTCTTCCAACCCCTACTAATCCAATTACTGAGGCTCCCGTGTGGCTGGGGTTGCAGTATGTGGGGGTCAGCCTATGCTAATACCAAATTGCCATTCTCCCTTTGAAGACCAATTTGGTTCCACAACCCTCTTCCTGCCTTTTGGCTTATGCAGATAATGTTCTCCACCCACAGGAAATCCATTGTTTACTCTGGAAGGACACTTCACGCCTCAACAAGTAACTCTGGCTCAGCCTGTGAAAGGCTGATCAATCAGGAGAGTTCAGCTGGAAATCTGGATTTTGGCTCACAGAAAAGAAAGCTTAATAATTTAATGTCATCAATAGCTATTACAAATCTAACAGTGGCCAGATGTTGGATCTTTCTTAACTACTAATTAGATACCTTGAAGTACATTTTTAGGTGGCCCCTTTCAATATATATATAATTAAATAAAACATCACTCTGCTAGCATATGAAGCCAGTCAATACAATGAAGACAATTCAATGGGCAGCTTGTCCCACACCAGGGCTTGTAAAACATATGTTATATTGTCCCTGCTTTTAGTTATAAGGCATCCTACCACTGGGACACCTAGGGAAGACCTTAGGGGTGACCTATATGTAAACATAAGGGTAGTTTTAGACTTTGGAAGTACCTTTAATTCCAAAGTGGAATTTGCATATAATATAAACTTTAAAACAGCCCGCAAGGCAGGGCTGACTTTTAAAATGACAGCAGGTAACACAGCAGTGCACACTCTAGTACAGGACATCTACTGGGCCTCTAAACCTCCATGCCCTATTATGTTTTAAGGACTTATAGGCAGTTTGAATCCCTCCTGCCTTATCATATACTAGGGGCGTATTTACAAGCCTCTTGCACTGCCGGTGAATCACTTTTTGTGACGCACCGGCAGAGCATCTTGCTGCCCCATATCTACAAGGACATGTAAAGCCACCCTGCGTGGCTTTTCATGTCCTTGTGAATACGGCCCCTTTACATGCAGCACTTTGCATGAAAGGGGCGTGCCATGGGTGTTGCTGTGGGTGTTCCCACACAACACCGATGGCCTCTGCTGCATTTCCAGATTTACAAGAAATCGTGAACCTGGAATTGCGTCAGAAGGCTACGCCTTTCCAGGGGAGGCATAAGGAGGTGCAACGAGGAGAAATGTTTTCCTTTCTGCTAGCCTTTTCCTCTTTCTGTATGTACTACACAAGTAACCTGACTTGGGTCACGTGACTGGTCTAACTGACAATAGACTTTGGAAATTCCTCCCTGACAGTCGCACAATAGAGGAATTAGATGTATCCCAATGGGCCAACTGCTGGCAGAATGAACTGAGCACAGCCCCACTTGCAAATGACTAGCAAGTGCTCTGCCCTCACACAAATGACCTAATACCTACCCATTGTCACTGCAGCAAGGGCAGGGGAGTCAGGAAAGTCCATGCACTTTAAAGCCAATGTCTAAAAGCTTCTCCCACTTTCCAGAAGGAGGGCACCAGGTGACCTCAAACACCAATTATTCAGTATACTTCTGGACCTGTGAATATTCTGCCAGACAGAAGGACTGTTGTGCTAATGAAAGGGCTGCCACTCTGCTGGACGGCTGACGAGCTGCTGCCTTGCTTAGTTGCTGCATTTCTGCCCTGCTGCCCTTTTGCCTTAGAAAAAAGGACTGGACTTGCAGCTTGAACCCATGACTACCCAAGGGACTTCAAATGACTGGTTTACTGGTCTCCTAATTTGATCCCCAGAGACACAAAAGGCTCCCTTCACCTAGGACCCACACATGAACCCTCCAAGTGGTGCATCACCAGTCCTGGACCCTTGGAATTGATGCTGAATTTGACGAGACTGTCAAAATCCAAAAGTGGGGACATTCTTGGGCTAAAAAGTGCTTCAGAAACCAGGGGGAGATTGAGACCAACCTGCTCGCCCATCCGTGAAGGGTCATCGCCAGTTGAATTGACTTTGGGGCTTCTACTACTGTGTTCTTCTCTACTTTAGCAAATCAGTTTCAGTGGCCCTTCACCAAAGGAGTATCCTTCCTCATGGAAATGTCTTTGGCTTCAGCCCACTGTCTCGTCCCGCTGGAGATTTTCAACTTCTAACTCTGAACATAGTAATCTTCACTGCAGCTTCAGCTCAAGGCTACTCAATGACAACACTTCCTCCTCAGACACCTCCTGAGGCCTTGCCCCACTGAACGTTACTTTCCCAGAAAAATGTTCTAATTTGGTTTAAGATTTTTCTTGGGTTATGTTCTCACTGTATTACTGTTTATGTGCTGCATAAATACTTTATTCATTGCCTCTATATTAAGTCTTGCTGCTTTTTGTTCCAAGCTACTCAGGGTTAAGCACAGGTTGATTTAGTGACTTTTTGTGGTTCACCTTGCAAGGGATTGTGGCTGCTGCTTGACCAGGGCTCAACTGCCCCCCGGGAGAAACCAGGATATGCAAGATGGTGCTGCAAGCAGTGTATTCACCAGGTACCTGTCACAAGTGAAGTTGGAGACAGAAGGGAGGAGCGGAAGTTCAAACTTGAGCTGGCTAAATTACACTGGAAGCTGAGAAAGAGAAGGCTGAGAGGTCCTTAGCTAAGGTGAAAAAGCTACTGTTGTACCTGAAAAGAGTATTAGGAATAGGCCTGGGCAAAGCACTACGCTATGCTCGCGAAGTTTGCGAAGTTCGCGCTACTTCGCACTACGCGAATTGCACGTAGCACAGTGCGAACACGCGTAGCGTAGTCTTGCGTAGTGCTGCGGTCATTTTTTGCTTGCTCGCGGTCCTCAACGTCAAGTTGGCGACCGCGAGCAAGCAAAATGACATCCCGGCGTGACTTTTTCCTTGTTCGCGATCAGCAACATCAAGTTGGCGATCGCGAACAAGGAAAATAAACCTCCCGGCGAGATTCCCAACGAGAGGAGGTCAGGTTTCTCATTGCGAGGGGTCGCGTATGCTCGCGACCGCTCGCGATGAGAAACTACCAGTTCGCGTTGAGAAAGCTACCGCTCGAGTAAAAATCTCCTCGAGCAGCAGAAAACTACAGCTCGCACTGTGCAAGATGCCATTTTCAATGATTGCACAGTGCCGGTTGCTTGTCCGAACTGTGCAATCATTGAAAACAACATCTTGCACAGTGCGAACATGTTACTACGCAGTTCGCGAAGTGCTACGCGAAGCTCGCGTAGTGCGAATCGCACTTTGCGTGGCTTCGCGAAGTGCTACTTCGCGAACTACGCCCACCCTTAATTAGGAAGCTAGAGCAAGGCAACCTGCAAAACCCAACAATGATGGTGCAGCCTACCAACAGTATCTGCTAGAGAGGCTGGAGAGCTGAGGATACACGTATCAATCAATCAATCATAGGCATTTATATAGCGCACTACTTACCCGGAGGGTCTCAAGGCGCTCGGGGGGGGGGAGTGCTGCTACTGCTCGAATAGCCAGGTCTTGAGCTTCTTCCTGAAGGAGAGGTGGTCTTGGGTCAGGCGCAAGTCGGTTGGTAGGGAGTTCCAGGTCTTGGCGGCCAGGTAGGAGAAGGATCTTCCTCCCGTTGTCGTTCTTCGGATGCGGGGGACGGCGGCGAGGGCGTGGCTGGTTGATCGGAGATGTCGTTTGGGAGCGTAGAAGTTGATGCGGTTGTTGAGGTAGCTGGGGCCTTGATCGTGTAGGGCTTTGTGTGCGTGGGTGAGGAGGCGGAAGGTGATTCTTTTGTTGATGGGAAGCCAATGTAGGTCTCTCAGATGTCCGGAGATGTGGCTATGTCGTGGGATGTCGAGGATGAGTCTGGCTGAGGCGTTCTGGATCTGCTGGAGTCTCTTCTGGAGCTTGGCGGTGGTTCCGGTTTAGAGGGCGTTGCCGTAGTCCAGTCGGCTGGTGACGAGGGCCTGGGTGACCGTCTTCCTGGTCTCTGTGGGGATCCACCGGAAGATCTTCCGTAGCATGCGCAGGATGTTGAAGCATGACGAGGAGACGGCGTTGACTTGTCTGGTCATGGTGAGGGAGGAGTCCAAGATGAAGCCCAGGTTGCGTGCGTGGTCTGTCGGTTTGGGTGCGCAGCCCAGGGCGGGGGGCCACCAGGAGTCGTCCCAGGCGGAGGGTGAGGAGCCCAGGATGAGGACCTCCGTCTTGTCTGAGTTCAGTTTCAGGCGGCTGGTCGTCATCCACTCGGCTACGTCTTTCATTCCTTCGTGAAGGTTGGCTCTGGCTGCGGCGGGGTCGTTGGTCAGGGAGAGGATCAGCTGGGTGTCGTCAGCGTAGGAGATGATGTTCAGGTTGTGTTGGCGTGCGATGGCCGCAAGGGGGCTCATGTAGACGTTGAAGAGGGTGGGGCTCAGCGAGGATCCTTGAGGGACGCCGCAGATGACTTCGGTGGCCTCTGACTTGTACGGTGGTAGGCGGACTCTCTGTGTTCTTCCGTTGAGGAAGGAGCTGATCCAATCCAGTGCCTTCTCCTGGATTCCGACGTTGTTGAGGCGTTGCACAAGGGGTACCTCAGGAGCTGATGCCTAACTATGTGGTGGAAGATGGGGCAAGCTTGCCAGGGCACATGATGGCTGTGGCTTGAACGTGCACCACAAGCCATCAACAGTATCCAGCACAAATCCTGACATTTTAGCAGACAAAATGCGCACCGAGACATGCACCTTGCAACCAAGACTCTGGGTCGCTGATCGATGCCTTGGAGATCCTGCAGGGTGCACCTGAAGTGCGGCGAGGCATAGTGGCCTGGCACTGGTCTTGAGGGTTCGGGGTGCGGCCAAGGACATGGTACGTGGTGCGGCGGAGCCGGCGTCTCCCTACGTCCCTGCTGATCAAAGCTGCCAGCCTGAGCTCAGGTGTGTTGCGACCGCAGACCTGCAGTGCTTGACAGCGTGGCTCCGGCACGGCCCTGTGAGGCCGATGTTCTATGGTGGTGTTGTAGGGATTCTGCGTATGCACAGAACTATGCGCAGGAAACCAGAACCTTAGAGAATTGTGGTGTACCAGAAACTCCCCTCAGAACTAAGAACCCCTTATCCGACTAGCTTAGTGTCACATTCGTTATCCGAGATTTAGCTCGGTGGTCCCAATGTATAGACAACCCAGAACATGCGACTTAGTTATTCTCAGGAATGGTGGGAACCCGAAATACCCGTTTGCACATATATATTAGTCCACAACAGAATAACTAAGACACAGTAAAGTTTAAAGAATTTATTCATAAACCTCGAGTCCTGTTATACAGTACTTTGGCTAACATAAGCAGACAAATGGTTAAGATCATTACCATTAGCATTGTTACAATACCATAGAAAATGAAAGGAGCGATCATATTAATAATGACAGTGGAAAACAACCACCCTCCTTTCTCTAGCAACTAATAATATATTATTAGACTATTAGAAGGTCTCATAGGCTTGCATAGGGGACCCCATACCGTATAGATCAGCTCAAGTGTATCACATCACAGGATCAGCTCAGTGTTCTCTGCAACAGCTCTTCTATCGAATGCCCTAACAATATGCTGCGCTGTGATATTAAAGCCCACGACATTCTGGTATTTACGGCTGCGTGCATGTTGTGACTAAACAGTGGTACGATCACCCTGAACATAATCAGCCGGCACCGTCTAGTGTCCTAGAACAGTTCTTTACTCGATGTACAGACCAAGGGCACTAGCAACTGTTAAGGATGTATAAATAACATTCACTTGAGACGAGTCTGCATTTCTCAAATGAATAACATGTAACAACAGTGTCGGGTGCAAAGGCAGCAAAAGCAACAAGATGTTTTTCCAACAGCTAACGTGATTGAGCTAACTTAGCACTGTAAATAGGGAGTGGCCTAAAACCACGTGACAGTGGGTTCGGAGATTGGGTGACGCTGCTTCTGATACCTAGGCAAGAGGAGCCTACCCTCGGGGCCAGGGACTGTGCCAGATTCAGACTTGAGTCTTCGGCCTAGATTGAATACGCCAGAGTACATGCGCACCACTGTTGTGCACCTGGCGAGGGCCGAGTGCTGCTGCAGCCTAGTTCTACAGAGCACTGCTGACCGGGGAGAGAGTGGTGAACAGTGTCAACCTGGAGGCACAGACTAAGGTGAAACCGTGCACCTAGATAGACTGGGTCTGTTGCGCTTTCCCCACCTGTGGCCTGACCTGAATTAAGGCATGATCGCGGGTTGGACTGTGGGCTGAACTGCATACACTGGAAGGCATCAAGGTCTGAACTGAGGTGGGATCTGCCCCTTTCTCATGTACCGAGGGAGTAGGCAATCGGCAATCACTATGCTCTATAAAACCTACACCTTAGAAGTCATCCTAGAATCGGAGACCTAGTGTGTCACCCGTGCTTACTCATCCACAACACTAGTGAGCTCACCGCATAGTCTGCCTTAGGAGAATAAACATCTACCCATTGAGGGGAGATGGGGGTTGCTCCAGGATGGTGATTAAGGAGAGCCTACCACCCTTGCTAACGAATGTAGGCCATTCGGTCTACGGCATAGGTGCAGACAGAAAGCTCCCTGCGGACTTTACGCCCCAGCGATCGACCGTGTGTGGCGCCAAGTAGGTGAAGCAGACTGACATCCTTGGTCTTCTGCGTGCTGTGCTTTGATAAAAACGCACTCAGTTAGGTGACGTATACTGTTAGAGCTCACATCAAAATGGGCAAAGTGGATAGAACACAGCCCAAGCTGCAATTTGACCAGCGAAAATCAAGGAGTAAAAAGACCAGCAATACCCATGTGTCTGAAGATCTAAGGGGGATGGAAGAAGAACCGTCTGGAGAACTGCGCCAAACACTTGCAGCCATGCAAAAGAGCCTGTCCAACATAGACAGGAAGATTGATTTACTGTCCTATCGTATGGGCCTCATGTCTGAGAGACTCGATAAACATGCTGAATGTCTTGATATGACGGAGAGGCGAGTAACTGAAGTAGAAGAAACTCAAACAGAGCAAGACTCTGTGCACAAGCAATTTGGGAAGCTCCTCCCTGTCATACAGGACAACAGGACTGAAGACTTAGAAGCTAGGTCAAGAAGAAGCAATATTAGAATCACTGGCCTTCCCGGAATCAACACCCACAGGCAATATGGACGTATTCATCAAGAAGCTACTGGGTACGCTGTTGGGCCGAGATACCTTCTCCTCTATGTTTGTTGTTGAGCATCCGCACTGCTCCCTTGGACCTAGGCCACCCTCCCCTGGGTCACCGCCTTGCCCCATCATTGATAAAATCCTAAATTATAGAGACCGAGACTCAGCGTTACGACAGGCAAGAGAAATAAAAGATTTGCAATATGAGGGCGCATTGATTTTGCTATATCTGGACTTTACCATGAAAGTATAGGAGGCTAGACGATAGTCTGCCCCCCGAAGGAGAGGCTGAGAGACCACAACTTGGAAAACGCAATGATTTACCCTGCCAGGCTCAGAGTCATTATACACGGAAAGCCTAAGATATTCCTTGAACCTAAATCTCTACAGAAAGCTCTCAAGGACTACATTAAATCAGTTGCAAGAAACAATGAAGCAAAAAAACTATCTGAGGCCATGGGGGGTGTACTTGATGAGCAAGACTAACAAGTAGAACTGCTGTGAACCCACTACGACAGGTAACAGACAGGTGGAAATGGAGATCACACTGAGACATCCACTGTCAAAGAGGCCTAGTCCTAACTCCCACGAAAGGGCAGGGTGACGTTACTATGGTTATATCTACCACCATCAAGGTCCATCTTTGCGACGACACTGCGAGAAGCCAGACCAAAGGGTAGTCTATGTGGGAGAGGGTGGCACTCGGTGCACACATTGTTTTACTCACTTTTTTCATAAGCTAAATGTCTACTATTGGATTAGATGGCTAGACTGGATCTACTCTGATGTGGAGTACTAGGCGGCGAAGAGGCAACATCGCTCCCTGCATGTTACCCACTCAACTGGTGGGATGTCAGAAATTTCTTGAGTTTGGGTGGAGGGGACTTCATTCATGTCAATTTGGGGGTGACATGTTGTAGGAGGAGGAAAGTTTTGTTGGTTCATGATAATGATCACAGTGTACTTAATGGTTGTATATGTGCCTATGGGAGGGAGACGCTGCAATTAAATATATGGTGTAGTATGTCAGTCAACATTTGTTCAGATATAGCAAGTAGAAACTATCATCGTGCCACGCCAGAGTAGAATGGTGAGATCCCTCACATGGAATGTGAGGGGCCTTAACGACTTCAGAAAATTATGGAAAGTACTAGCTTATCTCACTAGACATGGTATTGACACTGCACTCCTACAAGAGACCCACTTTCCCATAGATAGCAAATTGCTTACACACAGGCGATTACATGGTCATTTTTATGCGGCCGGCTTTTCCACGCATGCAAGGGGGGGTACTCACTTGGGTCAACCCTAACTCTGATATCAACTTAGAAGCTATTGAGTCAGACAATGGGGGAAGGTATGTCATTTTTAGGTGCAGTTGGCAGGGTATAGACTTACTGGTCGCTATTACATATGGCCCAAATTACGACAGTCCGTAATTTTTCCCGAGACATGCTGGATAGATTGCAAAGAGAGACTTCCCTTCAGCTAATCTGGGGTGGAAATTTCAATTGCACCATAGACCCAGGCTCGGGTGGCCCTGCCAGGCGACCTTCACCTTCAGCCAAAACTAATATAGATACTATTACCCAGACATGGTAGATGTATGGCGTGTGCACTCGCCGGGGGTGGGAGGCTTTACCCCCTATTCTGCGCCTCACAATCTACACATGTGCAATCTGGAATGTTTGTCCCTAAGTGCTATAAATGCTATCAAAACGGGAATGTCAACGACAATGCTAAGTGCTCCAAGAGGGCACAGCCCCACAGTGATGGGAAGTCAGAGGGAATTAACAGTGTAGCGCTTGGAGAGGAGATGGCCCCAAATAGTATGGGGGAGACTAGTAAGGTTACCCTAGTGTCCCTGGGTGACAGGAAGACAGTGCCCAAAGCCTTCATGCCCACCCATACTTCAAAGTATAAGCAGTGGTTCACCATCAATGGGCAGAAGGTAGAGGCTCTGAGGGATACAGGAGCCAGTATGACTACTGTTAAATGTCATCTGGTGTCTTAAGAGCAGCTGATACACTCTACATTTCACCAGTTTGTGGTAGCAGACAACCAGAAGAGTGGCTAACCAGTGGCTCTGGTTCCCTTTGAGTGTGGAGGGCTCAGGCCTTCTGAAATTTGTTATGAGTCCTCCCCATGGATTGTCTGATAGGGAATGACCTGAAGCACACTGCCTGGAAGGAAGTGGATCTCAGGTCCCAGCTGGAAAAGCTAGCGTTGCCTAAGTGGATCTGTGCAACCACCAGTCCTTGGCTGCCCAGATCTTCTTAAGAATGACCCAGATAGCTGACAGGAAAGGCAAGGGGTGAGGGGAAAAAGTCATTGAATGTCACACAGGATAGCTGGATCAGGTGCCGGACCCTACTGGGAAAACATTGAGTCCCTTGGTGACATGCCTGACATTTCAAGAAAGCAGATAGAAGGGAGACCCATCAGGGAGTAGTTCTGCACGGCACAGAAGGAGTGTCCAACCCTTGAGAGCCTGAGGCTACCAGCTGAAGCCCAAGCAGCTGGTGACACCTCTGGAGCTCACCTCATATATTGGAAGAATGACCTCCTGTATAATAAGCCTAAGGCTCCTGAGCATGGTACAACTTGTGTTCTGGTTGCTCCTGGATGTTGGATATGTACTTTTCTATTTTACATATCCTGGTAGTAAAAAAACGTTTAAATTAATTTCTCACTACTGCAAGGCCTACTTCTCCCAAGGATAGCATTGGTTACCTTATTACATTTAATAAGTGATAACTTTCAATTGGGAGCAAGTCGGAATGTCTAGTTTGGTGTCTAAAGAATTGTAATTTAAAACCGTCTTTAATGGTAAAGTCAAAATTCTGAAAATGCTACTTTTTTGGGAAAAGTTGGCATTTTCTTTTCCCTATCATTTTATGCCTGCTGCCTGTATCCTGGGTCACATAACTAAGTGTAGTTGGCAGTTGGCCTTAGTATATTCCAACCCAGACAGTGAGACCAATGGGGACTAAGTGGTGGCAGGATGAGCTATTCCCTGTGCCAGTTACATATCAATGGGTTTGCCTCCAACATACTCACAAAGAACTTAACACCAGCCTATCGTCACCTCAGGTCCCTTGGAGCAGAGGAGGGAAAGACCTTGCAGAATCAGTTTTGGGAGGAAGTCTAGAAATTTCACCCACTTCAAAGATGGCACCAGGTATAAATATTGGACTCCCAGACCAACACTTCAGGACACTCTGGGACTTGTGGACATTACAGAAGAGGGTCTTTCCTGCTGCCACAAAACTGCCTTGCTGACTGTGGTGGGCCTGCTCTCTTCATACCAAGCTAACATAGGTGACTCCAGGGGTCAGTTTGCTGACCTTCTGTTGAGCTTCAGGCATAGAGCAACCTCGAGTGGCCTCATGCAACTACCCAGCTGACCTGCAGCAACTGGACCTGCCTGGATCTGCAACTGGACCTTCTTGAGCCTTGCTGGCCTCAGCTCGAGTCAGTCCCTGATCCGCAAGAGGTACCTTCCGAGGGCCCTCCCTGCGTTCTGATGAATCTAATTCTTCTTGCTACACCAACCATCAACAATTGCCAGCAATGCAGGGTTTGCACTTCATGCTACAGTGACCACAGTCCGTGGAGACCACCAAAGTGAAACTCCAGCAATGACCATCCATGATGGTCGACAGAATCTTCAAGCCACGATAATGATCATCCATGTTGCCAGGCCTGCTCTTTGACATAAAGCAACGACCAGCTGTGGCACTCTTCTAGCTCCTTGCATCCTTCTCCACAATGAACTGGACACTTTGTGCCAGACTCTGAGAAGGTAACTTTTTCAGCAGGACTTGTCTGGTCCTTGGATCCAGCCTGTGCTCCGTCACAGTCAGACTGAACTGGTGACTTTCACCCTGTCTAGCATGTCAAGTTGGCCTCGAGTGGCACTTTGCTCTTGTAGGCGCTTTTTTACTAAAATATTTAAAATGCATATCTCCGGTTCTTCGGGTCAGTTTTTTCTCTTTTTGGTTTCAAATTATTTATTAACTTTTACTTTTTTTTCCTAAAATGGTGTGGGATTTTTTGGGGGTTGGGTTTTCACTATATTAATGTTGCCTCTAAGTTAAACCTGACTGCTTTTGTGCCAAGCTACCAGAGAGGTAAACACAGGTTAATATAGTGACTTTTGTGGTTCAACCTGACATGGATTGTTGTTGTTGCTTGAGAAGGATATTCACTACCCTAAAAAAACAATTTCCTACAGAAAGTATTTCTGATTTTCTAGCCACTCCCATGCCCTTCCATATTTACTCTTATAACTATACCTATGTGTGTGGAGACTGCAGTTGAAGCTGAGAGCTCCTAACAGGAAAAGATAGGACAACGGATGCGTAGACCTCCGCATGTAGGCACACTACGCTGTAATACTTTACATACCACAAGCTCCGGTTTGTCAATCAGGGCCAACCTAATAATAGTAAGTAACATTCTCGTAAGTAAGAAAACAGCTCATAACATTCTTGATCGGTGCTAGGGAATTACCATCTAGTTGTCTAACCTCCTATTGTATAGTTTACCATTACATGAACAAATACGCAATTGATCAACAATGACTTGTATAGCCTTGGCACATTGTTTTCACCCGGAAGCTTAAACACCATATTTATATAGTCTATGCATGCAAAATATTTTGTTAAATCTTCATACACCATTGACCTTTACTAACAAGGTAGTAAAACGCACGCTGGTGTGTACAAAGCGTTCCTGTGGATGCCTTAAGTCTCAATTACTCCATTATCTGGTCAAACAAAGGCGAACAGGCCATGTATCAGCCTCAAGGACATACAACATATTATCACTGGGTACAGCAGTTTCAATCTGGCACTTTTCAAATGAGCAGCCGGCCAGAATTGATATATATGTTTAGAAGCTGACCTGTTTTTGCGCTCCATTCCGTAAATGTCAGGTTTGATTTAGCAGTAATCGTCTGATTATAAAACATATAGGACTATAACTGCAAATTGTTAGATATGTCACCACGACCTTGATAGCTATAGTGAGCAGAGGCTTGAACTGCAGGAATTGGTTTATTCCTGGGCGTGAAAGCTATATCTCCGAGTCATGAAATGTTTCCTTTCACACTGGGGGAAGTCGGCAGTGCCAGGAATAGATTTTCTTGAGACCATGACTCGCTGTTCAATAATGTGAACTGGACAGACACGCACACTGAATCCGTTTGGCGGGAATTACTTTTGAGATAATTTCCTGTAGTCCTTTGGAAATGTCAAAGGCTGTACCGAGCGGGAGAGAGAGCCGAGGGGGAGCAAAACAGACGGACCAGCCGACCGGCTCACTCTTCACACTCGTGGGACAAGTCGGAGCTTAAATATTGGTAGGGCCAACTTAGCCTTTTATCCTTTCGAAGGTTGTGTTATTAGATCTGGTGATACTAGCACCTATTTTATATTGCTTTGAAATTGTACAAACTGATTGATGTAGTCACTTACCACATATTTGACGTATAGAGTGGCAACCAGCGACTGACCACATGATTTTTACTACTACACAAGAAACCTGACCCCTTCTAGTCCCAATCACTGTCCCAAACAACCCTCCGAGTCACACGTCTGCTACAAACCTATAACCACTCCCATTTTTTTTGCCAAATTCTTTTTTATTGAAAAAATATCAAACATTGCAGCATAATCAGTCATAGTACATGCAAATGAACTCAGTGGGTGTCATCACCCTCGTTAGATAGCCAGAAAGTAAAGACACAGGGGCAGATTTACAAGCCCCTTGCGCCTCATTTACGCCGCCGTTGCGTCACTTTTGCGTCAAAACCCTGCGCCTGCCTGAAGCAGGCGTAAGGATTGACGCAGCATTCACAAGAAAGGGGCCCGCAGAGCTTTGATGGAGCTGCGTCGCGCTTGCGACACAACTCCAGCAATGCGCCCCTTTTGCCCCACGGTGCGGCGCATTTTAAATGCGGCGCATCCATGGTGGCGGAGCTGTGGCGCACAATAACTGGCGCATCCCTGTGTTATGCAGGGATGCGCCAGTTATTGTAAATATTCCCCACAGTTTCGTGCAATTTCGGTGACTACATCCACAATGTATCTGAACCCATGATTAGTGCATTAGTACAACTTTGAAGTCCATTGAAAACTTTTGTACAGGCCCATAGTGGGTTTACCATTGGGCAGTCATTGAGAAAAGCGCCGATACGTCGGCACCCCGCAGGCACCTCGGGTTCTAGTGGATTGCATCTTCAACTGCTGCTAGAGATGTTACAGAAGTTATAACAAGTGGGAAAGGGAAAAAAATTCAGCGTAAAAAGGAAAAAACAACAACATTAAGAGTACCCTCGGAGGTAAAAGAAGCTAGGTGTTAAGAACTCAAAGGGGAGAAGGTCAGTAACAGGTGGGGGCATCCCACGACCAGCGCGGAGCGCCCTCCCTTGGCAGGTGGCAAAGGAGGGTAGATCAACCCTCGTGCAGGCTTCTAAATCAAGAAGAAGTGTAAGGCTCTGAGTCGGGGGCAACAAGCAAATAAAGGTAGACCCTCTGAAAGCTAGATAACTAAGGGGCCCCAAAAATAATCAAAACCTTTTCGAGAGTCATAAACTATATCAGTAAGACGTTACATCGCCAGCGCCCTCTACAGGCGAGCGTGCCACTGGGTGAGCGAGGGGGCCGCAGGTTTCTTCCATGCTGCCGCTATAGCCATTTTGGCAGCTCCCAAGCACAACCAGAGGACAGAGTGATCAGCGTGTGTCTGATATTTGAGTAATGGATCTCAGAGACCCAAAAGCACATGGTCTATAGTCTCTCCTATAGGGTATCCCAGTATGAGCTTAATTTGGGCTAGAATTTCCTTCCTGAAAGCTTGGATGATCGGGCAATCACAGCAAATGTGTTTGAAATCGCACAGCAAACCACAGCCTCTCCAACACCGATCGGAAGTATCCAGAAAAATGGAGTGCAGTTTGTGAAGGTGAAGATACCACTTGTATAATATCTTGTAGTGGGCTTCCCGAAGGTGCATGGATCAATTGAATTTTGCTATATCCCTGAAGAGGGCTTCGCACAGTTTCTCCGATGGAAGAGTTCGTAGCATGTCACCCCACAGTACTCTATGTCTCTGCGTTCGCTGTGGGGAAAGGGCAAGCAGTAGTGTGTATATGAAGGAAATGCAACCTTTACCCGTAACTCCAGATTGAACAAATCTTTTTATGGGGAGGTAATCCCTGGTGGCAGCTTGGCGTATCTGGGGTCGTTGGATCCAATGAACAAGTTGGGTATAGTGGAAGTGTTCGGAGGATGGTAGGTGGAAGTGGTTCATGCAGTCCGGGAAGGAGCATATTTGTTCACCTTGAAACAAGTCTGAAATCATGAGGCAACCACCTTCTTTCCATAAGGCAAAGGGCCCTTCCTGAAGTGCAAGGGGGAATTCTTTGGAAAAATGAATGGGGGTGTATGGGGATGGAAACGTGGTCAGAGGTAAGGCTTTGGTAACTGTATCCCACACGTGAAGGGTAGTGGAGTTAGGGACACTTAAGTATGCATTGAGTGACCTGTCTGCTTTGTGTCTCCAGGGTAAGTCCCAGATAGATCTACCAGTCACCTGCCTGTCGATGTGGAGCCATAGCTTATCTGATTCCCGTAGAGACCACTCGCCCAACACTCGCAGCTGCGCCGCCCTGTAGTAAGTTAAAAGTCTGGGAGGGCCAGCCCACCTTTAACACGCAATCTGGTCACAAGGTGGTATGATAGTCACGCCCTGTTCCCCTGCCAGATGTATTTGAGGCGTTGCAACAAACAAATGATGGACGGATGCTGACAATGCAGACATACTCCCCCAGTCAAGAGATCTGGGTTAAATCCATCGTTCTTTTGCCCACTACGCCACCCCAGTTCAGACATGGCCATATGCAAATCAGTCTTGACCCTGTGCCTCATGGGAACAGTCCAGCCCGAACTGCCAAGCCATGTCTTCCCTGGACTGGAATCAAGCATCCTAGGACCGGTTTCTGGCTATCAGCCGTCATCAGCCAGGATAGCTTGACTCCAGTGGCGTAGTGAGCACGGGTCCCACGTCTGGGAATACCCATCCCACTTAGGGCGAAAAGCGTTACAACAAACAAATGATGGACGGAATGCTGACAATGCAGACATTCTCCCCCAGTCAAGAGATCTGGGTTAAATCCATCGTTCTTTTGCCCACTACGCCACCCCAGTTCAGACATGGCCATATGCAAATCAGTCTTGACCCTGTGCCTCATGGGAACAGTCCAGCCCGAACTGCCAAGCCATGTCTTCCCTGGACCGGAATCAAGCATCCTAGGACCAGTTTCTGGCTATCAGCCGTCATCAGCCAGGATAGCTTGACTCCAGTGGCGTAGTGATCACGGGTCCCACGTCTGGGAATACCCATCCCACTTAGGGCGAAAAGCGTTACAACAAACAAATGATGGACGGAATGCTAACAATGCAGACATTCTCCCCCAGTCAAGAGATCTGGGTTAAATCCATCGTTCTTTTGCCCACTACGCCACCCCAGTTCAGACATGGCCATATACAAATCAGTCTTGACCCTGTGCCTCATGGAAACAGTCCAGCCCGAACTGCCAAGCCATGTCTTCCCTGGACCGGAATCAAGCATCCTAGGACCGGTTTCTGGCTATCAGCCGTCATCAGCCAGGATAGCTTGACTCCAGTGGCGTAGTGAGCACGGGTCCCACGTCTGGGAATACCCATCCCACTTAGGGCGAAAAGCGTTACAACAAACAAATGATGGACGGAATGCTGTTTGTTGTAACGCTTTTCGCCCTAAGTGGGATGGGTATTCCCAGACGTGGGACCCGTGCTCACTACGCCACTGGAGTCAAGCTATCCTGGCTGATGACGGCTGATAGCCAGAAACCGGTCCTAGGATGCTTTATTCCGGTCCAGGGAAGATATGGCTTGGCAGTTCGGGCTGGACTGTTCCCATGAGGCACAGGGTCAAGACTGATTTGCATATGGCCATGTCTAAACTGGGGTGGTGTAGTGGGCAAAAGAACGATGGATTTAACCCAGATCTCTTGACTGGGGGAGAATGTAGGCATTGTCAGCTTTCCGTCCATCATTTGTTTGTTGTAATGCTTTTCGCCCTAAGTGTGATGGGTATTCCCAGACGAGGGACCCGTGCTCACTACGCCACTGGAGTCAAGCTATCCTGGCTGATGACGGCTGATAGCCAGAAACCGGTCCTAGGATTCTTGATTCCGGTCCAGGGAAGACATGGCTTGGCAGTTCGGGCTGGACTGTTCCCATGAGGCACAGGGTCAAGACTGATTTGCATATGGCCATGTCTAAACTGGGGTGGTGTAGTGGGCAAAAGAATGATGGATTTAACCCAGATCTCTTGACTGGGGGAGAATGTATGCATTGTCAGCATTCCGTCCATCATTTGTTTGTTGTAACGCTTTTCGCCCTAAGTGGGATGGGTATTCCCAGACGTGGGACCCGTGCTCACTACGCCACTGGAGTCAAGCTATCCTGGCTGATGACGGCTGATAGCCAGAAACCGGTCCTAGGATGCTTGATTCCGGTTCAGGGAAGACATGGCTTTGCAGTTCAGGCTGGACTGTTCCCATGAAGCACAGGGTCAAGACTGATTTGCATATGGCCATGTCTAAACTGGGGTGGTGTAGTGGGCAAAAGAACGATGGATTTAACCCAGATCTCTTGACTGGGGGAGAATGTATGCATTGTCAGCATTCCGTCCATCATTTGTTTGTTGTAACGCTTTTCGCCCTAAGTGGGATGGGTATTCCCAGACGTGGGACCCGTGCTCACTACGCCACTGGAGTCAAGCTATCCTGGCTGATGACGGCTGATAGCCAGAAACCGCTCCTAGGATGCTTGATTCCGGTCCAGGGAAGACATGGTTGGCAGTTCGGGCTGGACTGTTCCCATGAGGCACAGGGTCAAGACTGATTTGCATATGGCCATGTCTAAACTGGGGTGGTGTAGTGGGCAAAAGAACGATGGATTTAACCCAGATCTCTTGACTGGGGGAGAATGTATGCATTGTCAGCATTCCGTCCATCATTTGTTTGTTGTAACGCTTTTCGCCCTAAGTGGGATGGGTATTCCCAGACGTGGGACCTGTGCTCACTACGCCACTGGAGTCAAGCTATGCTGGCTGATGACGGCTGATAGCCAGAAACCGGTCCTAGGATGCTTGATTCCGGTCCAGGGAAGACATGGCTTGGCAGTTCGGGCTGGACTGTTCCCATGAGGCACAGGGTCAAGACTGATTTGCATATGGCCATGTCTAAACTGGGGTGGTGTAGTGGGCAAAAGAACGATGGATTTAACCCAGATCTCTTGACTGGGGGAGAATGTATGCATTGTCAGCATTCCGTCCATCATTTGTTTGTTGTAACGCTTTTCGCCCTAAGTGGGATGGGTATTCCCAGACGTGGGACCCGTGCTCACTACGCCACTGGAGTCAAGCTATCCTGGCTGATGACGGCTGATAGCCAGAAACCGGTCCTAGGATGCTTGACTCCGGTCCAGGGAAGACATGGCTTGGCAGTTCGGGCTGGACTGTTCCCATGAGGCACAGGGTCAAGACTGATTTGCATATGGCCATGTCTAAACTGGGGTGGTGTAGTGGGCAAAAGAACGATGGATTTAACCCAGATCTCTTGACTGGGGGAGAATGTATGCATTGTCAGCATTCCGTCCATCATTTGTTTGTTGTAAAGATGTATTTGAGGAGCATAGTTTTGCGCTCGGGGAATAGGGTTTTTTCAGGTGGTATTGGAAGTCCCAGGAACAGGTAAAGGAGGTGAGGAAGGACATTCATTTTAATTGTGTTAATCTTGCCTATCCAGGAGAGGAATGCAGCATTCCATTTTTTTTAAATCAGCTCGAAGTTGGCAGAGCAGGGGCGGGTATTAGCTTTATATATGTTAGAGAGTTTGGGGGTTATTTGGACCCCTAGGTATGTAATAGCCTTCCGTGCCCATTGGAAGGGGATAGTCTTGTCGAGCGTATTCTGAGTCCTCGGCGGTAAAGTAAGATTTAAGAGAGAGGACTTGGTTGGATTTATTTTGAACCCTAAAACTGTTTCAAAGTGTGTTAATTCTTGGGTGATTGCTGGTAGGGAGGCGGGGTTGGTAACTGGTAAGAGGACATCGTCCGCGAACAGGGCTATTCTGTGGTCATCCCTCCCAAATGTAATCCCAGTGATATTCTGGTTGGCACGTATGCGGGTTGCGAAAGGTTCTATACTAAGGGCAAAAAGTCACGGGGAGAGGGGACAGCCCTGCCTTGTGCCCCTCGTCAAGTTAAAGAAATTTGAGGCTACCCCATTCTCCATCACTCGAGAGCAAGGTGCACTAAAATTGGCCTGAACCTTGTGGATAAAGGCCTCACAAAATCCAAATCGGCGCAGAGAGAGCATCAAAAAGGACCAATCCACTCGATTGAAGGCTTTCTCAGCATCGAGGGAAAGTAGAGCTGCTGGTATTTCTTTCTTGTGGGCCTTGTCAATGAGGTGGAAGATCCGTCTCAAGTTATCGTGTGTCTGGTGCCCCTTAAAAAAGCCCGATTGGTTGGGATGTATGAGATCTGGTAGTATTTTCGCCAGGCGGTTGGCTAAAATGTTTAAATAGAGTTTGGCGTGTAGGTCTTTTCCCTGTTTAGGGATAACAGAGACCAGAGCTTCCCCCATAGTGGGTGAGGCAGCCTGCTGGGAGGCAACGGCGTTAAACAGCATAGTCAGATGGGAGCTCAAATCGGCAGTAAAAGTATGATAACATTGGGCTGTTAGCCAATCAGGACCCGCTGCTTTACGTAGTTTAAGGGAGTCGATCACTGCTTAGACCTCTTCCTTAGTGATTGGCGCACCCAAGATGTCATTGACAGAGGCTGGTACCTGTGGGAGATATAGATCGGCCAGGTATCATTGTTGGTCTTCTACTGTATAGGTGTCAGCCCGGTAAAGTGTCTGATAAAATTCTAGAAATGCCCGTGCCTTCCCCTCTTCACTGGTATGTGTCGTGCCCTGATCATCTGTAATTTGTTGAATACATTTTTTTTTGCTTGACCCGCAGCTGTTTAGCTAACATAGTACCCACTTTGTCTTTTCTCTCATATCCCCGTGATTGAACTCGAAGTAGGGTCGTCTGTGCTCTATTTGTATATATGGCATTAAGTTTGCCTCTGAGAGCCGTGAGTTTCCTCAAGGAGGGGGATGAGGGGTTGGCCTTGTGAGTTTTCTCTGCGTCAGAGAGCTCACGTTCCAGCTCCAGGTGCTCTTTCATCTGACATGTTCTGAGAGAGCTAGCTAATGCAATGCAGTGTCCTCTAAAAGATGCTTTAAAAGCGTCCCAGTTAGTCATCAGGAAAGTATGCGCCGGGTCATTGAGTAGAAAAAAGTCCTTGATGGCTTTGCGGAGATCATCTCGATGTACACGATCTCTGCTTAAAATCTCAGGATAGTATCATCGAATCAAGTTGGAGCGCGGGGACGGCCAGTCTAAAAAACAAGTCAAGGGTGCATGGTCAGAGAGAGCTATGGGGAGAAAAAGGGTGGTCGTGACTGTGTGTAGAAGTGATTGACTGAGAAAGGCATGGTCAATCCGCGAATATGATTTGTGCACATGGGAGAAGAATGAATAATCTTTTGTTGTGGAGTTAAAGTGGTACCAAATATCGATCAGGCCCAGTTGCTGCATGGATCGCTTAAGCGCCTCGGAGAACACTCCTCTCCCTGTTCTATGGGTATGTGAGGAATCCATATCTGGATCCCAGACGAGGTTGAAGTCTCCCAGAATGATTAGGTCCCCCACTGCAAACCCCAACAATGTGTCTAGGAAGGAGGATACGAAGTCTGCCTGTCCAGAGTTGGGGGCATACACCAAGGCTATTGTGCAAGGCCTACCGAGAAGTGTGCCTTTGGCAATAATAAATCTGCCCTCCCTGTCGCTCTGTGTCACCTCATGTATGAAGTGGGCCGAAGTGTGAAATAGTAGTGCGACCCCATTATGTTTCTTATGGCTCGTAGCCTGGCATATGAGGGTGAATCGTCTGTGTTTAAGTCTACTCTCGTCCTCTCGTTTGATGTGGGATACTTGTATCGCAACAACCTTTGGGCATTGATCCACCACAAGCTTCCAGAATCGCTGTCTCTTGTTAGGGGAATTGAGGCCCCTAACATTCCATGTGAGGAGCTTAACCCCCATCCCACCCGTAGTGAACTTGCAAGCTATCGTGAAGCTTCCCCCATTTTCCTATGTACTCCCCCTTGGCCCTCAGGCCACCCTCCCTGGAAAAAACAAAAAGACAGAAAAAACAAAAAGGATATATGAAACACTTAACAAAATCTGTACAGAGTTCGACGCAGGAGCGGGGTCACGCATCATCAGGTGGTCGTTGGGGTGGGACCAAACCTGCATCTAGAAGTCCACACTAGTTAATAGAAGATCAGCGTCTCATCCCTTCGTAGCCAGCAAGAGATATAAGGCATTGGACATAGGTGAGATCACAGGCACGTCCCAGGCAGGCAACCCCCGCACGGGGCTCGAAGTTGAAACTGGACTTCACCAGGGGGCCAAGGGGCAAGCCCGTTGTGACCACCAAGCCTAGTATGTTCATAGTGAGGCAAAGGAGACCAACAGGTTGTGCTCATGGTGTCTTCTTTCCGGAGGTCGACGAAAACTGCCAGGCACCAGTAGTGTCTTGTGCCTGTGGGTGCTTTCTGGAGGCATCTGTGGAAGACAGCCCCGTCCGCGGCGACTGATGGGCGACCCCCAACAGGGCTTCCTCCCCCTCGACCTCAGTGAAGTGGTGTTGCTTGCCGTTGTAGAAGAAGGTGAGGCCAAATGGGTATGTCCATCTGCTTGTCCCGTAGTGGTGATGAGGCGAAATTGTTGTCGCCTCAGCAGCGTGGCCTGGGCGACATCTTGAAAGAGAGTGCGGGAGCTTCCTCGAAACTCGATTGTGTCATTTCCTCTAACCTTGCGCAGCACAAGTTCTTTAGTTTTAAAAGAAGCGAATTTTGCAAGGATATCTCTCAGGCGTTGTTGCTTGCTCAGGTGCGCCGAGCCGACTCTGTGTACTCTTTCCAGAAGGATCGGTGGGCCGTCGTCTCCCCAGATGGTGGTGAAGAGGTCCACCATGAATTGCTCCAAGTTAGATCCCTCATGGCACTCCTCCAGGCCTCGCACCCGAATGTTCTCCCGCCGAGAACGGTTTTCTAGGTCCTCACATTTTAAGAGTGCAGAGTTCAGTTGAGCGGTAATGGCTTCCGCCCCCTCCTCAATTGGCAGTAACCGCGCCTCAAGATTCTGGCATTTGGCTTCCAAGTCCAGAGTGTGGGTCCCCACCGAATCCACATCAGACCTGAGTTCACTGACCTTGAGGCTCATCTCTGATTTAAAGGCGTCCAGTGAGGCGGTGATATCGGCCTTGATGTCTGCCCGTAGCTCATTCTTGAAGTCCCGGAGTGTCACCAGGAGATCTTCTCGGGAGAACGCCATGTCCCCCACCATTTGATGTTGTCCCTGTCCTGCGCCGTCGGCAACGCCAGAGGCTCCAAAAAAGCCGGAGCCTTTGTTCGATTGAGTCTTCTTGGGAGGCCTAAGGGTGGGAGAGTTCTGTAGTGTCCGTGTCACGGCAAGGACCGACCCCCCGATCATCATGAGGTGCCCGTCTGCATGCATCCTGAGGCAAGCCTTTAGGAGATGAGGCGCCCTACTAGTCTCAGCGTGTAGTCCCTCACAGACCAACAGTGAGCAGACACTCCATAGAAGAAGCACCTCTGAGGCGCCCAGCAGAAGGCCCGAACCTCTGAAGGAAGCTCAGGGCACCATCTTAGAGTCAGGAATGAGGGGTCATGCAGCCCAGAAAAGAGCTGGTGCAGCATAAATGTAGGTTTTTCAAAGCGCCCACGGCCCGCACGAGTCGCTCTCACAGTAGTATGCTAGGTTTGCGGCAGCCGCTTAGCCTCCTAGCTGGGTAGTCCGGCCTGCACAGTATCAAGAGGATCAGGCGCGCTCACCGTGTAAGGCTGCTTCAGCTGTGGTCATCACCCTGGGCAGGACACCTCACTGCTGTGGTCAGGAAAGAGCGCTCTCTTTACGCGTTATGGGCTGTCAGAGGCAGGTGTCTTTCTCGGTGACCCCACACACCGGAGTACTCTCCCGAGGCGGCCACCATTTTGTGGATGCTGGACTCGCTTTCACCGGAGGTGCTGAAATGCTGCCCCTGTGGGATTCCTCTCAATATCATGGAACAGAGTAAACATACACAGCAAGGGCGGGCAGCGCCAGCGGGAAGCCAAAGAATTAGACGTTTACCGCATCTCCGCCGTGGCTATTCGGAAGCGTCAGTCGCGGGCCGCCATGTTGGTGCAGCGGGAGCCCGCATTCGTTGCTCGCACTACAGGGGACAGATAGCTTCACCCCGCAGCTCACTGCTTTCACTGCAAGTACAATCCCTTCAGCACTTCAGGCGCTTCACATTTGTGCCCGTGGGCGCCTGGAAATGACCTTATTTCTTCATTTGAGCAGACCTCGGTGCGGGAGCCGAGCCGAGTCTCGTCTGCGTGGCTATGATGGTTGGTCACACCCCCCACTCTCTTTTTTTAATGGCTCAGCCATGGCGCGCATTAGGGACAAGGACCAGTTGATTTCAACCATGGTTGCGCATCGTCGAATTCTGAACATAAATCGAAAAAATAATTTTGCCTTTTGGTACACGCCTTGCTGCCACCTAAAAGTGCTGTTTTCCGCTTCACTGTATCTGAAATGTGTCCTAGAACCAAACCCATTGTGATGACCTGCAGATCATCTTTACGTACTTGATGGAAAAAGGAAAAAAGCAGCATTTATTAAAGATACAGTGACAACGTTGAAACTGTATTTCATTTTTGAGTTTTTCAATCTGTTATTTGGTTTCTTTTCTGTTAATGTTTATTAACGTTAGCTTAAGTTTAGAGCAAGCGCTAGTAGAAGTCAAGGTGATGCCACAATGCTCGGTCGAACAGGCTCTTAATCAGTTTTCACTGTTGGATTTTGCTATCTTATCTACAGAACCATTTGAGCGTGTAACACTCCTGTGTGCATCATTATCAAACCAGATTACACAACCAGATCACACAAAGCTGTGTCAGGCCCTTGCATTTGAGCATCATTGTAATATGGGTCATTCTAAGTTTTTTAGCATCTTTACATTAATATGGTGAATATTAAAGTATAATATACTGGCTGAGTATCACAGCTTTATCAGCGTCACTCCCTTCAGCAAGAGGGCCCACAGAAGGTACACCAAGCTGTCTAGCTGGTACACTGGTGACCTCAAAATTGCTAAACAACACTGAAAACATCTAGAAAGGAGATGGCACACCAGCAAGGACATGACCGACCAGACCACCTTCAACCTCAACCTCTATCTACCACAGACAGTTGAGCGACACAATGAAAAAGGCCTGAGCTTCACACATCGAATCAAGCTCCATTAACAGCACAAAACCCTTCAACATCGTCACAGAATTCTTCAATCCCTGACCTGAAACAAACATCATTACCCCCTCACAGAAACTCTGTGACAACCTTGCGAACTTCTTCCATGACAAGATCTCAAACATTTACAGAAACTTAAAACAGACATCTAAATAAATGGAGGCAGCTTGCACCACAGGACACAATCTTCATCATGAACTCGGTCCACTCAGGGGCTAAAACTGACCCATGTTCTCACCACATCTTCACCCTAGGCGACAACACAATCAATCACTACTCACCCCTTTGTTCAACACCTCAGTTGCCATGGCCACCTTCCCTGAGGGCTGCAAACATGCAGCAGTAAACACCTTACTAAATAAACCATTGGCAGACCCCCGCAAACTATCGATTGATCTCCCTCCTCCCAGTCCTGGCTAAAGTATAAGAACAAGCCATCTCCCAATAACTCTCAGCGCATCTGGAAAGAAAATTTCTCCCCGACTCCTGCCAATCCAGATTCTGCAGCAACCACAGCACAGAGACAGCCCTCGTTGCTGCGACTCACAACATCCGTGTCTCACGACTGAGGAGAGACTGTGGGTCTGATCTTCCTAGAACTCTAAACAGCCTTTGATACAGTCGCCCAGCACATACATATCACAAGCCCGCACAAAATAGTCATCCAAAGATCCGATCTCAAATGGATCACATCTTTTCTCACCGGAAGAATGCAAAAAGTCTGCCTTCACATCTAAACCCAAGTAAGTCATCTATGGAGTACCCCAGGTACACTCGCTCACCCTCACCATTCAAACTTTTATATGACACCTCTGTCCAGCAAACCCAAAACCCATGGACTCAACATCATACACTACATTGATGATGCAGAAATCCTCCTCTCCCTCTGCGAAGACACCACCACCACCAAAACCAAGTTCCACAATTGCATGATAGATGTCACCAACTGGATGTAGGACAACTGCCTGAAACAACACGCAGAAGACAGAGGTACACAGAAGCTCCTTATGGGACGCATCTTGGTGGCCCTCAGAATTTGGAGCTACTCCTACTCCCACTGACCACACTTGGAACATAGGCATCATTCTGGACAACTAGCTAACCATGATGACTCAGGCCAACTCCATCTTCATCCTCTGCATTCTTTATAAGCTGTTTATATGGCTACCCCAAAGCTCAAGATACACCATCACCCAGGACTTTATCTCCAGACGACTAGACTACTTCAACACTCTCTACTCAGGGACCACAACTGATCTCCTCTGCTAGCTACAGACCATACAGAACACCGCAGTCAGACTTGTCCCAGATCACCCTAGATGAACCCACATCACCCCCTATCTCAAGAAAGTCCACTACTTGCTCCCTGTACAGAAAAGATGCCAGTTCAAGCTCCTGACCAATGCATAGGCAATCCTACACACAGCGGACAAGCCTTCTTGAATTATACCTCTGGACTTCTATCAGCACCCCTGACACCTATTCTATTGTATTGAATTCTATTCTATTCCATTCTATTCTTTTCAAGATGTCTTGTATAGTGCTCAGCTACCCCGAAAGGCCTCCTGGCTCTGAGACAGGCACACCTGCATGGCATTGGCAAGCCATGCCAGAATTAGAATAGATGAGTCTTTAGGAGTTTCCTAGAAGGAATTTCTGTCTTGACCTGCCTTATATTGGTAGGGAGGGCATTCCAAAGCTTAGCAGTCAGAGAGGAAAAGGAACGACCACCACATCTAGCCTTTATGATCTCAGGAACGGTCTTCAGAAAGGACTTCTCAGACAGTAGTCATCTCTTAGGCATGTATGGGTACTGTTTCCAAATCAGAAGGGGGCATTTTCCTTGCATCACTCAGTGGGCCATACATAGGATGTTGAACCGTATTCTTTTTTTAATTGGGAACCTGTGTAATGCAGCCAATTATGGAACTACTGAGTGGTGTTTGTGGAGCTTCAAGAGTGAGCGTGCTGCAGCATTCTGAAACATTTGCAGATGTTTTAGGGCATATTGAGGACTTCACAGAAACAGAGTTGTCATAATCAAGACAGGATTTAATCAATCCCAGTATAACTAATCTTTTGGATGAAAGTGGCAGCCACTGCATGACTTTTCTTAAAGTTTGCAATAGTCCGAAACAGGTTGCAGAGAGTTTTTTGGCTTGGAGTTTCATAGTGATGTTATTGTCCAGTCAAAAACTAAGGGCCTTATTTATGAGGCCTCTTGTGGCACTGGAACATCACTGATTTGAAATTCTGGTGGTGCAATCCCCCCCCCCCCCATATTTACAAGGTAACACAAAGCCACTTTTGTGGCTTTTCAAGGCCTTGTTAATATGTGCCCCTTTCACACAGAACACTGCGTGAAAGGGGCAATCTGTGGATGATTTTAACTGCAGTGCTGTAAAATCTTAGTCTGGTTGCGATTATGTCTTTATAATTCTCAAAGTGTTATTTGTGATCCTCCTGCAAGGTGAAGCTGGCCTTCTCTGGCCTTCTCTAGGCGAGTTTCAGCCATAATTTCAGGATGATACTGGTGCGAATTAAGTTGTCGAAACCGGGTGATGGTAATTACGGATCCCTGAGAATGTGAAGGTTGGTGATTACTCAGGGGAAAATAGGAGTCTTTCATTAGCTCTGATATCAATCGGGATGCAGCTACATTTGTACTTGTTTTTTAAATTAATTTTAAGTCTGCCACATCTTCTACCAAGTGACGCAACTCCAGCAATGTGTCCTTTCACATGGGGCAAGCCCCATGTGAAAGGGCCTGCGACAGTTAAAGCCCTTCAAGTGAACAGCAACTTGACACGGTCATGCAAAAAAAACATGTAAAAGTTCCACCCTGTTCCCTCTTCAAACGTTTAAAACAGTTAAAAATACTGCATTAAAATCCCTCAGGCTGATAGCAGAAAAATGTGATAGCGGCACAGGGGAACATCAAAAAGCAATTGCCGGAGGGTGTCTCGCTCCTCTTCGCATGCCATTCTTTAATTACTTGCCCCCGCATCAGATGTAGTAGATGTGGAGGTTGCTCCTTCTCCTACATAGCAGTACAGAACTGGAGCAAGCTTCCCTTTCATCTCTTCCAGAGTTCAGAACGTCCCTGAAGGCCTGGCTATTGGGCTGTTGGAAAGTGGGTTATTAGTAGTGGTAAATATGCATCTACCACTTGCAATAAGGCCACTAACATGGTCTAGAGCGCAGTATACGTCTCAATAAATTATTCCCATGCTCAACCCTTGATAGCTTGGCTGCAAGCAGGCAGGCTTTACTTAGGAGACAGGTATGTAAAGTATTTCAAACCACAAATTCAGTAAATAATTAAGACACATCACACAAAACAAATCCCACACCAATTTACACAAATAGGAAATATCTTTATCTTTAAAATGACACCAAAATTACAAAATTCCAATGAAGGGAACCGAAGATATGCATTTTTAAAGATTTAGCACTACATAGCACTTAGAACCAACTGCTCCACCTTGGGACGTCTGGTCGCTCTTGACCGGGACAAAGTCAAAGTTTCAGACTAACCACAATGGAGTCCTTCTTGTATACCCTTCGTGGTAGGCCTTGATCGAGATTCTACCTCGATGTTCTTCAATGTGCTAGATTTGGTGAGGGCTTGTTGGCTTGCTTTCCAGGGAGCTCCTAGTCAAACTCTGAAAATTGGACGGCCAGAGCTTATCAGTTGGATGTACCAGCAGATCAGGCCAGCTCACGCCTCCAGCAGGCTGGCGTGGCTCCCGCGGTTGAGTCTGTCTCATTGTGGATCTTTTTACTAAAGTTGCTCCAAACTTCTCCAAACTTCTGGAACTTCTTCCTGAAGTTCCTCTTGAGGGTTAAAAGTGTCCACAACACAATCCAAGGGTCTGGAAATTTCCAAGATGGTCCTTGAAAGGTTAGGACAACAATTCCCACAATGCACCTGGATAAAACCCTTACAAATCTACTGGATGCGCTCCAGCCAGCAGATTCTTGGTGGTGATTACCCAGGTAAGCTCTGTCAAACATGTAACTTGCAGGGAGTTCACTATTTATTCCTCTTAAAGCAAGATACATCCACAAGGCTGTGGTTCTAGAAAATGCAGCTGGCACAGTCAGTCAGAATGCAGGGTCTGGTGTTGCAAATCAAGTTTCCAGCTTGGAAAGCCTTCTTCTCTTAGTTTCAAGCAGCAGATCTGAGAGGCTATGCTCCTCTCATATATTTATTCAGTATTCTCTGGGGTCAAGCAGAAGAGCACTTCTGTTCAATGAGGTGCAGGCAACACCCCAAAGCATGACCACTTCCTCCAAAGTGTGACGTAATATTCTCCCATAAATCACTATTCCTCCAAACTTCTGTATGGCTGAAATCTCAGTATTGGCGCAAAAAACTAGTGAAACCAAACTCCAGCATGGGTCATTTCATATCTCTCCTGCCCCTACCATCTTCAAATTCCTGTCTTAAGCATTCCATCTGGCTGGGTCAGAGGTGCTAGTGGGTAGAGGGACCGGCCATTCCATGCCTGTCCTATCCCCTGTTGAAGCTTCATGCTCTACAATCCCTTACTCCTGCTCTGGCATTCCTGTGTAGCAGAGCTCTCTCCTCTTACTGGGTGAGCCACTGATCACTTCATCAAAGCAGCCTTGCTAATCTTGTTAATTGTCACCTCTCAGGGAAGAAGGCAGGAAGGCTGAACTATGTCTTCCAGACAAGAAAGTCTTATAACCTATTTTCTGTATAATTTACGATACATTCAACAACGGCATATTGTTGTATTTATCAATACCATTCTGCTGAGTCCTTGAATGGCATTTTATTTAATTCCAAGTTATAGTTATGTGTTCATAAACTATTGGCAGGGCATATCACCAGGGCTTATAAAACATAATTTCTCCAGGCCCTGCTTATAGTTACATGCCCCTTACCTCTGGGATGCCTAGGGGAGACTTTATGTGTCCTGTACATGCAAAAACAGTGTAGATCTGCACTCCACAGTTCTCCTAGCACAAAGGTCGATATTGGAAGGTGTTTCACTACAATGGAGCACGTGAAATGTGCAATTTCTCTATCCCCAGGGCATATAAAACATCAAAAAATGCCAAAATATTGTAGTTTATCACTGTTTAAGTGCCCCTACCACCAAAGTATAGTTGGGTCACAGTAAAATTTAAATGCAGTGCTGCAACACAGGGCTGCTTTTAAAATGACCTCAGGCTTGCAGCAGTGCAAACCTGCAAGTGCAACAAAGGCTGCTGTCCTAAACTGCCATGGCCTATTATGTAGTAGGGACTTAAAGGTAGTTTTATTCCCCCTGCCCTATTATCTACTAGGGACATATAGGGTAGGTCAGGTCAATTAAAGGGGTGTAGCCTACACACAGTGTACCCTAATGCATATGTATGTTTTCACTGTGTTTTCAACATCGCACTGGCCCTGGGCCTGGTTAGACAGAGCCCTGGAGTAGTCAGAGTCAGTTAACACCATTACCAGTCAGCAAAAATAATTGGGGCGCACAGGGCACACATGATAACTTTGCAACATGGGCTAATCAAATAGTCCCTGCCAGTGCCTAGATACTTTCATGGGTGACAAGAAACACTCCACAAATCTACTGATCAATTGATTGATTGAAGCCCAGTCAACCCTACTTAGAGTTCCCATCCAGTCTGGCAGGGAGTATAATCAAAAGTAGCCCTTCTGACCACGAAAACCATGAAGACACTTTCAGCAAAAAGCAATTGCCATTCCATGCTATTCCATCTTAAAGAAATGGCTAACATAATAGCAAATAGGACATTTTTTTTCCTTATAGGCATATGGAATTTTTAGAAAGTGGTTCTGACTGCCAGTGAGATAGCAATGGGCCCCAATGTAACCAAGGAAAATGGGCCCTACTTCCCTTACTTTGGTTGCAAATACATGCAAAATTGGAGTTCAAAAGGCCTCAGGTACCACTGCACCTGCTGCACTGTTGACAGCTGCACCTTTACTGATAGCAGAACTAGGCACGGTTCTTCTCCCAGAACCAGGCACTTATGCTGACTGGGCCCACCTCAAAACTGCGGGCCAGAATTACCAGTATCTCACGCAGCGCAGTGCGGCAGCCATAAATGTTGCGCCACACTGCCTGTGAAAGAGAGAGCAGGAGAGCACCATATTTACAGAAATCTGACACTCTACTCTACTTTTCTCAGCGTCTGCACTGAATTCAGCTGCCTTGCGCAACAAAGACACCTTTGCGCCATAGTGAAAGGGTGTCTTCGTGAGTCAAGCATAAGTTTTGTACTGGAAGGGTACTCTTCCAGTACAAAATACTATGTTTAGTCCATTTTGAACTTTTTCCCACTTTGTATGTGTGCTGTACAGTGCATCACACATGCTTAGTCAGAAAATAAAGGAGAAAAAAGCTTTTCTCCTTCATTGCACGTGTTTCAAGTGTGTGCTATTTTCTGAAGCAAAACCCGATCTACATTTTTTAGTGAATTGTATTTAGCAACAGAAATCTTGGGTGGTTGCCTGGGAATGCCCACACACCACTCATGGTACGCCCCCTCGGCGTAAAGAAATGCAAAGCAGATCTATACGTTGCTTTGCATTACTTTAACGTTATTTCCAGTGCTAAACAAGTTTAGAACTGGAAAGTAAATCAGAAAAGAAGATTTTGCAACAATTTGCTTTACTTTTGTTATGCAAACACAGCTTAAAATCTTAGTACATCTGCCCCTAAATCATGAAGTAACTTACCTATGTGGGAGACCTCCTAGTGAGGAGAGGCAAGTTCCCACTATCCAATTGCACCCCAAATGACTCTCTTCTAAGGCACTAAAATCAATTTAAGACCTAATTCGACTAGGCTAATGGGCTGTTTTTTCTGGTTTACATATTATTGATTTATTTTGTGGTAGGATTGTTTACTACAGAATTTCTTAAACTATGTGTAATGCTTTGAAATTTATATTCTTTGTTTTTTGACTCTGTTGAATCGCCTCTGGAATTCAAACATGTCTGGCAGGTTATCATTTAAAAATGGACATATTGACAGCCGGGGATAGAAATTAAATCTCAGGGATTTTTTATTCATTGCTCCCTGTTAATATCCACAACATGGCGTGGCGGGAGGCCTGACGGTGCATTTCTCCCTTTAAAATCAAGGTCAGTGAATTTCGTACAATCTAAACTGGCTTAGGGAGCAATTGAGTATATGGGTATTTTTCATTTCATGCTAATTCTGCTAGATGTGATGCCTTTCATAATTAATTATAAGATAACACCCTTAAGGGATAAAGTGTGTTGTGAAATTACTCTAAAAAGCCAAAAATGTCTTTTTTTCTGCGCATGGTGAGCACTCAGTCGGCTCCTTTCAATTTTGCCCAGAGTGCTGACATTTTCACATAGCTCCTGAATAAAATATATATATTATTAAAATTGTACATCTGTGGAAATAAATTACAGTTGCCATGCATTTCTCCAACTTCCATCATATATGCCACTATAAACACTGCTCAATGACTGCCATGTAGCTGTGGCTGGTAGATAATTCATGAAGCAATTCATTCTCCCCCATCTGGAAATTATCTTTTTCAAACTATTGTAATTCTAATTGTAAACTATGGGGCATATTTACAAGAGGCTTGCCTTGTTTCCCCCCACCAACTTGGTACATGCATGACGCAAATCTGTAAGTCAGATTTCAGCTCTGAGTGGCTCCATAAATCTGAAGCAAAGCAATGCAGAGCTAATCGCTGCGTTGCTTTACTCTGTCTGGAGTAGGCGTTTCATGGGCATTGCATGCGTGTTCCCGCGCAACTCCCACAGATTTTGAGGAATTCCCAGATTTACCAGAATTGGTAAACCTGGGAATGCATCAAAAATATATGTTTTTCCAAAGAGGCATAACAAGAGAAAATATCTTTATTTCTCCTCGTAACTTCCACAATCTGCAGCACATATAGAATGAGGCATCAACCTCTCGGGGTTGATTTTGAGCAGGAAGGTGCTCCTTCCTGTAGAAAAACATTCCTGCATGCAACGGAGGCACCCTTGCTCCATGGTGCAATGGTGCATGAATTGACACTAGGCAGCCAAATGGGCGCGAGTGCAGGGGAAAGGCAGGAATGCCTAGTATTGACTTAAATACGATGCACTCCTGGCCTTTGCCTGTCACACAGTACAATGCAGAAAGGTGACTTGCTGCACAGCGTGACAATTTCCTAAATCTACCCTGTAGTATATTAATAATAAGTACTTTATTTTTTCATCATGCATTAGTTGTAGTAAGTTTATTACATTTGTGCTCTTGAGTTGTCATGTGCTTAGTAGTGTTTTGTGTTGGTATAGAATGATGGAAGTGGTTAATAAAAGGGAAAGTTTTAAGTTTTTATTGAGAGTAGTAACATGTTTGCATTAAATTGCTAAATTCGTTAGAAAGGAGGGGAAAGTTTGAAAAGTAAGTTTGTGAGTTCATAGACAAATTTCTTCAAAACTTTGCAGGCCTATTCTTCCTTCTATATTTGCAGATGACCCAAAGTGTTTCAGTTTTGTTTCTATTAACACTATAATACAGTGGTAAGTGGTAGGGATCAAGTTAAAATGTACTACTTACGTAGATCAAACACCTTAACCTAGAACTCAGTGAAATGCAGACCTCAGAATACAGATAAAACATGGCTGCCATTTACCTCTAGTGAACACAGCCAATAACCATTAACGTACTGATTTATCATGTGCATGTAGGGCGGTATACTGCGAAACTACCGCGGTATACTGTGGCACAATATATAACTAAGTATTTTAAAAATGATATCTTTCACATTATTTACACTATTCACACCTACTACCAAAAATTACAATTTACATCTTACATCTTATATTATATTTTCCTGTCACAATCCAACTACATTTGTAGTCAACCTTTCACACCACATCTGTTTAAATTACCACTCTCCACTGTAAAACACTACACACTTTGCCACTCCATTCTACGTCACTCCACACTAAGCTATTACACTGTATGCCACTCACTCTACCTCTCTCCATCATGTCCCACTCCACTCTACGCCACTCTATTTTATGATACTCGAGTGTACCCTTCCACTCTTTACTACTTCACTATATGCTAATCAACTGTACACAACTCCCCTCCATGATACTACACTCTATAATATTCCACTCTCTGCCAATCCACTCTACGCCACATCGGTGCACACCACTGCACTGATTGCAATTTCTCTGTAAGCCACTGTACTTTACGCCACTCCACTGTACTCCACTCCACTGTATGCCACACCGCTCCATGACAATCCACTGTATGCTGTGTCACTGTACATCATTCCATTCCATGGCACTACACTCTCTGTCATTCTACCCTCCGCCAATCCACTCTACAATACTACACTCAGCGCTATTCCACTATATGACACTCCGCTTTACACCACTCTACTCTACGATATTCCACTATATGCCACCCCACTCTGCGTCACTACACTGCACGCCTCAACGCTATTCCACTCTACACCATTCCACAGCATGCTGCTCCATTTTATGCCACTCCACTCCACACTATATGACACTTCACTCAACAACACTCCACTCTGCACCACTCCACAGTATGCTATTATACTGTAATGCACATCACCCTAACCCAGTACCCTGTACCCCACTCTACTGTACATCTCTCAACTATTACACTCTATGACTTTCTACTCTATGCCACCCCACTCTACCTGACTCCACTTTACCCGACTCCAGTGTGCACCCTTCTACTGTATGCCACTTCAGATAATGCCATTATTGCAATGTATACCCCCTACACTGTACCTCACTCCACGCTATGCCAGCTCACTCTACAACACTCTACTGTACACCACTTCACTCTATGCCACTTCACACTATGCTACTCTGTGTACACCACTGCACTGTACACCATGCCACTCTATAGTCTTCCACTGTATGCTGCTCAAATGCCACTGTATGCTGCTCATACTTATAACACTCCATTCTACACCACTCCACTGTACAGTACTATACGTGAATACACTCTGCACTATTCCACTGCACACAAATGTACTGTATGACACTCCACTCTTTTCTATTCCACACCTGCTTTGCACCACTCTAATATACACTATTCCACTGTATGCCATTTCATTGTACGCCACTCTACTCTACCCCACTTCACTCTACGCCACTAAACTATAAGCCACTTAACTCTACGACACTCCATTCTCTGACAATGCACTGTGTGCTATTACACTGTACATAACTCTATTCTACGCCACTCCACGGTACAAAACTCAGCCGTATGCCAATCCTCTCTACTGTACTGCACTCTATCCTATTCTCATTGTACGCCACTCCATTCTACGCCATTCTGCTGTCTGCTATTTCATTCTATGTGACTCCTCTCTATGTAACTATGCTATACATCAGTAATAGTCAATGTAATTCTTCTCTACACCACTCCACTGTATGCTACTTCACTGTATGCCTCGACAGTCTACCTCACTACACTCAAATCAATGGTATTCCACTCTACAGCACTCCACTCTATACCACTATACTATACCCCAGTACACTCTATGCCACTCCATTCTAAGCTATTCCAGTGTACACTCCTACAATGTGCATCACCTCAGACTGCCCAATTCCCCCCATTGCAGTTGGAGCAAATCCTCAAAGGACACATCAATCAATGGCCTCAACACCACCCACCCCATCTCTTTGTATGACCTAGAGCAGAAAAACTGAAAATTCAACATTCTGATCACCAACGGTGCCAATAGCATCACTCCCTTCGGCAAAAACACCCATAGAAGGCTCACCAAGCAGACTAGCTGGTACAATGAAAACCTGAGAACCACTAAACGGCACTGTAAACACCTGGAAGGGAGTTGGCGCAAGACCGCCAAGACTGGCTTCAAGATAGCCCTCAACCTCCACCAAGACAATTGAGAGAAATAAAGAAAAAAGCCTTAGCCTCATGCATTCAACCAAGCTCCAATAACAGCAACAACATAATCAAAGTAGTCTCTAACCCCTCAGCTGCAACAAACAACATTCTCCGTTCACAGGAACTCTGCGACAACCTTGCAAACATCTTCCATGAAAAGACTGCCACATCTACTGAAACTTCAAATCCTAACTGAAGGGCACTGACCACTTGAAGCAGCACAATGACCCTGCTACCATCCCAGATATCCAACTAACAGAATGGAGCCAGCTCACCCTAAAGGACACTGCTTACATCATGAATTCAGTCCATTCAGGGGCCTCAACCAACCCCTGACCTCACTCACGTAATAATGTTGCACAGTTTACTAAATTTTCCCCCCCATTTTTTAATACATTTGCAACATTGATTTAATTTACTTTGTGGCCTAGTATGACAATGGGCCTTCGTACCAGTAGGCCCTGTACTATTCATGGAGTCATGAAACAACTGTTTCGGTGGTAGCTGTTGAATTGAAAACATAATTTGGGCCATCTTCATTTTGGCATTGCTAACTTAATGCTGTGTTCTCTGTGTTACCATGCCTCTTGTCTGGACAGTGTGTGTGTGCATGTGTCTTTGCCATAGGCCACCATTTGCTTTTGTTGTTCATTATGCAATATGGTCAGGGGCAATTTGTATAGTCAGTGTCCACCAAAGGCCTGCATGTGTTCTTTGTTTTCCAGGCCTATTGCTTGTTGTTGTTACCATGTGGCTGGCGACATTTTGTTTAGCCAGCCAGTGTGCTTTCCCCATAGGCCTGCACATCTTATCTTTATGTGACCGTGCCTCTGTGCTGGTTGTTGTGACCATGTGGCTGTTGGCTGTTTTGTGTAGCCAGCCAGTGTGCTTTTACCATAGGCCTGCACGTCTTCTCTGTTTGTGACCATGCCTCCTTGCTGGTTGTTGTTGTTCTCTGACCATGTGGCTGGCAGCCATTTTATGGAGCCAGCCAGTCTGCTTTCCCCATTGGCCTGCATGTCTTCTTTGTTTGTGTCAATGCCTTCGTGTTGGTTGTTGTTATGATCATGTGGCTGCCAACCATTATGTGTAGCCACGCAGTGGGCATTTGCTATAGCCCTGCATGTCTTCTCTGAAATTGGGACCATGTCCTCTTGTTCAGTGTTAGTTGTTGTTGATGACAATGTTGCACTGACTGGAAGCCATTTTGTGCATCCAGCAAGCGTGGCCCTTCTGCCATAGGATTGCATGGATGGTTGACAATGATAGCAGTTTAATAAATGAATATGCTTGTGGATATTCAGGTACTTTTAATTTTGTTATTTAGATTTTTTGAATGTAGTTGCTTTAATCGTATATCTTTTTAGTTGTATTTACATTTTTTGCATTTTTTAAAAATATATTTGAATTTTTTTTAGATTTTTTTAATTTACGGTTTTTAGATATTTTTTATTTTAGCTTTTTAATTTTAAGTAACTTTTTTTAACGTTTTAATTTTTTGCTTTAAAAATAGCTTTTTCATTTTATTTTTAATTTTTATTTTGATCTAAAAATGTTTTTTTTTCCATTTTGCTAACATCTGGCATCATCCAGATGTGATGAACGTAAAGCAAAACGTTACATCTGTATTATTTTTGTTGCTCTTTCTTATCCTTCCTGAGTGTACTGCACACAATGAAAGTTTGTTGGTGTGGTTTTATGTAGGGGTGGGCGGAATTAACAAAAGTGCCTTTCGCAAAATATCGCGAAACGGCACAAAATCTCCGCGATCTCGCGATATTTTGCGTGATCGCGGAGATTAGTGCTTCCGGTTGGGGTTTAATTATTTTTGTGACAGGAGCATCGTGCCAGAATGAATCCTGCCCTGCATATTTACCCAAGAAGATGCCACCGTTTTGTGCAATACCTCTACTCAACTCGAGTACGTTCTGCTGGCTAATCAGTAAGTGCTACCTCGTTGGGTAAATGTATACTGCTTTTCCTACACTACAGCTGCGTAAAGGGCCAGAAGAGTTGTCTCCAGTCACAGTGGCAATGTGTGTCTGTAACGTTGCCACGGCGCCGACAGCCCTGGGGTCCCTCGAGTCAGCTGTCCATCATAGTGGGGGAAAGGGCGGGAAGACGTTGCCTACCGCTGGTGTGTGTGGCGGGGCTTCCATGCAGTTCACATGCCGCTTGTTTAAAGGGCCAGAGACCGATCAGAGCAGCAGACGAGGAGACAGAACCTCCTGGTGTCAGGAGCTACATGGGGATTCTGCTTGAGAAAGTCATGGGTGCACAGAGCTCCATCAAAGATCACAGCTAATTTTTGATGGTAGATATGGGGAGAAAAGCACACCTGCCCAGCCTCGACCTAGCTCCCGAATGTTTTGTGCTGATGAATGCGTTACTGAATTTGAGCTTCGACTCGGGCCCCTGCTTTATTTATATCTGTAAGTGCTTCCTGTTGAGGTTTAATTTTTGTGACAGGAAAGGACTCAAGGTGACAATTTCCGTTCCCTCTCGGATCGCGGAAATTTCGACATTTTCGCGTTCCGAGCGGAACGGAAATTGTCGTCCACCTCTAGTTTTATGAATGAATAGTTAGACTGTATTAATGCTAAGTCACCACGCTAAATGATATTGTTTGTTTGTACTCCTACTTGAACTGCAGCCATGCCACATTTCACTGATGCTTTTCAAGCTTGTTTGTTTTTAGATGCACAAGAGAAGAGACATCACCCACAGTACTGTCAGTCAGAAGGCCTGTACACAACGTGATACATGACTGACCAAGCAACACGGTCATCTCTTCAGCTTGTTGTGAAGCTAAGTGTCACTACCAACTGACAGCTTCAAGATGGCCCCAAAGAAAGGCGCTGCCAGGAAAGTGGCTAGTGGGGAGCAGAAGAAGCAGATTTCCATCACTAGCGTGCAACGTTTTTCTGGAAATTTGTGCCTGACACCCCAGCCTCTGGCAAGCAAGCTGAGAGCAGCACTCCTGCATTAAAAGCACTACCTCCCAACCTAAGCCCAGGACCACTTCACCGAAGAGGATGCCGTGTTGCTTAGCCGGTTGTCCCGAACCTGCTGACACCAATCGCAGTGCATTCGGCAGGGTGGATAATTCCGCATCCAAGGGCCACATATAAATGGAAATTACACGTTGACCTGGGATTGTTTTATTGACCCGTTGGCTGCATGGACTGTAGTTCTTAATGACCTTTGGATGTTATCTTAATTTGCATACTGCTTGGACTGTGGCTATTCACCTCAATATTATACCGATACCGTCTTTGGCCCATACATTGAGGAATGTTTTTCGAACACTGGATGGTTTGACACTGACGCATATCATCTCTTCCCTGAAGAAGTCCAATGATTTATTGGGCGAAATGCATTGGCTGATGTTTTTATGAATATGACATGATACAACAATAAAGGAAGAAACGCAATTGGATCATGCAGAAATTGTTATTTACAAATTGTGATGTACTTTACTGTGCAATTTCACTTTTTTTGTCTCTCATGTGGTACAGCTCTGATCTAGCTTTTGTGTAAGCCCGGGACCATGTCTGTCATGTTGATGAGTAGTGATGTTGAATTGGATTTGTCTCTTTCGTAAAGTAGTACAAAATCGTTTCAGTAAACACAGCAAAGTGGACAGCAACCGCAGCCAGCAATAGTACATTTGCCTGATGTTGGAGCAGAACAGGCGGTTGAGTTTCCTTCTGAGCAAGAAGTTGAACCTATTCTTTCGGAATCATTTTCTCCCAGATCTCCAGTAAGGAAAACAAAGGGTACTACTGCACCATCTTTTCCAAACACCACTTCTGTTGATGATGATGATGATAATAGGGACATTGAGTGGACCCCGACCAGGACCAGGAGACAACAGGAGAGGCGAGGTAAAGGAAAAAAAACACACTTATGGAAGGGGATGAAAATGCGGATGATGATGATGAGGTAGTCGTGGTGGAAGGGGACACTGTGGAATCTGACATTACTATTCAACCAGCTCAGAGGGATGTGGCACAGGTAGCATCACCACCAGCTCCAATGTCTGCATAGCCCCAGCTGAGACCTGTACCAACCGCTGCCTCGGGAGGAGAAGCAGACAGGCAATCAACGACATGCCCACCTACCTCCAGTTATTCTTCAGGCATTAGCAGTGGCCCAATAAAATGTATCCCCCCAGTTTAGGTCTTTTTTACAGTTAGCAAAGAGGGGAGGCACATTACAGTATGCACCATTTGCCACAGAAATGTTCATCAAAGTAAGCCTGGTACACATTATCGTACTGGAGGCCCAATGACCCATATGAAAAACACCACACAATCAAGTGGGAGGAGCACCTTAAAAACATTGCTGAACGTGATCATGGTGGTGGGGAGAGCTGGGGAACATTAGCTACAAGTCCAATCACAGTGGAAGTGATGATGAGGAAGAAGAAGGTGACATCTTCACACAAAACAGCCCTGTCCCCAGCAGTGTGCCAGCAGATTCACCCACCTCAGTGACATCACAATGGCACAAGAAGACTCAAAGCGAGATGATGGAGACACAATGGCATTTAGTGACTGACCCACCACTACGTCATGCATTGAGTTTGTAACTAGCATCTACTTCTCAAAAAGCGCCTGTGTCAGTGCCCCAAGAAATAAAGAAAATCCAGGCTACTATTCGGGAGATGTTTAGACAGGAGGGGCCCTACGAGTGAAACCACCCAACTGCACGTTTGTACAATGGGAAGCTGGCAAAAATGTTAGTGCTGTACCTCCTCTGTGGAAGGATTGGGATTCTTAGAATTCATGTCAGCCATCTGCCCCAAATGGAAGGGATCAAGTAGGATTTATTTTGCTGGAGTGGCTGTCCAGCGCTGCATCACGATGTGCTGCAGTTGGTTTGTTAAACTTTGCAGCAAAGTGTTGTTCACGCCATCCACCTGATGACAGGCATGTGGACCAGTTGTCAGGCAACTGATTACATGTGCATCACTGCACAATATATTTCTTTTGCAGGGATAAAGGAAAAGATATCTTCAGGTTTTAGCCCTGAAAAATGTTTTAAGATCATTCGGTGGAATTCAACAGTGGCCATGTTCGCAATGGAGAAATCACATACAGCTGGAAACATCTTGGAGGAATTTAACAGCAAGGTGTTTGAATGGCTGCGACCCAGAGGTCTTAGAATTGAATTTCTTGCCACAGGCAATGACAGAACATAGTCAAGACCATGTAAGATGGAGGCTATTTCAGGGACCTGTGTTTGTCCCATTGCATCAACCTGGTGGTGCAAGACCTTCTAAAAAAGGAAGGCATAGTAAGCAACATACTGACCACCTGCACTAATTTCAGCCATTCTTTTAAAGCCTGGAAGCAGCTGTGGAGTTATTCAACATAACAATAGATTACCAGTTAAAGCACTGAATCAGGAGGTATCAACATGTTGGAACCCCACCTTTGACATGCTGCAACGTCTGTTTGAGCAGTACAAACAAATCAAGGACTATGTCATTCAAAGAGGAGGGGATGCAGTTGGGATATCTATGACCAAAGATGCAGACAAATGGGGCCTAGTTAAATGCCTGACACAGAGGCTACTCCCTTTTTTTAGTTGAAAAGGAGTTTTTATTGATATAATATAAAACATCTCAATATAATACAGAAATACAAGATAAAATATAGTTATATAAGGTTGTTAAGTTATTACTGGGGGAGGATACAAGAAAAAATAAGGGGGAAGGGAATAAAAAACATTTGATAATATTTAGCTTAACATAACCACTTATACGCTTATTAATTCCTACCAAATAGCATAAAGAAAGAAAGTCAATACATGATTTAAATAACATTTGTTATGAAATATAGTAATAAACAAACATAATCATGGGGTTTAGGTACTGCTTCAACTCGGGGGTTATAAACTTGTGTTGTATTTGCAGATGCGTCTAAGAAATGAGTGCTGGGTGACCACATAAAATCTCTGTTCATCGCAAAGGAAGTGGGAAAAACATATGCTCTATCTAATCTGTGGTTATAACAAAGACCATATCACCAGGCTCTGTAAGAAATAGTGGAAGTATCTTTTCATGCCCTGGTAATCTGTTGGAAAGCAACCGCAAGAAGTAAATCTGTAATATGAAAGTTGATTGAGTGAGAGTCCCAGTCATCAGATACACAACCTAGAAATATGTTAACGAAAGTAAAAGGGATTTGTATATGAAAAGTGTTATTGATTTGTTTCCAAACTTGTTTCCAAAATTTGTGGATATGAGGGCATAAATAACATGTTTTTAAAGTCTGATCGAGTCGTATTACAAGACCAGCAAGAGGGAGAGAGAGTAGGATTTATTTTATGTAATGAAGCAGGGGTAAGCAAAAGTCCAGACCCTATTCCAAATAAGAATGGACAGGGAAACCTGGAGATCAGTTTCCCAGGAAAGTTCTACTTCTGTTTCATTTTGAGTGACTAAAGAAGAAGGGAAGTGTTTGTATACTTGGGATGCAGACGGAGAAAGAGATAAAACTAAAATAACATTAGGAGGTGAAGATGAAGGAGTAGAAATATGACACAAACGATTATAAGTTGAATGGATCAATTAAGTTAAAGACTGATATTTAGATGCATAAGAAGTAGGTAAAGAAAAACGTGATTGAGCGTCTATACAAGTCATACATATATTACCTTGAAAAAGTTAATGAACTTAAAGAAGCCCTTTAAAATGCCAATTTTTCCATAAAATAATTCTATTATTTTAAGATACTTATCGTGCATATTGAAGATTGCAAACATTGTTCTTTAGGAGAGAGATGATTTATAAGTAAAGGTTGAAGTATTTTGCAAGTGTGATTAAAACTAAGAAGAGAAAGTGACAAAGGTCAACGTGTAAATGATAAGAATTCCTGGAAGGAGAAAGGTTGAAGAAAAGATTTTTCAATAGTAGTCCATAGTGGTAGTAATGACTCATCATCATCCTGGAGCAATGAAACGGATTGTTTAAGAGAAAATGCTGTATGATAGGTTTGAAAATCTGGGAAGTTAACACCTCCCAAATGTTTAGGACGTTTGAGTTTATGTAGAGACACACAAGGTTTTTTGTTGTTCCACAAAATGTTAGATAATACAGTGTAAAGTATCTTAAAATGAGAGTTAGAAATATTTAAAGGGCTATTAGAAACGTAAAAAATGATTATAGGAACCAGCAACATTTTTATCGTATTCGGATGGCCCCACCAGAATAGAAAAATGGGATTCCATCTGGATGTGGCAGTTGTCTGTAATTCTTTCCAATTTAATAATATGGAATCTTTGATAGAAAATTTGAACCACACATCCAGATATTGATTTTAGCCAAGTTCCAACAAATTCTGGAAGAAATGTAATACACAGAAAAACATAATTTGTTCAGTTGAAGAATCTCACATTTGTCGACATTTAATTTGTATACAGACACAGATGCAAATAAATGTCCTTCAGTTAGGAAAGCTGGTAAGGAGGTCTTGGGGTGTGATAAAAAGAGCAACATATAATCTGCATATACAGAAATTTTAATTGGTTGATACCCTGTTTAAAACATGTAATCGGAGAATTCAAACTAATTATAATCAAGGAGGGTTCAAGAGCAAGTATAAAAAGAAGAGGAGAGAGAGGACATCCTTGTCTTACCCCACGATATAAGGAAAAAGAAAGTGAGAGAAGGCCGTTAGATAACATGGAGGAATCTGAGGAAGAGTTCAATAAAGAGATATAATTAATAAACCTATGACCAAAGCCAAACTAGGATAAGGTAGAAAAAATAAATGACCACCCAACCCGATTGAAGGCTTTCTCAGCATACAAAGAGATGGCTACTAGAGAGTCCTTGCAGGATTTGGCCTTAGTAAGAACATTAAAGAATAATCTAGTGTTATCTGAAAGATGTCTTCCTTTAATGAACCCACATTGTTCTTTCCCGATTAGTAGGGGCACAAAAAATTCTAAGCGAAGAGTTAAAATTCTTGCAAAAATCTTATATTGCAAATTAAGGAAATGGGTCTGTAATTTTTACACAAAGTATGGTCTTAACCAGCCTTAGGAAGAAGGCATATCAAAGCTTCTTGAAAAGAGCCACTGGATTTTTTAGAAGAAAAAAAGAAGTGAAATAGTTGACGTAGCTTAAGAATGAAAATGCGGGAGAAATTACAATAAAATTCATTAATGAACCCATCAGGTCCTGGGGCTATACCATGTTTAATGGTATAAATAGCATTAAGTATATCCAGGTCTTGAATGTCATCATCTAATATGAAAAGTCTAGATTAGAAGAAGAAGGGGGTGTAATAGAAGATACGTACTGATGTATGTCCTCCTGAAGTTCAGAGGATTCAGGAGTGTAAAGAGATTATAAAAATAGAGTAAATTCTGATAAGATATCTTCATTATCAAGAACCATGCGATTGGTAGAAGTAAGAATAGAGCCAATCTTGGTACATTCTTTTTTAACTTTAGTACAATTAGCTAAAGGTTTCCCTGCCTTATTTTGACCTCCATAATACTTAGCCGAGGACTTGAGTAAAAATGAATTAGCATTTTCCGTAGATATTTTATTAAATTCGAATTTGGATATGACAACTTCATGTAGACAAAATTTAGAATTTGTGTGAAAAAAGGAATATTCTAATTGTTTGATATGGACCATAAGTGTTTGTAATTTAAGCAAGGAATATTTATATCTATGAGATGCAAAAATATGATAAAGTCCCTGGAGGCTGCTTTAAATGTATCCCAAATGATCTGTGGAGACATGGATGGATTTTCATTTTCAAGAGAGAAAGTGGTGTCAAAAACTTCAAATTGCTGGGTAAAATCGGAGTCTAAAAGGGGAGAAGTATGGACTCTCCATCTTCTTGTACTCTGGATAGGTAGAAAAAGTTCTAAATGTAAAGTAACAGGAGCATGATCGAAATTAATATAGAACCAATATCAGAGTGGGTAATATGTTGTGCGAGTGGTTTAGAAATAAACAGATAATCTAAACGAGATAGGGAGGAGTGCACAGGGGAAAAGAAACCTTATTCTAAAAGTGTAGGATTGCATAATCTCCAAGGGTCCACAAGTGATCGTTGTTGAATAATAGATGTATATGGTGAATGCATAGGAGAGGAAATAAATTTAGACTTAGAATTACAGTCGTTAACAGGGTCATTACCCAAATTACAGTCCCCACCAACGAATAAATATTCATCATTAAAATACATCAATTTAGATAATATTGTAGGCCAGAAGGTACAGTCAGGGGCAGTAGGTGCATAAAGATTAAAAAGAGTTATGAAAATATTATTAACTTGCAATGAAACAGAAACCCATCTACCCGCATCATAATCTGTAAGTCAAGATGTTTGTGACATAAAATGACCATTCCATTACAATTTCTCGTACCTGGAGAAGCAAAAACATGACCAAAATATTATCTTTTAAGTTTAGGAATCTCCTTATCTAAAAGATGAATTTCCTGTTGTAAGTCTATATCACAGTTTAAATTAGATAAATGAGTCAGTACGCTTTGACATTTTATCAGGGATCCCAAACCCTTAACATTTCATGAAATAACTTTAAGAACTATCTATAACAGTCAAAATGATATAAAACATGACATAACAGTAGTTATAACAACTAAAAAATAACAACATTGTGTAAGTAATGATTCTTGACATAGGATTCGCAAAACTGTAGGATTGGAAAGATTGTTCAAGTTTATTGGATTTAAGACTATATCAGTGTTCATTTTCAATCTAGACTTTGGGGATTAGGTATCAAGTAGGATAAGAGACACAGAGACTAGAGCATGGTCTGAGGTAGAGGTTTGTTCAATTCTAGGACTTGTGATAATTGTACAGAGATGTTTTGAAAAATGTAAGCAATTAAGTCGAGAAAATCAATAGGAAGACAAGTAGGTTGCAGTATTAGCCAGTCTCCAAAAATCAAAAAATGATGTGGCGGAAAAAAATAGGATTGAAATAGATGAAAGTATTTAGTGGGTCTAACATTAGATGTGGTCACGCTATTTAAAAGGGGATCTCACATAAGATTAAAATCTCACCCTATGGTGGGAGGGACATTACAGAATGTTATGATTTGAGTAGTGATAGTTTTTTAAAAAAAGAGGGTCATCTATTGTGGGAGCTTAAATGTTGACTACCTTCAGGGTACAAGTGCCAATTATGTTTTAACCAAATACAACGCCTGTATAGGAAAGTGTCTTGAGAAAAGAATGGCCTCACCATTTTTGTGTCCCACAGCTTGGGATGAAACAATTGAATCCACCCATCTTTTTGACATGTAGAATTTCATCATTCATATGTTTCTTGAAGGAAACAAATACCAGCTTTAAATACTTTTAAGTATTCCAATATTTTATGCCTCTTGATTGGGTGTTGTAGAGTTTTAACAATGCTTACTTTGTTTTAGTAACCATAGTAGTATATAGGATACATATAAAAAAGAAAAAACTAAGAGTAATAAAAGTAGCCCATAAAAAACTAGACAAACATAATATATGAACATCCTATCCTACGACCTCATTCTAAGTAGATAGGTAGACACAGAGGTAAAAAGCAAGATAAAACACACTGCTTAAACCTGCTATTATATGGATAAGTGTGGAATAAATTGTGAGGAGCTATACTGTCCAATGGAATTGAGAGGCAGTGAATCCATTGCAACAGTATTATGTTGATTGAGAAAGGTGATCAGGTCTGCAGGAGAAAAAAATAATTCAGAAACATACTTTTTTCCAGATGCGCATCAAAGAGGCATAGAAAACGTATTTGTATCCTGCAGCTCTTAGTCTAGGTCTTATCTCTTAGAATTGTTGGCAAAGCTTCACAGTTTCTTTAGCAAAGTATTGGTGGATGTACACTTTGTCACCTTCTATCAGTAGAGCTGGAAGTTCCTGTGCAGCTTTCCTGATTAGGATATGATGAAGATGACGATGATGATACAGAACTTTGAAGATGATCTGTCTGGGTTTGATTGATGTGGTCCACCAAAGTCTTTTGCATGGGTGACATTTGCCTGACTAAAGGTGTCTGACCTTCAATGGCTTTGTGATTATATCCTATTTTTGTTTCATTGTCAGAAACCTTCATTGCTAAAGAAGCAATGTCTCTTTGAATATGCTTGCTATCTGAGCATATGGAGTCTCTACTTGAATGTATGGCTTATATCTCCTCTAAGACTTTAGTTAAAGAACATTCTTGTCACTGAACTACTTTATATTTTCTAGGTGAAGGAGAAACAGGTTGTTTCTATTTGCTGGAGGGAGCAGATGATGGTTTTGCTATCATGTTAGAGAGCAGACAGTGTATGCAGAAGATTTATGGATATAAAATGTGATATTGTCATTGCCACTCCAAAAAAAAACCAATATGGCCTCTATTACGAGGTCAGTCGGAGGCAGTCAGCGTTGCCTCCCACAGACGCCATCATGGTTTGGGAACCGACCGACCGTAGGTCAGTGGTTCTGACCACTGTATTGTGATGTGACCGCACATGGTGCGGTCGCAAACTCCCATTTCTCTATGGGAGCTTGTGCGGCTGGTGGAAACCACCTGCAGCACTAGCTTTCATAGAGAAATAGGAGTTTGTGTAAACCCCTGCATCGCGTGTCAGGCACCTTACAGTGCCTGCCACATGTTGCAGAGATTTACAGTGGGGCACCATGGGTGCCCCCTCTGCCCTTAACCGGAGGCTGCAGGGAGAAAGGAGCCCTGCTAGGGACCCCCACAGTTGCTTTCCAACAGGTTTTCCATGTCAGAAAGCCCAAAAATGGAAAGCCTGTCGGAAACCGATATCATGTTCCCGATGCAGCACCACCTTCCACACAGGATTATGGCAGGTTTCCGACTGACCAACAAGCTCCATGAGCCTGTTGGAAGCCTGCCAGAATGACCAGCCAGTTTGAATTCCGACCGCCGTAATCCTAATACAGCGGTCAGAATTTAAACCAAGGCTGTCAGTCAGAAGTCCTCTGACCGACATCCTAATGAGGGCCTAAATGTCTTTGTGAAGTGCAGATGTGATGTGTTGAAGAGCGCATTGTATAATAGCTGAGAAGAACTAGCATCCAGGTGACTGATATAGTAATTGGAATAACCCCTTTAACAGCAGAGGAAAAAGGGAGCATTATTGATAGCCAGGCAAAAAAGAATAGAGGAATAAGCCAGTAGAGTTCAAAATTTCTTTCAGAGGGAAGCCTGACGTGTTCCTTAGCAATGAGGTGGGCGTGGCTGAACAAACAGTCCCCCTCCCTACAGGGCAGGCTTCAGAGTGCAGTCAGAGGTGAGAAGCATTTTGGCAGAGGTTTTCATTTTACCTTACTTAAAGGGACTCAAATTGCTTCATGAATGCCATCAAAATGATCCTAGTGGCTACCACAGAAGAAGTGCCACCTGGAACCAAAGTCAGCACCCTTCTCACGCTGTTGAAAGATCACCAGTGAACAGGTATGAAGACAGAGCTCACATTGAATGACCATCTTGGGATGCACATGCCATCTTCTCCCAGCTTGATCAAATTTGTGCCCGTACTTCACCTTGGCCAAAGGACTCAAGCCATCTGCCCCACTGTCAGTCTCCTCTTCAAAGTCTCTCTCACGACTGCTTCCTTCCCTTACACCTGAAAACATGCCATGATCCTGCTACTGCTGAAAAAGCCATAAAATATGAAAATAACCCACAGGCAACTCTAAGATTAAATATAGGGGCCAAACAAACAATATAATGAAAAATGTCCATCCTTTATTATTAGTTCTACAAAAATCTAAAGACCACACAAATATACATAATATCATAGGAATCCCTGGCAATTTAAAATTATGATGTAACAATACAGTCAACCTTCAATCAAACAATCAGTGATACACCACATATATACATCAATACACAGCAAAAATCATAATCAAACCAATGATTATATGTAATCAAGATTTCTCGATGCATCATGAATTGGCATGGACTCTATTATGTTGCATCGAGGGTAGTGGCTTAGTATGTTGATATTATCTTCATAGGAACAGTTCATCGTGTGTTTCGGTGACTCAAGTGCCTTCATCAGGAAAGCAACACAATGGATGGAAAAATACTGGTGTAAATTCAGAACAATGAGACTGATAAAAGATTGGACCGGAACAACCACAGAACATCAACTCTTGTTGCCAGTGACTGTGTGTGGCCAGGGCATGTCCCACACAGTAGATTGATAATGATGCTATTGAATTTGTTTCAAAGCAAGCCCTCTGGTAAGATACATTTTAATGTAAAGGATAATCTTCTAATTTGAAAATAATTACACCCACTGCAGATTACTGAGTCTCTAGATACTGAAGGATGAGGTTTTTACACTGTGATTCAGTATTGTTCTGCGTCCCACTAATAGTAACACAATTGGTAACCTTTACATCAGAATGACAAAAGCCTACATCAGAACCATATACACCAGTACACTACAGACCCATCTCCCTGCTACCATACCCAGAGACTGTCTTGGAAAACCATATCAGCAAATGACCAGCAGAAGCACCTCAACATCAGCCACCTCCTGAACCCATCTCAAATCTGATTCAGACTAAGTCATAGTATTAAGACTGCCCTAATCGCTGCAAGCACCGATATCCACTTAATCATAGACTAGGAAGACATAGTGACTCTCATCCTTGTCAACCTCTCCACGACTTTTGACACAGTCTCCCACACGATTCTCATCCAGTGCCTCCATGAGACTGGGATACACAGACCTGCTCTTTATTGAATCTGTGCCTTCTGCACAGGCTGCACACAGTCTTCCAGCCTGTCCTCAAACCTATCCTTGCCCAATAATCTGATTGGCAGCAACACCAAAGATTAACTTCTCAGCCCCATGCTCTTCAATGTCGTCATGAACCAACTCACGAGCATTTTCTTAACACATGGATTCAACATCATCTCCTACACTGGTCACTATAAATCGTCCTTTCCCTCTCTGGTGACACTCTCAGCATGCAGACAAAGTTTATCGCTGTCAAACTGTCTGAAGCTCAACTGTGAAAAGCTAGTGGTGGAACTGTTCAGATAAGAAACCTCACTCTGTTCCTCGGCCTGGTAGCCCTCAGAATTAAGAGTCAAGCCCACTCAGTCAAGTCAAGCAAGGAACCTAGGGATCGTTAGTGGCAGCCAAATCTCTATGTCCTGCCAGGTCAACTCGGATCCTTAACACAGCAGTCAGAATGACACTCTATCTCCCGCCCTTCAACAACATAGCCACAAATATGAAAATAAAAATCCGATTGGCCGCACTCTGCTAGTCCTATCAGCGTGTTGCCCCAAAGAATTGTGGTCCATGAAGTAGCGTCGGCGGGTACGCCTTTGCCAAAAGTTTAAAATGAAAATGAGTGTCGCGTTAGCCATCCCTGGACACGTGTTTCGAGGTAGTTGCCTCTCGTCAGCAGGGAGTAGGTATGTGTGTGGGTCGCTGCGTAGGCTGCCAAAAAATATTCTCAGGTAAAGTACCATTCAAGGCGCGCAGGTGCGCCACAAATATGCCCTGTTCAAACTACTCACACACATAGAATGCAATGCACAAACTAAAGCCTGCGTATGTGCATCATCTTCCACATCCCCAGCAGACATCTTCAGTCTACTGCTCGCCTATGTCCTCCTCATCCAAAGAGCCCGAGCCAGAGACTGCACCTTCTAGCGCCTGGTTCTTAATACCTTGAGCTACCTTCGCCTTCACATCAGCGCTGCAGGCTAAGTCCTAGAATTATGAAAGAAAGTGAAAACTTTGCTTTCTCAATGGGCCACAGCCAAGGCAGCTCATCCCTTCCCTATACACCTGGATTTCCTCCATCCTCCAGATTTATGTGCTCACAATACAAATACACATAACATAACATATTAGAACATAACAAGATGCTCATTGAGCTTTACTGATTTAGTTGCAGGGCACAGGATCTTGTGGGCATCCACAATCTACATTTGGGGCAGTAAAGAAAGAAAGAACACCTCAGTTTGGGCCTCATGTAGGTAAATAAATTTTACCGTTTCTTAAATACCGAGCCGTACCGAATCGGTAAATTAGAATCGGTAAGTTATATGTAGGTAAAAATTCGGTAACAGTTACCGATTCGGTAACATTCGGTAATCACGAATCGGAATTCACCGAATCGGTAAATACCGAGGTGGTATTTACCGAATCGGAAAATACCGAGGTGGTATTTACCGAATCGGAAAATACCGAGGTGGTATTTACCGAATCGGAAAATACCGAATCGGTATGTACGGAATCGGTAAATAAAATCACATGACTTGACGAAACAGCTAATCCTGTGCAACCACAGCCCACCCAACCAGGAAGTGGCCACACCCAGGCAGGTGTACATAATTAGCCGACCCTGGAGAGGCTTGGAGTGCAGAGGAGAGGCAGGGAGCCGGTGCCTGTGCGAGCGGGAAAACGAACATCATGTCCAGCCAGAGAACACAGAGAGACGGAGGGGAAAGGAGGAGGAAGCTGAAATTTAGCCCCAAGGAACTCCAGGTGCTGGTGGAGGAGGTGGTGAAGCAGCACCAGAAGCTGTTTGGAAGGCAATCCCTGCAAGTGCCTGAGGCTGAAAAGCGCAACATATGGCTGGCCATCCAGGCCCATGTGAATGCTGTGGGAGTGACCCACAGGGACATAGAGGTCCTAAAGAAGCGCTGGTATGACCTGAGGATTGTAACCAAGAGGAAGATGGGCGACATCCAGAAGGAGGCCAGCCAGACTGGAGGTGGAACCAACAGGGCACCTGCCCTCACCGAACTGGAGGAGCTGGTGGGGGCCACAATCGAGCAAGAGAGCGTCGTGGGTCTTGGGGACGCCGACAGCTCTGCCAGAGCCGCCACACAACAAGGTAAGACGAAAGCACAGCAATGTAGCACCCCCTATCCCTATCCCACATCCCCCAATGTGAAACGAGAATCACACTGCAGTCCACACGTGTCAGTGCAGACAGGCAATGCATTCCGGGAGATGTAGTCAGGGAAACACCAACCATGACGTAAATGTTACAGGGCAACAAGGCATGTCACGCACTCGAGGCACAAGGAGACAGAGGACATTTTGGAATGTGAAATTATTTATTGTGATGCTTTCAATGCAGCCCTTCGGGGACACTGAGCCAATGTTGTATTTCTGTCCACAGATGTCACATCATGCAGGACAGGGCATGCTGCAGGAGAGACGGCACACCGGCCACAAATATCACCTCTAGCCAGCACAAGTTCAGACCAGGGAGCAGGCCCACTGGCAGCCGCACCACCAACACAGGCAGCCTCGCCGCAGCCAGAGCCAGCATCGCCACTCATGTTTGAATCACCGGCCACATCTCCGCTTGCAGGTGTGGGAATGAGGAGGCGTCCAGCAGCCAGGCTACGAGCCTTAGACACCTCGTCAGACGACAGCATGGGCCCTGAAGAACTCACCAGGCCCCAGGAAGGGAGCCATGCCACTGTGCCCCACACCTCACAGGCAGCACAGACGGGAGCAAGAGGGCGCCGCAGGTCGCGTGTCCAGAGTCCACCAGCACCCATTGACGGCCATGGTGTCTTCTTGGGTCTCGAGGGCCAAATGTTGAAACAACAGCGCCTGCAAACAAAGGCAGTCATGACAGTCCAGAGGCACATGCGGGTGATGAAAACTACATTACTCAACATGGACAATAACATCAGCGGCATGGCTGCGGGCATTCGGGACATGTCCCAGTCAATCCAGCAGTTGTGCAGCAAATTAGATGCTGACATCGAGGCAAGGCGCCGGGAACGGCAGAGAAGGGACACTACCAACAGGGCACTCAACCGTCTGGCAACTGCGACTTCTCTACTGTGCCGGCGCTCTGTGACGATGCAGGAGGGCCTAACACACTGCTGCAGCGACCTGTCTCGGGGGATGGTGCAGGTGACAAGTGCACTAGGGGTGCTATTTACTAGTCAGGCGTCGACAACTGCTGCAGGGGATGCTGCGGAGAGCATCGACACCAGCAGCAGGAGCAGCATCACACCCCCCATCCCAGAAGCACGCAGGAGCAGCAGGCGGCTTGGGGTTGGCTCTAGTGAGGATGCACAGGCCGTGCCATCCACCACTGCAGCGCGTATGCGCAAACATTGATGTGGCCCTGCTTAGCCACTTCCCAATGGGTGACGTAACCCTGGACATACTCCTTGTATAGATGGTATATTGCCAGATTGGCTTGTTCATGTGTTCATGGCGTGGTGCCACATTAAAACTACGTCATGACTAATCACAACTGGCTGTGTCCCCTTACTTACTCAGAAATAGTTGCATGTGATCTCTGTCCGTCTCTCTCTCCCATCGATTGCAGTTGGCACTCTAGCTGCGTTGCCCTGTGGCTGGCCTGACTCATCCTCGTTGTCCTCAAAATATGTTAGTTCCACATCTGTACCTTTTTTCGTGGCAAGGTTGTGCAGCATTGCACAAGTGGCAATAATCTTGCAGCAGGTGATGGGTGTGTACTGGCGTGCACCTCCGCTCTTGTGGAGGCAGCGGAACCTGCTCTTCAGTAGTCCAAACGTGCGCTCCACCACATTGCGTGTTGTTTTGTGTGCCACGTTGTATCGTCTCTCACTCTGGGTTGCTGGGTGTAGGTAGGGAGTGAGGATGAATGACCGGCATGCATATGCACTGTCGCCTAGATGAGTTAAAGGGAAACATCAGTCACATGCCTCTTTACACTATGATTTGCAGGTTGCAAGGGGCGTCACTGTTACTCACCTAGCAGGTATCCCTCTCCAAATTCTCCGGCACTCAGTCGTGTGTAGATCCCACTATTCTGGAAGATGTACGAGTCGTGGGTGCTCCCAGGAAACTTTGCAACAATATCTGTGATGATGTTCTCTGCATCACAGATCACCTGCACATTGATGGAGTGGGTGGACTTCCTGTTCCTGTAGATGTGCTCTGTGTCAGCTGGTGGACAGATTGGGATGTGTGTACCATCAATACAGCCGATGACATGGGGGAACTGTGCCATGTGATAAAAGTCTGTTTTTGTTTTCTGCAGTGCAGCCTGTGTGTTGGGGAAGCTGATGTAGTGGTGCATTCTCTGCATCATGGCATCCAGGAACTTCCTGAAGAAACGTGACAGGCAACTCTGGGATACACCACCCACCGCAGCTATCACCACCTGATAACTGCCGGATGCCAGCAGATGTAGGCTGCAGAGCACCTGCACATGTGGGGGTATGGCGTGCGCCCTTCTTATTGGCTGGTCCAGGAGTGGGTGAAGGTCCCTGATTAAGTCCATGATGGTTTCGGGGTGTAGCCTGTACCTCTCATGTATCTCTGCATCAGTCAGGTGGAATAGTGTGATGCGCTGTCTGTAGATGCGTTCCTCCCGTCGCCAAACCCTCAGTCCTGCTGCCTGTAGACGTAGGTGCCTTGCAATGACATACATAGCGGCCATGTTGTCCACGCTGTTGCATTTTGGGATTGCTTATATGCACTGTTGATGGTTACCACCTGCTTTCAATCCGTGTTAATTACCGACTCTTATTTACCGATTTTCTTGGATTTCTTAATTACCGAGTGCTCCTACATGTCATTTTAATTTTTACCACTTCATATTTACCGATTCGTTAAGTATGTATTCGGTAAATCTGATTCGGTATTTTAGAATTCGGTAAATATGATTCGGTATTTACCGCCTCATATTTACCGAAAAGTCGTTTTTGGACTCCTACATCTCACTTGTCTGAATACCGGTCGGTAACGGCATATTTACCGAAAATCGGCCGTTACCGACCGGTATTTGGCTACCTACATGAGGCCCTTTGTGCGGTCGGTACATTGGTTAAAGGGGTCATTCAAGCTTAGAGATCTTCAAGAACACGTTTTCCTTTGGGAACACGATCCTGTTCAACTAGGGCAGCGCTGAATTCCTTAACCAGAGGTGTGTGGGCAGCAACCTGGTTATTTCGAAATATTTGTATTTTTCATTATCATCTTGAGTGTGGTATTCCAACAACATGGCTGGCTGGTTCCCGTGGATAACAGAGAACATGTTCTTGAACAGTTCTATGATTTACTTTATGTTAAATTTACATTAAGTTAGGAGAGCTTAATCGTATTTTTTTCTTTTATGTTGGGTTATGCTTGAAAGGAATTACAAGCTTTTTATACAAACAAAAAGTAATCACAGTGATGAGGAGAGCCGATGAACAGGAGATGAACTGATTGCTTATTGGTTATCCTCAGTACTGTGAGTTCCTTTCCTAGTCCTCATCCCACCCTCCCTTTTCATCACTTTCTAATGCAAGATGCTTGAGATTTATAGGATATAACGAAACCGAAAGGGAACATTATGGAGTCATAGTTCAAGCAGAGTCTATTTTATTTGACTCTGTCTTCACAAAAAAACAAAGGTTTCCGAAAGCACCTCTTAGTAGGCAGTGAGCCTCAAGAAGGACAAGCAGAGGAATATAGGAGCATATTATCAAGACAGGTGAAAAATCTATCGCCGCTTTAGTGGCAGAAAACAGCCGCTAAAATGGCGATAATGGGCTTGATAATATGCTCTAGTGAATTCCAATTGAAACCCATGTTAGACGTCCTTCACATCTAACATGGGCTTCAATTGGAATTCCATAGAGCATATTATCAAGCCCATTATCGCCATTTTAGCGTCAGTTTTCTGCCGCTAAAGCGGCGATAATTTTATCGCCTGTCTTGATAATATGACCCCAAGTGACTTACAGTAATGCATATTACCTGTAGGTTAAAGGGTTATTGGGGTGGTCCAGGCCTGATGTCCCTGGGGCCCCCTTGCATATTGCGAATAAAAGTTCTGCATATGACTGAGTCTGTGAGAGACCCGAAGCTGAAACAAGATACATTTGAGAGAAGAACTGCAAATCAAAAAGTTTGCCATCAAATGCTGCTTCATGAATATTTATGGCCACAAATAAGAAGGAGTAGGAACACCTACGGTGAAGAAGCCCTTTAATAGCAGGAAGCGACCCCAAATCATGTAATGCAGCGCAGCAGGTCTGGCGTTTGCCAGCTTATGCGAATGTCCCTGAATCTATGTGGGAAGAAAACAACTTTTCAAAACTTGTTGTTGTTCTGATGCAACTGAAGTTGTGGCACATGTTTGTGAAATTGAACCGTGTGAGCCCACTATGATCGCATGATTTTAAGTTGCACCAAAGATTTGTTTAAGACCTCTGTTTTTTTACACATCATCTTAACTAGGCAGAGTGCTCAGAATAATATATTAGCTTTCATTCTGTGGGCGGTGTGCAGGCGTGAGGTTCATTTTGAAAAAGTACAAAGGAATAACATTGCATGTTAGACGACAGAATAAGAAAAATATACTGTCAAAGAAGGAATTAAGATGACAGATTTGAATGGCGTTCTGCAACTCACCTAAAGGGCGAGACTGCATCTGTGTGCTGTGGAGTAGGCCTGGGCGAAAATTTCGTTCCGTTCGCGGAAATTGCGATAATTTGACATTTTCGCGTTCCGCGGAAAGCGCGAAAATGTCAAAATTTCCGCATTCCGCAGCTTAGCGATAATTTGGTTCTTGCTCGCGCTGTAAAATAATACATTCTCGCGCGCGCGCGATCGCCTTACCTGAATCCCTGCGTTCGCCGACAAGTTTTCTTGATCCGGTCGCGTTCTCCATGAGATGTTGTATTGTTTTTAGCCATTTGCGCTGTCTCGCGACAGTTCGCGCCCGCAGTGACGACATGCGTCGCGCGATCACGTCTTTCTTCTCGCGATCATGCACCGCGAGACAACTGAAAACAAGATGGCCGCGCCTGTGAGCAACCACATGGGTAAGTTGGCGAGCCGCAACCATGCAGAAAATCTCGCGAACATGCCGGAAAAAAACTCCCGCATCTTCGCGATATTTCCGCGTGTTTGCGATTATTTTTAAAATTTTCGCGATAATTTGCGAAAGTGGATTTCGCAAATTCCGCCCACCCCTACTGTGAAGCGATCTTATTGTAAAGAGTGAACATTATCTGATGATGATTTGAGTTGAAGAATCAGACGGGGTCACATGATAGTTCCGCAGAGCAGAAAATACCATTATCCCTGACTGCATCATGTGCTCGTGGAAGAAAATAAAAAGCGCAGCTTGGATCGTATTCGCAGAAGTGAACCGCATTGCCCTAAACAAATCACCATACACATGTCCCTCACTTCTCATTTATCACTGTAGTTGCCTTCAATTATAGAAACTACCTTTTATGTTTCATAACTCCTCATTTTGACTTTTATTACAAATTCATTACGTTGGATTGATTTCAATGTCTTTATGAATTCTTCCCAAGAGATTATAATAAAAATAGTGTTAAAACATTGCACATCCTATAAAAGGGTTATTCTACGCCTCATAAAAAAAATCGTGCATTCGTCCACAGTAGATCATCAGAGCTCCATTTAGTTTGCAGAGACTAGGAGAGCACTCCTGTTGGAAAAGACCATTTCATGTTAAAAGTCACGTATAATATCCCCATCCGATACAATATGTGTATAAAATATATGCATTGCTTTTGGAATCATTGTTTTCAACCAAAATCAAGACGATTTATTTTTGAAAGTTCACGTTTCTTGATCAATATCATATTTGATCCAAATATTTATCAAAAGTAGTATGGATTATGAAGATACATATGAAGGTTTGTCGACAAATTTTTGAAAAGTTGCAATTCACTTCATACATTAGTTAGAACCATCACATGACGTCACTGATGTACTTACACATGCATTAGCAACACAAATGACCTCGGTCACAGTTAAGGCGCTCCTTGCAAGGCTACCATAAGATGGAAGCATAGTGGTCCCAGGAGCGCTGCAGTGCGCTATCATGATGGAGAAGCAGACGCACACTGCTTACCCTACAGGCACGATTAAATCTAACCTATGGATCCACTGCAGTGGTCGTGGCTTCAGTGGCACACTAGCCATCATGACTTCTGAAGGTCTACAGTATTATTAGGGAGTTTGAATGGCACATAACTTTTATTAATTTATTTTACTGTTTTTTAATGTCTTTATTTGGCACAGGCTGAAAACTAAATCCTCCTGCATGGTTTGCCAGAGGTCACCCCAGAAGGTAGACAGGGCGGGGCATCACCAAAGGACATGGTCCAGGTCTCCAATGGGTTGGTCACATTTCCAACAGTTAGCAGTAGGGGCAAGTTCGGTTTTATAGAGTTTGGCTACAGACCAGTGCCAATCATGAACAATATTAAAACAGCAAATCTTTAGCTCAGCTTCTCATAGACCTTATTCATGGGTCTTCAAAATATTGCCCCAGTATTTTCCTGGAAAGTCTTTATGGAACGTTGCTGACCACACATTCTGGGGATGTTGGTTTGTCAGTTTAGAGTGTAGATTATTATTATATTATATAGTCCTGAAATCGAATACTTGTAATTTCCACACCTTATCAGGTATCATGGATCGTAGAATGAGGTGAGCTTCTCAATTTCATGCACATAGTGACTTTCAGTTGGATATATTTCCATTATTGATCGTCACCTAAGTTAAATTCACTTGGCAGACCACAACAGTCTTTGATAGTGTGAGATAGGCAATTATTAGTTTCAGGAGAATGGTAGTCCACCACAAGTATTTATGCCACTATCTCAATTGGTTGAGTAATTTAGACCTGAGTAAAGTCACTGGCAGCTATTGTGCATAGCACATTGGCTTCATTTAAGAAATTGTGTAAAGCATTTTGAAGTACTAAAACAGTTAAAATGTCAAAGATACAATGCAAATTCCACTCCACTTTATAATAATAGAGAATATTTTATTTAACAACTTCACACCAAAATGCCCGAAAAACAATAATAGAAATCAGGGAGAGTACATTTTAAAATATTATATTAAAATAGTGCCACAATGTGTTAAGTGCAAACAACCGTCATCTGATTGCACTTGACGAATACCTAGGTGTGATTTATAGTCCACAGCAGAGGTGCATGTGTCGGTAACAAAAACTAAGTTCAACCTGGTCGGAAGATTTATTATATGACTTGGTCTCTCAAAATGAAGAAAGATATCCTCATCTGGGAAAGGCAGCATATGACCGAGAACGGCTCCACAAAGCTGCATAGCCATGGGGCATTGCCTCTGTGAAGCCACTCAATTTTTGTGGGAAAGCTTCAAGATGGATAAATTCAAAATTCTTACCCATGGAAAGTTGTGTCTCATTCAGATACTTTTGGTGTCTTTGCCAGGTGAAGGTTTCTGCATTTGGACGTAGTCACTTTTTCTGGAGCTCAGATACCTTTAGCCAGGCAAGGCTGTAAGCTGTAACTGAACAGGACTCGCTGAGGCTGGATATACTTTCCACTACATCTCACTGACATAGATTTACTGCTGCTGAAAAGCTCAGAGTGGGAGAAACTTTAATCTTTGTCCCAACAGCAGCAAGGATAAGTACATCCATACGGCATTGTTTTGCTTTGTTGTTTAAACAGTATTTAAATAATTTTTATATATTATATACTGTTTTGCTAACTCCAGGGACGGACTTATCATTTGTGCCCTGAAGAAAGCCATGGACCCATGGGCCGTTCACTGGCTGAAACATGTTGCCATTTATAGGGTCATGGGACCATTGCATCCTGGAATCACCCTTATCTCTATTTTAACATCCACCATCGCGCCATAATAAAAGGATACCTGGAGTGTGTAGTGGTTTTTAATCTTTAACCCCCCTGGCCATTTCTCATAAGAGCTCCCTGAAATACGGTTGAGCCCACCCTGGCCTTTAGGAGCCAGGGTGAACCAGATGATGAAGCATGACACTATAAGAGTGTGTGAGGGTTACTATTCATGGGTCTTCAAAATATTGCTGTTGCTCCCAATAGTGGTAGAAGCAACTGAACCCTCGGACTGAGAACTGTGCCGGCACATTATACTTTAGTTCAATTTTTTGGGTTGGATACTTATTGATAGTGTAATCATACTCAAGACCTTTGTCTCAGCTCTCAGAAAAAGTTCACAATTCATCAAGGGGCTGCTCAGCTCCTTATTGACAGCTCAAGCAAATAGGAAGTTCGAAACTTTAGGCAGGAAAAATGTTACTTTCTAAAAGTTCTTATTTTAAATATGAATTCAAAAATCTGACATTAACAGTGAATTGGGTTTGTAATAAATATTATTTTAAAGTTCAAGAATGAACTTTTTGTAGCTGTTTCCTAGGTGGAGCTATTTCTTTTTATTTAATATTGTGTCCCAATACTAATTCCGATCCAGTGAAATTAGCTTTTGAATGCTTATCACTGTAAGAATATGTTTAACATTAAACCTTTATATCTCCTACTTTTAAATGCCATGCAACCTCTCTTATGGGCATTATCGCCTACTTAGGGGTGACTTACTAATACTTAAATTGGGGTTGAATTTACTCTTTTAAAACTTCACTGACAGACTACAGTGGTAGGCCTGCAGCCAGGAGTGCATTTTTTATTTATTTAATTTATTTGTTGGTTTTGTAGAGCTCCTGAATCACCCCCGAAGAGGTATCTCTGCTCTTTGAGCGAAGCTGCTGGCGGACTGATGAAAGATGTTAAAACAGGGTGGACTCAAGAACTGAAGCGCAGATAGTCAGGGCATTGCCTCAGGTGTGTGGGAAGCTGGTTCCAGTACAGGGGAGCGAGGTAGGAAAAGGATTTCCCACCTAGTCTTACTTTCCTAACCCTGGGGACTTGGAGAAGTGATTTGCTACCTGACCTAAGAGTCCTTGAGGGGCTATAAGGCTTAAGCTTCCTGGAAATGTAGGAGGGGCCTTTTTTATGCAAGGCTTTATAGACTGTGCAGCAGACCTTAAACTTGACATGCTTGCGAATTGGAAGCCAGTGACGTTTTTGTAGCAGGGGAAGGGGTTTTGAAGGGAGAATTTGTGACGAGTCACGCAGCAGTATTCTGAACCACCTGTAACCTGCTGAGGGATGACTCATTCACAGAGACCAGGAGAGCATTGCAGTAATCAAGACGGCTCATAACCATGGTCTGAATGAGAGTTTTTCGAGTATAGTCTGGCAGGAGAGGAAAGACTCGTCGTAGCAAGCCAAACACATAGAACCAAGTGCTGGCAGTATGGGCAGCATGCTCATTTAATGTTAAGGCACGATCAAGGCGAATGCCCAAGTTTTTGACTAGGGTTTTGGGGTTAGGGGAAGGGCTGGGAGCTGCCAGCCAATTATTTGGGGACCATTGATGAGGGGCGTCTCCAAAAAGCATTATCTCCGTTTTTCCTGCGTTAAGTTGTAGAAAATTACTTATCATCCAGACTGCACTCTCTTGGGTGGCATAATGGTTGCTACAGTCCACTATAGGCATTTAGCTTACAGGTGTTTGGTACACTCTGTGCCATATTACAGGAAATTATACATACATTAAATTTGGCAATTACGGGTTTAGCCAATTTTGACATCTTTTAAGGGTCAGAGCATATGCACTGGGGCCTGATTAGCAGAGTCCCAATTCACAGCATAAAAAACAGAAGCATCAGTCCAAAGAAATGAGGGTGTACAGGAAAAAAGAGGCATATTCCAACAAAAGGTCACTTTGGTGAGGAGTTATTGGATGAGGGCAACAAAGTGCAATTGGGAGTGGCTTATTAATATTTAAAAGCAGAGTTTCTGCCTCTCAAAAGAGGTATTTTGTCAGCAGCTTTAGGCTACTGCAGTCAGGATACACACAACGGCTTGAAGCAGTGTTTTCCATGTATTTTATCAGTTAGGCCTTGGGTGCATTTGCTAAACAATATCCTAGGGACTTGTAGGCAAGGTAAATATGTCAGTCAGGAGTAAGCCAATTCAAACAAAAAGGGAGAGCAGAGACACTTCACTCCTGTGTTGCAGGGCTAAAGGGCACAGTTTGCTAAATCCAGCACAAATAGGGTCCACAATACAACAGTCACTGTCAGATGCTTTTTGATACATTTGGCTTTTAAATGGATCCCCAATAAATTATATTTCCTATGTAGTCACAATGACATCCATACCATGGTTTGAGATAGTGTGGCAACTTTCATAGAACAAAGGCAAAAGGTCTTTGATAAGTGGAAACACCTGCAGTAATTTCTCTGGGTGAGAATCCAAACCATAAAAATGGTTGTTGCACTAAAAATGTAATTTGTTATGTGCCAATTCACACACTCTATTGCTCTCTATTATTGGTTAAATCAAAGATTACATCTGGGGAATCATGAGACTTCGACTGATAACATCCATGCTTTTGGAATTCACTGACTACTGTCATGTAGGCCCTAGACTACCCATTATTAAACTTCATAATGACGCTCACTATGTATCGCAATTAGTGTATGTTGGGATGAAAAAGTATTCTGCATGACAATGGAAGTGTAGCCCTGCCCTGAGTGCCCAACTCTACTGGGGTCTGGCTCCCTAAAGTTGTTTTTTGTTGTTATAGGGAAACAAGGATCGTGCGTGTGTGCCATGGCTTAAGCCTGTCTCATGGATTCCAGTCTTGTTGGGCCAGTAGGAGTGCCCAAAGCTCCACCCTCATAGTGGTGGAAGGAAACTATCTTTGCCAAGAGTTAATCAGCACGAGCACGGTGGTGGCAGCATACCATGTCTCGGTCAGTAGGAGTAAACAGGTCCCTTTTAACTTGCGTCACTGTAGTGAGGCCTACAGACTCACCTTTTCAAAGGGCCACTGCTGCATGCTAAACTCACTCTTGGCCTACATACGTTAGATGTAAAGTACTGCACAGCGCAAGAGTGATGATTCTTCAATGAATGTATGTGTGCCTGGGAAGGGTACAATACTGGGATAGAGCAGTTCTGTGCATGATGAGCCATGCACTGGATATGTGCATACCTCTGAGGGATACAATACATGACAGATGTAGTGCTGTGCAGTGCGTGCACTGTGGAAGCATGTGCTGGGTGATTGTGTGCTTTCCAAAGGTACAATACATGAAGGGTGAAGTGTTGCTCAGCAAGTGTATGGTCAACCTGTGTGCTGGCAATGTGTGTATTTGCAAGTAGCAAACCATGACACAATACAGAAAGGTATGCAGAGCAAAATGTATGTGTGTCTTTTGTGGCACAATACATGGACATAACATTTCTGGACAGTGTGACGTTGTGTGCATTCACGGAGTGCAAGTCTGCCTGTAATAGCACATTACATGGAGGATGCTGAGTTTTATTTTGGGAAGCACAGGCCTGCCTACTGAAGACATGAGGAGTAGAGGAACCCCCTAGACATGTATATTCCAATGATCTGTGTAGGGGCACAATGGAGTGAGAAGAGAGAAACTTCCCCTGTACACTTCAAAGGGTGCTCTTTGATTCAGTGAGAGATCAGAAGGAAGGGGCAAGGACCCATTTCAGAAATGGAGATGGGACTCGTCAGGGAATCATAAAGAGTAGGGCTAGGGTCCTGTGATTAACTGTTTGATTCACAGAGCACTCTTGGTGACATAGATGTGTGAACTCGAGTCATTCCAATGGCCTGTGTAGTAGGCCAATCAGCTTCAGAATCTCTCCTGCTGTGACAGGCAGCCTTTGAGGGGGAAGGGAGAGATAGGGAGGGTGCACTTCAAAAGAATCAGAATCCCAAAATAAAATTTCAAAAACCCTAAATCACAATTTGGTGTTTGGAAACGGAGCATAAGAAGGGTAGGTTAAGGCCCCAAAATTGTCATCTACCAAGCAGCCAGATAGGTTGTGTGAAGGGACATCACCCAGGGAAACCAAGACCACCTGTTGCACTAAGTGGGAAGTGTCTACCCAGATATAGGTCCTCATGCACTGGATGGCACTATAACCAAGATATACCTGGCTGCTGAGCTCATAAGAAGGGCGAAACCAGTCTTGGGTTGCTTGTGTTCCAGTAAAGGGTCAAGATGACTTGCAGATGGCTGGGTCCAAACTGAGATAGTCTGGTGAGAAAAATAACTAAGGATTGGGATGCAACCCCGAGTAATTACCAGTAGCTAAGATGAATTGCATTCCATCTATCAATATGTGTATACCTTAGTATGTTCACCTAAGTGGGACGGGTATGCCCAGAAGTAGGTTCAGTGCACCATGTGTGACTGTAACTAAGCTATACCTGGCTAATGACCCAATGAAATAGGTGAAACCGGTCTTGGGTTGCTTGTCTTCTGGTTCAGGGAGGACCTAACTTGGCAGTTCAGGCTGAACTGTTTCCACTGGAGCAGGATCAAGACTGATTTGAACATAGCTGGGTCCACACTGAGGTGGCATGGTGTGTAAAATATCAATGGAATGGTATGCTGCCCAAAGTAATTATTAGGCCTGGGTGAAATATAATTTGCTTGCAGAGTTGGGGGAATTTGAACTCCATGCTTTGCGTGTAACGTGGAGCTCCCGCTAATTTCCTCCTTCTGATGCGTGGCAGACGTTTATTTTGTTGGCACGCATGATCATTTCTTGGGAGTGTGCTGGTGAGCGTGACGCGACTTGGCAGGCACTGACAAGCACACGCAGGATTTGCCGCCCGCTAGCCTGGCTGCCAGTCTCCACAGCACCTTCAAGAGCCATTTTCATAATGCTGGAGAGCACAAGAGACCACAGCTGCTCTCTAGCTGATTCGCTAATTGAGAAGTGGCTACATGTACTCTAAATTATGTTTTCAAATTAATATTCAGACTGTTCAAGTTGTTTTTAGTGTGAGAATCCATTTTTTATTTTACTTTTTGCAAGAAGTACGTGCCCCAGAGACTCCAACTTCCTGTTCCTGTCTAGTGAGCTCTTCCAGTGCTTTTTATCTCTCCTAGTCACTATTCATTTGGATTTCGAGGTGGAAGGATCACTCTCTTTGTCTGCTGAATATATACCATTGGATTTAAGGACTTTGTTTTTGTGATGTCACAAGTAAGTTAAAAAACTCTTACATAAGGGTATTGTTTGTTTGATGTTTTTTTTTGCATACACCAGTATTTATTTGTATTTTTATTATACAGTGGTGGGTGACCTGCAGTTTCAGTAGGGGCCTAGTCATTTTTTTGCATTAGATTTTTCTTCTTTTGCAAGGTAAAAAGGTTGCACATTTTTTCCATATTTGTTAAATTTACAATATTTGTTTATTTTACCATGTGGTCTAGTCTGCCAATGACCCATCCAGCCAGTAGGCCCAGTGCTAATCATGGGTGCATGAAACAACTGTTTATGTTGTACATGTTGCATTAAAACATCCTTTAAGGCAGGGATGGCATTTGATTAAATAAAAAATGTGGGGTTCTTTTTTTATTTCAAGTTTTTTTTCCTCAAAAAGTGTATAGGTGGGTTAATTATGTATGCATCGTGAGGATGTGGTGAAAGGGATAGCAACTCACTGTGGGATTTTCTATTACCTGGGCAATAGGCCACACCAGTCCCACTTTCCCACCCTCGCATAAAAGGAATCCATATTTTAGATATATATCGTTCATCAACATCGACATTCAGGCCCTTGCGATGCATAATTGCTTAACCTTGTCCACTCCTGACTTTGAGTCCTCTTTCCATTTTGTAGGTTTTTAAAAATTAAATAATAGCTCCTTATTGCTCAGAAGAAGTTTCTATTGCTAGTTTTTGTTATAATATCAGGTATTCTGTGTTGTGTCATGGTGCTAGTTTGGTCTCAGTCTTTGTAAAGCTATGATATGACACACTATGTGTTTCTTTTCAATTTAGTTGCCTGTGATGGACAATTCTTTTGATTTATCCTACAATTTGAGCTTACCTAGGGGAGAGTGGGACCTAGCTTGTGTTGTCTTCCCTGTTAACGCACTAGCCTGCTACTCCTACCACCACCATTAAAAAGGCACCTTGGGAAAACCTGCAGTAAAGGTTTGGAAGATTGAAAGAGGTAGCAGCCATTGCTTCATCTATGTAGGTAACAGAACTCTGGAGTGAAGTAAATTAGTTTAGTTAGCACAAAACTGACTTCTACTGCAGATAAGTAATTTGTTTCTTGTATATCTAGGTTGTTGTAGGCAATGAGGGCAATATAGGCAATGGCACCCAACCTCCTAAAGATCGATTTAATAGCTACAGAGAGTAGTAGGACAACAGTTTAACTAACTATAACTAACTGGTATACACTTTGATAAGCAGATTAAAAAACCTTGCTGCACGAAAGGGCAGCAGTGCAACGAAAAGGTAAAACACAAACTATTTCAGGCATAAAGTATGAGAATAATTGTTCCCTTTACTTCAGATCACAACATAAATAAACCCACCCTCTCCAACCACAATGGGCCCATCCCAACCAAATCACCCCTTCCCCAACCAATGTGGCAAAAAATGTGCAAAGAAAGTCTGACTCCAAAATCCCGGTCCTTTCCCATCTCCCATCCTCTCTGCTCACAAAAAAGTTGCTCCCACAAAAAAAAAAGGATCAGAAGAGGGCATCATTGATGTATGTCTGGAGTATCACAACTTCCTCCTCAAGGATTGCCACCTGAAGGTGATCCTGAGGGCTTAGAAGTGGTCTGGTATGGGCGGACAGCATTGGTTCAGATGGCTCCCAGTTGGCGGCACCGGTGATGTTGTTGCTGGAATGGAGGCACCGGTGGCTGGCTGAAGGAACTAGGCCCTTGGTAGTGGCACATGCTGCCGCAGCCTCCTCCTCCAGAGCCACCAGCCAACATATTCAATGTGGATGACATCCATCCTCTACCGCAGCATCCAGGCTGCTATCTCCTTCCAAGTAAGTGATGTTGAAGGACGGGCAAGCGTAGCTATATCTTGCAAATGAAATAGACAAACTGTAAATAATGCTCTGTACAAACACTTATTTAACATTATATAGTGGCACATTACAGTAGCAGTACATTGCTGGCCCCCTAGGGCCATTGGAATTTGATGTGATTAGGAGTCTCAGGGCTATTTTTAACCAACACCTGCCTCACATAAAAGCAGTGACTGGCTGCAAGGAATTATCTTAAGCCAGAATGGTTCCAGATTAAAACAAACAGGATTTATTTTCTTTTAAATGATTTCCAAGTCATAAAATAAAATAAATGCATTATGCACTGTGCAGATCAGGTATTGTTGTTGTGCTAAATTAATGGAGGTATGCTAGTGCGTTGGGTACTTTCTTACTCTCTGCAGTCTGCAGCTAGGGCAGCTGTGATGGACACGTATCTTACTTTATTTCTCTAAATGACTTTCAATTCTATCCTGACTCCAAAGAGGCAGATGAATAATATTGATACTGCGTCACACACGTCAGATATAAAATGTGGATATTCTGCCTGCCGTAAGTAGACAGAAATGATGCACCACCGTACAGGAAAGGAACGGGATATAGATTTTATTTGGCACGTTTGTCAAAAAGTATTCTATCTGCAAAACTTGAAATTAGGTACTTAGTCCTAGTTTACTCACTGGCCTTTCCCTCCACCACAAAATATTTTCAACATATAACAATATTTGGCAGTAAGGAAAGGAAACTTAACTTACCTCATTGCAGGGTAAGTTTGATAGATTGGTAGGGGTTTTTCTATAGAATAGTGGAGTGTCACTGATCATCATGTGCTCAGCTTTGGCTTAGTCAGTCACTGTAGTTGACGAATGTCAAAAGGGAAAAACTTGGGGCCTTATTCACAAAGGTAAACTGAGACAAAACTCTAAATTTACATCTCTTGGTATTCACAAAGGACATTTATGAGTAGTTAGTCTTTTGTCTCAGTTTAACTTAAGTTTTAGTCTCAGTTAGACTTAAGATCAAAACTTAAGTTAAACTGAGATGAAAGTCTAACCTTACTACTGGTAAATTCCCTTTATGAATACCGAAAGTCGTAAAGTTAGACTTTTGTCTCAGTCTACCATTGTGAATCGGGCCCTTGGAGAGACGTAACTCCATATGGAAGCCGTGAAAATTGTTGTACATAAAATCACTTGACCAAAAAGACGTGGCACATGCAAAGACTTGTTTTTTCATTTTGTTTGGGAGTTTGGGACAAAACCCTAGACAGAAATTAGAAAAAGAAAAAAGGAGTGAAGTACTAGCAGCTAACTGATTGGTCACTGGGAGGGAACCACACTTTATTTTGGTTTGCAATGCACTAAAAACATTGTAAATGCTGCATTAACTGAAGCAGATGCACATTGCACAGCCAACACTGCAGTGCCGTATTGAACCATGCTGCAGTTAGGTCATGGGTGGTGAAATGCCATGGGCAGGGAGATGATGAGTGATGATGGGTGGGATACAAATCTGCCTCGCTTAACAAATACAGTGAGCATACTAATAATTTGTCAAGCCCTCAAGAGGAACCGGGACACTCCTTCTGAGCCCTGGTTCACAGAAAACCTAAGACTGCTTAAACAAGGATGTCAGATGCAGGAATGAAAATGGAGACTGGATTATGAGAATTCAGAAGAGAAATACAAACTTATGTTAGTTTGAAGAAAAATCCAAATATTTCACCCAGAAGATAGAAGTAGTGAGAAATTCCACAAAATATCTTTTTGCAACTGTCAACGAGTTATCTAAACCTCTGGAAATGGGGAATCAGGGCATGGACCAAACCTTTTGCAATTCATTGGCTTCCTTTATCAAGATATGGTTAAGTCCGTCTTTAATCTTTTCTCCTCTAATTCCTCAACTAATCACAGTCACTCCTAAATTAATAATAATGAATGTAAGGTCCATCTAATTGCTTTTGCTGAATTTTCTTATGAGCAAACTAAAACATTCTTTTGCAAACAAAGTCAGGATCACCTTTGGATCCATGCCCACCTAAAACAATTCATTTAGCAGCTGGCACTATCTCGGAATACCTAACAGAAATGTTTTATCTTATGATTAAGTAAGGAAAATTCCCCAGTGACTGGAAGATAGCTTACATCCTTCGTTTAATCAAAAAAGCTAACCTAGATCCTTCAGATCTTGTGAACTGCCATCCCATTTTCAGACTGCCCCTTCCAGTCAAAACAATTGAAAAAGCTATTTATTTGCAGCTGACAGCTTTTGAGGAGCAGAGCCAGCTAGACCCTTGCAAATTCGGATTTACACAGTACAGAATTGGCATTGATAAGTGTCTCGAAACACATCAGATTGACACAGGATGTGGGTGGTAGTGCAGTGCTGGTCCTATTGGACCTCTCAGCGGCATTTGACACTGTAAACCACCAAATCCTGCTGAATAGGCTGGAGGATGTTGGGGTAAAAGACAAAGCTCTTGCTTTGGTCGAATCATTTTTGTTGGACAGAACTCAGGGCCATATGTACAAGCCCCTATCGCCACCACAACATCACTTTTACCGACGTTGTGGTGGCCATAGGGATTGCGCTTTATTTACAAGGTAGCTTAAAGCCACTTAACGTGGCCTAACGCTGCCTTGTAATTAAGGCGCCCTTTCAGGCTATGGTTAGCGTGAAAGGGGCTGGTAGTGGGTGTTGCGGTGTGCGTGCCACTGCAATACCCACTGATTTTGATGCTGCTCCCTATGTGCAAGAGTGGCGTACATTAAGACCAAGTACAACCAGGTCTTAAGTTGGTAAAACAAGGAGAAATGCATTATTTCTCATTGCTTTTGCTTTTTTCATGCATGCTGCCTTATGCAGCACACATGGAAAAAGCAAAATGACCATAGATTTATTATGTACATGAAGGTGTCCCTTTTTTAGGAAAAAACAAAAAACCTGGCTTTTCAACATGTAGGATTATTTTTAACGCCTCAGCCTTGCCCTATTAACAAGCTTGCACACCTAGACACCTCAGGGTAATAGTGCACATTTATCATACATTTTTATTTCATTTCATTTCATTTCAATTAGCAAGCAATGTGGCTTACCACTGCTCATCCCTGCCATCACTGAAGCTCCCCTCCAACTGCATCAGCTACTGTGCCTGGTGCACTGGCTCTGCCTCTGGCCCCAGCACTAGCAGCCTGTGAGGCAAGGAAAACACATTACACATTTTAGATACCAGATACGTCTCCCTTTAATATTTTATTTAACAAAATACAACCACGACACAGCTCTACAACATAGCAAAGTGCAGAGGCCTAATACCTTATCAGTAATATGTGTTACATAAGGATTTTTTTTCTGACAGGTGTGTCTCTAAGGTGTAGTCTGCTTACAGATACAAGCAACCTAAGACTGCTTTCGCCCTGATTGGTCTTACCGTTGTGTGTAGCTTGGTTCTTGTGGCACATCATCTGGGCTCACTCATGCTACTTAGACTCATTGCATATATTTCTTCCATCAACTTTTGACCTGGACAGAACACAGAATCATCCACTTCACCATCAACGGCCCGCAAGAAGACCTGATGAAACAACCCACCTTCTCTTGCTGCAACTGGGGCAAAGTCACAGATCCCCTCTGAACCACCGCCCTCAAATAAGCAAAACCCGGCCCCTCAGTGACCCTCAAACTCAGTGTCCAAAATGTCTTCAACTGCTGCCCCCCTGGAGGAACACCACCAACAGCAGACCTGCCAAACAAACCAGCTGGTTTATCCCAGAGCTACTGACCCTCAAACGCCACTGTAAGAAGCAGGAGAGACACTGACCAACAAGACCCCCACCATCCTCGACTGCTTCATGTCTGCCCTCAACAGCGACTGCCACCGTCTCAGAAAGACGAAGAAAGAAGCCTTCACCACCCTCATCGAGGCAAGCACCAACCACAACAAGGAGCCTTTCAGCACTGTCCTGCCCCTCCACCCCTGAGAACACGATCCGCCCCTCCCAAGCCCTCTGCAACACTCTTAACAGTCTATTTTGACCGCAAGATCTCTGACATCTACAGCAACTTCCACCCGAAACCCACTATCCTCAAATACCGCTGCACCCAAACTAAAAACTCCCACCCCCACCGTATCTCAAACTGGAAGCAACTTTCTATTGAAGGCACCATCTCCATCATGAACTCCATTCACCCTGGATCCCGCTCACACCTGAGCCGGAAGAGAAAAGGCGTGGTCACAGAGCAGCACTGAGCAGCAGCGGAGCAGAGGGCAGCAGAGGGCAGCAGCGGCGACGGAGGCAGCCGTTCTCCCTTCTTATTTTAAACATCATCGCTGCAAGCATCACTGAGCCGCCTTGCCGCAGCTACCTTCTGCGGACCAACATCTCGATAGCGAGAGCGACAGTGAGAAAAAGTAAGGCAGCGGTCGCGGATAGTGAGCATGAAAACGAAAGAGACACTGCCGGCACTGGTGTTGATGCCTCTGCGCTCCCGTGTCTTTGACGCAGTGAGTGCGCATTCTTGGCAGAGCACAGGGGGGGGCCCGAATTCACCCGGGAGAAGCCCATGACCCTACCCCACCCTGAGAGTCCTGTTTATCCCCCAGCCACCGGCCTCCCCGAGCTCACTCCCAGACAGCTCACTCCCTGCCATAATGATAGACCGGTTGCAGCGGCTGCAGCAGAGGCAGAAGTAGGAGTAGAAGTTGGGGCAGGAGCAAGGGCAGTAGTGGGTGACAGAGACAGAACCAGAGCCAGAGCCGGAGCTCCGTCAGGTGGAAAGCAGGTGGAAAGCAGGCGGAAAACAGGTCGAATTGGGGCAATTTAGGCTTCCCTTCACAATTATCATTATGCCTACCATGCGGGCTGAAATAAGGAGTTGAATAAGGTGCCTAGACGGGGCAAACATTACAGAGAACAGCGGAGAACCGCAGAGAGTTTATCTCAGAAATCCATATAGGAAGACCAGGAAAACCAGCCAAAAACATTATCCCAGATCAATTAATCAATCAAATTAACACTAAGCAATCAACCATTCGAGCAGGCGAGCAAGCAAGCAGACAATCTAGAATCAATCACCTGGGGGGTGTTAACTACAACTGTAACCCCTGTAACCCATTGAGAACGTGATGAGGTCAGGAAAAGTCAGGAAAGCGACAAACAACATTCCGTCAAGAAGGCGCGGCAACAGCAAGCCCAAGGCGCCAAACTAAACAAAAAACTTGTTGGTGCAGGAGCTATCTCCACCAGAAAACCTGATGTGTGAAGAGGCAGACACAGAAACCCTGAGTAAACCAGAAACCAAGGGCCATCAACCAAAAATGTACACAATCTTCTCATTCTTGAAAGATCCTGGATCGCTCCTAAGAACTTCAGTAGAGCAACCTCAAGGGTCTCCCTTTCCCGCTGGGACCTGAGGGGAGCACTCAAACCACTGCCCCTGGAGGCGAAAAAAGTGTAAACACTGAAAATATAATACAAGATACAACGATATATGAGAGAGGCACAAGGACCGGTCGGGAGGAAGATCAAGAACATGGAAGAAGGATGGCGGGCAAGGCTGAGGGTGAATTGGGAACACACACACCCAAGGAAAGCCCTACCCAAGTAGAAATGATTGGCACAGGCAAAGGCGGCCCGGGGAAAATTACAAAGTCAATAATAGTATCCCGAACGAAAGGGGCTACCCGCTTGAGCCGAGGATAGCAATCCTGCCAACTTTGCAGCCATCAATAACAGTAACAGAGGCTGAGCGAAACAATCAAGAGCTCTCCAAAAATAGAAAATTAGATCCATCCTGAAAATCAGAGCCACAATCTCTAAGACAGCCAACAAACAAGGACTCTAACGCGCTGGATCAAGTAAGAACAAATCCAGGACCCAACACTACCAACCTAGTGACAGACATCACCACAGACCAGGCCCAAGTCCAGTCGGCAGGAGAGAGCTAGGAAAATCACCAAAAAAAGAGTATATAGAAGAAACAGAAGTACGACCAAACGGATACTTCAAAAGTAGAAAAAAACGCCCAGCTTACAACAGAGGAGTGGGAGAGGCTAGTAGCATCATACTCCCCAGGTATCCCACAGGAGGAAGACAGCAAACGAGAACCTGATATAACCCCAAACACAGAAGAGCTTTCAAAAGGACCGGAAATACTATGGTCATCCTTGTTAAACACATTACAGCTATCAATAAAGGCCATGCAGTACCATTCGGACAAAATAGATATGCAATTATCCCTCCTAAATTTTCTAGCAATACATGTAGCCAATATCGATAAAAAGCTGGCAGACATGAACGACATGATCAAGAGGGCACAAGCAGAAACAAAAATAAAGCAGCCAAGTTGCGCCTGCTACACAATTGTGGACAAACTCTCAACGATCCCACAATTACTGGGGGGCATCCTGACTGATTAAAAAAGACAACTGACAACGCAAAAGATGAAGGAAACTCAGGCATGGTGAACGTATCAACAAAGCCACATTACAGCCAGCCAAGAGAACAGCTCGGGAGCCTCAATCTGCTGAACACAACACACGATCTCCCCAGTAGCCTCAGCAGCAATAAAAGAGACACAAACGGCATTGGGCAGGGAAAAAAAGAGACACGGAGCCTACACAATACACTAAATTCCCAAACCAAGCATGGGCAGAAGGCCCGAAACTCAAGCGAGGACAGGCTCAATAGCCCGAATATCTTGGAGAAAAATGAAGATGAAGCCTACGCTGCTGTTGCAGGGAAAGCCACAAAGATGCCTGCAGAATTACAACAAAAGGATTGCTTCGAGCAATCGAATACACAGCCTAGCTATATGCAGGGGCAAAAGGGGAAGGTTCCAGAAATCATCAATCACAACAGCCCTCAAGACAAAAGCTTGGGGAAAGAAAGCCCAGAAAAACCCAGGGAACAAAATAAACGAGGACGAAAACAAAAAAGGAAAGGTAGAAAAAAGACCAGTAACATAAAAGCATTCTTCAAAGTGGTTAACTCGACTCCAGAAGAAGAAGACGAAGCAGAAACAGATAGGCCAACAGCGACCATAACAACTTCACCGGTTAAGGAGACTGTACAAATCGCACAAAGTCAGAACTCCAATCACACAGGCAGAAGCGCAAACAACAAGCGTCAAACAGAAACCAGTCAAGGAAAAATTAAGCCCAACAATGGGACAGAGAGGGCAGACAGTACTGATCTACCAAAAACCCAAAGTTTGGGAGCGTCGTTTGCAGACATTAAGGGAGTCTCCGTGGCACAGGGTCCAATGCCGGTAGAAGACATGGAGGAATCAGAAGCACGAGTAGAAGAGCCACTACTCATAAAGAGAGCTGATTGGACACTGGTCAAACCAGCCACGAAAGAACCCAAACAATGGGACCACAAGCAGGAGGGAGCCGAAAGTGTCACAATCCTACTTATCCCGGAGTACAAGTCAAGAGGCAGAGGGGATATTCTCAACCGAGGCAACATTTTACGCTTATTATCCACTATCAGCAACCTGACGGACATAAAAACAAACAACTTAGAATCTGTGGAGTTTGCATACTATAACTACCTGTCAGACCAAGAGGTCACCAAAACAACATGGGCCACTCAGGAAACAGCTGAAAGAATCATAGAGATGGAACCGCGCTTTCAAGCATGGGGGATTCGCCCAAATAGACAGGAAAAAACAGGATATCCAGAACCACTATGTCAGGCACAAAAAGAGAGTCAATTGCACCTTCCAAAACAAACAAAAAACAGAGAAAACGAAAAGTGTCCTGAAGGGGGCTCAAAGTTTATCAATCTCACAGACGGACACCTACTTATTGAGCCCAAGGGAAGCCCAAGGATCACCAGGAAAAAATGACTGGAATTGTATAGCAAGGACCATTTACACAAGGCCCTTGAAGACATGACAAAACACGCAACGAAATACTGCAATAAATCACCAGTTAAGAATATGTTCTTGGAACATAAACGGTCCAGGGAACAAAGCAGACGACACTCAGCTTCTACTTTACCTCCCAAAATTTGATATAATTGCCCTTCAAGAGACCTGGTCAGATCAACCGCACCAAATACAGGGCTTCAAAGCATATCATCTACCAGATACAGGAAATGCCAAAGACGGCCACTTAAAAGAAGGCCAAGCAATATACACCTCAATAAAGAGCATTAATGAAATAAAGAACAAAGATGCCAAACTGTTAGGTAACAACAGCATAAAAATAATTGAGCTGGATCTAGGGGGAAAAGATCAAAACCAAAAGCTAATATTGCTAAATGTATACGTACACCCTCGAGAGAAAAAAGCCAGGATGAAACTACTGACTGCAGAAGTGACAAAAATATTGTCAGAGGAGTTAACATCTAACCTCATAGTAACAGGGGACTTCAATACGTATTTAGGAGGGCCCCAGACAAGAGATTCACTTCTGGAAGAACATTTTGTGCATGGGGCATCCCACAACAGTAGGCAAGTAAATGGGGCAAACAAAACAGGCTGGCAAGAGACAGTTTAAAGGACTTAGAACACCTTAATCTTGTAGCTCTAAATGGCCATTTCACAAACGACAGCCCATCGGCAGCCACTTTTCATAAACGCGACCGTAAGTTCAACTATAGATTTCACATTTGCATCACTACAATTCTTTGGCAAAGTCTTGGATTTCCGAATAGGAACAATGGCAGCCAGTGACCACTTACCGCAAGAGATCACCCTCAAAACCTACGGGGCAGCGGTAACCTTGCCAGCAGCTAACGTGGGATCTTCACATTCGGTCATACAAAAAAGAATAAATTGTAAAAAGCATAACTTGGAAGGCTTTGAAAAGGATGCAAAAAAACTGTGAGAAAAAAGCACTGCGACTCAGACAGATAACTTAAGTCGATGGGAGCTATTTACCAGCAGCCTTGGAACCGCACAAACAAGAAAAAAAACGGCCCACACAACAATGGAAGACCAAAACCAAACAAGCTCCACAAAGTGTCCTCATAACATGGAAGGTCACGACAAGTTAATAAAATAAAACATCAACCTAACTTAAGAGAAATATTAACAAATTACTGCGGCAGCTACACCAAGACGGTCCAGACAATGTCGTGCAAAAGGAACTTCAAAAACAAAAAAAATCAAAAAGAAAATAATTTGAAACTGAAAAAGGGAAGCAGAGGAAGAACCATGGGCTAAGTTGCTCCATGACGCAAAAGGAAATAACACCAGTGGAAGATTCTGGAAAACGGTGAACAACCTCCAGAACCCAAGAAGACCCAGCATAAACTCTCACCTTACCGAAGAAACCTGGTCTGATTACCTTCTGCCTCACTTCAACATAACACCAAAGAACACCGCTACAACGCTATCAGAACCCAACAGTGAAATCTTAGATCGTGCACAGCTAATGGAGACAACTACATAGGCCTTCACAGAAAAACAAATCATAAGTAGGATAGCGAAAGGAAAGACAGAGGGGGCGCCGGGCCCCAATGGACTTCCCCCCATTTTTTATAAACGAAACCCAGAATACTGGGCAGCGGCGCTATCACCACTGTACAAACTGATTTCTGGAAGAGAAATAATTCCTGACTCATGGAAATGCTCAATAATAGCTCCAATCCACAAGAAAGGCAGCAAAAACGATCCCAAAAATTACAAACTTGTTGCCTTAATCGACAATGAGGCCAAATATTATGCTGGCCTCTTATTAGAGGAGCTTACGGAATGGGCGAACGAAAATGCTGTGATCACCATTACCCAGACAGGCTTTCGGAAAAAATCGGGAACAACGACAAATATTCTGCCTTTAACTCTCCTAATAGATGCCATCAAACTCGCCAACCTGCCTCTTTATGTATGTTTCATTGATTTCACTTCAGCTTTCGACAACATCAACAGAAATTTACTATGGGAGAAGCTGGCCAATAGAAAAATACAATCAACCCTACTATCACAATTGATGTTACTACACACGGACACATGGGCACAAATTAAGTTGGGCTCAGGCGACTGCCTGTCAAGGAAAATACAGACGACCAAGGGCCTTAAACAAGGGTGCATGCTAGCTCCGACCCTTTTCAATATCTTTATGGCGGATCTTTCTTCAATGCTAGACGAAAGTAACCCTCATGCCCCGAACCTAGGGGGACTAAACCTTTCAAACTTGATGTATGCAGACGACATCATGCTAATTAGCCGCACGCCGATAGGGTTACAACACCTAATCGACACAATATATAGTTACTCGGCTACGAATGCCCTCAGCATAAACCACTCAAAAACAAAAGCCATGAGAGTAAACGTGAAGACGTCCACACCCAAGTTTTGCTGGCAAATGGGAGGACTAACATTGGAAACCGTGGACGAATACAAATATCTGGGTGTAATTGTTGATAGAAAAGGGACATTTCAACCTCAGAAAGAAGCAATAATAAGGAGAGGAATCACAATATTGGTTGCATTGAGGAATCTTAAAACAAAAGCAGCTGGCCGTAGTTTCACCCCACTACTACAAGTAATCCAAGCAAAATTAATACCGGCCATCACCTATGGAAGCGAATGCCTCCGAGGGAGGGATGCGCAGATACTGGATAATACGAGAGCCAGGGCAATGCGAATGATATTCAATCTGCCTAAATGCACCTCGCAAGCACACATAAGACTTGAATTCGGCATGAGGAATCAAAGAATAGAAAGAATGGGCGCCTATGCCAAAAGTTGGCATAAAATACATGTCTCAAGTTTGGATTACCATCTCTGGAAGGAGTTAGAAAGGAAAAATACGAGTGCAGCTGCAACTTATTTAAAGCATTCAATAGACTCCTTGGAACTACAAGTTGCTAGGAAGAGCATTGGTCCTCATAACACGTTCAAACAACTAGTAAACAAATCTGTAAGGATTATTTTGCTAATAGAGGACAAAGCAAAACTAGCCAACAGGGCACACGGCTGGACCGTCATCCAAAACTATGCCAGCAGCTCCTGCCAAAGCTACTTAGGAGTCAGTTACACACGGTCCACAAAGGGGAAGTTTATACGATTACGGCTGGGTATCCTTCCGTCACAAAACCATCTTCCCCCATGGAAACGGCCACTAACGATAACAAATTGCCGTTTATGTGGGGACCCAAAAGAGGATATCCTTCACTTAATATGCATCTGCAAAGGACTGGATAAGGAGTGCAGTTACCATCTAAAACCAACCTTAAAGAAATTGGGAACAAGAACATGCAGGCAGGCGGTCACAGCATGCTTTGACGGCAAAAACATCCAATTAGCAAGCCATCTTGTCAAATCTGGAAAAAGCGGAAAAGAAGCAGAATGCCAGAAGGGAGAGACCGTATGAAACAAACTTACACGGCATTTAAGCCCAACTGCCCCACTCGGCAATGAAAAAGAAACAACCACCTCAACGCTAATGCAAAAAACTTCGATCTCTTCTAAACTTTTATGCTGATACGAAGAGGTCTTAAGAAAACGGCACTCGTCATAAGATAACAAAAGCCACGCGCCGACACATTCTGGCTGCACCTATCATAAATTTAAAATATCAAAATCTTCCTTTTTAAACAAGCCAGAACACTTCCATCACTATGGACTGGTCATAATGTTAAGAAACCGCTTGCAACCAACGGTCTTCCTTTTAATCTGTTACGTCCACCTGACAGTGCCGCTCAAAACTGCTCCAAGAACCTGCTGTTGCATAGATCTGAACATCGACTCTTTTGATTGACATAACGATTCATCCTTTAGTTTATGGAAAGCACTAATGATTCCCAATTTGCATCTTTTAGCCTTATGAAATGTTTCGAATATTTTAAAGCAATTTTAACTAAATTGATTGATAAAAAGGTTGCACTAGATAAAATTACATTTTAAGTTCGTTTATATGTATATATGCTGATTGCAATGGTTTTAATTAACTGAGCAATAAAGAATTACTTACTTACTTACCCGCACACCTCTTCCCACACCACAAATACAACTGAGGAAGAGAAGTAATTGGAAGCTCCCTCACAGAACTCCTCACCACATCCATCACCTCAGCCACCATCCCCAATGCCTGGAAGCAAGAAGTCAAACCCCTCCTAAAGAAACCCTCAACCAACCCCAACAAACTCAGAAACTACCGCCCCATCTTGCTTCTCCCCTTCCCTGCCAAAGTCTTAGAAAAAGCCATCAACTGACAGCTCACGGACTACCTTGAGAAAAACAACCGGCTCAACCAATCCCAATCAGACTTCCAGCCCAATCACAGTACCAAGACCTTCCTGGTTGCAGCAACTGATGACATCAGACCCCTCCTCAGCCTAGGTGCCACCCTCATCTTCCTAGACATATCTGCAGCCTTCGAAACTGTCTCCCACCACACCCTTGTGACCAGACTCCATCACATCAGCATCCAGGGCAACGCACTTGCCTGGATCACCTTCTTCCTTTCTGGCCAAACACAGAGGATCTACCCACCACCCTCCTCCTTCGCACCCAAAGACATCATGTGCGGCATCCCCCAAGGCTCCTCCCAAAGCTCCATCCTCTTCAACACCAACCTGACGCCACTGGCATACATTTCCCAGACCCAAGGACTCAACATCGTCTCTTACATCGACGACACCCAGCTCATCCTATCCCTCATAGAAGATGCCAAAACCACAAGAGACAATGTTTAAAACATCATGACCAACATCGCCATCTGGATGAAGAGCAACTGCCTGAAATTCCACTCAGACAAAACAAAGGTCATCATCTTCGGGAACAAGCTGTCCCCCTAGGATTACACTTGGTGGCCCTCTGCACTCAACCCCACCATCATCCTGGACCCCCATCTGTCCATGAAGCAACAGATCAATGCCATCTCCTCTGCCTGCTTCCACACTCGCTGCATGCTCTGCAAGGTTTTCCGATGGATCCTGTGTCAATCAGGAAGACAGTCCCCAAGCCCTCATCTGCAGCAGCTTCGACTACGGCAACCCACTCTATGCAAGAACCACCAAACAACTCCTGATACGCCTCCAAACCATGCAGAACTCAGTGACAAGACTTATCCTCGACCTACCGAGAAGAAATAGCATCATCCCTCACCTACGACCTCTCCAATGGCTCTCTATCCAGGAAAGATGCCTCTACAAACTCCTCACGCATGCCTACAAAGCCCTCTACAAATCCAGACCCATTTACAACAACAACCGCCTGACATTCCACCAACCGACCAGAGAGCTCTGATCCTCCACCCTCACCTTGGCCCACATCCCCCACTTCTGTCGTAGTTTCTTTAGAGGTTGTTCCTTCACCTACCTCACTGCCAAGTTCTGAGACGACCTCCACTTGCACACCTCCCCATCTCTGAAGCACTGGCGTAACGAAACTGGAGGGGGCCTCCCTGCAATGCAGGTGGAGGGGCCCCCTCCAGGCTCGAACAGGAGCTCTGCAGCCAGAGTGCTGTCCTGAGGGGGCCCCTTGGAGCTTGGGGGCCCCCCGCACTGCGGAGGCTGCGGGGGCTGCGGGGGCCTGTGTTACGCCCCTGCTCTGAAGGACTTCAAGAAGCAACTCAAGACTTGGCTCTTCGACCACCAACGCTGTCCGATCAAGCTACAAACTACGCCCCAGCACCTGGAGACCCACTGGGGTGACAATCTGCACTCTAAAAGACCCGCTGTGTGATTGATTGACTTTTGTGTGCTTTATGTACCACCCTAAGTGCGCAAGGGTATTCCCAGGTGTCTTGGCTTGCTTGTGAACTGATTCAGGGGAGAACCTATCTTGAATGTTCGGGTGTTCAGGTTTCAAGACTGATTTGCATATGACTGGGTCTACCATGAGGTGGCATGGTGGGCAAAAGAACAATAGGTTGGAATGCTACAGGGTAATATTTAAAAACTTTCTTACCTGCTACATACAACATCTTTTGTGATCAATGAAGCTAACATGATGTTTGTGTTTTTTGGCCTAACTAACTGAAGACAGTCGTGATACCATATTCAAGTGAAGTTTATTACAGTTGCTAATGATCAGGTGCAACAAATCTACCATTGCGTATGACAGGCATTTTGAAAACAATCAAGATAGTCATGAGAGGAAGACTAGGTATTCCATATCTTCAATAAGGCCATTAAGATGACTTAGAAATAGCAGTCATCTTTGTTTACTGTATTGCAATGTGTATGTCATAGTGCTTTGAGACTATTTTGATAGATATTTAATAATGTTCCAAGTAATCTCAATTCCAGTAGGCCTTGTGATCATTCAACAGCAGACTAACTTTTTTTTTTCTTTTTTTTCTTGGCATTTCACAAAAGATATCAGTACAAATGTACATCAACTGTGGTATACATAAATGTATTACCCTTAGTTCACCCATTATGTAGCTGCACAACCATGTTTTGCACTATTATCATATACAGGACTTCAAATATTATTGCACAGATTAATACAATTTTTCTTGACTAGCTACTTAAACATGCCTTTTATCGCAACGCAACTTCCTAACTAAAAGGTTAGTCTGCTGTGATCTTTCAACAGCAGACTAAACTTTTAGTTAGATTTTCACCACTGTGCCATGAAGTTCAATGATATTCTTTCTCATTTTGCAAATTGTCATTCCCACAGGGGCCATAGACCGTTCAGACCATGTTTAATCAGTTATTGTCTGTGTGTTTTGTCTGTGTGGAACATGTTTAATGAGAAAGTGAGTTATCAGTTGAGGGGATAGAAGTCTAACACAGGGAATAAAGTCACTAATCTGTTAGGACCAGTCGGATGTTTCAGTAATGTGAACCTTATCTCACCCCCTGGTAGCTGGGCACAGAGCAGCCTTGAAGAAAATGTGCAAAGCGTTTAGAAATACCAAATCAGTTGGAGGATTTCAACTTTCGATTCAGATGCTAAGTCCTAAGGTAAAATCCCTGACCAGTACGGATGCGCTTCATGTATTTGGACTGCGCTCTTTTGCGATTTACCTGAAATTGTGCCTAGATCCCTTTCAGCAGTGACCACAGGCTATCATGTGCCCTTTACTTTTCTTTCTGCTTTTTTTTTTACCTAAATCCTGACCGTTTTTATGTCATTGTGCCAATTTCCATTATAAATTGCATAGGATTGTTATTGTGTTGTGTTTTTCGACAATGTATATATTCCTGAGCAAGTGCAAATGTAAAAATAAAAATCATAAGCAACATATTTTGCAGAAATCCATACACACCAAGCAAAAATTGTGATGGTTCCTTCCCCTTCCCATCCAGCAGCGGCCCGCGCAGGTAAGAGCGGCGGGACGGCAAGGCCAGGTGGACGGGTATTTCGACAGACAACAAAGGAAAATTAATTATTTGTTAAATTTTTCCTCGGAGCGTCTGTCAAATCCCCCCCAACCCGGCCCAATTGCCCCACCACTGTTACCTGCATGGGCCTATCCCATTCCTATCTTAGAAACAGGTTTACTACTATCCTTGTCAAGAGTGCATTTCCAACATTTTCATGCTGGAAATAGTTAAGAAGTATTGTGAATGCCAACAAATGCACGTTTGTGAATGAGCACAAACATTCAAGGTTAAACTCCTCCTGGACCAACCAGTTCCCCTCCCCAGAAGGAGATGTATGGTGAGTAGTTTTGCACAGTACCCACATGGTGTTACACATGTGTACAGCGCTTTCCAAGTATAGATTCCTTTGTGGATTTCTTTTAGACATGAATATATCCTTTAAAGTTGTTTATTCAAATGGCTTTGTGATACCGGCACACTGTATTCATAGGATGGTTTGTGGGCAAATATTGGCTTTATTCATTTTGAATACATCCTGAGAGATTTGGTGTAAAGTGCCCCCTGCCGTCCATTGGCATTATATTGGAAGTCACCCTTAAGTTCTGTGATCATACAAACCTAAGCAGTTTGTTTCCCACAAACCACTTAAAAGCTTGGTGACGTGGTCTTTCATATGAAAGAGATAGCATGACGGCTGACATGAATGAATAAGGAATCTGTAGTTTGACATTAAAAACACCAAACAAGGATTTAGGAATTTGTTCCAAAAAGGTACTGTAATCAATGTGATTTAAGTTTGATAAGTAAAAATGGTCCTTAGAATAAGTAGAAACGTGTCGGGATCCTGTCTTTCCTGTAATTATATATAATGTGCAAAAATAAACATATTGTCCTATTATCTAATTTCTGCTAATCATTTAAAAATAGAAAAACAGGTAAGAAAAGGTACAAAAGCCCGTCCTCGCCAGCTGTAATTGTGCTCTGTGACGTGTCTTTCACCCTGGCTGCTGTCATTGGCAGGAGGCATTATGATGACACAACTCAACTACACTAAGATAATACAGTTGAGAAGCCACATCGTCACAACTCGACTGTGATAAGGAAAGTATAGACAGGCTTTGACACAGGGATTCCACGCGCCCATGTTATAGTTAATGTTAAAGCCCCTACCCCACATTATTTATATTAACAAACGCCCAATTTGGAATTTGCTTTCATGTTAAATAGGCAGTTTTAATTGTTTGGTGCATACAAGAAAACACTCGCTTCCTTTTCTTTCTTAACCTGTCTTTAAGACGACCTTCTACTTCTGTTGTCCTGTACGGAGCTATTTATCATGCGACTTTGTGACTTAAACTCAGTAAATGTGATAGATTGCACCACAAAAAAAATCGACAACTAAATGCATTGAGCAACCCTCATTTGATGGCTATTAATCTAATTAATTGGACAAACAGCTCTTCCGAATTTCTCATTTGTCAATGGGAATACGTTAAGCCTTTGCCACCGTTCATTTCCAATGGTGTAAAGTGTATTTGCGCAAAAGTTTAAACAAAGATATTCCTTTGGTCTAAGGTCAGCTCTCCCAGAAAGGTCTGAAAAACCCTTTGATTATCTGATGTTGCATTCTGAAATATGAAATTATAGCACTTGGGTGCACTGGTTCAGCAATATCTCTCCATACTGAGTTTATGGAATCATTTTGGAATAAAATCATGGAGCTCAAAGTTTAAATGTATATTTCTTGTGAGCACAAGAAACAACTAAACAAAGAACTTCCCTTCGGCCCCGATTTACTTACATGTTGCATTGGGATTACCTTACTTTTGTATTTGAAGGACGATGCAAAGTGTTGCGGTGGCAATGCATTTAGGATGACATTTCTGTTTTGGTGCAAACCCAGAGCAAAGTGTGAGGGTGGGTTTACTGTTCAACTCAAATTAGGCTTTGCAGTGGATAGTATGCCAAAGTAACACAAAATGTGTTGTATGCATTACAGTGCGTCAAGGGGGCATTCCATGGGGGTGCATGGGTTTTCCCATGCAACCACCTATTGGTTTCTATGAAAATCCCTTTCTACAAACATTGGTACCCCTCCTCCAGCCAGTCATATTGAGGACATTTTTTTTAATTTCTCTTTGTTTTTCCAACTTTGTATGTATGCTGAATTGTGCGGGACACACAGAAAGTGTAACAAGCATTTGCAATGCAATAGGTCTCGCATTTGCGAGAGTTTAGGCTATTGGCATTGTAAATGAAAATGCCTCTTATTTATGTTTTGATAATTATCAAAACATATAAATAAGAGGCATTGTCATTTACAATGCCAATAGCTCAAACTTTCGTAAATGCGAGACCTATTCAAAAAAGCGGACGCCATTGTCCTGGGCTGCTCATTGCAGGAAAGCATGTTGTGCCTGCAGTAGGAGAAACTATTTAAAGAAAATAATGCTTACAGACTGATAAAAGACGTACCGCGTAACAACCGAAGTAAAAGGGCCGGTCCTCATGGGAGGTTAGAAATGAAGACAAGGCGGTACTAAGGAGGGACTAACACATCTATTAATAAATCAGAAGCCAGCATTTACGAAGGACAATGACACAAGCCAAAGACAAATATAGGCGGAGAGTGGGCGGGGCTTGTATTTCATACTCCAATACAGCATGGCTCACAGCGCATGCACTGCTCAGGCTAGACCTAATAAATGGATGGATGAATGGATGGAGAGGAACGTGCACAAAAGTCATTAACGCCCCAGGCCCCCTTTACACTTGATGAAGTCATAAGCACTTCAAAGCCTACCAGGGTTTTAGAGTGATACAAGTAAAGTATTAAGACACAGACACGGGTGAAAAACGGGAAATGTGTAATTAATTTACTGGAAAGTTTTTAAAAAAATCAAAAAAGCCACAGGCCTGACTTCGTCAATAAAACATGAAAAAGCCACGGAAGACTGTGTGAGCCATGAAGCTCTATGTATATGTCCACAAAATTCCTCCACAAAGCTCATACAATTGCACCATGACCCACGGAATTGTCACAGCCATTGTGAGTAAGAAAGTGTCCCTTCAGCTAGGAGTTTTCCCCATAAGCCATGAAATTGCCCGCACTTGCACATATAATGAGGAGGAAAACTATAGGGGGAGAAAAGGAGATGGGAGTTAAGTGGAACAAAATAGAGCAAAAGCTACAATAAGGCCAGGAAGAGGTGATAAATGTGAGCAAAAGAAGCAAAATAAAAAGAACGAATTACCAGACAAACCGTAAGCAACACATATATAACACATGACTCTATTCCTTTCCTCGGACACAAGAAATGAATGCACACATTAACACCAACAACTCGGTGAAAAAAGGCACAAATATCGAACATCCAAATAGAGATTAAGAATGGACACTGTTTATCCAAAGCACACCTTAAAACAGCACACAGCACCGAACGCCCACACACACACACACTGCGGGCATATACATCCCCTAATGCACCATTCACGAATGAATGGATGCGACCACACCCTAACACGCACTCACAGAAATCACCAAATGCAAAATCACACATTCATGCAGCTACAGTTAAAGGCACATATACACTAATCATACACACATTTTCAAATGCGCACACACACGCCACTCAATGCACACAAATGCCATCAAATGCACAAACGCACATTATGTTACACAAATACACACACACATACATTAAGTCCACACACACTCGTTTGTCATTTTGTCATTGGGATAGAAGCAAAGACGCACCCACAGAGCTGTCATACTCATAAAACACTTGCATTTTCACAGTAAGTGTCCTTTAGCAAGGACACACAAAGCAGCAGCAGAGATAACACGTCCCAACGAAGACCTTGAAAACAGGAAGCTGACAATTTTGCAAGCAGTCGGTATTGTGCACCGTGGGTGCAGTATCCGCAGACACATAATAATAAGCAGTATACATTGATCATGTAACAACTTGTGTGACTGAGTGCAAAACTACAACTGATGTAGCATCATGCATTCCCCATGCACTAACTAGTCATGTCTTCTGCTCCGACCCAGCCCTTCCGTCCCCTTCCAAGCCCCCTCCATCCCCGCCCTGCCCACACCCCTCTGCTGTGCCGTCCCGATGGCCTGCTAAAGAAATAAAATAAAGGCACTGCTCACCAAAGTTTTTTTTTCAATATTTTATACTTTTAGTAAGCAGCGCAGTATGTTGCCTGTGCCGCGCTGCTTATTAAAAGAATAAAATATTGAAAAGTTAGAGTTTGGTGAGCCGCGCCTTTCTTTGGAGTGGGGTGAGGCAGGGCTTGAAGAGAGCCCAAAAGGAGTTTGGTAAGCAGCGTAGTGTAAAAGAAAGGCGCGGCTCGTTAAAGTCTATTTTTTCAATATTTTATGCTTTAAGCAAGCAGCGCAGCATGCTGTATGTGCTGCGCTGCTTATTAAAAGCATAAAATATTATAAAAATAAAGTTTGGCGAACAACCACTCTTTGGTTGTAGTGAGGTGAGGCGGGGCTTGCAGAAAGCCCATCAGAGTTTGGTGAGCAGCGCCGACTTAAAGACATGCGCAGGTCATTAAACTCTATTTTTTCAATATATTATACTTTTAGTAAGCAGCGCAGCATGCTGCCTGTGCCGCGCTGCTTATTAGAAGCATAACATTTTATAAAAATAGAGTACTGCGTGCCAAAAACTTGAATACAAATAACACCATTACTGCTGACGCTGACCCAATGTTTAACGCGCTGTCACTTCACGAATAAGAAAGAAGCATTGGCCGCGCGACCATGAAAATGACACGGCCGCACGGCCCACGAAAGTGAAAGTGATCGCGGACGCGATCAAGCAGGGCGAGACACATGGCGGCTGCGCACATGCACGCTCACGTGCACACAAGCTTTAGGGCACAGGCAGCACTTGGAAAACACGCATACAAAATGTCTCGGCCAGACCAGCGTATGCCTGGCTCAGGCGAGACCTAAAAAGCCTTAAAGCATAGTATTTGTAATGGAAGGACTCGTTCCAGTGCAAGATATATGCTTCGGAGAATGCACACAACCTTGTGCTATGGTGCAAGGCAGCCGCAACCCGTGCAGGTAATTGCGGTTGGGTGGTGGGGCTGGATGGGGGGTATTTCAGTAGATGACGAGGAGGAAAAATTAAATAATTTTCCCTCTTCATTGTCTTTTGTAATCCCCCCCTCCCAGCTCCAATCCCTACCGCTCTTACCAGCACAGGCGATGGTTGGTGCAAGGGTGTCTGCTTTACTGCATGGCTGTTTAGAAGTTGCCAGGACTGGGATGGTGAAAATATGCACCATATCTTAGCAGATATGGTGCCTTTTTTTCTCTGAACCTTTAATGCAAGGCACCAAAGCAACTGTGGTGCAGCATTGCCCTTCGCCAAAGAATAGTACATCTAGGTCTTATTATCCATCACAAATAAGGATTTGCATTGGGCAGTATCTCAAAAATAGGAAGAAATGATAAATGTTTTCCTTGTTATGCCTGCCTGGATGATGCATAAGATTTTGGCACAAATGCCTGTCTACAAATGTTACCAGATAGAGTGTTTGTCAAAGCCCATGAGAGATTAAATGATAATGCCCATGTACCTAGCAAACACAAAAAGATGATGGACAGTGTGCTGAAACTTTTCAAACACTCCCCCCCCAGTCACAGATCTGGGTTGAATCCATCATCATTCTTTATCTCACTTTGCCACCCCAGTTCAGACACAGCTAAATGCAAATCAGTCTTGACCCTGTGTCTCATGGGAACAGTCCAGCCCGAACTGCCAAGCCATCTCTTCCCTGGACCAGAAACAAGCATCCTGGGACCGGTTTTGGGCTAACAGCCCTCATCAGCCAGGCTAGCTTGAATCCAGTGGCAAAGTGAGCAATGCCCTTGTACCTCCCATGGACCCCCACCCCTTGATGCAAAGTACTGCATAGCACAACTTCTTGTTTCCTTGGTAAACGTTCCAATGCAAATCTTGGTTTGCGTTGGATCGTAAATCCTACAGCAAAACCTTGACCCTTTTTAAGTCACTTTTATGACTCAAAACTAATGAAAAGCTTTAATAAATGTGGACCCGGATTCAAATTGGTGGAAAGTCATTGATATGGGCTTATTACAGCAGCATTCATTAATAATGGGAAAGTGCAATTGTTATTTGTGGCCTTGAATTTTTTTTTGGTAGGGTCAGAGGGCAAGAATACGTTTTTATATTGAGTGATGGTGCATGTAATTTATTTTAGTTTATTTTGGAGGTGTGTGCATTAGCTTTATACTTAAGACTATTAACCATTACATACTGCATTGGAAAATCTTATTAACTGTGTTTCATAGATATATAAGGTTTCTCATATACTTTGGAGGACGTAACTCAAAGGCCATCTGTCTGGTTAAGTAGACAAAACAAGTATTTGTTATTTTAAGAATGCACATGTTGTGCTACACATAATTTTTGCAGATCACACCCAATAGATTTCCTAAGTCCCGAAAGGGAATTGTAATATTTTCAGAGAAAACAAAAGCTAGCATCTATCTTGAAATCCTCCTACTGAATTATGAGTAAAGGGCGTTGCTAGTCAGAAACACCTGTCAGAGAATGTCTCATTAACATCTGAAAAGCTTAGGCTCGTTGTGAACCTGAAATGAATACACACACACGCACGCACACGCGCCCACGTACGCACACACGCACGCACACACACACATGCACGCACACACACACACACACACACACACACACACGTACGCACACACACCTGCACACACACACACACACACCTACCCCCAGGCACACACACACCCTTCTTTGAATTTTATAACAAACTTATATATAATTAATAAATTATGCAAATAACAGTGTGCGGATTTTTGCCATGTTTATTGGTAACTTAGTGAAAAAACTGATATGAGAATGGACCTTAAATATAGTTCAATCATATTTCATTACGCTTTGCCAGCCAATTAGTCTAATCTCTCTGTAAGTTACAACTAGCTGACAGCAAACTGCCCATCTGCCATGATCCACTCCAATCAAGGATATTTTTAATACCTTGTTATAAAATGAGAGTCTATGAAGCAAGAATGGTTCTTCTTATGCTTAAATCATGTTTCAGTTACACTGAATGATAAATATATTTGTTCAGATTTCAGGCAAAGCACATAAGCTGCAGCAATTATATCCTGTCAGGTCCACTAATACAGAACTGAGCAAGGCCATATATAGCCATGAATGCTTTGCTTAAAAATTATATTTCTGGCTTTTTAAAATGAGTGGGAGAAAATGTCAATTTTTGCATGGTCACCACCATTTATTCGGATTTTTAATGAACGTTTTTAGACTCTTCATTGGGACACCATTGTGTTGTACCCAATGTATGTGCTCTGACCTCTAAAACCAGTAGAAACATGTCTATTGCCTGATTTGCATAATTAGCCTTTCTATAAGGCCATGCATTATGGTGCAAACTGTGGAGTGCATCACATAATAAAGAAACACATTATTTCAGGTCTTCCATTGTGGGCTGCGCTGCACTCTGTTTAAAACACTTACTTACAGCTAAAAATTGTTTCTCTATTAAAGGATAGCAGTGCCCCCAGACTAGAGGTTTCCATCAACGAGTCTGATTCGAATGCCCAACTTTGAAAGATCTACTCTACCTCTGGTGTGAAGACTCGGGGGTCTGGCCCTTTAGCTGCTGAAAGCTTAGTATTGAACACCAGTAACTTATTTTTGGCCCTGGATGATATTAATAGGGCTTTTATGGGCAGCAGCAAAGGTGGGGACAGCACCCCAATAGATTTTTTTCAGACCAACTTACCTTTATGGGGCCCAACTTTGCCCAGGGTGTTAGGGGCTTGTTGCTGTTCTGGTATTCTAATCACGTAGTCAAAGTCTGTGATAGTGCCTGACAGCTTGTTACTGCCCAATATTGTTACTTGACTTGAAAGAAGTATTATTGAATAGATTAGAAGAATGGGCAGAGACTAACACAATCCTTTCAGGCTTGCAATATGGCTTTCTTACAGGTCTGGGTACGATCGAACAAGGGTTAAATCTCAATCTGGTACATTGTTTTTAGCATTTGTAGACTTGTCAAATGCATTTGACTGTGTTCGCTACAACAAATTATTTGAATTTTGTTTTTGAGCTTACAGTCGATCCCCTGACAATATCCCTCCTTAGAGAATTGTATTTGAGGGGAAAGGGGTATTATGGATCGAGGGGTGAATGCACGCACACTTTTGATCTTGAGAGAGGGGTTAGACATGGTTGTGTTCTTGCACCCCTTCTGCTCACCCTGTACATTAATAGACTGGGCTCTCACCTGACTAAAACTGCAGGCACCTTCCATAGATTGGCCACAAACCCTTTCCCTGTTTACTCAATGCTGATGAAGCTGTACTTATGTCCCGTACCCATTGGATATGTGGTGTGACTTACCTGTTTTGCCAACCACATGTCACTCCTTGGATTGAATGTGAATTTAGGGAAAACTTTCTGAAAGAAATATAAGAGAAAAGCCATAAATTGTCATGAGTTTGTGTTTGGCAATGGCAAGCTAATATTCACTCCCACCTTCTCTTATTTGGGAATTCTATTAGAGGCAGAAAGCTCATCGAATATGCCCATAAACAGGAAGTTGCACTTCAATAAATCGACTTCAGCGCTACTAAATTTGCCATCAAGCTTGGCAAAAGCCCATGAGGGAGATGTTTAATATATATTAAGCTATGTGTGTGTCAGCAGCTTTAAATAGGGTGTGAATTTGAGGTTATAGGAACATCAGCTGGCTCCAGATGGTAGAGAATGCCTTTTTTTGGAACCGTTTGTCTTCCCTAATAGCTGTTCTTCTTTTGTATGTCATACTTAACTTGGGGTTTCATTTCTAACTGACCTGACCAGAACACACCTGTTTTTTCTAAGGCACTATGGGGCAGATTTATGTTCCCTGGCGCATTCCTGCAAATCAGCATGGATGCGCCAGGGAAGATGCGTCACGCAAGTATGCCCTTGCGCCACCGCAGATGCGCCGCATTTACAATGCGGTGCATCGTGGCGCAAGGACAAGCAGATACGTGACGCATCTGCCGGCGTAAGGATGGCGCAGTGCTGAAGTTGCGTCGCAAGCGCGACGCAACTCCAGCACTGTTCCAACCTACCCTTTCCCTAACATGGTGCATCAAGCCTTACGCCTGCTTCAAGCAGGCGCAGGGTTTTGACGCATCAGCGTTGGGAAAGTTACTCCGTGAAATCTTATAGATTTCACTGAGTCACTTTTTAGGGGCGTTTCTGTGACGGAACGCCCCCCCCCTGATTAGAAACGCCCACATGAAACCTGACGCAGGTTTCATGTGGCGCAGGGCTTTACACCGTGACGCACCTCCATAGATGCGTCACGATGTAAATGGGGCGCCACATGGCGCAGGGTTTACGCCGCCGCTGCGTCACAAAAGTGACGCAACGGCGGCGTAAAAGTGTCGCAAGTCTGATATAAATCTGCCCCAAGGTATGCACCTGTGAAGACACAGTTTTAAATAGCAAAATTATTAATGAGCGTCTTAAACTGTCTCAGGTGCATTTAATTCCCTGGTTCAAATTTGTTAAACAGTCTTGTATGGATCTGCTTTCTTGTTGAATATATAAGAACCCTGCATTAGTTCACTGTATTTATAGAAGTTAATTAAAGGAATAATGTATTTCCTTGCACAAAGAATGAAGGTCTTTCAGACATTTGTGAAACGCAGTGTTGTCAATAACCATATGATACTTGTCAAGGTTGGCTTGCAGCCATATCTTAATACTGGGCAGAATTTTGAATGGGTATATCTAATTGCAGTCCTGCGAAAGCTGGGATTCGGGCCAAATTTCATCGGATGGGTGCAGCTCCTCTATACTGAACCACTGCGCCAAAGTGGTGGTCAATAACAAAATTTAAACTGTCTTTGCACTTGAAAGAGGGACTCGGCAGGGGTGTCCTCTCTCGCCATTGCTTTTTGCACTTTCCCTTGAGCCACTAGCACCCTGGATAAGGAGTGACCCTTCCATTAGGGGAATTAGGTGGGCAGCAGAATGGGAGGACTGAATCTCATTATATGCAGATGACATCCTCCTAAATCTGGCCTCCCCCCGGAAGTCACTGAGAGTGGTCCTTGATATCTTTACAGTTTCGGAAGAAACTCTGGATATAGAATTTACTGGAGCAAATCGCTGCTCTACATACTACACGGCGACCCACCCATGGTCCCGATCGACTGCCCAATTTCCACAGATGCCAAGATCCGCTATGAACGGAACCTCCTCCCACCTTTACAGAGGTTCAAGCATGACACTGCTGCCTGGAAAACACTTCCAATATCATTGTTGGAACGAGCAGCCCTCTCTAAAATAATGGCACTGCCTCGTTTACTTTATGCCGTCCATAATTAACCGGACCCAGTTCCACAAAAAATTATCAAAGACGTCGAATCCACCCAGAGAGACCTGCTCTGGGATGGTAAACCGCGCATATCACTTCAAAAATGAACACTTGGCTGGTATGATGGAGGCATAGCACTCCCTGATATTAAAAAATATTACTGGGCAGCGCACCTCTCAGCCATAAACCAGTGCATTTATTGTGGGGGTGATGACCCTGGATACAAGATGGATAGGTGGATTCTCCTGGATGGTAGCTTCACAAGGGCACTATATTCCAGACCCAATAAATTTCCCCTAACTGGCCCCACACGGCTCTCAGTGCAAGTCTGGCACACAGTAAATCACACTCTAGGGTGGGGGAACCGACTCACACTTGCCACCCCACTGTGGGACTCTGAATCCTTGGGCAAGCTGGATCGCACCAAAGGGTTTGACAAATGGGACCTGATCGGACTCTCACAAATTGGTGACCTCTGTGGAAAAAATGAGATGATCACATTTGCTTCACTACAACAGACGCATGAGTTTGCCACATCAGAATACTTCAGATACATGCAAGTTAGGCACTCCCTCCAGGCTAACATCCCGGCTGGGTCCCACCTACCGGAATCCTCCCCGCTCAAGGACCGACTGCTGGACGGGCACCTAACTGAAAAAGCTATCTCACTCATATACAAGAAGTTAATACGCAACACCCCAGATCCTCTCACAGTATTGAAGGATAAGTGGGGGCGGGATGGCCTGGAATTGAATGACGAGGAATGGCAGGAAGTGTCTCCTCACCGAAGGAGGTTGCCATCTCAGCAAAACTTAGGTTGGTCCAAATAAAAATCCTACATCGTGTGTATCTTTCTGGTTCTAGACTGGTTCTAATCGGCAGGAGCGAAGAGGGGATGTGTAAAAGAAATTGTGGCTTAGAGGGGTCCTTTCTGCATATTATCTGGGAGTGTCCTCTAATCCACATCTACTTGAAGGAGATACATAAATGTATGAGTGATGTATGGGGGCTGAAATACGACTCAAAGCCAAAAGGTGTCTGCTAAATGTATGGGAGCCCACGGATCTTAACACTAAAGGTAAACTCTGGTCAACACTCAGCCAGATGGTAGCTAAGCGGAATATCACTCGCCTATGGGGACCACCGACGCCACCGACACTTACTGCCTGGAAAACCGACATGGATTGGTTGTCCCTGGAAGTGGATAGCGCTCTGGATAAAATGGAACGTGTTTCGTGGCAATATATGTGAACCTCCGTATGTTCCCCCCAGTGACGAACCACTGACTCCCTGATATATAATCCTGTCATCCTGAGTATTCTTTCTCACTGCACTGATGTATGTAATGACCTATTATTTTTCATGCATGTGATACTCCTGTAATCGATTCTATACTGTATGCATTGACCACCCTACCGGTATTGTTTAATAAAAAGAATTAAAAAAAAAAATACTGGGCAGAAGTGGCATCACAGGTTTGCTTTGATGCATTTTAGGTTGGATATCTTTTGCTGTCTAGTCACATTTCCTAATGTTAATGACTGGTCAGAAGTTCTGAAATGCCTGTGTGACGATTTTTCTAGCCAATGCATCTTGCACGTTATTTTCTTTTGTACTTTTTACAAAGTCCCTCTGCAATGTTTTATATTGCAGACTACGATTTTAAACAATATCAACCTCCATTACTCTTTTTAGAACAACTAACTTCTTTATCAATAAAGCCCAATTGCTCAATTGTTTGCCATTGGGAATGCGTGAACTATTTTGCAACGGTATGCTTTTATGGTTTCTTTTATGAAAATCCAACGGTATGCTTTTTTTGAATGACAGGTAAAAATCTCTCTTGTTTCGAATGTGGCAGGCTTAGCTATCCTATGTAGTAGAGCACAGATTAAAGTACTAATACTATGCTTCAGGAATTTGGGCAGCTACAAAGATAAAGTTGCCACTTTTTAAAATAATTATTAAAAATCCAAATCAATGGTGACAACTGAATTTTAATAAATATTAAAGGAAAGCAACTTTCAGGAAATTACCCATTACCTTCTACCACCATCTCCCAGCCTGTGCTCAGCCCAGAAAGAACTGGAGCACACTGTAGGTTGTCAAGAATGGGCAGAGATGACTTCTTTGAGCTCAATTGAATATGTAAGATGGAGGCCGTGTCCCTGCGGTTGACACCACAGTGTCAAATCTTGCATGACAGGTCTGTCTAAAGCACAAGCAAATATTTTGTGCCTTTCAAAGAGAGCAAACATTAGGTATCTCCTGTATGGTTGCTGAAGGAACCTACTTTTGTCCTATCAGACCTCTGTTTCAGAGCATCTTATGAGTATTGTGTCTGCTTCAAACTGGAAGATGGTCATGTTAAATCTTAATAGACACTAGTATTAACAAAGTACTCTCTATACTCACTCTCCCAGCGCAGAGCCCAAGTTTAGTGTGGCGTAAGACCTTCATTATCTGGCATTTGCCATGACACATTGCATTTTAGACATGTTTGTAATAGAGCAAATAGGAACTACTTCAAAAGTAGGTATGACCTGGGAACATTTACTCCATTGGTTAGAAAGAAACTAGGAGTGTCTTAGAGTGTACCCCACCCACAGGCTGGTGAATCCCACAAAGCTTAACCTTCACCCACCCTTCCTCAAAACATTGCTGGACTCGTGAAAGAATACTAGGCTGACTCAATCTGTACATTTGGCTTTTGGTTTGATTTCTTTTATTAACTGTGCGATTACTTAAAATCCTTGCAGTATAAAACACATAAACAGTGCCCCCCTCCCAACCACCCTTCCCCCAGGAACAACCCAGTATTCAGCTTTAAAATAGCACTGTGTCTACATGGGCTCTATTTACTACTCAGTGTCCTTTTAAAACTTCAGTTAAAAAAAGAGTTAAAATATTGGTGTTGGAAACGCCCACTCCCACTCCGCAGGGTGGTGGTGGACTCCCCGAACACACTGTGGTAGCTTGGCTCGAGTGGTCAGGAAACAGGCGCAGTGCTAAGCATACAATATACCCATACAAGAACCATGCGTGCATCCGTTCCAAAAACGACTCTACACCGTAAAAATTATGAAAATATTCTTTCTTTATCTTTTTCTCTTAGTTGCTGATTGGAAAAATAAATAAGTCAATCACAATATACAAATTTCAATTAGTGCAGGTCAAATAAATATTGGCTGTTTGATGAAATAAATAGGGGTGATCATAAATAACAGGGCATAAATACAAGTGCAATATATACAGACAATTAAATACTTTGAGGCAATAAATACTGTACCAATAAATATTGTACACCAACAAGTCCTGTGGACCTATAAATATAGTGCAGCAATAAATAGATAAAAATTCAATAAATACAGTATCCCCAATAAATAATTAAAAGTATACAGCAACCCTCATGTAATCAGATGACACTTCAATTCTTAAGGGCTGATATGGCCCAGGCACAGCTTGTAGGGTTGTGGAAGGCTTGAGGGGGGCTACTCCCTGGCTGGGACAAGGCTGAGGCCTAATCTGAGGTAGATCAAAGGGGGGAATACCAGTGCCCTGGCTTTCTCTCTCCACACAACCTCTCTAGGTTAGTCCCAGTTCACCCCAGGCACAGTCAGGTTGGTTTCAGCACCTCCCTAGCCCCTTAGAGCAGTCTCTCAGGTCTCCACAGGGCCTTAGGCGCCCTCTACTCCACTTACTGCCCTTTTTCTGATGTTCCGACGCCGCTGGAGTCGTGTCGACGCCGTGAGGCGGTTCCGGTTCGGTCTCGGCGGCCTCGGCACAATGTCAGTTCTTTGACGACGCCGGTAGGCGGTTCCGGTCCGATGTCGGTGGCCTCGGTTCGATCTCGACCTCCGATTCGACGGCGTCGGGCAGTCTCTTCACGATGTCGACTTCGGGCGGCTCCGGTCCGATGGCGCTCTCGGCTCCGATGACGTCGGCCGGCCTGGCCTCGATGTCGACTTCCGGCGACTCCGGGGTGCGATCCTCACCCCCGACCTCCGGTGCTCCTCCTCTCAGGTTCCGGGCGACTCCGGAGTGCGATCCTCACTCCCGACCTCCGGTTCACCTCTACCTCGGTCTCCGACGACTCCGGAGGGCGGACTTCACTCCTCCGATGACGCCGCTCGCTCGACCTCGGTTCACTTCCTCCTCGACCTCTGGTATTCCTCACGACCTCTGTCGGCGCCCTCTCACGACCTCAGGCGGCTCCGGGTACGACGTCTGCTACTTCAGTCAGCGCCGCTTCTCCACCTCGGGCTCCAGGTCTTCAGGCTACTCGACGCCGGACTCCAGGGAAACCAGTTCTCAGGTCAGAATCTTGCTGTTTTCTTGGTTCTAAGGCCTGTTCCTGCTGTCCAGGTCCTTAGGATAAGTTTCTTCTGTCTTCTTCCCACACAGGGCTATAGGCTGGGATCCATCAGTAGGGACAAGTATCAAGGGTGGGTTTATGGACCCCACTCCAGGCACAAGTTTCCACCCCTGCTGCTTCACTCCTTCCTCCTTCACTGTTGTGCTCCTCTCTCTTCACCAGTCAGGTGCCAACTGCCAGCTCCAACTGCCAACACTCTGTCTTAACCTCCCAACATTCTAAACCGCCTCCAACTGTCACAGAGTTCTGGAATGTTCTGGAAGGTGCTGGTAGGTTCCAGTGGATGCTGGTGATGTCACAGGTGGCCACCATTTTGTGCTTCAGGCCCTCAGACAGAAGTTTCAGGGGTAGCTAAAATGGTTCCCTGAATCTGTAGCAACACGAAAAAGTCTGGTGGTTCCCAAAAAGGAAAAATTCACACAGGGTTTGAGGCAAAAGTGGGACAAAATAAATAATGATGAGGAGGGACCACCCAAAGGGCTGACAGGTCTAACACGCGTCCCCCCCAGCTGAAAGTGGGGAGAGCTACCCAACCCCTTGGGAGTTCTCATCACTAAGGCGGAAATACCTTGAGAGACCGTCTGCATTGGCGTGGTCCACTCCAGGCCGATGTTCCACCTGAAAGTCCATCCCCTGTAGGGAAATAGACCACCTCAACAACTTGGGATTCTCCCCCTTCATCTGCATCAGCCAACGAAGGGGTCTGTGGTCGGTCTGAACTAGGAAGTGCGAGCCAAACAGGTATGGCCGCAACTTCTTCAGAGCCCATACCACTGCAAAGGCTTCACGCTCTATTGCACTCCACTTCTGTTCCCTGGGAAGTAGTCTCCGGGATAGGAAGACCACGGGTTGATCCAGACCCTCTTCGTTGAGTTGCGATAACACTGCCCCAATGCCATGTTCTGATGCATCTGTCTGGACAATGAACTTCTTGGAAAAGTCTGGGGCCCTTAAGACCGGGGCCTCGCACATGGCTTTCTTCAATTTCTCAAAGGCTTGCTGACAAGCCTCCGTCCAGACTACCCGTCGAGGTTGTTTCTTGGACGTGAGCTCCGTGAGGGGGGCTACGATGGTACCGTACCCCTTCACGAAGCGGCGGTAATATCCCGTGAGGCCCAAAAATGCTCGGACCTCAGTCTGTGTCTTGGGGGGTTCCCAGGCCATGATGGCCTCGATCTTCGCCTGGAGGGGTTGCACCGTTCCCCTACCCACCAAGTGTCCAAGGTACACTACCGACCCCTGCCCGATCTGGCACTTGCTGGCCTTGATCGTCAATCCAGCTTGTCTCAGGGCCTGGAGAACAGCTTGCAGGTGACGCAAGTGATCCTCCCAGCTGTTACTGAAGACGGCTATGTCATCCAGATAAGCAGCAGAGAAACTCTCCATTCCGGTGAGGATCTGGTTTACCAGGCGCTGAAACGTGGCAGGTGCGTTCTTGAGCCCAAAGGGCATCACACAGAACTGGTAGTGGCCATTGGGCGTGGAGAAGGCTGACCTTTCCCTTGCTCCATCAGTCAAAGAGATCTGCCAGTACCCCGAAGTAAGGTCAAAGGTACTTAGATATTGGGCAGCTCCCAGCCGGTCAATCAATTCATCCGCCCTAGGGATCGGATGAGCATCAGTTTTTGTCACTGAATTCAGTCCCCGGTAGTCCACACAGAACCTCAGTTCTGGTTGGGCACCCGGTGGTGCAGCTTTTGGTACTAACACCACCGGACTGGACCAGGGGCTGCTAGAAGGTTCAATCACTCCTAGCTCCAGCATCTTAGTGACCTCACTATGAATGCTGACCTTCACCTTGTCTGACATCCGGTAGATCTTGGACTTCACAGGTGGGCTGTCTCCTGTGTCCACGTCATGGACGCACAGGTGAGTCCTACCCGGGACAAGGGAGAACAACGAAGAGTACTGCCCCAGGACCTGGCGACAGTCCTCCTGCTGTTCAGGAGTTAGAGATGGGGAGAGTATCACTCCCTCCACCGACCCATCCTTTTCTTGAGACGCAAACAGATCAGGGAGAGGCTCGCTTTCCACGTCCTCTCCTCCGTCAGTCACCATCATCAAGATGACTTCGGGCCTCTCGTGGTGGGGTTTGAGGCGGTTGGCATGCAGCACCCGCAGGGGCTGACGAGGGGTCTTCAGGTCCACCAAGTAGGTAGCCTTACCCTTCTTCTCCAACACCTCAAAGGGTCCTGACCAGCGATCCTGGAGGGCACTAAGCTCTCCTGGTTCGATCACCCACACCTTCTGGCCAGGCTCCAACTCCACCGGGTGAGCGTTGTGGTCATACCACGCCTTCATCACTGCTTGGCTGGCTTCCAAGTTGTCAGAAGCTTGCTTCCACAACTTAGCCATTTGGCTCCGGAAGGCCAGCATGTAGCTCACCACATCCTGGGGGAGCTTTCTGGGAGTTCTTTCCCATCCGTCTCTCACCAGGTTAAGAGGTCCACGTACAGGGTGCCCATACAGAAGCTCGAAGGGGCTGAAGCCCACTCCCTTCTGTGGCACTTCCCTGTAGGAAAAAAGTAAACAGGGTAGGAGGACGTCCCATTTCCTCCGCAGGCTTTCAGGCAGACTTCTGATCATGCCTTTTAAGGTTTTGTTAAACCTTTCCACCAGACCATTGGTCTGGGGGTGGTAAGGAGTTGTGAACCGGTAGGTCACTCCACACTCCTTCCACATTGCCCGCATATATGCTGACATGAAGTTGGTCCCCCTGTCGGACACAACTTCCTTGGGAAAACCCACTCGGGTAAAGATTCCCATCAGGGCCCTAGCCACAACAGGTGCTGTTATGGTCCTCAGAGGTATTGCCTCTGGGTACCTTGTGGCATGATCCACCAGAACCAGGATAAACCTGTGACCAGCTGTAGTTGGTGGATCTAATGGACCCACAATGTCGATGCCCACCCTTTCAAAGGGGGTGCTAACGACAGGAAGTGGTTCCAGGGGAGCTTTCAGCTTCACCCCTGTTTTCCCACTGGCTTGGCAAGACACACATGTCCGGCAGTAGGTATCGGACGACACTTTCATCTGAGGCCAATAAAAGTGTGGGACAAGACGGGCGAAGGTCTTGTCTTGCCCCAGGTGTCCTGCCAATGGTATCTCGTGAGCCAACTCTAAAAGGAAGGCTCGATAACGTTGAGGGACTACCAAGGCTCGTGACGATCCATGTAGGGGTGCCTTGGGTTCACTGTAGAGGAGGCCATCCTCCCAGTAAACACTGTAGTTCCCTTCAACGTTCCCTGCTGCCTGGGCTTCGGCCTGTCGCCTCAGCCCCTCAAGGGTAGGGCACTCCCTCTGGCCCTGGCAGAATTCCTCCCTGGACGGGCCTCCCTCCACGTGCCACTCGGCCGGGATGGGTAAGTCCTCCAGGTTGGTAACGTCCCCCTCCGCAGACTCCTGGCCCACCACCTCCGGTGGCCTATCCGTCCTACGGGGTGGAGACGCCGAGGCAGGCTCCTCCTGTCCTCGGTTCTTCCCTTGACTGGCAGCTGGCTGGGCCTTTGTTCCAGGCTCCAGCCGGAATGAACTCCCTCTTCGGGTAGTCTCGGACCTTGTGCTAACACAGGCCCAGTCAGGTGTACCCAGCATCTCGGTGTGAGTCCGGTATTCCACCTCCTTCCAAGCGTTGTGCTCCATGTCATTGCCCAGCAGACAATCAACTGGCACGGCAGGGCTTACGGCAACTCGAAGTGAACCTGCAACCCCCCCCATTCAAAGGGAACCTCGGCCACGGGATAGTGGCCTGTTCTGCCGTCAGCCATCGCGGCTGGGTGGAGTACATCGGGAATTACCTGCTCTGGAGACACCAGCTGGCTACGCACCATAGTCATACTGGCTCCTGTGTCTCTCAGAGCCTCCCCTCTTTGGCCGTTGATGGTGATCCACTGCCCATACTTTGCGGTATTTGCGGGCACCTGGATCTTAGGAACCATCTCCCGTTCTCCCAGGGACACTAAAGTGACACCCGCCCACTCCCTTCCCTTAGTTAAGGGCATCTCCTCCCCGAGCACTACACTAGCTACTCCGGGGGGCTTTCCTCCAGTGGGAGGGGGTGATCGTTTCTGACACTTCGGATCTCCTTTATAGTGTCCAACGCCACCGCACTCGTAGCAATGGACAACCCTTGGCTGCTGACTCTGGCCAGGATTAGGGTTTCTGGGTGGGTTAGCCTTAGAGGTGAATCCTGTTCCCTTCCCTTGGAAGTTATTTTGGGGGCCTTTGGAGAACTCCTTTTTCTTTTCCCCTCCCTCTTTCTTCTGGGGGGCGCCCTGTCCGGCCTTTTGAGTATCCCCTCCAGTCCCCCTTGTGGACACCCGGGTACTAGCCCAAATGTCCGCCTCCTCAGCAAGCTTCCGGGGGCTGGTCAGCTTGCTATCCACCAGGTGTTGCCGCAGTTCAGGGAAACATTTCTCGAGTAGGTGTTCCTTCAGTACTAGGTCGAACAACTCCTCGTAGTTCCTTACTTCACTGCCCTGAATCCAACCTTCCAGTGCCTTCTTTGCATAGTCCAGGAAGTCCACCCAATTCTGTGTGCCCAGCTTGTGACTACCCCTGAACTTCTGTCTGTACTTTTCAGGTGTTAGTCCAAACTTTCTGATGAGCGCCAGTTTCATGGTGGGGTAGTGGGTCTGCTCATCCTCTTCGAGGGCCAATAAAGCATCCCTACCAGCTGGAGGCATGTACCTATACAATCCTCCTCCCCAATACTTCACTGGAACCCCATGGGCCCTCAACGAGACCTCATAGGCTGCTAGCCACTTGGCGATGTCGTCACCCGCCCCATAGCTAGCTACTATGTCCTTTGGCAGGTAAGGTTTGGGTTCCCTGGTGGACTCTTGGATTTGGCTGCCACCATTAGGAACAGTTGGTGCTCCAATTCTTAGGATCTGAAGCTCTATCTCTTTCAGTCTTATCTCATGAGCCATCCTCTCTTTCTCCGTCTCATGAGCCAACCTCTGTTCCTCCTTCTCCTTCTCCAGCTTTGCTAAATCCCATGTGAGCTGTCTTTTCTCTCTCCGATCTGCTAACTCCATGCTGGATAAGCCCCCGCTAGAGACAGTGCTGCCCTTCCTAGAAAGTGTCCTGGGCCCTGCTGACAGGTTCCCCACCTCAGGTTGGTACATCTCAGCCCCCTCGGGGTCAGGCTCTCCATCCCTGTCTTCCTCCTCAGCCTTGCTTTCTCGGCGTGCCTCCCCCCAAGCCCTTAAGCTGGTCTGGAGTGTTTGCTCCTGGGGGACAGTACACCCCCTCCCGCTGGCAAAACTCCCTGAGTTGGGCCACAGTGTACGTTTCTAGATTCTCTAGTACAAACTCCATCTTGCCCACTCAGGTTAGAGGACAGGTTTTGTGCAGTAACAATGCAGGGGGGTACCTTTAGTAATACCTCCTCCCACCACCAGAGTAAATTTGGAAAAAAACAAAAACCCACAATTGGGAAGGCCGCTGTGAGAAAACTCCCGGTGTAGGCCTATGGACTACCCACAGTTATTGTTGAGTATATGTAGGCACAGCTCTATCCCATCACTGAACACCAATTTATGTTGGAAACGCCCACTCCCACTCCGCAGGGTGGTGGTGGACTCCCCGAACACACTGTGGTAGCTTGGCTCGAGTGGTCAGGAAACAGGCGCAGTGCTAAGCATACAATATACCCATACAAGAACCATGCGTGCATCCGTTCCAAAAACGACTCTACACCGTAAAAATTATGAAAATATTCTTTCTTTATCTTTTTCTCTTAGTTGCTGATTGGAAAAATAAATAAGTCAATCACAATATACAAATTTCAATTAGTGCAGGTCAAATAAATATTGGCTGTTTGATGAAATAAATAGGGGTGATCATAAATAACAGGGCATAAATACAAGTGCAATATATACAGACAATTAAATACTTTGAGGCAATAAATACTGTACCAATAAATATTGTACACCAACAAGTCCTGTGGACCTATAAATATAGTGCAGCAATAAATAGATAAAAATTCAATAAATACAGTATCCCCAATAAATAATTAAAAGTATACAGCAACCCTCATGTAATCAGATGACACTTCAATTCTTAAGGGCTGATATGGCCCAGGCACAGCTTGTAGGGTTGTGGAAGGCTTGAGGGGGGCTACTCCCTGGCTGGGACAAGGCTGAGGCCTAATCTGAGGTAGATCAAAGGGGGGAATACCAGTGCCCTGGCTTTCTCTCTCCACACAACCTCTCTAGGTTAGTCCCAGTTCACCCCAGGCACAGTCAGGTTGGTTTCAGCACCTCCCTAGCCCCTTAGAGCAGTCTCTCAGGTCTCCACAGGGCCTTAGGCGCCCTCTACTCCACTTACTGCCCTTTTTCTGATGTTCCGACGCCGCTGGAGTCGTGTCGACGCCGTGAGGCGGTTCCGGTTCGGTCTCGGCGGCCTCGGCACAATGTCAGTTCTTTGACGACGCCGGTAGGCGGTTCCGGTCCGATGTCGGTGGCCTCGGTTCGATCTCGACCTCCGATTCGACGGCGTCGGGCAGTCTCTTCACGATGTCGACTTCGGGCGGCTCCGGTCCGATGGCGCTCTCGGCTCCGATGACGTCGGCCGGCCTGGCCTCGATGTCGACTTCCGGCGACTCCGGGGTGCGATCCTCACCCCCGACCTCCGGTGCTCCTCCTCTCAGGTTCCGGGCGACTCCGGAGTGCGATCCTCACTCCCGACCTCCGGTTCACCTCTACCTCGGTCTCCGACGACTCCGGAGGGCGGACTTCACTCCTCCGATGACGCCGCTCGCTCGACCTCGGTTCACTTCCTCCTCGACCTCTGGTATTCCTCACGACCTCTGTCGGCGCCCTCTCACGACCTCAGGCGGCTCCGGGTACGACGTCTGCTACTTCAGTCAGCGCCGCTTCTCCACCTCGGGCTCCAGGTCTTCAGGCTACTCGACGCCGGACTCCAGGGAAACCAGTTCTCAGGTCAGAATCTTGCTGTTTTCTTGGTTCTAAGGCCTGTTCCTGCTGTCCAGGTCCTTAGGATAAGTTTCTTCTGTCTTCTTCCCACACAGGGCTATAGGCTGGGATCCATCAGTAGGGACAAGTATCAAGGGTGGGTTTATGGACCCCACTCCAGGCACAAGTTTCCACCCCTGCTGCTTCACTCCTTCCTCCTTCACTGTTGTGCTCCTCTCTCTTCACCAGTCAGGTGCCAACTGCCAGCTCCAACTGCCAACACTCTGTCTTAACCTCCCAACATTCTAAACCGCCTCCAACTGTCACAGAGTTCTGGAATGTTCTGGAAGGTGCTGGTAGGTTCCAGTGGATGCTGGTGATGTCACAGGTGGCCACCATTTTGTGCTTCAGGCCCTCAGACAGAAGTTTCAGGGGTAGCTAAAATGGTTCCCTGAATCTGTAGCAACACGAAAAAGTCTGGTGGTTCCCAAAAAGGAAAAATTCACACAGGGTTTGAGGCAAAAGTGGGACAAAATAAATAATGATGAGGAGGGACCACTCAAAGGGCTGACAGGTCTAACAATTGGGTTACCACCCTTTCGCATTCTTACACCTTAGGGATCAATGGTTATATAAAAAACCAACAGGGTAATTCCCTCCATGATATTAATTGTCATTAAGAAAAGTTCTTAGCGTACCCCATGATGGGCCCCAAGTTTAATTTCTGATTCCGGTGACTTTGCGAAAAAACCCTGGGTTAGGTGACGACTGACCCTCTCCGACACCCATACCCCCAGATAATTGTAGGATGTAGCTGTCCTGATTCGGTGCTCACCATGTTGCTTGTTTTTTGTGAGGGTATTTACCAAAGATTACTATTTTGGTCTTGCTCTCATTGATCTGTAGGCTATTTTCCTTGCTGTATACTGCAATATTATTTAATGCTCTTTGGAGCCCCACCCTAGTGTGCTCCATGACCACTGTATCGTCCGCATTTGGCTTTTGTAAAATGTGAGAAGGATTTGAGGCGGTTGGACCCCCATTCAAGGACATATATATCTCCAAGGATCTTAAGACTGATCACCTGTATGGCTTCAGAAACATAGTGAAGTTGAAGAGGACATTCCTGTAAAGCATTCCAGCTGGCAAGTGGATCTGAACTGGACATCGCTATTGACCTCTGATTGACACCCTGTGAGTATCTAAAGGGCCTTACAATTGTCCTATTTTTTTGGGGGGGGCACTAGAATACAGTTTGGATACTTTTAAAATCTTTTCCTTGAGACTAGTGGGGATTCCAGACATTCACTGAGACCAATATATTTGGTGTATCCAACCTGGGATCTATAGAAATGCTGGACACGCAAGTAATACTTAAGTTTAATATTTATTCAGGAGCATCTTGTAGTACAGACTGACAGGGAAGCAGGCACACATAAACTGCCTCTCTCTATTCAAACGTATACACTCCAGACTCACGCATGATAATGCATTACACGTTCCACATTCCACCAAACTAGCAAGATGAAGATCCCAACACATCTTCCCCTCACACAATATTAATAAACAAACTGTAATTATTGTAAATACATAATGCAAAACATGCTGATAAAGGAAACATACAAATTACTTTAATAACCAGAACTAAGCTACAGAAAACTTGCCATTGGCCAACAAAAGAATGTGTCCTGGAGACCTATGTACGTCCAGAGCTGTTCTGTCTCCTGCCCCAATGTGTTCTCTTATCCTGTCTAGCAATACAGTTATGGTCTCCCCAGGCTTCATGCTCTGCCATCAGTCCCCCTACATCTGGGCTGTCAGGGAATATCTCCTTTAGATTTGTCCAGATCAGATCTGATGTCTGAAGGAGTTAAATGCAGAAGTGTCATGCTCGGTGTTGATAAGCGTGTCTGCGGGGATGCAGGCTTGGGAGAATACCATGTAGGTCTTTTCCCCAATGAGTCTGCTGAGCAGATTTTTGATGTCACCTAAAACTTATAACTGTGGTGTTGTTTTCAAAGCAGAGATCCATTTTCCTGCCCTGTCCATCAATAAGAGCCGTTTATTACTGAGCACTTCTTTGTCCATCTGTGCCCAAGGCATGTAGATGGCTCCTGCTGCATCTTTCAGCAGTAGCGGGCAAATCCTGGCTCAGGGCAGCTCTGTCGACTTCTCTCTGACATAGCGCTCCCATCGACTCAAGCACTACTGCATGGAGGGGTAGTTCCATTTTGCGTATCCCTCCCCATGTCAAATGCAGTCCTCTGCAATTGTCATGTTGTTGGGTTCAAAGGATCCTTCCTATGGCCAACGGATGATCACACTGGTGGCCCTTCCTTTCGGTCTAGCAGGCCAGCAAATGACAAAAAGTTCATGCGAAGACCGCACATTCTTCTCTGGACACTATTTCTCTAGGTTTGGTCTGCCTGAATACATGTTTGGGGGAGCAGCGGACATCCTGGTTGACACTCTTCTGATGCACACATAAGGGTGCCATGCTGCTTCTTCTGTGTCGTAATTGTGCCCCTGTCAGGCTTTCCTGACTACTTATTTCCCGGACGGCCCCTCTCCTATGGCCAGGTGATGTGTATGACGCAGTGAGGGGCCTGCCTCCCGACTCATATCTATGTGGGACCTGAGGCCTAACTCCTGCTCCCTCCAGGAGTGGGGGAGTTGTTTCCCCTCCCTGCTGGACTTCCCAGGTGAAAGCTCTCTCTCTTTCGATCCTTAACTCTCGCCTTTCCTCTAACTCCCACCTGGGTTATTTTCTTCTCCCAGTGCTATGTGCTGTTCTTCTACACAATGTCTTGACCTCAACCTAACTCCCTGATGCTTCCTCCATGCCAAAGGCCTGCCTGGGTGGAGAGCAGCCTGTGGCTCTCTCTTCAGAGTCAGACTTTGTGGACTGGCGCTCCTTCTTTCTTTCCACTGGTCAAACGACCTTATAGTAGGGCCACAAACCTCCCTCTGGCCATATGGCACATTGTGGATTGTTGTGTAGTATATGCTCCATGTTTGGCTTGGACCCAAGGAGACCTGGCACCCGAATGAGCCAGGGCTGACTGCACCCAGGCTGGTGGGACCGGTGATTCTGCCCTGGGGGAGGTACAGCAGCCTCCTTGACCCATGAATGGTCTAACTCAGTGCGGCTGCGATTGCGTTGGCTGGCATCAGTGAGGGCACATCTCTGCCAGTGTAGGGGGGGAGGTGCAGATGCCTTACTTACAGACTTGGGGATAGTCTTATTGCCTTTTTATGTCCCATATACCTGATCTATATGTGAGTCTTTATATGTTCTATGGTGTTGGTTTCAAACATTCCCCCCTCAGGCCAGGGACATTCTTGGGCTTTGGTGTGGCCATGAGACTCGCTGCAGTGTTTCTCTAGTTCCTTAGCCTGGGCGGTGAACCTTGCTTGCATGTGGCTTGGTGGGGTCTCCATGACGGATTGGGGAACTTGTTTCAAGGATTTTGCAAATTTGAATTTCCTCAAGATTCTTTCAATAATAGCAAATTCTACTCTAATTATTGGGGAACAATGTACACGAGGTGGTACCGAAAATAATCTACTGCTTAAGAGCTCTTCTAAAAAATCAATGCATTGAAAAAAGGACATTTAACACCAAACAAAAGATGAATGCAATAAAATAGTAACAGTCTGAAGCAGAGCACAATTGTTAGTTCAGAGCAGTGCAAGTTGATTTGTAGCAGTAAATTAGCAATCGTGAACTTTTGATTAAAAAAAATGGTTGTTTTTTCATAAAGTATAGACTCACTAACATGTCATAACATGACATAACATTTAAACATGCAGCATGATTTGCAAATTGTCAACAGCTCCACAACAGCAATGAATGTAGAAATGGAAAAATCTAAAAAAGACAAAAAGAGAATAGGTTTGGCAGAAAAAAATGTTTTTTTGTTCCAAAAACTTGGCACTCTCCTAGTGCCTACAGGCCAAAGTGAGGGGATGCTCTGCATGCTAAGCAAAGCTAAGTGAGCCTAATAGTCAGTCAAAAAAGGCTTGCGGACAGAAATACCAACAATTTGTGTGGAGAAAAAGTAATAACCCGGTAACCTTTGCCTCTCTGTGGCCCGACATAAGCTACACCTGATTCACCAAGGCCCAAATTGTACCTAACTTCTGAAATACACCCTATATCACACCCTTGGGTTGTGCATACTGACTGCCTAATGCCCAGCAGTCCAAGCAGAGAGAAAAAGGAGAAAATCTCACTTCTTTTAAATACTACCAGCGTTGAGACAGATAGCACTAAGAAAACCGTTGAGACTAAAAAATAAAATTGAGGTGTTAGCTCTGTATCACACCCATAGTCTAAGCGTACTGACTGCTTCCACACACAGTGGTCAAGTGATTACTTACTGACACCCAGGAAGGAGGCGTACCCTACTTCACTCCCAACGGTCCAAGCGTTCCCTTACTGACACCCAGTTATGAGTCCCACCCTGTGCTTCTATGCCCAGGATGAAATACCAAAAATAAAACTGTAGTTACCTTCGCCGCCTTCTAGTGTGATGTCTAGAAAAAAAAAAAACGTGATTGATACGCTTATCCTAGTTCCTTGGACTAAGGATCAGATGTATTCTCCTACCATGTGATGGCAGTCTCTTGACAGACCTCTGCCCCATGGATTCAGCGCAATTTCTAATCAATTATGGCATCTGCTCACCGATCTCTCTGCACCAATGTGAATTCATTCGGGCCTGGGTCCTTCCTTCAGCAGCAGTCAGGCTCAAGGAACCATTGTCTTGTTTTTGGCTTACCAAAATGTTGTTTAGATATGAACATATGAGCCGTTAAGTGACGAAGACCTTCTAGGGATCAGCGAGGACGATAATAAATATTTCATCCCTTCTTTAAACCTGAGCCCCATTAAGAAATGGACAGCGAGGGCATTGCAGATCACCGGTTTAACCATGGAATTTAATCTTCGGGCATTAAATGGAAGAACCCTCTCTGACTCTCATGGGGCTATGACCTTCAACAGATTAAGTGGGCCATCGCTGATTGATTATATCATCCTAGATACAAAATCATGGGGGAATGTGGTTGACATGAAGGTAGAGCAGATGCCAGATAGTGATCATAACCCTCTCTGTGCAGTTATTAAGTGGCACGTAAAGGAAAGTATCACATCCACGAATTTAGCCTCAAAAACAGTAATACCCACAAACTGCAACAGAAGGCTTAAATGGCATAAAGTGTCATGTCATGAGGACATTTTATCTGCTATAGTCCACCAAGTGGCCTCTAGGGCAGCAGAATTTGCCCTCTTCAATGTCACGTTGGCTGAGAAGAATTGTTTAAACCTTAAAAATTCTTATAAAGTACTTATAGAAGGCATAGGCTCTTATTTTAAAATAAGAGGGTCAAAGGGTGGGACAAATCCCGCAGTTAAGAGAGGCAACCCATGGTTTACTGCTGAATGCAGAGCCCGGAGAAAGGCTATTTCACTAGCCTTACAGAAAAAAGATCCGGTAGCTGTAAGGCTGGCTAGACAAAATTACCGAAAATCCATTGAAGCTGCTAAACGGGCTTGGGAGGAGGATCATTGGCAAGAATTAAAGAAGGCCGCCTATTTAAAAGATTCTAGCACCTTTTGGGCTTTAATACCCCAATTAACCAAAAGAGGCTCTGATCCTATCCCCAATAACATAACTGCTCAGCAGTGGTTTTTGCACTTTTCAAATCTGTACTGCAGTGAGGTAGAGTCTGATCTTCCCTTGTCTGCTGCTCCAGACCCTAACCCAGTTCCTATACAGCCTGAACCAACAGATCTTTTTACATTCATGGAGGTACAGACAGCTATTAAAAGCATAGCACCTGGGAAGGCAGCTGGCCCAGATGGGCTGCCAGGAGATTTGATTCTTCATGACCCCATAGTATGGGCAAATCTTATTTTTAATTTGATGAATTTATTGCTACTGGGCCACGCAGTTCCAGACTCTTGGAAGGGCGCAGAGGTTGTCACAATTTACAAGAAGGGGGCGAGAGAGGACCCTGCCAATTATAGACCGATAAGTCTAATTGATGTCATCCAAAAGGTGGTTGGCAGGGTACTCATCTCACGAATGGGGACCTGGTTAGAGGAGGGAAACCTTCTAACACATTTACAAGCGGGTTTCAGAAAGAAAGTAGGTACTATGGATCAAGTATTCAGATTTATAGCTACCTACTGGAAGACTGTTCTAATTGGTGGGGGATCTTTGTACTTGGCCTTTATTGACCTTAAAACCGCTTTCGACCTTGTTCCCCGGGTTAAATTGTGGCAGGTATTGCATGATATGCGTCTCCCACGATATCTTCTGGAACTTATTAAAAGATTACATGAGGGAACGTATGCAAGAATTAGATGGGGGAGTGAAGGCCAACTGACTGACAGAATACCTGTCCAGAGGGGGGTCCGCCAGGGATGTGTGATGGCTCCGACCTTGTTCTCCCTCTTTATTAATGGGGTGGCAGACCATTTGAGGGAGGACCCAGCGGATGCCCCCGCCCTGGCGGGGGAAACAATACCTACCCTCCTCTTCGCAGATGACACTCTCCTTATGTCTAAAACACCCTTTGGTCTCCAGAAACTGCTGGACAGGTTCAGTACCTTTTGTAATAATCGCGGCCTTACTGTCAATACTACTAAAACAAAATTGATGGTATTGTCCAGGAATAAAAAATCTAAGAAAATTAATATTGTATTAAATGGCACTTTATTGGAGGAAGTGGATGCATTTGATTATTTAGGGGTTAGGATAAACTCGAAAATGAAATGGGATTCGCACATCGCCAAGATGTTATTAAATTTCAAGAAAGTGACAGGAGCAATTGCTAGAGATCATCGCCTGTCCTCTAATAAGCCCATTAGCCCCACATTACTGGTTTATGAGGGTAAGGCACTGTCTGCCGCAACCTATGGCTCTGAATTATGGGGTTCAGAAAGAGTCTCTGACTTAGTCATAGCTGAACATAAATTTATGAGAGAGCTAGTGGGTCTCCCAGTTTCTACCCCAATTAAACCATTATTATATGATTTGGGTCGTCGCTCGATTAAAGATATTGTTGGGCTTCGCCCTTTACTTTTTTGGGTTCGCCTTAGAAGGACCGCGGAACTTAGCAACTATGCCTCAGTCCTTGACAAACTCATTGCCTTAAATGGTTATGGGGTAATTCCGTGGCTGAAAAATCTAAGGGACCTGGTAATCAATTTGGGGTTAAAAGAAGAATGGTTATCTCAGCAGCCCCCGCCAAAAGATACCATCAAGAAACTATATTGGGCAAGCATAGAAGCAATGGATCTGGGTAATCCTAAATTGGGCACTATTACTGACATATTTTTGACTCACAAGCCAGTACCGAAGTTGGAGCCGTTTCTTGATTTCATCTCTACACCAAGAGATAGAGCTCTGTTCCTCAAAATGAGTTTAGGCACGCTACCCCTGAATGAATTTACAAACAGTTGGAAAAATTTTAAATCCCATCAATCAGTTTGCCCGGGGTGTTCTAATCCAACTGAATCCCTGGGCCATTTCCTGTTTGCCTGTAAGGCATATAGGGGGCCCCGGAAAAGATGGCTAAGCCCAGTTTGTAGAAATCTGGGAACTAGGCAGTGTTCAGTGGCTCTTCGTATCCTAACAACGGATACTACATCCCTGCTGATAATCTGTGGGGTTGCTAAATATTTGGGGAAAGCGTGGCAAATACGAACTAAGCTTGTCGAATCAAAAATTGGATAGACCATCACATTGTGTTATTGTGCCACTTTCATGAATTAATGTCCTAATAATTGATATGCATTTGCTTGATTATATTTTTCTGGGTTTGTCACTTTTTTATTTCTATCTGGGTATTTTAAGAAACTTAAGTGTATTTGTATACTGTTTTTTATTAATAATTTATACTAATCTTTTTTTATTCCTTTTTGAATGTAATCTGATTCACGTTGTATTGTATTTACTTTCATGATACCTTGTTATCGAATAAAGTATTAACAACAACAACAACGATATGAATTTTACCTTAAAGAAATGTAAAGACAAGAGGCATTTGGCAAAACTGGAACAAGTTGATTTATTGAAACACAGTGGCCAGAAGCTGGTATTATGTACATTTTGTGAGGTACAGTAGACAAATTCTGAATTACTGAAAAGCATCTCAGTCATAAATTAACAAGCTTGAGCATCAGATAAGGACACAGATGATTCTCGACCTCTGGGAGTACTAGTGTGGGCCACTGTGTATGTGTCTAGATGTCCAACATGAGGACCAGGTGCTTACTACGTGTAGTGTCCATGTCGTACTCTTATTGGCTTGAGTGTTTCCATCTACATGTGGTATCTAGCTTTGTGGAATTTTTGGGCAACGCAAGTCTTTGGCCAAATGTGTTTTATTGGAGCCATTTGCCTCTGACCTGTTTGTGATGCATCTATCTATTATGGAATCGCTTAGGGTTTGTCCTTGGGTTAAGAGAGAAAACACCTGTGACCTGTTATTTGATAGGCGTGAGTGTGGGTCGTAGGACATGCCTGACCACATATCTATGGCTCAGGGTTGATGGGAGGTTACCTTGGGTAAATCTGATAGTTCAGTGAGTGGTGCTATTTATAGACACCCTCTTGGGCTGTGACTATACAATTTGATCCAGCCTGCGCACTCTTCAAATCCAATATCCTGTATGAGACAAAGTTCATATTGGGGACAAAAGAATCTACTGGGAACATACAAGCATGTCCTTATGGTGACTATAAATAGCGCCACTCAGTAAACTATTCCCTGAGTAGGGGACAATTGTTTTGTATCGTTCAAACAAGGTAATATCCTTTCTTTTCACACAGAGAGATGAAATAATGTGATTCCCTTCCACAGCTTTGCGAAGTCTCCTCTATGTGATTTATGCTCAGAGAACGAATGACTTTTAACCAAACTGCTGAGCACTTAAATACTTATTGAACCAGAAATTTAGGTTTGGTGCTCAGATGGGACACAAGTGGCAATGTTACGTGTTTATCTAATACAATTTGCTGAGACTTTTCCTTAAAGCTGCATTTGATACTTCTACATTTCTGGGTATCTTTGTCCCACTTCTTTGGTGTCTTCTACCTTTATTCTGCCCTGATGATGACCCCAATATCAATAATCGTGCCAAGGTGTTGAATGTTGACAATAACATTTGTGGACTGAGTTTTAATTACAATTGTGGTTTCGGATACTCATGTCATGAGTGCCATTTGTAACAACATACTGCCCCAATCAGTCACATGTATATATTGTTATATAGAGCACATGCACACTTTTCTAGTTACTTTACTCACCTTCACTACACCGTCACTCCATAGGAGCACCTTATCTTTGGAGTGATACAAATGCTGTGCCTTATGATAATGGTCTGTCATTATATTATATGAATATGTTGAACAAATTAAATGCATTTATCGCATAACAGTCTAAGGCCACACTTCCCTCATAAGTGCTGTGCAAGGATGGCAACTAAATCAACGGGGCTGGCATCAACAAAAACCTCAGTTTGAAACTTTGGATCAAAGTATCCCATTTCAGTACAATTTTCAATAGCTTGTTTGATTTTCTGGAAGCTTTGCTCGCATTCAGGTGACCAAGGAAAATAAAAAATATTTTTCATCAAGATTCTAAATAGTGCATGACAGTGGCAAATTCTTATATGTATCTAGCTGGCCATGCCAAGGAATGAACGTAACATGGAAACATTTTGTAGGGGACTGGCATTTGACAGTGTCATGTCCCCATCAGAAAAGATATGGTCAAAGAATTTCAATTTTGTCTTATGAAACTCAAATTTCTATGCATTCAAAGTTAATCAAGAGGACTTTATCATGCTCCTTATGTGTAGTTCCAAAAATCAATATGTCATCACTATAATTGTAAGCATTCATGATAGGCTGTATGATACATCGAAAAATTTCTTGAAGCTGATGACGCATCAAAACTTATTCTTTCTTAATGAAACAGACCTGCATGTGTAAAAAGAGTTTCAATGTAGCTGCAATTGTCCTTGAGTTCCAACTGATGATAACCTTTATTCTGATCAAGGCGAGAAAACACCTTTGCAACATACAATAGTGTTATCATGTCTGCAATCTACGAATCTGAATGCCGTTCTTCTTCAATTCCCTTGCTCGTTTGACACATATCCACGAAGATCAGTACAGCTCCTTCACTGTCCTTTTTGGGTACTACCACTATGGGGGAAACCCATGGAGTTGGACCAGTGAAGCTCATTTTCAACAGCTTTCTGTAGGTATGAGAAAGTCATCCTTTTTGCCCTGATCACCCCGATTTCTTGACTGATACTTGTGGTTACTAACTCTAATTGTTCCCTGGGCCCTGCTAACCAGGTGCAGAGCCCATGCACACTTTAAAAGCTCTATGGTAATCAGGTGTTATTACAATTGGTATGACAACTTATCTATGTCTAAATTAACCCCGGGCGGAGAACTCCGCTCCACCCGCGGAGTGTGCGGAGATTTGCCTTCTCCGTGTTCTGTGGAGAATGCGGAGAAGGCAAATCTCCACACACTCTGCAGCGGAACGGAGATAGCCAGCCCCTGCATCCACCCCAGGCATGCACATTTCTTGCATATGCTGGTTTCTTAAGCATTACCGGTATGGCGAGGAAGTGGAGGAGGGCAGCCTGGGGACACCGCAGTAAAGAGGTAAGTGGTTTAAGTTTATTTTTAATTCCTGTAAACTTACTTCTTAATAGGAGGGTGGCGTAGCGGTGCTCCACGGAGTTTGTTTGCAACTCCGCGGACCTCCGCATAGCCCTGCTCCGACCACTATGAGCAGGGTTACTCTAAATTCGGCTTTGGGATTAACGGTACTGCCAAGGTCTTAAACTACATTTATTTTTGCATATGTCACCCCTAAGGTCCACCCTAGGTGCCCCAAGGGTACGGCGCCATGATAAAATAAGCAGGAACTTTATAAAATATGTTTAACATGCCCAGGTGAAGGAAAGACTTCCTGTTTCATTTTCCACATTATAGAACATTAGCTCCATAGGCTAACAAGGGAAGGCATTAATAAACTTTAATAAAGTGTAACCATTGACAGGAATGAGCTAAAATGTTAATTTAAAGTGTCAAACCCGCTTTCCCGATGTGCCTGAATCCATCTCTGGAGCAGCCTCTCCTGATTGGCCAGCCTTCGATTGGCTGATCGAAACTGCTCTGATGAGGTGTAAAGTGGCATGAAAGTAGACAAAGAGACATCTGGTGGGAGGGAAATGCAGCTTCAGACCGATAGGCGGGAAGGGGGCCGGGTAGCCAAACTGGTCTTCAAAGGGAGAAAGACAGTAAGGACAGGAACCAGGCCTGCGCCCACTTCCTGCACGTCCAGCCAGATGGAAGTTCCTGGAATTCAATTAGCAGAGGCGGTTGGAAGGGGAGTGTTAAGCAAAGTTGGCCATACCTGTAGGTTGGGTTTACCAGACCTGAAGCACCAGGAGAGATTCTCTACATTTTGATTTTTGATGAACAGTGTTTTCTGGGACAAGAAAATGCCATACTTCAGGGAAGGTGGTACTCACCATGGGTGACATGCTGCAAGTCACGATTCACTACCTGCACTCTCGTTCCCACCACCAGAGGGGTGCATTGTGTGACATTCCTGTTTTCTAATAAGCTTTCAGATACTCCCCTGCATGCATATCCTGACTTACATCAATTTGGTCACTATTTGGGAATTGACATCCATTCCCAATCCATGCCAGGTTTTGTGTAGGCTAGCCTGCTCTAGCTTGAAGCCAGCCTGCCAATGCTTGACAACTCTGTTACCTAGAATTCCCTGCTCACTGCTTCGTCTCTGTGGTAAATAAAATTCCTTTACCGGGACTGAATTTGATACAGAAACATTATAAAATAGCTCAGTAAAATGAGAGGCAGAATCCGTGATATTAGAGTTTCGGAATGGGCTTTATTCCAGTAATCGATTATAATCGGAGGCTCCAAGTTCCATCACCACGGGGGTTCAGGAAGTGAAGTACATACATTATTGACATGAAATGACTTTTATAGTACATACATTACAATGAAGCGAATGCAGTAGGCGTAACAATTGATAAGGAAAATGACGAGTTGTCTGCGTAACCGAAAATGGGTGGAACAAGGAGTAAAAAGGAACATAATTGGTTATGATGTCATACATAGGTGGATCTATAAGATAATACTTGGCCTAGATGCGCGCGCAGCAGCATGACGTGTAATTAGGGGGTGAAGGGGACTTGACATTTAGCTCTACATGTGGAGACAAGAAGTCTGGGGGGTCAAGTCAACCTAATCCCAAATCATATCTAACATCCTATGTTTAAAGAACTATGTTATCCACAAAAGAAGGACTCTCGGACAGAATCTATTCTATACTAACTGTGCGTGCATGTACAAGCGTCTAAGTGTCTACACTGAATGCGAGGGGGTAGGAATATTCCATGGTAACAGGGCTATGAATTACTTGCATAAGGGCAGAGAAGCCGGGCCTTTTGCTCGGTAACTGGAAGAATGTTTACTTAAGCTACTAGGCAGGAATGCATCGGCTGAGGGGGAAGCAGATAATTCGAAGGTGAAATACAGTACTTGGCAGAGAATAGGCTGATGTCAGGCTTCGTGAGCCGCGCAGAGAATGAGACAAAGTTCATGGTCACAGATGCAGGCTCAGACTGGAGCTTTCAGAGGCAGAAGGCAAAAGGAGTTTTGATGACAGAATCAGGGCCTACTTGCCTGGACTGTAAAATGGCATAAGTGAGCCATACAAAGCCGGTGGCCTTTCATATTTAGGAATGGAATATCCGGCCTGTTCATGGCGGATCTGACAGAGGACATGTTGACGGTGGACGCATATGTATTTGCGTCTTCATAACTGGAACTGGAGGAAACATACATGTACTTGTGATATGCACATAGAACCGTTGGGGTCCAAGATAGGGGACATAACTGACCAGAAAAATCCATATTTCCACATTCCCTCCTTGTCCCCTACTTGCCCTTCAAGAGATATCAATCTTCATTAATCCATTGATCTGTTCATATAGCATCATTTGTTCTTCTTTCTTCTTCCGTGACGAATGAAATCTTGGTGGTGGAATACATGATGTGGCACACAGACCACAGATCGCTGGTCCACATTGTAGACATAGACAGCAACTGAATAGTAGGAGAAGGCCTATACCTAGGAAGGATAAAACTCTCCATCCCCAGGCTGATATCACATTCCAAAACCAACTGGACCAAGTCCAAGTGCCTGGGTTCTGGTGTATCTGGCTTACAATCTTATGAAGGCGAGTGATGGCTTTATATACAGATGGCGAATTTTCTGGTATGAATACGCAGCAGCTTGATCCGATGACCCTACAAGCTCCGCCCCTATCAGCCAGGATGACGTCAAGGACAAGACGATTTTGAAGCACAACAATCCGCATAGCAGACTGCTCTTCTGTTAAATTGCCTAAGGCGGAAATAGTCTCATTCACTACTGCTTCAAGAGTTCTAGTTAATCTACGTATCAGCTTACTATTAGTAACGGTACCTATATAGGGAAAGATGCCTTTATTAAAATCTACATACTTGTCCCATGCTGTTTCAGTGTAATCGACAATGGGGAGATCTCTCCGCTCTCTGTTGTGTACTAAATGAATATTTCTGTAATAATCAGGAGGAGCTAGGAAAACAGGTGGCAAAAGGAATGCAATGTAGCAGGTACCATCCCAATCTAGAGGTAAACGCATATATGCAGTCTGACCACATACAAAGTAGGAATGGCGAGAAGCTCTAAATGAAGATTTGCCTTGATCACTGAATTCTACTATAGTAGTGCATTTACTATGGCCCATATGTATGGAACCAACTTTTCTTACACATAATTCACCCTTCGCTGGGAATACTGACATGGTGGGTAAGACTAGTTCAACTTCGGATACGACATTTAGAATCATGAGATTAGGTGTAAAATTACCTAATCCATATACTTCATTTTCTAGATCAGTTCCTGTTCTTTTGGGGCGACCCTCCTTGTCAGGGTAGCAGACCTTGAGTAAAACTAGGTTCAGGTTTCCCCATACCCAATGATCTTGGTAAACTGCTGTGTCTGAGTCTATGGAATTGATTAAACTAAACCATGCTCCACAGGAGCCATTACGTGTAAATGGATGTGGAAAGAAAGGCAGGACTCCTTCATAATTCTGATAGGGAGGGAGTCGGCCACACACCCAACAATTGGTGGCATTACTAGTCTGATGGGAATGATGTAACATACTAATGAAAGTGTTATTGCGCAGCGCAAGTCTATAAGACAATTCATGCGGAGGTAAGTCACTAAAAGAATGTTCAGCAGCAACATTATAAACATGTCTAGAAATAGGGTAATATATGTGCAACAACATACTTGTAATAATTATTAAAAGACTCAATAAAAACAAAATTAATAATGTCACTATGCAGTGGCTACGCAGTGATTTACAATACGCCTGTCGTTTCAACATTTTCCGGGTATTTTCTCTACTCAGGTCCAAGGGATACATGTCAGAGACAATTCAACCGCTTCACCTTGGAGAGGACTTAAACAATCAAATTGCTCGACTTGTTGGGCCTAAGCTTTAGTTTGTAAAGTTCGGTTTCAGTCCTTTCAACCAAAGGAAGTTTTGAATCAGTCTGTGAGGGAGTGCAGGGCATAATGTCTATTTTCGACGGTAGTCCATGAAATTTCTTGATATGACTTGAATGAATCCAACCCTTGCGGCCCTCGATCTTCACGGCTGTCCTTGTGGTCAGCAGGACCAACTTGGGTGCTTTCCACCTGGGCTCCAGCTGAGTCTTTCGGTCGAAATTCCTCACAAAGACCAGGTCCCCCGGAACCACATCATGGGGTTTCACCTCGGTGTTGTCGGGAAAGGCTGCAGCTACCTGTGAACGACAAGATTGTAGTGCAGACATCAAGGAAGCCAAGTAATCTGTCAGCATATTGCAGTCAATATCAGTTATTTTGCGTGGTACGGGCGTCCCCCACATATTTGGTGGTCTACCGAAGATCACCTCATACGGGGATAGCCCTGTTCGTGAGTGTGCTACCATTCTCATGTAAAAGAGTGCAACGGGTAACGCTACTACCCAGTCGACACCTTTTTCTCTGCATATTTTGGACATTCTAATTTTCAGTATCTGGTTATGTCTTTCTACGAGACCTGCTGCTTCGGGGTGTCGGACACAGTGGAATTTCCACTGATAACCTAACAGAAGTGAAACGTGTTTCATTAATTCGGATGAGAACGGCTGGCCGTTATCTGAGTGAACAACACGTGGTAAACCGTATCGTGGGAAGAATTCTCGAACCAACTGTTTGGCAGTAGTCGGGGCAGTGTAATCTGAAACCGGGTACGCCTCTGTCCAACGGGACAGAGCGCAGACAACTACGAGAACATATTTGAATCCTCGACATCGTTCCATCTGGATATAGTCCATCTGGAGTACTTCAAAAGGATTATTAGGAGGATGAAATCCACCCTGTTCTACGGGAACGCTTTTTCCTGGGTTAAACTGACAACAGATCATACAGGTACGGACCTTTTGTTTGGCTGCTGCTCGTAAATGTTTATTAAACCAAATGTGTTGAATGCTGTCTAGCATAGCTTTTTCTCCTAGATGTGCTGGACTATGTATTGTGTTAATTATAACTTGGACCATTGAATCAGGAAGGAACCATACAGACTTTTCCTTCATCATCCATCCTTGGTCCGTTTGGATCCCTCCTAATTCAGTCCATTTCTTTATTTCGTCTGGTGTAGCATGTGTCTGTATGTCAATTACGTCAAGGGTAGGATCTTTAACTGTCATACAATGTGTCGGTATCGGGACTATTGTCTTTGTCATGTCGGGGGTTTGACTTTGAGCAGTCTGTTTAGCTGTTCTGTCGGCTAGATCATTGCCTTGGGAAATGATATCAGTAACCTTCGTATGAGCCTTACATTTCATAATAGATATTGCAGTGGGTAGATGTATCGCATCTAATAAGGCATGAATGAGGGGTCCGTTCTGAATGTGGGCACCGTGGGAAGTTAAATAACCTCTCTCTCGCCACAGCACGCCGAAGTCATGTACAACTCCGAATGCATAACGTGAATCAGTGTATATGTTGACTTTTTTATTTGTGGCTTGAATACAGGCTTGTGTCAGAGCGACGAGCTCTGCGGCTTGAGCTGACAAAGTATTTATACGATTAGTTTCAATGACTTCAGTATCTGTTGTGACTGCGTAAGCGGCCACTAATTCTCCTGCACTTGTTCTCATACATGAACCATCTACATACAACGTCAGGTCTGGATCGGACAATGGAACATCGGTCAAGTCTTGTCTGGGTTTTGTCGTTACAGTAATAACTTCAATACAGTCATGGGCTAGTGGGTCTGTTCCGGTTACTGGCAAAAGTGTGGCAGGATTCAATGTGTTACAGCGTCTGATTTCTATATGTGGCTGAAACAGTGTAAGTTCGTACCCTGTAAGTCGCGCTATAGTCAAGTGTTGTGTTTGTGTTCTATTTACAAGAACCTCCACTGCGTGTGGTACTTGAACTGTCAATGGATGTCCTAACACTATGGCATCGCTTTGTCTTATTGCTAAAGCTGTCGCTGCTACTGATTTCAGGCATGCAGGCAAAGCCTGAGCTACGGGATCTAATGTACTAGAAAAATAAGCACATGGTTTGTGTGCTCCTGCTTGATCCTGTGTGAGTACTGACAAGGCAGTACCTTCGCGTTCTGTAACAAAGAGTGTAAACTGTTTTCTGTAACATGGCGTTGCTAAAACAGGTGCTTGACATAAAGCTTTCTTTAGGCTTTCAAAAGCTTGTGTATGTTCCTGAGTCCAAGGGAGAACAGTCGATGTGGCTGCCTCCTGTGTGGTTAACTGAATGAGTGGTTTTGCTAGAAATGCGTACTGAGGGATCCACTGTCTACAGTATGAAGTGAGGCCTATGAAAGCCCGTACTTCCTTTTGTGTCTTTGGCATTGGCATGTTAGCTATTAACTGAATGCGGTCGGGTGTAAGCTGCCTTCCCTCCTTGGACAGCGAGTGTCCAAGATAAACAACTCGCTGGACACAGAATTGCAGCTTAGAAGGGGACACCTTGTGCCCCTTTTCGGCTAGAAATTTTAAAACTGCCAGTGATGCTTTTTCACATTCCGGTTCGCTTCTCGCGGTGATCAGCAGATCATCGACGTATTGAAGCAGAGCAGTGTTAACTGGCATGTGGATACTGTCTAGTTCTCTTTTCAGTGCTTGGCTATAGATGCTGGGGCTTTCTGTAAATCCTTGAGGTGCGCGTGAGAATTTAAAGCTACGTCCATTTAAACTAAATCCGAACAAATATTGGCTTTCCGGATCTATTGGGACGCTGAAGAAGGCATTCTTGAGATCAATTACAGTAAAGAATGTTGCTTCGGAATCAATAGCTGTCAGTAATGATGAGATATCTGGGACCACAGGAAATTGTGGCACAATGCACTTGTTTAATTCGCGCAGATCAATAACCAATCGATATACTGGCGGGGCCTTTGGATCTGTTCGTTTAAGAATCGGAATTATCGGTGAATTACATACATTGGAGTCTGTTTCCACAACTACTCCTTGGGCAATGAGCTCGTCAATGATTTGTAGTAAAGCCACTACAGCATCTGGTGGTAACTTGTATTGTCGCATTCGTGGTAGCACCACTCCTGCCTTTAATGTGACTCGATATGGTGTAATATTCATGCAACCAACATCAGTAGGGCCTTGTGCCCATAGACGTGTAGGTAAAGTCTGCAGTCGGGGATCCATGTCTCTAGACACATAGTGACCTTTAAAATCACGTAAAAACAACCTTACACCTTCCGGAGAACAACATATTATGGCTCCTAGAGCTTTCAAGGTTTTAATTCCTAACAGATTTTCTGGACATGATTTAGTAAGCAATAAATCTGTAGTTCGGGTCAGAGGTCCTATCGTAAGTGGCAGAGGTTGTGACACTTCATTAACAATAGGTTTTCCTGAAAAACCAAGGGAAATATTCTGAGAGCCTGAGAGGGGTGCCCCTGGAACTTCACTACGTTTTATAGTTGTTCGACTTGCCCCTGTATCGAGTAAAAATTTTCTATCTTGACCTAATAATTCACTATGTACATAAGGTCCTTCTTGATCTACAGGAATCTCGATAAGGGGTAAGTCAACTTCCCTCTCTAGGCTAGTTCATGCGTAACGCTGATACTCAGGATATTCATACTGTGCGGTCTGATACATTTGTCGTGTTGTTGTCTGTGTGGCAGCAGCAGGCAACGGTGGTGCAGCTGGCACAAACTGTATTGGCTGTTGTGCGGCTGGCATGGCCTGGGCATGCTGCATAGCTCCTGGTTCATTCTGATCTTGTCTGAGTGGCCGTGATCTTTCTTGTGTTTTACCTATGGCGATATTATGTTTTAAAACTGGACAATCGTGTACGTAATGACCTGGCTTTTTACAATAATTGCATGTCCCTTTTACAGGTCCTGCTGAATCGGAATGTGTCATACCCTTTTTATGTCCTTCAGCTGGAACAGTCTGGGAAACTAGCATTTTCATTTTCGTGTCTTTCATGCGTCTGTGTTCATGTTCTTGTTCTTCTCTGATTCTATTGTGATGGTACTGTAACATTTGTAACATTTGTGATGGAGTGTTGCCTTGCCAGGTACTCTCGAATTTTAATACTCTATTCTTTACTGGGGGCAGGGCATTTTCCACTAACTTTGTTACAAACAGATGTGGGTATGATTCGCTACTTGCTTTTATGCCACTATTTATACCAAAACATTTTTCAAATCGGGCATAGTAATCACTAGTGTCTTCATCTTGCTTCTGCTTACAGGCTGAAATCGTTCCCCAATCTTCCTTTTTCGTAGTTAATAAACGTGGCAGTACCTGTACTAGTAAACCTGGCAATGCTTTAGTTTTATCCCCAAGTCCTGCTCCTGCAGTTCGGGCCTTTTCTTCCGCTTCTAACACTGACCATTCTATCTTTTGGTCTCCTATCTCCCACTCTTTTTCCTTGAGTTTCTCATAAATGCCAGCAGGCATCAACACCTTTAATATTGTCATAATGTCGGGATAGGTATACTCTCCCATGAGTAACATGTCTTTAATTTCTCGGTGAAAACCCGCTGGATCTTTGTCATGACTGGGTACCACTTTCTTCATTTGTAACAATTCTATTTTTGATATGGGCGTATATACAAATACGCGCCTAAACTCGTTGTCCTCGCCTCTTATTGGGTGCACTTCTCGTAAGGGATTCTGTCTATCCATGTGATACGTGGTTCTTTCCTTGGCGGGCAATGAAACATGCTCTGAGCATACAAAAACAATATACTGCTTTCTAGATTCTAGAATTTCTTTAATTAATTTAGTACCTGGACCTCTCCATTTATTCATAAGCAATTCAGTCAATATGTCAGGTAAGGGACCAGGGTCCGAATGCTGACACCGATATAGTATAATGAGTTGTTGAATCATATAAATCCCAGCTAACCTCTGTTCATCTGGGGTGAGATTCAAAAATGTGCGTACTACTGTATCATCACTATATTTTCCGGGACTGTCCACCCAATGGACAGCTGCCCTGGCCAAATCTTGTTCGTCCATAGAATCGAGAAAAATGATAACCCCTTCGTTCTCGGAGTAGTTTGTCGGCGGTTTGGAACGAATGCTCGTTAGACCTTATATTGATTATAGGTATTTGGAAATTCCTGTTATTATCTGGACATATCGGATGTATTGAGTCAGTATGACATCTAGTCTGATTCCTATTACAAGATCTTCCTCTACCTACATAGGCTATGGTGTCCGACTGTCCTGCGGGCAGTCCTGACCCTTCTTCCTCGCTTTGTTCGAACTCGCCTGCCTCTAATCTTTCTTCGTGTAGGCGTTCTATTTCTTTACGGATCTTTCGGCACATGGCTATTATACAATTTTGCTTATCGTGTCTCCCTTCTGATATATTCTGGCTCCATCTGGTAAGAATTTGCATTGCTTCCGGGTCTACCCCCGGTCGGTCTACATTTCTGATCACACAGTTTATGAGGAAACGTAACAGTTCCCCCTGTATCTCTACTTTCTGGTATTCCATAGCTCTGTAAATACATTCTGGATCTCGCCCTGTTTGGACAAAATGATATATTTCGTCTAGATGCGCAGTCATTCCTGGTAACTTCGCTAAATACACTGCGGCTCGTCTGATACGCAATGAGGCCAGGGTCATTTCGTCCTCTATACCGGGCACCGGGTCATATCTACAATCTACGAGAAGTTCTTTAAGTGCACGAGCACTTACGAATTTGGGTGTACGTGAATGCGCTGACTCTTGAAAAGTAAGTTTATTTATTCTAGGTGGCGTAGAAAAAATATTGGTAGCACCTCCCGTGGCCCCATCTGGGGCGTCGGGTGTGAAAGGATTCGTTGAACGTGACACAGCAACTATAGGTGTGGACACAGCTATAGAAGTAGCTGTAGGAACAGATACAGAAACAGATGTGCTTGCCGGAACTTGTGACTCGATTTGTTGCTGTAGGGATACGGGTGCTGGATCTTGGCGTGAGACCTCCCTGGTATGCGGCCTATGTGGGGCGGAATTAGCATACTCGGGAGCCGCGTCATCTAAATATGAGGAAAGAAAAACATCTTCTGCGGTTCTAGGATGCCCCTTAGGATGTACCTTGATTGGGAATAATGGGGGTGGCAAGTCTTTCGGTATCTCTGGAGTAGCCTTAGGTAATCCTTCGGCCAGAAGGGGATACATACCATTCATAAGGGCATTTCTTTGTCTGTCTACTTGTTCTGATTTCACTCGGATACCTTCCTCAATTAATAGATTTTCTCGAACTTTGTTTGAACTCTCTTTACTCTTCTCTTCCTGTCTACGTGCTTTTTCTGTGCGTCTATGAGATTCTTTACGCCATAACTCAACGGCGTCCTTCTGTGACTGTCTGACTTTCCTTTTCCATAACTCTTCCTCGACTTTCATGATGCACTCTGCATCCCAGGTCCCCGCTGCGGGCCACCTCTGACTTTCTGGTAATCCCTTGGTGTAGTCTACCCATAAATCAAGAAATAATATAGCGTCTAAGCCATGTTTGTGATACATGAAGTGCCCTGGAGTGTCCCTAGGAGGAATAGGGACGGCTTCTTCGAGAACCCCTTTTCTAGTCGTGATCTGTCTTAATTTCGAGAAGAGCGGCATATTGACAACTGATCCGATACTTAATCTTGAACACACTTAATACAAAAGCACAATAATGAACAACCATTCATACCACAATATGCAGGACGTTTAACACATTAAACATTAAACATTAAACATTTTTTTTTTTTACCTTTAAAATAAACAACAATGATGATCGTCTGCATAACTAATCACCAAGCATAACTCTTGACACTAACTAGATACTTCGGAATACTTGATATACTGCTAAACAGTACAGATACACTGCTAAAACAGTGCAGACCGGTTTTGTGTACCCAAACCCGTCTTGACCGGCACAACCTATGTGCACGTCAGAAATGCCTCCCCGGTAATGGTACTCACCGGGTAGCTTCGGAAACGGAAGGCCTCGGTAACTTGAACTTGAACCGGACTGGACTCGACTCGTCTCGTCGGAAACTGGGCTTGACTTCGAACTGGTGGGTCTCTGTATACCTCGGATCTTGCTCTCTCAGCTAGGCTCTGGTCGGGATACTTCGCACTTCTCACCGCCTCGTCTGGGTGTTGATCGCAGTCTCAGTCGCCCCCGCTTGGCCGGAGGGAGATACAGGAAATCCTGCTGGTACGCGTTATTGTCCGTCCAGCTGTGGCAGGAGACCGGGCCTGCAACTCACCGCCGGCGCGTGAGATGAGAAAGTGTCCCTGTTCGGGCGCCATCATGTGGTAAATAAAATTCCTTTACCGGGACTGAATTTGATACAGAAACATTATAAAATAGCTCAGTAAAATGAGAGGCAGAATCCGTGATATTAGAGTTTCGGAATGGGCTTTATTCCAGTAATCGATTATAATCGGAGGCTCCAAGTTCCATCACCACGGGGGTTCAGGAAGTGAAGTACATACATTATTGACATGAAATGACTTTTATAGTACATACATTACAATGAAGCGAATGCAGTAGGCGTAACAATTGATAAGGAAAATGACGAGTTGTCTGCGTAACCGAAAATGGGTGGAACAAGGAGTAAAAAGGAACATAATTGGTTATGATGTCATACATAGGTGGATCTATAAGATAATACTTGGCCTAGATGCGCGCGCAGCAGCATGACGTGTAATTAGGGGGTGAAGGGGACTTGACATTTAGCTCTACATGTGGAGACAAGAAGTCTGGGGGGTCAAGTCAACCTAATCCCAAATCATATCTAACATCCTATGTTTAAAGAACTATGTTATCCACAAAAGAAGGACTCTCGGACAGAATCTATTCTATACTAACTGTGCGTGCATGTACAAGCGTCTAAGTGTCTACACTGAATGCGAGGGGGTAGGAATATTCCATGGTAACAGGGCTATGAATTACTTGCATTAGGGCAGAGAAGCCGGGCCTTTTGCTCGGTAACTGGAAGAATGTTTACTTAAGCTACTAGGCAGGAATGCATCGGCTGAGGGGGAAGCAGATAATTCGAAGGTGAAATACAGTACTTGGCAGAGAATAGGCTGATGTCAGGCTTCGTGAGCCGCGCAGAGAATGAGACAAAGTTCATGGTCACAGATGCAGGCTCAGACTGGAGCTTTCAGAGGCAGATGGCAAAAGGAGTTTTGAAGACAGAATCAGGGCCTACTTGCTTGGACTGTAATATGGCATAAGTGAGCCATACAAAGCCGGTGGCCTTTCATATTTAGGAATGGAATATCCGGCCTGTTCATGGCGGATCTGACAGAGGACATGTTGACGGTGGACGCATATGTATTTGCGTCTTCATAACTGGAACTGGAGGAAACATACATGTACTTGTGATATGCACATAGAACCGTTGGGGTCCAAGATAGGGGACATAACTGACCAGAAAAATCCATATTTCCACATCTCCACCCCTGCAGGCCAAGGATGGGTGGAGGAATTCAGCTCACCTGTGGCTGGCTGCTGCTAGTCTGCTCACACCTGATGTATGTGATTAATGTTAGCCCTTTTAAGCCCCAGCTCCCTTCAGGCCAAGGTTGGTCATTGTAGCTGTGTCAGTGGGATCAACCCTTGTTTTCAGCATTTTCAGAGCTTTTGATATCTTTGTTTCCAGTGTTTCCTGAGCTTTTGATATCCTTGTTTCCTGTGTTTCCTGAGCTATAGTTATTCTTTGTTCCTGTTCCTGAGCTTCAGCTATTTCCTTTTCCTGATTTGTACTGCTTGCAGTGCTCTCTTGACTCCTTGTTTCCTGAGCTGTAGCTACTTCCTTGAACTAGCACTGCCTGCAGTGCTACCTTGACTCCTGAGCTATAGTCATTTCCTGTTCCTGAACTAGCCCTGCCTGCATTGCAACCTTGGCTCTTGAGCTTTTGCTCAATTCTTGTTTCTGCTCCTGCACAGCCTTCAGTGCTACTGTGTTTTCCTGTCTTCTGATTCAATACTATTCTAGTATACCCTTGTGGCCTTCCCTTCTGTATATCCTTCTCCAGTGCCTGCTTTTCTTCCCATTTCCGTGGTTCCAGTTCCAGGTTTACTGTCTTGCTATTCCTGCTGTCTTGCTTCTATTACCTTGTATGTTTGTTACTTGTTTTCTGCCAAGTGTGCCCTGTGAATTCCTTCCTTTCCTCTTAAGCACTCCTCCTTGCTAGCTCCTTGTCTATTGCACCTGTATTTTGTTCTACCCCCTTGCTGTTACTGCCATGCATGTTCCTGTTTGATCACCAGGATCCGTGGGCCCAGCTGATAACCTAGCTGGTGTTTCTTGTTCACTGTGAGTCTTGTCTTTGAGTTACATTTATAACATCACCATAGGTATCAGCTCCACAGACCCTGCCTTTGCATGCATATCCTATATATGGGTTTTTGAAGTCAGTATCTGTAACAGCAATAATGGGTGAGGAACTTACTGAGCTTCAGGCTAACTGTGTGCAGCTCCAGAGTGATTTACCCCACAATTCTCTTTATTGTTAATGTTGTTGTGTGTGTATATATACGTACATATGTCTGCACGTCCTTCCTGGTTGTAGTTATTCTGAATGCTAAATTGCCTCTTGAGTGCCCATCCTTTGAGTCTTAGCCATCGTGTTCACTTGTACAGGCTTCCCCTTTGGATCCCTTTTTCTCATCTGACTCCCTGTGTTATCCTGGGCAGTGCTGTACTCCTCTTTCTGCGTACGTCTTCTATCCAGTTCCCAGTCCTTGACCAAGTCCCTGACTGTGTCCCATACAGTCCTGGACAGTCCCTGATTGAATGACCAACCCACATTTCTAGGGTCACTTGTGAGATTTCTTGCGTTCAGTTAGCTACCATTTTTCTGTTACATGTTTGTTTGAAAATATTGAAGGTGTGTCATAATGAGAGATTTAAGAAAGAAACACAGCAGTGCCTCATTTAAGTTTGTGCAGGGCAGTTTGCCAGTGCCCACCAATGAGAGGCATTTAGGTACACATGCATCAAACCAAATAGTGGTCGCAAAGGTGCAGATTCACAGAATCTGCCCCTTTGCGACCGGTATTTTTGCATTTTGGGATGCATCATCCCAAATGCAAAAATCGCAAATTAAGGAATCGCAAAATTTGCAATTACTTGCGTTTGCATTTAAGGAATCGGAAATTGCGATTCCTTAAATGCAATGCATAAAAGCAAAAAAATTAGCGATTTCGCAATTAAGAATCGCAAATTACCGTCAATCTAAAAGTGCATTTTTCAAAGTCCCATGTTACACACACACACATGCCCCATGTGGATAATTTGTAATTTCAGGGGTGCAAAAGGGTGTCCTTTTGACACCCTTGCACCCTTGAAATTGCATGCGCAATTTGTGCTAGTACCTAATGGGTACTCACTAATTGCGCATGCAATTCCCATTCATTCCTATGGGCCTAGAATCAAGTCGCAATTAAGGAATTTGTATGAATCGCTATTTTATTTGCGATTCCTACTTGCGTAGCTAATAGCGAATCTTTAATTGAGACTCCTTAAAAATCGCAATTAAGTATTCGGTATTGGCTATTTTGATGCATGTGGGGGTTAGTGTCTACCTTACAATTTGAGAATGTTCACACTAGTCCTGAAATAATGAATCCTCTTATGAGAAATGGACACTTGATGTGACGTTCATGTCGGCGTGGAGCAGTGTTGTCGTGGATACCAAGGCAGCATCGTGAAGCTAGGTAGTGCGAAGTGCGGTGCCCACAGGTCGCGGTGCAAGCAGCGGCTTGGTATTTGCGTCAGATGGCATTGTCGGTTAGACCAGGGTTGTGGTGTGGCATTGCGGCGGGGCCCTCTGCGGTGCCTTCAGGACACAGAGTCGGCGCGGCGTCTTAGATGGCGTTGGGTTGCTTTCCTTCTGTTGCAGCACAAAACACACAGCCCCCAGTGCTGATGGCAGAATTCTTTGCTGTTCCTGAGACTTCTTGAATAGGGGGCAAGCTCTACCTCAAGCCCTTGGAGAAATTCAATGAACAAGTTGCAGAAGGTTCAGTTCGGTGCTTTCACAGTCCAAGACAGAAGCAGCCACTGCAGGCCAACACAGCAAAGCACACAGCAAAGTGGTAGTCTCTCCTCACAGCTTCTCCAGCTCTTCTTCTTGGCAGTCTTCTTGGTTCCAAAAGAGATCTAAGGTTTAGGGGTTTGGGCCCCACTTTTTATAGCCCCAAATGATTTGTTCTCTGGGGGCAGAGAGTGTCTGTGCCCAGCCAGAACCAGTTCTGTCCTCTCTGGTGCAGATTCCTTGCAGGAGGTGGAGACAGCATTGTAAGAGGCATACCAGGCACATTCAGGTGAAATATCCTCCCCCTACTCTATATGCTGCCCAGGTCTATTCAGCCCATTCCTGACCCATCTAGACTCTCTGGAGCCACTGCTCCTCTCCAACCCCTGTCATCCCAAAGCCAGACAGTCAATCCACAATTCCAGCAGCGGCACACTGGATGGCTGAGCAAGAAAATAACTACTTTCTAAAAGTGGTATTTTAAAACACAGAATGTAAAAATCACCTTCACTAAAAGATGCGTCTTTAGATTCTGAGTTCAGGCATACTAAACTTTATTTTTCTACCTTGCTCCCTGGGGTAGTTAATTTTAAAAGATGGTATAAAATAACTCCACATTCTGTTCTATGGGAACAGGCAGCCTTGCAATGGTGAAAAACGAAATACACTGTAATTCACCAGCAGGACATGTCACACACATCAGCACATGTCCTACCTCTAACATACACAGCACCCTGCCCACAGGGTACCTTGGACCTACCATAGAGATGACTGACTGTAGAAAAAGGGAAGATTGGGGCCTGGCAAGTGGGTGCACTTGCCAGGTTGACATGGCAGTTACAAACTGCACACAGACTCTGCAGAGGCAGGTCTGAGTTACCTTTTCAGGGCTACTTCTATGGGTGGCACAACCAGGGCTGCAAGCCCACTAGTAGTACTAGATTTACCAGCCCTGGCGTTCTCAGTGCACTTTACTAGGGCCTCACCAGTAAATCAAATATGCCAGTCATGGAAACACCAATCAATAACATAATTTATAACAGGAGCACTTGCACGTTAATACTGAACAGCAATGAGAAAGTGCGCTTAGACAATAAACCAGCAAAAACAGAGTCAAAACCGGGAAGTCAAAAAGCAAAAAGACAGGGGGAAAACGCCAAAAGATACCAAGTCTAACAGTACCTTGGCTCACAGTGCTGTTAATGAAAGTATTTGTTTGAAGTCTGAATTTTCTTCCTCCTCTGCTGTTTTTTTCAACTAGTGGTAAATTACATCTAGGCACTACATTTGAGATGTGTTCTTCCACTTCTAAGGAACATCAAATGCTAGGCAAAACACAAAGCATCTCTTTGCTTTCTTTTCCTGGTAGTGAGGTCACTTTTATCTCAGAGACAACCCATAAACAGGCCATTGACATACAGACAAAACCTGATCCTGTTACCCACATAATCCCTGATGTGACAATATCCTGTGATTCAGACCATGCTCTTGATTTAACTGCTGTCACTGAAGCCAACCTCATAATTGAGAAGGAACAAAATTCTTTACCCCTTGTTTGCTCTCTCGCCTTCAGGTACGCTACATATTCGGAAGTCAGGCAATATTACTCTATGTGTTGATGCATCTGTAACACCTTGTAATGTAGAAGAAATTGGAAACATTTCCAAAGACCAAGTAATCCCTGACCTGTTTACTCTGACAAAGACATGTGAACTGCCAAATGGTAAAGGGAGTCTAGTCATCAGAGACTCTAAGATAAGCTGTATTCTTAGCCATCCCGAAGACTGTGCTTCAGAGTGTTTTAATGAGCCAAGGAACTGTGAAGATGTCACTATTGACAACAGGAATCTACTGTTCATGGGCTATTGCCATTCCCAGAATTTAAAGTATGTCATCCTTGTGCCTCTCTGCCATCAGCTTATCTTCTTTCAGAGTCTCTAGAACCCTCAGCCGGCCTTCTGCTTCCAGAGTCTCAAAAATGCTCAGTCACCCTGCTGCTTTCAGAGTCTCCAGAATCCTCAGCCGGCCTGCTGCTTTCAGAGTCTACAGAATTCTCAGCCGGCCTGCTGCTTTCAACGTCTCCAGAATTCTCAGCCAGCCTGTTGCTTTCAGAGTCTCCAGAGTCCTCAGCCGGCCTGCTGCTTTCAGAGTTTCCAGAATCCTCAGCCGGCCTGCTGCTTTCAGAGTCCACAGAATCCTCAGCCGGCCTGCGGCTTTCAGAGTCTCCAGGATCCTCAGCCGGCCTGCTGCTTTCAGAGTCTCCAGAGTCCTCAGCCGGCCTGCTGCCTTCTGAATTTGAGCCTGCAGCTTGCCTGCCATCTGAGCCACAGCCTGCAGCTTGCCTGCCAACTGAGCACGAGCCTGCAGCGTGCCTGCCATCTAAGCCCGAGCCTGCAGCTTGCCTGCCATCTGAGCCCGAGCCTTTAGCTTGCCTGCCATCTGAGCCCGATCCTGCAGCTGGCCTGCCATCTGAGTCCGCGTCTGCAGCGTGCCTGCCATCTGAGCGCGAGCCTGCAGCCTGCCTGCCATTAGTACCGGATCCTCCAGACTGCCTGCATTCTGAGCCCAAGCCCTCAGCTCACCTGACTACTATATCAGAGTCTCCAGCCTGTCTGACGTCAGAGCCAGAGCTTCCAGGCTGCCTGCCTTCCAAACCAGAGCTTCCAGGCTGCCTGCCTTCTGAACCAGAGTTTCCAGGTTGCCTGCCTTCCAAACCAGAGCTTCCAGGTTGCCTGCCTTCCAAACCAAAGCTTCCAGGCTCCCTGCCTTCCGAACCAGAGCTTCTAGGCTGCCTACCTTCCGAACCACTACAGTAAGGCTGCCTTCATTCCGAACCAGAGCTTCCATGCTGCCTGCCTTCCGAACCAGAGCTCCAGGCTGCTTGCCTTCTGAACCAGAGTTCCCAGGCTGCCTGCCTTCTGAACCAGAGCTTCCAGGCTACCTGCTTTCTAAAACAGAGCTTCCAGGCTGCCTGCTTTTTGACTCTGTGCTTCTAGTTTACCAGCCTTCAGAGGTCTCAGTACATGTCCATTCAGAGACTGAATCTTCAGCATCAGAGAAAGAACTCTCAACATGTAAGCCTCCAGGGCCTGGGTCTCCTGCATACCGGCTTCCAAAGTCTCCTGCATATATGTCAATCAATTAATCAATCACGGGTTTATGAAGCGCGCTACTCACCTGTGCGCGTCTCAAGGCATGGGGGGTGCAGCTCCGGATGAGTCGAAAAGCCAGGTCTTGAGGCTCTTCCTTAAAATAGTGCAGAGTCGTGGAGAGTCAGATGTTGACTGGGAGCTCGTTCCAGGTCTTTGCTGTGACGTAGGAGAGGCCTGCTCTTGTTCTGCAGATGCATGGGGTCTCTGCCAGGGTGAGGTCGGCAGAGCGGAGGTTCCTTTTGGGTACGTGGAAGGAGACTCTTTTGTTGATGTATTTGTTGATATATTTGGGTCCGATGGGTCCAATGTTGTGGAGGGATTTGTAGGTCTGGTGAGTAGCCTAAAGGTTACTCTTTTCTCGATGGGGAGCCAGTGAAGGTCTCGTAGGTGCTGGGTCATGTGCTCGTGTCGCGGGATTCCCAGGACGAGTCTGGCTGCTGTGTTCTGTATAGTTTGGAGCTTGTGTAGCAGGGTTTTGTTGATTCCGGCGTAGAGGGCATTATCGTAGTCCAGTCTGCTGGTTATGAGTGCATGGGTGACGGTCTTTCTGCATTCAGGGGGGATCCAGTTGAAGGTCTTGCGGAAGAGGCGTAGGGAGTTGAAGCAGGTGGAGTCAATGGTGTTGATCTGGCGAGTCATTGAGATGGAGGAGTCTAGAATGATGCTGAGGTTTCTGGCGTGGTCTGATGGAGTGGTCTGATGAGTTAAGCTTCAGGCAGCTGTTGTTCATCCAGGCTGTGACGTCTTTCATTCCTTCCTGGAAGCTGAGACTGGTGTTTTCGGGGTTCTTCATAAGGGAGAGGATGACCTGTGTGTCGTCGGCATAGGAAACTATGCTGAACCCATGCTGTCTAACGATGGCGGAGAGGGGAGCCATGTAGATATTGAAGAGCGCGGTGCTGAGCGAGGATCCTTGGGGTACTCCGCAGTTGATCTCGGTGGGTTCGGAGAGGAAGGATAGGCATCAGATCCTTTAGGTTCTGCCGGTGAGGAAGGAGCAGTTCCAGTCGAGGGCGGTCCCCCGTATGCCGGAGTCGTGGAGTCTGGTGGCGAGAGTGCGATGGGAGACGGTGTCAAAGGCTGCGGAGAGGTCTAGTAGGATGAGGGCAGCAGTGTGGCCCTGGTTGAGGAGCATGCAGATGTCAACAGTGGCGGCGAGGAGGGCGGTCTCGGTGCTGTGGTGGCTGCGGAATGCAGACTGGGAGGAGTTGAGGATGGCATTCTTTTCGATGAAGGTGGTCAGCTGGGCATTGATGAATCTCTCTGTGACTTTGGCTGCGAAGGGAAGGAGAGATGGGCCGGTAGTTTTTCAGGTCCATCGGGTTGGCCGAGGGTTTTGAAGGAGGCGTTAATGGTCCTGCATAGATCGGGTGCTATGGCGGCGGTAACTCTGTGGTAGATGTGCAGTGGGCAGGGGGCCATGGAGGCTCTTGCATTCGTGTTCTTCATGGTCATGGCAGTGTCTTCAGTGGTGGCCGGTTTCCAGGTCGTGATGGTGGGCTGCTTGTCGGTGGTGTAGAGGAGGATGGTGTCTGGAGTCTGTTTGCTGAAGTTGTCATAGAGGGCCTTGATTTTCAGGTGGAAGTAGGAGCTGAGCTTGTTGCAGAAGTCCTGGGATGGAGGGACATCCGTGGTTTCGCTGGGGGGTTTGGTGAACAGCTGTATGACATTGAAGAGTTATTTTGCTTTACTGGCGTTTGTGTGGATTCTGGGCCAGTTGTGCAATGCTCAAAATAGCGCCTCGCAAATTGCGAGTTTTTTGCGTTTTTCAATTTGCGAGGCGTTGTTTTGGATGTACACCAGTCTGTAACACATTGTTAGCAATTCCCAATGGGGTCGCAATAGAGAGGCTCATGAATAATATTGAGCCTCTTGCTATTTGCGACCCCAATGGGAATGGCAGGCCCTCCCAGGTATGGTGGCCTGCTGGGCTCATCAGACCACCATGTCTGGGACTGCTTTTAAATAAAGCAGTTCTTTTTTTAAATGCAGCCCATTTTCCTTAAAGAAAAAATATTTTTCCCTGCATTTGCAAAGGGGAAGGGGTTCCCTGGGGACCCCTTCCCTTTTGCAACCCCATAACCACCCTCATGAAGAGGGTGGTAATTTGAGAGTATTTTGCGACCGCAATTGCGGTTCCAAAACATTTGTACATGGGGTTGCGCTCGCTATTAGGAAGGGAACGCCCCTTCCCAATAGCGACTCGCAATTCCAAAATAGCAAGTCACAAATAAATTGCGACTTGCTATTTCGGAATGGTACATACCCCTATTGGTTTTTGCATGCGCAAACGGGTTCGCAAACTGGTTTGCGCATGCAAAAACCATCGCACATCTGGCCCTCTGTTCTTGATAAAAGTCATCTTGATGTCTCTTATGTGCTGGTGGTATTCAGTCATGACGTTCCTGCAGGTTTTCTGGTCTTTGGTGGTTTTTGGTTCCTCCTGAGTTTCTCGAGGCATCTGCAGGAGTGCCTGGCTTCTTGAAGGTCAGTGGTGAACCAGGCGGGCTTCATTGGGCATTGTCTGATGGGATGGTGGAGGGGTGCGAGCTTGTCTCCGCAGCAGGTGATCCAGTGGTGTAGTTCTTTGGCTGCAGAGTTGGTGTTGTTCGTGGCGGGGGGTCATGGAAGAGGGTGGTGCTGAGGTGTTCCTCTGTGACCTTGCTCCAGTTCCTTCGTGGCTGGTGCAGGGCGGGCTTGGGTGGTGTGCTGGTGTTGAAGGTGAAGTGTACACAGTGGTGGTCAGTCCATAGGGGCTGTGTGGTGTGGCTGAAGTGGATGTTTGTCCCTCCTGCGAAGATGTGGTTGAGGATGCGTCAGGCTCTGTGGGTGGGGGTGGTGACGAGCTGCTTTAGCCCAAGGTTGGCGAGGTTGTCCAGGGGGTGGTGGAATCAGGGTTGCTGCAGTTGTCGAGGTGGGGTTCAGGTCTCCAATGAGAGTGTAGTCCATGGAGGCAATGGCGTGGGGTGCAACGAGGTTGGCAATGGCAGTGGCGGGAGAGGCACCAGGCCCAGGGAGTCTGTAGGCGAGGGTCTCACCCAGCGTGGTTCTAGGGCTGGTCTGTATCCAGAAGTGGAGGTGCTCAGTGTTGGAGAGGGGATCGCTTGTGCTGGAGGTGGAGAGTCAGAGGGAGCTCTTGTGCGCAATGGCGAGTCCTCCTCCTGGGCGATGAAGGTGGTCTTTTCTCTGTATCTTGTATCTGTCGGGGATGGCGGTGGTGATGGCAGGGGCGGAGGTGGCATTGGTCCATGTTTCCGTGAAGAAGGCTACGTCTGGCGAGGGGGTGTTGAGCAGGTCCCAGGTCACTGTTCAAGGAGCGCACGTTGAGGGGGATGCATCTGGGATTCGGTGGTACGGGTGTCCGGCGTGGGTTTAGTGGTCGTGGGGGGGCTGTCAATGGGGAAGGATTGTCGGAAGTGTAGGCAGGAGAAATGGCCATGGGTGGTGTTCGGCGTCGATCTCTGGCAGTTGCTGTTCCTTCTGGGGTTGAGTGCTAGGAGGGCGGCGGAGTTCTAGCAGTGGGAGATCAAAGATCCAGGGTTTCTGGCACTGGCCACGGCTGGCTCGCAGATGGGCAAAGACGGGCTTGCCTTTGGCGCAGCAGCAGCGCACCCCGCTGCGGCCTCCATTTAGTGGGGATCGAGGAGGGAAGCACAGCTGGCAGGGGGGAAGGGGTAACCGGCTAGGAGGGAGGGGCTGTGGGGCAGCAGCAGCGGGAGAGACACAGAGGGTAAACGAGCACAGAAAACGGTTGAACAACAACAGAGGACATGGTACAACCACTGCTACAATAAGACAGGCACACCAAAGACACAGGTACAATAAGGAATACAGGCACAACAGAGATACAGGCACAATAAAAAATACAGGCCCAACAAAGATGAAGAGGCTGGAAGGAAGAGAGAAAACGGGCACAGAGAGGCAGAAAAACAGCACAAGGACAGACACAGACAGCAGCGCTGGACCACCAGGGACAGAGCCTGTGGGTGCGGGAGGGCCTCGAACACCTACCTGAGCAGCAGCGCCCAGAGCATGTTGGCACTTAGCAGCTGAGCTGCGGGGAAGAGCATGTCTCTGACCTGGAGGATCAGAGACCTTCTCTCCCACCGCAGGGCAAGAACTTCAGGTCTGCTTCTTGTCACATCCTTTGTCTTCAGCCAGTTTGCCTTTGACCTCTGTACCTCTTGCCAATTTATTATCTGCTTTTGAAACTACAGTCAATCTGCCTTTGTTTTCAGAGTGCTACTGCAGCCTGTCATCATCTAAACATCAAGCACCTTTGATTCAGGTTTCTGAGTTGCAATTACTGGATTTTGACTCTTCAAATATGCATTCTATTCTGCCTCCTGCATCAGAGTGCTTCCCTCCTCAAAGTTCTGCTTTGGATGCTGCTGTTAATTTACAGCCTATTATCCTACCCTCCAGACCATCACAGTTTTCCTGCAGTTCTCTGGTATCTTGCACTACATCTATGATGGAAATGGACTTACTTCTTAGGAGCCAAAGCTTTGAATCTGGTTTCAGATTCCAGGAGCCTGTCTTTGGAGGGGGTGCACTGTCCCGAACCGCTACCTGCACTCTTATGCCCACCACCAGAGGGGTTCATAGTGTGACTTTCCTATGTTCTAATAGGCTTCAAGATACTCCCCTACATACATATCTTGACTTCCATTCATTTGGTCACTGTTTGGGAATTGACATCCATTCCCAATCCATGCAGGGTTTTGTGAAGGCCAGCCTGCTCCTTCATGAAGCCAGCCTGCTAGTGTTTTACACTCTTTTACCTAGACTTCCCTGCTCGCTGCTTCATCTCCAACCCTGCAGGCCAAGTATGGGTGGAGGAATTCAGCTCACCTGTGGCTGGCTGCTGCTAGCCTGCTAACACCTGATGCATGTGATTACTCTGAGCTCTTTTAAGCCCCAGCTCCCTTCAGGCCACGGTTGGTCATTGTAGCTGTGTGCCGGTGAGACAGACCCTTGTTTTCAGTATTTCCTGAGCTTTTGATATCTTTGTTTCCAGTATTTCCTGAGTTTTTGATGGCCGTGTTTCCTGAGCTTTAGTTATTCCTTGTTCCTGAGCTATAGTAATTCTTTGTTCCTGTTCCTTAGCTTGAGATATTTCATGTTCCTGTTTTTTACTGCTTGCAGTGCTCTCTTTTCTCCTAGTTTCCTGAGCTGTAGCTATTTCCTGCTTCTTTGAACTAGCACTGCCTGCAGTGCTCACTTGACTCCTGATCTATAATAATAATTTCCTGTTCCTCAGCTAGCACTGCCTGCAGTGCTACATTGGCTATTGAGCTTATGCTCAATTCTTGTTTCTGCTCCTGCAAAGCCTTCAGTGCTACTGTGTTTTCTTGTCTTCTGATTCAATACTATTCTAGTATACCCATGTAGCCTCCCCTTCTGTATATCCTTTTCCAGTGCCTGCTTCTCTTCCCATTTCCTTGGTTACAGTTCCTAGTTTACTGGCTTACTATTCCTGCTGTCTTGCTTCTGTTACCTTGTATGTTTGTTACTTGTTTTCTGCCAAGTGTGCCCTGTGAATTCCTTCCTTTCCTGTTAAGCACTCCTTCTTGCTAGCTCCTTGTCTATTGTGCCTGTATTTAGTTCTAATCCCTTACTGTTACTGCCTTGTGTGTTCCTATTTGATCGCCAGGATCCATGGGCCCAGCTGATAACCTAAGTAGTGTTTCTTGTTCACTGTGAGTCTTGTCTTTGAGTTACATTTATAACATCACCATAGGTATGAGCTCCACAGACCCTGCCTTTGCATGCATTTCCTATGTGTGGGTATTTGCTGTCAGTATCTGTAACAGCAATTGTGGGTGAGGAACTTACTGAGCTTCAGGCTTACCGTGTGGAGCTCCCCAGTGCTTTACCCCACATTTTGTTTTTTTTAATGTTGTTGGGTGTATATGTATGTACATATGTATGAACGTCCATTATGGTTGTAGTTATTCTGATGCTAAATTGCCTCTTGAGTGCCCATTCTTTTAGTCTTAGCCATCGTGTTCACTTGTACAGGCTTCACCTTTGGATCCCTTTTTCTCCTCAGACTCCCTGTGTGATCCTGGGCAGCACTGTACTCCTCTTTCTGTGTATGTTTTGTATCCAGTTCACAGTCCTTGCCCTAGTCCCTGACTGTGTCCCAGACAGTCATGGACAGTCCTTGACACTGCACCCCATTAGTCAGGGTTATCCCCCTTCTTTCCAGTCCATAAACCTGGATACATATGGGAGGGCTGCCTAGCAACTCAAATCACTGCCTGAAAGAAACTAGAAGTAAGACAGCCCTGCAGAACCCCTGGTCTGCACCAAGAGGACTGCACTGTAAAGGACTGCACCTGCCGCACACTATTGGCTTCAACAAAAGAAGGACTTTGCCTCGATCCAAATGTTAAAGGAGTGGATGCCCTGAAAGCAACAGGTTAAAAGAGCTCCACCTGCATTGTCTCAACCAAAGAGAACCCAGCTGCCCAGTGTCACCGGGACTTTGAAGAATTTGGCCAAGTGCATTGAGGGTCTTGCAGTCCCAACTTCCCAAGGAGCAACTGAGAGCTTCTGGAACCTTGTATTGGTATTATGGAAGAAGATCCAGAAGTTTGAGACCATTTCGAGAATCTTTGACAAATATCTCCAGAAGTTGACCGACCCATCATCGAGAGTCAAGCCAGAGGTTTTTGCCATTGATAAGACTTCAAGGAGTTCAGTGAGGCCTTGCACTGAAGCAAGCCACTATCGTCGAACTGCAACCTGGCCTGACGAGGAGCCTCACTTGATGTCGAGAGAAAAAGCTCCAAAAAAGTGACTAAGCAGAAAGTAAAAGCTTGACTGACCCCTACAATTCATCGTATTCGACCCACCCTCCATTGCAGTTGTTCTGAAAGTTTGACTTTGTCCCGGTCCAGCACAACCTGATGTCGTGAGTTGATGCTTTTGACTGTTAGGCGCTAGAAAGCATTTCATCTTTACAAATTCATATCTCTGGTTCCCCACATTTGACTTTTGGTGTTTTGGGGTCATTTTAATCATAGAATTATACATTTTTGTTGTATATTTGTTGTGTGTTGTGTCTTACCTATTTACTGTTATTGGTGTTTTTAATTGCTTTACACACCTGTCTCCTAAGTTAAGCCTGACTGCTCATTTGCAAAGTTACCAAAGGTGGAGCAAGGACTAATTTGACTTGACTAGACGTTATTTGTGATTGTGGTACTTTTTCTAGCTGTAGGTACCTACCTGCACCAACTAACAAACCACCTTCCAACAGTAAGAGAAAGGCAATTTTTCTGTGTCTTTGAGCATTAGAATAGACATCCTCATTATTGTGTAATTGGACGTTCATTGACTTGAGTTTTCTCAAACCATGAAACAATGAAGGGAATCGGCTTACTATTTTGTGATGAGCATTCATGTTATAGTTCATGAATATCAGTCCCATATCAGCAGCTGTGCTGAAGCAGAGTAAACCGGCGCTTTACACCATACCTTGAAGTACATGAATTTGTGCTTGTACTTTTCTTTTCTTATGTTTCTTCATTGCTACAAATGAACCTTGACTTTTAAGTGGCATCTATGTAGCTCATGTGTACATTTTAGTTTGCGATGGCGTAAGTCGGGGCAATGGAGACAGTTCATCATATTTCTATTCAGGCATAATATTTATTGATGCACCACTATCAATAATGCAAGGAATTCAGCAACCATTGACTTTTAGTGTGATTTTCAGACAATGTGTGAATGACTTTGGTGTTTTGACATGCCGACTTCTCTTGCACTCGCATTTTTCTTCACATGTGACAATTCCAACATAAGCATGTTTTTCTGTGGTAAACATCAACATGGAACAACCATCTTCTTAATTTTCACTTGACGTTGATACTGAAGAACTGTTTGACGTAGATTTGGATGTCGATTAAGTTTGTTTGAAGTCGATTTGCCTCTCCTGATTCGGTTGCTTGGTCCCATGGGAGTGCGTTGAACATTGCTTCTGGAATGTTTGGGTGGCCATTTTGTCTTCACACCCTGATGCACTTACTTTTTGGTTCACATTGCAAATTGTTACAAAATGGTTCTCCTTTCCACAGCCTTTCATATTTACTTTTATGTGGAAAAGAAAATCCAGACCTGGAGCACAAGTTCTTTTTCTTTGGAGAATTCACTCTGTGTCCCTCAGCCTTGTGCTTTACCTTACTTTTCACATTAATAAGTGACTCACTCAGGGCACCTCTAGCCTCCATGTCAGTATCTTGGCAGTCAGCCCGCTCTTCAGCTCTGGCAACTCGCTGCAGACTATGAGTTTTTCTCACCAATTGTCATCTGAACAAATCTGACAAGCATCCGTCAATCTCTCGGTGGTGTATAGATGTCTCATCTATTAATTCATTCAACTTATAGCGTTTGATAAGCATATCCAGTCTCTCAACAAATTTGTTGATGGTCTCACCAGCTTCCCTTCATTCTTGACTAAAGATCTTCCTTTCGAAATCTACATTTGGAATTGGATTAAACTTGAGATTCAAGGCTGCTTTGATTTGACTGTATATAATTCGTCAGCTCGCAGCATTTTCTTCATCACTTCTTTTACACCTTCACCAGAAAGATTCTTACGGTACTTGATGATCTTCTTGTTATCTGCTACTTGTATCACATCAATGAAATCATTAAATGTCCCTACCTAGGGAGTGCATCAGTTACTAATATTCAGCTTTTTGGTTGTATCAAATGGCGGATTTGGTTTCAAGAAGGCAGCAGCATTGTAACAATTTACGAGATTGGCTGACACTGAGGGGGGAGTTCTCTCCGACAACGTCTGCTGTCCGCTAGGACCTGCTTCATCCATACCATCTATAAGACCCTGTACTCCACTGGCCTCTGGGTCATCTTGGACAGTCCAGGGAACCTCCCTATTGGTCTCCATGGAAGCCCTTTGCTTTCAACAGAACTTCGGAGTTGTTCTGAGCCACCACCCAGCAGCTTGTGTGGTGTAAGGCTTTGGGTATGGACAGCTCCACAAACACAGCCCCAGGTACTTACTCAGGGGTCACTTACCCAGAGCTGAGGCACAATGACTCTCTTTGCTCAGTTCTGGAAAAAGATTACCTTTTCTTGTATTTGAATTTCATTACGTGTACGCGTCTGTTACTACTGCCAGACACTTGGTTGATCTCTGCCACGCATCACTTCTGCCTGCACTTTTATCACTCCACATGATGTATGGCTTTAAGTTGCTTAGTAGCGTGGTACCTCTCTTTAATGCCTTCTCAGCAAGTTTTCAGCCAATGATGTGTAAACATCTTAGTGAATCTTTCATTATCCCCAAATGCTTTACACAGACTGGGGCTGCACTTTGACTCCACATACACTACACATCAATTCCGCACTTCAATGGATGCACATGTGGCATACACAAACAGTTTGATGTACTAAGGCAAACTCTCTGGGAGAGCACTGCCGATCTTCGGTTTGCTTCTCCCCTATCTCATCGCCAGTTGTAGCATCCTCCTTAGCCCGGGCACTCACCAATGACTGCGCCACACACGGAGCTTAGTATAATACTTGTTTATTCCTCTGCGCGTAACTGTGAACTCAACAATCTAAACCTGCATTTACCATGCAAAATGGTTCTCTATTACCCTGCATGGTAGTAAAAACAACTATATATCTATGGAGTTGCTACATCACAGCCCCCTCGTGGCCTTTAGCCCTTGTGCCGCTGCACCATTATAGCTACACCTCTCTGCTAAGCAAGAGGAATAGAAGAATAAAGAAAGTCTGATTTCCCTCTTTTTATGATTATTCCAAGCTATTTTGTCTGCGGACTATTCTCCACCCATACTTCATGACACCGTCCTGGCACCCGCACACGCAACAAACGTGTACGTCATCATTGTGAACAATTCTTAAGCATTCCCTTCCCTTCCAACCCTTTTCCTGTTAATTATCCCTTAAGTTGTGTCCTTTCAGCAGAAATTCATTGTGTACAATTTCTCATATCACTGCACACACTATTACTTACATTACTACACACACCACATTAGACGCAGCTGACATGAACTAAGCTTCGACTTTTCTATTTGCCGAATTTTATGCAAGCAAATGCAGAAATAATTGATAGGACTATGAGCCCTAACAGCAGACAACATGTGGCAGGTTTCAGATTTTTATACGAAAAATATCAAGAGGAAACATCCCAATGAGGACTGCAGAATGCACATTCATCAACACACTTTTAATAATCTGTCAGGGGTTCGACCATTTTCTTTGGCAGACACGTTGCTGCATCGCCCGAGCATCTTTTCTGCCGGTTGTTTATAATGAAACCGCACAGACAGAGACAGGACAGAAAACTGTCCTGTTAAATTGATATCCTTGTCAGTCAAGCCATTACCACTATTTATGCGAGTGGAAAAACTCCTTATAAGACACAGCAGGGGGAAATGGCTTCAGACACAAAACAGTTTGGAAGACAAAATCAATTTATTTCCCATTGCGTTCTTCCTTTCAGATCTCCTAAACGATATTTACAGTACAAGCAATTTACATATCTGACAGCACTGCCGCGTGGAATCCCAAAGGGATCTCTGTCTGGGATGCAGCGCTGCACCAGCTGTGTGGCGGCTTGTTTTAGCAATGCGAGATCAATCTGGTAAGAATGTTAGCAGCAGAATGACAGCTATTCTTAAGCTGAGAAAATGACTGTGTGGCAGTCTTAAGCATGATCGCATCAATTTAAAAAACATTTTTAAGTCCTTGAGCGTTTTTTCGAGTACAGCAATAACCTCTTTAGACACTGCCTGTGTTTGTTGGTCTCAGTCAAGTACCATCATCTTAAATGCAACTTTATGTGGCAGAAACTGGTTTCGGAATGCCACATTATGGACTCGTTTAAAAACTGGGGCAGATTTACCAATATTTCATGCAGCGCAATACAGCAAGGCAACTGTCTGCGCTGTGTGGCGTGAAAGGGAGAGCTCAGAAATGCACCATATTTGCAACGATATGGATTTCAGCTGCCTCCTTGTGCTGGCGCACTGCCTGTTGTCTAGCCCCAACGCAGGCACCCTTGCACCATGATGCAGGGGTGCTTGCATTATGAGCACAAATGTTTATATGCAGGACGCAATAATACAATCCCTAAAGGCTTTTTCCTTTTTTCTATGTGTGATGTGGTATGCACCACAACTATATAAAGGAGGAGAAATAGGGATATTTCTACTTCTTCAGCCTCTGTGTGGGAGGCGTACCTTTCTAATGCATTCCCAGTTTAACAACTCTTTTCAAATGTGGGAATGTGCTAACTTCCATTGGTGGATGGATGGGAATGCCCGCATTCTACCCATGTAACACCTCCCTGTGTTAAGGTAACATAAGGCATTGCTTTGTGCTGTCTTGCATTACATCTACTAAACCATGCAGAGCCACGCAAGGTGGCTTTGCGTGGCTTTGTAAATCTCACTTAAGTACCTGCATTGACTTGCATTGGCTTGCGTGACGCTTGGGTAACGTAAGTCCTTAGTGAATCTGGCCAGGTTTTACATGAATGGCTCTTGGCATTCGTGAATATTCAATTCAGGCCCTGACTACACCTGCATCTGCAAAAAGGGTATTAAAACATAAAGGCAACACCTTCCATGAGTGACCCGAGGGTATTATTGGGTCCGAGACGTCCCTTTGCCTGGCGCCCTACCCTACTACCATGGATACGTATCCTTGCTTAGTTACTCCCTCCTGTTCCGTCAAGGGCTCTATGAAAAGAGAAGAAGCCGAACAACCAGTGGTTTTCCTATTCCTGTGTCTCAGCCTGCATCTAATGTTGGAGCCACCGTCAAAATGCATTCCCAATCTCAAAGAAAAATGTGCCCGAGTTCCCTGGAAAGGCCTTTGTTAGCGAGGATGGAGGCGCATAATAACAACTTTGAAACAGCAACACATGTATAAACCTGTGGGTCATAAAGTGAGGCGTGTTTCACTGCTGGTAAACTGGTGGCTATTTCATCAGACCTGAAAACCCTTGTAATTGTCAGTGATGTCTTCAAGGGCTCTTCATTTACCCTCTTCCTTGTTCAATCCTAAACACAGGTGTAATTATGTTTTCTCATAGGCAGGATGAAATCAGTTCACAGAGTCCCAGACCGAGATTTACAAAGACTTTGCACTGGGTTTATATAACACCTTTTTAATGCAAATTCAACACAAAGTGTAGTGGCGCTGTTTCCTTTGCAGTGTGAAATAAAGTAATACAAAGCTGCCCAATGCTCTGCTCACTTGACTCCTGATCAATAGTCATTTCCTGTTCCTGAACTAGCCCTGCCTGCAGTGCTACCTTGGCTATTGAGCTTATGCTCAATTCGTGTTTCTGCTCCTGCACAGCCTGCAGTGCTACTGTGTTTTCTTGTCTTCTGATTCAATACTATTCTAGTATACCCTTGTGGCCTTCCCTCCTGTATATCCTTTTCCAGTGCCTGCTTTTCTTCCCATTTCCGTGGTTCCAGCTCCTAGATTACTGTCTTGCTATTCCTGCTGTCTTGCTTCTATTACCTTGTATGTTTGTTACTTGTTTTCTGCCAAGTGTGCCCTGTGAATTCCTTCCTTTCCTGTTAAGCACTCCTTCTTGCTAGCTCCTTGTCTATTGTGCCTGTTTTTAGTTCTAATCCCTTACTGTTACTGCCTTGTGTGTTCCTATTTGATCTCCAGGATCCGTGGGCCCAGCTGATAACCTAGGTGGTGTTTCTTGTTCACTGTGAGTCTTGTCTTTGAGTTACGTTTAGAACATCACCATAGGTATCAGCTCACCAGCTGATACTTTGCGCATTAGTTTGCGTCACGGGGGCATTACATGGGGGTTGCATGGGTGTGACCACGTAACCACCCATGGGTTTGGATGCAAATCACTATCTACAAAGAACTGTAGACAGGGATTTATGCTAAAATCCTGCACTTCCTTAGGGCAAGCATAACAAGGAGAAATGTGTTCATGTCTCCTAGCTTCTCCCTCCTTGCATGTATGATGTATTCTACAGCACACATGCAAAGCCAGAAAAGCCATGAAGAATATTTTTGTACTGTCAGTGACCCTTTCCTGTACAACAAATGTGCTTCGCTCAGCGCAGACACTCTTGTATTATGCACACGTGTGTCTGTGTTGGTGCATGGCACCAGCGAGAGGAGAGTGAAACATTTGAGTAGATGTGGCACTGTTCTGCTCTCTCATTCTCACAACCTAGCACAGGAACGTTACTTGCTGCTTGATTCTTGAGGAAATCGGGGCCTAGGATTTAGTGAGGTGTGGCAGGCGATAGGCACCCTTTTGTTTAGGAAAACGTTCCTACGCAGGGCATCTCTGTGTCTCCAGGGAGAGGCTCCTCCTGGGTACAACTGCCCCAGATTGGGCCAGATTTTAAATGCAGCCGGTAAAATCCATGGACTTGGTGTTTGGACATTGCTAGGTGTCCCAAATACATACCACTATGGCTTCCACTCTCCAAAATTGAGAATACCATCCTGATTTTGTTCCTTTTCACATGAAAACTCACACGCACTTCTGGTCATGTCGGCAGGGCTCATCTGGTAAAATTGTCCCATTCGAAAAAGAACGCGATGTCGAGTTTGGATATGTGCATTTGAAAGACGTCACGGAAATGGTCTGGGAGACTCCTAATCAGACCCCAGTGTCATAAAGGAAAGTGTTGGCTCTTCCTTCCAAACATCTGGAGAGGAGATCTTGAGATTGCGCCCAAGGGGCGGCAGTGAGTGCCCAGTTGGTCCTCACAGACGCACCCTGGCCTCCCGCCGGTAAGTTCTCTTCTGAAAGCCTCGCTGCTCTGAAGCGACACTGCAGGCTGTCTGGACCTGCACACTCGGACAATTACTTGAATACGATAGACCTCTCTGTTACAATGTGTTAATTCATAGGAAACGATCAACATTTTGATATTAAATATACATTCATGTGCATGAACCTGGAATGGAAAAGGTCATAATATCAGAAGAACAGGGCCCAGCTGTCCTTGTCCGATTTCTTTACACATTTGTTTTATTTTACAGTAGAATTTAATAAAGAATTGCAGTGGAATCTGCAAGATGAATTTGCAAACTAAACAACGATAAGCACACACATCAAGATATGGCGATACCATTTTTAGAATAATTCGATGAATCTTAATGGCCGGAATTTAAAGTTTAGGAATGGTTTGTGCTGCTACTTTAGCCCTCTCCAGCTGATCCTTGACATACACGGTGAATATTTGCCAGGTCGCGGTTCGGTTCAAGTGACTGTCACTCACTGCTCCACATTTTAATGACCGGAAAATATTATTCTGAGCTGCTGAATGCTTGACACCAGTGACACTGGGACTGTTCAACAACCGTGACCTCTATGGCACCGGAGAAAGCACTGCATTTTAAATGAATGCCTCTCCCATTTCAAAGAGAGAAACAATCAGGGTTCAGGATGTAAAGTCGTAGCCGGCAGGTTAACACCGCTGAGGATTTAATAAAGGAGGAGACGAACAGATAAGGGCGAGGAAGGCAGCGGAGAATGCAGCTCAGCGTTTCTACATCTGCAGGTTTTGCAAGAATTAGATGATATTTATACATTTTTTAATGGCCTTCCCATGCACATGCAGAACTTGCAAACTACAAGCTTAAGCATAAGCAAGCTTCAATCAGGCTTAATATTATTTTCTTAGAAACACTGATCAACTCATAAAGACGCAGTCAAACCAAACAACTACCCATTGAGAAACATTCTTATAACTGGAATATATACATATGTACATTCCATGGCTCATACCGATCCTGTAAAAAGGCTGTATATTTACTAATGTATTACATCTTAGGAAGAATCCAACTGTAAGTTGCAGCAGACGAAGTGACATGATCTTATCAAAGTTAAACATTGTGATGATATCAAATGAAAGTCATTGATGTGGCTTGGGCCAGAGATACTACTACCAGAGTTCAGCCGGATGTCAGCACCTGAGGTTATCTCAGGTGGGCGGGACTTGGGCCAGAGGTGTTGCCCTGCTGCCAGAGTTCAGCCGGATGTCAGCACCTGAGGTTATCTCGGGTGGGCGGGACTTGGGCCAGAGGTGTTGCACTGCTGCCAGAGTCCAGCCGGATGTCAGCACCTGAGGTTATCTCGGGTGGGCGGGACTTGGGCCAGAGGTGTCGCACTGCTGCCAGAGTTCAGCCGGATGTCAGCACCTGAGGTTATCTCGGGTTGGCGGGACTTGGGCCAGAGGTGTTGCACTGCTGCCAGAGTTCAGCCGGATGTCAGCACCTGAGGTTATCCCGGGTGGGCGGGACTTGGGCCAGAGATGTTGCACTGCTGCCAGAGTTCAGCCGGATGTCAGCACCTGAGGTTATCTTGGGTGGGCGGGACTTGGGCCAGAGGTGTTTCACTGCTGCCAGAGTTCAGCCGGATGTCAGCACCTGAAGTTATCTCGGGTGGGCGGGACTTGGGCCAGAGGTGTTACACTGCTGCCAGAGATCAGCCGGATGTCAGCACCGGGTTGGCAGGACTTGGGCAAGAGGTATTGCACTGCTGCCAGAGTTCAGCCGGATGTCAGCACCTGACGTTATCTCAGGTGGGCGGGACGCATGCTTCCGTCAGAGCTAGGAGGTCTGTGAGAGTTCCTGCGGGATGCCCGTGCTCAATCTACTCATACCTCAGACAGACAGCCTGCTGATGTTGTTCCCTACGCTACTTTTCCTCTCCCTGATGAGTCTCTATCATCAGACTACATAGGTGCCTCCATAATTCCAGTCTTTTCTCCCAAAGATGTCTGAGGAATAATTTTTTACCCTACTCGAGATGACCGCCACAATATTGACATCTATAACCTTTTCCTCAAACCAATATGGACTCTCAGGTATTTCCTGTTCCTTTGGCCTATATAAGGAGGGACACTGGTTTATTCCTTGGGTCATGTATGTTCCATTGTCTGAGTTTATTCCACAAGAGTTGCTGGTCCGCGCTGTTGAAGGCAGCTTTTAGATCTATAAAACAAAGATTGAGTTTTTGTTTTTGTTTATTATATTTTTCTGCAATGAGGGAGAGTGATAGCATGTTGGTTATTATTCCAATTCCCCTTTTAAAACCAGTCTGATTTAATGGGATCAAGTTTAGTTTGTCCGTCCAAATACTCAGATCAGCTAAAATCAAAGAGGTGTGGTACTTAGCTTCAACGTCTTGCAAAGCAATAAGTCTATAATTTGTTGGGTTGGTTCTTTCGCCTCCCCTTGAATATAGGTGTGATAACTGAGCCTTGCCAGCTAGATGGTATTTGATTTAATGCTTCAGCCTTTTTGAAGAGTGCGACAAGATGACTGCTCCAGAAGACTGGGTCTTATTTGAATATGACTGAATTAATCAAGTCTCTTCTTCCGTTCCTTATAATGTTGATTAATTTATCCGCTGACTAGAGTGATGGGGATATTTTGTTTTCCTTTATTGCGGCTAAACTGTTCAAACTACGATGACACTTTATTGATGTTCTCTTGAATATTGCCTGGTCTTGCCAATTTTGTCTCTCCTGGTGTGCTTGCAGATATTGTGTGGGTGAAATTATGCCTGTGAATTTGTTTGCTAGGAATTCTGCCCAATCATGTTCTTGTATATTAGAGGCTATGGCATTCTCTGGTCTGTTTAAGTTGTTCATCATTCCCCAAAAGGTACTCTAGTTCATTTACCTTGCACTAAATATTAGTTTAGACTAAAAGATTTCCTTGCTGTTTCTTTTGTCTTTCCACAGATTGTTTTGTATTCTTTCCTAAATTGCCAAAATGTATCCCATGTCATTTGATCCGGGGAAGAGGACCTTCGTTTCCTGATTGCTTTTTTTTAACTCTCGCTTCAAGGTTTGCACCTTATTTGATATTGCTTTGTAGTTTGTGGTTCTTGGCACCTGCTTTTTAATTGTTGTCATTAAAGATGGCATGTTTGATAGAAGGTTGCTCTGCGTTACTATCTTATTAGGGCACTCTTTCCCTGTGGCTTTCAATATATCTTTTACCGTGTTTTGTGTATCGTGTATGGATTCATTTGTCCATTTAAGGCATTTCAGGTTCATCAAGTGAATGCTTCCCTCTATTATTGTTGTAGCTTTATTTTTGTACTGCTGGAAGTTGAAATAGATATTTTTGTATGAGTGATCACTCAAAGTGGTGTATTCAATTAAAAACTACGAAAGAAATTAAAATAATGATAATGAGACTATGGTAAAATCAAGTATGGATCGTGCCTGTGTTCCATGGTAGGTGTATTTTGGAGGGGTGTCCTCTACTAATCATTTACCAGTCTCAGCCCCAGGTATTATAGTGTCTTCACTAACTGTTGACCACAGCGGTCCAGTCGAATTGACTTTAATTGTTGTTAGGGCTTATGTTATCTGCTGCGAGTATTTTGTCTTCATTTGGAGTGTATATTTGATCAGCATTAACATATCCAGTCAATACAACGTCCTACATGGGGTGGGAACATTGTATGTCCAAGATTGTTGTGATCAATAATGCATTATGTTCTTTTTTCTTACTTGACTTTGGATGAGCGTGTGTGTTAATCAATAACACTGTTTTCAGGGCTTTGGCTGACCAGCGAGTAAATGTAATGAGTTGAATACAGGGATCCAGAGGGGTAGCTGTTCTGATTTGATGTTAAGTGCCACACATACATGTACTGAAAGTCCCCCTTTAGGGAGGCCATATTGCTCTGTTTTTTCAGCTGGGACTATGTGGTGCGTAAAGCCTACTAGGGGAAAAGCTGCCAGTGCCCATGTCTCCTAAAGGGCTATTGTGTCACAAGTTTCCCAGCCATGTGGGGGAATCCCATCTTCTAGGAGATTTTTTACTCCAGCTATATTCCATGAAAGCATATGGATCTTGCCTTCCTGGGGATTGTGTGTTTGCCTTACAGCAAGTCATTCTCACCTTTTTGTGTTGAGAGTGCCTTGGAGCCAATTCCATTTACCAAGGTGTCTTCCATTGTTAGATGAAGGACCTTCAACCCCTTTAGTGATGTGGCACTACTTCCTCCTCTGGCATTCTGCAGTACTGAGTAAACTTGAATCGTCTCTAGGTTTTGTGTAACCCCTTGAGGGGGTTTATGAGCTTGACTTACAAAGAGTGGTCGGGGGTAGAGTGGTAAGTTTGGTTTGGATATTTGTATTCCCCATGCTTCAAATGATTTTACGTGGTTCAATATGAGATGGACTACTTCTTCTGACTCCCAGGTGGTTAACGTATGTTCATTGTTTTTTTAATTTATTGGCTAGGAGGAACTGCACCAACGTGAGGTTCGACGATTGTCGATGTTCTAACGCTGGAATTTCTGCCATTCATTTTAAGATATTACCTATGTTTAGAATATCTTGCCTCCCTTGTGATTTGTATTCAGGTATAAAAAGAATTTGCAATGTTGATAAATATTCCTCCTTGGCTATTTCTCTATTTTTTTGCTAAGGGGTTGTTTTCCTCATGATGTAACTTGTTACAGCCTTGAATTTTGAATCTGAGGGCACCTTGTAGAGGCGAGCCCCCTCTCTTTGCGGCATGTGGCATGAGGGAGTCTTGAGGCATTCCTCTTTGTGGAGGCGCCTGCTGCTCATTTTGTGTATTTCGTTCAAGATGGCGATTTTCCCTCCATACCACTGGTTTATGTTGGCCAATTGCCCCATTGAGAGGTTCTCGCGCTCCTATGGAGTTTGAGATGCCTAACTGCATTGCAGTTATTTTGTGCGATTCTTTGGCCTGCAGATCTTGGCTTTTGGAAGTGATTGCCATGGTAGTCCTTGTGGATGTTTTTGCCTTATGGCCAACTATCAACTGGGTGTGATGATGTGTTGGTGGTGTCAACTTCTCTGAGGTGTTTTCTCTACTCAGATTTAGATTTTTTGTTTCGTTTATGTTTGTGCTCAATAATTCTTCCTTTTGTGTAGTAATGTTCTTTCGGTTGACCATTTTGGCTGTAGCAGGGGAGGCTTTATTTCTGTTGTTGGTTTGGAGAGAATTGTCCTCACTATCACTCTCCAGGTCCCAGTCTCTGATACTTCTATTTGAGTCTGAGTTCTCGTCTACTTTGGTTGGATGCTTAGTTGGGCCTGCGCTGGATAATCCCTTCCTTGTGGAGCTGAAGATTGGGAACATATTTTGATCCTGGTGTGTTGGCAGTTGATTTATTTTGGCTCTTTGTTTCCTTTCTCACTTTTTTTTGTCTTAGAAAAATATCTGTAGTTGCCTTATCGACTGCTATTTGTTTCACTCCTATTGTTTCTACCTGTGATTCCAGATCTCTTTATGGGGTGCTGGTCATTCCCTGCGGCAGGTGTATGTCGACTTCTGTTTGTTTATCCGCTTGGTTGTCTACCTGTTTTTCCATTTTTCTTTGTGGTTTACTTTTAAGTTCCGATAACTGCTTTTAAGTTCCGGTAACGGGAGCGTCTAATGGTGTGCCTTTTATTGGCTTGTCAAGCTGTTCGTCTGACTTCCCAGCTTTAGGAGCTCTAGCTGCTATGATGATTTTGTTGATGCAAAGTATTTGTTCCAAAAATGCTGGTAAGAGACTCAGTTTGTCAATTCTTGGTCCACAAGTACAGGATTTTTCAAGGGGTGGGTCAATGGATTGCACTCTTGTAATTAAATGTATAACTTTGGCCAGTTTCAAATTTATTCCTGCTAAGTAGGAAGCTGTGATGTTCATTAGTTCTATTTGGATGTCCATTTGTCTGACTGCATTGTAAGTGTCTCTGTTGATGTTTGAAGAGTATGTAATATTGTAGTGAAGAGATCCGGTTCTTTTTTTGGTTTGTCACATGAATCTTTTTGTGTGGTTTTTGGTTTTGCTTTGGAAAGCCCATTTTGTTTTGATAATACTATGGTGCCGATCACGATCCTGCAAAAACCGGGTACGAACCGTCGGACGGAGCACAATCTCCGCCCGACGCGTACCCGGTCGTCAATTTTCACAAACAAGGAATTACGATTCGCACGGGTACACCATTACCGTACGAATCGTAAAATAGCCCGACCGAAAAAAAAACCACCTACCAATGCGATCCGGGAAAGCGCCGACCTGACGTCGGGACGCTCGCAGCCAGCCATTCACGACCCAGGAATCACGATTCGCACCGACGTCACCCCGCACGGTGAATATTTTGCGGCAGCCAAAAACTGCCGGGAAATCAGGACGACGCGAACAAGGACCACCAGTACGCGACGGACAGACGACGACGCGAACAAGGAGGACCAGTACGTGACGGACACACAGGACGACGCCACCAAGGAGGACCCGTACGCGACAGGACGACGCGATCAAGGAGGACCCGTACGCGACAGGACGACGCGAGCAAGGAGTACCAGTACGCGACGGACAGACATGGACCCGAACCTACGAGTCATCCCTGCCCTCATAGCAGTCCACCTCCTCTACAGGTTACGACGCAGACGCCGCAGAAGGTCAGAATAACTAAGGGAGGGGGGAAAGTGGGGTGGGGTGGGGGTGGCACGACCAGGGCAGGCCACAAAACAACCACATAAGTCACACACCACACATGGCCTGGACATACCTGACTCCCATGCCCTGGTCACCACGAGGGGGTGGGGGCGTGTCCTGATAAGCCAGCGCCCGCCACAACGGAAGTCCGTCACCACGCGAACCGGCAACACAACCAGACAGGTACATCCCGTACCCACGCCTGAAGAGCGTGCGTACGAGTCGGACCACGCCCACACACGTCACCCCAACAATGGCGGGACGGATCGCACCCACGTGGCAAAGGCCTGGGTACGGGCCGCACAAACATCACATAGCGTGGGGACGGATATGTACGGACCCTACCCCCACCCCGTATGCAAGGAGCGTACCCCCCAGCCCAACATTGTAAGTACGACCCGTACCCCCACCCGCGTATGCAAGGAGCGTACCCCCCATGCCAACAGTGTTAGTACGACCCGTACCCCCACCCGCGGACGTACGGAGCGTACCCCCACCCCAACAGTGTAAGTTCGACCCGTATCCCCACCCGCGAATGCAAGGAGCGTACCCCCCAGCGCAACAGTGTAAGTACGACCCGTACCCCCACCCGCGTATGCAAGGAGCGTACCCCCCATGCCAACAGTGTTAGTACGACCCGTACCCCCACCCGCGGACGTACGGAGCGTACCCCCACCCCAACAGTGTAAGTTCGACCCGTACCCCCACCCGCGAATGCAAGGAGCGTACCCCCCAGCGCAACAGTGTAAGTACGACCCGTACCCCCACCCGCGAATGCAAGGAGCGTACCCCCCAGCGCAACAGTGTAAGTACGACCCGTACCCCCACCCGCGAATGCAAGGAGCGTACCCCCCAGCGCAACAGTGTAAGTACGACCCGTACCCCCACCCACGAATGCAAGGAGCGTACCCCCCAGCGCAACAGTGTAAGTACGACCCGTACCCCCACCCGCGAATGCAAGGAGCGTACCCCCCAGCGCAACAGTGTAAGTACGACCCGTACCCCCACCCGCGGACGTACGGAGCGTACCCCCACCCCAACAGTGTAAGTTCGACCCGTACCCCCACCCGCGAATGCAAGGAGCGTACCCCCCAGCCCAACAGTGTAAGTACGACCCGTACCCCCACCCGCGTATGCAAGGAGCATACCCCCCATGCCAACAGTGTCAGTACGACCCGTACCCCCACCCGCGTATGCAAGGAGCGTACCCCCCAGCGCAACAGTGTAAGTACGACCCGTACCCCCACCCGCGTATGCAAGGAGCGTACCCCCCATGCCAACAGTGTTAGTACGACCCGTACCCCCACCCGCGGACGTACGGAGCGTACCCCCACCCCAACAGTGTAAGTTCGACCCGTACCCCCACCCGCGAATGCAAGGAGCGTACCCCCCAGCGCAACAGTGTAAGTACGACCCGTACCCCCACCCGCGAATGCAAGGAGCGTACCCCCCAGCCCAACAGTGTAAATACGACCCGTACCCCCACCCGCGGACGTACGGAGCGTACCCCCACCCCAACAGTGTAAGTTCGACCCGTACCCTCACCCGCGTATGCATGGAGCATACCCCCACCACACCAGTGTAAGTAGACACGTACCCTCACCTCGAATGCATTGAGCGTACCCCCACCGTGTATGTGCCAAGCGTACATATCCTGAAATCGGAGGTGTGTGTGCAGAGTCCACCCAGCAGTGCCCTGAGACAGGAGGGGTGGGGGCCTATCACTCCCAGCAGTGCCCTGAGACAGGAGGGGTGGGGGCCTATCACTCCCAGCAGTGCCCTGAGACAGGAGGGGTGTGTGCAGAGTCCTCCCAGCAGTGCCCTGAGACAGGAGGGGTGGGGGCCTATCACTCCCAGCAGTGCCCTGAGACAGGAGGGGTGGGGGCCTATCACTCCCAGCAGTGCCCTGAGACAGGAGGGGTGTGTGCAGAGTCCTCCCAGCAGTGCCCTGAGACAGGAGGGGTGGGGGCCTATCACTCCCAGCAGTGCCCTGAGACAGGAGGGGTGGGTGTGGAGTCCTCCCACCAGTGCCCTGAGACAGGAGGGGTGTAACACATGTGTGTGAGGCCAGAATTATCCACATGCATACTGGCTACAAGGGAACATGTCCCCATGAACTCATGTCAACAGACTCCACACACAAGTACAGTGATCATCAAGGATGCCACGATTGTTGCAGGTGGAGACATGGCCCTGCATGCATGGCCAAAGTAGAAGGGCTCCGTCACACACACAGCTCATGTAGACACAGCTCTGCGCTAAACATTGGGAACACCCTGCAGGGAAGAAAGCTGGGTACACAGAGGAAGGAATACACCCTGGGACAAGTGCACCATGCAGTAACTGCTTACATGAACAAAGAAAGTTAGCCAACACCTTGTGATGGCACACAGATCCCAGGGTCCCACCAATGAGCAGTACACTACTACATATCCCACACACCCAAACCCTTACACACCACCAAAAACCATGTAGCAGCCCCACCAACACCAATACCAGCATAGCAGTAGTGTGATAATGAAAACAAAATTAAGCTTTATTCAGCATGAGCACAATGTCCGTGGATCGCAGGCAGTCCAATCTTCACAAAGCCCATAGGGCAGTCAATGATTCTCAGCTGGATGGGGGACACAGTGGGATGCGTGTCCCCTACCTTGCCTGCACAGTCAAATGGCATCGTCTTCCACACTGGTGAGGGCATCAGGGGGGGGGAAGCAACAGGCACCGCAGGGACATCAGGGCAAAGGGGCGGCATTGTGGGTGCAGGGATGGAGGACTCCACCACAGGGGGTGGGTCAGTGCCAAAGGCGGAGGCCAGGATGGCACTACACACCTTTGCAAGGTCCTCCAGGGAGTCCCCTGCACCCGAAGGGACCTCAGGCCCCAAGGAGGGGGGGGGTCAGAGGGATGGGTCGCAGCGCCACCGGGGGAGGGTGGAGACAGGGGGGGAGACTCAACCACCCTGACCGGGGACCTCCTTGACCGCTTGCGTGGTGGTGTAACTGTGGGGCTCAGGGACAGAGCGGCCATGAAGGAGTCCTTGGGGGAGATGTGGCCAGGAGAGCTGAGGGGAGGGGATTTGGAGGGAGTGGACTGGGTGGAATGCGGACTCCCACTATGGCTGCGTGTCACACGTTTGCCCCCCGACCCAGTGGGTGTGCCTACCTCACCCTGTGTGTGCGTGTCAGGAGGAGTGCGGTGGACCTTCCCTGCTGGTGTGGTGCCCGTGTCCGTTGATGTGGGTGCATGCCGACGTCTGGGTGTACGTGGGACAGGCATGGGAGTGGGAAGTGCGGATGGGGCAGGGGTAGGTGGGGGGAGGTCGCGCTGCAGGAGACCCACTGCTGCAGTCAGTGTGGAGTCGATGGACCTCAGCAAGTTGCGTTGGTCAGCCTGCGATGAATGAATGCCCTCCAAGAAAGCCTCGATGTTGGTGAGGGTTTTGCCGTGGGCATGGAGGACATTAAGGATCGCAGCCTGACCAACCTGCAGTTGCCGCTGGATGTCCACAGACTCTGCATTGGCGGCAGCAGTGGAGACAGGGGCAGGGGGTGCGGTGCCTGGCAGGAAGGAGACATGCTGTGACCGGGCACGCTGGGAAGGGACACGAGCAAGTGGGAGGCGGCTGGTGGAAACTGAGGGGGCGGTGCGAGGTGTTGTTCCGCTGTCAGCTGCTGGTGCAGCCTCCGCCCACTCGGAGACATCCTCCTCGGACCTGTCAGCTTCGTATTCTGACGTGCCAGTCGACAGGTCCTCGGCCGCACTATCCTCCACCTCTGTCCCACTCGATGTGCCAGCCCCGATGTCACGGCTGGCACTGGTGCTCGGTCCCTCCGCCTTGCCTGTGTCCATGTCTCCCTCTGTGTCCCCCGACGATGCTGTGGGCAGGGTGGAGAGACAGAAATTAATCAGACAGCTGTACACATCAGTCACATGAGTACAATCGACATAGGTAACACTGCATAGCCTGAAAAGGAAGATCCCTAACATCTACTAAACAAGGTACAGATGTAGGGCATGAAACACACAGTTGGTTGAGCCACCATGCCACTGAAATACCATGGAGAGCATGAGACAATAGCTAAACACAGGAAACGGAGTCTGACATAGCACCCAGGCCCTGGGGACAATCCTGCACTGCATCTGCACCACACAGCGTTGGCGAAAATACCCATGACCAGGGACCATATCCATGAACTTGAGACACATGCTGCATAGGTAATGCTGAAAACATGCCCAACATGACTCGGTCACTGCACATTGCGTGTGTGTCCAGACACATCACACACTGCCCAGACCAAGCAAGTAGAAATCAGGATTTGACACATAGGCATTGCCCGCACCAACAAGACCCTACACGAGGCAAATTGTTGAGACACAGGTGGCACCAACATCTCATAGTCTGGCTGATACACACAGGGGCAGGCAAAAAGCAAGAGTGTACGCCAAACAGCCAAGGTGCGCCTGTACAAATAATGAGGTACCAGTGCCCATCCTCAGATGAGTATAACAAGACACACAGGCACTGGCAACTGTGAGTATGTAGAAGGACAATCAGGTCAGGCTGCACAGTGGACACCTGTACAAAATAGCACGTCTATATACATGGTGACAGGGGACAATGGCACAGAGCACAACCTACGCTGTAGACACTGAGATTGTCCACGTGTATGATGACACATACACCACTGAGGAAAAGGTGCCCCAGGGGACAGTAGTGGGCACGCAACTACATGCTACTGAATGGTAATGACTGCAACACACGTCACCATCCCTGCACTATGTGTATCGCACACTCATGCACATCATGTCACAGGCCACCACATAGGACATGCGCGCTCTAAGGCATGACACATGAGAGACCAACTCCCATGTCTGGAGTCAGCATCAGTGCCAACTGACATGGAACCCACATGCAGTGAACTTGACAGTGCACAGGCAAGGTCCCACAACCTGTTACACCCCACCCCCACACATGATGCTACAGTCATTGTTCTCGTGGACAAAGCGCCAGCCTACATCACCTTGTGAAGGAGTGACTACACACAGACCAGGGAACACATTGCAAGGAGGGGAAGGGTGGCAGGGGCACAGCGCTATACTGGGGCAAACAGGATCTGCACAGCACCTTTAAACCCTGCCAGTGAATTCATGCTACTGTGCCCTTACAAATGCCGGTGACACACAACGAACACACATGTACCTACCCCCTTCCGGCTGCTGCATCGCCTGTAAGCGCCTCTCCAGGTCTGGAAAGACCACCGGCAGCACACGCCTGTGGAGGTGGCTCAGACGGCGGCGGCCGTGGTTCTTGTGGCTCTCAGGTGAGTCCCCCAGCAGGAGCCGTGCAATCCTCCGCGTCCAGCACCGGATATCCTGCCAGCGTTTTCTCACCTGGGGCAGGCTCCGCCTCCGACCATCCACACCCCTCACGGCACTGACGGTGGTCAGCCAGATCTGCTCCTTTGCAGTGGCGCCTACCTGTGAGGAGGAACAAGTGACACCACATCAATACACCAGCCACATGTCACAGAGAGACATATGGGTACAAATTAGCTGGTTACAACAAGGCATGTCATGCAGCCAACGCATTGCACCTTTGTCATAGGGACATCATCCCCTGGTGAGGGAAAAAGCAGTATGTGCCACAGTGGGTACACGGGTGGAATGATGGCAATGTCACAATCAATGATCAAGGCTCACACTGTTCATCACACCCACCCCTCCTGTCTCAGGGCACTGCTGGGAGTGATAGGCCCCCACCCCTCCTGTCTCAGGGCACTGCTGGGAGTGATAGGCCCCCACTCCTCCTGTCTCAGGGCACTGCTGGGAGTGATAGGCCCCCACCCCTCCTGTCTCAGGGCACTGCTGGGAGGACTCTGCACACACCCCTCCTGTCTCAGGGCACTGCTGGGAGTGATAGGCCCCCACCCCTCCTGTCTCAGGGCACTGCTGGGAGTGATAGGCCCCCACCCCTCCTGTCTCAGGGCACTGCTGGGAGTGATAGGCCCCCACCCCTCCTGTCTCAGGGCACTGCTGGGAGTGATAGGCCCCCACCCCTCCTGTCTCAGGGCACTGCTGGGAGTGATAGGCCCCCACCCCTCCTGTCTCAGGGCACTGCTGGGAGACATCAGGCACCCCCCCCTGGGACCCCCCCGACAGTACATGGCATGTGTGTTACACCTGGACGCAATGGCAGGAGTCACAGTCACAACATAGGGACAGTCTGTGGCAGTGGCCTATGCACTCACCTGATACCCTGGTCGCCCATACAGCATGGAGTACTGTGGGAGGATCACATCCAGCAGAGCCATGTTCTCCTCCAGGGTGAATGGCTGTGTCCTCTCCACAGCCCTTGACATGGTTCCAGGGAATCAGTAGCAGCAGCTGGGTCGACGAATGCAAAGATGTGCAGGCAAGTGCTCCCTCATGGGACCTGGCTGCCTTATATGTGCCCTTCTGCCCAGTCTCATGTACAGGAGTACAGAGTGATTGGTCACTCACATTTGCATCCTATGTTTCCACCAATCCCTTCAAAGCTAGCAGTCTGTGGGTTCTCTATCGGTTTCATTCTCCTGCATGATGTCAGCCCCACAAACACATTGCAACAAAGTAGAAGAATTCCAACTGACTTCTGCTGTGCACCTTCCAGAACAATTTCGAATTTTGAACTTGGTCTCCATGACAACCAGCATGCCTGTAGGCCTTAATACGTGTCCCCTATGTAATTTGGAGCATCACACACAGGTACGGTGCGTTTGTGGGCCCTAGGGCACCCCAAATGCATGGCAACGGCCCGTACATGCATGCCTACGCTCTCCATCACTATGGGTCTGCACGCGTATGCGTACCCGTAGTGCTACGGACCGTACACTCGCATGTACGCTCTCTATCACTATGGGTCTGCACGCGTATGCGTACCCGTAGTGGTACGGACCGTACACTCGCATGTACGCTCTCTATCACTATGGGTCTGCACGCGTATGCGTTCCCGTAGTGGTACGGACCGTACACTCGCATCTACGCTCACTATCACTATGGGTCTGCACGCGTATGCGTTCCCGTAGTGGTACGGACCGTACACTCGCATCTACGCTCACTATCACTATGGGTCTGCACGCGTATGCGTACCCGTAGTGGTACGGACCGTACACTCGCATCTACCCTCACTATCACTATGGGTCTGCACGCGTATGCGTACTCGTAGTGATAGTGAGCGTAGATGCGAGTGTACGGTCCGTACCACTACGGGTACGCATACGCGTGCAGACCCATAGTGATAGTGAGCGTAGATGCGAGTGTACGGTCCGTACCACTACGGGAACGCATACGCGTGCAGACCCATAGTGATAGTGAGCGTAGATGCGAGTGTACGGTCCGTACCACTACGGGTACGCATACGCGTGCAGACCCATAGTGATAGGGCCGTACACACGCATCTACGCTCACTATCACTATGGGTCTGCACGCGTATGCGTACCCGTAGTGGTACGGAACGTACACACGCATCTACGCTCACTATCACTATGGGTCTGCACGCGTATGCGTACCCGTAGTGCTACGGACCGTACAAATGCCTGTTTGCTCGCCATCACGATGGGTACACATACGCCAGCACTCCCACAGTGATTTGGGAACATGCACAGGCCCTCTCAGCAGCAGTACGGCGGTTTTTACACATCAATGTGGTGATAGGCGACACACATGTAGGAATAGGGCGGACATACTTGTCCATGGATGGACATACTTGTCCAGGAATGGACATCAAGGCATCGTCTGTGCATTACTACATGTGTGGGGCACAGGTGTCACAGGCTGTGATGTGGAACATGCCTCCTGAGTGGAGAAGGCACCAGATGTATGATGAGATGTGTACATGTGTACTGTGTGAGGGTGCAATGTGTGCCAGCCATGCCCTTGACTCCTTTGACATGTGTGCAGGTGGGACTGCGCACTTGGGGTGAGCGTCACTAGCATGGCACGGACACCAACACACGGAAGTGTCCCATGATGCCCGGTACAGGGGTCATGACACATGACTGGTCACTACCCACAGTGCACAATGTGACTATGCCATATATGTGTCCGGGATTTACATCAGGTTGATGTTGTAGCACCCTCAAAAGCTGCAGCCGTTGCAGCAACCAACATGTGGCTGTGTGTAGATTGTCATTGCACACTGTTCCCAACACCATGCCACATGTGTTATCGGATGTGAGGTGCACATGTGTGCATGGGACACGGAGTAGCGTGACAAGGCCATGTCAGCAAACTCACAAGGAATGTGTGGTGAGTCATGACATGTGCACCTTCATGGCAAGGTGTGTGGGCTGGACTAGTGTAATGTCATGTGACCTGTGGCTCAAGTGTTCCGCTACCAGTCTCTGCAATCGGCATCACACTTCTGCTGATGTGTGGGTGTATGTCACTCCTGTCTTGCGTCGGGCAGTGCACTTGCACTGGGACACAGCTATTTCCATGGCGTGGCATGGGGAGGTTCTCAATCACCGTGTGTAGCTGGGTCTTGGAAGGAGTGTCACCTTGCATCCATACGTGTCCTGGGCATGTAGCACATGCCTGACTCCCTATGTGGCATGTGTGTATTGCCAGATTTACATGTGCTCAGTAGACATGAGTTGTTCTCGTAGTGCACTCACTCTTCCTTGTCACTTCCAAATTACTGCAGAGCGCCTCCTGTTGCCCGAAGAATTCCAGACTTGGCCACCATGCAGGAGAATGACAGGATCCGGCTCTACCGCTTCACCCAACCGTTGATTCTGGAGCTGACGGCGAGACTGGCACCACACCTGCAACCGCAGCACAGGTATCCTACGGCACTGACACCCCAGCTGAAGGTAATGGCTGCCCTACATTTTCTTGCCACGGGTACCTTCCAAACTACCATAGCTCATGTTGGTGGCATGTCCCAGAGCATGTTCAGCGGTGTGCTGCATGATTTCTTGGAGGCCATGTTGATTCACCTGGATGACTTCATCAAGTTCCCAACCCCTGAACAGATGACTGAGGTCAAGCGTGGATTCTATGCCCTGGGAGGGATGCCCCATGTCATTGGGTCCATAGATGGGACACATGTAGGTTTGGTACCACCACACGCACGGGAGGTGGCGTACCGCAATCGGAAGCACTACCACTCCATCAATGCCCTTGTGGTGTGTCTGTCCAATATGGTGATTTCACATGTCTGTGCTCGTTTCCCAGGATCAGCACACGATGCCTACATCATGAGGTGTAGCGGGATGCCTGATATGATGATGCAGCTGCGCAACGAACGGGCATGTGTTGTTGGTGGGTACAGTCTGTCTGTCCTGTATTCTGTATAGCCGACCAGCACGACCGCTACACCAGTTCTAACGATGTCCATGTGCTTCCCATGTAGGGGACGCTGGCTATCCCAACATGCCTTGGCTGCTGACACCTCTCCGCAACCCCATCACGCCGGCCCAGCTCCGCTATAACACTGCCCATGGCCGGACAAGGCGAGTGATAGAGAGGATGTTTGGCATGCTGAAGAGCCGATCCGGTGCCTCCACAAGACCGGCGGTGCACTCCCTTATGCCCCGGCGAAGGTCTGCAAGATCTTCATGGTCTGCTGCATGCTGCACAACATGGCAGTTGAAAGAGCTGTGCCACTCATCCTGAATCAACATGACGAGGACCATCCACCCGTGGAGGACGAAGGGCTTGGCAATGGGGCTAGTGATGTGGAGGATGTGGAGCCGCAAGAGGACATCCGGACTCGGCTCATACGCGACTTCTTTGCTTAGTGGTGAGTACCAGGGTCTGAGTGTGCATGCATTGGTCCCCGTGTGGCATGCATTGTGATGTGTGTCTCCACCTGCATGTATGGCACGTGGGTCAGAGGTGTGTGTGGGTGTGTCACTGGAGTGATGGTGGCAGTGATGGTAGTATTTCCCCAGTCATAATTGTGACCTAGCATGTTGTCATCCATACATGTGTCGAGTAACTGCACATGCAAGTGGCTGTGCTTTTTGTGGCTGACTTCTTGTGTGTCTCTCTTCCCCAGGTACCTGCGCATGCCGTTTGCTGGTTGCATTGTTGTGGCACTGCTATTCCTCATGGACATGACATCGTGGGCTGACTCAGCGTTACAGGCACGGACACGTTTGGAAGTCTCCATGGGGTAAGGGATGCATCTGGGGTGTATTGGGTGTGGCAGTTGTTCACGATGTGTGCACACTGCCCCGGTCGGGGTTTGGTTCCTCTGCAGACATGTGGCATCCCCATGGGACACGACATGCAGCTGGGTACACCTGAATAGATGGGCTGCCTGGTTGTCAGTCATCAGTGATGGGATAGTGGATTGTGATGATGGCATCAATGTGTGTGACACTGCCCTCGGACACATACGGTTAACATTGTCTTGACATGGCGTGGGACTTCCACATCAGCGGATGTATGGTGTATGGCAGGCTCTCCGTGAGCAGCTGTGGGTATTTAGCTGTTAGCCGACACTTGTGTGCCAGTTCCATGGCTATCACACATTTGTGCTGCAGAAGGGGGGTGCCAGTGTTGGAGCCACATGTTACTCCACATGATGTGTTCATGTGTACTTCAAGTTGCCTCTGCAATCCCAAAAACATGACTATTAAAGGTGTCCCTATGCCTCCAAGGTGCCTCTTCTCAGTCAATGCTGGTGTGTTGGCACGGTGCATCCTGCATGTCTGGCATGGTATTCCCTGATTGTGGCTATGTGTCAATGTGTCGAGTGGCAAGATGCAAGCTGTGTGTGTGTGCTGAGACTGTGTATTGTGCATGATGTCCATGACTGTGTGGGTATTGTGACATGTGCCATCCCCATGCATCCAACGTTGTCCATGACCCCATTCTCTGCATCCACCGGACTCAAGCTTGCAGGACATGGTTCTGCCACCTGTCTACACATACCTGGGTGCCCCCCAGGACACGGGCCAGGATCCCTGACCTCTGCGCATGACTGTTGCTGTACTCAATGTGTCTGTCAGCACGGTTGTTCGGCCACCCCCTCAGCTGGTTCTGACCATCACGGGTGTGTATGGTGCTCCATGTCTGTCTTGCCTAATAAACTGTGACCCATGTGTCCTGTGCCAGACTCAGGCCCCAGGGTGTGGATGGTTGAAGTGAACAGATGACTCAGGCATGTTTAGACTGTACAAGACACATGTTAGGTAATAATGCTACCAGCAGGCATCTACTCTTAATAGTGTGATTTATTATTGGGGGGGGGGGGACAAAGTGAGGGGCTTTCCGGGATTAGGGAATCCAAAGTTCAGTAGGGGAGTTGGTGTCCTTGCCATTGGAAATCCTCAGAGTCCATGCCACAGTCTTTGTCAACATTGGTCAGCCAGTGACCAGCAGGGCCATGTGGCAGGGAATGTCTCTTGATGCTGTGATGCTGTTGCTCCAGTGGGCCAGGTGCCAGGCCAGGTGTCCTGGGAGATGGTGATGTAGCAGCCACCCTCACGGTCCTTTCCGTGGACGACCCGGCTTCCTGCGGGGAACCTCAGCAGCAGGCCGTGACGACGTCTGGGATGCTCCGTCGGATGTTTCCTCCTCCTCCTCATGATCCCTCCCTGTGGGTGGTGATGTTCTCCGCCTTCTGGCACAGGGAGGGTCGGCCATGGTGTCGGCCATCCGACAGAGTTCAGCGTGAATCCCCTGGGACGCCGTCACTTGCTCAGCCTGTCTGTCCTCCATCCTCCGTTGGTGTACCTGTAGACAGGCTATTAGCTCCGCATGTTGCTGGGCCTGCTGGACCTTGATCCCCTCGAGGACGGACACAACCTGGGCCATGCCCGTGGTGTCCTGCCGGTATGAGTCCAGGATGTTACGGACATGTGAAAATACCGGATCCCCAGCCAACTGGTCAGGCTTGCGTCTCCGCCGTCCTCCACTCCCACCACCCCTGCCCACTTGCGTCTGGCCTGCACTTGTGGGCACATCGGGTCTCCGGGACCCCTGAGGGGTGGCATTGGCGTTGTCGCCTGCCTCCTCCTGGGTGCCCGGGACACCGTGTCCCTCCTGGCGAGCCTGGCTGCATTGTGGTGTTGGGGCAGGGATCCTGGGTGTCTCCTGGCATGTGGCAGGAGTGGGGGTGGTGGTTGGCACGGTTGTACCTGACGCAGGTGCTGCAGGTGGTTGGACACCAGAGGGGCCAGGTCGGTCGGGGTCGTCCGCAGAGTGGTGAGAGTGGTCGCTGCCGGTGGGATCGGTCTCCTGCAGATCCGGGTCCTGTGAGTGTTCCCCCCCAGTGTTGGGGGGTGCAGCACGACGTTGACCTGTGTGTGAGAGAGAAAATGTTAATTTTGATCCATGCAACATCCATGTTTCATCCGTTACAAAGTTGGCACATTTCCTCTTGGAATTAGGATCTGTCTTGCATTCCACTCACAGTGCACTTGTGCATGTGTGTGTCCCTTGGGCACCAATTTGGCCCCTTTAACTATGTGTGGCACAGTCTTACTTGCTGCGTCAAGTGTGGCTGCAGTCAGCAGTGGAGTGTGCATGTGTGGCGAGCCATGCATTTGCGCCTTCCTTGTAGCACTGTACATGTGCACATGGAGTGGATCCACACACTTATATGATGCAGGTGGCTGTCCTTGTGCTCGTGTACAGGTTGTGACATGGCCCTGCGTTTTGCCATGATAAAGAGGGGGGGTTCTGGCACTGGCCACCCTTGTCTACATGCACGCAGTCCACCTGCTGACGAGCAGACATTCCCACACACCAAAGGACTGATTTGCTCTCCCTGTGTCTCCCTCCTTCTCTGTCCCCCTCTCCCTCCCTCTCTGTCCCCCTCTCCCTCCCTCTGTGTGTCAGCCTCCTCCCTGTGTCCATCTTCCTGTGTCTCCCTCCCTCTCTGTCCCCCTCTCCCTCCCTCTGTGTCCCCCTCTCCCTCCCTCTGTGTGTCAGCCTCCTCCCTGTGTCCATCTTCCTGTGTCTCCCTCCCTCTCTGTCCCCCTCTCCCTCCCTCTCTGTCCCCCTCTCCCTCCCTCTGTGTGTCAGCCTCCTCCCTCTGTCCGTCTCCCTCCCTCTCAGTCCCCCTCTCCCTCCCTCTGTGTCCCCCTCTCCCTCCCTCCGTGTGTCACCCTCTGTCACCTTGGCCCAGCTTCCTGGGCACACACTGTTAGCAAATCTTTGAGTGGCCCTTGGCCTGTTGATGTGAGTTTGTTTCTGATCTCCAGGCACCCATTTTGTCTGCTGTGTGTCTGTGCGCTGCTGCTGTGGTGGTGTGTGCTGCCACTCTTTCACAATGTTGGGTGTTCATTAGCTGCTGGCATGTGCAAAACAGTGCCTTCACCCCCATGTGTTGATGCAAGGCGTCAGCCATTTGCTGGCAAGTCATTCCTGTGTTGGGACACAGTGTTTGTCTGGCTGTGACCTAGGCCATATGGGCAGAGGGCATTGCTGTCTGCTTTGGAGTCGCACTATGTGATTCTTGGTGCCCACCCTCCTGCCATCCGGGTTACCGTGTCATGTGTTGTTGTCTTCTGTGGCCTGTGACTTGACATTGTCCAGCTGGGTGCATGGGGCATGGTGGCAGCAGTGGCATGTGCCTGCTCATGGAGTGTGGTTGAGTAATGCGATGGCTTGTGGTGGTTGCGTGCCTGTTATTAATTTTGGTTGTGGTTGCAGTTCCCCCTATGTGAGGTGCGTTGTTTGTGTACTCACCCGGGTCTCGGAGTCCTTCTACTCCTTCAACTGCCTCCACCGGCAGTATGGCCATCACCCTCTCCTCCCAGGGATGGTACTGTACGGCTCTGCGGGAGGGCCCTCCTCCGGTGGCGTTGGCCTGGTCGTGTTCCTCCTGTCTCTTGGCTCTGACCCTCCTCCGCAGATCGTACCACCTGTTCTGGCAATCCTGCTTGGTCCTCCTGGTGTCCGCAACAGCATTCACAGCATCGACGATGGTCTGCCACATGGCTGTTTTGGCTGCCTGGCTGGTGCTTCTGACCAATGTTCCAAAGATCTGTGGCTCGACTCTGAGGATTTGATCAACAAGGACCTCCAACTCTCGGTGACTGAACTTTGGATTCTTGGTAGTGGGCATGGTGAGGGGTGTGGGTGGGGATGGTGTGGGTGTGGGGGGGGTGTGGATGTTGGGGGGGGTGTGGATGGTTGTGTGTGTGTGAATGTGATGAGAGGGTGTTTGTGAGGGTGGTCGTGTGAAGGTGTGCAAGTGTAAGATGTGGTGTAGCTTGTAGTCTGGTTCTGTGGTGTCTGGCAGCAGTGAGTCTGTTGCAAAGGCTCATGGTTTGTGTGTGTGGGTCCTTTTCATTGGTCCATGGGTGGGTGTGGCAGTGTTTGAATTTTGGGTGGGTGTGTTATAATGAGTGGTGGTGTATTGGGCCTCTGTTTGTTTTTGACAGTTGCAGGTCAGTGATTGTGTTATTTTAGTGGTTGTTGGCCATGTTTAGTGGCTGTGTGCCTTTCGAATGGTGTATTCTTGTGTTGTTTTGTTTTGTCCTTGTTGTGTACGTGCGTTTTGAGCGTGTGTACGGTGTGTACATGGGCCATTTGGTTGTACGATTATGTCCTTGTGTGTGGCTTTGTACGAATCGTACATGCGGTTGTGATGGTGGGGCATGGGGTGCGCTCCGTACTTAGGAGGTTGTGTTGGGGGTGCGCCAGGAACGTACTGGGGTGGGGGTACGACTGGAACGTACTGGGGTGTACATGGACGGTGGTACGACACGTACAGGGGTGGGGGGGGTGTACATGGACGGTGGTACGACACGTACAGGGGTGGGGGGGTGTACATTGACGGTGGTACGACACGTACTGGGGTGGGGGTACGACTGGAACGTACTGGGGTGTGGGTAGACAGGGCTATGACACGTACTGGGGTGGGGGTGTGGCTCGCACGTACTGGGGTGTAGGTACACGGGGGGTACGAAACGTACTGGGGTGGGGGTACGACTGGAACGTACTGGGGTGTAGGTAGACGGGGCTATGACACGTACTGGGGTGGGGGTGTGGCTCGCACGTACTGGGGTGTAGGTACACGGGGGGTACGACACGTACTGGGGTGGTGGTACGACTGGAACGTACTGGGGTGTACATGGACGGTGGTACGACACGTACAGGGGTGGGGGGGTGTACATGGACGGCGGTACGACACGTACAGGGGTGGGGGGGTGTACATTGACGGTGGTACGACACGTACTGGGGTGGGGGTACGACTGGAACGTACTGGGGTGTGGGTAGACGGGGCTATGACACGTACTGGGGTGGGGGTGTGGCTCGCACGTACTGGGGTGTAGGTACACGGGGGGTACGACACGTACTGGGGTGGTGGTATGACTGGAACGTACTGGGGTGTACATGGACGGTGGTACGACACGTACAGGGGTGGGGGGGTGTACATGGATGGTGGTACGACACGTACAGGGGTGGGGGGGTGTACATTGACGGTGGTACGACACGTACTGGGGTGGGGGTACGACTGGAACGTACTGGGGTGTGGGTAGACGGGGCTATGACACGTACTGGGGTGGGGGTGTGGCTCGCACGTACTGGGGTGTAGGTACACGGGGGTACGACACGTACTGGGGTGGTGGTACGACTGGAACGTACTGGGGTGTACATGGACGGTGGTACGACACATACAGGGGTGGGGGGGTGTACATGGACGGTGGTACGACACGTACAGGGGTGGGGGGGTGTACATTGACGGTGGTACGACATGTACTGGGGTGGGGGTACGACTGGAACGTACTGGGGTGTGGGTAGACGGGGCTATGACACGTCCTGGGGTGGGGGTGTGGCTCGCACGTACTGAGGTGTAGGTACACGGGGGGTACGACACGTACTGGGGTGGGGGTACGACTGGAACGTACTGGGGTGTAGGTAGACGGGGCTATGACACGTACTGGGGTGGGGGTGTGGCTCGCACGTACTGGGGTGTAGGTACACGGGGGGTACGACACGTACTGGGGTGGTGGTACGACTGGAACGTACTGGGGTGTACATGGACGGTGGTACGACACGTACTGGGGTGGGGGTTCGACTGGAACGTACTGGGGTGTACCTAGACGGGTGGGGGTATACATATACGGGGGGTACGTGTCGGACGTACGGGGGCTGGGGGGAGTGTTGGGCGCGTATGCGGGCACATGTCTCCATGGTTGCTGTAGGAGTTCGGTGCGGACGGTGTTTTTTCCATACGGTTGTAACCTCGGACGCACGGGATGGATCGTGATTCCTCGGTCGGACTTGGTTTTTCACGTTTGTAAGGTAAATCGTCCGAGGACGTGTCGGACACATTTTCCGACCCGAGGACGTGTGGGGAATGATTCCCAGTGCGGTTCGTATGGACTTTTTCCCATGCGAATCGTGATTGCCAGTTCGTACGGCACTTGTACGATTCGTACGGTAAAAAGACCAGATACGAGTCGCACGGGGTAATTTTTTACCGGATCGTGATCGGCACCTGAGTGTTGTGTTAATGGGGTCTTTGCAGACTGACAGATGTCCTTTGTTGACCAGCTTAAGTTATATTTGATTTCGATGCTGTCTATGTCCTTATCTTTTTTGGTGTTATGAGTTACCAATTTTTGGGAAGAAGTTTCGTGATTTACTTCACTTTCTTTATCTGGTACTCGTCTCCCTTGTGGCCTTTTTGCGGCATTCGTGGCTTGCCTAAATTCTTCATTGATGCTCAGTATAAATGATTTCATCCATGATGTTTCTGACTCATTCTGCTCCTCTTGATGAATCTGTGCTGTTGCTATGGGTTCTCTGACAAAATTTCGAAGGTCAGAAATTCGACCTACAAAAATATTGCAACACTAATATCGATGTCAAGAATATCGACATCCTATCTACAACATGGTAAGTGCAAAAATATCGAAAATAAAATATAGATGTCAAAAATATCGTTTTTAAAAATATCGGTTTTTTTTTAGTGATAAAAAATATGTAAAATAAACATAATAATTCTTATAAATAAAATAAACATAATTAAATATATTTCACAGTGTTAAAAATTAATAATTAATAAATATAATTTAATAAAAAATTAATTAAACATAGACATATAATATATAATATATATACTTACTTAATAATGTTTTAATAATTATTTTAATAAATTATAAATTATTTAAAAATGTTAACAATTGCAAAAACATTACACACATAAAACAATAACATAAATAAAAATTAAATAATTATGTATAACAAATTAAAAAAATTACATTTAATTTTAATATTGTTAAAATTAATTATATACTACATTAGCTAAAATAATAAAAAAAATATTTAATAGCAGAGACAATAAAACTACTACTCCAGCTCCAAAAAAAACAACAGAAAGGAAAGTGTTGGATAGCGTAAGGGTAAAAATTACTATTCCCACTCCAGAGAGTATTGTATTGTATTGTATTGTGATTTGTAAAGCGCGATTGCTGCCCAGTGGGCGTCCAAGCGCTAAGGCATAAAAAACAGAACTGATGAGTGATGGAAAACGAGCTTTAGGTGGACCTAGCAAACAAGTAAGTTTTCAGCTGCTTGCGAAATGAGAGTAGGTTGGGATTGGACCTGATTTGTAGAGGGAGTGTGTTCCACATCTTCGCAGCGTTTAAGGAGAACATCCTTCCTCCGGTTCTGGCTCTCCGCACTCTTGGGACGACGGCTAGAAAGGCATCAGTGGTCAGTAGGAAAAGTGTTGGATAGCGTAGGGGTAAAATTTACTATTCCAACTCCAGAGAGTGCAACAGTAGGGAAAGTGTTGGATAGCGTAGGGGTAAAAATTACTATTCCTACTCCAGAGAGTGCAATAGTAGGGAAAGTGTTGGATAGCGTAGGGGTAAAAATTACTATTCCAACTCCAGAGAGAGCAACAGTAGGGAAAGTGTTGGATAGTGTAGGGTAAAAATTACTATTCCAACTCCAGAGAGTGCGACAGCAGGGAAAGTGTTGGATAGCGTAGGGGTAAAAATTACTATTCCAACTCCAAAGAGTGCAACAGCGGGGAAAGTGTTGGATTGCGTAGGGGTAAAAATTACTATTCTAACTCCAGAGAGTGCAGCAGTAGGGAAAGTGTTGGATAGCGTAGGGGTAAAAATTACTATTCCCACTCCAGAGAGTGCAACAGTAGGGAAAGTGTTGGATAGCGTAGGGAAAAGAATTACTATTCCAACTCCAGAGAGTGCAATAGTAGGGAAAACGTTGGATAGCGTAGGAGTAAAAATTACTATTCCCACTCCAGTGAGTCCAACAGTAGGGAAAGCGTTGGATAGCGTAGGGGTAAAAATTACTATTCCCACTCCAGAGAGTGCAACAGTAGTGAAAACGCTGGATAGCGTAGGGGTACAAATTACTATTCCCACTCCAGTAAGTGAAACAGTAGGAAAAGCGCTGGATAGCGTTGGGGTAAAAATTACTATTCCCACTCCAGTAAGTGAAACAGTAGGGAAAGCGCTGGATAGCGTAGGGGTAAAAATTACTATTCCAACTCCAGAGAGTGCAACAGTAGGAAAAGCGCTGGATAGCGTAGGGGTAAAAATTACTATTCCAACTCCAGAGAGTGCAACAGTAGGGAAAGCGTTGGATAGCGTAGGGGTACAAATTACTATTCCCACTCCAGTAAGTGAAACAGTAGGGAAAGCGCTGGATAGCGTAGGGGTAAAAATTACTATTCCAACTCCAAAGAGTGCTACAGTAGGGAAAGCGTTGGATAGCGTAGGGGTAAAAATTACTATTCCAACTCCAGAGAGTGCAATAGTAGGGAAAGCGTTGGATAGCGTAAGAGTAAAAATTACTATTCCCACTCCAGTGAGTCCAACAGAAGGGAAAGCGTTGGATAGCGTAGGAGTAAAAATTACTATTCCCACTCCAGAGAGTGCAACAGTAGTGAAAACGCTGGATAGCGTAGGGGTACAAATTACTATTCCCACTCCAGTAAGTGAAACAGTAGGGAAAGCACTGGATAGCATAGGGATTCTATAAACATAATAACCAATTAAATAATTAGTTATAAAAAATAGCATATTAATAATTAATTTACAAAATATGTATTATTAAATACCAATTATTTAAAATAAATATTTATATAAATAACTTTAAATTACATCCCACACTATTCCCCCTTTAACACACAACACACTACACATACAAAATACACAATACATTTAAATATCAGTTTATCTATTATTTACAATTATTAATACATTCTTTATAATTAATATACTTATTATTTACAAATTTATACATATTAACTACCAAATTACAATTATTCACAAATTAATTATTAATTAACAATACATTAATTAGCAATAACAACAAATAACATGAAATAATAAATTATTTATATTTACTATATTTAACGTACTAATAACAATCAATTACCAATTAATAATTAATTGACAATTAATTATTATTAATTACAAATAAATAAAAATTATCAGTAATTATTTGAATTTAATTACATCCCACCCTATTCCCCTATAAACCCACAACCCACTACACATAAAAATTCACATAATTAATTTAATCATCAATTAATCACTTAATAAAATTAAATCACCAATTAATTAGTAATTAACAATTAATTAATTAACAATACCAATAAATAAATATTAATATTAAACTAATTATAACCTATATAATTAACCAATTAATAAAATTAATTTACAATTAATAATTAAATAACAATTAATTAATCAATTAATATATTTAATTAACAATTAGTAATTAATTAACAATTAATTAATCATAAATACCAATTAAACAATACATATTAATTAATTAATTATAATTAAATTACTTCCCACCCTATTCCCCTATAAACCCACAACCCGCTCTGATACTAAAACGCTAAATTATATTTTAAATAATTATTAATCTCTAAACATTTCTTTTTAAATGTATTAAAATACATTACAATAATCTTTAACATACAAATAAAATACATATTAAAATACATTACACTAATAAAATATCGATATTCTTGACATCGAAATTTTTGATTACGATATTACTTACATCTATATTAATGACTTCGATATTATTAACTTCGATAATACTTACCTTGGGGTCGATATTCTGTCCATCGATATTCTTGACTTCGATATTCTTTACCTACGATATTTACAACTCGATATACTTGTAGGTCGAAATTTAAAACTCGATATTTAGACTGCTCACCGTTGCTATGTACCTATGCTTTGTCTCCTGAGCTAGAGTATCACTCAGGGCAAAAAGTAGGCCTGACTCTCTTGCGCTGTGTGAGGATTCACTATCTTATTTTCCTCGATTTCAACTCCCGGCCCCATTGACGAACGGGAGGAGGGGGGACCTCAATGTTGGCTTTGTGTGTGACAATTGTTTTTGTACCTGAGTCCTCCACTGGGCGTTCTGTGTTAGTGTGAGTTTTTGCAATTGGAATTTGTTGGTGTGTTTTCCCTTAGCAATTTTGCTTAGCTCTTCATTCAATATTCGCAGATTCATGGTTCCCCTATCTTGCGCCTCTATTAAGAATTGGTCTTTAAGATCAGAAATCAATGTAGGCTCTTCCCTTGTTAATTTGGGGATTATAAGGTGACTGATCCTCTGGGGGACAAGAGGGGTTTGCAGCCCTGAGGTCGCTCTGGGCATTGTGTAGATTGCAACTCTTGGGTCTTTGAGAAAATAAAATCTGGAGCTTATGGTGTCTTTTATGTCCCTGTAAGATCTCTCAAACATAGGAAATATTGGCGATACTAGCGGGCTCCTTGACTTTTTGGTGGCTTCTTTTTTACTAGCTGGGTTATTCATCATTGGTTTTTTTGATGCTTGCTTTGAGTTGTTTACTTTGTCCCCCAGTGGTTGCCTAATTCTGCCGGAGCGCATGTTTTCCGTTTGAGATCTTTTTAGGTAAAGTGCACCTCGTGGTTGTTTACTTTGGTTGATGGCCCCTTTCACAACTGAGGCACTGTGTCACTCCTGTACCCTCCTGTGCTCTCTTGAGGTATTGCCTCCGACTAGTCCCGATGTCTCTAATTTTATCTGTTTTGTCAAACTTGGTGGTTGAGGTTTTTTTTGTAAATGTGGTCATAGTAGTTTTGTGTTTAGTGCTTTCTCCGGGAGTGATTGCTTCCATTCTAGCTCCTGCCTAGTTTATTACTTCTTGCTCAGAAGAGGGGAAGAACTTGTTGTGCAGCAGCTGTGAGCTTGTTGTGGCCCCCGAGGGTACAGGGGTATTCCTATTTCTTTCACTGGACGCCTCTCTGGGTGTCGGCGTTATGTCCCTTTTGTTGCTGTAGTCACTAATGGCTCCAGGATGAGGGTCTTATTTCGGCAACTGATATAGGGTGAAAGTAAGGGATCGCACTTACTGCAGGACACTCTGAAGAGGACCAGTTGAGTTAAATTGATGTATGTTTTAATATCTTTGGCTGTGGGGCCCGGGCTGTCTAACAGACCAACCTCAGCTGTTCCCGGAGCAGAACGAGAATGAGCGCCAGCAGCATGTGGCGAGGAACTGAGTGGGTATCCCCTGAACACCCATAAGCCGCAACCAGACCTAGCTGGGCCGCTTCCACAGGGGTCGAGGTCTTACTCAGCGAGGAACACTAATGACTTGCACGCAGTCTCTTGCCACAGCAGTTAGCTGTTCCTTGCAACCATTTCTTGGTTTACTCACAGCCACCCCTCTCTCTCTCTCTCTCTGGGTCACTGGGCAGCTAGTTAGCAGGGCAGTTCTCTGGCTGGATTAAGCTGTGATCGGCTTTACAGAACTAGTGGATTCTGCAGGGATTCTGAGGGAGCTGGCACTGAGGAACAGCCCTGTGTAATGCTTGCACAGTGGGCTTCTACACCTAATGCCAGGCACCGGGCGCCTTACAAGCTTTGCGGCCCCTCTTGGGCCTTACGTCTTATCCGTTCCTATCTGAATCCTGTGGTCTCTTGCAACACTTGCTGCTCTGGTCCCTGTAGAGGCACAGGTGCCCTCCTGGGCATCCCCCTTCTTGTGTCTCCAAACATCACTCAGACAGGTATCTAGATTAATTGTGTTAAGTGAACCTTGCAGCGTTGGGGTACAGGGGCCTGAAGGTACCAAAGCAATGGAGAATGTCATCGAGGCGAACATTTAAATCCTCATCCCAGATTACCGCCCATCGGCCGAAGCTATAGTTCAATTTCAAAACTTCAGGAAAAAAGGAGTAATCAGCATTGGGGCCATAAATTGCAGCAAGAACCAGTGGGTGCGTATATAATGGTCCAGCTAAAATTACATTCCGCCCTTCACTCTCAATGTGGGAGTGAGACAGCTGCCATGGATGCCCCTTTCTAAGCAGAACCGCAACTCCCATAGCGTAGTTAGAATATATGGAGGTGTTTTCCTTACCGCACCAATGGGAGCAAATCCATAATTTTGATGTGCTTGTCAGGTGTGTTTCTTGTAGAAAGTAGATATCTACTTTGTGTCTAGTGAGGTAAGAGTGAACTAAACATGCCCTCCTGCAGTCGTTAAGCCTTGAATATTCCAAGTGATGCAGGTAGTGATAGTCATATTGGCACTGGATTGAAGACGTGAAGCTTAATGGGTAGCTGCAATGTGATGTGTACGATGTGAGCAAATGAACTAGAGTTGGTGTCCTGCGGCTGGGTCCCTAATACAAACATAACCTACATATGAAGTATATAAAGTGAATAAACAACTACCATCCACCCCTCAACCACTCCAACCCAGAAACTTGGTTGAGAATTCCCATTCTGCAACTCTCCCTCCCAACATAGACCCAACATAGTAATGAGAGTAGGAAACTGGAGGTAAAGGGCAACTGGGTGAACTGACCCTACTGTGTGCGGTAGGGCGGCCCAGCCATTAATATGTAGGGCATCATTCTTACAGAGAACAAGACTGGAATCCAGGGCAATTACAAAATTAGACATAGTTACCCGGTGCACACCAGACAAGCTGCAATAATGACAAAGAAACAGTACAAGACTTCAGGAGGATGGGCACCCCGGCTAGATAAAATCAATGTACAATAAAATGACAAAATATTGAAAAACATCAGTCATTGTCACTCAGTGGATTTTCATCCACAGCACCTGGGGAGGCATGAGAGGAGTGTACACCCTTGTTAACCTGTTCAGCAAATTTCAATCCAGCTCGGTGTCCTGGAAGTAGTGTTGTTTGCCCTCCCAGTCGACTTTAAATTTGGTGGGATACAACATTGTATAAGAGATTTCGGCCTTCTGAAGACTGCTTTTAGCAGGCAAAAAGTTGCGGCGGCAGCTAGTACTGACAGTGTGAAGTCAGGAAAGAATGATATGTTGGATCCTTGGTATTGAATAGGACCCAGCTCCCATGCAAGACGCAGGACCACTGCATGATCCTGGTAGCTCAGAAGATGCACCACAATGGGACAGGTTGGAGCACCGGGATAAGGCCTGGTTCCAAGCGGGCATTGTGCGCGTTCAACAACAAAGACGCTTCACAAGACACCTTCCAACAAAATATCACAACATTTTCTATACATGATCCTCCATTTTAGTGATGTTCGTGGATTCTGTCATACCCATGATTCAGAGATTGTTATGCCTGGAACACCCCTCAAGGTCCATATATTTTAGCCTTTATAACTGCCAATACTTTGTCCATCTTCGAAAGTTTCCAACTGGATTCTGCTTGCACATCGTATGCATCCGAAACACGCTGCTCCAAATTGTCTAGCCACCCCTCATGCTTGTCGACTCTCTGTTTAACGTGATCTAGTTGGCTTGTGAGGATATCCAACTTTGGATCAATTACCATCAGGCTAGAGCGCACCTTCACCAGGAGCTCTTTCATATCAATGTCTTGTGTATGATCCTCAGCAGGGTGCTCCAGGGAAGACTCAGAGCATGACTCCAACTACCCCTGTTTGGTAAGGTGCTTGTTCTCAAACTGGAGTTTTGACTGCGTATGTCTATGATGGTATAAGCTGACATATAGGGAGTGCACAGCATATATATGTGAGTGGCAGACCCAAGAATCAGCCACAATAACAAGGAGGGACTGAGCAGATCAGGTAGGAGATGATAAATCACTGCACCTAGGACCCCGCCACGCCCCCAAGCATACACACGACTATGTGTGGTACGAGCAGGGGGCCCACTATGCACACATAAATCTGCAGGACCCATAGCAAAACAAGCTGTCTCTTCCAGGAGGATATATTCCAGCAAAGAGGCTCCACAATAGACTCACCAGATGACGGAGTTGTTGAGTGGCAGATGATGTGGGGTCTGAAGCAAACTAGAGGTCTGCTGGGTGCTCCCAGTACCTCTAAATTGCAGTCATTTACACATCTCCCTGACCAGGTCCCCTAGTGACGTGTCCCAAATGCCAGGCTGCAACGAGCGACTCAGTTGCCCCTGGGCATCCCCAGCCCGGGCCGCAGGCACCAGTCCTGCCGGGTTGTGGGCGTTTTTCTGAGATTCAAATGGACCCCCAGCTCCCACCAAGCGCCGTCACAACAGTATTGTGAATGCTGGAGTAGCCAGAGCCACAATACCAAAATCATGGGCCCGGGCATCTCAACCGCCGTCGCTCCCACGGTGCAAGCCACACAGCCGACCGACAGGGCTCTGGACCCTCCAGCAGCTATCACAGTGGGACTCTGGCCTCTGCCACCAGGCTCCTCCTCAACTTGGTCTGCTGGGCCCAGCGTGCTGTGTCAAAAGCACACCATCAGCAAGATCAACCCACAAGTGGTGTGGCTCACTGGTTAGAGGCGGCAGACCCGGAAGCAGAGGTCGGCCTGGGACCAGGGTTCGATTCCCGATGCGGCAGGGTCTTGGGCCAAGGTCAGCAGACTCAATAATTCTTGCCTCGGTGCCTACTCTAACCATGGATCCCACTCAGCAACTCTGGGCAATAGCTTGCTTAATCTCCACTTACGGCCCCATCAGCGCCGGGGATGCTTGTCTTCACCTTGGAGATGCCCAGTAGGGACCATCTCACAGGGAAAGCCAGGATGGGTTCCCCAGCGGTATACAGCGCCGGGACGCCCCGTTGCTGGGGCAGCTGTGCGCTTTACAAGTATACAACATTTACATTTTACGAGCAGCAGTCCAGCTATATAGGACCGCCGCAGGAAACAGCCACGCTCGCGCTCCAGTCGAGAGCTCGCCTTCCCCTTTCTTTGGTCATCAAGTTGATTGTAGGGCCTGGTAAGAATACTCATCATTGAGTATCAGATTTATGTGCAAACCTAGCCAAAGGGCAGCAGAGCGGTTATCAGTGTTAAATACAAGCATAATTATAATGAGCGATAGAAGAAATAGCTTGGTTGTGGATGGTTAATGCATTGCCATGTAGTGTTCTTTACTGGTGGGAGGAGATGGAGGAGTTTACCCAACTCCGTGCTCCTCTGGGAGCGTGGAGTTCAGCAAAAACACTGATTCCGCCGCATGGCGGAGTTTGCCCCTGCCATCGACTATATAGTATACTTGTTGTGAGCTGTGTTGGATGCGTGTGCGCGATGTTGTTTGGATTTCTCTGAGGGTGGTGACAGTAAGTCACTGTGCATCATGAGCCCATGGCTCATGCAGCACAGTTTCATATCCCACACACAATAAAACAGATAATACAAAGTAAATTCAAACAATGATGGTATTTATTTTTATTGTACTTTCATATATTTTAGTTAGAATATTTCTAAGCATTAAATACTGTAAAATCTAATGAAACACTTTTCTTCATGCAATTCTTTAGTGGAATAAATTTTACCATAAAGTTTTTTATATATATTACAAGCAAAGGTGTAGTAATAAAGGAGTTTTGTTTAATGGCATTGGAATTATGAAGACCACAGCCTCTTCCAAGATGGACGCTAAATTGTGGAGCTTCCAGCACAGGCCCTACAGTGCCTGGAGCGCAGGGGGCAGTGGGTTCAACTTCTCCATCTGGCACTCCTCACATGCAGTTCAACCATACACAGAGGCCTGGGATGCTCAGCTGTCTCCATGCTTCTTCAGGGCTCCAGCAGCCCCCACGGGCTGCAGAGCAAGCTCATTCGCAGAGCCGGGTTGTTTGGGGCTGACTTTGTAAGGTCCTTATAACCAAAGTAGATGAAGTTATTTGCAGGAGAGAGCAAATGTAGGGTGGAGCGGAACACCATAAAATTCCACAGAGTTTTTATGCAACTCTGCGGAATTTCACTCCACCCACCCTAGTGTTCTTTAAAGAGGTAAGGTGAATCTTCAAACATTTCCTAATTTGGAGCTGCCTTGTGGTATTCTTGATGAATATGGGGATGTTGTTCCAGACCCTAGGTACATAGATGGAAAAGTTCTGAAAATGTGTTTTGTGGTTCATTTTTACACTTCTTAGTCTGCAGTCTGATGATGTCCTAGATGTGGGTATTCCAAGAACCCCAGAGATGGTGAGCTACTCTTGAAGGTAAGTGTGTATGTTGGTTGCTCTGATTCTTTTAAATGATGCAGCTGGTTTTCTAAATGGTACAGACTGGCAAATGGAGTCAATGGAATTACCTCAAGCTAGGGGTGATGTGGTGATTTTTCTCCAGGACATGAATAAGAAGTGTTGTGGAGTGTAGGCTATCTCTAAAGGGTGCTAGTGCGTAGTCTGGGTGGTCATGGATAATGATGATGCCACCCAAAAAAAATATTTTTATTCACTCAGAAAGTTGAACAGTACCCATTGGTATATGTAGTCATTGAGTTCTCACTGGTGAAGGGAAACTGCACCCCATAATCAGAAATGCCTACTTCAATCCTCCCTCCCTCCCTCCTGTATTCCCATGATTGAGTATAGTACAGGCAGATGCAGATATCAGGCACAGGTGCAGTGCTATCCTCTCTCTCTAGTGTGCATTGGCTCAGGTACTTGTCCTTAATGTTCTTTTCGACTTACCACTGTGAGGCTTTGTGGAGGCTCCATTAATAGCAGGCCCCACCTGTTTTAGGTTCTCCATCCCTCTTATGGGAAAAAAACATGCCAGAAAAGCAACATGGTCCAGCACAGGAGTTTGGTCTGGCCTGCAGGCTGCAGAGTCATCTTGAGGATTTTTGGGACCACAGTCAAGGCATTTCTTGGTGTCCTTGTTTGCAACAACTTTGAATTTTAATATCTATTTCCTGCTAATACAAGCATGCTGTGGTATTCTCCTTTCAATTATGTTCAGTCCTTTCTCTGTGTTCCGTACTCTGCTGGTCAGCCAGTATAAGTGTTATCTCAGAATGTTCCCTGTATGTATGTTTCAGTGGAATAGTCAGTTGCTGTATGTGGGCTGAGCAGCAGAGATGCTGCTCCGGGTGGGGCTGATACTACTGTTGATACTACTATAAACATCTTATCCTCTAATGTTCCTACCTTAATTGAACTAAAGAATAAATCTACCTTTTGAATACAACTTCATCTCAGCGTACTTTCATTTGTGCATTTCACACGGGCGACAAGGATGCTCGAAGGGGTGCGCGAGAAGAGCTTGTAAAGAGGAGAGCTCGCACTGGAGAATAGCAGGCTCGAGCTGCAGCACGAGCACTAGTACTTACTTGTACTCTGCTGCTCGTCTTCTTGTTGCTGGTTGGTGGGATCTACGCTTCTTCACGGTGATGCGCACATAGTTTATCTCTGTGCTCACTGAATTTCACCACTGCTGGTGTTCATGCCGCTGTGTGTCCACATCTACGCTTTTTCTTCACTGTGATGCGCACACATTTTAAACCCTGCGCTCACTGGATTTCTTTTCAAGTTTTGACCATGGTGAAGAACGACAGAACTTCCTTTTCTAACTTCATTCCTGTTCATGGATATAATCAGGGGACTAAACTTATAACCTGGAACTCATTGTTACTGCTTTCTACTGCAATGTTTTTGATGTCAATATCTTCTTGAACTTATAGCACATCATAACTTTGTGGCTCAGTCCATATCAACTACATCTTAGTTAAAAAACAAAAAACAAAAACAATTTGTAATACCTTTATTGATAGCTTTAAAACATTGTTTTTTTTCTATTTTCTGCCTTTTTTCTTTCTCCTTCTCAGTTTCATCTTCTGGTCTCTTTCTCTCCTGTATTTTATTTAAAAAAGAATTGCATGGCAGGAGGTTTCAGGTATCATTTCGGAGACCGGTGTGATTTAATTTTACTATAATATTCTTTGAAACAGTTTCTAAATATTTTTGCTGTTGGTTTTGGCAACATGCAACATATTTTACCACCTCCCTTCTTTCTTGTTTCCCCTGGTGATCCGCCTAAGATTTGATCAAAATGGAAAAAAGTTTTTTTAAACAACATTAAAGCTACAGGACCTAACTTGTCATCGTAACAAAAAACATCTTTGGGGGATATTCTCAAGAACGTGCGATAATCATCGCCAAAATAACGCAATGTCTCATATTGCCATCTATCGTGGGAAAATAACTCCCTGTTAACGTCCTATTCACAACACGGCGGTAACATGCGATAGTCTCCCAATAACGCGTCAAATGTCCGCGATAAAGTCACCGAGACTGTGATAAAAATTAAAAACCCAACGTGAAAAAGGTTGCGATGGGTCCAACCGCGATAAAAAAATCAGTGTTAAGCTGAGCCAGGCCTGCAATTCACACATGTCAGGTGGGAAAAATCACTATAAAAGTAGAAAGAAAAATACAAACAAAAGCAAAACAACTGCGAAGCACAATGGCGGTAGCCGGAGCAAGTACAAAGGACAACCAGAACCCCACCAGCTCCCCCGAAGGCCCAGGCCGGGACCTCGGGGTCAGGGAATGACAGGGACAAGAAGAAGAAGAAGACGCGGTTCAGTCCGGAGGAAAACTGGATCCTGATAACGGAGGTGATAGAACACCATCAACTACTGTTCTTCACCTCCACTGTGTCATTGGCAACAAAAAATGAGATATCGCAGTCCATCGTGGACAAGATGAATGCAGTCGGGAGTGCTGAGGAGGGCAATGGAAGAGGTCAAGAGGCGCTGGAATGATGTGAAGCGCAAAACCAAGCAGAAACTCGCAAACAACCAGAAGGCAGCAATGCAGACTGGAGGTGGGAGTCCAGCGCCACAGGAGTAGCTGGATGTGAGGGAGGAAATGGTGTCCACAGTCATCAGTGGGGAGATGGTGGCAGGAGTTGGGGGACCAGACACTGCTCAACATGACCTGACACAACATCAACAGGGTGAGTAACTACCAGGGACTAGGGGGACGGGGGGAGATTGGGCACAATGGCACACATGCACAATTAAGTAGAGCACAGTGCACACCCACAATGACTATGGGCCATGTCTCTGATCCCCTTGGCACACTGCAGCACACGTAGACACATCAAGTAGGCCCCCATCGACTTTGTACCCAGAGGGGGCCCTTCCCACACACCACCAATCTCACAACCAATCCATGCACATGTGTCAAACCCAGCAAAGCGGCGTGTCTGTGAGCAATACTGACAATGCAAGTGACACTGCATGACGACTAGCATTACTGCAGTCAATATACCATGAAATGTTGCACGCAACGACACTGATGTGGCTGAGTGTGGACCACATCCGTAAAGGAGCAGGTCACACTCTGACACATCCACGTACGCTAACAACCCCTAATGTCAACAACACATCAGCAGACAAACCATGCCCCAGACCCCCAACTCCCACCAAGAGACCAATGTACCCAGGTATGCAACATCTCAGCGCTGTATAAGCACAGAAGTCAAAGGCACACCGCATGAAAGGGATAAGGGGCAGCAAAATCAGAGCTGCAGGGGCGACTCTCCCAAAATACAGCGCACACACACATAACATGCAGAGCACATCAACATTGACAATAATGTGGTACAAACCGCAACACGTCCACAACAGAACAGGGGACACAACTGGTAACGCTTGTCTGTAGAAACTGGCCAATCACATTTGTCATAGCAGGGAAATGTGAGTTGATAATGTACAAGTACAAACACATCCGTGATGCTGTCGAAATGTCCACTGTCTTGCATTAAATAGGCAGCTCCTCCCATACAGTCACAATGTACATTGTCATGCAGTCTATATGTAAACATGTACAATGCGTCAACATACAAGTGAACACAATGTTAAACTGCATCTCCCCTTCACATTGCAGAGGGCAAACCAACACCTTCTGCTGAGCAGACCGAACCTCTCTTCTCTGATGACGAAGAGGACCTCCACACCTTCGACACTGATGCCTTCCAAGAGTTCATTGACAGCTGCATCAACTCACCTCCAGGGGTAGGGCAGCCCAGCTGCATCGATGAGACCCTACCCCCTGCACAGACCACACAGCAGGCAGCACCCACCACCATGGCTGCCTCCCAGGAGCCCCACCCCAACACATGACCTTCCAACGCCATGTGTTGGGGTGCCAGGAGAAGATGGCTGAACAGGTGCGGGTGGGGTTCAACTGCATTGCAGCCAAACTAGATGCCATACGTGGGTGTCTAAGTCCCATCAGAGACCACTCACAGTCCCTAACGGACACCCGCGGTCTGCTCCATGCTCTCCAACGATCCATGGCTGACATTGCTGGAGTCCTGACTCTGAGACAAGAGCAACTGTCTAGTCAGAGTGGCTCCAGCGATGTCATTTGGGAGTTGGGACACATGCGTAGGATCATGGGGAACATGGAGCGGATGCAGGCGGAAAAAGCGGCTGCCACAGCTGCATACCAGCGAGAGGTAGCTGGGTTCCTCAATGCCCCGCAGACCCTACAAATGGCATTGCTGCCACAAGGCCTTGCATGGATAAATGCTGCTGCTACCACTCCATCCACATCTCGCACCCTGAAGTGTCAGTGCCACACAGTGCTGGAGACAGAACACCACCACCCACATGTGAGGCACATGAAACTGCAGAGGAAGAAGATGCGGATGAATCTGCCTTAGTGGTAAGAAGGACACAGTAGCATTCATCTCCGCCATATGGCCTGTTTCTGCTTGGTTCTGCCCTTAGGCATCATCACCTTCCACTGTCCCCCGATACACTCTGCGACACTCACCTTGGACCTCGACATGGACTGCCATATTTCTGTTTGGTTACCAATGACACAGCAATCAGACTGCAGACTGAACTCTTCCTCTTCTGATGAACTTGTCATTCCCTAAAGGACTCTGGCTGGCCCTCCATGGGCCAACAATGTAAAGTGGGGTTTGCATGGCCCTGTACTGCTCCAGCTACAACACTCCACTGAATGTGCATTAAACATTCATTTTCACACAGATGTGTCATGTCTACGATCATTCAAGTGTGGAAGTATGGATCAATGTAGGGTCAGTGAGTCCCCCTTATGTCCATGTTGCTCATGTTGTGGGACTTGAGTCACAGGGTGCAACATTACCGATTGGGGTCCGGGTGGCGCCGACACTACAACAGAGACACAGGCATTAGTTACTTGTCCAGCCCAGGACGGAACCACGTCCAGTGCCCCTGGGTCATTGTTCACACCCCTATGCTGGACTGGCATACACCAGGCCAGCCCACTCCGCTTACGCTCACGGGGGGGATGACAACACTACATGTCCCAGGTCTTCCCTGTAGTGATCTTCTGATCACAGGTCTAGTTGTCAGCATGCCACAGCCACGCCCTCACGGCTGGTTCACATCGACACCACACCCATCCAGCACACGCGTCACAGGGCATGTGATACTGCCAATAAAAAGGGCCGGGCGCACGAGCAGGACACCATCTCCACTCTCTATCTGGGTGCATGCGTGTGGTTATTATTTATGCATGATGGCCTAGGGCCCTACCACATCACATTCCCCACTGCCGGAGGTGACATGATGGCGTCCGCACCACGAGACTCAATCATAAAGGGTCCATGACTTGCATTGCACAGACTTGATGGCACCGAATATACTGCGGCCCACACGGGCCTACCGCAGTTCAGGATGGTGACTTTCGGTGCACTGAGTTAGGGGCACCTTAAGTGCTGAGCTGATGTGCAGCCTGCGATGATACAACGTCCTGGCAAACCAGACTGTTAAGGATTTATGTGTGCCCTGCTAGACCACAGTGTAGGACTGAGCCAGCGGGCTGCGCGGGCCGACCACCATGTGGCGTTGCATCACAGTTCACAGAGTTAGTAACACCTATAGAGCTGAGTGGGTGTGTAGCCTTCGATGATGCCATGTGCACTGATATGTTCTCTGTCATTGCAAAATCAAGACCCAGAATCACGTGTGTGACCTTGTGGCCTGCGGTACAGGGCTGCATGATGTGGAGGCTGCCGGGGTCACGGACCCCGGGCTTGGAGCTTGTTCCGGCACGTGGTGGGACCTCTTGGAGACACGCCGGTGGCGGAAGGTGAGCGTTGAGGCCTATGTGCGCAGGGGCGGGCAATCACCGCTGGATGGCGGGAGGGGCTGGGGTGCAGCAACCTGTGTGCGCAGGGGTAGGCAAGCGATGATGGCGTGTGCAATTATGTGAACTCTGCCATTCATAAATCTGGACTCTGTTTCAGACAAGGGACCTGGTGGACTGCAGTTTACACTGGCAAGTGGTTGGAGACTCACCGGTGGCAGCATGTGAGCAGTAAGGTCTGGGTCCACAGTGTCGGCACTCTCTTTCCCTCTCCCTCTCTTCCTTTCACTCTCTCTCTCCCTTTCTTTCTCCCTTTCTTTCTTTCTCTCTCTTTCTCTCTCCCTCTCTTCTTTCACTCTCTCTCTCTCCCTTTCATTCTCCATTTATTTATCTCTCCCTCTCTTCCTTTCACTTTCTCTCGCTCTCCCTTCCTTTCTCCCTTTCTTTCTCTCTCTCCCTCTTCCCCTCTTCCTTTCACTCTCTCCCTCTCTCCCTTTCTTTCTATCTCTTTTTCTCTCTCTCTCTCTCCGCCCTTTGATGGGCTCATGACACACCTTCTTATCTTGAATTTTGCCTTGCAGGCTGTGATTGTCCAGAGAAGACCCGCCATGACTCTTCCAAATAGTTGTTTTGAGTTTAATTTGAATAAAATGATTTGTTTGGAAATTAAAAGATGAATGAATGGTTCTCCTTTTTCTGACCACACATGAATGTTGATTGTTGTAATTGTGCGACATCATGCAAATTGTTTTGTTCATGATTTCGTAAAGTTGTTGTAAAATATCTTTGTCCGTGGCGGTGTCCAGGGTAGGGCCCCGGGTGGAGGAGGGGTCATGGGGGTGGTGGCGGTGGGAGTTTTGTCCCTCTTGGGTGTCCGAGCTGCATGATCAGTAGCTCCATGGCATCTGTTGTTCTTCAGGTGTGGCCCTGGGCTGGGCTCCCTTTAATGGTGCAGGTTGTCGTCCAACTTTACACCAGGTAAGAGCAGGTGTTAAATTGTGATTCTCCTATTAACATGACTAGAGAATCTGATTTCATGAAAGACACGGAGGCTAACATTATGCATTATCTTTTAATGCAGTCACAAGCAGCCACACTACATCACAAAGTAAAACAGTTCTAGAATGAAAGAGTCAGAAAGCATAAAGGGCATAAGCACCAAACTTACTGCCTCTTTTACATGTGGAGAAATAACGAAAAGTTCCAAGAAAAAAGAAGAACTTCATCTTCATCTTGAAAATCCGGAAGAGGAGAATGAAGAGAAGAAGCAAGGATGAGGCGAAGAATCCTTTAGGAGGAGTTGTCTGAAAAAGGAGAAACATGAGAGTATTGATGCAAAAAAAAAGAAAAGGTACATCAAATATATAAATACAGTAATAGTAGTACAGGCAGTAGAATAAAAAACAAACAATCAGAATAAGCCAATCAATAATAATTTTAAAAAAGAATAATCCGACCAAGGGAAGGTACGGGTGGGATAATGTTAGCCTCCGTGTCTTTAATGAAATCCAGATTCTCTAGTTATGTTAATAGGAGAATCGCAATTTCATTACAAGACTGGAGGCTACATTATGCATGTTGGTAACCGTGTAGGACAACATCAGACAAGCGCTCAATTGGTTTACAATAATGTCGAGCAAAGTGGATGCATTAGACCAGTCCGCTGCTTTGAGGATATCATCAAACTTACCTCCAGACCAGAAAGATTTATTGGCCATAGTACCTCTAAGAGATTGGGCTTGGAATTTAGACAAGTCAACGCTGGCTAGGCTCATAGTGGACTTGACCCATCTGGAAATGAAGGTAGAGCTAATGGGTTTGAAAGGCTTGACAAAGGAAACAAGTAATTGATTTCATCAAGAGGATGAAGGTCTCTAATTCTATTATCGTATTCTTTCATACAATCTACAACACAGAGTTTCTTACACAGGTCAAAGCGAGGATAAAAAATAGAGTCTGACATAGTTTTGGTTCTTCTAACAATTTCAAATTTAACACCAAACATATCATAAAATCTATTAGCCTCTCCCTCTTTGATATCAGAAACTCTACGGCATGAAATCAAGCACAAGAGAGTTGCAAGTTTAATGGAAAGACATTTCCTATTAGGTAAAGAGTTATCAAGCCAACTTGAAAAAAGGTCTAGAATAGCCTTAACGTCCCACATGGAATGTATTTAGGTCTAGGAGGTCTCTTCAACCTGATGCTCTTCATGACTCTACAAACAATAACATTTTTACCTACCGTCTTACCGTTGATAAGAGAATGACCAGCAGAAATGGCCAATCTATAACAACTGATAGATCTATAAGAAAGACCTTATCGAATTGTTCAACCAGAAAATTAACTACGTGTACATTAGGAGCCTCCACCGAATCCAAGTCCCTCTCCAGGCACCAACGAAACCATTTTCTCCAAATGTTGTTGTACCTATAGTGTGTTCCAGGGGCCCAATATTCTCCGAGGAGAGTTGCAGCTGATGACGAAAGGCCAGACAATTTATTGGATTTACTGACACTTTCCAGGCAAGAAGATTCAAAATCCCAGAATGAACTAGATGGTGATTTTCTCCGTCTGCGTTTGAAACCAGACCCCTGACTGCTGGGATTAAGAAAGGGATGCTGCAAGCTAACTCTAGGGTTGTCAGGAACCAGGCTTGAGATGGCCAAAAGGGGGTTATTAGGATTAAGGAACATTGGTATTGTCTCACCTTCTGCAGAACCCTCTGAATCATAGCAAAGGGAGGGAAGGCATAACCCCGAAGGTCTGACCAGCACTGAAGGAAGGCGTTCACTGCAAGAGCGCCCGGATCTGGCATCCAGCTGAAGTAATTCTCTAATTGGTAAGTCAGCCTGCTAGCAAATAAATCCACGTCCAGGGGACCCCAGATTCGATTCGGAGCGTTGAAGACATTCACTTCGAGTTTCCAATTGCTGAAGTCTAAGAGGAATCTCGAGTTCCAATCTGCAGAAATGTTTGATTTCCCGGGTAGATATTCCGCCCTTAGAGCAAGCTTGTGTTCTAGGCAAAACATCCAGAGCTTCTTGGCTAAATTGGAGAGGTCTGCTGATCTGATCCCCCCTAGACGGTTAATATAGGATACAGTGGAGATGTTGTCCATCTTCAGCATAACTGACCTCCCTTGAAGAGAATGTCTAAAGCTCATTAGAGCATGTAGACCTGCTGTAAGTTCTAAGTAGTTTATGTGGTGAGAGGACTCCAGTAGAAGCCAAGCACTACCAGTGTTCTGATTGAGGAGGCGAGCGCCCCAACCATGAAGGCTCGCATCTGATTCCAAAACGAACTCCGGAGTTGAGCCATAGATCGCTTTGCCATTCCAGGCATCCAAATTCTCCAGCCACCAGGAGAGTTCTGATCTGGCTTCCTGATCTAGAGTTACAAGGTCTCCGTACAACAGGCCAGATCTCAGAGCTTTCGCTTTTATCCTTTCAAGAGCTCTGTAGTTGAGAGGCCCGGGGAAGATGGCTTGAATAGAAAACGAAAGGAGGCCAAAAAGTCTGGCTAACTCCCTTAGAGTAAAGGAATCTTGTTTTAGAACAAACCTGATCTCTTTGCAAATTTTGCATATTTTCTTTGGGGGAAGTAATAGAAGACACTTTGAGGTGTCTACAGTAAAACCGAGAAACTCCAGGAATCTGGAGGGGGTAAGGATTGATTTTTCCCAGTTTATAATAAAGCCTAGACTCTCTATGAAATCTATTGCAATCTTCAGGTCTTTCAAGATCTGAGAATGGTGTTGGGACATGATGAGAATGTCGTCCAAATATATAATTAAGCGAATACCTCTTTCCCTCCGAAGCGAGGCGATAGTTCTCATAATTTTGGTGAAACACCAGGGGGCATAACCCCAATTCAAACTCAGGTAGCACGCACCAAAGTTTCAGTGCAGGAGTTTTTTCGGCAGGACCTGGCGGCCAAATATCTGCAGTTCCGCTCGACAATGTTCGAGTATGGGGAGAAGTCTGGGCGGGTTCTTGCCAAACGGCTTCAACAGCGTGGGTTAGCCAACCGAATTACCAGGATTCAGGATCCTTTTGGGGTCACCCATGAGACCCCTGAAGAGGTCCTATCAGTTTTTTCCAAATTCTATTGCTCCTTATACACTGAGGATGCTATTCCGCATACACTGGATCGTGAATTTGCTTTCTTTATTGAGGGACTGGACACAGTTAAAATTCTGGACCATCAGAATACGGTCCTGGAGGCCCCAATCCAATGGGATGAAGTGGTTTCAGCAATGAATTCACTGGCTAGTGGGAAGGCTGCGGGACCTGATCTTATTCCTTTGGAGTTCTACTGTACATTTCGATCAGAAATACAGCACGATTTTTTGCGGGTTTTGAGAGACGCCCAACGAGGGATTATTCCAGACTCTTGGTGCTTCACTTCTACCATTCTGTTAAAAAAAAGGACAAACCTGAGTTGAACCCCGCCTCTTTCCGTCCGATTTCGCTAATAAATATGGACAGTAAAATCTATTCAAAAATTCTGTCGGCTAGATTGGCTTTGGTCATATCCCCTTTGGTCTCTATTCGTCAGCACGGATTTATCCCCGGAAGGGACACGGCGGATCATGTCCGCCGTGTTATTGCCCTTCTGGATTGGGCGCAGGTTACCCATTCTTCTCTTGCAGCAATCCTGTTGGACGCCGAAAAGGCGTTTGACAGGGCAGCTTGGGGATTCCTATGGAGGGTTCTTCGGTGGAAGGGCTTCTCCCCGAATTTCCTTCAGGCTCTCCAATCACTCTATATTGCTCCTCAAGCATGTTTGTCAATTTCAGGGAACCTTTCAAGACCATTTGCAATAAACGGAGGCACTAGACAGGGTTGTCCCTGTTCGCCCCTGTTATTTGCTCTATATATCGATCCTTTCCTAAGTACAATAGAGCTCTCTAGCAGGATTTTACCTGTCGAGATTAATGCGGTTGATTTCAAGGCATTAGCTTATGCTGATGACATTATAGTCATAACGAGGGATGTGACATCGGCGTTCTCTGCTATTAAGACCTTACCGTACACTTTTGGACGGCTCTCGGGATACAAACTCAACGTCTAGAAAACTCAGATTATCCAGTCATCAACTATGGTATCTACGGAAATTCCGGTGGCACAAACTGCAATGTATCTGGGGGTCAAAATCTCGGCAGCAGTAGAACAGATACCAGACATGAATATTCTACCCATTATTGATGCTGCTAATTTTACTTTACGTAGGTTAGATAATTTACATCTTTCTCTATTTGGTAGAAGGAATGTTTTAAAGATGATGATCTTGCCAAAATTTCTATACATTTTCAGGACCATTCCCCTGGAATTCTCGCAGGCCAGTCTTAACAGTGCAGAAAGATGCTGCTATAGATTTATGTGGAGTTATCATATGCCCCGTAGAGCCGCTAAATGGATGGTCCTCACACTGGACAGAGGAGGGTGGTCAGTCCCTAGTCTCTCTTTATATTATTGGGCTGCCGTACTCCAGCATTTGGCTCCCCCTCTATTTGGCCTGCGTGGTGCACTTCCTTTATCTTGCAGTCCCTCTATTTTCAAGATTAGCTTAGGACAAGAGGCCAAGGGGCTACTCCTCAAGGTCCTCGAGCCAAGCTATTATAAGAAAACTACATTTAAGGTCATTATAGCTATGTACTCGGTTTGGAGGAAGATCTGTCGAAAATGGTCGATACCTAAAATAAATTGTTACACTCCACTGATTGCTGCTAGGCTGTTACCGTCAATCTTCCAAGACTCAGTTACAATTAGGTGGGGATCCCAAGGCATCCTTATGTTGGGGGATTTACTCTATGAGGGGAAAATGGCCTCCTTTGCATTTCTAAAAGATAAATATGCTTTGGCTTCATGCGATTTCTTCAAATACTTGCAGTTACGTAGTTATATAGATCGCCTTGTTATTAACTTTCCTAACACATTAAGTAAGAACTCTCTTATGGAGTTAATTTTAAGGAGGGCCCGTCTGAGTGCCCTTTATCAAACCCTTTTAAAGGGCCTTCCCGACGATCTTTCTTTTCAGATGGCAAAATTGGAAGGTAAATTTGGTAAGGCAGATATAGATATCATCCAGGCGTTGGACCTGTCTAATTCTGTATTGATTTCTGGGAGTTTACGTTCACAAAGTTATATGGCTATGTTTGATTTATATTTTACTCCAGCCAAAATTTCTAACTGGGGAGGGAGTGGCGTTCAGGGGTGTCCTAGATGTGGTCTGGTGGCAGCCAACGATCTTCATATGTTTTTTTCATGTGTTAATTGCATAATTTTCTTTATGACATTCAAATGTTTATTAATAACTCACTTAATATTCAGGCCGAACTCTCTTCTTAATTAGTAATTATGGGGTGTGTGACGGATCCAAGTCTGGATAGACCATTTTTTGAATCTGCTTTTTTTTGCATTGCAATGTCGTTAGTTCGTCTATGCATAACCTCCGAATGGATCAACCACTCACCCCCGTCTTTCTTGAATTGGAGGGCGAGAATTCTTGCCCTTTACAATCTGGAATCAGCGGTGTTCTTAAAAAGCGGGAGAAGGAGGCGGGATAAGGGCTTAAGGATCTGGGCCCCTTTTTCAGCTTGGTATAATAAGTAACATTGTTCGGGCTTGCCGTCATTTTTTTTTTTTTTTTTTTGAGACTATTTGTATTTGTGCTCTTGCTTGTAAACTCCTATTTTTGTATTGATTGCCATGAGTGTCTAAGTTATGTGTTCTTCTTTTGGCTTTTTGTTATGTCAAGCGGAAAAATTAAAAAAAAAGATTTAAAAAAAAAAAAGAAACACCAGGGGGCAGAAGAAAGGCCGAAAGCTAGGGCCTAAAATTGAAAAAGACGGTTGTTCCAAATGAACTGAAGGAAGGGTTGGTTTTCTTTGGCCATTGGAATGGTAAAGTAAGCATCTTTTAAGTCTAGTTTGACCAATCATTCTGCTTCTAGAAGAAGGTCTCTCAGGAGGTGAATACCCTCCATTTTGAAATGTATGTAGACCAGATACTTGTTTAATTCCCGAAGATTTATGACAGGTCTCCAACCTTTCTCATTTTTTTTAACAAGAAAAAGTGTGCTTACAAACCTCTTTAAACTTCAAGGAACCTCTATAATTGCGTCTTTTTGAAGCATGGAGGCAATCTCCTCTTCTACAATTTTTTGTTGATCCTCTGAAAGGGTTATCACTCTCGGGAGAGACGTTTGTGTGGGGGTATTGACAAAATCTATTCTGAAACCTCGGACAGTTTCCAATACCCAGGAATTTTGAGTTAAGGTTTCCCAAATGTGGAAAAAGAATTGTCGCCTGCCCCCTACATTTGGATGGGAAGAAGAAGGAGAAAGAGATGTACTTACTTTGAAGACTGGAGTTGTTGGGTATACCTCGGGATCTGAATCCTCTGTTCCGAGAGCCTCTCCCTCTTGGTGGATAGAATTGAGGGTTGGATGGAAAGAAGCCTCTTCCGGAACCTCTAAATCTTGAGAAGGGACTTTGGCTGCCACGGCTGAAAAAAAGGACTCTTCTTCCAGCCCGTCCAAAAAGGTTAGAATTAAAAATGCGCCTCATATTAGATTGTGCTTTGTCCAGGGCGGTAAAGGTAGATACATACTTGCCAATAGACTTATATATATCCTCACCAAAGAGGAGGCCCTTGGGATTTTGGGAGGGTTCTTTTTCAGCCAGATCACCTAATTTCGGGTTGATCTTAGTAAAAATGACTCCCCTTCTCTCAATGTTAAAGCTTGCATTTGCATTGCCAAGGAGAACCTTGGCCCTTTGGCCCCATCCTCTGACGAGATCGGTGTCAAGAGGAGTGCCGTGATTGTGGCAATCTTCAGCCATATCTAAAATTCTGGACAGGGGCCCCAGGATGTCAATAAGGTGATCTTGACAGCCTTTAAGAGACCTTTCCATACCATTCCTTGGGTCTCTTCCAAGTTTGAACAGGAACTTGATCAAGTCGTGGTCAAGGTTGGGGGTCTGACAGACCTTATCCTGTATTGTGGGCCTAGGACACTCGGACCTGAGGATACTACGAGTATCTCTTTCCAGGGCGTTTCTGAGCCATCTCTTAATGAATTTCGCAACATGGTCCTGGGGAAACCAATTTGAGCTTTTGGGATGAGAGATGTTAAGTGGTGAGAACATTTCTTCGCCCAAAGGATTGAGGATGACATTCTCAGACGAGGACTGGATTTCTTCCTCAGTAGGTTGACTGTTAAATTCAAAGTCCTCATCGTCTAAGTCGAGGACAAATTCATCACAAAGGTTAGGGGATCTATCCTCGTCCTCCGTATCAATGTCAATATTGTTGTGAGCACTTCGATAGTTTGTGCCGCTAAAAACACTCATATGAGTTGTGCCGCTAGGGAGACCAGGATGAATTGTGCCGCCATGGACACCCAATGTAATCGAGGTGCAAGGACCTTCCACAAGGTTTGAGGTGCTAAGACCTCCCAAATCAGTTGAGGTGCTAGGGCCTCCCATAGTGCTCAGGGGATTAGGCTCAATGTTCTTGGATCTCTTTTCCCCTTGTTAATAAGTATATCGTTATGGGCAACGTGGGCTTCAGAAAGGTCGTCCTGTTCAAAGGAAAGGGGTCTTTTTGTGGACATAACCTCTTTAAGGGTGTCCAACATACAGGGCCTCATCTCATTATGAATAAACTTCTTAAAAGGCTCATCGTTAAAGTTATGGGAGCTGGCCACAGCATCATCAGAATCAATATCGGAAATATTAGGCTTAGGATAGTAGAGTTAGGCAAGGTTAAACTAAGCAGTAATGTGCCCCTTATATTATTATTATATATTTTTTTAATATGTTTTATACAGGACAAATGAGTGCCCAAAGTAAAAATTTACATTTCTCCTTTTTTTATATTGATCGTGAGTTTATTGGTAATCTAATGTGCGGAGAAGCGTCTAACAGGCAAACTTCATCAATCTCCGGCAGCAGCTGAATAATCAACTGTCAAAGTGCTCGAGATCAGCTGCTCCCCGGAGAAATCAGAGGAAAGATCCTTGGCAACGGGAGGACGCAGTGCTCCCGTTGCCAAGGAGCGCTCCTCGAAATGCGGATCACAACGAAGGAGGCGATCAGAGGCCTTGAGGGAAGTGAAGCGAGGCTAAACAGGACATTGCGAATCAGGGCAATAACGCTTCTCGCATGTCCGTGAGAAAAGGAGAGAGAGCAAATGCATCGCGATCTCCGTGCGCGCTGTGGAAAGTGGAAAACGGTCACAGAGAAATGCCCAGTGCGGGTCCTCCTAAAGAAGGTTGAAAGGAGAGAATACTCTGGTAAGGAGGAGGAGGGGGCATGGAGGGGGGCGGAAGAGATTTGATAACCATAAATTGGAACTCACGGGAGAGGAAAGAAGGGGAGGAGGGGAAAGCCCCTTCAAAGAGCAATCAAAAGCAGAACATCACTTTTAAATAAAGAGATATATTGAAACAGAGATAAAACATCACAGGCAAAAAATTACAATAAGTCAAGTATAATACAAGGTCAAATATAAGACAAATGGTAAAGGAACTTATCTGCTTGAGAGCCACATTTAAAAGAGGTGGTCTGTTTGGTGCCCATGCCTTTTATGCTATCTAACTCTTCCATTCTAGATCTGTTTTACTTTGTGATGTAGTGTGGCTGCTTGTGACTGCATTAAAAGATAATGCATAATGTAGCCTCCGGTCTTGTAATGAAATCTCTGCTGCTAACACACCTTATCATCTGTTTTGGGATCTTATCGCCGATCTGGGTGATCGTTGAGAATGTTGTGAAGTGGTGTTGTCGCGGCTTTTTGCACGGGAACTCCTACTCTGCATCTCATTAGCATTAGTTGCCGGTGTCATCTGTGGTGATGTTTTTTGCAGCTGCTATCGCAGGAAAACTGGTGATATCTGCTGTTAGCACCGACTTGTGAATGGGGTGATATATGTATCGCCACTTTGGCTGCGATAAAGTGCCGATAACTCTGCGATAAGTCCTTAAGAATATGCCCCTTTGTTGGTTCACTGTTTGGGAGCTGTGTGCCAAGAAGTCTATGAGAATTTACCTGATTTAGTTAATGATGGAGAGGGTGATGGTTTGAGTGAGTTTGACATAATCTTATTCTCATTAGTAGCTAGCTTGTAAAGCACCTGGTTACTCCAAACGGAGTGCCCCCGCACTAGAACATCAATGAAAACCCTGCAACAGTCCTGACCTAGAAACCTTCCTGCACATAGGACTGACAGAATAATAGAAAACAGAAAATATTACTTCCGTCCACCAGACGGAAGTCGGAAAAGCCAAGTTTTTAGGTTTTGCCAGAACAGAGACTCTGACTCGCGGGTCCTAAGATCCACAGGGAGGTCATTCCATGCCTTAGCAGCCAGGAAGCCAAAGGATCTCCCTCCAGCTCGAACCTTCCGCACCCTGGACACAATCACCCTGGCAGAGCCGAGCGATCTCAGATCCCGTGCGGGCAGATAAGCTGTAAGAAGGGGGAGCAGGAAGTGCGGACCCTTCTGATTAAGAAACCTTTGACCAAAGCATAAGGCCTTGAAAGTAACTATGGCCTGAATTGGGAGCCAATTACGTTTCTTCAAAGCTTCCCCCACCGAAACTCGCCTGGGAATGTTCAAGATCAGCCGGGCTGCAGCATTTTGGACCTTCTGCAAGAGGTTAACATTTCTAGCCGTCACTCCTAAATACAGAATATTGCAGTAATCAAGGCGAGAAGTATTAAGAGCCTGTACAATAATTCTTTTAGCATCAAGGGGGAGAAGGTCCAGAACTTTGCCTAGCCTTTTAAGGATGCCAAAGCAGGCTCTGGCCACAGCGGTAATTTGCTCAGAGAAGGACAGATCTTCACCAAACCATACTCGCAGATTCTTCACCTTTGCTTTCGGCACCGGAGTAGGCCCAAGTTCCACAGGCCACCAATGCTGTGACCAAAGAGAGGGCTGTTTTCCAACAACCATCACCTCTGTCTTCCCTGCATTCAGCTGAAGGCAGCTGTATCTCATCCAATCTGCAAGCTACCCCAAGCAGACTTTAAAATCAGATGCCGTTCCAGATTCATTTTGCTCCAGAGTCACAACCAGCTGGGTGTCATCAGCATATGACACCAGCTTTATCCCATGCCTCAAGACAATATCCGCCAGAGGGCGCATATAGATATTAAACAGGGTAGGGCTGAGAGCCGAGCCCTGTGGCACCCCCTGCGACAGAGGACAGACTCTGGACTTATATGGGTGTTGCTGAACATGGAAGGATCTGTTCTGCAAGAAGTTTTTCATCCATTCCTAGGTGCTGCCATCGACATCAGCCTCTCAAGCAGGAGGCAGCGGGACACCGCGTTGAATGCGGCACTCAGGTCCAGAAGGATCATAGCAGTAGTCCTTCCTTCGTCGGCAGCAATTCTCAGCACTTCTGCTGCCAGGAGAAGGGCCGACTCTGTGCTATCGAGTGGCCTAAAGCCAGACTGGGTATCATGGAGAACCCGTCTCTCTTCCAGAAACATAAACAGTTGTACATTAAGATGTTTCTCTGGAATTTTTGCTACATAGGGGAGCAAAGAGATCAGTCTCACATTTTCAGGGAGTGTGTGATCCAAAGAAGGTTTGTTCAGAAAAGGGACCACCATAGCGTGTTTCCAATTATTGGGAACCTGCCCTGTCCTAAAGGACATATTAAGTAGAGATGTGAGAACTGGGACAATAGTATTCTTCCCTTGTCACAAAAATGTAGGGGGAACCGGGTCCAACGGCGACCCTGATTTCATGACCTCCATCAGTCTTAGAACCTCACTTTCCATAGGTGGTTGAAAGACTAACTTATCCTTGATCCCGGAAGCTTCTATGCCAGGAGTGGGAACAAAGTTCCTGCTACTTTCCGGAAAGGTGGCATATAGTTTATCTATCTTGCCCATAAAATAATCAGCGACCTTATTACAATGATCCATAGAAGTAGGGAGTGCAACAGTCACCCGTTCCAAAGAGGACAGTTGTTTCACAACCTAAAAGATGTTCTTGGTGGAATTTTTAGCTAACTTAATTTGGTCTTCGTACTCTCCTAATCTCACCGTGGTAGAACTTGAATGCCCCTAGATACTTCTGCCTGTTTTCATCCAGGTAGCTTGTCCTTCACTGGCGTTCAAGGCGCTAACAGCCAGATTTCATTTGTGCCAGTTCTTCAGAAAACCATTTCGCAGAAGCAGTCAGATGCGTGCTTTTACATGGTTTCAGTGGTATCAGGGAGTCTAAAGCCTCCCTGATCCAGCAGGATATCACATTATCAGCTCTCTGGGAATCAGCTCCAAAATCAGGAATACTGCAGGCCAGTGCCTCCTCAAAAGAGTCCTGAGTTAATGTGGCCCATTTCCGAACCATCATGGGCTCCAAGCACCTTCCCTGCTTGCACAGGACCTTACCAAGGGTCAAAATCCTGAAAGGTAGTATATAGTGGTCAGACCAGGCTACAGGGACTTGCAATGTGGCATCTAACTGTGTACAATTTGTAAAGATATTGTCTAACGTATGGCCCCTATATGTATAGGAGTGTGGACCAATTGATTGGGACCCATTGCCTTTAGTCCTAGGGTCAACTCTGTGGATTCTTTACTTTCCTTATCTTCTAAATGAAGATTAAAATCACCCACAAGAATCAAATGAGGGTAGCGAATACCATAAGGGGATTAAATTTCAGGAAGCTAGTTAATGATGAGGAGGGTGATGGTTTGAGTGAGATTGACATAGCTGTAAAAACAAACGCTACTTACCTAAGGTTTCTATAATTTTCAGAGGTTTGATTTTGGTAAAAGAAAGCAACATAAAGGGGAAACTGTTGAGGATTTTGTTACAGCTTTGCTGAAACTAGCTTCTCTTTGCAATTTCGGAGAAAGTACTGAAGAAAGAATACGTTATAAATTCATGTAAGAATACGTGTGTGAGAAAGTCATGGAAGAATTGTGGTGCAAGAGTGATCCCAGTCTTACAGAGGTGCTCATAATTGCCAAACAAGTTGAGCACTCAATGGAGTGCATGAGTGATTTGCAAAGATCCAAGAATGTCGTATTAATGAGCCCAAGGGTGAAACATCCATTGTGAATATTGTTTCTTCCACTAAGGGCAAATCCAATGCAATTTCTAAACCAAAAGGTTCTTGTTACAGATGTGGCAATCCTCATCATATGACGAATTGTAAGGATTGTCCTGCTGTGCATGTTGTTTACCGAGTGTGTGGAAAAAAAGGACATTTTGCTAAGTGTTGTAAGTTCACTAATGCAAAGAAAGAGAAAGTTAATACTGTTGGAGAACTTGAACATGACATCCGGTTGCAGGTTACTGATGTTAATGCCCATGAACTGCATGATGGGATTTGCTCACATCCCTCGGACTTGGTGTGCATGAATGGTTTTAAGGTTGTGATGATGATGGATTCTGGTGCCAAGCTGTCTCTCATTTCTGATAAAGATTTTGAGAGAACATTTAAGTGAAAGGTTTCTCTCCCAGCACCTGATGTTACACGTACAGCTACAGTGGAAAGCCCATAGAGCAGGTTGGGTACTTTCAAGCTGACTTGGAGTTTCGTGAGAACAAAGCTACGGGTAAACTATATGTGCCAGTGAGGGTTGATTCTATCTTGAGTTGGCAACAACAGAAGATGCTTCAAATTTTCTTACATCCCAATCTTGATCCCCTGTGCAAGTTAGAAAAGTTGATACTATGGCTGATCTGTTTCAAAAAGAGTTTCCCAGTGTGTTTTCAGAAAAGGTGGGTTGTGTAAAAGGGTATGTTCACCACATTAGGATTAAAGATGGTGCCCCTCCAGTAGTATGCAAGGTTAGAAATGTGCCCTTGAATCTCCAGGATGAAGTAAGGAAGGAGTTGAAGAGGCTTGAGAGTGAAGGAATTATTGAACCTTTGGAGGCCTCAGAGTGGTTCGCTCCTGTGGTCGTTGCAGCTAAGAGTTCTCGTGACATTCGTCTTTGTGTGGATCTTTGTCACTTAAACAAAGAGGTAGTTGAAGATAAGTTTCCGCTGTCTAACATTCAAGAGATGTTTACTTTGATTGGTGGAGCCAAGTATTTTACCACTCTCAACTTGATGTCTGCATACATCAGGTTAGGCTGAGTAATGATTCAAAGAATCTTACTACGTTTGCTACGCTATTTGGAGTTTTTCGATTTAACCGTATGCCTTTTGGATTATGTTCTGCTGTTTCAGTTTTTCAGAGCCTAATGTCTTGTTTGTTGAAGGACTTGGATGGAGTGAAATTTTTCAAAGATCATGTATTGATTTTTAGTAATGATTTGTCGAGCCCTGTGTGCAGAGTAAGAGAAGTATTGCGAATCTTTGAGCAAAAAGGCATAATATTGAAGTTGAAGAAGTGCAAATTTGGTTTGACTCAAATGACATATTTAGGTCATGTGATTTCTAGTGAGGAAGGGAAGGGAACTGAGGTCTATTCTTACTGACAATGGCATTTGTTTCAAAAGAGATGATTGAGTTTCTGGCAAGTAGGGGTATCTCTCACAAAAAATGTGCACTATATCACCCAGAATCTAACGGTATGATTGAAAGATTCAATAGAACATTGAAAGTAGCAATTCAAAATTCTAGAAGTAGTGGGAATTACTGGATTCACGTTGTCAAGAGAAGAGTTGAGCAGTATAGACTCACTCCTCATTCAACTACAGGTTTATGTCCTTTTCAGTTGTTTAAAAAACAAAGGCCATATAAATTGGTTGAACCTCCATGGGTTAGTAGTCACTGCAAGAGTGAGATGTGTGGTGATGAAATGTTGAAAGTATTTCATGAAAGAGAGCTGCAGATTCAGAGTGAAAGGAAAAAAAAGTATGATGAACGTCATGCAGTGAAACCCTTTCATGTTAATGTTGGTGAGGTTGTTAAAGTCAAATTACCAGAAAGATCACGGAGTGTTTCTAAGTTCAGCAAAACCTTTACTGTGACCAAAGTGTTTTGGGGGGCAGCCAAATTGGATGATGGGCGTATCTGGAATTTTAACTGCTTGTTAAAGTTAAAGAATGTGTAATCTTTCTTTTGGTTATATTGCTAGAGGGGGAAATAGAGCCCGTAAATTAAGTAAATATAGAAATGTGGAGGAATGACTCATTATTTATTATTGTCTCCTTTAGGGAGGGAAGTGTGTGGTATTCTCCTTTTATTTATGTTCAGTCCTTCCTCTGTGTTCTGTACTCTGCTGCTCAGCCAGTGTAAGGGATGTCACAGAATGTTCTCTGTGTGTATGTTTGAGTGGAATTGTCAGTTGCTGTATGTGGGCTGAGCAGCAGAGATACTGCTCCCAGTGGGGCTGATACTACTGCTGATATTACTATAACCATCTTATCCTCTAATGTTCCTGCCTTGATTGAACTAAAGAAGAAATCTACCTTTTGGATACAACTTTATCTCAGCATACTTTCATTCATGCATGTCACACATGCTCAATGCAAAACAATTTTCAATCACAACTTGTGTGATATACATATACATATACGTTTTGGTAAAAAGCTGCAAAATTATTCAGAATGCAAATCCATCATTTTACACTACATTTTAGCAAGCAATGCTTCTTGGTATCAGTTTTCAACACAAGTAAGCATTTTTGTGCAACAAAAGTGAGAAAATACGAAAGCACTGGCAACAACACCCCCTTGCATTCTGTTGTTCAGTTGTTGAACATTTTTACCACAAATGATGCACTTACAGCATATTTCTACTGTGAATGGTAGATAATTACCTGAAGTGGTGCAATCATGGAATATTCTGACAAGCGCATCAGATAAGTCACACAATTATGTAAATTACCCTTGCTTAAATTACATTTATCCTAGGCCTAATCATAAGTGACATTTTCATAAAGAAAGTCATCCAAAATCAGGCAAAATGTGTCTGCACAAGGGCCCAGGATCCTTAAGATAACACTGATAAGTGAAATAGATAACAAGTGAGGGAGAAAGAGAGAGAGAGACAGAGGCTGGGTAGGCTCAGAGAAGAAAAGAGGTTGACATAGAGAAAAAGAGGGACCGTGGGAGCCTTGAGGCTATCCCTATGGCCACAGTGGAGACTAGGTGTCCGGGGGGTCCCTGCTTAGGGAGTTTGCTATGAGCGTCTGAGTTGGTGTGTGAGTGTATGGTGGGTATTTCAGTACCTGTGTCAATGAGTATACAGATGTGTGAGTTCATGTATGACTACCTGTATAGGTGTCTTTCTGACCTATAAGTTAACTTAGTAATATAAATTTTTATAACCGTACAAATATATTTTATTAACATATTAAAACACAATTTAAACAAACCAAACAATAAACAAATACACATAACACAAGTTTATTTAAAGATTTACAAATACACTTTTGTGCACAAGTACTCCAGATAGATACAGGCATATCTTTAGACCAAAGCAAACACAAGGAGATGATGGATGGAGTGCTGAAACTTTTCAAACACTCACCCCCAGTCACAGATCTTGGTTGAATCCATCATCATTCTTTAGCTCACTTTGCCACCCCAGTTCAGACACAGCTATATGCAAATCAGTCTTGACCCTGTGCCCCATGGGCACAGTCCAGCCCAAACTGACAAGCCATGTCTTCCCTAGAACGTAAACAAGCATCCTACCCGGGACTGGTTTGGGGCTAACAGCCCTAATCAGCCAGTCTAGCTTGAATCCAGTGGCAAAGTGAGAAAGGGACCCACGTCTGGGCATACCCTGCCACCTTAGGGTGAACAAAGCAAACACAAGGAGATGATGGACAGAGTGCTGAAATCTTTCAAACACTCTCCCACAGTCACAGATCTGGGTTGAATCCATCATCATTATTTAGCTCACTTTGCCACCCCAGTTCAGACACAGCTATATGCAATCTGGATACAGGAGGATCAGTGGCAGTGATCCTCCTGGACCTAAGCGCGGCCTTCGATACAGTCAACCATCAGATCCTGGCCCAGCGACTTAGCGATCTTGGGATTTCAGGCCTCGCCTTATCCTGGCTAAAATCATTTCTGCAAGACCGCTCATTCCAGGTCATAGAAGGCAACTACTCATCCAAGGAGACCCCTGTACGCTGTGGAGTGCCTCAGGGCTCTTCCCTGAGCCCTACACTCTTTAACATATATATGTCCCCCTTGGAACAGATAGTCACCCCACACGGCATAAAACTTCTAACATACGCAGATAATACACAGCTGGTGGTTTCCCTCACCCAGCAAAAAAATCCCAACATAGACCTCTATTCCTGCCTGACTGACATTGTTAGCAGGATGGACAGATCCCACTTAAAGCTTAACGGCGACAAAACGGAGATCATGGTGATGGGAAATCACGCCCACCTCCTCACAGACTCCCTCTGGCCTCCTTGCATGGGTAAACCTCCAACCCCCAAGCCAGAGATTAAAAGCCTCGGTCTATGGACAAAAACCTCACCATGCAAACCCAAGCAAGAAAAACTGCCTGAGTCTTCTTTGGTCTCCTGCGATCCACCAGAAAAATCTTACCTTTACTCCCTTTCCAATCAAGGAAACTTCTGATACAGGGTCTCATCCTATCAAGGTTGGACTACGGCAATGCACTCTACCTTGGTGCACCTCTAAAAGTCACTACTAAACTTCAGGTAGTTCAAAATGCTGCCGCCAGGATTCTGACCAACACCGGGAACCGCTGCTCAGCCAAACCAGCCACTCGAGCACTGCACTGGCTACCCATCATAGAAAGAGTGCAGTTCAAGTCACTCTGCCTTACTCATAAAATTTTGAATGGCAAAGCCCCCCCCATACTAAGAGATTTAGTTATTCCCTACAACACATCCAGACCTCTCTGATCATCCAATGCCAACCTTACTAAACCACCCAAGATCATTCGAGCACGTTCGGGAGGCCGACGCTTTTCTTATAATGCGTCCAAGGTGTGGTACTCCCTCCCTCCTGACCTCCGCGCCCAACCTAATCTTCTGGCATTTCGAAAATCCTTAAAGACATGGCTGTTCCCATAAGCTTCCTTCCCTCTTTTTCCATCAGTACTTGTTCATCGCTGGGACGCTCACGGGCAGCTACGCGCTCTAGAAATCCGATAACATTAACATTAACAGTCTTGACCCAGTGCCTCATGGGAACAGTCCAGCCCAAACTGCCAAGCCATGTCTTCCCTGGACTGGAAATAAGCATCCTACCTGGTACCGGTTTCGGGCTAACAGCCCTCATCAGCCAGGCTAGCTTGAATCCAGTGGCAAAGTGAGCAAGGAATGCAGGTCTGGGCATACCCTGCCAACTTAGGGCGAATAAAGCAAACACAAGGAGATGATGGACAGAGTGCTGAAATCTTTCAAACACTCACCCCTAGTCACAGATCTGGGTTGAATCCATCATCATTCTTTAGCTCACTTTGCCACACCAGTTCAGACACAGCTATATGCAAATCAGTCTTGACCCTGTGCCTCATGGGAACAGTCTAGCACGAACTGCAAATCCATGTCTTTCCTAGGCAAGAAACGAAGCATCCTACCTGGGACCGGTTTCGGGCTAACATCCCTCATCAGCCAGTCTAGCTTGAATCCAGTGGCAAAGTGATCAAGGGACCCACGTCTGGGCATACCCTGCCAACTTAGGGTGAATAAAGCAAACACAAGGAGATGATTGATGGAGTGCTAAAACCTTTCAAACACTCACCCCCAGTCACAGATCTGGGTTGAATCCATCATCATTCTTTAGCTCACTTTGCCACATCAGTTCAGACCCAGGTATATGCAAATCAGTCTTGACCCTGTGACTCATGGGAACAGTCCAGCCTGAACTGCAAAGCCATGTCTTTCCTGGACCGGAAACAAGCATCCTACCCGGGACCGGTTTCGGGCTAACAGCCCTCATCAGCCAGGCTAGCTTGAATGCAGTGGCAAAGTGATCCAGGGACCCACGTCTGGGCATACCCTGCCAACTTAGGGCGAGCAAAGCAAACACAAGGAGATGATGGAAGGAGTGCTGACATTTTTCAAACACTCACCCCCAGTCACAGATCTGGGTTGAATCCATTATCATTCTTTAGCTCACTTTGCCACCTCAGTTCAATCACAGCTATATGCAAATCAGTCTTGACCCTGTGCCTCATGGGAACAGTCCAGCCCAAACTGCCAAGCCATGTCTACCCTGGACCGGAAAGAAGCATCCTACCTGGGACCGGTTTTGGGCTAACAGCCCTCATCAGCCAGGCTATCTTGAATCCAGTGGCAAAGTGAGCTAGGGACCCACGTCTGGGCATACCCTGCCAACCTAGGGCGAGCAAAGCAAACACAAGGAGATGATGGAAGGAGTGCTGACAATTTGTAAACACTCATGCACAGTCACATATATGGGTTGAATCCATCATCATTCTTTAGCTCACTTTGCCACCCCAGTATCGTTAGACCAGCAAGAACAAAACAAAGTGATGTATGGAAGCATTTTTACAATACCTTCAGGAGAAAAGAAGGTTATGGTTAAATATGTACAGTGTAATATTTGTGGCAAGCAGTTATCCAGGGGCACTGGCAAGAAGTGTTCATACGGGACAAGCTCCATGTAGAAGCACTTAAAAACAGTTGATGTGCCTGCCGGGGAGCAATCTGAGACCAGCATTCTTGCATCAACAGCACCAAAACAACTGAAAATCAAGACCATGTCTGTCAGTGACGTGGCCACTGCAATCATGGCAATGCAGAGTATCAGTGAAACTTAATTAGCATTGTCCCTTTCTCAAAGTAGTACCCACAATTTCACAAAATGTAGCAAAGTGGGCAGCAGCCTCAGCCAGCAATAGTACAATTTATTGAAGTTGGAGTCGGTTGATTCCAAGAAAGTGAGAAGAAGCAGCTTCCCACCATTGGCGTGTAGTTCCAAACCTTTTTTGGTCAACATTGTGTGCGTGCCGCACCGTCCTCCGGGGAGCAAGCTGAGAGCAGCATTCCCACATCAACAGCCCCAACCCAACTGAAGCCCAAGACCATGTCTGTCTGTGAGGCAACCACTGCAATCATGGTGATGCAGATGAAGTTGAATTGGATTTGTCCCTTTCGCAAAGTAGTACCCAAAATTTCATGAAACTGAGCAAAGTGGGCAACAACCCCAGCCAGCAATAGCACTGAAGTTGGAGCAGAAGAAAAGGTTGAGCTTCCTTCTGAGCAAGAACCTTTTCTTTTAGAATCATTGGCTTCCAGATCTCTGGCAAGGAAAAGGACGGGTATTTATCCACTATCTTCCCCAAGCACCATTTCTAATGGTGATGATAAGGACATAAGGTGGTGCCGGGCAGTGTCCTGGAGTTCCAGGAGAGGCAAGGGAAAAGAAAAGTTCCTGAAAGCCTTAGAATTATGGAAAGAGTTGATGAGGTGGATGATGATGATGAGCTAGTCATTGTGGTGGGTGATACAGAGGATTCCGACATTGCTATTCAACCTGTTCCGAGGGATGTGGCACAGATAGCACCGCCAGCTCCTATATTTGCAAAATCTTCAATTACCTATTTTCAAAGCCACAGCTGATACCTGCACCAACCCCTACTTTAGTAGAAGTATTCAGTGCAGAGAGGTAATGGACCACACACCCACCTACCTTCAGTTCTTCTTCAGGCATTGGCAGTGGCACAGCAATAAAGTACTTCTCCCAAGTTTGGGATGTTTTTTACAGTTTGCAAAGATGGGGAGCACATTGCAGCAGCAGCGGTCCGTGGAGGGAGTTCCGTGGGGCGGAAAGGCGGGGTGGGGGAGGGGCAGGGTGGGGGGTACTAAACACCGGAAAATGGACAATTGGAGGTAAGTAAACAATTAAATAAATAAAACTAATTTCGTAGCGCGCGCTGCACCGCATTTTGTGATGCAGGGCGCGCTACGAAATTCGTTTTATTTATTTAATTGTTTACTTACCTCCAATTGTCCATGTTCTGGTGTTTAGTACCCCCCCACCCTGCCCCTCCCCCACCCCGCCTTTCCGCCCCACGGAACTCCCTCCACGGACCGCTGCTGCATTGCAGTATGCTCCATTTGCCACTTGACTGTCCATCAAGGTAAACCTGGTTCATATCATGGTACTGGACCCCAAACATATGAAAAAACACCACACAATCAAGTGGGAGGAGCACCTTAAAAAAATTGCTGACTGTTGTGGTAGTGGTGAGGAGAGCCGGACAACATCAGCTACAAGTCCAATCATGGAGGGAGGTGATGATAAGGAAGAAGAGAGTGACATCCTGATGCAAAGCAGCTCTTGCCCCAGCATTGATGTGCAAGCAGAATCACCCACCTCCGCGACTTCACAATGTCACAAGAAGACTCAGAGTGAGATGGAGACATCATGTCATACAGTAATTGCCCCATCACAACACGCCCTGAGTTTACCAAAACCTACTTCTCAAAACCTGCCTACATCAGTGGCCCCTGAAAAGAAGAATAAAATGCAGGATACTACTAAGTGCATTTTTATTTAGGAGGGGCCCTACAACCGCAACCACCCAACGGCATGTTTATACAATTGGGAAGCTGGTAAAAATGTTAGCACTGGACCTCCTCCCTTTTTTTAGTGAGGAGTGTGATTAATAGAATTTATGCAGCCCTCTGCCCAAAATTGAAGGCTCCAAGTCTACCCTATTTTGCAGAAAAATGCTGTTGCAGCGCTGCATCATGATGTGCTCCAATTGGCTGATCCAGCTTTGCAGCAAAGTGTTGCTCACACTAGCCACCTGATGACAAACATGTGGACCAGTTGTCAGGTGACTGATTACATGTGCATCACTGCACCCTGGTTCTCTTTGCGGGGGTAAAGCAAAAGCTATCTGCACTTAGCCATGAAGATTTATTTCAGTGCGCTCGGCGACATGCAACGGTATCCATTTTCGCCATGGAGAAATCACATACAGCTGCAAACATCTTGGATGAATTTAACAGCAAGGTGCATGAATGGCTGCGTCCCAGAGGTCTCAGAATTGAATTTGTTGCCACGAACAATAGCAGTAACATAGACAAGGCCATGTCAGAAGTTGGCTATTTCAGGGTCCTAGGATGCAAGGATTTCCCGAAAATGAAGACATAGACAGCAACATATTGACCACCTGCAGAAGAATCTGCACTCATTTCAGCCATTTCTTTTAAAGCCCAGAAGATTGAGAGATTGTGAGTGCATGTACATGTCTATCTTGCTCGAGTCGGGACTGGGACGGAGTTACTCCAAGTCAGGAGGAGGATGTAAAAACTCGGCAGTAATATCTCATCCACAGCTAGAAGAAAGAAGTTAGCAACTTCAAAGGGAAACCAAGACTCTGAGGCTTAGTACTCAGATATGCAGAATAAAGAGAGATGTGTTGATTTGGGAAATGACACCAGTGTGTGTGTTGCATTGGTGGCAAAAGTGAAACTCCAAGTCCTTTAGTTTTTTGCTCTGTCTCTGAGTCTACTTGGTACTCTCATGAAGCTTACCTTCCTTCTGTCTTACTTGACTCTACAAATCAGTTTCTGTTTTAAAATCCACAGGCCATCTCATCTCCTGCATAAATAAAAGGCAAAGCTGAGCTCAACACTCCTGCTTACCTACCGGACTGATCCAAACAGGCATCCAAGAGTGATGGAAATTCCTGAGGAGTATGCAGTTGCACCATCCAATTTTGCAATACAGTATCATTTTCTTTTAACAATCACATTTTTAGAACCAGGCGGGGCCACTCCATAATTTGATTTGTTCAAACCTAGAAGCTATCTGATAACCTGGGTCCCTGGGACTGAAGCACTGTTTACAATGCATTTAACTGTACTGTGTCATACTCATTTTTTCATTTTCTTCCACAAATGATTGTGCATATAATGATCCATATTTTAGATTTAGAAGAACATCAGTTGACAGCATTATCATTCAGGCCTTCTGTTGCCTAAACACTCAACTTTGTTCACTCAGACTTTGAGTCTACTTTTTATGACTTGGGGATTTTATGACTTTAGCTTTAATAAAATATTAGCTCCCTATCACTCAGAAAAAGTTACTATTGCTATGTTTTATCATTTTATCACTATCAGGTATTCTTTGTTGTGTCATTTAGTAGTCTGGTCTCAATTCTTTGTAAAGCTTTGATCAGACCTAGGCGTAGTTCGTGGAGTTTTGCTACTCGGAACTCCACGAAATTACAAAAAAACTCTGCAAAGTTCCACGATTGGCGGAGTGCAGTGCAAAGTGCAGTTTGTGCTGGTATTCCTGTTGCTCGGATAGAAATTCTACCTGAGCGGCAACTTCTGCTCGCAAACTTACCGTTCGGAATCTAGAACTTACCGTTCACAATCGCGAGCGGGGAAAAAACTCAGCTGCACATCACAGAGTGTACTGCACTCCACGAGCTCCGTGGAGTGCGGAGGGCAGAAAACTCCGCAAACTCCGCGAACAAAACGAAGTTCACCACCCAGGCATAGCTTTGATATAATTTAGAACCCACTAACTCAGTGTTTTTATTTCTATTTAGTTGCCTGCAATGCAATATCCTGTCAGAGCAGGAGAGGGTGGCAGCAGTTCTATTGAGGGCCCCTGACAGCTTACACTAGCACCAGTGATGGACTGGTCGGGAGGCTGTGGGTGACTGCTGGCTGCACTGGGGCCCGGCTCAGAGGCAGCTGTTTCAGCCTCTTCACCCACCAGAGCCACCAGCTGTTGATATTCCTGTTGGATAAGGTCTAGTCTCTGCTGCCGCAGATGTGCCACTATCTCCTGCTGCCTGGTGGGTGGTACGGGTGCACCAGCAGGAGTAGCTTTATTGAAAAAAAACAAAAAGAAAAATTGTAAATAATGCTCTGTGAAAACAATTGTTTTAACTTAGTGCCTGGCACAGTAGCAGTACATCGCTGCTTCCGTAGGGCCATTGGAATTTGATTTGATTATGATTAGGAGAGTCACAATGCCAATTTTACATTTTACCCACACATGCCTGGCATAAAAAGCACTGGATGTCTGGCCAAAAAGTATTAAGGCAGAAAAACACCGGATACAAAAACAGTGATTTTCTTTTAATGGCTTCTCTAGTAACCAAACAGACACTTTGCGTGTAAAAATAAAAATAAATTACCTCTCATTAATGAGTAATGCATAATGCACTATTGAGTACAAGTTGTGCAGGAAAAAATTAATGGAGGTATACTGGCCATCGTGTTGGGTATTTTGTTAATGTCTGCAGCTGGGCTGCTGTAGTTGACAAGTATCTATCTGTAGTTCCAATAGGCCTGCTCTTCTCCAAATGCATTTCACTTTCACCACTAAATCCAATGAGGCAGATGAATAATGATATCACAAAAAGTAACATCACACACCTTATTTATAAACTGAAAATAGTATCCTCTCTGCCATAAGCAGATTCTGGGGAAAACGATGCACTGCCCCACAGGGAAAGGAATGGGCTTTGTAGATTGTAGTGTGCACATTCATCACTGATGTAAGAAATGAAGAAGACGAAAAAAATATTATTTAAAATATAAATTATAGATTAGTGGTACAGGTAATCTCCACAAAATTATTATGACAGGCAAATCCAGTCACATTGTACTTATCTAAAACGGATCACCTATAGTGCTAGTATTGAGTCTATTGATTATCATTGAGTTGGCCATACTAATCCTAAAATCTATATTCCAAATTTCCTTAACAAAAACTACTTTTGAAACTAATTCATTGCAATGTACGATCTTTGATTCTATTCTCATTACTCAACCTCTTTCATGGAACAACTCAATCTCCCTTTTTTGCAATAGATAGATGCATACACCTAAGCATCACTGTGAAATAGCTTAGGACTGAACAAGCAACATAAGGAAAGTCACAGAGAATGCTAACTCACTGATATCACTGATTCACTATGGTGGACAGAAGACTCTGGAATGGATTCTTAATTAATAATTCCAGTCATAACTAACTCCCTTTGGATCCTCAACTCTTTATATCTAACGCATAGAGTGTGTTAATTTTGAGGAACATATGATCACATTAGAAAATAAATTTGTCTCTACTATGTTGTGTTTGCTATTGATTCCTACAAACTAACTTGAATTAATGATGGATGTGATTGTCTTGTATGTTTGCTCTCCTCGTTATTATTGTATTTGTGTAGTCTTTATGTATGAATATTTTATATACTATTTTTATATCTATTTTTACAAAAATGAGCAACAAAATGTGATATATTGTTGAAAAAAAAGTTTTTATTAAATATTGAGACAGAAAGATTGGATGATTTGCCAGCATTTGACTCATTCAAGACTGGTGGTATGAATGTGAAAGGTATTGGATGTTTGTATGTTCAGCTGACTGTATGTTAGTGGCTTCCAAAGGGAGTTATTTACAACTGGAAAATCTATTACAGAGCTCTGTCCCTTTAGATTGTGGGGCCTCTCTCTCTGTATTTGATGTTCTTAATCAACCAAAGTGAGTGATGTTGAGTACAGTTAGATAGCTCCAAGCACCTGCCTAGCTGAAACTGGATCACATAACAATAATATTCTAAACATAAATAAACGTAACTTTCCTCTGAGTGTGAGCTTAATGCTATTCGATTTTATTTTTAGCATTGTAGAACACAAACGCAACAAATAATTAATACTATCTGAGTCCTGGAATCTGGACACCGAGCAGGTTGAGCATGTCCTGCTTCCTGTCCAGGATATTCGCCCAGTAGTGCATCAGCTGCTGGATGTTGCGCTGAACCTGGCTGGCAGAGCACACACACCAGCACACCCTCCGCAGTGCAGCTAATGCTCCCACACCCTCTCACCCACCCAAACAGACACCCAGGTTCAGCAGGTCACAGTAGCCCCGGTAGCTGGGTAAAAGCCCTGTGTATTTATCCATGGTTGACTGCTTGGACGCGGCCCTGGTAGGCTTATTCTTGGCCATCATGAAGCAGACTGAGGGGGGGAAATTAAGGATGCCAGTCCAGAACAGGTGGTGTGCCAGTAGGTCTCCAGACCTCAACTCGAAGCGCAGGAGAATATCCCAGGGGAGCCTGCAGTAGCAACCGGGGGGGGGCCGAACCCACAAACTGCACCAGGACCACTTCCGTGGGTGGTGAACCCCCGAGCCATCTGTCGCGCAGTAGGCTCCAAGCCAGAGTTATCCCCATCCAGGCAGGTGGAGAGGTCTGTGGGGTGCACAAAAAAAAGCAGGGCAGTGGTGTCTTCCAGCTGCAGGCGGGCCACCAGACACATAGGCCAGGAGTTCTGGGGGCAGCACACCAACTGAGAGGCACACCGTTCCACCGGCAGGAAGAGACAGCAACAGAGGAAGCACGGGGGCCCAGGACACTCACCAGAGCTCCACCAGAGAAGCGCAGGCCCCAGATTGTGCTCTCACGCACCACACCAAACCACTACTGAAGTAATGACGTGCTGAGGGCAGAGCCAGGACAGCCCCTGGGGATCTGGAGAGGCCAATCACTGCCGTAGAGAAGTCTGCAGTCCCAGCTTGGGACTACAGGGCAGCATTCGGTCAGCGCAAGGCAAAGCAGGTGGGCCATGAGGCGGGGGGCCTCATGCTCAGGGCCCCGCTGCAGGCGAGAGGAAGGGAGGCAGGAGGGGGCCTCGCACACCCAGGCACACCACACCACGTCACACAATGGACTTGGCAGCCCGAGGCAAGTCCGCGATTTCGGATTCCGCAGCCGGAGAAAAAGAGCAGGGCAGCTGGTTTGCAGTCCGATGTTGCACCGGCACACCTCAGGCTTGGCTGGGCAGCGGCGATGCAAGAGGCACAGCCGGCGGCTTGCGCAGCCCCAGAGTAGGCTGTTCCCAGAAATCCGTGGCCCGCTCAACATACAGACGGAGCAAGGTAGGATCTCCGGGCCACAGGCAACCACATCTGTAATTAGGGCCACCTCAGGGCAAGCCTAGAGGCACACACAGCCCGTCCCAGCCCACAACTCGCGGCAGCAGGTCCGTCTTCTGGGCGCAGGATGCAGGCAGGCTGGCTCCCAAGCCCACAGACCGGGATGTCCGCTCCACGATGGGAGTGGCACCCAGAGTCGACAGCGCCGGTGTCCCCCAGCTGCGTCACATCTCCCTGATGCTCGGCATAGTGTAGTGGCTTTGGGATGGCAGGATTAATGGAGGATTACTGGTGGGCTACAGGGAGCGACTTTACAGTTCGTCTGCCTTGTCAGACCACTTGGCCACGCACCCCTGCCAAGCATTTTTAACGTTAGAACTTCTTTATGCACAAGCTGGGGAGGATTTAATACCAATTGAGTTCTACAAGGCTTTTAAGAGTACTATAAGCCTACTACTGGGAGAGGTGAGACAAGATATTGGGCTTAATGGAGCGGTTCGTGAATCATGGAACATGACACATATTGTCTTTTTTCTTAAAAAGGATAAGTATCCTGAGGAATGTAGCTCCAATCATCCGTTATCTCCAATAAATACAGATGCTAAGATTTTTGCTAAAATGTTGGCTACTGGACTGGCACTTATGATGCTGAGATTTGTATCTAGTTAGCAACATGTTTTTTTCCAGGGCAGGGATACTACAGCTCATGTCAATACTGCAGTTGTGGCTTTTGATCTAGCTAGGAAATCAGCAATTTATATCGGGATGGTCTTGCGGGATGCCGAAAAGGCATTTGACCGTGTGGTCTGAGGATACCTATGGGCAACACTGTTATCATTTAGCCTGGGGGGAAGATATAGTAAATAAATACAAGCCATATATAGTAAGTCACACGCCAAATTGCTTTATGCCAGTTTGCAGTCGACTCCCTTCTCGATATACTGTGGCACTAGACAGGGTTGTCCTCTTTCCCCAATGTTGTTTGCCCTATACATTGAGCCATTTATCCATACACTACATACTAATATACATGTATTACTACTGATATCAGGATCATGCCAGCCAAAAATTACTGCATATGCTGATGATATAGCTGTCCTTACAACTGACCCAGCCTCTGCATTAGACCTTATTAAACTTGAAGCCAACACATCTGGCTTCTTCTCGTGATCCAAGCTAAATGTCAATAAGACACAAGTGCTTCTTAATTTCCAGCCCGATAGACTTTTGCCTGACAGCCACCTACTTGGGGGTCCATATTTCTCCACTGATTGGGCACATATTGACATTAAACTATGATCTACTGCTGCAACCCGTTACTAAAAAACTGAGAAGCTGGCATAAACTGCCAATTTGCATAGTTTGGAGATGTAACATTATAAAAATGAAAGTACTTCCAAAATTTGTAAACTCATTTTGCTCTATTCCTCTAAGTGTTCCTAATTCTTTCTTTAGGAAACTAAAGGGGGTGATTAGCAGTTTTATTTGGGGTTATATGAAAGCATAACGAGCAAAAAGACTTATGAAATTTCGTACAAACAAGGGGGCTTATATCTTCCAGATTTTAAACTGTGGTACTGGGCAGCGTTTGCTGGCCGCTTTCGTAGTCTCCTGTCCTCTGGCAACCAAGATTTCTGCCACCATCTTGTTTTAGGCCTTGAAAGCAGAATGTTCCTATATAGAGTTAACAATCCTAATTATTTTAAATGAGTCTGCTTACATATGGCGCGGAATCTTAACTAAATGCTCTTTGTCTCTCACCCATGACAACCTTCCTCTAACGGGCAACCAAATGTTTCCGGAGGTATTTCATGACCCGACCGGTAGAGCATGAGCTAGCTATGGGACTCTTGTATGATCGTAATAGTCTCCGATCATTTGAAAGCTTACAACTCTCATTTGGAGTTCCACGCCGGCTGTTTTTCAAATATCTACAGATCAGGGATTATTTCCTAAGTCTCCAAGCATTAAAGACAGAGATGTATGGGCATGTTTGTATGGTGAATCTTAGCATTATGTATCAATGCCTTTGTCAGTTTAGGGTGGACAGTAATTAAAAACTGGCCACAAAAGTGAGGCTTTGGCGTCAGATATTAACCCTACAGAAGTTAATCACGCATTGGAAACTTTAAACAGATCAGTACACTCTGTTAACTCTTTCCGTGCTCATGACGGAACCACTCCGTCATGAGCCACGGGTGCGCTTTGCTCATGACGGAGTGGTTCCGTCATGCTGCGGCCATTGGCGGCTGCTCCGCCCACGCAGCGCTAATTCCCCGCCTGTGCGGGCGATTAGTGCAGTGGTCGGAGACGTGACGGAACCACTCCGTCATGAGCACAGCTCACCCATGACTCGTGACGGAGTGGTTCCGTCACGAGCACAGCGCCACCGCAACTGCCCCCAAACCCCCCCAGCGCCGCGGCGGAATTCCTGCCGCGGCGAAGGGGTTAAATTAAAGCTGCAGCAATTCCATATGATATGTGTACTATAGTATACTCTGGAGAGGATTACTAGCTGGGCCCAGAAAGAGGGAAGTCATTGTGGAGATTGGAACAAATGTCTAAAATGTGGATTGAATGCTGCGAATATAATGCATATGTTTGCTACTTTCCCTGAGTTAGGGACATTCTGGCACAAAGTAAGCCATATTATGAGTTTTCATTTGGGTTTAGACTATCGTCTAACAGTGGAAGAAATCATGGTGGGTTATAAGGAAATCAGCTCTGGCCTGAGATCCTTTTTTTCTATTATTATGTTTTCTGCAAGTTTACGTTACTGTGTATATGTGTGGACTGGTGGATATGGTGCTGACCAGGAAGGGGAGACCCTTGTAACTCCTCAATGTGTGTAGGGAAGACCCTACAGCAAAACAGTTTGGCTAGAGCCTGGGCACACATACATGATAAAACAAGTTTATACAAGAGTTGACGTAAACATATGTACAGAGTTCTTGAGTTATGCTGTATATTCTTTTATTGTGGTGAAAATGCAACCTGCCTACGTGTTTCGTCAGGGAAAAGTAGTCCCACGACTTCTTCAGGGCCGTAGAAAGTTGCGAGAACTCAGCGAAGTCCCAAGGCCGGTGATAATTCCAACCCGGCTGGGCACGAGTATATGTAGTAGGATTTCAGGAAAGAAAGGATAAAGCGTCTGTAAAATTTCTCAGTAGTGCCACGTAATCAGAAAGCCGGTGATAATTCAAACCCGACAGTCCTAGAGCATCAACAGTGGTGTAACACGAATGTTTTATGTAGAACTCTGTTCCAGTTATTCAATCCACAGGTGCCGTGAGTAAGAAATCGGATAGATCAGATTCAATATCAATTATAGTAATTGGGATTAGATACCTCCCAGCGTTATTTGAATTGAAGGTTAAGTGGGTGCTGAACACATGTGTGTGCTCAACATCGCTTATAGAGTATCAAGAGGCAGAGCGCCCCGGCGGCACCGATTCCGTTGTTGGTGTGTCTTTAAATATCTATAAAACTACTGAATAAACGCACCAAATAACAAAAGGCACTCTTTCTGGACCAAGAGCTAGCTTTCTGTTATATTTTGTGAAATTCTGTCGAGCGGTTCGGGCTGTAATTGTGTTCAAATTCCCTATGTGAATTAACATGGGAAATGCACTTTTAATGACCCCATCTTTTTCTCCAATGGAAACATGGTCCTACCTACGGTTGACTGCCAGTAGGTATATTTATATATTAACTTCTGGCGGTCGCCAGTACGTGGTTACAGTTAGGACCAAAGTTTCTTAAGGAAAATAATTTTTAGGTCTCGCCTGAGCCAGCTCATGCCCTGTTCTGGCGAGACATTTAGTAAGAGCGGCTTTTGGAAGTGCTACCAAAGCAGCCAGCGGCCAGCAGCTTGCGATTACGCGCACAAGCGCGCGCCTTGGTCCGCCTCTTCTTTCACTTTTGGCACCGTCCGCGCGACTCTGTATCTGCTTTTACTTTTGACACCGCGCGCGCAACGCTGTATCTGCTTGAAAACTTCTATTTCTTTAATTTTGCTATAATCGCGGCACCCGGGCTTTACTTTTACTGTTAAAAGTAAAGCGCGGGTGCGGCAATTATAGCAAAAGACGATCTGTTGGTCTAGTAAATACTTCTTAACATCTGCACTCCTTTTCGAAAGATGAGTTTCCAAACATTAATGTGTTTTATCTTTGTTTATCTAACAAATTACAGCTAAAACTAGTCACTGTTTTTGGCTTATTTAATCTACTTGATGTACTCTGACTCTGTAACATCGCTCTGTACCCTGGTGCAAACACAGGATATTGTTTTCTTTTTATGTTTTTCTGTGTATATATTTTATTTTTAACATATGTAAATGTGAGGTGCTCTGATGCCCTTTGGGGCCTGGCTCCTGCTTATATAACACCTTCCACATTAATAAATAAAACAAAAGTTCTTCCAAATGATTGGAGTAAATGAGCTGCCGGTGCCTCACATCATCCCTTTCTTTGGATACAAGATGTCTCAGAGGGCTCTTTTTTATATCCAACAGATGAACAACTCAGTATCCTATGCTTTTCTGTTTCTCTATTGATTGGAATTCATGAATAGCTTTCATCATAAAAACAAACAAGCATTGGCATAGCCAATAGGTCTCGCTTTTGGGACCTTATAAGTATTTAGTTATGCAGCACAATATCTTTGGGGCAACAACATTAACTGTTGCATGGTTAAACACTTATAAGGTCCCAAAGGCGAGACCTATTGGCTATGCCAATGCTTGTTTGTTTTGTCAATAACTTTGGCGCTGCTTGATTAATCTTCACACAATTTTCAAAAAACGTCCCCTTTTTGGTTCAGCTGCTATGTTGAAAGTTTTTGGGTGATCTGTCAAGCGGGGTCCCCAAAAAAAAGGCGGTCCCAAAAAGTGTTTTTCTCATGTTAAGTCTACGGGGATTTTTTATTTTTTGAACATGACTACAGCCCAAACCGCTGAATGGAATTTTACCAAATTTGGCAGAAAGCTAGATGTTGGTCCAGAATGCGTGCTTTTAGTGATTTGGTGTAAAGCTGTTTCAGAGATATTTAAGTTAAAAAAATATAGATATATGTTAGCCCCAAAACCTACTGAAATGTTACTGACATTTTTATTGGCACCTACACCTCAACCAGGAAATGTTGGCAGCCATCTAGGGACCAATATACATAATAGCACCCCATTGAAATGCATTGTAAGGGAGGGCAGGTTCTGAGGGCCACAAAAATGAGAATGTATACATTGTGATAACATTTTAATTACAAAATATATCATTTGTTGATGGTACTATACTAATTTTTAAGGATAGTTCTGTGTTCTAAGGTGATTTTACATTTTGAAAAAGCATTCTGCTGGGATTTTATGAATCATGTTTGAAAGAAAACAAACATGGAACATGCTCCAGAAGCTAATATACAGAGCATACTGTTTAACTTGTATGTTCAGCCTCTTGCTACGGTGGCCAGGCACATGGGCCTCACCATGGTCTCGTATGCTGACGATACGCAGCTGGTGGTGGCCCTCTCAGATGGTTCCACACTAGATGCTTCTAGGTTTAAGAGTGGCCTGGCTGCCGTTGCAGAATGGATGACTATAAATTGCCTACAGCTGAACGCTAATAAAACAGAGGTCCTGTTGGTGGGGAAGAACATGAGCCTGTGGAGTGAGCAATGGTGGCCGAACGCTCTTGGGAATACCCCCACCTGCAAATCGGTGGTTAAGAATGTGGGGGTGTGGATGGATTCCACCCTTAGTTTTCAAGACCATACTAAAAAAGTTGTCGGCACTTGCTTTGGCCTCCTTCTGGGTGTAAGCCCGTTTTGAAGTTCTTTGATCCACCTACGCGTCAGCTAATTGTTCAATCCGCTATTCTATCTAGATTGGACTACGCTAGTTCCCTCCTGTTGGGGACTAATCAGGCTGAGGTTATGCGGGTGCAGCATGTTCAGAATGCTGCAGCAAGAGCCTTGTTGGGACTCCTGCGTTTCTGCCCCTCTTCTGGTGCCATCAGGAAGCTCCATTGGCTACCTATGGCTAAGCCGCTTTGTCTATCTTTTAAGATCTTGAAGCTTGCCTCGCCCAGCCTGTTAACTAATTTGTTCACCCCGTATGTTCCTACTCGCCAGCTGCGCTGGGAAGCATCTGGTTAGAGTATCCCGTGTGAAGCGCCTTTGGGCCGGGGGTTGTTCCTTTTGCTGCTTGGCAGCCAAGTTATGGAATTCTCTGCCTCTCCAGATCCGCAGAATGGAATGTCTGTTGGACTTCAGGAAAGCAATCAAAACTTTTCTTTTTCCCTAGGCCTAGTCTCCCTTTATCCTTTCATCTGTTCTTTGTGCCTTCCTGTCCTGGTCTTAGTCCGTTTTTCTGACGCTGGCAGTGCCGGGATGCCTCTTTGCTGTGGCAGCTGCGCACTATAAAAATTCAAATAACATAACATATTTTCTGTAAATTCACACTATCTTTCTCAGACATATGAAAATTAAGTCTAACATACTCAGTAAATTATGTACTTCCAACAGGAGCAGCCTGTCAGTTGAGTCCCTTGTGTTCTACTGCAGCCTCCCCGAGTGTTCTAAAGAACAACTAGAGTGTTAATAGTGTGAAAAAACTATGGCACACTTGAATCCATGTTGATTGAAACAAACTGGTAGAACTTAAAACACTTGGGCAGATTTAATAGCTCCTTGTGACACTTTTTTGCTGCTGTAGAATCACTTTTGTGATGCAGCGGCAGCGTAAACAATGCGGCCAATTTACAACGTGACACATCTAGGGAGGTGCGTCACGTTGTAAAGCCCGGCATCACATTATGCCTGCATCAGGTGTAATGTATACAGGGTAGGCATTTCCATCAATGAAAGCCTTGTAGAAGTAACGCAGTGAAATCTTCAAGATTTTACCCTGCCACTTCTAGGATGCCACTGCATCAAATCCTTACACTTGATTAAAGCAGGCGTAAGGAGTGACACAGTATAATTAGTAGGGGACTCCCCATGCATTTGCTGGACTCGTGTTGGGCTTGCAACATGACTCCAGCAATGCATGACTTTTGGGCCAATAGATGCGTCCAAATTTCTGATGCATCTGTCAGTTCTTGCGCCATGGTGCGGCGTATTGTAAATAATTCTCATCCATTGTCCTTTAGACATGGGGCTCCGTATTGTAAATAAGGCTCATCCATGGTGGTGCAAGGGTATCGCAGGCTGGGTCAGGGAAACTGACGCATCTCTACAGATGCGTCAGTGTCTTGTAAATCTGCCCCTTAATTTAGTAAGGAACAGAATGAGGGGGTTCAGTTCGTCATAGTAATTATGGTTAGTGCTGAAGAAAGAAAATTTGGGACACTTTTTAGGTGGGTTCTCAAATATCTTCCTCTTCTATTTCATTAAAACATTCTGACATGCAGACTGAAACATGCACTTTCAACACCAGCAGCAGAGAGCCAGTTAACTACCTGGGGATCAGCAGCTTTACTACAGTGTTCTAATGAGCAACTAGAGTGCTAGCATTCTGAATTTATGCCAATAGTGTGGCACATCTGAATGCCATCTTGAAAGAATGGATGTAGAAAACTGAAAGCATTTTCTACTGAGGATACTGCAGTAAATGAGGAAATTAGAGAGCTACATAACAGATAAATCTAACAAGATGGAAACTAGAGCAAAACGAGTGCAAATATTCACAAATATCACCCAAATGTAGCCCAATAATAGCCCAATGTCAGAAGTGTGCAAAACACGTATTTTTTGTTGTTGTTTTGCAGTATTAAATAGCGCAGTCTTGACCCACAAGCATTGCAGTGCATTACATGAGCATCAGAACTGGTTCCCCTGTTGCAAAGTCTGCAGCTCTGGCAGTAATGCAACATCCTCTCCCTTAACTGTAACAAATAATCAATCGATCAGCTATATAACAAACATAAAGATAGCAAATTAATTAAAAGTGCTTTGTCGCTATGTGAGAACTCTGAAAATATGTCCTCATTTTAGCTGTTTATAGCACTAACTATATTTTCTCTGGGAATAAGACCCTCTCATGGAGGAGGGTGCAGAGGCCATAAGTTGACCATGCTGGGCATGTGCAAGAAGGGCAGTGGCAGCACAATGGACCATGGAAGGCAGCAGAAAGGGAGGCAAGTGCAGCAAGCCAACCATGCAGTACAGACAAAAGAGGCTGTGGCAACAAGAAAGACTATTGAGGGCAGAAGGAAGAGGCAGGTGTAGTACAACCAAATATGCCAGCATACCCAATTCAGGCAGGAGACAACTAAAACCTTTTAAACCCAAAAGAGCTTTATTTTATCTATCTCCTACCTAAAAGCTCCTCTTTTTCAATGTGAGTCGAAGGTGAAAATCAATTCCCCAGGTTTTCTTTTTCAAAATCATTTTCTACCGAGTTCAAAATGTTGACAAATAAGGTACATTGGATCATGGAGGGCAGGAGGAATAGCGAAACGACTTGGACTTTGATAAGAGAGGACAGAAGGCAAACCAAACTGACCTTACAGAGCAGGCATCAGGGGTTGTTGCAGAACAATACACCACACAGGGCAAGTGGGGTGGCAGTGCAGCACAATGGACCATGGAAAGCAGAAGGAAGGGGACAGGGCCATACACATACACAACAGAGATCAGAGGGGAAAGAGGCACGGCAGCAAGGTGACCATACCGGACAGACTGTAGGGACAGTTGCAACATAACGAACCATGAATGGCAGGAGGAAGTAGGTGGGGCACAACAAATAGCTAGACAAGGCAGGAGGGACGGGATAGGGGTCTGCACATGTAAAACAGAGGCTGGGGGGAAGGGGCAGGGGAGAAGCAGCAAGCTGACCTTGGAGGGCAGGTGGGATGGGCACTGGAAGTACAACACACCATGGAGGGCAACAGTGAGACTATAATGGCATTTATACAGACATTGGAAGAAAGGTTGGAGGGAATCAGGGGCAGCAAACTGACTACACAGGGCAGGTGGGAGGGGATGTGGCAGCACAGAAGACCATGCATGGCAAGCAGGAGGGTTAGTGGCAGCATAACGGCCATGGTGGGCAGGAGAAAGGGGACAGGGCATGCACACAGTACCATGGAGGACACAAGAGAGGGGCAGAGACTGGGCACACACAAAAGAGGACAGGGGAAGGGGCTTTCCAACAGAACATGCAGGGCAGGCAGGAGGAGCAGTTGCAGCAAAACAGAGCATGGAGGGCAGAATGGAGTGGCAGCAAAATGGACCATGGAGGACAGGAGAGAGGGGATGGGGCATGGAAATTAGACAGGCAGAGTGGAGGTGGCGGGGACAGGCAGCAACAATCTGACCATGCTGCGCAGGTGAAAGGGGCAGTGGCAGCTTAACAGAATACTCAGAGTAAATAGGAGTGTGGCAGGTCCACAGAATATAGTGGGCAGAAAGGAGGGGGCAGGGGCATGCACACAGTCATCGGAGGGCAAGTGAAAGGAGAGTAGGGGCAGCAAGCTGAGCACAGAGGCTAAGCAGGAGGGTAATGAATGATGAGGCATAGAATTGGGCAACGGAGGGCAGGACAGGCCCTGTGTTTAACTCCCATTGTGATGGGCATCTTACTTAACGTTAAAAATACCTTAGAAATTCACTGAATAAAACCAAAGGGTACAGGGTCCTTATACTTAGGAAATAAAAGTTTTTTAAAAACCTTAGAAATTCACAGGGAAATTCAGCAGTTATATTTACCTGAGCTAACTATAACTTATTCCCCCACAATACACTGCTTATGACGTCAAATATTAGAGCACCGCACTAACATGACATCACTGATCACATCTCAAATGACATCACTGATGATATCATCCAGTGATTGTTAGTGTTTTTTTTGTTAGTGTTTTTTTAAAAAGTTTATGAGTTTGAAAGATATATACACAGGTACTATAAAAGTACCTAATTCGCCCATATATCCAGCTTTGGTTTCTTATAATTTCTTAAAAGCTACTGATTAGATTTCTACTAAAATAAGAAAAAGCGTGATCACAAAGACATTGGAGGGCAGGGGGAAGGAGAATAGGGGCAGCAAGCTAAGCACAGAGGCTAAGCAGGAGGTCAATGATGGGCCTTAGAATTGGGCAATGGAGGGCAGGAGGAGTGGACTGGTACATCATGCTAAATGGAGGGCAGTGGCAGCACATCAGACCATGCATGGCAGGAGGGAGGAGGCTAGTCCATGGATTCAGACAACAGAGGATAGGGAGGAGGTGGATAGGGCAGCAAGCTAACTGTTCAGAGAAGGTGGGTATTAGGAACGTTATTGTTTTTAAAATGTGTGTCTGTGCGAACTACTTAAAATATGAACAAGTATGCAGCATAATCTCACTTTTATTCAGGAAGAAGAGGACGTTTGTGACTGTGACTCCGCGCTCACTTGGCAGAAACACCACCGGACCCTCCACCCCCCATCGCAAAATGTAATGCCCGTGAAAAGGGTAGGTGGACGCAGTGTTATATAGAACATAGTCCTGAGAGCACGATTGAAAATGAAAACTAGATATAGTATATGGTATAAACTATGCACCAAAAAGTGTGATATAAGATGAACCGGGGCGTGAAATATAATATGCAATACATTGTGTGCAATGACAGATTCATTGGAGAGCGCGAGATAGCACAGGCACTAGCGCGTGCTATGCGATATGTGCCTTGAAGTGTAATATGCACAGGGCAGTGTTGTGTAACCTAACTAGTCTCTAAAGTTGTAATATAAAATATGTGCTGGGGAGTGTAACATTGCATATGCACTGTGACAAAGATATTGATCCCAGATTGTAATATGTATGGCATAGCGCTGTGCGTTATAACATAGGCATTGAAGAAGGCACGTTAGATGGGGCAATATAACTCGTGCGAAGGCAAGTGTGGCATGACATATTCACGGGGTGGTGTTACAGTGCACATGGGCTAGAGAGTGTCATAGCATACACACTAGCTGGTGGAATACAACACAGAGGTGTGTGGCACTCGGCGGGCACTGGTGGGTGTAGCACAGCATTGGGCTCAGCCAGGAGCACGCTGTGACTCTCAAGTGAGGTTCGCCTTCTTTCCAGAGAGTAAAATAAAAAGTATTATACATCCGGTGGTGGATGTGTGTTTTATTAACCGTGAGGGGGGTTTCTTGCATAGTTTGGTCGAATTTTTGTCGAATCCCCTTTGAATGGTTTGGTGTGCGTGTGTATTAAATGTGCCTGTCAAATCAAATCAAATACAGCTTTATTTGATTAAAATCATTAATCATAAAAGCATGAATAACACAGTTCAAGTTAGAAAAAATTAAAAATGTCTACATTAGCAATTGATTCCTTGATTTGAAGATGAATTTTAAAAAAGCATTGACAGAAGCTACAACAAAGACTGTGTCTAACATTTGCAGGGCTATAAGTGCAGGTCGGCAATGCCTGAGACCAAACGATTTCAAGACTGGCAAAATCCATCTTTTCCTAGGAATAGAATAGAATTTACACAAAAGTACAACATGCAGTGTAGATTGAGTCGAGATATCGTCGCATGGACAGTTGCATAATTGTTTAGACCAGTCATTCCGTTCCGGAAAACTTAGTAGCCTATGAATAATTCCCAGGCGAAAGCGAACTAACAGGAACCTATCAAAGTCACCTTCTACTATTTTTATATACGGTTGGATTGATAAGTGAGTAGTAATCAGCTGGTGGCTCTGAACCGATGTTTTCTTCAGTTCAAGGGCCAGTCTACAATCGTTTAGATAGTCCAAACATAGTTTTTTCAGATGTTTTCTCGCTATCCGAGCTAAGGTTGTGGGGTTGTCATAAAACTCACAATGATCCAATTTGCCACAGAATGATTTTATGTATGTTAACCATCTGATCTTTGAGACCCCTCCCAAATTTAGAAGGTCAAGGATAATGGAACGGTTCAGGGCCAGATTATCCGAAGTCCAAATCCTGTACCACTCAAGTATTGGTTGTATTTTAATGATGTCTTCTAAATAACCAATTCCTAGTTCTACGTGGCATGAGTAAGTTGAGGTGGACTCTGGAACAGCCAATAAAAACCTTAAAAATTTGTTTTCCTCCATCTGTAAAATAGTGACATCAACAATCCTCCAGACACCTGCTCCATAAGTGGCGACAGATACACACTTTGCATTATAAATTTTTAGCAATTCATGCGGAGGCCTTCTGCCCAGCTTTTTACTAAAATTATGTAGGGCAGTCACTGTTCGAGCGAACAGGATCCTCCTAGCTTTCACAGCTTGTTGCCAACTCAATTTGTTATCAAATAAAATGCCCAAATAGGCAAATGATTTAGTGTACTCTATGGGTTTGTCATATACAAACATGGTCTTAGGGATCCTGCTCTGACTAATACCACAAGACATAGCAAATGTTTTAGTAACATTAATGGTAAGTCTCAAATTTGACATATAATTCTCAAAAGCAGTGACAACTCGTTGTAGGGCAAGGGGAGTACGGGCCTGTCAATAGCTACCCATGTTTGTATAAATAAACGACAAGGGTGTCTACTTGGAGAGTACCCACCGGCGGTAGGGCGTCAGACACGTCAGAGCTTCACTAGCGGTGTGTAAATACATTCCACGTGGATTCATTGTATGCATAGTTGCCTTTTAATGAATATCACACAAATCGTCATAGTGATAGGTACATACGGTTTATCCAGCATGTCCTAGGTGTTTCTATAAATGTATATTTTTTTAAAATAATAAAAAACAAAGGCCATGACCCGGGGGTTGGGGTCCCCGGGGCCGATTAAGGCCTTGGGAGGGCCAAATTTATTTTTTTCAACAAAAAAAATTAGGGTGCAGGCCCTGAGGGATGGGGTCCCCAGGGCCAAGAAATTAGAAAAAGAAGTGGGGGGCCACACAGCCCTCCTTCTTAAAAAGACCGGCATCGTGCCGGATGCCATGCCCCCTCCTTGCAGCATTCTGCAAACGCGCCCCCTGGCCAGTTGTAAGTTGGGGAATGAATTCCCCTTCAATTATGAGGGTCCCTGAGGGCCAACTAGCCCAACCGGTATCTCCAGTATGCGCCAGGGAGCTGTGTTGCAGACAGGTGTTCTGAGGCCACGTCCCTTTTTACACCTCTATGCAACGCAGCTCTGTGGCGCTTACTGGAGGTACCTAGTGGGCTAGTTTGACCCTAGGGACCCTCAGGATTCAAGGGTACTTAATCTCTCAACTTAGAACGGCCACAAGGCGCGTTTACACAGTGGTGAAGGGAGGGGACGGGGCCTGAGGTGACGAGTGCAAACACGCCCTGTGGCGCGTTTTAAGTTGGGGAAATAATTCCCTTTCAATCCTGAGGGACCCTGGGGTCTAACTAGCCCACCAGGTGCTTCCAGTACGCGCCACTGAGCTGCGTTGCAGAGAGGTGGTCCAGGCCGTGCCATTTTTTACACCTCTCTGCAACGCAGCTCTGTGGCGCTTACTGGAGGTACCTAGTGGGCCAGTTGGACCCTAGGGACCCTCAGGATTCAAATGAATTTAAGCTCCCAACTACAAACAGCCACAGTGCGTGTTTACACAGTGGTGAAGGGAGGGGACGGGGCCTGAGTTAACGTGTGCAAACAAGCCCTGTGGCGCTTTTTAAGTTGGGGAAACAATTCCCCTTCAATCCTGAGGGACCCTGGGGGCCAACTAGCCCACCAGGTGCTTCCAGTAAGCGCCACTCCGCTGTGTTGCAGAGAGGTGGTCTAGGCCGTGCCCCTTTTTACATCTCTCTACAACACAGCTCTGTGGAACTTACTGGAGGTACCTAGTGGTCTAGTTGGACTCTAAGGACCCTCAGGATTCAATGGGACTTAATCTCCCAACTTAAAACGGCCACAGGGTGTGTTTACACAGTGGGGAAGGGAGGAGACGGGGCCTGAGGTTACATATGCAAACACGCCCTGTGGCGTGTTTTAAGAGGTAGTTTTAATCCCCTTCCCTATTATATACTAGGGGCTTACAGAGGAGGTCATGCTAATCACAGGGGGACCCCAACGCATAGTGTTCCCTAGTGTATGTAGGTGTTTTCACTGTATTCTGAGTGTCTTTTAACATAGCACTGGCTCTAGGACTGGTTAGTCAGACTCAGTTACCACCAGTATCCGTCTGAAAAAGTTGAGGGTAAAGATGATTTTGCAACAAGGCTTCTTTCTGCTCTTCTGTTAGTTCTTTCTGCACGTTATCCTACTTCCTGCACTTTTCTTCGTCTTTGAGGACTTCTGTTGCTTCTTTCTGCATTTCTTTTTTTTTCCTTCTGTGTGTTTCTTCTTCTTTCTTCACATGTCCTATCTCTGTAGGCATAGTTAGAAATTAGCATTTAAAAAACCTTTGAAATTCACTGAAAAAACCATAGGTTTCAGGCATGTTATAGTTAGGAATTAGCATTTAAAAAACCTTAGAAATTCACTGAAAAAACCATAGGTTTCAGGGGCGTTATAGTTAGCTGGACTTTTCACTCGTACAAAACCATTGAAATTCCCACGTTATAGTTAGTTCAGCTAACTATAACTCGCGCGCCCACAGTGCACTGCTAATGATGTCACATATTCCATCACTCATGACATGGTCAGGGACAACACTCATGACATCACTGATGACATCTCAAATGACATCACTGATGGCATCACTAATGACATCATCCTTGTGATAGAGTGGCAGACCTCCTTTCACCCTAATATAACCTTTGATACACACATTCAAAAATAGAAACTAAAATGTTCAAAACAATGGATATACCAATACCAGTTACAACAACCTATTCAGTAATTCTAAGATCCACATACACATCCACTCATTCACCAACAGTCCTATACAGTCACTCATACATGTACTCACTCATCATATGTACTCTTACACCTATGCATCCTGTTACACAACACCACTCATCCATAGAGTTACTCACACACATGCTAATAAAGAATCAAACATCCATTTACTTGCATATACAGTTATACACAAACCACCACACTTACTTCTGCAGAAACTTACACATACTTAGTCTTTTAAACAATCACTTATAGAAACACATACTTATTCATACAGGAACTCTTTCAATCTCTCACTCTCACATATACTCACTTATATACACCAATAGTCACATATACTAGTTTAAAACATATGTAGTAACTCATAAAGACACTATTGAGACAGTCATTCACTCACTGACACACCCATGCACACACTCATCCACCCATACAGTCCTGCACATATGCTGTCTTCAACACATACAAACAGTGAGTCACTCATTCATGCACCTATGCACTACGTAATACCCCCCACCGATCCATACAGACACTCAGACACTCATACTGATACTCAAAAAAACAACTAATAATCTATATAGACAGTCATGTAGCTACTCGCCAACCCATGCAGCCACTTATACACAAAGTGAGAGACTGATACAGATATTTACATATTTAAACATTACTCACTACACCATGTATTTACTAAGATACACTTAATCAGTCAGTTATACAATCAATTTTTCAAAAACAAATCATCCATTTAGACACATATATACCCATTTATTCTTCCATCAACCTTGAGATATACATATATAAAACATATGTAATTTTCAGAAAAACACACATTCACTGGATGATATCATCAGTGATGTCATCAGTGATGTCATTTGAGATGTCATCAGTGATGTAATGAGTGATGTCACTGACCATGTCATGAGTGATGTAATATGTGACGTCATCAGCAGTGCATTGCGGGCGCGCGAGTTATAGTTAGCTGAACTAACTATAACGGGTGAATTTCAATGGTTTTGTACAAGTTAAAAGTCCAGCTAACTATAACGCCCCTGAAACCTATGGTTTTTTCAGTGAATATATATATTTATATATATATATGCATTCACTGAAAAAAACATAGGTTTTACAGACGTTATAGTTAGGAATTAGCATTTAAGAAACCTTAGAAATTCACTGAAAAAACCATAGGTTTCAGGGACGTTATAGTTAGTTGGACATTTCACTCATAGAAAACCATAGAAATTGCCCTGTTATTGTTAGTTGAGCTAACTATAACTCGCGCCCCTGCAATGCACTGCTGATGACAACACATATTACATCATTCATGACATGGCCAGTGACATCACTGATGACATCTTAAATGACATCACTGATTACATCATCCACGTGAAAATCCGATGCACCTCATCAGACCCTAATATAATAGTTGATACACCCAGTCTAAAATAGACTATAATTTTCAAAACCATGTTCACACCAATACCAGTTAATACATATCTACTCACTAATTCCTTGATGTACACACACATCCATTCATTCACCCATACAGTCACTCATACAGTCAGCCATCAATACAGCATTATCATATCCAGTCACATATCTATACAGACACTCACACACCGCCTCTCAATGATAGAGTTATTCACACATGTAGTCAGTAATGGAAATAATCAATCACAGTTTTTTTTACTCACCTGTACAGTTACGCATATACCACCTCACTTATTTAACCATATACTAACACATACTTCTACTCTAATACAATAACTAATACAAGCACACACTGATCCATACAGGCACTCTCACAATCACTCAGTCTCACATATAGTCATTTATGCACTCCAACAGTAATATATACTGCCTTTCACATATGCAGTTACTCGCACATGTACCACTGAGGCATCCATTCACTCACCAGTACACTCATACACACACTCACCAAGCCATACAGCCCTTCACAGATATAGACTTGAACACATATACCCAGTGAATTATCCACTCACACATCTATGCAGACACTCAGGCACCCATACAAATACTCAGACAACCAATCAATACCCATATAGATCCTCATTTAACTGCTAACCAACGCATGCAATCGCTTACACATCAACTGACAACCTAAACTGTGTGAATGTCTGTATCAGTCGCTAACACATGCAATAAGTAAGACACAATTAATCACTCACTTATACAGTCAGTTACACACCTACTTAATCATCCATCCTGACTCTTATACACCCATTCAGTCTTCAATACACCTTGGCATATATATAAAACATATTTACATTTTATAGAAACACATAGTCACTGGATGATGTCATCAGTGATGTCATCAGTGATGTCATTAGTGATGTCATCAGTGATGTCATCAGTGATGTCACTGACCATGTCATGAATGATGTAATATGTGACGTCATCAGCAGTGCATTGCGGGAACGCGAGTTATAGTTAGCTAAACTAACTGTAACAGGGGAATTTCTATGGTTTTCTATGAGTGAAATGTCAAACTAACTATAACGTCCCTGAAACCTATGGTTTTTTCAGTGAATTTCTAAGGTTTTTTAAATGTTAATTTCATATTTTAATATTTATAAAACCTATATTTTTCTAATTTTGTTCATAATATTTTGGAACTCTATAAACCATTTTTTAACTTTAAAAATTATGTAATGTTTTATATCTTCAAAAAAATCATCTATATAATTTTTTTTTTTCTGAGAAAACTAGAGTCCCGTACCGGTAGTCTACCAAGCTCCATCAGCACGTGAATTCTATCCGCCATATTGAAATGATGTGCATTTCGTATCCGACGTCATGTACGTATCTGGTCGCGCCCGCTGCGCGTTGCGTATGCGATGACTGCACGCTGCCAGGCCTTGTGTTATGTCATAGACGTATGGTGTCGCGACGGGTACGCCATTCCCTCATTTTTTTGTATGTCTCAAAACTATATCTACATGACTTTAAAGTGTATATGAGAGCAAGCAATAATCTAAAATATTTTAAACATTTGTATATTTCTAACTGTAATAAACTTATATTATAGTAAATATATTTTCTCAAAATCGCGTCGGGTGCGGTCTCCTTGCGTGCTGAGTGCGCGATTGCCATGTGACCTTAAAAAATAAAAGCATTTGAAAGGTTTATAACATTTCCCATTCTACCAGTTGGAAAACGCCACCCATTTTAGTCATTCTCTCTACAGCATTTGATGAGACACACCTCTTCTGCTTAGAGAGCTTTTTTGAAAATGTTTTGCTATATACCCATATCTTACACTGCACACAACATGCAACCATCATCTTCATCAATATTCATGGTCTGTAAAGTAGCCTTCCACCTGTGATAAGCACACACCTAAAACTTACATAACCAATGTTTTCCCCACTGCCAGAGGTAACATGCTTGCATACGCTATCCACAGCACAATGTAATGCGGTACAGCCCAGGGGCACTATCATCCATAGATAATGAACACACGGACACTGATAGATGGTGGAACTGGGTACGGGCACGTGCGCTCAGCTCCTTTTTATTACCAGGATCACATATCCAGTGATGTCTGTGCTGGATGCTTGTGGGGTGAGTGTAAACCAGCCCTCAGAGAATGGTTGCTGCTAACATCAACTACAACAGTAATCATTGGATCACACACAGAGATTCAATAATAAAAGAGTCAATAGTTTGTGCTGCAGTAAGGTAGGGACAGTAGATGTAAAATAATCCAGAAAAAATTCTATCGTAAAAGAACCACAACTTGTGCTATATTCAGACACAGGCAATAGATCTGAAATAATACACTAAAAGATTGTATCATAAAGGGTTCAGCTGTTCTAGTGCACTCAGATAGCCACATCAAAAGCATTCAGCATGTGCACAGCCAGCGATGAAACGTGCTGCGAGCGGGCCGTACTAGCAGCAATGTATGTTGCCATCAACACTGCATCATCTGCAATAGCAACTCGATCTCAATTGTGAACACTGCTGTCTGCAGTGTAGGCCAGAGAGAGCGGTCAGCAAATACCCACATCTACGTAAGGTGAACTTGAGCTACACAGTTTGTCGTACGCGAAGCAAGAATAGGCGTGTGCGGAGCCTGCGATGACGCGTATGCATGGTGGGGACAGAGTGCCCTGCAGCAATGTCTTTTCCTACAGGACTGAGTCATCTACAATACCGACTCGATCTGAATTGTGAACACTGCTGTCTACATGTAGGCCAGAGAGAGCGGTCAGCAAAGACCCACAGCTACGTAAGGTGGACTTGAGCTGCACAGTTTGTTGTACACGAAGCAAGAAAAAGCACGTGCGGAGCCTGCGATGACGCGTATGCATGGTGCGGACAGAGTCCACTGAAGCAATGTCTTTTGCTACAGGACTGCGTCATCTGCAATACCGACTCGATCTGAATTGTGAACACTGCTGTCTGCAGTGTAAATTTATGGCATTAGTCACACAGACATCCATTAATACTTTTTCTCACTTCCTCTTCCCAAAATACAACAACATAAATTACAGAAAACTCTGCAATAAATAAATCAAAACAATTCGAATTGCGATTTCTACTGTCCGCAGTGTAGACTATTCAGTGTTCCTTTGAACTTGCAAGATGAATTTCCCAATTGTGCTAAAGATATAACTCATCTAAACATAATTCTTCAAGCAAATATACTAAAAGAATATTCTGTATATTTGAAGACATTGTAGTTAGTTGCCTACTGAATTCTGTAATTAAACAATCACCACTCGATCTGAATTGTGAGCCCTGCTGACCGCAGTGTACGCCAGAGGCACTAGTCATTTACACCTCACAGCCACGTGCCGGCGGATTCGGATGCACGGAGTTGGTTGCACCTGGTCGGAGGGGGTACACAGAAATCATCACAGACTTTAACTTCTGACATCCTCAATCATATAATCAAGACCCCATTTCACTGTTCAGACCTTCTGTACCGCGGTGTAGTCCTCCGACTACAGTCAACCAAGCCCAATAATCTTTGCATCTTTGAGTTGTTCCAAGCGTGATTCATCCCACTTAATCTTTACCTCCAGCTGGGATACTTTATAGGAATTTCTGCCCGATTTTATGAGCAGCTGGTTTTTCCCTTTAATAGCTTTGGCCAGAATTGATCTTTTTTCCCTGCAGTCTTTAGTGTACCATGAGTATGGATCCTTAGTGGTACAACTACATTTTTTACTCAAATTTGAGGCTTATATGTATTGATTTGGGTGACCGTGTGTGTGTGGGCATTAGGAACGTCTACTATTCTTATTGCACTGTTGGCCGCAGCTTGAAGCTTAGCCATGCCCAAGATTAGTTCGTGTTTGATGCCAGCAGTGTTTGCCTTGCTCAAAGCTATCTTCTTCCATTTCAGGTATTTTTGCAATTGGATGGAACTATATGCCTAGTAACTGTGAGTGATTGATTGTTCTGCTCATAATAATGTGTCTCCCTAAGGGACTTCAAGGTTAGACACAAGGGGTTGTGGTCACTCTCTGTGGCCAAGCCTACTTTCATATCTGTTAGGTTACCCCACAGTTTTACAACAAGGAGGATGTTATCAATTCGCGATGAACAGCTTGCTCTGTTATAGGTGGTGGCACCTTGCTTGTCAGATAATGACCTCAGATTAGTTGCCCTTAACCCATACTCCATAGTGGTAGCATTAAGTTAGAGTATCTGTTGTGTCCATCTTTTGACCAAAGGGAGGTCAAGTTGGGGGACTGCCCATCTACTATCTTGATCTTCCATTCTAGTTAATTCTACTAAGGCAGGGGTTCATAGTTACAGTTAAAGTCTCCTGTGACAATCACTCTTGCATGGGGTGATCAATTAGCTAAACATTTGTCTAGTGCTGTGATGGTACCTGAGTGTCTCCCTCCTTTTCTCCCTCTTGCATAGACATCAAAATGTTTGATTGTAAGACCACCTTAGGCCCCCTGATTCTTAACCATATGATGTCTGGGCTTGAGCTTGTCTTGAGAGTAGTTCGACAATCAAGTGCGATACTTGTCCAGACAATCAGGCCCCGGATGGACGCCCTCTCCCAATGGAGGTTGCGGGTGAATCAAAGCAGGTCCAGCTTTATATAATGGGACCAGGCTCCACGTCACCAGGAAAATACATATATCAAAGCCTTCCAAAAATTGATTCCAGTGAAGAAGCGGAATTTTGGTATATAGACCCCCCACGTTCCATGACACCGTTTTTAGCTGTTGATAGAGTGTGGAACCGGGAACAGCGATTTGTGTTGGGATGTGAACATTAGCCGGTGGGTAAGTTGATGATTGCAAGGCTGGTGGGCAGGGGTACCGGAAGCTTGCTCTTCGCAAGCCGAGATGGAAGGTCTCCTTAAGCTGACCCGGCTCTGAATACTAGCCCTGATATGATTTATGCAGTTGGGAGGAGTTGGAATGACAAGGGAACTAGCTAAGCAGTTGGCGCTTGAGGAAATTCGAATTTCGATCACGATCGAATCGGCCCGCCATTTTGTGACCCGCCGCCATTTTGTGTTGCCATCACTCAGGCAGCACGGCGAACGAAGTCTATTCTGCTTTTCCCGTAGCTTGGTGTCGAAATACGTCCTCGGCCTTATTTGCGAAGCTGGTGTTTGGACTAGTCGAGTACACTAATCCTTGTCTGGCTTTCCTAATCCCCGTTTCAACTATCTGTAGGCTCACACTATTCTTTCCTGATCATATCTTATCAACTGGCCTTCACTGTCTCCTGCTAGCATTCTCCTGTGTCACGACTGTCCTCCAATACACATAAAGCGTATCTCACCACCTGCAAGTTAGTTATAATCTGTTAATGAATTAGTTCAGGGGTGGGATCACAAACACAGTTGGAGGAGAGATCTCTTCGAGTCATCTGATATTTCTGTTTTCGAACCTTTCTTATTGGTTCCACTTTGTTTTTCCACTTACCCTATTGGCTCTTTTCTTCTATGCTTGGGGAGTGTGTCTCGTTAATAATTAAGTATTGTATAGTATTTAATCTGATGCACCACAAGAGTGAAGTGGCAGTCTCCTGAGAACCTACTTTGTGTACTTCTAGGATAACTGTATTAGCTGCAGCTAAATAAATCCAATCTTCTAACGCCGACAGAGTGTCCCGTGTCTCTGTGTAGCGAAGCAGGTGAACTCCGGAGACAGAGGGCGTACCCTGCGCCGCCAGGTCCAAAAAGTTCTGGTTCTTCAGGCTGAATGCTACACTTGATAGATCATAGTGATAGGGAGCCATGTCATGTAGTCAATCATTAGCCTCTAACGAGGAGATACCTTTCAAGGATGATAGTGGCTTTAAGACTGGTACGCTATCTTGCTCATGTGTAAGAGAGTGCCTAAATTGGAAGTGCGAAATTCAAGGGCAAGGAGGTTTTCTGCCAACTCAGCTCCCTTTAAAGTAGTTTCAATGCTGTCTAGTTGGCGGGTTGGGGAAGAACATCTCTGTGCTCTAAGGATATCCTCTCTGATAACTGATCGGCCACCCCTAACATAGCAAATCCAGTGAATCACCTTGTTAATTAAGGAGTCCTCGCTCTCATAGACATTCTTAGCATTAATTCTCGGAACATTGGTCATGTAGATTTTTTGGGTTTGTGATAAGTTAGTGCTGGCTGCGATAACTGGAGGATGCAACTGATCTCGGTTACCATGAATACAAGTGTGAGTTTGCTGTGGATGTGCGGCTCTGCAGCTATGTGAAGGATTCCGTGGGGCTGCAAGCCTCTTCAGCTTATCTTGAATAGTGGTATCTGAACTGTTCATTCCCCCAGCTAGAGGATCATTCAGACCTTGTTTACAGATGGAGGTAGCAGGAGAGGCCTGATGGTGCGGGTTAGGACCGGAGGAAATACCGCTTTTACTGCAGGGTATTAGTTCTTGTGATGCCAGATCATTACAGGTAAGATGTGAATAGTGGCTGAGTGCAGAAATGTCGTGCTGTGTACAGGGCGAGTCCCTCTTCAGTAATGTTTTAACTAAGGTGGTGAGGCCTTCTATCATAGATTGCAATACACCAATCTCAGGTCTAAGTGTATGTATAATAGAATGGGTATCCAAAGGCTCTATTTTGTTTTCTATGCTAGTCATTGCAGTATTTAGCTCCAGCCCAGGCGAAAGTGGCACAGGCGTATATTTATGATGTTCATCACTAAGATCCTGGAGAGGTAGGAATCTATTTTCACAATGGACTGCAAGTACTGGTTGGGAAGTGCTTGTGTCAGTACTGGGGATGGGGGTAATGGGGGGTTGGGATGTATCCTGGGTAGACGTGGCTAGCTTGTCGGATTCTATAAATGCCCTCTTTGGAGGATGTTTTTGAAACATTGTTGGAATCACAAAGGGGCAGTTTGTTCCTGGACTTAGGGGAGGACTATCAGCAAGATCTCCTGGGGTTAAAGGCACAGTCTGGTTACCCTCTAATCAAGGTGTCTATCAAGGTGTCTATCTGGTCAAGGACACAATTGCTGCCCGGATGTTTAAGGATCTTTCTAACCTTTTATCCTTTTGCTACTCGACTTCCCCCACTTCCTCCAGCACCTTCCATGGTTTTCCTCTTCCCCATGGTGGGCCCTCAAAAAACTGCTAAAGTCCGGGAAGACCAATGTACTAGCAATAAGTAAGCCTGTACCCTTCAACAAAAGGTCACAAATAAGCTAAACAAAACAAGATAAATAAAAAATAGTCCCCAACAGGCAGCAGGAGACAGAGTCAGCAGGGTAGACCCACGTGATAGCCAGTTATTTGTGGCAAGCGAAGTAAAAACAGTACAAGGCACACAGTACCTCACAAAGCGGTGTTCGATAGCCAAAACAAACATGGATACAAATGTTAGGAGGGTGGCCCTGCTCTGCCTCTTCCTGGCAATGACGGGCAAGGAACTTCCGGCCCATCTCCCTGCTCCCCTTCCCAGCGAAGGTCGCAGAGAAGATTGTCAACAGACAACTGACCCGCTACCTCAAAGACAACAACATTCTGGACCCATCGCAGTCAGGATTCTGCAACAACCACAGCACCGAGACCGCCCTCATCGCCGCCACCGACGACGTCAGGATCTTGATGGACAAAGGAGAAACAGCTGCCGTCATCCTTCTAGACCTATCAGCAGCCTTCGACACGGTCTGCCACCGCACCCTAACAGCTTGCCTCCACGACGCCGGAATCCAAGAGAAGGCCCTGGCCTGGACCACATCCTTCCTCACCGGCAAAACCCAGAGCGTCCACCTCCCACCCTTCCACTCCAAGACCACCGAGATCATCTGCGACGTCCCACAGGGATCCTCCCTCAGCCCGACCCTGTTCAACATCTACATGGCACCACTCGCCCACGTCGCACAACAACATAGCCTCAACATCATCTCCTACGCAGATGACACCCAGCTGATCATATCCCTCACTGGAGACCCCCTCACCGCCAAAGCCAACCTCCACAGAGGAATGAAGGCCGTCGCCGAATGGATGAAGCACAGCAGATTGAAGCTAAACTCAGACAAGACGGAGGTCCTCATCCTCGGCTCCACCCCCTCAGCCTGGGACAACTCCTGGTGGCCTACTTCGCTAGGAACAGCCCCGTATCCCACCGACCACGCACGCAACCTAGGGATCGTCCTAGACTCCGCCCTCTCCATGACCAAGCAGGTCAACGCAGTCTCCGCATCTTGCTTCAACACCCTCCGTATGCTCCGCAGAATCTTCAAATGGATCCCCCCCGACACTAGAAGGACCGTCAACCACGCCCTCGTCACCAACAGACTGGACTATGGCAACACCCTCTACGCAGGAATAACAACCAAGCTCCTGAAGCGGCTGCAACGCATCCAGAACGCCACAGCACGACTGATCCTCAACATACCATGACGCAACCACATCACACTCCACCTGAGAGACCTGCACTGGCTCCCCGTCAACAAGAGGATCACCTTCGAACTCCTCATCCACGCACACAAGGCTTCCACAACGCCGGACCAGTATACCTCAACCACCGACTCAACTTCCACACCCCCACCCGCTACGCCGCTCTGCCAACCTCGCCCTTGCCACAGTACCCCGTACCAGAAAAACCACCACCGGCGGCAGATCCTTCTCCTACCTCGCCGCCAAGACCTGGAACACTCTCCCTACCAACTTACGACAGACCCAGGACCTGCTGGCCTTCAGAGGTCTCCTCAAGACCTGGCTCTTCGATCAGTAGCAGCCCCCCCACCCCTCCAGCACCTTGAGACCCTCAAGGGTATGTAGCGCGCTTTACAAATTGTATTGTATTGTATTGTATTGTATTGTATTGTATTGTAAGGACGGGCTCGCCCTTGGCCTGGGCTTCACCCGGGCACGTCCCATGCCACAGGGTGCCAGGCAGCGCTTTAAATGCGATGGTGATGCCTCCCCCTCATGTGTGGCAGCGGGAAAGGGACCAGTAGCACCCTGGGACTTGTGGTCCCACCAGGCGGAGGTGCGGGCTCAGGGAATACAGGCAGCGAAGAGGAGGTGCTCCCTGGGACTATGGTCCCACTATGACAGGATTAAAAAATGCCCCTAATAACAACCTGACACAGGTCCCAGCAGCCAGATGGTCGCAGACAGCATCCAGTGTCGCAGGGTGCGAGGCAGCACTTTAAGAGCGATGGTGACACCTCCCCCTCGTGTGCGGCAGTGTTAAAGGGACCAGTTGAACCCTGGGACTTGTGGTCCCACCAGGGTAAGATGTGGGCTCAGGGAATGCGGGCGGCAAAGAGGAGGTACTCCCTGGGACTATGGTCCCACCAGGGTGATGACAGGATTAAAAAATGCCCCCAATAACAGCTTGTCACAGGTCCCAGCCACCAGATGGTACCAGTTATAGATATTAGGACAGATGGACTCTCAAATATCTGTATAAAAAAAAATGGAGCCCTGTGATTGGGTGAGAAGCCTATTTTTATCATGAGCCTTCATGCTCGTGCGGGAGTGAGAGGCGCCTGCGGGTCTCGAAGGAGCGAGTGTTCTGATTGGCTTGCTGTTAGAGTATTGAAAATGATTTGGCCACCATTACTGTTTACTGTGAAAAATTGCAGGTGCTGTGGAAATGAAGTAAAAAAGCTGCAAAAGAGGGAAGTAGAAAGGAATCCTGTACCCTTGGGTTTTAGGAGGAGGCCTGTAAGGTATTAGTACTGTGTTGAGAGTAAATCTGTTTAGTTTTCTAAAAAAATACGATCTTGCAGAACTCTCACAGGAGCAGGATCCTGATTAGTAACATGGAGTAGATGAGTTGTCAATACACTCTTCTAGGACAATGGATATTTTGCACCTTTCTATTGAGAGGTGTGTGAGATATAAGCACTGTGATGAATAGAACAATAATTATTTTTTAATGTTAAGATCTAGTGATAGTCTAGTGGGATTGTGAAAAGTAGGAAGGAGAATCGATCTTCTAATACACTCTTTTATACACACTGTAAGAAGGAGTGTTAGTGGAGATGATATTTATCTGAACCTACTATTTACGCTCATCAAGTTGGGAAGAGCTCTGAGTAGAGAAGTAAGTCTCTCCCTACACCCTATTACGCACACCTATCCTACGATAGAGGAGTCTCATTGGAGAGGTCTGGCTCTCCTCATATTCTACCATGCACATTCATCATCTGTGAGACGAGTCTGAAAGGAGAGGCCAGTCCCTTCACACAGGCTACTATGCACATCCTTCATCTGAGAGAGAGTCCTGAAAGGAGAGACCAGTTCATTCACATAACCTACTATGTACACCCATCATGTGGGAGAGAAACCTGAAAGAAGAGGCAAGTCCCTCTCCAAAACCCCTACACACACCCATCATCTGAAAGGAGAGGCTAGTCCCGCCCCACACCCTACCTGATTAGCATTAAACTCTAACTGAAGACATGAAAAAGAACTCTATGCCCGAGTCACAAAAGTAAACTTAGACAAAAACATATAGTTTTATGACTTTGGGAATTCATAAAGGCCATGTACGAGTACTATCTATATGTCCACACTTGGGCCAGATCTCCACTCCGAAGATACAGATAAAAGCTGTCCATAGTAGGGCATTCATTTTGTAACAAACATTCAGTATTTTTAGGAACTTTGTTTTCTCTGAACAGTTGCATACAGATTGAACACGGTACTCAGTGAGGGTTTATCATATATCTATGGTTGATTTCTAATGTGAACTATGATACCTGTAAAGTGTATGATAGTGGGTTAATGTGGCACATAATGCATGCTTTCTACACCCAAGGGAGTTGTATCTGTGATGGCAATAATGATGCCTTGTATTCTCCTGAGCTATTTTGTACTTACTTTCAGGCCTCTAATGGCAAAGTAATTTATAGCGCAATATGTGGTAAAATGAGGCTTGGTCGATGTCATCAGTGATGTCATAAATAATGTCATAGAACATGTCATCAGTGATGTAATCTGTGAAATCATAAGCAGTGCATGACCTGACACAAGTTATAGTTAGCTCTGCTACCTCTCTATAACTGGTGAATTTCTGTGTTTTTGTTAGTTCATTGAGAAAATCACTTAACTATAACTTTACTTTAACCTTTGATTTTTTCTGTTAATATATATACACAAACCATTGTTCCACAAGAACTCACTGTAACTTAAAATCCAGAGCAGATCACAGAGGGAGGATGGAGGCCACAGAATCAGTATCTTCAATGGGAATTACAGTAATTCTTGCTTGCTTGCCTTCAGACTGTAACATTCTGATATGAAGCTATCTGATGACTTCTTTGCCACAGTAGCAGACGATGAATTAGCTATTGCTTATCTGAATTTTATAGGTCTTTTCAGACTGTGAATGCCATCTGCTATCTATGCAAGCTCTGTAGAAAGAGATAACATGCTCTGGGCTTGTCACTATTTGCCCTGTACATCTGCAGACTCTCTCTTCCGTGACCTTCTCGTTTTGTGTGCTAGAAGCTTTCCTGGGGAAGAGAGAAAGAGTATAATCTTTATATGAAATAACAGGACAGGAAATGACAAGGCATGGCCTATTGTGGGGCTTTGAGTTGTAATTCTAAAGGATGAATTTGAGTCTTACATTAAAAGTGCATTTTTGTGAAGAAACCATACATCTGGTTGCTGACTACATTTTTATTAATGTATTTTAGATAAATGTGCTCCAATTCTATACAAAAATATCTTCTTGCATTCAAATGAATATGCGACAAAGTACTGGAACATGAATAGAACACCTAATATATTTTTTATTTATAGATCTGAATGCAATATTCAGCAAAGTAGACATTCAGAAAATGGGCAACATTTGATGATTTCTATTGTGGTTGCACATTTCTCTGTGTCACAATTGAAGGAACAGAAAGTTTGTCTCCCATGTCATTCATATCTTGAATCTTGCAGGGGGCAGGTGTATATTTTCCGAAGGCATATTTATATTAGATAGAGAGTAGGTGGAGAGAATCAGGTGGAGTGGTGTCTGACTCTGATAAAAAATATATTCCCAAGTACCAAAACATCCTTGTGTTGTGCCAGCAAGTATTATTTTGTCCCTCAGGGGCAGTCTTTGCGGATGGGATTTCAGCAACAAAACCTACAAAAAGGCATCCAGTAGCCTGATATTGCTTTGGTCGTTTGTGCCCTCTATTTACCTTACCTATACCATTCTAGATTACATATTGTGCAGGTGAACATTTCATGCATGCTCAATATGAATAGTTATTACGTCATTTCCATGGGAAAATGACCTTATGCAAAAGGGTAAACACATTATATACCAGTTAGGTGTGATCATTAGTGGGGGCTATGTGGTTTAAGGTGAATTGTTATTGAGATAGATAGGCTGGAGGAGAATGACGGCTCTCCAATGAATAAGCAGAGAGAATCTTGATTTCATTAAACACAGACGGAGGCTAATATTATGCAATTACTTTTATTTGCTGCCCAAACATGCATCCCTTTAAAGAATGTCAATACATCATATACATATACAATATACAAGAGGCTGGTATTGAAGGACGTTTTCGGGAGTGTATGTTAGCAGTGGGCAGCTGCATGGCTAAGAATTGCCCCAAGCTAAACTCGGACAAAACTGAGGTGATATTGTTTGGTAACAACACTAACTTCTGGACACCCACTTGGTGGCCGGACTCGATGGGCACTCTCCCGGTTCCCACAAGGGAGGTAAAAAACCTGGGCATAATACTTGATGATAGACTCACTTTAGAGCCTCAAGTGAATGCGGTGGTATCGAAAACCATGTATGTTATCAGAATGCTGAGAAAAGTGCTGCCTTCGTTGCCCTGGGAAAGCAGACAAACTGTGGTTACGGCCCTTGTAATGGCAAGACTGGACTACTGCAACAGGCTTTATTTAAATGTTCAACAAAGTGAGTTGAATAATTTTATCGCCTGGCTTGTTAATATGCCCCTACATTGGCGTCCAGTCAAAAGCCGAGTAAGTTTCAAGGCTCTTTGCCTGGCCTTTAAGGCTCTTCATGGCATAGGTCCAGACTACTTAAAGCAGAGACTTTAATGGTATATTCCGGAAAGAACATTGCGGTCTAAAGAAGCCAAGTTGGTTTTGGTGCTGCTCATAAACAAAGCCCGATGGGAGGGGAAAGCTTCAATTATGGTGCAGCAAAAGCCTGGAACGATTTGCCACTCCATCTAAGGAATACGATGGATCTTTTGTCTTTTCGGAAAGGACTAAAGACGTGGATTTTTTCTCAATGAGCAGGTTTTTTTTATTCTCCATTCTTCATTTGTCAGCAGTCTCAGAGGATCTAGATAGTGCCAGGACACCTCCGGGTATTTGCTGCGCTTTACAAATGTCATTTAGTATTATTATTATTAGTATAATGCACAGTTCCATTCTCCTCTTAGGCTGCGATGACACCAAGGATTAGACATCTCCTGGCTTTCCGTTTAACCATTGTTATCTAAAGAATCAAAAGAAAAGAACTGTATAGTAAAGATATTCTGAAAAACAGTAAAACATAAAAGCAAGAAACATCTTCAATGAGCATTACATTAACTCAAAAAATAATAATATTCAACCCGTACTCCTTAGGGTGATGAGGGGGGAATAATGTTAGCCTCCGTCTGTCTTTAATAAAATCAAGATTCTCTCTGCATATTATTTGGAGAATCGTAATTGCAATACAATACTGGAGGCTACCATTATGCAAGTCCAAAGCCATGTAAGGCTACTCTGCTAACATGCTCCACTGGTCTCCAGTAACATTTTGAGAACGTGCTTGCATTTGACCAGTGAGCTGCTTTAAGTATTTTGGGAAGGGATCCCCCTGCCCAGAATACTTTACTAGCCATGGCGGCTCTAAAAGAGTGTGCCCCAAACCTAGAGAGATCTACACCTGCTTCATACATAACCAGTCAAACCCATCTGGCTAAAGTAGCTGTAGAAACTGGTCTATATGGTCTAACATATGATAAGAGAAGTTGGTCAGTGTCTGAATTCTGAAATCTTGCTCTCATATACCTTCATACAATTAACCACAGATACTTTCACACATTCATGGAAAAAAGGGTAGAATATAGACTCTGACATAGTTTTGGATCTTTTCCAAATATCGAAGTGAACTCCTTCTGAAGAGTAGAATCTATTAGAAAGTTCTAACACTTTAATGTCTGAAATTCTTCTAAAGGAGATTAAACAAACAGCTCTCTCTCTGAGGTAGTTTACTACCGGACGAAGGACCTTGGTAAAGCACCAAGGGGCTGAGGACAGGCCAAAGGGTAGGCAGAGGAACTGCTAAATAGGTCCTTTCCAAGTGAAACGAAGGTACTTCTGGCTGTCCTTGTCCATGGGTATTGTAAAATAGGCATCTTTGAGGTCTAATTTTACCAGCCAGTACTTGGCTTGTAAAATGTCTCTCAAGAGATGGGTCCCTTCAATCTTGAAATGTCTGTAAGTTAAGAACTTGTTTAAATACTTTAGGTTTATGACAGGACACCATCCCTTCTCCTTCTTTTTGACTAGAAAAATAGAACTTATGAACCGCTTTGTTAGCTCCTTTGACCAGCATCTGGGAAATTTCTAGGTCGATTAGTTTTGAATTCTCTGCGTCTGAAATCATCTCTCTGGGTCTTTTGTGTTGAATTGGATGTTCCACAAAAACTATTTTGAAGCCCACTATTGTTTCTAGTACCCAAGGGTCTTGTGTGATCTCTGACCAATTGTGTGCAAAGTGTCTCAATCTCCCTCCTACCTTTGTATGAGAATAGGAAGTCAAGCTTACCTTGGTAGCTTTGGTTTGAAGATCTGGGACTACCGCCATGGGACCTTGAGTTTCTCCCTCTCTGGGGGTAGAAATTCGAGTTTTGGCAATAACCTCTGTTATAAGGAGTGGGGCCTCCCTGGTCATGTGGGAAGAACTGGGACCTGTAGGAACCATGGCTAAAAGCCAGTCCCCTCTTGTCAGCCCTTCCAAAAAGTGGGCGTGCCCCAAAGACTCTGTGCATGTTAGACTGGGCTTCATTAAAAGCGGTAAAGGTGGAAACATACTTCCCCATCGATTTCACAAAATTGTCTCCGAATAGGAGTCCTTAGGTATCACCTATGTCCTCCCTAGAGGACAATTCTGCCAGTTTGCTATTCATTCTCAAGAGGACTGCCTTCCGTCCCTCAGAAATCAGGATAGCGTTGGCATTGCCTAATAAACAAATGGCCCGCTGGGACCAGCCTCTCAGTAGGTCAATATTGACTGTCATATTACTAGCCCTTGACTGTTCTATCATATCCAGAATCTGTGTTAGTGGGCCAAGGACATCAAGGAGTTTGTCTTGGCACTGTTTCAGACATTTTTCTATCCCTTTCCTAGTGTCCTTCACAAACTTGAACAGGAAGATAATCAATTCTGGATCAAGGTTGGGGGTGTTACACACCTTATCCTCAGTGGAGGGTCTTGGGCATTCATTTTGCAAAAGGTTACGAGTTTCTCTGTCCAGTGATTTCCTCAGTCACTGACGCAAGCATTTATTCAAGTGGTCCATGGGCCACCAATCTGTGCTGTGTGGGTGTCTAATGGACGTGGGATTGAACATTTCCCAGCAAAGGGGGTCTTTAACAGTCGTGGAAGTAGAGGGGTGTTCCAAATCTTGATCTATGTTCTCTAGGGTTTGGTAGCTATCTTGTGGATCAAAAATAAATTCATCCACATCCATCTCTTCATAATTTTAAAACTCCAATTTTTGAGTTAAAGCTGTCTCCAATATCATTTGTAACATGAAGGTTACTTCTTTCTTTTATGCCTCTACGGGTAACCTTTCACTGAGCTCTGATAGGCTGGGCTTTATCTTTTGAGCTGCAATGAGCACCATTATCTATTGTAGCGCGAGGGCTGCCAAAATCATTGGCATGGGTAGATGCTTCCTCTAAGTGTTTCCTGTTATGAGAAACTTTCCCCCTTTTAAGGGGTTCCAAGGTGGTAGGGGACTCACCGTCTGAGTGAGAAAAGTAGTCCTCCTCGACGGGGGACACCCTCTTCCTCTTTGTTAGCGTGGCGTCCACAGCCTCTTTAATGGTAGAGCTAAGTTCTTCCACAAGAAGCTTCTGTGGGTTGTTAGTATCCATTGAATCAGATAGACAGATTAAAATAAAATTAATATTGATAAAATAGCCCTTTTCAAGGCTTACTTACTGTTTCTAAAGAAGAATAAAAGAAGGTATATTGTTTCCCAAACTTGTTTATCTGAAATGCCCAGCATAAGATTAGCTCTTTTAGAGAGTGGCCACTAGAGGGCGTCGGGATGAAAACGTACTTAAAAATCAAGGAAAAGGGTACTTCCTCCGCCATGGAGGTGTCTGACCTGAAGGAGGCACCGTTACGAGCTCAAGCGGGAGCTGTCACCAAGGTAATAGGCCTGAACGGCAAGAAACCCGCCTCATCAGGTAAATATGACTTGCGTCACTAAGGACGTGGGCCAGAGCAGGAAGAAGCCTTACCACGCAGCTTGACCTTGCTGGTAGGTCGCTCCCCCACCACACAGCTCCGCCTGTGTGTTCTGACGCTGACGCTGCTGTAGAAGTTGAGGCCCTCCTCTACCCGCAGGCTACCACATGCGCCTCATCCCTGGTGGCCAGTGGTAGGCCTTAGGTTTGTATCTCTGTCGCTGTCTGTCTTCCCTGTACTGCCTGCATTTTTATCTGTGCCCATCTTGCTTGCCTTCTGTTCCCCTCGTTGCCCCTTCATTCTGTGCCCTCTTACCTTCTGTTTCCCCTCGCTGCCCCTGATTTGTGCCAGTTTTTCTTTCTGTTTCTCCCTCGCTGCCCCTGATTTGTGCCCGTTTTGCTTTCTGTTTCCCCCTCGCTGCCCCTGACTTGTGCCCGTTTTGCCTTCTGTTTCCCCCTCGCTGCCCCTGATTTGTGCCCGTTTTGCCTTCTGTTTCCCCCTTGTTGCCCCTTCATTCTTACCTACTGTTCCCCCTTGCTGCCCCTGATTTGTGCCCGTTTTTCCTTCTGTTTCCACCGCGGTGCCCCTTCATTCTGTGCCCTCTTACCTTCTGTTCCCCCTCGCTGCCCCTGATTTGTGCCCGTTTTTGCCTTCTGTTTCCCCCTCGTTGCCCCTTCATTCTGTGCCCTCTTACCTTCTGTTTCCCCCTCGCTGCCCCTGATTGTGCCCGGTTGCCTTCAGGTGCCCTCACCGCTCCTGTTCCCGCTGCTGTGTCCCCTGCGGCCCCGCCTCCCTCACTGCCCATTCGCTGCCCCTGCCTCCGGCCTCCCAGCTGCTGCTCCCTCCCACATCCCCATATATGGCGGCCGCTGTGCCTAAGGCAAGCCGGTCTGTGCCTGTCCATGCCTGGCCCATGCCCAGTGCCAGAACCCCTGGTCCCCGCACCCGCAACGACGACCACCACCGCTACAATGCCAGCACACTCAACACTCTTAACCCCGGACAGACCCACACCTGCTTCAAGGCCGCCCCAAAACGCACACACGGTCCCTTCACCTGCCGGAACTGCAGCTACACCAGCCTCAGAGCCGCTGAACAACCCGCCAAGAAAGACCACAACCAACTCTGATGCATCCTACTAAACATCCGCTCCGTACGCAAACACGCCGTCGAGCTCTGGGACCTGCTCGGCACATCATCCCCACACATCGCCTTCCTAACAGAGACCTGGATGACCAACTCCTTTGCACCCGACATCGCCATAGCCATCCCAGACGGCTACAAGATCACCCGCAGAGACCGCACCAATGGAGTCGGAGGAGGAATCGCCATCGTCCACAAGAACAGCATCAGGGTCTCAACCAGCACTGACGACACGCTCAGCACTGACGAACACATGCATTTCCAGATCCACACAGACCCCAACTCCACCCCCAGAGGCACCCTCATCTACAGACCCCCGGACCCTGACCCCAGTTCAGAGACTCCATCGCCGACTTCATCAGCACGCACGCCCTGACCTCCACCGATTACATCCTCCTCGGAGACCTGAACTTTCACCTGGAGAACAATGACAACAGCAACTCGACAACCCTGATCGATAACCTCGTCAACCTCGGACTGAGGCATCTCGTCACAACGCCTACCCACTCCGCCAGCCACACACTTAATCCCATCTTCTCCGCAAGCCCCCACGTCGCCTTCAGCCACACCACCGAACTCCTCTGGACTGACCACCGCTGCATCCACTTCTCCTTCCAGAAACCCACCACACACCACCGCACCCAACAGATCCCTTGCCGCTGCTGGAGAAAAATCACCGAAGACCAACTACATGCAAACCTCGCTCTCAGCCCACCCACCAAACCCTCCAACACCGACGATGCTGCCCTCAACCTCAGACGCTGGATCGACGACTGCGCCAACACCCTCGCCCCGCTGAAGAAACCCCCCCACAGAGACACCAGCAAGAGGGCCAGCTGGTTCACCCCAGAACTCCTAGCCTCCAAGCGAGTCTGCCGGAAACTAGAGAAGAAATGGCACAGCGAACAGACTCCGGACAGCCACGCAGCCCACAGGGACGCCACCCGCAACCACCATCACCTCATCAGGACTGCCAAGAGGAGCTCCTTCAAAGACAACAATGCACACAATAGCAAGGAGCTCTTCAACATCGTGAAGAAACTCTCCAACCCCAGCTCCAACACCAAAGACATCCCGCCGTGGCAAGCCCTGTGCGACTCCCTCGCCACTTTCTTCCACCGCAAGAGAGCAGACATCCACGACAGCTTCAACACCAAGACAGTCCCAACAGACAGCAACACAGCAGACTCCCCGCACACCATCGACTATGACCCCCTGCTAGCCTGGACCAGCATGAGCATCGATGACACCATCAAGACCATGAGCACAATCCACTACGGCTCCTCGTCAGACCCATTCCCGCACCACATCTTCAACAAAGCCAGCAGCTCCATCGCACCCCACCTGCGCAATGTCATCAATCTCTCCCTCGAGACTGCGACCTTCCCAGAGAGCTGGAAACACGCCGAGATCAAAGCCCTACTCAAAAAACCCAAGGCAGACCCTAGAGGCCTCAATAACTTCCGGCCCATGTCGCTTCTCCCGTTCCCAGCCAAGGTCATTGAGAAGATCGTCAACAGGCAGCTAACCCGATACCTCGAAGAAAACAGAATCCTGGACCCTTCCCAGTCAGGGTTCCGCAGCAACCACAGCACCGAGAACGCCCTCATCGGCGCCACCGAGGACATCAGGACACTGCTGGACAATGGGGAGGCTGCAACCTTCATACTCCTCGACCTCTACGCCGCCTTTGACACCGTCTTCCTTCGCACACTATGCGCATGCCTCCACGCCATAGGGATCCTTGACAATGCCCTGGAATGGACCACCTCCTTCCTCTCCAGCAGAACCCAGAGTGTCTGCCTCCCCCCATTCTGATCCGAAGCCTCCGAGATCATCTGCGGCATACCCCAGGGTTACTCCCTCAGCCCGACAATGTTCAATATTTACATGGCCCGCTTGCACACGTCGCCCGACAGCACAACCTCAACATAATCTCCTATGCCGACGACACTCAACTGATCCTCTCCCTCACCAAGGACCCCATCACCGCCAAAGCCAACCTCCACGAAGGAATGAAGGCCGTCGCCGACTGGATGAAGACCAGCTGACTGAAGCTGAACATGGACAAAACGGAGGTCCTCATCCTCGGCTCCAACCCTTCAGCCTGGGACGACTCCTGGTGGCCGAAGGCACTGGGGGCAGCCCCGACACCCACCGACCACACACGCAACCTGGGAATCATCCTCGACTCAATGCTCTCCATGACCAAGCAAGTCAACGCCATCTCCTCCTCCTGCTTCAACACCCTCCGCATGATCTACAGGTGGATCCCAACAGATACAAGACGAACTGTCACCCAGGCCCTCTTCAGCAGCAGACTCGACTACAGAAACGCCCTCTACGCGGGAGCCCCGACCAAGCTCATCAACGACTGCAATGCATCCAAAACGCCTCAGCACGACTGATCCTCGACGCACCAGGAGGATTTCCTTCAAGCTCCTCATCCACGCACACAAGGCACTCCACAAACCTGCCCAGCCTACCTCAACAAACTACTTTCCTTCTACATCCCCAACTGCCTGCTCCACTCCGCCGACCTCGCACTCGCCACCGTTCCGCGCATTCGAAGAACATCCACCGGCAGGAGGTCCTTCTCCCACCTCGATGCCAAGACCTGGAACACCCTCCCACTGAGCCTATGACAGACCCAAGACCTGCTGACCTTCAGGAAGCTACTCAAGACCTGGCTGTTCGATCAGTAGCGGCCCCCCCAGCGCCTTGAGACCCTCACGGGTATGTAGTGTGCTCTACAAATATTTGATTGATTGATTGATGGTCTCCTAGGTAGTTGCTAGGAGACACGACTCGCTAGCGTGATTTCGGCCATTCTCTCTCTTTTATTTTAATGAACTGAGAAATTTATGAAGAATTAAGCTGTTGGACTCTGGAGCCAAGTTAGCTGGGGGGTGCGGCCCCGCGTAAAATTACCGATATGATCAGGCAGGAGGCACAGAGCGGGATCTTTGGTCAAAATGATGTAAGAACATGATGGAAACCTTTTAAAGTAAATGGCATAGACAAAGCATAAGAAAATTCTTACCAAGCCCCACCATAAATTGGACGGGCTTAAAACCTCATAGAACAATCCTGATAGGAAAAGTATTGTTAGTTAGAAATACTCTATGACAAATCTACACAATGAGATACTTAAGGAAAGGTAGAAATGAGGTGAATACTTGGTATAAATAGAAAATAACGAGTTAGTAATAAAGCTACGACAAGGAGTATTACTTAGCTTGTTGTCAGGAGCAGCGAATAAAAAGGAGGATGGGACTGTGCACTGTATATTTATAGTGTTTTACAAACATTCTCATGTTTTATGATGTATTGAAATTCTTTAAAGGGCTGCATGTTTGAGCAGCAAATACAAGTAATTGCATAATGGTAGCTGTTAGATTTGAGGGTCTCTAGTTGGCATAGGTAGGTACCTGTGACAAATAGGGACCCTTGCGTCTAGTCAGGATAAAGGGGTACATTCCTAAAATAACCCCTGCTCACCCCCTTGGTAGCTTGGCACGAGCAGACAGGCTTATCTCAGAGGCAGTGTGTAAAGCTTTTGTGAACACATACAGTAATCAAGTGACAACACCACAGATGGACACCACACAAGCTTTATATAAAAAATAAGTATTCTTTATATAGACTTATCACAAGACCACAAACTACAAAAATCCACAATACTGTTACTTTAAAATGGTAGCATTTAGCTTAGTTCTCTTAAGATGGTAAAGGCGACACTCAGAGTTCAATGTACCTCAGATGCGACATGCAGGGCAACAAAAGTGTTGCAAAGACGGTGATGCATTGAAGATCTGGTGCAAAGAAACAAAGATGACGCTTTATCCTTAAAGCGACACGCTTCTCTGTGAAGCGGCAGTGCCTGATGCGACGTCGATCCTCTTCTCCAGTGATGCGAGATGTATCCTCACGATGCGAGCCGCGACAGGCCCAACGACATGCTTCCCAGTGATGCAGCAGCGTCTGCAGCGACGTTGATTCTCTCCCCTGGCGATGCAAGTTGCTTCCACAATGATGCGAGCCGCGACAGGCCCTGCGACACTCTTCCCGGTGATGTGGCGGAGTCTTTGGCGATGTCGATCCTCTTCTCCGGCGATGAGCCGCGACAGGCCCTGCGACACGCTTCTTGGAGATGCGGCGGCGTCTGATGCGACATCGATCCTCGTCTCCTGCGATGATCCGTGACAGGCCCTGCGACACGCTACTCAGTGATGCGGCGGCATCTGTGGCAACGCCGATCCTCCTCTCCTGGCGTTGCGAAGCGCTTCGGGGGACCTGCGTTGACTCAACTATTCTTCTGTGACACGCTTCCCGGAGATGCGCGGCGTCTGCTGCGACATCGATCCTCTTCTCCGACGATGCGAGGCGCTTCATGTTGTGAAGCTGCAGTGGCAGTTCGGCAACACGCTTCTTGCTCTTGAGTCGCGCTTCCAGCCCCTTGCCGCACACAAGTCCTCAAAAAGTCCAGCACAACTGCAGGCACTTTAAAAGAACTCTTGGGGAGCTGGTGGATGAAGTCTGTTGTCCCTGAGACTTAAGCAGGAGGCAAGCTCTTTTCCAAGCCCTTGGAGATCCTTCACAAGTTGAATGAAAATGCACACAAAGTCCTTTCTCCTTTCTTTGGCAGTTAGGCAACCACTACAGGCCAATCCCCCAAACAGCACTTCAGCTTAGGGATAGTCTCTCCTCAGTTTCTTCTGGTTCCACTCCTCAGCAAAGGTTTCTTCTTGTTCCCAAAGTGATCTAAGGTTCTTGGGTTTGGGTCCCAATATTTATACCAAGTTTCTCTTTGTTCTCTGAAGGCAGAGAAGTCTTTGCCTAGTCCAAACCATTTCTGGTCAGTCCTGGGACACTTTGTTTACATGACTCCTTCTTTCCTTAAAGAGTGCAGGGCAGAGACGTCAGACGCACCACAGGAGGTGGAGCCAGCATTGTGGAGGGAAGGCACAGCCCTATTCAGGTCCCAGGTGCAACTCCTCCCACCAATCTAGATGCAGATCTCTCTATTCAGCCCTGTGCTGACTCACCCTGTCTCCTGGAATCCCCCAGCCCCTGTCACTCAAACTCCAGACAAGGAATACACAGCCTAGAAGAGGCAGGTTTGGATGGTTAGACAAGAAAATACCTACTTTCTAAAAGTGGTATTTTCAAAAACAGGATGTTAAAACCAACTTCACTAAAAGTGTTAAGGCATACTAAATTCGAATATCAACCATGTTCCCAGAGTCAGTTAGGATAATAAGATGTAATAATCAAACTGCCCATTCTGGCCTATGGGGAACTGGTAGCCTTGCAATAGTGAAAAACAAAAATGGCTGTAATTCACTATTAGGACATGCCACACACATCAGGGCTTGTCCTACCTTATACTTACAATACACCCTGCCCTTGGGCCTACCATAGGGGTGTCTGTTATGAAGAAAAGGGAAGGTTTAGAGACTGGCAAGTGGGTGCACTTGCCCAGTCAGCATGGCAGTACCAGAATGCACACAGGCTCTGCAATGGCAAGCCTTAGACACACCTTTACCGGCTGCTTCTGTGGGTGGCACAACCAGTGCTGCAAGCCCACCAGCAGCATTTGGATTTACAAGCCTGGGCACTCCTGATGCACTGTACTAGGGTCTGACAAGTAAAGCAAACCAGCCAATCATGGAATCACTAATCCATACATCAATTTATAATAGGGAGAGCGTATGCACTTTAGCACTGATCAGCAGTGGTAAAGTGCCCAGAGTCATAAAACAGACAACAACAGGTCAGAACAAATACAGGAGGTAGGCAAAAAGTTCAGGGATGACCCTGCAAAACGGGCCAAGTCCAACAGTAGCCTCCAGTCTTTGAAATTTGGTATTGTTAGGTTGCGTTGATAAGGTTTTAAAGCAGGGGACGTTGTTATATGTGAAATGAGGTGTCATCCTTTTGCAGAATTATAGAGACTAAGGCAAACAGGCTTCAGACTGATGTGGTAAATTTTAATTACCTAGACTTAATTTATGCGGTAAATTACAATACGAATAACTCAGTAAAAATAAGAGGCAGAATCCGTGGTATTCGAGGGTATAATAGGGTATTTATTCCTTACAAAGGAATGATGATGGTTCGAACCAGGCAATCGAGTTCCGTCACCACGAAGGTTCAGGAAGGGATCAGCAATACATTATTGACAAGTTGTCATATTTATATTAAAGTGCATTACAGTAAAGACATATGCAGAAGGCGTAACAGCTGATAAGAGTACACATACGTAATGAAAAAGGCGTTACAATAGGCGTGCATAGAGGCGTAAACTAAAAACGTCATTATGATGATGACACAAGTGGGTGGATCCATAAGAGAATCCTGCAAAGTCAGCAAAAATACATGGCAGAGATGCGCGCGCAGCCGCATGACGTGTGATTGACGTGTAACTAGAGGGTGAAGGGAACTTGACATTTAGCCCTACATGAGGAGACAGAAGTCTGGGGTGTCAGGACAACCTAGTCCTAAATCATATCTAATATCTTGTGTTTAAGGAACTATATTATCTAGAAGGAAAGGTCTTCTCGGACCGATCCTATTCTATACTGACTGTTAGTGCGTGTACAAGCGTCTAAGTGTCTACATGGGATGCGAGGGGGGCATGGGCCTACCATGGTAACGAGAGTCATGAATTACTTGCACGGAGACAGTAAGGCCGGGCCCTTTGCTCTGCAGCTAGAGGGATGTTTACCTAAGCTACTTAGACAGGAATTCATTTCTTGAGGAGCGGAACAGATAACTTGAAGGCTGAATACAGTTTTTGGCAGGCAACAGGCCGGGCTTAGGCACCGTTAGCCGCGCAGGGAGTAAGACAAAGTTCATGGATACAGATGCAGGTCCAGGCTGGAGCATTTCAGAGGCAGAAGCAGGAAAAAGGCTCGATGGCAGAATTCAGGGCCTACCTTGCCAGAGCTGGAAAACGTGAAAAGTATACCATATAAAGACGGTGGCAAGGCATACTTAGGAACGGAATATCTGGCCCATCCATGGCAGATATGAAAGAGTACATATTAACGTTGGACACAATTGTATTTGCGTCTTCATAGCTTGAAGTGGAGGGAACATACATGTACTTGTAGCATGTACATGGAGCCGTTGGGGTCTAGATAGGGGACACAATTGACCATAAAAATTCATATTTCCTCATTCCCTCCTTGTCCCCTACGGACCCTCATGAAATATCGATCTTCAGAAATCCATCAATCTGTTCATGTAACATCATTTGCTCTTCTTTCTTCTTCCGAGATCTTGAATGAAAACTTGAACGTGGAATACACGATGTGGCACACAGGCCGCAAATCGCTGGTCCACATTGCAGACATAGGCAGCAACTGAATACTATGAGAAGGCCAATACCTAGGAAGGATAGGACTTTCCATCCCCAGGCTGACAACACGCTCCAGAACCAACCGGACCATGTCCAGGTGCCTGCATTCTGATGTATCTGGTTTGAAATCTTGTGAAGACGGGTTATGGCTTTATATACGGATGGCGCGTTTTCTGGGATGAAAACACAGCAACTTGATCCGATGACCCTACAAGCTCCGCCCCTATCTGCTAGGATGACGTCAAGAACAAGACGATTTTGAAGAACAACAATCCGCATCGCAGACTGCTCCTCTGTTAAGTTGCCTAGGGCAGAGGTAGTTTCATTCACTACTGCTTCAAGGGTTCTGGTTAATCTACGTATCAGTTTACTGTTTGAGACAACACCTATGTAAGGGAAGAGACCTTTATTGAAGTCTGTATATTGTTCCCATGCTGTTTCGGTGTAGTCAACAATCGGGATATCTCTCTGGGGTCTATGGTGTACTAGGTTGGTATTTCTATGATAATCAGGAGGGGCTAGGAAAACAGGTGGCAGAAGGAATGCAATGTAACAGGTACCATCCCAATCTAGGGGTAGGCGTATATATGCGGTGTGACCACAGATGAAGTAGGAGTGACGGGAAGCTCTAAATGTAGACTTGCCTTTATCACTGAATTCGATCACAGTAGTACATTTACTATGACCCAGGTGTATTGAACCGTTCTTTCTTACACATAATTCACCTTTGACTGGTAATACAGACATAGCAGGCAAGACTAGTGTAGCTTCAGATTCAACATTTAGAATCATGAGGTTAAGTGTAAAATTACCTAATCCATACACTTCATTTTCTAGGTCAGTTCCTGTTCTTTTGGGAAGTCCCTCCTTGTTAGGATAACAGGCTTTAAGCAAAACTAAGTTCAAGTTTCCCGATACCCAGTTGCTCTGGTATACTACAGTGTTTGAATCTAAAGAGTTAATCAAACTAAACCATGCTCCACAGGAACCATTGTGTGTGAACGGATATGGAAAGAGAGGCAGAACTCCTTTGTATTTCTGATAGGGAGGGAGTCGGCCACATATCCAACAATTTGTAGCATTGCTAGTTTGATGGAAATAGTGTAACATACTAATGAATGTGTTGTTGCACAGCGCAAATCTATAGGACAACTCATGTGGAGGTAGTTCACTAAAAGAATGTTCGGCAGTAACATTGTAAGCACGCTTGAAAATAGGATAGTACACATGTAACAGTATACTTGCAGCAATAATAAAAAGACTTAGAAAAAACATAATCAACAATGTCACTATACAGTGACTATGAAGTGATTTACAGTATGCATGTTTCTTGAGCTGTTTCTGTCTATTTTTCTCTCTAATTCGGTCTAGAGGATACATGTCAAAGACTCAATTCAACCGATTCACCTTGGAGAGGACTTAAACAATCGAATTGTCTGACTTGCTAGACCTTAGTTTCAGTTTATAATTCTGAGATTCGGTCGGTTCAACCAGGGGGAGTTTTGAATCAATCTCTGGAAGGGGCTGAGAGTTCAGTTCGGATGGTAGTCCATGAAATTTCTTGATATGACTCGAGTGTAACCAACCCTTGCGACCTTCGACCTTTACTGCTGTCCTCGTCGTTAGGAGAACCAGCTTTGGTTGTAGCCAGCGAGGCTCCAACAGACTCCTCCTGTCGAAATTTCGGATGAAAACAAGATTTCCCGGAACCACTTCATGGGGCTTTACCTCGGTGTTGTCGGGAAAGGCTGCAGCTACCTGTGAACGGCAAGATTGTAGTGCAGACATCAAGGAAGCAAGGTAATCTGTCAGCATATTACAATCAACATCAGTTATTTTACGAGGTATAGGCGTCCCCCACATATTTGGTGGCCTACCGAAGACCACCTCGTACGGGGATAGCCCTGTGCGAGAATGTGCTACCATTCTCATGTAAAATAGTGCAACCGGTAAGGCTACTATCCAGTCGACACCTTTCTCTCTACAGATTTTAGAAAGCCGTATTTTCAGGGTTTGATTATGACGTTCCACGAGACCTGCTGCCTCGGGATGTCGGACACAGTGGAATTTCCATTGATAGCCTAGCAAGAGTGAAATGTGTTTCATTAGCTCGGATGAGAACGGCTGGCCATTATCTGAGTACACGATACGGGGCAAACCATACCGTGGGAAGAATTCACGAACTAATTGTTTGGCAGTAGTCGGGGCAGTGTAATCTGAGACGGGATACGCCTCTGTCCAACGGGAAAGAGCGCATACAACTACGAGGACATATTTGAATCCTCGACATCGTTCCATCTGGATATAATCCATCTGGAGGACTTCAAAAGGGTGATCGGGAGGTTGAAATCCACCCTGCTCTACAGGTACGCCTTTACCTGGGTTGAACTGACAACAAATCATACAAGTTCGGACTTTCTGTTTGGCTGCAGCTCGTAAGTTTTTGTTGAACCAAATGTGTTGAATACTGTCTAACATAGCTTTTTCTCCTAGATGTGCTGGACTATGTATTGTGTTAATGATAACATGAAACATTGAGTCGGGGAGAAACCATATAGATTTTCCCTTCGTCATCCATCCCTGATAGGTTTGGATCCCTCCTAATTCAGTCCATTTCTTTATTTCCTCTGGTGTAGCATGTGTCTGTATGTCAATTACATCAAGAGCGGGATCCTTAACTGTCATGCAGTGTGTCGGCGTCGGAACTTTTGTCTTTGTCAAGTCAGTTGCATGAGTCTGATTCTGTGCTGTTTGCTTAGCTGTTCGGTCTGCTAGGTCGTTACCCTGAGAAATAATATCGGTGACTTTTGTATGGGCTTTGCACTTCATGATAGATATTGAAGTAGGTAGATGTATTGCATCTAATAGAGCTTGAATGAGGGGACCGTGTTGAATGTTGGCACCGTGAGAAGTCAAATAACCTCTCTCTCGCCAAAGGACTCCGAAGTCGTGTACGACTCCGAAAGCATAACGTGAATCTGTGTATATGTTAACTTTTCTATTCTTGGCTTGAATACAGGCTTGTGTCAGAGCAATAAGCTCTGCTGCTTGAGCTGATAATGTGTCGATACAATTTGTTTCAATGACTTCGGTGTCTGTCGTGACTGCATAGGCGGCCACTAACTTTCCTGTACTTGTTCTCATACATGAACCATCTACATAAAGCGTCAGGTCCGGATCTGGTAATGGGACATCTGTCAAATCTTGTCTGGGTTTCGTCGTAATAGTAACGACTTCAATACAATCATGTGCCAGTGGGTCTGTTCCACTTAATGGCAAAAGTGTGGCAGGATTTAATGTACTACAACGTCTGATTTCTATGTGTGGCTGAAACAATGTGAGTTCGTAACCTGTCAGTCGTGCTATAGTCAAGTGTTGTGTCTGTGTCCGGTTCAAGAGAACCTCTACTGCGTGTGGTACTTGTACTGTCAATTGATGTCCTAGTACTATGGAATCGCTTTGTCTGATCGCTAGAGCTGTCGCTGCAACTGATTTCAGACACGCAGGAAGAGCCTGAGCTACGGGATCTAATGTGCTAGAAAAGTAAGCACATGGCTTGTGTGATCCTGCTTGTTCCTGCGTGAGTACTGACAAAGCAGTACCTTCACGTTCTGTAACAAAGAGTGTAAAAGGCTTACTGTAACATGGTGTCGCTAACACAGGTGCTTGGCATAAAGCTTTCTTTAAGTCTTCAAAAGCTTGTGTATGTTCTGGAGTCCAAGGGAGGACAGTCGATGTCGCTGCCTCCTGGGTTGTCAATTGAATGAGTGGTTTAGCTAAAAATGCATATTGAGGAATCCACTGCCTGCAGTACGAAGTGAGGCCTATGAAGGCCCGTACCTCCTTTTGTGTCTTGGGTGGTGGCATGTTTACAATTAACTGGATACGATCAGGTGTGAGCTGTCTCCCCCATTTGGACAGCAAGTGCCCTAGGTACACAACTTGCTGGGCACACAATTGCAGCTTTGAAGGGGACACCTTGTGCCCCTTGTCGGCTAAGAAATGTAAAACCGTCAGTGATGCTTTTTCACATTCGGGTTCGCTTCGGGCGGTGATCAGCAGATCATCGACATACTGAAGCAGTGCAGTGTTAACAGGCATGTGGATACTGTCAAGTTGTCTTTTCAGTGCTTGGCTGTAGATGCTAGGACTTTCTGTAAATCCTTGAGGTGCGCGTGCGAATTTAAAACTCCGTCCATTTAAACTGAATCCGAACAAATATTGGCTTTCCGGATCGATTGGGACGCTGAAGAAGGCGTTCTTGAGGTCAATTACAGTAAAGAACGTTGCCTCTGAATCAATAGCTGTCAGTAATGAAGAAATATCTGGGACCACGGGATATTGTGGTACAATGCATTTATTCAATTCTCGCAGATCAATAACTAATCGATATACTCGGGGTGCTTTTGGGTCAGTTCGTTTAAGAATCGGAATAATCGGAGAATTACATACATTGGAGTCGGTTTCTACAACCACTCCTTGTGCAATGAGCTCGTCAATGATTTGCAGTAAAGCCACTACAGCATCTGGCGGTATCTTGTATTGTCGCATTCGTGGTAGTACCACTCCTGTTTTGAGTGTGACTCGATATGGTGTAATGTGCATACAACCTACGTCAGTGGGGCCTTGTGCCCATAAGTGCGCAGGTAGATTCTGTAACCGGTGATCCATGTCTCTTGACACGTAGTGACCTTTAAAGTCACGCAAAAATAGTCGTACTCCGTCCGGAGAACAACATATTATAGCTCCTAGAGCTTTCAATGTTTTTATACCTAACAAGTTTTCTGGGCATGATTTCGTAAGCAATAGATCTGTAGTCCGTGTCAATGGACCGACTGTGAATGCAAGTGGTTGCGATACTTCGTTAATAGTGGGCTTTCCTGAAAAACCAAGGGAAATATTTTGTGAGCCTGAGAGGGGTGCCCCTGGGACTTCATCGTGACTTATAGTTGTTCTGCTTGCCCCTGTATCGAGTAGAAACTTTCTGTCTTTCCCTAATACTTGACTCTGCACATAGGGACCCTCTTGATCTACAGGAACCTCAATAAGGGGTAAGCCAACTTCCCTCTCTAGGCTATTTCATGTGTAGCGTTGATACTCTGGATAGTCATTTTGTGCATACTGGTACATCTGTTGTGTCGTGTTTTGTGTTGCGGCAATAGGCTGTGGCTGTTGTTGTGGTACGGTCTGTTGTGCAGTTTGCATAGGCTGTATATTCTGAGGTACTTGTTGTTGGATCTGATCCTGTCTAGGCGGACGCGGTCTCTCCTTAGTTTTACCCGTAAAGATATTATGTTTCAGAACTGCACAATCGTTTATATAATGACCTGGCTGTTTACAATAATTGCATGTCCCTTTAACGGGAACCGCTGAGTTACTGGACTGTGTCGCACCCTTTTTATGACCGTCAGCTGGAACTGACTGAGCAACAAGCATTTTCATTTTCGTGTCTTTCATGTGCCTTGTTTCGTGTTCTTGTTCTTCTCTAATTCTATTCTGGTGATACTGTAACATTTGTAACATTTGTGAAGGAGTGTTAGCTTGCCAAGTGCTCTCAACTTTCAATACTCTGTTTTTAACCTGCGGCAGTGAATTCTCGACTAGTTTTGTTACAAAAAGGTGTGGATATGACTCACTATTTGCTTTCAGGCCGCTATTAATACCAAAACATTTTTCAAATCGGGAATAAAAATCACTAGTGTCTTCATCGGGTTTCTGTTTACAAGCTGAGATTGCTCCCCAATCTTCCTTTTTCGTAGTTAACAAACGTGGCAATACTTGCACTAATAGACCTGGCAATGCTTTTGTTTTGTCCCCAAGCCCTACGCCTGCAGTTCGGTTATTTTCTTCATTTTCTAATGCGGTCCAATCAATCTTTTGGTCTCCCACCTCCCATTCCTTTTCCTTGAGTTTCTCATAAATACCGGCAGGCAATAATACTTTCAATATTTTCATAATGTCAGGATAGGTATAATCACCCATGAGTAACATGTCCTTTAGTTCACGGTGAAAACCTGCTGGATCTTTGTCATGGCTGGGCACTAATTTTTTCATTTCCAATAGTTCTATTTTAGTTATGGGCGTGTACACAAACACGCGTCTAAACGTATTATCATCATTTCTAACTGGGTGTACTTCGCGTAAGGGATTCTGTCTGTCTATGTAATACGCGTTTCTCTCCATGGAAGGAGCTGGATCATGTTCTGGACACAAAAAGGCACTATATCTATGTCTGTATTCTAGAATTACTTTAATTAGATCGGTACCTAGACCTCTCCATTTATTCATGAGCAGTTCTATCAATATATCAGGTAGGGGACCAGGATCGGAGTGTTGGCCTTTATATAATATAAGGAGATGTTGTATCATGTATATACTAGCTAAACGCTGTTCGTCTGGGGCAAGATTCAGAAACGTGTGTGCTAGCGCATCATCACTGTATTTTTCAGAGCTGTCAGCCCATTGTACTGCTGACCTGGCTAATTCTTGTTCATCCATAGAATCGAGCACATGGTACCCCCTTCGTTCTCGAAGTGATTTATCAGTAGCCTGGAATAAGTGTTCAGGGGTCCTTGGATTTGTAATAACTGTTTGAAAAATTCTGTTACATTCTGGATGTATTGGACGTATTGTTTTATTAAAAGATCTTCCTTTTCCTACATAAGCTATCATTTGTTTAGCTGGTAATTCAAATTGTCCTGTGTTCATTTCTGACTGTTCCTCCTCCTCTTCCTCTGATTCAGTTTTATCTGCTTCTACTCTGTTTTCATGTATTCGTTCTACTTCTTTTCTGATCCTTCGGCACATGGCTTCTATACACTTCTGTTTATCATGTTTCCCGTCTGTTATATTCTGACCCCATTTGGTAAGTGCTTGCATTTCCTCCGAATCTACCTCAGGCCTATCTCTATTTCTGATCAAACAGTTTATAAAAAAGCGTAACAGTAATTTTTGTATGTCTACTTTCTGGTATTCCATGGCTTCGGCAATACTTTCAGGACCCTGCCCTGATTGGATGAAGCGATATATTTTGTCGAGATGTTCAACCATTCCTGGTAACGTCATTAAATAGTTTGCAGCTCGTCGCAAACGTACTGAAGACAGCAACATTCTATCGTGTTTTCCTGGCACTGGATCATATCTACAATCGGAAAGAGGCTCGTTTAATATACTGTCTGATATTCTTTGGGGTGTGCTTCGATATGCTAAATCTCTATAAGTCAATCTAGTGTTTGGCGGTGGCGTGGAAAAACCTCCTGTCGCACCCCCTGAGGTGCCAAGTCCAAAAGGATTTGTTGGGTGCAGGGTAGAGAGTGTCGGTGCAGGAAGGACTGTAGAAACAGATGGAATTGTTAGAACTTGAGTAGGAGTTTGTTGCTGCGGAGGTGAGTGCAGCTGATTTTGGGGTTGAGTGTCGTTAACGGGTGGTGTGCGTGGCTGCACACCATTAGCATATTCGGGGGCTGCATCGTCTAAATAGGAAGAAAGGAAAATGTCTTTTGCGGTCTTGGGATGTACTTTAATCGGGAGTAACGGAGGTGGCAGTTCTTCTGGTACCTCCAAAGTGGCCTTAGGCAAACCCTCGGCCAGAAGAGGATACATACCATTCATAAGAGTGTTTCGTTGTCTGTCTACTTGTTCTGATTTTACTCGGGTACCTTCGTCAATTAATATGTTTTCTCGGGCTTTTTCTGAATCTTCCCTACTTTTCTCTTCCTTTCTGAGCGCTTTCTCTGTGCGCCTATGCGATTCTTTACGCCATAATTCAATGGCATCCTTCTGTGACTGTCTGGCTTTCTTTTTCCATAACGCTTCTTCTATTCTCATGATGCAATCTGCATCCCATGTTCCAGCAGCGGGCCATCTCTGACTCTCTGCCAAATCCTTGGTGTAGTCCACCCATAAATCAAGATATAATACGGCATCTAGGCCATGTTTATGGTACATAAAGTACCCTGGAGTGTCCCTAGGTGGGATAGGAACAGCTTCCTCGAGTATCCCTTTTCTAGTTTTTATCTGTCTTAATTTTGAAAATAACGGCATCTTGAACCTTGTTACTTAATTCTTACTCGGTTCCTGAACACAAAAATTACAATAAACACAACAATGAAGATCGAACAATCACTCATACCACGACATTTAAAACATATCAAAACATTTTAGAACGAACAATAATAATTAGAATAAAACTAGTTAACTGCATAATACTAAATATACTGTATGTACTGCTAAACAGTACAGATACACTGCTAAAACAGTGCAGACCAGGTCTGTGTACCCAGACCCGTCTTGACCGGCACAAACTAATGTGCACGTCTAGATGCGTCCTCAGCAACGGTACTCACCGGGAAGCACGGAACGGAAGGCCTCGGAAGTCTGGACTGGACTAGACCAAACTGGACTGGACTGGACTCGTGACTTAGATACTTCGGAACTTCGGAATCTGGTGGGCCTCTGTATACCTCGGATCTTGCTCTCTCAGCTAGGCTCTGGTCGGGATTCTCCGCACTCCTCACCGCCTCGTCTGGGTGTTGATCGCAGCCTCAGTCGCCCCCGTTGGCCTGAGGGAGATACAGGAAATCCTGCGGGTACGCGTAATTGTCCGTCTGGCTGTGGCAGGAGACCGGGTCTGCAATGCACCTCCGGCGAGTGGGGTGTGAGAGGTGTCCCTGTTCGGGCGCCAATTATGTGGTAAATTTTAATTACCTAGACTTAATTTATGCGGTAAAATACAATACGAATAACTCAGTAAAAATAAGAGGCAGAATCCGTGGTATTCGAGGGTATAATAGGGTATTTATTCCTTACAAAGGAATGATGATGGTTCGAACCAGGCAATCGAGTTCCGTCACCACGAAGGTTCAGGAAGGGATCAGCAATACATTATTGACAAGTTGTCATATTTATATTAAAGTGCATTACAGTAAAGACATATGCAGAAGGCGTAACAGCTGATAAGAGTACACATACATAATGAAAAAGGCGTTACAATAGGCGTGCATAGAGGCGTAAACTAAAAACGTCATTATGATGATGACACAAGTGGGTGGATCCATAAGAGAATCCTGCAAAGTCAGCAAAAATACATGGCAGAGATGCGCGCGCAGCCGCATGACGTGTGATTGACGTGTAACTAGAGGGTGAAGGGAACTTGACATTTAGCCCTACATGAGGAGACAGAAGTCTGGGGTGTCAGGACAACCTAGTCCTAAATCATATCTAATATCTTGTGTTTAAGGAACTATATTATCTAGAAGGAAAGGTCTTCTCGGACCGATCCTATTCTATACTGACTGTTAGTGCGTGTACAAGCGTCTAAGTGTCTACATGGGATGCGAGGGGGGCATGGGCCTACCATGGTAACGAGAGTCATGAATTACTTGCACGGAGACAGTAAGGCCGGGCCCTTTGCTCTGAAGCTAGAGGGATGTTTACCTAAGCTACTTAGACAGGAATGCATTTCTTGAGGAGCGGAACAGATAACTTGAAGGCTGAATACAGTTTTTGGCAGGCAACAGGCCGGGCTTAGGCACCGTTAGCCGCGCAGGGAGTAAGACAAAGTTCATGGATACAGATGCAGGTCCAGGCTGGAGCATTTCAGAGGCAGAAGCAGGAAAAAGGCTCGATGGCAGAATTCAGGGCCTACCTTGCCAGAGCTGGAAAACGTGAAAAGTATACCATATAAAGACGGTGGCAAGGCATACTTAGGAACGGAATATCTGGCCCATCCATGGCAGATATGAAAGAGTACATATTAACGTTGGACACAATTGTATTTGCGTCTTCATAGCTTGAAGTGGAGGGAACATACATGTACTTGTAGCATGTACATGGAGCCGTTGGGGTCTAGATAGGGGACACAATTGACCATAAAAATTCATATTTCCTCACTGAGAGGAGGCTATATACAGAGAGCATGCAGGGGATGGGGGTTAAGAAGACGGCCACTAAGAAGAAAGAAAGGAAAGGACTAAAGCCAAAAGTAATCAAGAAGAAGTGAGCCTAGTTCAGTGTTTTTCAGACCTTGTTTTAGGAGTATAGTGGGAGGCAGCTTTCTGAGATAGCAAGCAATCTAAGGATGTAAGCTGTAGAAAGCAATCTGAGGACGTAAGCTGTAAAAAGAAAAAACATAATAAATAGTGCTCAATATCTGGGGCAAACAGCTTGCGAGTTTGAGTGTATGCATCACTTACACTTAGCCTACTGTGTGCCAACCCAAGGACAGCCCATATAAACATAGGGCCTGATTACGATCTTGGTGGATACTCCATCACAAATGTCATCAGAATGCAGACCGAGTCCATCTGACATTGTTTGGGAACTGGGACCGAACGATCTTCTGTCTGATGCGAGTGAACACTGTTAAACAAAGTAGGTCGCACACTGCTCGTCATACCAGCAAATAGACCCATAGAACTCTGGATAATGTAGTAGCAACGGTGAGTACGCCTATGCCATGAGTATGTCACTATAATGCCATCCCTGGACACGTGTTTCGAGGTAATTGCCTCTCGTCAGCAGGGAGCAGGTAGGTATGTGGGGTGCCAAGTAGACTGCCAAAATATTAAAGGTAAAATACCTCTTACGGCGCGCAGGTGCGGAACCAAGGCTCGTCAGCCCAAATCGCTCGAGGGAGCTTAAATACATAAACAAAGTAGGTCGCACACTGCTCGTCATACCAGCAAATAGCCCCATAGAACTCTGGATAATGCGAGAGAACACTGTTTGGTCACACTCCTATGCTTTACCATGCTTCACCATGTGAGCATGCATTCCAAACGGAATGCATGCTCTCATTGTAAAGAGCTGAGGTACGTTGATCCTCAGGATCCACCTCCACCAGGCCACCATCAGGAGGCCTTGCACCCATTGGGGCCCTGCTGGGGACCCCTAAAGTCAGATTCCTACAGCCTTTCCATGTGGGAAAGGCCAGCATAGAAAGGCTGTGGGAATATGCCATCGTAATCTCTTGGGCGGAAAGAGCCGCACAAGGGATTACTGGCCCCTTTCCGAATGGCAAACGGGCTCTCCGAGCCCATTGTAAACTATTCTGAAATCCTGTCTGGATTAATTTCTGACTGACTCAATCGAAATGGGCTGTCCAGAAATTAATCCAGAGAGGAGATTACAATACCGTATGCACATCTCTGAACGAGGGTTGGAGCTATATGATCGTAATCGGGCCCTAAAAAGTGTAAAAAAAAGAAGACAGCAGGTCTTTTCCATCTTTTTTTCCCAGGTACTGGAATAACTAAATAACAGTTCTAAAATAATTAAACAAAGAAAAATAACTAAATGAAGGAATAAATAAATGAAGGTTCTGGTATATGTCCATCAGGACTGCCTCAAAGCTGCTTTAATGTCCTATAGAGTGTAAGATTCACCCCTTTAACATAAACTACAACACAATGCATTACCGTCCACAACCTACCTTCCTCTCTTCTTACTCATTGAATTTATGCTGGCCTTTTACCATTTACAGTGCTGCACTGCCTTCTGGCTAGGCTCAGACTATGAAAATACTATATAGATACATCAATTCACTACATTTCATAGCTTGTCTATGGAGTAAAACATGACAAAACTCTATCATATCACATACCTGAAGGCACCATAACTTTCTCTTAAAAATTATTCAAAATGCATACCAAAAGCATAATCAAATCAGACAATTAATTTTCAGGGGACTTTAATTTGAACTAATGCAATCCAGAGGACTCTGAGTTTTCCTTCCTATCCTGATATTTACCCAACAACTGAAGATAAAATCTCAGGGCCATATTTACAAGCTCCTATCGCCATGGGAATATCACTTTTAATGATGTTCCTATGGCGATAGGGGCTTCGCCTCATTTACACTTAACGTGGCTTAACGCTGCCTTGTAATAAAGGCCGCTTTCACGCTATGCTTAGTGTGAAACGGGAGGGCAATGGGTGTTGCTGTGGGCGTACCACCGCAACACCCATTGATTCTGGAATGGCTTTTAAAGATTGTTTATGTGCGGGAAGACGGTCCTCCCTGCACATAAACAATCTTCCTCTGAACTCAGACTCCCTTGCACTATGGTGCAAGGGTGCCTGCGTTGGCGCCAGGCTGCTACGTTTACCACCAGCGCATGGGGAAACACAGGGCTGCACCATATTCTTGCAGCCCTGCATTTCTGAAGTGGCGGAGTGAAGTGTTAAGCCAGAAAGGCTAATAGATGTAGGAATAAGGAGTGATTGCAAGAAAGCCATCCATAGGGAACAAATGGAAGTCAAAATTCAATGTTAGTCAATTGGGTACGATTGTTACAGGCCTAAACACCCGTAATAGAATACATAGGAGGGAGCGTGATGGCGTACAAATGGATGATTGAAGTTTGGGAGGACTCGAGCTTGGCACCCTATTCTCATAAACACCTGGTTGAGCAAGTGTTGACGGTTCATTCTGGTCAAAATGTTTACCCGCTGCAGTTCAGTTAAACTATAGAAAATCCATTAAAACATGTGCCCGTGATTCCTCGACATCTTGAACGATTTCTTCACTTCCAAACATCCTCAAAAGTCTTTCCTTCTTAGACCCACCCTTTGAATTCTACACAATTTGGTGCTTGTTTCAAATATGGTAAAAACAAAAAACACATGCACACCTGAAGTTTTCATCGTCTAGTTAGTCTTGGCCTATTTATTAACTTTACAGTGTTAAGTTTAGTTTGTAGATGGTAGACATGCAATGCAAAATGTTTGTGAACACCCCGACGTATCTTATGGATTTCAGTGTTTCTACCCTGAGCTCGTGGGTGAAGGGCTGACCACTAGTTTAATGGCAGTGCAGAAAAAAAGCGCCTGATTCACAAAGATAAAGTTCACCTTTGTGGATCTGGTCCTGAGACTTCAGGTCTAAATGTATGGCCTGATTCACAAAGGTAAAATTAGACCAAAAGTCTAACTTAGACCAAAAGTGTAATTTTCCTTTGTGAATACCAAAAAGTAGTGAAGTTAGACTTTTGGCCTAAGTTAGACTTCTGGTGTAAATTTACCTTTGCACATCATGCCCAATGTGTGCAGACTCCAAGGGGCAGATTTATGAGGCCCTTGCGCCTCATTTACGCCGCCGTTGCGTCACTTTTGTGACGCAGCGGCGGCGCAAATCCTGCGCCATGCTGCGGGGTATTTACAACGTGACGCATCTGGGAGATGCGTCACGTTGTAAAGCCCTGGCCCAGCAGTAGGCGTACCTGTTCAGGGGCTGTAAAAGTGGCTGAGTGAAATCTACAAGACTTTTGAGCCCATGCTGCGTCAAAACCCTGCACCTGCTTGAAGCAGGCGTAAGGATTGACGCAGCATTGTGAAGATAGGTCCCCCCAAAGCATTGCTGGAGCTGCGTCGCGCTTGCGATGCAACTCCAGCAATGCGCCACTTTTACGGCACAGATGCGTCACGCATCTGTGCCGCTTATGCCCCATGGTGCGCCGCATTGTAAATGCGGCGCATCCATGGTGGCGGAGCTGTGGCGCACAATAACTGGCGCATCCCTGCTGATATGCAGGGATGCGCCAGTTATTATAAATCTGCCCCCAAGAACATACTAATCACAAACAGGTTTGCATCATGCATCCGTCATGAATCAGACGAGACCTGTGCACGTGTAAGTCTCAATTCTTTTCTGGCGTACATGTTGAAAATAGTGTTTGCAGTCTGAACATATATTTCATGCTGTTACAGCCCTTGCTTTAACTGTAAATACATTGGGGCAGATTTATAAGCCCTGTGCGTCACTTTTGCGCCGCCGTTGCATCACTTTTGTGATGCAGCGGCGGCACAAAGCCAGCGCCATGCTGCGGCAGATTTACAACGTGATGCCTCTAGGGAGATGCGTCACGTTGTAAAGCTTGCGCCACATGTGGGTGTACCTTCACAGGGGGGGGCGTTCCGGCGCAGGAACGCCTCCGAAAAGTGCCTACAAGATTTCACTCAGTCACTTTTCCGGCCATGCTGCGTCAAATCCCTGCGCCTGCTTGAAGCAGGCGTAAGGATTGACGCAGCATTGTACCGATAGGGCACCTTCGAGCCTTGCTGGAGCTGCGTCGCACTTGCGACGCAACTCCAGCAATGCGCCGCCCTTCTGCCATCAGATGCGTCACGCATCTATTTATCCTTGCGCCACGATGCGCTGCATTGTACATGCGGCGCATCTATTGTGGCGCAAGGGTAAAGTTGCGTGACGCATCTTCCCTGGCTCATCCATGCTGATTTGCAGGGATGCTCCAGGGAACATAAATCTGCCCCTCTGTCTATTACAAACCAAAATAACACAATTCCTCTTTCATTGCTTACGAGAATTGTCCTCCATTCACTTTACTTTTTTTCTTTCCTATGATGTTACTTTTGTGCTATAAATGGAAAAAATATTTCCTTCGGTTCCTTAAATCTTGTATTCACATTTGCTTTAACTTTCTTCATGTGATACGAGGACATATATTTAAAAAAACGGGTGATTATCCAGGACGAGAGATTGCCCTGTCACTTGGTAGCATCCATGGCTGCAACATTCCTGTCTCGGGGCCTCCCTTGGGAAGAGGTTTTATGCGCCTAAAAGCTGCAGTAGAAACCCACACTTGCTCTGCTCTGCTCGACCATAACTTTATATGGCACAGACCTTAACTCAGAAGGAAGCACTTTATTGCCTTCCCTGAACTGGCACATGGGATTCATGTTAGCTGTAAAAAAAATCATTGCATGTTCGATGTTATCTGAAGATCATGTTTTACACACCTCGAAAAAATGGGCTTGGTGGCATGAAATACGTCTTACAATTCTAGAGAGAGAAAGATGGCTCAGGCCGAGGGACATCCTATCTCAGCAGCTGGTCCTCGCGCTGCAGAAGGCAGGGCATCTGGATACACACCCGAAAGAGCTACAGCTGAACAATGTTTCTTTTCCTTTTTGAACCGCCATCTCTTTTAGAAAAAAATTATGAAGTTGTATTATAGAAAATAAAGAGACCTTGAGGGTGCCTGAAACAGTGACGCTGACTGGTTTCCATTACTGAAAATATCGCCGAAAAGCGCGCACTGGTTTCTTTTTTACGCTTGGACACTTGGACAGTATTTTTCTCTGGCGAAGAAGACGTGCAGAAAACAGCCTGCGCCACAGTGCACCGCCCTCCACTCCCCACCTCTGCCCCAGTAATGCAAGCCTGTCCTCGTGCAACCTAATTAACGAGTGTGCCTTACTGTGATGCCGAACTTAGACCAATGAAGTGCTATCCTGATGCGTAAGTGAGAGCATTAAAAGGTCCTATATATATATATTGTAAGTACAGGAGGTATGCTTTTATCCATCCCTGCCTGCAAATGAGGCAGCTAGGATTGGTTTAATAGGCCAGTGGAACATTTATTTTAGTTAATTAAAAAAAAAATCACACGATGGGAATAAGTTTGTACAAAATAAAAAATGTGATTTTCCTAAATTAGGCCTCAATCAGGCCTCCCCTCCATCGTGTCTTTTAGAACATCCATATCAATCGTGTGTTTATATTTCTCATTGACAGCACATGCAGCAAAATGTGCACTGTTTGTGTTTTTTAATGACAAGTTGTTCTCCAAGGACTCCAGAGGATGTCTTTTTGATACTTCCCAATTCTCTTCTCGCTCGCACACTGTGCACAGTTCAACTGTGAACATTCCCATTGTTTTGTAAATACCTTTGTGCTTAACATATCACGTCAGTAGGTCAGAAGGGAAATGTTAATACGCTATTAAGAGGAAAGTGCTTAGATAATTGTATTAGTTGATGTTTTATAATGCTGTGTTATGATTTGTCTATGAGCTGATACCTTTACTCATCCAATGCTGACTCTGCAATTTCCATTGTAAAATTCATTATAAAATCCCCTTATTTTAGGGGTGAGCCAGACTCTTTTCTGAGCCTCTAGGGATGCTGCACGATTTCTTGTTGCTTCACTGCATATATTGGATTAAGTCTATTTTTTAGATTTTGCTAATTGCTGCATCTATCTTAAATGCTCTAGGCCCACATGGCAAATGATTTCTGAGTCTTATGTCTGATTCATTGAGACTAAATCTATGTTTACTTTCTGTCTTACATTCTCATATCTTAATAAATCATCACGAGTTTCTAATTTGCTGCTGACTCTCTATAGTTCTTATATTGGCAGTCCTAATTCCTTAATGTAGTATTTATTTGGAGTGTTTGGCTTTGGCCCAATTACCTGATGTAAACACGTAATCCAATATTCTACTAGATATCAGGGATAACTTCTTCACCAACGAAAAACTGTCATTAAAGTAAATAAACATTGTTAGAAATGGGGGTCTCAAATTGGCAGAGGTATGCACTTTTGTCCAAGTAGGAATCATTGCTTCTAGTCAGGGTAAGGGGATGTAAACCTTAGATAATCCCTGCTCACCCCCAAGGTAGCTTGGCACAAGCAGACGTGTGTCTTGCACTTCACAAGATGTGCCACTGGCCACGGTGCAGGTCACGGTGTCACAGCATTATCACTGACAGTGTGGGAGACAGGTTTTGCTGCTTCTTTTAAGTTGCGTCCAGCTCCCTACAGCAGGAACAAACTCCGGAGGCCCAAAACTGAAATAGCACCTCCAGGCAGGTCAGAACACTCAGCAATAGAGTTCAGGGGGTCAGGGGGTGAAGTCTTTGTGTCCCTAAGACATCAAAACATGAGGCCAGCACACAAGGGCCATTGGATATTCTTCTTCAAGCAGGTTCACAGCAAAGTTACAGTATTTGTCTTTTCCTTGACAGAAGCAGCAACTGCAGGCCAACCCCACACAGCACACAGTAATGGGGCAGTACTCCTCACAGCTCTCCAGCTCTTCTACTTGGCAAATGTTCCTCATGAGTCCAGAAGTGATCTAAAGTTTTGAGTTTAAGGTCCACTACTTATACCCCATGTTGTATCTGTTCTTCTTTGTTCAAGGGTCTTTGAGCCCAGTCCAATCCAGTTCTGTCATCACTGGTGCAGTATGACCACAGGGGGTGGAGACAGCATTGTGTAACGGAAACAGGCCCTATTCAGGTGCAAGGACAACTCCTCCCACTACTCTAAATGCAGACAAGGTCTATTCAGCTCAGCTCCGAGTCATCCAGGAAGGGCCAGACACAAATTAACCCCCCCAGTGGCTGTCTACAGTGAATGCACATCCCCAGCCCCTGTCTCTCCAAAACCAGACAGTCAATCCACAAACAGACAGAGGTTCACAGAATGGTTAAACAAGAAAATGCCTACTTTCTAAAAGTGGCTTTTTCAAACACATAATTTAAAAAACATCTTTACTAAAAGATGTGGTATACAATTCTGAGTTCAGAGAGCCTAAACTTTATTTCTCTAACTTGTCCCAATTGTAACTTATATTCTTGTAAGATGTTACAAAGTACTCCTATATTATCCAATGGGGCAGATAGCCTTTCAATAGTGAAAAACGAAATTCACTGTATTTTACTATCAGAACATGTCACACACACCAGTGCATGTCCTACCTTTTACATACACTGCACCCTGCCCATGAAAGTACCTTAGACCTACCATAGGGTGCCTTACATGTAAGAAAAGGGAAGGTGGGCAAGTAGGTGCACTTGCCAGGTCAAAATGGCAGTTCAAACTGCGCTCAGACACTTCAGGGACAGGTCTGAGATACCTTCTCAAGGCTGCTCATGTGGGTGGGACAATTAGTGCTGCAGGCCCACTAGTTGCATTTGATTTACAGGCCCTCAGTGCACTTTACTAGGGACTTGCCAGTACATCAAATATGCAAATCAGGGATAACCAATTATGTTCACAATTTACATAGAGAGCATATCCACTTTAACACAGATTAGCAGTGGTAAAGTTCCCAAACCCTAAAGCCACAAACACAGGTCAGGTAAAATAGGAGGAAGAAGCAAAAAGCTGAGGGATAACCCTGCAAAAAGGGCCAAGTCCAATAAACATGTATTCACCCTAAACTTTCACCAAACAAATCATGAATACCATCTATAGCAGAAAGTGCCATATAACACCAGCAAGCCAGAAATTGGAGTGAGCCCCAAAAATTACCCTGATTTATCCATAATATATAATATAATAATTATGTCTGAAAACTCAGCTTTTAAGTGTCTGAAAATACAGAATGAAGCTTGTGTTTTTTTGTGTAAACTGATTTTTCCTGAAATCTGAGAGATACATTTTCAAGGTGAACTAAACATTATTTGGTCCCCAAATATTAGCATGACATTTTAATCAAGCGCCCTCATGCACCACTATCCCACATAGACAGACGTTTCTTTCAAGTTTATTTATCATCCTCACAAAATACCTTGGTTTTTCATCATATGCATGGATTTTCACCACTAATATTTCAAAGGACTGCAACAATGTTATCAACAATACCCGCAAAGCGTCATAGATATACTATAAGTATGACAGGGACAGTCAGAATGTCCTCAGGAATGCTCAAATTGTGGCAGATAAGGCCTCCTGGTATGTGAAATATATAAAGCATTGATCCAAAATTGACAACAGCATGCCAAGAATGGGCTAATATGCAACAGATAGCCAGAATATCCCCAAGAATGTACACAATTAATTAGAAAAATTAACATGGTTGAATTGTTTGTGTTTTTTAAGGTAATGGAGCGCAAAAAGTAACATCTCCTACTTGGTGAATTTGCAGACTCCCAGGAACCTTTTGATGGTCTACCATGTGAATCCTCTCAAACCACACTTTGAGAGGTCCGATATGAGCATGCTCTTGGCAACAGATGATGGAGGAGAGTGAGCGTCTTCCTGATTTCATGTCTGCCAATGAGCATGATGGTCAGTAGAAGGTGTGATCCTCTCCCCAACCCTGACCCCAGAAAAACTAAGTGACTGTCGCCAGTTGTTGGGGCAGTTTGCCACCCTGTTCTTCCTGACCCCTGTGTCACCAATTGGTGTACCCATGACATGGACACTGGGGACAATCCTGTGATGCACAAGATTTACAGGCTGACTGACAGTCTCAGAAGTAGCATCAAAGAGGAGGTCTCCAAGATGCTGGTGTTAGGGGTGACAGAGCCCTCCAACAGTCCTTGGGCCAGTCCAGTGGTCTTAATCCCAAAGGCTTCTGCACTCGGTACCACACCTGAACTGCAGTTCTGTGTGGACTACCGTGGGCTCAATAAGGTCACCAGGACTGATGCGCACCCCATCCGCAGAGCTGATGAGCTCATTGATCAGTTGGGAGTTGCCAAGTTCCTCAGCACGTTTGATCTAACATCTGGATACTGGCAGATTGCCTTAACCAGTGGGCAAAGGAGAGGTCAGCATTCAAAACCCAAGAGGGGCACTACCAATTCTGGGTGATGCCCTTTGGATTGAAGAATGTTCCTGCAACATTCCAGAGATTGGTTAAGCAGGTGTTGGCTGGACTGAAGGATTTCAGTGCCGTCTACCTGGACTACATTGCAATGTTCAGTTCTGGCTGGGAAGAACACTTGCAACATCTCTGAGAAGTGTTGAAGGGTCTGCAGAAGGCAGGCCTCACGATCAAGGCCAGTAAGTGTCAGATCGGGCAGGACTCTGTGGTGTACTTATAAGCCACCAGGTAGGAAGGGCCCAGGTGGCACCCCTACAGCTTAAGATCAACACCATTTTGGCTTGGGAGGCCCCCAAGACCCAGACAGAGGTGAGAGCCTCTTTAGGTCTCACAGGATACAACAGGAAATTTGTCAAGGGCTATGGCACCATTGTTGCCCCCGTGACTGAGCTGACTTCTAGGAAGCAGCCCAAGAACGTGATCTGGACAGACAGCTTTTGATTTCCTGAAGACAGCCATGTGCACGCACCCGTGTTCAAGGCACCCAATTTCTCTAAGGAATTTGTAGTGTAGACTGACGCTTCAGAGCATGGTGTAGTGGCGGTGCTCTCACAACTAAACGAAGATGGCCTAGACCAGCTTGTAGTCTTCCTTTGCAGGTGACTACTCCTTTGAGGTGGAGTGCCATAGAGCGAGAAGTTTTTGTTGTGGTCTGGGCTCTGAAGAAGCTATGACTCTATCTGTTTGGGGCTCACTGAGATCAGACAGACCACAGGCCCCTCAGATGGTTAATGCAGATGAGGGGTAAGGGCAAAAAATTGTTGGCTTGGTCCATCTCCCTAAAGGGAATGGACTTTATGGTGGAACACTGCCCTTGCATAGAACACGCCAACGCTGATGGTCTGTCCAGGTTCTTCCGCTTTAGTGAAGAGAACTCCCAAGTGGTCGGGTAGTTCTCCCTACTTTCAGCTGGTTTGGCGTGTTTGTCCTGACCTTTTGCTTTCTGACCTCCTAGTTTTGACTCTGTTATGCTGGTTTAATGTCTCTGCGCACTTTCTCACTGCTGAGCAGTGTGAAAGTGCAAGTGCTCCTATGGTAAATTATGTTTATGGATTGGTGTTTTCATGTTTAGCTGATAAGATTTACTGCTAAGTCACTAGCATAGTGCACTGTGTGTGCCCAGGGCCAGTAAATCAAATGCTGCTAGTAGGCCTGCAGCACAAGTTGTGCCACCTATCCAAGCAGCCCTTCAAAGGGTTCTAAGACCTGTTACTGCAGTGTCTGCTCACAGTTGTGACAACCTTGTCAACCTGACAAGTGCACCCACTTGCCAGGCCCCAGACTATCACTTCTCTTACATGTAAAGCACACCACAGGTGGGGGGGCATGGCTACTGCGCGTTACGGAATGGCTGCCTGGTGAGGGAGCTCCGTAGGCCAGGCTGAACCATCCGATAAATACAGAGAGATCAAGAACACCGGCACTGATGAAAACCTCTTGCACTGCCTGGTGAACGCATCGGGCACAACCTGTTCATTTTGGTTTTATTCGGCCAGCGAGAACCTGAAAATCTGTGCAGTGACGCGGGGGACTTGTCCGTGAGGAAATGGCGGCCGGGCTGTGAGCGTGGCTGGTGAGCTGGGCCCTGGGGAGCTGAGCAGCCGGAACCTCACGTACTAAAGGCCTGAAGTACGGTTCCTGTGGGGTTCGAACCGGGCTGTGACTGCCAAGGCTGCCCTGGACCACAGTCCTGTCAGCGTGACCGGAGGACACCGGTAGCAGAGGTGCTGATTGCCGAGGGAGCGCACTAGAGGATTGGCATAGACGGCGTGACAGAGAGGCCGTGCCCTGGAGCCTGAAGTGAATCCGTGACACTGGCTGGCATGGAGCCCACCTCGGTGACCTACGGAGGTGCAGTGAGTGGGGCGGGAGCCACTTTCTCTGTCAGGTCTGGGCGGGCCTGCGTGGCTGGGTCTGGGCGTCCTCGGGCACTTGCTCCTGTGGGGCCCGGTTGTGCCGGAGCGGGTTGGCTAGGCCTGGCGGGGTGTGGGGGTCTCATCTACTTTACCGCCAGAGGGTCACACAGGCTAGTCGTGCCTCTACGGGAGTGGTGGTGCTTGCGGGTGGACCTAAGGGGCCGGCTGTTCTGCCTTGGCAGACCGTGGGTCGCCTGGGGCCCTGCTGGTGCATCTGCCCCGGGCTGGGGACTGGTGCTGAGCCCTGCACAGTGGATTTCTAGGGGCTGAGGGCCCGACGTGCTGCTGAACCTAGCCGCTGGGCCACCATTGATACGGATGATCGTCACTGTGGAGCAGGTGTTGTGGCAGGCTGCTAGCCAGAACTGGACAGCGAGCTCCATAGTGGGCAGGAGGGCACTGTGATTTGTGGCTGGTGCGCCTGGTTGATGCATTGTGGCACTACTATTGGGCTGAGGTGGACCAGAGGCGGGCTGGATGCGTGGATTTGCCTTTCGGCTGTGCTGCCTGCATCTGGAAGCTGACACGTGGTTCTTCAGTGCCCCGCTTGCCAGCATATTGCCCAGTTGTTGGGGTTGCATGTTTGGGGTCTTTGCTGTATCACCGGTGGTGCGTAGGAGCATTATCTACCTGCCTGCAGTCCACACGCTGTACACAACTCTGGCCCAGACAGTGGGGTTACACGCTCGTGCGGATTTGGCGAGTGGACGATAGCGGGCAGTTGCTGTCTGTACTGGGAGGCCCTGTCACTATGGGAAAACCTGACCCCAAGGAGCCAAAACTCCCATTCAAAAGCACGCACAGTACGCGTGCTACGGAAACCGTGACGGAGCTTGCTGAGTCACAGGGTGCATCGGAGACTGTCGAGAATTCGGAGGATGAAACGAGGTCTATACTGCTGGAGTTGCGTTCAGTCTTGAAAACTATAGACAGTAAGATCGATGCACTCACTGCTAGTTTAGATGTGGTAAAAAAGACGGTGGATGCACATGAACTCAGGCTCGATGTCCTGGAAAATAGATTATCGGATACGCAGGATTCGCAGGCTGAATCATGGACTCTGCACGTGGAGAAAGGGCTAGAAGTCATAAAGGCGAAAAATGAAGATTTAGAAGCACGTTCCCGCCAGAACAATCTTCGTATAATTGACCTGCCGGAATAAACAGCAATATCAAAAATGGAGCCCTTCATTGACAATCTTTTGCGCAAACTGTTTGCCCCTGTGCTGTCTGCGGTCATGATAGGGGAGAGGGCGCACCGGTCATTGGGTCCTCGGCCCAAACAGGGAGTGCCACCTTGCCCGATCATTGCACTTCTCCTAAATTATGCGGACAGAGATCCTATACTACGAGAGGCCAGAGCCAAGAGTCCTATAAATCACAAGGGGAACAATCTGTCCTTCTTTCCAGACTACACTCCAGCTGTGCAGGTGGTCCGTAGAGAATTTGTGCCGGCAAAAAAGATTTTGTAGTCCGCCTCTGTCCCATATGCCATGTTATATCCTACTAAATTGAGAATAATGCGTGACGGGCAATCGTACTTCTTTACGGACTATAAGTCAGCCTTGAAATTCACGAATCACATTTTCCCCAATAAACCTCGCCAGGGTGGCTCAAAATGCCAGACAATATCACCGGATCTTGAGGATGCGGACCACTTATTTTTTTTTTTTTTTTTTTTTTTTTTGAAAACCTTTATTGACAGTTCAATAGAGAACAAGTATGGGCCTACAACCCCCCGGGGCCGGCCGCTAAGCAATCAGAGCAAAAACAGGCAAGTGTAAACACAGGCAGCACATCGGGGAGCAGAATCGTAATGCTAATACTGTGAACCGCGTGAGTAGGGCACCAGGAGAAAAAGGTTTTCGTTTTATAATGAAACGAGGCAGAAGGATCAGGTGCCAGACAATTTTCAAACAGCAATTACAGGTATGCAGAGTAATAGACGTAAACGATTTACAGCAATCTATTAGGTCAATGGCGCAAACACAAGAACATCAGGATGAGGAAGAATATCATAAGCAGTTGCGCCTGCAGTCCCCCGCCAGAACTCCCGGAGAGCACCCCGGAAATTGTGGTACACATGGAGCGGCAACGAGTCGTAGCAAAGGAGGTGTATCACACTGATCCCAGAAAAAGAAAAACAAAAAGAATCAGAGAAGAAAAAGGAGGCCATAGAAAAAGAGATAAAAGACAAAAGAGTCCCCTCCCCCAACCCCCCACCCTGCACCTCTGCAGATGAGTACGGCCCCCCCCCCCAGCAGTGTGCCTGTCGCCCTAGAACCAGACCCGAAATATAGGAGAATAGGGAAAAAGAAGTAGGAAAAGAACCCCACCAGACGGGGGGGTAGAGAAAGTATTAACAAACTGGAGGAGGGCCTTCAAAACATACCCCCGGCTTCTCCCTCCCGCACGGTAAGTTTCCCCCAAAGTGAACAATAAACAGCACAAAAGCGATCTTCTCCAAAAAAGATGGGGAGCATCATGCACCTATTATGCTGTTAGCTATGCCAGGAGAGCACGCAACCCCTGAGCCCGCCCGTCCACTAGATGACCACCCCCGAAGGATCAACCTTATCCCTGTCCACTCTTTGGAATTCTGCCCATGCCTACCCCTCGACCCAGCACCATATCCGACGTTCCAAGGTAGAGGATTGTCCAAAAACGTCCGAGAAACGACGCACACAGGTGGGGTGGAAGTCTCTGAGCATCAACACAGTCCGCAGCGTGGAGAAACAGGCTTCCCAGTGCTGCCCCAGGATATGCACTGCACTCAAGGTCCAGGAAGGCAGAAGCAGCCAAAGCAGACAATAGTTGCTGGAGTTGTCCCTGGGTCGCAGGAGGGCACGTACGGGACGAGGCTACCACATCCCACTCAGGCCCAATGCCTCCAGGACAGATCAGGCCCTCAGCTGGACGAACACATTGTAGCATACTGGCCTGAGTGTCCAGCCGTGCACTAACCTCAGGGGTGGCCGCCAAAGTGTCCTCTTGTGCGCAGTGTGGGTAGTCCCTGTGTACGTGCGGACAGGCGGGCCGCCATTGCCCCAACGCCGACGCCACACCGTCGAGCTTACCCCCCAAGACCCCGACACCATGAATCAAGGAGGAGTGAAGAGCACCAAGGGCCTCGAGGAGGTCGCCGTACCCCGGCACAGCTCTCTGCGATCGCGCCGCCACACTCCCAAAAGTCGCACTCTCACAAGCCCGCTGCGACCCAGCGGACAGGATGGTAGGCTTCATCGCAACAAGATGGCCGCCAAGTATGCCCGACCCTCACCGGGGCCGGGACCCTGGGACAAGCGTCTCGACGGCCACGTCGCTGGTGACCGGGTTCCGGGGGCAGGCGAAAAGTTATCCGTTGCGTGGTCACGGGCAACAGTCGTCCCCACTACGGACCCGCTCCCGTAAAAATCCGGGGGCGGCCCGCAATGATCAGGGCAGGATACGGGCGGCGGCCGGGCAGCTCACCATCAAAGGCAGGGGCAGCCACCGGAGGATCTGAGAATTGCACCCACGGGCATGCACTCGGCCCACTACACTTGACAGTAGAAACAACCACGACGAAATGTAGGCCGAGTTTGGCACCGCTCCGGTGGACCGCCTCCGCCCAGTCACGACAGGCCGCTGTTGTTGAACTGCCACCCGGCCACAGCGTCCACCTGAGGTCCCGGCTCCAGGGCCGCACAGGCCGCAAAGTTCAAATGAAAGTTTCTCCGGCGATACCGCAGCCAGAAACCTCGGAGTCACACAGTCGGGTGCCACTCTCCTTCAGAAACACGACCACGTAGCACAGGTTGAGGATCTCGTGCAGGATATCCATGCGGGATGCGGAGGTTCACGGAGCCGAGAGTCTACGCTACCTTCCCGGTCGCCATCTTGGCTCCTCCCCCCGCGGACCACTTATTGATGCTATTATTAATGTACAGTTCTGGTTGCCAATATGGCTGTCCCTTAAGATATGTTTGATGCAGGTTCAGTTAAGATGATGACGTAGTACTATCACATTACTGTACAATGGTATAATATGGTTGAGTGCCGAGGATCCCCGATGTAGTTCCAGTTTACGCTAATCGGTGCGTTTGGGTGATTTACTGCTGTAGTCTGGCCACCTCACCGCTTGGTGGGGGTATACCGCCGTTTCTTTCCCCCTCAGCGGGTGTTCCCCTATTGAATGGCCCTTCTTCTGAAGGATTGGGTTAATGGCAGGGAGGGGGTAGTCTGGCTCGAGTAATTGGGAGGTTGGAGTGGGAGGGGGCAAGACGGGTAGGGGGATGAGTTTGAGTTTCTTTTTGTTTTGATTAATATATCTTTTATGTCTACACTGGGAGATTGCATTTACTATAAGCCCGGATTGCGTGCTCTTGCTATGCCAGTCTTATTATTGTCAAACTCATCTATGATAATTGAAGGATGCCAGAAATAGTCAGTGGTGAAAGTTATAGATTATTAACCTGGAACGTTAGAGGGCTGAACTCCCCAAAGAAAATTCGTAAAGTGTTTGCTTATCTGACCCGCCACGGTACGCACATTGCTCTACTGCAGTAAACACATTTAACAGGGTACACAGAGCGTGGCATTGCACTTAAATGGGCCAGATATAAGCTGGCCTCCTCATACTCCTCCTCTGCTAGAGGGGTACTCAACCTGGTCAGGCGAGGTACTGCATTAACTCCACTGCACACATACATAGAAGAGGAGGGGCGCTGTGCAAAGCTACAGGGTAAACTGGGGAATTCTATCGTAACCATAATAAACATATATGGCCCTTTCGCAGACGATCCAGAGTGTTTTTTGAGAATGTATACCAAACTAAGAGAGTGGCCCGAGGCAGCCATTATATGGGGGGGGACCTCAACACCTACTTGGACCCTGACTTGGATAAATCTAACCCTCTGACAAACCGCACGCCTAGAGTGGCTCAAAGTTTTCATAATGCCATATTAGAATTTGGACTGGTCGATGTCTGGGGAGTGCGTCATGGCTCTCTTAGAGAGGGCAAGCATGCCACACCAATGTACAATAGCTGGTCTAGGCTAGATTACTGGCTGCTGGGAGGGGACGCGATGGACTGGGTGACAGCGGTCGCTAACCTTCCACCCACACTGTCAGATCACAACCCTGTAAAGCTAGATATTACAATCCCGACTGCAATACATCGTCCTTTCATGTGGCGACTGCCTTCAGAGGCGTTATTAGATCCTCTATCTGAAGCTACTGTTTTAAATGCCATAGAACAATATTTTGAGCATAACAAGGGCTCGGTGGATAGTGCCTCTACGTTGTGGGAGGCCTTCAAAGTGGTGATTCAGGGAGTGTGCATTGACACGACTGCCGGCATACTGAAGGACCTCAGAGCCCAACTTGCCAACATTTAGTCCACGCTGCAAACTCTAGAACGTACTTACACCACTGCCCCATCAGCCGACACTCTATACATGAATTAGTACTGGAATATGACACCCTTGCTGAGTCCGAGATACAATATCTCTCGTGCAGACATACGGCACGTAGATATGGAGAGGGGGGAAGACCGAGTCGCAATCTGGCCAATAAAATTAGGAATCGCGCGGAACAATCGCACATTGATAAGATAACAGACTCTCGCAGGGGAGAACACTATCACCCGTTTGACATTACTGAGCAATTCCGTGACTATGCCAACCTCTACACTTCTAGGGGAGGAGCTGGAACTCCTGTGATGGAGGACTATCTTGAGGACGTGGCGTGTGCCTGGTTGTCGGACGCCCACAGGGAGTAGTTGAGTCAGCCAATAGACGCTGAAGATATTAAGGCGGCGATCAATGCCCTACCAAACGTGAAAGCACCAGGGCCTGATGGCCTAACTATTGAATTTTATAAGGTCTATGCTGACCTTCTCACCCCTTACCTCCTAGAGGTATATGCTGAGGTGCATGATTCCGGTGTTCTACCCCCTTTACTTTGACAAGCTCTGATTATAACGTTGCTTAAAAAGGATAAGACCCCCCGATCAGTGTGAATCGTACAGGCCGCTGTCACTGATTAACAACGACATGAACATTCTCGCCAAAATTCTTGCCACTAAACTACAGCCTCTGATGCCATGTCTGGTTCTACCGGACCAGTAGGGTTTTATACCCGAGCGGTCTACGTCTCACAATCTGTGGAGTATTTTCGCAATGCTCCATGTCCTGAAACCAAGCCTACCTGCGGCGGCCGTGATGCTTGACGCTGCTAAGGCCTTTGATTCGTAAGAGTGGAAGTACATGTTTTTTATTTTGCAGCACATGGGGTTTCCGTTAATTTTCACAAAGTGGATTATGTTACTATATGCTGATTGGTCGGCCCGGGTGCGGGTGGGGGGACTGATGTCGAAACCGTTCTCTATTGAGCGAGGCACCTGACAGGGATGTCCTCTGTCCCCACTGCTTTTTGCTCTAGCGATAGAACCTTTGGCATGCGCGATACTGCAAAGGCATAGGGAAACTGCCTTAAACTTTAATTACCGCCCAGTCGTCATATCGCTAAATGCGGATGACATGGTGTTGTTTGTCCGTGAGCCCTCTCGGTATCTGGCGCAGATGCTGCGAGAATATGTTAGATTTTGATTGTTGTCTGGACTGGCTGTAAATTGGGATAAGTCCACTATTATTCCCTTGACAGAAACCATGACCCAGCCGGACATGGAATTTCCGCTGGTCTGGTTTGAGGATCCGGTCAAATATCTTGGGATCTGGATCCACCGCATTCCAGACGTGGTTATCTGCAAAAATTATGGTTGGGCTTGCAGCACTTTAGATCAGGTGGACAAATGGATAGCCTTGCTGCTGTCCCAAGTGGACCGCATCGTACTTACGAAAATGGTGGTGTTGCCACGCTTTTTGTATCTGTTTACCAACATTCCGCTCACTTTAACTAAGGGATTTTTTGATACCCTTCGCACGACTTTACTCAGACTGGTCTGGGGGGGCAAACAGGCCCGGGTAAGTTGGACTGTCCTCACACAAGATTTCGACAAAGGAGCGTTCAGGGCTCCGGACCTGCATGTCTATTACCTGAGTGCTCAGGCACAGTCTGCGTATTATTGGGTAAGACCGCATGCATTCACCCCTCATGTTGCAGTGGAAGAGGGGGATGCCTCTCCTGTCCCTCTACATAGCATGCTCACGCACACAAATCGCGGAATTCCGAGGACGGACATCAACACGATAGATACAACAATAGCGTTGTGGCAGGCGATAGGGAGACTAGCCCACAAAATTCCCATATATGCCCCAGCCATGCATATAGAGTATCATGCTGCACAATCAGTGACTCACGAGGCAGGACCGATGCATCTCTTAAAAGAGGCAGGCTTGCAGTTGATGCAAGATCTATACCCAGAGGGGACATTTCATACCGCAGACACTCTGCAATACATAAGCAACCCCACGCTGTTATTCCGATTTGCGGTTCACAGACTTAGACATGCAGTCAGATCACACTATGTAACTTATCCCCATGAGCCCCCTGCACTGCGCTCCATGCAACTGGTGCTAACTACCTCAACCAATAAAAAACTGATTACTAGACTATAAAGGATAATACGTGATGAAAGTGATGAGAGTGATTACGGCCCAGACAAAAGTTGGGAGAGATGGCATGACAGTCTGATACCCCCGATATCAGAAGCAGACTGGGAACATGTATGTGGACTGACGGCCAAACTTACCCCAAATGGAAATTTACGTATTATACATTTTAAGTATATACATCAGGTGTATTATACACCAGCGAGGATACACCGCTATGGACTGCGTGACTCTAGCAGATGCATGAGGTGCGGTCAACCTGAAGCAGACTTCATGCACCTTGCGTGGGAGTGTAGAGGGGTGGCTTGTTATTGGAGTGCTGTGGTGCGGGATATAACAGAAATGTCAGGGTTGGAGATACAATGTTCACCCTTGGTATGTGTATTATGCTGTATTCCACATGTGAAGGGGGTGGCGGGCCAATTTGTACGCCTAGCACTGTTAATGGCCAAACGCAGGGTTGCCATTACATGGGGAGGGAAGCGCTCACCAAAAACTGAACATTGGATTAAAGATCTTGTGTATTGTAAGGACAATATGGAGTTATATGTAGAGGAACTGCCTATAAAATCACGGCCGAAGAACATATGGGAACCATTGAGGCAATTCCTACACCAAAGAGCACTGGCGGATGCACGGAGTGACGAGAGTTAGATAAGACATATTTGATCATTCTGTATGATGAAGACACGGCATAGCTACAAAGACAATTTGATACCTCTGTATCTCAGTCCAACTGTATAATTACAATTGACAAAGATATTGGTGTTTGTTTATTGTTATGATTTGGTGTTTATTGTTTAACATTTTTCGAGGAGGGTAATGCTCAAGATCACCTTTCACAGTGCCATTGTAGAGCATGTTCTTTTTTTTTAATGCAATGAAAACTAATAAAAAACATTTTTTAAAAGCACACCTCAGGTAGGCCCAAGGTACCCCATCGGCAAGGAGCAGTGTAGGTGAAAGGTAGGACATGTACTGGTGTGTGTGACATGTCATGATAGTAAAATACAGAGTATTTGTTTCTCACTATTAAAAGGTGATATTTCCCATAGGATACAATGGGAGATACTTTGTAACATCTTACAAGTATAACTTCCCATTGGGATGAGATGGAGAAATGGAATTTGGGTTCTCTGAACTCAGAATTTATTCACAGGTTTTTTAGTGAAGATGGTTTTTAAATTATGTGTTTCAAAATGCCACTTTTAGAAAAAACAACAAAAGCATCGGAATTAGAGTGCACTCCTCCCCTTTCTTCGTTATCCTTTGTTAATTCATATTTTGACTTGCATGCGCACCGCTTAGTGACCAGTCCCAGGTCACTCTTTCAAAATGAAAACACAAAGGCACGTAACTAACGCACCAGACTGGCGCACTGCTTTGAATGGGACCTTTCCCTTACCAGTACATTGCATTCGTCCATATTTCGTCAAAAATGTAACTTTTTAAACATCGTTTTAATCCATATTTTGCTTGTAAATATCCAGGAGCCAGCGAAATTCCATTAAGGTGTTTATTGGACATTTTCAAATGCAGCCGCTTTCCATTCCAGGCTTCTAAACAACGGCACGTGTAATTAAATAAACACCAACGTAAGCCTTGTTTCTTTAACCCAATGCATTTCGAGCCAGAGGCTCTTCGTCAGGGGTTTCTGCAAAATACAACAAGATCAACTGTACCAATTGCGCCAAACAAATATACTATTCAAACACAAGCAAAATGTGATAAACCCTGCTATTCTCACAACCCCCTAGTGATATCCTAACAAAAACATGAAACGCTATAATCGTGCTCACCCCTCCTGAAATCAACCAACTGTTACCAACCCACGATTATCCCAAACAACACCCTAAGTAAAATAAGCACTTCCCTGATCTCTAACCACTTTTTACCTGTCAAACGCAAGCCTTTCCTCTTAATCCGACCGATGCTCTCCTCTCTTAACTCTCCCAAAACAATGCTCTCACAATCACCCAAATGAACCGTTATGAAGAATATTACTCCCACTCACGTGTCCTCAATCAACCTAAACTTTCCAACCGCGTGATTCAATCGCTCCACACTTTCCAAATACTACAACACCCATAGTGCACTAGCTTAACCAACACAAACATCCTACTGGCACTTCAACCCTCCATTGCACGCATCTCGTTCAAAACCAACTAAAACCCTCAATCAGAATCATATGTACACACACAACCTCCCTCTCCCCTCACCACTACCATTACATCTTATACCCAAACCAGACACACAAAACTCCACACAAACCACACTAATCTCTCATCACAAGTTTCAATATTCCCTCACCCCCCAACAAGTGCTTACACCACAACATACCTAAAATACCTGCCTGTGCAACCATACTAATTTCCCTCCACTGGACTACGAATGATAACATGAAAAAATGACTAATTAAACAAAATACAATAAAATACAGCAATCCCATGTTGTACAGAATGTAACGTCCATGTATGATCAAGGCGCTCTTTGATGTAAATTCTTCCGGTGACTCCGATCAAAGCAGTGCACCAGTCTGGTGCGTTAGTTACGTGCCTTTTTGTTTTCATTTTGAAAGAGTGACCTGGGACGGGTCACTGAGCGGTGAGCGCGCAAGTCAGAATATGCATTAACAAAGGATTACTAAGAAAGGGAAGGAGTGCAATCTAATTACAATACTTTTGTTGTTCAAAATATTTCCGTTCCGACGAAGGGTGCACCCCAAAGCTTAATGGTTGACTCACAAGACTAAGATTTTGACATCGGAGACACCGGAAGAATTTACAACAGAGAGCGCCTTGATCATACATGGACGTTACATTCTGTACAACATGGGATTGCTGTATTTTATTGTATTTTGTTTAATTAGTCATTTTTTCATGTTATCATTCGTAGTCTAGTGGAGGAAAATTAGTATGGTTGCACAGGCAGGTATTTTAGGTATGTTGTGGTGTAAACACTTGTTGGGGGGTGAGGGAATATTGAAACGTGTGATGAGAGATTAGTGTGGTTGGTGTGGAGTTTTGTGTGTCTGGTTTGGGTATAAGATGTGATGGTAGTGATGATGAGGGGAGAGGGAGGTTGTGTGTGTACATATGATTCTGATTGAGGGTTTGAGTGGGTTTTGAACGAGATGCGTGCAATGGAGGGTTGAAGTGCCAGTACGATGTTTGTGTTGGTTAAGCTAGTGCACTCTGGGTGTTGTAGTATTTGGAGTGTGTGGAGCGATTGAATCACGTGGTTGGATAGTTTAGGTTGATTGAGGACACGTGAGTGGGAGTATTATTGTTTATAATGGTTCATTTGGGTGATTGTGAGAGCATTTTTTTGGGAGAGTTAGAGAGGAGAGCATTGGTCAGATTAAGAGGAAAGGCTTGCGTTTGACAGGTAAAAAGTGGTTAGAGATCAGGGAAGTGTTTATTTTACTTAGGGAGTTGTTTGGGATAATCGTGGGTTGGTAACAGTTGGTTGATTTCAGGAGGGGTGAGCACGATTATAGCATTTCATGTTTTTGTTAGGACATCACTAGGGGGTTGTGAGAATAGCAGGGTTTATCACATTTTGCTTGTGTTTGAATAGTAAATTTGTTTGGCGCAATTGGTACAGTTAATCTTGTTGTATTATGCAGAAACCCCTGACGAAGAGCCTCCGGCTCGAAATGCATTGGGTTAAAGAAACAAGGCTTACGTTGGTGTTTATTTAATTACGCGTGCCGTTGTTTAGAAGCCTGGAATGGAAAGCAGCTGCATTTGAAAATGTCCAATAAACACCTTAATGGAATTTCGCTGTCTCCTGGATATTTACAAGCAAAATATGGATTAAAACGATGTTTAAAAAGTTACATTTTTGACGAAAAATGGATGAATGCAATGTACTGGTAAGGGAAAAGGTCCCATTCAAGCAGTGTGCCAGTCTGGTGCGTTAGTTATGTGCCTTTGTGTTTTCACTTTTAGAAAAAAGACATTTTCTTGCTTAACCATCCTGTGTGCATCTGCTGGGTTGTTGATTGACTCTCTGGCTTTGGAGTGGCAGGGGTTGGGGATGTGCATTCAATGTAAACAGCCACTGGTGGGGGTTGAGGTGTTTCCTGCATTTCCTGGATGAGTAAGGGCTGGGCTGAATAGACTTTGGCTGCATTCAGAGTAGTGGGAGGAGTTTCTGTTGCACATGAATAGGCCTGGTTTGCCTTACACTATGCTGTCTCCACCTCCTGCCAGGAAGCTGAGCCACAGAGGACAGAACTGGTTTGGACTAAGCTCAGAGACTCTCTGCCACAAGAGAACAAAGGGAAATGTGTTATAGATATTAGGACTCAGAGCCCAGAACTTTAGAACTCTTTTGGACTCAGAAACCTGCCAAGAAGAAGAGCTGGAGCTGCTGGGAGGAGGAACTACCACTTTGCTGTGTGCTTTGCTGTGTTGGCCTGCTGCAGCTGCTTCTGTTTTGGGCCGAGAAAGGACTGGACAGAACTTATCGCAACTTCTTTGTTTTGAGTTTCTTTGAGGGCTTGAAGTAAAGATTGCCCCCTGTTTAAGAAGTCTCAGGAACAGCAAAGACTACAAGTTCATCTGCTACCAGCACTGGGATCTGTGTGTTTTGTGCTGCAACAGAAGAAACTGCAACCTGGCACCTTCAACGATGCTGCTACCTGCTCCGTGACTTGGAGGTACCGCAGAGAGCACTGCCGCACTTCTCACCGCAACCCTGGTCTCTCAGACGACTATGCCCGATGCCGCTACTGAGCCGCTGCTTGCACCATGGCCTGTGGGCACTGCACCCCGCACCACCTCACTTCATACCACAGCCCTGGTATCCTTGATGATGCCGCTCCATGCAAACATCGAGGCTGTTGCTTGCGCTGTTGTACGATGGCCACTGCTCGTAAGTTACATGACGCACTGCCCTAATCCCGCACAGCAGCCTTGGCCTACCGATAAATACACCATCGACTGCAGTTCGTCAGCACCTCCGCACCGATGATGCCGCTGCTTGAACCGCAACCTGCCAGGACTGCGACAAGCACCGAATCACTTTGCACTGTAGCCCTAGTCTCACTGACGCCGCTGGACGACTTTCACTCAGCTGCTGCCTTCACCATGACCTGAGGCCACTGCACGCCACACCGCTTCACTTTGTACCGCAGCCCCAACGCCTGCCGACGCAAGCGCTCTCAATTTCAACCCCAAGAAGTTTGATCCGCAACACGTATGGCTTCAAGGGCCTGACGACTTCTGCACCAACCTCTGGAACTGACACTTGCCGACACCGGCTCTTCGGAGCTCAACGAGAGCTCACTGATTCCCTGCATTTCTGTAGTACTGCTTTGTGGATCTCCCAGACACCGTATCTATCCCATGATGCTGCAGTCAACCAGAATGGGTTGGATCTGTTGTTCACGAAGTCGTGATAGCCCCGGACGGGTCTATTTTTGATTACTGGTATTTCTGAGAACTGTGTGGTGGATTTTTATAATTTTGGGTCTTGTTTGCAAAGACACAATATTACTTGTTTAGATTTATAAACTTGTGTGTTGTCTTCTTGTAGTGTTTTCATTGAATTGTTCTTGGTTATGTACAAATGCTTTACACAAAGCCTCTGAGATAAGCCTGACTGCACATGCCAAGCTACCATGGGGGCAGGCAGGGATTATTTTAGGAGTGTATCTCCCTTATCCTGCCAACTTGAGACACCCATTTCTAACACTCAGTCTCTATATTGATTTACAGTCATACTACATTTGTATAACAGGTTCAGTCTGTCATGCAGAGGGCACATCCTTGACTTTAGCGGTCTCACCCCCCTAAAACTGACACAGCATTGCATTTTAGTTTATATCTGCAGACTCACCCACGTTTTATAGCCTTAATTTTATGGCGAATACCATATGCTGCTTTTCTGAGGGATCCTTTTCCATGGAGGGTACATTCTTTGTGCGCCACAATTTGTTTACATTTGAAAAGAATATTCAGTTCTGCATAGGACATGTATTTCGTCCAGCATATCACACTCCAGCAACTTAACCCTTTCGATGCGCATGACGGAGTGGTTCCGTCATGCGCATCTGTTGCACTGTGTGGATGACGGAACCGCTCCGTCATGGCCCCGCCCGCGCACGAACCCTTCAGCACAGCGCGGTAATCCGCGCCGCGCTGCAGGGGTTAATGACTCAGAGATGTAGGGCCATATTTATCAAAGTGTTGCATTACTTTCGCAAGACGCAACAGGGTGAAAAATGATGCAACCCTTAAGTGCTATTTATGAGCTACGCAAGGCCACATTGGCGTAACGCATTGCAGTGCAAATCACTTTGTTGAATTACTCTGCCCCAGTGAAGCGTTCAATTGGTGGGCTTGGGTGTACACACGCAACAGTCATGTTTTTTGATGCATTACCATTTTTACCATTACTGGGAGACCTAGGAGTGTGCCAAAATTCTACACCTTCCCAGGGGAGGCATACCAAGGAGAAATATGCTTATTTCTCAAAATGTGTCTCTCTTTCTATGCCTGCTGCATTCTGCAACATGCATTCTGCAGCACACATAGAAAGAGGAAGATGCCTCAGGGGTTGTTTTTGTGCAGGGAGTTGTCTCTTCCTGAAGAAAAACAATACTGTTTACAGCGCAGGCACCCTTGCACCATCGTTCAAGAGTGAATTCTTTGGTGCTAGGCAGCACATTGTGAGCCAATGCTGGGAAAAGGAAGAAATGCAACATATTATGTTGATACAGTGCATTCCTGCCCTTTCACTGTCACACGGTGAGGTGCAGCAGGGTCGTTTGCTGCACTGTTCTGCATCACATAATGATAAACATGCCCCATAATGCTGATGAAGGTGCCACCTACAACAATCTAAAGAGTAGCTCTAAAAAGTAGCTGCATCTTGGAGTCACGAACGATGTCCTTTACCATCTGTGCAAGTGTAGACTGGAACATAGCTCATCTTGGAAATCATGCTATAAGCAACAGGGTATAGTTTTATTGAAGGTGATTAAAGTAGCTCAATCAGTCTTTCTTTTCCTTACTGTCAAACAAGGAAAGTGAAAGATATATTGGCAAATGAGCTTCAGCATCACCCCACATCTTCATCGGTTGAATAGCAATTGTGTCCTGTTCCTCTTTCCGTTTTTGCCACTTGTGGTTTATTATCACAAATGAAAACCTTTCCGCCAAACATTTCATCAATTGCAGTAGTAATCACACAACAAGGACCTGCACATCCAGTTTACAATTATTCTTTCTGTACTTGCAGCTGGTTCTCACCATGGCATATAGGGATACTCCACTGCCACCACAGAGATAGCCTCCGATGGTCAATACTATTTTCAGATACTTTTATCATCATTCTGATCCAGTTCATTTAGGGCAATGGCGCGATATTGCTAGGCTCAAGGGGATGGTGGTGATTATGGCAGCAAATGCTTTGATTGTAGCCTCAGGCTCATCTCATTCAGTGACTCTTCCAGACGGATTTGAAAAGCCTTAGCAGTTCTCAAACTCTGCTGATCTACATCTGCTACAGTAGTTGCTCTCGGAAACTCCCAGAAGACTTCATTTGCCACTGGTACTGCTACTTACGTTAACACGTTTTACCTTTCAAGAAGTCTGTCATATGCAAACATAAGTATCTTACCAGTTACCACCAACAATTTCTGAAATCTGTGTTTGAAACTCCCAATGTATAGATCTATGCAGATGTGCAGTATCCACAGTCTGACTTCAAGGGGTATATTGTACACAAGTATGTATGGGACATGATCTGAAACACTCAGGAGGCAATTCATCAAGCCTTTGTGCTGCTGCAAAGTCACATAAAGCCTTTGGCTGTGGCTCAGAGGCTGTTCAGAAGTCCGGGTTTGCCAGGCATGGACTAAGTAGGCAGAGGCGACTCCTCAGTGGAGTGAGGTGGAAGGCGGTAGTGTTTAACTACAGGGTGACTTATTGAATTTTGCAGAGAGATGTTTAGGGTCCCTGATTGGCTTCTGGTTTGACCTATTAAAGGTTAGGAATTTGCCCAAGGTAGGTCTGGGTGAGGCATGTCATACTCAGTTCCCAGTAGTATTTCCAGCAGTGGTGTGGGATTTGAGAGACCATAGTTGGGAGGCATGAACCCAATAATCACCAAGAAGAGGTGGGCCAGGGTTTCCAGTGTGGTTCCCATGGGTGGGACTGCCCTGGGGTGCATCTCTATCAGGGGAGTACTCTGTTCTACCCATTTAGGTGCACATGCATCAAAACAAGAAAAAGTGATTCCTTATTTGCGATAAATAAGGAATCGCACATAAAAAAACGCTAACCGGAATGCATCATGAGAATCACAAAAAAATAGTGATTCGCTATAAATCGCTCAAACGAGACCGAGTACACAATTGCGACTCGCAAACACAGGAAATCGCAAAAAGCGATTTCGGTAATAGCGATTTTGGTATTAGCAAAATCGCTATTAGCGAAATCGCAAAAAATGGGTCGCACTAGAAGCAGACCGATGACATCACAACCAGGAAGTCATCCAGCCCATGCTTCATTTAGTGCCCTGAGGAGCTCAGAGGAAGAGACAGAGAACTGAAGTTGAGCTGAGAAACCTCACACTCTGTATCCAGCTACTGTTCCCAGACCCAGGAAGGACAAAAACGATGCAGGGAAGAATGCCACGCCTAGGCAGAGGAAGCTGAAGTTCTCTGAGAGGGAGTTTGAACATCTGATTGAGGGTGTCAGCAGTAGTCATGATAAACTTTTTGGAAAATTGTTCCTGAAGGTGCCAGAGGCTGTAAAGCGCAAAATATGGCTGCGCATAAAGGAAAAAGTGAATGCTGTGGGAGTCACACACCGCAGCATTGAGGAATTGAAGAAAAGGTGGTATGACCTGAAGAAACGTGCCATGGAGCGCATAGCAGAAAGGGTGAAGGAAGCAGCTGGCACAGGAGGGGGTCCATCAAATGCACCCACAAACACAGCCCTGGAGGACCTTCTTGAGGGGACAATCGAGCCTGAGTGACACAATTGGACACATCTGGCACAGCAGGAACACCACAAGGTAAGATGCATGCAAACGCTAATCCTCTGTGTACTGTATAATCGTGCACATTCCCCCAGGCAAATCACAATGTACAGGTAAAACCACATGCCACGTTTCAACTCATACACAGAATGCATCATGGGAGTTAGAGTCATGGCAGACAAGTGGTCATTCAAAGGCTAAAATGGTTAATTAAACATACCAATACCGCATGCCAGCCAGTGTGTTTAAATCAGTGATTTATTTTGATATAAGTATGCCAAATGATAAACAGAATTAGGATCATACAAGACTAACACTGCACTGTTTCACATCACAGATGCAGCTGAGGCAGACTCCACCTGCAGAGACGGATGCAGAGACTCCTGTGGTCCCAGAAACACACCACCCTCACCATCAAAACGCAGGGCACATGTAATGGAATCCGATCAGACTCCAGCACCCACTACATCCTCCAGCCAGCCACGTGTCCCTCCACCAACTCCAACACAGGCACAGGTGCAAACAAGATGACGGCGCAGGCCCAGGGCCCGTATTGCGGCACACGATGAGCAGGTTCCAAATGTATATGGCGGCGTGGAGTCTCAGATGCTACGTGTGCAGCGCCTGCAGGGGAGACACTTGGGCACAATCAATATGCAGATCACAAAGCTGGCCAAAAACATAAGCACAATGGCAGACAATGTGCGCAAACTAACATCAGTGGTTGCTGAGGGGAATCGGCAGATAAACTTGAGCCTACAGGAGCTCACCCTTGCAGTGCCTGCAGGACAACGCAATAAGCGGAGAAGGCATCACCAGAGCCTGATCCGCTTGTCAGCAAATACAAGTGCAATAAACAAGCTCTGTAACACCACAGCGCTATTGACACGGCACTCCGTGTCAATGCAGATTAATCTAGGCCATTTCTGTGGGGATGTTGCCAAGTCCTTAGGACAACTGACCACTCCTGTGGAACAAATCCAGTCCGGGGCTGTGAGTGCCATCAACTTAGAAGGGGAGGAGAGGAGTGAGGAGGCCTCTAGCCAGAGTAGCCTATCCGTGCCTGTCACCACTAACAGGAGGCGCAGTTTGCGCAGCGCAACATCCACGGGATCACGTCAGGGTGATGTTGCAGAGGCAGGCGACAGGAGGCTGGGGGTACGTGGCAAGAGGCGCTAGCCAGGCTATACTCCTTTTGGCCATGGTGGGGTAACCATGGTCAATTCTACTTGGTGATTGCGCTCCAGTGCTGAGTACAATTTAATTTTGACTTTATAGACCAATGCAATCACCTTCCAAATTTTCAAAGCGCACTTCTCCAGTTTGACATGTGCTCATGTTAATACAATTTTTTGTTCAGCATTTGTTTGTAATGGCTCATTTTTACCTACCTCAAAAATGATGCGTGATGTGTGCACGTCTCCTCTGACCCTCTGCAGTGTTTGCCACATGCGCCTGTCGGTGTTGTGCGGGTGGTTGCTCGTCACCATCCGAGTCACTGTTGTCCATCTCAATGGGAATGCCCCTTCTGGTGGCAATGTTGTGCAGCATGGCACATACAGCCACAATCCTGCAGCAGGTCTCGGGGCTATATTGCAATGCACCACCAGTTTTACGAAGGATGCAAAAACGACTTTTGAGAATGCTGAATGTCCATTCTACCACATTCCTTGTGCTTATGTGTGCCGCGTTGTACCTCTGTACATGTGGTGTGGCTGGGTTGAGGTATGGTGTCAGGAGATATTCGCGCAAGGCATATGCGCTGTCACCTACAGGGTGGAAAACAAAGGGTTAGCCACAGTGATGCTATTACATTTTTTTTCATGCTGTAGCAACTAGATATATGTATGTACCCAGTAGGTGTCCTTCTCCAAATTCACCCCCGAGCAGACGCCTGTGGATGCCACTGTGGCAGGATATATACGAGTCATGTGTGCCCCCTGGAAATTGTGCCTGTTATTATATGCATGCATTGCACACGGCCTGCACATTGATGGAGTGGTATGACTTCCTGTTCCGGAAGATGTACTCGTTGGCTGCTGGTGGACAGATGGGGACATGCGTGCAGTCAATGCATCCAATGACATGTGGAAAATGCGCCACCTGGTAGAACTCCAGTTTTGTCTGGTTCAACACCTGTGGGGTTGTGGGGAAGGTGATGTGGGTGTGAATCATTGTCAACATGGCGTCAAGGAATTTTCGGAAAAAGCGTGAGAGTGCGCTTTGAGACACACCTCCGGCTACGGCTACTACCCCCTGGAAACTGCCTGACGCTAGTAGGTGCAGGCTGCATAGGACCTGTACGTGTGCAGGGATGGCATTGGTCCAACAGGTCTGGTGCTGCAGCAGTGGTTCCAAATCTGCTATGAGGCGCATTATCATAGCACGGTTCAGCCGATACTTATCATGTATTTCGTCTTCATTTTGGCCCAGCAATGTTTTGCGCACTCGGAATACCTTCTCCTGTATCCTCTTCCTGCACTGGCCTGCTGCATTGATCCTCATCCTCCTTGCCAGCACGTAGAGGGCTGCCATTGTGAAAGGCTTGCGGGTTCTCCTGAGGCATTTTTGGAGGGTTTCTAATAGTTTGCACCTGTTCATTTTTTTTTTTTTTTTTTAACTTTACCTCCTGGTTGAGATTCCCCTTATTCTGCTCTTGCTAATTAGCGAGTTTCATGAAAATCGCTAATTGTGATTTTTTGATGCATTGCTTTGTGATTCTTTATTTGCTAATCACTATTTGCGGTAGCAGTTGTATGCTTCGCTATTATGGTTCCACTATTTTGCTAATCGCTAAATTTGCAAGAGCTTTTTTTGCGAATCTCTTGTTTTTTCGGTATTTCGGTTGATGCATTGGGAAGTTTCGTTTTGCGGTCGCTAAGGGGCTATTTTGCATTTTTGCTTTTTTTGCCAGTGCAATTATGCTTGATGCATGTGCCAGCAAGTCCTCTGGGATTTTTTACTTTTGACTACCCAGTTTTTGGGATACTTTAGTCTCACTCATGATACATTCACCTTAATTGAACTCAGTGTGTTACCTGTCTGTGCTCGTCGTATCAGATAAGGCCACTGCTGCATTGATAGGGTAGGAGGCACTGGACTGGTTACATGTGAACATGGGTGTGCACACAAGTATGCACACACGTGTGGGCTATATGTGTGTGACTACCACTGTGTGCAGTTCAGTATCTGCTCACAGATAGCATGTCACAGAAGGAACTCTGCAAGGGTAGGTGCTGACCTGGGGAAGACCTTGTAATATTAGTGGGCATTCATAGTTAGGTCTGTAGAGCTTACTTGATCATCTTGGGCATTCATAGTTAGGTCTGTAGTGCTTACTTGAAACTCTTTAATGCTTTCACTTTTTTATACATATAGGCAAATATGCCCTACAGTACAGTTTTGCTCAACCTAGGACTATAGGGTCCAGCAATGTATGACACAGAGTTAAAACATGCATGCTAAGTTTGAATTTGGAATTTCTAACACACAACACCCACATCTATGGGACTTCAGAAATTGTCATTACTCTGATTCCCCACACAAAAGGAGAAATTATCAATAATTGACCAGTTCCTGGGGGAGTAAATGGATGTGAGGGAAATCTGATAAGTTATGTTATGTTATGTTATTAACACTTATAACGCACCCAGCTACTCGAAGAGTGTCCTGGCACGAGCCAAGTAGGGATGGAAGTGAGCGGATCATTAGATGAAAAGCAGAGTCTTCAGTCTTTTCCTGAAGAGCTTAGAGTCCTGGATACCGGGAAGGTCTACATGAAGTGAACTCCAGGCCAAATGTGCCTTGTATGCCAGATAAGTAACTTGTCATGCTGTACCTAGACTGGGACAGGCCCACTAGAACAAAGGGGGAGTGCCAGACCAGACCTCTGGACATGAAATTGAAGGAACTTGCCTTTTGAAGTTTTGTGGAAAAAGATCAGGCAGTGATATAGGATAGGGACAGAGGTGAGGCCCTCAGGTGAGTTCTTTTAAGACAAAACTTTATCTTGATCTTTCTACTGTCACTTATAAACCACTCCACAAGGGAGAGACAGTTGAGATGACACTGGGCTTGGGAGGCGATGAAGGCGTAAAGGATGCCCAGCTGGGAATTGAAGCCACCTGATGCCCTGCAAGGATGGACTGAGGACTTAAAGCCTAATTTATATATTCGCAAAGAAGGTAGCTCCCTTCCCGCCAGTAGAGTGGTCTGCCCACGGACCTTAAGTTTAGCCACGGTGGGGTCCACTCTGTCTCCGCCATTGCCAAACATCTTCAACAGCCCTCCCCAGAAATGGATACATGTCCATCCACCCAATTTGGATGGGGAGACGTGTAGTCATATTTTACTGTTGCTTGCCACTAGGTAAAACCTGCTGGTAAGGAACAATAAAACCATTCTCATGCTCCACTGGCCATAGGAGAAGCCTCCTATGGCAAGAGGAGCATTACTATTTTTTCAAAAAGAAAATCCTGTTCCAATAGAACTGCTTACGTCAGTGCTGTATCTTTCTAACGTAGACCTGCAGAAAAATGCCTTTACAAGAACAGTAGTGACGGCAGTTCCTGGCATTGACTTCATAAATGACTGTCTGCTTGGCGATCATTTATAAATTAGGTAGGGGGTTTTCCCCCATGGGGATAGAGTAATTTACTCTGTCCCATTGTGCAATCATGCCTGCCTGCCTAAATATAAATCAGACCCTTTTTCATTTGCTGACACCCAGGACTAGGAGGCATGTCAGTGTCTCGGGGACACTGGCTCCCTTTTGCCCCCAGAAGTTGGTAGAAAGATCTGAAATCTACTGCCCCTGGTGCTTTGCAAGAAATCCAGGAGGCTCTGGGACCAGGGGAGTGCAGACAGGAGCGTGCTCTGCTACCTGATTGTGAAGGGATTGCACACAATCCCCCCACCAGCAAAAGAGGAGCACCAGGGGCCAGACAGAGTAAAAAGCTGGTGCAGGAAGCCATAATATGCAACTCCCCACAAAGCATGCCTCTGTATAGGCCAGGAGACTTGATGAACATACTCTTGTTGGCTATAGCTCACCACAAGGAGCAGAACAAGCCCAAGTTGGAGAAAACCAACCCACGGACCAGGGTTATGCCTTTTTAAAGGTCTGTCCATTTACGAAAAAGGAGGAAAAATTAGCATGTGACACAGCTGCTATATTTATAGAACACCCTGGATTGGGCCATGGCTCAGAGGTTGGCACATCTTTATATATTTAATTATTTGGGACAGGGGCGAGTATGGGGACACCCTCTCTGAACCAGCCTTTGTCCCCAGGGACTACATCTGCTGGGCCTAAAGCAAGGATATCCAGGGAATACATCCCCCAAAACAGAGACATTGTGAAGGGTCGGTGCTATCAAGGATTCATCGGGGACCCTATCCCTCAGGTCCCACAGGTACCACATGCCAATAGAGTTGTTGTCCCCTGTAACTGTGCCTGAGGGGTGTATCACTGGCCTCTCGCCACCCATGCCCACGGGGGCATGGGAGAATGCCCAGCTCTTTCCTGCAGGTTGGGACAGAAGAATTGCTTCTTCCTGTTGTGTTGGAAGAACACAATCCATGTTGGCTCCTGCGGAACTTGGGCATCCTGGCAGGACTCACGGGGCCTTCTTTTAGTGTACTAAAAAGTCACCTTAAGTCCTGGGAGACCTTATTGGTGTTTCCAATCACTCGTAGAGCTGGAGCTTTTTTTCTTGGACTTTGGAGTGCATGAACCCCTAGTGCTTAGTTTGGTGGATACATTACATGGCTTGTAGCAAGTAAAAAGAAGACTCAGACATGTCTGTGTTTTAAACTCAACTCCTTTATTGGGAACATGAAAGTGAGCAATACATGTTTGCTAATATAGGAAATGCCTATGATTATTAGTATTGGTTTACTTAATGTTAAAAGTGTTACAAGTTCAAACAAGAGATGAGATTAATTTTATTAATGTGGTGCCCATTCATTTGCTTTTATTTCTTGACACTCCTTATAATGTTTTAGCTTGACAAAGTATGACATGTGGTTATTATTTTTAATTGGTGGCTCCTTGACAAAGCCAGTAAGCTTGCCCATTTTGAAATGACACCCCCTTATATTGGGGGTGTTGCATCTGGTCTAGCTGAAGAGCATTGAAATTATGAGTTTCAGGACCTCTAGGTGTGTAATATAATAAGAGGGAGTCACCAAAGGTATTTCCATCTACCTGATGTATATATTTGTAATGTAATGCATAGTATTTACACTGACTCTACAATCATTTATTGATTGTTTTTGCTGCCTGCCAGTGAACTGATGTTACAAGCCCGTACCTGGGCTAGTAGGCTTTGAGTAGGCCTTGGACTGCTCTTCCTTACTTCACTGAGAGAATCAAGTGCTACAAATGGGTACTTGATTCTCAGTAAGGAGTCAATTGTGGACATACTACACAGACACCATTTTTTCTATTCTGAGAAAGTCTGTCACACTTTCCATGATGGTGTTTCACATGGGTTGCTCAGACATCCATGTCGGCAGTTCAATTGAATTTGATCTGATTCTATGCCAGGCAGAGGCGTAGCTAGAGCTAGTGGCGCCCGGGGCTATCCCTCAGATTGCCGCCCCTGTGGGGAGGGGTGCTGGGGAAAAAGGCAGTTTAGCACTTGAAAGAGGTCTGAGAGACACATAGTATCGCCGCTAATAGTTACCTCGATCATGCAAGTTACATACACATACATGACACGGTCCAAGGCTTCACTAAGAATACACCGGTGACTGGCAGTACAAAAGAGAACACACAGACTGCATGATCTATCTGGGGACTCAGAAAAACTGCATGTGACATCCATCAGAGAGCTGTGTGAACGATTACCTGGTAATCCCCTCAGCACATTCCAAACATGCACATACATGACACTGTTCAGGGATCCATCATCTACAGCTGACATTCAATGACCATACATCATGGTCCCCCCATTAAAGCAGTGGGGACCTGCACAAACGTGATGTGCTCTGGGGACCCCAAACCAACTTAACAGTGTCTAAGCCTGTGATGCTTTATCTTTTAAAAACAGCAAATTAATTATTCACAGGGAATGACTCACTGGAGCCCTTAGAACCAAACGCAGCACAAAAGGGTCCGTCAGCTCCACCTTGCCAACACAGAGCGGATACAAAACCCGCTCTGGTGGCCCAAAGGCAACAACCAGGGGTCGCGCCCTGTCATTACTTCTAAGCAGCAGCAACCAACTCCCTGGGAATGAAAAGACGTGTGCTCTTGGAACCCAAAACCAGCTTGCAATAGTGCATCTCACCTTCACAGCAGCCTCAGCACACACATGGTGCACAGCCTGCCCAGGGGCCCAAAGCTAAAATACAGGTTGGGTGACACATTATCATCACAATCCTTAAACACAGCTGTAGGGGCCATGGGAACATGTTCAACTTTAACCAAGGCCCGGGACAAACTGTTCCGGCGCTGCAGCACTCTGAATATTCAGAAGAGACAAGAAACATTACATTTTTCTGCGATTTTGTTCTCATATTGCTTTCATGGTAACCAACAGTGTTAAAAGTCTACAAGAACAGTAAAATCATAATAATGTGTCAAGTACGGAACGGCAAGGCTCGCACACTGCCGGGTGATGTGGGCCATGAATGGTCAATGTTTCAAAATAAAGAAATGTGCAGGGCAAATAAATAGATACAAGACAAAGACGACATGAAACACGTTAAATGTGATTGTCAGCTGCTAAAATACAAGTGAAATACATCTAGATTAAAGGAAGCAGATGTACATAGGTGAGTCTTGAGCAAACCAGATAGGCTGCATTATGCTAAACTTACATGAGATGCTGTTAGGTGTGTCTATTTAAATATATTGCCAACATAATACAGCACATTATGACTAAATTAAGGAAGACAATAACAATCAAACTGAAAATGAAGGGATTTAAAGCCAGGGAATCGAACCCTGGATGTACTTGAGATAGTCATGGAGATTATGGGATGGGCTGTATTGTGCTATACTACTGTGACCCCCTGTTAGATGTACCCATTAAAATATATTACCAACATAAGTTAAAATAATTTGAGTAAACTACATCTGAATTATACATTGAAGAAGAAAATTGTGCAATCTACATGACTTATATGGGGCTACTGCTGCCAGAGATTCAACCCTTGATGAGCATGGACAAGTCACAGTTGATACACAGTAAGAAGCGTTCTACTGTACATTGTTGTTTTGAGTAGTTCCAACGTCAGTTACTAAAGAGCAGCCTCAAAGTGCATAGCTGCAAAGCTTTCAGATTGCTAGGTGTGATATTTTCATAATTTAATTGTAATTGTGAGTCCGCCGCTGCAGACATTTGCACCAGTTTTAGTCTTCTTAGAGTTTCTCATTGCTCAAATGGGTGTAATTACTGATATATATATATATATATATGTGTCCCTCGTCTTCATTGCTGGAGTTTTGCTCCGCCCATCAATCACTGAAGCTTGGAGAACGTTCGCAGGCAGCAGGCTCCGAGGGCGCGGGAAGGAGGAAGCCGGACACCTAAACCCGAGCCCAGACAGACATCCAGCCTCGCTTCCCCCCGGAGGCTCCCGAGCCATGCAGCAGCAGCAGCCGCCCCATCCCCGGTAATTAAGTGTAAAAGGCAGCAGAACCACGGAGCAAAATCGGATAAATGCCGCCACCCGAAAGGAACACCGACCGGGTGCTGCCGGATTATCCCAACAGTCGCCAAGGGGGCATGCAGCGACTGCCTGGGGGCTTGGTCGCTGTTAGTAGCCATTCGGCAGATTTGGGCTCCCGCGGACTTTCACTGGACTTGGTGGAGCAGCTTGTGGATTGTGGTGCGGCTTGGTGCGTGGCATGTGGGGGAGCCAGCATCGTAACTCACCCCTCTCCGCCCGCCTGAGCCTGCGAGCTGTCCGCGATTGTGGCAACTGGCTTGTTGGTCACGGTAGCTGCAGCTGAGAGCCGTGAGACGCTTTGCGAGACCCTTTGCCTCGAGATCCTCTGTATGGTAGGGATTTTTCATAAATCCTTGATACTCTGTGTATAGGAGGGTAGTGCAGCAGTTGCTTTCCCCAACTGTCTATTTGCTTTATATTTCTGTATGGTAGGGGGCAGGGGGCTGGGTGCCTCAGTGCTGCAGGGGGGCGCATTGATTTTGGAGATGTGGTGCTGTTGAAGCGATGGTGGCAGGACACAGGAGACAGGAGGCACAAGAACGCACTGCTAAAGCCCTGTTAAACGTGGTTGAGAGCTGAGAGTGGAAATCCTTTTAAGAAGAAAGGAGCTGTAATTTACTTACTTATCTAATGTGACAGCAGGAGCAGGGAACTACGTACAAAATACATTGCTGAAAACTGTTGGAGAATTGTTTGGACTGCCTACGAGACCCCTTCAACACTCGGCGGTCATTAATTAATTATTTTCTTGATGACGTGAAAATTACTCCAACACGGAAAAAATCATCTGTGGCAAGTATAACAAGCGGGAGTAAGTAACAACCTACGCCGACTTGCCATTTGCCACTTAATTAGTTCCCATCTTTTGTTTTCAAAGCCACTGAGGGAGTCAAAGCATTGGATTATATTGCCCTCGCAGAAGCGAATTGGTTGTCCCCCATTTGAGTTTGAGTTTGAAATGGAATGCAATTTGTAGTGCGGCTCGTGGTGTGGCTTGTGGTGTGGCCCGGGGGGTTGTGGGGTAAATTGAGTGCCAGACGTGCCACATTGACTCGTACTGCCGTGAGGTGAATGGCCAACACTTACCTGAATCTTTCCTCTGCATCGTTTCCTGCCGGGAAGACCGGTGGCACGGGCACTAGCTGCACCGCCATACCGCTGGGAGGGGAACGGCCAGGTGGAAACTACATCCCCCAGAAGTCCCCTGTGCGGCGCCGGCAATCAGCGTCATCGGAGGGCGCCCAGGGCCCTCATAGCCGCAGCTACTACATAAGGTACTGAATTGTATGGGGGGCTGGGGCGTATCGTTTATTATCTACTAGTACACATTGGCCATACATACAATGAGCAAACGCAAGGCTACAGGCCCGTCAGTGGGAGAGGGGGTTGCTGGGACTTTGGATGATTTCCTGACAAGAGCAGAGTCACTACTGACCCACCAGATTCAGCTGACAGAGAAAAGACTCTCGCTTGACACCCTCACAGCACATAAAAGGTCCTCAATGGGAGGCATAGCCACGGCTAAATCCCCCTTGGGTACCCTGGAGACTATGGAGACTGTGGAGAACCCATGTATCGCCACCTTGTACCATGGCACTAATGGAAGTGCGGCACCTTTATTAGCACGATCAAGTTTGGCCACATTTGCACATATTCATAATGCCAGCTCTGCCCAGGAGCCCCCTGGGGACCGTAACTCGGATTATCCTTCTTTATTGAGTGATGAAAGAGTAGACCTGTCTACGGTGGATACTGAACCTATATATGCTAGCAACGAGGCTATTACCCGATTAAAAAGAATCAGCAGGGATGATGTGACAAGCCTATCGAAACCTCTGATAGTAAGCTTTGATGAGCCACCTGCAAAGCGCACGAGGGGGGAGTTGCACAAAAACAGAAGACTAAACCTGAACCTAGATCTAAAAATCAAGGCAATAGGTCATCGGATAAACTGACACCAAAGCCTAATACTGGACTGGCCGGGATCTATGTACCAGACGGCGGAAACAGTACAGTAGTGGAGGCCAGGGTTGAGCCTGAGTTATGGTCACGGTTGGAGACTTTGATGGCTACTTTTTTGGGACCCCTCTTAAGCAAATTAGAGGCAATAGAAACAAGGCTGTCATATTTTCAGAACTCTGACAATGTATTAACCACTGTTGGGGCTTGCAGATGTTTTGGTGTTGCTGGGGGAGGAGCAGAAATTATTAACGCGAAAGTCCCACCTCTTATCAATGAAACGGCGCAGAGGGCAAAGGGGGCCAACAATAAGGGTTCAGTGGATCGTGGGGGGGTCGTTAGTAACCAACTTGAGTGTCCTGACATAATGATACCAAACCCAATTCCCGCTACTAGGGGGCCAAGGGAGCCTAGGCCAGTGAATTTAAGCAATCCCCCAAAGACAGGTAGTGGACACATCTGCACAAGGAAGGGGAGATAATGTGACGCAACAAGAAAAGTGATGGTTTCTGACCTGGCGCAGAGTACCCCTGGTTTACCTGTTTTAGATCTTCCTCCTGCTTCAAGCCCGCTTATAGTTGTTTTAACAGGCGTACCAGCTTATACTAATCAAAGGGAGGAACCCACGACACAATTGATTAATAAGGTGGCGCACTGGATGTACAGAAATGTGGGGTTCAACATCAAAGACCACAGACATATTTTAATGGCAAGGAGAGTATCTTGGGTCGGTAGTACAAGAAAAGTTTTCTCAGGGGACTGTGTGATTGTGACACTTAGATTCCCCGAACTCGTGCGTAAGACCCTTGCCCAGAGTAGAAGGCCTTATCTACACTACGTGGACTCAAGCATTAAAATACTCCCGCTGGGTTATTTTTATAGACAATCGGTTAATCCAAATGTGCCCTATGGATATGTGGGCTAACAGGAGGGTGAGCCTCGGCAGGCTAATATGGTGCCGATAAGTAACATCTTTTCACCGCTTAGAGGTCTGGATGATATTGACTGACTAATTGGGGCGGAGGAAGCAGGTAGCTTAGTATAGATCATAGTATAGATCATAGATGGAGGGGTGGGGAGCCTAGCCTGGGGACAGATGAAGTTCAAAACAATTGCAACACCCAGGTGGCAAATGATCCTGAGATTATGGGTATAAGCAAGTCAATTGATAGGCCGCATAATTCTCAGGTGACTGTTAACAGAGAGAGGCTAAATGAGGAAGATATAAAAATAGTCTCTTGGAATATAGCAGGCCTGTCCTCTAAATTTAAGGACCAACATTGGCTGCTCTATATTCAGGAGTTTCAGATAATTTGCCTACAAGAAACCTGGGGATCAGTTAATAACAACCTCTTTCTAGAAGGATATAAAACCTTCTTTTGTCCAGCACAAAAGGCCTCTTCAAGTAGGGCTAGGGGAGGGCTGGTTATCTACGTAGATCTTACACTACAGGGAAGATGGCTGGACCTAGCATGGGGATCGGAAGTTGTGCAGGATTTTAAAAAATTTAATAACTGTTACAGGTTACTTTTTATTAATTTTTATAATGCTAACCAAAATGGACAGGGCCCTGTAAGCCTGCATGAATTAAACACAAGAATTAACCAAACAGAGGCGCAAGGGCAGTTGTCTCTCCGGCTAGTCTTAGCAGGTGACTTTAACCGTCACCTGTGTCCAAATCTGGGAGCCTCATCTGGGGATTGGACAACATGCATGTTACAGGATGGCCCACACCTGGAACATACAAAGGAGGGAAAGGAACTTAGCGACCTTCTTGATACATATGCATTAGCACACACAATGGATTTGGGTCCCGCTAAGCATGATAATACAGTCCACCCCACATTTAAAGGCAGAGGCTTTGCCTCCTTTATTGATTATATTTTTGTCTCCACATCACTCAAAAACTCTGTGACCCGGTTCAGCATTGTTTTCAGTGACCATAATCCCCTCGCCTTATCACTTGTTAATGGAGGCCAGGCACAGATTCCACCTGGAATGGGGAGGAGGGTGATCAGGGCCACTGATCAAGGAAAGAGGTTGCGTTGGAGAGGCTTTTTACGAAGTATTTTTAAGGGAGGGCTTTCTTGCTGTACAGAGGTGCTTAGATCCGGAAATGGAAGGGGTAGAATTAGTGAATGCTTTTAAAGACGTTGCCCAATTAGTCGACAGTCTGTTGAAAGTCCCAGTCCGCAAGGCTAACTTGGATACCCCAAGATGGTTCGACCACCAATGTTCACGTGCTCTAAGAGACCTAAAAAGTGCCTTAAAAATGTCCCCCAGGGATAGGAGAGGGTGACTTTATGCGGGAAAAATTATAAGCTGGTGGTTAAGGGGCGTAAAAGTCAATTACAGATACAAGCCTGGGAAGATTTATCTGGTGGTACTAAGGGATTCCACCGCCTTCTGGAGAATTATAAATAACCCATCCTTCCAAGAGGCTGATAAGCCAGGAATGAGCTGCAATGTTTTACCAGAGCAATGGTGTGAGCACTTTCAGAGACTCTATAACCACACCTCGTGCACGAATCAGCTGTTGGAGGACCACTGGGAACAGGCCACACCCTCTTTAAGATTCTCATTGGGAGAGATAAAAACTGGAATTGAAGGCCTAACTAGGAATAAGGCCCCGGGCCCAGATGGGATTCCACCAGACCTTTTTATTAGCAAAGTAGATCTTTGGGCGGCAATTTTGACTAGGGTCATAAATGCAGCGGTGGACACAGTTATGCCAGTGTCCTGCACCATCGCGACAATTGTCCCCATTTTTAAAAAAGGCAATAAGAACAGTCCGCAGTGTTATCGCCCGATTTCCCTCATTGATGTGTCAGCGAAGGTGTTAGGACGGGTGGTTTTAAATCGATTGATCGATTGGGCAGACGAACAACGGGTTATAAGTGACCTACAATTTGGTTTTAGACCTGGAAAATCTACTACCGATCAATGTCTCAATCTGTATATGATCTCAGCCAAATACACATTAGTTAAGCAAGGAACGATGTATTTGTCATTAATGGACCTGACCGCGGCCTTCGATAGAGTTAATCGAGGGAAATTGTGGGCGATCATGGACTGGCTGGGTGTGGATCCAGGGATTATTAACATTTTAAAATCATTACATTCACACACCACGGCAGTGGTCAGATATAGTCAGGTGGGGAACACAGCAGAACCCTTCCTGTGTTCCAGTGGGGTCAGACAGGGTTGCATATTAGCTCCCTTTTTGTTCACACTATATATAAACGATCTGGACCGCGAATTAAGCATGCTACAGGTGGATACCCCTAGTATAGGTACTCAGGGAATCCCGGTTCTGCTTTATGCAGATGACACGGTACTCTTAGCTCGTACCCCTAAAGGTTTGCAGGTTTTAATTGATAGGTTCGTGTCATTTATGGAGAATTTGGACTTATCGCACAACCTGGCAAAGTCCTATGTAATGGAGGTGGGGAAAAAAACAAGCAAATCTTATAAGTATACAATTGGAACGCATCAGCTAGGAAAGGTACAGTTCTTTTCATATCTGGGGATTTTATTTGATCATCAATTACATTTTAAATATCTAATTGAGGATAAGCGTCGGGTAATGACCAGCTGTACTGGATCCATAATGAGCTTTGCGCACAGGTTAGGTCGCTGGTCCCCTGAACAGATACTAAGATTATATAGTGCTATGTGTTGCGCTAAAGCTCTGTATGGAAGCAAGGTGTGGGGCTTTACCTAGGCTACACAGATGCAAATCGAAGAAAACATATATCTTAGGCGTCTGTTAAGAGTACCTCAAAGCACGCCAGCCCACATCGTGCATGAAGAACTGGGTGTCTGATACATCAGCGACAGTATGGCAGTTAAACCTTTAGTCTGTTGGATAAAGATCTGGGCAAACGAGGAGGCGGCTTTTAGTAGGCAGGTTATAGAAGATTGCCTTTCCCTGGACCACGGGCTAAAAATTCCCAGGCTTAAATATGTGAAGGAGACTCTGGAAAAAATTGGTTCTGCAGACCTATTTGCCAACCCTTCTAAAGTGGGTACGAAAGATAAGGCTTTGGTTAAGGACCAGTTTTTTAAATATGCACTGATGCTCCGGGAAGATACAGAGCTGGTCAAGCAGTCGGTGAGGGAACACCTGGTAGTTAGGTCTGTCCGAGGCATTGAACCATACATGTCTTGCATAAACAGTGCATACGATAGATTTTTAATGACTCGTTTCAGGTTGAATCTCTTGCATCATGTGTTGGCGGAACCGGCAGGGTTCACACCTTCCATAGAAATGAGATCTCCTCAAGACACCCTTCATTTCATTTTATTATGCCCTTTTTCTCTTACCCTAGGAGATTCTTCTTGAAGGGAATTCTAAAGAAAGCCAGATTTAAACAGGCACGTGTGGCACTGTTATTTTTAAAACTGGTCCCAGATACTTTTACACTGTTTTGTATTGTAAACTTTTTAAGGGCTGCATTTAGACTAAGGAACACAAGGGGTAATGGTAACCTGTAGCTTATCTGTTATAATTACTTATTGTTTTATGAATGATCCTCATAACTAGAGATGAATTGGTCGGACACGTGACAAGGGTTTTTTTAACGCTCAGATGGAAATTGTATCATATGGTTTTAAAAAAAGAGGGAATTTATTAACTTTTAACTTGTACCTGTAACCGGCTTTGATAAATTTGGTTGCTTTTATGGTATTTTTATATATCGAATAAAGTTCTATGAATGAATGGTCCTTGGGTAGCGCACACAGTATGATTCAGTCTTGTTGCACAAATGGGTGCAATGTCTGATATTTATATGTTTGCCTCAGCTTCGTTCCTTGATTTTGCTTGAAAGCATAGAAATGTCACTCATAATTACACTGAAAAAAATTATGAAAATGTCACTCATTAGTATCTGAAACCTTGGCAGCTATGCATGATGAGCCACTCAGCCACCCACCCCTCTGAAAACGTTTATCTAGCTGGGCTCCTGCTGCTCTCCTCTTACCTCACTCGCTTCAGGGTCTCTACTCTATGGCAGGCAGGGGTTAATAACTTCAAGTTCTGGTGCTCTGAATGCAGCAGCCTGCAAATCGCCCAGAGCAGCACTGCCACTGACTGCCCCAGGCCACAATTGACTCCTCACGACTCGAGCACGTAGTGGTGAAGCGCGTGACGCGTCACTGCTATGTTCTCGCGTCGCGAGGGCGGGCCAAAATCATGTCGTCCTGGGCCGTCATTGGTAGTGCTCGCGCCCTACAAGATTGATGGTCCTGGAGGCTGGGACTGACCATTCTGCCACCAACAGTCAACTATACAAACGCGGGACGTCGCCGCGGCCGCCCCGGCAATTTTGGCAGCACTGTCAATAACTGGGCCGCACGTGTGGCACTGGTGGCCCATTGCAGCCATGGCTGCCTTTATAATTTATTTGGGGACACTGTGTCCCCAAATAAATTATAAAGACAGCCGCAACGGGCCAACAGTGCGTGCGGACGCCCCCAAAATAGTGGCGCCCTCACCACCCCCCCTAGCTATGCCACTTATGCCAGGTGAGGATTAGGCATATCGTTCTTCTTTGTTTTCAACAGCAGCCATTTAAAATTCATAAAACACTCCAAACAGGACTTCATTTCCCTAGAACCACAAGGAAAAAGTCTGAAGTTCAACAGTAAGCAGAATCCACCAATCAGGAGCCATCAGTCCCATGAACTGCTCTTGTCCCTCGTCGGAATCCCTCTTTCTTTGCTGCTGCAGCCAGTAGAAGATAAGTGTGGGGTTCACTCCTCATTTTACTTCATAATTTGACTGATGTTCTGCTATCCGTTAATGTATTTGTTCATGCTATCTGTTGGCTTGTTTGTCAATACTGTGTTGTGGTATTTTGCCTAAAGGGAATGAAGCGTCTGCATCGCCTGAGCGGCTGCGGGAAGGCTCTGTCACTCCTTCGCAGCAGCCGATATATCAGCAGTTTCCATCCGGGGATGGAGTGCGCAACGGTCTGCCAGCCACCAGAGGGCACGCCTCCTTTGATCATATTTCATATGCAACATGGGAGGAGAACACGTCAGTTACGCCCTGCTGTCAAGTGTCTTCTCCCATGTTTGCATTTGCATGCCAATATCCCTGACCAGCCTGGAGCTTAACACCCTTCGGGGTAAGTCAGCAGAAACCTGTGTTTCTGCTCGTGGTGCAGACTCACCCAGGCTGCATTATTAGCCCATTTAAATTAGAAGGGCAATGGTCTGCCTTCTCAGCCCTAGCCTGTGAGGTCAGGATTAGGCTGTGGGCCTAGGTCAATCCCAGGGATAAGCCCCTATTTCCCTGTCAGTTGAGTGTGAGTAACAGGTAACACCTCACTCCACATTGGCTGGGTTTTCCGTCCAGTGCTTTTCCTCCCTCTTACCTAGTGGGTTGCCACAAATTCTAACCTGTCCTCCTTCTGATTGTACTGCTTCCTCATGGAGGATTTGGAGGAACACTATAAAGAAGAGGACGTCTAGTACTTTCCGGTCACTGAGGATTTCGGTGACGTGTTGGATGCCTCTATTGTCCGGGCGGTCTCGGACGCCGTGGCCCCTCTTGAGAAGAGACTAGTCGAGTTGGCGCTGGAATGCCTTCCACGCCGCACCCAGAGGGAAGACCTACCAGGGCCTTCGGACCCCTAACCCCAGAAGCAGGCAACTCTTTGGTGATCCTTTCATCAAGGAGCTTATAAATTCGTCTCCACTTTCAACTCCTTGGAAAAGGGCCAGTCCACTGTAAAGTGCATTTTCAACGTGCATGTTTTCTCCGAGGAAGTCCGTGGTAGGGGGCACTCACCTGGCCATTCCTCTCATGCCACCTCCGGCAGTGGCCAACCAGCTCAGAGAGGAAAGTGGCAGGACTCAACACATTTTGGAGGTTTCTACTTGACTAGTGGGTGGGGCTGCCATAGAGGACAGCGCAATGGCCCCCGCGGGGGCGGCAACAACAATTCCCATGGTGAGTTCTTTAATTCTCTCATGCTTTTGCTGGGGGGGTACGTTGGCACAGGTCCTTGACAGTTGTCAGGCCCTTACAGCCCATGTCTGGGTCCTGCTGATGGTGCAGGGGTTCCAAATAGAGTTCTATGTTTCACCCACGCAAGCAGCGCTGCCCAGGCACATACAGCTCTCGGGTCAGGAGGCCCGGTTTATTCAGCAAGAGGTACAGGAGCTGTTGGAGAAAGGGGCGATGTGCTGCACATTCCCTCACCCAGCAGGGTTTGTAAGCAATCTGGTCCTGGTACAGAAACAGGATGGAGGTTACTGACCAATGATAAATCTTTGAGAATTCAATGAGTGGTTAGTTTACCGCAGTTCAAGATGGAGGGAATCCATCTTCTGTGAGACTTGCTCCGCCCCAACGATTGGATGGTCAGGTTGGACCTCAAAAACACATACGTGACGATCCTGATCTTTCCACCACACAAGGGGTTCTTTCAATTGCATGGGGGAAGGAAACTTCACTGCCCTTTGGCCTGTCCTGCATGCCTTAGTGCTTTACCAAGGTCCTGCACCCAGTGGTAGAATGCCTCAGGGTGCAAGGAATACGGATGATTGTTCAACCCGGATGACATGTTGTTCATGAAGCAGTGTCCACAAGCCCTCTCCTGACAGCTGCGAAGCATGGTGGAGCTTCTCCTGTCTCTGGGGTTTGTTGTTGATCAGACCAAGTCCAGCCTCACCCCCTCCCGCTCGATCACGTTCCTAGGATTTGTGATCGATTCAATAGATTCCACACTGAGTCTCCCTTCCAGGAAGATAGAGAAGATTCTGCATGAGGTACGACAATTGCTAAGCAAACCTCAGAGTTCCCTGCGCAGCATTGCCAGGGTGGTTGGTCTCTGGTTGGCTTTGATTCAGGCCTTGTTTTCGAGCTTTGCAGAGACTCAAGGCATCCCATCTGCGGAGGGGCCTTTCGTATGCTCAACAGTTACCATTGTCGGAGGAGGCCAAGGAAGAATTCAATTGGTGGCTGTCCCACATGGAAGCATGGAAAGGCCGGGCCATCTTTGACTCCCAACTGGACCTAATGATAGAATGAATGAATTTTTTTATTTGTATTGCACAGTTACTTAAAACCATTTGCAATATGACTTACAAACAATTTAAAAGAGAGTTAGAACAACCATTGTTTAAAAAAAAATATGAATAAAATGAGTTTACATACAGCATTATCAAAACATGATAAAAGGATGGGTTATATACCTTAGTAAAATGGCGAAAGATTGCCAGTGCAACATTTTTGCAAATTTAATATGAGTTCTATGGTTTGATAGTTAGAAATAACATCTTCACCAGCTGGTTACTGGAGACTAATTATTTAATAAACCAGATTGTCTTTCGTATTGCCTTGCCCCTCTTCTACCGTAAGCCTACATCGGAGCTCGGCCATGTATCTCCCAAACCTGGCTAAGTCTGGCGGTAGAGTGCAGGAAAAGAGTACCGAGGCGGCTTCTTTTACAGTCCGGACCCCGTTACGCAGCCATATTTGTTTTAGAAGGATCTGACGGGGCTGAAGCATACCGGGACAACAACAAATCAAGTGTAGCAGAGATTCATGTTTGAAGTTGCAGATTCTACATCTGATTTTGTGTTCAAGGGACTTCCACCCAGGATTTAATTCTTTAATTGGGGGGGGGCACTAATCTGGCCCATACAATGCTTCTGAGTGCTTTCCTTCCCAGAGCTTGATTAAGATAGGCCTGGATTTTGTGCCCTGCATATGATGTTGACAGCCCTGGAGGACCTCTTCCTGTAACATATTCTGCTAGGTCATTTATATGAGACAGTTGGTAACATCGTTTATTAATTGAGTTTTTAATGGCCAAATAGTTTATCGACCCTTCGTCCCAATTTTCAATTGCCAAACTCAACATTTCCACTGCTTTCTCCATGTAGCATTGCCACGGGTTGATTAACCCTCCATAGATTAGCATCAGCATGCTTTTTAAGCTTCCGGCTGGGGCTGTCAATACTTGATAGTAATATTTCGCGTGCATTCCCAAGCATTCTTTACTTTGTTGGTTCAGTCCGAATTCCAAACGAATTAGGCTGTTGCGAGTGTATTTGGGCAGTTTGAAAATGCGTTTATAGGCCAGGCATTGTGCTTTGTCCAACATTGCTTCCATCTTGCCCGGAAATGCCTGCTGTGCATAACCTGCAGTTGCCCTCATTTTGGCTTGTATTACTTTTCTTATAGGGGCTGTTGTTGGACTATGCATTAACTCATTTAGTTTGCATAGGGCATGAGTGGTTGCCTGTGCTCTGGCCTTCATTTTGTGGAGATGTAGTGTTGCTTTACCTGTTTCACTGAGCCAGCACCCGAGGTAGTTGTAGGATTTCGCAGTAGTGATGATTTCTTTGCCAACAAGCAATTTCAGTAAAGCTTTTATGGAAAAATTACTTTTGTCTTTTGAGCATTTATGATAAGCTCATTTCTTTCTTTATAATTATTGAGGGCGTCTAGACCCCTTTGTAGCCCGATTTTTGTGTGGTCCATTACCACTAAGTCGTCTGCGTATTGTAATATTGCGGTTTGTTGGTTCCAATTTTTGGAGTTACAAGACTGGCATCATGAAGCTTCTTCCCCAGGTCAGCGGTGTATAGGTTAAACAATGTGGGGGCAACTACACATCCCTGTTTTAGTCCGCGATTTGTCAAGCACTTCTTCGTTGTGGTGTTGTCTTCTAACTTCACTTTGATCCAGGTATTACTGTATAATGAAATAATGGCACTGAGGAGACCTACTGGGATATGCCAGTTACGCAATTTGTCCCAAGGCTTATGTCGGGGCACCCCATCAAAGGCAGCTGAATAGTCAACGAAGCATGCAAAGACTGGTTTATTATTTTTGCCATTTGCTTGCTGGCTTAGATACGACATGGCCACGATGTTATCAGTTGTGGAGCAACCTTTACGAGATCCGGTCTGATAGGGGGGAGGATTTCGTTCTCTTTAATCCATCTATTTAATTCATTCAGTAAGGTGCTGGCATAGGCTTTTCCTTCAATGTCCAAGAGGGCGATTAATCTATCATTTTTTGGGAGTCAGACACCTTTGCCTTCAGTCGACATTCGATGAAAAGTTTTGATAACATTTTTCCCCGATATACTGGATCTTCTCTAAAGATAGCTCCTGGAAGACCATTGGGCCCGGGTGCCCCCTCTTTTTTATCTTTTTTATTACTTGTTTGACTGCGGTACAATCTTGTTCTTTGCCCAAGAATTCCACTGGGGCCTCCTCGTCTCTATTTGCACTGGTTGAGGGACAAATCTCAGAGCTTTCAGGGTCTATGGAGCCTGCTTTTTTGATATAGATTATCGTAACGTGTCTCAGTCACGCATCTGCGTGTACAGAGTTACGCCTGTCTACTTTACCTTTCTCCAGGCTGGCTATGCATTGCCAAAGCTGACGTTGTTTACGTGGTTTTGAGAGCTCGTGTATTGTTACCCAGTCTTTCTCTATTTTATTTAGTTTAAGTGACCAAAGCAGATGTCTGCGCTTTTTAGATAGGTCTTTACACATCTCCCTTGTTTCTTGAGTTCCTGCAATTCTTTTTGCTCTTTTTTCCCTCTTTAGTTTACGTATTATTGTGGTTAGTTTTATGTTGTTATGACTAAGTTGTGCAGTGTACATTGTCGTTCCATGTGGGCTGACTTTATGGCTGTTGACAAGTATAGATTTTAGAGCACCAATCCACCTCGTCCAATTATCCGCACTGGGTTGGATTCCAGGATGCTTACCTTTACACTCTTGTTTTTCTTTCCATACATTAAATAGCCTGGCCTGATGCTTGTTCCATTTTAGCCTTTTAAGTAGTGTGTGTTCTTCAATGCCTGTTGAGTGGGATACTACAGCTGCTTGTTCCCTCTGTGTAATGCTGGAATTTAGTTACACCTGCAGCAGTTTGTGATCACTAGTTTCATGTGATTTTACTTCAAAGTTTACAATTTTCTGTACGAGAAGGCTGCATAGAAAGATGTAATCAATTATGGAACAGTTCTTAAATGTGGGAATGCCAGGGTGTTTGGAATCCAAACTTTTCCAGGTTTCATTGGCGGATTTTAAGTCATAATTTTGCAGAAAGGAATTGGAAACTCTTTCAGAGCTGGTTAGACACAACCTTTCATTCTTATGTGTTCCCAGGTGGTGCAGATTAAAGTCTCCTACAATCACTTTAGCCAATAGCGGTTTAGTATGTATAATTTCCTTAATTAAAGTTATAATATTTTTTGTAGCTTTCAGTTTTTCCTGACCAAATACATTTAGGTACAGATTTATAACTAGGATTGAGGCACTATCATCTCTGTCCCTTTCTCCCTCTATTACGAGCGCCTGTAACACGTCTGACTCGATTTTTACCCTTTTTACTGTTATCTGTTTTATATGTTTTACATAAATTGAGGTTCCCCCTGAAGGTCTACCAAACCGATTATGTTTGGTGGCTAAAAATCCGATTGGCCGCACTCTGCTAGTCCTACCAGCGTGTTACCCAAAAGAATTGTGGTCCATGAAGTAGCGTCGGCAGGTACGCCTATGCCAAAATTTTAAAATGAAAATAAGTGTCGCGTTTGCCATCCCTGGACACGTGTTTCGAGGTAGTTGCCTCTCGTCAGCAGGGAGTAGGTATGTGTATAGGGTTGCTGCGTAGGCTGCCAAAAAATATTCTCAGGTAAAGTACCACTCAAGGCGCGCAGGTGCGTAGCCATGGGCTCGTCAGCCCCACCGGCTCAAGGGAGCCTGAATGTAAACAAAAATCCGATTGGCCGCACTCTGCTAGTCCTACCAGCGTGTTACCCCAAAGAATTGTGGTCCATGAAGTAGCGTCGGCGGGTACGCCTATGCCAAAAGTTTAAAATGAAAATAAGTGTCGCGTTTGCCATCCCTGGACACGTGTTTCGAGGTAGTTGCCTCTCGTCAGCAGGGAGTAGGTATGTGTGTAGGGTTGCTGCGTAGGCTGCCAAAAAATATTCTCAGGTAAAGTACCACTCAAGGCGCGCAGGTGCGTAGCCATGGGCTCGTCAGCCCCACCGGCTCAAGGGAGCCTGAATGTAAACAAAAATCCGATGGGCCGCACTCTGCTAGTCCTACCAGCGTGTTACCCCAAAGAATTGTGTTCCATGAAGTAGCGTCGGCGGGTACGCCTATGCCAAAAGTTTAAAATGAAAATATGTGTCGCGTTTGCCATCCCTGGACACATGTTTCGAGGTAGTTGCCTCTCGTCAGCAGGGAGTAGGTATGTGTGTAGGGTTGCTGCGTAGGCTGCCAAAAAATATTCTCAGGTAAAGTACCACTCAAGGCGCACAGGTGCGTAGCCATGGGCTCGTCAGCCCCACCGGCTTTATGGAAACCGGCATAGCCTTCAATGTGTACATAATCTGTGGCCCAAGTCTCTTGTAGGCCTACGATGTCTCCTTCCTGCAATATTTTTGTTGCTGTTTCGTGTTTAAGTGCTTTACATATTCCTGCCACATTCCAAGAGATGATTTTGAGATTGGTAAGTGATTTATGATTAATGTAGGGTGTACTGGACGTTTCTGATATTATCAGTTTTGCGGTGGGTGGCCCTTGTTGATTCCCTAAAGTGTCTGATATAACCACTTGGTCATCAGGAATAAAGAGTGCCACTTTGTAACTCTCGGCTTATCCTACTGAATTGATCGTTTTACTGGCCTACATATGGTCATGTCCTCCTGTCTCCTAATTATTATGGTTAATTTCTTTTAGTTTTCGTCTAACTTTATTTTTGATGTACCTCGCAATATCCCTTGTGAGTGCTCTTTCATGATCGTTGTACGGTTTGTTATGTTTGCCGGCTCCAGTAGAATTGATGGATACTTTTCTTGTTCTGGTGCACTTACACTAATACCCCAATTTTTAAAAATATCTTTTTCTCTGAGCACAGCTTCAGACGTGTGATGGTTTGACCAGGTCACTATGGTATCTTCTTTACTGAGGTCTTCCTCTTTTAATTCAAATTGAACACTAACTATATCCTCACTTTTTATATGAGACAATGAGGGTATGTGTTGAAGGAGCCTTACTAAGTTCCCCCTGTTCAGTGTATCGTGTCTCCCCTTTGATTTGTACTGTGGTTGAAGAATTGTTTTACACTTATTTCTGGTGTGGGCAGAGGTTAATGATGTGCCTAACACAGGTTCAGGGTGTGATGCTTCTTTACACTGTGTCTCTCCAGATACGTTGTCAGTATTAGTGAGCACAGTTTTTTGATTTTTTGATCCCACCCCCGTTGTTTCCTTAAGCAACCCATATTCAATTTTATCCCTAACAGTTTCAGTTGTTGTTTGGGCAATTATCTTTGTTGCTCCGCCGTTTTCAGTGGGCATTAATTCCTGAAACACTAGTGGGTTTGGTGTAACCTTTTCCATATGATCGCCTTCACCCAAAGATTTATTTTGTTTTTGGGTCTTAATGAATATTGGGTATAGTTTATTTGATGGTTGCTTTTCCTGATTTGGAGGGGAGTTTATTGTAACCTCCGTGGAGACATGCGTGGACTTACCCCAGCTCTTTCTAATTTGTGAAGACTTTTGGCGCTTTAATAGTTATTTTTGTTTTTTCTTCATACGTCGCGACAGATTTGAGTCGGTATTACTGGTTGGATTTTCCTGTTTCTTTTCCTTGTGTGGGATTCCTCTAGTTTCTATTATTTGAGTGGTGGTTGTTGGATCCATGTTTATGTTTGTGATTAAATTTGTACGGTCCTTTTTTGTGATCTTTTCTTGGGTGATTTGCTCAGTTGTTGCAATTATTCTATTACGTACTATTTGAACTGATTGTGATTTTAGATCTTCAATAAGGGTAGTGAGCACTTCCGGAATTGATGCCAATTTGTCAATTGCTGGCCCACAGGTGCAATCTGTGTTCAATGAGGTTGCATATACGTGGGCTCGTCTTATCAACTTGTTCAAGTTAGCCAGTTTTTGATCAATCACGGATATTGCTGTTGCCATCATGTTAAGCAAGTCTACTTGGACATCCATCTTGTTTGATTGATAGTTCAATGCCTCCAGTGTGAGTTGAGATGTTTTAAAGAAAATATCCCATATTGTTCCTGCGTCTGTCATTGCTTCTGGATGTGTAATGTTAGTATTTTGGCCGTGATTGACCTTTGCCGGAGTGTTATTGGGAAAAGCTTCACTTTCGGCTGTTGGGTGAGTTTGTGTTTTGTCTTTACTGTTTGAAAATGTGTGTTCTGATGTTTGAACCAACCTGCTGTGGGTTTTTGCTCCCTCTCCACCTTGATTTTTCCCTGCTGGTCCCTCGTTTGTTATGGTGTTTTGTATACTGGGCGACTGTACTGTATAAGTCGATGTTTGTGTTTTGCTATCAATTACACTTACTTCCACATGTTGATCCACGTGTTGAAAGAGGTTTAAGGAGGGCTTGTTGATTTTTACCTGTACCTCAATTGGTTGTTGGGCCCCAGTGATCTGAGGTTTCTCTCGAGATTTATGTAGCACTTGTTTAACAGGAGTTTCAGTGGAATGTTTGTCCCGTTGTAATGAGAGGTCTCCGTTCATCAGGAGTTCCTAGTCCTTAATAGACCTCCATGATTGGACCATTTATTCTTTATGTTCTTGGACCTGCTGGGGCCCAGTTAAAGTTGCGGGCTCTATATTAATTTGATCATTCTTTGAGTTTATAATTCCTGAGTGAGTAGACGGTGGGATTGGCGATGGTAACCGGTGATCCCATCCTTCCTGCTCATCATAATGGGATAACCTTGCGTCCGCCGGGCCTTTTAAAAAGTTAAACTTGTTTGGTATGCTGATCGATTTTGCAAACATTCTATATACTGGCGAAATTAAAGTCTGTGCCGCACCCTCTGATTTTACTTTGTTATTTTTTGCGGTTGATCCTTGGAATTTCTTTTTCCATTTTGTTAATGAAAGTGCGGCTCTCTCTTGTCCTGACCTCATAATATGTATAGAGTGCGCCTTTTTGCTCTTGATTGTACCTTGCAGTCGGTGTTCTACTTTGTACCACAGCACAGACCTAGTATTACACATCCAATTGGCCGCACACTGCTCGTCTTACCAGCAAGTTGCCCCAAGGAACTATGGTCCATGTAGTGGCGACGGCGAGTACGCCTGTGCCACAGTGTTGAAAGAAAGTAAGTGTAGCATTAGCCATCCCTGGACACGTGTTTCGAGGTAGTTTCCTCTCGTCAGCAGGGAGTAGGTGAGTGTAATGGGGTGCTGCGTAGACAGCCAAAGACGTATTAACAGGTAACGTACCACTCATGGCGCGCAGGTGCTGGTCCAGGGCCCGTCGGCCCAATAGCTCAAGGGAGCCTCAGTACAACACATCCAATTGGCCGCACACTGCTCGTCTTACAGACCTAGTATTAACCTGCCGCGGTTCTTGAAATAAACGTACTTCCGCCTGTCCCTGGATTTATTTTAGAGTTTGTCCTCGATTTTGTTTTGGGGGATTTTTGCTCTTTTTTCCTTGCTCTTTGCGGTGTCTCTGAAGTATTTATGTCCGGAGGGCGTGTATGGCCAGGCTATTTGACTAGTTGTTCTTTTTTGCCAGGTCTCTGTATGCAATACGCCGTTTGTCACTGGCCAGTACACACCCCACACTCCTTGAGCAATGGGCAATAGGCTGCAATAGACTGGGCGCCTATACCCCTCTGTGATCACAGCTGCTGTTGCTGCCACCAGTAATACTGCGTGCTATCAGCTGTGGACTATGCGCTATACACTGTGGGCTATGGGCTATATCTTAGGGCTTTAACCACCAATTGTTGTCACGGTAACACCCACTCCAGCGCTGAACTCCAGGGGGGAGGAAACAAACAGATGCAAAAGTTCACCACTCACTGATCAGCTGCAGGTATCTGGACCCCTGTGCTTTTGCCGGGGCCCTCCAAGAGCTCACTCTGATCTCTGCTTGATCCCTGGTCCCCACCTTCCTGTGTACAATATGGGGGTGCGGTGTGGAGGTGCAAGTCCTCAGCAGTCATCAGTCAGGCCGTGTGATCAGGAGGGGGCCAAGGGGCGAAGAGAAGGCTGACTTACCACACCCCTGCACCACGAGTCAAAACCAGCCTCAGGCCGTCCACCGCCACCGCAATCTGCCAATCTGCCAACCGCCACAGCCACGGCCACAGCCTGTTCCCCCGCCGACCGCTAATGAAAGCGGGGGCCTGAAGCTGGGGGCCGAAGCAGGGCCAAGATGGGGCAAAGCCAATCCCAGTGCCGATGGAAGGGTGCGAGGCGGGAGGGGGGAGCGGGAGCCGCTGACCGTGAGGCATCTCTTTTGTCCTGATCGCGGCTGTGGTCAGCACGAAAACACGTACTGGACTCTGGACTCTCCCGCAACACCTAATGATAGAGTCCATGCCAGTGGCCTCGGCTGGGGGTCTCACTGTGGCGAGTTTACCACTGGTGGCGGATGGTCCGCCGCGAGGCGTTCACTGCACATCAACTGCCTAGAGTTGATGGCAAGTTTCTTCACGGTCTGATGTTGGACCAAAGACTGGGCCCAGTCTTGTGTCCTTCTCAAGATGGACAATGTAGTGGCGTTCAGTTACATCAACCACCTGGGAGGCACATGCTCCAAAGCCTTGGTGGACTTGGCCAAGTACTTCTGGAAGTATTGCCTCGAGCACCAAGTTTCGGTGACGGTGGGGCATCTGCCAGGAATGGAAAATCAGGTGGCGGATTAGCATTCTCGTTACCTTCTGGATTCCAGTCTATGGAAATTGTTTCCCTTGGTGTTTTAGACATTGCCGGATCTCTGGGACCCCTTCTCAATCAATCTATTCATGTCCAGGCTGGACCACCGACTTCTCAGATACTTCAGCTGGAGACTAGACCCAGGAGCAACTTCCATACATGCCCTTCCTCAGGATTGGGCGATGGACTAGGGGTATGCCTTTCCTCCCTTCGCCCTGATTATGCTGTTGACGGCTCAGGTTCACAGACAGAAGGCAGACTTGGTGGTGATCACTCCGGTTTGGAGGATGCAAGTGTGGTTTCCAGTTTGCAACAGGCAATATCCACTCTCTCGTGTCAGCCGGATCCCTTCAACTTATGGCATGGAGGATTACTGGACTCAATGGCAAGTCCAAGGCCTTTCGAGACATGCTGAGGACCTCCTCTCTCGGGCTTCGGCAGACTGAACCGTCAAGAGATACCTTTCCGCCTGGTCTTGCTGGATGGGTTGATGTCTGCAACGAGAGCTGGATCCCATGGGTGCAGATGTTGGCCATATCTTAAATTTTTTGGCATCCCTGGCCTCGGATTGCATGGCCTATCACTCAATTAATACCTTTTGCTTGACTATCTTGGCAGGTCATGCTAATGTAGCAAATCTTCCAGTGGGAGAACATCCATTGGTCCAAAAACTCCTATGTGGTGTTCGGTTGTCTCTTCCACCAGATCCTCTATAGTTGGTCCTCTGGGATGTGAATAAGGTGTTGAATCTGTTGTCAGTTTGGCCTAGCAACAAGTACCTTTCACACAAGCAATTGTCAGCGAAATAGGCGATGTTGCTCTGCTTGATATCCTGCAGGCGAGTGTCCAACATCCAAGCTCTGGATGTCTCGGGTCTCTCCTTCACCCCTGAGAGGGTCACTTTCCATGTCTCACACCAGTGCAATTCTCTGGTGATTTCCTACCCGGCCTTCTCAGAGGTGCTCAAGTTGTGTGTGGTGCAATGTATTAAGGCATATGTGTCAATGACGGAAGAGTTATGACCTGACGGGGAACAACAGCCGTTGATTGCTTCGAAGAAGCCTTTTAAAGCAGTGTCATCCCTGACCATTGCCAGATGAGTGCGGTGGCTGATGTTGGCGATGGGTATCAACACCAAGGTCTTCGGCGCTCACTCAACTCAGGGCGCAATGGCTTCAAAGGCTTTTGTTCTGGGAGCTCACTTGGAGGACATTTTGAATGCGGCAGACTGGTGGTTGGATTCAACCTTCAAAAGGTTTTTATTTTAAACCAGTCTCCTCCATTGCAGCTCTGGTAGTGGACAAGCTTTGAACTTGCCTAATCCTCATCTCCATATCCTGACATAGAATGAAAAATTACCTAGCCTACGTAACGGAAAGTTTCAATTCTATTAAGGACCTGCAGACGAGGATTAGGCCACCCTGAGATGAATTATAACCCACCCGGGTTATTGGATCGATGTCTGGTTGTGAGTAACTAACTTTCAATTGGTTCCCTGTAATGCAGTTATATTATGATTTTAGTTTGAGTAGTTTCTTTGCAAGCAGGGTTTTGAATGGGGATCTTTGGAAGCAGCTAGCAATCACTTTAAATTAATGTTTGTGTAATGAACATATGCATATCAGAGCTCAAGCCCGAGCACCTTTAGTCAGCAAGTCAATTGGTGCCTTCTTTCAGACAGACAAACCCTACATTCAACCAATAACAAATACTGTTTTTTTTTCTTCCTAAACTTTACAAAGCTGACAAATCAATTTCTAACAGGATTTCATCTTTTTTGTCATGACTAAAAGCATCTATTGTGCTGCACATTTATTAGTATGGTGTATTACGAAAAAACTTAATGACAGTGTCAAACAATGCACACAACAGAGACTCAAGCACAGAAGCGTTCTCATCTTAGTCATAAAAGCCAAGCTACTTGAGAGTTGTCGGAAATTGCAAGCTAGCCCTGGTTTGGTGTGAGTTTCTGGTGAGTATCTAGCAAAAAAACAGTCTGGTGTTGGGCATGATTCCTCATTCCATGAATGCATTGTCTTTGTTTTCCAGTACCTTCATTTTCAGCAATTATAAATCCTTAACTAAATATGGACATCTAAAGCACATGCCAGTAAATACCAAGGGAAGATAAACTACAAAATACTTGACATGGTGTAAAAATTACTTTACTCCTGCCTATGCTTTACCTGCCATGACTGTTAGGGAATCTAGCATTACCTCTTCCTGTGCTGTCCCTGATAGGCCTGAGTGAAGCATGTCATCCTTGTCCTTAACCTACTGTATTTATATGAGTGAAAGACTTGTACTTATGCTGTCTTCTATGTCTCACATCATTATTGATCACATTTGATCAACATTGTAGAAGGGGGGGCCACGTGCCACGCCCACTCAAACATCGGTGTTTTTACAGAGACTGCAAAGAACTGTTGATTGTTTGAAAAATAGGGAGGGCTTTCCACTGGGAAAAAGCATGACTGCCAGAGTTGAGATTTCAGGAATTTGTGCAGCTCACAATAACCAACAGTTGAATGAGTGAATAACTTCACAAACATAGAGAGTTATATTTCAAACACAAGGATACGTCCTGAGAGAAGCGGGACTTCAGCTCATATAGGTGCTGATTTTTGTTCCCACCCAGAGTACTGTGGACCAAATGCTAGCCTTTAGTGAGGATGCTCATTATGTTCTAATAAGCACCTATGTACAAACTAGGGGGCATATGCATAAGGAAATGTTGCAAATGATGCATCTCCCTTAGCTTCATTTCCAAAATGCAGAGATGTGCCGTATTTACAAGAATACAGTGTGCCCCTGAGTTTTGCCTAGCGCTGGCACTAAAAATAGCTGCCTGGTGCCAACTCAGACAGCCTTGTGCCATTGTGGAAGGGTCCTGTGTTGCGGGGATGATGGTTTATATGCAGGAAGGTGTCCGATCCTGCACAAGAACAATTAGTAATGGTGATTTGCGTTTTCTATGTGTGCTGCAGTATGCAGCACCCATAGAAAAAACTAAATCAGGAGAAATAAAAGTATTGATCCTCGTTGCGCCTGCTTTTGCATATTGTTAGTTTTTGGTGCTGCCTCAGATTCACCCGTCTTTGCAATTCTGGACCAGTGTCAAAAAAGCAATGGATGTTGCAGTAGAATGCCGACAGCAACACCCATTACACGCCCCTTTCCCGCAGACACCTACCTCAAAGGGTACGATATTTACAAAGCGGCGTTAAACCATGCAAAATGGCATAACGACACTTTGTAAATATGGTGCAGGGCACTGCGAGACCGTAATGCCAAAAAAACGGACGTTCCGGTAGCAATCCATGAACAATGCAAACAGATAATCAGGAGACTTTGCTTTAACCTTAGGAACCTGCATGAAGCCTTTACCTGTTTAATGGTTCTTGCAAGCGTCAAATATGTTCTAAAACATTAACTCAGCTTGATGATTGTCAAGCAAAAATAAAAGTACTTCATTTTCTCTGCCCTCAAACAAAGTGCAGTTATTTTGAAAATGGAAGCCATCAGAAGTCGTTCAGAGACGTGAAGTGGAAACTATGAGCTGTCAGACTAGGGGAACTTCTCATTTGAAATCATTAGAGTGAGACACGTTTCAAGCAGGTTCTCCGTTTCAGGGCAGCAGGATTTCAATTGCTCTCTTCTACCCTGTGGCATCCTCTGCCTGTCAGTAGGAAAGCTCCCTCCCTCTTGAGGAGAGGCGCATAAGGGGAGTTTCAAGGGAAAAGGGTGTTTTGCTTTAAACTATTGACTTTTACAAAGTGTACTATAATTAAAATCCACAGTGTGCTCCTGGGAACCATGTGTGTCTTAAGAAATAGAAACCAATAAATTAGAAGCTTGGTTGAAATCAGATTTGTCATTATTCTGTGCACTGTTTGGCTATTAACTTTCAGTGTGAACAGAACAAATGTCAGTATTGACTGACACAATAACAAATATACACCATGAATGAGTCACTTTTCTAATTTTATTTAAAGAAAAATGTGCATTCTAAATACATGATAATCAGGAGAGTTTATAACTGCAATTCCAGTTAAAGCAGTAGTAACTATTAAGGGGCATATTATCAAGAAACGGCGTTAAAATTATCGCTACTTTAGCGGCAGAGATCTGCCGCTAAAGCGGCGATAATGGGCTTGATAATATGCCCTTGAGAATTCCCACAGAAGCCCATGTTCTGGTGTCAACATGGGCTTCTATGGGAATTCTCAAGGGCATATTATCAAGCCCATTATCGCCGTTTTAGCGGCAGTTTTCTGCCGCTAAACCAGCGATAATTTTAACGCCGTGCTTGATAATATGCCCCTTAATTCACTGAGCTACCTTCCCAGAAAAAATGTTGGGTAATAATCTAGAAATTTCAGCCTCGGCTGAAGTTGAATACCAGGCCCATTTAAGAATGTTAGGCCTCCCTGAGAGAGTTGGTGGGGCTGTGAGGGCCACAGCCTAACCCCAGGGAAATTTTAGAGAAAATGGAGCCTGAAAGAATGGCTCACTCTCCTCCACAAGATAGCACAAGGGTAGAAGAAAAGTCTTCTTCTCCTCAGCCTATAGGTAAGGGTCAGCCTCCTCAGGGAATTGATCCTACCCCTAGTGAAGGAACTGCCCCAGAGGTGGTCAGGCCTGTCCTGATAACATCCCTGATGGCAGGGGACCCTTCCAAGGTGGTACCCAGTCTGGACCAGTTAACCCGCTCCTCTCTACCCTGCCTTGATCAGCCTAGGGCTGCAGAGGTCAGGGAGGTCAGTGGACCTCTAAAGACCAGCTGCCCAGAGGAACCCCACCATCAACAGATTAGGGGCACCCAGTCTAGTAGCCCTAGCCAGGTGAAAATTCCTCAACACACTGAGGGATCCCTCTTAACATTGAATAGGGACCACCACCAAATGGACACTGTAGGGAAAAGGCAAACCTGGAACCAAGTGGTTCCAAACCTACCATGTCCCTCCAGTGTTCCAACCAAAGGGACCCAACCCCCAGCTGTAGGCAGCCAGAGGTTGACCCTAAGGGCCAGATAAAACTCAGTCATGGAAAGAAAGGCCTCCATGGTGGCCAGTGATCTGAGGAAGCTGAGGCCAACTTTATTAGGGCCTCAGTTCTCTACTCAGACACCTCACCAGCCTCTTACTTTGCCAAAACACCCTAAAGTTAAAAAAAAACAATTTTTGGAGACCATCCCACACCCTTAGGGGTAGGGACTTCCTAGTAGAAAATAAGACTGGGGGTATGCATGCTAGTGCAGAATCTTCCTTATATGGCCACTTAGTCAATAAAGGCACAACTAGCCAAGGTTAGCCTTATCTCCTTTCATTTGGGGGTGTTGTGTAGGAAGGTGGAATCTGACTACCTGTTTTTTTGCTAGTTTTTGACTTAGTTTGACTGGGATCCTGCTAATCAGGACCCCAGTCTATCTTCTTTCTCCCTAAAATGGATTGCATGTACTTTAGGTACACCACAGATTGGATTCTGGGGTACCCTTATAAGTCCATAGTATATGGTATACTATGTATCCAGGGCATAGGTACCCCAGAGGCCTCTCAGGGGCTGCAGCATGTATTATGCCACTCCTCAGAGACCATTCAAAATGACACAACAGGTCTGCTACAGCAGTCTGTGTAAGGTGGTGTATGCACCCCTTACGTAGATATAGGTTCCCTATATCTATCCATATCACTGCACATATAAACCTATCAGTCACCCCTATGGCAGGCCTTATCAATCCGGAAGGCAGGGTGCTGGGTTTTATGTGAGAGGGTGCCCATGCATCAGCAGAGTCCCTCTGCAGCCTTCGGAACCTTTATTCCGGGGTTGTTTGTGATGCAGCCAAACCACATACTCTTAAGTGCATTAAAACCTCACGGTAAATGCTAACTTTTGAATGGCTGCATGGAAACATGTCGTGTTTGGTGTCAAACACCTTGGAATCATACCTCCACACCACCACCCTACTAGAGGGAGAAACATGACAGCACCGGTACACCCGGTGCCAACTTCACAGACCCTGGTATCACAAAATAGATGCTGCCAGCCACAGACACGAGTCTGCTCTCCTGGACAAAACTCTGGCAGGGGACGGCTGGACAATAGGTTTCCTGTCACAGGGAGGTGTGACCACCTCCCAGACAGGCTTTAGTGTATTGGGGCTGGGTGGGTGCACTCCAAGAGTGCTTTGATGTCTGCACTGGGGGCACATTTGGTGTCCCTGTGCATAGTCCAGCTCAAACCTGTTGGGAGCCCCTGCTCTGACACCAAACTGGACAAAGGACATGAGTGTAGCTGAGGAAATATGAATTTTGTGATCAGTTATGTCCCCTATCGTAGACCCCAACGGCTCCATGTACATGCTATAAGTACATGTATGTTCCCTCCTACTCCAGTTTTGAAGACGCAAATATATGTGCGTCCACCGTCAACATGTCCTCTTTCAGACCCGCCATGAATGAGTCAGATATTCCATTCCTAAGTATGAAAGGCCACCGACTTTATGTGGTTCACTTTCCACATTTCACAGATTCAGGCGAGTAGGCCCGAATTCTGTCATCAAGCCTTTTCCTGCCTTCTGCCTCTGAAAGCTCCAGTCTGAGCCTGCATCTGTGACCATGAACTTTGTCCTACTCCCTGCGCGGCTAACGGTGCCTGATCCAGCCTATCGCCTGCCAAAAACTGTATTTCACCTTAGAGATTATCTCCTTCGCTCCTCATCCGACGCATTCCTGTCTAGTAGTTTAGGTAAACATTCCTCCAGCTACCGTGCAAAGGGGCCAGGCCTCGCTGTCCTCATGCAAGTAATTCATAGCCCCGTTACCATGGAATATTCCTACCCCCTCGCATCTAGTATAGACACTTAGACGCTTGTACACGCACTAACAGTCAGTATAGTCAGTATAGAATAAGATTCTATCCTAAGAGACCTTTCCTTTTGGATAACACAGTTCTTTAAACATAGGATATTAGATATGATTTGGGATTAGGTTGACATAACCCCAGACTTCTGTCTCCACATGTAGAGCTAAATGTCAAGTCCCCTTCACTCTCTAGTTGCACGTCAATCACACGTCATGCGGCTGCGCGCGCATCTCTGCCAAATATTTCTGCTGACATTGCAGGATTCTTCTATGGATCCACCCACTTGTGACATCATGTTTAATGACGTATTTTAGTTACACCCATGTTTACGCCTCTATTAGTTACGTATGTACAGTTTATCTGAATTATCAGCTGTCACGCCTCTTGCATCTGATTCACTGTAATGCCTTTTCTATAAAAATGATTACCTGTCAATAATATATGCGCCCTTCCTTCCTGAACTTTCGTGGTGATGGAACAGAAGGCCCACAATTCGAATTGGATTCCTTTGTATAGGAATAAAGCCCTTTAAAACCTCTAATACCACGGATTCTGCCTCTTATTTTTACTGAGTTATTCTCACTAAGACTTTACCGCATAAAAAATAGTACCGGTAACGAAATATTTACCACATAAATTGGCGCCCGAATAGGGACACTTTCTCATCTCACGCGCCGGCGGTGCGTTGCAGGCCCGGTCTCCTGCCACAGCTGAACGGACAAAAAACGCGTACCTGCAGGATTTCCTGTATCTCCCTCCGGCCAAGCGGGGACGACTGAGGCTGCGATCAACACCCAGACGAGGCGGTGAGAAGTGCGAAGTATCACGACCAGAGCCTAGCTGAGAGAGCAAGATCCGAGGTATACAGAGTCCCACCAGGTTCCGAAGTTCCGAGTCCAGTCGAGTCGAGTCCAGTCCGGTCCAGTTTCAGTTCCGTTCCGAGGCCTTCCGTTCCGAGCTACCCGGTGAGTACCATTACCGGGGAGGCACTTTACGTGCACATAGTCTGTGCCGGTCAAGACGGGTTTGGGTACACAAATCCGGTCTGCACTGTTTCAGCAGTGTATCTGTACTGTTTAGCAGTATATATAGTATGTCTTGCATATAAATAAGTATTATCTAGTGTCAGTATTATGTCAGTAACTAGTTTTCTGTTAGTTATCATTGTTCGTTAAAACTGTTAAATGTTAAATGTTTTAATACGTTCTGTACATTGTGGTGTGAATGACTGTTCATTATTGTGTTCATCGTATAAAGTGTGTTCTAGTAATAAGGTCTAAAAATGCCGCTCTTTTCGAAACTAAGACAGATCAAAACTAGAAAAGGGGTACTCGAAGAAGCTGTTCCCATCCCACCTAGGGACACTCCAGGATACTTTATGTATCATAAGCATGGTCTAGATGCCGTATTATTTCTTGATTTATGGGTGGACTACACCAAAGAATTACCAGAGAGTCAGAGATGGCCCGCAACGGGGACCTGGGATGCAGATTGCATCATGAGAGTAGAAGAAGAATTATGGAAAAAGAAAGCCAGACAGTCACAGAAAGATGCCATTGAATTATGGCGTAAAGAATCATACAGACGTACAGAAAAAGCACACAGACAGGAAGAGAAAGGTAGAGAGAATTCAAATAAAACTCGAGAAAATCTATTACTTGAGGAAGGTACCCGAGTAAACTCAGAACAAGTAGACAGACAAAGAAACGCCCTTATGAATGGTATGTATCCACTTCTGGCCGAAGGGTTACCTAAGGCTACTCCGGAAATACCAAAAGACTTGCCACCTCCATTGTTTCCGATAAAAGCACATCCCAAATCACATCCCAAAACAGCAAAGGACGTTTTTCTTTCCTCCTATCTAGATGACGCAGCTCCCGAGTATGCTAATGCCATACCACCCACATCGCTTGCCGATGGTGTTCAACACCAAGAGCATACGTCTGTACCCCCGCAACTACAAACTCCTACACAAGTTCCAACAGGCCCGTCCGTCTCTACAGTTTTTCCTGCATCTACAATCTCTGTTTCACCTTCAACAAATCCTTTCACGTCCAGCACCCCAGACGGTGCTACAGGAGGTACGACAGACATTTTTTCTACGCCACCCAGAGGAAATAAATTTTCCCTTAGAGAATTAGCACACCAACGTACGCCCAAACTAGCAACTCCCGACATGCTTAAGGAACTTCTAGTAGATTGTAGATATGATCCTGTGCCCGGTAAACGGGACGAAATGCTGCTGTCATCATTACGTATTCGACGAGCTGCAATATATTTAACGAAGCTACCAGGAATGACTACACATTTAGAAAATATGTATCACTTTGTCCAGTCAGGGCGAGGTCCTGAAAGTATTAGCAGAGCCATGGAGTACCAGAAAGCGGAGGTACAAGGACAACTGTTACGTTTCCTCATAAACTGTGTAATCAGAAATCAAGACCGGCCTGGGGTAAATCCGGAAGAAATGCAAAAACTTGTCACTTGGGGTCAGAATATATCAGAAGGGAGACATGATAAACAGTTATGTATAGTCGCCATGTATCGAAAGATCCGCAAAGAAGTAGAAGGAATACACGAGGAAAGATTAGAGGTAGACGCCGCTGACCTAAACAGAGAAGAGGAGGAGCAAGAGTCAGAGCAAGTAGAAACGATAGCTTATGTAGGTAGAGGAAAACACCATAACAATACCAGAGGTTTTAATGATCCGGTACGTCCAATACGTCCAGAATATAATAGACATTTTCCAAACCCTATGCTAAATATAAAATCCCCTGAACACTTATTCCAGGCCGTTGATAAATTACTCCGAGATCGAAGAGGGTACCATGTGCTCGATTCCATGGACGAACAAGAATTAGCTAGGTCAGCAGTACTATGGGCTGACAGTCCCGGCGAATACAATGATGATGTACTTACACACACGTTTCTGAATCTAGACCCATATGAACAGCGCTTAGCTAGTATATACATGATTCAACACCTCCTTATATTATATAAAAGCCAACACTCCGATCCAGGACCCTTACCTGACATATTGACAGAACTACTCACGAATATATGGAGAGGGTCAGGTACTGATTTGATTAAGGAAATTCTAGAATCCCGAAACCAATATTTAAATTTCGTATGCCCAGAACACATTCCAGTTCCCTTTATGGGAAGAAAAATGTATCACATAGATAGACAGAACCCGTTACGCGAAGTACACCCAATTCGAGGTGCCGGTGATAATTTTACACGCGTGTTTGTGTACACACCTATAACTAAATTAGAATTATTAGAAATGAAGAAAGTAGTACCCAGCCATGACAAGGACCCAGCAGGTTTCCACCGTGAGATAAAAGACATGTTACTCATGGGAGAGTATACCTACCCCGACATTATGAAAATATTAAAAGTCCTCTTACCCGCCGGTGTTTATGAAAAACTCAAAGAAAAAGAATGGGAGGTGGGAGACCAAAAGATAGATTGGACAGCATTAGAAAACGAAGAAAAGGCCCGAGCTGCAGGAGCAGGGCTTGGGGAAAAGACTACAGCACTAGCAGGATTACTAATACAGGTACTGCCACGTTTATTAACTACGAAAAAGGAAGACTGGGGTGCAATCTCAGCCTGTAAACAAAAGCCAGACGAAGACACTAGTGATTTCTATTCCCGATTTGAAAAATGTTTTGGTATAAATAGTGGCATAAAAGCCAGTAGTGAGTCATACCCACATCTGTTCGTGACAAAATTAGTTGAAAATTCTCTGCTACAAGTTAAGAATAGAGTATTGAAATTCGAAAGTACCTGGCAAGGTAATACCCCATCACAGATGCTACAGATGTTACAATATCATCACAATAGAATTAGAGAAGAACAAGAACACGAACAAAGACGTATGAAAGATACAAAAATGAAAATGCTTGTTGCACAGTCAGTTCCAGCCGACGGTCATCAAAAGGGTGATTCCGCAGGCCCTGCGAAAGGGGCATGCAACTATTGTAAACAACTAGGTCATTATATACACGATTGTCCAGTCCTGAAACATAATATTGCTACAGGTAGAACTCAGGAGAGACCACGTCCACCTAGACAGGATCAGAATCAACAACAAATACCTCAGCATGCACAACATAGGTTAGCTCCGCAACAACTAGCTCCGCAACAAGGAGCTCCACAACAGACCGTAGCACCACCACAAGCGCAGCCTATTGCTGCAACACAAGCAACGACACAACAAATGTATCAGTATGCACAAGCAGATTATCCCGATTATCAGCGATACTCATGAGATAGCCTAGAGAGGGAAGTTGGCTTACCCCTTATTGAGGTTCCTGTAGACCTAGAGGGACCTTATGTACATAGTGAACTATTAGGGGAAGACAGAAAGTTTTTACTTGATACAGGGGCAAGCAGAACAACTATAAGACGCAGTGAAGTTCCAGGGGCACCCCTCTCAGGCTCACAAAATATTTCCCTTGGATTCTCAGGAAAATCTATAATAAATGACGTAACACAACCTCTTCCACTTACAGTCGGTCCATTGACACGTACTACAGATTTATTGCTTACTAAATCATGTCCAGAAAACTTGTTAGGTATAAAAACATTGAAAGCTCTAGGAGCTATAATATGTTGTTCTCCGGAAGGAGTACGACTATTTCTACGTGACTTCAAAGGTCACTACGTGTCCAGAGACATGGATCACCGACTGCAGAATTTACCTATACATTTATGGGCACAAGGCCCCACTGATGTTGGTTGCATGAACATTACACAATATCGAGTTACACTGAAAACAGGAATAGTACTACCACGAATACGACAATACAAGTTACCACCCGATGCTGTTGTGGCTTTACTGCAAATCATTGACGAGCTCATTGCACAAGGAGTGGTTGTCGAAACTGACTCCAATGTATGTAATTCTCCGATAATTCCGATTCTTAAAAGAACGGATCCAAAAGCACCACCAGTATATCGATTAGTTATTGATCTGCGCGAATTAAATAAATGTATTGTACCACAATACCCTGTGGTCCCAGATATCTCGTCATTACTAACAGCTATTGATTCAGAAGCAACGTTCTTCACTGTAATTGATCTCAAGAATGCTTTCTTTAGCGTTCCAATAGATCCGGAAAGTCAATACTTGTTCGGGTTCAGTTTAAATGGACGAAGTTTTAAATTCACACGCGCACCTCAAGGATTTACAGAAAGCCCCAGCATCTATAGCCAAGCACTGAAACGAGAACTCGACAGTATCTACATGCCAGTTAACACTGCCTTGCTTCAATATGTCGATGATCTACTGATCACCGCTCGAAGCGAACCTGAATGTGAAAAAGCGTCACTGACGGTTTTACAATTTCTGGCCGACAAGGGGCACAAGGTGTCCCCTTCTAAGCTGCAATTCTGTGTCCAGCGAGTTGTTTACCTTGGGCACTCGCTGTCCAAGGAGGGAAGGCAGCTTACATCCGACCGCATCCAGTTAATCGCTAACATGCCACCACCCAAGACACAAAAGGAGGTACGGGCTTTTATAGGCCTCACTTCATACTGTAGGCAGTGGATCCCTCAATATGCATTCCTAGCAAAACCACTCATCCAGTTGACAACACAGGAGGCAGCCACATCGACTGTCCTCCCTTGGACTCAAGAACATACACACGCCTTTGAAAGCTTAAAGAAAGCTTTATGCCAAGCACCTGTTTTAGCAACACCATGTTACAGCAAACAGTTTACACTCTTTGTTACAGAACGCGAAGGTACTGCCCTGTCAGTACTCACTCAGGAACAAGCAGGATCACACAAACCATGTGCTTATTTCTCTAGTACATTAGATCCAGTAGCTCAGGCTCTTCCTGCGTGCCTGAAATCGGTGGCAGCAACAGCTTTAGCAATCAGACAAAGCGATGCCATAGTGTTAGGACACCAATTGACAGTACAAGTACCACACGCAGTAGAGGTTCTTTTGAACCGCACACAGACACAACACTTGACTATAGCGAGACTCACCGGTTACGAACTGACATTGTTTCAGCCACACATAGCAATCAGACGTTGCAATACGTTAAATCCTGCCACACTGTTACCAGTGAGCGGAACAGATCCATTGGCACATGACTGTGTCGAAATTATTACTATCACGACGAAACCCAGACAAGACTTGACAGATATCCCTTTGTCAGATCCAGACTTGACATTGTATGTAGATGGGTCATGTATGAGAACAAGTACAGGAGAGTTAGTGGCCGCTTACGCAGTCACAACAGACACTGAAGTCATTGAAACAAATCGTATTAACACTTTGTCAGCTCAAGCAGCAGAGCTCATCGCTCTGACACAAGCCTGTATTCAAGCCAAAGATAAGAAAGTCAACATATACACAGATTCACGTTATGCATTCGGAGTCGTCCATGACTTCGGCGTACTGTGGCGAGAGAGAGGTTATTTAACTTCTCACGGTGCCCACATCCAGCACGGATCCCTCATTCAAACCCTATTAGACGCGATTCATCTACCTACTGCAATATCGATTATGAAATGCAAAGCCCATACAAAAGTTACCGATATCATTTCTCAGGGTAATGACCTAGCTGACAGAACAGCTAAACAGACTGCTCAGAATCAGACTCACACAACTGACATGACAAAGACTATAGTTCCGACACCAACACATTGCATGACAGTTAAGGATCCCGCCCTTGATGTAATTGACATACAGACCCATGCTACACCAGAAGAAATAAAGAAATGGACTGAATTAGGAGGGATCCAAACAGATCAGGGATGGATGACGAAGGAAAAATCTATATGGTTTCTTCCCGACTCAATGGTCCAAGTCATCATTAACACAATACATAGTCCAGCGCACCTAGGAGAAAAAGCTATGCTAGACAGTATTCAACACATTTGGTTCAACAAGCACTTGCGAGCAGCAGCTAAACAAAAAGTTCGTACCTGTATGATATGTTGTCAGTTTAATCCAGGTAAAAGCATCCCCGTAGAACAGGGTGGATTTCAAACTCCCGATCATGCTTTTGAAGTCCTCCAGATGGATTATATCCAGATGGAACGATGTCGAGGATTCAAATATGTTCTCGTAGTTGTCTGTGCTCTTTCCCGTTGGACAGAAGCATACCCGGTTTCAGATTACACTGCCCCGACTACTGCCAAACAGTTAGTTCGAGAATTCTTCCCACGGTACGGTTTACCACGTGTTGTCTACTCAGATAACGGCCAGCCGTTCTCATCCGAACTAATGAAACACGTTTCCCTTTTGTTAGGCTACCAATGGAAATTTCACTGTGTCCGGCATCCCGAGGCCGCAGGTCTCGTGGAACGCCATAATCAAACTCTGAAAATTAGATTGTCCAAAATATGTAGGGAAAAAGGTGTCGACTGGATAGTAGCCTTACCAGTTGCGCTCTTTTACATGAGAATGGTAGCACATTCTCGAACTGGGCTATCCCCGTACGAGGTGATCTTCGGTAGACCACCAAATATGTGGGGGACGCCTATACCTCGCAAAATAACTGATGTTGACTGTAATATGCTGACAGATTACCTGGCTTCCTTGATGTCTGCACTACAATCTTGTCGTTCACAGGTAGCCGCAGCTTTTCCCGATAATACTGAGGTGAAGCCCCATGACGTGGTTCCTGGTGACCTGGTTTTGGTCAGGAATTTCGACCGGAAGACCCAACTGGATCCTAGGTGGAAGTCGCCTCAGTTGGTTCTACTGACCACAAGGACTGCCGTGAAGATTGAAGGTCGCAAAGGGTGGTTGCACTCGAGTCATATCAAGAAATTTTATGGACTACCATCCAGTATAAATACTCAACCCTGTATTCCCTCAAAGACAGACTCAAAGCTCCCCTTGGTTGAATTAACCAAACCAGAACTTTATAAACTAAAATTGAGGTCTAGTAAGTCAGACAATTTGATTGTTTAAGTCCTCTCCAAGGTGAATCGGTTGAATTTGTCTCTGACATGTATCCTCTAGACCGGAATAGAGAAAGAAATCAGCGAATGCAGCTGAAAAAGCATGCGTATTGTAAATCGCTTCGTAGTCACTGCACAGTAACATTATTAATTTTGTTTTTTCTAAGTCTTCTGATTATTTTTTCCAGCATACTACTGCATATGTATTACCCTATTCTTAAACATGCTTACAATATAACTGCAGAACATTCTTTTAGCGAATTTCCTCCGCATGAGTTGTCATATAGATTTGCGCTGCGCAACAACACATTCATTAGTATGTTACATCATTCCCATCAGACCAGCAATGCCACAAATTGTTGGATATGTGGCCGACTCCCTCCCTATCAAAACTATAAGGGAGTTTTGCCCCTCTTTCCATATCCGTTCACACACAATGGCTCCTGTGGAGCATGGTTTAGTTTGATTAATTCCCTAGATTCAAATTCCGCAGTTTATCAAGACAACTGGGTTTGGGGAAACCTGAACCTAGTTTTACTTAAGGTCTGCTACCCTAACAAGGAGGGACTCCCCAAAAGAACAGGAACTGATCTAGAAAATGAAGTATATGGATTAGGTAATTTTACACTTAACCTCATGATCCTGAACGTTGAATCTGAAGCTACACCAATCTTGCCCGCCATGTCAGTATTCCCAGTAAAAGGGGAATTATGTATAAAAAAGAATGGTTCCATACACATGGGCCACAGTAAATGCACCACTGTAATAAAATTCAGTGATCAAGGCAAGTCTACATTTAGAGCTTCCCATCATTCCTACTTCATATGTGGCCAGACCGCATATATATGTCTACCTCTAGATTGGGATGGTACTTGTTATATAGCATTCCTTCTGCCACCTGTTTTCCTAGCTCCTCCTGATTATCATAGAAATACCCATTTAGTACACAATAGACAACAGAGAGATCTTCCAATTGTCGATTACACTGAAACAGCATGGGAAAAATACACAGATTTCAATAAAGGATTCTTTCCCTATATAGGTACAGTCACTAATAGTAAGCTGATACGTAGATTAACCAGAACCCTTGAAGCAGTAGTGAACGAGACTATTTCCGCCTTAGGCAATTTAACAGAAGAGCAGTCTGCTATGCGGATTGTTGTGCTTCAAAATCGTCTTGTCCTTGACGTCATCCTGGCCGATAGGGGCGGAGCTTGTAGGGTCATCGGATCAAGTTGCTGCATTTTCATACCAGAAAATTCGCCGTCAGTATATAAAGCCATAACCCGCCTTCATAAGATTATAAGCCAGATACACCAGAGTCCAGGCACCTGGACTTGGTCCGGTTGGTTCTGGGGCGTGTTGTCAGCCTGGGGATGGAGAATCCTATCCTTCCTAGGTATTGGCTTTCTCATACTATTCAGTTGCTGCTTATGTCTACAATGTGGGCCAGCGATTTGTGGTCTGTGTGCCACATCGTGTATCCCACCTCCAAGTTTTCATTCAAGATCCCGGAAGAAGAAAGAAGAACAAATGATGCTATATGAACAGATCGAGGGATTGATGAAGATCGATATCTCCTGAGGGTCCGTAGGGGACAAGGAGGGAATGAGGAAATATGAATTTTGTGATCAGTTATGTCCCCTATCGTAGACCCCAACGGCTCCATGTACATGCTATAAGTACATGTATGTTCCCTCCTACTCCAGTTTTGAAGACGCAAATATATGTGCGTCCACCGTCAACATGTCCTCTTTCAGACCCGCCATGAATGAGTCAGATATTCCATTCCTAAGTATGAAAGGCCACCGACTTTATGTGGTTCACTTTCCACATTTCACAGATTCAGGCGAGTAGGCCCGAATTCTGTCATCAAGCCTTTTCCTGCCTTCTGCCTCTGAAAGCTCCAGTCTGAGCCTGCATCTGTGACCATGAACTTTGTCCTACTCCCTGCATGGCTAACGGTGCCTGATCCAGCCTATCGCCTGCCAAAAACTGTATTTCACCTTCGAGATTATCTCCTTCGCTCCTCATCCGACGCATTCCTGTCTAGTAGTTTAGGTAAACATTCCTCCAGCTACCGTGCAAAGGGGCCAGGCCTCGCTGTCCTCATGCAAGTAATTCATAGCCCCGTTACCATGGAATATTCCTACCCCCTCGCATCTAGTATAGACACTTAGACGCTTGTACACGCACTAACAGTCAGTATAGTCAGTATAGAATAAGATTCTATCCTAAGAGACCTTTCCTTTTGGATAACACAGTTCTTTAAACATAGGATATTAGATATGATTTGGGATTAGGTTGACATAACCCCAGACTTCTGTCTCCACATGTAGAGCTAAATGTCAAGTCCCCTTCACTCTCTAGTTGCACGTCAATCACACGTCATGCGGCTGCGCGCGCATCTCTGCCAAATATTTCTGCTGACATTGCAGGATTCTTCTATGGATCCACCCACTTGTGACATCATGTTTAATGACGTATTTTAGTTACACCCATGTTTACGCCTCTATTAGTTACGTATGTACAGTTTATCTGAATTATCAGCTGTCACGCCTCTTGCATCTGTTTCACTGTAATGCCTTTTCTATAAAAATGATTACCTGTCAATAATATATGCGCCCTTCCTTCCTGAACTTTCGTGGTGATGGAACAGAAGGCCCACAATTCGAATTGGATTCCTTTGTATAGGAATAAAGCCCTTTAAAACCTCTAATACCACGGATTCTGCCTCTTATTTTTACTGAGTTATTCTCACTAAGACTTTACCGCATAAAAAATAGTACCGGTAACGAAATATTTACCACAGTGTGGCAGGATTTAACGTATTGCAACGTCTGATTGCTATGTGTTGCTGAAACAATGTCAGTTCGTAACCGGTGAGTCTCGCTATAGTCAAGTGTTGTGTCTGTGTGCGGTTCAAAAGAACCTCTACTGCGTGTGGTACTTGTACTGTCAATTGGTGTCCTAACACTATGGCATCGCTTTGTCTGATTGCTAAAGCTGTTGCTGCCACCGATTTCAGGCACGCAGGAAGAGCCTGAGCTACTGGATCTAATGTACTAGAGAAATAAGCACATGGTTTCTGTGATCCTGCTTGTTCCTGAGTGAGTACTGACAGGGCAGTACCTTCGCGTTCTGTAACAAAGAGTGTAAACTGTTTGCTGTAACATGGTGTTGCTAAAACAGGTGCTTGGCATAAAGCTTTCTTTAAGCTTTCAAAGGCGTGTGTATGTTCTTGAGTCCAAGGGAGGACAGTCGATGTGGCTGCCTCCTGTGTTGTCAACTGGATGAGTGGTTTTGCTAGGAATGCATATTGAGGGATCCACTGCCTACAGTATGAAGTGAGGCCTATAAAAGCCCGTACCTCCTTTTGTGTCTTGGGTGGTGGCATGTTAGCGATTAACTGGATGCGGTCGGATGTAAGCTGCCTTCCCTCCTTGGACAGCGAGTGCCCAAGGTAAACAACTCGCTGGACACAGAATTGCAGCTTAGAAGGGGACACCTTGTGCCCCTTGTCGGCCAGAAATTGTAAAACCGTCAGTGACGCTTTTTCACATTCAGGTTCGCTTCGAGCGGTGATCAGTAGATCATCGACATATTGAAGCAAGGCAGTGTTAACTGGCATGTAGATACTGTCGAGTTCTCGTTTCAGTGCTTGGCTATAGATGCTGGGGCTTTCTGTAAATCCTTGAGGTGCGCGTGTGAATTTAAAACTTCGTCCATTTAAACTGAACCCGAACAAGTATTGACTTTCCGGATCTATTGGGACGCTAAAGAAAGCATTCTTGAGATCAATTACAGTGAAGAACGTTGCTTCTGAATCAATAGCTGTTAGTAATGACGAGATATCTGGGACCACAGGGTATTGTGGTACAATACATTTATTTAATTCGCGCAGATCAATAACTAATCGATATACTGGTGGTGCTTTTGGATCCGTTCTTTTAAGAATCGGAATTATCGGGGAATTACATATATTGGAGTTGGTTTCGACAACCACTCCTTGTGTAATGAGCTCGTCAATGATTTGCAATAAAGCCACAACAGCATCGGGTGGTAACTTATATTGTCGTATTCGTGGTAGTATTACTCCTGTTTTTAGTGTGACACGATATGGTGTAATATTCATGCAACCAACATCAGTGGGGCCTTGTGCCCATAAATGTGTAGGTAAATTCTGCAGTCGTTGATCCATGTCTCTGGACACGTAGTGACCTTTGAAGTCACGTAGAAATAGTCGTACTCCTTCGGGAGAACAACATATTATAGCTCCTAGAGCTTTTAATGTTTTTATACCTAACAAGTTTTCTGGACATGATTTAGATTTTTCTTCCGGATTTACCCCAGGCCGGTCTTGATTTCTGATTACACAGTTTATGAGGAAACGTAACAGTTGTCCTTGTACCTCCGCTTTCTGGTACTCCATGGCTCTGCTAATACTTTCAGGACCTCGCCCTGACTGGACAAAGTGATACATATTTTCTAAATGTGTAGTCATTCCTGGTAGCTTCGTTAAATATATTGCAGCTCGTCGAATACGTAATGATGACAGCAGCATTTCATCCCGTTTACCGGGCACAGGATCATATCTACAATCTACTAGAAGTTCCTTAAGCATGTCGGGAGTTGCTAGTTTGGGCGTACGTTGGTGTGCTAATTCTCTAAGGGAAAATTTATTTCCTCTGGGTGGCGTAGAAAAAATGTCTGTCGTACCTCCTGTAGCACCGTCTGGGGTGCTGGACGTGAAAGGATTTGTTGGAGGTGAAACAGAGATTGTAGATGCAGGAAAAACTGTAGAGACGGACGGGCCTGTTGGAACTTGTGTAGGAGTTTGTAGTTGCGGGGGACAGACGTATGCTCTTGGTGTTGAACACCATCGGCAAGCGATGTGGGTGGTATGGCATTAGCATACTCGGGAGCTGCGTCGTCTAAATAGGAGGAAAGAAAAACGTCCTTTGCTGTTTTGGGATGTGATTTGGGATGTGCTTTTATCGGAAACAATGGAGGAGTGAAATCTTTCGGTATTTCCGGGGTAGCCTTAGGTAACCCTTCGGCCAAAAGAGGATGCATACCATTCATAAGAGTGTTTCTTTGTCTATCTACTTGTTCTGAGTTTGCTCGGGTACCTTCCTCAAGTAATAGATTTTCTCGAGTTTTATTTGAATTCTCTCTACCTTTCTCTTCCTGTCTGTGTGCTTTTTCTGTACGTCTGTATGATTCTTTACACCATAATTCAATGGCATCTTTCTGTGACTGTCTGGCTTTCTTTTTCCATAATTCTTCTTCTACTCTCATGATGCAATCTGCATCCCAGGTCCCCGTTGCGGGCCATCTCTGACTCTCTGGTAATTCTTTGGTGTAGTCCACCCATAAATCAAGAAATAATACGGCATCTAGACCATGCTTATGATACATAAAGTATCCTGGAGTGTCCCTAGGTGGAATGGGAACAGCTTCTTCGAGTACACCTTTTCTAGTTTTGATCTGTCTTAGTTTCGAAAAGAGCGGCATTTTTAGACCTTATTACTAGAACACACTTTATACAAAGAAACACAATAATGAACAGTCATTCACACCACAATATATAGAACTTATTTAAAACATTTAACGCTTAACAGTTTTACGAACAATGATAACTAATAGAAAACTAGTTACTGACATTATACTGATACTAGATAATACTTATTTATATGCAGAACATACTATATATACTGCTAAACAGTACAGATACACTGCTGAAACAGTGCAGACCGGATTTGTGTACCCAAACCCGTCTTGACCGGCACAGACTATGTGCACGTAAAGTGCCTCCCCGGTAATGGTACTCACCGGGTAGCTCGGAACGGAAGGCCTCGGAATGGAACTGAAACTGGACCGGACTGGACTCGACTCGACTGGACTCGGAACTTCGGAACCTGGTGGGCCTCTGTATACCTCGGATCTTGCTCTCTCAGCTAGGCTCTGGTCGGGATACTTCGCACTTCTCACCGCCTCGTCTGGGTGTTGATCGCAGCCTCAGTCGCTCCCGCTCGGCCGGAGGGAGATACAGGAAATCCTGCAGGTACGCGTTTTTGTCCATTCAGCTGTGGCAGGAGACCGGGCCTGCAACGCACCGCCGGCGCGTGAGATGAGAAAGTGTCCCTGTTCGGTCCCCAGAGTTTGTCGCACCCCTTCCTTGGGTATAAAGTAGGAACCCCTGACTACATGACTTTAGATTTACCTGGCCGAAACTCTGCTACAGAATCCCAGAACATCTACTATCTACACAACGTTGGATGACCGAAGAATCTCCCTAAAGGACTCCGAAGACTTTGCAACACAGGAGGTGGGTTTCCAAGCTTCCCCGAGCGCGATCCATGCTCTCTGCAATCCTGAGATCCATACAACCCGAACCCCTGGACACCGTGCACATTTGCAGCAGCATATGCTTTTTGGCAATCCCTGAGGCTGTGCTTTGGGCTACTTGTAGTCCAGACCCCAAGCAGTGATTCCACAGAAGATTACTGGCCTACACACTGCGAGTGTCCCGTGGGCTGGTATTTAGTAATTCCTCTCGAGGTCCCTTCGCGATCCATTGTCTGTCGACTTGTGAGTCCCTGAGAAGGGTACTTTAACTTTCAATAGGCTTACCTGGTTGCTCCAGATGTGCCCTGACTCTCCTTCACTTGGGGAGTCCACAGGACCTTGCTGGTCCACACCGAAGCCATTTTACTCTCACCGCGTGGGTTGCCGATGCCAAGGCTTGTTGGTCTCCAATCCGGACACGGACCCCCCAGCACTCGATATCCTTTGTGGGACAGCTCTCCTGCAGACTGTGGTCATTATCGATGCCTCATGGTCCCTGTGGCAGTGGAGTCAAGCTTCACCTCATCACTCCTGAAACACCCGACATCAGTGGGCATTCGTCTATCGTGCCCCTGGTCACTGGCAAGTGACCCAGACTCTGTCCCTTCTGCTTTCAGGTTCGTCTCATCTTTGATCCAGGCTTGGATCACACCGTACACTTCTCCTTTCCACTGCAGCAGCACTTTGCAGCAACTCGCCATTGAAAACAGCGAATATTCCCAACATCATTTGACACCTATGCACCCGGCTTCCCTGGGTTAGGTAACAAGAGTACTCCGGTGCTCACATGGGTACTGGCCTTAGAACCTTCTAAGTCTAAAAGGGTTTGCTCCAAGTCCTCTCCTAAGTGTCCTTAATTTTTAAAATTCCAACCGCGACTTTCCCATAGGATTATACGGAGCTCGCGGCTGTGTTCTCACACTTCACACGTCTCCTGTGGGTCCCCTGTATCACTACCTTGGGTGGTTGCTTGGGGTCCCAACGATTCTATGTGCTCTAGGCACTGTGTCTAGTCAAGTCATGGTTCTTATACCACTTTCTTAATATATGGTTTGGTCTCCCCCTGGGGCCCATTGTATATTGTGCTATTTACTGTCATTTTAGAACTGTAATATTGTGTGCCTTGCTCTCTAATCTCATAAAGAGGTTAGTAGAGAGTGTTTAGTAATAAATACATATATTATATATATATATACCTTGTGTGGTTCTCCTTTCATTTGGTCATTCAAGAGGTTATAATCTGGTAAACCAAGCTGTTTTACTTTCCTTCGAGACTTAGCCTGAAGGCTGCTCTCCATAGCTACCACTAGGATAGCTTTCAATAAAGGTTGTCTTAAACCTAATCATCAATAAGGCTTGTTTGGACTGGTGCAAGGTGCCCACTGTAACTGGTGGACAGCATATACCAGGCCAACTTCTCACAGTGGGCTGGCTCGTGTGTCCGGGGCCCGGGGTGTCTGTAGACGAGGGTTCCTCGGAGTGTGGAGTTGTGGAGTTGTGGCTGGTCTGGATCTGGAAGTGCAGGTGTTCGTCGGAGGGGAAGGGATCGCTGGAGGTGGTGAGAAGGAAGGTGCTCTTCTGGGCCATGGCGAGGCACCCTCCCAGGTGGTTGGTGCGGTCCTTCCTCTAGATCTTGTATCCGTCCGGGATGGTGGTGTTGATGTCGGGGGCAGAGGAGACGTTGGTCCTGGTCTCCGTGAAGAAGGTGATGTTGCTGGAGCAGAGTTTTCTGTTGAAAATTTATTGAGTTTTAAGCTCCAGTTTTGTTTATATGTTATGATTAAAATTACTAATTTGAAATCATTAATTAATAGTTTGTTTTGTTAAAAGTCCAAATTAATCAACATTACTAATGAGAGAAACTACACGTGGGATGCATATATGTTGGTTAATAATAATGTGCGGTTTTATTAAATAAGTATCGCAAAAGTGTTATTTGTTTCGAGTTTGCGCTTTTAAAATAACGTGTGCTAATGCTTTATTGCGTTGCAGAAGGCTAGATAATTACATACACATAAGGGTATTAGTGTAGCATATTTGTGGGTTTAATTTGTGAAGCATTGAGCATACAGCAGAAGCTACATTGTGCATACAGACCAGAGGCTTCTGGCGTCGTTGAACAGATGAATGGCACAATAAAAAACCGAATTGGTAAGATGTGTTTAGCCACTGGAATGAAATGGCCTGATGTCTTGCCTCTAGTGTTGATGACCATTAGGTCTACTCCAGATAGAACCACAGGTTTGAGTCCGCACGAAATCTTAATGGGACGTGCGATGAGACATGCATTTGTGCTGTCAACAAGTTGATGACAATAACTGATGACATGATTTTGGATTACTGTAAAGGCCTGGCTGACGCAGTTCATTCTGTGTTTCACCAGGTTGGAGAAGACGCTACCACACTTGAGAAGAAGCAAGCCCATGATCTGAGTCCAGGGGACTGGGTGAGGATTAAAGTACACAGAAGAAGAAATTGCTTGGTTCCAAGGTGGGGAAGGCCAAGACAGGTTATTCTGACTACGACAACTGCAGTAAAGTGTGCCGGTGTGAAAAAATGGGTGCATGCGAGTCATACTCTGAGAGTTCCAAATCCAAAGGATGGGACTGGTAAGGAGTATTTTGAAGAGTCAGATTCTAGTGATGATGCAGAAACTGAACCAGTGAGAAGAAATTAGAATCCTGAAAGGGGTGAAGGAGAAAGAGAGTCAGGTGATTCTTTTTTCTTTCCCAGAGAGGCTTCAAGAGAAACATTGAGAGTCTCAGAGGAGAGATCGGATTCTGTAAGAGTTCCTGAAGTTCCAACGAGCAGTGGAGAAGAAAGAGGAGAAAAGAGCAATTCCACAGAGACTACACCTGAATCAGATGAGGAGGTTGAAAATCCACTTGAGATTACACCTGAAGAAGCAGGGTCAGAAGAAGATAGAGAGGCACAGATTGCGGAAGACCCCCGAGGAGGTGTAGGGAACATTCCTGATAAGCTAGGTGAAGGGACAAGTAGACAGCAAGAAGATTGCGTGTCGGAGACCCGAGGAGGAACAGAAATAGGGAAATCTCAATCAGTGGTGGAAAAGACTGTGGAGCGAAAGAAAAGAAAACTGCTGAAGAACAAGAGGCAAATGAGACAGAATCAGATGGGAGTGAAAATGAGAAATCAGAGGGTCGAGTTCTGAGAAAGAGAACTTGGATCGGAGAAAGAAATAATAAAGAAGTGAGACCAAAGAGGGTTGTAAGAGGAGATCTTTGGCCTAACAGGATAAAGAGACTGAGGTACAGACTGACACGAGCAAATTCATCGAAAGCTGAACAGGTGAACGAGGTGTCGAGTCAGAATCAAGCAAAAGGTGAAAAACAAAAGGTCTCAAAAGAACCAGAGGAGATCAAGAGAATCAGAAAACCTAACCAGAAGTAAAGGTCACCGGAATGGACGTACGTGGCACTGTCTGAAGGTGAAGAGGCAGAAAGTAAAGGAAATCCAGAGGGGACCGTACGTGAAGTGGTCGAGGAGAAAACTGTTGGAATCCTGAAAGTTATCCTGACTGACATTGGAGAAGAGTCAGATGCACAGGATGTTGTTGATGATCTGATACAATTTGATGTTGCTGAAGAAGAAGTGAAAAGTGATGAAAATCCAAATTGAGTGAACTAAAGGGGTCACTTGGAGAAAAAGTGAAAAGAAGAAAATCTGAAATTAGCTGTTTGAAATAATCTAGTGGTTTAGTGTTTCAGTAGTGGAGTAGAAGAGGCTAAGTCAAAAGACACTGCTAAAGTAGTAAAATGGCTAACACACAGAATAATCAAAGTAGATGTGCCTTCTTGAAAAGATGGTGTAGAATGTGCTGCTGCTGTAGTGGATTATTAATGTTATTATGGGGTGTACTAGCTTTATTAGTTACTTTTAGAGTTACAATAGACACTTTTGGAATACATACTGAGAATGAGACTAGTGTAGAGAAGAATTCACAAAAAGTAGTTCCAACTAGAATTAGTAACATTTACATACATAAAGATAGGTCAATTAATGATTTTTCTAGTAATGTTTTTTCAAAGTTGTTGTACGAATATGTAAAGACAATGGAAGTTAGGGATTGCTACGTCTGCATGCAATTACCTGCATCCGTTTCAGAAGGTGTTACTTATCACCATTGACCAGCTACGTATGGAATTTCACGTAGTGTGTTAAGTAGTGTTTTTTATTTGTTAGGGAGAATAGATTATGAGATGTCTAACAAAGATAACATTTTTGGGCAATTGCCTATGAATAGAAAGCTGAATCCAGCTAAAGAAGCTAACATTTTTGGTGAGATTTTTATTGAGAAAGAAGAATTAACATTAGATTACATTTTTAGAAATAATTTAACTTGCAGTCTGAAAGAAGAGGAGAAAGCTTTCCTTAACATGGTAGAGGAAAGGAGAATGAGCATGCATGAAAAGGCAGGGAAATATAAAATGAGTGAGACAATTTGGGACATTGAGATGGGAAAGGAATTGAGGAATGGGGCCAGTCCAACTTTGGCTTTAGATGCACCACAGAAGGGTAAACTATGCATAACCAGAAAGAGATCCCAATATGATACATATTTTGTGGGGACTAGTGAGTGTCATGATACATACTTCATTGCAACAGGATGGGGTTTTAAAGGTGGAGATGGCACGTGTTATGTGGGCCTGGTCTTTCCAAAGATTTTCCATATAGATAGGATAGAAGACGTAGAATACATTAATTTACTAACACGTTTTAAGAGAGAAACTTGGTCAGAAATCGTAGGTGATATTTTTGGAGCTTTAATTCCAGCAGTGGGAATTTCTTTAAATGCATATGGGATTCGGAAACTGTCAACAGTGGTGGATCGCTTATCGACAAGTACCGCTGGAGGGTTTATTTTGGTAAATACGGAGATGATTGCCGTACGTGCCATGTCTATGCAAAATCGACTTGCCCTTGATATTCTATTGGCCAAGGAGGGTGGAGTCTGCGGAATGCTGAAAGTTCAACATTGTTGCACTTACATTCCTGATGAAAGCAAAGATCTAAAGGTCTATATCAAAAATATTACTGATTTGCATGAAGAATTAGTACCACTGGAAGCTGAAAGTATCTGGACTAAAATAGCTAATAAGATAGTTGCTGTTAAGAGTTTTATTGCTAAGATAGGTAGTACAATTATTGGTAAAATATTATTTCCATTGACATGCGTAATTGTTGCTTTATTGATACTAAGATTGGGGTGTTTGTGTTGTAAAAACAGGGGAGGGAAAAAGAGAATAATTAGAGGCAATGTTAAAAAGAAACAAAAAAGGTCAAGGAGAGACCCACAAGAAATAGAACTAGAAGAATTAAGGGAGAGTGTGTACTTGGAGTCAAAGAGGGATGATGTGAGGGAGTCTGGTGTTTAATGTTGTGTTATAAAAGACATTTTCAATTTCTCCTAAAAATTGGGACAACATTTTTTTTTTTGGGTTGGTTTTTGTGGTGATAAGATATCACCAAAGGGGGGATTGCTGCAGCAGAGTTTTCTGTTGAAAATTTATCGAGTTTTAAGCTCCAGTTTTGTTTATATGTTATGATTAAAATTACTAATTTGAAATCATTAATTAATAGTTTGTTTTGTTAAAAGTCCAAATTAATCAACATTACTAATGAGAGAAACACGTGGGATGCATATATGTTGCTTAACCCCTTCCATGCTGCGCAAATTCCGCCGCTGTGCTGACGGAATCTTGCGCGGGCGTGGTCATGACGGAACGGTTCCGTCATGAGCACAGCTCAACCGTGGCTCATGACGGAACCGTTCCGTCATGAGCACCGAAGGGGTTAATAATAATGTGCGGTTTTATTAAATAAGTATCGCAAAAGTGTTATTTGTTTCGAGTGTGCTAATGCTTTATTGCGTTGCAGAAAGCTAGATAATTACATACACATAAGGGTATTAGTGGGGAGTAACACTGTATAATCATTATGATGTGGTAACGTTGTTTTTTTTTACTTTTAATTAAGATGGTCCGTTTTGGCCTAAATAAAGATGGCTGCTATTTACAGCCTGCGCTCGAGTGATTGAATTTTTGACGAGAGGCCTTGCTGAACATGGTTGAAAGTCACCTGACCACAGTCTCTGCCTGAATTAAAAGTTTCCGTGAGGACAGCAGCTCTGGGCATGATTCCAATTGTCCTTGGAGAAGGATAAAGCCACAATGAACAATGATCAGTCTGCGGTGGCTCTGCTATGGTACCGAGGAAGAGCAATCATGAAAGTAACACTTGCAAACTCGAGTTTCCTTCTTCCGTATTTTTATTTTTGTGATTTTTTCTGAGCGGAGGTTTTCTGAATGTAACCAAGTGACATCCTTTCCTGCTCGCTCTGCTCAGCGGCTCAACGGATATTCAACGTTTGTAACTTTTATCTTGTCATTTTTGTTATAAATATGCTAGACTAGAGAGGGTCCGTGTCCCTTGCTGTTCATTGCGTTCATTGCATTCATCGTGGCCATTGCGTTTTGGACTTCTTCCTGAACCTATGCTGAGGACGGCAGCTCGAGAGACTTTACTAAGAGACCTGTCCTGACCCTTTAAGCTAGAATAGGTAACTATGAGAATAATGATTTTGCTTTGATTGACTTTCATTTGAACTAATTTAGATAAATAAGCATTTGTTTGAATTCCAGTGTCGGGTGGTTATTTCTTTGTCATTTATTGAGTTTTCAAATGTATTTCCTATGTTTTAAATCATGACTCAGGACAATGTCTTTAAGGTCGCATTGGCCTCATTGTAGATGCAGATTGGTTTAGGTTTCTCTCCTATATTCAGTGTGGATAGAGTAATAGTATGAATTTCAGTGTGATGGGCCCTAGCGTATGATGAGTGCATGTGCGTGTGACTGTAGGTTTACTCTGTCCGTGGAAGTAGGGAGAATTTATATGCGCCGATCTGCAGCAATGTCAGGTGAGAGAGAGTCGAGTAGTTTCCAGATTTTTACAACGTGTTTGTGCACGGAGCGCCCATTGTGGAAGATGCATCCTAGGGTGTCGCCGGTGCTGGCTTCGGTTGTCTTGGAGTCCGGGGTGGTGGTTAAGCTCTGGCGGCAGTGGAGGCAGGAGAACTGGCCGTTGGCCATGTTTGCCGAGGCCTGTTGTCAGTCTCTGACTTTCCCGGGGTTGAGTGCGTGGAGGGTGGCTGTGCTGTAGCAGAGGGTGGCCCGTGATCCAGGCTTCCTGGTGCTGGTTGCCGTTGGGTCGCAGATGTGCGCAGACGGGCTCGTCTTAGGTGCTCCTTCTGTGCGCCAGTGGGCTGTCTGCTGCGCAATTGCGCAGCGTCTGCCATTAAGTAGGCGAGGTTGGAGGACCGATCAGCTGGGAGGTGGGAATGAGTGACTACAGGGGTGCGGGTCAGCAGGGGCAGCAGCAGCAGGAAGCGGGATGTGCGGGCTCAGAGAAGCCAAAAAAACAGTTAAAAAAGGGGAAAAAAGGGGTAATTAACTAATGTGATCATGCTATGTATCCTTAGGGGGTGGGCGGGTGGGTAGGACTGCTCCAAACACAGATCAGGGAATGTGCGGATTTGCATGCACACTCAAGTGCGCAATGACTGTTTGGTCGGCCCACTCAGGCCACCCAATACAGACATGCTCACTTCTCTGTTCGCAAGCAAGTTGCAATACAGCCTGAATGGAGAACATGCCCACCCCTCCAGGCCCTGGCTGCATGACTTGTTCAGTTGCCAATTAACAATCCAACCGCCGCATCGCAGTGTTGTGATTGACTCAGGGGAGGTAGCCTGGCTGCCTACTTCCTTTTCCTGGAAGCAGACGCAGGAGAGCAGGAAGCTACGAAGACACGGGACACGGCTTAGAGGTAAGACTTTCCTCAACAAATTTCAACAACACATGAGATAACACACATCCCCGCGTCCATGCACCATCAAGTGTTCTTTATGGCGTTTACCACCTCATAGCTGTCTAGACATCCCCCGCACTTTTCAATGGTGGTCACTGTGCGCCCATGCACAGCGTGCGTACCACTCATGTGCCAAAGGCACATACGTAGTTAAGATGCATGCCATAACACTGCATTCCATTCAATTACATACTAATACTAGGCACATTGCAACAGTAGAGTAGGTGTTGCATAGCGGAAACATGAATATCACTGTTCCCACTACAGTGAGTGCAACCCAAAAATGACCTTTGCACAACAAACCTAACTGTGCTTTCTGAACCCCCGGAAGACACCTAAAAGATCACACTTGAGACAAATGCAACCCCCAAATATTTCTTTATTTTGGCACAAAACATAACCAAGATTTAGAAATTTCACCCCAAAATTTCAAAATATAGCCCAAGAAACACCCCATTTTTCATATTTTACCCCAAGAAATAGACCATTTTTCACATTTTACCCCCAGAAATAGTCCAATTTTCATTTTTTACATCCAAAACCCATACACACCTGAAAAAGTTTAATTTACCCCATTACTGACCTCACAATGTGTTGTAATCAAATGCGATGTTAAGGGACCCGCGTTGTCGGAGTTGCGTTGTTAACGATGTACTGCCTGCCTGCGTTGTAATGCTCGTCTCCCTTGACAAAGGCAACACATAGGCTATGGCGTTTGCGTCCGTCTGCCCCTGGACTGTGCTCAGCACCAAGGTACATTCCTCTTGGACACTCCACCGCTACGATGCCAGCACCCTCCCGCCATCAACCCTGGATGCCACCTCGCCTGCCAGGACAAACCTCTGCTCCAAAACGGACATCGCCTTCGCCATCACTGACGGATGCAGTATCACCCGCAAGCTGCACCCGACCATCGAGGAGGAGGCATTGCCGTCACCTACAGAGCCTCACTCTGACTGACCACACACTCTAATGTGCCAAGGGTGACCTTGGACCACGTCAACTCCCAGATCTAGACCAAGCCCAAGAACATCCTCTGCAGGCCCCCCAGGCCATAGCCCCCCTTCTACAATCCCATTGTAGACATCATTGCACCCAGGGTCTCCCATCCATTGACGTCATCCAACTTGGTGAACTCAAGTTCCACCTGGGCAACCCGAGTGACCCGAGCACCACCCCCTCCTGTCACCAACATCAGACACAAGCAGCAAGTCACCTCAACAGGCCACATAGCAGGACACACAGTCAAGCACATCAACTCTGCCAGCGGGTACTTCAACTACAGCCACAACACCGGACTCTCCCGGCACTACTATCATTGGATGAATGATGTCTTCACCTTGCCCACCAGATGCCAGCACCGTCATCGCACCCCGTCGCAGCTGGATCAAGGTCACTGCAGAATGCTGGTCAAATGCCTCCGCACCAAAACTCCAAAAATGCTTCCAAATGATGACACCGCAGAGCGCAACCACCAATGATGGATCTCCAACATTGCCAACATTCGTGCAATCCTCATGAACGGCACTGCGTCAGTACCTTCTGCCTGCCTGATAACAGGCGTGAGGGTGAGGCAGAGCCATAGGGATAGGCTGGCCCCATGCATTGCTGGAGTTGCGTCATGGTCACAACTGCAGCAATGTGTGACTTTGGCGCAGACAGATACGTCAGGATTCCTGACGTATCTGTCATTACTTGCGTCATGGAGCACTGTCCAGTGGGTACAGCGCATCCATGATATTGCAAGGAGGATGTAATGCGAAGTGCTGCTATGCTGTCTTGTCACAGCGCAGTAACACTTTTCATGAGTGGGGCACAGGAATTTGTAATAACTCATTGATGGTGTGCATTCCTGCACTGTATTTTTGTCGCAGGGCAGTGCTGCAACATTGCTTGCAGCGCTGTTCAGCACCAAAAACATGCATACATGTGGGCCCAAGTCTTGTCCCCATTTTTAAGACCAGCTATTTTTTGGTCTTAAGTTCCTGCAGCTGCCTTAGTGCAACTTTTTTTATCGCTTCACTGGTCCGGCCCATCCTTTATAATAGGGCACGGTGGTGCTAGCGTGGGTTTTCCTGAAATTTTGAGAAGGAACGCCTACCTTGCATGTCATTAGCGATAAATATCGCTTGCATCCAAGGAAATAAAAAAAACAGCTGCTATTGCCAGAAAGCTGTGGCTAACGCCTGTTAGCGACAGCTTGATAATAGGATGTTAAAAAAAAAGGCGTTAGCGGCACGAAAGTGCCGCTAGCGTGGTGATAAATGGCTTGATAATATGCCCCATAGTTAGTTAACTTCAGTGGCGGCCGGCACAGTAAGAGAGGTGAGGCGGGCGGGCACAGTTGGGGTTCAGTATAAGTCGACATACGATGGAAGAAGTAAAATTAAATTTTAAAAAATAAACCACTTACCTTGAGCTCGCCTCATCGCCGACTTGCCGTATGCTCAGAATTCTATACCAAGGAAATATTTCAACATTTCATACATTTTGATGTGTGCTGTACAGTGCAACAGCAAACCTACATCATGTGAACTGTTTGTAAATAAATATATATCTTTACTTGCACATTCGAATTGTCTGTGACGAACCTTGTCAGCACTCAAGGATCGGTCTATTGTCCATTGTAGCAGTTTGGTTCTGGCAACTCTCCATTGTGGAGTGAGGAGTTGAGTGATGAGCACGGAGTGCTTGACAGAGGGCTTGCTTTATTTCAATCCCCTACATTGATGCTTGCTGAATTACTCTTTTGACTGTACCCATAAATTGTTTTGCACCACCATTTTCCTGGAGCGACAGAGGTATACTCTTTTTATCCTTGGTATTCATTCTAATTGGAAACTCTCTGAATTTTTTGTTGTCGAAAGGTGGACCATTGTCAAAATTGAGATATCGGGAATACCCAATGCTGTAAAGATGGTGTCCAGATGCTCAATTACCTTGTCAAGGTTTGTTGATGATAACTCCTCGACCAAAGGGAAATGACCACCATGAGGTAATGTCAGTTTCTATGGCCCAAAGAAATAACTGCAATCCTCTCCAAAGTCTTTGTAGGAAGATGAGACATGGTCAATGGATGTTGTGTCACTTTGGGTGAAAAACAGTTACAAAGATGACACTTTTAGTTTCATCTCAAATTGCTTATTTATTCGCTGGAACCACACTTAGTCTCTGAGGACTTTTTTGGTAGCTACAATGCCACAATGTCCTTCATGAGCTAGTTTAATAACTTGTAGTCTTAGGCTCCCAGTTGTGACAATTCAGGAGCCTCTCAATACAACTCATTCCTTGGATATGGATAGTTCACCTTGAACATTTTTCACTTTTTTAAATTCAACATCCCTTTTCCAGGATTGAATTAGACTGATGTCTCTGAGAATAGGCATGGTTTTTCATTATTAGTGGCCTCAATAATCTGTTAGATTGATGTGTCTGCTGGCGTGCTGGACTTCACAATGAAGTTGATTCCTCAGCTATTTTAGATATTGTACTGTGACAATACAGCAATACTCATAAGAAATAATCAGCAGGGTTCTGCTCTTTACCCGGCTTGTGTACAATGGCATAATTGTACTCTTGGAGTCTAGAATCCTTCCTCTCAATGTGAGGGGGCATCTTAGCATTCTGATTTCTGCATATAATGAGCAGCGTTTTGTGGTCTGTCATGACAGTAAAACGTTTTCCATACAGCCCACACTACAGTCAGACTCTCCTTATCCGGTTGAGAATGTTTTGTTGTCAGACAAAGTCCAGCTGGCATGGGCCACAGTGTTTCTCTGAGCATTCTGATGACCGTTATGTTAAACAAGGATTGCCCCTAAACTCTCCCGGGCTCACATCCACCATGATCTCAGTCTGTAGTTTGGTGTCAAAGTAGGCCATTTCATTGCATTCTCAATTGTATGTGTTTATTCTTTTGAAGCTTTGATCACATTCAGCAAACCAATTGAATGGGACAATTTGTTTTGGCAACTCTTTCAATGGTGCACTTACTGTAGCAAAATCATGAATGTACCTTGAGCAATTACTGGTCATGCCTACGAAGGATTGCAGCATAGAGATATCTTGCGCAGGGTAAGTAGCTGACAATACTTTCACGTTATCAGGGTCAGGAGTCATTCCCCCTACAGAAAATATGTGTCCAAAAAATGTTCCTTTGATCTTATGAAACTCACACTTTACTGGGTTCAGAGTGAGATTTGCATCAGCCAGAAACTTGTCATACTCTTATTGCGTTGCTCCAAATACAAGTATATCATCACTTCAATTAAAATCATTTGTGACAGGTTGAATTATTCAACGTATAACATCCTGAAATCTTTCTATAGCCTTCAACACTCAAAAACTCAACATTTTTTATATGAACAAACTGTTAGTCAAAAAAAGTAGTGATTCACCTGCAATTCTCTTCCAACTCGAGTTGATGCTATCCCTTGTTCAGATCAAAACGGGACAAGACCTTGGCACTGTTCAGTTGCATGATATTGTCTGCTGTGTGTGGACCAGGATGTCTTTCTCTTTTGAATGCTTTGTTACCCTGGCCCATATCTACACAGATGTGCACTGGCGTAGGATCAATGTTCAATGATGTCATGCTTCAACAGTGTTCTAGTTCTTTCTCAACTGCTTATTGTAAGTGGAAATTGACTCTGTGGTTCTGCTTGGCAACTGGGAGAACTTCCTCATTGAGGTGAAGTTGCACTTTCATTGTCCTGAGCCTGCCCAGGCTGTGAAATGGTGACAGGAACTGACTCACAATATCAGACTGAGTGTGGAGGATGTGATTAATAGATATCAGTCCCATGTCACCAGCGGTGGCAAAACTGAGTAAACAAGCACTGGATAAAGCTCCTTGTAGAACATGAATTGGTGCTTACACTGATATTACTTTGTGTGTGAAAGTCGCTGTGAATGAATCTTGATTCTGCAACAGTTTAGAAGTGGCCCACATGTGTATTTTCATATTTGAAGGTTTGAAGGATGGCACAGGAGATAGGCTGTTGAACATTTTGACTAGTATGATCTTCATTGATGCACCACTGTCTATGGTAAAGGTTACGGTACAACCATTGACCTTATTTATATTCTCTGGGCAATGTCCAAATGAGTTTTGTATTTTCATTTGTTGGTTGGCCTTTGTCGTTGAATCTTCCTTGCAAGCAGCTAGACCTATGTGTGCCTGTTATTGGTTAATCAATGCCTTCAGTGCACATCTGTCCCTTCGCTGGTGCTCGAGTTGCTGTGTTTGGTGCAAACGGACTCCTGTATTTGAGGACTGCGAGGCCCAGCAGCCCTCCACCTTCCCGCTGCCGCCTCTTCCTCTGGACCCGCCCCTGGTCAGTACTTTAATCCTCGCGGCCCCCGCTTCGCGGGAGCTGCTCGAGTTGCTGTGTTTGGTGCAAACGGACTCCTGTATTTGAGGACTGCGAGGCCCAGCAACCCTCTACCTTCCCGCTGCCGCCTCTTCCTTTTCGGATCAGAGCAGTTTGGATATGCTCATTCGAACGGGTGAACTCAGGATTCCTCCTGATGAAGGGTTTTACCCGAAATGCATAGAGGATATCCACCAGCACCTTTGTTGACACAACATGTGATAATTTGTTACACGGAACAATGAATTTCTAATTTCTAATCATGAATAAATGAACTTTGGTTTAACCAGAACGAAAATTGGTAACTTCGTTACCCCACAACGCTGTGCGCATAGAGGGACACCACCCTGGATGGGATAGTGCAACTCTTGTTGCCTCTTCCTCTGGACCACGCCCCTAGTGCATCCTCATAATCCCGCGCACGTATTTCCGCAGCGCGGAACGCAGCGCGGGCGAAGCCCGGGACAAGGGCGGGCCCGTCTGAGACCGACAGAGGCCAGGACGGGGCACACATCTTGGTTCTCCAGGTGAGCCATGTGTAATTGAGTTTCTGTTGACAGTGTGTTGCTTTAATATTGGAGTTGCTGCGCCTGGACGCCTATCCGTCACTTTCCTGTTACGGTGACTTGCACCTCACCAACTCACGCAAAACTAAATGGCTTCTGTTGGTACGAAGAAGGGTCGAAAGTCCCTTAGCGGGGCAGGAGTAGCCGGAACCTTGGACAATTTTATATTGAGAGCCGCGTCAGTCCTACAGAAGGAAATTGAACTCACTGAGAGAAGACTCTCTCTCGATTTAGTGCACAATAAACGTTCCTCTTTGGGTAACATTGCTCGAGCTCAGTCACCAGTAGCCTCAAACTTATCTATTCCAGCCTCTGACATTAGTGTACCGCTACTGAGTGAAATTGCTGCTGTAACGGCAACTAGCACTGTCTGCTCTGTGCCTGAACAAAGTGTTCTCCAAGGACCTGATGTTTCTATTCTCATGTCCCATGAAGGAACAACTAGATCCGGCCAACCCATTCGCTCTGATGCTACCTTTGCCAAGAAGTCTGAAAAGGCGGCGAAACGTAAGCGGGGTGAAACAGTGTTGCCTAACAAAAGACCTAAAACCCAAAAACGGCAAAATATTGGAACTTCTGAACCTCCGCGTAACATAGATCCACCCGCTGGAGGTCCAGAGGCCCCGAAGGGCTCTGCACTAAACAACGACTATTGGCTTAGGATGGAACAGCCACTAACTGCGACCTGCCGCCCTATCTGTAATAGACTTGACTCCTTGGAAAATAGACTTACAAATTTGGAATCAATGTTTTCTATATTGAACTGGGCCAAGGGGCTGGAGGCTAGAGGGGGAACTAATGAAAGTGTTGTTGAGTCTGCCTGGCCCGCTCTCAATGCGTCTAATGCGCCGGCAGACATAATAGATCATCCCACCACACAGAGCAAAGCCCAGGCTACGGTAAACGAGCCCCACATTGTCCCGTGCCCTCTTCCTTCACCTTTGGCTACAGGGAACCCAAGGAGTGGGAAGTCCCCCGCTATTGGCAACTCGTCGAAGGAGTTAAGTGGCCCAGAACATCTCCTACGTAACTTGACAGGGCCATCTTCTGATTCGAATCTACCTTTCTTGAATCTCCCCCCTGAATCTGCACCGTATGCGGTGGTTCTTGCTGGGGTCCCTTCCCTGAGCCATGGATCAAGGGAGTCTTTCCTTGATCTAAAGAACAAATGCACGCACTGGCTAAATTGTAATAAACCTCTTCCGAACCAGTGCACAAGCGAGATATTATTCGTAAGGAGGGTCAATTGGGTTGGCCGCAGACCCAAGGATATCCCTGGCGACTGTGTAGTAATTAATTTTAGGAATCCTAACACTGCTAGGTATATCTGCACATTCCAGTTGGGTTCCTATCCTATCCCTTACTCAGCAATTAAAGCCCTCCCAGTCACCCATTTTTATCCGGGACCTCAGAACCCCGGCACTGATGCTCGCTATAGGGGAAGGGTAGATAGTGTGAGAATTGGTAGGGTTGGTCCACCCCCCCCTTGCCCTATTAATGGAACTCTCATGCTTGACCGATTCAACCTACCTCCGCTTGAAGCTTTTCAGCATACCAATAGATATAGTATTCTTGATCAAGTGGACTGACGCCCAAATTGTAGTGTCTTGAACCCTCCCATAGTCTTCGGGGGACCGATAGAATTGGATGAATCACCAAAAGGGTTTGGGCAGGAATTACTAAATAGGACAACTACCTTACCATCAAACACCAGTTCTGCTGTTGACCAGATTCCAGTTACAACCAAACTAAAGTCGAGTTTTGCTTTCTTTCGTGGAACGTGGCAGGTCTTAAGAACAAATTGTTGTGTGAAGACTGGGGCACCTTTATAGACAATTTTGATATTTGCCTAATGCAAGAGACGTGGGCCCTTGAAAACTTCCAAAGGGTAGGCTTTGCAACTTTCAATACACTAGCAGTAACTAGTGGTATGGGTAGACCTTCGGGGGGCCTTACTATCTGGGTGGGTCTCCACCTGGGCACCACAGCAAGACAACTTAACACCTCCTCAGATGATATCCAATGTGTCCTGCTTGAGCTGCCCAATAACAACTATTTGGCTCTCCTGAATGTCTACTCTAGACCTTCACAGGGTGGTCGGGAATCCATGGTCATCGAACAGCTAAACACATTTATCCTGTCCTTGGATCCCGGATACTCTATAATAGTGGGAGGCGATCTTAATTGCCAATATGAACCACTTTGTGTGTCGGTTCTAGACTGCTGAAAACAAAAATTGGAATATTCCCGATCCCATGATCCCCAAGGTCAAAGCCTGGACCCCCTTGGTTCTCCAAATCTCGGCTTTTGCTCTCTCATTATCTTTGAGGGCATGTAATGGGAGATTCGATTCTGATAGACCTGGCCGAGCTACTTTTAATAGAACTGGACACACCTCTATTCTTGATTACATTTTTATTCAAACCCGATCGTGGGACAAGGTCCTCGATTTTAATGTAATTGAACGTGATGACAGTGATCACAATGCTTTGGCCGTAACATTCAAACCAGGAAGCTGGGGCATTGGCAGCAGTAGCAATGATACTACAGCACCCACATCTGCGCAACCTTTAATTTTGCGCAATAATGGACGAAGGGTCAGATGGCCCCGTATTGCTGCAAGCCAAAACACAATTTCAGAGATTTACTGCCTCGCCATACCTCATCTTATTGAAATGTCTGAGGTTGGCTTAAATCGAATCACCACAGAACAGGTGATCGAACCTACAGGCATCCACCTACAGTTAGTAGAAAAACTGTCGAAAGTGTTCTGTCCGCCAGGGAATGCTAAGTCCTATCCGCCCAAAAGGCAACTATGGTATTCCGCAGAGTGTCGGAAATCGAAGACCGATTTGCTTATTGCCATTAAGACCTCAGATAAAACAAGGATAAAAACTCTGGGGGCAAGCTATAAACAAATCTTACAAAGGGCTAGAAAGGCTTGGGAGGCTGATACATGGGAGGAGTTAAGGCTAACCTTGCAGGCAAAAGACTTCAAGGGCTTTTGGTCCATTGTTAGTACGGGTAGGAAAGAACCTGGCTCTATCTCATTCCCAAATATATCTGCAGTGGTATGGGAAGCCCATTATGGGGGTCTTTATTCTAGCCCAAATGGCAATGTATTATCCATATCCACTCCTTTTTCCAGACTTGCTTGTCAAGCTGAAGCCATCATGGAGATAACGCCAAAGGAGGTGGAAACGGCAATACGTTTGCTGATATCCAACAAAGCGCCGGGATTGGATAAAATCCCTGGAGACCTCTACCGCTCGGAACCAAAGATTTGGGTCCTGTACCTTTGCACCCTATTTAATTCCATTTTGTTGGGTGCTGAACCTTCAGAGTCTTGGCTTGGTGCAGAAATCGTTCCGATATTTAAGAAAGGCTGTCCTCTACAACCCTCAAATTATAGGCCCATCAGCTTAATTGACACCACACAAAAGCTGTTTGGCCGAATAATTTTGGATAGATTACAGTCCTGGGAGTCAGACAACAATATTCTTAGCCTTTTGCAAGCGGGTTTTAGAGAGGGAATCTCCACTGTTGACCAGATCTTTCGACTTCAGATCATTTATTGGAAGACCGTAAAGCTAGAGGGTGGCAGCCTCTACCTTATTTTTGTTGATCTGAGGTCGGCATTTGACCTGGTACCACGGGAAAATCTGTGGAAGGTGCTCCGGGATCTTAATGTCCCCCTGTATCTTTTGGATATTGTGAGCAGACTCCACAGGAATAATTTCGCCCAGGTCAGATGTGGAAAACATGGTGACCTGTCCTCCCGCTTCCCTGTTAATCGAGGAGTCCGACAAGGATGCGTGTTGGCACCCACGCTATTCTGTCTATACATCAATGGGCTCATTAAACATCTGGAAGGCATTAGGGATATAGACGTGCCAAGACTTGCCACGGGCCTGGTGCCAGCTTTGATGTTCGCTGACGATACTTTATTGTTGTCTCGAACGTCAACTGGCATCCAGCGTATTTTGGACGGCTTTGTGGATTTCTGCGCTGAAAGAGGCCTTGAGATCAATTTAGCTAAAACTAAATTTATGATTCTCAATCCCCCCAAGTATACACGGCCAAACCCAGTTCTGAACGGTGTTCACCTTGAGCGGGTGACAACGTTCAGTTACTTGGGGATTACCCTACAAGAAAACTTTGGATGGGGGGGACAAATTGCCAACTCCGTGCTGAAACTTGCCCAAACCACTGGGGGAATTTCACAAGTATTTAGAGGCTCGGTCTCCAAACCAGTGGGACCAGCGATTGAAATCTATAGGACCCAAGTGAGTGCAGCGTCTATCTATGGGGCAGAATTGTGGGGTCACTTAAAAATTCACAGCCTGACTAGGACCGAGAATACCTTTATGAGGAGTCTGTTGGGATTACCTCCCAGCTCCCCGCTGATCCCTATCAGGCTGGATTTTGGCCTAATACCCATGGAGCAAGTGGTAATGCTGCGCCCATTGGTATATTGGAAGAGACTTTGGGCTAACGCAGAGCTAGTCTCTTATCGGAAGGAATTTATGGGGGTATGGTCCCAATTAAGGCACAAGAACATCCCTTGGTTAAGCTTCGTCAAGGACGCTTGCACTAAGATTGGCCTACCAGAACTATGGACCTCCCCGGAGGTCTCGTGTCCGGCCTTATCTAAAGCTAAATTGACCGCACAGGCTAAAAACTACCATCTTATGTGTCTACATGAACATTCTGAGTCCGGGAGGCTGACGACCGAGTTCCTACAAATTAAAGACAACTATAGGAAGGAGGAATTTTTAGATCTGGTCAGTCCCCCTGCAGCTAGGAAGCTTTATTGCCAATTGAGATTGGGTTGCCTGCCACTCAGATCGTTCACCTCTAGGTGGGATCCAAACAATAGCACAGCATGCCCGGCCTGTGGCCAAAGTCTGGAGGACGAAAAACACGTTTTTTTCTTTTGCCCTACCTACTACCTCCAAAGAAAACGTTGGGTTAAGCCCATCTGTATCAATCTTGGATTTAGAGAGTGCGAGCATGCAATGAGAGTCCTGAAATATGATACCCAACCCCCAATAGTTTTTGCAGTTTCCCGGTTTCTAAATGCAATGTGGCTAAAGCGTAGGAATTTCTTGTAGTTTTCACTGAGTTCTGTGGTGTCCGAATCTTATGCAATATTTTATAATTGTGATTTAATGGGTATATTTTAAACTGTAAATTGTGATAATCTATGTTGCTTTTATGGCCCTCGGAGCCGAAATAAAGATTAACAATGGCAATGGATATCAGTCCCATGTCACCAGCGGTGGCAAAACTGAGTAAGCAAGCACTGGATAAAGCTCCTTGTAGAACATGAATTGGTGCTTACACTGATATTACTTTGTGTGTGAAAGTCGCTGTGAATGACTCTTGATTCTGCAACAGTTTAGAAGTGGCCCACATGTGTATTTTCATATTTGAAGGTTTGAAGGATGGCACAGGAGATAGGCTGTTGAACATTTTGACTAGCATGATCTTCATTGATGCACCACTGTCTATGGTAAAGGTTACGGTACAACCATTGAACTTATTTATATTCTCTGGGCAATGTCCAAATGAGTTTTGTATTTCCATTTGTTGGTTGGCCTTTGTCGTTGAATCTTCCTTGCAAGCAGCTAGACCTATGTGTGCCTGTTATTGGTTAATCAATGCCTTCAGCGCACATCTGTCCCTTCGCTGGTGCTCGATAAAAATGTTGACGAGCTCTGTAAGATGAACTTGACTATAATTGACTTTGTCAGGTTTCTACTTGCTGTAACTGAAGTCACCTCTTTTCTTTTTGGACATGGTGAGAATGCTTCTCTTTTTGCTGTGATGTAGTTACTTTTTCTTTTGCTTTGTAAACCGTTATGAATTGGTGCTCCTTACCGCGGGCTTTGCACGTGTGTCCTATGGCTTGACATTTGTCTTCATGTGGAAGTGAAAACTCACATTGGAAACACAACCTTTTCTTCTTTATAGACAACGGTATGTGTTTACTCTGTGTTCAGACCTGTTTTCCTGAACCCAATCTTTCCATCTGGTCGTGGGGGTTGTCCCGTCATCTATGATCCCCCCTTACTCAGATGCCAATTATATGCAGGTTGTGTGAGTGTGTATGTGTTTGAATGAGATTTGTGCGATTGTTGTAATTTCATGGATTCTCCAGGGGTGTTCTTAGTTAAGTAAATATAGTGTTTCTGTTATATTTGATGTAATAATTGTATTGATTTCTTTTGTGTTGTTCTCTTTGTAACGTATATTTTCTTGGAAAAATAAATTTTAAATGGAAAAAGAAAGAAAAAATGAAATGTTAAAAGAAAGAAAAAATGAAATGTCATAAATTATATAAAGAAATTAGATAAATAAATGAATTGAAAATGCACGCTACTCGCCATAAGCTGCCTGAAGGAAGTCCACTGTTATTGGCTGGCTGGCTTGTCAGTCAAGACTTAGCAAAAACTGACAGAACTATTGGACCGTGGGGTGTTGACAAATTGCGGCCGCTTGCTAAGAAAGATAAAGTAACAACATCATAAGGCCATCAAAAAGGCCAAAAAAAACAAAGGAAAGAAGATAAAAGAAGATAAAAAGGGGAGGGGAAAAAAAGACAAAACAAACAGAGCTGGGAGAGAACTGAGCTGGAAGTCTGGAGCAGGAAGTTTATAAGTGAAACCGAATCGAGCTGAACTGAAATTGAATAATATATACCTGGACCTGAACCTGAACCTGAACCTGACCTGATCTCGAATCTGAGCTAGAGTCTGAGTCAGAGGGGGAAAAAAGGGTAGAATAAGCGCAAGAACATAAGAATATAAGAATACAAGAATACAAGCAAGTACTTAAACAAACTTCACAAGAGATGCTTGGGGACGCTGGGGGCTACTTTCAGGTAATGCGCATGACCGACCCAATACTAGTCCTACCAGACTTTCACCCTGCATACCTGAAATGTCTCAAAAGACGGGTCCCTTCGTGACTAAAAAAGGATTGACAGTCAAGGGAGTCAGGGGAGCCAAAGGAGCACGTGCCAACACATCAGAAGCTGCTGAAAGTGTGGCACAAATTGTTATAAAATTAGTTATTGAAACGAAATCAGGAATTGAAATTAAAATTGGGGCAGCTCGAGAAAGAGCATATAGTATAATTATAGGGGAGAAACCCAATAAGGGTAGACAAAAGATATTAAGACAACCATCATCGAAGCCAAGGCAGCTAATTTCACGGACAATACCAGTGCCACTCCCACTCCCACAGACCCTCAGATTATTACTGGCACTGGGTATGGCCGATATCATGAGTTCAGGGAAAGGAAAAGAGGACCCGGCAAACGACTTATTGGCACAGGAATCTACACAAGAAAAAGCTGCACTAGACACACAGGTCCCCTTGCATCTACAACCCCCCCAAGGCACAAGTCATGCGTGACAAGCCATATATACTTTACAACTGACTCAGTCTGAGGACACGGAGATGCAAGAAAGCCTGGAGAAGAAGTCGGAGAAACTAGAGAGTACAGAGAGCCAGGGAATTATCAAAGGTGCGAGAAACCAACAATGCCCGCAGATGGCAAGAGACTCGCTAAGACGACCAGAAACTAGGGGGTCCAGGGCAAAGAAAAACAATGAGGGGAAACATGATGACAACGTAATAGCTAAAAAGCAAGACATAAAAACTAAAAACAGTGATGCAGACAAGAATGCAAATAAAGATAATGATCAGGGGAAAAGAAAAGGGAAGGAGAAAGAGCTGGGAAAGGAAACAGAAGATGCGTTAGTAGAGAAAAAGGCAAAAAGGATGCAAACTATCAAAAACTTGAAGGCTGCGGCCAAATCATCTGGTCAATCAATAGACTCACAGCCTAGGATAGACAATTTATTTATCCCTCTCACTAAGGATGGGCTATTTACTGGTTCCAATAATGAGAAATCACAGAAATCAAAGCCTCATCAAGACAAGCAAGAGGGTGCTTATGGCGGTGCAGACTTGGCAGCGTGCCTGGAACAGGGAGCTGCAGGGGACAAATTCACTATGGGTCCCAGTCAAAATTCAAATATGGACACATGCCCTGATGCTGAAGGATATGGAGCTGTCACAAGTAAATTGGATCAAAACGAGAGTCGCCTTAAACGCAAGGCAGGTATGGAGAACCACACCCATGCTCCTTCAGAGATGCAAATACACCCCTCGGGGGAAAATCCCCAACCAGCTAACGATGTAAGCTCCGAAGAATCAGACTCGGATTTGTAGGAAACAGGTGTTTCCATTTCCAGCGAGCCAAGCGAGGAGAGTGAAGCTAGCGAAGACCCTAAATCTGAAGGACCAATTCCGGAGGCATCGGACTTTATGGATCTAAAAAATATGAATGAATCAGGACAAGACATAACGCCCAGAAAAAAGATTGAAAAGAAAAGAACTAGAAACAAGAGGCAGTCTAAACTAATTTACGAGGAAACAACAGATCCGGGAAGTAATACGGAGCAAACCTCAAGCAGAGCTAAATCGACTCGCAAGAGCCCCCACCCAACATCAAAAGCTGAACCTGAATGGAGGCAGAAAATCATGAACGAACCTGAAGAAGAAGGGGGGCAAATGCGAAAGAAATATGGCAGTGGATCGGGACCACCTACAGAGCCCTCTCTGAGGGAAGTCCTCAACTCAATCAAGATCTTTCACAAAGATGCTAAAATAGATAGCCATCGGAATCATGTGGCTATGCAAAAACTTGAGGGGGCTATCAATAAATTGGGGAATACCTGTTTGGAGATTTCTGATAGAATGAGCTGTGCTGAAGCACGTACAGATAATTTAGAATTTGATGTGGGCAAGCTTAAATCCCAGGCAAAGGAACAAGATGACATATTAAAAGACTTAATGGCCAAGGTTGAAGACCAAGAAAACCGAGCAAGGAGAAATAGTTTACGTTTTTTAGGGATTCCTGAGGGCGCAGAAGGGAGTGATTCAAGGGGCTTCGTGGCCAACCTTCTTAAGTCTATATTTCCGGAACTCAGCTCATGGGATATGGACAGAGAAATTCAACGGGCCCATAGATTTCCTCTTACTTTACCAAAACGCTCTGACAAACCGCCTCAATATCCGAGGGCTATGCTAGTCAATTTTGGGAATTTTACATTGCGTGAAGCTATATATGATCTGGCTAGGCCTACTAGTAAACCAGATTTTGCACATGCAACTGTCGAGCGCAGATGGCGAATGAGACAACTTTTTACCCCCTTTGAACAAATCGGAGCTTCAGTCTATTTGCAAAATCCTGCACGTTTAAAAATTAACTTCAGGGGAACAACGCGAAGTTTTTCAAGTGAAATCCAGGCGGAGGCATACCTGAGGGAAATATCGGAGAGACTGAAACAAAATAATGACAAATAAGGGGGACCTAATGGCAAGAAATAAAAAGAACACTAAAGACTCTAAAATGGCGGTACCCCCCCAAAAAAAAGGGAAAAAAAAAAAAGGAAAATGTAAAGGGTTTAGCACGCAGATCTTGTTAATGCTTGGGGCCACACCCTGGAAAGGGGTTGAGGATGGGAAACGAACAACTTGGGAATCAAATATGATATTAATATTTGGTATATTTGGGATTGTTCTTTAATATGTAATGAAATGGCTGAACGGATTAATGACCATATACCGCTTTCCAGTCGATATGTCTAGGGTATATATAATTAGGCAACGGGGCAAGCGTAGGCGCACTGATTATACCGACGCCCACACCTGGGTACTCCAGGACCCAGGACACCTCATAGGGTGGTAAGGTGGGGTGGGGGGGTGGGCAAGCAGGTGGAAGGGAGGGAAGGGAGGGAAGGGTTGGGATGGGGGGAAGAGAGTACCTTTAGTATTTCAAAAGAAATACATTTGTTAGTAGGATTTAAAGAACTGATCAAGGGTCAGGGAGGAAGAGTATGGTGGTTAAAAATAACAATTATCGCTTTTACACGACGTAAGATTTATAACATAGATGGCTAGACTACAAATTGTATCCTTAAATATTTGCGGACTCAACTACCTAAAAAAGAGACAAACCGTAGCAGAAGGTCTCCATGCCATGGAGGCCAATATAGTTTGCTTACAAGAGACCCATATAGAGAGAGGCCAACAACATCTGCTGAAATCCCTGGGGTTTCAACTTATAGCTGCATCCACTCAGGGAACTCGTACGAAGGGAGTGGCCATTCTTGCTAAAGGAGGGGGCTTACAATTTAGTCGATCACTTGCAGACAAGCTTGGGAGATGGGCCATTACTGAGTGCCGATACAATAGTGGTCAGAATACGGTGACCCTATGTACAGCTTATGGGAATCTGGGGGATGACCCTGATACCCTTCTAAGCATTTATAATGAATTAGTACATTGGCCCTTGCCTCTTATTGTGTGTGGTGACCTAAACCTTCACCTACCCGGAGATTGGACCGCTGGCCCTGTATTTAACTATCAAGGGAGAAAACCTAAAGTCTTTAGAGCGTTTAAAGACTTGTGCGAACGACATGGCCTGCTGGATGGATGGCAATTGGGTCCTCCCGGGGACCAAGGATATACTTTCTTTTCCCATCCCCATTCTTGTCATGCCCGTCTAGACTATATTCTTCTATCGAATTCCATCAGGGATGGCTGCACTATGAGGAAGCTTCGAAGGGTATTATCCGACCACAACCCTCTAGAACTGAATATTGCATGTAGTAGTACTATCTGTACTAGAAACCTTTGGACATTTGAAAGAGCCTTCTTAAGAAATGAGGAGTACCGTATTTTTATGAGAGAGTTGCTACCATCTTTCTTAGAAATAAATATGGGCAGTGCTCCTGTTGAGGTAGTTTGGGATGCAATGAAAGCTGGCATCAGAGGGGAGACATTGCAATTCTCAGTACGCACTAACAGGAAAGGTAAAGAACAACTAGCCTTTTTATATCAGAATCTAAATAAAGCTGAAGCAGATTTGATTATAGATCTGCAAACAGGTCAGGGTTCCGAAGGACTAGCGCAAGTTGCAATCGCGAGAAATAAGATATCTGAGATATTTACGGAAAAAGCGATCACTAAAGCTATGACATACAAAGAAAAAACTTATGAACTCAGCGAGAAAGTAGGGCACCAGCTGGCCGTTCGTACAAGGGAGGAGATGACGGGAAATATGACAAAAGCTATAAATGATAGGAATGGTGAATTGAGACTAGAAGAACTCGATATTAGGACTGCTTTTCAAATTTTTTTTCAAGAATTGTATGAGGAACCGCTAGGAGGGCAAGAGGATGCGAGAGATTATCTGGATAAAGAGCTGGTCAAGCCCCTCACACAAGAAGATAAGGATTTACTGGACTCTCCCATTAGATGGGAGGAAATTCTATTATCCATGAAATCCCTGACCGCTGGTAAAGCAGCAGGTGTAGATGGAATCCCTACAGAGTTTTTTCTTGAGTTTGCAGAACAAATGAAAACTATTATGTTACAACTTTTTAAGTCCATACTTCAGGGAGGAAACCCACCACCGTCTTGGTCACTAGCAAAAATTATGATCTTCCTGAAGAAAAAGAAAAATCAGTTGGAAATGGGCTCGCATCGCCCAATAACCCTGATTAATGGAGACTCAAAAATTTACTCCAAACTCCTTGCAGGGCGATTAGCACCTATAATTCATAAAATCGTATCAGTCCGACAACACGGATTTATCCCCTGCAGATCAACAAGTGATCATATACAGAGAGCTATCTCTTTATTTGACTATGCAGAAACTACAGGAGACCCTATAGCCCTTATTCTTCTGGATGCAGAAAAGGCGTTCAATAGGGTCTCCTGGAAGTTTTTATGGGCTGCAATGTCAGATCGGGGATTAACGAAGGGATTTATCGAAGCTATCCAAGGACTATATGTCAATCCAAGGGCTAACGTCGTGATAAACGGGAGTATGTCAGAGAACTTCATGATCACGAGGGGAACTAGACAGGGGTGTCCCTGCTCGCCTCTCTTATTCGCGATATACATCGATCAATTTATATGCAAACTTGATAGCCATCCTTACGTGCCATCATGATCAACAATTATGAAACCAAAGTCCTAGCTTACGCAGACGATATAGCTTTAGTTACCACCAACCCCAAGGAGGCAATCAAGATGGTTGAGGAGGAAGCAACACGATTCGGCAAAACTTCCGGTTATAAACTGAATACGGGGAAAACTCAAATAGTTATAAATGACAAAGTGGAGATGGAAGACGATAGAGTTGTGGAACACGCTACTTATCTAGGTGTTAATATAAGCGCCAACGTAGACAAAATTGTACAGATAAACCTTGACCCACTAATAGGGCGCACCAGAAAAGACTTAATTAGATTGGATAATCTACACTTACTATTGGTGGCAGGTGCAATCTGATTAAAATGCTGATCCTACCTAAATTTTTATACTTCTTCAGAACAATTTGTCTTGAGTTTTCCCTGTATTACTTTAAAAACATTGAATCTCTGTTCTCTAGATTTATTTGGGGATTTAAGAAACCACGAAGGGCACTAAAATGGATTATGCTACCAAAAGAAAGAGGAGGGTTAGCGTTGCCCAACTTCAGGATCTATTATTGGGCAACAGTGGCCAAATACTGTACAAACCTGATAGATATCGAGCCGAGTAATTGTGTGATCCCGACCCCACAGGAAATGGTTTTAGGAGATAGAAGTAAAGGGTGTTTATGGCGAAATATTAATGACAACTTTTTTAAGAAAACTAAACTCAAGACTATTTTGGGAATTTGGAAAGTTTGGAGCAATATCCGTAAACTCCTAGGGTTGGGACGCTTCTCATGCTATACTCCAATTAGTGGCAACTCTGATCTCTCTGAGATATTTCATGATGGCTATATGTCTAGGTGGGTCAGGGCAGGGATTACCCAACTAGGTTGCTTCTATATCGAAAACCGATTGAAAAGTTTCTCAGAGCTTCGTAATGACTATAATGTTAGCAATGTTAGATTTTTTTAAGTACTTACAGGTTAGGGATTTCTTGTCAAAGAAAATGGGGGGGGGGGCGCTGTAATTTCCAAAATATCGTAGCAATAGATAAATTATGTTCGGAAACTACCCCTAGAATCGGGGAAATATATAAGGACCTTATTAGTACTCTCCCGGATGATCTTGATAAACATCTTATTAGATGGCAGACTAACCTATCCGTACAGCGAGTAATACCGGAGCGAGCGCTAGAGCTTGCACAAACATTGCTAATGTCAATAAAATTGCAAGCACAATTCTACAAAACATTTTTTGCCCTTTACTACACACCGTATAAAATGGGCAAATGGGCCAGCGGCTCGGGAACTGCTTGTCCACGCTGTTCATTGGCGGCAGCTAATGATATTCACATGTTCGCCACGTGCCCATCACTTACTAACCTTAGGATAGAAGTATCTAATTTCATTTCGGATTTATTTCAGGTAGAAATTACTGTCTCCAGTGAATAAATGATCTTAGGAGTGGCTGCAATTGAGCGCCCAATATACCAACAGGGGCTGATTTTTGTAGCAATGGCGGCTCTTAGATTGTGTATAGCCACCGCATGGCTTGATCCTCAACCGCCATCTTCCACACAATGGAGGGCTAGATTACTTGCCATATGTAGCGTGGAGGTGGCCATATATAAGAACAAGGGATCTAAGAAAAAACAAAGAGGAATGATGATTTGGGAACCATTGTTACTCTGGATAGAAGATCACAGTTAAGGGTGATATATTTAAGGGAATAACCCTAAGGAGAAAGTGGATGTGTGAATCTCTTTCTCTTTGTTCCTTATTTTCTTTTCCTTTTTGTTTTTCTGGGCTATCAAATCTGCACGCTGCGAGAGTCTACTTGTTCAATGTATATACTAAAGGTGGTTCAACCAAAGGTGCTTCTTGACCTTGGTCTCCTAGGGGGGAGGGAGGGTATGTTATGTATTGTATTAAAATGTCAAATGTGAATAAAAACTATTTAAATAAAAAAAAAGAAAATTAAATTGTAATTGTGTGTTACTAATGTAACTTATTTTGACAATTGAGCCCATTAGTGATTTAATCCTTAGTGCAACGGTTAGATAGGCCTCGAAGGAGCATTCGCAGTATTGTTTACTCTGTGTTTGTTCTTACTTTTCATGGCCAACGCTGATTCACTTTTCGCTGTTCCAGCTTCCATATCAGTGGCTTGTCGATCAGCTCTTTCATTGGCCCTGTAGGCATCTACTATAGGAGTCTGAAATACATCCATTGATAACTCCCTAAATTTGCAGTACTTGAGGAACACATCGAGTTTTTCAACAAACTTATCAATCATTTTACCAGCTTGATGTCATGCTTGATTGAAAATGTACCATTCATATTCGGCATTGGAGTGAACTTGGTTTCCAACGCTTCCTTGATTTGGCAGTATGATACTTTATCAGCATCTGATATTTTGTTCAACACTTTTTTTTACATCACCTGCAAAGTTCTTTAGGTACTTAATGGTTTTCTTGTCATCTATATTTTCTAGGGCCTCTATGAATGCCCTAGAAGAATGTCTCGATCCAAGCAACCCATGTGGTGCCAATGTTCAGCTTTTACGCTGTGTCAAATGGTGACGGCGGTTTCAGCGAAAGAGTGCATGGCACTTCGCACCATTTTCTACTGCTGTTTATAGTTTATGCTATTTATGTGACAGCAGCTGCTTTTCTGGAGCTGTACCTCCTGCAAGCACTGGCTTTATGTTTGTACATGTGTTGTCCAACCCAATCATAGATTGTAAGGCGCCACTTCTTTTTTGATGGTGACAGCTTTGTTTCTCAAACTTGTTTGTCTCTGGTTGTGGCTGCGTTTAACATTTTATACATATCGAAGAAGGCTCTGTGTTATGTTGTGGCATAATATCTATTCTTTTGGCCTTACAAGTGGATTTCTGACAGGATTTAAATGTTGCTCCTCTGCAGGGCCTTCAACTTTTTCAGGGGCTGTATATGTGCTGGAGTGGAGCTTTAATTCCACACATTACAACTTTGAACTGCTACTCATTGAAACGGGTGCATATAGCACAACTGAGCAGTTTGCTGTATCATTGCAAACTCTCAGGGAGAGCAGTGTCTTTTCTTCGGGGTACAGATCTTGCACTTTTCTCCCCAGCCCAGGAGCATGCAAATGAATTCGCCACACAGAAAGCTCTGGATTGTACATCTTGTTCTCTGATTACCTCATAACAGTTAATAACCACACCTTAACACTTCCTAACAAGTTACGCACTTCCTCCGTTGAGTCTGCCCAGAACTGAAAGTGTCCTAGCACACATAGGCTAACAACACTAAACATTGTAACATTTACATCTAGGAAGTTATGTCATGTTATGTTAACAGAACTTGTTCAGCGCAACTTATACCCGGAGGTGTCTTCTCACTGGTTCAACTAGCAAAGGTGAGGAAGAGAAAGGAAAAGAAAGAGAGCCTACGGATTAAAAAGCCATGTTTTCAGGTACTTTCTGAACTGAAGTAGGGAGGGGGCTGACCTTATATGTAATAAGAGGAGATTCCACGATTTGGATGCTCTGGCCAAGAAGCTGCTCCCTCCCCATTTAAGTTTCCTAAATCTGATTGAATAGATTTTATGGAACCATTATTTTTATCATTATTGAGTGATCCGAGATAACAGTACACAGCTATGAGCCCACAAACTCACGACCAGTAGCATAAAGCATGAAGTAATTAGCAAGACAACACAGCTTCTTTGCCTACAACCCAGGGACTGGCAGCATTAGTCTGATCATAACATAAACAAAACTTAAACTATAATAACATAATCTAAATACAAAGCATTAAAGAAAGAAACCCTCCACCCTGTCCCTCCCACAAAAACCTGCACCGGTGTATGGTCTAGTAAAAGCTTAATGTTCACGTATTGGCGCTAATGGCACCGCTAGGGCTCTGAGCCATTTGCATGGTCTGTTGTGTTTCTTCCTCCTCCCGGGGGAGTAGGCGTAGTATTTCTAGATATTTCAGGCACTCTTGTAGGTCTGTGGATAGAATCTGGATAAAAGGGGCCCACAGCTCAGAGTATATCTCACCCGTGTATTCTAAGATCAAGATGAGGCGCTCCATTGCGAGGTTTAACCATAGTCTATGCAGCCATGCTGTGTGATCTGGGGCAGCAGCAGTGCCTACTGCGCTAAGATTGCTTGTTACACTGCAAGTAGCGCCAGTGCCATTTGTCTCCCCCTTAGGGAACGCAGTGGAAAGGTCATTGGGTTTGACAGCTCTAGTAAGGTGTACCCTGGAAAACATGGCAATTCAGTGTCAACAGCCTTATCAATATCATCTAAAACCATGTCCCAAAAACGTCTCAATTTCGGACAATCCCATAGTAGATGCAATAAGGAACACACAAGACCACACCCCCTCCAACACTTCTCAGTGTGTGTTTTATCCCATTTGTGGATGTGTGCAGATGTGAGGTACCAATACGCCACAACTTTGTAGGATGATTTGGACCCCGCGGTGCTGTGCGCCGTGTGGTGTGCTCTGAAGTAAGGATGTCTTCTCACACTTTGTCTGAAAGGGCCCTGACCAGCCCTTCCTCCCAGCGTAGCTGTCCATTGGTGCACCCCTCTTCCTTCCTTGCGGCAAGCATGTCATAAAGTTCTGATATTAGATATTTATCATCTTTTTTACACACAAGCCATTTCTCAAATATAGTGAGTGTCTGAGAGACCTTTGCGTGATAACCCGGGGATGTAACCCATTGTCGTAACTGTAGGTAGTGAAATTCATCGGCTTTGGGAAGATCATAATCTAATATCAGCTGATCAAATGGAATGATCCCCTCTGGGTCAAACAGCGAGCCCACCCATTTACATTCCAATTCTCTCCATCTCTGGAAGACTTCTGATTAGCATTCCGGGGGAAACTCGAGATTGTCAACTATCAGAGACATCGGTGAGGGAAACGTCGTTAGGCCCTTCTTGGGTGCTACCGCGTCCCATACCCTTGAAGTAGCAGTGGCGATTGCTGAGGAGCATAGAGCCCACGCTCTATGTTTGAATGGAAACCAAACCTCCCACCAAATATTTATTCCAGCCACTGCCTGATTCATGAAGGACCAGTGCTTTTCGGAAAGCGGGATGTGATGCTTGCAAATATCTGTGAAGTAGTGGTAGGCCCACTCCCCCCTCCTGCTTGGCCTGCGTCAGTTGTGCTATGGATAGCCAGGGCTTTTTCCCTCCCCGTATGAACTTGTTGATAGCTAATTGCAGAGTGATTATGGCTTTCGTTGGTGGGACCAGTGGTAGTGTTGGGAAAACGTATAGAATACGTGGTAGTATCATCATCTTTACTGCTGCGACGCATCCAAACCAAGCCAGCTTGTGCCGGGACCAGCCATCCAATGATTTCGCTGTCTGGTCAACGAGTGCCGCGTAGTTTAAATTGAGGGTCTTAGGCAGCGTTGGGGCTAGGAGGATGTCTAGATATATTTTCGGGTGTTTTGCCCATTGCAAGGGGAATCTGTTTCATAAGATTTCTTCACAGGCCAGTGGGGTGGATACATTCAGGACCTGTGATTTACTCAGATTCACTTTGAAGCCCGATACTGTCCCAAAATACTCTAATTCTCCCAGGAGCGCCGGTAAGGAGACGGGCGGGTTTGACAATGATAGAATCACATTATCTGCATACAGACTGGTTTTTTGGACATCTCCACCGAACTGGAGTCCTCCAATCTGTGGGTGGTCTTGGAGCCTTTGGGCTAGTGTCTCCATGTACAGAGCGAAGAGGAGAGGGGACAGTGGGGACCCTGTCTTGTACTGCGTTTTATCAAGAATGGCTCAGATGATAGCCCATTTACTCGCACAAATGCACATGGAGCCTGGTAGATGCATTCAACCCATTTTATAAATGGATCTCCAAATCCGAAGCAGTGGAGTGTATCAAAAAGATATCTACAATGCACTCTGTCAAATGCTTTTTCTGCATCTATTTACAGGAGCAGGGCATCTTTGCGGAATCGGTGGATGATCTCAATTAGATGGAGAAGCCGCTTAGTAGTATCTCCTCCCTGGTGTGTGGGGATAAATCCCACCTGATCCGGGTCAATAAGGCCCACCAAAGTAGACTCAGTCGAGCGGCCTGGATTCCGGTGAAGAGTTTTGCGTCTGTGTTAAGCAGAGATATAGGTCGATACAACCCGCATTCACTGGGGTCTTTGTGGGGTTCAAGAATCACTGAGATTGAGGCCTCTGCCATGGAATCAGTAATTGAGCCGCTTTCAAGGAAGGAATTAAATAGATCTGTGCAGAAGACCTTATAAAAACAAAGCAGGAAACCCGTCCAGGCTTGGCACCTTTTCTCGGGTTGTATGGGATTATCAAGTTGGAATGCAACAGTTTCTGGGAGGCAAGTGACTGCACTCAGCTCAACTGATAAAAGGACCTGAAGGCTTCGACTAATTGGCAATCTGTATGTACTTCCTCACCTGTTATCTGCCTGATCGAGGCTACCACGTTGGCCATCGTCGTAGCCCTGAGCCTTTAGGTGAGCATTCTCCCACACTTGTCGCTGCTCAGGAAAAATGTAGTACTAAGTCTGAGAAGTGCATATTCCGCCTTATTTAGGTCTCAGCGTTTGAGGAGGAGCCGTTCCCGTTCCAACTTTCTCCAACCCTAGGACCACCTGTGTGTTTGTGGATAGACTCCATTTCCTTAACCTCTTTCTTGATGCTTTGTCGCTTTTCCCGACGCTTACGGTTTTCTGCGGCTGACACTGCAATAAATTCTCCTCTCATGACTAGTTTCAGTGCCTCCTAGATCGCAGCCAAGGGGGTGTCCCTTCTGTCATTGTGCTTCAGATATTCTGAGAGCCTGGCGCGCATGTCTAATACAACATTCGGTGCTTGCAAGAGGCTATCCCGTAGGCGCAATCTAGAAAGGCTGGGGTGGTCGCCCTCGGCTGGATTGTGACCATGATCAGTGCATGGTCAGAGAGGGATCTAGGTTCAATAGATGCGGTACTCAACCTAGAGATCATTGCTGTGGACACCAAGAAATGGTCTATTCATACGTATGTTTTGTGCGCAGCAGAATAGAACGTATACTTTTGTGTCTCTGGATGTAAAAAATGCCCCAGTTTGCACGATCCTCTGACAGGAGCGATATTGTATATTGTTCATTACCAAGTTAAAATCTCCCGCACCAGAATTGCTGCATAAAGAGACATCTGTAAGAGACATCTGTAAGAGTCCTAATTATGAAGGTTTCTTGTTGTGTGTTCGGGGTATATATGCTAACCAGAGTGAACTGTGTGGGACCCCACCGGATTCTAAGTGCAAGCAATCGGCCCTTCACCTCAGAGAGTGTGGATACTACTTTGCCCTCAAATGTCTTTTTAGCCATGCTTGAGGACCAGTACTGGCGGGGGAAGCGCCTTGAACGCATGCATGCTGTGTCTCTGGACAAGAGGTGAGTCTCGTGCAGCAAACAAATGTCACCCCCTGAGTTCTCCAATAGTGAGAGAATAGTTGCACATTTTACAGGGTGGTTAAAACCACATAGGTTGAAGCATACAAGCTTGAGGTCTCTGCCCATGTTAGTAAAGGGAGTGTTAGCGCCGCTGTGTGTTGCACAATCTGCATTGGATATGAAGCTGAATGTAAGCCTAGCATTGGGCGTTGCAATTGCCAGGCGCCAGTCTCTACCATGGACCCCATTCCTTCCCGTTTAAATAATGGGTGAGATTTTTAATATACATACAAATTTTAAGTATGTTTTTACCCCAAGTGCATCGACCTGACATCTGGTCCCTTACCCAATTTAGGTTGCCCCGCACAGTCCTGATGAAGATCCGCAAGGCCGAGGAATAAACCCCCCCCCTTTTGGCTACAAGTCGGATCGAAACGTCGATGTCCTGTTAATTCTGCCTGGACCTTGAGCCCTAATCCCACGTGCCACTTTGGAATTGATTTTCAGTCTGAAATTAAATATATTACTGTGTTATCTTGGCCAGGCAACTCTAGGACGGTGATTTACAACCAGTCCTCCTGTGTTATGCTTTGACATTTTAAGTCTCTTACGTATTTCTGTGGAAATATCCACTTCTATCACTTCACTCTTGAGCACCCTGTCTTCTGCACGTCTCTAGCACAACCGGTGCAGGTAACAATGAACAATTAAACCCAGAATATTTAAACACCAAAAATATCCTCCTAATTGTCACCAAAAAGGCCTAAAATTATAGACAAAAAATACTAAAGTTTGTTTTGGTAGGAGTGTCCGAAGGTGCAATAGCAATTCCTGATGGGGTGCATCATGGTCCAACAACATCAAGAGGGTCGCTCCCCTCTTGAACCCAGATAGCATCTGTAATGTGCCCCAGAGGCCGACTGGGTCGGCTATGTTAGATCCACCTGACTCCCTGGATGCTGTGCCCTCTGCGAGAATCTCAAGCACTGCTTTCCTTTCTTGAGTCATGGCCTCTGGTACGGTTTCCAGGCTCTCCTGCCTCTCCGCCACAGTCGTTGCTTTTCCCACCGACCTGACCCGGCCTCTGCCTCTGCTGTGCTCCCTGCCTGTGCCTCAGAATGTTCGATCTGTAACAAGTCACATGCTGCACTCAGGGAGCGTATTTGATGGCTCTTTCCCTCCCATTCAAAAATCAATCGGAAAGGGTAACCCCAAGCATATGAAATGTTGTGATTCCTGAGGTAGGAGGTCACCAGGGGAAACTCTTGCTGCTTCTGAAGGGTTATTGCTAACAAGTCTTGAAGTAACGATCTGGCCCAGAGTTATTGTCCCCTAGTCCGAGGGCTGCCAGCGAGGGGAGGGGCACCCCCTTTTAAGGAGAGCCTTATCAATGGGGTCACCACCAGGGAAAGTCAAATCTTGTATGCCATCGTGTGTGTCCACCAGTGATCCGATCTTCCAGGCCCAGTAGCAGCCCTAATGTTCTGCCTCAAGGGACCTTCCGCGCCTGGGCTGTGTCCCTTGCCCAGCCCCCCCAAAGCTTCCCTTCATGCATGGGCTCTGTAGCTCTTCTGGCATGTTAATCCCTTGTTCAGGCCACACTACGTGCCGGAATTCGTGGTTTTAGCAGAGGATTTCTTACCCCTGGTTCGAACCTGTTGTGGACCTTGTGCTTTGAGGGTGGGGGTGTTTAGGCCTGAGCTCTGGTGCTCCGTGTCCCCTCCAACCATCCATTCTTGTTGCTCAGAGCAGTCAGATTACCTTCTCTGCATCAGGTTAGGCCAAGCCCCCTCTTGCTCATCGGGCCGTGCAGTAGAGCGCAGCTACTGGGAGAGTGTTGAACCCCGAGGGGAAGCTCCTCACCATGAGCTGGGATCACCCGGGGGGCCAGGGAGCGTCTGCAGACCAGGCATTGTGGAGGGGTCGGAACCCTCCCATCCCCCCACGAGAAATGATTGGTGCGTCACCCGCTAGGCCAGGGGTGCTTAAGCGGCCTAGTCCTGCCCAAGTTGTGCCCAGACCGCTATGCAGTTCAAAAAGTTGGGGCACCAAACACACCCCCTTGGGCCCTCAGGCAGCAACGCTGTCTCATCTGTAGATTGGGCCCGGCAGCATTCCCCTGTCTGCCACACTGCATGTTCACTTAGCGGGGCGGGCGGGCCCGACGAGCTCCTGGGCCTCTCTCTGGCTCTGCTCACCGTGGTCTAGGCCAGCGATCCCAGGTGCAGGCTACTCAACAACAGAGAGCCTCCAGTCGGCACCGTCTCTATTAGTCAGCAGAAGTCCCTGCATCCCCACAAGGTCCACAAGGCTCACTCTTCCCTGCTACTCGCCTCCATCGAGACCACTTTAACGGGCTCCACGGCTAGGGGATTATGGGCCAGGAACTGCCCAGTGCTCCACGTTGCAGCCACTGATTCAGCCCTCTCTCTCGGTCGTCCGGGCAAATGCAGCTCTCACCAGCAAGACAGCCGATGCACAGGACCATGCAATCGTTTTCCACCTTCCGTGGAGCCTTGGGTCACTGCTTATAAAAGGCTTTACTCGGGCCAAGAGCAGAGCGACCGGGAAGCACAACTGATCATTCCGCCATCTTGGACATGCCCCGGAATTGATTTTAAACGAGCCTGATGCTCTTCGATTTCTGGTCGCAGTGTACCAGGAAAAGGCTTTCTTCAGGAAAAGAGGTCCACAGTCGTGAAGGGCTTTATAGGTAAGACAGAGAGACTTAAACTTGATTTTGTTCTTGACCTTCAGCCAGTGGAGATCTTTCAACACGAGAGAGAGTGGTGTCTAGGCAGTCCCAGTCAGGCAGCAGAAATCTGAAGCACTTGAAGTTTGTTCATGTATTGGGCCTGCAAACAATTATAAAGGCCATTGCAGCAGTCTATTTTGGACAGTATTAACATAGAGATGACTGTCTTCCTAATAGAGGCAGGAAGAAAGATTAATATTTTCCTGAGTATTCTTAGGGTATTGAAGGATGAGGAGACCAGAGCTTTGATTTGTTTGCCTAGATTTAAACGGTCATCTATGATGACCCCCAGACTCTTGGATCTGCTGGTGGGAGCAGGAAGGGGTCCTGTTTCAAACGGCCAGCATGATGCTGACCAAAAATTGGGTTCGTTACCAAACAAAATCACCTCAGTTTTCCCGACGTTGAGCTTGAGACAATGCTTGCTCATCCAAGACTTATACAGCTCTGAATGTGATGACTGGTATCATTAGCATTGTTAGAGGCGGAGAGCACGATTTACGTGCCATCTGCAGAGAAAGTGAGAGAAAAACCGAAGGATTGGACAAGTGTGAAAAGTTCTGTAATGTATATATTGAAGAAGGTGGGGCTGAGCAAAGACCCTTGTGGGATGCCACAGGGCAAGAGAAAAGAGTCTGAAGAAAAGGCATCTATTTTGATTACATTATCTCTATCATACAGGAAGGATCATAGTCATTTTAAAGCAAGAGTTTAGATACCTATTGCTTCCAGAAGTGGAACAGGGTGGAATGATACACCGTATCGAATGCCGCAGATAGATCCGGCAGGATCAGAACGGCTGATCCACCTTCGTCCAGAATAAACTTGAGTTCATCAGTAGCTTTGATCAGGGCCATCTTAGTACTATGTTCCGATTGAACCCAAATTGAGTGGAATCGAGACAGTTGCTATTTTGATGTACTGGTTTAGTTGGGTGTTCATCACCTTTTCAATTATTTTGGTGGGGAATGGAAGTCTGAAGTTTGATTTTTTTTAACAAGGGAATAAAGGAGGCTTGTTTCCAATAGGATGGAAAGATGCCAGTAAGGACCATGGTGATAAAGACGTTAGTCAGATTGGATGCAATAATGTCAGGAACCAGCCTAAAAACTGAAGGCAGACAAGGATCGTCCGGGAAGCCTGACTTGGTGGTAAGAATGTGGTCTTTGATTTGAGTAGTAGTCACTGGGAGAAAAGTGTCAAAGACGGCCGCTGCCGAATCATTGACAGGGTGATAAGCCCTTATGCCATGATAGGCAGGCAAGATGATTGCAAGAGTGATCAAAGGTGTCAAAGATTAGATCAATTTTCCTCCTAAAATGCGAGGCAATCTTATCGCAGAAGGACTGTCTAACCCAGTCCCCTTTGTCATCAGGTTGTTTGGTGAGTTTATTAATCACCTGATATAATTATTTCGCTGCTAAGTTTTTAGTAGAGTGGATTGTCTCCTTTAGAATTTCATCGGTGATTCACTATACTCATGTTTATTACTGAGTTCATTATTTATGTTATTCATCATATTATCTCTTGTTTTTTGTGAAATCATGAACAAATCGTCAGTGTGACTGAAGAACATTTATTTCAAATTTAATTCTATAAGATACATAGCTCTTCAAATCTTCTCAAGTAATTGCATGAGCTAGGACAGCTGACAAGACCATGGATGTACTTGCTATTTGAAAGTAAAATGTATTGTAGGAATGATAATGGATTCAATTCTGTAATGGGAAAGTCATAAGCCACCAGCTTTTCAGTCATCAGCAGAAAGTATTTCACAGCTTCCAGACCTTCTGACCTTCTTGGTGTGATATTGAAGTGTATATCGATGTAGCATTGTACACAGCCATACTTCTTTGATTTCATCAACTTAGATCTCTTGTAATTTGGTTATTAATTCAAAGGTAATTCTGATAGGTTTGCCTGGTTCAGGTAAATACACAACCAACGTCAACTCTTATAATAAGTAGCATTGTATTTAGAGTTCCTCTCACAAAATTGGTTCTTAATTAGTCAGGAAAATTCAGCAGATGCATATCTCCATAAGTGCGCTGGTCTGTATTTACTCCCATCCAAGGGCGAACAGTTTTATCAGTGTTTATTACTCATTTGGGCCTGTAATACATGTACAGTCTGTATCAATGACAGCTGGTTCACAGTGAGAAGACTCACTTCTTTTCTTTTATTCCACTCTTTACTTCCTCAGGCCTGTAATACACATATATGATTAGAAATACAGAGCCGTGGTATGTATACAATTGTATTTAAGTCCTGATTACAAGTTTGGTGGTTGACTGCCTGTACATCGCTGCTGCTAGAAGACTGCAGTGCTTGCGATATTCTGACCGTCATATCATGCGTTGACCAAGGGGCCCGCAGTGTGGCTGGGGCAATCTTGAGGTTGTGGGCAATAATTTTCCATCTCAATCAATGTATGTGTGTTAGTTTTTGCCTTCTGTTTCCTCCTCGCTGCCCTTGATTGTGCCGTTTTGCCTTGTTTCCCCCTCGCTGCCCCTGATTGTGCTCGTTTTTGCCTTCTGTTTCGCCCTCGCTGCCCGTGATTGTTATCGTTTTTGCCTTCTGTTTCTCTCTCGCTGCCCCTGATTGTGATCGTTTTTGCCTTCTGTTTCCCCCTCGCTGCCCCTGATTGTGCCAGTTTTTGCCTTCTGTTCCCCCTCGCTGCCCCTGATTTGTGCCATGATTTGTGCCCTAATTGTGCGAATTTGCTTTCTGTTTACCCCTCACTGCCCCTGATTGTGCTCGTTTTTGCCTTCTGTTTCCCCTCCGCTGCCCCTGATTGTGCTCGTTTTTGCCTTCTGTTTCCCCCTCGCTGCCCCTGATTGTGCCCGTTTTTGGCTTCTGTTTCCCCCTCACTGCCCCTGATTTGTGCCCTGATTGTGCAGTTTTCCCTTCTGTTTCCCCCTCGCTGTCCCTGATTGTGCCCGTTTTTGCCTTCTGTTTCCCCCTCGCTGCCCCTTCATTCTGTGCCCTCTTACCTTCTGTTTCCCCCTCGCTGCCCCTGATTGTGCCTGGTTGCCTTCAGGTACCCTCACCGCTCCTGTTCCCACCGCTGCATCCCCTGCGTCCCCGCCCCCCTCACTGCCCATTCGCTGCCCCTGCCCCCCACCTCCCAGCTGCTCCTCCCTCCCGAATACCCATATATGGCGGCCACGCGCAACGGGCGTGCCGCTGGCGCTCCGAAGGTGCGCCTAAGGCAAGCCCGTCTGTGCCCGTCCGCGCCCAGCGCCAGAACCCCTGGACCCCGCTACCGCCACGATGACCACCACAGCTACGATGCCAGCAAACTCCACGCTCTCAACCCCGGACGGACCCACACATGCTTCAAGGCCACCCCGAAACGCACACACGGTCCCTTCACCTGCAGGAACTGCAGTGACACCAGCCTCAGAGCCGCCGAACAACCCGCCAAGAGAAAGACCTCAACCACCTCCGATGCATCCTACTGAACACCCGCTCCGCACGCAAACACGCTGTCGAGCTCTGGGACCTGCTCGACACATCATCCCCGGATGTCGCCTTCCTGACAGAGACCTGGATGAACGACTCCTCCGCACCCGACATTGCCAGATGGCTACAAGATCACCTGCAGAGACCTCACCAACGGAGTCGGAGGAGGAATCGCCATCGTCCACAAGAACAGCATCAGGGTCTCGACCAGCACCGATGACAGCCTCTGAACCGCCGAACACATGCATTTCCAGATCCACACAGACCCCAACTCCAGCCTCAGAGGCACCCTCATCTACAGACCCCCCCGGACCCCAACCCCAGTTCAGCGACTCCATCGCCGACTTCATCAGCACGCACACCCTGACCTCCACCGACTACATCCTCCTTGGAGACCTGAACTTTCACCTGGAGAACAACAACGACAGCAACTCGACAACCCTGATCGATAACCTCGCCAACCTCGGACTGAGGCAACTCGTCACAACGCCTACCCACTCCGCCGGCCACACGCTTGACCCCATCTTCTCCGCAAGCCCCCACGTCACCTTCAGCCACACCACAAACTCCTCTGGACTGACCACCGCTGCATCCACTTCTCCTTCCATAAACCCACCACACACCACCGCCCCCACATCAGATCCCTCGCCGTTGCTGGAGAAAAATCACCGAAGACCAACTACACGCAAACCTCGCTCTCAGCCCACCTACCGATCCCTCCAACAGCGACGACGCTGCCCACAGCCTCAGACGCTGGATCAACGACTGCGCCAACACCCTCGCCCCGCTGAAGAATCCCCCCACAGAGACACCAGCAAGAGGGCCTGCTGGTTCACCCCAGAACTCCTAGCCTCCAAGCGAGCCTGCCAGAAACTAGAGAAGAAATGGCACAGCGAACAAACTCCAGACAGCCACGCAGCCCACAAGGACGCCACCCGCAACCACCATCACCTAATCAGGACTGCCAAGAGGACCTCCTTCAAAGACCGCCTCGACAACAACGCACACAATATCAAGGAGCTCTTCAACATTGTAAAGGAACTCTCCAACCCCAGCTCAAACACCAACGACATCCCGCCCTGGCAAGCCCTGTGTGACTCCCTCGCCACTTTCTTCCACCGCAAGATAGCAGACATCCACGAAAGCTTCAACCCCAAGACAGTCCAAACAGACAGCAACACAACAGACTCTCCGCACACCATCGACCACGACCCCCTGCTAGCCTGGGCCAGCATGAGCATCGATGGCACCATCAAGACCATGAGCACAATCCACTCCAGCTCCCCATCAGACCCATTCCCCCACCACATCTTCAACAAAGCCAGCAGCTTCATTGCACCCCAGCTGCGCAACATCATCAATCTCTCCCTCGAGACCACGACCTTCCCAGAGAGCTAGAAACACGCCAAGATCAATGCCCTACTCAAAAAACCCAAGGCAGACCCTAGAGACCTCAAGAACTTCCACCCCATCTTGCTGCTCCCGTTCCCGGCCAAGGTAATCGAGAAGATCGTCAACAGACAGCTAACCCGATACTGCGAAGAAAACAGAATCCTGGACCCCTCCCAGTCAGGGTTCCGCAGCAACCACAGCACCAAGACCGCCCTCATCGCCGCCACCGACAACATCAGGACACTGCTGGACAACAGTGAGACCACGGCCCTCATCCTCCTGGACCTCTCCGCCACCTTCGACACCGTCTGCCACCGCACACTATGCGCACGCCTCCACGCCGTAGTGATCCGAGACAAAGCCCTGGAATGGACCACCTCCTTCCTCTCCGGCAGAACCCAGAGCGTCCACCTCCCCCCATTCCGATCCAAAGCCTCCGAGATCATCTGCGGTGTACCCCAGGGTTCCTCCCTCAGCCCGACACTGTTCAACATTTACATTGCCCCACTTGCACACGTCGCCCGACAGCACAATCTCAACATAATCTCCTACGCAGACAACACTCAACTGATCCTCTCCCTCACCAAGGACCCCATTACCACCAAAGCCTACCTCCACGAAGGAATGAAGGCCGTCGCCGACTGGATGAAGACCAGCCGACTGAAGCTGAACATGGACAAAATGGAGGTCCTTATCCTCGGCTCCAACCCTTCAGCCTGGGACGACTCCTGGTGGCCGATGGCACTGGGGGCAGCCCTGACACCCACCGACCACGCACGCAACCTGGGAATCATCTTTGACTCAACGCTCTCCATGACCAAGCAAGTCAACGCCATCTCCTCCTCCTGCTTCAACACCCTCCGCATGCTCCGCAAGATCTACAGGTGGATCCCGACAGATACAAGAAGAACAGTCACCCAGGCCCTCGTCAGCAGCAGACTCGACTACGGAAATGCCCTCTACGCGGGAGTCCCGACCAAGCTCATCAAACGACTGCAACGCATCCAAAACCCCTCGGCACGACTAATCCTCGACATACCACGCCACGGCCATATCACCCCCCACCTGAGAAACCTGCACTGGCTGCCCGTCAACAAGAGGATATCCTTCAAGCTCCTCATCCACTCCACAAGACCGGCCCAGCCTACCTCAACAAACGGCTTTCCTTCTACATCCCCAACCCCCAGCTCCGCTCCGTCGACCTCGCACTCGCCACCATCCCATGCATCCGAAGAACAACCACCGGCAGGAGGTCCTTCTCCCACCTCACCTGCTGACCTTCAGGAGGCTACTCAAGGCCTGGCTGTTCGATCAGTAGCTGCCCCCCCAGCACCTTGAGACCCTCACGGGTATGTAGGGCGCTCTACAAATGTTTGATTGATTGATTGATTTCAACTGGACATGTGTCAAATGTAGAAATACGCATGTTACATCTTGAAAAATATCACCTACATGTTGGCAGTCTAGGCAAATGGATATATGATACAAAAAGGAATTACTTGTAAATCACACAAACAGGGTTGTATTCTTGGGGTGGTGATGCTGCTGTGAAGGGGGACTTAGACAAAGGGATCCACGTTGATCTCTGATGAGGAGAACAGGAAAGGTGTGAGAATGCACCTCAGATCTTTCGTTTCCGATGACCTGAAGACGACTGTCCCACTGTCATAGTCAGTTTGTCGGAATACAGCTGATTTTTCCCAACCACGATCCCGGCGGTCTGCGGTTTGCTGGCTGTTTTGGCAGTTAAGCCGCAGACATTGCAATAGCAATCTGCTCATCTTGTAATACGGCGGTTGGACTGCTGATCCTGTGTACTTGTGACTGTGGGTACAGCAGTTCATAGACCACCAAGCTTGTAATAAGGCCTTCTAAAACAAGAGCAAACGTTCTCCCTGGAAACTAGCCCCTAGTTAGCCCAAATAAGTATACTCACTCTAGCTTTCATAAGCATGCCGTTTTCTATTTTCCTTCCTCTGCAATCTAAATTTCTTTTGATTGAATAAAGCTTACATGATTTAAAATTAGATATATTATCCTTTTGGAACAACGAGCTGTATCTCTGATCTCAGAAACTACCTATATTACAAAGTGGTGAAATTCTAGTCACACACCACACACCTCAACTCCACTATCATGCAACTCACAACTCTGGGAATGCACATGTTACAAACGCACATACAACATGCTAAACAACATGCCCACCTACCAGATACGGCAGCACAGCTTACTGTGGTAACCTGGGCTAGCCACGTATATAAGCCATCAACGGCATGGCACCTCAGCCACACAATAGCATAATGTGGGGAGAGGTGCGAACCAGGCATATGCAGAGAATGTACACAATGCCAAGTGTGGCGTGGATGTGCTGGTCAGACTGCAGTATGCAGACCACAGACATATCCATGTCGACATACACTGCTGGTGTTTGGAGTGTAATGGACAGTGGGCGCAACCATGTTACCTCAGCCAGTGGGGAAGATCACAAAAATGTAGCTTCTTACGCCCCCCCCTGTAAGCGTGAGTGGAGTGGGCTTGCCCAGCGTACGCCAGGCTAGCATATGGGTGTGAATAAAAGCACGTAGCTCTGGGCGTGTTTCTCTTCCGGAATGGCCAACGTGTCTGCCACGGCGGCACCTCTCACCCCGCCATGAGGCCGACGCCGTGCGTGGTGTTGTCTGTGATCCTGTGCGCCTGCTGCACCCCAGGCCGCTGGTCCCCAGACCCGTCTTGGCTGCCCCTGCACACCCAGGCCTCACTGCTCACCTGCCGACACCGGCGTATGTCAAGGAGGGCCCACCACGTGCCGGTGCAAGCACCAAGACTGAGGCCCGCGACCTTGGCAGCCTCCTCAGACCATCGCTGGCCTCCGCGACCCAGGCCCCCAGCATTCCTTTCTCGTTGACGTAGTCCACCGCTGCCTCCAGCCTACACTGTGGTTGAGTAGGTCACACATTTGGACCTGAGCCTTAATTTATTTATGGCAGAGTTTATATAATTGTACAGGCCTCATGGCAGACTGCATTCCCTTCCAGCTCTGCTTCCACTAACTCTGTGCCCTGAAATTCATGGACACTATGTGGTCGAATTTTGGTGGCATCTGAGTATATGGCCTGGGGGTTGTCTTCATCATCATGTAGCTGATACTGACTTGGTGTTAAGAATGAGTCTGTAGCATTCATCTCCTCCATATTGCCCGTTTCTGCTTGGTTCTGCCCTCTGCATCATGCCCTGGAAGAACACCTTCCACTGTCCCCCGAAACACTCCTTGACATTCACTTTCGACATCGACGAGGACCCGCTCAGCTCTCGTGGCCCTACCTCAGTGCACCGCAAGTCACCGTCCCTTGGCGGTGTGCCTGTGCTGGCCACAGTGCATCCGGGGCCACTAACTCTGTGCAGCTCAAGTCATGGACCCTTGCTGTTAGAATTTTGAACTTCTGATTGTCTGATCACTGTTGTAGTTGTTGCCAGCACCAACCACTCCCTGAGGGCTGGCTTACACTCACCCCACACCCATCCAGCACAGGCATCACTGGACATGCGAACCTGGCAATAAAAGGGACCAGGCGCACGTGCCCGTAGCCAGTTCCACAAACTATCTAAGCGTGTCTGTGTGGTCATTATGTATGCATGAGGGCCCCGGGCCCTAACACATAACATTGTGCTGTGTACAGCAGACGCAACCATGTCACCTCAGGCAGTGGGGTAGACCTAGGACATGTAGCTGCATCGTACCCTCATGTAAGCGTAAGCAGAGTGGACTGGCGTACGACAGTCCAGCGTAGGGGTGTGGTTCATCAACCCAGGGCTCTGGGCATGGTTAAGTTTTGGCCTTGCCAAGGCAGTAACTAATTTGTGTGTCTCTGTTGTAGTGTTGGTGCCACCCCTTACGCAATGGACTATGTTGCAATGTAGCATGCCCCGGGAGTGCAGGCTCGGCTGAAGAGGTACATGAGGGAGCGCAATCCAGCTCGGGGTCCGGGATCATACATGCCAACTCTTGTGTGTGTCGCTATTACCGCAGCAGAAGCCAAAGGTCTACCCTCAATGGCATCGCGAGTTCAGCCAGCCATGAACTCTACATCTGTGTCCACCCTATCCTTACCATAGGCCTACACACACGTGGCCACCCACCTTCCACGCACAACATCACAGTGTCGTTGTCAGGCTTGTGAACATGCGCAGACAGGCATGACAATGGAGTGCCGTAGGAGTGCAAGTGATGCAACCGCACTGTACACAATAGTAAATAGGCTCGGGGGAGGGAGGAGCAGCAGTGAGGCTACATAATACACATTGATGCTGCTTATTTGCTACAAGCAGCATATGTCAAACAGGAATCATTAAGTCACACATATCACACACCAATGAACCAGTGAGCCTGCCAACACATCATGCAGAACCAACTATTGACTCGTCCCTGCACTGTCACAGATGACCAAGGATATTCACTCTGCCCTTGGATGATGACACCTCTCCGAGCCCCGAACACACAGGCCCAGAGTCAGTATAATGCGGCCCACAAATGCACCAGGGGCATTGTGGAACGCACATTTGGCATGTTCAATACACGTTTAAGGTACCTGGAAATCACAGGTGGAAGGCTCCTGTACAGCCCAGACATCGTGTGCAAGATAATCGCTGCATGTTGTGTGTGGCGCAACATACGTGTTTGCACCAATGCCCCATGCCTACAAGTGCCAGATGCACCGGACAATGATGAGGAAGATGAGGCAAGTGGACCACACCCCACTGCAGCTGCAGCAGGAATAGCCCATAGGCACACCATCATTGACAATTTCTTCACATGAGCATGTCACATTGCCACAGTCCTTAGCAATCATGGGACAGTACAAAATGACGACAGGCACAACATGTGCAAATAAATGCATTCCAACACACATTACCTGAGTGCATGTCACTCCTCTGTACAAGCACATCACTCTGACAAGTGTAAGTGCAACATGTAGTGCTGACAATCTAAAAAAGTGAGAATAGGTATTGGGTGTGACACCTCTGTACAGAGTATTCAAAATGCCATTTCTGTGTGTCTAAGATAGTACGAAATCCCACTCATCTTGATTGCTAAGATTCCTAGGATAAAGAAAGCAACCCTGGGGGGAAGAGCTTTTGGCATTGCTGCTGCCCGCCTTTGGAACCGTCTTCCTCTGGAAATTAGGAGTATACAGAACCTAATGCTGGTTTGTAAGAGAGTCAAGACGTGGCTCTTCCCCAAAGTATGATCCTTTGATCTAGCCATGTAACCCTTTACATCAGCTCTCTCTCTTTATGTCTCAGCGCCAGGATGCCCGCAGGGTTGCAGTGCGCTCTATAAATGTTAAAAATAAATAAATAAATCAGCGTTTTACATGTGTCCCAAATCATTACATATAGGCTGTCATTTGTGACCTACAATTGACAACAGGGCTTCTTTTGGGGTCAGATATGTACCACCATGGTGCAGAGATACAATTCTAACAAAACAACACAAAAAAAGAAATTAGCATTAACTACAAACATGTATACACCAGCCTAAATAGTTATATTATCTACTGGCGGTCGCCAGTAGATAGTTATAGTTAGGACCGAGTTTCCATAGGAAATCTGAAAATTCTATTTTGAATAACTTTGCCGCCGGTTGACGAATCCTCGCGAAATTTTCAAAACTAATGGGGTGCTCCGCTCAGCTCCTACCCTGAAAGTCTCGGGGTGATTCGTCAAGCAGGGGCTGAGAAAAAAAGGGGGTCCCAAAACGCGTTTTCCCCATACATTTTCCCATAGGACCTTTAGTCGAAGGTACAGCCCGAATGGCTGAACAGAATTACTTGAAATTTGGCAAAGAGGTAGTCCTCAGGTCAGGCATGTCCCTTTTGCATACATGGTGTCAATCTGTTCAGTAGTTCCTGAGAAAATTGCAGTTAAAAGTACATAAATATCTATAGGCGCGCACCGGTTACATGTCAGTCAACATTCGAATTGGTCGAAATCAGGAAGTGTCGGCCGCCATTTTGTGTGTGACAGTGAAAAAGAAAGGTGGAGAGCGTGAAAAGGGGGCAGGGTAGAGAGTTCCTGCCTTTGTAAGGGGGTCCCTGAAGGACCCAGAAGGGTGAAAAAAACATTTTATTTTTTTTCAAAAAATCGCGGGGTGCACGCACCGTGCGCGCACCGTGCGCGCACAGTGGCTAAATATTCATTAAAAAATTACAACACAGTATATTAGTAATATAGCTCTTCTTGGAGAAGTGAAGTGAAGGAAAAAATTAGGGGGTGAAGCATGTGTGCTGCTGTATCTTGTTCTCTATTAGGTTAATGCTGCTCTCACCATAACAGAGAACAGCATTGCACACATTGCATCGTATATGCACCTTCTCGCACAGAGGGTGCATATCCAGAGGTCTGGAAGCAGGTGAAGCTGCGGCTGCAGATGATGTGCTCGGCTGAGCTGCGGCTGCAGATGATGTGCTCGGCTGAGCTGCTGGAGGGTTGTCTCTTGCAGCGCGAGCATAAGCCACAGGATGCATTGCTTTAAAGTGCCTTATCATGGAGTAAATGCTAAAGGAGTATTTTTTTTTAGGGTCTCCTCTAGATAAGACCACTCCACAAACAGTGCAGGTGACTTTAGGAGCATTCACCTTCTTCTGACCCTCTGGAAAAGTAAAACATTGCCAAATAAATGAGTCCTTTTGTTTCCTCTGCCTTGGGGGCACAAAGGTCTCCTCCTCACTCCCTGAAGAAGTCTCCTGTTCTCCCATTTTCAGGTGCAGGAAAAGCAGTTCAGCTCCTTCTCCCAGTATTAATGAGGGGAGTGGGTGTGGTGTTGGAAGATTCTGGAACTGAAACTACTATGAACCAATGAAAAGTGTTGTTTCGTAATCACATGACTTGCCGTGCGTGCACCATGCGCGCACGGAGCAAGCGCGCATGCGCGTACGGAGCACACGTGCACGGAGCACGCACGGAGAACGCACGCATGTGCACACGGAGCAGGTACGCATGCGCACACGGAGCACGCGCACATGCGCGTATGGAGCACGCACGGAGCACGCATGCATGCGCACACAGAGCACGTACGCATGCGCACACAGAGCACGCACGCATGCGCACACGGAGACGGTGGAAGATATAGGTTTCACACTTAGGAATTAGCATTTTAAAAACCTTGCAAATTCACTGAAAAAACCATAGGTTTCACACACGTTATAGTTAGGAATTAGCATTTAAAAAACCTTGCAAATTCACTGAAAAAACCATAGGTTTCACACATGTTATAGTTAGCTGGACATTTCACTCGTAAAAAACCATTGAAATTCCCCCGTTATAGTTAGTTCAGCTAACTATAACTCGTGCGACCGCAATCCACTGCTGATGACGTCACATAGTTACAAATTAGCATTTAAAAAACCTTTGAAATTCACAGAAAAAACCATAGGTTTCAGGCAGTGTATTGTTAGCAATTAGCATTTAAAAAACGTTAGAAATTCACTGAAAAAACCATAGGTTTCAGGGGCGTTCTAGTTAGCTGGACTTTTCACTCATACAAAACCATTGAAATTCCCCCGTTATATTTATAGTCATTGAAGATGTCATCAGTGATGTCATGAGTGATGTCACTGACCATGTCATGAGTCATGTAATATGTGATGTCATCAGCAGTGGATTGCGGTCAACCGGCGCCAAAGTTATTCAAAATAGAATTTTCAGATTTCCTATGGAAACACGGTCCTAACTATAACTATCTACTGGCGACCGCCAGTAGATAATATATATATACTGAGATATCCCCATCTGCCCTTGTAATCTAGTTGGTGAATAGAAAAGGGAATATTGCGCCAACCAGGATTGATTATCATAATCAGGAATACAAAGACTTTACATTTTTAATCATTTGAATTTATTCTATGAATTTTAAGTTGTATGATATCCTGTCACGGTCACAAAACATCTAGAGGCATCAAAGCCCAAACATGATTATGAATTGTATTAACATTCAATGCTATGCATAATTGTAATGCTTTCAAAAGTAGTAACTCTTCTATGTTTATATTTTGTTGATTATTTGCACTACTTAAAGAGACATGTCGCCCATGCGCTGTTGTGTGAGCAAGGTCGGAGTTTCCGACCGAAACGCGTCATGGCGAAATGGTGGTGAGCTAATAAACATTACCATCGACGAATCTGGGTCTGCTCTTGCTTTCCGGCAACACGAAGGAGTTAAGGCAAGGATCATTGATATATATATATATATATATATATATATATATATATATATATATATATATATATATATATATATATATATATATGTAATATATGTGCATATATATATATATATATATATATATATATTAATGCTCTCCGACTCGCACACTTCAGTAAAAGTCCAGCACTCGGTGGGTAGTTTCGCAGGTGTCTTTATTCAGCCACACAAAAGAAACAGACACGTTTCGGAAATTCCTTCGTCAGTGTTTACAGTTATCGCAGTGAGACAGCGTTATTTGAATTACAGCTTACGTACACGTGACTACAGCGATGACGCCCACAATTGAATAACATCTCTCAATGATCTGCAAATGAGGCGGCCATCTTGGCATGATGAATTCTTATTAAATCAGTGCCTGACAAAATGATTGAATCGCCCCTCTATGTCCCAGCAAAATTGTATTAGTAAAGAAAGGGACAAAATTGTGTCAATCTAATACCTTGTATATACATGAGCGGTTATCTGGCGCTTTTGTAAATCAAGATGCCGTCATTGTTGGTTCAATCATATCATGACAAAATTTACACCGTATACCGGTAAAAACAGCCTATTTACATATAATCAAACCGTATATCGGTCTTGGTTTTAACAGAACATTATGCCATCATTGTCAATTCAAAATAACGTAACAAGGTTTCACACCGTATATCGGTAGGAATAGCCTATATTAATCTATATTTTTTTGATGCTCAAACCGTGTATCGGTCTTAGTGCTTCTCAGTGAAGCTAATGCTTCAGTAGGATACATATTTGTCCTCCGCTGTTTTAATGTTGTCATGGCATTGAAATTAATCTAAAATGCAGTGAGAGTGTTACAAAGAAAATTAGTCAATTTGAGTGAATATCCTTATTCTATCAGCTTCCTAGATGGACTGTAAGTTCTTCCCCACTATTGAGTCCCTTTGGTGCTCAATAGTACGGGGAATTTCAATGGTTTTTCACGAGTGAAATGTCCAGCTAACTATAACATGTGTGAAACCTATGGTTTTTTAAGTGAATTTGCAAGGTTTTTTAAATGCTAATTCCTAACTATAACGTGTGTGAAACCTATGGTTTTTTCAGTGAATTTGTACGGTTTTTTAAATGCTAAGTTATGTATTTTTTTTTTTTTGTAAGGTTTTTCACCGTGCGCGTACCGTACGCACACGGTGCGATTTTTCGCAAAAAAAATTAAAGGAAATTTTGGCCCTTGGGGGTCCTTATGGGACCCCCTGACAAAGGCTAGGGGGTCAGGAACTGTCCACCCTGCCCCCTTTTCAAGTTCTCCACCTTTGTTTTTCACCCCCTCAGACTGCGAGAGACAAAATGGCGGCCGACACTTCCTGGTTTCGACCGATTCGAATGTTTACTAAGATCTAACAACCAATCAGATTCGCGCTCGGGCACGGCAGCGTGCGCGTACGGTAAGTTTTACCGTACGCGCACGGTGCGCGCTTATAGATATATATATATGCTTTTAAATGCTATTTTCTCAGGAAATACTGAACAGATTTACACCAGACCTGCAAAAGGCACATCCCTGACCTGAGGACTACCTCTCTGCCAAATTTCAAGTAATTCTGTTCAGCCGTTCGGGCTGTAGCTTGGACTAAAGGTCATATGGAAAAATATATGGGGAAAACGTGTTTTGGGACCCCCCTTTTTCTCAGCCCCCGCTTGACGAATCCCCCCGAGACTTTCAGGGAAGGAGCGGAGCGGAGCGCCCCACCTATTTTGAATCGCGAGGATTTGTCAATCGGCGCCAAAGTTATTCCAAATAGAATGTTGCGGATTTCCTATGGAAACACGATCCTAACTATAACTATCTACTGGCGACCGCCAGTAGAAAATATATATATATATATATATAATGTATACTGCAACAGCTTATGTTAAAACTATTTTGGAAATATGTATATAAAACAATTTAAGAAACAATTAAAAAGTGTAAATAGTACATGTACAGTATACAATAGTATTTAAATATAATTGAATTTACATTTTTTTATTTAATAACGGAATTTCATTCCTTTTTAATTAACATTACTATATAAATGCCTATTTTTAAATTGAAATATATATTTTCGAAAATCAAAAAAATGTAAACTATAAAAAATGGTAACATTTACTATTCCCACTCCAATCTATAAAATTATGGAAAAGGTTTTTGACCACTTCAATCTAACCAATTTCGGGACAGTGCTGGTCACTAAAGGGGTGACATTTACTATTCCAACTCTGATCTAAACCAATTTGGGGAAATTGTTGGACACTAAAAGGGCACAATTTACTAGTCCCAATCCAATCTGTACTAATTTAGGGAAGAGTTTGGGCACTAAAAGGGTAACATTTACTATTCCTACTCAAGCTGTACAATTTGAAGAAGCTGTTGGGCACTAAAAGTTCGAAAAATGCTTTTCACACTCAAATCTAATCCAATTTGGAAAACGAGTTGGACACTAAATGAGTGTCATTTACAATTCTCACTGCAACCTATCCAGTTTGGGAAAAGTGTTGGACACTTAAAGGGTAACATTTACTATTTCCACTCTAATTTATACCAATCTGGAGAAGGTGTTGGACACTAAAGGAGTGACACTTACTATTCCCAGTCCACTTTAACCATATTGGAGAAAGTTCTTGGAAATAGAGGGGTGACAGTTACTATTCCCACTCCAATCTAAGCCTATATGAAGGAGCGGATGATCAAGAGGTATAATTAACTTTTTCCACTGCCATCTAAAACATTTTATACAAGGTAATACAAATTACACATTTTATATACACAATCGATAATCACACAAAAATGTTTAACTATAAAAAACAAAAACATAATCTTAAAACCCACTACCCAAAACTATACCTATATATTCATATTTAAGTACTAACTTATAAATAAATATTTTTATTTCTGTCAATATTAATATATATTTTTATATATTTACTACCATTCCTAAACTTCAAAAATAAAATAAGAACAATATTAGTCCAAAATGAACATTCATAAAATAAAAAAATAGAAAACCAATTTAAAATTTAAAAAATGAATATATTTTAAATATAAAATTGTAATTTAAAAAATTTAAAATGTGTAATATTTAAATGTATTTTTAAAAACTAATTGAAAATATGAGATTCCAATAAACAAATTCTAATTATTTTACTTTATTAAAACAACTTTTTACAGATAAATTGAGATGTATTAAAACATATTAGTTACAAAATGAATCAAAAACGATTACATTTTAATTTGCATAGTACTTCAATAATTAACCTAAAATTTACTTTAAATTATACACATTATAAAAATCTTCCTACTATTATCCCCTAAAAATCCAATATGCCACTACTAAAATAATTATAAAACCATTATTTGTAAACATTAATAGAACTAAAAATAAAAATTTCAACATTTTCATAGCTAATAATTTATCTTACTGAAGACTAAAGTAAACTAAACAATACATAATAAAAAAACACTAGTTTATGGAATATATAATCATAAAAGAATAAAACAGCTTAAAAATGGCACACATTATGCGTACAATATATATATATATATATATATATATATATATATATATATATATATATATATATATGGACCACACGAGGAGAGAGGCCGCAGCATTGACTGCAGGGGCCACACCAGGTACTGCAATATTATCCCTGTGGTCGAGAGCAGATGATTGTGGGTCGTTGAGACACGCCACTTGGTGTTTGGCAGCCCTTCACTGTATGGGCTGACACTTCAGACTCGATAAACCAGCATGCTTCTGTTCTCGAGGAAACATGGGAGGCATTACAACTGACAGCAGAGGCGGGGTGGAAACAACGAGTGAGAGGGATTGGCCTGAGACTGCCATAGGACCGTAAAACAATCCCCAGGTGTGAGGCTCTGTTTGGAAACTGGAACCCACTGATGAAAGCATAATTGCTGAAACGCACGGCACTAACTGCGTAAAGTGGGCGCGCGGTGCGCGAAGCGCACCGTGCGCGCACGAAACGAACTGCGTTAAGTGGGCGCGCACGCCACGAATGGCGTAAAGTAACTTAGCATTTAAAAAACCGTACAAATTCACTGAAAAAACCATAGGTTTCACACACGGTATAGTTAGGAATTAGCATTTAAAAAACCTTGCAAATTCACTGAAAAAACCATAGGTTTCACACATGTTATAGTTAGCGGAAATTTTACTGATAAAAAACCAATGAAATTCCCCCGTTATAGTTAGTGCAGGCAACTATAACTCACGCGACCGCAATCTTCTGCTGATGACATATGTGTCTTTATGAAAAAAAAATATTTGTAATATATGTATAGCTAAAGATGTATGGAAGAAGACATGGGCAAATAAGTGTCTAAATACAGTATTAGCATCAGCAGAGGATTGCGGTCGCGTGAGTTATAGTTCCCTGCACTAACTATAACGGGGGAATTTCATTGGTTTTTTCTCAGTAAAATTTCCGCTAACTATAACATGTGTGAAACCTATGGTTTTTTCAGTGAATATATATATATATATATATATATATATATATATATATATATATATATATATATATATATATATATATTACCTACTGGCGGTCGCCAGTAGGTAGTTATAGTTAGGACCACGTTTCCATAGGAAATCCGCAACATTCTATTTTGAATAACTTTGGCGCCGGTTGACTAATCCTCGCGAATTTTTCAAAATAGGTGGGGCGCTACGCTCCGCTCCTACCCTGAAAGTCTCGGGGGGATTCGTCAAGCGGGGGCTGAGATAAAAGGGGGGTCCCAAAACGCGTTTTTCCCATGCATTTTTCCATAGGACCTTTAGACACAGCTACAGCCCGAACGGCTGAACAGAATTACTTGAAATTTGGCAGAGAGGTAGTCCTCAGGTCAAGGAAGTGCCTTTTGTAGGTTTGGTGTAAATCTGTTCAGTAGATCCTGAGAAAATAGCATTTAAAAGCATATATATATGTGGGCGGAGCCTAACCACACATCTCATCCTGAGATCTGATTGGCTGTCAGCACTTCATCCAAGAAGTGTTGGCAGCCATCTTGGGACCAATATACATGATAGCACCTCATTAAAAAGCATTGCAGTTAATAGAAGGTTTTAAGACTTTAGTTACATTATAAATCATTTGTTGATGGTACCATACTCATTTTAGGAATTGTGGTATGTTCTAAGGTGATTTCACCATGTGAAAAAGCCTTCTGCTGGGATATCATGATTGAGAGAAAAATATTTTCTCATGCTTTTACCACAGAGGTTTGGAAGGTGATCTATAGGCTAAACTGAGAGCTTATTTTCTGTAAATTCACATTATCTTTCTCAGTCATGTGAGAATGAAGTCTGACATTCTCAGTAAAACATGTACATCCAACAAGGGCAGAGACTGTCAGTTGATTCCTTTGTGTTCTACTGCAGCTTCCCAGAGTGTTCCAAAGAACTACTAGAGCGCTAACAGTCCTACTTATGATAAACGTATGGCACACCTGAAGCCATCTTGCTTGGATTAAAGTGGTAACTCTTAAAACATTTAATTTAAAAAGGAACAAAATGAGGGGGTTCATTTTTCAATAAAAAGTATGATTAGTGCTGCAGAAAGAAAAATTAGGGCACATTTTGAGTGACTTCTCAAATCCTCTTCTATTTCATTAAAAAATTCTGACATGCAGACTGAAACATGCACTTTCAATACCAGCAGCAGTTTTCCCTGGTGAGCAGTAGCTTTACTACAGTGATCTAATGAGCAAAAAGAGTGCTAACATTCTGAATTTATGGCAAATGTGTGACACATCTGAATGCCTTCTTGATGGAATCAAAGTAAAAAACTGAAAGTATTTCCTACTGAGGAGACTGCAGTAAATGAGGAAATTAGGAAACTTCATAACAAATAAGTCTCCCAAGATGGCCACCAGAGACAAAAGAGCCCAAATGTAGCCCAAATATCACCCAGATGTAGCCCAAGTATAGCCCAATGACAGAATGTCCCAGAATGTTCTTAAAAACAACTAGAGCGCTTACTGTCTTCATTATGACAAAAGTATGGCACACCTGAAGCCATCTTGATTGGAATAAACTGGTAACACTTAAAACATTTAATTTAAAAAGGAACACAATGAGGAGGTTCATTTTGCCATAGAAATTATGATTAATGCTGAAGAAAGAAAATGAGGGCACATTTTGAGTGACTTCTCAAATCCTCTTCTATTTCATTAAAAAAATTCTGACATGCAGACTGAAACATGCACTTTTAATACCAGGAGCAGACTTCCATGGTGCAGTAGTTTTACTACAATGATCTAATGAGCAACTAGAGTGCTAACATTCAGAATTTATGGCAAATGTGTGACATATCTGAATACCTTCATGATGGAATCAAAGTAAAAAACTGAAAGCATTTCCTACTGAGGAGACTGCAGTACATGAGGAAATTAGGAAACTTCATAACAAATAAATCTCCCAAGATGGCCACCGGAGACAAAAGAGCCCAAATGTAGCCCAAAATCACCCAGATGTAGCCCAAATATAGCCCAATGACAGAAGTGTGCAAAACACTTATTATTTTGTGTTTTTGCAGTGTTATATAGTGCAGACTTGTCAGGTATTGGAGTGCTTTACATGAGCATTGGTTACATCACACAAGAACACATTCATTTTGGTTGTAGACATGGGGAGACTAAGTGATTTGACCAGAATCACAGAATGTCGAGCTGAAGCAGAAACTTCAACCTGGTTCCCCAGTTGCAAAGTCTGCAGTTCTGGAAGTAACACCACATCATCTCCCCTAAGTGCAACATTTAATCAAGTGGTCAACTGGATAAAAAAACATAAAGATAACAAATAATTTAAAAGTGCTTTGTCGCTATTTGAAAACTCAGAAAATATGTCCTTATTTTAGCCTTTTAGAGCACTAACCATAATTTTGATGCCAATAAGACCCTCTCATATATGTAATTTCTAAAGGAAATGCTCTAGGTATTACAGTTTTGATTACATCAAGATGATGTCAGGCGTTCCACACTTTTGTAATAAATATAGAATGTTAGCAATCTAGTTGTTCATTAGGATACTGTTGAGAGGCAGAGGCCAGGGGCACGGACTCTGAAAATTGAAGGAAGGTAGGAGGGTGCAAAGGCAACAATTTAACCACACTGAGCAGGCAGGAAGGGCCGTGGAAGCACAACAGACTATGGAGGGCAGTGGAAAGGGGGGCAGGGGCAACAAACCAACAATACAGGACTTGCAAGAGAGGCTGTTGGAGGCAAGATCTATTACGGGTCAAGGAAGCTAGGGGCGGTCCCCAGATCCCCGGGAGCCACCACAGAACTGAGCAGGAGAGTGAGTCAGGGACAAAAGGGGCACCTTAATTTGAGCCGGGGTGCCTAGGAACGCTTGCTCCAAAAATGAAGAAAACAGACATATGAGACATGGAATTGGAGGCAGAATACAATGGCAGGTTAATGAGAAGATGCAACTTCAAAGAAACCGCAGAATAGAGACATAAAGTACAAAATACAGAATCCAGATAATCATACAGCTGTCATGATATTCTCTGTATCTCAATTAATGTACTGACAGAGAGAGAGAGAAAACACATCTATAAATGCATCATGAGAAACAAGTTACACCAAGGAAAATGTTACCTAGGAACACTCACGTTTACTCTTAGAGCAAGCATTCCTGCAATTACAATACAAAATCTTTTAAATGCAAAAGTAAAGAGAACAATGGTTAAACATAACATGACATTTCATATAGGTAAAATAGAATAAGATACTTCAAGCAAAGCAGAGCAAGACATTTTAAGCAAAGGAAGACAAGAGCTCCCAGCTCTTGGGGAAAACCTGCACTGCCTGTTAACCTACATACAGACGGCGAGGTAGTCCGTCGATATCTGTGGGTGCTCCCTTTTTATATCATTGTGTGGGCTCCTTTGCACGCTACATCTACCTACGTATGCTACCCAAAAGCTTCGTCTGCAGATTTTACCAGACATTTCGTCATTTACCCACTTAATGCTGACAATGGACTGGGTGAAAAGGTCAGTCTCTCAGGCCAATCGCTTATCGTAAGTTCCATAGAGCAAGCAGAAAATAATGGGTATTGTACGGGAATTCAATATATTCATGTATAAAATCTCCTCAGTTCTCCTAACTTGACGCTCTGCGGTTGCCACTTCCTTAAACGCGGGAAACCTGCCCAGGAAGCAAGTACCAGTCCAGGATGCAGCCTACTGTATGTCGACAGCTTCAGGGGGATGTTGAACTTTGATACCGAGCACGGAGCACTCGGGTAGGGTGGGGGCTACTGGTTTGGAGCAGAAGGCCTCGCAGACCTGCCTTCAGACTGCTATACACTAAAATTGCAGAGCTATGGTCAATTTAACAAAGAGGCCTACATATTGAACAGAAGGGCCTACACAGGGGTTTTATACTGGCTGAGTGGTAAGGATGTCTCAGGATAATTATATAGCAACACAGGACCCGCTGGTCAATTTAATACGGCCTACAAATGCAGCTGGCAGGGCAAGGACAAGGGTCTCATACTTCAGGTGTGGACAGAACGGGCCAGGGGCCCCCTGTGATACAAAATCTACCCTCCTTCAAGCCTGTGGCAATGTAATAGACCATTGTGGGCAGAAGGAAGAGGCAATGGTAGTACAACCATACATGCCAACAGACCCGATTCAGCCAGGAAACGTCCAATGTTTTTAAGCTCAAATGGGCTTTATTTGATCTGTCTCCTGTCTACAATATCCTCTTTTTCAATGTAACTCAAAGGGGAAAACCAATACCCCAGTTTTTTTTCAAAATCTCCCTCTTACCAAGTTCAAAATGTTCGCAAGTATGGTACATTGGATCATGGAAAGAAATGGGATAGGGACATGGACTTGGATAACAGAGGACAGGAGGGACATGGAGAGGTGCACCAAACTGACCCTGCAGGGCAGGCATCAGGGTTTGCAGCAGCACAATACACCACACGGGAGTGCAGCACAACAATCCATAGAAAGCAAGAGGGAGGGGACAGGACCATGCACATGGACAACAGAGAACAGAGGGGCAAGAGGCAATGGTAGCTAGCTGACCATAATGGACAGACAGGAGAGAAAGCTGCAGCATAACAGACCATAAAGGGCAGGAGGGACGGATCAGGGGCATTACAATGGAACAGACAAGCCAGGAGGGAGGGAGTAGGGCTGGGGGCAAGGGGGCAGGGCAGGAGCAGCAAGATAGCCATGGAGGTCAGGCAGGATGGGCACTAGAAGCAAGACACACCATGAAGAGCAACAGTGAGACTGTGATGACATACACACAGACCATGGAGGGAAGGTGGGAGGGGGTCAGGGGCAGCTAACTGACCACACAGGGAAGGTGGGAGGGGCCATGGCAGCACAGAAGACCATGCATGGCAAGTGGGAGGGTTAGTGGCAGCACAATGGCTATGATGGGCAAGAAGGAGGGTGGAGGGGCATGCACAAAGGACGATGGAGGATAGAAGGGAGGGTCAGGACCTGTGCACAGACAAGAAAGTTCAGGGGAAGGGACCTCACAACAGACCACACGGGGCAGGCAGGAGGAGCAGCTGCGGCACAACAGACCAGGGAGGGCAGAAGGGTGTGGCAGTACAATGGACCATGTAGGACAGGAGGAAGAGGAGAGGGGCATGGCATGTGGACAGGCAGGGTGGAGGTGACAGGGACAGGTTACAGTCATCTGACAATGCTAGGCAGGTGGGAGGGGAGTGGCAGCTCAACAGAACACTCAGAGTAGATAGGAGTGGCAGGTCCATGGGACATGGTGGGCAAAAAGGATGGAGCAGGGGCATGCACAAAGACATCGGAGGGCAGGGGGAAGGAGAATAGGGGCAGCAAGCTAAGCACAGAGTTTAAGCAGGAGGTCAATGATGGGGCATAGAATTGGGCAATGGAGGGCAGGAGGAGTGGACTGGTACATCATACTGAGGGCAGTGGCAGCACATCAGACCATGCATGGCAGGAGGGAGGAGGCTAGTCCATGGATTCACACAACAGAGGATAGGGAGGAAGGGGATGGGGCAGCAAGCTAACTGTTCAGAGAAGGCGGGTATTAGGAACTTTATTGTTTTTAAAACATTGTGTCTGTGCGAACTACTTAAAATATGAACAAGTATGCAGCATAATCTCACTTTTATTCAGGAAGAAGAGGACGTTTGTGACTGTGACTCCGGGCTCACTTGGCAGAAACACCCCCTGACCCTCCACCCCCTATCGCAAAATGTAATGCCCGTGAAAAGGGTAGGTGAACACAGTGTTATATAGAACATAGTCCTGAGAGCACGATTGAAAATGAAAACTAGATATAGTGTATGGTATAAACTATGCACCAAAAAGTGTGATATAAGATGAACCGGGCGTGAAATATAATATGCAATACATTGTGCGCAATGACAGATTCATTGGAGAGTGCGAGATAGCACAGGCACTAGCGCGTGCTATGCGATATGCGCCTTGGAGTGTAATATGCACAGGGCAGTGTTGTGTAACCTAACTAGTCTCTAAAGTTGTAATATAAAATATGTGCTGGGGAGTGTAAGGTTGCATATGCACTGTGACAAAGATATGGATCCCAGATTGTAATATGTATGGCATAGCACTGTGCGTTATAACATAGGCATCGAGAAAGGCACGTTAGATGGGGCAATATAACCCGTGCGAAGACAAGTGTGGCATGACATATTCACGGGGTGGTGTTACAGTGCACATGGGCTAGAGAGTGTCATAGCATATGCACTAGCTAGTGGAATACAACACAGAGGTGTGTGGCACACGGCAGGCAATGGTGGGTGTAACACAGCATTGGGCTCTGTCAGGAGCGCGCTGTGACTCTCAAGTGATGTTCGTCCCCTTTCCAGAGAGTAAAATAAAAAGTATTACACATCCGGCAGTGGATGTGTGTTTTATTAACCGTGAGGGGGGTTTCTTGCATAGTTTTGGTCGAATTTTTGTCGAATCCCCTTTGAATGGCTTGGTGTGCATGTGTATTAAATGTGCCCGTCAATAGCTACCCAAGTTTGTATAAATAAACGACAAGGGTGTCTACCGGGATTAGGCACGGTAGGGCATCAGACATGTCAGAGCTTCACTAGTGGTGTAAATACATTCCACGTGGATTCATTGCATGCATAGTCGCCTTTTAATGAATATCACGCAAATCGTCATGGTGATAGGTACGTACGGTTTGTCCAGCATGTCCTAGGTGTGTCTATAAATATATATTTTTTAAAAATAATAAAAAACAGTGGCCGGCCCTGGGGATTGGGGTCAAAAAAATATAATTAGGAGACTGGCCCTGGGGGATGGGGTCATCAGGGCCAATAAATTAGAATAAGAAGGGGAACCAAACAGCCCCCCTTCTTAAAAAACTAAAATAAATAAAAGACTGGCATCGTGCCGGAGGCCATGCCCCCTCCGTGCAGCACTCTGCAAACGCGCCCCCAACAGGTATCTCCAGTATGCGCCAGGGAGCTGTGCTGCAGCCAGGTGTTCTGAGGCCAAGCCCCTTTTTACACCTCTCTGCAACGCAGCTCTGTGGCGCTTACTGGAGGTACCTAGTGGTCTAGTTTGACCCTACGGACCCTTAGGATTCAAGGGGACTTAATCTCTCAACTTAGTACAGCCACAGGGCGCGTTTACACAGTGGTGAAGGGAGGGGACGGGGCCTGAGGTGACGTGGGCAAAAACGCCCTGTGGCCTGTTTTAAGAGGTAGTTTTAATCCCCATGCCCTCTTATATACTAGGGGCTTACAGAGGAGGTCATGCTAATCACAGGGGGACCCCAACGCATAATGTTCCCTAGTGTATGTAGGTGTTTTCACTGTATTCTAAGTGTCTTTTAACATAGCACTGGCTCTAGGACTGGTTAGTCAGGCTCAGTTACCACCAGTATCCGTCTGAAAAAGTTGAGGGTACAGGATGATTTTGCAACAAGGCTTCTTTCTGCTCTTCTTTTTGTTCTTTCTGCACGTCATCCTTCTTCCTGCACTTATCTTCGTATTTGAGGACTTCTGTTGCTTCTTTCTGCACTTCTTTTGTTTCTTTCTGTGCATTTTTTCTTCTTTCTTCACATGTCCTATCTCTGTAGGCATAGTTAGAAATTAGCATTTAAAAAACCTTTGAAATTCACAGAAAAAACCATAGGTTTCAGGCACGTTATAGTTAGGAATTAGCATTTAAAAAACCTCAGAAATTCACTGAAAAAACCATAGGTTTCAGGGGTGTTATAGTTAGCTGAACTTTTCACTTGTACAAAACCATTGAAATTCCCCCGTTATAGTTAGTTCAGCTAACTATAACTCGGGCGCCCGCAATGCACAGCTGATGACGTCACATATTACATCACTCATGACATGGTCAGTGACATCACTCATGACATCACTGATGACATCTCAAATGACATCACTGATGACATCACTGATGACATCATCCTTGTGATAGAGTGGCAGACCTCCTCTCACCCTAATATAACCTTTGATACACACATTCAAAAATAGAGACTAAAATTTTCAAAACAATGGACATACCAATACCAGTTACAACAACCTCTTCAGTAATTCTAAGATCCACATACACATCCACTCATTCACCAACAGTCCTATACAGTCACTCATACATATACTCACTCATCATATGTACTCATACACCTATACATCCTGTTACACAATGCCACTCATCCATAGAGTTACTCACACACATAGTCACTCATGCTAATAAAGAATCAAACATACATTTACTTGCATATACAGTTATACACACACCACCATACTTACTTCTACGGAAACTTACACATACTTAGTCTTTTAAACAATCACTTATAGAAACACATACTTATTCATACAGGAACTCTTTCAATCTCTCACTCTCACATATACTCACATATATACACCAATAGTCACATATACTAGTTTAAAACATATGTAGTTACTCATAAAGACACTATTGAGACAGTCATTCACTCACTAACACACCCATACACACACTCATCCACCCATACAGTCCTGCACACATGCTGTGTTCAACACATACAAACAGTGAGTCACTCATTCATGCACCTATGCACTACGTAATACCCCCCACCGAACCATGCAGACACTCAGACTGATACTCAAAAAAACAACTAATAACCTATATAGACACCCATGTAGCTACTCACCAACCCATGCAGCCACTTATACACAAAGTGAGAGACTGATACAGATATTTACATATTTAAACATTACTCACTAAGCCATGTATTCACTATGATACACTTAATCAGTCAGTTACACAATCAATTTTTCAAAAACAAATCATCCATTTAGACACTTATATACCCATTTATTCTTCCATCGACCTTGAGATATACATATATAAAACATATTTAATTTTCAGAAAAACACACATTCACTGGATGATGTCATCAGTGATGTCATCAGTGATGTCATATGAGATGTCATCAGTGATGTCATGAGTGATGTCACTGACCATGTCATGAGTGATGTAATATGTGACGTCATCAGCAGTGCATTGCGGGCGCCCGAGTTATAGTTAGCTGAACTAACTATAACGGGGGAATTTCAATGGTTTTGTACAAGTGAAAAGTTCAGCTAACTATAACACCCCTGAAACCTATGTTTTTTTCAGTGAATATAGATATATGTATATATATATGTATATATATACAGAATAAGAACACCAGAATTATAAAAATTACGATTATCATATTTCACATAGAATCACAAAAACCCTAAGTTCAAGGACCAGAGTTCATCGCGCTGTTCCTAAACAGGGCACTGTTCAAAACGAACAGACCGCCAAAAGACACAACATGGTCAGCTTGCATCATATTGCTCTGGAGAGAAGAAAAGATTTGATTAAATTGTGCCCAAACAAATCTTTGAAAGGAGAGATCTCTCACAGTGGTTCCTGACAAGGGAGGGATAAGGTTTGGGACCAGCACTAGTTTTTAAAAACAAAAGTGCTCTTAAAGGTGGCTTCTCCTGAGTTTTTTTCTCCCTTCTCCCATTAGCACATTTTAGGAACAGGACTTTAGTTAGCATTCTATTACCTTTATTTAGCTGTTGAGGACTATCAAAACAGTTCTGGGCAACACAAAGAAATGGCAACTCTCCTGATGTAATTTAGCCACAGGATTTTGTGACCATGCTCACACCCTAGGCAGTCTTTTATCATGTCCCTATTAAAAGCAGTGTACTCTCCACTCCACACTTTGATCCACAGAAGCAGCGGGGCAAGCTTAGCATGGTCTTCCAAATGATCAAGGCTCAGCTCAGCATGGATAAAAATAAACTGGAGCTATTCGGACCCAACCCTTACAATTTCCTACAGAATTGATTCTCCGCTCTGGATGTGTATGCAATTGTGATACCCCCAGATAGTGGCACCATGTAACAGCACAGAGAGGCATTTAATTCTAAACATTTGCAGCAGCAGTCGGATGGGTTTACTACCCACAGCTGATGCAAAGCTAAAAAGGGCTCAACTAGCAGCGATGTGCAAGTCAAGGCATTTGGTGTTCTGTTGATCAAAAGTGACCCTTAGATAAGGGCATAGCCTCCCCATTGGCTACCAAAAAAGAATTCAAACCATTAATATATAATAAGAATAAAATAGCTGCCAAGACAAAACTTTGCCTGACCCCAGAGGAAGACTAAAATTATCTGTGCAGTCCTCTCCCATACCAAATCTGACCGAAGAATTAACATCCATATGTGGGCTTGTAGAACACTCCATAACTTAGACCTGTGGACCCAATCAAAAGCGATACTCAAGTCTTTGAATGCTAAGTAAATAGCCGCCTTCTTAGCAACCATGTACTTCCCAATTATTAGGTTTACATTTAGGCATTGTTCCATAGTTCCCCTACCTTCTCTAAAACCATACTGGACTGGGCAGAGGATGTTATAAGGTTGGGCCCGGTCTTCAATATGATTTACAATTATTCGACCCACCACTTAAACCACAGAATCAAGTAAAGTAATAGGTCTATAGCAACTAGGGTCCTGTCTATCTACCTTTTTAAAAACAGGTACTATAACTGCAAATTTCTGTGAGTTATGAAGTGTAATGTGGGTGAGAGCATTCAGGCAATAATTAATAGAGGGGTCCAAAGGGAGATGTTAACCTTATAGATGTTGGGAGGTACCACATCTGCGCAATGTGCTTTGTTAGAGGGTCTGACTAAAATGACAGAATACACTTCCTCGAGTTTAATTGTGATCCCCAGTGGGAATGATAGACCCTTCTCTATATCAGCCCGGGGCCCATCCCCTCCTAGTGCATAGATATTTTTAAAATGCGCCATCCATTGGTAAGAAGTTATATTCAAGCCTATATCTTTGGGCATGGCAGAGATTAGCTGCTCCTCATTAACTATCTCCCAAAAGCACCTCACTGATCACTCCAAGGTTAACTCCTTAAGAGTTGGTTTCCTAAGCCTGATTGCTTCCTTATAGGCTACTCTCGCTGTCGTAATACTTTACTGGTTTCCTGGTCTGGAATTGAGGGCCTTACAGAGCCGATTATAGGCCACCCTGCACTCTTTATCATACCACCCTGTTTTAATAGTTCTGCAGGGCTCAAGTAGTCCAAGCATAATCGTTCTTGCAGAGTGGTTTAAGGACATGAAGGCATCTAAGACAATAATCGAGGAGGCCTCCAGATTTAACAGACTGAGGTACTGAGGTACTGGTGATTCCATCTACCGCCTCACCTTGGAATGACCTCTACTGGCCAGCAGAGTTAGGTCTTGCTCCAAAACCAAGTTTGAATGTAAAAAGTCTGGGGATTAAACTGGACTGTGATCTCTCAATGTCCAGTCAAATCTCCTCTGTGGTGGGAAGCTGCATAAATGTGATCCGTCAACTGCGGAAGTTAGCTCCTGTCCTTTCTCAATCAATGATGCGCTCAATCGTAGCAGCAACTGTTATTTCAAGGCTAGATTATGGGAATGCCCTCTATTTGGGACTCCCCAAAACCCTGACAAATAGACTACAGGTCGTGTTGAATGACGTCGCACGACTTATTTTTAGACTCCCACAGAGAACTAAGGCCTCCCCTCTGCTTCATAGCCTGCACTGGCTCCCCATTAAAGAGCGAGTGGAATTTAAGAGCCTATGAACGGCCCATAAGGCAATTTACGGCCAGGCTCCAGCTTACATTGCAGATCGTTTGGTTGTGTACAGCCCAGTGAGAACACTTAGATCTTCAGATTCTCAGCTACTGGTCTGCCCCCGTCTGTGTTAGTCCCTCAGCTATGGAACACGCTGCCTGAGATGCTGCGCAGGGAAGGGAACCTCCTGCGGTTTAGGAAGATGCTAAAAACACTGTTGTTTAGAAGGATTCTGAGTGTTAGCTAGACCAGGGAGTGTCTCTCTTGCAATGTCTGCCAAACTTATTGTTGTAACTAGAGATTTCGAGCGCCTAGAGACCTGCAGGTGATTGGGCGCCATATAAATCCAAAATAACAATAACAATAACAATAACAGAGGACCCACAATCAGGCTCAGATTTGAACCAACAAAAGCTTTAAGCAAAGTGGGGATTGATGCCAATAAGGCCAGTGGTAACATCAGGGCGACTGTTAATTGGTAATGCCACCCCAACTTAAATGGGATTATGATTACGGTAACAGGTTTTGCTGACCCTACCGGAGTGAACATATCGTTTAAGGCTCCAAGAGATAAACACATAGTCTATAGTTGATCCTTTGCCCCAACCAACAAAAGTGGAACATTGGCTGGAAGGATTTCCCACCATCTCCATCAAATTATGTAGACCAGTCTGCCCAAGACCATTATACATTTTCCTCTCTCTAGTATTAGATTGTCATCAGACAAAAAGGGGTGTCACAAGCCAGGAAGGGATCACAGGTGGTGGGATTAAATCCTAATTTATCATGAAAGTCACCTCCCAGTATCACATTAAAACATTCAACTTGGAAAGAGACCTAGGGCCTGATTACAACTTTGGCAATCCTCCAGCGGAATGCCATGCTGGCACTCCACGGGACGACTGCCAAATCTGGCCTCACACTGCCCTCTGGATTATGACTGTAATCCTTGGTGGGTGGACGCATTGCAGCGGTCTCACGGTGGTGCCTCTCTAAGGTTCATAGGAGAGCCTTAGAAAGGCACTGCCGTGGGACTGCCACAGTACATTCCTGCAAGGGAAGGAATGCACTGTGTTGCGCATTCCTTCTTGTGCAGGAACTGGGGGTGCATAAATACAGGGAGTACAACATGTTCCCCCTTCAGCCCTCCCCATGCTTAGAAAATGTTTATCATTGTTGCAAGTGTCTTATTTTTGCAATGACGCAATCGTGAGCCAGAAAAATTAATATAATTTAAATGTCTAAATTATTTTCAACATTTGCAGTATTTGCCTAATACATCTAAGGAAGTCGCCTGAGAAGTATATTGATTAACACCCAGGAGACCTGGTTGATTGATTGTAACCATTTCTCCCTGGAGGGGTTCAAGTGCTTTGTAGTTCCCGCACAAAGGTCAGCCTCAGGGAGAGCCATGGAAGGGTTGATTATATACGTAGATCTTTCTATCGCAGGGGTTTGGTCTAATTTAATTTGGGCATCCTACAACATGCAGGCCGTGGGTCTCCGCTCAAAAGGGGTAAATATCACCCTAGTTAACTGGTATAATGCGGTGGGAGCAAATGGGAAGGAAAGTATAATAAAAGAATTGGACTCTCGCCTAAATGCCCAGCTGTCGGTTGTGAAGTCGGGAGCAGTTCCATCTGTAGTTCTCGTAGGCGATTTTTATTGTCAACTGTGTGCGAATTTAAGACCACTTACGAAGGACTGGTCACGGTGCACAGTGGAGAGAGGGCCACACTTTTTGCATACACCGGAAGGGGCGCATTTAGATAACGTTTTGAAAGGCCAAAATTTGGTCCACACCATGGACCTGGTAGGAATGGGCAGAGGCGGGGAGCCTAATCCCACCTTTAAGGGTAGAGGATGTCGATCTTATATCGACTACATCATGGTTTCACCCATACTTAAAACCTGGGTTAGTAGGGCAGACATCGAAATGAGCATTTTCAGTGATCATAACCCTCTGGTTAGAGCTAAAAGGACCAATCATTAAATACGTATCACGAGGGGCAGGTACCGTGGAGACGATATCAGACCAAGGGAGGAGGCTCAGATGATCCAAAATAGACGGGGATATCTTTTATAAAAGCTTAATAACCAGAGGGGAAAACGCTCTCAATGTATGCCTCGACCCCAACATTGAGGGGGCCGCGGTAGTATACACTTTCGAAAAGATGGCGTACCTCATTGATGGACTATTAAAGACCAACAAGACTAGGACATTACCTACTACACCCAGATGGTTTGATAGAGATTGCTCAAAAGCACATAAAGAGCTTAAATCTAGCCTAAAATCTCTGCCCAGGGATAATTTGTATATAGCCCAATGTAGGCTGATATATAAAAAGGCATTAAAAAAACGTAAGACTAGCCTCCAAATGCAAGCCTGGAAGGATTTAAGGGAGGCGTCGGATAGAAGAGACTTAACTGAGTTCTGGAAAATTATAAACAAACCAAGTTTCCAGGACTCCAATGCCCCACAGATTCTAAATGTTATTTTGCCGGAGCAGTGGCATTCCCATTTTAAAAATCTATATAATCACACGGGTGAAATTAATAACGATGAAGGGCAGAGGTTAAAACTGACTGCAAGGCCTGATATTACCGTGGCAGAAGTGGAGGGGGCCATCCTGGGCCTAACAAAAAATAAGGCGCCTGGCCCGGATGGGATTCCTCCAGACCTTTATCTTGGAAAAGTGGAGCTGTGGGCACCCATTCTTACGAGGGTTCTGAACGCGGCAGTGGTGGCAGGTCTGCCGCGTTCTTGGTCCTCGGCAACAATAGTTCCAATATTCAAAAAAGGAAATAAGGATGACCCACAATGTTATCGCCCGATATCCTTGATTGATGTCACAGCGAAGGTGTTGGGTCGTGTTGTCCTAAATCGTTTAACGGATTGGACAGACACCCATCAGTTACTAACGGACACTCATTATGGGTTTAGAGAAGGAAGGTCAACCACGGACCAGTGCCTGAACCTCTATCTGCTGGTCGCTAAGTATACTATAGCCAGCAAGGAGGCGGTTTATTTGGGGTTCATGGACCTCTCCGCGGCCTTTGATCATGTGAATAGGGAAAAGCTATGGGCCTTGATGATAGGGCTTGGGGCGGTCCAGGACCTAGTCAATATTCTTAAAGCACTACACTGGAACACAACTGCGTCTGTTCGCTTCAATCAAGATGGAAGTAAGACCCCATCATTCCCATGCACCAGCGGAGTGCGGCAGGGCTGTATCCTAGCCCCCTTTTTGTTTTCACTTTTTATACACAACTTAGATAGTGAATTGTGTAAACTGGGAGTGGACTCTCCTCAGGTAGGCACCCGCCCAGTCCCTGTCCTACTCTATGCGGACGACGCGGTGCTCCTAGCACGGACTCCGCGGGGATTACAGAGCCTGATTGATGGATTTGTAACTTTTATGTCCTCTCTTGATTTATCTGCAAACCTAGATAAATCGTATATCATGCTTGCGGGGGCCAGACCATACAAACATTTTTCTTATAAGATAGGAACTTATAAAATTGGTCGGGTCCAGTCCTTTTCCTACCTAGGGGTATTATTTGACGGGCTTCTAAAGTTTAGATCTTTAGTGGACAAACACTGTTCAAAATTGGTGGCCTCATCTGGGGCCATAATGGGTTATGGGAGAAGGCTGGGAAGATGGTCCCCCGAGCAAGTGATGAATTTGTATAGATCAATATGCTGTGCCAAGACAGTTTATGGGGCTGAAGTCTGGGGCTTTGTGAATATACGTCAGGTCCAGACAGAGGAAAATAAATTCTTTAGAAGGATACTGAAAGTCCCGCACAGTACATCAGCCTACATGGTACATGAAGAACTGGGAGAACCATATATTGAAGATCAAATCAAGGTCAGGCCGCTTTTGGCCTGGGTGAAGATTTGGTCTAACCCCGAGGCAGGCTTCAGCAGACAAATTATTATAGATTGTCTGAATCGAGACAAAGGGAGCTCCATCCCATGGCTAAATTATGTAAAGTGTACTTTGGAGGCTATTGGTTTTAAGAACCTCTTCACTGAGCCTGGAGCCCTTATTGCCCAGAATAAAACGCTAGTTAAGAAAAAGTTTGGGGAATGGACAACTGCAAGCAGGGCGGCCACTGAGGAGTGTAAATCTACAGTTGTGGCCATAGATTACTGAAATGGGAGACAGGAATGGAGCCTTATCTTTCACTGATCCATAACGCACAGGACAGATTTTATATGACCCGCTTTAGGTTTAACCTCTTGCATCACCTATTATCTGATCCTCTTGGTTTTACCTTAACGGTGAGGCAGAAGGGTACCTGCGGCTGCGACAACAAGTCTCCGCAGGATACCCTTCATTTTGTTTTGTTATGCTCATTTTATACATCACCTAGGTGTAAGTTCCTGGTGGGAATCTTGAAAAGAGCCAAGTTTAGACATGCCAAGATCGCCTTATTGTTTTTGCAAAAGGCCAATGATGCATATACCTTGTCCTGTATTATGAGTTTTATTAAGACGGCGGTAAGGATAAGGAATTCGAGATAGATGGGTTGATTGTAATGCCCTGTATATAGAGATTCTGGATAATGAAAAGAAATGACATGATTTGAACTGTCTTTTTAATGTTTTCAATGTGTTTTAACTGTTTGATGTACTTTTATGGCATCTTTATAAGTGCCGAATAAAGAATTATTGATTGATTGATTGATTAATTAACACCCATATCAGCCGAAATGAGAAATATATTTATTTATAATTACAGATATCTTTATGAAAACACTAACTCACACACCACAAAGTATATTTATAATGCATACGCAATAATTAAGGAATTGAAAATAAGTGATATTTGTGACCCCAGTGAAGTGACCATAACCAACTTGTATTGAAACATAAAGCAACTATATTTAGTTTTAAAAAAATAGGTTATTGGAGAAAGAAGGATGTCTTTTGTGATTTTGATTCACTGTTTCAGATCATGGATCAGAGTCTTTCCTAGTGCTTTTAAGACTTTCCTTAATGATTGTCGACAACGTTTCGACCCCACTTCAGGTATGGGGGTCTCTTCAGGATGGAGAATTCCTGGGGACTAAGGGCAATTGATCCCCTGTAGTAAGCGCTGAATCACTTATGGCATCAATCTTTCAAATCACCAATAGTCAACACCCTTTCTTCCAATTAATCAGGGTGAAATATATATGCAATGGGTTCGGTACCATCATGTCGAATGACTATTCATTGTTTGATCCACAGGAAGTCAGGAAGGAGACCTGGTTTATAGTTCTCAAGGTGATCCTGAGGACATGACTACGTCTGGTGTAATACAGTTGGATATATATTCTTAGGGTTCAATACCATGTAGAAGGAATTAACATTTGTTGTCAGGATCGCCTCTGGAGGAGAACCTGATCCATATATACCAATGTGGTCCTATGAATGCATCAATTGCAACATCCTATGAAATACAGAACTGAATGTGTGGAGTACTTCATAAATGGCACACTGCGAATCCAGCGAAGCGGATGCTCGTCATCAAAGGATTCGAATCACAAAGCAGTCTGGAATTTCCAATCGGCAGGCTACTTCCTTAAATATATTAGGTAAATACTGCAAATGTTGAATTATTTAGACATTTAGATTATATTACTCTTTTTTTCAGGCTCATGATTGAGTCATTGCTAAAATTAGACACTTGCAACAATGATAAACATTTTCTTGACATGAGTTGCTTGTGAACAATTGTTCCTAGCTAAATAGCTATTACCCAGTTTACATGGACATATGGGTTGCTCTTGTGTTTTTGAAATATAAATATTCCAGGGATAGAGGCAAAAGGGGCCATTTTCTCTCACTGCCAACCTTTTCATGGCAGTCTCACCACCATGAAAAGTATTGCCGTAAGGCAACTTGTAATATGCTTGGCGGAGCCGCAACGGCTCCTCCAGCATATTGCAGCCCTGACTGCTGCTCAACTGCTGCAGGATAACAGATCCCCGGCAGTTACAGCGATCCAACTGCCAAAGTCATGACACGGTGAGTGGACTGCCACAGCGATTATGGCTGTCCAATGGACCGCCGTAGTCATAATCAGGCCCTTAGTCATGAGGGCAGACAACACTTGAAACAGGGTCTCAATCTGGCACCCTTGATCACAGACTGAGTTATAAAAGTTGATTTGGTAAAAGTGAGACCCTCTAGATATAACAACCCATAAAATCTGTATTCCATTATGCCTTGAGAGAACTGGGGTGACCCTGAAGAGTTTGGAAATACGAATCAATGTGGATAATCCATCTTTGGACTGTGGATTAATTGGGACAATGAAACATTCAACGCCATCCCAGGTGAACAGCTCCTGTGCTCATGTTTCTTGAAGCATTCACCACATCAAACTAGGTGATAAACTTGAGCCATTCGCTGTCCAGCAACTTGGCACTATTACCTGCGATATTCTATCAAAGAAGTCTGGTATCAGTTTCCTGGGAGCAATTCATGGTTTCCGTGGAATGGTTAGCTATCAAAAGCCTATAGACATTTGAGCTAGCAAATGAAACAGCTTGGAGTCCATCAAGGGAAGGAATCTGTTTGATATGGGGGACACATGGTTTCTCCATGGCTTGCAGTACCAGGGGGAACTCAGCCATGTGCCAAGGTTGCAAGTGGCTATAAAAATATCCCAGCGAGAGGATGTTTATGCCCATATCCAAAGAATGCTGCTTATTAGCACTGTCGATCAGACACCTGGCCAGGCTGGGTGACTTGCAATTAATTACCCCTCATCTCCATTCATTTTGGCCAGAGGGCCTACCCACCCTACCCTCCTCACAATAGTATGTCACCGTATTCACTAATATTAAAGTTGAATTGCGACATAATCAGTAGCATACTTTGTTTTGCAGCTGGGTGGCAAATTCCTTGGAATTAGGAGATATCTGGGGATCCATAAGCATGATAGTGACATATGGACAGCATTCCATGGCAGCTTGAGGTAGGGCAACCTTTTATCAAGCTGAGAACCTCCTCCTAAGCCCTGAACAGGCACTACCTCAGAGTACCTACTTAGGTCCTATGGGTCTTGTCACATATACAACCTAAATATATTCTAACTGACTTTTATAAAGTATATTACATTCAATGATATTATCTAAATTGATATGTTTTACAACATCATTAAAAAAAACATGTATAACTATATTTGTACACGTTTTACTGTTAAGAATATTTTTCACATCCCAATATTCTTGACAGGATATTTTTGTATCACAATATTTGTTTACCATATTTTGTCCAGATACCTTCAACCACTTTACACAAAGCAGCATACCTACTCTGGTCTTTCTGGGCAGTCACATGCAGGGAGGAGGCTCACCCCTGGATCAAAAATGGCACCGATGCTGGGTGCTGCAGGGTCAGCACTTATAACTGAGAGAAGTGAGTCTGACAAAACTTGCCCTAGCAGCAAAACAATCTTCCCAGAAAACTCAAGAACAAATAGAGTCTGCTACACCTGATTATCTGTAGGTAGGACCATAACAGGAAGTGGAACTTGCTCTAGAGCAGGATGTTGTAACTGCCCTTTCATCGAGCACATCATCTTTGCTACCTTCAAGGAAAAAAGATAATTTCCACCATCTTGTCCAAGCCATCCATCAGATGATCATGACATGAATTGGGCCCCATTACACAGCCACATGATACAGCATCTGAAAGAATGATGATGCAGAGAGAGAAGAATTCATTGAACAGATAAATGTCGGTGGTGGCGATGAAGAAATAGATGCCCCTGCCAGGTAAAAAAGCTTCATTTCTCTTAGTGTGTAGTCATCACTTGAAGCAGTCTTGGAAAGTCACAATGATAAGGAGGATAGAGTAAGCCCAAAGCATCCAAGCAGACTACCTTCTTCCCAGAGGTAACTTAATGTGGGATTGTCACAAAGAAAACAAGAAACACAAAATCCGCTATCTAGTCTATGTTCACCAAGCTGTTGCCGTCCCAACGTACCAACTATCCATTCCTATTATGCAATGGGAAGCTACCCAAAATGTTAGCACCTCACTTACTTCCATTTTCATTATATAGAAGCAAAGAGGTTTTTGAAATGTGTGGAGACTTTTTGTCCAAAATGGAAGGTTCTATGCTGGACCTATTTTTCAACTACTGTTGTGTCAGGACTGCTCCATCATGTGCTGGAATTGTTCAGACCGTCCACTGAATGAAAGACATGCAGACCAGATGTCAAGCCACAGATTACACATGCATCACACTACATCTTCTTCAATAAGGTTAAACAAAAGCTAGCCACTGGTCTCACTTTTGCTAAGGCTTGTTAAGGCGTTTGTCTTCAAGCAACAGTTGCAATGTTCTGCAAGGAAAAATCACATACAGCTGTAAGCATCCTTGAAGAATTGAATAACAAAAACTGATAATGGCTTTGACCCAGAGGTCTCAGCATTGGATTCATGGTGATGTACAATGGCAGTAATATTGTCAAAACCATGGTCGACAGAGGATCAGCCTAACTGTGCAGGACTTCCTCAAATAAGAAGCAGTCAACAACATGCTGGTCATCTGTTGCAGGATTTGTGTTCATTTCAATCATTCCTTCACAGCCTGAAAGCAGTTGAGAATCATTAAGCATGCTTTTAAAATCCTTATAAAAGCATTCATATAGGCGGCCCCAACTCATTAGAATGCCACATTCTATGTGGTGCAATGCCTGTATGGACAGTATAGGTTGTTTAACAAATACATTCTACAAAGGAATTTTTATGGCAATTTTGTGCTAGTGTAGATGAAGTTAATTACACACACCCTATCTCTGGACTTCCAAGTCGTGCACAGCTCTAGCATTTATTCAGATGCACCTCTGGCTAGTGCTCTAATGATTATTAGAGATGGCACGAACCAATTTGTGTGAAGGCCAGATACGTCTCTATATTTCTCTATGGTTTTCCTCTATTGTTTTAATCTGTGAGACAGCTGTCTCAAGATCACTCAGATAAAGAAACATCTAATCTGCGTTTAAGAACTCTACATGGGCCATGTTCTTTATCTGTATTCTCCACTCTATCATTTTCCTCCTGAGCATACCTGCTAGTGGCTATATAGCTAAAACAAAAAAGAGTGGGAGGAGCAGGAACTCTGCTCCCACTGCTCCAACCTGCACTTAGGCCAAACATGTATCTTTTATGTCCAAACAATAAATTCTCCTATCCAATGATGTTGAAAGTTTTTCAATGTCAAGGGATGCCACAAGGTATTCTCCCAACCCATCTCCAGTGAGTGTTGGATGTAATATTGCTCTATGATGGGGAATAAACCTAGCCTGATGTTAGAGTAACAATGTTGAAACTAATTTCATCAGTCTCTCCTCTATTGTTTTGCCAAATATCTTGATGTCTGCATTGTTCATGAATAACGATCTATATAATTTATAATCTATGACATTGCTACTTTTTTGTGAGATGGGACTTTTGTCCTACAACAATGACTCAGCATTTGCATTTTTGCTACTTATTCCTTTACTTACGTATGACTGCAGACACGAGCCAAGCTAAGGATAGTTTTTCAATTACGCATCTACTGTTTTTGCAACAGAGACTCATACTAAAGAACTTTGAGTTGAATGGGCTAAAAACTTCCAAACTGACAATAGCTCTGCTATGTGATTGGATGGTGTTGTGAAAATGGCAGAATCCTTTCCTTTGATCATGTAAATTCACATATTAGGGCCACTAATGATTATTTGCCAAGGCTACATGATGGGCATCACTAAGGAATGGTACCCAATTATCCGGCTCCTTTCCCGCCGATGACTCAACCGATGTTCTATGGCTGGAAACCACAATTTCAACAACCCCAACCTCAATTTGGCAACCCCAATCAACGGTTTCCTTTTTTAGGATCAGGCCAGAGGGGACGCGGAAGACACCCACGGAGAGGCCAAGTACATTGGGAAGACAACCAGAACCCGAGTGCCAACACACGCAGCAGGACAAAGGAACCTCAGCCAAGCACAAGCAGAGTCTAATAACTAACCTATCAGACCACACTCTCACAACAGCAGAAGAACAGGTTCTGAACAGAGGCCTTGGGTTTTCACCTACAGCGAAACTTGATAAATTCAAATTACATTGTGAATTATCAGAATTTTTTCGCAAACTTAAACTCAAAGCTTTCTTTGAAAATTCACCTGCAAAGGAGTCACAACAAGAAGAAAAGGGCGACACCACCCTCAAATTGAAATCAACTTTCATTCCTCCACCCCACACAACACCAGCGGAACTCATCGCCTTCGAACAAGCGATATACAAAGGCATAGAGAATACCCATGAGAATAAAGTATTCAATAACACCACAGCTCAACAGTTCAATGCCATACGAAGTCTTAAAAACAACAAAGACATCATCATTAAACCAGCTGATAAGGGTGGAGGTATAGTCATTCAAAATCGGAATGCTTACCATCTGGAATGCACACGCCTCCTAGATGATCCAAAGAACTATAAAATACTGGATGAAGATCCCACAGACAAAGTCAAGACCAAAATTGACATCATGGTTCATGAAGCTGAATCTAATGGCCACATCAGTAAACAAGAAGCATCATTTCTCACTTCAGGTGGCAAAACTACTCCATATTTCTACACCATTCCAAAAATACATAAAAACAAAACACCACCTCCAGGTAGACCCATTGTCTCCGGAATAGGTTCACTGCTTGAACCCTTGTCCCGCTTCTGTGACTTCTATTTGCAACCTATAGTTCAGTCAACACCAGCTTACTTAAGAGATACTAAAGACTTACTGAACGAAATTAACAACCTAGAGTTCAACCCTACCACATCCATCCTTGTAAGCCTGGATATAGAAAGCCTCTATACCAGCCTACCCCAAGATGACGCCCTAGAGGTCATCCGCACCTCCCTCGACAAAACGATCTGGGATTACAACACTCCAAAATCCTTCATAATGGAATGTGCGGAAATAGCCCTAAAAGACAATTTTTTTGAATATGAGGGCACCCTCTTCCTCCAAAAGTACGGTACTTCTATGGGGAGCACTTTTGCTCCCAGTGTAGCGGGTCTGTATGTGCTCAATTTTGAAGATTTACACATCTTCAACCATCAATCAGCATAAACTCAGGACATCACCTTTTACAAAAGGTACATCGATGATGTTTTCCTAATATGGACAAATAACAGCCAAAGACTCAGCGAATTCCTGAACTGGATTAACACACTTGATCCAAATCTACGATTTACTCACACAACAAGCAGTACCAACATTACCTTCCTAGACTTGGAGATTGAAGGACGAAATGGAGTACTCTTGACTAAAACCCACTTCAAACCAACAGCTAAAAATTCTCTTTTACATTTCCAGAGTTTCCACCCTAGGCCTCTGAGGGACAACTTGCCGTTTGGTCAATACCTTAGATTGCGCCGAAACTGCAGTGAAATAAAAGATTTTAAAAAACAATCAGAAGAATTGACTACAAAACTACAAACCCGTGGATACCCCAACAAAATCATTCACAAAGCGCAAAAAAGAGCCAGGAACCAAAACCGAGAAGGTCTATTGGAACCAAAAGTGGATATGCCAACAACCATACCACTTACATGTGTTACCACCTTCAATTCCATCTCTAATCAAGTAGCCAAACTGATACAAAATAATTTCGGGTAAGCTACAATGGGAAAAACCCCTATTTTCCTACAAAAGGTCATATAACCTCAGAGACAATTTAGTGTCTACCAGACCTAAAAAGATCCTGAGTGCTCCCAGTACAGTACTGAATGCATGGGGACTACCAGAAGTGACAGGTCACTACCCATGTGGCAACTGCAGTAGTTGCCATCTTACCCAACCCACCAAAACCTTACATCTTGAACAAGACAAAATCTGGACAATTATGAAACATACCAACTGCAATTCGGCAAATGTCATCTATCTGATCACATGCCCCTGCAAATCACGATACGTCGGGATGACTAGCAGAAAGGTAAAAATCAGAATCTGCGAGCATCGCAGTAACATCCGCTGCAAACGCAGCACGACAAAACTCACAGAACACTATTTAGCCAAGGGACATACCACCAACGACATGACCTGGGTCATAATTGAACAACTTGAGCCTAACCAAACCAACATCCAAGAACGTTTGTTCGAGAAAGAACAACGCTGGGTATACAGACTCTCAACCCACATCTCAGGGCTTAACGATAATGTACCCTGGAACAGTATACATCGTTCATGAATACAACAAGTGTAGTCTAGAACAAGCGTTACTGCACTTGCACATTCTCAAAATAGCCTGCAGTAGTTATGCAATTTAATACAATTTCCTTAGCCTTATGTCCTCATTATACAGAGCGTCTGCCTATTACTGACTCTGTGCAGACTTCTATTTTACATATTTTTCGCTGCATTATGATTCTGACCTGCACAAACAGTAGAGTGCATCACACCTATCCTTTGGACTTAAAACTCACCCTTAGGTTTTAGGATTTAGTACATATCCTTTATTACTCTCCTTGTGCCGGAAACTAATTATATTTCTCATTACACCTTGGCACAGTCCTATCTCGATTGAGTTATTCAAGCACATGCCTGTTTCTATACACATAAGGGGGCTCTTATTTTGACCCTCCCCACCAGGTCCCTCAAGTATCCATTATTTGTTCAGCTGCACCACAGAGGGACAAAAACACATATTTTTATTTTAATACAGTTCGATTTAAAGCATGAGCCATCAACACGAGACTCCGTGTAGTCCTGCTTTGTGTTCTATATATTTTCTACTTTTTCCATTTCCATTTCTATTACATGCATACAGGCTCCGTCTGCACTACTCGCAGACACTGCGCTCTAGTCTTTCAGAGCTGCACCACGTGACATCCCGTCCGTCTTCCTGTTTGCTTTCGCTTCCTTCTTTTTAACCACTCCCCACTTTCATTACGGGGCTGAACAAGCGGACCCGATCGCCGTCCTAGGTACCTCGGACCTTACTTCCCTGACAACTGTGAGTACAAGACTCGGAAGGGATCACGTCGATTGACTTGTCACTTTACTGTCTATATTCAGAATTTCACGTTGATTCACCCCAGTAACTTTATTGTTCGAAGCCTTCGTGTATTCAACTCCAACTCCCCCGCCATTTCCTTTCCCTTTTCATTAAGGTCAAGAGGGGAGTTACACGCCGATCGATTTCCAGAGGCATAACTACCTCTTTACTCAAGTGAGACTGCTTTCCATGTTTTTTGTCACTAAAGTTGTTGTATGTTTGTCATGTACTGTTTGTATGTAGAACCCCACACATACTTGGCACCATGTTAGTATGCGCCACCATGTTAACAAATATTTATTACGATGCACGCGCACTTGGCCTAAAAAGCATATTGGGCCTCCAGATCTTCCATGATTTGCCTCGTAACACCTAGTGTGTGCAATACTTTTGCGTTTGCGCCATAGGCACGCACACAAATGATAAAGATTATGAGCACCATGTGCCCCAGCATTACGATATTGATTCACTCACGGATTCCCTGTGTATGTCTACACTACTGGGGCACATTGTAGCCACGCAAGCCTGTTCTAGTGTTCGTGCATGCCCACCAAGTTATTGGCATCAGATCACCAGCCACAAGTTGAAAGGAGCATGCATCTAGTATACATGCATGATTCACAGCAGTTTTCCATATCCTTATTAATTAACTTTTTATTTTCAGGTAATCTCAAACGGAGATACTGTGAGTACATTACCACTACACTCACAGCACACTTTAGGGTGTGTGCTGATATTTACACGTGGCCTATACCTTGTTCATATGGCCATTCACCTTTTTCTTGGTCCTGACGAAAGCCTCTAGAACCATCCAGAAGGCTGAAACTAGTTGACCTTATCTACAAGGGATTTCAGGAAAATAATATTCCTAACTTTATATCCCGCATAACTTTTTAACATTAGTCCTGGGACCCTTCTAATAAAAGCTTTTTCCAGGGCATTTCCCAGAGACTTTTTTAACTCATAATCACATCTCACATAGCACGTCACTCTCTGCTCAATATCCTGCTCCGCTGTAATCCAGGCGTTGTAGCACAACTGGATTGTATTAGACAATCCAGTTGGGCCCCGATGATGAAGCATGCCACCTACTAGGTAGGTGGGTGAGGGGTTTCTTTCACAGCAGTTGTGCTCTCTCCTTTCACGTTTATTTCAAAGTGATAGCAAAAAAAGTTTGCTCTGAATCATCAAAAACTTGTCCATTTTGTTTTGCCATAGTCATTGGGGAAGAGGACAAGTTTTTCTTTTTCCTCGCTCTCCTTTTGTTTCTATTCATCTCTAAGAGAGGCCATTTGACTTATCCTAGCTAGACACATTTGGTGGATTAAGCTAGAATATGTAGGGGAGTGTTAAAACAAGCATGGGGAAGACTGCACCGATAAGCCTAACAGTCTGAAGATTATGTTATGCTGATTTTATAGCACCACATCATGCATGAATGTATCCTAGCGCTTTGCAGCTTGTGAAACTTGCATCAAGGGGCCAACTTGTAGAGGCCAAGTCTTCAGCTTCTTGAGAAACTCAGGAAGTGAAGAGGAGGCCCTAATGTAGTTAGGTAGGTTGGTTCATGCTTTGGGGATGATGTATGAGAAGGTACGATATCCTGACCTACTTATGTGTAGGCGAGGAACCAGAGCGAGTAAGAGTCCGGCTGAGTGCTGACGCCTGGAGAGTTTTTGGAACTGCACATGGTTTCTGAGGTAGGCTGGGCATGTGTTTCATAGTGCTTTGTATGCCTGGGTGAGTAGCTTGAATTGTGTGAGCTGATGAAGTGTGAGCCAGTGTAGTTACCTTAAGTGGGGTGTAATGGGAGACCATCATGGGAAGTTGAGGACCAGACTTGCTGCTTCATTTTGGAGGGTTTGGAAGTCTCTGTGAGTTGGTCCATAAGCTAACAGTCGGAGTCCAGCACAAAGGTATCATTTCCAAAAATTACCACTTCGGTGTTATCTGAGTTTGAGGAGGTTGGACTTCATCCAGGTGGCTACTTCAGTCTGGAAGAACTTGCAGTTGTTTATGGTGTTGGGTGTTTTGTCCTGTTGCAGGGATTCTGCTCAGGAAAAGAACTATGCCTGGGGTCATATAACCTCAGCATGTAGGGAGTGAGTCACCATACTTTCTCAATATCTATGATCTCGTGTCCGACTAGCTTTAGTGCCTCATTTGTCCTCCTAACCTTTTCAGAGAGACAAGTGAGTTGGCACCCAAGAAACACAACACTCGACTCTTTCAGTGATCACAGTAGCAGGACACACCCTTTTTACTATCTCACTCATACTTGTCCACAATAAAATAGGAAAGAAACACAAAGGAAGTTTAGAGTATTTATTCAAACTATCGTGTTCTAGGATGCAACATTTTTGCCACAATAAGAAAACAAATGCATACCAAAAATACTGTTAGCATGGTTAATAAACCAGATACCATAAAAGGCCCTGTCATGTTATAAGACATATTAGCAATAACCCTCCCTTACCCTCACTTGTCCTCCTAACCTTTCAAGAGAGACAAGTGAGTTGGCACCCCAGAATACAACACTCAACCCTTTCAGGGATCGCAGTAGCAGTACACACTCTTTCACTCTCTCACTTGTACTTGTCCACAATAAAATAAGCAAGAAACATGAAGGAAGTTTAGAGTATTTAATTGAACTATTGTGTTCTAAGATGCAATGTTTTTGCCAAAATAAGAAAACAGATGCATACCAAAAATATTGTTAGCATGATTAATAAACCATAAAAAGCCCTGTCATGTTATAAGACAGATTAGCCGTAACCCTCCCTTTTATACTGAAGCTAAACGATTATATACCAAAGATCTCCAGGATTAGTGAAGGACCCCATACAATAGCATGCATAGATGGATGATCTACATCGCCGCTGATGTAGTAATCTTGCCTCAGGACCGTAGCTCTCAGTGTGTGTTTTTAGAACTCCTGTCCTCATTTATGACAAGACATATTTGCTCACAAACAGCAGCTGCATTCTCGTGTTATCGCTAGGTACTAGTGTCTGAACAGAGAGAATAACTAGGGGCATTGTTTTTGATCGTGTCTCTGGTGTTCAGGCTAAATCCCAGGAAAAGAGCACAACATGAAAACATATGCAAGTTTTGTGTGAAAATATAATGTGGAACATGGGGGACGTTTTCCTTACTATTGGAGGCTCTGTTGTGGAGTATTGTTGTGACCAGGGACTCGGTGTCCCAGAATTCCGGCAAAATCCAGGTGGAGGAAGGGGAGTCTGCACCCAGCTGCTCTGCGCCGCACGCTGAAAAGCACTGATTCCCTCCTGCAGCACAAGATGTTTTTCTTACTTTTGGAGGCTCCGTTGTGGACTATTGTTGAAGCCAGGGACCTGGTGTCCCAGAATTCAGGCAAAATGCAGGTAAAGGAGGAGGAGCACCGTGCACTGAAAAGTGCTGATCACAACCCGTGGTGCAAGAAGTTCTCCTTACTTTTGGAGGCTGCATTGTGGACTATTGTTGTGGCTAGGGACTCGGTGTCCCAGAATTAAGGTAAAATCCAGTTGGAGGAGGAGGAGCCTGCAGCCAGCTGCCTGCGCCGTGTGCTGAAAAGCGCTGATCACCTCCCACAACACAGGATGTTTTCCTTACTTTTGGGGGCTCCGTTGTTGACTATTGTTGTGGCCAGGGACTCAGTGTCACAGAATTTAGGCACAATCCAGATGGAGGAGGAGGAGCTCGCACCCAGCTGCCCTGTGGGGTGCACTGAAAAGCTATGATCCCCTACTGCAGTACGGGCAGCGCCCAGGCCAAGGACGGGCCCATCCACACCCATCAGAGACTGGAATAGGCTGGTCTGGGCCCCCTCTCTTGGTTTTCTGTCTTCGGGGGCCCAAGTAATCAGCTGTCATCATCGCCTAAACAAAAGTGAGAGCAGGAGCTCTTTTGGTATTGCTGTGTGAGGCTGTATCCGGATCAGGATTAATAATTGGAGGACTCTGGACTTGGGCTATGAGTAGGCATTCTTGGGCAGGTAAGAGCCCATTTACTAGTATCTAGAAGCAAACTGGGCTGTGTGTCCTTCAAAAGATCCAGTTTCCAAGTTTTGGTCATCAGTTTGTCTCAGCTGAGGTGTCTGCTCACTGGTTAAGAATTGGTGGGAGCCTTCTTGCCTCCCTGTCATCAACTCTTAGCGCCTGCTGGTTACATCCCCTTTGATTTAATGCTTTATTCGTGGCCATTTTGTCTTTGGGAGCTATCAAATTTTCAACTGCATATTCTGCAGGAAATAGTTGGGCCACATCTCCCAGAGTCACCTGAGTTGTCACTATCGGAAGACTTAGGCCTATGAGACCTCTTGTCAAAGAGCCTGTCAACACTGAGTCTCCTATGGACGCATTCCTGCAGCGAGCCGTAGGGGTTCTGGGTGAGAAAATCAAGTTGGACACTTGTCGACTTTCCCGATCCCCTATACTTCCCCACCTTTCAGACTTCCGCTGTACCCCTTTGTCCAGCATCTCTGGATCAAGATTCCCCTGCTGGCCCCATGGACTTGGCCCTGATCCTGAATAGCGGTGCTTGCATGTTTTCCCCGACTCCCCTTCAACAGGATGACGCTCAGTCAGCAGCACCTCGGACAAAGCCCGTGACCCCTGGTGTGGACCCTGGAGTGAGGAAGGGAGCAAGAGCAAAGAGGAAGTGCTCTTTAATTAGGGGTCATGTGAAGTGTCAGAAGAACATCGGTTCTCACCCTAGCCCCCCCATATTCTTTTGCCGTGTCCAACCAAGACATGACAGTCTTGCTCAACGCTCTTTCCTGGTATCAGCCCTGGATCTTAAACTAGACCCCATTCTACACCGTCTATCAGCAATGGAGAACAATCTGAACAAACTGACCCCTTTATTGGAAGGTGATTCTCCTGTGCTTGTCCCCTAGTCCCAACAGCGCCACCTTCCAGTACTTGCTACAATATGCAGGAGCCTGTCTCCAAGTCCTTACCTAAGCCTGTGACTGAGGGTGTAACTCGTGCATGTGTCACCTAGTGCCTTGAGTATGTTCATCTACATCAGTCCAATTACTGTACAGGACATCGCTAACTGCACTGGCAGCTACCCATAAGGATTGTGTCTCTTCACACTTCAAGCACTACCAGAACCCAGGAACTGAAGCAGGCTGGTCTAACATTATAACTGATGAAAGGCTAGGCAGGATGCATTCAGGGGCATCTAGTAACTCTTTCCAGAGACTTTGTAGCTTACATCTGCCACCAGAGATAACTCCACTCATTAATGTCCCTTGACTTGCTCCGGTTGCAATGGAAGACTTACCTACTGAAGAATAAAGTTGTGCATTGCTTAAATTCCAGCATTGCTTTAGGGTCATGGGTAGAAAGTCATATTATCATGCTGCGTATAACATCATGGGTAGGTAGCTTCAGAAAAGACTGGGATGGGGACTGTGTCATTATTTATTTTAATGGCCCCTTTGTGGTAAATGGTATCTTAAGTACTGTCGCCCCACTTAACCCTCGGGGTTGTAACTCATCGTTTGTGTCTCTCACATGGGTTATTTTTACAGGCTATCGATCCGCCCATTGCTTTCATTTGGAAACATCCATGGGCAGTCTCTAGACACGGGTTATAGGAGCCAGCAGGAGGCAATTCCAGGTATATTTACATCTAATAGGTTTTTGCCCCTGAGCTCATTGGAATGAATGAATGAATGAATGAATGAATGAATGAATGAATGAATTTTAGATTTATAAAGTGCCTGGTTACTCCAAAGGAGTGTCCCCGCGCAGAGCAAAGAAAATCAGGCCCTGGAGAGTCCGGTACAAGTGGATTTCTAACTCTGTCTAAAAACCAGGTCTTCAGATTTTTCCGGAACTTACCTCAGACTGTTCAAGTCTTAGGTTAATTGGCATTGAATTTCATAGCTTGTCTAAATGCAGCCCAAATGAGCAGCACCCCAGTCTTGCACGGCGCACTCTGGGGATCACTGCCAGCGCTGCTTCTGCAGATCTGAGAGTTCTGGAGGGAGTGTGAGCCTTGATCAGGGGGAAGAGATAGCCGGGACCCCTCTGATTCATTATCCTATGCGTGAAGCACAGGGCTTTATACGCGATTATGTGTTTAACTGGAAGTCAGTGAAGTTCGGCTGTGGCTAATAGAAGACCATTTCGGTAGTCTCAGAAGCATCCGGGCTGCAGCGTTTTGTACTTTTTGCAGCCTTGCTAGCCTACCTATAGATGAACCCAGATAAAGCACATTGTAGTAGTCCAGCCGGGACATCACCAAGTCCTGCACTAATGTTTTTTGTGCTTCAGCTGCTATTAGCCTCAGGAACTTCTTTATCATTCTCAGCACCCCAAAGCATATGCCCACTGTGGCCCTGATCTGACTGTCAAAAGATAGCTGTGCATCAAAAAGGATGCCTAGATTTTTCACTTTGGGTTTAGGGCTCGGGTGGGGCTAATATCAACCGGCCACAATGCCGAGGACCAGATGGAGGGCTGTTTCCCCACAACCAGCACCTCTGTTTTCTCTGCATTCAGCTTTTGGCAGCTGGGCTGCATCCATGTCGCTAGGTCAGCGAAGCATAGTTTAAAGTTAGTTGAAGCTCCCTCATCCTCATTATCCAATGTAATCATGAGCTGAGTGTCATCAGCATATGACACCATCTTCACCCTATGGCTCTGGATAACATCGGCCAATGGGTGCAGGTAAAGATTGAAAAGAGTGGGGCTCGGTGCCGACCCCTGAGGCACTCCCCTCTGCAACGGGATGATGACCGAGGTGTATGGCTTCTGGATGACCTGAAACGAGCACTTATGAAGGAAGTCTGCAATCCAATCAAAGGCGCTACCCCAAATACCCTGTGTCCACAGTCGATCCAGTTACACAGTATGCAAGACTGTTTTGAAAGCTGCACTGAGATCTAGCATGATGACAGCCCCCGATTTCCCTTCGTCAGCAAACCTACGTAGTGTCTCTAAGGCCAAAAGCAGGGCTGATTGCGTACTTTACTGTGGCCTGAAACCTGATTAGGTCTTGTGTAGGATGTTCTTCTCTGTGATGAACTCTGTCAATTGTGAGTTGACGTGCCTTTCAGCCAGTTTAGCTACAAAAGGAAAGGAGAGAAACTGGGCAAACATTCTCTGATTTAGAGGGATTGAGAGAAGGTTATTTTAGGCGCAGGATCACCATGGCATGTTTCCACTCAACTGGGAGTCGGCCGGCCTCAAATGACATGTTGGACACCAAACATAGCCTGGGTGCCAAAGCGGGCAAACCCAGTTTCCAAATAGCTAGAGGCACCGGGTCAAGTGAAGAGCCAGATTTGGTTTTAGCAACTAGTGAGTCTAGTTTTTCCACTGAGATGCTCTCAATCTTGAAAGCGCCATCGGGAAGGGGTTCAGGGTTCCTCATGGCGGGGAGGCCAGAGTTATTAACAGCAACCGGAAAGGAGGTGTAAATCGCCGAGATTTTATTAAAAAAGAAGTGGGCAATCCATGCCCCCAGTTGCCATGTCCAGGTAGGTGAGGGACTTTACAATTCTAAAGACCTCCTGCAGGGTGTTCTTGGCCTCGCCGATCTTTTGAGTGTAGAATACCATCAGCACCACCCTGATTTTTTTATGGTATTCTTTTAGTAAACGTAGGTAAGACTCTTTGTCTTGGGGACAGTAATACTTCCACCATTTACATTCTAAACGTTCGTGTGATTTTTTAGTTTGTGCGAGGTCCTTGTTAACCAGCCTGCAGAGGGTCTGGACCGTGCAGAATTTAGTGGTCTGTGCGGTGCTAACATATCAAGAGCTACCTCTAGCCATGTTGTAACTTCAGGTTGGCTTCCTGTGGGCAGTTTTCTAGGCAGGGAGGACTATGATTCAGGGCACAGGTCAGTGTTTCCTGACTGATGCTAGTAGAGTTTCGAGTTTTGATGTGGAGGACCTGGGTGGGTTTAGGTGGATGATGGGTATCCAGAATCTGGAAGGAGATAGCATAATTATTGGACCAGGCGAAAGGAATCGGGGTGTCAACTTTCACCAACTCCAGGTTTCCAAAAGTGGGGTCAAGAATGTGCCCCCGGATGTGAGTGGGTGCCTGTACCATCGACTTTAGGTCCACCATTAAATCTACACTATTACGTGAGATAGGATCGTCAAATTGTAGGTTAAGATCCCCTAAAATTATGAGTTTAGAGTGTTGAATGGCATATACCGGAATCAAATCCAGTAGTGCTGAAATGAACATGACCGCTACTCAACAGGCCATTGAGAGAGCACTGGCCTGAAATCGTTAGGGAGAAGGAGGCTGCTTTGGCCCCACTGATATGGACTTCAGAGAGGCTGCAGATTAGCTGTTGCTTGTGCATCACCAGCAGCCTGCCTCCCCTACCCAGACGTTTATCCAGTCTGTTTATTGCATAGCCCTTGGGAATGGCGTCTAAAATGTCTGGATCAGACTGCACAGGAAGTCATATTTCCACCAAAAAAAGAAGTCATCTGTCTCTCCACAAGCAGGTCTGCAATTTCAAATGTGTGCTTAGGGAGGGAGCGACAGTTCAGTAGGGAATACTGGCCCTTATTAGGGCTGTCTGGGAGGTTTACCAGATTCGGGCGTAGCATAAAGGAACACCTCTCGCAGGAATTTTTTGTCCCAATTCAACCTGAACCGAATGCAGGCAGACGGTATTGCACTCCCGATTTAGAGCATGTAGCTCATTTGTGGAAAATTGCACCAAACCTGGGCTGCAAGCGGCAGGGTTTCTGGCCCCTGGCGCGCATTCCTCATGCCAGCGGCTAGACCCCAGCATGCATCCGCTGTGCGGGGGCGCCAGGCTTCTTTTTTTTATAGCCTGCGCGAGTAGAGCGTCCAAGATGGCATCTCTGCTCCAGTATGTGGGAGCCTAGAGGACCTAATAGGACAGCACAAACCTTAAAAGAGAGCCACCAGCCTCAACCATGGGAACACCCCCCCCCCCCCCGCAGCCTCCCGGTAAGCGGAATGCTATTGCTTTACCAACATATTCAAATTCAACAGCCACATGTTTTAAAAGCACATTTAGTTTAAACCATCCTCACGTTTGTTTTTTAAATCAAGAGGGTGAGAGCCGTGTTTGACTGAGTGTTGTTCCCCCCAAGCCAAATGCATCTTTAATCCAGTGTCTGGTGGGCCATTGGGTCTGAGTTATCTAGACTGGTTATATAGACTGCAAGGGGCACAAGTTTATTTCCTGGAACATTGCAGGGCTAATGAGAAAGTTTGATGACCCAGAATGGATGCTTTTCTGGAGAGGGTTCGATGTAATATGCCTCCAAGAGACATGGGCTGTCGAAAATAGATATAATTTGGAAAGCTATAAAACCCTCTTTGTGCCAGCTACTCCCTCTATCGCAGGAAGAGCTAAGGGGGGTCTGGTCACTTTTGTTTCTCTAGCAGTTCAAGGCAGCTCTGTTACGCTGCCCCATAACTCTCCTACTTTACAGGTGTTGTCATTATCTAGGGGTACGAGCAAACTATTGCTTTTACATTTTTTATAACGCTTAACGCTTTCACTTGCTCATATGAACTATGCAACATTACACAGTTGGGTTCTTTCCTGGGAAAACGTGGCCCAGAGCAAGCAGAACTATTCTAACATTCTTATTGCAGGAGATTTTAATGTTCATATATAAGTGGGGACCCCAGGCATGGGGGGGGGTTAAAGATGTGGAATGTGCACGTCACTGCAGCCGGCATATGGAACATACCCTCCAGGGCTCCATACTTAACGCTATCTTGTTGCCCACAGACAAAACAGATGTTGTGCCCACTTTTACTAGGAGAGGGTGTCAGCCTTTTATTGTTTTTATTCTTGTATCTATGCCTTTTTTCTCCTATATTTCAAACTTCTCCATCAATGGGACCATGTATGGTGATTATAACCCGGTATGCGTTTCGACTGGAAGGCCCTGGGTAGCAAGTCAATTAAGGATGGAGGAAGTGGGCTCTTGAAAGCTGTGGAAGTAGGGAGAAGACTCAAGTGGGGTCAGATTATTTAGGACCAGTTCTATGAGGCCCTATTTACTCTTAGTGTAATAGGGAGTTTGCCACCTGCTTAGACAGCGTGACAAAACCAACAGATATATTGGAGGCTTTTGGGAGCATGTTTGGAGTTATAGTTAACCTATGGCGGGCCCTGGGTAGGTGTTCATCTCATATAGATCCTATATGGTTCGAGTCAGAGTGTTCCCCCATGCCTCCATAAGACTGAAGGAGGTCTTGAGTGTTACACCAACAGATGCCTTGGCTGATATTGCAGATATTGTAAGGCCGCACTGGCAAAGTGCAAGTCTGCTTTGAAAGAGGAGGCCTGGTCAGAGTTGTTAGAGGCCAGAACCTTGGGATATAGCTCCATGTTCTGGAGCATTATCAATAGTCTTTTTCTGGCAGGTGATAGTGCCAACCTACTAGATGCCTATATCACTGAGGATGATTTGGCAATCCATTTTGAGGGCCTGTTTAAGTTAGATCCAGCCTCAAGGGAAGCCCAGGAAATGTCTGCGGGTAAATCCGAGGTCCTATTCGCAGCACAAGAAGTAAGAGCAGGTATTATGCGGCTGTCTAAAAACAGGCCCCTGGCCCTGATGGAATGCCCACAGACCTTTGTATTTTGAATTTGGACATCTGGGTACCTGTACTTACCTCAATTATTAACATATTGGTCAAAACTGGCCACCGAGACACATGGGCTCTATCCACCATTGTCCCTGTTTTCAAAAAGGGAGATCAGGACAGCACTCAATGCTACAGGCCCATCTCCCTTATGGATTCTGTGGTAAAGGTGGTGGGTCATATGGTATTAGACAGGCTTGTGAGTTGGGCTAATAATAGCATCCTGGTACAATACAGTTTTTACCCTGGTTGCTCAACGATGGACCAGTGTCTAAATGTATATGTGGTCTTGAATAAGTATACCGTTGCCCACTCTGGAACTTTCATGGATCTGTCTTCCGCATTTGATGACAGCAATGGATCCAAACTATGGCAATTGATGCTTTCTATTGGTATCAGCAAAACCATTGTCCTGTTTCTTAGGGATCTCCACGGAGATACTAAAGCCGTAGCTCTGCTACTCTAAAGGGACCCGATTCACAGAACTAACTTAAGGAGTGCTACCTTAAAATAGGAAACAATCAATGCAATACTAGATCAGAACCGCACCACCTTTCTTGACACATATGCAAGAAAACTTAAATGTCCATGTTAATCCAATTAGATACAGATGATGCAAGAGAATTCACTTGTCCCAACAGTAGATTTGTAATCTCCTTTATTTTCAATCAAACAACCTTCAGCCAACGCGTTTCATCCCACTCAACTAGGACTTCCTCAGGGCAATTGCATTGTTTGTACAAAAGCATTCAGATTGAGAACGACCGTCCGGTATCAAATCACCAATAATCTTCAAAAGCTGATAGTTCTCAGCTGTTTCATATGTTGATATATTTAGAGCAATCAAAAATGCAGTATTAATAAGGGTGGCTTCTCTCCAGTCCCAAATTTATCCGATATATTAGCCAATAGCAGCAAAGTAGTAAAACGTGTAACAAAAATTCTTTTGATGCACGTATTGATGGATATTTTCCATCCAAAGGATGAGGTCCTGTGACCGTGACTTCAGCGACGTCGCCCGGTTATAAGTAAAAAAGTCGACTTAGGACAGACTTAAGACAGACTTAAGACAGACTTAAGACAGACTTAAGACAAGCTTAGGACAGACTTAAGACAGATTTAAGACAAACTGAAGACAAAATCCCAACTTTACTACTACTAAATGACTTCTGTGAATACCAAAAGTAGTAAGTTTAGGATTCTGTCTTAAGTTAGTTCTGTGAATCGGGCCCAAGATCTCAAAGTGACCTGTGAGTTCCCCATTATGTGAGGGGTGCGTCAAGAGTGCATTTTGGCCTCTTTTTAATTTGTACATCAACTATTTGGAGCAGGTCATTTTGAATCTAAAAATTGACTGTCACCCGGTGGGGAAGCAAAGTCTGCCGGTACTCCTGTATGCAGCTGATGCTGTCCTCATGGTGAGGACAGCGAGGGGTTTACAACTTTTGTTGAACTCCTTTTTACAATTTAGATAGGACCTGGACTTGTTGGTCAATCACAGCAAATTGTTTGTAATACAGGTGGGTCTTTGACCAGCTAAATCCGACACATTTACTGTAGGGGCAATGCCGATCCCCAAGACTGATATTTTTTCCGACCTGGGGTAGTGTTTGATGAGGCCCTGAGTTTGCTCCCTTTGACAAGCCGAAAGAAAGGGGATTTGGCCAGGGCAATCTCTGCTGTTTTTAACTTTGCATCTAGACTGGGAAGTAGACCAATTGGGGCACCCCTGCAGAGCTATAGAGCTAAATTTATCTTGAAGATTACCTACGGGAGTGAGATCTGACGCGATATTGGGCAGGATGCATTGCAAATTGTCGAAAATACTTTTCTGAGACAGATTCTCTGCTTACCACAGAGTATTCCATCTTTTGTAGTGCACAAAGAATTTGGGATGGCCTTCCACCCAGATGTGTTGGCTTTTTGTCTTTTAGCGTTGTGGATGAAAATTTGGAATAAAAAGAAAAATGCCCTTTGCAAAGAAATGTTATGGGACTGTCTTTTTCTTGACCACGTTAACCGTATTTTCTGGTTTAAGTATGTTAGAGAATGCTTTTCCAGTCTGAGAAAGGCAGATCTATTTGAGAATCTGGAGGGAATCTGTAGCAGGGATTTGACTTAGGTAAAGGAGTGTTATTTTAACAATTGCACGCGGGCCTGAGAAGAAGTGGAGCTGAGGAAGTCCCATGTGCGTAGGTATTTTTGACTGAAATCTGTGTCTTCAAATAAACCCTATCTTTTATGGTTTAAAAGTAGCCATGACCGCTTTTTACTGATCAGATTTCAATTGGACCCCATTCATTATCTTTTGACCCATCCGCATGGTGCATATAAAGGGCAGTGCCTCCCACCCTGTGGCCACAGAATATGATGCCCTTTATAATGTTTTGGAGCTTTTATAAGGCACCTAGAAAGTCTTTTACCATCCCTATTCTTACAAAAAGCATGTTGTAGGCAGGTTAGGCCTGGTTTTATCTTTTTACAACTGCTTTCAAGCCATTCAGTCTTGTATGTTCTTAGCTTCTTAAGGGCAGCTATTAGGCTTAGGTCCAGCTGCGATTAACTTTGATGGACATTCACCTTTACTGTTTTAACACGAATTTAGTTTTAATATGGTCCATGTTTATAATTTCGTATCTCATGGGGTTGTGTGGGACAGTTTTATTGCCGTTGATATAGCCCTTACTCCCAAACTTGTATTTCATGGTGCTTCGATGTAGTCACTTCTTATTTTGGACCCCTTTGTTCTTGACATAGTGCTTGCTTTTGAACTTTCTATTTATGGGCCCATGATGGTCACACTGTACTGTTTTTTGTGCATCAGATGGAGTTTTTAATTGTGTTTGTTTGACTTTTATGGTTTTCTTTGCAAAGTGTATAGATGATGATGATAATGTGGCACAAAAGTGAGCTTGTTTATATAGTAAAGTGTGGAAAGAGAAATGTGGCCCTACAATGTGCACAATTTAGCTAACATAGGGAATTCGACACTGGGGCTGACAGGAAACACACAACACCCTCTTTTTGGTCAGGATAATAGCATGAAAGAAAATTCTAAGTGATATAAATGTAATTAAAAGATAAGCAAACTCAAAGCACTATTTAAAATAGGATAAGCAATTTAAAATGGGTATTGTCAACTTAGAAAAATAACCAAATCATTGTGTTCAGATAAATCCATTGTGTCACTCACCAATACAATGGTTAGAGATTCCATAAAAGAGTTAAACTCTACATATGATGATTTGTCAACAGCCCAAATCAAGAGCTCCTAAGAACAAACATGTTTCTTGTTCACAGCTGATGCTGAGACCATCACTGGGTAACCTGCATTCGTGTTAGGAGAACCTGCATCCTGTGACTCATGTGCCCGTGCATGTTTCCTTGAACATGAGTGGCTCAAACTTTGCATTGTAGAGAAATCACAAACCTAAATGACAGTCCTGAAAATGGGTCACTGAGGAACATATCAGCAGTCCAATGTAGAATACAGCGGGCATCTGTGAAGCTAGACAAACATCCAGTGCCCATTCAAAACGGCACCAGAGACAATGGAACATGGATTGCACGCATATAAACCAGGCAGGCTGGAATGTTAAGGACCATTCAAAATCCAGCTCCTGTAGCAGAAATATTCAAAAGATCTGAAGCATACACTCATGGTGGTGCTGCAAGAGGAACATCCATTGCGAGGAGGCAGGAACATGATGAGAATTCTGCAAATGAGGAAAAACAGCAATGGGAATCCCCCAAAACACTGGAAAAAATGGAGTGAATGAAAGTCGGTATTATTTCAAAGCTAGTTTGGAATGAACTAACGAGGATGGAGCCTAAAACCTTAAAAGAAGGGGCGAGGCCAGCCGTACTAGAGGCATTTAACACTTCATGCCCTAATTCTCCAAAATGCAGGGGAAGGTCTCAATTTAACAATGGCTGTATTTCACTAGATGTTCTAGCCACCTGCAATTCGAAGGTTTTGTGAGCAGATGTGAGAGCTACTTCTTGTTGAACAATAATGCTTTGAGTCTGCCTAGCTTGTTAAAGTCTACCTTCAGAGTTGGAATGGAAGGCCACAATGAGCTAACTACGATCCGTTGCAGAGGGGGAAACAAGACATTGTTGCAAAAAGTGACTAACTCGGAAACTAATAAAATATACAGAACTCCAGCTTGCATTTCACAACGATCATAATTGCTAAACATTAAATAACGAAAAAACCAAAGGAAATGATGGACGGAGTGTTGAACAATGCAAGCACTCACCCCCAGTCAACTGATCTGGGTTTAATCCATCACCGTTCTTTAGCCCACTCTGCCACCCCAGTTCAGACATGGCCATATGCAAATCAGTCTGACCCTGTGCCTCATGGGAACAGTCCAGCCCAAACTGCCAATCCATGTCTTCCCTGGACCGGAAACAAGCTTTCTAGGACCGGTTTCTGGCATTTCAGCCGTCTTCAGCCAGGCTTGCTTGAATCCAGTGGCAAAGTGAGCAAGGGACTCACGTCTGAGCATACCCTGCCAACTTATGGCGAACAAAGAAAAAACCAAAGGAAATGATGGACAGAGTGTTGAACAATGCAAGCACTCACCCCCAGTCAACTGATCTGGGTTTAATCCATCACCGTTCTTTAGCCCACTCTGCCACCCCAGTTCAGACATGGCCATATGCAAATCAGTCTGACCCTGTGCCTCATGGGAACAGTCCAGCCCAAACTGCCAAGCCATGTCTTCCCTGGACCGGAAACAAGCTTCCTAGGACCGGTTTCTGGCATTTCAGCCGTCTTCAGCCAGGCTTGCTTGAATCCAGTGGCAAAGTGAGCAAGGGACTCACGTCTGAGCATACCCTGCCAACTTGTGGCGAACATGCATATGGCCATGTCTGAACTGGGGTGGCAGAGTGGGCTAAAGAACGGTGATGGATTAAACCCAGATCAGTTGACTGGGGGTGAGTGCTTGCAATGTTCAACACTCCGTCCATCATTTCCTTTGGTTTTTGCTTTGTTCGCCATAAGTTGGCAGGGTATGCTCAGACGTGAGTCCCTTGCTCACTTTGCCACTGGATTCAAGCAAGCCTGGCTGAAGACGGCTGAAATGCCAGAAACCGGTCCTAGGAAGCTTGTTTCCGGTCCAGGGAAGACATGGCTTGGCAGTTCGGGATGGACTGTTCCCATGAGGCACAGGGTCAGACTGATTTGCATATGGCCATGTCTGAACTGGGGTGGCAGAGTGGGCTAAAGAACGGTGATGGATTAAACCCAGATCAGTTGACTGGGGGTGAGTGCTTGCAATGTTCAACACTCCGTCCATCATTTCCTTTGGTTTTTGCTTTGTTCGCCATAAGTTGGCAGGGTATGCTCAGACGTGAGTCCCTTGCTCACTTTGCCACTGGATTCAAGCAAGCCTGGCTGAAGACGGCTGAAATGCCAGAAACCGGTCCTAGGAAGCTTGTTTCCAGTCCAGGGAAGACATGGCTTGGTAGTTCGGGATGGACTGTTCTCATGAGGCACAGGGTCAGACTGATTTGCATATGGCCATGTCTGAACTGGGGTGGCAGAGTGGCCTAAAGAACGGTGATGGATTAAACCCAGATCAGTTGACTGGGGGTGAGTGCTTGCAATGTTCAACACTCCGTCCATCATTTCCTTTGGTTTTTGCTTTGTTCGCCATAAGTTGGCAGGGTATGCTCAGACGTGAGTCCCTTGCTCACTTTGCCACTGGATTCAAGCAAGCCTGGCTGAAGACGGCTGAAATGCCAGAAACCGGTCCTAGGAAGCTTGTTTCCGGTCCAGGGAAGACATGGCTTGGCAGTTCGGGATGGACTGTTCCCATGAGGCACAGGGTCAGACTGATTTGCATATGGCCATGTCTGAACTGGGGTGGCAGAGTGGGCTAAAGAACGGTGATGGATTAAACCCAGATCAGTTGACTGGGGGTGAGTGCTTGCAATGTTCAACACTCCGTCCATCATTTCCTTTGGTTTTTGCTTTGTTCGCCATAAGTTGGCAGGGTATGCTCAGACGTGAGTCCCTTGCTCACTTTGCCACTGGATTCAAGCAAGCCTGGCTGAAGACGGCTGAAATGCCAGAAACCGGTCCTAGGAAGCTTGTTTCCGGTCCAGGGAAGACATGGCTTGGTAGTTCGGGATGGACTGTTCTCATGAGGCACAGGGTCAGACTGATTTGCATATGGCCATGTCTGAACTGGGGTGGCAGAGTGGCCTAAAGAACGGTGATGGATTAAACCCAGATCAGTTGACTGGGGGTGAGTGCTTGCAATGTTCAACACTCCGTCCATCATTTCCTTTGGTTTTTGCTTTGTTCGCCATAAGTTGGCAGGGTATGCTCAGACGTGAGTCCCTTGCTCACTTTGCCACTGGATTCAAGCAAGCCTGGCTGAAGACGGCTGAAATGCCAGAAACCGGTCCTAGGAAGCTTGTTTCCGGTCCAGGGAAGACATGGCTTGGCAGTTCGGGATGGACTGTTCCCATGAGGCACAGGGTCAGACTGATTTGCATATGGCCATGTCTGAACTGGGGTGGCAGAGTGGGCTAAAGAACGGTGATGGATTAAACCCAGATCAGTTGACTGGGGGTGAGTGCTTGCAATGTTCAACACTCCGTCCATCATTTCCTTTGGTTTAAACATTAAATAACTCCTGTTAGAGATTAACATAATGAAGGGGAGATTTGCGGACAGCAAAATTCTCTTTAAATAACAGGCCAGATTAAGCACCTGATTTATGAGTATTACATGGGCTGTGATTTTAACATGTTTACAAATGAGTGAATGTTCGACAGAAGTGTCACATTTCACTCCTATAAGTAAATCTTCCTTATTGGCATGCTCACAATGATATAAAAAGGGAAGCAACCACAATTCATGAATAAAGCTGCTTCCAACTGGTTCATATCTACCTACAGGGAAATGTTTCATGCAAGCCGTGAATTGAAATGTTGAGATAGGCAGTGAAATAACTCTGTGTATTAACCACACAGCCAACAGTGTTTCAGCTATATTAAATGAAAGTTGTCCTTATTTTTCTAATTGCAGCATTGTGTAGGTTGCATCTTTCTTGGCCACCAGTTGTTGTTGATACGTGTTAAATTAAACAGCAGAGACAAATCACTGCCCATTTTTAAGCTGCATTTGCTGACTTTACCCATGATACAATGTTGATTTATCATTTTGCATAATATCAATAACAGATTATACAATGGTACTTAAATTATTATGCGAGTAGACAACGTATTGATGCTATTATCAACAACAGCAAGCACTTTATCAAAATTATCTTTGTCAATTTGTCTTCAGGCCTAGGCGTAGTTCGCTGAGTTTTGCTATGCGGGACCCTGCGAAGGTTCAAAAAAACTCTGCGAATTTCTGTGAGTGGTGGAGTTTGTGCTAGTATTCCTGCCGCTCGGGTAGAAATTCTACTCGAGCGGCTGCTCACGCTCGCAAACTTACCATTCGCGCTCGCGAACTTACCCGCGAGCGGGATAAATACTCTGCTTGCACATCGGAAAGCTTGCACATCGAAAACTCCGAGAACGGAGCGAAGTTCACCAACCATGCCTATTTGTCTTAAATGTGCAGCAGCTTCCCTCTGGATTATTTCCAAATTTCATTATGGGTAGCAAAAATGAATCTTTTAGAATGTGGTAATTTAGGACCTAAAAGAAAATCTGATCAATTCATGCCTTCAGACAGGAGAGCATTTGTTTTCACTGCAGGCAGTGTGGAATGTTCCAACCATTGTTGGCACAACCTTTCCACCAAATAGGTGATAACAATATCATATTGCTATGATTGAGAGTATCAGGGATCTGGTCTGCTTGATTTGAACCTACGTGTGGAATTGAGAAAACAAGCATGACACCCATTAGTGCACCATGCTATTGAGTTGATCCTCAGTGTAGTTTGACAAACTCTGACAATTCTCAAAGTGGGCAACAGAGGGAATTGTTATGGCATTCATATGCCTAATCTTGTCCAAGCCCAGCCATGTTGTCTGCTAGACTGTGTCATTCAACAAAATCATTTGGGTGGGAATTACACAATCTCAAAGTTATGTTTCTGTTCCCTTAAACTAACATCATTTTGTTCCCCAAATCAATTTCAAATCAATTGTATTTTACCAATAATCATAGACTTTAAGGGCCAGCTGGTTATCAAATGAAGCTGCATGTATACGCTTGGTCTGTGTAAACATATATTGTTTCGGTAGATTTGGAACCAATTTAAAATATTATGATGTAGAATCTGAAGTATCATATCCTGTAAAATGCATGAATTTGTCTTTTTGCTTTGTGGAACTCCCTTGTCAGGGAGTTGGACAATGTTCCCACTGTATATAATTAAAATGTGGACCCTGACCATTAGATCTGTGCAGAAAATGATGTCCGAAATGATGATATCAAAACATATTGACATAGTTAGAAGAAATAAAATATAGGTCCTCAGATTCAAAAACAGTATAATACTTTTGTTCTAAAGCATAGAATTTACAGTATCAACATCTCCATCATCTGGACATAACATAGGTACTATTACATCACCCATAGAAACCTTGAACACATATGGTATCTGCAGGATCTCTGTAGGGCAAAATAAGTCGAAAGGAACTTTATACCAAACTATTCCACAATTACTGGAACGGCTGAAATGTTGATGAGGGACAAGTCTATTTTCAGTTTATGCAATAAAGAATCGGGGGCCACCATCCCATCGACTATCTCCGTAGTAGTTCGTTTCCGTAAGGTAGTGGCCAGTGATTAACAGGAAAAGGACTGTCACAAAACCAATACAAATAAAAAGGAAAACCAAGGAAAGTGTGATGTAGACATATATCCAAGGTGTGACTGGATGAGTGCATTTCAAGCATGAAATAAAAACACAAATCTGTGATGGAGGCGGATGTAAAACAGATGAACTGTCTGAATAAAAGTCATCTTGCTCTATATAGTAGCCGGGGGTACTTATCTGAAAAAAAACTGGGGGCTGGTATTCAGTAGTAGAACTTCAGAAAATCCATCTCAGCGGGATTCACCAATGGTGGATCAGCATTAGAGGCAATAGTAGAAACAGCTAATCATTCAGCCATGTGTGCAGTGAATGATTCAGGCTCCCCCACCCCTGCCAGGAGGATCAGCATTAATGGTGCTGTCGTACTTTAATCTCTGTGACTGCGTAGGGGACAGGGCCCTACCCCTGTCTATCCTGGTATTGGCGAACCGCAAATGATTAATCCGGTATGTACGAGTGCTTTATATATCGTTCTAGCTATGAATGCACTGTGTACACGTTATTCTGCTTCACTACGCGGGTTCCATTTTGAGAGCGGTGGCCATCTTGTCATTGCCCTCACATAGGCTATAATGGAGCAAATACGGGCCTCACAGTACATGTGCTTTCCCGTGACTTCTCTGTGACCTGGGCAGCTGGCTCTGCTGCCCCAGGTCAAACTGGTCTCACGAGCTCCCCTTCCTCCGTCCACCTGTGATTAGCATCAGGGTTTGACCCATCATAAAACCCTTTCATTCTACACGAGCCTCCGGCTAATCTCTTTCACACCTGACTGTTCCTGCTTTATGACCTGTTTCCCAAAACAGGAGCTGCCCGTGTTTTATTGGGGCCTATTGATATCAAATGTGGGATCTGAACCTTACTGTGTAAATCATTGTGGGCTGGCCGAACTGGAATGTGGGATGGTCATCATGACTCTGCCTTTTCTTTGTAATGTACACTTGTATATTGCCGTATCATAAAACCTAGGAATGTATGCTTGAGGCAGGGAAAAGTGTATTTAAGATGAAGTCCGTTGCTATGATTTTCAGCAGTCTCCTGAGAACATACACGCTGTTGTACTTCTAGGATACCTGTAATTGGTCTGCAGCCAATAAACGATCTTTGACTTCACCTAGAAGACTCTGTGTTTCTGTAGGTCTGGAACAGGGAGAACCCAGAAGTCATAGGGTGTGTGCCCCTGCACCGCTGGGTCTAAAATACCCAGTACTTCAGTTTGGCGCCCAACGTGGGGCGATTTCAGCGGTACCAGTCCAAGCCAGAGGTTCGTGAGGAGCTTCGTGTGGAAATTCCGGAGGAAGGCCGCCACTTCATCGACCCCTGCATGTCGACGTGGTCCGAAAGTCTTTTCTGCGAGGTTCTCCGCGTCCCGACGGCTACGAAGGACTGCTGCCCTGATTAATCGACCTGTTTTGGACCCTTGACGAGTTTTGAGAGAGCGAAACAATCGAGAGAGTCTTCTGGTGACGCCATCGATCAGCAATATTCAGTTAAGTATAAGTGGAACGTCTCCCATTTGTTTTGGTATCCCTCGGGATCGTTTGAGTTGGTAATTTGGAGTTTGCAAACGCCAAAGCCAGAGGACTCGTGTATTCACAAGACTATCGTAATTGATAATCCTTTGACGTTTGGATCTAGACTAGTGAGCAAAGATGCCTGGTTCTAGAATATTTGGTAGATTATTTTGTTTGGGTTGTGGAAAAGATTTCCAGCTGGAGGAATAATGCCCGGTCCCTCCGGTTGGAACTCCAACTTATGAGCTCTATGTAAAGCATGGCGTAGGCCCTATTGCATATAACGAGGTGTGGATCCACTACACCAGGAAAGACGGTGTTTTAAAATGGCCCCAAAATGGTAGTTTCGATACCCATATTTTAGATAATTTGGAAATTAAATTGTTCAAAAAGAAAGCCCGGCCGGCGATGTTTGACTCTTTCCGCTTATGGCGAAAGGAAGCCAAACAGAAGGAAATTAAGCTAGCGAAAAAGAATAAAAGGGAGAGAGGTATGACAGTAATGCAAGCAGCTGTACAATTTAAAGATAATGAGGAGGAGCAGATGAATGAGCAATTGCACAGGCAGCGTAAGTTAGGGATCGACAAATGTTACCCAGCCTTACCACACTCTAAGCAGAATGAGTTAGAAGAAAAGGAGAAAGATCCCCTGATGTCGCATTTGTTGAGTTCACCACCCCCGTATGCTCAAAATGCCACGGCACCTCCCCAGCTTGTGAATATGCCACCTCCAGTTAATATACTGCAAGCCTTGCCGCTACCGCCAGCTGCTGCGCAGCCGGCTCTTGTCCATATAGCGCAGCCCTCTCAAGGGCCGCCAGTTGTGTTCCCGACTGCCCCCGCGCTTCCTGCGACTTTGCCTAATTCAGCAGCTGCCTCCCCTGACACTCTTCCTTCCACCACTCCAGTACCTGTTTCTGCATCCTCTTTTCTCCCCTCTGTTTATCCCTCTGTTTTCGCCTCAACTTCTCCTTCAGCGCGACAGCGCTTAGCTAATGTGGTTACTACATTAATGTCGCCTCTCTTTGAGTCATCTGGTGCGACTCCTGGTTTACAGCGTAAACAACTGCGTAGTCAATTGCCTAACCCTGATGAGAAAAAGGTAATAGATAGCATGGCGCGTAGATGGATTGTTTTCCCTTCACTGTATGATGTGGAATCAGTTGTCAACGTTTTCCATCAGTGGGATGCCCCAAAACAGAGATATGTGTTTGAGAAAATGTGCGAAATTCTCTGTGAAGAATTGGAGGATAGTGGTAAAGACCCGAGCCTGCAGGAGTTGTGTAGAGTGAGGTTTGACTTTGGAACTGGTATAATTGTGGATCGCGAGGTAGATAAAGCAGTTGCGGTTGTATTGTCCTTCAGGAATGATGATTGTCAAAAGTCGAAGTTTGAACCTGATGTTTCTGTGGGAAAGAGGGTAAAAGCACGCCAATATCCGATGCGTGAGGTTCCCCCAGTTTGGAGACCCGCTGATGCAAATGCTAATCCGCCTGTCGTAGCACATTTCCAGCGTATTTGGGTACATGTTCCATGGAAAAGATCTGAGGTGTTAGCACTTAAGCAGTCATTGCCTGATACCCGTAAAAACCCTACTGGTTATTATAAATAGTTGTCACAGACTGCAGAATCTTGTGTAATGAATCTGGCTGATGTAGATATGCTGTTTGGGAATGTGGTTCCACAGCCCTTGTGGGGATCCATACGTAATACGGATCATGCTGCAGAACTAGGAGACACATGGGCTAACATCATCGCTGCTGATGCTAGACAAACTGGTGGTGCGAAACCTGAGCCTTTAGTAGCAGAACTGCCTGGTAGAATCATCACATATATGAAGACAATAATGCCCGCGATGCCCGTAAATTGGGACAAGTTATCTGCATGCAAGCAGAAGAAAGATGAGACAGTGTCAGACTTCTTTACTAGGTTTGAAGAAACGTTTGTTGACCACAGTGGGCAAGATATGAGTACTGAGGGTGGCCAACGGTTATTTGTGGATAAGTTTGTGCAGAATCTACTTCCAGACCTGTGTAAAAAGTTAAAAGATTCAGAAAGTTCTTGGGCTGTTTCCTCTTCAGCGCAAATACTGGCTACTGCACAGTATTATGAGAACAGAGATAAAGATGAAAAGGATAGAACAGAAAAGAAAACGAAGGAACTAAAGACAAAGGTCCTTTTGCAGCAGGCCTATCCGCCACGTGGAGGTCAGAATAATTATAGGCAACCCCAAGGTGTTTATCACCAACCCCAATAATTTCAGAACAGTCAGCAAATGAATGGGTATTATCAACCACGTGTCCCTGTAGGTCCCAACCAATGTTCATACTGCAAAGAGGAAGGTCATTTTAAATATAGTTGCCCTAAATTAATGCAGCGGAACGGTAATGCGTATGGCGCAAGAGGTAGGGGTGGTCAGCAAGCTCCTAGAGGCAGAGGGCGTGGAAGTGTTCCCCAGAACGCGCGTCCTCTTCCGCCCGAAAGCGCCATCAATAGCTTTGATCAGCAAACCAATGCGACTAGTAATACGGCTCAGTATTACAATAATGATTATTATGCAGAGGATGGCGATGCAGGAAATAATGATTACTAGGACAGCCATAGACAAAGAGAGGGAGTTGTTTCAGTGCCAGTGGATCAGAGTGGACCGTATGTTAAGGTAACTACAGCAAATGTGACGGAGCCCTTTCTGCTAGACACTGGTGCTGCAAAGAGTTCAATCATGCATTCAAAACTCCCTGGCGCACCTTTGTCTGGCGATATAAATGTTTCAGTAGGTTTTTCTGGCGCCCCGGTTAGGAACCCGATTTCTAGTCCCATGTCACTTTCTATTGGGCCTTGCGAGCTGAAAGCACCCCTGATTCTGACGATAGGTTGTGGTGAGAATTTGCTAGGATTAGATTTGTTGAAAAGATTGCACGCTACACTGTATTGTTCTCCTTCAGGAGTACAACTTACATTAGGCAAGAAAGTGATTTCCCCAATGTACTTGTCTAAAAATACAATGCCACCTGAATTGTCATCCCTTCCGGATGCCCTTTGGGCTACTGGTCCCAATGATGTGGGCCTCTTGGAGATACCGCCATACGTGGTGACTTTAAAGGCTAATGTCAGACTGCCACGTATTCCACAGTACAAGATCTCTAATGAAGGCCAGAAAGCATTGTTAGACATTGTCAGCGACTTGATTAATAAGGGTGTGATTGAAGAGACAAGAGGCAACGTTTGCAATAGTCCGATTTTACCTGTCTTAAAACGAACGGACCCTTCACAGCCACCTGTTTACAGATTTGTGATTGATCTTAGAGAGGTTAATAAGATTGTTGTGCCACAGTTTCCGGTTGTCCCTGATATAACTGCCTTGTTAACGATGATTCCAGCCTCTGCTGCATGGTTTTCAGTGATCGATTTAAAGAATGCTTTCTTTAGCATCCCAATTGCAAAGGAGAGCAGAGATATTTTTGGCTTTAGTCTGGGAGGCCGAAGCTTCCGCTTCAAACACGCTCCCCAGGGCTACTGTGAGAGTCCATCCATATACAGTCAAGCTTTGAAAGCGCAGCTTGATGCACTTGTTTTACCTAGTGGCGCTATTCTGATTCAATACGTGGACGATTTACTAATCGCCGCGGATACTGAAAAGATCTGCAAAGAAGCCACATTGTCATTGTTGCGCCATTTATCTGCTTTCCATCACAAAGTGTCTCTCTCTAAGCTGCAATATTGTCGACAAGAAGTGACCTACTTAGGTCATCTCTTATCGAAGGAGGGAAGGAAACTGACCCCAGAAAGAATTCAAGCCATTGCACAGTTGAGTGTGCCAAGAACACAGAGAGAAGTACGTGCTTTCTTGGGCATTACCTCATACTGTAGGCATTGGATTCCTAATTTTTCCTTGTTGGCAAAACCTTTGTTAGCCTTAACATGCAAAGACACACCGAATCCTATCCCATGGTCTGAAGAGTGCCAGAAAAGTTTTGTGGAATTGCCCAATGCATTGTGCTCAGCTCCTGTGTTGGGTACTCCTGACTACAGCAAACCTTTTACGTTGTACGTTCACGAGAAAGATGGATGTGCGTTGTCAGTGTTAACACAGCCCTTTGGCGACAGACCGCGCCCATGCGCATATTTTTCATCAACCTTGGACCCTGTAGCGAGGGCATTGCCAAGCTGTCTGAGAGCGACAGCTGCTGCAGCGATGTCTATCCGACAATCTGCTGGGTTGGTAATGGACAACACATTGATCGTTATGGTTCCACATGCTGTGGACACATTATTAAATAGGACCAAGACACAACACTTGACTAGTGCGCGATTATCAGGCTATGAGCTTACACTGTTAGCAAATCACATACACATAAAGAGATGCAGTACGCTGAATCCAGCTACGTTATTGCCAATTCCAGCAGACTCAGATGAGATTGAGCAACATGACTGTCTGTTCAGAACAGAAGAAGAGACGAAAGGGAGAGTAGATCTAAAAGATACTCCCCTGACTGAGTGTGATGGCACTTTATGGGTGGATGGTTCGTGTTTCAAGCTCCCTAATGGTGACACGACTGCTGCATATGCTATCACGACTTTACACACGGTCGTGGAAACTGCACGAGTGCCACATAATTCGGCCCAAGCAGCAGAATTAATCGCCCTCACGAGAGCGTGCGTGTTGTCTGAAGGAATGAGAGTGAATATTTACACAGATAGCCAGTACGCCTTTGGCGTGGCTCATAATTTTGGGCGACTGTGGAAAGAGCGTGGGTTTCTGACGTCGCATGGAGCTAAAATTCAGAATGGCAAATTGGTGAATGATCTCCTTGAGTCACTGACCGTACCGTTGCAAGTTGCGATCATGAAATGCAGTGCGCACAGGAAAGTGACAGATGATGTTGGACGTGGGAATGCGTTTGCTGATGATACCGCGAAGGAAACAGCCCAGATTGTGAAGACTAGAATGTATGTTGCAGGCCCCGCAAGATGGGTTGATGATGTTGGAATGTGTGAGAACACAATAGAGAGTGTGAAGTCGCTTCAAGCTGAGGCCACAGAGAAAGAGCTAAGCAAGTGGAGAGAAAGTATGGGTAAGTTGGATGAGAATGGTTGTTGGATTGATCTGACAGAACATAGGCGATGGTTGTTACCTGGTGCATATGTGCTCCCAGTGGTTACTATGGCACATGGAATGGCACATATCAGTACGAAAGGAATTTGTAAGTTGTTGGCCCCAGTATGGCAGAATGCTGGAATTCCCAAGTGTGCAGAGAATGTGGTCAAGAATTGCATGGTATGCTTGAAATACAACCCTGGTAGGGGAACCCCAACTCCAGCTGGTCACTTTGCACCCCCATCATGTCCATTCGAAGTCTTGCAGCTGGACTTTATTCACATGGAAAGATGCAACAACCTGAAATATGTACTGGTGGTTGTTTGTGCTTTCTCAAAATGGATAGAGGCTTATCCTCTGAAAGATAACACTGCCCTATCCACAGCCAAAGCCCTTGTGAAAGAATTTTTCCCCAGGTTTGGAATGCCAAGAATGGTATGGTGTGATAATGGAAGTGAGTTCGTGGGTAAAGTAATGAAGAATGTATGTGAAGGTTTAGGCATAAAGCAAAAGTTCCACGCTGCAAATCACCCCCAATCAGCTGGACTAGTAGAGCGCTACAATGGAGCCTTAAAGCTCAAGCTGGCCAAAATTCAGGCGAGCACCGGTCTTAAATGGCCTGATGCTCTGCCTTTAGCACTCCTGTCCACCAGAATGACTGTACACTCACGAGTGGGACTTAGTCCTTACGAAGTGGTTTTTGGCCGCCCGGCCAACGTATGGGGTGTACCGAGGCCTACGAAATTTAGTGAGATTGAGCATCCAGTACTACTCGATTACCTGTATGATTTGACTGTTAAACTGCGTGTTTTGCACCAACAGGTACATGATACTCTTCCCCAAGCTTCTGAACCTCCTGGGCACCCTATCAACCCTGGCTCGTGGGTTCTGATCCGAAATTTCCAGCGCAAGAGCAACGACGAGCCCCGCTGGATCGGCCCTCACCTTGTGCTTCTGTCGACGAGATCAGCGGTGCGAGTAAAAGGGAAGAAGCACTGGATCCATGGCACCCACTGCAAAGTAGTCCCCTTGCCTTTGCCATATGACCGGTGGGTCCAGGAGGGTATCGCCAACTCTGAGGCAGATATTGTACCTCGTTTTGTACCATTCAATAACGCACGCATAAAAGACACAGCTTCAGACCAAGAGAGTGACAATATTCTGCAAGAGGCTGGGCCACCATCAAATCGACTGGACATCACTGAGCCTGAACTTTGTTCCAAGACCAAACAGCACCTGGCCGTCTCCGCTATAATTTGAGACCAAGGCCCATGGACAAATAAAGATTTCTTTACTATTCCCTTTTTGACATTTTTGGCTTTCCCATCTGAAGGACTTTCTTGATTTTTGTTTTTCGAACCACCATCCGGGTTCAGCCGCAGGGTCACGGTGCCAAGACTTTGGGGTACAGGCCGAAGACGTTAGGTCAACGGTTCTGGTTGGTCTAGGGCGTTTCCCTAGACTGACAGGCGTACTCCTTAGCAGAAGAAACTCAACCGCCGCGAGCGGCCCGTTTAGAGGATGGAGTTTTTTAAGATGGAGAGACCCGTTGAGGACATAAACTCTAAAGCAAGGATGTGTAGAATTGTAAAAAGTAAATGTTTTGTATTTCTGTGCCTATTTACGCTGTGTAGTATAATAATGTTCATCGTAGGATTTGTGTTTTTCTCCTCTCAAAAGACCATTGCGCCCACTGTACAGCCTATACCTCTTTCTACTGCCTCCTCTCACTCTTTTCACCCTCTGCCTGAGCACGAACAGACCAGACGATCCGAGTTCGTAAGTAACTCGTTTATCCAGCTTCTGCACCAGCACCAACTAGTAATGAACACAACCAATTGCTGGGTGTGTGGGTTAATGCCACATACCATTAACAAGGGTATCCCCTATTTGGTGCTGCCATTTAGTTACAATGGATCGTCATGGGCATTCCAGACCATGTTTCTCTATGCTCTAGATACGTACTCCCCTCGCCAACCGCGTTCCATCAGACCAATCACCAACAATAAGGCTTTGATGAAAGGAGTTGCCGATATGAGTAGAGATATTGATGCATACTCATCCATTCCTAAAGAAGAATTGAGACCTTATGTAGGATGGAACGCGACGGGGTATAGTATTAGTTTGGGTGAAAGACAGCGAAAAATCTCATCTCCAATCTGGGTCGTACCCCACATAGGTCAGTTCTGCTTACAGGGTAATGGTCAGAATCCTAGAGCTCAACTGGGAAGAAGTGACTGTACTGAAACGTACACTTTCCCGTCACAGTTCTCCCCTGCGTTTTTGGCTGCCAAGGGCACATATTTCATCTGCAATGACCGAGCATATACATGGTTGCCCCCTGATTTCTCGGGCACATGTTATATTGCGAACTTGCTACCGCCTACATTTACTGCTGCCTCTGATTATCACAAGACCAGAGTTGTGAGAGGTGTCATTAGTAAGGAGGATACTGCCGGTCAAGAAGCGGGAGACTTCTTTTTGGGTTTCCTGCCGTTTTGGGGACCTATGGTGAATAGTAGGAACCTGAGACAACTGACTCGTGTGGTTGAATCCACTGTAAATGTAACGGCTGGTGCCCTTGGTAATCTGACAGCTGAGCTCCAAGCGGACCGCCTTATGACTTTGCAGAACCGCATGGTTCTAGACGTTATTCTTGCAGACCGCGGTGGGGTATGTAAGGTTATCCAATCTAGTTGCTGCATTTTCATACCAGATAACGCTCCAACAGTCTATCAAGCCATCTCCAAACTCCATAAAATATCTGAATCCATACACGTGGAAAAGGGAGACTGGTCACTGATGGGGTGGTTCTGGGAATTGATATCTGCCTGGGGTTGGAAAGTTCTGATGGTCGTTGGAATGATCTTAGCCATTCTTTTCCTGTTCTGTCTGTGCATACAGTGTGCTCCTGCGATATGTGGCCTCTGTGCTACCTTATGTGTAAGGAAACCTGTATCGAGGGACGAGCTAAGTAATAGGATGATGCTACAGCAACATCTCCATGACTTTGTGAACATTGACCTGGACTCGGATTAAGATGAGTATAGTGATTGCCTATGTAAGGGCAAAAGGAGGGTCTGTCGTACTTTAATCTCTGTGACCGCGTAGGGGACAGGGCCCTACCCCTGTCTATCCTGGTATTGGCGAACCGCAAATGATTAATGCGGTATGTACGAGTGCTTTATATATCGTTCTAGCTATGAATGCACTGTGTACACGTTATTCTGCTTCACTACGCGGGTTCCATTTTGAGAGCGGTGGCCATCTTGTCATTGCCCTCACATAGGCTATAATGGAGCAAATACGGGCCTCACAGTACATGTGCTTTCCCGTGACTTCTCTGTGACCTGGGCAGCTGGCTCTGCTGCCCCAGGTCAAACTGGTCTCACGAGCTCCCCTTCCTCCGTCCACCTGTGATTAGCATCAGGGTTTGACCCATCATAAAACCCTTTCATTCTACACGAGCCTCCGGCTAATCTCTTTCACACCTGACTGTTCCTGCTTTATGACCTGTTTCCCAAAACAGGAGCTGCCCGTGTTTTATTGGGGCCTATTGATATCAAATGTGGGATCTGAACCTTACTGTGTAAATCATTGTGGGCTGGCCGAACTGGAATGTGGGATGGTCATCATGACTCTGCCTTTTCTTTGTAATGTACACTTGTATATTGCCGTATCATAAAACCTAGGAATGTATGCTTGAGGCAGGGAAAAGTGTATTTAAGATGAAGTCCGTTGCTATGATTTTCAGCAGTCTCCTGAGAACATACACGCTGTTGTACTTCTAGGATACCTGTAATTGGTCTGCAGCCAATAAACGATCTTTGACTTCACCTAGAAGACTCTGTGTTTCTGTAGGTCTGGAACAGGGTGAACCCAGAAGTGATAGGGTGTGTGCCCCTGCACCGCTGGGTCTAAAATACCCAGTACTTCAGTGCTCAGGCTGCAAAGGAAAGTCTCGAGAAGGAGGACGAACATCACATGAAACACTGTGAAGAATCAGCCACATGGTGTAGTGTGACATGTTCAATTGAGACAAAGCATTTGTCCATAGAACCAGGAAGTGGTAGCAAAATCACAGTTCACGTACCTGGTATGGAAAGTACCAGACTAGGGGCATGGTACATATGACCAAACTACTATTCAACAGCCACCATCTCTCGAACCAGATCTCCAATTTTTAGAAGTCAGCCAGAAAGGGTAGGGTTATCCTCTGCAATCAAAGAAAGAAATGCCGGCATGTGTTTACGAGATTGAGCGTCACTGAACTTTTGTAGGGCCTGAAGGACAGCTCAATAGTTATCAGCATCAAAGGTTGCAGCAGCCACCACAATATCTGGACCGTCAAGATCTGCAACATACATTTTGATTCCAAAGAGTGCTTTGCATGGGTTATGTCCACCCAGACATCTTTAAGGGAGGCTGTTGAGTGCTTGTTGAACCCCATAAAGGTGGTTCAACCAACCATGCCCCATGCCTTATACTTTAGCTGTTAAGGACTGTTTTAAGTCACAGTTCTTTCTTTTCACAACAGAATTACCCTCAGGCCTTTATGGAGAAGAATAACGCACCTGTACCCCCATGGACATCATCGAATCACGGTATGCTTTAGAAGCAAAGGCAGGACCGAGGTCCAAATGGAACGCCTAGCATCCATAACTACCAACAAAGACTTGCAAATTTTTAATAACAGTTTGAGCATCAGCCGATCTTTGCGTTCAAACCCAGAAGAATCTAGAGCAAGAATCAACTGCAACCAAGATAAATTTGAATGCAGTACCTGAAATGAGTGGACCACAATGATTGAGATAAAGGCAGCCAAAGGGCTAATTAGAAATGAAGAGAAGTGTCTGATGAAGAAGAGACACAGTTGAACATTCAATTTGCTAATTGATGTCACAACACAGAACATATTTTCTGGTTTGTTAGTGTAAGCCCAGCCACCAAGAACGCCGATGTAAGAGCAAAATAGTGGTAGCCACTCCTGTATGGGCAATAGCTACACCCTCATGTTTTGTGACAATTAAAGCATGTCTCAGTCTTGGGAAATCAAGTGATTGTCAACCCCAGGAATCCATACTAAAGGGACATTTTGTTCATTTAAATGATAGTAGTTTTTTATTTAGAAGAAAAACCCCTTCGGTGAAGGAGTGCCATTTAGAAATGCATGTATGGCTGTCAAGATATCAGCATCTATATGGGTTTTAGAGTGTGTAATTGCTGCAATTTTAGCTGTGGTTGCTGAAGATCTGGCTGCCTCATCAGTGAGAGAATTCCCTACAGCTTGTGCTCGCACTGGTTGATAACTCACTGTATGTATCACATAAGGATGTGGCAACATATCCTGAAGGAATGCCACTTTCACCCAAAGCAGTTTGTGCTTGATTGTGCTACTCTTAGAATCCCAAAAATCATTTTGTCATCAAAAATGTAAATTATCATTAAAGGACTATACACAGTAATACAAATCACACACAATAAGTTTGGGCAATTCATTATCCGTATTTACAAGAGCAAAAAACAAAGCCTTCAGTTCATCCAATTGCACAGTACAATCTACTAGGGATTGTGTGCGAGTAGGGTGTGGTTTGAAAACGCCATCTAATATATTACGAGTAACAATGGCACATGCCGCAGAGTACTGCGGCTTAGAACCTTCAATGTAAATAATTTATCTATACTGATTTAAAGGCAAAACAGTAGATGGCAAAGGATAAGTTCATATTCTAGAATTTCTTGTGTTTGCAAAAAAGGGTCATAGACAAAGTCGGTAGCAAATGATGTTACGTGCATAGTCCATTGCATCCATTGGGGATGGAGTGACTTAGCATTAGGGATGCTGGCTTTTGTGACAGCCTCTAATGCTGTCAGGGGAGTATCGATAATAATGTACTATTCTTGTGCAAGTGGTCATTCTTCTAGGATGGCCATCTGCACACACTGTGGACTGGTGTTTGGAGCACAAAGTCATGATAGGATTTGTGGTCAAGTAAGACACCAGGCACCAGTGATAGCCATCTTGATGGTCCAACCCCACTCACTGTCAGGAAACCATTCTACCAGGTGGCCAGGTTTCTCTGGGTGAGAAGAGTGTGCGTAGGACAGGGCCTGATGAGAGATGGAGTCATTGCAAACACTCCTCCCCCCAACACAAACACATCCCCTGGAACTATGCGTCCATGACAGTCAGTGGAAATGTACTGGCAAGATGGTTGAAGCTGGTGTCTTGCATCTAAGCTGACCACAACTCCCATTAAGGCCTTGTGCTCCAAACAGCATGCACCAGTGTCAGCCATCTTGCCTGTACATTTCCACTCAATTTCATGAGAGCATAGGTCCAAGGGTGCTGTTTGGGCAGGGTGGGAAGGTGTGTGTAGGACAGGGCCTGATGGGAGATGTAGTCAGTGCAAACACTCCTCCTTCCTCCGAGCACAGACAGCTCATCTGGGCCTATGGGTAGCTGACAGTGAATGGACGTGTACTTGCAAGATGGCTGACACTGGTGCATGGTGTTTGGAGCACAGGTCCTTGGTGGGAGCTGGCTTCAAGTGAAACACCATGCACCATTGGCAGCCATCTTGCTAGTCCCCTTTCCCTCGCTGTCAGATTGCCATAGGCCCAGAGGAGTTTGCTGGGCTGGGTAGGTGGATGAGTATTTGCAATGACTACATCTTCAATCAGGCCCTGTACTCCACACACTCTTTCCACCCAGAAAGCCCTCCTGCTGAAACTCTGCTTTCCTGACAGTGAGTGGCAATGTCCTGGCAAGATGTCTGACACTGGTTGCTGTTGTCTGACTTGCCCACAACTCCCACCATGGCTCTTGTGCTTCAAACATCATGCCCCAGTGTCAGCCAACTTGCCAGTACATTCCCGCTCATTGTCAGGGATACACAGTTCCAGGTGGGCTAGTTGGGCTGGGTAGGTGGATGAGTATTTGCAATGGCTACATCTTCCATCAGGCCCTGTACTCCACACACTCTTTCCGCCCAGCCAGCCCTCCTGCTGAAACTCTGCTTTCCTGACAGTGAGTGGCAATGTCCTGGCAAGATGTCTGACACTGGTTGCTGTTGTCTGACTTGCCCACAACTCCCACCATGGTTCTTGTGCTTCAAGCATCATTCCCCAGTGTCAGCCAACTTGCCAGTACATTTCCACTCATTGTCAGGGAAACACAGTTCCAGGTGGGCTAGTAGGCCGGGTGGGAGGAGGAGTATTTGCAATGACCACAATTCCCATCAGGCTCTGTCCTCCATGCACCTTCACACTCATCCCATATAGCCCACCTCGTACTTTGCATTCCTGACAGAGAGTGGAAAAGTACCGGCAAGATGTCTGACACTGGGGTCTGGTGTTTTGAGAACAAGGACATGATGGGAGGTGTGGCCATGTCAGACACCAGACCCCAGTGTCACCCTTCTTTGCGGTACATTTGACCTAACTCTCCGCAAAGCAGAGTTTTAGGGGGCTGGCTGGGCTGGGTAGGAAGATGTGTGTAGGACAGGGCCTGATGGGAGATGGAGTCAGTGCAAACACTCCTCCTCCCACCAAGCCCAACCAGGCCACCAGGAACAGTGGTGTTCGGACAATGAGGGGAAGTGTAGAATCAAGATGTCTGACACTGGTACCTGGTGTTTGACTTGCCCGCAAATCCCATCATGGCCTTGTGCTCCAAAGACTAGTCTCCAGTGTCAGCCATTTTGACAGTACATTTCCACTCACTGTCAGGTAGCAGTAGGCCCATTTGAACTGGTTGTGCTGTGCGGGGGGAGGAGTGGTTGCCATTACTCCAACTCCCATCAGGCTTTGTCCTCCACACACTTTGCCCACCCATCCCAAACAGCCCACCAGGAACCAAAGTTGACTGACAGTTAGTGGAAATATACTATCAAGATGTCTGACAATGGTGCCTGGTGTCTGACTTGCCCACAACTCCCATCATGGCCTTGTGCTCCAAACACCAGTCCCCAGTGTCATCCATTTTAGCAGTACATTTCATTCATTGTCAGAAAAGCATGGATCCTGGTGGGCTTGTTGGGCTGGGTGTAGGAGGAGGGTTTGGACTGACTACATCTCCCATCAGGCACTAACCTCAACACTCTATCCCAACCATCCCAACCAGCCTACCTGGGCCTCTTTTTCCTGCCCGCGAGTTGAAATGTACTGGCAAGATGTCCGACACTGGAGACTTGTGTTTGGAGCACTAAGCCTTGCTGTGAGTTTGGGAAATGTGTGTATATGGCAAACGTTTTAAGGATTTTCATTTTCATTGCAGGCATGAGGTTCATCTGTATTACATACACATGCTCATTGACTATTGTTTCTTTAAAACTTAAAAACGGTCATTTAATTAACTAGGTCCAATACAGAGATGTCTGCAGAGGTGTAATTGATAACTTTAGTGGAATGTGGAGTAGCTACTTACCAGACTCTGTTCCTTCTGAGATTCCAGACCAGCTCTCCAGCGGTAGGATGGCACACGCCTTCTCCTCCCAGGAAGTCCAGTGCACAGGGGGTGCAGGAGGGCCACCACCAGTCCGTTGTGCGTTCTTATGTTCTTTGGTTCATCCAGTGAGCACCGGACAGGTGCTTCAGCATTCACCTTGTTGACTATCCTGACCCACATGCTATATTCTGGGTGATGGGGGACTGTTGCACAAGGTTCCCAAATAAATGTGGCTCTACTTTGATGATTTCATCTACAAGCCGTATCAACTCCTCATCTTTAAAACGTGACTGCTTCCTCTTGGGCATGGTGATGGTGAGTTTGAGGGTAAGGGTGACTGTGAGGGTGAGTGTGAATGTGAAATAGAGGGTGTGTTTGAAAAAAGGAATTTGAAAAAACAGTTATATTTTCAAGTAGTGTGGTGAATGCAATGTGTGAGTGTGTGCAAGACTGAGAGCAGAGAATAGACAAGGACTCCTCTCTTGGGCTAGCAACAGTATTGTATGAGCAAAGGATCGTGGTTTTTTTTTTGTCTTTACATAGGTGGATTGGTGGGCGTGCCTAATATATATATTTCTTTTTATTTGGCGCTGCCTATGCTTGTTGTGACCGATTTTTGTATTTTACACATGCCATGTGGAACATAAACCGACACGGTTCTGCAACCGCGTCGGATGCATCCTAATCTGTTTGGGGGGATAACTGATGCTTGTTCGTAACCGGAATACCTATGAGACAGTCTTGTTTCCGACAGACTTGTTTCCGACCGGCGCGGTCAAGTGAAATGGTTTCTGACCAGTGTGGTCAGAGTTTTAGCTGTTATTCATCATAATACGGCAGGTGGAGAGGTCGCGTTTGAATCAGTCGAATGTTTCCGAGGATGAGTCGGTCGGACAGTCTTTCCAACCGACATCGTAATGAGGGCCAAAGTTGTTGCAAGTGAAGAAATCGAGAACCAAACTCAAAAAGAAATAGCTTTTGCAGTGTTCAAGCTTTCTTCTGATACTATTTGGCTGGTGAACACCTGGCTGCCTGAGCTTTCACCTATTTTTGTGTGTCCCCATTTTCGAGGATGTAACTTATGATTATATATTGTTTATCAGCACTTAAATGAAAATGGCGGGCAAACATATTCAAAGTTTCTCCAAACAGGGTCTGCCAAAATATATCTTTCACATGGCCCCATACAACCTTCAGATGCCACTGGTAACTGTGTAATCCTAACTAGTTCTACGAGACATGAGACTGTGATGACATTCTACCACTACTCACATTTCCTAGGGGCTCATTATGTCTTTCCGCCATCACATAGTGATTAACCCACCGTCAAATTAGGCTGGCGGTGGGTACTGGGGTGGACGAAAAGTCCGTCCGTCGCTTTACCGCCAAAGGCAATTGCACCAATTGCTTGCCAGACGGAGCAGGGCCACTAATATGGTGGCGGTGCCTAGCAGGCATCGTCCGCCATTTTAGGCTGTGGGTTTAAAGAGGCCTTTCCATGGCGGCGATGCCGCCATGAAAAGCCTGGCAGGGATTGGGTTTGGGGGCCCATTGCAGGCCCCCTTGTGTGGGGGGGCGTGTAGCTGCAGTGGCATTTCCATGCACCAGGTGGGAGGCACCGCGTGATGCCTGCCACGTGGTGCAGGGAAATGTGGTGCAAGCACCTTTAACATTGCGGACGATGCTGCAGCCAGCAGAACCGCCCACAGTGTTAAAGGCCCAGGATGTGCCCGCCAGAATGGCGGTCGTATCCTAACCGCAGTGGTGGGACCGCCGCATGTCTGGCGGGCAGTCCCAAACACTGCTACAGTTGTGGACGGACTTAATCAGCCCTTTAGTCTTTCACAAATGGGTAAACTTGTAAATTTACAAATGTGAATTATCATACATTTTTTTAATCCAGTCCGATGATGGCAAATGATTGATGTGGCACAGAACAGGATGCAGCCACACCAGAATACAGAGAAGTCTTATTTCCCTTATTTAAAACAAATACACTGTGTTCTGCATCTTTCGAATTTTAGGAATGAAATTACTTCGTATTTCCAGCAGAGAAAAGATAAAATTGTCAACTATTTGACACAAGAGCGCGTGGAGGACGTATATTATTCCCCGTGTCATAAAATGTGTTTCCACAGATAGGACTATGGGCAAAGACAAGTAAGTGTGTGGAATAAATTAACTTTTATTCCAATATACACTGTACAAGCTCGTGCGATTCGAGGCCAGTACAGTGATTTAAAATTGCCTGGAATGGAATAATCTCTGTTTTACCATGCTGGGAAATGAATTGCTAGTTCAGGCAATCACACTGAAGGGAAACCCAGTTAGGATCTATTCATATTCAGAATAATGAAAAAAGAAATGAATACACTAAATTGTTCAGTTTTATCCGATCTACTATAAAATACATTGAGCTCAATAAATGGCGACTGCACATCAGAGTAGATATGGGGAAATCTGTGCTTCTAACATTGAGTTAAACTTGAATTGCTTTCATAATTATTGCACCAGCCCTGGAAATGGTCTGTGCTAACTTTCATTAAGTGCACTTGGACTTGTCTTTTTTTCTGCTCATGGAGGTGAATTTTATGTTAACCAATATAACATTTAATAATCTCTTAACGTCATATGAGAATTATAGACGATTGTATTCAATGTCTGGATTTCCTAGATTTGTTTTACAATTGGAAGTTTTTAATGTGTTATTTAGTTTATTTCGTAACTGGAAGAGATAAAAGGAAAATTAGGCACTTATGTAACATGTTTTACTTATACGTCACATACTAAGACCAGTCTGTCATGTCTCATTGGGTTTAATGTGCAAAGCTCTTCATAAACTGAACTTCTAAAGGAACTTCTGCCAAAACTGACCAAAAACAGTAGTAAATCTACTCTTGGTCAAAGCTTGAGTAAGCCGAGGAGCAGACGTGGCCAGCCACTGGCACTGCAACATCCTTTCATGGAAAATGAGAGATAGGGACTTATGATAAAAACTCATCTGAAATAATGCTAAATTAATTTAAATTGTTTAAACTACTTAAAAATACAAATAAATCCAAAACAACATAAAAATATCAAATAAGAAATCATGCTTATTTTAAAATGTTTTCATTACCTTTTTTAATTTGGCAATTAAAGCAACATTAATTTGTATTAATCTATATCTAAATTACTTTTAATTAAATCTCTGCATTACTTCTAATTTTTCACTTTAGGTGGTATTTCTTCTTTAATTCACATGTCAGAAAAATAATTTTAAATGAATTGCTAATTTTCAAAATAATTGCATTTTAAATTAAATGAAGGGCCATATTTACCAAAAATTCATGCAACGCAGCAAGTCACCTTGCTGATCTGGGCTGTATGAAAGGGCATTTACCATTATACAGCGCATTCCTGTTCTTTCCTAATGCAGGCACCCATGCAACATGGTGCAAGAGTGCTTGCGCTGTAAGCAGGATTGTTTTTGTGCAGAAATGGACACCTTTCTGCACAAAAACAATCATCAGAGGCAGCTCAAGGTTAAGCACCCATCCTTCTGCTCCCAAGTAAGTGACTGAATTTCACAAGAAATCCACTGATTGGATCTTTGGCTTGATAGATACTGGAAGAGCCCTAGCCCTTTATCTGCACACCAGATAAATAGACTCTACTCAGACACTGAAGACTTCACCGAGCACTGCGCCGATCATGCATTGAAGTGCTGTCGCACTGTCTCTTTGCAGGTCGAACAAGGAAGACACTGACAGATACAGTAACATTAGTGGTGTTTGTATTGTGCTAAAAACTGCTTAAAATCACACTTGCTGCAAGCAACAGCCACTTGCGTCCTGGTTGATCACGTTGTTCCCGAATTCCTACCATTAAATTTGATGTGGTGCAATGGTCCAATTTTTAGAATTACGGATAACAAGCGTAACATGACATTTTCTAAATTACACACCATTACTCAGACTTAGTGGAAATCTTTCCCGCACAGGCTTAATGGCAATTTTTCCTTGGCTTAATAAACATTGGTGATAGAGATGATGATCCAAGTTGTCATGTTGAGGTGCTGAATGCTTACAAGAACCCATCGTCGACAGTGTAAAGAAGTAGTGATGCTCTGACTGCAAGATAAGATATATTAGTTTATTCTTTTCAACTAATACACATCAACAGAACCAACAAAGCACAGGATAACAGACTCTCCAGGACAATCTGTGATTGCAGCCAGGCTCATCCTCGACATCGACATCCCGAGAATAGCCCACATCACCCTCCACCTCAGAGCGCCCCACTGGCTCCCCTTCCAAAAAATGTGCCAGTTCAAATTGCTGAAATACGCCTACAAGGCCCTGCACAACAAAGGACAAGCCTACCTCAAAACCACACTGAACTTTCACTAACCGGGCAGACAACTACACTCTACCTCCATCTCCATCGACCACACCCTCAGCGGTGGCTGCACCTTCTCCTACCTGGCCCGGGAGTGGCCTTCACTCCACCTCCGGACTACACCCACCCTACAGCAGTTCAGAGATGGCCTAGAAAGCTGGATGTTCAACTGACAACTCCCAGCAGCAGCCCCTCCCATCTCAGCTCCTGACTACCCTCACAGATGATAAGCTGCACTCTACAAATGATTGATTGATTGATTGATTGATTGATTGATTGATTGATTGATTGATTCAATCAGTGCTTCATTTGAGCGGTGGTTTGGGAGCTCGACACCGACACTTAACTGTCAACATGGATACATGACTTTCTGCCACAAGATGGTGCTGTTAGCTGATAACAGTTGTTTATTATTTAATAGAAATTAACAATTAGTTTTGGGGCCTGGAATAGTTTGAATTCTCACCTTTGTAAGCATTTGATAGGTAATTGGCTGCTCTAGCAGGGGCAATGTGTGGCAAGCTGCAGTGGCCTTCTAAGAAGGGCCACGGTGCTTATATGTTTTTGTAAATTAAGCACTGGATTGAACCTAAACTCTACAACAGCTATTGAGGCAGAACATATTGGCAATGTTACAACACACCAATAGGGCTGTGAAAAAAAGAGTGACACATACAAACAAATCTACTAACTACAGTCAAACAGATTTTAATGTGGATTAAATATAACATGAAAAGTAGCTTTGGTCATGTAGTCACATATTAACCACACATACTCTCAATACCAGGAAAGCAAATCCTAGAGTATAGTAATGGTTGGTAACAGCAAACTCGTTGTGAATCGGGCCCCGTGTGCCCTTCCCTATACCTGAGAGTGTCCACTGGCGATATTCAGTCATGCTTTTCATACTATTACAGCTATTTGGGAATATATAGGTGAAGAATGTGCTTCCAGTGCTAGCAGTTGCTTTGTTTATGGATATTATCCCACTTCGTATCCCAGGTTTGCGTGATGTTGCATAATTCTTGCTACTCTTTCTTTCTGAAGTGCTCCAATGCCTGATTTGGCAAGGTCACTTTGACCTTTGAACTGTAACAAGGCTGAGTACAATGATCTATAATGTCTGCTAGGTCCAGAGAAAATCTGAAATGAATGTTTGTAGACATCTAGTGGTCTTTCTGGTTTGACCATCTGCTTACTGTTATGGGCTGTGCATTGAAGGCTGTCTATGTCCACATGTTGGATGTGTGACGGCATACTGTGCATGTTCCGTGTTACTTCTTGAATCTATGTATAAAGCTAACTGCAGTCCTGGTGGGCCTGCTCTGCCTCATGCAATAACGAAAATAAAGATATACAAAGAGTGCAATAGCTCGGCAGTATAATGCCAACAACACAAACAATTCATGCGTTTGTCTAGTGGTCAGAATTTTCCTTAAATGACACTTTGAACTTGATGGTGGATCTGAAACTGGAGGTGAGTCTAAGCTTATTTTGTGGTGGTGCTGAAACAAATTTTTGAGAACGTGGGGGCATATTTGCAACAGGCAACGATAATTATCGCTGACCTTGCATATCGCATTTTTTTCTACTGCAGGAATATTTTGCCAGGCTAGCATTGTATTAACGACGCTTAGCGCTATGGCGATGTATATTCCAACAATAGCGCCCTTTTCCATGGAACATTGCTGGTTTTCCAGCGATGTTCCATGTAAAACGGCGATATGCTTGATGATACGACCCTGTGGTCGTATCACATAAATCCACCTCCCATGTTAGGTATGCCTTAGTCAGGAATTTAACAGACGTTAAATTCCTGCATTAAGGCATACTTAGCGCGATTAAAATAATCGCTTCCCCACATTGTAAATATCGCGAAGATGCCTTCGCGATATTTACCCATGTTGTTTCCACAGACATGCCTACTTTGCATCTCATTAGCGATGCGAGGTTAGGCATGCCGGAAACGGGAGCAGAATCTGCAAAACACGCTATAGCGTGTCTTTGCTGATAAAGCGATAAAATTATCGCCGCTATTTGGCCAAAAACGGCCGCAAAAGAGGCGATAATCTTTTATCGCCGCATTGTTAATATGCCCCCTTGACTTTTTTTGCACCATCAGACTTTGACCCTAGGCAAAAAATGGACTGAAAAAAGGCAAGAAAGACCGAGGAAGGGAGAGATAGGACACCAGTGACAAAATGAGCAAGAACCCATAAGAGTGCAATTAAGGGACAGGAATTCCAGGAAAGTGGAAGAAAGAGGCAAGAAGTTGAATCCCAATTGGACAGCTTTGGTATTCAACAACCCTGGTCAAGCTCCTGGTAATAGTTTTAAATCCCTACACGTATATGTTTTAAAATATTAAGTGCAGAGGTGAACTAAATAATTTTCATTATAAATAAATCTAACGGTTTATGCAGTCATCCTATGATCTATTCTTGTATGGTAAAATGGATATTAATCGTGCTTTCCAACGGGAATATTGGCTTGTAAAGTATGTAAGGTGGGCATTTTTAACATTAACTTTAAAGGTTAAGGGCGCCTAGAGAGACCTGGCCCCATGATTATTCCAATGGCACTTGTGGCCTTGTACACTCTATTTAATTAGTGCCTCCACCGTGCATTTCTTCCGTATCACAATAAAGTGGAAATATATGAGGAAAGAAATGTTATACATTCCCAAAGAAAATGTCTTGTGGTGCTTGGAACTGGCATAGAAAAGACCCGAGATGAAGCTGTTCTGATCATTTCTGAGGGTGCTGAATGGAAGTCTGAATACATTTCTATCTCAGGGCTGCCAACAGAAACCGAGGAGAGCAATTTGTTGTTACCTTTTGGAATTCTAATAAATGACATGTAGATGACAATGCAAAGATGCTCCCTTGTCCTATATTGTTTGAAACAGTACAGCAGCTCAAATGCTGAGTAAAAGTGAAGCCTCAGGTAATGTCTGACGTAAAGATGTCAAGGTGGTAATGCCTAAATTATTGAGTAATTATCACAGTTACTCTTTGTCCAGCATTTTCATGTCTGAGTGCCTGACTTCTGAGAAGGGAAATTATATATCTGCTTAAATCATGGCATGCCCGCCCTACTCACTCTAAGCGAGATCCCCAAATATAACTGGAAACAAAAATGTCCACCCGTCCTGAGTCCGTTCCAGCCTTTAGAAGCCGAAAGCCATTTAGAGCTAGTCATCTGGTGCAATATTAAATAATTCATTATCAAATGTGATAGCGCATTTCAGGATTTTAAATAATGTTTGTCTTTATGATAGGCCTTGATGAAGGATAACATAGTCCACATTTGTGCATTAGATGGAATGGAGCTGGTGGTTTATTTAGCATAAGGTAGCATACCTTGGCAAAAGTCGAGGCGCCTACCATGTGCCGGGAGAGGAGTGCTGCCACAGGAGGCTCTGGAAGTAGCAACCTCAACAGGAGCGGCAAGAAGATGCCCCCCGGCAGGCAGGGTCGGCCTTGCTCAGCAGCTCACACACCTCCATGGACCTGACTAGGCCTGGGCGGTAAATTCCGTTCCGCTCGTGGAATTTGCGGAATTTCGGTAATTTCGCGATCCGCGGAGAACGCGAAATTGCCCAAAATTCTGCTTTCCGCGACTTCGCGAAATTTTTTCTTGTTCGCGTTCTCAAAATGCATGTTCGCGAGATATTTCTCCCCGAGCACGCAAACAGCAACTGTGAACAGGAAAAAAGCATCGCGAACAAGCAATTCCGCGTGTTCGCGGAATTTCTGCGTGTTCGTGGAGATTTTTTACCGTTTCGCGGAGATTTGCGTAACGCGATTACGCAAATTCCGCCCACCCCTAGACCTGACCCACAGCTGTGCTGTGAGGTAAGCAGTTTAGAGAGCAGCCCTTGAGATTCCTGGCAGGGTCTTGGCAGGGTCATGCAGCATGGGGAAGGGGAGCTGGCGACCTGGTGGGTGCATTTATTTTGTTGCCGTAGAAGGTTTGTGCTGTGATTTGCAGGTGAGGTGATTGGTAAGGTAGAGGTGTGTTTGTATTTTGCTCTGGAAGGAGAGAGCCTTTATAAAAGCAAGTGTGTCGAAAAATTACACAACTAAGGGGCATATTTACAAGTAAATGGCGGAGTGTGGAGTCGCTAAATATAACTGTCTAGCGCCAACGAGGGCACCCTTATACTGTAGTGCAAAGGTGCCTGTTTTGCAGGGAAAGATTGTTTATGTACAGAAAGGTGTCCCTTCCTCCACATACACAATCAACAATGTCACTTTGTTACTTCTATGACTATGTGTGCTGCATCGTGCAGTACACATAGACATAGCAAATTGTTATTTAATGATCGTTTATCTGCAGGAAGGGCACATAAACACTCATTAACGGTGTTTTGCTCTTTCTACGTGTGCTGCAGAATGCAGCAGGCATAGAAAATGCAAACGGAAGGAGAAATACATGTATTTCTCCTCATTGCGTCACTCTAATGCCTGCTATTTCATTTCATTAGTTTTTGGCACTGCCTCAGATTTACACATCCTTGTAAATCTGGGGCAGTGTCAAAAGCAATGGATGTTGTGCTTGAACAGCAACACCCATTGCAAACCCCTTTCATGCAAAGACACGTGTAAAGTGGCTGGTTTAACGCAGCTTTGTAAATATGAAGAAGGGCATAGCACCTCCAGAATGTAGGTAAAAGTAATATTCTGATGGCACTATCCCCTTGTAAATATACTTCTAGATTTGGGTTTAGGAAGGTGTATGTTTTGGTAGAGGGTTTAACAACTGGGAGAGCTTTTGGATAGGATAGATGTGTGCAATTAACATTGAACCACAGCGATTTTAAAACAATCGGTGAGTATATTTTTTGTGTGGAGAGTCAGTGACGGCGAGGGGGGATTCTATGTTTGTATTTTATTTTTTAATCATGTTTGAGGTAGGTGATCCGTTTATAGTTAGAAACGTGGGAATGTTTTCTAACCTAAGGAGTTTTGGAAGTAGCATGTGCATTTTAAGGTAAGGATTTTAGTAGGGATTAAGGCGTGTGGTATTACTTGTAGTTTGAGATTAGGCAGGAGCAGGGCCATGTTCAAACATCAGATATGGAATTGGTAAGAGCGATCTACTCAAAGGCGCTAGGCCTTAGGGTGACCATCTAGCAATGAAGCAAATTGTGGACAGTGACTGCACAAAATTCAGGACAAAGGGTCAACATTCAGGGCACAAGTTTAATTTTATGGACACATCTGAGTCACGCAATTATGATCCCGTAGTCAACACAAGAACAAGTCAAAATAGGTTTATGTTCTTAGGATCGTATAGTACATATCAGTATTGATCAATAATTTACTAGTAGTGGAGATATTTGAGGGTTTAAAAAGCTGGAAACATATTCACACTAAGCAAAATTTAACAGGGATAGTTCACAGTTCTACCTCTGGGGGTGTTGGAGCATGGGTTATTGGTAACGGTAAGTATGTACCTACCACTAGCAACAAGGCCACCCATTTTGTTGGGGGTTTTGGAGGATAGATTATTGGTAAGAGTAAGTATGCACCTACCACTAGCTACAAGGCCACCCACGCAATATAAGGTCCAGAGAAGGTCTCAATACATTAGTCTGTGGCTCAACCCTTGGTATCTGGCTGACAGCAGCCAGGCTTCACTCAGGAGACAGGTATTTAAAGAATTTAAATTCACCAATACATTACCTAAGACACAACACAAAATAAATATCATTTTATAAAAATAAGTAATAGTTTTATGTTTAAAATGACACTAAGTCAACAAATATCTAAAGTAGGGAACAGAAGATATGAATTTTTAAAGATTAACCACCTTATAGTGCTTCAAAACATATAGTAACAATGATGATGATTAAACAAATTTGTAAAGCACAGAGATACTCTCAGGAGTGTCCTGGCGCTAATCCAAGAGCAAGCAGGATTACAGAGTGAATAACCAAGTTTTTAGGAAGACCCATTCTAAAGGCATGTTCTAAAGTTTCCTGTCTCAGATGCATCTGAAGAGAGTTCCATGCAGAAGGCCCTAACAAAGAAAAGGAGCGCCCTCCAATCCATGATAGTCTGACTCTCGGCACTCTGGCCAAAGCCATGAGAAGACCATAGGCTCCTTGCAGGATTGTAAAAAAGAATACGTGAAGCCAGATATCTTGGACCTATATTGTGGAGAGCATGAAAAATCAGTACCAAGGTTTTGAACAGAATTCTCTTCCTTACTGGGAGCCAGTTCAAAGAGGAAAGATGACTCGAGATCTTTGCTCGCTTCTGTAGATTCTGTAAGAGGCGTGTCGCTACGTTTTCTACCACTTTTAATCTATGGATGGCACATTCTTGCAGGCCAAGATCATAAGACATTAGCATAATCGAGGCAAGATGTTATGAGAGACTGGATAACTGTTTTCCTGGCAGAGAAGGATAGAAGAAACGCCCTTAATATACCAAAGCACATAGCAGTCACTGCGCTAATCTGGGGTAAAAAAGACAGGCACCTGTCAAACTTAACTCCCAAGTTCCTGGTTGTGTCTGTATGAGACACAGGTGGGATGTCACCATCTGGCAAGCAAGCAGACCTGCCGGAGGATGCCAAGGTACCAAAAAAGAGAATTTTGGTTTTGTCAGTATTGCACATCAGCTGTTTCTGATGTAGCCAGCCAAAAACTGCTTTAAGGCAAGATTTGATAGAAAAAAGAGCCAGATCCTCCACCTCATTGAAGAAGAGAATCTGTGTGTTGTCTGCATATGACACAATCTTAGCACCAAACGACTCAACCACTAGAGCAAGTGGGGTAAGGTACACATGAACCAAGGTAGGGCTAAGGGCAGAGCCCTGACTGAGATAGACCAGTTGCCAGAGGCAAATGGGGGCAACCAAACCTCCTGTTCTCTCTTGTCTAAAAAGAAGGATAGCCAGCTAAGGGCATGATTCTTCACTCCAATGCTTCTAAGACGGTCTAGGAGGAAAGAGCGGGGGACCTTATCAAACGTGACAGAGAGATCTAACAAAATCAGTACCGCTTTGTCTTTGACATCCAATATACCTTTAATTTCCTCAGTCACCTCTAGTGAGGTCATCTCTGTGCATAAGTTCTTCCTAAAGCCTGACTGACTCAGATGTAGGAGGCTATTCTTCTCCAAATAGCAGAAGAGCTGCCTGTTCACTGATTTTTCCAGTATCTTGGAGACTGCAGGCAGCAGAGAGATGAACCTATAGTTGTAATGCAAATTAGGGTCAGCTGAAAGAGCCTGGGAGATCTTGTCATGGTTGACCGGGACAAAGTTAAAGTTTGAGGCTGACAGTGCTGGAGAAAATGTTACCTTCGGACTTAGAACATTTTCTGGAGGATTTTCTCTCAACGTCGTGCTGTCCCCTCCAGCAAGCTGATTTTGATTCAACGTTGTCGGATTGCTTTACACAAGGCCATTGCAAGCAAATTCCTCAGGGATGTAGTTCCAAGTGTGCAACAGAAGCAATCCTTCAGACAGCAATCATGTGTGGTGCCGACAAGGGTTCCAGTAGGGCTATCCTTCTTCTTGTAGTTTAAGGCAGCAAATTTAAAGTTGGAACTCAAACTGAGCTGCTCTGCCTTTCTCACATATTTATCCAATGATCTGGGATGACAAGCAGGAGGGTACCTCTGTCCAATGGGATGCAGGGTGCCACCCTAAAGCATGGCAACTTCCTCCAAAGTCAGGCATATTCTTGTCTCTTAAGGCCCTGCACTTTAAAATTCAGGATGGAGAATTCTCTTCTTTTGAGTACGAGCTGGCTAAACTAAGCCACTGGGGTAGCTCATTTCTATTAACACTCTCCTTTTCTCACTGGCAAATTCCATTTCGGACCTGCTATCTGGCTTGGGTAACAGGAAGAGGGGTGGTAGGCCTAGCATTCCTCACTGTTCTGCTCTCTCTTTGAAACACAGTTCGATTTACCCAGCCCCCTTTCTGGCCCATCCTTTGCAGCTGCTGCAGAGCTCTCCCCATCAGATAACCTCTGCTCTATGCAGTCACTTATCCCCTCATCAGAGGAGCCTGGCTGAGCACATTAAGGTTGACTAATCAGGAGAGATTAATTGAAGGCTGGATTTCGGTTCACAGAAAAAAAATTCTATAACTTATTTTCTGTATTAGTTATGATAACTTCAACAGTGGCAAGTTGTTTGATTTATCATTGCCAATGTTTTAAGTCTTTAAACAACTTTTTTAGCTTCTCCCTAGCAATATTTATAATTAAATAACATATTCTAATGTTAGCCTACGGAGATAATACTCTACAAAGGGGGTAACACAAATTTCATTTTTTCCCTCACCGTGGCTTCTAAAACGATTTAATAATGTCCCTGCCTAAAGTTACAAGGAACCCAACCCCTGGAACACCTAGGGGAGACCTTAGTGGTTATTTAAATGCAAAAATAATGTAGATTCCACCTTCGATAGTACCTGTACCACCAAAGTCTAGTTTGCATGTAATTTACTTTCAAAGACAGTCTGCAAAGCAATGCTGCCTTTAAAAATGACAGCAGGCAACACAGTAGTGCACACTCCAGTGCCGGAAGTCTACTGGGCCTGTAAACTCCCACCCCTTATTATATACTATGGATTTATAGATATGTCATTGCCAATTGTAATTATACCTAATTACCGTATACCTTTTTCATCAGGGCACTGGCCCTGGCCCTGTTTAGCAGAGCCCAGGGCAGAGTCAGAGTCAGATACCACCAGTATCAGTAAAATAATGTGGGTGCTGGATGTCTAGTGGCCATCAAACTCGACAGAGAGACTGCAGCTGCAGTCAGACAAGACAGAGGATATTACCAGATGTCTTGTTACAGTAGAGTGTAAAAGAAGATAACTCGCCTGGTTGGTTCAATGAGGGAACATCATGCCATTCCCTGAGGGGGATCCCAAGGTGTCAGGTGAGCTGGGGGCGGCGGTAACAAGGATCCCACCAGTTCTGGTGTCCAGCAGCACCTCACCAGTGGGGTGGGTGCATGAGTCCAGAGAGAGGGGTGAGGGAGGATGCAATCCCCAGTGGAAGGACCAGTGGGTCAGGGGTTGCCAGCTCTGAGGTCAGAGCACCCTGGGACTGAACCTTTTGAGGCCATTTCTGGCCTGGAGGGTCTTCATGCTCTGTCAGGTGGACAGAAGGCTGGAGTCCTCCACTAGGCAGACTCTTACACAACTCCATAGGAGTGTGTTTCCCTGGGGGGGTTGGTATACTCCCCGGAAGTCCTTGGTTGCCAGGCACAGGTCCAGTCTAAGGGTGCAGACCCTGGGTTGGAGGACCAGGATCAGGGTGTCACCTCTGACCTGAAGGGAGGGGAGACTGCTAACAGTTCCCCTACCAATTGGATTTCTGGGAGCATCGGTCCAGGTGGGAGTGTGCACGGCCCCAGTAAGGGGGCAGGGAGGGGGAAGCCTCACTCCTCGCCCCTGCCCTGCCTAAGGGTACAAATCCTAGGCTTGGATACCAGTTGCAAGATAGCACCACTTAACTGGTGGGCGAATTGTGCAGGACACCTGCCACAGGTACCCTGACTATTCTGGAAGGGGGTACTGCTGCAGGTGGGAGAGTGCATAGCCCTAGGGAGGAGGGCAGAGGAAGTGAAAGCTCACCCCGTCTCTTGTCCAGCCCCGGGGTACAGACCCGGGGCTGGTGGGTCAGTGTCTGACAAGGGGGAGAGTGGACAAAGTGGCCCATGCACCTAGAGCTACTGCCCCCTACTCTCTGATGCCACAGGGGTTAGAGAACCATGAAAGGCCTGAGGTCTGGCTCTCAGCTGTCAGTGGCCACTGTGGCTTGCTGTCTTGGTGGACAGAGTTACCCCTGTGAGGAGGACAGGAGTCACACCATGGGGTGGACTGGGCCATACCAATGTTTTAGGCATGTGGGAACTGTCTGCTTGTTGGGACACAACTTTGAGCAAGGTAAGGTTAGATGCTGCACAGATTAGGTCCCCAGGTGACAAGGAGGGTTTATTTTATTTATTTATTATTATAATTTTATATAGCACTGAATCACCCCAAGGGGTATCACTGCGCTTGTAACAAATATATAACAATGGCAAATTAGTTAGAAGAGAAGTTTTCAAAAGCTTTCTGAACTGGAGAATGGTCATATCAGTGCAAAGATATTGTGGAAGGCTATTCCAGAAACTCGGGGCAAGGTAGGAAAATACTTCTTCATTCTGGGGATAGATAGTAATCTTTTGGATCCAGATCTAAGAGAGCATATAGGAGTATAGATATTACATTTCCTAGCAAGATAGGAAGGACTAAGCTTATTTAAGGCCTTAAAGATCATACATCCTATCTTAAATTCCACTCTTTTTTTCACTGGAAGCCAATGAAGCTTTATTAGCAAAGGCAAAGAGGGAGTCCTAGGCGGTAAACCCGTCACTAGGCGGGCTGCCGTGTTTTGTATGACCTGCAGTTTTTCTAAGGAGGCTACATGCGTAGAAAGAAGCAGAGCATTGCAATAATCGATTCTGCTCATAATCAGGGCCTGAATCAAAGTCTTCCTGGTAGAAATAGGAAGCAGAGGAAAGATTCTCCTGAGTAGGCTCAGAACATGATAGCAAGTGCCAACGGTAGAATTGACATGGGCATCTAAGGTAAGTTTTTGATCCAGTTTGATGCCGAGATTTTTTATCTCCTCTTTAGGAATAGGGGCTTTACCCAACTCCTCAGACCACCAATTTGGCGACCAGCAGATGGCAGCACCTCCAAACAACATAATTTCAGATTTTTCAGAGTTTAATTGGAGGAACTTGATTTGCATCCAAGAGGCAATAGCCATCATGCCCTGGGAGAAGATATGTTGTGTGTCAGTTCTTTTTTATCAAAGGTGAGGAGGAGTTGGGTATCATCCGCATAAGAGATAGGGCTGAAACCCAGATTTCTCATAAGTTTCGCCAGAGGGGCCACATAGATGTTAAAAAGAGTAGGGCTCAAACAGGAGCCCTGGGGAACACCCCTGGTAACTTGAGACGGAGCAGATTTATAAGAGCCCATGGTGACTGCCTGAGTTCTGTTTGTCAGAAAATCTGACAACCACTTCAGAGCAAGTCCTTTAATTCCAAGCCCCTGCAGTCTAGACAGCAGAATTTGGTGTGAAATGGTATCGAATGCTGCTGAAATGTCAAGCAGCACCAAAAGTGCTGCTTGACCGTTATCCAGAGCCATCCTGATATTATCCGTTACCTCCACTAAGGCAATCTCCGTGCTATGCTTAGCTCGAAAACCTGATTGAGAGATATCAAGTGCATGAGTGGACTCAATAAATGCAGATAGGTGTCTATTAATATGTTTTTCTATGAGCTTGCTCTGTAGAGGAAGCAGAGAAATGGGGCGGTAATTGGTCAACTCAGACGGATGAATTTTTAGATTTTTGCGAATGGGAATAATTTGGGCATGTTTCCATTCTGGCGGGAGACTACCAGAATTTAGAGAGCTATTGATAATAGAACATATGGGTACAGCAAGTTGAGCCGAAAGTTTAGATGAGACTTTAGCTGGAATAATGTCAAGAGGAGAGCCAGATTTAGTGCAATCCAATAAAGATGATACTTCTGTGGTAGTAACATTAGGAAAGGTGCATAATTGAGAATCTTCACTAGTATAATTTGATAGATCTGCAATAGAGACGGGAAAGGAGATGTTAGATGAAATAATTTTTTCGTAGATATTTTCAATTTTCTGGATAAAGAAGAAAGAAATATTGTCACATAGAGTTTGGGAGGAGATGTCTCTGGTCTCACAAGATTTAGGATTAGTAAAATCCTTCACGATTTGAAAGAGCATTCTAGAGTTATTTCCTGCTTGATCTAGTGCGGACGCAATATGCAATTTGCGAGCCTTTTTAATGTTATTATGATAGTTAGATACTGCAATCTTGTAATTAGTTTTATCTTGCTCGTTGTGCGAGAGTCGCCATGAGCGTTCTAGCTTTTTACAAGAACTTTTTTCCTCTCGTAAAGCAGAGGAGTACCAATCAGTGGGGGTACCTTTCAGAGGATGAGTGAGAAGCTTCATAGGGGCTATCTTATCAAGCACATTTGAGATAAGAGAATTAAAAAGGTCGAGTTGTTGATCAACATTATAGAACATGGTTTCCCTGTCCCAGGCAAGAAATAGAGAAGAGAGATGATCAGGGGTCAATTTATGCCATGGTCTATACTGACGAGTGGCTGGAGTTGTGGATGCAGCAAAAGTGCAATTGGTAGGGCAAATAAGTTGAAAATATATTAGTGAATGATCAGTCCAAGTAAGCGGGTAGGTGTCACCACATTTGATATCCTGAGAATTTGTCAGAATGAGATCCAAAGTATGGCCAACTATATGAGTAGGAGCGGAGTTAAGTTTAACTAATCCAGAGGCAGCCAGGTTTTGCAGACATAGCCTAGGATCCTGGTTCAGGACATCTTCGCTATGGATATTAAAATCTCCTAGCAGAAGAAATTTGCGAGTAGCAATTATATGAGGAGAGATAAAATCTTGCAGTTGACTGGTAAAATCCAGTGTCGGGCCAGGTGGTCTATATACCAATGCACCTTTCCAGCTACAGCGTGTAGAAAGATCTAATCTAAAAACGAGGCATTCAAATGCCTCTGTGCCCATTTGATCTAAAATGGTGATTGCTAAGGCTTCTTTATGAATTATAGCTATACCCCCGCCCACTCTGCCTATTCTATCCAATCTCGAGATACGATAACCCTACGGAATGGCCGAAGCAATGGAAGGAGTGGAGGATGGTTTAATCCAGGTCTCAGTAATGAAGCCCATCTCTGGTTTTAGGTCAGTCAGGATATCCCATATTTCTGTAGCATGCTTGGGAAGGGACCTAACATTAGCCAAGAAACAATTCCACTTAATGTTTTTCCCTGGGAGAGGTGGTGAATTGGGAGAGGTATTATTTAAAGAATCAAACGAGTCTTTAAAATTAAGCTATTGAATAGTAATCAAAGAGGGACAGAGACATTCAGTGCTTTGAAATCTAGAAGCTCGGCATGAGAAAGGGCCCTCTAGTATGTGGTATAGGTGAAAGGGTAGTTTGCAGGGGGCGGGCTTAAGCTCTAGTAAAGCATCACGCGAATATCTGCGGGGTATGTTAAGAATTTGTAATGTAGGTAGTGTCAGCGTACCAGGGGTCCTGGCTTCTGGCGGTGAACTGGCACGGACGGGCGCAGACGGGCTTGCCTCTGGTGCACCTCCGGTGCGCCATCGGCGCGTGCGCTGCGCGCTTGCATCATCCTGGCTTAAGTATCCCCAGCTACTAGAGCGCTAGAGCGCTAACCAAAATGGCGCTCAATTACTGGCCTGGCCTGAAAAGATTCTGGTGTAACTCGCTAAGTAGCAAAGTGTGCTTTCCAATTTTAAGTGCAGGTGAGTGGGCAGCAGACTTTATTTAAAATAGCAACTAAATGAGATTTAAAAATATATTTTAAAACAAAAGAAAGTAATGTGCGCAATTACCTCCCTCGTTGCTATGAGAGGGCAGGGTGCCGCAATATCCGTGAGAACGAGCAAAAACGAATTCAACTTCAGCATTCAGCGTTCGCGCTTAGTAGTTCCATCTGTTACCATCTGTTACCATCTGTGACAAGGAGGGTTCCCTATGGGTTAGCTTAGTGGGCCCTGAGAGTATGGACAGAGGTATCCAACTGGGTAAAGCAAGGCGTAGAACCAGAATGTGCCCCCGCTGTTGTGGGTTAGGTTTAGCTTCCATCGACCCAAGCAGGGAAGTCCATCAAGGGAATGATGAGTCTACCCTAGCTTTAGGCTGGAAGGGGGTTGTGTTAGACCTGACTTTTCCAGTGGGTTTATCCCCAGACTTTTTTGCCTCCTGTTTTTGACCCGGTTTGGTTTGGTTTTATTCCTCTGGGCACTTTACCACTGCTGATCAATGTTAAAGTGCATACGCTCATCCCTGTAAATTCTCATTATGGGTTAGTGTTTCCATGATTGGCCTTTTTTGACTTACTACTAAGCCCTTAGTACAGTGCACTGTGTGTGTGCCCAGAGCCTGTAAATCAAATGTTGCTAGTGAGCCTGTAGCACTTATTGTGCCACCCACATGAGCAGCCTGTAAATGTTTCAGACCTGCAACTGCAGTGTCTGTGTGCAGTTTAGTAGTGCCATGTCGACCTGGCAAGTGCACCCACTTGCCAGGTCCTAACCTTCCTTTTTATTACATGAGTCACCCTAAGATAGGCCCTAGGTACCCTGTGTGCAGGGTTCAATATATGTGAAAGGTAGGACATGTCCTGATGTTTGTGGCATGTCCTGATAGTGAAATACTGCCAATTTCTGTTTTCACTAAAGGCTATCAGTTCCATAAGATAGAATGAGAGTTTATTTATAACATCTGATAAATATAACTTTCCACTTGGACAAGATAGGAAGGTAAAGTTTAGTATACTTTAGTATGCCTGAACTCAGAATGTAAGGATGCATCTTTTAGTAAGGATGTTTTTTATATTCTGTGGTTGAAAATACCACTTTTAGAAAGTAGGTATTTTCCTGCTTAGCCATCCTGTGTGCCTCTGCTTGTTTGTGTATTGACCGTCTGGCTTTGGAGTGACAAGGGGCTGGGGATGTGTATTTACTGTAGACAGCCACTTGGGGGATTGAGGTGTGTTGTGCACTTCCTGGATGAGTCAGGCCTGGGCCGAATAGACCTGGGCTGCATTTAGAGTAGGGTGAGGACATTTCCTTTCACCTGCATAGGCCTGGTCTGACTTACACAATGCTGTCTCCACCTTCTGCCGGGAAGCGGAACCAGGGAGAACAGAACTGTTTGGACTAAGCACAGAGCCTGTCTGACACCAGAGAACAAAGAGAAATGGACAATAAATGTTGAGGCCAGGACCCCTGATCCTTAGAGCACTTTTGGGATTCAAAAATAACTTTTGCCAAGGAGAAGAGCTGGAGAAACTGAAGGAGAAGTACTGCCCCTTTGCTGTGTGCTGTCTGTGGTTGGCCTTCAGTGGATGTTCCTGCCAAGGAGAGGTCAAGGACTTTGCGGTGTGCTGTGTCCCCTGCTTGAGGAAGAGCTTCAAGGGCTTGAAGAAGTGCTTGCCTCCTGTTCTGAAGGCTCAGGGACACAAAGACGTCATCCCTTCTGTTGTCCTGCAACTGCAACTGTTGTTTCAGCTGCCACAGAGGGAAATTGCAACATCGACGCCAGCAAGCGACACCGTAACCTGCACCGAAGCTGTGGACACTGCTCGTGTAGAACTGGACACAGAGCCCCGACTTGCTCCATAGGCATGTCGCCTGCTGATGCTGCGCCGCATTGACTCCAAAGCAGTCACTGAGGCCGTTGCCTGCAGCTGAGTTGAGGACATCGCTCGTGACGCTCATGATGCACCATTCCAACTCACACCGCAGCCCCGACTTCACCATCGCCAGTGCTTCATCACCGCAGAGCCTTTACTTGATGTGGGAAACTCCTGAATCTATCAACACCGCACCATCATAAGGAACCAACGCCTTCCTGCCACCGTGATGTCACCTTCCCAGCACCAGTCAGGAACCGACTCCTCACCTCCCAGACAGCAGTGAAGAACCGACACCTCACCTGCCCTGCATTGCAGTAAGGAACCGAGGCCTCACCTCCCCTGAGGTCGTAATTAACCTATGCATCACCTCCCTTGTAGTTGAAAGGATTCAATGCTGCCTGGTGCCACTGAAGCATCACCTTCCCGATATGGTCCACTGTCTTTGCTTCATCATTCCCAAGGTATTGTTCTTTGTGGGGTCCCTGCAACTCCGGGCATATGTTACGACGTCGTGATAACTCTAGGGGGAGTTCTTTGTTGCTACAGACATTCTTTTTGAGAATCACTTCTTTTTTAGGATACTTTAATTATTATATTGTGGATTTATTTCTAGCTTGGTTTAGATAAAGATTACCAATTTTTCTAAACAAGTGTGGAGTCCATTTGTAGTGTTTTCACCGTATGCCACTCGTCCAGGGATTAATTATTAATCACCTGGACTATGGTAACGCGTTGCTTGCATCCATAAATGAAAAACTCTTGTCCAAACTCCGGGTTTTACAGAACACCGCGGCAAGACTGGTCCTAAATCTCCCCCCCACTCTCCATCGGCTCCCAAACTAGAAACCCTCCACTGGCTCCCTATCAAAAATAGGATCAACTTTAAACTATGTTGCTTGGTTCACAAAACACTCAACAATGCTGGTCCTATCTCTCTAGCTAAGAAACTCACTAAATATCACCCAGTTAGAACCCTCCATTCTAACACTAAACATTTGCTAAACGTCCCCAAGGTCTGCACTGTAAGGAACGGCTGCAGATCCTTCTCCAGACCGCGCCAGAGGTATGGAATGCTCTGCCAGTACAGCTCCGACTGGAAACTGACCAGAAAAAATTCCGCAAAGCACTTAAAACATAGCTCTTCTAACTCGCTGCCTGGCACGCCCTGAGTTTTTTTTCTGTGTCTTTAGCTAGCGCTATGAGACCCACGGGTGATATATGCGCTCAATAAATACCAAAAAATAAAATAAATTACTGTATGTGCGTGTACATGCTCTAAACACTGCCTCTGAGATAAGCCTGTCTGCTCATGCCAAGCTACCAAGGAGTTATTTTAGAAGTGTATCCCCCTTACCCTGACTAGGAAGAAGGGTCCCTACTTGGACAAAGGTTCAAACCATTGCCAACTAGAGACCCCAATTCCTAACAGTGTACAATTCTGATGGATTGCCATGTCTACCGATGTTGGTAAATCTAGAAATGTGTCAAAATCCATAGGAGGACGCATGGGAACACCCACACTCCACCCATAGCATGCCTCACTGCCACAGAGTAACGCAAGGCCGTTGTCTGTTTTGCCTTATGTTACACTAGATTTATCAAGTTACTCAGAGACACGCAAGGTGGCCTTTTGTGTTTAGATAAATCTCGTTTAGGATTTGCTTCCCCCTTTGCATGGAGTACAGGTGGCACACAACTTTAAGAATTATGCCCCCATTCCAATTGCAGCAGGTCAGTTTGGCTTTTCTTTCATGTAGAACTGGTAGAAGAAAGAGATGGGTGAAATTGACGAGCAGACTGCCTAGGGGCATAGCTTCAGGGGGTGGGGTGTGGTTGGTGTGACACCGCCCAAATAAATACATTTGTGGCCTGTTACTTGGCTGTGGGAGCCTTGAGTCTGGTCTGCTATTCTTGTCAATTTCTATGGGCCTGAGCCAAAAAGGAACAACAAAACAGTGGCATTTGATGTAAATGGGATAGAGTGAGTTAGAGATACCCATCTGGTGGCTGAATTTCAAAATTTAATACAAATTCAAAATGCAAAGCTGGATAATCTGTATTTGATACTGGCGTCCCTGCTTGTCTAAATTGTTTGATCCTAATCAAATACTTTTTTTCACCAAGCCTCCTTTTTGCTTATTATTGTATATGGGTGCTGTTTTAAATACTTTAGTTTACAGTGTGCACTGCACTAACACCTCCACATACACAGCTCCTCACTAATAATCACAACTACTTCATTTTGGTTTAATCCACCAGAATGACTGGAGTGAATGCATCAAATGGTTTACTTGGTCACACAAGACTAATCCCAATAGCCACCAATAACCAATAATACTAGATTAATCTCTAACATTGGGTTCCAGAGCAGTGTGTTGTCTGGCCTATAGTGCTTCAGTACCTTATGCATGGTAACATGCGCTATATAAATGCAATTATTATTACAAATACAAGACTGCTCGGTCTGGATTTTTAGACATCAATAAATGAGTAGATTTTTCCTTGATTTTGTGATAACTAACAGAGAATTTGTATTTGCAAATTTGTCACAAACTTCTCTGCCCATGTCTACTGAATGTTCATGTGGTGGTTGCATGAGTCATTGCATGTTGACTTTGAACAACTACTCTACTGGAAGAATTAATAGTAACAAAACTTGGGTCTCATTTACAATATTTTGTCATAGGGCAGAGCGACAAGCTTTCCTGCTGCAGGTGCCTTACGGCAAAAGAAAAGCACAGGAATGTGCCCTATCTATGTTATATGGCGCATTCCTGTCCTCCTTCCTTCCTCTGGCGCTCAAATGTCTGCCATGTGCTAACGCAGGCACCCCAGACCAGTGGTGCAATGGTGTCTGCTCTGTAGGGATGATTGTTTTTTGTGCAGGAAGGGACACCTTCCTGCACAAAAACAATCGATGGAGGAGATTTCCTCTTTCAATATGTATTGCAGAAAGCAGCACACATAGAAAGAGAAAAACATTTTGGCTGGGAATGGCGTAACACACATGAGTTTGGAACTCCTGCATCCCTCAAGCCCAAAAAGCCTCCAAAGCTTTACTATCACCCTATCCTTGGCAGTGGCGATGCCGGAGCAACCTCAGCATAACCTGGCATTGGTTGAGATGTAAAGGGTGGTCCCTGGTTTGCCGAGTTGCAGCACATATGATGACCCTAGAGCCGTGCAGGCTGCCAGCGCCATCTTGGGTCCACTGACTCTGAGCTGAGAAGTGGGAGAGAGACAATTGGGCTACATTGAGCCCCTCAGTGGGACGCCTGTGACCAGGACTTGCCCAGTACGCCCTTCCGTGCCCAGACTGCCCGGCAGTGCCCGCCCTTAGCTCCAAGGACGGAGGTGGAACCAATCTGCTTTGGTGCATGAGGACTGGAGTACTGGCCTGTGGTGTATCGAGCAAAGGGTGAGCAGCTGCCGCTTGCTGTGAGAGTTCCTTCGGGGACTCGTCAGTGCTCCCAGTTGGGGGGACCATGATCTTCTGACGCCTCTGACCCTGACATTATCCCGCTCTCCTTCTTGGCCCACCTCTGCCTCTACAGGAGCCCTTGTGGCACTGCTGACTGCTCACCCTTGCCTCCCAGCCTGAGAGAGATGCCAGCCATCCCAAACACTGGGAATCGGGCTAGGGTTGTTGTATGAGTTGGCTGGAACCCCTGGACAACATCTCACCTACTCCCTGGAGGAGGATCTTGCCACTGTGACTATGTTGTGAGACCGAGCGGTGAGTGACTCTGAGGGGGTTGTCCCCAGTTTTCCTCTGCTCTCCGGCGCTTGCTGAGACCCTGGAGCGCTGTCCTCCTGCAGGCCATTAAGTGCAGGTCATACTCCGGCATGGCCCACTCCATTCCTGCTGGGGCACCTAGGTTCCGGCATGGCCCACTCCATTCCTGCTGGGGCACCTAGGTTCCTGCTGAGTGCAACACAACATATCTCTTGCAGTGGGGGGTGAAGCAGGCTGGTGCCTCCAACTTCCTTTCTGTTTGGTCCAGAGCTCTCTCCAACAGCTGGGCAGCAACCACCTGGGGAAGTCTCTGCCGAGGTCCCTGCCTGGGCCCTCACTTTGCTCCGATCTCTGACAATGGGGCCCAGAGCACCCCTGGGGGCCTGCCAGCTACAATTGTTGCCATCTCTGGGAAGTTTTGGCACCCTGATAATTTTAAGGAGCTACCTGCAATACGTAAACCCGGGGGAGAGTTTCCGACCCCTGACCCACTTCAGCGCCATCAATGCCTAATCCCTGGGACCACGCTGGGCAATGGACCTGCTCGTCTCAGCGACTGTGCCCAGATGATGGCCCCTTCTCCTCCACAGTGCCATACAGGGGTCTGACCTGCCTGCCTCCCCGGGGATGCCCTGCCCTGTGCTCTTCTTTTGTTGTGACGATTCCCTGAGAACTGAGAACCCTGAGCCACACTACCTAATCTTCCTCCTCCACATCTTGGTGCTAGCATCTTCAGAGGGACACTGACTCTAGTCTTTTACACCGACTCCTCTGTACCTTGCTATGCAGTAGCCTAACCTGTTATGCCCAGTGGTAGATCAGCCAGTGTCAGTTTGGTGGTCTCCCTTTTGGTCAAATCAGCTTCGTTGCACATGGCTATAGGATAGACCCAGCTTCGCAGCCCTCCCTGGTGCCCCCACTCTCTCCACAACACAGGACTACCTGTAAATATTCCTGGTTACATTCGCCAGGAGAAAGGCTCCTTGAAGACAGACTGCAAAACCTGCCTCAATGACTTGCCAAAAGACATCACCGCAGTTGGCGACCTGGTTGACAACCTGGAATGCATCGTTGACTCCCGCACAGAGGATTAAGTGGCCCTTTGGAGAAGGTTCAAACTGTTGGAGGAGCAACACATTGAACTTCAGGCCAAGCAAGAAGAAAGAGGACGACATAACAACCTCTGTATCAGTGGCATCCCCTTGGGGAGGAGAGGGAGGATATTATCACTTTTGTTAGAGAGCATACTTTGCTCTTTCATTTTTAGGGGTGCATAATAATCATGGGTAGTCCAAACCTACACATAATCCTTTACTGTACTAATTCAGTTCATTAGAACGTAAACTGTAATAATGTGAACAGTGATGTACTGGGGATATTTACAATGTAAACATGAAGATATTAATGTTGCAACTACATGTGATTAGTTGAAAACATGAATTTGCAGAATTGTACATGTCGTTGACAAGAATTTACACAATTGATGTGCTTATGTAAGGTGTTAACTTAGATGTGCTCAGTAAAAATGTTCCTTTTATTATCCCTGGGCATAGGACTACGATACGCGCGAATAGTTTGCGTAGTTTGCGCAACTAAGCGCTACGTGAATTGCACGTAGCACAGTGCAAAAACGTGTAGCGGGCATTGTTTGCTTGGTCACGGTCCTCAACGTCAAGTTGGCGACCGAAAGCGAGCAAAATGATATCCCGGCGAGACTTTTTCCTTGTTCGCAAATATGGAAAATAAACCTCCCGGCAAGATTCTCAACGCGGAGAGGTCAGGTTTCTCATTGCGAGTGGTCGCGTATTCTCACGACCGCTTGTGATGAGACACTACCAGTCCGCATTGAGAAAACTGCCCCTCGAGTACAAATCTACTCGAGCGGCAGAAAACGACAGCTTGCATTGTGCAAGATGCCGTTTGCAATGATTGCACAGCGCGGACAAGCATCCGGCACTGTGCAATCAGTGCGAACAGCATTTTCCCTGCCGCACTACGCAGCTCACGTAGCTACACCTAGCTTGCATAGTATTTTTCCCCTGGAGGCTCTTGCATTAAATTTGCTAGTGAATTTCATGTAGATGTTGAATTTTTTCTTTGTCACATTTCTGTTGTAGTTGGAAAAATTCATCTTTGTTAGCTAGAATATTGTCTATATTTTAGGAGTTATGCTAAGGGAGGAGAGGATACAATGAACAGCAATACTAATAATAAAAACTGTTGTATTTTCTCATCGGAGGGATGGCCAATACAGCGCAACATTAAACTTTCAGGATCCTTGGCGGGTGGCTTTCCCTTCTAAGAAATCTTATTCGTGCTGGTCGGGCAGACTTCAATCCTCATCTCGAATTGATTTTTCTTTGGTCTCTGGTAGGCTTTGTTTTAACCGTCAGGCATTTCTACCCAATGACTTTTCCGATCATGCAATGCTGACTTTACAGATGGGGCTAGCTGAAGATGTTAAATGTCCTAAAAGGTGGTCCCTGAACCGGCAATATTTGCTGGAAGAAGACTGGATAGGTTCCGTGGCACTGGAAATTAAATGCTTTCTGACACGAAATGTTGAGGCGGCACAATTAGCTGTAATATGGGACACACATAAGGCCTTTTTTCGAGGCTTAGCTATCGGGAAAGAGGCCGAAAACATTAAAAAAGCTAAAAAGATAAAAAAAGATCTGGAAAATAAAGTTCAAACCCTATATGCTTCTGTTCTGAATAATCCTTCTCCGACAAATCAAGATCTCTTGGTCCAGGCGAAACATGAACTTAGTTCCAACTGCTATGCTCAAAGTGAGGTGATGTTCCAGAAATCTAATCAAAAAATCTACAAGCAGAGCAATTTCACAGGCAGGTTCCTAGCGTGGCAGGCTAAGGAACAAGCCGCTTCCAATCTGATTAAAAAAATAAAATGCCCCTTATCAGGCACATGTTTTGAAGATCCAGCTAAAATAGCTGAAATAATGGTCCAACATTATGGCTCTATTTACAGCTTCGAGCAAAATGTAGATATGAGCTCTCTAAAAAAACATCTAATTGAGAATGATCTACCAAAACTTTCTGAGACTGAATATATCGGTATGAAAGGACCTTTTACGATGGCAGAGCTAGAAGGCGTAATTAAAAATCTGCCAAATGGAAAGGCCTGTGGCCCGGATGGACTTCCACCTGAATTTTATAAGGTTTTTTTCAGCTCATTTGCTGAATTTTCTTCAATTATTTAACTCTATGTTAGAAGGTGGCGAGGTGCCAGAATCTTTTTGTCAAGGGAATATAGTGAGTTTTCCAAAGAAAGGGAAAAATATTGAAGATCCAAATTCCTATAGACCAATAACATTACTCAATTCGGACTACAAGATTTTGACCAAGCTTCTGTCCCTTCGATTTAATAAACACGCGGCGAACCTGATACATAGCGACCAAAATGGTTTCATCGCAGGGAGACAATTAGCCACCAATACGCATTATCTGGCAGAAGCACTTGACTATTTTGAGATACATAAAATACCTGCCTTGGTGATGTTATTTGAGGGGAACAACCTTTACAACGCAACTTTTACAACGCACTACCATTACAACGCATTTTTTACAACGCATAATCCATTACAACGCATGACATTACAACGCATGACACTACAACGCATTTTTAAAAACTACCTTTACAACGCATTCCATTACAACGCATACTACCATTACAACGCATACCATTACAACGCATAATATTACACTATACTATCCAACACTTACCCTACTGATGCACCCCCTGGAGTTAGAATAGTAATTTTTACCCCTATACTATCCAACACTTACCCTACTGATGCACCCCCTGGAGTTAGAATAGTAATTTTTACCCCTATACTATCCAACACTTACCCTACTGATGCACCCCCTGGAGTTAGAATAGTAATTTTTACCCCTATACTATCCAACACTTACCCTACTGATGCACCCCCTGGAGTTAGAATAGTAATTTTTACCCCTACACTATCCAACACTTACCCTACTGATGCACCCCCTGGAGTTAGAATAGTAATTTTTACCCCTATACTATCCAACACTTACCCTACTGATGCACCCCCTGGAGTTAGAATAGTAATTTTTACCCCTATACTATCCAACACTTACCCTACTGATGCACCCCCTGGAGTTAGAATAGTAAGTTTTACCCCTATACTATCCAACACTTACCCTACTGATGCACCCCCTGGAGTTAGAATAGTAATTTTTACCCCTATACTATCCAACACTTACCCTACTGTTGCACCCCCTGGAGTTAGAATAGTAATTTTTACCCCTACACTATCCAACACTTACCCTACTGTTGCACCCCCTGGAGTTAGAATAGTAATTTTTACCCCTACACTATCCAACACTTACCCTACTGTTGCACCCCCTGGAGTTAGAATAGTAATTTTTACCCCTATACTATCTAATACTTACCTTAAATGTAATTTAATATTATGCGTTGTAATGGTATGCGTTGTAAAGGTAGTATGCGTTGTAATGGTAATGCGTTGTAAAGGTATTTTTTAAAAATGCGTTGTAGTGTCATGCGTTGTAATGTCATGCGTTGTAATGGATTATGCGTTGTAAAAAATGCGTTGTAAGTGCATGCGTTGTAAAAGTGTGCGTTGTAACGTCATACATCCGTTATTTGATGCCGAAAAGGCTTTTGATTTAGTGGTATGGGATACCCTATTTATGATCTTAGACCGTTTCGGCATCCCCAGCAAAATCTTGTCCTTGATCCAGCGACTATATGGCAATGCTGAAGCCAATATAATTATTAACACCTCAATAGCTGGTCGGGTTAAAGTGAAACGTGGTACGCGACAGGGGTGCCCCTTGTCGCCAGTTCTTTTTGCGTTTTTTATTGAGCCATTGGCTGCCGCGATAAGGAACTGTCCAGTAATTTCTCCCCCAATTCCATCAATGTCAAAACTGAAGCTTTATGCTGACGACATAATGCTCCTGAGTAAGCCAGAGATGGAAATTCAAACCAGAGTTTTTCAATTGTTTGAGGCTTTTGAGACATTAGGGGGATATCGTATTAATAAAACTGAAATTATTCAATGTGGCGGGGTGACCAGCGATTTACATATAGATATTCGATTTTGTATTAATTCTAACCCGAAAAGATATCTCGGGGTGTATTTTTCGAATTTAGTCTCTGATCTGTACCACTTGAATTATGTGCCACTAATTCGGAAAACTCAAGCTTTGCTGTTGCGCTGGAGCTCTCTTCCCATTTCGATTTTAGGGAGAGTTGCACTTATTAAAATGTCAGTCTTACCTCTTTTTAATTTTTTATTTTCAACTATTCCATGCACCTTATCAAGTTTGTTTTTGACTAAAATAGAGTCAATATTTACCACTTTTCTAAGGGCAAAGAAATCTTCATGCATTGCACTAAGCACCTTATACGAGAAGAAGGAACACGGAGGACTACTACTATGCATATTTTGCACAATATTTATCGAGATTTAAGCCTCCCCCACACGTACATTTTTTCATTAATAGTTTTATGGATCTTATGCTTAAAGAAAATCAGATTCAATCACCACTTGCAATTTTTAAATCCCCTAAACTGGTTAGGTATAAGTGCCTCCATTGGGTATTCAAAAAACGACAAGCACTGTTTAAGAGATATTCTATCCCGGCCATTAACTCAGGTACTCTTTTGGCGGGGATACTCCCCTTAGCTGGGATTGAATCTTCTATCGAACTTATGTTAAAATGGGCTATGATAGGATTCCGCCAAGTAGGTGATTTCCTGCAAAATGGTCAATGGCTATCTAAGCATATACGCTATGAGAATAGGAGGTCTCAAAAAATTCACGAAAATATGGTCTTCCTATTTTGACTAAAAAGTCCTGGGATTTATTATCATTATTATCATCTTGATAGAAATTGGTGTAGCAAGGACCAGTGAGTTTGGAGGCAGGATTGGGTCTAATTTTATGTACATTGACACATATTCTTGGGGGATTTTATCGGCAGTTGAGCCCTGGTTTCAGCAATCCTTTTCTAAATCTGGATGTATTTTACTTCTTGTATATGCAATGTGTTTTGAATTTCGGGTCGATATCTCTTATATATTTTTTTTTTCATGTATCAGATCTGTAAATGTAATCTGTTTTTTGACTTCAATAAAAAAAAAAAAAAAAAAAAAGGATTTTCTCATCGGAGTAATCCTGGGAATCAAGGTCATCTCGCCAAGACCTTGGAGCATCGCTGCCATGTGGAAGGGTACCTACAAGGTGGCTTGCTTGGATGGTGTGATGTCGCAATGCATTTCGGGATACTCCTGCAAAGTTAGGTATCCAAGTTAGGAACAGTGTCCAGGGAATTCTGCCTCGCCTTCAGACAGAGAGCATCTTAGAACAAGCTCTAGAGCTTCATGCTACTAGAACCCATCCAAGCAGTGAAGAGACTTCTTAGGAACACTTCACGGGCTGACGCCATTTATGGATCCTGCCTTGGTAAATGCTAAGTAGGAATGTCACGCTAGTAGTAGTGTAGGGATAGACTAATCCTTTATATCTACAAACCTCCAATGAAGAGGAATCTCGACGTTGGTGTGATTTTTTTTCTGTATTCTGATTCATTAACTGATTATTCTGTGCAATTTGCACAACCTTAACTTCACCCGTAGGTTTAACTTTGTATTAGTTTGAATGTATTTCTACACTCTCATTCTGAGGTGCTTGTATGTCTAATTGATCTTGGCTTTGTGAAAAAATAACTAAACTTAATTTGGAGCCCGCTCCCTAACAGAAGCCAGATTGCTCGTCGGCCTCCCGGCGACCCCAACTAGTGAGGAAACTCCGCCTCCTTCCCCCATGCACCCATATCTTTGGAGATCCCAGTGACATACTGTTAAACGAAAGAGTTTGAAGGACGTGGCTCTCTAAGGGCCACACGGGTACCAATGACCACCTGCTATGCCTTCCCAAATGAAGAGTCGGTCAGACAGTAGAGAATTCAAACAAGCATTTATTACCGTTACTCTGCAGAGGAGTCCGTCTAACCTGCACCCTGGAATGGCTGGAGAGGGACTGGCTCCCCAACATTCGCTAATACAAGATAAACCCTTCAGGAGACTTAGCCATGCCCTTGGTGGAAAAGTACTGGTCTGAGCCAGATACGAACAAAGAAGGCACAGAGGGATGAGCTAACACCTGCCAGATGGGCACACTATCAGCGGCTCAAGCCCACTGCGCTCGGTGTCAGCGCCTCTAAATGTGGGAACAGGATGGCATGTATACAATGGAATGTAGAGCAAAATAATCAAAGTGTTAGTAAGTCGAATTGCAACCTTGAACATCAACAGAAAATAATAACGAGATGCAATGTTCTGCTGAGGCAAGGGATTCTGAACTCTAAGGCTTAACACGTGCACGACACATGCAGTCCAATAGGAATTGCAATATAGCTAAAATGGAGTCACATTGGCTAATGGGGCCTGCACACTGCGAGGAACACTGAATGGGTTAATAAATGTAAACATCAATACATGTAATTTAGGCACACACTGCTAATCTAAGACAATATGAAAAAGGCATCATGGAAACAGGAATTTTAAATTTAACAAGTTGTAACCGCCAAGCCAGGTCAGTACCGACCATGGAAGCAGCTAAAGCAGACATCATTGTACATCACCAGAAGATGAAGACAGAACAGACTCACTCCTCAGCCGAAGATAACTGTCACTGGCCCGCAGGCCTGGATCTCACTCTTGTTTAGTTCTTGTTACTCCTCGGCCCTCCAATATGTGACTCAGCAGGGCCTATCGGGCAGGGCCCAACCTCGCCTTATTTGCCGATTGTCTCTCCCACTTGTCTCTTTATTTTCATAGGAACCAATTTCTTGACATGATGTATATTGTAGCTGCCCAATGCCTTCCACTCCCCCTAGGATCTTTACTCTGTTGAGGGTGACAATTTGTTGGGTCTGGTATCTTCCTCTTGACCCTCCTTGGAGTGCTTCATATGGTTGGGCTCTTTTGGCCCCTTGAGTTTCCCTTTGTACTGTTCTATACCCTGCCTCCCCTCACTAGCGCTCTCAGCAAATTCCATACCCATGACTGTGTTACAGCGGTGGGGAGACTCTTCTCCTTTCAGTCCTAATCCCTGCGCTGGAACTCACCCTCCACTTGTCGCCAGATCCGTCGCGCTCTAGTCTCTCCCCATTGCCCCACTACAGTTACTTTCCTCACTTTCCGTGAGCTTAACTCCCTCAGCAAATGCCACCAGCTGTGGCGCTATCTTCTACAGCATAAACCTAACGTTATTTTTTTGCAGGAAACCTGTTTGTGCAGCGCTGATTGCTGCTGCATGGACTACCCTAAATACCCACACTAACACTGGGCATATACAGACTCCAAGAAGTTGAGAGTCGCTATACTTTGCAAGAGGGCTTTTTATACAAAAGTTCTTAACCTAAACGGGGACACCAATGAAAGATTTTTCACTTTGACTATGGAAAAGGGAAGGGACACCTTGATGCTTTTTAACCTTTACGCTCCACAGGGCACTTTCCTACGTCATGTTCTCTCTGATTATCTTTGCGATGCAAATAGGTGACATAATTGTGGGAGAGACTTCAAATTGGTGTGGGATCCCTCGCTAGACAAAAACTCTTCCCACATGCAGGGCACAGGGCATTGTCAGGGGCACTTAAGAAAGAATTTGGAGATGCAGGATTAGGGAAGACCTTGTGATATTTACACTTTATTATTCCATCCAGTTTTGAAAAAACACATCACTAGTTTGTAAACCGATATAAGGCTTTTGCTGAGATTGACAAAGTACATACCCTGATGATGTACTTGGAAACAGAGGCTGGAAAGAGAACAACATCCCTTCCTCTCAATGACAAAAAGAACAATTGAGTGACAAAATGCTGAACAATGTCAAACATTCACCCCAGTACATATATCTGGGCCTAAATCCATAGTTTTTTTGTTCCCCATGCCATTCCAGTTTAAACCCAACCATATGCCAATCAGTCTTGACCCAGCTACCCATAGGAACAGTTCAAACCGACCAGTTCTTCCTTGGACCGGAAACAAATATCCGGAGACCAGTTTCGGGACATCACTCCTCATCAGCCAGGCTAGTTTATATCCAGTGGCACAGTGAGCCTGGGACCCATGTCTGGGCATACTGTGGTACTTTGAAATTTGGGACCGCGTAGGAGGCAGGGCCCTACCCTTCCTATTACGGTATCAGCGAACCGCGAATGGCCAAAACAGTATGTACAAGTGCTTTGCATAACATTTCATCGATAAACGCACTTTGTATACGATATTTCACATTGACTTCGTGGGTTCCATCTTGGAGTGGTGGCCATCTTATGGTTGCCCTCACATAGGCTACACATTACGAACAAGCACAGGCCTTCAGATAATATGTGCTTTCTATTTGACTTCTCTGTGACCTGTGCAGTTTGGCTCTACCGTCCCAGGTCAGTCCGGTCCCACAAGCTCCCCGTCCTACGGCCACCTGTGATTAGCATCAGGGTTTGACACACCATAAAGCCTTTTCATCCCACACAAGCCTCCGGCTAATGTCTTTCACACCTGACTCTTCCCGCTTTATGGCTTGTTTTCCAAACAGGAGGTGCCCGTGTTTATTGGGGTCTGTTGATATCTGATGTGGGATCTGAGCCTCGCTGGGTAAATAATTGTGGGCTGGCTTAACTGGAATGTGAGATGGTCATCATGACTCTGCCTTTTCATTTGTAATGAATACATATGAATGACCATATCGTAAAACGAGGAATGTGTGCCTAAAGCATGTTATTTTGTATATAAGGAGAAGGCCGTTTCTGTAAGTGGAAGCAGTCTCCTGAGAACATACATTGTGTTGTACTTCTCGGACACCTGTAATTGGTCTGCAGCCAATAAATTGATCTTTGACTTCAACCAGAAGACTCTGTGTTTCTGTAGGTCTGAAACAGGAAGAACCCGAAGTCTTAGGGTGTGTTCCCCTGCACCGCTGGGTTTTAAAAACCCAGTACTTCAGTTGGCGCCCAACGTTGGGCGATTTCAGCGGTACCGGTCCAAGCCAGAGGTTCGTGAGGAGCTTCGTGTGGAAATTCCGGAGGCAGGCCGCCACTTCATCGACCCCTGCATGTCGGCGTGGTCCGAAAGTCTTTTCTGCGAGGTTCTCCGCGTCCCGACGGCTACAAAGGACTGCTGCCCTGATTAATCGCCCTGTTTTGGACCCTTGCCAATTTGGTTGAGCGAAACAATTGAGATAGTCTTCTGGTGACGGCATCGATCATCGATATTCAGTTAAGTAAAAGTGGAGCGTCTCCCAGTTTGTTTGGTATCCTTCTGGAATTTGGTATCCTTCGGGATCGCTTTGATTTGGAACTTGCAAGTGCCAAAGCCAGAGGACTCGTGTATTCACGAGACTATCGTATTCGATAATCCTTTGAAGTTTGAAACTAGACTAGTGAGCGAAGATGCCTGGTTCTAGTGTATTTGGAAGATTGTTTTGTTTGGGTTGTAAAAGGGATTCCCAGTTAGAGGATTCGTGTCCGGTTCCTCCAATTGGAACTCCAACTTATGAGCTTTATGTGAAACATGGCGTGGGCCCCATTGCATATAATGAAGTATGGATTCGATACACCAGAAAGGACGGTGTTTTAAAGTGGCCCCAAAATGGTAGTTTCGATACCGATATCTTAGATAATTTGGAAGTTAGATTGTTTAAAAAGAAAGCCCGGCCGGCGATGTTTGATTCTTTCTGCCTATGGCAAAAGGAAGCCAAACAGAAGGAAATTAAGCTAGCGAAAAGGAATAAGAGAGAAAAAGGTATGTCAATGATGCAAGCAGCTGTGCAATTTAAAGATAATGAGGAGGAACAAATGAATGAGCAGTTGCATAGACAGCGAAAACTAGGGATCGATAAATGTTACCCAGTTTTGTCACCCCTACCACAAGATGAGACGAAAGAGAAAGAGAAAGATTCCCTAATGTCCCATTTGTTAAGTTCACCACCCCCGTATGCGCAAAATTGCACAGCGCCTCCACAGCTCGTAAATGTGCAGCCTCCAGTTAATATGCCGCAACCACAGCCGCCAGCTACTCCTCAGCTGGCTCCTATCCCCACAGTGCAGCCCTCTCAAGGGCCGCCAGTTGTGTTACCTGTTGCCCCCGCGCTTCCTGCGACTTTGCCTAGTACATCAGCTGCCTCCCTTGGAACTCTTCCTAACACTACCCCTGTATCTGCATCTGCATCCGCTTTTCTTCCCTCTGTCTTTCCCCCCGTTTTCGCCTCAACTTCTCCTTCTGCACGACAACAACTAGCAAATGTAGTTACTAGTTTAATGTCGCCTCTCTTTGGGTCATCTAGTATGACCCCTGGTTTACAACGTAAGCAGTTGCGTAGTCAGCTGCCTGATCCTGAAGAAAAGGAGGTATTAGATCATATGGTGCGTAGGTGGATTGTTTTCTCTTCACTCTATGATGTGGAGTCAGTTGTTAATGTTTTTCACCAATGGGATGCCCCGAAACAGAGGTATGTGTTTGAGAAAATGTGTGAAATCCTCTGTGAGGAATTGGAAGATCATGGTTCAAAAACAATCCCACAGGAATTGTGTCGCGTGCGATTTGATTTTGGAACAGGTATAATTGTGGGTCCCGATGTAGATAAAGCAGTTGCGACTTTACTGTCCCTCAGGAATGATGATTGTCAACAATCATTGTTCGAACAAGAATTCCCTGTGGGGAAAAAGGTAAAAGCGCGCCAATATCCGATGCGTGAGGTTCCTCCAGTTTGGAGACCTGCTAATCCAAATGCTAATCCACCTGTTCCAGCTCATTTTCAGCGTGTTTGGGTACATGTCCCATGGAAGCGTTCTGAGGTGTTAGCGCTTAAGCAGACATTGCCTGACCCCCGTGAAAACCCTGCAGGATATTATAAGGAGTTATCACAAACTGCAGACTCGTGTGTAATGAATCTGGCTGACATAGATATGTTGTTCGGGAATGTGGTTCCACAGCCTTTATGGGGATCCATTCGTAATATGGATCATGCTGCAGAACTAGGGGGCACATGGGCTAATATCATTGCTGCAGACACTTGACAAGTTGGTGGTGCAAAACCTGAGCCCCTCGTAGCAGAACTCCCTTGTCGAATTATTACCTACATGAAAACTATAATGCCCGCGATGCGCGTGAATTGGGATAAACTATCCGCATGCAAGCAGAAGAAAGATGAGACAGTTTCCGATTTCTTCCCTAGGTTTGAAGAAACGTTTATCGACCACAGTGGTCAAGACATGAGTACTGAAGGTGGCCAACGGTTATTTGTGGATAAATTTGTGCAGAATCTACTTCCCGAGTTGTGTAAGAAATTAAAAGATTCAGAGAGTTCTTGGGCTGTTTACTCTTCAGCGCAAATACTGGCTACTGCACAGTATTACGAAAATAGAGATAAAGACGAGAAGGATAGAACAGACAAGAAAACGAAAGAACTGAAAACGAAGGTCCTTTTACAGCAGGCTTATCCGCCACGTGGAGGTCAGAATAATTATAGGCAAACCCAAGGTATCTATCAGCAACCCCAACGGTTTCAGAATAACCAGCAAATGAATAGGTATTATCAACCACGTATCCCGATAGGTCCCAATCAATGTTCATATTGCAGAGAGGAAGGTCATTTTAAGTATAGTTGTCCTAAATTAATGCAGCGTACTAGTAATGTGTATGGCGCAAGAGGTAGAGGTGGTCAGCAAGCTCCTAGAGGTAGAGGGCGTGGAAATGTTCCCCAGAACGCGCGTCCTCTTCCGCCTCAAAATACCATAAATAGCTTTGATCAGCAAGCCAATGCAACTGGCAATACAGCTCAGTACTATAATAATGATTATTATGCAGAAGACGACAATGTGGAAGGTAATGATTACTAGGACAGCCGTAGACAGAGAGAGGGAGTTGTTTCAGTACCAGTGGATCAGAGTGGACCGTATGTTAAGGTGACTACAGAGCACTTTCTGCTGGACACTGGTGCTGCAAAGAGTTCAATTATGCATTCAAAACTCCCTGGCGCACCTTTGTCTGGCAAAATGAATGTTTCAGTAGGTTTTTCTGGCGCCCCAGTTAGGAATCCGATTTCTAGTCCTATGCCACTTTCTGTTGGACCTTGCGAGCTAAAAGCACCCCTCATCCTAACGACAGGTTGCGGTGAAAATTTGTTAGGGTTGGATTTGTTCTCCCTCAGGAGTACAACTTACATTAGGTAAGAAAGTGATTTCCCCGGTGTATTTGTCAAAGAATGCATTGCCGCCTGAATTGTCATCCCTTCTGGATTTCCTTTGGGCTACTGGTCCCAATGATGTGGGTCTCTTGGAAATACCGCCATATGTGGTCACTTTAAAGGCCAATGTCAGATTGCCACGTATTCCCCAGTACAAGATCTCCAACGAAGCTCATAGAGCGCTGTTAGCAATTGTCAGTGATTTGATTCAAAAGGGTGTAATTGAAGAGACAAGAGGCAACGTTTGCAATAGTCCTGTTTTACCTGTTTTAAAACGTACGGACCCTTCACAGCCACCTGTTTACAGATTTGTGATTGATCTTAGAGAGGTAAATAAGATTGTTGTGCCACAGTTTCAAGTCGTCCCTGATATAACTGCCTTGCTAACTATGGGGCATATGTATCAAACGATTTTTTAATCGCAAACGCTGCGATTCGCAAAATAACAGCGTTTGCGATTAAAAAATCAGTAATCGGGATGTATGAGGCAAATTCCATCGCAAAATTAAGGCATTGCTAATTTAGCGATTTCTTAATTTTGCGTAAGCATTTAAGAAATCGCAAATTGCGATTTCTTAAATGATATGTAAAAAGCACCCAAGTTGTGCGAATTATCCTTAAGAAATCGCAAATTACCACCAACTTCCAGTTGGTGGTAATTTGCGATTTCCTTTCCAAAAGCACTTATTTGAATTTTACAAAGTGCCACGTGGCGCTCATACATGCCCTTAGGGCATGTATGTGCGCCATATGCACACACATGCTAATTTCAGGGGTGCATCAGGGTGTCATCATGACACCCTTGCACCTTTGAAATTATTCTCAAATTGCGATTAGCAAATTGCGATTCGCTATTTGAGAATTACTTCCCATTCCTTCCTATGGGTCTCCTGGCCCATAGAAATGAATGGGCAGGTATTCCTTAATTGCGACTTTGCAATTTGCTAATCGCAATTAAGGAATTTTAAGAAATCGCAAAAAGTTTGCAATTTTTTAAATACATCCCGTTTTGCAATTCTCAAATAGCGATTCTTTAAAAATCGCTATTTGAGAATCGCAAATGGTGATGTTGATACATATGCCCCTATGATTCCAGCCTCCGCTGCATGGTTCTCAGTGATCGATTTAAAGAATGCTTTCTTTAGCATCCCAATTGCAGAGGAGAGTAGGGACATTTTTGGCTTCAGTTTAGGAGGTCGAAGCTTTCGCTTTAAACGCGCTCCACAAGGCTATTGTGAAAGTCCATCAATATACAGTCAAGCTTTAAAAGCGCAGCTTGATGCACTTGTTTTTCCTAGTGGTGCTACCCTTATTCAGTATGTTGACGATTTGCTAATCGCCGCGGATACTGAAAAGATTAGTAAGGAAGCTACATTGTCATTATTGCGCCATTTGTCTGCCTCTCATCATAAAGTGTCTCCCTCAAAACTGCAATATTGTCGACAAGAAGTGACCTACTTAGGTCATCTCTTATCGAAGGAGGGAAGGAAACTGACTCCAGAAAGAATTCAAGCCATTGCACAATTGAGTGTGCCAAGGACACAGAGAGAAGTGCGTGCTTTCTTGGGCATTACTTCATACTGTAGGCACTGGATACCAAATTTTTCTTTGCTGGCAAAACCCTTGTTAGCATTAACCTGTAAAAATACACCGAAACCTATCCCATGGTCTGAAGAGTGTCAGAAAAGTTTTTGGGAATTGCGTAGCGCATTATGTTCAGCTCCTGTGTTGGGTACCCCTGACTACAGCAAGCCTTTTAAATTGTATGTTCATGAAAAGGACGGTTGCGCATTATCAGTGCTAACACAGCCTTTTGGTGACAGACCGCGTCCATGCGCATATTTTTTCGTCAACCTTGGACCCGGTAGCGAGGGCATTGCCAAGTTGTTTGAGAGCTACAGCCGCAGCAGCTATGTCTATTCGGCAGTCTGCTGGACTAGTAATGGATAACACATTGATTGTAATGGTTCCACATGCTGTGGACACATTATTAAACCGGACCAAGACACAGCACTTAACTAGTGCGTGATTGTCAGGGTATGAATTGACACTGTTGGCAAACCATATACATATAAAGAGATGCAACACATTGAACCCAGCTACATTATTGCCGATTCCAGCAGACCTAGATGAGATTGAGCAGCATGATTGTCTGTTCAGAACAGAAGAGGAGACAAAAGGGAGAATACATCTTAAAGATACTCCCCTAACTGAGTGTGATGGTACCTTATGGGTGGATGGTTCGTGTTTCAAGCTTCCGAATGGTGATACGACTGCTGCCTATGCTATCACGACTTTGCACACGATTGTTGAAACTGCACGTGTGCCACATAATTCGGCTCAAGCAGCAGAGTTAATTGCCCTTACAAGAGCATGCGTGTTGTCTGAAGGAATGAAAGTGAACATATATACTGATAGTCAGTACGCCTTTGGCGTGGCGCATAGTTTTGGGCAATTGTGGAAAGAACGTGGGTTCCTGACTTCGCATGGAGCTAAAATTCAGAATGGCAAGTTGGTGAATGATCTCCTTGAGTCACTGACCCTACCGTTACAAGTTGCAATCATGAAATGCAGTGCGCACAAGAAGGTCACTGATGATGTTGGTCGTGGTAATGCATTTGCTGACGAAATCGCGAAAGAAACGGCAAAAAATGTGAAGACTCGAATGTATGTTGCAGGCCCCGCAAGATGGGTTGGTGATGTTGGAATGTGTGAAAACACGATAGAGAGTGTGAAGTCCCTTCAAGCTGAAGCCACAGAGAAAGAATTGAGCAAGTGGAGAGAAAGTACGGGTAAATTGGATGAGAATGGTTGTTGGGTTGATTTGTCAGAACACCGGCGATGGTTGTTACCTGATGCATATGTGCTTCCAGTGGTTACTATGGCACATGGAATGGCACATATCAGTGTGAAAGGAATCTGTAAGTTGTTGGCCCCAGTATGGCAGAACGCTGGAATTCCCAAGTGTGCAGAGAATGTGGTCAAGAATTGTATGGTATGTTTGAAATACAACCCTGGTAGAGGAACCCCAACTCCAGCTGGTCATTTTGCGCCTCCATCATATCCATTTGAGGTTTTGCAACTAGATATTACCCACATGGAAAGGTGCAACAACTTGAAATATGTACTGGTTGTTGTTTGCGCTTTTTCAAAATGGATAGAAGCATATCCGCTAAAAGACAACACTGCTTTATCCACAGCCAAAGCCCTTGTGAAAGAATTTTTCCTTAGGTTTGGAATGCCAAGAATGGTGTGGAGTGAAAATGGGAGTGAATTTGTGGGTCGAGTGATGAAGAATGTGTGTGAGGGGTTAGGGATAAAGCAGAAATTTCACGCTGCAAATCACCCCCAATCAGCTGGATTAGTAGAGTGCTACAACGGCACTCTGAAGCTCAAACTGACCAAAATCCAGGCGAGCTCCGGTCTTAAATGGCCTGACGCTCTGCCTTTAGCACTCCTATCCACCAGAATGACTGTGCATTCACGAGTGGGACTTAGTCCAGACGAAGTGGTTTTTGGCCGCCCGGCCAATGTATGGGGTGTGCCAAGACCGACAAAATTAATCGAAATCGAACATCCAGTACTGCTTGACTATCTGTATGAATTGATGGCTAAATTGCGTGTTTTACACCAACAGGTGCATGATACTCTCCCCCAGGCCTCTGAAGCTCCAGGACACCCTATCGACCCTGGCACGTGGGTCCTCGTGAAAAACTTTCAGCGAAAGAACAACGATGAGCCCCGTTGGATTGGCCCTCACCTCGTACTTCTATCGACAAGATCAGCGGTTCGAGTAAAAGGGAAAAATAATTGGATTCACGGCGCCCACTGCAAACGGATCCCTTTTCCCCTACCATATGACCGGTGGGCCCAGGAGGGTATGGCTGATTCTGAAACAGACACTGTACCACGTTTTGTACCATTTAGTGATGCACGCGTAAGAGGCACAACTTCAGAACAGGAAAGTGATGATATTTTGCAAGAAGCTGTGCCACCATCAACTCGATTGGACACCACAGAGCCTGAACTTTTGTTTCAAGACCAGACAGTACCTGGCAGAAACCGCTACAACCTGAGACCAAGGCCTATGGACAAATAAAAATTCCTTTCCCTTACTATTTTTTGATACTATAGCTCTCCCATCTGAAGGACTTTTTGATTTTTCATTTTTCGAACCACCATCCGGGTGTAGCCGCAGGGTCGCGGTGCCAAGACTTTGGGGTACAGGCCGAAGACGTTAGGTCAACGGTTCTGGTTGGTCTAGGGCGTTCCCTGGACTGACAGGTGTACTCCTTAGCAGAAGATACTCACCCGCCGCGAGCGGCACGATTAGAGGATGGAGTTTTTTAAGATGGAGAGACCCGCTGAGGAAATGAACTTTAAAACGAAAATATGTAGAATAATGAAGAGCAAACGTTTTATATTATTATTTCTGTTTATACTATGTAGTATGATGGTGTTTACTGTAGGCTATGTATTCTTCTCCTCTCAAGTGCCATTTGCACCCACTGAACAGCCTATACCTCCTCCTACTGTCTCCTTACACTCTTTTCACCCACTGCCTGAACACGAACAAGCTAGACGATCTGAGTTCGTAAACAACTCGTTTATTCAGCTCCTGCACCAGCACCAGCTAGTTATGAATACAACCAATTGCTGGGTGTGTGGTTTAATGCCACATACCATTAATAAGGGTATCCCATATCTAGTGCTGCCGTTTAGATATAATGGATCATCATGGGCATTCCAGACCATGTTTCTTTTTGCATTAGATGCCTACTCCCCGCGACAACCGCGTTCCATCAGACCTAGCACAAACAATAAAGCCTTAATGAGAGGAGTTGCCGATATGAGCAGAGATATCGACGCATACTCATCTATCCCCAAGGATGAATTGCGAGCTTATGTAGGTTGGAACGCGACGGGGTATAGCATTAGTCTGGGTGAAAGGCAGCGAAAAATCTCATCCCCAATTTGGGTCGTACCCCACATAGATCGGTTCTGTTTACAAGGTAATGGTCAGAATCCAAGAGCTCAACTGGGGAGAAGTGACTGTACTGAAACGTACACTTTTCCATCGCAGTTTTCCCCTGCGTTTTTGGCTGCCAAGGGTACATATTTTGTCTACAATGACCGAGCATATACATGGTTGCCCCCTGATTTCTCGGGCACATGTTATATTGCCAACTTGCTACCGCCAATATTTACTGCTGCCTCTGATTATCACAAGACCAGAGTTGTAAGAGGCGTGGTTAGTAAGGAGGATACTGCCGGTCAGGAAGCAGGAGACTTCTTTCTGGGTTTCCTGCCGTTTTGGGGACCTATGGTCAATAGTAGGAACCTGAGACAACTGACCCGTGTGGTTGAATCCACTGTTAATGTAACGGCTGGTGCCCTTGGTAATTTGACAGCTGAGCTCCAAGCGGATCGCCTCATGACTTTGCAGAACCGTATGGTTCTAGACGTCATACTTGCAGACCGCGGTGGGGTATGTAAGGTCATCCAATCTAGTTGTTGCATTTTCATACCAGATAAGGCTCCAACAGTTTATCAAGCCATCTCCAAACTGCATAAAATATCTGAATCTATACACGTGGATAAAGGAGATTGGTCACTGGTGGGGTGGTTCTAGGAACTGATATCTGCCTGGGGTTGGAAGATTCTGATGGTCATTGGAATGATCTTAGCCATTCTTTTCCTGTTCTGTCTGTGTATACAGTGTGCTCCTGCGATATGTAGGCTCTGTGCTACATTATGTGTAAGGAAACCTGTATCGAGGGACGAGCTAAGTAATAGGATGATGCTACAGCAACATCTCCATGACTTCATGAATATAGACCTAGACTCGGATTGATATGAGTATAGTTATTGCCTATGTAAGGGCAAAAGGAGGGTCTGTGGTATTTTGAAATTTGGGACCGCGTAGGAGGCAGGGCCCTACCCTGCCTATTCCGGTATCAGCGAACCGCGAATGGCCAAAACAGTATGTACAAGTGCTTTGCATAACATTTCAACCTATAAACGCACTTTGTATACTATATTTCACATTGACTTAGTGGGTTCCATCTTGGAGTGGTGGCCATCTTATGGTTGCCCTCACATAGGCTACACATTACGAACAAGCACAGGCCTTCAGATAATATGTGCTTTCTATTTGACTTCTCTGTGACCTGTGCAGTTTGGCTCTACCGCCCCAGGTCAGTCCGGTCCCACGAGCTCCCCGTCCTACGGCCACCTGTGATTAGCATCAGGGTTTGACACACCATAAAGCCTTTTCATCCCACACAAGCCTCCGGCTAATGTCTTTCACACCTGACTCTTCCCGCTTTATGGCTTGTTTTTCAAACAGAAGGTGCCCGTGTTTATTGGGGTCTGTTGATATCTGATGTGGGATCTGAGCCTCGCTGGGTAAATAATTGTGGGCTGGCTTAACTGGAATGTGAGATGGTCATCATGACTCTGCCTTATCGTTTGTAATGAATATATATGAATGACCATATCGTAAAACGAGGAATGTGTGCCTAAAGCATGTTATTTTGTATATAAGGAGAAGGCCGTTTCTCTAAGTGGAAGCAGTCTCCTGAGAACATACATTGTGTTGTACCTCTCGGACACCTGTAATTGGTCTGCAGCCAATAAATCGATCTTTGACTTCACCCTGAAGACTCTGTGTTTCTGTAGGTCTGAAACAGGAAGAACCCGAAGTCTTAGGGTGTGTTCCCCTGCACCGCTGGGTTTTAAAAACCCAGTACTTCAATACCCGGTGCACTGAGGGCGAGAAAGCAAAAGCCACTCAGATGATGGATGGAATGGGGAACAAATCAAACATTCACCCCAGTCAAGGTTAATCTGCTTCAATAGAGACTCCAATCAAAAGTTATCACTTATTGTATGCAATAAGGAAACCCAATGTCACCCTTTGTGTGAGCTAGGCCTTACATTAGTATAAAAATAATTCAGGACTTTTTACTGCCAATACATGTAAAACTTAAAAGTTTAAGGGCCGGATAACAAATTGCAATTTGGCGGACGGGATACATGTCACAATTGTGATGGAGTAACCCTGTCCACCAAGATCGTAATCAGGCCCGAAGTCTAAATATTTAATTACAATGTTAGAAATGGGGGCCTCTAGTTGGCAGCGGTAGGTACCTTTGACCAAACAGGGACCCTTACTTTTAGTCAGGGTAAGGGGAATGCACACTTCAGATAACCCTTGCTCACCCCCTCGGTAGCTTGGCACGAGCAGACAGACATATCCCAAAGGCAATGTGTAAAGTATTTGTACCAACACTCACAGTAACACAGTGAACACACCACAAATGGACACCACACCAGTTTAGAAAAATAAAATATCTTTATCTAAACAAAACAAGACCAAAATGACAAAAATCCAACATACAAAAACTTAGCAGAATGTCTTTAAAAAGGTTGTTGCCAAAATAAACCTGTAGATGATAAATGCAACACTTTAGTCTCAAAGTCCATGGGATGCGTAACGCAAAACAAACAAAACAAACAAAAGGGGCGCAGAGAAGGTGATGCGCCGATTCTTCCTGCGCTCCGGTTCTGATTCGACATGATGGTGCCTCGATGCGTTGCGACGATCCGGTGCAATGCGTCAAAATGGCGTCTTTACTGTGATGCGACAACGTGGAGGCGATGCGTGCCCGCTCGATGGCTTTGCGCCGAACTCAGTGGTTTTATAAACCGCGACAGGCCCTGCAACACGCGTCCCCAGTGATGCGACGACACTCTCGGCGATTGCGACACACTTCTCCGGTGTTGGGGCGGCGAATAGCGGCGGAGCACTCCCTAAGCAATGCGACGGCCCTGCGACATGCTTCTATGGTGATGCGATGGCACTCTCTGTGGCAGCGGCACATTTCTCCGGTGATATGACGGCGAACAGAGGCAGGGCGACACGCTTCCTCGATGAAGTAACAGCGGCTGCTGCATCACGCTTCTCTCTCGTTGCGTCGTGCTTCCAGCCCCCAACAGCAAAAAGGCCTCACACACAGTTACAGGCCCTCCTGGCAGACTAGAACTCCCAGCAAGGAAGTTCAGGAAAGCTGGGGGTGAAGTCATTTTGTGCCTGGGACTTCAGAAACAGGAGGCCAGCTCTTCTCAGGCCCTTGGAGACTTTTCTTCAGATGGACACAGCACACAGCAAAGTCCTTCTTCAAGCAGGGGACACAGCACACAGCAAAGTCCCTTGGTCCTCTCCACAGTAGAAACAGCAAACTGCAGGCCAACCCCAGACACACAGCAAGGGCAGTACTTTTCCTCAGTCTCTTCAGCTGATTTTCTTTGGCAGGGATTCCTCTTGATCACAAAGTAGTCTAACTTTCAGGGGTTTCAGCTCTCATATTTATACCCCAAAAGCTTTGTTCTCTATGTGTGAGAGTTCCTGGACCCAGTCCAAACCAATTCTGGGGACACTCTGCCAGTGCACATCTTCTTTCTTCGTGAGTGTGGACCAGATCCATCAGACACACAGCAGGGGGTGGAGCCAGCATTGTGGAAGGCAGGCTCAGACCTATTCAGGCCCAGGTGCTACTCCTCCCACCACTCCAAATGCAGATAGGTCTATTCAGCCTAGTGCTGACTCGCCCATACTCCGGGTGCCACCCCAGCCCCTGTCATTCTCAAACCAGACAGTCAATCCACAAACAGGCAGAGGCACACAGAAAGGATAAACAAGAAAATAGTCACTTTCTTAAAGTGCTATTTTCAAACACAGTATTTAAAAAAACATCTTTACTAAAAGATACATTGTTTAATTCTGATTTCAGGGATACCAGACTCCAATTTTCTATCTTGCTCCTATATGCAGGTAAACATGTTACACAGCATTCCCCATTCCGTCCTATGGGTGAGATAGCCTTACAATAGTGAAAAACAAAATTGGCAGGCAGGGCATGTTACCCACACTAGTATATGTCCTACCTTTTGCATACACTGCACCCTGCCCAGGGGGGTACCTTGGGCCTACCATAGGAGTGTCCAATGTGTAAGAAAAGGGAAGGGTAAGGCCTGGCAAGTGGGTGCACTGGCCAGGTCGACAACAAAATGGCAGTTGACAAACTGCACACAGGCACTGCGCTGGCAGGCCTGAGACCTCTTTACAGCGCTACTCATGTGGGTGGCACAATCAGTGCTGCAAGCCCACTAGTAGCATTTGAATTCGCAGCCCTGGCACACTCAGTGCACTTTACTAGGGACCTACTGGTGAAACAAATAAGCCAATCATGGATAACCAATCACAATAACAATTTACACAGGGAGCACTTGCACTTTGACACTGATAAACAGTGGCAATGTGCCTAAAGCATCTAAACAATATATACAACGGGGCCAGTTTCAGAACCCAGATCAATATCAGAATTAGGACCCCGAACCCTTCCGCACACGGAGGAGTACATACAGACGATAGATGTACATCGTACATTTAGAGAATCTATCCCGATTTATAACCTGTCCAACCCCACACCATCAGAGGCTGAAATGAAGGTACTGCACAAAGGTTTACTCTTCGTACCCACGGTGCCATTAACCCCTTGAGTGCCCATGACGAGATAGTCTCGTCATGGGCCGCGGTTGCGCTGTGCCCATGATGAGACTATCTCGTCATGAACCCCGCCCGCTAATTCAACGCCCGGCACAGGGCGGGGAAAGGGCGGGGCACACAAGGGGTTAAATCCAGTAGACACCAAAACAGAAATCCTACAATTCCTCAGAAAGGTTAGACTCAAAACCTTTTTTCGTGATAGGGAGCACAATGAACAAATAAATGCTACAGGCTTTAGGAACAAGTCATCCTTTATACCAGAAAGTTCAGACATGCCCCAGAGATCCTGTTATTTGAAGATCAAATTTTGAAAGATTTTGACTTGTTACAAAACAAAAAAATTTTTTACAAATCAAACTTCACGAGACAAGACAAATCAGCTCTCAAGTCCCTTGCTGAAAACCCGGCGATTATAATCAAACCGGCAGACAAGGGGGGAGGGATTGTATTATGGGATGTGGATAAATATGATCAAGAAGTACTTAAACAGCTTGCTAATCGTGCACATTATAGGCTTCTAGATGAAAATCCAACACGTAAGCTAAAAGAAATTTTTTTAGAGACTACTACGTATGCACTTAACCAGGGGTGGTTATGTAAAAATGAATTCGATTTTCTTAACGCAGACAATTGTAAGGTTCCCACCATATATGTACTTCCTAAAGTACATAAAAACATTGAATGTCCGCCGGGAAGACCTATCGTGTCCGCCTGCGGTTCCCTTCTGGAACCATTGGCTAAATACATAGGCTCCTTCCTAACCCCGTTGGTCAAAGAATCCCAATAGTATGTGAGAGATACGATGGATTTTATATCACAAATAGAGAATCTCTCATATGATGTTGATGGTCAGCTTTTGGTATCCTTTGATATCATATCATTGTATAAAAATATTCCGCAAGATGAGGCGTTGGCAGTTATGAAATCCAAATTGGAAGAAAGGGAAAGGCCACATCAAGTACCAACTGACTTCATAATTACACTGGCGACTTTGTGTTTAAAAAACAATTTCTTTAGTTTCAAAGATGTTTTGTATCTTCAAGTAATGGGAGTAGCCATGGGTTGCTGCTTCTCACCAGAAATAGCCAATTTGGTTATGGATGAGTTTGAGAAGAAATGGATTTATAGCGACACCAACCCTTTTAAATCTCGGGTATGTGTGTGGTGTCGCTATATTGATGACATTTTTATGATTTGGGGTGGCAACGAAACTGAATTGTCAGACTTTCATAATTGGCTAGACGCCAGAACATGTGAGCTTAAATTTACGGTCGCAAAAGACAAAGATAAGAGCAATTTTTTAGACGTCCTTGTACAACATCAGGATGGGCAATTGAAAGTCAGTTTATACACCAAACCCACAGATCGTAACACCTTGCTGCACTTCACTAGTGGACATCCACGCACTTTAAAGGAGAATTTGCCATATGGACAATTCCTCCGTATCCAGAGGAATTGCTCAAACAAAGAGGACTACTTTTCTTGTGCCGAAGTTTTGAAAAACAAGTTAATCTTGCGGGGCTACCCCAAAAAATTGACTAAAACAGCACTCAAAAGAGCATGGTACACACCACGTGAAGATTTACTAACTCCTAAACAACACGAGGAAAAATCACCTCTTACTTGTGTTCTCACATATGGATCTAAAGCTAACAAGATCAAAAAGATAATTTTATCCAATTGGAAATTAATTGACAATTTGGATATCCAAAAGCCATTGTTCACATTTAAGAAAGGCAGAAACATCAGACAACACCTAGTGCGGGCTGCAAGAACCAATGAACTTCAAAGAAAAGACCTCAGGGGCCTCTTAAGTCTCCCACCAGTTGTGGGACACTTTAGATGCCAAAACTGTGTGGCATGCAAAATGACTAGCGATTCGAAACACATAATCATTAATGGTTCTAAACATGAACAGAAAACGTTTTTGAATTGCAACACAAATAACATCATATATTGTGTTAAGTGCCCTTGTGACAAGTTTTACATTGGACAAACGACCCAACCGGCGAAGAAACGGATCTTGCAACACAAGTCCAGGATTAAATGCAAGACACAGGGGGCCCCTCTAGTCCAACATTTTCTCTCGCACAACCATACAGAAAATGATTTACATTGGTCTGTTTTGTTGGTTCTACAGGACTCTAATAGAGATACTCTTCAAATGAAACTTAATAGAGCAGAGGCAAGACTGATAGAGAAGTACCATACAATAACACTAGGTCTTAATGATAGGGACGAAATGTGGTCACTGATTCAGGATACCTAAGATTTTGGGTCAGGATAGTCCCTACTAAGCAACATTTGTCTATATTCTTGTCTCTTGCCACCAGCAGGTGTAAATGCTCGATTGTTGTTCTGCCTCATTTATCTACGTGTAAGAATTTGGGATTGTAGATAATATGAGCTATAATGCATGTTATTATATTATGAAATTCAATGGGGAAAATATTATGGCATCATTGATGTTCGTTGTGCAGCCGGTGTTCGGCTATGAGCTATACTGTAAGGAGTGGCAGTACAGTTCACATTAGGTGTTATCTTTATTTTTCAATTATTATTCTTTCTATTTATTTCTACCTTTTCCCTTCTGGGTTGGTACTTTTCTTTTCCGATTCATTTCCGCTCGTCTGTGTCTATTGTTAGACATGAGAGACCGCTGATTGGCGTGTTAGGAGTCCGTTCTCAGTTTTGAGTATTTGAGTCTCCGCGGTCTCCGATGACGTGATTCCTGTTTGAAACCGTTAGGAGAGTTGGAGCATCCACGAGGAGATTTCTCAGATTACAAGGTGCGTTATGCCATGAAAGTTTACCGGTCTACTTAATCAGGTCATTCTCCCATTAGTTATCCCTTTCTTACTATTTGTGACGCTGTGTCCCTTCCGCATTAGATCTGTAAAGAAATAACGGACGAGTGTACAGCGACAGGAGACAGTGGTCCAGCGCGCATTTACTTGACCCGATATACTGTTACCCAATAGGTAAGAGTAGGTTCCCGTTCTTTGAACGTAGTTTCATAGTTTTCATGCTTTGCATACTGATTGAGTTTCCCGTTTTTCATCTAGATTTCTCGCTTTATAATCGGCTGCTTTCTATGTTCGACTGCATTGGATTGATACTGATGTGACTGCGGCGCAATTGGTAATTACACAGCACCTAACAATAGGTTCTCACACGTGCCTATATACCAAACACTATTGATTTGGGGTGATCGTTAGTTTTCTACATCACCACCTCCCTGGATAGTTAGAAGACTTGCACCACACGGGGGTTAGTGCTTGCTCGGTGGTTGGTTCTTTCTTTTTTGTATATACCATTTTTTTATATACCATTTCTTGCTTTAAAAATGGGACTTGGTGTTGATTCTTTGGTACTGCCATTTCCAGAGAGGTTCTACATATCTGTGTGATTTTACTTATAGAATTGTTGTATACATTGTACATATATATATATATATATATAGGTAGCTATGCATATTGTAAAAAAGCGTTTTTTATTTTTAGATGTTTTTCCAGGAGTTATTTCCTTATATTCCCTAGTCCTGATGAGGCCCCCAAGCAAGTTGGGCTGAAACGCGTCGACTTTTGTTAAACATCAAGCGCCCCGGACAATTTCAAACTATTGGTTCATTTGAGAGATACATAGTACTCATAAGTTGTGTCAGGGGTGTAATCACTTTAACCCCCGCAGTACTATCTAATGGGGCGACTTTGAAATAATGGAATGCTCATGATAATAGAGACAACATCCATTAGTTGTGTAGGGGCATAAGGAATGGACGTATAGTCCATAGTTGTATATGTCTGTATTTTTTCTTCTCTTTTGTTTTGAATAATGGACGGATGTCCATTCAATTATATGTAAAATGAATGTGTGAAATTGTATTTGGTATATTGACAAAAAGTTTTTCCAAACATTAGTGTCCAAACAATGATAAGATTGACAGATGATTGATTTCTGCATATAAATAATTTTGTTGTGAAGGAATAATTTATGGTGTCCTTCATATTTTGAAAATGACTTTTGTTTGATCTATTCCTTCGCATCATCCTGTTTTTTGTTTCTAAAGCATCTAAACCAGCAAAAATTAAATCCAGCACAGTGTCAAAAATACAGGAGGTAGAGGCAAAAAGTCAGGGGAAACCACGACAACAACAATACACCATGCCCAATGGGCTCTCTAGGGCCTACTTCTAGGGATGAGCAATATTTCATAAAAAAGGAGTTTAAGGAACTGCAAGGTGGTTATTTTACTAAGTTGAAATGGCAGATTAAAACTGCTAAAAGGTTGCAATGGTAGGCTTGGGACCTTGTTTATGGGGTTATTTAGGTGGATGTCACAATAGGTGCAGCCGGCCCACTAGTAACATTTCATTTACCAGCCCTGGGGAAATGGTATACCAATGTAGTATGGACCTGAAGCTAAATTAAATATGCCACTCAGGTGTAATCTAATTTTACCATATTTTAAGGAGTTAGAACAAGCACTTTAGCAGTAGTGGCAAGCAGTGGTTAAGTGCACAGAGTCCTAAGGCCAAGAAAAACACATTTTGAAAAATTGGAGGTGTGCAGGCAAAATGTTTTGGGGATGAACACCCTAAGCAGGGCCGGACTGGTGGTAGCAGGCACTGGGCGTTTCCCCGGTGGGCTGCTAGGGTGGGGGCCGGTTTTCGGCCCCTGTGGTGTTGATTATGTTACAGGGTCTCGGCAATAACGGCCCCCTGTAACAAAATTAGCCAAAACTGGCCCTACCTAGAAAACAGCTCGGCCACACGCCCCTCAGGGCCAGTTGTGGTTCCCAGTCAGGCCCTGACCCTAAGGCTGACAGGTCTCACACTCAGCAAACAGAGCAACAGTGCACACCAATGAAAGACTTCTGTACCTAATAATGTACAGCTGCATCAGTCTACCACACATTCACTTGAAACAGACTGGAATCACTTCACATGTAAAATTGTTTTCATGGCATCATGGATCAGATTCTCTGCACAATAGCGTGTACCTTGAGCCACCTCTTCTCTGCACAATAGCGTGTACCATGAGCCTCCACTTTTAGTAAATTCCTCAGAATTATCTGAATCAGACATATTTGGTACATATGCTACTTGGGAATACCCTACAACAGCTGTCATTTCTCCAATACCTGTCCCTCAAATCACCTATGCACTGCAGGAGGTCGGGTGGACAAAAAAGGCGGTTAGTTTTTGGCAAAGACACTAATATTGAACAGTGCATAATTTATAAAACATTATAAGTGGTGGGTACAAAGTATTTCTTTGCTGCCTCCCAGAGTACCCACAAACGCAGGGGTTACAAAATACCAAAACCTCTTACTTTTGATTACATCTCATGACATTTTCTTACTCCGCCCTACATTTCCAACCTCTTTATGTCACTTTTGCAGGATTGTTTTATCCCTTACTTCTCACTTTGTTACAGTTGTTTCTGTTTTTCTTCATTGTTTTTCTCCCATCTTTGCCTGTCTCTATCATGCTCTGGGTCAACGAGTGATGATGAAATATTAGTCCTGAAAAATGAGGGCAGGTACCTACCAACTGCAATCACCTGTTCATATTTAGCACTATAGAAGCAGAAAAGTGCTGTTGATGCCTCTTTGTAGCACACTCTTAGAGAACTAATGTTTTCTGCCACAGGTGGGGATAATGTTATTGAAAGAACTGGCAGAGGGATATTAAATTAATGAACTAAAACACATGGTCTAGTTCAAGAATATTGCCATATATCCTCTTATTGGAAACAAAAGCAATTACTCATAAAACAATTTATCTTAATTTGAAAAATAAATTGCAGCAAGTGATTTCTCTTCTCAATAGTCAGCAACAATTTTTATGAATTGCTTTGGAGTATGGAAGACTACTATGAATCAAATTTTTAAATTCTTTGTAAAAAATTGAAAACCCAAAATGTATGGTCCAGGGCATATTTCTTACTAAACAACTAAAGGCATGCCCTGGGAGATGGCAGCAAATGTTTAGAGATTAACACTTTACAAAATCTTTGCCTTGTCAGAGACTGAAATTTATTTTGGAGAAAAGCAAATCTACCACACATAGGGGCATATTATCAAGCCAGGCTTTAGCGGCAGAAAACTGCCGCTAAAATGGCGATAATGGGCTTGATAATATGCTCTATGGAATTCCAATTGAAGCACAGGTTAAATGTGAGGGACATCTAACATGGGTTTCAATTGGAATTCCATAGAGCATATTATCAAGGCCATTATCGCCGTTTTAGCTGCAGTTTTCTGCCGCTAAAGCGGCGATCATTTTATCGCCTCGCTTGATAATATGTCCCCAAAAGATTACATACTGTGCCAAGGATCAAGTTCATAATAAGCATTTGACACTTTTTAGTGTAGCATATGTCAATAAAAGTAGGTGTGAATGAAATTTGCATAATTTTCTTTTGTATAACTGCAAAATTATGCAATTTATATGAAAATATGCATAATTATATAAAACGCAATACCGCCATTTAGCTCTACCTTTTGTAACAAAATGCGTCCTGGTATCAACTTTTGATGCAAGAACTCATATCGCACTATAAAATAGTTCAAAAAACAAAACCCCCACAAATAGCAGCCACAGGCATTCCGTTGTTCCAGTGTGAAGGCTGCATTCGTGGTCAAAGTCTAATGGCGAATAGCACATAATTATTCGAAGTGGGACAACGGCATACTTTTGAGAAATTAGAGTAACAAACTTAACATGAAATTCACGAAATTAGGCATGACTCAACTATCCCTTTGGTCAAATCTAGAGGGACAGCCAATGTTGGAAACAATGCCCTTTCTGTTGTGTCACCCCAGATTTTCTACTTGCTTGCCATAGAACGGTAAACAACTACCCCAATAACCAGTGACAAAGTGCTTGTGCTCCCAATTTGAAATTGATACACTCCTGAATGGCCTATTTAATTTACCTATATAGGGTATCAAGGTGTATCCAGGAACTGTAAATTAAATGTGACAAGTAGACTGCAGCAACCTTAGTGCCATCCACTACAGCAACAATTTAAACATGACTGCAGGCCTACCACCAGGAGCATGGCAGTGCAGGTTTGTTTTAACTGCAAATCCAACATGTCAAAATAAGACTTTTGGTAGGTCTAAACCTTTCTCTAAAAATATTCATAATTCACATCTAAGTTGATCTTATTGCTCATAAGGATGATATTAAAAAACAAGACATGTCAAAGTTTACTATAACATGTCTTTGCAGTGAAAAGGCCCCAAAAGCTTTTTTCACAGTAGCAAAGCTGGCTGTTCCATAGGAAAACACTGGGATGCAATATTACTTTCTAATACTGCATCTTAGTAGTGGGACTAGCTGGAAAAACAATTAAACAAATATTTGAATATTAATTTAAAAAAACGATTAAATGGTGTACTCTGACAGTTATTAAACATTAAGGAAAAGTAGCCTCTAGGAAGTTATATGTCCCTCCCTATAGCCTCTGCAGACCCTTTTGCATTTTTATCCTACTAACCAATGATTAACATTTGAATAGGTGTAAATGGCTTAACATAATATCCAGGAGATAATGGAGGATCATTTTTTACATTAAGGTGGCATGTCCTTCTTGACCGACACATCCTGCTTGACAGGTCTGCTTGGTTTTTCAGATACAAAAAGTGATGGATACAATACTTGAATTAATCTTAGCCAGTGGTAATTACTCTGATCACAAACCAATCCATTGTTATTTGGCACACCATAAAACCTCACTTTGGATCAAGCCATATGCAAACCAGTATTGACCCTGCGTGTTAGAGCTCATCAGCCAGGTATAGCTTGGTTCCAGTGGCATAGTGTGCACGTTCTGCGTATACTTGTCCTACTTAGGGTGACACACTTAAGTATATAAAAAGTGTTGGATGGTATACTTGAATTAATCTCACCCAATGGGAATTACTTGGGGTACATCTCAATACATTGTTTTTTGCACACCATGCCACCTCAGTTGGGACCCATCCATATGCAAATCATTTATTACCCTACTCCAATGAGAAAAATCCAGCCGAAACATTTTCATTAGAAACTCAGCCCGCTTAATCATATGACACTTGGGGTGCAATTCAAAGGAGACCTACCCTGTAAAAAGCACATATTAACACTTGAACAGGGCCTTTCTTTTGTCCCAACAGCAAGTTGGACCCAAATCACAGTCTGCTTCTTTTTGATTTTACAGTGTCACAGCCTGTTTGACAGGTCGGCTGGGTTACATATAACATTTGGGGCACATTTCAATGGAGGAAAACAGAATGCCAAAACAATTTGTGTATATCCACTGGCTGGTTGCTGACAACTCAGATGTGTTCTACAGACTTCTGTCTCTGTTTGCTGGGATTACAGGGGCTGCCTAAAACTGAATTTTAGTGTTGGATGTGGGAGGACACTAGAAATACTATAGAGCACTCCCACACACACACCAAGCCCTCAGAGCTCAAGTTTAGTGTGGCCAAAGACTTTGGTTATCTAGAAAAATGCCCAAAGATGGTAGGGGTAACCCTGGAAACCTTTACCCCAATGGATAGGGCGTCCCCAGGGTTCTCCACACCCTCTGGGTCCATGCCAAGGATAAATGTAGCCTTTCCAGGCACACACCTTAGAACACTCCTGGACCTATGGAATGTTAAAAGAAGTCTGACGATGGTTGTCCGAAAGCTGCGAAGAAACTCAAAATTATTGAATCTCCTCGTTTCTTATACACAGGGCAGAGAGAAGAACTCTAAGAGTTATAAAGCTGACCTCATGTTCAAGGTACAGATACACAACAGACTATGAAAGGCTGTTTCGTGCAACTGCCTCGCTGGCCGGTGGCAACTGGACCTGGAGTTAACCCTCCGGTTTGCCTCTGCTTTTCACCTTGTGATCTCTAAGTGCTTCCCCTGAGGTCCTGGGGGCTTTAGAAGTGTACTCCTATGGTATATTTGAACATAAATGACTTAAGTCAGACGGAAAAATATTTGACCAGGATGCTACTCGTTAGTGAATCCAACCGTGATCCATCATGGTCAGCATCAAATTGTACCTAAGTTCTGTTCTACCACAACAATTGACTTATTAGCACTTTGTGCTTCTTGGTGCTATCTCTACTTAATCATTGAAATGAAATAATATCTCTGGTTCCCCCAATAAGATGTTTGACAATTTGGAGTAATTTATTTTAATAAATGTTACTCTGTTTTTCTAATTGATTTGGGATTGTTATTGCTTTGCATTTTAAATTGTTATTGTTTTAGTACAGCCTTAATACTTTGCACATTACCTCTAAATTAAACCTGTCTGCTCTGTGCTGAAACTACAAGGGAGATCAGATCAGGTTTAAATAGTGACTTTCATCCTGACAAGGATTGTGATTTTTACTTGAGGTGGGTACATACCTCCCTTAACTAATTCCTCAAATCCCTACAGGCCCCTTCTGAGACCAGTCCTCATCACAAGTATTACTAAACAAAAGGCTCCTTTTTACAAGGGATGCAATTCATACATTATCAATGCATTTATATTTTCTGTCAGAATTTGGGTTATTTTTTTGGGAGGTGGGGAACACTAACAACTTAATGCACACATTGTGGTTAAGTCAGAATACTGTTCAGAAAATATCTGCTCATTCCTTGTAGCTATATTACAAGCAGCAGGCAATCCCCAGGGAAATATGAGTATGTTTATACTATTAACAACTTTAAAATAAACATAACACAATACGATTCCCTGAAAATAGGGAAGAATATAATGAGGAAGAATATACTAAGATAATTAAAGCAGATTAAGGTAAAACAGATACAGACCACAATTTAATGGTGCAGAGGGTGAATACCCCAAGTGGCTCATCCTGGTCAAAAATTCCACATTTAAACATAGTCTCTGAAATGTAAGACAACATATTTTAGTAAAGCAAAATCCACAGCTGTGGCCAGTAAGGGTCCTTTGAAGTCTCATTATTGAGCTCCTATGGAAGCAGCTGGTTTATGGTTTGAAAAGCTTTGAGCGAAGTAAAGACGGATTTTGTGGTCCCAAGGTTGTTTTGCTGCTCAGATAGATGTGCCATTTTGCCCTAGTCCAAATGTTTGTCATTGGACTTAGTCACATTTTGTAAGTCAAAATCTCCAAAGGGAAATTCTAGTGCTGAGCAGGGCCTCCTGTGGCTGAATAACTTTACCAAAAGGTCCAGCTGAACCAGATTTCAGAAGGTAAAAAGCTTTAGGCTGGACTAACCTGGCTTTGTTATCAGTCCATGGTATGACCTAGGTAGTGCTCAAAACATTGTCCAAGGGCACCAAAGGTAGAAAAAATTACTAAGTCACATATTTCTCCAATCACTTAAAATACCGCACACTGAAAAGGGTCCTTCTAGTCAATCCTGTAGCACCTGGCTCCCCAGATCAGGCTTTTAGGCACCAGGTCTCTCTCTAGCTACATCTACTACAGGGCCCAATCCTCTGTGATCAGCTGGTTTTTCTTTGAGTCTAGAGCCCCTCTTCCTTTTTGTGTTATTTTAGCAGGAAAACAAGGGACCAGCCACTTGTCCTTTGGAGATCACTTCGAGTCTCTAGGTATCAGTAGGATAGGAGGCCTTGAGTCATTTTGTAAATCATCTTTTTCCAGCAGGACTCATTGACTTCCCCGTCAGGGACTTCATCTTCAGGCGCAGCATTCCCAAGTCCAGGAATGATCAGAGAATGTGGTGGTTGTGATGCCAGAGTTATCCTGTGCACTAGCATTTGATTGGAGATCTCCTGCCACCCAATTTTAACTCTATTGTCGCAGTCCCTCACTTCTCTTGCAGCTCTTCCTCTTTGCCTGTAAAATTACATGGGAGCCTTTGTTTCAAGGTGGCAGAACCCACTTGCCATCAGACAGGCTTACAGTTGACTCAGCTCCTTAGCCACTCCCCTGTTTAAGTGAGTTCTCCCCCCATTTGAAGGGTTCAAAGTTGGTTCTGCTCCCTGCTATGACAGGAGCTAGGCTGTCTGAACGGTCTTGGGTATTAATCGGGGAAGTACACATTGGCAGCTCTGAATCATTTTCTTCTGCCATCTGTTCCTGTTAAGTTCCACATGGTAATCCTTGCTAAGTGGTCCGAAGTTAATACTGCCCTGTCCTTTCTGGGCTAACTTTCCCGGGAATGGATGTGTATTTCAGCTCTGGTGTTATAATGAGAAGAAGAACTGGTTTTAAGTCGATCTGCATCAGACAACTTAAAATAATTTTTTCCACTCATGACAAAAATATGATTCTACCATGTAACCAAATATTGAGGATTAAGTAGGAGATAACTTTGAATGGCTTTGCTAGCATTTCCTCAGGAGGAGATATGGATTTTTTAAATCCCACCCTGGCCCAATGAATCCTGTTATAGAAATACTTTTTTGATGTAATGTAGTACTGTAAAGTTCCATAGTAGACCCAATATGGACCTGTGGGTCACAGTAAGTTTACTCTGTCTATTATTCTCTGTTTCTCTTTTAATCTTTTCCCACACAGTACTGAATGCACTGTATTGGGTAACTACAGCTGCAACTGGACTGCTTCTGTGAATCAATCAGTATGCTATGGAAATACAAATTTGTTGAGTTGGATTCATCAAACCACAATTCATGCAGGGACAAAAAACTTACTAGTTTAGAGCTGTGTTTATTATTTTGAATGAAATGTCAAATCTTCCTTTACTCAGAGAAACCATGGAAGTTCCACAAGCTGTCCAGATATCACTGAAATGTAACTTCTTCATGCCCAACCTGAACACCTTTTTAAATGCAAAATTCTTGAACACTGCTAAATGGATTTACACTCTTCCAAATAAAAAGTAACCCTGGGTGATAAAATCTGCTCCGCTCATGGAATTTGCTGAATTTTGGCAATTCTGAGTTCTGTCTGCGGAGAACGCGAAATTACCAGAAATTCCACGATCTGCGGCGTACGGAATTATTTCCTTGTTCGTGCTTTAAAAATGCATTTTCGCGTGCGCAATAGTGACTTAATGGGATCCCTGCGTTCGCCGACAAGTTTTCCTATCCATTCGCGTGCGCCACGAGATTTTGGTAGCCGGCCATGCAATCCCGCGATAGTGTGTGATCCTGAACACGTCATTCGCCACTCCAACCGACACCGCGAGAATGCGCAATCGCGAACACGTCATTCGGACGAGCCATCGGACATCCGGCGGAAGTTTGGTGAAGCTCGCGATGCTGAACATGCAAAATTTGCAATCTGGAAAAGAATTTCTCGAGCAGCATAAAACCTTCTCTAAAATGATGATTTGGATGAAAAAACACCTCAGATTGACATTTGGCTGTACTTTTTTGTGCAAGGAGTCCTTTTTTTAAAAACTTTTTTTTGAAGAGGAAGGAAGTGTCACGGATGCTCAAACTTCCTGTTCCTGCCCAGCAGGCTCCTGCCAGTGCTTTGTCCATCTCCTGTTCATTTTTCATTTGGATTTGGAGATGGAAGGATCACTCTTTGTGTCTGCTGAATCATATATCATTGGATTTGAGGACTATTGTATTTGAGATGTTACAAGTAAGTTGGTGTTGTTTTTTGTTTGATTGGGGAATTGTAGTTGCTGCAACTACAATTTTGGTACTTTTCATCATTTAAAAAAAAAAAACATTGTTTGTGGGTAGCCAGTAGGCCCAGAGCTTGTCATGGATGCATGATGAAACAACTGTTTCTTTGGTGTGTGTTGAATTTATTTTAAAGATCATTTAGGGCATGGATGGCATTGGATTGAATTGCAAAATGTTTTTTTGGGGGTATTTCAGTTTTTTGGGTGTGTGTTAAATAAATGCCTTTGTTGTGTGTGTGGTGTGTTGTGTGCCTTGCACACCTTGTTTAGCTCTGTGGATTTTCGTTGTTGTATTTTATTTCATTAAAGCTGTGTTGTTTAGCATGCCTCATTTGCCTGGCTATTACAGGCCTGTTTCAGTTCATTGTTTTCCAGGCCTCCTGCTTGTTGTTTGTGACTGTGAGTGTCCATGTGGCTGGTGTCCATTTTGTGGTGGTAGTTATAAGTGTACTGCTTTTGCCACGCAGGCCTGCATGTGTTTCCTTTGTTCCTTTTTGGCCTAGCCTTCTTGCTTTTGTGGGCCTGGCCATGTGGTTGGCGGCCATTTTTAAGCCAGGCAGTGTGCTTTTGCCATAGGCCTGCTTTGCCTGTCTTCGCTTTCTTGTTGTTGTTGTGGACCTGGCCATGTGGCTGGTGGCCATTTTGAAGCCAGGCAGCGTGTTTTTGCCATAGGCCTGCAAGCTTGTGGCCTAGTCTGCCAACAGGCCTTTCATCCAGTAGGCTCAGAGGAAGTCATGGGTGCATGAAACAACTGTTTCTGTGTGTTCTGTTGAATTTAAACATCATTTAGGGCATGGATGGCATTGGATTGAATTGCAAAATGTGTTTTTTGGGGTATTTCACTTTTTTGGTGTGTGTTAAATAAATGCCTTTGTTGTGTGTGGTGTGTCTGTTGTTTACCTTGCACACCTTGTTTAGCCCTGTGGAGTTTCGTTTTTGCATTTTATTGCATTAAAGCTGTGTTGTTTAGCATGCCTCCTTTGCCTGGCTATTACAGGCCTGTTTCAGTTCATTGTTTTCCTGGCATCCTGCTTGTTGCTTGTGTTGTGAGTGTCCAACTGTCCATGTGGCTAGTGGCCATTTTGTGGTGGTACTTTAGTCGTTTGCTGCTTTTGCCATATATGCCTGCATGTCTTTCCTTTGTTCCTCTTGGCTTACTGCTTCCATCCATCCCCTTTGCCAGCTGCAGCTCCCTGAATGACCTGATGAGCAAATAATGTAATGCCAAACAAACACATTCCACTTCCATTAAATTTGTATTTTTGTTTTTGTTCTTCTTCTTTCCTATCCTTCCTGAGTACACATTAATGTCCTTGTTGTCAAAGTCTCACAAATGGCTACACTGATATGTTATAACTTAAACTGAGTTAATAAAATGTAATAACATAACACTAACAACTGTGACCACCACACACTAAGTTAGATATTATATTTGTTTGTTTGTACTATTAGTAATTGAACCATAACAACAAATGCAACATTTCACTGATGTTCTTCTCCTGACCTCTTTGCTTCTAGGTGCACAAAATCGAATTCAAAAATTCTTTATTTCGGCCATGTTGGCCATAAAAGAGTACAGGATAAAACTTAATAATACATGATTAATAAGTCATTTACATTTTTGAAAATCAATTTCATAGAATCATTAAGCGTTTTTTTTTTAAAAGAAAAGAAGTCAGTGTATTAAATCGTTAATATTCAATGTCAATTAATTGGCGCCGCTTCGTCCAAATAGCTAGCAAGAACTTTGAAAGTGCAAAAACAATACAACTTTACGAGTCAGACTTAAGAATTCTAAAAGCAGGTAAACAGTTTTTAAAACCAAGGTTATTGCAGAGAGGTACCAGCCATTGCCTCCTGGATTTAGTGTATGCAGGACAAAAAAAAAGAACGTGAAGTTCATCCTCTACATCACAACTACACCCGGGGCAGTGCTTGTTTGCTGTACCTGACCATTTGCTGGTAAAAGGTTTTAAGGCTAAAGTGCCATATCTCCATTGTAAGAAAAGATTCCTTGCCTGGAGCGGAAAAACAATATCCATGAAGTTCTCAAAACAGTAAACATTTTTAACAATTAAAAATGATTTGGTCAGAGTACCGATGTTGAAAGCATGGAATGTAAAGTTCAAATGTTTTTCCTTAAAAATCCTGGTAAGCAACTTGCTCGAGACTTGGGAGCAAGAACTTTCAGGGTCATCCCATAAGGGCGCTAGTCCCAATCTCAAGAATTCATGTCTAATAAAAGCCAGCCAGGGGATTTTCCCGGAGCTACTATAGGTCAATATCTGCTTGAGTTCTTGCCTATAGTATAGCAGATCTGGTGTTACCCATAGCCTGCACCAGAACCTTAAAGGTTTTAGTGCTAGCTCATCTTCTATTGGGCCTAATCCAAGATCCAACCTAAGGGGGAGAAGCGGAGTGCCCTGAGGAAGTAACAGGAGCTGCCTTAAAAATTTAGATTCAATTTTCGCGATGGGTGAGCCACTTAGGTGCCCCGACAGCTCCCCACCATAGAGGGCTGCAGCCCTTGCTTGGGTCTTGTAAATCTCCAAGGCTGGACTCACTGGCTTCTATGACGATAGGTTTGAAACCTTAAGAATACCCCCGTCAGCTGTGACAGTTTCAGTTGTGATTTGGCCTGCTGCGGACCCCAGGAAAGATTCTCTTCAAGGGTAACCCCCAAATAGTGAAATGTTTTGACCCTTTCCAGCCTTTCACTCCCCAGGGTCGGGCTAGCGTGAGTGGAAGGCGAAGGATTAAATATCATCATTTTAGTTTTATTGACATTTATATCCAGACCACGAATGCGACAAAAATCTTCAAAGCCATTCAGTATACGTTGAATTCCCATGGGGGACTTTGAAAGAAGGAGGGTATCATCGGGGAACATGATCCCTGGAACCCTCCTACCTACCAACCTTGGGGCGTCATTATTTGGTACATTTTCCAAATGAGCAATTACACCATTGATAAAGAGGGAGAACAGGGTTGGTGCCAAGACGCAACCCTGTCTCACACCTCTACCAACTGGAAACCTTGAAGACAATGCCCCGTTTCTACCACTTCTAACATTGGCAAAGTTCCCCTCGTGTAAACTCATCAGTACATGCAGAATTTGTTTCGGAACACCAAGATTATTGAGGACCCCCCAAAGTTTGTCCCGTTGGACTAAGTCAAATGCGGATCGGAGGTCCACAAACACCATGTAGAGACTGAGACCCTCGGTCTTTGCCGTTTTCCAGTATAGTAATATCAGGCGAAAGATCTGGTCCATGGTGGATGTGTTCCTCCTGAAGCCTGCTTGGAGAGGAGTTAGAATATCATTTTCCTCTATCCACACCATCAGACGATCCAGAACCAGCCGCGCAAACATTTTTTGCGGGACATCTATGAGGCTAATAGGCCTATAATTGACTGGGAGCAGAGGAAAGCCCTTCTTAAAAATCGGGACAATCTCCACTCCCAACCAAGTATCTGGAACTTGCATACCTCTAAGGATTGCATTAAAGAGGATGACAAAGTAGGGTCCCCAAATCCCTGGTTGGTGCCTGAATAAGTCCCCCGGGAGTTTATCCAGCCCCGGTGCCTTACCCACAGCAAGTTTGCGAATCACGCAAGTTACCTCTTCCAAGGAGAATTCTAGTACCTCCGAACAAGTGGGGAAAGCCAAGGGTACCAACATAACATCCTTTGGCTGATTATCTGAATATAAAGCTTCAAAGTGTGCTTCCCATACCATTGGAGCAATATTAGGTTCTATCGCCGGTCTGAGTTCCCCCGAGCCAGTACTAACTAATGACCAAAATCTGTGGGCGTCCCTAGCTTCTAGAGCAGCAGTTAAATTAGTCCACCTGTCCAAGTCCCAGTCTTTCCTTACATTGGCCATTACCACCTTATAATGCAGTCGCCTATCCCTCACTTGTGTTTTGCATGTTGCCGATTTGACTGCCATAATCAGCTGCGACTTAGCCTTTCTACAAGTAGAATTGTACCAGGACGCAACTGGAGTTCTTTTCTTCTTTGGCGGAGCCAGGGAATTAAGGACTTCAGCTAGATTAGAGACTAGGGCCGAATGAATAGACCTTAACTTTTCATTAAAATCCGGGTTAGGGACTTTAGTAATTAAAGCCTCAACCTCCATTAATCTAGGGAGGACAGTGTCATATAATTTGCCTAGATCATCACGTGAGTGCAATAGTTTCCCCCATTTTACCCTACGTCTGTTATTGGAGAGCAACAGCCCTTCATCTGGGTCATTCAGGACAAAGCTTGAAGTTTCAGATGGACCTAGGGGTTTAATTTCCAAGCATAACGCATTATGATCGCTATCTGTCCTTTGGATTACCCTGAAGTCAACAACTCTATGCCACAACCTTGTTTCGACCATAATATAGTCTAGGCGAGATTCTTGGCCCCTCTTATTAAAGGTGCAAATCGACGGAATATCGGACAATGTACGCCCGTTGCAAGCCCTTAAAGAATTATTTAAAGTAAGAGACAAGATCTGAATCGCCAATGGGGACCATATTTTTGGACGGGGGGATTGGCAAGGTGGAATAGCCCTATAGTCATCCTCTCCCATAAGGGCCCCTTCATTATTTCCCAGGAGAGGCTCATAGTGGCAGTTCACATCACCAGCTACCAAGAGGTGAGAGTCACCTGGGAATGAACTAAGAAAGTTGGATAGTACATCTATAGTAGGGGACTCTGTGGCCAAGCTTACAGGGCGTGAATATACGTTCACAATGGCTAACTTGACGGAATTGGGCCATTTAATAGTAATACATTGAACATCATCAGAATGAGTGAGCAGTTCTCCACCATGCAGCCTAGATGAAGAGCGACCCAAATGGTGAGACCGCCCGAAGGTCTGCCTTTGCCTCCCCACCTGGCAGGAACAAAATAAGTGGCAAATCCCGCTCTAAAATGTTCTTCCCTGGCCCAAGTCTCCTGAAAAAGACAAATATCGTGTTGGTCCACCAGGTCCCCCCACTCCATGCAGTGTAGTTTATTCGTCAGGCCTGCCACTTTCCAAGATAACATTTTTAGAAGCTTCAAGGGAGTGGCATTGTTTGCAATTTGGTCTCTGCCAGTTACGTCACTACCAAGTGCAGTGCTGCCCAAATGTACTTCTCTCAAAATACTCGATTCTAGGGTCGGTGGTGTGGGATAGAACTCTTTGCTTCTTGGAGCCTCAGGAACGAGTAACATGTTGAGGGCCTGCGGATGGGGGGCAAGATCCTTGGAAATGGTGGGTGAACCGGTGCTAGAAAGCTCTGATTTTCCAGTTGAATTTGAATAACTCCGACATAGGATAGAACAGGAGGTGTTCAACTTAGTGTACCGTAGTCAATCCACCATCTCCAAGCCACTAAACCGGTTATGCGTGGGTACATTAAACTTGTCGATTAAATGCCCTTGCCGACCCCTCACTGGCCTTCTTCTACCCGGATGTGTTACCAAAGGCCATCCACCTCCAAAATCCGGTGTTACAGGGTAGAAAAATGACAGAGGAAGGGAATGGATAGTTGACCCGCTAATATTATGACTCCAGCTGCAAATGTGCTCCACTGTACGGGGATCCCTGAAATTAATCAGCACACAGTCACCTATGATGGTCTTTGGGCCGCGGCCCACCCAGGAAACCCTACGTACCATCATGATTTCACTAGTAATATGATGCGGTAATGGTCTATCAATATTGAGCCAGTGTGTTACTTTATTTTTTAGTGATGTAAAAGATTCCTGGGTTGGATTTGTTATCTCAGGGATCCCCGCCAGTACAACCAGATATGGACTGGTTTCTGGCGGTAGATCAATTATATTAACCCCCTGGGATTCCACCTGAGCCGGTAACTGCGTAACTAAGTTTTGAGGTACTGAGAGCTTTGAATCGGCCCTTGTTGGGAATTGGACTTTGTTGGCATTTGAGGAGGGCAGCTCTAATTGGGGCTGAGTATGATCTAATCTGGCCCCTTCAGACACAGGGTTAGTTACAGAGTTATCGACTCTCGGGCCAGTTGACTTTGACTTTATGCCGACCTGAGCATCAATTAAGGCGGATTCTAATTGGCAAAGCTGATGCTCAATTCGGCCAAGTCTCTCTTCTAATGGACCCAGTGTAGATCTCCATAAAGCACCCAGTTTTGTAAACAAGAGATCCTCAGACATTGGTATTCCACTAGGAAGCTGGGCGACATTTATCTCCTTCGGCCCTAAGCTCAATACATTTGATGCTGGCAGGCCATGCTTAGTTGGAACGCTAGGGACATTACATCCATTAATGGATGGTGTTACAACCCTAGCACCTGGTCCTTTGGCCAAATTCAACTTCCTAGTACGAGATGAATCAGTGGCTATGTGCTTCTTCTTAGATTTTGACTTAGCACCTGTGAGTCTCTCCCTAGGATTCCGAATTCCCAAATTCTCCGTGGGTTAGCCAAAATAGAGGGGTCATTATCCATTGAAGGTTCCGTTGTTTTAGAGTTCGAGATTAATGCTATAGACTCATTGTCTTGTGAGGAAAGAGGGGGTTGGACAAGTGCCTCAACAGAAGACAAATTACTACAGCCGTCGTGCTCCGGTGTACGCGCAGTTGCAAAATAACCCAATGAAGAGCGTTTAGCCATCAACAGATCTTGCGACACTCGCCTCTCCATAAGGTTTATCCCCTGATCGATCACTGAGTTGGCCCTGGTAATGAAGTTATCCAAAGTTCCTGTTAGTTGGGCTCTATCAGCTGAAGTCTTACTCCTCAGATTGAAATCCATAATAATGCTAGTGGGGAGTTTCCACTCACTTGTGCCTTAGACTATGCAGAAGTGAAAAGCGTACTTACAACAAGTGGAAATGGGATGGCCCAGTCCGGTCTCTCTCGGTCTTGAACGGGCTAAAACGGGCCCGCCCTTGGCCCGGGCTTCGCCCGGCGCGCGCCCGCGCGCGTCCCGCGAAGCGGGTGAAGAGGTGGTATAAACCCCGTAGGGAATGGGCGGGGCAACACCTACAAGCTGCAGGCAGGGGCGGAGAACAAGGGAAGAGGGCACAGCTGATGAAAGAACCGGGCTGCTGGTCCTCGCAGTCCTGTACGCCAGTAGTCACCAAACAAATCCTCCTGCTGCGAGCGGCTCCGGTGAAGCGGGGGCCGCGAGCAGTTTCAAGCTGCAGGCAGGGGCGGAGACAAAGGGAAGAGGGCACAGCTGATGAAAGAACCGGGCTGCTGGTCCTCGCAGTCCCGTACGCCAGTAGTCACCAAACAAATCCTCCTGCTGCGAGCGGCACCCGCGAAGCAGGGGCCGCGAGCGGTTTCAAGCTGCAGGCAGGGGTGGAGACAAAGGGAAGAGGGCACAGCTGATGAAAGAACCGGACTGCTGGTCCTCGCAGTCCCGTACGCCAGTAGTCACTAAACAAATCCTCCTGCTGCGAGCGGCACCCGCAAAGCGCGTGCCGCGAGCGGTTTCAAGCTGCAGGCAGGGGTGGAGACAAAGGGAAGAGGGCACAGCTGATGAAAGAAACGGGCTGCTGGTTCTCGCAGTCCTGTACGCCAGTAGTCACCAAACAAATCCTCCTGCTGCGAGCGGCTCCCGCAAAGCGGGGGCCGCGAGCAGTTTCAAGCTGCAGGCAGGGGCGGAGACAAAGGGAAGAGGGCACAGCTTATGAAAGAACCGGGCTGCTGGTCCTCGCAGTCCCGTACGCCAGTAGTCACCAAACAAATCCTCCTGCTGCGAGCGGCACAAAGACAGAGGAGGAGGTGTCATCATCACCCGTTGTACTGCCAGCCAGAAGTCCTGCTGCGCACGTCACGTGACGTGTGGCCACAGACATCTATGCAACTTGTACAACAGCGTCCTGCTGACATCTGAAGAAGATGGCCCCAAAGAAAGTTATCAAGTCCACCAGTACTAAGAAAGTTGCCAGTGAGAAGAAAGAACAGAAGAAGTGGCACTTACCACGACTGTTGTGCCGCCCACGATGTTTTTTGGGAAACAAAAAATTACACCTGCAGCAGCGGTGTCTGGGGACCAAGCTGGGAGCAGCACCTCCATATCAGCGGGCCCACCCCACAAACCTAGGCCCACGCCCATGAGTGTCGCAGAGGTAGCCAGTATACTAACAAGCAGTGATGTTGAAATGTCATTATCGCAAAGTAGTACCCAATCAATGCAGGCGTAAACTCAGCAGATAAGTGGGCAACAGCCGCAACAACAGCCCACAATAGTCAATAGTAGTTGTTCCTCTAAAGTAGGGGCAGTTCAGGAAATCAAGCTCTGTGCAGACGAAGAGGAGCAAGTCACTCTTTCAGAAGAATCATTGTCTTCCAGATCCTCAGCAAGGAAAAGGAGGGTTAGTCCATCAACTTCTTCTTCAAGCCCCACTTCGGATGATCTAGATGCCACTTCGAATCCACCTGCTCAGTCTGAGAGTGATGCACGCCACAAGACAAGGCTAGTGGAAAGGAAAGTTTCAGAAAGCCTTAGAGTTATGGAGGAAGATGTAGAAGAGGGGGATGAAGATGATGATGAGCCAGTCATCATGAACATTACTCCCGCCCAGAGGAGATGGAGACCAACATTATTAGCCTATCCAAAATCGCTGTGAAGGATGTAGCACGGATACCACCAAGACAGGTAACACCACCTCCAGCTTCCATATTTGCATTTGCTAAGCCCGGCACCTCAGTAGGTAGTGGTACTGTAAGTGCACAGAGTCAAATTCCACACCCACCCTCCAGTTCATCTGGCATTGAAAGTGGCACCTCCAGCAGCACCAGAAAGTACACCTCCCCAGTTTGGGACTTCTTTTCGGTTAGCAGTACGGGGGAGAACATTGCTATGTGCTCAATTTGTCAACACGCTGTTAGGCGGGGTAAGCTTGGTACAAACTATGGTAACGGAGGCCAAACAAGTCATCTTAAAAAACACCACATCATCCAGTGGGAGGCCCACCTACTTCACTTACAAAAAAGTAAAACTGCACCCATTGTTGTTGGTAGGGATGAAGTAGAAGAAGATATGATCGCGGTGGAAGGTGAACAAGAGAGACACATTTCTAGCCCTGTTCCCATCAGTGTAGTGGTACCGCCCACATCCTCAGCAACATCTCGGTGGCACCGTAGTAAGAAGAGTCATACTCAGAGTCAGACTGAGACACCAAGGCAACCGAGTACTGCAATAAAAAAAAGTGCGTTGTTGAGCCTAACTGGGTTCAAGAAGACAGCTGCACCACAAAGGAAAATAATCCAGCCTACCGTTGACAGCATGCTTAGGTCGGAGGTGCAGTATGATGCAACCACCCAACGGCACATTTGCACAATGCGAAGCTGGCTTAAATGTTAGTGCTGGACCTTCTCCCTTTTTCTTTTGTGGAAGGGTTGGGTTTTCTTGAATTTGTGTCAGCCATCTACCCTAAATCGAAGATTCCCAGCTGGTCCTATTTAGCCAGAGTTGCTGTTCCAGCACTACATCACGATGTGCTGGAATTGCTTGGACAAGCTTTGCAGCAGAGTGCTGTTCACAATATCCACCTGACAACAGACATGTGGACCAGTTGCCAAGCCACTGATTACATGTGCATCACTGCACACTGGATCTCTTTTGTGGGGGTTAGAGAAAAGATATCTGAAGCAGGTCTTGTTGACACTGCTGAGATTTTTAATGGTACTCAGAAACATGCAACTGTAGCCATGTTCGCCATTGAGAAATCTCATACTGCTGCAAACATTTTGGAAGAGTATAACAGCAAGGTCTTTGCATGGCTGCGCCCAAGAGGGCTTAACATTGGTTTTGTTGCCACGGATAATGGCAGTAATGTACTTAAGGCCATGGAGGATGGTGCCTATTTCAGGGTCCCGTGTTTGGTGCACTGCATTAACATTATTGTTCAAGACTTTCTGAAAAAAGAAGCCATAGTCAACAACTTACTGACCACCTACCAAAGATTATGCACACATTTCAGCCATTCTTTTAAAGCCTGGAAGCAGCTAAAGATCATTCAGCATGAATATAGAATGCCAGTCAAAGCACTCATCCAGGAAGTGGCAACACGTTGGAACTCAACTTATTACATGCTTGACCGTCTGTTTGAGCAGTACAGACCAATCTATGAATATGTCATGCAAAGAGGGGATGCTACTGTGAAAGGCATGACCCTTCAGATGGACCAATAGTGTGTAGTTAAATGCCTAACAGAGATGCTTCTTCCTTTCGAGGTCTTCACACGTGAAGTGAGAAAGGAGGACTGTACTATGGGCCAAGCTATCCCATTTTTGCACATGCCACAGCAACAGCTGAAGGAGGTGTCTGAAGCATACATAGGTGTGGAGGAAAAAAATGAAGCATATGAGTTGGTGGAGAGCTTATCCCGTCGCTTAGCTGAAAATACAAGGGTGCAAACTAAGATTGTGTCAGAAAAAATTACATTTGTGCCACAATTCTGGATCCACAGTGCAAATTGGCACTGAACAATAAGACATTAATTCCTTTTAAGTTGGATAGCTGAGGTAGCCAGTCACTATGAAAATGAACTGCTGGCAATTAAAGGCCAGCTACTCAAACCCACAACAAGTACTGCAGCAGGGCATTCAGCATCAAGTTCCACTTCAGAGCCTGAGAGCATGGCTCAGAGTGGTCACCAACACTAGCGACAACAACAGCAAGAACAGGATCATCAGCCCCAGTAAAATCGGCACAGGATTGGTACTTACAGAAGGGCTTGCTAGGTCCAGTACTGATGCAAAGACAAAAGAGGCCAAACAAACTGTAGCACCCCTGAACATTGAGCAGATAGTCCAGGCCTATCTGGATGACCCAACAGAGGTCTACATTGATCAAAACCCATTGCGGTATTGGTATGGGAAAAGGACCCAATGGCCAGTGCTCAGCAGGCTGGCGATAAACTATCTGGCTTGCCCTGTCACAAGTGTCTCTTCTGAACGTGTTTTCAGTGCTGCTGGTGCCATCGCAACAGTGAAAAGGACTAGTCTCTCGCACAAAAACGTGGAGAGGTTAACCATGATCGAAATGAATCAGAACTTTATACAACCAAATTACACAATACATGAATCAATGCAGGAAGATGAGGACAGCAACTTAGGTGATGGAAGTAGTGTGTTAGATGATGATTACCTACTTCTGGTTGAACTTCCAGAGTTTGAGGACGAGCTATACTTCCCTGACAACTAGGCTCGAACTTCTTACTTTCTTCTTCCCTTATTTACTTTTATTTGTGTGTGTCTGTGTTTCTGGTTAGAAACTTTGAATCACAACAAATCCATCACCACCATCTTCAAGTCTTTTTACTGCCATATTGCAGTTGAAGCTGTCTGCATTTCACTGAAGTCAACTCCTCCGAGTCCTGCTCCTCCATCCTCCTGACTCACCCTAAATCCATTTCCCTCAAGCCAGATGATGATTCAATGTAGAATAGAAGAAAAAAGAAAATGTTGCTTCGTTGAGATCCTCCACAAGAAGTGGAACATGATGACTACTATAGCTATCCTCCTTTCCGAGAGAGACTGCCCCTTATTAACTTAAGATGAGAAGGAACAGGTAATGAATGATGGCATGCATTGGACGCTGACTGAGTGATTTGTGGTGTTGTTGTTTGTTGTGCATGAAGTGAATTCATTGTGTAATATTATTTAATCTACACATTAGAAGTATCTCAAGTCAATGTTTCCCTTCTTGTTTTTTAATAACAAAATTGTACTTCTACGGCAGGCCGATCCATTGCATTTTGAATATGGAATGTGGACGCACTCTGTACACTGCACACTGAGTTGGACAACACCATGATGATGACCACAGTGACATAATACCTTCGCAGTCACTCAGTAGGATCGGAGAAGATTGATGGAATAAGTCAGGGCATTTCATGAGTGGCATAAAAGGTAAACAAGTCAACAACAACCACAGCAGACCTACATGTCTGTGTAGTGGTTTAGTTTAGTGTAGTGGTATGACTGACAGCGGTGCATTGATTTAGTCACTTAATTTGTAAAATGCTATTATGCTGTATATGTGCTTTGTCTGCCTCTGTCAAAAAATGTACGCTAAATGGAGTGTGGGTCACAGGTGCCATGGGCCTGCCCTGTCCTGTTGTTGTTGTTGTAGGTTAATGTTGGAAACAGAGTAGACATGATGCATCCATGCCGCCACTGAAAGTGTTTTTGTTGCACTCCACCGTAATTTATGCATTTTTTTCTCCTTGATTTTTCAATATCCCTTTTGTTTTTCCATCTACAATTACAGGCTGGCCCTTACCCTGTGCTATACTGGGAAAACAACTCACACTTACCTTACCAATTCACATCCGCCAGGCAGGCAGTGGCATCACCCAAGATTGATGGATGGAACATCCATGGAAGGGAGGACCAAGAGGAATGCTGAGAAGCAGCTCCCCAATTTGACCAGGGTAACAACATACAGTAACAGTATCATTCATTATCTTTTAAATAATTTGATTCATTTTTTTCCTCAATCATTACGACTGTGTGTTGTTGTTATTATTATGTCTGCTCTCTGCTTATAATTCATCCCTACAGCTATGTTTTAATTTTCTTTGCTATCTTTAAAAGTAAGCCCGCTACAACAGAACAGAAACTGTATGTAATTTGGGTCTCTCTTAGGGCAGACAGGCAAGGCACAACCATATTGCATAATATACTGCTGCTCTGCAATGACTAATTTTCTAGAAAAAGTTAGTTAGTACTACTTATCATTAACCATCAAGTTATCAATATCATCATCATGCATGCATTTCCTTTTTCTCCCTTAACAGATTTATAGATATGGTCGTCTGCCAAGATTGTGTTTTGTTGTTTGTCCATGCACAGTGTTTTTCTTTGTCAAACCTTTCCCCAAACCCCCTTTCCAACCATTCATCAAACCCTAACCCTCTTCCCCCCGGGCTGTGTGATTTATTGAGGTATGACTAAATTATATGTACACCAAAAAGTGATCACACGCTTGCTGGGGCGGATGTGGCAAAAGCAACACTAATTCAATTACAAGGCAGGGCGAGGATCTTCTTCTGCTTGCTCACCCATGATCAATATATATGCAAGGCAATTTTTTTTTCCAAAGGAATTTAATCCATCATCATTATTTGCCGGCATCGATTGGATTTGTCATCCTCCTACACAGCACTAAAGGTTACGCTTGTGGCGAGTATGGGCCTAGTGGTGTGACTCGACACAACTACAGTTTGTAACTTGTTATACTAAGCTATCCCTGCCACAATTATGTTTTATTTTATTTTGGCATATTATTGTTTGGCAGTAATTTCTGTACTGTACTTTGTTCTACTATTCCTCCCACAGTCTCTCTTAGGCAACTGACTGTCTCATATGCTTTTTTTGCAAATGCTACTGCCAGTGTCTACTACTACCACTACAACCATGGCATGTTGGGAAACCAAACCATCATCACCATGCAGCCATCAATGTGCCTAAGTTTAACATCAAAGCAAAGCCAAAGGGGATGATGGATGGAGTGTTGAGCATTGCAAGCACTCACCCTCAGTCAACTGATCTAGGTTTTATCCATCATCATTCATTAGCTCACTCCGCCACCCAATTTTAGAAATGGCCATATGCAAATCAGTCTGACCCTGTGCCTCATGGGAACAGTCCAGCCCCAACTGCCAAGCCATGTCTCCCCTGGACCGGAAACAAGCATCCTGGGACCGGTTTCTGGATAATCAGCCATCATCAGCCAGGCTAGCTTGAATACAGTGACAGAGTGAGCAAAGGACATACGTCTGGGCATACCCTGCCAACTTAGGGCGAACAAAGCAAAACCAAAGGGGATGATGGACGGAGTGTTGAACATTGCAAGCACTCATCCCCAGTCAACTGATCTGGGTTTAATCCATCATCATTCTTTAGCTCACTCCGCCACCCCAGTTCAGACATGGCCATATGCAAATCAGTCTCACCCTGTACCTCATGGGAACAGTCAAGCATGAACTGACGAGCCATGTCTTCCTTGGACCGGAAACAAGCATCCTGAGACCGGTTTTTGGCTAATCAGCCATCATCAGCCAGGCTAGCATGAATCCAGTGGCAGAGTCAGCAAGGGACCCACGTCTGGGCATACCATGCCAACTTAGGGCGAACAAAGCAAAACCAAAGGGGATGATGGACGGAGTGTCCTGGATTCTGTCCATCAACTGTTGTTTTTGCATTTGTCACCCCGAATGGGACGGGTATGCCCAGATGTGGGTCCGTGCTCTCCATGCCACTGGAATCATGCTATCCTGGCTGAAGAGGGGTGAAACCCCCGAAACCAATCCTAGGATGCTTGTTTCCAGTCCAGGGAGGACCTGACTTGGCAGTTCAGGCTGGACTGTTCCCATGAGGCACAAGTTCAAGACTGATTTGCATATGGCTGGGTTCAAACTGGAATGGCATGGTGAGCAAAGAAACTAGGGATTTAGGCCCAGATCTCTGTACTGGGGTGAATTTATGACATTGTTCTGCATTCTGTCCATCAACTGTTGTTTTTGCATAAGTTAAACAGCTAGCACATGTAAGAGAAGAAGTTTGGGGAGGCATAATTAATAATGGAAATTTTTTCATCAGTTCACTCACCCCTTGAGTCAAGTTCCAGAATGCATAGACTAAGAGGAGAGACTGACAGTACTAGTAGGACAAGTCACTCAGTGAGGGGTACTGCATGTATCTGTTTGTGTCTTATAAAGACAGCTGATTATTTAAATCAAACACTGGCTGCGGCCCTGCAGCAGCAAGGAAACAGTGTGACGTAAAACTGTAACCCCAACCACAAAACATTAACAACATCGTATGTAAAGTATAAATATAATTTAATCCCCTAACAAAAATAAACCATGTAAAAAATCTCAAAAACAACACCTGACCCACCCCTCTCCCTAACCCCAACCAATGTCCAAAATGAAAAAGTACAACCAATTGTCCATGTCCATTATAAACCTCAACACCCAATTCCCACCCACCAAAAGAAGCAATAAAAAAGGGGCATTCCAACAGGGTCACAACTCATCGGCGGGCTCACCTCTCCAGGACCTTCATTCGCTCCTCTAGGCGGGCCACGCAGCACTTCAATGCGCACAATTGCATCCATGGGGGGCAGCAGTGCTAGATATAGAAGTGTGGCGGTGGGAGGCTGCCAGACAGCGGCACCGTAACACTAGTGGGGCCTGGCTGGGGCCCAGGGAATTGGAGGAGGCTGCCACCTCCTCTTCCTCCGCCAGAACCACCAGCCACCGGTATTCAGTCTGTATGTTCTCCAGATTCCGGTGCCGGGCCATGGCTGCCAACTCCTTCCTATTTGGTTTCCCTTTGAAAGCAGTAGCTATATCAAGAAGAAAAAACAAGACTATTGTAACAATATACTCTTAGCAAAACAGTAAGATAAATTAATTCTACACATAGTGGCACAGTAGCACTAGCAAGCACAGTACATAACATTTGTGGTATGTATTTATCCTCCGACTTCCTCTACCTCTAACATTTGTGGGAGTTTCAGGCATTCAACCAACCATGCATCTGATTCCTATCAGCCACCTATGCATGCATCCCACGGATCCTTCTCTTCTGTGCCGGTCATAAATATTACATCTCGCACGTCCTTCGTCCTACCACCCTTCTTTCCCTTTTCATTCAACCCATCCATCAAGGTCATCTGATCTGACTTTTAGTCTTCTCCATAAAACTTTCACAGCTGAGTTGAAGTCAGATAGAAGAGGCCATTGGTTACTCAACACTGCCGCCGCTAATGCTATTGCTAATGCTAAGTAAAGGGTGTCTTCTCCAACCGTTCACAACAACTTCTTACTTACTGAGTCTCAACAGTACAGTGTACACCCTTGCAGGGAGTGTAATGTCAATAAGTAAGGAAAATAACCTACCACCGACCGCCAATGCTGCTGGCTCACCCCTTGCAGCTCCTACAACTGCCGCATCTCCTCCTGCTCCCTCTATGGCCGCGTCGCCATCACCGTTGGCCCCGGCACTGGTGGTCGGTAGTACGCCTAGAAAAAACATTACACGTTTTTTAGATGCCATATACACATCCCCCTATTTATTCTTTTATGTATTTATTTACATAATCATGCCAAGCAAGTGCAAAGTTGCAAACAAGTAAGATTAGTAGCGCTGAGCACCTGTGTCATAACAATCACAGAAGATTTTTAAACGTAATTTACCTGCAATGTAAGCAGCAACATTCTTGCTTTTCGGGAAAAAAATATATTCACAATATATAACACAGAGCAGAAGAACACAAAGTAGTAATATTAAATAGCTACTCACCAAGCTCCGGGACCTCCACTCCTAGCAGGTCCAGCAGGTCCTGCTCCCAGTCCAGGATATCAGACTACCAGCGCATCAGCTGTTTAGGGGTGCGCCAGACCCAAGAGCAGCAAAACACTGCCCGGCACACCTTTCCCCAACACTGGCGACGCTCCCGTAGCCCGTACCCGGACCCAGGCCTGCCGCCTGCTGCCAGGGTTAAGGGGAGGTGGCACTGGACAAACAAAACAAATGCGGCCACCTCCACCCTTACTAAATAAGGCCCCCGCCTGCACCCCGTCAGGGCGCCGCCTTCCACAGGGAAGGCGGTCGTGGCTGCAAGCAGCCTTGCCCACACCCTTGGCCATGGTTCTGGGACTTGGGGTTGGGGGGGTGGAAAAGAAAAGGGAGGAATTTGAAAAGTAAGTAAAAGAAATGAAAAAAGCAAGTTATAGAAAAAGAGTGAAAAAGTAGAAAAAAGTCAAAATATTTAATCAGGAAAATAGAGAGGTGGATAATAAATAAAAAAGGTTTTTAAAAAGTGTAAAGAAACAAAGGATTGCAAAGATAGAGGTAGGATAGAAAAGCAGGCCCAAAACCATAGGAATAGAGTGAAAAACAAGATGGGCGTGCCCATTGCAACTGCGTGGGCAAGTTTGCGTGATATTTCCCCCCCCAGCATGCAAAAAACGTCGCAAACACGCAATAAGTGTTCCCGAACAGGAAATACTCATCGCGAACGGGTGGGAGCACGCAATACATGACCCAGAACAGGAAATAAGCACGGGCACGCAAAAACACATCGCGAATGGGCGGGACAAGCAATTCCGCATGTTCGTGGAATTTCCGCATGCTCGTAGAGATTTTTTTACTGTTTCGTGGAACTTTGCATAACGCGACTGCGCAAATTCCGCCCACCCTTAATAAAAAGCACAGTCTGAGAGTACGTTTCTGCATTCATGCCAAATTTGATGTATTCCATTCAGTTTGTTTTTTGTACCGAAGAGTAAAATACCATATGGGAATTAAAATGGGAACACCCTTCTTTTCTTGTCCCTGCTTGATGGATCTACATGAAACATGTCATGAAGAACTCATTGTGGATGTACTATTTTCATACAGCTTTTTGGGGAATCATCAGCTCCAAAGTCAACTAAAAATGTATTTCCTATACTCTGACACATACATAGAAACAAACACACATACAAACACACAAACACACACACACATACACTCACCCACCTACACACACAAACACCACACGTAACAGGAGTAGTGTATGTCTGCCTATATGCAGGGTTTCTAGAATTATATGGTTCAGCAGTAGCTGCTTTCTCAGCTTGATTAGAGATTTGCTGCAATTGCTACATAATCCACATCTGCTACATAACTGGTAGATTTGTCAAATAAATGTGTGTACAATTATTATTGGAAGTCAAAGTTGAGGACAGATTTTTAAAAAATGCATGTGCTCCAGCATTTTCAGTGTGTACATTAGTTACTCATATATCTTTTTTTACATTGCCACATCCCCCATCAATTCTGTGTTGGCCTTAATCTCTGTTTTGTGTTTCTCCAAATTGCCTATAGCTCATTTACAAGATAAAATCCTTTCATCACATGAAAGCCATATCCCTGCAACCTAACAATTCCTAATATCCTCTAGTTCATGTATGTTATTCCACCAACCAGGTGCCTATGTCCCAAAACCCCACTAATGATCACAAATAATTCCTATTAATTTAATCCACCACGAAGAAACTGCGGTGAATGCATAGAACGGTTTGCTTAGGAACACAAGAATCATCCCAATAGACAACAATAACCAGTAATACTGGACTAACCACTAACCTTTAGTTCTAAAGCAGTGTGTTGCCCAGCATAAAGCACTACAACACCTCATCAAGGGTAGTAAGCACTATATGATTGCAATTACAATTATTAATCCAGTTACATTATGGCACACACATTTATATTGTGTAAACTCTACCTTTGCCTGGCTTTGATGAATCAATCACATTAGATAGCTTCACATCTGTTTCTGATGAGTCCATTGGTTGTGAATTGTTAGTCTCAGGCAGTGTGAGGATGTCATGTTTTGCATTACCTAGCTATATAATGATTTTGCTGTATGTGCTAGTGTTGGTACTTAAATGCAAGATGAGGTACATTGCTTGTGTACTGCCTGGCATAGTTTTGTCTGTGATAATTAACTGATACAAATTTGTGGTGCTTCAGTGTCTTGATATCCATCTGCTGGGTTACCTGGACTGAGCGTCATGGCTTTTATAAGCATGTTGTGTTGTATTATGGTTAGTGTTGATGTTGTTAAGTTCTGTAGTGGGCACGCCAAGCTAATATTAATAGTAGACTTTTAATCTAAGTGGCCAGTGAATTCCTGTGGAAGTTATAGAGCTCATCTGAATTAGAATCTATGTATGCTTGACATGTATAAAAACTCTAGGGGGAACCATGTAGAAATTTCTACAGAAATAGAAATGCATTTTATTACCCAAAATCTCATAATCACTATTGGACATGGCCGTCTCTGTTAGGTCATCCCCAAACATTTTACCTTCGCCCCTCCTGCTTTTCTAAATGAATTTTTGTTGGTGCTAATATAAAGGTATTGGAGATAGATGATTTTCCAATAGTGAACCTCTCCACAAGGCTTATGTCTAAAGAAGAGGAGGAAGTTCTTAAAAGAGGCTTCAGCTTCGCCCCCACAGCTCCCCCTAACTCATTCGAATTAGATAAAGATCTAAAAAATTTCTTTAGGAAAATAAGACTTAATAGGTTTTTTAAAGACAGAACGTATGATCCCACACCAAGTGTGACAGGCTTCAAACCAAAATCAACATTCACCCCAAATTTAGGACAACTAGACAATAAGGTTGAGTTGTTTGAAAGAATAGTAGAAATAGAAATCAAGAATCTTAGAGAGAAGGAGTCCCCCACGTATAACAATAACCTTCCTAGGAACCTGAGGGAGGCCCTAAAAACTCTACAAAACTGTGACTCCATCACAATAAAGCCAGCAGACAAGGGCGGAGGTGTTGTGGTGTTAGATACCCCTGACTATGAATTAAAAATGAGGAAGTTATTGGAGGTTAAAGAACATTACAGGCCAATCAATATGTCAGGAATCGATGAATTAAAAAGAGAAGTAACACAGCTTTTGAACAGAGGTAAGGAAAATGGAACTATTAGTGACAATGAATATAAGTTTCTCCTCAATATGCATCCAGTAATCCCAGCAATCTATGGATTGCCTAAGATACACAAGGATGTGTTAAACCCACCCATGAGACCAATAGTGAGTAGTTTGGGGTCTTTGCTAGAACCACTTAGCAAATATGCTGATTTTTTCTTGCGCCCCATAGTCCAGAAACAGAGATCTTACTTAAAAGATACGGCCCATACCATTTCCATCTTTGAAGGGCTGGGGTTCAATGGGGTGACCCAGACTTTGGTCACCCTTGACATTGAATCCCTTTATACAAATATCCCCCAGGATGATACTATCAATGTAGTGTCATCCATTCTTGCTCAAGAAGATCTACAGGGAGGGAATAGAGAATTTATCATGGAGTGTGTTAGATTGGTCCTAAAAAATAACATCTTCCTTTTCAAGGATGAACTGTTCAAACAGACAAAAGGCACCAGTATGGGAGCCACATGTGCCCCAAGTCTGGCTTGTCTTTATGTCAGTAACTTCGAAGATAAACATATCTACAACGAGTTGGCACCGTTTTATGAAAATATATCATGCTGGCATCGTTACATAGACGATATCATTTTCATATGGAACGGTGCCACCAGTGATCTGGACTCGTTCTTAGAATGGCTAAACCTAGGGGATGACAATTTGAGGTTTACAGCCCACTATAGCACCTCAAGTGTGGACTTTCTAGACATTAAAATTAAAAATGTAGATAATGTATTGAATGTTGAATTGTTTACCAAAACAACAGATAAAAACACGTTACTACAATACGGCAGTAATCATCCCAAATCCCAGAAGGACAATATTCCCTTTGGGGAATTTTTAAGATTGCGCCGAAACTGTACCACCCTTAAAGATTTTTATCACCATGCTGAAATCATGGAGAGTAAACTGAAAGCAAGAGGCTATCCCAAAAAACTAATCAAACATTCACTCAAAAGGGCACGATTTTATGATCGTGACCATCTAATAAACAATACGAGAGAAAAAAACAACAAAACTAAGGACAAAATTGTATTTGTTAGCCAATTCTCCAGTCTCAGCAATAAAATAAAAAATATAGTCAACCGAAATTGGAAAATTTTGAATTCTGAAGAGGAAAACAAACTAGAAAAACCTTTGTTTTCATATAGACGCAACAAGACAATACGCAACCGTCTGGTGCATACCTACAAAACGGAGTCTGTAAGTCAAACCACACTCTATGGACAGAGGGCAACAGGCAACTACAGATGCGGAACATGCTCAATATGCCCGCACTGTATAGAAACCAAAAATATGACGTTCAATGGTAAAACATTAACGTCAAAAACTCTCAATAATTGCCGCAGCAAAAACATAATTTACCTACTCATCTGTCCGTGCGGATTAGGTTATGTAGGGGAGACTAGCAGGGAAATGCGCATACGTTTATTAGAACACAAATCGGCAGTAAGAACTAAAAAAGAAAATGCACCATTAACCAGCCATTTCATTGAGTTTAACCATGATTGTAATGAGATCAAATGGTTTATTTTAGAAAAAATTAGTCTGAGCAGGAGAGGCGGTAATCTAGAAGCAATAAGGAAAAACCGAGAACAGTGGTTCATGTGTTACCTGAATACTGTAAATAAAGGCCTAAACTCAAGAGAAGACTGGATGAAGATTATCAGTTATAGTTAGACACTGATCAGCCTAAATATGCAGCATTTCTAAACTTGTAGAAGTAGGTTGATGACATGAATCCCAAATAAAATAAATCTATTATATCATTTCGGGGCAAAGGTTTCCACACCAAGGAGGAAACAATGGTTATAGAGTACCCAGTAGGATATTTCGTAACATTCCAGTGGGATAGTCTTTTAGCTTTTAAACGTTCTCCTGATTCGTTAACATCCAGTTCTTAAATCAACTTAGATAGAGCGAAAATCCAAAATTTAGCCCAAGTGAGTTATGAGTGCAATGCTAATGAGGTTATATGTTAATAATTGGAAGGAAGAGAGTAGCATTAAGAACAATCCACACAAAAAACTTTTTTCGATCATGTTTGGTAATACGATCCCCTTAGTAATAATATATGGCAGTTAATTGACAATATCAATTTAAAACACATACTGCCATTTACATTTATATTTGCATAATTACAGAGTGTTCTGAACTAAGTAAGTGGTAGCTAAGTAGAGGCGCAATTAAGCACACCCAGCCCATTGGATAATCAAAATAATGTATGTAACTTTATGGCCATAGAGAGGAGTGGCAGTTAGAATAGGTAATAGGACCAAAACGCACCCAATAAGGGGTGAAATGTGGCAGCGTCAGCGCGTAGTATGATCACACGTAGTAGCAGGACTCTACTACTTCCGGGTTAACAAAAAGAAAACGTGACAGCTAACAACAATAGCTGCCATTTTAACGGAACTTTAACTATTAAATAATTCTTTTCCGTACAAAATAGACCAAATTCGCCCACACCGCATTAATAACGCGGGGCTGTAGCGCCTAATCCTAAACTAGCAAGCAGAGGTGCTTTTATTCACTTCCGGGTTAACGTAAGAATATTCGTTACACATACGGAATTATAAACTATTGTTTCTCCGTAGAGTGTAAATAACAAAATGCGCCCACATCGTAGGCAAAACGAGGGGCTGTAGCGCTTAAGTACACATTAGTAAACAGAGGTGCTTTCTTTCACTTCCGGGTCAACGTTAGGAGAGCGATCACGGTCAGGAAACGCCTAATTCTCACAAGCCAAACAAGCAATTAACAATTATCCTATGACCAATCACTGCGCAGACTAGGGTATTTAAACCAGGCTCGCGTCTGACTCCTTGTCATCGTACGGACGCGAGGAGACGCATGCAGCACCGCGTCGTTTTACTTCATGTTCGAAGGTGAGCAAAGGAGCAGTCAGACTATTCCTAGGATAGCATAGAAATCTATAATAACACCTCTTGCTAGTAGCAAGTTCTACTTAGAAATAATAATAATTTTTATTACTTCTTCTTTATCAGTGTACGAACCTAAGAGCATCTAGGGGAGGAGCTTCGTTTGATTATATAGAAGCTGCAGAATCTTCTTAAGAAATAGAGATTTGTTCCAGTATATCCAACTCAAAACAAAGGTACGAGAGAAGTTTCACAAAGACTAGGGTCTTTTTCATCCAAATAATCTGCGTAATAACCAGAGACACATTCTCTTTACTTTTGCAGGTAATCCTGCATGTATAACTAGCACGTCCATTAAAAGGATTTTTAAGAGATGGATTATTAAAAACATCTCCCCACAACAAATGGAAATTTGAGGAGCATCACAGAAAGGTATAAAAAACATTGATTGAGTAAATTTAAGGTAGAAGAGGTAGGAATATCCTAATGGTAGTATTGCTTTCCGTTGCTGTCTCTCTAGGTGAGCCAAGGTGGGAAGCAAGTGTATACCAACATCAATTATCTTAATGAAATAAAAGTTACAATCCATAATGACAGGTGAGATATAATTACATAGAATATGAAGATGAGATTATAAGATATCATAATGAGAATTATGAAATGGGTCGGTAGGAAAAGAACAAGATATAGGACAATACATATGTATTATATGACATTATAAGATACCATAATGAGAATTATGAAATTGTTTGTTAGGAAAAGAACCAGATTTAGGATAACATATATGTATTAGACTAGCCAGACAATAGATAATGTGAATTGAGAACACTGACCTCATATTTTGGATGGTGTATAATGGTGATTTTTCTGTATCTGTTTATAATGCAGGGTAGCTGTAATAACGAATCAAGTGACTAACAGAGAAATTCAAATTGCTAGTCTTGATAAAGATGGAACAATAATTGAATACCATCGAAACGCGTCGACGCCTTTTTATTGTGCGGCAGAATCTGTGGAACCACTCTGACCTGCAGTTGAAATTATAGAACTCATCCAGGTCGAGTGTACATACCCTTCCATGTGATCTGTCGTAATGATGACAAATTATATTGTCTTTTCTTATGGGTTTTTCTCTGTGTTTAATTTGTGATTATTGTATAATATCGTAATGTTTTTATATTATTGATGTAATGTTTTTTATGAAAAATTAATTTTTTGGTTTTAAAGAAATATGTACCACATGTGTTTGTGATTAGGTTTTTTTAATAAAAATATGCAATAAAAATATTTTTTGGATATAAAAGTTGATTGTGATATAAAAAACGTTTTTTTAACTTAGCATAGTACAGTATGTGCAGATAATATTGTTTTCGCGCTTTTTGCACAAAAGGGATACCGTTATTTAAGCTAATATTCTGTGCACTTTAACACTGCTAATCAGTACTAAAGTGCTTGTGCCCGAACAGTAAAACATGGTACAACTGGTCTACACCTAAATTAATTTACTTGTAAGTCCCTAAGTCCCTAATATATGGTACTACATGCCAGCAGTGACTGTAAATTAAATACTACTGGTGGGACAGCAGCATTCCTTATGCCACCCACTAAAGCAGCACTTTAAAACTTGTCTCAGGCTTGCCACTTCAGCCTGTAGTGCAGTTTTAAACTGCTATTTTGACCTGGCGAAATAAACCTTTTCCCAGATCTAAGCTTTTCTCATAATCACATATAGGTCACCCATAAGGTAGCCCTAAGTGCCATAGGGCAGGGTGCATTGTATTAAAAATTAGAAACATCTGGGTTTGTGTTTTACATGTCCTGGCAGTGGAAAACACTGCACTGAGGCTCATCTCTCCTATTGACTGACACTGATTACCTTATTACATATACTAAATGCTAATTTATAATTGGGAGCAGATAAATATGTGCTGTTTAGACTCAAATGAATTGTACTTTAAAATTCTCTGTAATGGTAAAGTCACATTTTAAGTCAGAATTCTAAAAATGCCACTTTTAGAAATTTGCAATTTCCTTGTCCTAACCATTTCTGCTTTCTGCCACATGCTTGTGAATGGCTGTGCTGTTGGGGTTTATGTATGCCTCACAGGCATTTACACAAAGGGGAATAAGTGTGGACAGGATGGGCCATCTAGCCAGGACAGCTGGGGTTGAAGCTGTGCCTCCCCGGCCTGCAATTCAAAGGGATCATCTCGAGCACACACAAAGGAATCCAGCTCCAGGCTTTTGCCACCACAGACTTCCTGAAGCCGTGACAGGTGAATCGAGGAACATTCCAGGACCAGCTATGGGGGGTAGTATAGGGAACCCTGCACTGTAAAGGCTGGCACCAGGTATAAATATTGGGTCCTCAAACAACTCTTCAGTACTATGTGAGATCTGTAGAAGGCTTCGGAAGGACAGCCCTGCCACCAGAGGACTGCCCTGCTACTTGGCAGACTGCATTGCTGCTTGAAGCAGAATTGGACCACCTCCTTGAACCCAGGACCACCAGAAGTGACTCTAAGGCCTGTTGACCGGCCACCTGTGTGAGCTAAAGGGACATAACAAGCTCCTGAGTTCTTGTACCCTGCACCTGGCCTCTGCTGGAGTTAGTCCTACCTTCCCAAGTAGTGCCCCCCAGGTTCTGGACTCTTGGAAGTGGTTTTGATGGTACTGCTCCTGCCCAACCCTAATATGTGAGACTGAGCAAATTTTTCAACAAAAAATTCCTGGAGAATCAACAGAAGTCTGGGACTGCCAGCCGATCTGCCAAGCTGTATAAATACTTTACACAGTACCTATAAGTTAAGCATGACTACTTTGTGCCAAGCTACCAGTGGGTTAAGCACAGGTTGATTTTGAGACTTTTATGGTTCACCTTGACAAGAATTGTAGGTGTTGCTTGAGTGTGGCTTCTACCCCCTCAATCAATTTCTAACAATCACCATTCCATGCCCCAAGTATTTCTGGGATCACCAATGATGATTACTGAATGCACCTTTGTGTTATGTGCTCTGTTTGCACTATGTTCTGTTCAATATGTCTCATATAAGGTTGTGTTAACGCTGAGTCCTTCTGAAGCCCTTTCAATGCATAGCTGCCCCATGTGGGTGCATGTTTTATGTTGTGTTCTAAGATGGCTGCACGGTTAACTAGTGGGTGTGTTACTCACAGGGCATCCAACAAAGTGTATTTGCAGTTTTCGTCATCTGTTGAAAAGCTTTTCTAGCCACTAAAAGAGACTCTGCTTGGATTTTGCTGTTTTGCCCTCGATTTTGTAGTTGGCCAGAGCAATATAAATGAGGCACAGTTTGTTGATTTCAGACCTGGTCCAAGCACTGTGCAATCGCAAATAATGTCCCATTACTGAAACATGCGAAGCAATCAAAGAGCATCGCAGGGCTTAGCAAACAGGAGGTAATTGCAGGCCGGAAAGCTTAATGAGGCCCAACCAATTGCCAAGGCACAAAGGTGGGACTTCCTCTGAGACATGCGCCCCCTGGGGACTTGAGCAGTCATTAAAGTAAGGCTAGGCACTTCTGTCAATTTCATGCTCCTCGCAAACTCAGTTTGAAATAGTTTTAAGAGAGGAGACACAGAGCAAATCTAAATCTCTCTAGGATGCCGGAAATAATGAGCTATCGGCAAGCAGGGTATAGATGGATGTGTTTTAAAGGATCATTTTATCCCAATTCAAACGTAGTATTTCTTTGCAAGCAGAATGTTATAATAGAAAACGGAATAATTACACATCCCCTGCGCCAACACGCTAATTGCTCTCTTTATGTCTTCGCCCCATTGTACATTTCAGCGTTGCACTGGGTTTTATTGGCAAGGAAAATATTATTTTTTCAGAGTTGTACGTCTTACTGCGCTCCATTTCACAAAAAGCCTCACATATATTCCCCTAATTGATGTAATTAAATGTGGTGTGGGCGCCTTGGGGTTATGCTATGCAAACATGTATATTTGAAAGCATAATGAGCTCTTGAAGTGGGTGCAGGGGACATGCTCATCTTTGGAAAGAGAGGCGAGCGCACTGGGTGAGCGCATAAAAGCCAGCCGTAACTTCACTTCGCAGCACTTAAAAGTGTGCACGGCCAATAAAGATGAACCGCTTATGAACCTGCCCACACGTTTGTTATGTTTCAGAGAATTGAGATGGTACTTAAATTGTAAAATCTTTCACTGAAACACTCTCTGTTCTTTGAAAAGCCACACAATTAATATTATGTGAATAAATGAAGGAAGGAATACATTTTTCATACGCCAAATAAATGCCTGCAAGGAAAACTAATGCATGAGTAGGAAGACAGCTAGTAACTTTCTTTCTTAAATAGCCAGTTACTGGTGTCTAGTTGAAAGACAACATATTGATTTAATCAGTGAATGGAATGACTTAGATACGAAGGGGCAGAATTACAAGCCCCCTGCACCACAACTACGTCACTTTTCGTGACGTACTGGTGGCGCAGGGGGCTCCTCCATATTTACAAGGCGAGGAAAAGCCACCCTGCGTGACTTTTCCTCTCCTTGTAAATATGGCCCCTTCACACGCAGCACTGTGCTTGGAAGGGGCGTTCCATGTGTGTTGCTGTGGGTGTTACCACGCAACACCCATGGAACACGACACATCTCCAGATTTACGAGAAATCGTAAATCTGGAGATGTGTGTGAATGCTACGCCACCCTAGAGGTGACGTAGCGAGGCGCAACGAGGAGAAATGTTTTCATTTCTCCTCGTTTTTTCCTCTTTCAATGCGTGCTGCATTCTTCAGCACACATTGAAAGAGGAAAAAGCCTTCTGTGATTGTTTTTGTGCATTAAGGTGTCCCTTCCTGCACAAAAACAATCTCCCCACGACGCAGGTATCCTTGCACCATGATGCAAGGGTGCATGCGCCAGCGCATGGCTGCAGTTTGTGCGCCAGCGCAGGGGAAGCACAGAGGTGCGACATATTCTTGAAAATATGTCGCATCTCTGTGCTTTCCAAAATAATGCAGCGCGGTGCAGCAAATTGACTTGCTGCACCGTGCTGCGTTACTTTGTTGTAAATCTGCCTGGAAGAGTGTACCTTTCTTGTTTATTTTTGATGTTTCTGTATTCAACGAAAAGAAAGCTCCTGTTAATAGCATGATAGTGCACCGGGAGAATAAGTAAATTCATTCCACATGTATCAAGAGGATAACAGGGATATATTGAGAGTGATTTTATTGGCTCACATGCTGTCAAATGACAGCCTAGTAAGCGGGAACTACAGGAATTTGATCACAGTGCAACATTGTTGTAAAATGTAATGGCTCTCAGCAAAAGAATAAATGATCTAATATAATATTATGCGGATATGGTACAGAATAGGGGCCTAAGCAGTACCGACTTCATCTTTCCAAGTTTCTGTGGCTAAGGAATTTACATTACTTAGGCAGACATATATTGGGTGGTAAGATGACTCAGTGAGTTGAACTATCGCTGACAGCAGAAGGCATTATCATCAGGTGAAGGCTTCAAACACTGGTCACTTTCATTCAGTCTTCCACTCTTGTGCAGTTGGTAAACTGAGTACTATTAAAGTGAGTAATAATTGCACCTGTTATTGACACTGATTAGAAATAACAGAAGTGTGGTACAATCCACTATATAAAAACAAGTTACGATGGGGGACGCTAGGTGGCGCGAGACCAAGATGGCTGCACACCAGTAAGGCACTCGCCAGCCAGGCGGTCAAATATCCTCCAAACCCATCCTGAGTCGCCTTCAGGGCTCTACTGGCAGCCGAATCACTGTCAGAATCCCCGGGGGTCTCCTCGATGAAGCGCGTTCTGAACCAGAGCTGCGCGATGAGCGGATGAGAGCCAAACATCCCCGTGTCTGACACCGCGCTTGAAGCCTGGGGCAGAGGGGCGGTGGTACGAACCACGCATGCCCGCAGCCTGGAGCGGGAATGTAGGCCTGCTCCCAGATAAACCTGTAGTGCGGGGCGCGACCAACAGTGCCATCGGGATATCGGGGGACATCACGAGCCACCGCTGCACTCTGGTGGTGAGGAGTTGCGGAGGGGGAGAGTGAAACGCGGCTGCTGGGCCCACTGCATCGGGTGGCTGACCCCTTCAATGCCGCCTATTGCCCGTGTGGACATATTGGTGGACTGGAGCTGGAGCCTCACAGAGCTTTGCCGCACTCCCCGCCCCCTCGCTAGTGGTGTGGGGGCGGTAGAGAGGCGCCGGCCTCCTTTGTGACGACTGCAGCGCTGGGGGCCCGGTGCGGGGAGACGGCCCCCTAGCAACGTGCATATCAGGGCCTGGGGTGGTGAAACGTCACCTGATACACTGGGAACATCTGGCATTGCCAACGGCTGGGCCCGGAGGAGAGTAGGCGCTCATGCCTGCCACCATACCCCTGAGTTGAGGAGCTGCGGGGACGCCATCTTATCCAATCTGAGGGGCCAGCTACCAAAGCACACGCACAGCGGGCTCACGCCAGATGCAGGGGGAAGGTGATGACTTTAACATCTATCCCCACATTGATTGATTACCTGGCTGTGCTATACAGTGACCGCTCTCCATCGCAGGCACTAGCGATGGGCGCCGAGTTCTTCCCTGCAGATAGGACGGGCTTGCGAGGTGTGGGCCAGTAGCGGCCAGTTTGCGACACGTTTCTAGTGCCCAAGTTGTCCTGGTCGCACGGATCCCAGGAGGACTCCATTGTATTCCAGAGGACGCGATGGGCAGAACTGACATGAAGCAAACAAAAATCCCATTTGAGTCCCACAAGGTATCTAAGCCTGGCTCCGCAGACCATGCTGATTCGGATACAGCAGAAAGCCAAAAAGAAGACTGGAAGGCCCTACTACTAAGCATGAAACACAATCTGACATCCATTGCCCCAAAGATAGATACTATGAATGAGCGACTGGACTCTATGGTGCATAAACTGGACCAGCATGACCACAGACTCAAGGAGGCGGAATCTCTGACCTGGAGGATGGAGCTACGGGAGCAGGGAGCACGTCTTGTAAATGGATAAATTCCTCAAGATCACCGCCGACAAAAACGAGGATTTGGAGGCCCTCTCTAGGCGAAACAATTTTCGCATCCTAGGCCTTGAGGAGATGACCAATACGGGCCACATGGAGGACTTCATTTATCAGCTCATGGTCGACCTGTTTGGGAGCGACTCTTTTTCAGACCACCTGACGGTAGAAAGACAGCATAGGTCCCTGAATGTGCGCCCACCTCAGGTGCACCTCCACATCCGGTGATAGTCCGATTCCTCAACTATCGGAACCGCGACACAGTGCTGCACCTAGCTCTTGAGAAGAAACAGGTCCACTACGAAAATACTACCCTTGCCTTCTACCAAGACTTTGCACAAAATGTGCAGGAGGCTAGGCGCAAATATGCTGCCGTCAAGAAAAAGCTGCAAGCTCAAGACATCCCATACACAATGCAGTATCCAGCGAAACTACGTATTACTCATCGAGGAAAGCAGATTTTTTTCCAAAATCCTCAACAAGCAGAAGACTACCTTAAACACTGCCGCTTGTTGTCTCCTACAGCGATGGCCGCCCGCTCACTTTCCAGGTGCCAATCTCCGGACTGATGACGTGCTACCCACACAGTTGACTTAATGTTTAGTCCTATTCGGACCCCTGTTGGTATTTTATATTTTATACTTGACGTTAGCCAGTGATTCTTTACAGATGACGAGACTCAGACCAACGGTCTGCCCGGTCACTCACCTTCCTCCCATAAATGATGCTAGTCTGCCGAAGGTTTGGTGGCAAGTGGGTGCGATCAAGGAAGGGAGATGGCGAGTCGTGGGCCCCTAGTATCTACCCCGTGTGGGTGATCCCCTTGTTTTTCTCTTTTCCATGATCTATTGAAAGTTATTTTAGTCTGTGTTTGACCAGGGAGCGTAACAATGCCCGACAAGTTGGGGATGTCGGAGTGGGAGTGGGGAGGTAGGTCATGCCCTGTAGTGCCTGACTTAATTCAGCAGCCTAGTCTTGAAAGTCAAAGTGCAATGTGAATCCATTTAAGGTGGGGAAATGATAGATACTCCGGACACCACTAACAAGATGCTCATCCTATCATGGAACGTCCGGGGTTTGAATAACCCATGAAAAAAGAGACAGGTCATATGATACCTGGAGAGACACCACATCCACATTACCCTATTGCAGGAAACCCACCCAGACCCTGCGACCAAGCCCATGTTTGCAACTAGATGGATCTCCCACCGCTGCTTCTCGTCCTACTCCACATACTCCAGGTGGGTTGCAATTCTTATCAGACGTAATGTAGCTTTTGTGCTGGGGTGGACCGAAGTTGACCCTCAGGGTAGATTTTGCTTGATTTGGGGGCGATTGGCTTCACACGTCATCACGATAGCAAACTATTATGGTCCCAATGTAGATGACCCCCAGACTCTATACTTACTATGGAGTAAGATCCAGACTCTAGGTTCCACTTACCTGCTATGGGAAGGGCGAATTTAATACTACTATATGCCCAGTGATGGACAGATCCCAAGCTACTGCATCGCATTATACAACCACTCAAAAACTGTTAGCGGAGCTGGTGACCACCAACTTTCTCCTTGACACATGGCGCTATGCTGGAGCGGGTAGTACAACATTTTGTATACCCCCCCCATTCTGCATGTTTATATTAACCTGAATAATCTATCAATTGTAATTTTATTAATCCGTTTGAAGTGATAACTCACCAATTATATTAACGAAAGAATTACACGTGGGATTTGCATTTTGCATGGCTAAACTAATTGTATACTAATAAATGTACGCATACTAATGGTAGAAAATTAGAATATTGCATGATATATGTTGCTTTTGTGACATAATTGTAAGTTGCACCAGATGACATCACTGGGTGAATATAAACGCTTTAAATGTTGCTATTATGCTAGGTAATTACATACACATAGGGGAATTAGTGAGGGTTTAACATATTATTAGCCATTTCTATGTTTTAATTATGTTTTGTGTTTGTTTTGCTTAAGTTGACCGTTTGGGCCTAAGAAAAGATGGCCGACTGAGACACACAACGTGACTGCTATCGTTTCACGAGGTTTTGGGTGAAGTGCGCCTGCGCCACTGCCAGCAACAATGGCCTCGTCCTGACCCCAGGCAAGATGTACCAACCAAGGTCGTACTGGGAGAGTTGCCAGGACCACAAAACAAAGGACTGTCTTTAAAACCGGAACCAGCAAAGTGTGATGACTTAATCGAATGGACTATGTGAGAACTTTACCGAATGACCCTAAACCAGCCAATCAGGGCTGTCTAAAACTGATTTTTGTTACATTTTGAAGTTGGTTTCATTATAAAAGTGGGTAGACAAAGCGAATTAAAAGGTCCTTCTTTTGAGCGAACTTTAATTTCCTGACTTTATGCTGACGGAGAGGACGGTGACACTGCTGGACAGCTGTTATCCTGAATCGTTGACGGACTGAATTGCGGCCTCACTTTGATGAATTTAAGATTTATCCACAACTTGATTGGCTTAGAGGACGACTAATAGCCATATTAGGTAAATATGATGTTCTGTGGTTTGGACAATGATTATCTAAAATTTGCAATTAATTAGATAAACGATGCTTTGATTAATAGACATGCGTTGGGTTGTTTTTCTTGAAGAAATTAGATTAAGAGAAGAGCATAAATAAAAGAATTGAATTACCAAATTACAATCCAACTAACTGATTCATCGCCAAATGAGGGGAATATCACAAGGTTTGAAGTTAATAAAGGTATTCAATGTATATTAGGGTTCTAGGTGAAAAGATATTCCTTTCATGTCAGCGTATGGAAACGTATCCCTCCCGGGAAAGCAGATCAATGAAGTGTGAGTGTTGGTGTTATGGGCCCCACCAATGAATGTATTGAGTGAATGTGTTATTGCGATATTTGGTCTGTGACGAAGGGAGGATTTGACATTCCACACTGAATCAGTTTTTCTGGTAGCAGGATGATGGTTGTTATTGTTTTGGGTTGGTGAATATAGCTTGTAAATTGCTTATTGATTATTGGTTATTGATTGATATTGGTTTATGTATTAACACTCTATGTTGAGTCGCGTCGAGTTCTATGTTGTTTGCACGGCTTCTGGAATGTAGGAAGTCGGAAGTTTGTAACGGTTCCGTAGTAGAGCACAGGTAAGCGCTGCTCTCAGGAAAGACGGAATTGTTGTTGCCCTGTAGGTACACAGGGAGAAACGTGTAACGATTGAAGTTGCACGACGCATTGTTTGGGTTCGATTCGGTGACATCGCCGTGTGTTGCCATTAGAGACATTTTTCTGTGTGAGAGAAGTGTGTATGATAGCGAAGGTCACCTGTGAAATTTTGGTCTTCGGTACCAGGAGTCCAAATGGCATTCGGATAACGCTTATCACTGGAAAGGTAACAGGTGTTCTCTCAGCTTGCTAGAAGGATAAAGTAGAGGGAAAGTACTACTTTGTTAACGTATGTCATAATTCTGTAGTAGGACAGACTGTTCGCTGTTCTAGGGAAAGACAGGATTCTGTATGAATGTACTACATTTTCTCGTGCGAAAGTGCGCGAATGTGAAGGCATTCGGGTTAATTGTGAAGCTCTAGTTTTATTTCTCAGGAGCATTGGGTCTCCAACTATGTGTCTTCAATTCTGGAGAAACGGTTAGCTAATGCTTGTTAGAAGGGTAAGGTAGAGGGATGTGCTACTTTATCAACGCAAGTAACGATTCTGTAGTAGGGCAGAGGTAAGCGCTGCTCTTGGGAAAGATGGAATTCTCGTGAGAAAGGTCTATTGCTATTCCTTGGTTAGCGAAGCGGACAATGGTGGTGTTTTTTGTGTTGTTACTAACAGAATTGTAAATTTGAAACAAATCTTACCGAGTGGATTTTGTAAAGGAGGGGTAGACAGGAGCAGGAGCTGCGGCAGCGGCTGCTGGCGTCAGAACGACCACGCTGGGATTGGCCAGTCAGTCGGAAACGTAGAACGCTCCGGATTGGTGCATTAGTGTACGCCGCACTAGGAGGGGAGAATCACAGGGTGATGTAAACGCTCCGGATTGGTGCGTTAGTGTGAGTCGCGCTGGGATTAGAGACTTGCAAAAGAGATGTAAACGCTCCGGATTGGCGCATTAGTGTGAGTCGCGCTACGATTGGACAGAATAGCGGTACAGTTGTAAGGCGAGACTAGCGATACATGGAAGACAGGAAAATGTATTACGATCCACCAAAAAAGGAGAAAAAGTCCTGGTTTGGAAAAATTAAGAAGTGGTTTAAAAAAGACAAACCGATTGTGACAAGGGAAGGACAGTTACTTCCTCCACCGAAAACCCCCGCATCCTTTATGGTTGCAAAATATGGATATCACACCTGTATTTGGTTAGACAATTGGGTCAAGTATACTGAGAATGACGGAGTTTTGGCTTTTCCAGAACATGGTTCATTTAACTTGGCAGTTCTGAGAAATTTAAGAGAGAAAATTATGAATTTAGAAACAAGACCTAGACCGACACAATTTGAAGCGTTGACAGAATAGGAAGATGAGATGCATGACCGAGAGAGAGAGAGGAGTGGTGGAAGGTATAGGTACATGTTTGGTAGATCATACGGACATGAGAATCATGATGATCGAATGAGAAGATGGCGGAATGCGAGTATGACTGAGGGTTTGTTTCCCGTAAGAACAGCAGGAGAAAATGAAGGAAGAAAATGCGTAGAAAGAGACAATATGTGGAAACGAGAGGGTATGGACGATGTTCTATAAAAATCCACCCCTATATCAGCCAGAACCAGAATTATTAACCCCAAGTGCCCCAATGAAAGAAACTTTACGAATCATAAAATCGGAACCAGAGTTCCAAGAATTGGGGAAAAACAATTCCATTAGAGAGGTAGAAAAGAAGTCCGGAGGTAGAATGAATGGTGAAAATTCAGCGGAACTAGCAAAAACAACCTTAGATTTAACAGAGAAAATAAGAGAATTGACCAAAAATCTGGAAGCTGTAACAGTCCCAGTAACGATAGGTCCAGTAATGCCTATTTTTGATAAACAAAAAGATGTCGAACATTGTTTAACGGTCCCTTATAAAAGCAATAAACAGGATGAACAACCAAAACTGAGTCAAAATGGTAATCCATGAAGACAGACAATAAGTATGATTGAATCAAATGTTTCAAATAATCCATTTCTAGGCCAGAATTGTGCAGAAAGACGAGTAACAACAGTGGAGTCAATATTAGAAACCCAAACAGATTCAGGACAAGGTAATGTAGAGAAGTCGGTAGGACCATCTACAGAGGAGTTAAGTGAGTGGTTGAGAAGCTTGCAAAAGAAAGACAAAGAATCTCAGTCAATAGATGTGGCCAAACTACGAATGGTACTGGAAGAGTTAATTGTAGGAACTATCCCTACGGAGAAATTAAAAACCTACCAAGATGAGTAGTTGTTATTCCTGTGTAAAAGCATAACGTGGAGAGCAAAAAGTCTCCATGAAAGATTAGAAGAAGTGGCAAATGAAATGGGTATAGATATTGAAAAGGTAAAAGCCCTACAGAAACCATATCGAATAGATTTCACTGAAAATGATATTGAAAATATGAATACCACAGGACGAATGAGTCAGATTAAGGAAAAAATTATTTTGTTGAGAAAGTGGGGAGATGTGGACAAATGGAAAAGTAGATGGCATCGAAAACGAAATGATGTTGCAGATAAAACCTTTTCAGCTTTCCCTGTTAGAGAAAAGGAGAAGGTAGTAACAGAATGCCCTATGAGAGAAATTCCAGGAGGAGGATATGCACATGTCCCATGTACTAGGCAAGATATTTTGTCATTTAGAAATGACTTCCCTCGACTGCGTGAAAAACCCATCGAGTGGTATAGACAGGTGGACAGATTTGTAAAATTTTCCAAAGTATTGTGGATTGAGTGCAAAATCATGATAGATTGGCCAACACAAGAATACCCTAGGGATCCAAAAACAGGGGCTCCAGACCCCGAGGTAATGAAGAAATACGAACAGGTTATTGCGTTTCTGAAACCTCCTAAAGAGACAGATTGGGTGAAAATTGACAGAACACATCAGAAAAGCAAAGAGTCAGTCCACGCATATTATGAAAGATTGATCTTGGCTTTTAAACAGTTTAGTGGAGATGAAAATCTGAGTGAAAAGGATTTAAGTCATTTTGTATACAGATTTGTATATGGTCTACGTCCAGAAATTAGTGAGATGATAAAACAACATACTGTAGATTGGCAAAATAAGAAAATAGATGAAGTATTGAGACATGCTAAATATTTCAGTGATGAGATTGAAGCAAAACAGCGAAAACTGAAAGAAAAGGCTATGTGGGCACAAGTAAAGGTAGCGGAGAGACAGGAAGCTCAATTAGCAGAACAAGCGAGTAATACAGGATCAAAACCAAAATGTAGTCCTGGGAAAGGTAAAGGAGATATAGAGGAAGCCAAGAAGAAATTTCCGTGTCATAATTGCGGTAGGATAGGGCATTGGAAATCCGAGTGTAAATTTCCCCCAAGTACTACCGATGAAAATGCATCATTGAATCCACAGGTGCAGAATGAGGTGAGTGATCAACCGCAGCGGCAGCAGCAGGTTGTAAAACAACAGAATCAGGTGCCAAAACCACCTTTTCCACAGAGCAAAAATTCCCAGAAGTATAGTAATGAAACGGGATTCTACAACGGAGAACAGGTAAATAAACCGCTGCGCACTAGCGCTGCTGCGCAGTATTGGCTGCAACGCGATGGGAGTGATTCAGAAGAGGGTTATTGACGGTGCCGAAGGGAGGAAGAAGAGTGCGTACTTGGCGCAACTCTAGAAGTAGACCAGACAGGCCCATTTGTAGATGGAAAGGTTAATAATGACAATATTAATTTCCTAGTTGATACTGGTGCTACTCGATCAACTGTTAGATCAGCTGATGTTAAGAATCTTCCTCTCTCGGATGAAACGATCCAAGTAGTTGGTGTTTCCAATAGGCAGATTAAAATGTACCTTACAGATCTAGTGAAAGTTAGCATAAGGAAATTTTCTGAAATGCACCGCTTTGTCGTGTGCGATACCAGTCCTGTGAATTTGTTAGGTAGAGATTTGTTGTGCAAAATGAATTGCACTATATTTTGTACCCCGGATGGAATAGCATTTGAAACCCCAGATGACGATGTGCTGTATAAAATGACAATGGCAAACAGGGAGAAGGAGGTTACTGAAGCCTATGCTGTATTTATCCCTGACGAATTACCTAAAGAATTAAAACAATCTGTTAAGGCAGAAGTTTGGGATTTCACAGAAGAGGATGTGGGATTAATGAGAAATGTTGATCCAGTAAAAATAACAGTAAAAGAAGGAGTAAGTTATCCAAATGTCCCTCAATATAAATTGACACCTGAAATAATCGAAGGAGTGACTACTGTGATTGAGAAAATGATAAAACAAGGAATTTTGATAGAAATAATGAGTAGTCCATGTAATTCACCAATAATGGGACTGAAAAAGCCTAATGGGAAGTTCAGGATAGTACAAGATCTGAGAAAGATAAACAAAATTGTTGTGTCATGTTGTCCCATTGTACCGAATCCATCTGTGATTTTATATCAGATTACCCATGATGCAGCATGGTATACAATGATTGATCTATGCCATGCTTTCTTTTCCATCCCATTGCACCATGACAGTCAGCAAATTTTTGCATTTAGTTTCGGTGAGCACAATTTTGGCTTGGTGCCGAATTCCACAGGGGTATACAGAAAGCCCCTCAATATTTAATCAGCTATTGAAGAAGTCTTTGGAAAGTCTAGAAATGCCCGAAAATTCTGTACTAGTCCAGTACATCGACGACCTACTTGTGGCATTGAAAACCCGTGAGGCTTGTGAGGTAGACACAATAGCCTTGCTAAATCATTTGGCAGATGGAGGACTAAAGGTGTCACCATCAAAATTACAATTTTGCAAGAAAGTATTTAGGACATAACATTGAAAAAGGACTGAGAAGAATAACAATAGACAGTATCAGGATCATAAAAAGAATGAGTCCACCTATGACCCAAAGAGAAGTGAGAATGTTTTTGGGAATGATTGGATATTGTCGTCAATGGATCAGCAATTTTTCGTTGATCGCAAAACCTTTGGTACGACTGACAAGAAGCGATATGAAAGATTCCATTGATTTAAACAAGGAATAATTGGCAGCATTTAAAAGATTGAGAGATGGACTGTGTGAAGCACATGCACTGGGTATGTCTGATTATGAGAATGAGTTTGAGTTGTATTGCAGTGAGAGAAATGGATGTGCACTCTCTGTTCTAATACAGAAGCATGGAAAACTGAGGAGACCAATTGCATATTTTTCATCAATGTTGGACCCAGTAGCTGTAGCCCTACCTGGGTGTTTGAAAGCAGTAGCTGCTACATGTCGGAGTTTGGACCAGAGTGAGGGAATTGTGATGGGATATCCTGTGAAAGTGTTTGTACCTAATGATGTGGCGATCCTTTTAACAAGAAGTCGTACTCAGTATATGACACATAGTCGGCTGACTAAGTATGAAAAAGTCATATTAGGTGCAACAAATGTAAGTCTTGTGAGATGCTTGAATGTGAATCCTTCAACCTTGTTGCCTGATGATGAGAATGTGGAAGTAAGAGATGAAGCAGACCATGACTGTCTGGATGTACTTGATTTCTGTACTAAACCATGACCTGACATAAAATATGAACCCTTACCAGAAAGTGATTTTGTTATGTTTGTTGATGGGTCTTGTTTGAGGACAGATGATGGAGTGTTAAGTGCAGCATATGCGGTATGCACAGTTGCAGCAGTAATGGAAGCATCCTATTTGAAAGGAGTAAAATCGGCCCAAGTAGCTGAACTTGTTGCTTTGACGAGAGCATGCAAGATTGGGAAAAGTGTGAGAGTGACTGTGATAACTGACAGCCAGTATGGCTATGGAGTCGTCCACGACTTCGGCCAGATATGGCTGCAGAGAGGCTTCTTAACATCAAGTGGAACTCCCATTAAGAATGCTGAAGTGGTTGGAAAGTTGCTTGAGGCGATACAGCTGCCTAGGCAATTAGCTGTTGTAAAGTGTGCTGCCCACAGTCACAGTGGTGATTATATCGCCACTGGAAATAAATTTGCGAATGACATGGCACAATACTGTGCACAAAATCAAAATTCAATTAATCGGGCTATGGAAAAAAAGGTGATTTCTTGCTCTTTGATGTTTACTAACATTGTGGGAACATGGGAAGAAGTAAGACAGTTGCAGGAAGAAGCAGGAGATGAGGAAATGAAGCAGTGGGTAAAAGCAGGATGTGCACCAAGAGAGAAGGATCATTTGTGGGTCTATGGAGATGGAAGACCAGTCATGCCTGATAGCATGATGTCTGCCATGGCACGGATGTATCATGGACAGGGACACATAGGGAGAGATGCTATGGTCAGGTCCTTTAAACAAACCTGGTATAATGCAAAATTCAGACTTGTAGCAGAAAGCCTTTGCCAGAGATGCCTAATATGTCAGCAATACAATCCAGGAAGAAAGACAGCAGTGAGTCTAGGAACAATAGGTCGAGAAGGAGGGCCTTTTACCAGAATGCAAGTGGATTTCATTGAAATGCCTCCCTCTTAACAGGTTGAGGTATGTTTTGGTTATGGTCTGTCCATTTCCCAGATGGATAGAGGCATTTCCAACAAGAAGAAATGATGGGATGACAGTGGCAAAATTACTTTTGAGGGAATTTCTCCCTAGATTTCGGTTCCCAGTGACAATTGAATCAGACCGAGGAGGACATTTCCATAATGAGATCATAAAACTGATTTGTGAAGCATTGAATGTACGACAAAAACTACATTGTGCCTACCGACCAGAGGCTTCTGGTGTGGTGGAACAGATGAATGGTGCTATCAAAAACAGGATAGGGAAAATGTGTTTAGCCACAGGTATGAAATGGCCTGATGTCTTGCCTCTGGTACTCATGACTATAAGATCAATTCCAGATAGAACTGCAGGGCTAAGCCCCGATGAAATCCTCATGGGACGAGCCATGCACCACGTGTTTATACCAGTCAACAAGCTGATGACTATAACTGATGACATGGTGTTGGAATACTGTAAAAGCCTGGCTGACGCAGTTCATTCTGTGTTTCATCAGGTTGGAGCGGATGCCACCACCCTTGAAAAGAAGCCAGCCCATGATCTAAGCCCAGGGGACTGGGTAAGGATAAAAGTCCACAGAAGAAGAAACTGTTTGGTTCCAAGGTGGGGAAAACCAAGACAAGTCATCTTGACCCCAACAACAGCTGTGAAGTGTGCTGGATTGAAAAACTGGATCCCTGCAAGCCATACTTTGAGAATTCCAAATCCAGTGGACAGCACATAAAAAGAGTATTTTGATGAATCAGAATCTAGTACTGAGTCAGATGACGGAGAGCCAAAAGCCAAAGAAACCCCTGAAAGGGGGGAAACCGAACCAAGTTTAACTTTTGTCCCCAGAAGTAGTTCCCTGAGGAGAAGGTTACAGATTTCTGATACCAGTTCAGACTCAGAGACCGAACAAGGAGCACAATCTTCCAGGAAAGAACAAAGAAAAAGACAGTGAAGAGACGATAAAAGAGATTCAAGAGAAGGAAGTACCAGATGAAAGATTAAGAGAAATTCAACCTAAAACAACACATTTAGATGGATAGGTACCAGATACAGAGAGAGAGGGAAAGATTATTGCAGAAGACCTCCGAGGAGATGTAGGGAACTCCAACATCCAGTTAGAAGCAGGGACAAGTAGTCAGCAGGAAGACTGCGTGTCGGAGTTTCGAGGAGGGACAGAAGTAGGGAAAACAAAAGAAGTGGTGGAAAAGAAACTGTTGAGAGTAAAAAGCAAGTCGAAACAGAGTCAGAGGAAAGCGAAGATGAAATACCTGAAGGTCGAGTTCTAAGAAAGAGAGCTTGGAGAACTGAAAAGAATGAGAAAGGGAGTAAATTGTAAAGAACTGCAAAAGACGACGTTTGGCCGAATAAAATAAAAAGATTGAGATATCGACTGACACAAGTAAATTCACCAAGGGCTGAACAGGTGAATGAAGTGACGAGTCAGGAGAAATCAAAAGAAGAAGATACAATTGTAGTTAAAGAAAGCAAAAGAGAAAGGAAAACTAACCAGAAGTATAAATCACCAGAATGGACGTATGTGGCCCTGCCTGAAGTAAAAGAAGAGGCGGATAGCCAAGGAAATCCAGAGGTGGTTGTACCAGAAGTGGTTGAGGAAGATGAAGAATCGGAAATCCTGAGAGTTATCTTGTCTGATATTGGAAAAAGAAGCGGATGTTCAGGACATGCTGTATACAGATCACGAAGGAAAAATGAAAGATGATGAAATGCCAAACTGAATGATATAAGAAAACTATTGATGGAAAGACAATAAAATACTGAAAAAGACAAAAACTGGTAGAGCCAAGTAGGTGCTTAGAGCCTTGGATAGAAAAACTAGTTGTGAAGTAGAAGAGGCTAAGTCAAATGACACGGTCCATTTTTAGAAAAGATGGCAAACTTAGATAGTAGCAAAGGTAGATGTACATTTTTGAGGAGATGGTGTAAAATGTGTTGTGGTTGTACAGGATTACTAATGCTTCTATGGAGTATACTTGCTCTACTGATCTCATTTAAAGTTACTATAGATACATTAGAAGTACATAGTGAAAACATAACTAATATAGAAAAGATTCAAAAGGTAGTTCCAACTAGAATAGATAAAAACTATTTACAAAAAGACAGGTCTATAACTGATTTTTCTAATAATGTGCTTTCAAAATTGTTGTATGAATATGTAAAAACAATAGATGTAAGGGACTGCTATGTCTGCATGCAGTTACCTGCCTCTGTATCAGAGGGAGTGACTTATCACCACCTTCCAGTAACTTATGGAATAACATGTAGTGTAATAGCTAGTCTATTTTATCAAACAGGGAAATTAGAGTATTATTTTTCAGATGTACATACTATATTTTCACAAGTACCGTCAATTAACAAGCTAAACAATGTAAAACCTGCAAAAGTATTAGGTGAATTTTTCTTAGAGACTAAACAACTAACATTAGAATACATATTTAGAAATAATTTGAGGAAAGGTGGAGAAAAAAGTATGGGACGTAGAGATGGAAAAACATCTGAAAGGTGAAGCTAGTCCAACTATGGCTTTAGATTGGCCTCAGACAGGGAAATTGTGTATTAGGAGGAATCAAACTGCATATGATAATTATTTTGTAGGTAATAGTGAGTGCCATGATACATACCGAATCATGGGTGGATGGGGATTTAAAGGTGGAAAAGATCCAGTTTTTCCTGGGTTATATTTCATTTGTGGGAACAGGGCATATTATCGTTTGCCAGACCATTGGTATGGTGCATGTTATGTAGGCCTGGTTTTTCCATAGATTTGGATAGAGGAGAAGATGGTGTACATAGTTTAGATAGTTATTTAGCACGTAGTAAGAGAGAATCTTGGACAGAAATTGTAGGTGACATTTTTGGAGCATTGATACCAGCAGTGGGAATATCTCTGAATGCAAACAAAGTTAGAAGACTTTCAACAGTAGTGCATCGCTTGTCCACAAGCACTGCTGGAGGATTTTTATTAGTAAATACTGAAATGGTTGCAATACGTGCTATGGTAATGCAAAATTGACTTGCCCTTGATATATTATTGGCAAAAGAGGGTGGAGTCTGTGGAATGCTGAAAGTTCAACACTGTTTTACTTACATTCCTGACGAAAGTAAAGATCTGAAAATTTATATTACAAATATTACAGAATTGCATGACGAAATTGCACCACTGGAGGTTGAAGGTGTTTGGGAAAAGATTGGAAAGAAATGATCAGCTATTAAAGATTTCGTAGTAAAACTAGGTAGTACATTTTTAGGTAAGATATTATTTCCATTAACATGTGTGATTTTCATAGTATTAATAATTAAATTAGGGTGTATTTGTCGTAAAAAGGATAAAAATCAGAAAAGGTTAACGAGAGAAAATTTAAGGAGAAGAGATAAGAAACAAGAAAGAGAATTTGAAGAGATAGAATTGGAGGAGTTTAAGGAAAGCATGTATAAATCAGCAAAAAGAGAAGAAACAGGGGAAACTGAAATATGAATAAAAACAAGAAATCACTTTGAAATTCCGTAAAAGGGATACAGGGATAAAGGGATTGTTGGTGTGGTGATATAATCACCAAAGGGGGGATTGCTGGAGCGGGTAGTACAACATTTTGTATACCCCCCATTCTGCATGTTTATATTAATCCGAATAATCTATTAATTGTAATATCATTAATCCGTTTGAAGTGATAACTCACCAATTATATTAACGAAAGAATTACACGTGGGATTTGCATTTTGCATGGCTAAACTAATTGTATACTAATATATGTACGCATACTAATGGTAGAAATTTAGAATATTGCATGATATATGTTGCTTTTGTGACGTAATTGTAAGTTGCACCAGATGACATCACTGGGTGAATATACACGCTTTAAATGTTGCTATTGAGCTAGGTAATTACATACACATAGCGGAATTAGTGAGGGTTTAACATATTATTAGCCATTTCTATGTTTTAATTATGTTTTGTGTTTGTTTTGCTTAAGTTGACCATTTGGGCCTAAGAAATGATTGCCGACTGAGACACACGACTTGACTGCTATCGTTTTGCGAGGTTTTGGGTGAAGTGCGCCTGCGCCACTGCCAGCAACAATGGCCTCGTCCTGACCCCAGGCAAGATGTACCAACCAAGGTCGTACTGGGAGAATTGCCAGGACCACAAAACAAAGGACTGTCTTTAAAACCGGAACCAGCAAGTGTGATGACTTAATCGAATGGACTATGTGAGAACTTTACCGAATGACCCTAAACCAGCCAATCAGGGATGTCTAAAACTGATTTTAGTTACATTTTGAAGTTGGTTTCATTATAAAAGTGGGTTGGCAAAGCGAATTAAAAGGTCCTTCTTTTGAGCGAACTTTCATTTCCTGACGTTATGCTGACGGAGAGGACGGTGTCACTGCTGGACAGCTGTTATCCTGAATCTTTGACGGACTGAATTGCGGCCTGACTTTGATGAATTTAAGTTTTATCCACAACTTGATTGACTTAGAAGATTTCTAATAGCCAGATTAGGTAAATATGATGTTCTGCGGTTTGGAAGATGATTTTCTAATATTTGCAATTAATTAGATAAACGATGCTTTGATTAATAGACAAATGCGTTGTGTTGTTTTTCTTGAAGAAATTAGATTAAGAGAAGAGCATAAATAAGAGAATTGAATTACCAAATTACAATCCAACTAACTGATTCATCGCCAAATGAGGGGAATATCACGAGGTTTGAAGTTAATAAAGGTATTCAATGTATATTAGGGTTCTAGGTGAAAAGATATACCTTTCATGTCAGCGTATGGAAACTTATCCCTCCCGGGAAAGCAGATCAATGGAGTGTGAGTGTTGGTGTTATGGGCCCCACCAATGAATGTATTGAGTGAATGTGTTATTGCGATATTTGGTCTGTGACGAAGGGAGGATTTGACATTCCACGCTGCATCAAACACACATCCAACACAAAAAGAAGGTACGCACTACTCCGCAGTTCACTCCACATGGTCCAGACTTGACTATCTGTTTGTCTCAGTGGATATGGCACATTGGGTAGAAACAGTCACTCATCTAGTACGTACATATTCGGATCATTCGCCCGTCCAATTAGTGTTAAAACCTCCAGTGGACCAGACGCCGTATTCCCGATGGCGCCTCAACCCCGCGCACCTCCTAGACATGGTCTTTAGGACCGAACTTGAACAAGAAATTCAAGGCTTCTTTGCACGTAATGTAGACTCAGTACCTAACTTCACCACGGTCTGGGAGGCCTTTAAGGTCACGGTCAGGGGCTGGTGTATCTCTAAAGGTGGGGGATCCTACAAGATATTCGGAGGGAACACAGCCGGCTGGAAAATGACATTAAAACACTCAAGAGGAACCTCGCTTCCACTGGGGAGGGGGAGGAGATCCGCGCCAAGTTGCATGACAAGCTGACAGAGTATACAGCCACAGTGGAACGGGAATGTAAATTCCGAGGGAAACACCATGTGGCACGAATATATGGAGAAGGGGACTGCCCGGGCAAGGTTCTGGCACACCCAAGTTCTCCAACTATATAGCTGAAATCCAGGACTCAGATGGGGAAATCCACAGAAACCTCTCTGATCAATAACGTACATTTGTAATGTTCTACGAAGCATTATACACCTCACAGAGAGGGCAGCCGCTTGACCTCCCACAGTATTTTGAGGATACGGCCTTAGCATGATTCGGCAACACTCAGCGGGAATTCTTGAGTGCCGAACTGGGAGTAGATGAGATTACTAAGGCCATAATGCAAATGAAATCAGGGCGTACACCAGGTTCGGACGGCCTCCCTTTAGAATTTTACAAGGCATTCTCGATGCTATTGGCCCCTATATTGAAAGAGGTCTTTTACGGAGCCAGAGAGGAGGGTTGCCTTCCGAGAACCATGAGAGAAGCCCAGATAGTCTCACTACTCAAACCAGACAAGCCCCCACTTCACTGTGCATCCCATCGCCCCCTTTCGCTACTAAATTGCAATACTAAAATACTGGCGAAGGTTCTCTCTAACCGCCTTAACCCCCTGATGGAGCGGCTGGTCCTGCCGGATCTGTCAGGGTTCATCCCTAATCGCGCAACATCGCTTCTGGCAGTCCTACAAGACATAGACCCCAACAGCTCTGCGGTGGCGCTGTTTCTTGATGCCACCAAGGCATTTGATTCGGTGGAGTGGAATTCCCTTATTGGCACCCTGCGATGCATGGGAATGCCCCCTGCTTTTCTGGGCTGGGAGGAGTTGTTGTACAGACAACCGATTGCCACTGTGCTCCTCAATGGAGCCAGATCCACAGGTTTTGCTATCTCTAAAGGCATGAGGCAGGGCTGCCCCCTCTCCCCCATTTTGTTTGCCCTAGCAGTGGAACCCCTGGCCACGAAAAATAGATAGTATCAAAAAGAACGTGTATTAGTGTATCCCTCTAGACAGCTTTTAGTCTCGCTATAAGCGGACGATATTACACTGTACATTAAAAACCCCCAGGACGATCTCAACCCTGTTTTGCGAGAAATCACCAAATTTGGAGTCATCTCATGTATGCATATTAAATGGGCCAAGTCAGCAGTTTTCCCATTAACAGATTCGACCAAGCTGCACCTATTAGACTGTCCCTTACGATGGAAAAGCGATGAGGTAAAATATCTGGGAATCCGCGTTACTAGGGACAAAGAGGAGCTGCTGCGAAATAACTACGGAGCCACAATAGACAAAGTGACGGATACCATTACCCGGTAGCTGACCCTACCCCTATCAATGGCTGGGAGAATCTCGCTTGTTAAAATGGTTCTCTTTCCCAAATTCCTTTATCTTTTTACTAATATCCCATACAATCCTGGGAGGTTCTTTTTTAAGACGCTAAAAACGCAGGTCACCCGGCTAATTTGGGGGGAAGATCGACACGGCTTACCCTAACCACACTGATGCTGCCCTACACATTAGGGGGGTTTGACGTCCCCAATTTTGAATACTATTACTATTGTGCCCAGGTGCATTTTGCAGTGTACTGGTTCCACCCGCCTCCCTTTATGCATTTGGCGGTCGAGGATGGACATATGGACCCTGTCCCCCCCTGGGGCTACTTGTTCATCGCGGGAGGGGATAGAGAGCGGGATCCATCCACGGTCGACTGTACCAACATGGCCTGGAGAAAGATCGCAGCCAAGCTGGAGGTTCCAATGATGTATTCCCCTAAAATGCCCTTGGTATATCACCCATCACTGCAGGTTACATACGAGGGGTTATGCCATCGGATGTTAGAAAAACGTAAGTGCACTACATGGGGAGATCTCTATATAAGTGGCATTTTCCGAACTAGGGAACAATTTTTTAGCACCCATGATCCCACCACTATGGACCTCTTTATGTACATCAGACTTAGGCAGAGCGTGAAAGCTGAAACACCATTCTACCCCTCAGAGCCAATCACTCTGCTACCACTACACACGCTTTTGCAACCGGAACCTTCTAGACACGTGACCTCGCTCTTGTTTAAGCCTTACATCCCAATTGCCAGGACAGAATGGGACAAAGATCTAGAGACGCCCCTAACAGATGATCAGCGGGAATTCAGTTGCAAGCAGACAGAAGCTCTCATGGCTAGTAGCAGGCTGGAACTCATTCACTATAAGTTTTTGCACAGACTATACTACACCCCTGCCAAACTCCACAAACTCAAGCTACGGGAGGAGGACAGGTGCGGGAGGTGTGGGAGGGAGGGGGCAGACTTTTACCACCTAGCATGGCAGTGTCAGTGGATCTATGACTTCTGGCAACAGGTGTTTGAGGGCATGGCACATATGCTAGAGGTTCAGCTATAGCTGACCCCACTGATAGCGCTGCTGGGTTGCACACAGGAAATAAAAACTGTACACAGAAAGTTTCTTGCGCTGGTATTCCTAATTGCCAAGTGCAGAGTGGCTTGTAGGTGGGAACGGGGACGTGCCCCTAAATTTAAGGAATGGATACAGGACCTGACTACTTGGCAGGAACAATCACTCTGTTATGCTTCCACTCAAGTCACGGCCAAAAGACATCTGGGGCCCCCTAACTGCATATCTCCTTTCACAGGCAGCTGCTGTGGAGACTAACCAAGATGAGGGGGATGCCTGACTACAGTCTGAGGGGTGCAGCACCCTATTCTCATTATCCCTGGGGGGGTGGAGGAGAGGAAGTAATATGGGAGGCAGGCTCACGGGGAGATGTTTGGGTGACAATATTGGGAAATGTGGTTATTGGACTCTATGTGCAGAACTAATGTTGGGCCTGTTACTTGTTTCTTGGACGTTCCCTAAGTGTCCTGGGTGACATATTCCACTAGACTGAGGCTTGGAATTGTTATAAAGTATACTTATTAAGATGGTACAGGCTTATGGGGCTGGGAGGGGGGTGTTTTGTGTTTACCTGTTTCCCATATGGGGGCTGTTTGACAATTTCTGCAATATCCTTTTCTACTGTATGACAGCCATGTGATGTAAATTTTAGTAATTCAATAAAGACATATTAAAAAAAAACAAGTTACGATTATTATCAGTTGTTTAATAAAATGGCCTACTCATAATTTTTCAGGCAAGAAATGACCAATATGACTGACTGCATTGCACTTTCACCAGCATGGACTATCAGTGGTGAGAGTGAGAATTAGCTCAGGCTGCAGTGACTTGAAAATGCACATGCCCTCAAAGACACATAGGCTCCTTTTATGGGCATTGCTTCTGGCGATATATAGATTAAACAAGTTGATTCTTCAATTTTAAGCATCATTGTCGTATTGGTGCATCTAGCTACATTCTTGAACTCTTCATTTTACATGCAGGCTAGAAAATAGGTGAAAGCCTTCAGTATTATTACTCAAACTGAAAATGAGTCCATAGCGGTTTGAACACTGAGCACATCTGATTAAAACCAGTCAGGCATTGGCCTAGCTCTTTGTGAGTTACTCCTCCAAATCTCCAAGATCAGATATGCAGTCAGCCAGATAATATAAGGAAAGCTGATGTTGTCATTCCAAGCTGATGAAAAACAGAAGACAATTACAAGATTCATATATTTTGAATCAATCAGTGTTGGATACCACTTGTAATGAGGCCACAAACATAATAAAAGTTTCTGACAAGGTTTATGAAATGATTCCCTTGTTCAACCCTTGGTAGCTGGCAACGAGCTGTTAGGAGTAACTTAGGCAACAGGCAACTAAAGCACAACACACAATAAAAATCAAACTCCAATTTATAAAAATAGATAATATTTTTATGAACAAATAGACACCAAAGTGAAAAAAATCCAATGTAGGGAACCAGAGGAGATATGAATTTTTAAAGAATAAACACTCTCTAGTGCTTAAAAACATATAGCTACACTTTGGGACATCTGGTTGTGCTTGACCAGTACAAAGTCAAGTTTTGAGGCAGACTGTGATTGTGTTCTGGTTGCATACACTGAGCGGGAGTCCTATGTCAAAACTTTTCCAGAGGATTTACTATCGACATCGAGTGGTCCCCTACAGCAGGCTGATTTTAATGCAACATTGTTGAAAGCTTTTTCACGAGGCCCCGGTCAAATCCGGGAAGATTGGCACTTTCAGTGGGGTGAACCTGAAATCCAGACCGGGTCGCGGTTGAAGGTAACCGGCTTCACTCTCGGCGTCGAGTCTGTTACCAATTGGAATTTTTTTCCATAAGTTGCTCCAAACTTCTCTAAACTTCTGGAACTTCTTCCTAAAGTTTCTCTTGAGAGTTCAAAGTGTCCAAAACTCAAATCCAGGGTTCTGTAATCTCCCGGATGGTCCTTGGGATGGCTAGACTACAATTCCCACAATGCACCTGGCAGAATCCTCAAAAGTACCCTGGATGCACTTCAGGATAGGGACTCTTGGTGGAGAAGATGCAGGTGGGCTCTGTTAACCTGTAGCTTGCAGGGAGTCCACTCCACAATCCTTCTTGAAACAAGGCTAAGTCCATAGGGCTGTAGTACCAGATTGTGCAGCAGATGCAGAATTTCCAAGTGCAGTCCTTTGGGTGCAGATCCAGATTCCGGCAGGGTAGTCCTTCTTCTCATGGTATTTTTAGGCAGCAGATCTGAGGAGCTCTGAAGCCTGTCCATATTTATCTAGTGTTCCTGGGCGTCAAGCAGGGGGACACCCCTGACCAATGGGATGCAGGATGCCACCCATGTGTATGACTCCTTGCTCCAAAGTAGGGCATATTCCTGTCCCAGAAAGCACTATTCCCTCAAAATCCTAAATGGAGAAAGTCTTTCCTGAGGAGCTGGATCAGGCTCACCCAACCTATTGGTGTGGCTAAATTTCCTAGACACTCCCCTTCCAGTGTGCTCCCTAATCTAATTACAGGGGCTCCTGTGTGGCTAGGGTGGCAGGATGTGGAGGTCAGCCTCTGCTTCCCTAAAGTGTCATTCTCCCTTCCATTTGAAGACCAGTTTGGCTACCCCTCACCCTCTTCCTGCCATCTGCTCTTCAGTATGTACGTCTCCGCCCACAGGAAAACCATTGCCTCTCTAGCAGGGCTTTTCAGACCTCATCAGAACAGTCAGGCCACCCTGGGCAGGTGTTGGCCAAAGTTAGGAGAGAGCAGCTGAATTTTGGCTCACTGAAAAGAAAGTTTAATAACTTATTTTCTGACATAGTTATTATAACTCTAACAATGGCAAGTTGTTGGATTTATGTAAGCTATTAATTAGATACCTTTAAGTAAATTTTGAGGTGATTCCTGTCAATATTTATACCGAAATAAAATACCTCAATGTTAGCCTATTGAGCCAATCAGTACAATGGGGAAACATAGAATTGGCAGTTTTCCCTCACCAGGGTTTATAAAACATATTTTATAATGCCCCTCCTTATAGTTACAAAGCCCCCTACCACTGGGAGACCTAGGGGAGTAATTAGGGGTAACTTATTTGTAAAATTAAGGTAGTTTGAGACTTTGAAAGTACATTTAAATCAACAGTTGGATTCACATATGAATATAAGGTGAAGGCAGCCTGAAAGGCAGCGCTGCCTTTAAAATGACAGCAAGCACCACAGTAGAGAACACTTAAGTGCATTAAACCTACTGGGCCCTTAAACCTATATGTCCTATTATATACTAGGGACTTACAACTAGGCTGTCAGTGCTAATTATATTTACACCTAATTTGCATATCCTTCTAATCAGAACACTGGCCATGTGCCTGATAAACAGATCCCAGGGCGCAGTCAGAATCAGTTACCACCAGTGCCATGCAAAATATGCGGGTAAAAAGGATGACTTTCTCACAAACAGTATGGATATTGTAATAATAACATGAATAAAGAAATTCCAATTATGCGTTTGGTGTCTTTAAACTGGGAAATACACAAAACATAATTCCAGTTATTAAAAATAATAAATACAAACAACCACTTTAAAGTTGATATCCAGTAAATCCAAGATCCATAGTAGCATAGAGGAGCCCTAACCATTATCACTCACAGCCAAAAATTACCAAACCAGACAGTGAACATAAATATATTAATGTTACTTAGTGACTGTAATAATGAATAACAGTTTAGAGATTTAGTGCTACTGTACCAAAGTCTAATTGTATGTTATCACCAAGCTACAGTGAAATTGACACGAGTAAAACAACTTTTACTGCTTCATTTTGCACAAGAAAACAACTCTGGTAATAGTCACGCGGCCTCTTGAATGTGAATTTACCTCACTGCATAAACATAAAACTGTGTCATGGTTTTGCTTAAACAATATTTTCTTTAAACAAATGCATATGTACATAAATACACACCATAAACTGCATATTTAGATGTGCATACTGCAATACGTTATTATCATTGTTGAGCGAGGGGAGGGGCATCATAAACCACCTCAGGCTTCGGATCTTGTGTGCCATTGCCCCTCCTCACAATCAGCAATGGAATAATTAACACACTACATTCTGCAGCGGCCCCTCAGACAGCCCCATTTGAACAAGTTAGAAGGCTTACAATAGAACCCATGAATTGAATAAAAAATGTCCATTATAAGATTAGGCCGGGAGCCGCAGAGAGAATTTGAAGTCGCTGGGGAGGAGGACTGAGGCACCATTGTTTTCTCTACAGCTGTGAGTGATGGCAGCCATGTACTTGGCATCAGCACCACCTAAAGACCCCTGCACCAAAGGCCAGACGGGGTGCCACATTCGTTCTTGCCTGAATGGGGAGCGGAAGGTCGGAGACACGTCTCCGCTCCCATAGCCCAATCCAGGGCCCTGCCCCAGTGAACGAGAGGAAGTCTTGTGTCACAGCTAAAAGGAGCAGCCACAAGAGTGGTGTGGCTGCTGTGAAATGGCCCAGGGACTTTATAACAGCCATCAGAGTTAGTAAACCTTTGCTCTCTCCCCTGTGAATGGGTCCCCTTTTTAGGTCTCGCCTGAGCCAGCGCTTTAGCGCTGCCCTGGCGAGACTTTTAGTAAGCGAGTTTTGGAAGTGTAAACAGTGCCTTTTCAGGCCTCCAGCTTGCGTTTCCGACGGTTGTGCACGCGCGCACAGCTGCAAGCCTGGCAGCCTTTCCTCTCCCTCTCTCATTCGCTCCTCCCTCTCTCTCCCATGGCAGCCTTTCCTCGCCCTCTTTCCCACCCGCTCTCACACAATTTTTGGAGCCGCACGGCCACTGAGGACATCAAAGCGGCCGCGAACACCATTTGCCAGCCTGAATGTCTCCACCTCCCCCCCCCCTCTGTCTCTTCACGAGCTGGAAAGGTCGCCAGATAGTTTCATGTGCGAACACTGGAATGACGGCTGATAACTGCAATATTCGTAATGTCTGGTTTTAAAATCTGTTGCGTGACTTTCGACAGCCATGTTCAATAAAACGTTATATATGACCCCTAGAAATCTGTTCTTTTGTGTTCTCGTGTCGGAGAAATAAGTATCTTTTCCAAAATGTACTAAGCCGACAACGATGCAGTGTGTTAGGCCGCACCCTTAGTGAATCATATCGGCCACGCCTCTTATAAAGGTATCTTAGTTCCACTTCTGAAGCCAGACCCTTCTCTGGAGTCTTTCAGTCGCACTTTTTTTAATCATACTTAATGATGCCCCTCGCCATTCTCAAAGCGCTCTGAAGCCGCAGTGTGGTTCTTTGAGCTCTAAACAAATATAAATCTGGTAATTCGCTCATTCCGTTCATTTTCTCTTTTTACACACCACTTTCTTCTTTTTTTATTCTGCACGTTTATCTCCGTTTCTGTTTTTAGCTAATGGCATTTTATTTTATTTTTTCGGCTTAAATAAAATACAAAGATAACTTGGAAACTTAACCTACCTGAGCCAGATGTCCCACCAGGACGGGGCAATCTCTAATTTAATTCAGGGAGTTTTTTCAGACAGTTAGATGCAGCTTTGAGTGGGCAGCTGTGTCAGCAGGGGGCGTTGATTTCTAGTAAAACAAACAAAAGACAGAAACCCTGCATCATCCAAGCACGTCTACCAAACAGCCGAGGTATATAAAATGTGTACGTCATCTACACAGCGAAAGGCGCCCAGACCTGCGAAGACTTCGCATTGGGATTGTATGCCTTTTTTTAACGCAAACCCGAGGCAAAGTGTTGCGGTGGGATTTACAATCTTTGTGTTGGATTGTAACCCAAAGTAACACAAAACTGTGCAACGTGCAGTCTTGTGTTACTTTGTGTCAAGGCGGTGCTCCGTGGATGGTGCATGGATGTTTCCACACACGTTCACCCACGCCTAGAGTCTACTAATGTAATATTTTTAGACAGCACTTGGTGCCAAAAATAACACAACTTCGAGGAGGTGTTAACATTGAGAAACTATTTAATTTTCCAACATTTTAAATTATGCATGCAGGCTACACTGCACTGTCTAGAACACATACAGCGTGTGAACGTTTTAAGGTATGACTGTCCATTTTCATTTGCTCTTTCCAGAACAAACTCTAGGCTAGACATCAAACTGAGAGCTTTGCGCTATGGTATAAAGTATAAACGCATCTTCGAGGTGAGGGCGTTAGGCCGCCTCTGAACAATGACTGCCGCTGCCCAAAGCCTGCGGCCAGCGCTGCTAAACGTTGGGGCGCCGACCACGAAGACTGTGCAGTCCTGAATCCACCTCGCGCCCTGGGGGTCATCCCACTTCCGTTCATTTTTAGGGGTCGCCATCTCATGATTTGGGCACAGTACTGTTTTTTGTTCCCCCCCCCTCCTCCTTCCTCCCTCCTGTAGACATTCGCTCTGCGTCCCCCTGGCCCTATATTTTGGGAATGGGTTTTAGCTTTTCAGTCTCATTAAAAATGACCCTTAAAACGCTGTTGGGCTCAATCAGCTAAAACACAGCAAGCAGCCTGTGAGTACCTAGAAGCAGGGAGTGTTCAGCTACTTTTTTCTGGCTTAGAACTTGAAACCTCCGCTTCGTGTGCATGAACCCACTGGCCAATTCTCAGAGTGAAATAGACTTTCGAGCACATTTACATTAAAACAACGAGCGCGCTCCTAATGTGGGTGTCTCTCAGGTTCTAGGGCTTTTTTCCACCCCCAGGTCGCGGCGCTTAGCCAGGGTGAACGTGCACGCATGTCACCACTGCTGGTGACGAAAGCGGGGTTGGGGGCATGCATTACAGAAAGAGCTGCGGACTCAGTCACAACAATTGGGCTCGTCTTGACAGACCAAACAGTACGCATGGCCTTCTAGGCGCAGTGCGGCTACATTCTATGGACTGCAGAGGCTCGGTATAGCACTCCGGTGCCCACATCTGGCTTCTGAGAGCTGTGTGCATGAGACAAATATAAAAGCAGAGCCGTGTCTTCCAGAGGTGAAGGCCATGGGCCGATAGGTCTTCAGTAGAGCTTGTTTTACCCCCTACGTGGCAGGTTGAGTTTATGCTACTGACAAGCTCATTACTAAAGAAAAGTTGGTTGTAGGCAATTCAACAGAAAATCCATTTTGGGCGCATTATAAGTACTCTTTCATTAATTGTCATGCACTCTTTCTCCCATTATCCATTTGATACCTTTACACAGGATGCGCCAAAAAAAACATGTGCACCACGCTCGCCCTACTGTCCTCAACTCACTCACACACACGAAAGAGAAGGGTGGCACCGGCGCTCGCCGTCAAGGAACTTTGATGTGACGCATCTTTTATATTTTGCAAAATTAATGTAGAAGTGGTTGGGAACCACGAGGACAAAGTGCCACACACATATTTTTGACATTCTGTCGCACTTCTTATTTGCCCGATTTATAAGCACATTTTTAATATTGATTGTCATGCACTGGCCTTACCCTTGTGGAACCCTTAGACAGCATGCGCCAAAGATCCCCAGTGCACCCCTCCCACCCTGCAGGCCTCAACTCAATCACACCCCCGAAAGAGAAGTGGGCCACATGCGCTCGCTGTCAAGGGACTTTCATGTTAGCCATCAGTTTTAATTTCACTATATTACGCACAAAGTATATGCTAACAATAAAGACTAAGTGCCACACACACATTTTTGACATTTTGCAGAAATGTCTCTTTACGCGACTTAGAAGCACTCTGTCATTGCTTGGCATGCACTTTCTCACTTTTTCATTTGTAAACCCTTAGCCACGCTGTGCCAAATAGACCCCGTGCACCCCTCCAGCCCTAGACTCACTCACACCCCCGAAAGAGAAGGAGGGCACCGGCGCTCGGTCTCAAGGCACTTACATATGAGGCATCTTCATCTATTTCGCAAAATCTAGGAAAAACTATATGCGAACAATAAGGACAACATGCCACACACACATTTTGGCCATTCAGTACAAATGCATCTTTGCGCAAATTATAAGCACTCTTTCATTGCTTAACATACACTTTCTCCCCTTTATCATTTTAAAAGCCTTAGCCAGGCTGCGCCAAAGATCCCCCGTGCACCCCTCCCACCCTGCAGGCCTCGACTCTATCACACACACGAAAGACAAAATGGTCACCCGCACTCGCCCTCAAGGCAATTCCATATAAGCCATCTTTGATTTTTTTTTGCCTACATTGAAAACAAAGTATATGCTTACAATAAAGACGAAATGCCACACACACATTGTTAGAAAACAGTAGCTATACTTTTAACGTCACTTTTTTACCAGTCAGTACTTATACATTTAACGACAGAAGGCAATTGAAGCGCAAACTTGGAAGGTTTGGTTTAGGGTTTGAAAGCTGGCATCGCATGGCAGTGTTTCCTCCCCCCTCTCTCTCACACGCTGCTAACCCTCCCTTACAGCACGGAAAAGTTCTATCACTCAACAGACAACAGGCGCCCCTAAGATCGAAACCAGACAGAGCCTTCTGCCTTGGTTAATGGCCCATTCGCCAGTGTTACAATTAGAGACAACGTGGGCCCCAGGATAAAACAATGCCACACATCCTTACGATTTGTAGGTGCTAAGCCGTGTCCTGTTCTGCTTATAACACAGGATACAGTGGGCAGATTGAAGGCTTTAATAAAACAAGCATTTGCAATGCAATAGGTCTCGCAGTTATACGAGTTTGAGCTATTGGCATTATAAATGACAGTGCCTTTTATTTATGTTTAAAAAAAAAAACTTAAATAAAAAGCATTGTCATTTACAATGCCAATAGCTCAAACTCCTATAAATGCGAGACCTATTGCATTGCAAATGCTTGTTGCCATTGCCACTTGTTTAATTTGTGCACAGTAGATGTTGGATAATTACCGTTTTTGGTGCTGTCGAGATTAGAAAAATAGCTGCTGATCTGGGGACTGCTAGATTGATTCGAGGCTGCTGTTACTGCTTCAACCTCCACTGTTGCTGAGTCATGCATACCTGGAACAGAAGGGGGGAGCCGCTGCAATCGTTCCACAGCTGCTGGGTACTCCATGTCCCTCAAACCGCTGCGTGCCATCACCTGACCAGCATTAGCCCTATTTGAGGGCCCGTCAGAGCCACTCCCCTTTCACTCTCCCTTTACAACCTGCTGTTTAAGTAAGGTCTGTGCCCTTTGTATGAACTAAGGGTTTTTCATTTCTATTGTTTTTTTTATTTTTGGCGGATTGTGGCTCTCCTATGACTTCCATGTCCATTTCCTTTTGAGATTGGTTGCCTCTGTACTTGGGCCAAGGAAACAGTCCCAGTTGTGTGGAACTAAGTGGAACACTTAAATAGCTGAAGTACTTTTAGAAACTCACTGTTCACTTTGGAAAAAGATGCTCTCCAGCTTAATTGTAGACGGAATATGGGGAAGCGGAAAGCAATAGATTCCCCTCAAGGAAAGAGGGTAAAGAGCCGCAAATCAACCACTTCGACTTCTATGAATGATCCAGCAAATATTGCTACTTCAAAGGACATTGGCACACTTATTTTAGAAGCTGAAATACTTCTGGGGAAAGCAAGGGGTCTGGTATATATTCTTCTGCAAGTGCAAAGAGAGTCCCCTCCATCTTCAACAAGAAGCAGAAAGTTAAGAGCAAAATATCAGTTTCACTCAAAAGGTCTAAACTCTGCTACTAGCTTAGAGGGTTCTGCCCCAATTGATATTAGCAATTATCCACCTTCTTTATCTAAATCCCCTATCGCCAGTAAAATGCTGTTACCATTATCAACAACAATAATATGCATGAAGAGGTTCCTACCATTAGCCTAGCTTGCTTCTGATTTGGAACCATCAATGACTGCACTAGACGATGGGGTCCCTTTGTTATTGCTCTCTCACAAGGTTCCTTCCCTAGACTTAGTACCCCTCAATCCTACTACCTATACCAGCAGTGAGGACAGTCAAGCTTTGAAGCTGGTGCAAAACTTGCAGGCTGAGGTCCTCCTTCATTTATTGTCCCAATTAACATCCCTAAATTCCCAATTGATAGAGTTAATATCAATGGTGGAGAAAACAAAAAATTCCCAATCTGGTATCCACCCGGCCTGCACAACCCTGATTAAGGAGAGAAATAGTGCAAGAAATCATATAGTCTTGGCCAGCCCCCTATCTGTGGCAAATACTCACTTATCTAGAGTTACATCTTTGGCTGCCAAACCTGTACTATGTCCAGCCCGCTCACCACAAACTATGACCATGAGGAATAACTGTAAAAATCTGGAAAGTGAACATATGAACCAGATTGGGAGGCTCCACCTTGCTGTGCCTGTCCCAGAGGGGGGCAGTACCTGGGCCCCCCTTGGGCTGGGAGGCTGGCTTTACCAAGGAATACATCAACAGCCTTGGTTTATATGACTAAGATTCCTACCTTATCAGAGGGTTCCCATGAATATACAGAGTCACTTATAAATAAGTGTATCTTCCAGATACAGTCCTTACATCAGTGTTATTCAGTTATTAGATCTTATATTTTGGACGCGAAAAGACTTGACGATTCTTCAGACCTATCAGGGACTTATGATAACATCAGGCTCAAGCTGAAATCGAGATCTTTAGTTGAAGGCCTAGTGAACATGGAGTTACGACACCGTCTGGTTGAAGCACCAATGACCAGGTTGATATTCAACCCACCTGTTCACTGGATCTATCAAAAGGTAGTCATTACAATCAAACTGAGTCTTTCGGCACCTGAATTGTAGACTGTCTGAAGTAGGTATTGAGCCCAGACCCATTGTGTTTAGTCTGTGATGTTTCCCATCAGGATATCCTTACCCCAAAAGCTATTGTTTACTCTAACTCTATTCCCAATACCCCCACCTGTATAGTTATAGGACACACACTATTCAAGTGTAAGTGAGGCTGGGTCCAGTTCCTCCTTTCCATCCTGTCAGGGGTAGCCCACTCAGTCACAACTAAGATCCCACTGTTATGTGGCTCTCTAGATGGAATACACAAAACCCAACCACCAACTACAACCAGTCCTTTGATCAGATACTGGTTGTAGGCATCAAGGGCCTTCTGTAGGTGGGCTTGCATTTACCACTTCATAAATACCGAATCATACCGATTCGGTATTTATGAAGTGGTAAATGCTATGTAGGTAATGAGTCGGTAAATATTACCGATTCGGTAAAATTCGGTAATTACCGAATCGGTATTTACCGATTTGGTAATGAGGCATACCTTCCCATTGATGGGAAGGTATGCCTCATTACCAAATCGGTAAATACCGATTCGGTAATGGGGGGAACACATGCAAGGGTGGCAGGGTGTCACATTGACACCCTGTTGCACCCCTGATTCGGCCATGTGTGCACATGTGGCACACATACATGCCCTAAGGGCATGTATGTCTGCCACATTGCACACCTCTAAGCGCTATGAAATCCTATTACACATCCATTCATTATTTACCACCAACTATTAGTTGGTGGTAAATACCGACTCCAAACAACACCCACACACTCCCCCTACATCTCATTTCTGTATTCGGTAATTTACCGAATCGGTAAAATTACCGAATCGGTAATTTTACCGATTCGGTAATTTTACCGATTCGGTAAATTACCGAATACAGAAATGAGCCCCCTACATCTCAAAAGCCAAAATACCGGTCGGTAACGGTATAATTACCGAAAATCGGCCGTAACCGGCCGGTATTTGGCTACCTACATGAGGCCCCTAGTGTCTAAGGGAAGAAAATGCCAACTTTCTAAATGTTACAACAGAGGTTAGGCCCAAGACCGTTAGAAAGGGCCTCACAAGATTCAGCAAAAACAATAAACTAACCATCACTTTTGGATTTCTGTTGACAATTTTAACAGGCTGGGACCATTAAATTAATGTGATGGTTTTAAGTATTTATTTGCTTGTCACTTTCATCTTTTGAAATGAAGATCATTTACTTTTTTAGTCAGAAATAGGGATAAACCTCATATTTCCCATGAATCAACATACAATGAAATTTACATGTGAAACAAAAAACAACAGTGTTGGACACAAAATATTATTATTAAGCCAGTCTTTGTTTCTAAAGTGGGCAAAAACCTGGATAATGTTTTAAATAAACAAATGATGTGTCAAATGTTTGTTGTTGCTTAACCAGAGGGGGGAAAATGCTAAACCTAGTACTGGTAGACACTTGTACTGTTTCCTACATAGGACACATTTAATTAAATGCATGTTCCCCTTTGTGTGTGATGCAGACACATTTTGAGTGCCATTGTGGACTGGTGACAATCTGCAATGAAAAAATAGGGGAGTGTTAAAAAACCAATTCCTGCTGCCGCAACAAGACTATTTATATATATACAACTTTAGTTTTGGTAGCTGATTCTGTGTACTCTTTCTTTCATATGGGCACAAAATCAGTAAATTCAACCAGGTTCCAAGTCACTCCGTCTAAAATGCCGAAAATGCTTTTTGACTCTGGGTTCGTCAGGTTCTTGGTGAACCTACAAGTTCTATATATCCCCACAACCAGGAAGGTCCAGTGGATGTAACGGTATATTGCTTTCAAAGTTCTGTCATAATTAGAAGAAGTTACAGGTGAAAACGTTGACACAAAAGGCTGTTTTTTTCAACTAATTTTCAATTTTTCCTATATTTAACTGTTAGTTTCTATAAAGAAACCCTGATGGATCTACACAAATGCCCTCTTGCTGAATTCAGAACTGTATCTAATATTCTAAAATGTATAGCTTTCCAGGATCCATTATTGCTTTCACACCCATTTCTACCATTAACTGGAAGGTGGTTGAAAGCACAAAAAATAGCAAAAATAGGCTATGCCCCAGAAAAATGCCAAAACTGTGTAAAAAATGTTGGTTTTCTGACAAAAGTCTGTCATTCCCTAAAAGCTGGGAAAATTGTGATTTCAGCCCCATAAACCCTTTTTTGATACCATTTGCAGAGAAAAACCCAGACACTTTCATTTGCAGCCTGTTTTTCCCACTTTTCCCCCAAAAAACAAAATGTTGGTGTATTTTGGCTAATTTCTGGGACCCCTCCTGGGGAATCCACAAACCCTGGGTACCGTTAGAATCCCCATGATGTTGGAAGAAAAGGACGCAAATTTGGAGTGGATACCTTATGTGGTCAAAAAGTTACAGGGGCCTAAGCGCGCACTACCCTAAATAGCCCAAAAAAGGCTTAGCAGGGGGGGGGGGGGGGAGGCCTAGCAGCGAAGGGGTTAACCAGAGGGTGAGATAATTAGCTAAAGCTAGAAGGGGTATACACTTGTACTGTTTCCTACAGAGGACATATTGAATTAAATGCATGTTTACCTTGGTCTGTGATGCCGTCGCGTCTTGAGTCCCATTGTGGTTGTAGGGATTCTCCTCAGTGCTTAGACTGGCGACAATCTATAAAGTAAAATAGGGGAATGTTCAAAAATCGGCTTCTGCTCCTGCAACAAGACTATTTACATATATACAACTTTAGTTCTGGTACCTGATTCTGTGTACTCTTTCTTTCATATGGGCACAAAATCAGTTCCAAGTCACTCCTTCTGAAATGCCGAAAATGCTATGGTGAGTATACGCTCAAATTGAGCGACAGGAAATGGCGCAAAACGCAACGTGGACACACCTCAATTTCGCAATGAAAAATGACCCTTTTTTGGCAATGTGCTTAGCTCTTGTTTTTGAACCCTAGCTCTGCCGGCACTTAGGGAAACCTACCAAACCTACACATTTTTGAAAACTAGACACCCAGGGGAATCCAGGATGTGGTGACTTGACTGCCTCCCACCAGGTTCTGTTACCCAGAATCCCTTGCAAACATTGTAAAAAAAAACACATTTTCTCCACATTTCTGTGGTAGAAAGTTCTAGAATCTGCGTGGATCCACAAATTTCCACCCACCCAGCGTTCCCCAAAGTCTTACAAGAAAAATGGTACCTCACTTTTGCGGTTCAGCCTAGTGCCCTCGACAGGAAGCAGCGCAAAACGCAACGTGGTCACACCTCAATTTTGCAGTGAAAAATGACCCTTTTTTGGCAAAGTGCCTAGCTGTCGTTTTTTAACCCTACCTCTGCCGGCACCTAGGCAAACCTAGCACACCTATACATTTTCGAAAACTAGACACCCGGGGAAATCCAGGATCGGGTGACTTGACTGCCTCCCACCAGGTTCTGTTACCCAGAATCCCTTGCAAACTTAAAAATTGTCAAAAAAACTAATTTTCCCCACGTTTCTGTGGTGGAAAGTTCTGGAATCTGTATGGATCCACAAGTTTCCACCCACACCGCGTTCCCCAAAGTCTTCCGAGAAAAATGGCAACTCACTTGTGTGGGTAGGCCTAGTGTCCGCGACAGGAAACGGCGCAAAACGCAACGTGGTCACACCTCAATTTTGCAGTGAAAAATGACCCAATTTTGGCAAAGTGCCTAGCTGTAGTTTTTGAACCATAGGTCTGCCGGCACCTAGGCAAACCTAGCAAACCTATACATTTTCGAAAAATAGACACCAAGGGGAATCCAGGATGGGGTGACTTAGCTGCCTTCCACCAAGTTCTGTTACCCAGAATCCCTTGCAAATCTAAAAAATTGTTCAAAAAAACCCATTTTCCCCACATTTCTATGGTGGAAAGTTCTGGAATCTGCATGGATCCACAAATTTCTACCCACCCCGCGTTTCCCAAAGTCTTACGAGAAAAATGGTACCTCACTTGTGTGGGTCGGCCTACAGCCCGCGACAGGAAACGGCACATAACGCAACGTGGTCACACGTGAATTTTGCTGTGAAAAATTACCCTTTTTTGGCAAAGTGACTAGCTGTAGTTTGTGAACCCTAGCTCTGCCGGCACCTAGGTAAACCTACCAAACCCACACATTTCTGAAAACTAGACACCCTGTGGCTTCCTGGTAGGTATGGCTTGCGTGGATCCCCCAATGTTTCCTTACCCAGAATCCCCTGCAAACCTGAGTTTTAGTTGAAAAAATCACTTTTTTCACACATTATTGTGTGGGAAAGTTGTTGCATCACCATGCTCAAACAAATTTTCCTCCACCCAGCGTTTCCCCAGGTCTCCTGATAAAAATGGTGCCTCACTTGTGTGGGAGGCCCAAGTAACTGCGACATGCAAGGGCCCAAAACGTAGTGAGGCAAAATCAAAATTGCCTATCTCAAAACCACCTGGTTTTGCAAGGGGATCACCTGGGTTTTTGGCCCCGTACTCGCCGGCCAACTAGGGAAACCAACCAAACCTCAGCTAAAATTGAGGTTTGCAGGGGATTCTGGGAAGGAAACGTTGGGGGATCCACGCAAGCCATACCTCCCTGGAAGCCCCCGGGTGTCTAGTTTTCAGGCACACTGCCAGCCAATCGCCAATCCATGCACACCGCCAGCCAAGCACCAGTCCACGCACACCGCCAGCCAAGCACCAGTCCACGCACACCTCCAGCCAAGAGCCAGTCCACGCACACCGCCAGCCAAGTGCCAGTCCACACACACCGCCAGCCAAGCGCCAGTCCAGGCACACCACCAGCCAAGCGCCAGCCTACACACACCACAATCACATTTAGGATTTTTTTAGACAAAAGTAAAAACACAAACAAATTGCAAATAGATACAAATCTACTAACACAAAATCTGAAACTAAATACATTGCACTAATGCCAACCTTGAAACAGAATCAAATGTTTTAAAGAATACAGACCAGACAGTTCACTTTACCACTCAAGGATGCTCCCAGGGTTAGAAGGACACTCGGGGCAGTACATACGAGTCTCCTTCCGAGTATCTCTTCGCCAACAGACTCTACATCTCCTAGTGGGAAAGTCTTTTGAGGATGTGGGAGGGATGTAATCCGGAAAGTGGGGATCTTTCAATCTAGCCACATCCTCCACCACTCCAACTCTAGGAACACTTGCCTGTTCCACAACAACAAGGCTGCCGATTACAGATTGCTGAACAAAAGTCATCTTTGATGCAGGAGAACACTCCTTGAACACAACAAAAGCATTGAAAGTTGCTGAATTGAAGAGATGGATGGCCAACTTCTTATACCAAACGTAAGCCTTACGAATAGCAGTGTACGGTTCCAACCTCTGATCTACTCTATCAACACCACCCATGTGCTTATTGTAGTCTAAAATGCACACAGGTTTGCGCACTTCAGAAATCTGACCCCAAACAGCCACAGGTGAAGTACTCTCATCATGGATGGTAGTCAGCATGTACACATCCCTCCTGTCCACAAATTTCACAGCAAGTAGTTCATCACTACACAAGGAACTGCACTGTCCCCTCTGAAGTTTTCTGCAAACAAGTTCTTTTGTATAACCTTTACGGTTAGTGTGGATTGTGCCACAAGCAAAAGTGTCCACTTTGAACAATTCCTTAAACAATTGCACAGCAGTGTAGAAGTTATCAAGGTACAAATGGTGGCCTCTGTTAAACAGTCCTCTAGCAAGAACCCACACAGTTTTCTTTGAAACTCCAAAAGTGGACGGACAATCACGGGGCTCAATAGTGGAATCCCTACCAGTGTACACAGGGAAATTAAAAACATATCCTGTCCTACTCTCAGACAACATATACAGCTTAATTCCATAGCGTGCCCTCTTGCTAGGGATATACTGCCTAAAAATCAAACAGCCCTTGAACAAGACCAAAGACTCATCAATAGATATTTCTTTCCCTGGAGTATAGATCTCTGAAAATCGATCTACAAATTGATCAAGAACAGCCCGAATCTTAAAAAGACGGTCACAGTCAGGGTGATCTCGTGGCAATGCCAAAGAATTATCAACAAAATGCAGCATCGGTAGCAAAAGTAAATTCCGATCACGAGTCATAACTGCAGGAAATATGTCCGTTGCCATCAAGGGACTAGTAGTCCAATATGAAGCCATGGACGGCTTCCTTATCAAACCCATCAATAAAGTCAAACCCAAAAATTCCTTCATGTCTTCCAAATTTTTGTGAGTCCACCAGGTAGCTCTAGAGTGGGGCCTAAGTTTGTCACTGTTGTCCCTCAAAAACTGTTCAGCATACAAATTAGTCTGCTCAACCATCTCACCCAAAAATACATCATCCATAAACAACTTAAAAAACTGTATAGGCAAAAAAAATTCACAATCCACTCTCCATCACCACTAAAGGCAGGCAACACCGGCGGCACCATGTTTGAATCAACCCAGAGTCCAGCAATTCTAGTAGGAAGCCTAGCAGCCTCAGGCTGCAATCCAGATGCCTCTTGCACCATCGGCACAGCAGTATCCTCCTCTAAAATAGGCACTTCATCCGCACTGAGTGTAGCTTCATCTGCACTGAGAGTACCTTCATCATCCGATGATTCCATGTGGAGAGAAAACTCACTGCCTGAATCTTCCCCTCCCTCCTCTCCCTCAGACACACTGTCAGTCTCATAATCCTGCTCAGAGGAAGATTCAAGAAGCATACCAACCACCTGCTGAGCAGTCATTCTACGGCTAGCCATACTGCGTACTAATAAAAGTAACTTGTCAAACAAGTCAACAACGAAAAACACTTTGTAAAATAATTAGTAAACAAAATGCACCTTTATCAGAAATACCTATAGACTCCAAAATGAAACCACTCACTTGCCAGAAGCAGCTAAATTCACCACCACCTACTCTGCACAGACAGAGTATGGATCAACAATATCCCACTAAAAAAGAAAGAGAAAAGAAAAATACACACAAGACAATGCAAAACACATCACAAAGAATTCCATGCACAAAACACTAACTAAATAAGCTGCCATTATGACACCACTTACAAAAAAAATCATTTATACATGACAAAAATACTCATTCAGAGAAAATACAACAAAAATGTTTTTCTTACCAAAAAAATGCAACTACGCAAAACTGCAGAACACCACTATCGAAATCGCAAACAGGAATCAAAAACTTTACACTAGAATAAAAAGGAGAAAAAAACATTACAATCACATATGCAAATAATGCACTAGTCCACACACAATCCACCAGCCAAGCTAAGGGGTAGGTGGGCCTAAGAGTATAAATAAAATATTCACCCCCGTAAAAGGGGAGCAACCCTTGCCCTTGAGGCCACTCCCAAACACAAAAAAACAGGTGTCTAGTGGCCTCTGCCCCCCTTGACGGCAGATGGGCCTAAAAACATAGTGCTTTTCTGCCACCCAAAAAGGGCAGAAATGACCACAATCATCCTCCCATAAAGGGGAGTGACCCTTGTCCAAGGGGCCGCTCCCCAACATAAAAAAAAAATAACCCGGGTGGCCCTACAAAAAAACAAATCAGCCGATCTGCCCCTCAGGGTGGCAGAAACGGCCAAATGAATGCTCACCAAATGGGAGCAACCCTTGCCCAAGGGGCCACGCCCCACAAAAAAATCCCTGGTGTTCTAGTGGGACCAACTTTAAAAAAAACATGGCGATCTGGCCCCCTGTGGGGCAGACACAGCCACAAATATTGACCCCAAAGGAGACTGACCCTTGCCCAAGGGGTCACTCTCCACAAATAACTCCCTGGTGGCCTAGTGGGCCCTACATTAAACAAGCATTTGCAATGCAATCGGTCTCGCCTTTGGGACCTTATATGTACTTAGCTATGCAGCACATTAGCCTGCGCCCTGAAACATCTGCTGTTCTTTGACATGAAGGGAAAGTAAGCACCAAACTGCGTGATACGCCAAGTATTGGAACACACAGGGAGAAATATTGCCTCTCAGCGGGAAATGGTATAGTACAAAGCTTTGTTTTTAATATAAAATCTGGGCCTTCGGTGGTCATATCACTGAAAATACAAGATTTAAAAAAAGATATTATTGTCTATGGGTGCTCGTGGAAGACAATTTCTATGGACTGAAAACTAGAGAATGCTGAAGTGATTCTGGTATTTTACTGAGCTCTACTGGTCGTTTTCTATCAAGAAAGCTAAATAGAGGCAGTTGCCAGAAAAATTTAAAAAATGTAAGTCCATCAGCAGAAAACCATTCTGGGATTATGCTGACCTCTGCTGGTCATTTTCTCTTGACAGTTTAACAGAGTCAGTTGATCAGAAAAAAAAGTCCCTAAGCAGAAGCAGACAAGTCCTAGATAATCTCCAGAGCCCACAAACCATATAAACAAATAAGTATATACTAAAGTATATACAAGAGGTCTCGAATGCTCGACCTAAAAATGGTGAAATCTGCCCCCCATGGGGGCAGACAGCCAAAAATCATAAGCCCCCTAAGGGGAGTGACCCTTGCCCAAGGGGCCAATCCCCACTACATCTCTTTATGGCCAGTGGGCCAATTTTAAAAAATAATAATAAATCTGCACCCCCCCAGGGGGGCAGACAAAGCCAGAATATATTGCCTCCAAAGGGGGGAGCGACCCTTGCCTAAGGGGCCGCTCCCCCCAAACAGTAAACACTTGTCCCTTTAAAAAAAAAAAAAAATCCCTGTCATCTAGTGGGCATTCCTGCTGCCCGATCGCACAATCGTGCAGCAGGAATGCACAAAAGAGGCATTGAGGGAAAGGAACACCCTTTCTTTTGAGAAAATCCTCCCCTCCCCAGCCCCAAAACGTACCTCTTTGTTCACTGACGCGCAGGAAGCAAATGGCTTCATGCGCGTCGGTGATCAAAGGGAAACCTCCAATGATTTCAGCGCGCCTTGCATTGATGATGCGGAGGGGAGGGCGGGGGGAGGCAGGGGAAGGTCTTCCCCGGTTACGATACCCAGATCGACTGCCACGGGGGGAGTGCCAGCGCTTCCCCCGTGGGTGAGTGTCATGACGAGCTGGACTCGTCATGAGCACACGTCAACTGTGTGCTATGACGAGACCAGCTTGTCATGAGCACCGAAAGGGTTAAGCAGCAACGAACATTTGACACATAATTTAAAACATTCTGCAGGTCGCTGCCCATTTAAGAAACAGAGACTGACTTAATAATGTTTGCTATTCATGTTCTTTAGTGTACAACAGTGTTGTTTTCTGTTTGACATGTACATTTTATTGTATGTTGATTCATGGAAAATATGAGGTTTATCCCTAGGTCTGACTAATAAAGTAAATTATCTTCATTTCAAAAGATGAAAGCGACAAGTAAATAAATATTTAAGACCATAACATTTATTTAATTGGTCCCAGTCTGTTTAAATTGTCAACCGCAATCCAAAAGTGACGGTTAGTTTATTGTTTTTGCTGAACATTTTCAGAATTGTAATTTAAAAACCATCTTCACCATAAGTTACAATTTTAAATTAGGACACCAAACATGAACCAATACATCATCATCATCAATAATACTTTAAAAAAAACATAAAAACATACAAATAAAACATTATAAACATCCAATAATTACACTGGAATATATACAGAAAAATTCATCATAAAATACATGTCTGGGTAAAGTGCTTCAATACAAGACTAAAACAGTGATCAGAATGATGAAACATTCCATACAAAAAATGTAAACGAAAGCACTAATAAAACTTAGAATTATTTCTCATTAATTTCCTATATTTAATAGCATGAACAAGAAATATATATACCATATTAAACTCTTGTTCTGGCAGACAGAATTGCAGATACCCTAAAGCCTCTTTGCACTTCCTGATATTTAAATTTCTCAAACGGGGCTTTAAAAACTGATTTCTCTGTTCTTTATAGAGCCCACATGAACCAGTTATATATTCTAATTTGGAAATTACGCATACACATTGTAATATGGTAATCCCAATGTTCTCCTATGGGAGCTGCTATAGGCCTTGCAGTAATGAAAAACACATTTAGGAGATTTCCACCAGTACATGGAAAACGTAAATGTAGATGTCCTGCTTTTTAAATACATTGCACCCTGTCCTTTGAGCTGTACAGAGCCTCTCCTATGGGTGACATATGAATTAAAAAGGGAGGTTTGGGCCTGTCAAAATGTTTATTTTACCTGGTCGAAATGGCAGTTTAAATTGCACACACAGCCTCTGCAAAGGCAGGCCTGAGACATGTGTAAAGGGCTACGCAAGTGTGTGGCACAATCAGTGCTGCAGGCGCACTGGTGGCATTTAATCTTCAGGCCCTGGACACATAGTGCACTTTACTAGGTACTTATAAGTTAATTAAATATGCCAATTGGGTTTAAGCCAATTCTACCATGTGTTAAGGAGAGAGCACAGCACTGTAGCATTGGCAAAGTGTACCAAGTCCTAAAGGCAAAATAAAATAATTCAGCAAAAAGGGGAGGAGGAAGGCATAAAGTTTGGGGATGACCCTGCAGAAAGGGCTATTTCCGACAGACACTAAGCCCTGTTACATTTAGTAAAATGTTACCTCTCAACACCACTCTGTTAAACATATCTAAGTGCCTATTATCCAACACAATGTTTAAAAAAAGCAAACAAAATTACTAATTGCAAGAAGAATTCTCTAAAAACACATTCTGTATTGTTAAGTTAGGTGTTGTAAAATTCTCCTTCACCCACACTACTGTTCAAAGCCAACCTCCTCTGAACCCTTTATGATCAAAGCTGACCTCCCACTCCAATCACCTCTGCCTCTTACTTCCAAATGATGACTCATTCTTCCAGTCTTTTGGACCACAAAACAGGAGTCCAGTTTACAGCTTTTGTAGTTCCCAGGTCTCTTATACCAGAAGGGTTGTGTCTGGCGGCGCGACCTTTGTTATGTTATGTTACGTTGTGTTGTGTTATATAGTTCATCTGCTGGGGGTTCGTTCAAGAGCCAGGTCTTCATACGCTCGTGGAATTCAAGAAGCGAGGGGGAGGCCAAAATGTGTGTAGGGAGGTTGTGCTATGTTTTGGGTGCAATGTTGGAGAAGGCTAGGCTACCCATTTAGGTTTTGCAGATATAGGGTGTGTGTGCAAGTGAGAGGGAGAGTGAGACTGAGCATAGGATTATGGTGGGCTAGTGGAAGTGAAGGCATCAATTGAAGTATGCTGGCAGCATGTTGTGAAGTGCCATGTATGCATGCATCATTTGTGTATCAGCAGCCAGTGGAGTTCTATGAGATGTGGCGTGATGTGTGTGTGACAACCTAGGCCCATGATTAGTCTAGTTGTAGATTTCTGGAAGGTCTGAAGTTGGTGGAGGAGGTGACTGGAGATTCTGGCATAAAGTGCATTGCCTTAGTCTAGTCTGCTAGTGACGAAGGCTTGAGTGATGGAGCGCCTAGTATGCATGGGGATCCATTTGAAGATTTTTCTGAGGATGCATAGTATGTGGAAGTAAGAGGAGCCAACTGCGTTCACCTGTGAGGCCAAGTTGAAATTGTCGCCTAAGAGGATTCCCAGGTTTCCTGCATCTTCCTGGGTATAGGTGTTGGACCAAGTTTGAGGTCTACCAGGTGGAGTACCAGGGAGAGTTTTTGATCCTGAAAATCAACACTTCTGTCTTATCAAGTTGATTTTCAGGCAGTTGGTTTGCTGGAGCTATTCTTTGATGAGTGGTAATGGGGGTTGCTGAGACAGAAAGCCGTGACAGGCAGGTAGATCTTTGTTTAAGCTGTACTCATATTTTTAATCAATGCCTTAAGTAAATAAAATAAGAATGTTACATTGAGGATAAGTATACCCAGCAATGCATCAAAATTAACAGATACATGGCGTTACAGATAGGCAGGTAAATATATCTTTGACATTTATTGAACCCATTAGTGTTACTATAGCTACAGAGAAAAAGGGAAAGGATGGAAAATTGCAAATGTGCAGAGCAATGTAGCTAAATGTGAATATTCGGTATGTCTTCAATCAAGAGCATGTGTTGTGTGGCTGCCTCTTGGAAACATTAATTGTGAGTGCAATGCTTTGGATCAGTAATATGGAATAGAGATTCCTACTCACTTACTACAACATAGGGCCTCATTAGGATGTCAGTCGTAAAGCATTCTGACCAACTCCGACGGAATGGTTTCCGTCCCACTCAGGTTCGGGGAATCCGACCAACTGAATATGATGGTCCCGGACACCATTCGGTCGGACTCACATTGACTTCAATGGTAGCCTGTGTTGCGGCCGACAATGCAGGCTCCCTTTGTAAAAAGGGGTGGTTGCAGAAATCCCTGCACCCTGTGGCAGACACATCAAGGTGCCTGCCACACTGTGCATGGTTTGAAAGAGGGGTCTGATGGGTACCCCCACGGGCCTCGAATGGAGGCCTCTGGGTGAAGGAGGTCCTTTTAAGGGCCCCCAAAGACATTTTCCGACAGCCTTTTTTTGTCGGACAGTCCGTATTGGAAAGGCTGTCTGAATCTGACATCATAATTGGTCGGTCGGAAATGCTGGCCATTGAGCTGTACAAATCGTCTCCAACTGACTCAGAGTCCCCAAATACAGGTCAGAACCGAGTCAGACTGACCGAATGGTTTCCTTCTATTGTAATCGGTTGGTCGGAAATGTTTATGAGTCGGCCGTAAACATGGGTTCCAACACGTGTTAGGAAAATTTGAATGCCATTTGGACCCCTTCTGACAGACATTTATAATGAGGCCCATAGTCTTGCTGAGTCAAACACTGTTCTCTGGCTTAAACTCTGGCAGCCATTGTATATATCTAATGTCAAAAACAAGGACCCTCTGCTAATAATAATAATTCCTAGGGCCGGGAAAATAAAATTCTGAAAAATAACACCCCGAGGTCAATAATATACCAAGACCTATTCCAACATACTTATAATATTACAAACTCAGGGGCATATTTACAATAACTGGTGCATCCCTGCATATCAGCAGGGATGCGGCAGTTATTCTGCGCCACAACTCCGCCACCATGGATGCGCCGCATTTACAATGCAGCGCACCATGGGGCAAAAACGGCACAGATGCGTGACGCATCTGTGCCGTAAAAGTGGCGCATTGTTGGAGTTGCGACGCAGCTCTAGCAATGCTCTGTGGGGGCCCTATCTAGTTAATGCTGCATCAATCCTTACGCCTGCTTCAGGCAGGCGCAGGGTTTTGACGCAGCATGGGCATAAAAGTGACTGAGTGAAATCTTGTAGATTTCACTCAGCCACTTTTAGGAGGCGTTCCTGCGCCAGAACGCCCCCCTCCCTGCGCAGGGGCGCCTACATGTGGCGCAGGGCTATACAACGTAACGCATCTCCCAGATGCGTCACGTTGTAAGTACACCGGCGCAGGATTTGCGCCGCCGCTGCGTCACAAAAGTGACACAACGGCAGCATAAATGAGGCGCAAGGGGCTTGTAAATCTGCCCCAAAGTGTACATAGAATTTGTGGAAAAAACTTAATTTTATTGATATAAATCTGCAGGCAAAGACAACCAGCCATCAGTGGCGTAATACAAAATGATGGGGCCCTCCCTGCAAAATGTGAAGAGGGGCCAGAGTTTCCCATATCTCTCAGTTATTTAGTGGACTTAGCTGAATTGGATTATGGGACCCCTACAGACTTGGGGGTACACCTGCACCGCAGGGTCTGAAGGCGCCCACCAGTCTTGCAGTAATATGCGGCACATCTTGTTTCTGCACATGAATGTCTGTAGTTATCCACATGCTCCAGAACCATTGGGGAGTGTTGTTAATAAAGGCTCTTAATTCTCTATGAAGTATTACTTTGATCAGCACATACAATAAAGACCCAGTCTTAGTGTGACTAATTTTATATCAAGCCAGTGCTACACTTTCCATATATATTTTAATCATAATTTCTGCAGGAACAGAACTCTGTATATCTATATTATTCTGATATATTATGACAGGGACTCAAAAACAATGCAGAGAAAAGAAAGCAGTAAGGAAGACAGTGAGTGCAGGATGGGGGAAATGTTAGATCAGTAGATAGGAAGCTCCTTCCTCCAGATCTCAGGGTCTAGACTGATTTGCATATGGCTGGGTCCAAACTGGAATGGCATGCTGAGCAAAAAAACAATGGATTTTGGCCCAGATCTCTGCACTGGGGTGAATGAATGCCATTGTTCTGCATTCTGTCCATCAATTGTTCTTTTTGCATTCCTCCACATCCAAGCAGGTATGTAAGAGTCCTCATACATTATCGAACCCTGAGAGCTCAGCCAATGGCTGATGAGTCATGGAAAAAAGCCAAACTTCACCTCCACAATTTGTCGTCGTCGCTCTGAAAAATAAACTGTTCATGGGCTTACATTTCAAAAGCTAAATTTAACCTAAGTGTCCTGCTATCAACAAGTGGCTGTAGCCATCATTTGAAGCATTCGGTTTCCGACAACTTGTTTGTTTCTAGCCCCATATACTTTATTTTAGCATGTATATTTAAAGCAGACAACATTTCTGCACAAGGTATTTATGCAAACAGCCCCTTCATATTGCTTCACTGAAGGGTCATCTGCTGGCCAGTTTCACTCCATCTCCCTAGTGTTCCTGTTTCTGCACCTACTCTCTAGTTCCTGTGACAGTGAATGTTTCTCTCTATGTTTTTTCTTTGATGTTGCTGTGGTGTTGCTTCACACCTTCTGGTAATATCACACCTGCGGGAAACAGGAACAGTTTGGTTTGAAATCTAGTAAAAACCCTTACATTATTATGATCCTGTGAACCTGTCATGCCTTTGTTGATGTCTGATAAACTGCTCCACAGTCTAGTGAAAATGTGGCCTTAGTTCACGCCTTCCTGAAAGGCATTCCTACATACTCCAGCAGGACTTTATATCCAGCCCATATGAGCCTTTTTGGGTCCAGGTCCTGGTGCTCCGAGCTGCTACCTGCAACCTAGGTTTCTGTATCAGTTTTCAATCCATTGTCTCCCTTGATCCTCCGAAGGTACCTGTGCAGTAGGTCAGCATGTTCTATTCTCTAATGAATAGACCTTAAAAATGTATCCGCTGGTTGCCCAAGCCACTAAAAGCTCTGGAGAGTGATGCAAGTGTTCCTAAGTGATTTATGCAACGTATTTAATTAAGCTACAGAGTAACATTAATGACACTTATGGGGCATATTCATATATGAGGAGATGTGCCTTAATCATCTCTAAATTACAATCTTTGATAACTTTTTCTAAACTTTGCTTCAAAATGATACACACAGAACAGGTCTCCAGGAGAGAGGGTGAGGCAGGGCTAGTGCACTCCAATGCTGATCACTTCAGCACCTTTTGCAACGCAATGATAAACTGCCCTCCACGGCATGGGTTCACTTTCTTGGATGAAATCCTTAATGTTTATGTGTATTTTTATGTTTATGTTTGGTAAAGCACATGGCTACCCCAAAGCTTCACAGCGCTGGTGAGTACTGTTCTGAGAGTAGGGTCTCTGGTACATTAGCGGGGAAACAGCCATGTCTTAAGTTTCTTCCTGAAGGAAAGTTCATTTTCCAGTGATCTGAGTGTTGTATTTGCATTTGTAAGGCTTGTTTATTTAGTCCATGTTAAGCTTGTGCACCAGAGCATCTTATGAATAACATTCTGGTTCCATGTGGAATCTGGAAGATGTGATCAAGGTTTGATGGGCAGTTGCATCTGGCCTGCTGTACTGACCACTGGATTACTGGTTGCTTTGCTGCTTATAATAAACTACATGAAAATCCACTGGAAGATTGGAAGTATTTCTTACACTGAGACTGGGTGGAAGATCGTTCTACATCTTCGGTACTACGTGTGCAAATGATCTTCCTCCCCATCTCATCCTTTTTACCCTGTTGTACTGAGGAAATGAAGATGCGAGAATCTCAGGTGTCTAGTTGGAACATAAATGGTTACCAACTCTCTGAGCTTTACCGGGCCCTTGTTACTTATGGCCCTATGAGCAATACAGAGGGATTTAAATGTAATCCTTGCCTCAATTGGGAGCCAATGCAGCTGTTTGAGGGGTTCTCTTGCGGAGACATACTCAGGAACCTTTAGAAGAAGCCTTGCTGCCGCATTTTACACAGTCTGAAGTCTCTTTATTACGTATTTGGGTAATCAAACTTAATCAAACTATCTGGGTTTAGAGCTCCAAATAATAGCCCAGAAAATCCAGGAATAGGCGATTTTACCTTGTGATTGAACAGCTTGACTACACATATTCTTTGGACCTTATTAAAATCATAGATACCCTGATTACCAGGGTGCTTGTCAACACACCAGTGCGTTCTAGAAGCCATACACTAGGAAAGAAAAGATATGGGCATTCCTCTCATTATTAACTCCTTTAATCATTTTAATCCTCATGTCCAATGTCCTTGAACCAAGCCCTTAATGAGTAGGCAATACAACACAATAGAGATGGAGGAATTCACAGAATAATTCAAGAAGATACAGGGCTGGCTTTTGCGCTGGTGGCCCTCAGTGTGATAATCTTTTTTGGTGTACCCCTCATGACCTACGTCTCTGGTATTCCATCACTATCACCCTCCAACTGTGCCGCTCGTATTTTGATAGCCCCTCTCTCAGAGGCATTTCATTCGTTTTTTAGCTAATTATACCAGTGCAGAGTGTCAGAATTCTTTACATCACACACATTATACAGAGACAATAAATGATATCGTCCCTACTAGAAGGCAGTGTATTTTAAGGGTGTTTGGTCTGGAGAAGCAGAAACACAGGATTTAAAACACACCACAATGGTTGGTGTTGGCTTTACCAATAAGAATGCATTTCTACTCAAGAAAGCCCTTTTTAGCATCATTAGGGTAATGGAAGAATGCAAACAAATGTTGTAATCTATACCATGCTGTTAGAAATTGAGTTTCTAGTTGACTGGGGTATAAGCCCTGGTCAAGAAGTAAACACAATCCTAGTTAGGGTAAGGCACGAGCACACTCTAAATTAACTTGTGCTCATCCTCTGGAAGAGTGTCACAGAGCAGTCAGGCTTAACTTTAGAAGCAATTTGTGAAGCATTTGTGCAACAATTCAAACATTTAAACAGTGAAACCATGACACAAAAAGAGTATACAAGATGAAAAATAGAGCTTGATTTTATAAATTAAACAAGACCAAAACAACAAAAAACAAAACGTAGAACTTGAGATACTGAATTTTAAAGTTCATTGTAAACTTTAGCACTTAGAAGCAAAAACCACTATTTGGAGGTCTAGTTGCACCTGACTTGACAAAGTCAAAAGTTAAGGCTGACTGCAATGTAGTACGGGCCAGCTACAGGGACCCAGTAAGCCAGCTGAACAAAAGTACCCTAATCCTAGTTACAGCGCACTGGCAATGATCTGCATCGAAGATGTGTTGGTCTGGAAGTGCATCAAGGTTGCAGTGCGAGGTCCTGATGCATCAATATCAAGGATCCTGTCAACGAGTCTTGCCATGAGAAGTCCGGTGTCGAGGATGAGAGGTGCAGCAGGGGTGATGCTTTGGTTCCGATGAGTGGTGAAGCTGCGGTGTGCAGATCTGACCTCAACATCAATGTTGCAGATGACGAGGGATGCATGAAGTTTGTGCGAGGTAAAGCATCGCTCATCGGCAGTTCGGAAGGTGATGCATCTATCCAAAATATGGGAGGCCGCAGCAATGAAAGTCTTTTGTGATGGGTAAAATCAACCTAATGCTGGCGATGCACCAGTTCTGCTGGAAGTGCAGCCGCTCAGCCAAGGAGAAGCATTGGATTTACTTTGGGATGGGTCGCTCAGTAGAGGATGCATCGGCTCCACTATAGAAGCACCTTAGACCCACTTCCAAGGGTCCAGGACTGGAGTGCACCACTTGGCAGGGTAGACTGATGGATAGCAGAGTCTTAGGTGCAGAAGCAGGTTGGTTGGAAGTCGTTTATGTCCATGGGACTTAATATCAGGAGGCCAGCAGTTAGAAAGAAGTACAGCAAAACAGCAGTCCAGCAGAGTGGCAATCCTTTCAGCAGCACAGCAGTCCTTCTTCCTGGCAGAGTCTTCACAGGTCCAGACGTGTACTGAAGTGGTGGTGTCAGATGCCCAGTAGTTATACCCAGCTGTGCCATTGAAGTGGGGTAGACTTCAAAGACATATCTTTGAAGTGCACAGAGCTACTACCCTCCTTCCCTGGCTTCAGACTCTCTATATGATGATAACAGCCCTTTGTGGTGAGACAGGAGACACCCTATTCAGATATAAGGGAAGCTGGATCCAGCTCCTCTCTCACATCCTGCCAGGATGTTATGCTATGTTATTTTAATTTGATATAGCGCACAAATGGCCCATTAAGTCACACCTAAGCCCCATTGTGTGTGGCTGTCTAGGGGAAGTACACAAAGCCCAACTGTGATCAGAAACAGGCAGTAGGCATCAAATGGTCAAAGTAAGAAAAATGACAAATTTGTAAATGTGGGATTGTCAGAATTGCAATTCAAAATCCGATTTCACCATAAGTTTGGATTTTAAATTGTGATTCCAGAGACACCAAACTTGAAAAGTCTATCTCTTCACAATTGGGAATTATACTTATATTACACATAGGGGCCGATTCCGATCCTGGAAAAATTTTCCCCTTACGAATCGTATCCGGATTTTTTTCCGTACGAATCGTACAAGTACCGTACAAACTGGCAAGTACGATTCGCATGGGAAAAAATACATACGAATCGCATTGGGAAAATCCCCCACACGTCCTCGGGTCAGAAAAAGTGTCCGAAACGTCCCCGGACGATTTTACGTACGAATCGGAAAACTGAAGTCCGATCCGTCCCGTCCGTCCGATTGTACAACCGTATGGAAAAAACACCGCACGGAGCGAACTTCAATAGCAACCATGGAGACATGTGCCCGCATATGCGCCGTCCCCCCACAGCCCCCCGTATGTATGCGCCGTCCCCCCCAAGCCCCCTGTATGTACGCGCCGTCCCCCCCAGCCCCCTGTATGTACATGCCGTCCCCCCCCAGCCCCCCGTATGTACGCACCGAACACCCCCCAGGCCACAGATGGACGCGCCGTACCCCCAGCCCCCCCGCGGATAGACGCGCTGTACCCCCAGCCCCCCCGTGTATGTACTGAGCGTACCCCCACCCGTGTATGTACGGAGCGTACCCCCACCCCTGTATTTGCGGAGCATACCCCCACCCGTGTATGTACGGAGTGTACCCCCACCCGTGTATGTACGGAGCGTACCCCTGGGGTCCGCACCGTACATACACAGGTGGGGGTACGCTCCGTACATACACGGGTGGGGGTACGCTCGGTACATACACGGGTGGGGTTATGCACCGGGGGGCTGGGGGTACAGCGCGTCCATCCGCGGCCTGGGGGGGTGTTCAGCGAATACATACGGGGAGCTGGGGGGGGACGGCGCGTACATACGGGGGCTGGGGGGACGGCGTGTACATACGGGGGGCTGGGGGGTGTTCGGTGTGTACATACGGGGGGCTGGGGGGGATGGCGCGTACATACAGGGGGCTGGGTGGGGGTACGGTGTGTACCGGGCCCCCAATTCCGCTCGCATCGTGGCGTACTTCGCTTTTCCGGCACTTTTTGGGTGCCGTAAAAATATTGCCGTCCGGACTGCTGTCGGTTCGAATCGTACTGGGGGTCCGCACCGTACATACACGGGTGGGGGTACGCTCCGTACATACATGGGTGGGGGTACGCTGAATGCGTCCCGACGTCACGTCGGCGATGTCCCGGATCACATTGGTATGTATTTTTTCGTCGGTGTGTGTCTTTTTTACCATTCGTACGGAAATGGGGTTTCCGTGCGAATCGTACTTGCATGTTTGTAATGTTTTTTTCCCGGGTACGAGTCGGACGGAGAAAACGCTCCGACCGACGGTTCGTACGCGGTTTTTCCAGGATCGGAATCGGCACCATAATGTTGTCTCAATGTTACCTATAGGAAGGATAGGCCTTAAAGTAGTGAAAAATAATTTAAGAGAATTTTCACTACCAGCACATGTAAACCTAAACATACTTGGCCTGCCTATGAAATACATTTCACCCTGCCCTCTGAGTTGTCTAGGATCTACCTTAGGTGTGGCTTATATGTAGGGGTAGGTGAAACGTTTAATTCCACCAGCGGAATTGGAAGAATTTCCTAATTTCCTAATTCAGAGTTACTCTTGTAACACAAAATTACTAAGAAATTCCGACACTCTGCTCCGCCGGCAGAATTAATCAGCACTAAAAGTAAATCATCCATTCTGTCTTGTGTAGCAATGGTTTCAGTGGTGCAAAACCATAAAAATAAGAGTGGAGGAGGGCTATAGAGGGGAAAATCAATAATGACAAAAGAGGAAAACAAATCACTATGTGCTGACTGAAAACACATTCAACATTCAATGTTCAGTAAATTCTTTATTCGGTGGTTAAAAACCATCATAAAAGAGTACACATTATATACAGTTAAAATAGTATTAAATCATCATACGAAAACATTGACTGAATCTATGTATATAAAAATTATTCATTATTCAGAGTGAGTCCACCTTGGTAGCTTAATAGAAATAGCGGGTGAGGAATCCTGCCAGGTTCACCAATGGTTCTAACCTCTGGTCACCCTTAATCTTAGTGCAAATTTCAAGAAACTTATGACAGAACACAGTGTTAACGAGTCACTGGCCCTTTGTAGGAAGGTCAATGCCTCTTTGGCTCGGGTAAACTTGGCGTTTTTTAAAATTTCCTTTAAAAATCTGCATCTTGGGGTAGCATAAAAAGGACATAGGAGTACAAAATGAAGGGTGTCTTGCGGAGACCTATTGTCGCAGCCGCAGGCACCCTTCTGCTCAATTGAATGACTAAAACCAGCTGGGTCAGCTAACAAATATGATAAAAGATTGAGCCTAAAACGTGACATTAAAAACCTTTCTTGGGCATTATACATAACACAAAGATACGGTTCCATCCCTTCAGTGGTTTCAAGCCTGCTATAAGCACTCACTGATCGTTTGACCCCTTCCACTGAGGTTCTAACAGACGATCTTTGATCCAGAAAAATTCTCTTGAGTTTAAGCTTATCCTGTGATGTGATCACTAAGGAGTTTGAGTAGAACTCCTTGCAGCCCATATTTTCCAGGCTAGTTTTGACATAGTTAAGCCATGGGATATTCAGGCTTTTATCTCTTCCAAGGCAATCTTTTAGGATCTGCCTACTCAACGCAGCTTCGGGGATTGTCCAGATTTTGAGCCAGGCCAGAATTGGTCTGAACTTTATCATATCCTCAATATAAGGTCTTCCTAATTCTCTGTGTACTATGACCACTGGAGTGCTATTAGGAACTTTCAGTTTTGAACGTAAAAATTTGTTTTCCTCCCTTTGCAGTGAATCAAGATTTATGAAACCCCACACTTCTGAGCCGTACATGGCTTTGGAACAACACATTGAGCCATAAAGGTTCATTGTTTGTTCCGGACATCAACGGCCAACTCTCCTCCCGTAACCCGCTATAGCACCAGTTGAGGCCACCAATTTGCCACACCTTTCCTGTACCAAAGGGGCAAATTTCAGTGACTCATCAAAGAGCAAGCCTAAGTACGAGAACGATTGCACCCTTTCTAGTGTGTGATTTCCAATTCTATATGGGAAGCTGGTCCGTGGATTGTGACCTGCCGTCATTACATAAGATTTTTTTAGATTGACAGACAGATCTAGCACATCCATGAATTTGACAAACCCATCAATTAGAATCTGCAAGCTTTTGGGGGTACGCGCCAAGAGAACCGCATCATCTGCGTACCGCAGCACCGGGATGTTGCATGTCCCCACCCTAGGGCAATCTGTTTTTAAATTGGTCAGGGACTGTTCTAAGTTGTTAATGTATAACGAAAATAAGAAAGGGGCAAGTATGCAGCCCTGCCTCACGCCACTTGTGCATCTAAAAGAATCAGTCAACCCCCCTTCCTTATTGTAGCATACTCTGGCGGAGGTCTCTCTTTGCAGTTCCCTCAGAGTACAGATTAGACCTGGATCAATTCCCAAATGATTCATCATAGCCTAGAGCTTATTCCTATTGACATGGTCGAATGCAGCAGCCAAGTCCATAAACCCCAAATAGATGGCTTCGTTGCTGGTTTTAATATACTTTGCGGCCAACATATAGAGGTTCAGGCATTGGTCGCTGGTAGCCAAAGAACAAAGGGCAACCCCTAGTAGCGTAATATGGGTAGAGAAGCAGGGGAACAATGGAACCAAGCAACAACAGAATAAACTCTACCCCTATAATTGAGAGATGTACAGTGTATCATACATTTAAATACACAGAGAATGACACTCAAATTGGATTAAGGTAATGTGTCATACAAACACATGAAGTCACCATAGAAAAGAATAAAAAAATAAAAAAACAAAGAACAGTAAATATAACAAATATATTTTCCCTTTTTTTTAAATATATATATTTTTTATTTCATTTGTTAATATCACTTTTTATAATACATAGATAGAATTTGTTAGGTTCTTTTACCAAAATAATCACAATAAATAAATCATGTAATGCATTAATGCAAAAATGAAAATATTAAACACACACAGTAAATGCCAGAAATTTGTACAAAAAGAAATATACCACAAAATGAAGGAAAAAACTGGTTCCCAATCAGGGGAGAAAAGAGAGGGAATGTTTTTGATCAAAACTACATACACTCAAATTCAAACAGCTCACATTCATACAGCATTACATAATTCATTCAACAAAAGACCAAAGAGACTCGTGGGCCCAACTCAAAAGAATGGAATGGATGATCCCAAGGTATTCTGATGGTTATTCAGGATAAATGTCGAGACACTTATCTAGGGTACATAATCAATGGGAATGGAGAGGGCCTAATCAACAGTTGATTAGGCCCTCTCCATTCCCATTGATTATGTACCCTAGATAAGTGTCTTGACATTTATCCTGAATAACCATCAGAATACCTTGGGATCATCCATTCCATTCTTTTGAGTGGATGAATTATGTAATGCTGTATGAATGTGAGCTGTTTGAATTTGAGTGTATGTAGTTTTGATCAAAAACATTCCCTCTCTTTTCTCCCCTGATTGGGAACCTGTTTTTTTCTTCATTTTGTGGTATATTTCTTTTTGTACAAATTTCTGGCATTTATTGTGTGTGTTTAATATTTTCATTTTTGCATTAATGCATTACATGATTTATTTATTGTGATTATTTTGGTAAAATAACCTAACAAATTCTATCTATGTATTATAAAAAGTGATATTAACAAATGAAATAAAAAATATATATATTTAAAAAAAAGGGAAAATATATTCGTTATATTTACTGTTACATTAATCCAATTTGAGTGTCATTCTCTGTGTATTTAAATGTATGATACACTGTACATCTCTCAATTATAGGGGTCGAGTTTATTCTGTTGTTGCTTGGTTCCATTGGTCGCTGGTAGACCTTCCTGTCCTAAAACCGTACTGGACGTCCGAGATGATGTTATTATCCTCGGCCCATTCAGTCAGGCGATTCAGTATTGCTCTTCCTAGGATTTTAGCTGTAACATCTATCAGGGAAATTGGACGATAACATTGGGGGTTATCTCTGTTGCCCTTTTTAAAAATGGGTACTATAATAGACAACGACCAGGAACGGTGCAGACCAACCCTAATGGCCGCATTTATAACTCTGGTTAAAATGGGGACCCATAACTCCACGTTACTCAGAAACAAGTCCGGTGGGGACCCATCTGAGCCCGGGGCTTTGTTTTTAGTGAGACCCTCAATGCCCATAACGATTTCTTCTAAGGTAAACTCCAGTACCTGTCCCTGGGTAACCAGCCCCATCTCCTCTGTCCAGTCATTCTCCCCATGGTTGTACAGCCCCTCAAAGTGGGCTGTCCACTGCTCCGGCAAGATGTTTGTGCCAATCTCGGGGGCGTTGTTGTCTTGAAAACAAGGGGTGTTTATTAGTCTCCAAAATTCCGTGATATCCCTTTTTTCGGAGGCCTCCCTCAAGGCCGCCCACGCTTCCCCCTGCAGTGCTACTTTCCTTCTCTTCAGCTCCTTCCTATATTTTAGTCTACACGTTGTGACTTTCACAGTATCCCTAGGTTTACTGCTAAGGGCTTTTTTTAGCTCCCTCAAGGCTCGTGTACAGTCCCCATCGAACCATCTCGGGGTATTCGAGTTGGAATTCTTTGGGTCCTTGGTCCACAATAGCCCCTCCACCAGGCTAGTTATTTGGCCAAATGCATTTGTTAATCGATCCCCTACCACAGAGAGTGATTTACCTTTATCCATTAAGGACCGGTAAAATCTTTCCCCGTCTAATTTCGCCCACCTAAGTCTTCTACCTTGGTCCGTCACTCTCTCGATGATGCCCCCTACTGGATTGGACTTTTGTTTCGCCAGGTACAGAAACTCGATTACCAAGCGATTGTGGTCACTGAAGGGGCTCCACTCAATTCCTACTTCAGTGATCCGATTCGTTAGGCACCTGGAAGCAAGAATATAATCTATGTAGGAAGAGCACCCTCTCCCTTTAAAGGCAGGGGGGAGAGTGCCATCTGGCCCCAGTGGCATCATGTCAACCGTGTGCTCCAGGTCATAAGATTGAAGGAGCTTACCCAGGTCTATACCCCTCGAACAGTGAATAAAATGAGGACCTTTTTTCACTGGGCATTGTGACCAATTCACATCAATCGGAAACAACAGGGGGCATAAGTGGCAGTTCAAATCACCCATTACTAATATCAATGAGGCCAAAGCCCCGTTAACAGGGGCAAGCTCATGGCTCAGTCTGGAATCTAATTCCCCCAGAATGGGAATATCAACTCCGGAGAGACCTGTGTTATACACATTAACCAACAGGAGCCTTAACCCTTTACTCCTAAACCTCAGAGCCTGGATGTTCCATGAGAACCAGTCCGCACTGGTCCATTTGCCTTGTATTTTTAGATCTACATACATGGACAATCCTCCCTTAGCTCTACCTGAGGTGGTTTTCTGTGCTGGGATAAAAAAACATTTATACCCAGCCATGTGGAAGTGGGTGTTGTCTGTTACCCAGGTTTCTTGCAAGCAAATTATGTGGAAATGGGCCATGTACTGCCGCCAGTCCTCATTGTCAAATTTACTTGCAAGACCTGCTATGTTCCAAGAGATAGTTCTCAGTCCCTCTTCCGCAAATTTATCTTTCCCTGGCCCAGTTATACCTTGAGAGATATTAACCAGCCCATCTTGGTTCCTAGCATGTGGCCTCAGAGATTCCATACCCTGCAATGTTGAAGCTGGGGCTATAGCTCCTGACCGTGAGATTACTTTCGGTTGTCCCTTAGCGATGGAGTTAGAGGCTTCCGAAGTCTTTACTAGGCTCCTACACCTGTGCTCCCCTAATGTTGACTGTCTATCCTCTTTGACCAAGAAGTGTGTGGGTGGTGTCCCCCCTCGGTTTTTCGAGCCTCCCCCAATCAATGCGTCCAAGTCAAGATTCTTATATTCTATTTCGGCCTGCTTCTCCGGGGTATGTGGGGCGATTAGTCAATCAGTCTCCTCTAGGGGCCTTAGTGGGCTTAACCTGTTTACCCAGCATAGGTGTCCCCCTGCCCATATCCCTGCCGTTCCTCGTGTGCAATCTGGGGTCCTGTTTGAGTGCAAATTTGGTCCCTCCCAACTTCTCCAAGTGTTGTACGGTCCCTCCTGTATTTCGTGCTGCCTTAGGTAAAAATAACTAAGTGACAGGGGCCTTATACCGCTCACACGATTAAGTGACCCCTGTCTGAGGATATGCTCGACAACCCCCCTATCCCTAAAGTTAGCAATAATACAATTGCCTACGATGTTTTTGGGTCTGGTTCCTATCCAGTTCACTCTTCTATCCAAAAGGATTTCCCCATCTTGGTTATCTGCTAATGGTCTATTTTGAGTCAACCAATGAATGAGTTTATTTTTTAACTCCTGGTGTGTTTCTCTCTGCTCATGTTTTAATTCCGGGACCCCAGCAGAAACTACCACCAACGGGCATGACTCAGATGGTAAATTGACAGTAGGTAGAGCCTTAGTGGGGTTTATTGTGGTAGCCCTCTCTACATTGTGTTCTGTTCTTGCATTGGAATCAGCAGATAGTTGGGATCGGTTGTCCGATTGTTGCACACCTGGACCATTAATTGTGTGTAATCCTCTATCATTTGGGTTAGTGAGCTTATCCGCATGTAGCTGGGGAGCCGGGACTTTGTGAGTCTGTACAGTTATTGAGTGTGCGTCCCCTGTATTACTAATGTTCTTGTCACTTAGGGACACTAAAGTGTCTGGGGTGTTTGTAGAGTTACTACATTCCCCTACTGGACTGCCTTTTTTTCCCTATTTTTTAATTCACTCAGGATTTTGTCCAGCCTGCTTACTAGCGGCTTCATCTGATTAACAATAAATGTTTCTAAGTGAGCTTGTAAATCTGACATAATTTGAGTCAACCATATTGGTGGATCTACCTGATGAGATGTCTGTACTGCTCGCTCTACCCCAGTATTGTTCCTGCTCGCAGGGTGGGAGGAGCTCACTATGCTATTTTTGGGCCTTCGCTTCTTTAGGCAGCCTTTCTTCTTTCTTTGCATTGTGACGCTTTTGGCTGCAACTAAATCCTCCCTTTTCCTTGTGGTGGTCTGTTGGGCACACGAGATATCCTGCTCGCTGAACTCTGAAGGGCTGGGCGGTGAGATTAACACAACCTCCTGGTCCTGACCTTGGATAGCGACAAGTGGGTCAAATACTGGGGTTAGGGACAAACGTCGCTCTGTGCGCTCGATTTCGCTGGACACAGCCCCTAGCGCTCTTTTAAGCATACGGTCAATAGCTGTTGGCTGCTTAATTACAGGGAAAGGTGAACTAGTGTCAGCTTTATGCGCCTGGGGAACAGGGGGAGTGTTGAGCTTTGCTCTTGTCGAGCGTGTAACCGTTTTGCCTGCCATGCTCCCAACAACAAATAATCACTCCCCTTGAAGGTATCGTAATGGTACTTATTCACCCCACGCTAGTCCTAACCTTCACTACACGCAGCCTGGAATAGCTACAGTTTTATCCCCTCCTCCCCTATCACAGCGTGCGCGCAATACAATACAGGCAAGATGCTGTAGCAAGTGGCAGAGTCTCGCGACAGAGAGATATGTATATGATTTTACAATCCCTGAGTCAAACAGTCATAATTCACTGTCATGTCTCCAGATGTAGTAACCAAGAGGGGTGGCCCGGCCTGACCCCCTCTGGCCCCTGACGGCCACAGACGGCCCGCCCTTTGCCCGGGCTTAGCCCGGTGCCACCCGCGCGCGTCCCACGACGCGGAGGGAGCCGTTCGTATTTGGCGCCTCCAGGCGCAGAAGTGGTGATGGTTGGGGGCGGTACTAGTGCCGGGAATCCAGGGAAGCGTAGTTCCTCCCACCGCCTGACGCCCACTGCAAGCACCTCCAGCAGCAGCAGCGGGAAGGAAAGCGTCCGCCTCGGTGATCAGACCAACAGCAGCTGATTACCCCAACACAAGACCCACAGGTAGGGTCGCTCCGTGCTTCTGCCCGCAGTGATGACTCCCGCTCCACCGAGGGAGCCGTTCGTATTTGACGCCTCCAGGCGCGGAAGTGGTGGTGGTTGGGGGCGGTACTAGTGCCGGGAATCCTGGGTAGCTTAGTTCCTCCCACCGCCTGACGCCCGCTGCAAGCACCTCCAGCAGCAGCAGCGGGAAGGAAAGCGTCCGCCTCGGTGATCAGACCAACAGCAGCTGATTTCCCCAACACAAGACCCACAGGTAGGGTCGCTCCGTGCTTCTGCCCGCAGTGATGACTCCCGCTCCACCGAGGGAGCCGTTCGTATTTGGCGCCTCCAGGTGCGGAAGTGGTGGTGGTTGGGGGCGGTACTAGTGCCAGGAATCCTGGGAAGCGTAGTTCCTCCCACCGCCTGACGCCCGCTGCAAGCACCTCCAGCAGCAGCAGCGGGAAGGAAAGCGTCCGCCTCGGTGATCAGACCAACAGCAGCTGATTACTCCAACACAAGACCCACAGGTAGGGTCGCTCCGTGCTTCTGCCCGCAGTGATGACTCCCGCTCCACCGAGGGAGCCATTCGTATTTGGCGCCTCCAGGTGCGGAAATGGTGGTGGTTGGGGGCGGTACTAGTGCCAGGAATCCTGGGAAGCGTAGTTCCTCCCACCGCCTGACGCCCACTGCAAGCACCTCCAGCAGCAGCAGCGGGAAGGAAAGCGTCCGCCTCGGTGATCAGACCAACAGCAGCTGATTACTCCAACACAAGACCCACAGGTAGGGTCGCTCCGTGCTTCTGCCCGCAGTGATGACTCCCGCTCCACCGAGGGAGCCGTTCGTATTTGGCGCCTCCAGGCGCGGAAGTGGTGGTGGTTGGGGGCGGTACTAGTGCCGGGAATCCTGGGTAGCGTAGTTCCTCCCACCGCCTGACGCGCGCTGCAAGCACCTCCAGCAGCAGCAGCGGGAAGGAAAGCGTCCGCCTCGGTGATCAGACCAACAGCAGCTGATTTCCCCAACACAAGACACACAGGTAGGGTCGCTCCGTGCTTCTGCCCGCAGTGATGACTCCCGCTCCACCGAGGGAGCCGTTCGTATTTGGCGCCTCCAGGCGAGGAAGTGGTGGTGGTTGGGGGCGGTCCTAGTGCCGGGAATCCTGGGAAGCGTAGTTCCTCCCACCGCCTGACGCCCGCTGCAAGCACCTCCAGCAGCAGCAGCGGGAAGGAAAACGTCTGCCTCGTTGATCAGACCAACAGCAGCTGATTACCCCAACACAAGACCTACAGGTAGGGTCGCTCCGTGCTTCTGCCCGCAGTGATGACTCCCCAATTTAGAGGAATCATCAGTGTTGACATATCAGCCGGAACCAAGATTCATTCTCAGAAAAGGGGAGGGGTACCTTTCTCTGCACACGTGGATTTTGGCATGACACATAATTTCCTCTGAGTTGTAGCTCAATTGCAAATGCTTTTATTTAAGACCGATGACATATAATTATTGAGGATGCTCTAGGAGCACCAGCTTTTGTGATAAAAAGGGGCACAACAAAGAGAATGTTTGACAGCTAGCATTCAGTGCTGAGCACCAGTAAAAATACCCATGACCCTGGACAACCAGACTAACATAACTGAATCCCAAGTCTTTACCTGCTTTCAAAAACAAAGTGCTGCTGTACGTTGTGTCGATCGGGAATCTTCACTGAAGCCTTCCGTTCAGGTGCCTGCAGGGGTCTAGTACGCACTCTGCTGCTGATTCCCCTGGACAGGGTTGACTGACCATGCCCAGGGGGAAGGCAATCTGACGAGTGGAGCATGGTGACTCCCCATCTGGTGCATAAAGCAAGAACCCAGGTCTCTGCCCCCAAGTCCAGTTCGTATGGGTATCTATGACCAAGAATGTATGACGATACAACACAAAAGTTTACAACGCATGCCTTTACAACGCAGTTTTTACATTGCAACATCCATTACAACGCATGATTTTACACCGCAAGCCATCACAGCGCATTTTTAGAAACTACATTTACAATGCATTCCAATATAATGCATACCATTACAACGCTTACCATTACAAAGTATATTACTTTTAGGGCAACAGTAGGGTAAGAGTTGGATAGTGTAGGGGTAAAAATTACTATTCCCCATTACTTACCTTATATTGTGTTGTAATGACATGCGTTGTAGTGACATGCATTGTAATGACATGCGTTGTAGTGACATGTGATGTAATGGCTGCATTGTAATGGCATGCGATGTAAAGGATGTTCCATTGCAATGACTGCGTTGTAAAGGTAGTGCGATGTAGTGACTGCGTTGTAAAGGTTGTTTCCCATGACCAGATCAAATAGACCCCGACTTACGGCCTCAGTCCCGGGACCAAAATTCCTTCATGGCATGTGGTCCCAACCACAACCACCAGCCTACAGGCCAATGGAGGCCCCTTCTCAGTTCCAAATCGAACAATAGTCCATTGTCGGATGCCAGGTTTCCTGCATAGTTTGGATGATAAAGACCCTATAACATCCATAGCGCTTGCGGAAATAAATGACCGATTACAAAAGCTCTGCATGGCACCAAGTCAGAAGGAATGTTTACCAGACCATGTGGTCGTCCCAGTCCACTAACCGCATCGGATGAAATTTGATGAGGTCTGATATTGCAACGGACTCTCCGTTGCAAATATTAAGCCTCTTCTTTTCCCTCAAAGTTTTTCAAACACACAAAGTCTGATCGCCCGGTCATGTCCCTGCAAAACAACAAAGGTAGCTTGTCACAGCTTGGAAGTCCCTGGCCACAGCCAGGACAGCAGGCCCGAAGATCCTGGGTACAATGTAGCCAAAGGGAGAGGGGTTGCTGAGTAGGAGAGAGTCCGCATCACAGTTCTATGCGAGGTGTTCAGAAAAAGGCTCACCACCGTAACTGGCCTAGCGATCAAGCTGACATGCACAAGGCCTTACACATACTGTCTAGGGGAGCAAATCAGTCCAATCTTGGACTCCACCACATCAGAAAAAAACGGGCCGCAGGAAAGCTCTCTGACCTCCTCTGGTACACAATAATTGAAATAACCAAATCCCATGAGGATATAGGAAAAGAGCCCAGCAAAAGAAACCCAATGTTAGCTCATGAAAAACCTTAGAGACAAAGGGCATGGTGAAGACACCTGGTGCTGTTTGGGAGAGTGCAACTGCACACCACTTGCTGAGACTAGAGGCCACAGAACACCTGGCACCAGAACATTCTCTGATCACCAACTGCACCAAATTTTGGCATGCCCCCTCTTTCCACATCACCCCATGCACATGTAGGTCAAAAGACATATCTACACTCCCTCACTAGGGAAAGTAGGATATTAGAAGCCTAGCAACACCCATAAATCATTAGTTCAAAAATAACAAGACCATCCACAGGCACACAATACCCCTCCAATAACAAGATACATTCTTTTCTCTCATGGTGAGGGGAGAAAATCGTGGACTCGTAAGCAAGAACTAAGGTGACCCTTGAATAAACACCTACTGTCTTAAAAAAGTAGATGGCTAAATTGGGGGACACCTTTTGGTGCCCCACTAAAAATAACACGTATGAATATAACAGCACAACCCTAAGAAAGACAGGCACAGGAATCCCCAAGAATGATTGATGATGATAAGTGAGGATGCAAATGTTTTCTGTACTTAACCATTATAAAACAGCTCATATCCAACAGGTCTGCAATCAAGCCACCAAAGTGCACCACCCTTATTGTGGCCCACCACCTCTTTAGGGACCATGCCAATAATCCTAACAAGACCCAAGTCAAATACCTCAAACTTTTATCACAAACTTTCTCATCAAATTCTTTTCCAAAGTAGAGAAATCCCCAAATCATCGGTTGACAACAGACATTTTTCCTGGATCCATCCCCATGACCTAAAATGTTCAACAATTTGTGTATTATTGTACAATTTCATACCTTCTGTTTACTGTGGATGTGGCCATATCCATATGTTGCCAAAGATCTTCCTAGTCAAATGGAGTTTACTGCTACATTTGCACGGCGCTTGCATAGGAGCCTCTCCCATGTTAGTTATAATTAACTGACCCTAACACTAGCATTCCACACACACTACACAGCACACTCTTACAGAACACGTGGAATTAGCACATGACCATGTGGGTGCCCAGATATCAGCCAGGTCATGTTATATCTGCTTACTGATACCACATGCAGTAAGCACATACAGGCTTTACTTGTCCCAAGAGATATCTCCCAAAATAGTGTCATGCCTTCTCCACATGTACCAATGTAGGATTAGGGCCAAGATACAACCCAACAGAGTAGAACCCCATAGAGTAGGTCTATTCCTGGAGAAATTCTGCCAGAGTTGTACCAACAACTCTGTTGCATCAGGTTAGAGACAAAAGAACTGCTGATTATTTTGGCTGGGCTCGGTTGAATGACATTCTGGAAGAATTCAGACTGTTTTCTGACACACTGCAATGTGTACTGAGCTCAGCCTTAATGCAATCAAGGAAGAACTAAGAGCCATCCACCGCATGGTGATGCATCATTGGTATGTGTTGGACCTGATGACCATAATGGGTTTATGGCAATGTGCCAAGATCGATTCGCCCTGTGCACATTTATCCCTGGCAATAATATGAACATTGGATCTTGACATCCAAGCACTGCATTGTTTACAAAGTGACATGCATAAGTACTGGTACATCAGTTGGTATATCTGGCCCCCCAATTGGTGAAAGGACTGTGTGTATCATTGCTGCCTATTGTGGAAATATGGATTTTTCTGGTCAGTTATGTCCCCTATCTTGGACCCCAACGGTTCCATGTGCATGTCACAAGTACATGTATGTTCCCTCCAGTTCCAGTTATGAAGACGCAAATACATGTGCGTCCACCGTCAACATGTCCTTTGACAGATCCGCCATGTATAGGCCGGATATCCCATTCCTAAATATGAAAGGCCATCGGCTTTATATGGTTCACTTATGCCACTTTACAGTCCAGGCAAGTAGGCCCTGATTCTGTCATCAAAACTCCTCTTGCCTTCTGCCTCTGAAAGCTCCAGTCCGAGCCTGCATCTGTGACCATGAACTTTGTCTCATTCTCTGCGCGGCTCACGAAGCCTGACATCAGCCTATTCTCTGCCAAGAACTGTATTTCACCTTCGAATTATCTGCCTCCCCCTCAGCCGATGCATTCCTGCCTAGTAGTTTAAGTAAACATTCTTCCAGTTACCAAGCAAAAAGGCCCATCTTCTCTGTCCTCATGCAAGTAATTCATAGCCCTGTTACCATGGAATATTCCTACCCCCTCGCATTCAGTGTAGACACTTAGACGCTTGTACACGCACGCACAGTCAGTATAGAATAGATTCTGTCCGAGAGTCCCTCTTTTATGGATAACATAGTTCTTTAAACATAGGATGTTAGATATGATTTGGGATTAGGTTGACTTGACCCCCCAGACTTCTCGTCTCCACATGTAGAGCTAAATGTCAAGTCCCCGTCACCCCCTAGTTACACGTCAATTACACGTCATACTGCTGCGCGCGCATCTATGCCAAGTATTATCTTATAGATCCACCTATGTATTACATCATAACCAATCATGTTCCTTTTTACTCATTATTACACCCATTTTCGGTTACGCAGACCAAACGTCAATGTCCTTATCAATTGTTACGCCTACTGTATTCACTTCATTATAATGTATGTACTATAAAAGTTACTTTCTTGTCAATAAAGTATGTACTTCACTTCCTGAACCCCCGTGGTGATGGAACTTGAAGCATCCGATTATAATCGATTATTGGAATAAAGCCCATTCCGAAACTCTAATATCACGGATTCTGCCTCTCATTTTACTGAGCTATTTTATAATGTTTCTGTATCAAATTCAGTCCCGGTAAAGGAATTTTTATTTACCACATGATGGCGCCCGAACAGGGACACTTTCTCATCTCACGCGCCGGCGGTGCGTTGCAGGCCCGGTCTCCTGCCACAGCTGGACGGACAATAACGCGTACCAGCAGGATTTCCTGTATCTCCCTCCGGTCAAGCGGGGGCGACTGAGACTGCGAACAACACCCAGACGAGGCGGTGAGAAGTGCGAAGTATCCCGACCAGAGCCTAGCTGAGAGAGCAAGATCCGAGGTATACAGAGACCCACCAGTCCGAAGTCAAGCCCAGTGTCCGACGAGTCGAGTCGAGTCGAGTCCAGTCCGGTTCAAGTTCAAGTTACTGAGGCCTTCCGTTTCCGAAGCTACCCGGTGAGTACCATTGCTGGGGAGGCATTTCTGACGTGCACATAGGTTGTGCCGGTCAAGACGGGTTTGGGTACACAAATCCGGTCTGCACTGTTTTAGCAGTGTATCTGTACTGTTTAGCAGTATATCAAGTATTCCGAAGTATTCCGAAGTATCTAGTTATTGTCTAGTTAGTGTCGAGAATTAAGCTTGGTGATTAGTTATGCAGACGATCATCATTGTTGTTTCAGTTAAAGGTTTAATGTTAAATGTTTAAAGTGTTTAAGTATGTTCTGTATATCGTGGTATGAATGACTGTTCATTATCGTGTTTATTGTATTAAGTCTGTTCAAATTCAAGTATCAGGTCAAAATCAAGTATAAGGTCAGTTCTCAATATGCCGCTCTTTTCGAAATTAAGACAGATCACTACCAGAAAAGGGGTTCTCGAAGAAGCCGTCCCTATTCCTCCTAGGGACACTCCAGGGCACTTTATGTATCACAAACATGGCTTAGACGCTATATTATTTCTTGATTTATGGGTAGACTATACCAAGGGATTACCAGAAAGTCAGAGGTGGCCCACAGCGGGGACCTGGGATGCAGAGTGCATCATGAAAGTCGAGGAAGAGTTATGGAAAAGAAAAGTCAGACAGTCACAGAAAGACGCCGTTGAATTATGGCGTAAAGAATCACATAGACGAACAGAAAAAGCACGTAGACAGGAAGAGAAGAGTAAAGAGAATTCCAATAAAGTTCGAGAGAATCTATTAATTGAGGAAGGTATCCGAGTGAAATCAGAACAAGTAGACAGACAAAGAAATGCCCTTATGAATGGTATGTATCCCCTTCTGGCCGAAGGATTACCTAAGGCTACTCCAGAGATACCGAAAGACTTGCCACCCCCATTATTCCCAATCAAGGTACATCCTAAGGGGCATCCTAGAACCGCAGAAGATGTTTTTCTTTCCTCATATTTAGATGACGCAGCTCCCGAGTATGCTAATTCCGCCCCACGTAGACCGCATACCAGGGAGGTCCAACGCCAAGATCCAGCACCCGTATCCCTGCAGCAACAAATCGAGTCACAAGTTCCGGCAAGCACATCTGTTTCTGCATCTGTTCCTACAGGTACTTCTATAGCTGAGTCCACACCTATAGTTGCTGTGTCACGTTCGACGAATCCTTTCACACCCGACGCCCCAGACGGGGCCACGGGAGGTGCTACCAATATTTTTTCTACGCCACCTAGAATAAATAAACTTATTTTCCAAGAGTCAGCGCATTCACGTACACCCAAATTCGTAAGTGATCGTACGCTTAAGGAACTTCTTATAGATTGTAGATATGACCCGGTGCTCGGTAAAGAGGACGAAATGATCCTGGCATCATTACGTATCAGACGAGCCGCAGGGTATTTAGCGAAGCTACCAGGAATGACTGCGCATCTAGATAAAATATATCATTATGTTCAAACAGGGCGAGATCCAGAATGTATTAACGGAGCTATGGAATACCAGAAAGTAGAGATACAGGGGGAACTGTTGCGTTTTCTCATAAACTGTGTGATCAGAAATCAAGACCGACCGGGGGTAGATCCGGAAGCAATGAAAATTCTTACAAAATGGAGCCAGAATATATCAGAAGGGAGACACGATAAGCAAAATTGTATAATAGCCATGTGCCGAAAGATCCGTAAAGAAATAGAACGCCTACACGAAGAGAGATTAGAGACAGACGAGTTCGAGCAAAGCGAGGAAGAAGGGTCAGGACTGCCCGCCGGACAGTCAGACACCATAGCCTATGTAGGTAGAGGAAGATCTTGTAATAGGAATCAGACTAGATGTCATACTGACCCAATACGTCCAATATGTCCAGATAATGACAGGAATTTCCAAATACCTATAATTAACATAAGGTCTAACGAGCATTCGTTCCAAACCGCCGACAAACTACTCCGAGAACGAAGGGGTTATCATTTTCTCGATTCTATGGATGAACAAGATTTAGCAAGGGCAGCTGTTCATTGGGTGGACAGTCCCGGAAAATATAGTGATGAGACAGTAGTACGCACATTTTTGAATCTCACCCCAGATGAGCAGAGGTTAGCTGGGATTTATATGATTCAACAACTCATTATACTATATCAGAGTCAGCATTCGGACCCTGGTCCCTTACCTGACATATTGACTGAATTGCTTATGAATAAATGGAGAGGTCCAGGTACCAAATTAATTAAAGAAATTCTAGTATCTAGAAAGCAGTATATTCTTTTTGTATGCTCAGAGCATGTCTCATTGCCTGTCAAGGAAAGAACGACGTATCACCTGGATAGACAGAATCCCTTACGAGAAGTACACCCAATAAAAGGCGAGGACAATCAGTTTAAACGTGTATTTGTATATACGCCTATATCGAAAATAGAATTGTTAGAAATGAAGAAAGTACTACCCAGTCATGACAAGGACCCAGCGGGTTTTCACCGAGAAATTAAAGACATGTTACTCATGGGAGAGTATACCTACCCCGACATTATGACAATATTAAAGGTGTTGATGCCTGCTGGCATTTATGAGAAACTCAAGGAAAAAGAGTGGGAGGTAGGTGATCAAAAGATAGAATGGTCAGCATTAGAAGCAGAAGAAAGGGCCCGAGGTCCAGGTTCGGGGCTTGGGGACAAAACTAAAGCACTACCAGGTCTACTAGTACAGGTACTGCCACGTTTATTAACTACGAAAAAGGAAGATTGGGGTACAATTTCAGCCTGTAAACAGAAGCAAGATGAAGACACTAGTGATTACTATGCCCGATTCGAGAAATGTTTTGGTATAAATAGTGGCATAAAAGCAAGTAGCGAATCATACCCGCATCTGTTTGTAACAAAATTAGTGGAAAATGCCCTGCCCCCAGTAAAGAATAGAGTATTAAAATTCGAGAGTACCTGGCAAGGTAACACTCCAACACAAATGTTACAAATGTTACAGTACCACCACAATAGAATTAAAGAGGAACAAGAACATGAACACAGACGCATGAAAGACACGAAAATGAAAATGCTAGTTTCCCAGACAGTTCCAGCTGAAGGACATAAAAAGGGTATGACACATTCCGATTCAGCAGGACCTGTAAAAGGGACATGCAATTATTGTAAAAAGCCAGGTCATTACGTACACGATTGTCCAGTGCTAAAACATAATATCGCCATAGGTAAAACACAAGAAAGATCACGGCCACTAAGACAAGATCAGAATGAACAAGGAGCTACGCAGCATGCCCAGGCCATGCCAGCCGCACAACAGCCAATACAGTTTGTGCCAGCTGCACCACCGTTGCCTGTTGCTGCCACACAGACAACAACACGACAAATGTATCAGACTGCACAGTATGAATATCCGGAGTATCAACGTTACGCATGAACTAGCCTAGAGAGGGAAGTTGACTTAACCCTTATCGAGATTCCTGTAGATCAAGAAGGACCTTATGTACATAGTGAATTATTAGGTCAAGATAGAAAAATTTTACTCGATACAGGGGCAAGTCGAACAACTATAAAACGAAGTGAAGTCCCAGGGGCACCCCTCTCAGGCTCACAGAATATTTCCCTTGGTTTTTCAGGAAAACCTATTGTTAATGAAGTGTCACAGCCTCTTCCACTTACGATAGGACCTCTGACCCGAACTACAGATTTATTGCTTACTAAATCATGTCCAGAAAACTTACTAGGAATAAAAACGTTGAAAGCCCTAGGAGCCATAATATGTTGTTCTCCGGAAGGAGTAAGGTTGTTTTTACGTGATTTTAAAGGTCACTATGTATCTAGAGACATGGATCCCCGACTGCAGACTTTACCTACACATCTATGGGCACAAGGCCCTACTGATGTTGGTTGCATGAATATTACACCATATCGAGTCACACTAAAGGCAGGAGTGGTGCTACCACGAATGCGACAATACAAGTTACCACCAGATGCTGTAACGGCTTTACTACAAATCATTGACGAGCTTATTGCCCAAGGAGTAGTTGTAGAAACAGACTCCAATGTATGTAATTCACCGATAATTCCGATTCTTAAACGAACAGATCCTACAGCTCCGCCAGTATATCGATTGGTTATTGATCTGCGCGAGTTAAACAAATGTATTGTGCCACAATTTCCTGTGGTCCCAGATATCTCGTCATTATTGACAGCTATTGATTCCGAAGCAACATTCTTTACTGTAATTGATCTCAAAAATGCTTTTTTCAGCGTCCCAATAGATCCGGAAAGCCAATATTTGTTCGGATTTAGTTTAAATGGGCGTAGCTTTAAATTCACCCGCGCACCTCAAGGATTTACAGAAAGCCCCAGCATCTATAGCCAAGCACTGAAACGAGAACTTGACAGTATCCACATGCCGGTTAACACTGCCCTGCTTCAATATGTCGATGATCTGCTGATCACCGCTAGAAGCGAACCCGAATGTGAGAAAGCATCACTGACAGTTTTACAATTTCTAGCCGAAAAGGGGCACAAGGTGTCCCCTTCTAAGCTGCAATTCTGTGTCCAGCGAGTTGTTTATCTTGGTCACTCGCTGTCCAAGGAGGGAAGGCAGCTTACACCCGACCGCATTCAGTTAATTGCTAACATGTCAATACCCAAGACACAAAAGGAGGTGCGGGCTTTCATAGGCCTCACTTCATATTGTAGACAGTGGATCCCTCAGTATGCATTTCTAGCAAAACCACTCATTCAATTGACAACACAGGAGGCAGCCACACCGACTGTTCTCCCTTGGACTCAGGAACACACACAAGCTTTTGAAAGCTTAAAGAAAGCTTTATGTCAAGCACCCGTTTTAGCAACGCCATGTTACAGAAAACAGTTTACACTCTTTGTTACAGAACGCGAAGGTACGGCCTTGTCAGTACTCACACAGGAACAAGCAGGAGCACACAAACCATGTGCTTATTTTTCTAGTACATTAGATCCCGTAGCTCAGGCTTTGCCTGCATGCCTAAAATCAGTAGCAGCAACAGCTTTAGCAATCAGACAAAGCGATGCCATAGTGTTAGGACATCCATTGACAGTTCAAGTACCACATGCAGTAGAGGTTCTTGTAAATAGAACGCAAACACAACACTTGACTGTAGCGCGACTTACAGGATACGAGCTTACATTGTTTCAGCCACATATAGAAATCAGACGCTGTAACACATTGAATCCTGCCACACTTTTACCAGTAGTCGGAACAGACCCACTAGCCCATGACTGTATTGAAGTTATTACAATAACAACAAAACCCAGACAAGACTTAACCGATGTCCCATTGTCAGATCCAGACCTGACCTTGTATGTAGATGGTTCATGCATGAGAACAAGTACAGGAGAGTTAGTAGCCGCCTACGCAGTCACAACAGATACTGAGGTCATTGAAACTAATCGTATAACTACTTTGTCAGCTCAAGCCGCAGAACTTATCGCTCTGACACAAGCCTGTATTCAAGCCATGAATAAAAAAGTCAACATATACACTGACTCACGATATGCATTCGGAGTTGTACATGACTTCGGCGTGCTGTGGCGAGAGAGAGGTTATTTAACTTCCCACGGTGCCCACATTCAGCACGGACCCCTCATTCATGCATTATTAGATGCAATACATCTACCCACTGAAATATCAATTATGAAATGTAAGGCCCATACAAAGGTTACTGATATCATTTCCCAAGGCAATGATCTAGCCGACAGAACAGCTAAACTGATTGCTCAAACTCAAACCCCCGATATGACAAAGACAATAGTCCCGACACCGACACATTGTATGACAGTTAAAGATCCTACTCTTGACGTAATTGACATACAGACACATGCTACACCAGACGAAATAAAGAAATGGACTGAATTAGGAGGGATCCAAACGGACCAAGGATGGATGATGAAGGAAAGGTCTGTATGGTTCCTTCCTGATTCAATGGTCCAAGTCATAATTAACACTATACATAGTCCAGCACATTTAGGAGAAAAAGCTATGCTAGACAGCATTCAACACATTTGGTTCAATAAACATTTACGAGCAGCAGCAAAACAAAAGGTCCGTACCTGTATGATCTGTTGTCAGTTCAACCCAGGAAAAAGCGTTCCCGTAGAACAGGGTGGATTTCATACCCCTAATCATCCTTTTGAAGTACTCCAGATGGATTATATCCAGATGGAACGATGCAGAGGATTCAAATATGTTCTCGTAGTTGTTTGCGCTCTGTCCCGTTGGACGGAGGCATACCCGGTTTCAGATTACACTGCCCCGACTACTGCCAAACAGTTGGTTCGAGAATTCTTCCCACGATACGGTTTACCACGTGCTGTTTACTCAGATAACGGCCAGCCGTTCTCATCCGAATTAATAAAACACATTTCACTTCTGTTAGGATATCAGTGGAAATTCCACTGTGTCCGACATCCCGAGGCAGCAGGTCTCGTAGAAAGACATAACCAGATACTGAAAATTAGAATGTCCAAAATATGCAGAGAGAAAGGTGTTGACTGGGTAGTAGCGTTACCAGTTGCACTCTTTTACATGAGAATGGTAGCACACTCTCGAACAGGGCTATCCCCGTATGAGGTGATCTTCGGTAGACCACCGAATATGTGGGGGACGCCTATACCACGCAAAATAACTGATATTGACTGTAATATGCTGACAGATTACTTGGCTTCCTTGATGTCTGCACTACAATCTTCTCGTTCACAGGTAGCTGCAGCCTTTCCCGACAACACTGAGGTGAAACCCCATGACGTTGTTCCGGGTAATCTTGTCTTTGTGAGGAATTTCGACCGAAAGACTCAGCTGGAGCCCAGGTGGAAAGCACCGAAGTTGGTCCTGTTGACCACAAGAACAGCCGTGAAGATCGAGGGCCGCAAGGGCTGGATTCATTCAAGCCACATCAAGAAATTTCATGGACTATCTTCGGATATAGACATTGTGCCCTGCACTCCCTCACAGACTGATACAAAACTCCCTTTTGTTGAACCTAACAAATCTGAAAATTACAAACTAAAGCTTAGGCCCAACCAGTCGAGCAATTTGATTGTTTAAGTCCTCTCCAAGGTGAAGCGGTTGAATTGTCTCTGACATGTATCCCTTGGACCTGAGTAGAGAAAATACCCGAAAAATGTTGAAACGACAGGCGTATTGTAAATCACTGCGTAGCCACTGCATAGTGACATTATTAATTTTGTTTTTATTGAGTCTTTTAATAATTATTACAAGTATGTTGTTGCACATATATTACCCTATTTCTAGACATGTTTATAATGTTGCTGCTGAACATTCTTTTAGTGACTTACCTCCGCATGAATTGTCTTATAGACTTGCGCTGCGCAATAACACTTTCATTAGTATGTTACATCATTCCCATCAGACTAGTAATGCCACCAATTGTTGGGTGTGTGGCCGACTCCCTCCCTATCAGAATTATGAAGGAGTCCTGCCTTTCTTTCCACATCCATTTACACATAATGGCTCCTGTGGAGCATGGTTTAGCTTAATTAATTCCATAGACTCAGACACAGCAGTTTACCAAGATCATTGGGTATGGGGAAATCTGAACCTAGCTTTACTCAAGGTCTGTTACCCTGACAAGGAGGGTCGCCCCAAAAGAACAGGAACTGATCTAGAAAATGAAGTATATGGATTAGGTAATTTTACACCTAATCTCATGATTCTAAATGTCGTATCTGAAATTGAACTAGTCTTACCCACCATGTCAGTATTCCCAGCGAGGGGTGAATTATGTGTAAGAAAGGTTGGTTCCATACATATGGGCCATAGTAAATGCACTATTATAGTAGAATTCAGTGATCAAGGAAAATCCTCATTTAGAGCTTCTCGCCACTCCTACTTTATATGTGGTCAGACTGCATATATGCGTCTACCTCTAGATTGGGATGGTACCTGCTACATTGCATTCCTTTTGCCACCTGTTTTCCTAGCTCCTCCTGATTATTACAGAAATATTCATTTAGTACACAACAGAGAACGGAGAGATCTCCCCATTGTCGATTACACTGAGACGGCATGGGACAAGTATGTAGATTTTAATAAAGGCATCTTTCCCTATATAGGTACTGTTACTAATAGTAAGCTGATACGTAGATTAACTAGAACCCTTGAAGCAGTAGTGAATGAGACTATTTCCGCCTTAGGCAATTTAACGGAAGAGCAGTCTGCTATGCGGATTGTTGTGCTTCAAAATCGTCTTGTCCTTGACGTCATCCTGGCTGATAGGGGCGGAGCTTGTAGGGTCATCGGATCAAGCTGCTGCGTATTCATACCAGAAAATTCGCCATCTGTATATAAAGCCATCACTCGCCTTCATAAGATTGTAAGCCAGATACACCAGAACCCAGGCACTTGGACTTGGTCCAGTTGGTTTTGGAATGCGGTATCAGCCTGGGGATGGAGAGTTTTATCCTTCCTAGGTATTGGCCTTCTCATACTATTCAGTTGCTGTCTATGTCTACAATGTGGACCAGCAATTTGTGGTCTGTGTGCCACATCGTGCATTCCACATCAAGATTTTCATTCAAGATCCCGGAAGAAGAAAGAAGAACAAATGATGCTATATGAACAGATCAATGGATTGATGAAGATTGATATCTCTTGAAGGGCAAGTAGGGGACAAGGAGGGAATGTGGAAATATGGATTTTTCTGGTCAGTTATGTCCCCTATCTTGGACCCCAACGGTTCCATGTGCATGTCACAAGTACATGTATGTTCCCTCCAGTTCCAGTTATGAAGACGCAAATACATGTGCGTCCACCGTCAACATGTCCTTTGACAGATCCGCCATGTATAGGCCGGATATCCCATTCCTAAATATGAAAGGCCATCGGCTTTATATGGTTCACTTATGCCACTTTACAGTCCAGGCAAGTAGGCCCTGATTCTGTCATCAAAACTCCTCTTGCCTTCTGCCTCTGAAAGCTCCAGTCCGAGCCTGCATCTGTGACCATGAACTTTGTCTCATTCTCTGCGCGGCTCACGAAGCCTGACATCAGCCTATTCTCTGCCAAGAACTGTATTTCACCTTCGAATTATCTGCCTCCCCCTCAGCCGATGCATTCCTGCCTAGTAGTTTAAGTAAACATTCTTCCAGTTACCAAGCAAAAAGGCCCATCTTCTCTGTCCTCATGCAAGTAATTCATAGCCCTGTTACCATGGAATATTCCTACCCCCTCGCATTCAGTGTAGACACTTAGACGCTTGTACACGCACGCACAGTCAGTATAGAATAGATTCTGTCCGAGAGTCCCTCTTTTATGGATAACATAGTTCTTTAAACATAGGATGTTAGATATGATTTGGGATTATGTTGACTTGACCCCCCAGACTTCTCGTCTCCACATATAGAGCTAAATGTCAAGTCCCCGTCACCCCCTAGTTACACGTCAATTACACGTCATACTGCTGCGCGCGCATCTATGCCAAGTATTATCTTATAGATCCACCTATGTATTACATCATAACCAATCATGTTCCTTTTTACTCATTATTACACCCATTTTCGGTTACGCAGACCAAACGTCAATGTCCTTATCAATTGTTACGCCTACTGTATTCACTTCATTATAATGTATGTACTATAAAAGTTACTTTCTTGTCAATAAAGTATGTACTTCACTTCCTGAACCCCCGTGGTGATGGAACTTGAAGCATCCGATTATAATCGATTATTGGAATAAAGCCCATTCCGAAACTCTAATATCACGGATTCTGCCTCTCATTTTACTGAGCTATTTTATAATGTTTCTGTATCAAATTCAGTCCCGGTAAAGGAATTTTTATTTACCACACTATTTTCATTTTTGTACTGGTTTTGTGAGCTTTCTTACAAGTGGGGGTTTCCTGCTGTAAGAACACAGTCCTCAATTTGGGTAGATTGCAATTAACTGGGGAAGTAGCAATAGTTCAAACGGAAATACAAAAAATCCCTAATAATGTGACTATCACAGCGTATGGGGTAAATGATGTAGTTGAAAATTCAACTGAGGAATGTTAATATTTATGTTAATGTACTAAATGATACACATGTGCATGACAAGGCATTCGAATCACTGTTGAAATCACCTGATATGACCTCTCCATCAACCCCGAGTGAGAAATATGTGGTAAGGCAGGCCCTGCAACTTAGGCCTGAGGCAACTGATTGACAAATAACCAGCAGAACAAACATTCAAACAGGAAAAACCCAGATTTGTCCCAAAGATAGGCAACACCACCACAATTGTTTGGGGAGAATGTCCCCAATGCAGCATACACGGCTGGAGAGACATGCATTCCCACAACCCACAAGATGCCACATGTAGTTAGGATCACTAAGCCAATCAGGACATAGCACACACAGCGCATGCAGTGATCACACGCTGCCCATGTGACATATGGACTTGTTACCTACTGACCTCCATTCTGCTCATGCTAGGACAAGAGCCGCCTGCATTTGTTGGTGAAAACAACTTATGGTTCCATGACTAGGCCCACATTCCTCACCCTAAACAGGATCTATGAATTGTTTTATGATGTTCCAACAAATGCATTTAAAGGCACTCCAAATGATTATACTTTGAGTCAGTCCTCAGATCCGTTTCTGTGTGCTGTACACCCAGCTGTAGTGTTTAATTAAATCAACTGTTCCTGTTTGCCAAACACCTCATGTCTTTGTTTTTTGAAGATAAATTCAGATTCTAGAAACCGTGGCCTGGACATGTGCTCTGTCATTGCGATCCCTGCGCTTCCAAGGCTGTGTTACTGGTCCATGTGCCACAGAGAATTTTATCCATCCTGAAACCCGCTGCTGCTAATAGTTTCGGATTTTGCTCTGACAGCTAATGCAGTCCACAGTGCTAGTCCCAGTTTCAGTGAACTGTGTCTTCCCCCTTGCTTGCGTTGCTGTACTACGTTTGGTACAGTGGATGTTGCAGGAGCCAGAGGATGAGCGGTGCGAGCGGTAAGTACATAGGGTGGGGAGGAATGTTCTTAATGCTGGTCAAGGAAGGGCTCCACCTGAGCAGGAAGTTATTGTCAAGGGTGTCTGTCTCCTAGGATAACCAGATTTTGGATTGGAAATAAATTATGCTCTTTCTTAAATGAAAGAACGGGACTGATGCAAAAGATGTTGTATCATCAGTAAGGACCTGCTGGGCATGTGCAACGTGTTGCAGATGAGGGGACCTTCTGACGGGGCATTGTCCCGCACACTTCTGAGGAGATGAGCGTTTGCTTCAGTCCATTGTGAAATATGCTGCATGGATATAATGTGCTTACAATAAACTGCACCTTCATGGGAGCCACACATAAAAGAGTCATGCTCCAGGGAGCTCCAGAGCAATGCAATTTGTTGTATCCTTGGGGCATCATTAGATTGTAGCAAGCACACAAAATTTTTATGAGCGGGTGGAACTCCATGGAATCTTGCTGAGTTTTTATGTAGCTTAGTGGAATTCTGCAGAGTAAAACTCTACGCGTTCTGCCCAGCCCTTCGTATATGTATAAAAAGGGAAGGTATGGACCTGGCAAAAAGTTTGTTTTGCTGGTCGAAATGACAGTTTAAGCTTCAGACACAGACTCTGCAATGGCAGGCCTGAGCCATGGTTAGAGGGCTGCTTAAGTGGGTGGCACAATAAGTGCTGCACACCCACCAGTAGCATTTACTGGGCACATATAGTGCACTCAACTAGACACTTATGCACACATTAAATACGCCAATTGTGGATGAGTCAATGTTACCATGTTTTGTGGAGAGAGTACATGTGATTTAGCACTGGTTGGCAGTGGTAAACTGCTCAGAGTCCCAATGCCCGTAAACACAAGGTCAGAAAAAGTGGAGGACGAAGGCAAAATGTTGGGGAGAAGTCCACCTTAAGGCTTTCAGGTCTAACACATGTAGTTTGCAGACAACTCTTTGATGACAGTTTATAAGCCACTGTGCTATATTAGGAATGCAACTATTGAACTGCGAGCAACCAAAAGAAATTTGTGACAAAAGAAGTAACCCACTGAGCTAGCCTCATACCATTCAGTTCTGTGATCCGCATAGCACATGTTCTTTGCATCAGGCATATTAACGTTCCACACCACTTTAGGATGAGTCAAAAGTGACACTAAGCAAAACACTGTTATCTCTCTAGGAGGAACATTAATCGCATCTTAACATTTTTATTGTTGCCTGTAGAGCAGCATTATTTTTACTGCTTCATGAAATTACTAATTATCTATTAATCAATGTGTTAATACATTAATCTGTTATCAACTGTCATGTAGTTCTTATAAAACCTATATAGGATCTGCGCATTTAGAAAACATACACTGTAGGATTGGTGTCAGACTTATTCTAAACACCCCCACTGGGTATGTTGGCCTGTGTACCAGCTAGCTCACAGTGCCACTAGAAACTCCTCTTATCAGCGGGAGAATATTTCTTGGCAACTATTTAACGTGACAACCCTGATGCCTCAGGACCATGGAAACAATGTACTACTTTTCGCTCAGACACTCGTGCTCTCTTAGTCTCACAGAGATACACAGAATAAATGGTATGGACGTTTTTCAATAAGTATTTATTGAACAGTCGTTATTCTAATGTAAAATAGGTGTGCTGAAACAACCATTAGACAGTAACAGATATAAATGATTAGAAGCACTTGGAAAGTCAAAGGATGGTATATTTCTACCATCTTGCTATAACCATGAATACAGGCAAGTATATACAATTCATGACAATACAAATGCTACCCTAACAAGATGTACTTAAGTGTACCTAGCATGTATGTAGGTGTGAAGCCAAGAATCCCTCTAGGATAAAGTCAACCCCATTACCTGAAGTGGGTGACTGTGGGACCCTGTCTTGGTCTCGAGTTGGACACACTGCAAGGGTTGTTAGACCACTGCGAGCTGGAGTATCTGCATGCAGGAACCTCAGCGTCTCACGTCAGTGTGTGTTGGCAGGGAAATCCTGATCTCCTCTTCTTGTCCCAGCAAGATGTGGTATTTTTATACCCAAAGGTCTCCCCGGGGGTTATACCTTGCTGTGCCACTTGTCGGACTTAGGATGACGTCGCGAATGAACTTTATACATAGTTATTATACAGGAGAGGGTAGTCCTGCTGAGTTTCCAAGAATCCTCATGCATAATGTATGAGGCTTTTACCAAGAAAAATCCTAGGTTCTGTGTGCGGTGTCGATTCTAGGTAAAAGGTCAGTTCCCAGGAACCGTTATGTGTGTAATGTAGGAGAGAGTATAGGTGATAGGTTACGATGTTACCTGAGCCTATATTGGAGTACTTATATGGAATAAAACAGAACATGTGGCCGAATAACGATTAATCCTAACCACACTTATATAACCAAAGTGTAATCAATAAATTATGACATAACTGAATCCATGATTGAGATTTCCTAGCATAAGCCTGACTGCGAGTAGGCGAAGTCACTTGAAGTATTCCTTTAAAAAACGACACTGCTGGTTTCGCTGTAGAATCACATTTCTATTTTTTGTGGGTGTTTTATCTACTTTATTAAATGATAATTAACAACTAATTATTAATTAATTAAACATAAGTTACTTCCCACCCTTTACCCCTATAAGCCCCACAACCTGCGCCTAAAATGAATTACACAATTTCTATATCTAATTTTCAATTAATTATTTAATACTAATTAACAATGAATTATTAATTGATTAAAAATGAATTACTTCCCACCCTTTACCCCTATTAACCCCACAACCCACACTTAAAATGGATTACACAATTTCCATATTTAATTTTCAATGAATTAATTCATCAATATTAATCAACAACTAATTATTGACTAATGAAAAATAAATTACTTCCCACCGTTTACCCCTATAAATCCCACAACCCACACCTAAAAATATTACACAATTACTATAGTTAATTAACATTTACTAAATTAATATTAATTAACAACCACTTAATAATGAATTACTTCCCACAATTAACACTTTAAAATCTTAATTAAATAAATATTAATAAATGACAAACAATAATTAATTTATTATAATCAAATTACTTCCCACCATTTTCCCCTATAAACCCACAACCCGCTAAGGAACTAAAAAATGCAAAATGTATTTAAAATAAAATTTATAACTACTATAAACTACTAAAAATGTAACACATATATTAAAAAACATAAACAATACTTATACAAAAAAATACATCACATACATTTAAAATATATATACATAACGCTAATTAAGAAGTACATTTTTTAAAGAACTATATTTTTACAAACTATAATAATGACTTACCTAAAATCGATATTCTTAACCACAAATTCTTGGTGTCGATATTTCTGTGTCACGATATTTAATACTCAATATTTTAGTAAGTTGACACTACTAACTCAATATTTTGTCTAAATACCGCGATATATTAGTGAGTATAGTTTGGCTAAAGATTTTTTGATACATAGCCATAATGGAGCGTCCTGTGGTTGAGGATCGATCCACCGCTGACCTGTTTGCTTAGGGAATCAAGTTGATATTTATAGAAATTGTTGAGGTTATTTTGTTTTTGTTTTTTAAGGGAAATTCTGCCTTTTTATTTTTTCCCGGAGGAATTCAGACATTATGGGGCCGATTCCGATCCTGGAAAAAACGGGTACGAATCGTCGGACGGAGCGTTTTCTCCGTCTGACTCGTACCCGGGAAAAAAACCTTACAAACATGCAAGTACGATTCGTACGGAAACACCATTTCCGTACGAATCGCAAAAACCACCGACCGACAAAACACACACCCACAATTCCGATCCGGGACACCGCGGACGTGACGTCCGGACGGAGTCAGGCAGCGTTTCACGAACCAGCAAGTACGATCCGTGCCCATGTCACTCCGCACGGATAATATTTTACGGCAGCCAAAAACTGCCGGGAAATCAGGACATCGCGCAGACGGAGCCCGTACCCATGCCTTTGGGACGTGGGTACGGGCCGTACCGCCATTGTTGGGGTGACGTAGGGGTGGGCGTGGTATGACCCGTACCCATACCTTTTGGACGTGGGTACGGGCCGTACCGCCATTGTTGGGGTGCCGTAAGGGTACGGCCCGTACCCACGCCTTAAGAGCGTGGGTACGGGTCATACCACGCCCACCCCTACGTCACCCCAACAATGGCGGTACGGACCGTACCCACATCCCAAAGGCATGGGTACGGGCCGTACCGCCATTGTTGGGGTGAGGTTGGCGTGGGTACGGGCCGTGCCCCTACGGCACCCCAACAATGGCGGTACGGACCGTACCCACGTCCCAAAGGCATGGGTACAGGTCGTACCACGCCCACCCCTACGTCACCCCAACAATGGCGGTACGGCCCGTACCCACGTACCAAAGGCATGGGTACGGATCGTACCACGCCCACCCCTACATCACCCCAACAATGGCGGTACGGCTCGTACCCATGCCTTTGAGACGTGGGTACGGGCCGTACCGCCATTGTTGGGGTGCCGTAGGGGTACGGCCCGTACCCACGCATTAAGAGCGTGGGTACGGGTCGTACCACGCCAGTGGACAGACACATAGGGGTGTGTGGCCATCAGCTCCAGCAGTGCCCAGACATATGAGGGGTGGGTGCAGAGTCCTCCCAGCAGTGCCCAGACATAGGAGGGGTGGGTGCAGAGTCCTCCCAGCAGTGCCCAGACATAGGAGGGGTGGGTGCCTATCACTTACAGCAGAGCCCAGACACAGGAGGGGTGGGTGCCTAACACTCCCAGCAGTGCCCAGACATAGGAGGGGTGGGTGCAGAGTCCTCCCAGCAGTGCCCAGACACAGGAGGGGATGGGTGCCTATCACTCCCAGCAGTGCCCAGACATAGGAGGGGTGGGTGCCTAACACTCCCAGCAGTGCCCAGACATAGGAGGGGTGGGTGCAGAGTCCTCCCAGCAGTGCCCAGACACAGGAGGGGTGGGTGCAGAGTCCTCCCAGCAGTGCCCAGACACAGGAGGGGTGGGTGCAGAGTCCTCCCAGCAGTGCCCAGACACAGGAGGGGTGGGTGCCTATTACTCCCAGCAGTGCCCAGACATAGGAGGGGTGGGTACCTAACACTCCCAGCAGTGCACAGACACAGGAGGAGTGGGTGCAGAGTCCTCCCAGCAGTGCCCAGACACAGGAGGGGTGGGTGCAGAGTCCTCCCAGCAGTGCCGAGACACAGGAGGGGTGGGTGCAGAGTCCTCCCAGCAGTGCCCAGACACAGGAGGGGTGGGTGCAGAGTCCTCCCAGCAATGCCCAGACACAGGAGGGGTGGGTGCAGAGTCCTCCCAGCAGTGCCCAGATATAGGAGGGGTGGGTGCAGAGTCCTCCCAGCAGTGCCCAGACACAGGAGGGGTGGGTGCGGAGTCCTCCCAGCAGTGCCCAGACACAGGAGGGGTGGGTGCAGAGTCCTCCCAGCAGTGCCCAGACATAGGAGGGGTGGGTGCAGAGTCCTCCCAGCAGTGCCCAGACACATGAGGGGTGGGTGCAGAGTCCTCCCAGCAGTGCCCAGACATAGGAGGGGTGGGTTCAGAGTCCTCCCAGCAGTGTCCAGACACAGGAGGTGTGGGTGCAGAGTCCTCCCAGCAGTGCCCAGACACAGGAGGGGTGGGTGCAGAGTCCTCCCAGCAGTGCCCAGACACAGGAGGGGCGGGTGCAGAGTCCTCCCAGCAGTGCCCAGATATAGGAGGGGTGGGTGCAGAATCCTCCCAGCAGTGCCCAGACACAGGAGTGGTGGGTGCAGAGTCTTCCCAGCAGTGCCCAGACACAGGAGGGGTGGGTGCAGAGTCCTCCCAGCAGTGCCCAGACACAGGAGGGGTGGGTGCAGAGTCCTCCCAGCAGTGCCCAGACATAGGAGGGGTGGGTTCAGAGTCCTCCCAGCAGTGTCCAGACACAGGAGGGGTGGGTGCAGAGTCCTCCCAGCAGTGCCCAGACACAGGAGGGGTGGGTGCAGAGTCCTCCCAGCAGTGCCCAGACACAGGAGGGGTGGGTGCAGAGTCCTCCCAGCAGTGCCCAGACACAGGAGGGGTGGGTGCCTATCACTCTCAGCAGTGCCCATACATAGGAGGGGTGGGTGCCTAACACTCCCAGCAGTGCCCAGACACAGGAGGGGTGGGTGCAGAATCCTCCCAGCAGTGCCCAGACACAGGAGGGGTGGGTGCCCATCACTCCCAGCAGTGCCCAGACACAGGAGGGGTGGGTGCAGAGTCCTCCCAGCGGTGCCCAGACACAGGAGGGGTGGGTGCAGAGTCCTCCCACCAGTGGACAGAGACATGGTGGTGTGTACACCATCCTACAATTAACAAAACTCCATGGGTGCATGAAGGCATACACAAAGTGCGACTATATTGAGAGTGGCATGCCAACACATCACTGACAGCAGTGTCCTACTCCCATGAGGGTGGATGTCCATCCGCCACTGCATGACACACCACATGTGGGTGTGATGACAAATGACACATGCTTACCCACCCCTGGCGCTGGCAGCACAATACACACACTGAGAGCATGCAACAAGACTGTATAGTCATGTGCCACCCTACTAAACTAAGAGACCCAAAGGGAACACACACTGTCACACACATTCCAGGACTGATAGGAATGTACAAGTGCTGGGGCAGCCAACAAGTTGTTGCCTCCCATGGAAGGAAAAGGGTGGAGTACCCACAGATGCAATGCCCACAATTGTCAGACAGGTGCCCAAAGACCCTGCAGAACACGTAACACATGTGTGCGAGGCTGGGAGTACACACATGCATAGTGCGTTAAAGGGAACATGTCCACATGAAGTCATGTCAATATACTCCATTCACAAGTACAGTGACCACCAAGGATGCCACAAATGATGCAGGTGGAGACATAGCTGAGCATGCATGGCCAAAGTTGAAAGGATCCATCACACACCCAGGAAATGTAGACAGAGCTCAGCATAACAATTGGGAAACACCCTGCAGGGAAGATGTCAGGGTCCACAGAGGAAGGAACACACCTTGGGACAATGTCACCATACAGTAAGAGCTTACATGACCAAAGATTATTTGCAGATACCTTGTGATGGCACACAGATATCAGGGTCCACCCCATGAGCAGCACACTACAACATTTCCCAGACACCTAACACATTATCACCACCCCAAATCGTGGAGCAGCACGACCAACAGCATGAGCCGAAAAGCATTTGTGTGCAAATGAAAACCAAAATGCTTTATTCAGCATAAAAAATTATAGCAAAATAAATGTCCACTATATACAGGGCCCATAGGCCAGGCCATGTGCGAAGTCCTGGTGGGGGACACTTTGGGACGCGTCTCTCCTAGCTTGCCTGCACAGTTCATTCTTCCATATCATCCACAGAAGGGGGGCATCATGTGGGGGGAAAGGACCAGGCACCGCAGGGACAGGAGGGGCAAGGGTAGGTGTTGTGGGTGCAGGGACGGATGACTCCACCACAGGGGGTGGGGCAGTGCCAAAGGTGGTGGTTAGCAGGGCGCTGCACACGGTTGCAAGCTCTTCCCTGCACCCGAATGGACCACAGGCCCCAAGGAGGGGGGGGTCGGAGGGATGCGTCGCAGTGCTACTGGGGGAGGGTGTGGACAGGGGGGGGACTCAGCTACCCTGGCCGGGCACTGCCTCCACCGCTTGCGGGGTGGTGCCACACTGGGGCTGAGGGACACACTGGCCACGAAGGACTCTTTATCTGACAGTTGGCCAGGAGAGATAAGGGGAGTGGTTTTGGAGGAAGTGGGTCGTGAGGAATGCAGACTCCCACTGTGGCTGCGTGGCTGCAGTTTGCCCCCCGACCCAGTGGGTGTGCCTACTTCCCCCTGTGTGTGCGTGACAGGAGGTGTGCGCTTGGCCTTCCCTGGTGGTGTGCTGCCTGTGTCTGGTGGGGTGTGTGCATGGGGACGTCTGGGTGTGCGTGGGACAGGCATGGGAGTGGGAAGTGTGGATGGTGCAGGGGTGGGGGGGGACGGAGCGCTGCTGGAGATCCACTGCTGCAGTCAGTGACGAGTCTATGGACTTCAGCAACATCTGTTGGTCAGACATCGCTGCTGACATGCCCTCCATGTACAACACCATCTGTGTCAGCAGTCTGGTGTGGCCATGGAGGACATTAAGCAGTGATGTCTGACCAACCTGCAACTGCCGCAGAATGTCCACAGACTCGGCATTGACGGCAGCAGGGGAGACAGGGGCAGGGGGTGCGGTGCTTGGCACGAAGGAGACATGTTGTCGCCTAGCACGGAGGGAAGGGACCCGAGCAAGTGGGTGGCCGGTGATGAGAATGGAGGGGGCGGGGAGAGATGGAGTGCTGCTTTCAGCTCTGGGAGCAGCCTCCAGCCCCTCTGGGAGCTCAGCCTCGGACCCGTCAGCGTCATAGTCGGTGGTGGGACTGGACAGGTCCTCCGCCTCACTCCCCTCGGCCTCCGTGCCACTCGCTGCGCCAGACTCCCCAGCACCGGTGGCACCAGTGCTGGATCCCTCCTCGAGGTCCGTGCCAGTGTATCCCTCGGTTTCCCCCGACGATGCTGTGGGCAAGGTGAAGAGACAGGAAAAATCAGACACCTGTATACATATGACACATGATTCAAAACTACATAGGTCACAGTGCATAGCATGAAAAACAACAAGAGTAACATCTACAATACTATGCACATATGTAGGCCCTGCACCACACAGTTGGTTGACCCACCATGCCACTGGGAAACAATGGAGAGCATGACACAACAGCAAATAACTTGATATCAAATTAGACAGAGGAGCCAGTCTCTGGGGACAGTCGAGCACAGCATCTGGACCACACACCGTTGCCAAAAAAGGGATGAGCAGGAACCATGTCTCCTAACTTTAGGCACATGCTGCTTAGCAAATACATTAAACCATGCACAACATGACTGGGTCACTGCATGTTGAGTGTATGTTCAGACAATCATCACACACAGGCCAGACCTGGCAAGGAGACATAAGGTTTGGACATGTAGGCCTTTCCTGCACAAACCCCGCCCCCTACCTGAGACAATGTGTTTGAGACAGAGGAAGTACTTACACCTCCTTCTCGGGGATTAAAAACATGCCCTTCAATAAATCCTGAGTGTACACAAAGTACCCCTCGGGAGCCTGTCCACACATATAATTGACAAACAACCATCATCAGATAGTTGTACCAAGACACACAGGCACTGGCCACTGTGAGTATGCACAAGTCAAATTGGGTCACCCTGTACAGTGGACACATGTAGCACACTTTACCTAAATACAAATTAGGCCAGGATACAATGCCACAGAGCCCAACCTATGCTGAAGACACAGAGAATGTCCACATTGTTGGATGACACACATGATACCTAGGAAAAGTTGCCCCAGGGTCTTTAGTGGCCACACTCCTCCATGGTCCTGTATGGATATGACAGCAACAGAAGTGACCGTCCCTGCACTATGCACATCTCCCACTCATGCACATCATGTCTGACGGCACAACATTGGTCATGCATGCTGTAAGGCAGTACACTTGTAAGACACACTCCTATGTCGGCACTCAGCATCAGTGGCAACTAACATGGACCCCACAATGACTGAACTGGCCAGGGCACAGGTAAGGTCCCAACACATGTCACACACCACCCCCACACATGATGCTGCAAGCATTGGGCACTTGGATTAACTGGCAGCCTAGATAACCTTGTGCAAGAGTGACTACACACAGACCAGGGTACACATGTCAAGGAGGGGAAGGGAGGAAGAACAGCACGGGTTGACTTGGGGTAATAGGATATGCACTGCACATATAAACCCTGGCTGTGTATCCATGCGACTGGGCACTTCCAAAAGCTGGTGACACACAACAAACACACATGTACCTACCCCCTTCCTGCTGCTGCTTCTCCCGTAAGCGCCTATCCATCTCTGGGAAGACCACCACCATGACACGCTTCATTATGTGGGTGAGGCGGCGGCGCCCACGGTTCTTATGACCTTCTGGTGAGTCCCCCAGCGGGACCCGGGCCATCCTCCTGGTCCAGCACCGGATATCCTGCCAGCGTTTCCTCACCTGGGCCAGGCGCAGCTTTCGTCCCTCCACCGACCTCACGGCCCTGACGGCCTCCTTCCAGATCTCCCCCTTGGCATAGGCTCCTACCTGTGAGGAAGACAAAGTGAGACAACATCAATACACCTGCTACATGTCACAGAGACACACATTTGAACAATTTGGCTGGTGTGAACAGGGCATAGTATGCAGCCAACTCATTGCACCTTTGTCATAGGGACATTATCCTCTGGGGAAGGCCAAATGCACTACGTGGCATTGAAAGTACACAGGTGGAATGAGGGGTGCCACACAATCAATGATCCTGGCTCACACTGTGCATCACAAGCTACACCAGGATTATGTGCAGCACCTCAAAGCAGTCACATGCCCCAGGCCACTGACGCAACCTCAGCAGAGTACACAGACACACACAGGCACAGGACAATCACCTGCCATTGGCAACTCCGGGTACAAACCTCACTCTGCACATGTGCCACTTGACTGGGGGTGTCACAGGTGTTGGGCTAGCCCAGCACGTCAGACACACAGCACTGCTCCCTGCTCAGATCAGATGGGTAGGGTATATGCATCCCTCATGCATCTGGGCTGCAACACTCCACATAGACACTCACCCACATGACAGGGGACTTACACACTCACCAATGTCCAGGGGACGAACACATCATTTGGACACTCTCACCACAGGTACACTCAACTCACACACATCTGTGGGTACAGTCACCTGTCACACTGGGGAGAACACAGAATCACATCAGGACTGTAGAAACAACATTCCCAAGAGGATTAGCCAGGCTGAATGTGGCATGCACCATGCAGGGATTGTCACAGTAAGCACTATGCAAGTGAGGAGTGCAGACATGCACTACAGCATGCTCTGCATGGGAGACATGAGCCATTCCGCCCCCCTGGGACCCACTCTAAAGAACATTGCATGTCTGTCGCACCTGGACACAATGCCAGAAGTGACAGTCACAAAAAAGGGGCACAGTCTAAGCTAGTGGAGTCAGCACTCACCTGCTCCCCTGGCCCCTGGGGTACTGTGGGAGGATGACATCCAGCAATGCCACATTCTCCTCCAGGGTGAATGGCTGGGCCCTCTCCACGGACCGGGACATGGTGCCAGAGGAATCACAAGCAGCAGCAGTGGTGTGGAATGAAAGGTTGTGCAGGCAAGTGCTCTCTCATGGGACCTGGCTGCCTTATATTGGCCTTGCTGGCCTGTTTCATTTACAGGAGTACAGAGTGATTGGTCATTCTCATTTGCATCCTACGTTTCCTCCAATCCCTTTAAACCTTCCCCAGTGAGGGGCTTTGCATGGTTAAAAAAAATGAGCATGATGTCAAGTCAACAACCACTTGGCAACATTGTATATTGTCTCCAACCAACTTTTGCTGCCCACCTGATGAATAATTTGAACTGTAAACTCAGTCTCCATGACAACCAGAATGCATTTAGGCCCTTATACTTGTCCCTCATGTGTCCCCTATGTAATTTCACTATACACACACAGGTACGGTGCGTTCCACGCCCCTAGGGCACCACTACTCCAGTGATACGGTCCGTACACACTTGTGTAGGGTCCGTATCACTATGGCAGTGTTGCTGTAGGCGTACGCCATAGGGATCCGGTCCGTACACGCGTGTGTAGGGGCCGTATCACTATGGTAGTGTTGCCGTAGGCGTACGCCATAGGGATCTGGTCCATACACGCGTGTGTAGGGCCGTATCACTATGGTAGTGTTGCTGTACGCGTACGCCATAGGGATCCGGTCCGTACACGCGTGTGTAGGGCCGTATCACTATGGTAGTGTTGCCGTACGTGTACGCCATAGGGATCCGGTTCGTACACGCGTGTGTAGGGGCCATATCACCATGGCGTACGCGTACGGCTACACTACCATAGTGATACGGACCCTACACACGCGTGTATGGACCGTATCCCTATGGCGTACGCCTACTGCAACACAACCATAGTGATACGGGCCATACACACACTCTCAGAGCATGTGTACGGTGCGTTTCACACCTTACACTGGTGACAGGCGGCACACAGAAAGGAATTGAGCTGTCATACTTGGCCAAGGCTGGACATCAAGTCATTGTCAGTGCAGTCCTACATGTCTCGGGCCTAGGTGTGTCAGGCTGTGATGTGGCACATATCTCCTCATGTTTGAACCCAATTGATGTGTGATGAGCTGTGTACACATGTCATGTGTGATGGTGCACTATGTGCCACACATCCCCTTCACACCTTTGACATGTGTGCATATAGTACAGACTTGTTGAGCAATGCGTCACTGGCATGCACAGTCACCAACACCCGCAACTGTCCCCTGATGCCAGGTACACGGATAATTACACCTGACATGTGACTACCGGCATTGCACGATGTGAGTATGTCATGTGTCTGTCATGTGTTCCCATAAGCTTGCTGTTGGTGTTCCGTCAAATGCATCTGCAGTTGCTGCATCCAACATGTGCCTGTGTGTAGATGGGCATGGCACACTATTGTGCACACTAGGACACATGTGGAATCAGACTTATCATGTGTATGTATGCATCGAACATGGACTTGCGAGACAAGGAAATATCTGCGTAGTATCAATGTATGTGTGATCAGTCTTGACATGTACCCCTTCATGGCAAGGTGTGTGGTCTGTCCTTTTTTCAGGGACATGTGACCTGTGCCTCTAGTGTTCCGCAACCTGTCTGTATGATAAACATCCTTCTTCTGCACATATGTGGATGTCTGTCACTCCTGTAATGTGTCTGCCTGTTCACTTACACTTGCCCACAGCTAGTTTCATGCCATGTCATGTTGAGCTTGAGAATCCACGTTTGTAGCTGGCTCTTGGTAGGAGTGTCACCTGCCTGGCATACGTGTCCAGGATATATTGCACAGACCTGACTCTGTATGTAGCATATGTGTATTGGCTGTTTAACATGTGCTCAGTACATTGACATCGTTGTTGTACTGTACTCACTCTTCGTTGTCCCTTCCAAATTACTGCAGGGCTCCGCCTCTCACCGATCAATGCCAGACTTGGCTGCCCTGAGGGAACGTGACTGTATACGCTGCTACGGCTTCACCCAACGGTTGATTGCGAACTTGACTGCAAGGCTGGCACCACACCTCCAACCGCTACACAGGTATCCTACTGCACTGACTGGCAGCCCTACATTTCTTTGCCACGGGTACGTTTCAATATACCATAGCTCATGTTGGTGGCATGTCCCAGACCATGCTCAGCCGGGTCCTGCATGATTTTTTAGAGGCCATGTTGGTTCACCTGGATGAGTTTATTCATTTCCCAACTCCTGAGCAGTTGACAGGTGTCGTGACTTCTATGCCCTGGGAGGGATGCCCCATGTCATTGGGTCTATTGATGGAACACATGTGGCGTTGGTACCACCACAGGCACAGGAGGTAGCCTTTCGTAATCGCAAACATTACCACTCCATTAATGCCCTTGTGGTGTGTCTTGCTAACATGGTGATTTCCCATGTCTGTGCTCGTTTTCCAGGATCAGCACACGATGCCTACATCATGAGGCGTAGCAGGGTGCCTGAAATGATGCTGCAGCTGCGCAACGAACAAGCATGTCTTGTTGGTGGGTATACTCTGTTAGTCCTGTATTTAGCGTCTTCTTTCTGTCTTACTGCTTCTCCTGACCCACTTCTGTTCATGATGTTTCCATGTAGGGGACTCTGGCTATCCCAACATGCCATGGCTGATCACGCCTCTCCGCAACCCCAGAACGGCTGCCGATCGCCGGTACAACAACGCCCGTGGGCAGACCAGGCGAGTGATAGAGAGGACCTTTGGCCTCCTGAAGAGCCGATTGCGGAGCCTCCACAAGACCGGCGGCGCACCCCCATATGCACCGGTGAAGGTCTTGTGGAAATTCAGTTTTTGATGGTGGAAAGCTCCTCCATTTTGTGTTTCTCAGTCACCATTTTGTGTTAGTCTTTTTCAGCCTGCCACCTCAGCACATATAAATCTGCACCGTCTGCACAAAGAAATGCTGGTATATTAAATGACCCCATAGCACATGTTTGTTCAATGATAGCGTGCAAGTAGAGCAGGGCATTGACATCAGGTCAATGACTCATTTGTGTAACTTTCCTACTGATTGAGATCACATGTATTATAGCTAACAAAAGACTGCTGATGGTAACAAATTATTGTTGACACAAGAAATGCGACCTTTTGTTCCTATTAGATGATTAATGAAGTGAGCGCCTGACTTTGTAACCACAGGCGTGTCTATGTTTTATTTCTGGCACAAGTTATACCCAGTTCTGCTTTATTTCTGTTGACCACGGAATTACTGATGATTGATGGAATTTAGTGAGCAATCTTATATCAGTGTTCTGTATGCCACATATACACATCTGCAGAGGAACTGGTCCCGACCAGTTCATCATATCGTCTGGAGATCATTAATCATCCTTGGCAGTTACTAATCTTTCCTACCTACTCCCACCTACTCTTGTTCCAGCACTACCATATATAAGGCCTCCTGTGACTGTGTAAGTTGTCCACTTCTCTCATAGCCACATGGAGCTGTGAGGTGGTGTACCCGCTTGAGCGCAATAAATCTTTTTATATTTCAGTTACCTCCGACTGCTGGTCTTCCTTGTTGTAAGCGTACCTGGGCGAGGTAGGAAAAGATCCACTTCCTCAAATTGGCGACTCTGGTGGGACCTCTCCGTGGGACATCCAACGGCTAGTTGAGTCCGTGGTTGGAAGGTGCGACCGAGGACCGAATGATCGTGGGGGCCCCTGCACGAAGGAGACAGCGTTTCTCCGCAGCAGCTGCCATCTGAAGTCCCGACAGGCCTTTTGACACAGGATTTCCCCGGCAGAGGTCCACGAGCTGATCCTTTCTGAAACAGACGTGTTGTCCGAAGACCAACAGTCGGACGATCCAAGGACCGCAAGGAACACCACAGATTGGTGAGATTGTTCTGTTGCATGTTTTTCTGTTAAAAGTTAAGGATTAAATAAGTCCATTGAGGACTGTGGTAAAGGAATAGTTATAACTAAAATAATAGGAACAATGAAGAAATGCATTTCTAAAACGTTCTGTTGTATACGTTCAGGTTATCGTTTAGACGAAAGCGTCCCCACTCCTGTTGAAGATAGTCCTGGTTGGATATTGATGATAAAGAAAGGAGTGAATGTGAACTTATACAACAAAATATGGCATGAGTACACGAAAAAGGACAAGGAATTACAGTTTCCTATTGATGGTACCTTTGATTTAGCTAAATTACAGTATTTACAACAATGTATGATGGAACGAAAGGTCCGACCTGCTATGTTTGAAGTATTTCAAACATGGGAAAAATCTGCCAGAACACGAAATATGAAACAGAAAAAAGATAGGGAAAGAGAGCAGAATAAAACACCTATGGCCAAGGTAGCAGAATATAATAATATGAAGATAAATGAAAATATCGAACAGCATGACAGAGAATTTAGAATGAAAACAGAAAAATGCTTTGTTGCGAAAGAGAAAAGAGAATTTCCCCCGGTTGATGAAGTATTGGAGGATTTGTTAGACAAACCACCCCCTTATAATATCGTTCAAATACCTGCTCCAGGGCCTGCGGGTCAACAAGTTAATGTTGATGCTCAGCCAGCTCAACAGATAAACCCCCCCCGTTGTACCGGCACAACAGACCACTCCTGGTGCACAAACTCAACAGACAGTTCCCCCCGTTAATAATTTTGAGGGTACACATGGTTTAGTAGGAAATACCCCAGCCCTACCATCCGCTCCAGCATCCTCCAGCACAACCCCTTTTTCGCTCATGACCCCATTTACCACGCTGTCCCATGGACAGGGTGCCTCTGGAGTGGCGGGTTATCCAACACCGGTGTCTTTAAGTACAATGACACCATGTGTCACGCAAAGTGCTTCCCCAGTAGTAAACATCAGAAGGAAGGATGACTGGATGGATTCCCTTCACTCTTGGTCGCCAACTAGGGATAGTTCGCCACCAAATGAGTATGTCAGGCAATCCCGACTAGGCCCCACAGAAAAAAATACCATAATACGAATGACAAAAAAATGGATGGACCTAGGAGAAATAACTAAAAGAGAAGCCTGGGATACGTTCAAAGGAATGCAACAATTACGAGCTAAAAACTTTGTCATCAATAGTATGGCGGAACGACTGTATGAACACTGTAATATTTTACTAGGGGACAGTAACATTCGTTTCAACATACCAGGTAGATTGACTAAATTATGGAAGGATAGCGACAATTCAATATTGACACTTGCACAATGTAGAAATGCCTTTGATGAATGTTATCATCTCCAAAAAGAGCTGAACATCCTGGTTTTGCAAGCCACGGACAAAAATATTCACCAACATTATGGCCCAGAAGATGATTATGATAGCTCAGCTTACCCTATGAGAGAAATACATCCAATTCCAAATCCTAGAGGTGCAAATCTCCCAGCTATTCCCCAGTATGTTCATACTCCCTGGACTAGGGCTGATTTGATAGCCATGAAAAAAGAGTTGCCTGATCCTAGAAAGAATCCCAAGGTCTTTTACGAACAACTTGAGTCTGCCATTAATTTAACACCTATGATATTAAAAGACATTGATTTTTTGTTTGATTTTTTGGTACCTCAAGACGTATGGCGTCAAGTAAGGGACCACAATTGCGCGACCATTAACTGGCAAAACATAATAAATGATGACGCTGGTAGACCAGCGGGAGGGGCTGTGCCACCAACAGTAAGGAACTTACCAGGGCTTATTATAACACGAATGCAGGAAATATTGCCCAGGGAAAAGGTGGATTGGGATAAATTAACTGCATGTCGACAGAAGGAGGGTGAAGAAGTGACTGATTTTTTTAGCAGAATAGAAGAGGTTTTTAAAGGACATAGTGGACAGGATATACAGACTGTACAAGGAAAGCACATTTTTGCTAACCAGTTCGTGCATAATCTCTTATATGACCTGTCAGACAGTATAAAGACTTACGAAAGTACCTGGACTGCTAAAGATCCAGCTGAATTATTAACAATGGCCTGCTATTATGAGAATAAGAGAAATGCAGAGAAGGGGAAAAAGGATAAGCAAATGAAGGAATTAAAAACAAAGGCATTAATGCAGCAAGCTTTTCCTGACAGAGGAAGGTCAAGAGGACGTACAAATTTTCAGAGGGGAGGTGGACGTAGTAGAGGGACTGGTCGAGCTGCTTCAGCTCCGGCGCAGCAGAGAGCAGGGTTAGGGTACAATACATGTGCCAATTGCTATCAGGAGGGTCATTGGAGGAACGAGTGCCCGTTGTTACAGGGCCAGGGTCAGAATATGAGAAATAATGCAAATAATTACAGAGGGAATACAACACCCCATGCTGACAGAGGGAGAGGTAGGGGACAACAGAGAAATTATAACAACGCCGACCAGGCAAATTATTTTGATCAACGAAATAATGCGTATTTCACACAGGATTACGCACAGGATGATGACGGCCAGGATTGGACACAATAGGGGTGCCCAGGTGAGGACAGGGAGCGAGTGCAGATACCAGTGGATCCCTCAGGACCATATGTAAAAATGGTAGTTGAAGGTGAAGAGAGGGTATTTCTTCTAGATACTGGTGCCACTAATACATCCATTTCCCACCGCCTGCTCCCCCATGCTCCTCTCTCGGGAAAGTTAGATAAGTCGGTGGGATTTTCTAATGCCGTTGTCACAAGCCCCATTTCACGACCACTGGACTTCACAATTGGTCCCATAACAGGGAGTATGCCATTTGTATTAACAGAAATATGTTCACTTAACTTACTAGGTTTGAAGGCTTTGAAAATGATGCATGCCACTATATACTGTACACCGGATGGTGTCTACCTCACTTGCAAGAAAATACCACTCCCTACACAACAATGCCTATCCCGACAATACGTGGTTACAGACAAAAATAACATTCCACCTGAACTTCATAATATAGATTCAAATTTATGGGCACATGGACCGAACGATGTAAGGAAAATGGATATCGACCCAGTACGTATTAAAGTAAAAGAAAATGTTAGATTGTCTCGTATTCCCCAATATAAAACATCAAAAGAAGGTGAGGAGGGATTGAAAATTGTCATATCAGACTTGCTACAACGACAAATAATAAAAGAAGTCACAAGAAGCCCATGTAATAGCCCCATTTTACCTGTGATTAAACGAAATGATGGTACAGGAGAGATCAAATATAGGATGGTGGTTGATTTACGAGCCATTAACAAAATAGTGGAACCCCAATACCCTGTTGTACCAGACATTACTGCAATGTTTTCATCTGTACCACCTTCGGCCCAGTGGTTCACTGTAATTGACCTCAAAAATGCCTTCTTTAGTATTCCAATACATCCAGATAGCCAATATTTATTCAGTTTCAGTTTCCAAGGAAGATCGTACCAATTTTGTCGCGCTCCCCAAGGCTATACAGAAAGTCCTAGCATCTATAGCCAAGCATTAAAAAGACAACTAGATCATTGTGTTATGCCACCAGGTACAGTATTGTTACAATATGTGGACGACTTGCTCTTAACAGCTGAGACGGAGGACATCTGTAAGCAGGCTACGCATACTGTTCTAACATTTCTTGCTTTGCATGGACATAAGGTTTCGCCAGCTAAACTACAGTATTGTCGACAGGAAGTGACGTATTTAGGTCATCTCCTGTCGAAAGGAGGGAGAAGATTATCAGTTGACAGAATACAAACAGTGCAGAACATTCCCAGACCTCTAACTCAAAGAGATGTGCGTGCATTTCTGGGAATGGTCTCCTTTTGTAGGCAATGTGTACCAAACTTCTCTTATCTGGCCAAACCATTACTGTCCGTAACTCACAAAGATGTGAAAGATCCCGTCCCGTGGGAGAAAGAGCATCACGATAGCTTTATGGCTTTAAAAACTGCTTTATGCAATGCACCTGCTTTGGGCACACCAGACTACACTAAAGACTTTGCATTGTTCGTATATGAAAGGGAAGGGTGCGCAATGGCGGTACTAACTCAGAAAAATGGAGAGAAGAATAGACCATGTGCCTATTTTTCCTCAACATTGGATCCGGTAGCAAGAGGCCTACCGAACTGCCTTAAAAATATTGCTGCTGCGGCTGCTGCAGTAAAACAGGCAGATTCTATTGTCCTTGGACATCCAGTTATGGTTTACGTACCTCATTCAGTGGACATATTATTAAACAAAACCAAAACTCAGCATTTAACTAATGCTAGGTTAACTCATTATGAGCTGATATTAATGGCCACCAATGTGACCTTACAACGCTGTAACACACTAAACCCAGCTACTCTGATGCCTCTTCCTTCGGAGCAGGATGAAGTACAACATGATTGCGTGATTGTTACTGAAACTGAAACGAAAGGTCGAGTAGATTTGGTAGATGTACCTATGTCTACAGTTGATGGTACATTATTTGTGGATGGCTCTTGTCTAAAGAGACCAGATGGAACAACCTCTGCAGCATATGCAATTACAACCAACAAGACAGTGGTTGAGACATGTAAAATACAACAGATGTCTGCTCAGGCAGCCGAGCTAATTGCTCTAACTAGAGCATGTGAGCTTTCGGAAAAGTTAGTAGTAAACATCTACACCGACAGCCAGTACGCCTGGGGGGTGGCTCACAACTTCGGAAGATTATGGGCTGAGAGAGGGTTCATTACATCTGGCGGTGCTAAAATACAGCATGGCACCTTGATTACAAGACTACTAAATTCTCTTGCCTTGCCAACTAAGTTAGCCATTATGAAGTGTAGTGCACACAAGAAAATCACAGACCATGTAGGTCAGGGAAATGCCTTTGCCGACGAAACAGCCAGACATACTGCGTTAAATGAGTACACCTTAACCTATGTAGTGTCCAGTGTAGATGAGGAGAAAAATGAAATTGATCCTTACAAAGAGATAAAGGAGATTCAGGGGTTGGCAAGTGAAGATGAAAGAAAGCAATGGGTAAAGGAAGGATATTACTTTAACACACACCTTGGGGGATGGATGAATACACTTGGAACAAAATGGATTTTGCCCGATAGTTTCCTCCTACCAATGCTTCAGATGGTTCATGGTCCGGCACACCTGGGGGCTGATGGAATGACAAATACAATTGAAAAGATATGGGAAAACAAAAATATAAGAAAGACAGCTGTGAAACTTTCTAAGAATTGTATGACCTGTGCTCTTCATAATGTGGGGAAAGGGATACAAGTACCACCTGGTCATTTCAGATTACCAGAATACCCCTTTGAATGCCTTCAGATGGATTACATTGAAATGCCCCCTTCTAATGGCAAAAGATATGTTTTGGTTATTATATGCAGTTTTAGTAATTGGGTGGAGGCCTTCCCTTTGAAAGATAACACTGCATTAAGCACAGCCAAGATGTTGTTAAAAGAGTACTTCCCCCGCTATGGTTTACCCAGAAGTCTGTGGAGTGATAACGGGGTACATTTTTCCAATAAAATAATGGACCTGGTCTGCCAAGGACTAGGTCTTAAACAAAAATTTCATTCAGTTTATCATCCAAAAGCGGCAGGACTTGTAGAACGCTGCAACGCTACATTAAAAAATAAACTGCAAAAAATATGTGCATCAAGCACTCTCAGTTGGGTGGATGCTTTACCCTTAGCATTGTTCTCTATGAGGACAACTGTTACGTCCAAAAATAGGCTCTCTCCATATGAGCTTGTTATGGGGAAACCTGCAAATGTATATGGGTTTGCCTCTCCACCGAAGTTGCAGGAATTGACACATTCTGCCTTATTGGATAATTGTAAAGAATTAACTTCTGCCCTGTCTACCATTCGCCAACAGGTCAGAGACACTTGGTCCCCGCCGCTGGAAGGTGAAGTACATGAAATCAAGCCAGGGGACTGGGTCCTGACCAAGAACTTTGTGAGAAAGAACAGCCTACAGCCCAGATGGAAGGAGCCTTCCCAAGTTTTGTTGGTCACACAAACAGCAGTTCGATGTGATGGACACAAAAACTGGATTCATCTGTCAAATGTGATGAGAGCACCACCGTTCTGGCCACAATTGTCCCCAGAAGAGGAACATTCTGACCGAAGGACTGGTGACTGCACTCCTGCAAAGATTGACAATAAAGGAACTGTATCAGGATACAATCTACGCCCAAGGAAATTGAAGAGTGCTTAGGACGGAGCAAGCACCAACTGCCGTGCACTGAACAGTGCCATCTTTAAAGGACTAACTTGTGCAGTGAGGTTAGTAAAATAAGGACACTGCTGATAAGGATTTGACAAAAGAAAAAAGGAACACCTCCCAAGCCCAAAGACCCATAGGAGGAGAGGGTGCGAGGTTGAATTTTTGTCAAAACTAATACCACCTGTAGAGCCTGTAACAGTGAGGCCTATAACGAACACTGTTGAACTGATTGTATATTACTAATGGTATTGTTATTTGGAAGACCAACAAGACACGTTCCTTTGCTAGACATGGAGGATACATATTCCACCCTTAAATTGAAGAAAGGCCATTGGTACACCAGATTAGGAATATTATGTCTGTTATTCTGTATAATGTCTTTGGTCATTGGCTTACTATATCTTTTGGAGCTTTATCATCCTATAGCACAAACAGCCCCACTTCCCTCTGAGCTTCCATCTGACATTGTCCCCTCAGTTACAGTAGCACCTGAAGATATGGATCACAGGGAATAAATGCGTCATAACTCCTTTCTTACCCTACTTCATCAGACCCATCAAATAATAGATAAAAATAATTGCTGGATATGCATGCAATTTCCCGCCTATGTAGATGAAGGAATACCCCTTCTACAAGTACCCCTGCCATTTGAAGCATCCTGCTATGCATTACACATTGTAGTGCTGAAAATAGAGCTAATAGGAGTCCTCAGCAAACTGGTCACAGCCCGTTCTTCAACTAGAACGACAACGACCTCCCTGTACAACCGTTATGAAAAAGACATCCTCCAGCCAGGGAACTGCACTGAAGTTATTTTGGGAAATGCAACGTTCCCCTTTTCTGATATATTTACCCCATTGTTTTTGGTAAACAATGCTAGTATACCTCCACTTGATAGAGACACCATGAGCATACCCTTTTTGAAAATCAGACAGCGTGGTGTGCTTGGGAGTATATGCATTCGAAGCAACGGTACTGCCAATATGGGGAATAGTACAAATTGCAATATGACTTTTGAGGTGACTTCTCAGGAAATGTCTGTTCCACTTTATGTCGGTGACTCCGTTTATTTCATTTGTGGTACTAAGGCCTATACTTGGCTACCAGTGAATTGGGGTGGTTGTTGTCATCTAGGACTGGTTACACCGGCTGTGTCTGTCAAAAGTACACGAGAAGTAAATAGAGCCTCTAAGACTATAAGGGGTAGACGGAGTGTTGATCAAGGGGATACGGTGTCTGAGATAGCTGGTGATGTGCTGGCAGCGTTTGTTCCATGGTATGGCCCTGCCATAAATTCCAGGAACATTCGCAGATTGTCCCGTCTCTTGGAAGCCACAATAGAGGAGACCGCAGGGATTATTGAGAACATCACAGTGGAACTCAAAGCCGTACCATTAGTCTCGCTTCAGAACAGGATGGTTCTAGACATGATGTTGGCAGAACGGGGTGGAGTCTGTAGGGTGATCGGAGCCTCCTGCTGCACGTATATACCTGACTCTTCCACGTCAGTTAGGGAAGCTGTTAAGAGACTGTATGACATAAGAACCCAGGTCCATAGTGATGTTGGCTCATGGGATCCTGCAGGTTCCTTTTGGACCACTTTATCTGCCTGGGGCTGGAAAATAGGTATGTTCCTAGTAGCTATCTTCCTTATAGTGGTTGGGTGCTGTATTTTCATTAATTGCCTGCCCATGTGTTGTCAGTGTTTGGGGCGCCTGTTGAAACCACCCCCAATGCCCCCTGTGACAGTAACTAATGCTCTCATCATGAGGGATGTGGTAGCACAGGAATTGATGGATATTGACATCTCGGATAACGCCCCATCAAGCACCAATACAGTTGATTATGTGAATGAGCGCAATGCGGCCCACTATAGTAACAGTCGGCCTATTTATGAGCATGTGCGTTAACATCGCACCAAAAATGTTGGACCTTACGTCCAAAGGGTCGATTGTGGAAATTCAGTTTTTGATGGACGAAAGCTCCTCCATTTTGTGTTTCTCAGTCACCATTTTGTGTTAGTCTTTTTCAGCCTGCCACCTCAGCACATATAAATCTGCACCGTCTGCACAAAGAAATGCTGGTATATTAAATGACCCCATAGCACATGTTTGTTCAATGATAGCGTGCAAGTAGAGCAGGGCATTGACATCAGGTCAATGACTCATTTGTGTAACTTTCCTACTGATTGAGATCACATGTATTATAGCTAACAAAAGACTGCTGATGGTAACAAATTATTGTTGACACAAGAAATGCGACCTTTTGTTCCTATTAGATGATTAATGAAGTGAGCGCCTGACTTTGTAACCACAGGCGTGTCTATGTTTTATTTCTGGCACAAGTTATACCCAGTTCTGCTTTATTTCTGTTGACCACGGAATTACTGATGATTGATGGAATTCAGTGAGCAATCTTATATCAGTGTTCTGTATGCCACATATACACATCTGCAGAGGAACTGGTCCCGACCAGTTCATCATATCGTCTGGAGATCATTAATCATCCTTGGCAGTAACTAATCTTTCCTACCTACTCCCATCTACTCTTGTTCCAGCACTACCATATATAAGGCCTCCTGTGACTGTGTAAGTTGTCCACTTCTCTCATAGCCACATGGAGCTGTGAGGTGGTGTACCCGCTTGAGCGCAATAAATCTTTTTATATTTCAGTTACCTCCGACTGCTGGTCTTCCTTGTTGTAAGCGTACCTGGGCGAGGTAGGAAAAGATCCACTTCCTCATTCTGCAAAATCTTCCTCGTGTGCTGCATGCTGCACAACATGGCAGTGGAGAAAGCTGTGCCGTGGAGGATGAGAGGCTTGGTGATTGGTGATGAGGCAAGTGATGTTGAGGAGGAGGAGGAAGAGGACATCTGGAGTTGGCTCATACGCAACTTCTTTGCTTAGTGGTGAGTTACAGTGTCTGAGTGTGCACGCATTGAGCCTTGTGTGGCATGTGTTGCAATGTTTGGGTCCATCTGCATGTATGGCAAGTGAGTCAGAGGTGTGTTTGGATGTGTCACTCGAGTGATGGTGTAATAAAAGAATGTCTTTCCTGAGACACTATTTTCACCTAGCATGTTGACAACCTTATACGTGTCGAGTACATGCCCATGCATGCAGATGTGCTTCTTTTGGCTCACTTCTTGTGTGTCTCTCATCCCCAGGTATTTGCGCATGCTGTCTGCTGGTGGCATTGTTGTGCTCCTGCTATTCCTCATGAATACAGCAATGTGTGCTGAATCAGCGTAACATGCACGGACATGTCGAAAAATCGCCTTAGGGTAAGGGATGCAGCACGGCTTTTTGGGTGTGCTATTTGTTTGGTATGTGTGTGCACTGCTCCTGTTCATGTTTGGTTACTTTGCATACATGTAGAATCACCATAGGGCGCATGACATGGAGCTGGATTCACCTGAATTGATAGTCACACTTAGTGACAGTCATCTGTAATGTGATTGTGGATTGTGATGAAGCCATCAATGTGTGTAACACTGCCCTCGGAAACATACGGGATGCACCGGGTTGACATAGTGTGGGACATCCCCATTAGAGGCTCAATGGTGAATAGCAGCCTCTCCGTGAGCAGCATGGGGTGTTTGCCTCAAACCCGTCACTTGTGTGCCAGTTCTATGGATTTCCTGCATCTGTGGTGCAAAGGGGGGTGCCAGTGTAGGTCCTACATGTTCATCCACCTGACATGTGCATCTGTTAATATAGATGCATTTGCTTTCCGGCAAACATGACTAATAAAGGTGTCCCTCAGCCTCCAAGGTGCCTCATCTCTGTCAATACCGGTCTCTTGCCACTGTGCATGCTGCATGTCTGGCATAGTTATCACAGATTGTGCATATGAGTCTATGTGTAGAGTAGCAAGATGCAAGCTGTTTGTCAGGGATTATGATATGTATTGTGCATGATGTACATGGCTGTGTAGGTATTTTGGCATCTCAGTCCCCACAACGGCCACTTTGCTGCATGTGCATCCATTGTCTGTGTGTGTGCCATGTTGAAGCAGACACTCCTTCCTTATCATACACCTTTTGCAGTAGTCCTTTCTGACATGCTTGAGTTTGTGTGCAACTTGTGGCATGGTTTTCAGGACATGGCGCCTGCTGCTGCAGGCCCTGCAGCAAGGGCACACAGAGTTTCTATATTTGGCCTCACACACACGCCTCTAAGACGCACCCCCCTTCCTCCCTCCACCCATTCATTTTGGTGTAATCTGCTTGTGCGTGACACAGTTGCGGTGGCAAAGGCTGGACCGTCTGCACATGCTACGTGCACATTGCACGTGCCTCATGTGCTTGCATGTGCCACATCACACTACACCATGATGTTGAGGCCACCCACCAAGCAATGTCCATCCAATACATCTGTTGCATGCACTCAGGCATGCACTCATTGCCCATACAACACCTTTGCATAATGAGTGTGCAACTCCAACTGCCTACACAGCACTGGCACGCCTTCCAGGCCCTGTCACACCAACCAGGTCATGTCCCTCCTACTCCCCACCGGCTCTGTACCCCAACAAGGCCATGGGAGTGGTACTCCAGGCCTCTGCATGTAGTATGGTGTCGTTGTGGGACACATGGCACAGGTATCATGTCTCAGCGTGTCAGTCTACAATGTGTCCAGGATCCCCCTCTACACCATGACATGCGCACTGCATCTCATCATCATCTGGTGTCCCATTGACAGCCAGGTGCTCCTCACCCTCCCCAAAGACGCAGTCCTTGCCAGTTCTCATATTGAATAATGCATGGTATCCATTGGCAGATGGCTGAACGTCGGCCACCTGATGCTGGACTTGTACACGACTGAGGTGTTCATCTGCGGATTGTCCCCTTACAGCTGGGTCAACTGCTTGTGTCCCACCCGCAAGGGCCCTGCACAGGCACACAGTGTCCACGCACACGAGCTGGTGTGCATCATGGATTGCTTGCTCACATGTGCTATGCTGTACCTCAGGCTTCAGCACACTCTGCATTATGCACAAGATCCACAGTTCGATCCACCTCAAGGCAAGACAGACCATCCCCCAGGTCAACTACAACATCCGTGTCTAATCCTACCCTGCACTCTACAGAGAAGTACGTTACAACTCCCATGATACTTGTCCACATCCAGGGTGCATCTGCACAGCTCTGCTTCAACATCCGGCGACCCAGCCACATCACCGTCCAACAGAGATAGCTGCAATGGATCACTGTCAGCTGCAGGATGACCTTCACAATCCACGCCCACACTCAGGATGCAGCCCACGACCACAATCCCAACACAACCTTGTGGCACTGTCATCCAAGACCCCATTGTGCCAACTCCATGCATCCAACCTTGGCCTGGCCACCATTCTCCACATCCACCTGACTCCAGCATGCAGGACATAGTTCTCCCACCTGGCTACACATACCTGGGACTCCCACCCCAGGACACTCCACATGATCCCTGACCTCTGCGCATGACTGTTGCTCTTCGAAATAGGTCTGTCCGCACAGTTGTGCAGGCACCCCCTCAGCTGGTTGGGCCCATCACGGGTGAGTATGGTGCTCTATGTCTGTATTGGATGATACATTGTGACCCATGTGTGTCTTGTGCCAGACTCAGACCCCAGGGTATGCATGGTGAGTTACTTCAAAACTCAGGCATGGTTTGACTTTCCAACACACACATGTTATGGAAAAATGAAAAATGACGGCATCATCTCGTGATTTCTATGATTTTTATTAGTGGTGGGGTACGTGTTTGGGGGGATGTAAAGAGGTGCTCGCCGGGTGTCTGTAATCCAAAGTTCACAGGGGGAGTTGGGATCCTTGCCATTGGAAGTCATCAGAGTCCATGCCACAGTCTCAACATTGGTCAGACAGTGACCAGCAAGTCCATGTGGCAGAGAATGTCATTGGATGAGGTGCTGCTGTTGCGCCAGAGGGCCAGGTGCCAGGCCAGGTGACCTGGGAGATGGTGATGGTCCGCTGACTCTCACGGTCTTTTGCGTGGACGACCCACCTTCCTCCGGGGACCCTCAGAAGCAGGCCGTGACAATGTCTGTGAAGCTCCGTCGGATGAATCCTCCTCCTCCTGATCCCTCCCTGTGGCTGGTGGTGATCTTCGCCTGGTGGCACAGGGAGGGTTGCCCATGTTTTCGGCAATCTGACGGAGTGCACGGGTCATGTCCGTTTGCACCGCCACGAGCTCAGCCAGTCTTGCCTCCATCCGTCCTTGGTGTTGCTGTTGACTGGCATATTGCTCGACCTGCAGGTTCTTAATCTCATTGAGGGTCTCCACGGCCTGGCTGATGCCCCTGGTGTCACGCCGGTATGTGTCCAGGATGTTGCGGACGTGTGACATAACGGGTTCCTCAGCTGTCTGGTCAGGTTCGCAACTCCGCCGTCCTCCACTCCCACCACCCCTGCCCACTTGAGCCTGGCCTGCCGTTGTGGGCACATCGGGTCTCTGGGCCTCCTCCTGGGTGCCCGGAGTACCTTGTCCCTCCTGGTCAGACTGGCTGCGTTGTTGTGTGCGAGCAGGGCTCCTGTGTGTATCCTGGGATGTGGCAGGAAAAGGGGGTGGTGGTTGGCACAGTTGTACCTGACGCCGGTGCTGCAGGTGCTTGGGCACCAGAAGGGCCAGGTTGGTCGGGGTCATCCACGGTGTGGTGAGAGTCGTCGCTGCCGGTGGGATCATCGTCACGCCGAGCCTGGTCCTGTGATTCTTCCCCCCCAGTGTTGGGGGGAGATCGACGACGTTGCCCTGTGTGTGAGAGAGAGACAATGTTAATGGTGTTTCATGCGACATCCATGTTTCATACATACTCAAGTTGGCACAGTTCCTCTGGGTAGTTGGATATGTCTAGCATTCCTCTCACAGTGCACTTGTGGATGGGTATGTTGCGGGGGACAGATTGATATGTACTCCTGGTTATTTGGCCTGTCTAATGAGTGTTGGGATGCTTATTTGGCTATGGATTGGTCTTGTTGTGTCACATATCGATTGTGGGAGTGCCAATTTGCGTTGGCTGCCCCGGGGGTGTGTGTTTGTGTAAGGGGGGTTTATGTGTGACCGGGCATGCTGTTGGGTGTGGTGTGATTTGTCATTGGGTCTACCAGGTGATGTGTCTATCCCCTCATGGTGCATGCTGGCATGACAGTGAATGTGAGATCCTGTGGTAGGTAGGTGGCATGTGGAGTTGGTGTTTGAGTGTACAGTGGTCACAGGATTGCCTAGTGCTGTCTACAGCAGGGCCAAGTGTCATCTACCTTGTCTGTACTTGGCAAGTCCCTGTGCATTGTGCATGGTGCATGGGTATGTCCCTTGGCCACAGCTTTCAACACGTTTCCTAAGTGTGACACACTCTTTGTTGTTGCATCATTTTTTAACGCAGTGAGCAGTGTAGCGAGCATGCGTAGCGAGCGATGCAGAATCGGCTTACGTGTTGCACTGTACGTGGGCAAATGGTGCTTTTTCATATCTATTGGAGAATGCAGGTAGGTAACTTATGCATTTGTGACTGGGTTCTAACAAACACAGTGAGTGGGTATACTGGGTGTAAGGTTAGGTTTGTGCCTGCAGCAAGGATCTACTCGTGCACAGTTTGACACATGGCCCAGCGATTTCCAAACGAAAACGGGGTGTTTCACACACTGCCAGACCTTGTCAACATGCACACAGTCCACCTGCTGACGAGTGGACATGCCCACACCATCCAAGGCTGATTTTGTCTCCCTCTGTCTCCCTCTCCCCCTCCCTCTGTCACCCTCCTCCCTCTGTCTGTCTCCCTCTGTCACACTCTGTCGCCCTCTGTCTCCCTCCCTCTCTCTCTCCCTCTCCCTCCGTCTGTCTGTCACCCTCTGTCACTTCAGCCCAGCTTCCTGGGCACACACACATTGCAGGTCTTTCAAAGGCCATTGGCTTGTTCATGTGGCTTTGTTTAGAATCTCCCGGTCCCCATTGGGCAGAGTGTCTCTGAGTCTGCGCTGCTGCGGCGGTGTGTGCTGACACTCTTTCACAGTGATGCCTCTTCATTAGCTGCTGTTATGTGCAAATTGGGCCTTCATACCCATGTCATCCTGCGACGCGGCCACCATTTGCAGGCGACACAGTACAGTGTCGGGACACACTGTTTGTATAGCTCTGCCCTAGGCCATATGGGCTGAGGGCATTGGTGTCTGCTTCTGAGTTGCACAAAGTATTTTTGGAGGCCCACCCTCCCGGCAACACGGACATCCTGTCTTGTGTTGGTGTTTTGTGTGGCCTGTGACTTGGCATGGCCTTGCTTGGTGCATGGGGCATGTAGCCACTAGTGGCATGTGCGTGTTTTTGGAGTGTGGTTGTGTCCGGTGATGGCTTTGGGGTAGTTGCGTGCATTATTGGGAGTTGGGTTGTTGATGCGGTTCCCCCCATGTGAGGTGAGTTGTTTGTGTACTCACCAGGCTCGGCGACTCCTTCTACTCCGTGTACTCCCACCGGCGGCAGCGTGCGCATCACCTTCTCCTCCCAGGGATTGTAGTGTACCGGTCTGCGGGGCGGGCCACCTCCAGTGATGTTCCCCTAGTTATATTCGTCAGTCATTTTGCGGCGGACCGTCCTCCGCAGATCGTACCACCTGGCTTGGCATTCATGCCTGGTCCTTCTGATGAACGCAACAGTCCTTCTGATGAACGCTACGCTGGTCTGTCTGACCAATGTTCCAAAGAGCTGTGGCTCGACTCTGATGATTTTGTTGACAAGGATATCCAGCTCCGCTGTTGTGAACTTTGGGTTCTTGTCTGTGGGCATGGTGTGGGGTGTGGGTGTGGATGGTTGTGGGGGTGTGTGGATGTGAAGGTGTGTGTGTGAATGTGATGAGGGGGTGTTTGTGAAGGTGGTTGTGTGAAGGTGTGCAAGTGTAAGGTGTAGTCAAGGTTCAAGTATGGTGCTGTGGGTTGTCTGTGGGGTCTGACAGCAGTGGGTCTGTTGCAAAGGCTCATGGTTTGTGTGTGTGGGCCCTTTTTATTGGTCCATTTGTGGGTGTGGCTGTGTTTGAACTTTGGGTGGGTGTGTTATAAGGAGTGGTTGTGTTATGGGCCTCTGATTACCTGTTTGGCTGTTGCAGGTCAGTTTTTTGGATGTATTTGGGCTTGTTGGACGTGTTTTGTGGTGTTGTGCGATTCGAATTGACTCTCCTTGTGGTGTTTTGCAGTGTCCTGATTCAGTACATGTGTTTTTTGCGTCTGTACGGTGCGTACATCGGCCATGTTGTTGTACAGTGCTCACATTTGCTATGGCTTGGTACGACTCGTACATGCGCAATGCTGGGTGAGGGTGCTGGTGTAGGGGCCTGGGGTAGGGTGCGGACAGGCACGGGCAGGGTGTAGGGGCCTGGGGGTACATGCCGTACATACGGGAACTGAGGGTACAGCGCGAACATACGGGGGCTGGGGGCACGGCGTGTACGCCCACCCCCATATGGACGGTGTGTACCCCCACCTCCGTATGGACGGTGCGTACCCCCAGCCCCCATATGTAAGCACCGTCCCCCAGCACATACCCCCAGCCCCCCATATGTACGCGCAGTACCCCCAGCCCCCCGTATGTACGCGCCATACCCCCAGCCCCCCGTATGTACGCGCCGTACCCCCAGCCCCCCGTATGGACTGTGTGTACCCCCACCCCGTATGTATGGAGCGTACCCCCACCCCCATAGGTACGGTGCGGACCCCCAGCCCCCCCGAATGTACGTGCTGTATCCCCAGCCCCCCCGTATGGACGGTGCGTACTCCCACCCCGTAGGTATGGAGCGTACCCCCACCCCCGTAGGTACGGTGCGGACCCTCACCCCTGTAGGTACGGAGCATACCCCCAGCCCCCCCGTATGTACGCGCCGTTCCCCCAGCCCCCCGTATGGACGGTGCGTACTCCACCCCGTAGGTATGGAGCCTACCACTACCCCCGTAGGTACGGTGTGGACCCTCACCCCCGTAGGTACGGAGCGTACCCCCAGCCCCCCCCGTATGTACGCGCCGTTCCCCCAGCCCCCCATATGGACGGTGCATACTCCCACCCCATAGGTATGGAGCGTACCCCCACCCACATAGGTACGGTGCGGACCCCCAGCGCTACGGGGTGGGATGGGGGTACACTCCATACCTACGGGGGTGGGGTTACGCTCCATACCTACGGGGTGGGGGTATGCTCCGTGCCTACGGAGTGGGGTGGGGGTACGCTCCGTACCTACGGTGGTGGGGTGGGGGTACGCTCCGTACCTACACGGGGTGGGGGTACGCTTCGTACCTACGCGGTGGGGGTATGCTCCGTGCCTACGGGGGTGGGGTGGGGGTACGGCATGTGCATGGGGGGCTGAGGGTACGGCGTGTACTTGGGGGGTGTTCGGCACGTATGTGGGCACATGTTTGGATGTCTCCATGGTTGCTATGGGAGTTCGCTCCGTACGGTGTTTTTTCCATACGGCTGTGCATTCAGACGGACGGGACGGATCGGACTTCAGTTTCCCGATTCGTACGTAAAACTGTCCGGGGTCGTGTCGGACACTTTTTCCGACCCGAGGACGTGTCAGGGAATTTTCCCAATGCGATTCGTATGGATTTTTTAACATACGAATCGTACTTGCCAGTTTGTACAGAACGTGTACGTTTCGTACGTAAAAAAATCCGGATACGATTCATACGGGGAATATTTTTAACGGATCGGAATCGGCACCTATGTTGTAAATAGCATTGAAGAAGTTGTTGGAGAGTTGCAGAGGTAACATGGACATGATCGATTTTATTTATGAAACAATAATTATTTGGATGCTCCCTATGTGGCCCCACTATGTCATGAACTTCAGTGACCAGCCTGAAAGCAAGTCTTTGACTTTTCGGAATACATTTTGTTCAGTTATTTTCTTTGTGTCTTGTAGATTGCTTTTAAATGACACACCTAAGTATTTAATTTTTTAGGCTTGCAAATGTAATTTAGTTTTTTGCACAAAAGATGGGAATTATAGGTTATTAAGAGAAAGACTTCTGTTTTATCTAGGTTTCGTGAGTAACCTCAAACTTTAGAGTAGGAATTGTGAGAAAATGAGTACACCATCAGCATTAGGGTCACTTTATATGTGACATTATCAATACGGATACCTACAATGGTTGTGTTGGCACTGATGGCAGATAAGAGTGGATGGATTACTAGAAGTAAAGTAGGGTGGAAAAGGGACAGCCATTTCTCGTTTTTTGTGTTAAGTTAATTTTATCTGAGAGAATCCATTTGCTCTAATGCACGCAGATGGTTGTGAGTTTAGAGAAAGGACTTGTTGAATAAAGGTGTCACTGAGATTGAATTTATGCATGACAGTGTGTAAAAAAGACCGGGAGACCTTATCATAGGCCTATTCTGTGTCTAGGGCCATGGCTATTGTGGAGAGACAAGAGATTCAGCTTTTTCAACACTATGGTAGAATAGACATACATTATTCTCTCTGATCATTGGATGAGCGAAGGGGGGATTTTTTTCTAGTCACGTGGTCTAAGCCCAGGAAAGATGGACACTTAGGGGCTGATTTATGTTGCACTTGCGCCACTTTTGCGTCGCCGTTGTGTCACTTTTGTGACGCAGCAGTGGCGCAAATCCTGCGCCATGGTGCGGGGTATTTACAACGTGACGCATCTGGGAGATGCGTCACGTTGTAAAGCCCTGCGCCACATGTAGGCGTTCCAGGGCAGGTGGGGGCGTTCCGGCGCAGGAACGCCTCCTAAAAGTGGCTGAGTGAAATCTACAAGATTTCACTCAGTCACTTTTAGGCCCATACTACGTCAAAACCCTGCGCCTGCTTGAAGCAGGCGTAAGGATTGACGCAGCATTGTACAGCTAGGGACCCCCAGAACATTGCTTGAGCTGCGTCGCGCTTGCGACGCAACTCCAGCAGTGCGCCACTTTTACGGCACAGATGCCCATGGTGCGCCGCATTATAAATGCGGCGCATCCATGGTCGCGCAGCTGTGGCGCATAATAATTGGCGCATCCCTGCTGATATGCAGGGATGCGCCAGTTAACATAAATCTGTCCCTTAGGGGCAGATTTATAAGCTCTGTGCGTCACTTTTGCGCCGCCGTTGCGTCACTTTTGTGACGCAGCGGTGGCGCAAAGCCAGCGCCATGCTGCGGCAGATTTACAACGTGACGCATCTAGGGAGATGCGTCACGTTGTAAAGCCCTGAGCCACATTGAACCTGCGTCAGGTTTAATGTATGCAGGGTGGGCGTTATGTCGGAAAAAGCCTTGGAAAAGTGACGCAGTGAAATCTACGAGATTTCACTGAGTCACTTTTCCGATGCTGGTGCGTCAAATTCTTACACCTGCTTCAAGCAGGCGTAAGGCGTGACGCACCATGTTAGGGATAGGATAGGTTGGAAGAGTTCTGAAGTTGCGTCGCGCTTGCGACACAACTTCAGCACTGCGCCAACCTTATGCCGGCAGATGCGTCACGCATCTGCTTGTCCTTGTGCCACGATGCACCGCATTGTAAATGCGGCGCATCGATGGTGGCGCAAGGGCAAACTTGCGTGACGCATCTTCCCTGGCGCATCCATGCTGATTTGCAGGGATGCGCCAGGGAACATAAATCTGCCCCATTGTTTAACAGCTCCGTCACCTTGCTGAGAGATAATCCGTTTTACAGCATGGTACCTTTGACCAATCATGCTGTTCCTGCCTAAACCCACTACAGTATACCTTAAGAAACACCAAAGGGATTTTTGGACCTCCGCAAGATGGTTTCTGGATTGAAACTACCTGCCACCACTCTCTGAGACAAGAAACAAGATGGATTCACCCACTGCCACTCATCGGACCCACCAGATGTCGGGTTGCTGATCCAGTATTGCCTACACTTAACTGTGAATACCACCCAATTTTAGAATCCAACTCTGCGCACTCATACCTCCCAACAGGCCCGCTGATCTGCCGCTGTGTGCCAGCGCACCATAAGAGGCTCAAAGTCACATCGCCTACGAATCGCCTGCCTTATTACCGCCAGGAATCATCTACTCTTTGCTTTGGGCTTACAAATCTGAATGCATTTTCTGACCTCCAAAAGATGCTCTCAGATCCGAAACTTTCAGAAAGCTGTTGTAAGATGGCGACACCCATTGGAAGCGCCAGTATTGGACTGTTAATTGGATATTGCCTGTATCAAACGTGGAGTGCTGATGTTGCAAGATCCTACGGTAGGCTCCCAATATTAAATCTTAAATCAGCAGGAATATATTCATAGTGGCCACACACTTAGGGACCTGTCTCACTGCGTAACCACTCGCATGCACAACTGGCTGTAGGAGGACTGAGCTGCTCACCCTTTTCCTTCCACCCATTGTGCAGTGATATGAAATCAGATGTAACCATTGTGCACAAGGGTTTTTTGGGGTCTCTGGATTCTTTTACCTACGCGGCCTGATGAACCGTCAAAAGACCCAGCCTATTCCTTATTTACCCAGAAGGACTGAGTTGGCACTAAAAACTGATGATCCACTGAGAATGTTAATGTGTATTCTGCCCATCATATTTACCCTCTTCCAGTCGCAACTCGCCTATTAGTGTACCACGCGTTATCCTAATAATCCCGCGCTCTGATATCCACACCCCTGAACCAAAATTGACCAGTAACAACATGGCGGACTCTAGACCCAAAGAAAGATACCAGGGAGCAGAGGGACCACACGCCTGGTAGAAACAAGATCCAAATCAGACCCCAAACCCTTGGACTCACCTGTCGAAAACAATCCTCAATTATTACAAATACAAATTAACCTGAGTCAAACAGTATACAGAATACATAGCACACTTGATCCAATGACAAGGGGGTACATTGGAAGCCGGCCAACATTTGCAAGATGCTCCATATGTGACATACAAGCTATCACTCTCCTAAATAATGCCTATTGCTTTCATTTATAGGATCGCTTTCCCAACAACCAAGAGTTATTGAGCTTGGCCAACGCCTTCAGTAGTTTCTCCTGGTGCCAATGGACACGGACACACCACGAAATTGTCCCTGTGCATCAGTTTGTCGCCAGTTCAGCTTATCTCGTTAATGTAACAACAACCAGAAAAACAGAAATTTTGTCCAAAGTAGGAACTCAATTGAAAACATAAAGCGTGACCCTAAGATACTTTGGAAAATCTGTTGAAATATGGCCAGATGCTAAAGCTGAACCTCTGAACATGCGTATCCTGTTTTATACAATATGAATCTTCAAAAAAACTCTTTGGTAGATTAAATGTCAAACTGCAACTCTGCAGTTCATGAGCACGCCTTTGCTACATGCAGCAACGTTGTGCATCACTCTTGCTAGCTTATCACTATTGTTGCCGGGCAGATTTCCTGGTGCCTACCTGACCTGCCAGAGCGAAGGGAATAGGGCACTTGACCACGAGCACCAGCCGCCATCTTGGGGCAGGGTCGGGACGCGGTCTAGCTCTTCTCCACTTCCGGGAGAGAGCTATTTAGAGCGAGCGAGCCCTCTGCTCTGTTGATTCTCATTTACACATTTCTTGAAACTGGAACGGATTACTCCCACTAGCGCTGTTATTTTAGACTAGAAATTGCACAGTTACCCTGTAGGGTGTTAGAAACGAACTTTAGAGAGAAGCTGAATGAATTCTGGAAAAACGAACAAATTTTAAAAAAAACGTCTTTTTAATTGTGATAACAATGCTTTTAATATTGCACTAACCCTAGCGTGATTTGCACAGTATTTTGGTGCCTACCTGACCTGCCAGAGCGAAGGGAATAGGGCACTTGACCACGAGCACCAGCCGCCATCTTGGGGCAGGGTCGGGACGCGGTCTAGCTCTTCTCCACTTCCGGGAGAGAGCTATTTAGAGCGAGCGAGCCCTCTGCTCTGTTGATTCTCATTTACACATTTCTTGAAACTGGAACGGATTACTCCCACTAGCGCTGTTATTTTAGACTAGAAATTGCACAGTTACCCTGTAGGGTGTTAGAAACGAACTTTAGAGAGAAGCTGAATGAATTCTGGAAAAACGAACAAATTTTAAAAAAAACGTCTTTTTAATTGTGATAACAATGCTTTTAATATTGCACTAACCCTAGCGTGATTTGCACAGTATTTTGGTGCCTACCTGACCTGCCAGAGCGAAGGGAATAGGGCACTTGACCACGAGCACCAGCCGCCATCTTGGGGCAGGGTCGGGACGCGGTCTAGCTCTTCTCCACTTCCGGGAGAGAGCTATTTAGTCCTCGCTCGACTAGGATGCGCAGCGGACGAGCGCAGCGGGCGCGCGCCGAAGACGCGCCTAAGACAAGCCCGTCTGCGCCCGTCCGAGCCAGATCCGGGCCCAGGGCCACTCCCCCTGGTCCTGCTGGTATCCTACATACAGCTTCCACCCTACGCTATACTTCCACACAGCTGCAGGAATGGAACACAGGACTGGGTATGTCTTGTCAAGTACCTCCGTTATTAAAACACTCATTATCCACACCCATATCATGTGCAGGTTGCTCTTATACTCTGCCACCTCCCCTGTCTGTGACAAATACTATAGACCACCCCTTTATAACTGCCAGCGCTCCTCGCTTAGCGACACAGTATACTAGAGCTGCACTCATTAATTCACGCTCTCTCCCCAAACATAGTCTGGACATTAGGGAGAGCATTATTAATCATGAACTGGACATCTTATTTATCACAGAATCATGGGGAGATGATGCATCTGGCCCTGACTTTGTTCAAGCTACTCCTGAAGGTTACAGTGTAGCTAGACAAGATAGAGCCTCGGGGCGAGGCGGAGGCTTAGCCATTATTCATAGGGACACTTATCGCGCTAAATTTGAGCCCATTCTAAGTACCAATTGCGAAGCTCTCGCATTTACTATTAATCTTACACACAAACAGGCGTTTAAAGGAACCCTGGTGTACAGGCCACCTGGAGCTCGAACCAAATTTCTAGCTGCACTCATTGAAATTATGGAATCAGCAATAGAATCCCCGACTTATACAATTCTTGGGGATTTTAATTTTCCTTTGGAAAACTTGGAAAACAAAGATACACTCCAACTTATTACTGATATGCAGGCAATAGGACTGCAGCAGCTGGTGAAGGGCCCCACGCATGAAGCCGGACACACGCTGGATGGCCTGTTTACGAATGACCATGGCATTGAGTTGGTAGCAACACTACCTTTGATCTGGTCTGACCACCAAGCCATTATTTTTAGGATCCGGATGCTACCACTCAAACCCCCTCAGACCAAAGATAGGGCACCAGTGGGGGCGCGGATGTGGAAAAACGCAGACATACCACATCTCTCAAATCTCTTGCTGTCATCTGCTCCAGAAAGCGGAGACAATATTGAAACTATGTCCATTAAATTTCAGGAATGGATCTTAAAAGCAGCGAACGAAGTTGCTCCTGAAAAAACTTATCGCCCCAATAGAACCACTCCATCTGCCCAGTGGTATACAGAAGAGCTGCGACTTCAGCGTCAGTTCTGTAGAAATTTAGAAAGGCGCTGGAGAAAGCACTATAGTCCATTGGCTAAGCAAGAATACAAAAGTGCTCTGGCTATATATAAGAAAGCTATCACCACACAAAAGAATCTTTTCTTCACTGGTCGTATTGAGCACGCCCAGAACTCAGCTAGGATGTTATTTCAGGTGGTGAACTCTCTGTCTAGTCCTCCAGCTGGCTCCACAATAGAGAACTCGCAGGAATTCTGTACCGCCCTAGCCACATTTTTTACTACTAAAGTAATGGATATTTACTCCACTTTTTCTAAAGAGCCGGTAGGAAGAACCACTGATTTAACTATTCAACCAGCACTGAAGCACCCTTCCTTTACCCAGTTTCAGTCAGCTACCGAAGAACAGGTCAACGCACTTGTTGGCAAAATTAAATCAGGCTCTCCGTTGGACCCATGTCCTCCGACCATAATGAACCAACTACACAATGTGGTTACCCAGCCGCTGACCAACATATGCAACTCCATCTTTAGGACAGGTGTCTATCCACAGACCTGGAAGAAGGCTATTGTTAAACCCCTGATTAAGAAGCCATCTTTAGACCCTACCATCACTTCCAACTACAGGCCAATTGCCTGCCTTCCATTTCCTGCCAAAATAGTGGAGGCAATAATGAATAAACAGCTCTCTGAGTTTATTGAACAACATAAGCTCTTAGATGACACTCAGTTCGGGTTCCGGAAGGGACACGGAACTGAGACAGCATTGATAAAGGCCTCGGATGAAATTCGAGAGATCATGGATTCGGGAGGTGCTGCAGTGCTCATCTTATTGGACCTGTCAGCTGCTTTTGACACGGTCGACCACGTCATCTTGGTCGACCGTGTCGCAGCCCTTGGAATTAGTCATCTGGCTAAAGACCTTATAGCCTCCTTCCTTGTTAATCGCAAACAGGCAGTCAATCTGGGCAACTACTACTCGCCCACTTCTGAACTGCCCTGTGGAGTCCCTCAAGGATCCTCGCTAAGTCCCACGCTTTTTAATATCTATGTTGCGGACTTGGCGAGGGTTATTAAATCACATGGGATGCGATTAACTACCTACGCGGATGACACCCAGCTTGTGCTGGCGGTGCATAAGAACGGTCCAGTGGTAGCAGCTAAGTTTCAGGAGGGGTTACTGGATGTACAATCATGGATGCACAGTAACTGCCTGAAACTTAATGCAGAGAAAACCGAAGTTATGACTTTCGGTAAGATCTCCCCCGAATGGTCTCCAACTTGGTGGCCCAGTCAGATGGGCTCCCCCCCGATTCCAGCGGTCAAGGTTAGGAATTTGGGAGTGATTTTTGATAACAGGCTATCTTTTGGTTATCATGTCAACAAGGTGGTCTCTGCTGCATTCTTCGTGCTGAAGAAAATAAAAAAACTCATGCCATACCTACCCGCTTCGGCAGAGAAAACACTGATTACCACCTTAGTGTTTTCGAAGCTGGACTATGGAAACGCCCTCTTCCTTAGCACTCACAAATACATCCTGAACAAATTGCAGTCCGTGCAAAATGTGGCAGCACGAATTCTGCTTAATATTCCTTGGCGACACTCTACTTCAGCAGCCATACGCCATCTACATTGGCTAAGAGTGGAGAGCAGAATTAAATTCAAGGCTCTCTGCATCGCCTACAAGGCCATTCATCAGACTGGACCAAAGTTCTTAAAGGAAGCTTTTCAGGTGTACATACCTGGAAAGAATCTAAGATCAGCAGCAAGCCACCTATTGCATGTTCCCCGAACAAGAACGGCCACATGGGGAGATAGACGCTTCCTGGTAGCGACCCCCATACTGTGGAACACACTCCCCTTGTATATTAAAACAGCACCAACACTCATTGCCTTCCGTAAGGCTCTGAAAACTTGGCTATTTAATCAATAAGTTCCTGTCCTCAATTTTGTGTATCCTAGAGAATCTCATTGCGCCTAGACACCCTAGGGTATTAGTTGCGCATTAAAAATTCCATAAATAAATAAATAAAATAAATCAGATGATGTGTATTGTATTTGCAGCCTTTGACAAAAAAGAGTACATTAAGAACTGCAAAAAGGTCATTGATTTAACCGCATGACAATGAAGGTGGCTCACCAATTTCCTACTTCTAGCACTACGACCACACAGTGAATCAGTGTGAAAATATAATTCCTAGGACTTCGGTTACAAAAGTGCAGGAAAATCAATAATAATAACTATGGGGCATATCAACAACAACCGGCGATAATTATCGCTCAGCGCTCTTAGCGTGAGGATAATTATCGCCGGCTAGCGTGAATTTTTATCGCTGAGATAGCGTGCTATTAGCAACGCTTATCTCAATAGCGATAAAAATCTACACGCTAACAGGCTAACGTGAGATTATTGCTGGAAACCCAGCGATAATCACACGTTACCTTGTTGATAGGGACAGGCAAACTTAGCCATGATATCCTCCTTCCATAGGATATCATGGCTAAGTCTGAAAATTAGCAGACGTAAAAAAGCAGCGTTAACCGCGGTTAGCGCTACTTTTTTTGTCTCTAACAGGGTTAGCGACATTCTTGATAAGAGGAGAAATGTTGCTTAGCGACATTTCTCCTATTATTTTACTCTGGAACGCCCCCTTTGCATCTCATTAGAGATGCAAGGGGAAGCGTAGAGTAAAAGGGTGCTAACATGCAAATTTGCGTGTGAGCACCCTGTTGTTGGTAGGGCGCTAGTTTTATCTCTGCTTTTTTAGCTTTTAAAGCCAAAAAAGTAGAGATAAAGCCCTTGTTGATATGCCCCATAGACCTTCACATTTCAGCTAATAAGAAAATGCTAATATCTATAATTTACTGTATGTTTAGTAGTAGTATCCGCCCCAGTTAGTATGCTTGTGTTGGTTTAATTAGCACAACTTTAATGGGAATATTTTTAAGCCAGTTCAGGGATCTTTACAGCGTTGGAAACTATTTTGCTTTACAGGACCTGACCATATTTTACTTGCAACCCAATCGTCTTCCAATTAATGATCACTCAACCACGTCATGAGGGAGTCTCTCTGGGCTGCACTGTCTGGAAATGCTAACATAAAAATGACACGATGTTTCTGTGATTTATGAAGTTCATGGTGTCCACTGGCAACAGGGAAAACTACACCGTGATGAGAACATTTTATTGATGATTTGAAAATGTCTCACTCATCAGTCTACGATATATCCGTGTGGATTGTTTAACATCATGTAACAATACCACTGGATTTAAAAGTCCATTAATCACTTTTACACTTTAAATGCAATATCAGACCTGAACTTTAAAACTACCAAAAACGGTGAAGCTGAAAATAGTAAAGGATGTACAGTTTACAACAGCCAAATAGAGTCATAGAAATGTAAGGAATGCAAAGAAGCAAAATCAAAAGATTATGAAAAAGTATTTTAGGTGCACCCTCAAGAGAAGTTGAATAAAAGAGGAAAAAATTAAGAAAATAGCTAAATTAATATAAAATCAATCATTCACTGTATACAATTCATGAATACAGAGACCAATAATTCCTTAGCAATTACATAAAGCGAAAATCCAATAATATCACAAATTGTTTGCATTATGTGTCAAAAAATACCAACATTACTGAATGTACAAAGATAATCACATAAAAAGAATGACTGAAAATAATTTTCACAGTACCTACAAAGAAATCAATAGGGAGCACCTCAATTTATGTAAATACCAGTGCTCTGTTCTGATTAGGACACTTGTGGTACATTGCCTCTGTTGGAGATTCCTGATTCAGGTGATGGACTTGTCCTCCTTCTTTCTGGACATACTACAATCTCTGTCTATATATTGAATCTTTTTTCACGTGGTCTAGTTTTTTTTGCACATTTAGTTTCTGCACTGATTTTTTGCTTCTTTGGTGAGTATCTTTTTTCCAACTCATTCTTTTTTGATTTTCCTTCTCTTTTGCTCATTAATAAAACATTTCTTGCACAATTCTTTCCTAGAAGTTCTTTCATGCTATGATGTTTTTAATATTTCTGATACACTTGTACATATTCCTTTTTAGATGTTTTATCGAAAACTCCCTGGACACTCTTATGTTTATTGTTTTGTCCTGATGATGACCTTCTAAGTTCAATTTTGTTTAGAAACGCCGTTGATGCTTTAATGTGGCCCTAAATGAAAAGGACGCAAAACCTGCTCTGGCAATACCCTTGCAAGATTTTGTGCCACATTGCATGCATTTGCATGAATTAGCATGCCACAAATCCTTCGCAAATATGGCCCTCTGTGGCTTTTGTTTTATGAGAGAATCTAGAAGGTGTCCGGCCTGTGTTGTAGGATCAGAATTGCTCTTCACATGACATTCCAGTCCCTTGCTCCAGGAACATCTACTGAGGGTGGTGTTCAATCAACCAATCAATTGGGTTACTTTTAAAGCACGACTACTCACCCATAAGGGTCTCAAAGGGATTGGGCCCAGCTGGGCTGCAGGAGAAGTGGTGAGTCAGACGAAGAGCCAGGTCTTAAGGCCCTTCCTGAATTGAGAAAGTGACAATGATTGGCTGAGGTGGAGAGGCAGGGTGTTCCAGGTCTTTGCTGTAAGGTAGGAGAAGGACCCTCCTCTGGCTGCGGTCTTGCAGATATGATGGATGATAGCCAGGTCCAGTTGGGCAGAGCAGATGTCTCTGGTGGGTATGTGGACTCCGAGGGGGTGGTTAAGGTATGCAGGTCCCGATAGAGCTTTGTAGGCATGCATGAGGAGCCTAAAGGTGATCCTTTTGTTGACTGGGAGCCAGTGGAGGTCTCTCAGGTGGCCAGTGATGTGGATGCAGCAGGGTATGTTGAGTATGAGTCTGGCAGAGGCGTTCTGAGTGTTCTGCAGTTTCTTGAGGAGTTTCTGGGTGATGCCGGCATAGAATATTACATAGCCGTAGTCGATTCTGCTGCTAATAAATGCATGGGTGACCATCTTTCTGGACTCTCTGGGGATTCACTTGAAGATCTTTTGGAGCAGGTGTAGCATGTGGAAGCAGGTTGATGAGACAGCGTTGATCTGGTGGTACATGGTAAGCGAGCAGTCCAGGATGGTGCCTAGGTTTCATGTGTGGTATGTGGGTGTGTGGGGTTCCAAGTGGTGCGGGCCACCAGGAATCATCCCAGGTGGAGGGGGTGAAGCCCATGATGAGGACTTTGGTCTTCTCTGAGTTTAGCTTGAGACAGCTGCTCTTCATCCAGGTGGTGACAGCCTTCGTCCCATCACGGCAGTTGGTCTTGACGACTGTGGCTTCGTTGGTGAGGGACGGAATCAGCTGGGTGTCATCAGCATTTTAGACAATGTTGAGTCCGTGGTCAATGACGATGGCAGAAATGGACCCCAAGTAGATGTTGAAGAGAGTGGGCCTCTGGGAGGAGTCCTAAGGAACACCGCAGCTGATCTCTGTGGGTTTGTTGAGGAACGGGGGTAGTCTGACTCTGTTTTCAGGCATTGAGGAAGGAACTGATCAATTCCAGGGCTTTGTTGCAGATGGCAAAGTCAGTGTTCCACATGGGAATACTAGTTAAAACAGTTAGTGCCAGATGTACAATTGTTTTCTTGCAGTCGCACAGGGGCATTTGGCCTGTTTGCAACTGCAAAACACAGATGTACAATGTAGTAACCTTATTTTGTGAGTCGCTAATGTATTAGTGACTTGCAAAATAGGGTTAGCGACTCGCTATTTGGGAAGGGGCATGCCAAGGGCATCCCTTCCTAATGGCAAGTGCAGATGCCATGTAGGAGTGCTTTGCGACTGCATTTGCTGTTGCAAAGAACTCGAAGTTTACCACCTAGGTGGTAAACCATTTGCAAATGGGAAGGGGTCCCCAGGGGACCCCTTCCGCTTTGTGAATGGCTGCACAAATATTTTTCAAGAGCAGGCAGTGGTTCCAGGGACCACTACCTGCCCTTAAAAAATGAAACTTAAAAGTTTCATTTTTCATTTTTAAATGCATTTCATTTTACTTTAAGGTAAACAAGCTGCATTTAACATTTTAAAAAAACTGCTTTATTGACAAAGCAGTCCCACACATGGTGGCCTGCTGACCCCAGCTGGCCACCATCCCTGGGAGTGCTAGCCATTCCCAATGGGGTCGCAAATTACATAATATTAATATTCATGAGGCATGCAATTTGCAACCCCATTTGGAATCTAAAACAGTGTCTGAGACACTGTTGTACATTGGATTTTCCGACTCGCCAATTGCGACTAGCAATTTGTCACAATTTGCGAGTCGCAAATTCAATGGTCGTACATCTGGCCCTCATAACATTATAGTAGATTAAACTGAATGCCAGTAATTTGCTGACCCAGATGTGCTGAAAAAAACCATCACAATGGTCTGACCAATGGATGACCAATATCTTGGACGTGGAAACACAAATGAACAGTTTAGTGTAACTACGAAACAAATCAATTATTTAAAGAATCATAAAACATTATGTATTCTGCACAGCATTACTGGGATTTTATGAAAATGGCAGTATTACAAATTAATTTTTGTTTTACCTGTTCCTTCTTTATGCTAGCATGTTTGTGTATCGACTATGTGGTTCAAACGTACTATATGCCATGATCATACAGCAATATGAAAGGCATGATCATGTAATGGAAAGCTTAATGACTACTTTCTGAGTGCTTACGCTACCTGCTTTTGAGGATATTTTATAGAAAAAGTTCGAGATAATAGTTTGTAGTAAGTAATGTCCCTATTATAAGGGTTAGTACATAGTGTTTAGGGGGATTGTAAAACAAAAAGTCTAGTTTATATGCTAAAGTAGGGAGAGAGGAAAAGATGAGGCCTAATTGCTAATGTGGTCAACCTCAAATATGAGGAACAGGGTTCGAGTCTCGGCAACGATGCACAACATCCTGTGATTCTGGGGAAATAAATTAGTCTCACTGTGCCTAACAAAAACAAATGTGTCCTTATCTAATGCAACTGGTGCCCGTGTAAAGCGCTCTGATACCCGATAGTATCGGATCAAGTTTGCGTTATTCATAACTTCGGAAAAACATAAGTAAGGCAGAGGTGTGGTGCCGCGGCCAGGGCAACTGACGCTGGACGCTGGGGATCATGGTTCGATCCCCAGCACCATGCGACTCTGGGCAATAGCTCGCTTAATCTTCCCAATGGACCCCAGCACCGAGATACCCCTTCGGTGGTGATTTGTGCGCTATACAAGTACTGGATTTACATTTACGTTGAACTATTATACATGTGTAAATAAGAAATATCATGTTGGGCTTAGTTCTAAACAACGTGTTCAAACGATTCTGTATTTGCATTTTTCTCTAAGTTCCTTTGGATACATAAATATAATAACAGTATTTAACAAAAGCTTAATTGCTTGTGTCCCTTTCTGAATTTTCTACACCTTTACTCCCACAGATTTCAATTGCTAGCACATAGTTATTAAAGTACAAGGAGAAAATGCTTTTGATGGCACCTTTTTAAAGCACGCAATTTAACACATATTCTAACAGACTTTCTCTAAAGAATGTAGAAAATTCCTTCTAAGAATTCATCATGCCACAGATTCTAGGTATTCACAGACCTGAGGTCTGCTCCATTGTCATACGTATTTTTAGCACTGCCTTGCATAAGCAATATTGTTGTCGGTAAGCAATGTTTCAACAGATGTGAACTAAAAGCTGTAGGAGGAATATGTAAACCATGTAAGCACTTTAAGTACCTATCCTAACTATATTTTTGAATGGAACATTAACACCTTCAGTCATGGTTCAATACTATCATATTCATTATTTGAGTATCAGTCTGCAGAATCAGGGAATTATGGTCAGGTATTGGTACCTTCTTTTGACCACACCATTTGAGCCATGTCACTAATACAATTTGGTCCAAATGTACAAAGCCTTTTATGTATAAAGCCCTGTTTTGCAATTTAGTAACCTATTCCTGAATCTGAAAATGGTTTGCGATTCGTTATTAGGGAGGGGTTCGTAAAGGGCATCCCTTTCTAATACTGAATCGCCATAGTATGTGTGAATGTTTTGTGACTCAAATGCGGTCGGAAGGCATTTGATTTTTACCATCTACTTCAAGTAGGTGATAACCCATTCACAAACAGGAGGGGCTCCCCAAGGGACCCATGCCCATTTGTGAATGTTTGTAAAAACGTTTTTTGAGGGCAGGCAGTGGTCCCACCGACCACTGCCTACTCTTAAAAAATTAAACGAAAACGTTACATTTTTTCCAATGAGCCACAAAACCGAGCCTACCTCATGAATATTAATGTGGTAGGTCTACTTGCAACTAACTTAGAATCATAAAATGTCAAACACACATTATTGCATGAGTGTTTGTGATATCAAAATAGTAAACCACAAGAAGTTCTAATTTGGTATTCACAAAGCTAAACCTATGTAGATCTGGCCCTTAATTTGTTTGTCACTGATTCTTTAATCCCTGGTGACAAATATTACAGGTGTGCTGTGACTAGCACCAACCACACATGAATAAGCAGAAATGTCAGAAAAACATTTCCACTCTGACAATAACAAAACTTCAGCAAATGAGGCGTCTGCTGCAGAACCTACTGAATGTTGTTCGTGAAAATTATTGAAGCCATGGCAACAGATGCCTGATAATATGACAAGTGAAGGGTAATGAAATTTCAGAACAAATTTATAAGAGTTACTTCAGTGTCAGTATTTCAGCAGGACTGAATATCAATATATATATATATATCAATATATATATATATATATATTCACTGAAAAATCCATGGGTTTCAGGGACATTATAGTTAGAAAATAAAATAGCATTTCAAAAACCTTTGAATTCACTACAAAAATCATAGGTTTCAGGGACGTTATATTTAGGAATTAGCAGTTAAAAAACCTTTGAGATTCACTGAACAAGCCATAGGTTTTAGGGATGTTATAGTTAGTTGAACATTTCACTCATACAAAACCAGTGAAATTCGACCGTTATAGTTAGTTCAGCTAGTGATGTCATGTGAGATGCCATCAGTGATGTAATCAGTGATGTCACTGACCATGTCATGAGTGATGTAATATGTGATGTCAGCAGCAGTGCATAGCAGGAGCGCGAGTTATAGTTAGCTGAACTACTTATAACAGCCGAATTTCACTGGTTTTATATGAGTGAAATGTCCAATTAACTATAACGCCCCTGAAACCTGTTTTTTTCAGTGAATTTCAAAGGTTTTTTAACTGCTAATTTCTAACTATAATGTCCCTGAAATCTATGTTTTTTCAGTGAATTTCAAAGGTTTTTTAAATGCTAGTTACTAACTATGCCTACAGAGGTAGGACATGTGCAGAAACTGAAAGAAAGGTACAGAAAGAATCAAGAGAAATGCACAAACAGACAACAGAAGTTCAGAAATAGAAAGAACGCTGCAGAAAGAAGCAACAGATGTGCAGATAGAACCAACAGATGTGTAGAAAGAGGCCTACTTTGACTATACCTTAAGGTGACCGCGGCGGGCTGGTCAGTGTGACCCCTGTGCCCCACACAGACGGTCGCTCACCTCTCACTGCTGCTGCCTGTCGCCTGCTGCTGCCTGTTGCCTGTCGCCTACCTGCTGGTACCGACCCCGCTCACGCCGCTCCCTCCTCACCTGCGCTGACCTCCGCTTCACGCCGCTCTCCTCCTGCTGCTGCTGGCCACTCTCCTCGCCTCCTCGCCGCCGCCGCTGCCCCGGTCACTCGCCTTCCTGGTTTCCCGCCGCTGAGCCCGCAGTCCCGCCTCTCCTCCCTGCCCATTGGCCACCCAGCCTCCCGCCTCCCAGCGGACCCTCCCTCCCGGCTCCTTACTTAAGGTGACCGCGGCGGGCTGGTCAGTGTGACCCCTGTGCCCCACACAGACGGTCGCTCACCTCTCACTGCTGCTGCCTGTCGCCTGCTGCTGCCTGTTGCCTGTCGCCTACCTGCTGGTACCGACCCCGCTCACGCCGCTCCCTCCTCACCTGCGCTGACCTCCGCTTCACGCCGCTCTCCTCCTGCTGCTGCTGGCCACTCTCCTCGCCTCCTCGCCGCCGCCGCTGCCCCGGTCACTCGCCTTCCTGGTTTCCCGCCGCTGAGCCCGCAGTCCCGCCTCTCCTCCCTGCCCATTGGCCACCCAGCCTCCCGCCTCCCAGCGGACCCTCCCTCCCGGCTCCTTACTTATGACGCCCCCCCAGCGACCGCGCAGCGGACGCGCGCAGCGGGAGCGCCGACTGAGCGCCGAAGGTGCGCCAAAGGTAAGCCCGTCTGCGCCCGTCCGCGCCTGGACCGCGCCCAGCGCCAGACCCCCTGGCCCCCGCGCCCGCCAGCCCCCCCGCAGGACCTATGACTTCGCTACGCTCATCGCACTCAAACCCGCCCGAGCCCCCGGATGCCACCGAGCGTCCCCGCGACGCACCCATGGACCCTTCGACTGCCGATCCTGCAACTTCTCCTGCCTCCGAACAAGCACCACGCCCACCAAGACGGACAACAGCAACCACCTCAAGTGCATCCTGATCAACACCCGCTCCATCCACAGACACGCCGTGGAACTCTGGAACCTCCTCGACACCGCATCTCCAGACGTCGCCTTCCTCACGGAAACCTGGATGAACGACTCCTCAGCCCCCGACATCGCCATAGCCATCCCGGACGGCTACAAGATCATCAGGAGGGATCGCAACAACCAGACCGGAGGGGGCATCGCCATCGTTCACAAAAGCACCATTCGCATCTCGACTGACTCCACCGACGCATTCAACACCGCCGAATACCTGCACTTCCAGATCCACACCGACCCCAAGACTACCCTCAGAGGCACCCTCATCTACAGACCCCCGGGACCACGCGCACAGTTCTGCGAAGACATCACGGACTTCATCAGCCCTCACGCCCTCCCCTCCACCGACTACATCCTCCTCGGAGACCTCAACTTCCACCTGGAGAACAACAACGACCGCAACACGACCACCCTGCTGGACAACCTCACCAACCTCGGACTCCAGCAACTGGTCAACACCCCCACCCACTACTTCGGCCACACGCTCGACCCCCTCTTCTCATCCAGCAAGCACATCACCTTCAGCCACTGCACCGGACTCCACTGGACTGACCACAGCTGCGTCCACTTCAGCTTCAAGAAGAACACGGTCCACCACCACCCGAAGCAGGTTCCCCACAGAAACTGGAGCAAGATCACCGTCGACCAGCTCACCACCTCCCTCAGCCAGAACCCACCGGTCCGGACAACTGACCCTAACACAGCAGCCCTCGACCTCACACAATGGCTGACCTCCTGTGCCAACGACCTCGCCCCACTGAAGAACCCACTCACCAGGCCCAGAAGCAAGAAGGCCCCCTGGTTCACCGACGAACTCAAGGACTCCAAGAAGGCCTGCCGCACCCTCGAGAAGGCCTGGCTCCTCGACAAGACCACCGACAACATGACCGCCCTCAAACTCGCCACCCGCAGACATCACCAGCTCATCCGCACCACCAAGAAGAAATCTTTGAAGGAACGACTGGACAAGAACGCCCATGACAGCAAGGAGCTCTTCAACATCGTCAAGGAGTTCTCCAACCCCAGCACCAGCAACAACGACATCACTCCCTCGCAGGACCTCTGTGACTCCCTCGCCTCGTACTTCCACCGCAAGATCGCCGACATCCACAACAGTTTTGGCGCTCCACCCCCGCACCCATCAACCGAACCTACGCACCCCGCCGCTATCCTCCAGACATGGACCAAAGTGACCCTCGAAGACACGACACGCATGATGAACACCATCCACTCCGGATCTCCGACCGACCCATGCCCCCACCATGTCTTCAACAAGGCCGCCTCTACCATCGCACCCCACCTCCGAGACATCATCAACGCCTCCTTCGACACAGCCACCTTCCCAGAGAGCTGGAAGCACGCCGAGCTCAGCGCACTACTGAAGAAACCAACTGCGGACCCGACCGACCTCAAGAACTTCCGCCCTATCTCGCTCCTTCCTTTCCCTGCCAAAGTCATCGAGAAGGTCGTCAACAAGCAGCTGGCCGCCTTCCTCGAGACGAACGGATCCCTCGACCCATCGCAATCCGGATTCAGAGCCAACCACAGCACAGAGACCGCCCTCATCGCAGCCACCGACGACATCCGAGCCCTGCTCGACAAAGGTGAAACAGCGGCACTCATCCTCCTTGACCTCTCCGCAGCATTTGACACTGTCTGCCACCGCACCCTAGTCCAACGCCTCAACGACACCGGCATCCAGGGGATTGCTCTGGAATGGATCATCTCATACCTCTCCGGCAGAACACAGAGAGTACGCCTCCCTCCGTTCCGCTCTGAGGCCACCAAAGTCATCTGCGGCGTCCCGCAAGGATCATCGCTCAGCCCCACTCTCTTCAACATCTACATGAAACCCCTCGCTGCCATCGCACGCCAACACAACCTCAACATCATCTCCTACGCCGATGACACCCAGCTGATTCTCTCCCTGACCAGAGACCCCGACATCGCCAAAGCCGACCTACACGAAGGGATGAAAGATGTCGCCGAATGGATGAACACCAGCCGCCTGAAGTTGAACACGGACAAGACAGAAGTCCTCATCCTGGGACCATCGCCCTCTGCATGGGACGACTCCTGGTGGCCCCCGGCCCTGGGCACCGCACCCAAGCCAACGGACCACGCACGCAACTTGGGCGTCATCCTGGACTCCTCCCTATCGATGACCAGACAAGTCAACGCCGTCTCCTCATCTTGCTTCCACAACCTCCGCATGCTCCGCAAGATCTTCAGATGGATCCCGACTGAGACCAGGAAGACTGTCACCCAGGCCCTCGTCACCAGCAGACTAGACTACGGAAACACCCTCTACGCCGGTACAACAGCCAAGCTTCAGAAAAGACTTCAGCGTATCCAGAACGCCTCCGCCCGTCTCATCCTGGACGCCCCCCGACGCAGCCACATCTCGAGCCACCTAAGAGACCTGCACTGGCTCCCTGTCAACAAGAGGATCACGTTCAGACTCCTCACCCACGCACACAAATCCCTCCACGACCTGGGCCCAAGGTACCTCAACGACCGCCTGACCTTCTACACGCCCACCCGACAGCTACGATCCGCGTACCTCGCCCTCGCCGTCGTCCCTCGCATCCAGAGAGCCACCGCCGGAGGAAGATCCTTCTCCTACCTGGCGGCTAAGACATGGAACTCCCTGCCCGTCCACCTGCGGCTGACCCAGGACCACCTCGCCTTCAGGAAACAGCTCAAGACCTGGCTGTTCGAGCAGTAGCAGACCCCCTCCCCCAAGCGCCTTGAGACCCTTCCGGGTGAGTAGTGCGCGATATAAATTCCTTGATTGATTGATTGATTGATACCAAGGAATACACTCATACAAAGTACCCTAATCAGTAACGTCTCTCAAAACGTCTTACATCTCACTTTTCTCTTGAAAGTTTAATATTCATTGAGTGCTCAGAATGTTATGCATACAAAATATAAAATAGCAACCTGAAGCATAAACTTTTTTCATATGTACAATTTACTAATATATTTTATGTTAATAATTCTTTTAATACTGTAGAGTTGTTTTATTGTATTGTAATGCCTTCTTTTTTTTCTTTATCGAAGGAGTCACACACCTACTCAATGGGTGCGCTGATTAAAAGTGCGCAAACCCTGCTGGCGTGCATTTCAGGAGTCGCGCTGGAGTCAAAACTTCAGCGTAGTTTCAAAAGTATAAAATATTATTGTAGAAATTATAAATATAAGTTTTGGTTAAAGTCTTTGTCTAATATAATTTAGAAAACAATTTATAAACAGTTTTATTGTGTGTACTATGAACAATACGAAATGCACGTACTTCCGGGGTTGCGCCGGGGTGATGACTTTGGCGTATTTTCAATGTTTAAAATATCACTGTACAAAGTTAAAATATCAGATTTAAATAAACCCTTTCATTAATATCTTCAAAAAATATTGTATAAACTTCTATTTATACTTTAGAATTATTTAATGGGCACGCTGCATGTCAGCAACGGGTGTGCGCACCCTACGCGACTTCAAGTGACCACAGAAAGAAAGCTTCTGATTGGTTTAAATCATTTTCATTCTGTAAGAGAGAGGATCCATACTTATTATATTCTTCTCATTATTTGTCTGTCTTGCTGACAAGACCTGCTTCTTGTACCTCTCTTTATTTTTTCAATTTGTGTGTGTTTTTTTACTTTTATTTTAAGTTATGGCATCTAGTCATGGAGATATTGATCCACTGGAACGGGAGGATAATGACATCGTGGAGCCAGTCAAGAAAAGGAAGGAAAGTGTGGTATGGGCCTTCTTTAGTCTGCCAGAGGGAGAAAAGAAGGTTAACGCACATAAAGTCACCAGTAATATCTGTAAAAGAGTCTTGTCAAGAGGCCCTGAAAAGAAATATTCATGCGGGACATCAAGCATTCAGAAGCATTTGGAGACTATCCATCAATTACATCTGGCAAGAGAAGAAACATGGAGAGAGCAAATTGAAGCAGCACAATAAGACCTTAATTCCCCTGCAACATCCTCTTAAGAACTTACAGCAACACCAAGGCCTCACATTGTTTCAGAGCTGTTGGAAGTGGACACACTTTGTAAGAAATGTGAAGCAAAACTGTGCATCGGGGAGCAGTGCATTGACGTTATCACAAATGCAATCAAAGCACATAAATGTACATTTTGTTTAATAATGTGCTTCCAAATTTCCTTTTTGTTTTTTTCTCAAACAGGTCATTTGCAATCTTCAATTTTGTTTTGTTTACAAAAAGTCAAAAACACCCCAAAACATGAAAAATAAAAAATAAATAATTTAAATTGTTCGAAACAAAAAAAAATGGTTCTTACGGAACCACAAGTATTGGGTAGTGCTTGCATGATTGCATGACTGCAGCAGAAGTGCATGAGTGCATGCATAAATGCATTGGTACTGCCAGAATGATTGCATGAGTATGTGAGTAGTGCTTGAGTGATTGTATGAGTGCAGGAGTAATGTCTGGGTGATTGGAGGAGTGCATGGAAACTCTATGGATAGTGTGTGGGTTGTTGCATGAGTGCATAGGTAGTGCATGGGTAATTGCATGAGCGCTCAGGTAGTACCTTGGTGATTGGAGGAGTGCAAGGGTAGTGCATGAGTGATTTTATAAGTGCATGGGTAGTGGCTGGGTGATAAAAGAAATGCCTGGATAATACCTAGGTGATTGCAGGAGTGCAGGGGTAGTTTTTGGGTGACTGGAAGAGTGCATGGGTAATGTTTAGATATATTGAGGACTGCAGAGGTAGTGCCTGGGTGATTGCATGAGTCCATAAGTAGTACCTGGGTGACTGGAGGAGTGCATGAGTAGTACCTTGGTGATTGCATGTGTGCATGGGTAGTGCTTGCATGATTGCATGAGTGAATGAGTAGTGCCTGGGCGATTGCATGAGGGCAAGGGTAATGTCTAGGTAACTGGAGGAGTGCATGGGTACTGCCTAAGTGATTGAAGGATTGCATAAGTAATGTCTGGGTGATTGCATGAGTGCATAGGTAGTGCCTGGGTAATTGCAGAACTGTATGGCTAATACCTGGGTGATTCCATCAGTTTAGAAGTAATGTCTGGGTGTTTGCAGGAGTGCATGGGTACTTCCTGAGTCATAAAAGGTGTGGATTGGTAATACATGGGTGGTTTTGTAACTGCACAAGTAATGCTGGAGCGATTGAAGAAGTGCATGGGTAATGCCTGGGTGATTAAAACAGTGCATGTGTAGTGCCTTGGTAATTGGAGGAGTGCATGGGTAGTGCTTGGGTTAATGCATGAGTACATAAGTATGGCTTGGGAGATTGCATGAGTGTATAGGTAGTGCGTCGATGATTGAAGACTGCATGGACACTGTCTGAGAGATTGAAGGAGTGCATGGATAATGCATAGGTGATTGCATGAGGGCACGGTTAACATCTGGGTGAATGGAGGAGTGCATGGCTAGAGTCTCAGTGATTAGACAAGTGCACACGTGCTTTTGTGATTTTATAAGTGCATGGGTAGTGGCTGGCCGATTGGAGGAGTTCATGGATAGTGTGAGAAGTTAGCCTGGTATATGCTGTCAACTAGTTATAGTGGGCACCTTGCACCAGTCAAACACCCCCTTATTGATGATAGGTTAAAGACAACCTTTATTGAAAGCTATCCTAGTGGTAGCTATGGAGAGCAGCCTTCAGGCTATGTCTTGAAGGAATGTAAAGTAGCTTGTTTTACCAGCCTATAATTTCTTGAATGGCTAAATGAAAGGCAACCACACCAGGTATATATATAAAATATATGTATTTATTACTAAACACACCCTGCTAGTCTCTTTATGAGGCTAGAGGTCAAAACACATAAGCTACACTTCAAATATTACAGTAAAATAGCACAAATACACGTTAGGCACTAGGGGCGAGCCAAACCATATACTGAAATAGTGGTATAAGAAACACGACTTAACTAGACACAAGGCTCAGAGCCTGTAGAATCGCTGGGACCCCAAGGAACCACCCAAGGTAGTGACATAGGGGACCCACGGGGGCTGTGTGCAGTGTGAGAACACAGCCGCGAGCTCCCATTAGCTTCTTTGGGGAAAGTCGCGGTTAGATTTGTAAAGATTAGGGACACTTAGAGATAGACTAGGACCAAACCCTCTTGGACTTAGACAGTTCTAGGGTCAACACCCCCGGGAGCACTGGAGTATTAAATTACCTCACCCAGGGAAGCCGCGTGCATAGATGTCAAATGGTGTCAGGTCGCGTCGTCATTTTCAATGGAAGCTGGAGAAGAAGTGCTGCTGCCGGGAAGATGCGAAGTGTCCGAAGAGATCCAAGCCTGGATCAAAGATGTGAAGAACCTGAAAGCAGAGGGAATAGAGTCTGGGTCACTTGCCAGTGACCAGGGGCACGATAGACGAATGACCGCCGATGTCGGGTGTTTCAGGTGAACAAGGTGAAGCTTGATGCTTCAGCCACGAGGACCAGGAGGTGTCGAGGACAACCAGGAGCTGGATTCAAGCTGCGCCACAAATGATGTCGAGTGCTGCAGCATCGGTGTCCAGATTGGACACAACAAGCCTTGGCAACAGCAACCCATGCAGAAAGGAGTAAGATGCTTCGGTGCAGACCAGCAAGGTCTGAGGTACTCACCACACAGTGGAGTGTCAGGGCACATCTGGAGCAACCAGGGAAGCCCAAAGAAATTCAGAGTTACCTTCACAGGGACCCACCAGTTGACAGACCAGGGATCGCGAAGGGACCTCGAGAGGAATCACAAAATGGCTGCCCACTGGTCACTCGGGGTGACTAGGCTGACAATCTTCAGTGGATTCTCTGCTCGGGGTGTGGGCTACAAGTAACCCAATGCACCTCCTCAGGAGTTGTCGAGAAGTTTATGCACTTGCAAATGTGCATGTGTCCAGGGGTTCTGGTTCCACATCACTCACGAGGGCTGCCGGTCTCAGGTTTGCTGGGGACTCAGGTCGGCCTCTGAGAAGTATGGAAATCCTCTTCCTGGGCTGCAGATACTTCGGAGTCCGTCGGGAGCTTTGGAGAGGCAGACCTGCAAATGCTTTGTTGGTGCCTGCCAAGCAGAGTACTCACTCCTTGACTCCAAGGGAGATTTCTTCAGTCCTCTAGTCTTGAGTAGAGCGTTGAAGTTCCAGGATTCAGTTGCAGAGTTTCATACAGGGATATCTAAAGTTCTGGGTACAGATGTTCCTTCTTTATACCTAAGGAAGGGGTTGGACTAACTCAGGGGACCCACCTATGGGAGGGTTTGGAAAGAGGGGTGGCTACACTAATTTCCTTTGTCCAGTTTCATGCCAGAGCAGGGGCTACACCCTTGAACCAGTTTGAACTGAGCTATGCACAGGGACACCAAATATGCCCCCAGTGCAGGACTTCAAAGCACTTTCAGAGTACACCCACCCAGTCCCAAAACACTAAAGCCTGTCTGGGAGGTGGTGACACCTCCCTGTGACAGGAAACCTATTGTCCAGGCCTCCCCTGCCGGAGTTGTGGTCAGCAGCAGGATGCCAGACTCATGTCTGTGGCTGCAGCATCCATTTTGTGATTCTAGGGCTCTTTTAAGTTGGTACCGGGTATACCAGTGCTGTCATGTCTCTCCCTCTAGAAGGGTGGGATCATACTCCCACACCAGTTACTGGTTTGGGGGTAGGATTCCATGGTGTGTGACACCAAACACGACATGTTTCCGTGCAGCCAGTCCAAAGTTAGCGTTTACTGTTGGGTTATAATGCACTTAAGAGTATATGGTCAGGCTGCATCACAGACAACCCCAGAGAAGAGATTCTGAAGGCTGCAGAGGGGCTCAGCTCATGCATGGGCACCCTCTCACACAAAACCAAGAACCCTGCCTTCAGGATTGATAAGGCCTGCCATAGGGGTGACTGATAGGTTTCTATGTGAAGTGATAGGTGAGATATAGTGAACCTATATCTCTGTAAGGGGTGCATGCACCACCTTACCCAGGCTGCAGTAGCAGACTTGTGGTGTCATTTTGGTGGGCTTTCCAGGGGTTGCATAATACATGCTTCAGCCCCTGGTAGGCCTCTGCGGTACCTATGCCCTGGGTACACAGTATTAACCCTGGGTGTAGGACTACGCTACGCTCGCGTAGTTTGCATAGTTTGCGCAACTACGCGCTACGCCAATTGCACGTGGCACAGTGGAAAAATGCGTAGTGGGCATTTTTTGCTTGCTCGCGGTGCTCAACGTCAAGTTGGCGACCGCGAGCGAGCAAAATAACATCCCTTCGAGACTTTTTCCTCATTCGCGATTAGCAACATCAAGTTGCCAATCACGAGCATGGAAAATAAACCTTCCAGCGAGATTCTCAACGCGGGGAGGTCAAGTTTCTCATTGCGAGTGGTCGCGTATGCTCGCAACCGCTCGTGATGAGAAACTACCAGTCCGTGTTGAGAAAGCTGCCTCTCAAGTACAAATCTACTCGAGCGGCAGAAAACGACCGCTTGCAGTGTGCAAGATACCATTTGCAATGATTGCGCAGTGCAGACAAGCATCTGGCACTGTGCAATCAGTGCAAACAGCATTTTGCACAGTGCACTACGCAGTTCGCGTAGCTACACGTAGCTTGCGTAGTGCGAAGTGCACTTCGCGTAGCTACGCGTAGCACTACTACACAAACTACGCCCAGGGTTACATAGTATACCATATACTAGGGACTTATAAGGGCACCCCATAATCCAATCTGTGGTGTACCTAAAGTACATCAAATCAATTTAGTAAGGAAGCACCTGGGCTGGGGTCCTAAATAGCAGGGCCCCAGCCAGACTAAAGTCCAAAAACAGTGTTACAGCAGCAAAAAGTGGGGGCTAACCATGAGAGGCAGATCCTACTCTCATACAGATAGTGCCTGGACCCCTGATGGAGTGCAAGGGTAGTGCCTGGGTGATTGTATAATTGCAAGGGTAGTGCCTGGATAATTGGAAGACTGCATGGGCACTTCAAAAAAGATTGAAGGAGTGCATAGGTAATGCCTGGGTGATTGCATGAATGGAGGGGTAATGTCTGGGTGAATGGAGGAGTGCATGAGTAGAGTCTGAGTGATTAGACGAGTGCATAGGTAGCGATTTGGTGATTTTATAACTGCATGGGTAGTGGCTGGCCCATTGTAAGAGTGAATGGATAGTGTCTGTGTGATTGAATGAGTGCAGTGGAAATGTCTGTGACATTGACAGAGTGGATTGGTTATGCCTTAGTGAGTGTATGAGTCCAAGGGTAATTTGTAGTTAATTGAAGGAGTGCATGAGAAATGTATGGCTGATTGCAAGAGTGCAAAAGTAAGGTCTGTGTTATTGCCTGACTGAACTCGTAGTGGGTGGGGGATAGAAAAGTGTATAAGTAGTGTCTATGTGATTTTCTAAGTGCATGACTACTGTCTGGATGATTGGAGGACTGCATTGTTAATAGCTGTATGATTGCTGAAGTGCATAGTTAGTGCCTGGATGATTTCATAAATGCACCGACACTGCCTGAGTGATTGAAGGAATGCATGGGTAGTGTCGGTGTGATTGTATCAGTGCAGGGGTAATATCAGTGTTATTGGAAGAGTGCCTATGTAATGCCTAAGTGATTGCATGAATGCAGAGGAATGTCTGTGGCATTATACCTAAGTGATTGCATGAGTGCAGGTGTAATGTCTGGGGGATTAGAGCAATGCATAGTTAATACCTTGGTAATTGCCTGCGTTTGGGGGTAATGTCTTGCTGAATGCAAGAGTGTAGAGGTAGGGCCTGGGTGATTGAAGGAGTACATAGGTAGTGCCTGAGTGATGGTAAAACTTTAAGCATTCTGATTGGGTGGTTAGAGGAGTACAGTAGTAGTTACTGGGTGATTGGATGTCTATATAAATAGAAGGTGGGTGATTTTAAATGTGTATCTGTAATGCCTGAATGAATAGAGCATTGTATAGATACTGTCTGAATGATTGGAAGACTGCAAGGGTAGTGTCTAGGTGATTGTATCAGTGCAGGGATAATGTTTAGGGGATTGGAGTAGTGTATAGCTACTACCTGGATGATTGGAAGAGTGTACTAATCACATGTAGCTGATTGCATGAGTACATGTAGCGTCTGGGTGATCTTATAACTTTATGAATACAGGCTAGGTGTTTTAATAAATACACGGATAGTGCATGGGTGATGGCAGGAGTGTGGGAATAGTGCCTAATGGTCTAGATAACTGCATGGGTAGTGTTTAAAAAACATGGATGACTGCAATTAAAATAACTGTAAACAGTACTTCATATTATTATGCTTCTTACATTATTTCATCTTAAGTTCTTTATTAAAGTAGATACCAAACTTATTGAGACTATTTTACAATAGTTTTATTCTAAACTGAATTTAAAACCTTTTCAAGCTTTAGTATTACTTTCTGTAAAAACGAAAGAAAAAATTGTTATTGCTTATAATATCATAGTTTTAGAACACAAAATAATTTTAGAATTACATAACATATTCAGTTTCCCTTTTTTTCTGTTCTCGGATTCTATTGAATTTCACAATTCACAGTGATTTCAATGTAGATTATCATGTAACAGTGGGGAAAAAAATACAATGAATGAGATTGTAAAAATAAAATAAATCTGTATTGAAAATATTTACAACAAGTTCAATTATCTGTTGACCTATGTACAGTTTCTAAATTATATTTTACCCGTACAATAAATCATATTTTTCTCTGAACTACATTTCTCAAATATACATTTTCATATACATCACATATAATATAAAGATGAAATATATAAACTATTTCTTTCAAACACAATTTTGAAAATGCAATAACAATTAGCAAAAAACAATAATCCAAACAGTAATTTTTCACATCTTCCCAACTGGCCAAATTATGTTTCCAAATCAATGTCCATTGAAAATATCCAAAATAAACTCATTTATTTGTGTTTACATCTTCCCAATAGGCCAAATGATGTTTTCAAAACGTTGGCATCAAAAAAATCAGATATGAATCTGGTAATTTGAAAGGCAACCTACATTTAAATCGCAAATGAGCATCATTGCAATGTGTCCATCCTTTATTGCACTTTAAATACACATTATTGTTTCCAGATGTTGTAGTAGGTCCATTATGGAATATAATAGCCACTGCTTTAAAGGTTCTTCCTGAAATTGACACTTGACTTGCTACAAAACTTTCATTTTTTGCTTCCAATTTTCTTCCATTTGCTCTACCACGTTGAAGCATTAAGATTACATATTTTCCAAATCTTTCTGTATATAACTTTGGCAATATTTCTGATTTACAATGGGAGCATTTCATATTTTAATTTCTATTCCTTCATCTTCCAATACACCAAGCATAAACATATGGAATTCTTGTGAATCTTGTTGTATATTGAGTGTAAATTGTGAAGAACCAGTACATATATCCAAAAGATGCCGAATGATAGAAGTTTTTACTTCTATCAGTTACCAACTTTTCAAAAACATTATGTAATAAAGAACAGAATCTTTTTCTCGATTTTTCTTAATTTGAAGATGAAGATCTTCCAGATAAAACACAACATTCACAACTACATTAGCATGGCAGTAGATACCTAAACTATGTTCTAACTAGTATCCTATAATATCATCAACAGTGTCCATTTTCATTTTCTGTCTAGCTTCATCATTCTCTTCAATTGTTTTCTTTTTTTCAACCTCACTAGAATGTTTGTCATATTTTCAGTTTTGCACACACCAGACACTTTTCACATATGGGATATTCACCTAAGTTAGGAGCATACAGTCTTCTTAACCGATTATTCTCTCTTACACAATTTGCATCAGCACTAACCTTTTTCTCATCAAAATCAATTAACTACAAACCAGATAATGTACTTACTCGGGACAATGCAACGTATGCCATGCCTTCTTTAAACACTGTACTCCCAATATTTAGCAAAGCACTGTCTACACTTAAACCTTGAGATTTATGAATGGTTACTGCATATGCTAAAGAAGGAGGAACGTTTTTTCTACGAACATACAAGTCTTTTACAAGCATAGAACGAACAGCACAACATCCAATATGTTTTACCGCTTCAATCTGATCAATTTTAATCTTCAAAAATTCAATTCCATCTCTATTCTGATAATTAACAAAATGAATACCTCTTACCATTGCTCCATTTACTAAACCTTTTTCTACATCCAAATTACGTTGTAAAATTACCCGACAGTTTTACATACATCTAAAGTCTTTTCTAAACCAGCAGTCTTAAACACTGACGTTCCAAAGAATCCAATTGTGTCTGTAATTTCTCTGAAAGAAGAATAGTAACTCCTTCATGTTCCATTTTATCAATAACTTCCATTTTCAGCATTGGTTGTTTTTCCAATTTAAAAATGTCATGATTGAATGTAGAACCCTCTTGCAGTGCTGACTTTAGACAAACTATAGACTTTCTTCCCCAACTTTTTTGTGCATTATTTCAGGTGCAATGTTTTCATTTGGAAACAAATGTGTTTAGCCTACTTTGTAAAACTTATTTTCTACGTTGTGTCAAAACTCCAATTCTTATATCTTGAAGAATGTTTCCATAGTGTTCATCACTTCCTTGTCGCATATTCTTAATACATTCTTTATATTCAAAATCAGACCAAATGTTTAAATTTCCAACACTTCCCAAATATTTCCTAGTATCTTAATGGACAAGAGTTTTAAAAACTGGTTGTCCTTTCACAGAAGTCAGTTGTAGTAGATCGCTTAATACAATTACATGTTTTCCTCCAAATAAAACATAATCTGTTTTTAAAATGTGTTGCATTCTTAAATGTACAAAGGCAAGCATTAAGTTTGAGACCATGTTCACCTCAGCAATGATTAGAAGTTTCATTTTCTTTAGTACTCTTCAGACTTAATAGCAAGCTTCTCCAGATAGTTTATTATATTCCAACTTATTTTTATGTTTTACTCGTAGCATGAGTAAACGATGTAATATAATCCCTTTAATGTTGTGTCCTGCTAACACAGTTGGAGCTGTTACAACACAAGATAAATGTGATTCAGTGTTTTTCAGTAGATAACGGGTCAAAACTTTAATTAAGAAACTTTTCCCTGTTCCAGCTTGACCACTGATATACATTTGAATAGGTTTAAATTATGTGCAGTTGCACTCTTTTTTCATGAAGTAATCCATGCTGTATCTATTGTGTCATTTGCTGATATATTTCTTTTTGTTTTGTTTTGTTCAAAATTGAGTTGATCTTCCAAGTTTCTCAACTCAATTATATCCTATTGTGCTTGTTGCTGCTTGTTCTACTTAATTCACAGCTATTGCTGCTTAATGTTCAAGAATTGGTTGTCCTAAGGGATCATGACTTAGTGGACCAGAACTTTGACTATCTTGAGAACTGTCTCTAGCTATTTCAGCTGCAATAGTAGTTTCTTGCTCAATCTTTTCATTTACATTTGTAGATAATTTGGAAAAATTCTGCATTTAATACTATATTTACATACGTTAAAAGAATCTTCATAGCAGTCAAAATCCCCAAGTAATTCCATTTCACTACGCCAAGGCTTGAAAAGTTGCAGAAGTTCTAAATAGAAAAATTCCCTTTTAGCTGGAGTTTCACAAATGAGTTTTCTGTGGTTAATAATATTTCCTTTGGCATGTTTTACCAAACATCCATCACATCCAATTACTGCATATTTTTCTTCATTTATATTTTCTGTAACATTTTTCTTAAAACTATAATATTGTAGTACTTCATACAGACACATGTTTTCCAGATGTGGACTCGTTTTGGGATAGTACATATCCAACATATTTTTTTTAAGAATATCTGTACTCTCTGGTCATTCAATGCTAAATATTCAATTTCTTGTACAGATTTCAAAACTCAATTTCATGTTGCAGCAAGACCTAGACTTACCCAAATTATTCCCCTTGACTTTGAATATAAACTTGCAGAGGTCAACTGATCTGAACATTTGCAGGATCCAATGTCTCGATGGGAAAGCATCTTCAAACTAAAGCTCTGCAATTTGTTACTAAGAGTCTTCTCTTGTGAATTTCTTTCAAATCCGTCTTTTCAGATTTGGTTATATATGATGTAACATAACGAGCAACAGCAATTGAATTATCTGCAATATATTTGATATCCATGTTTACATACCACCTTGACAAAATCACTGGATTGTAGTCATTAATATACTTTGAATTTTCACTTCTTTTTATGTTGTAAGTGTTCTTTGGAGATTTTCGTGCTACAGTATATCTTGCTGCTGACATGAAACTGTTAACTTTTTCTTTTGAAATTACTGGACGTGGGAATCTAAAACGACATTTTGTGTAAAAGTTTCCCTTTAATGTATATTTACGTCGACAATATTTTCCACATCGATGACTTTGAAATCGTAAAACTTGTTGTCTTAAGCTGTTTTCTCCTTTTTTTTGGAATGTCCCAGGTAATATAGTCTTCAATGAAAGACAAAACAGTTTCATCTGAATCGGTTCCAAATGTAGGTGCATTCTTGATCCATGAAAGCATGTGTATATGAGGAGCACCTCTGGCTTGGTACTCCTTTCTCCAAAACAAATCAATACCTTCTCCAAAAGATGCATTATTTTTATTGCAGATAAAAGACATCATAGCTTGAAACCTTTGATTAAAATAACTGCACACATTTACAGGATCCAAAGAACTGAGTTCTCCAGCTGTCTTCAAGTCAATGTTTTTAACATTTGAATTAGCTTCTCGTAGAAATCCAAGTAAATCGTCCCATCCGTATTTAGCACAGGTAAGCATAACAAACCACGTAGGAGTTCCCAAGTTCCCTAACATACATTTAAGTTCTCTGTGACGACGATACCAATATTCATTAGTACCATGTTGACACACTCAAATGAATTAACAGAGATTCTAAATGATCGTCTCTTTGTTGAACTTTGTCCAAATATTCCTTTGCAGAAAGAGGTGTAAGATGAACTCCTGTTTTTAATATGTGTTTCACTCCACATGAAAGTCCAGACAAGTCACTTTCAAACAAAAGATGAAAAAAAATGGAATACACTGTCAAAATCTTGGATCTTCAGAGTACAATCTTGTAGTACGATATTCTGAAGTTGGAATCTGCACTGGTTGTCCATCATATCATCCACCTTTTCCAGAGGGGAAGAGCTGTGGAAAACAACGAGCTTCTTAAAAATGGTCCCATACACACATGGGAGTTCCCTTCACTTTCTTCATTTGGAATAATTCAATAGTTTTTCCTATCACTTCTTTTGAATGTAGAGGATGTATACTATAATGTTAATAAATTTCTTTTCTCCTTGAGATGTCCACTTTTTCTATTTGGCCAGTAGACATTTCTCTTTCATCTTCTTTAAATAATTCTTCTTCTCCCACATATACATTTTTATAATAAATATTATTTTGTACAAGATATAAAGAAGACTTTTGAAGTTTGGTGACATCTACTAACTCTTGCTAAATTTTCCGACTCTTTGTTGATACACCATTAACTAGAATAACTACAGGTTCAGTTTCCTTTCTCTCTATATACCAACAGTTTCAATATTGTTCTTAAAATCTAAAGGTAAAAACACAACTCTCCCTTTTAAACCTCTTTGTAAATCTGTTGGAGGCAACTTACCTGTTTTAGGCTCTATTCAAACTATAGCACAGATTGAACAAGAATGGACTCCTTAGCATTTAAATCTACCAGTTCTGGAAGAATAGCTACCAACTCAAGGTTGTTATGTACAGCTCTAGCTAGCATTTTATTCTCTTCTTATTAGTTGTAACAATATTTACAAATACGTTGATCACTACTCAACTCAAAACGACCTTCCACCAACAAACAACCACCAAATTGCTCCCACTTATCATTGTTTTCCTTTTCAGTTTTAAAATACACATCAACATTTCTACTTTGAGTTCTATAGTAAGTACGTCACCAACAAATACAAACATAGTTTGGTTTCTCACATGAAACTACCTTAACATTTGTAATTTCTTCGGCAACCTTCTCAGTAGTACTATCTTCCACCTCTTCTTCAACACCTACACTTATCAAACTCTCACTTTCTCTACACTCCTCGTGAAGTCCTAAGAAACAAAACTCTATATCATCTGAAACATTTTTCACATCCAATACTGAACCATGCAAAAGAGCTGTGTTTATTTTACTTAAAGATAATGCAGGACTTTTTACGTAGTACAATCTTCTCACTAACTTCCGCATTTCTGAGTGATGTACTGCTAACATTCTTAAATTATGAAAAGTACTTCTACACACTTTTCTAGAAAGACAAGCCAGAGAATGACTCTGCAAGTTACTATATTTTCTCACTTTACAAGGATCTAGTCCTTGCAACATTTTAATCTTTTGTTTAACACTTTTTTTTACTATAATCTCATAAGAAATGTCATAATATATCAATAGATTCCTCTCGTATACTACAAATACTATTACAATCCCACCTATTCACTGATAATAATAATAATAATAATAATAATTTGTTGTACAGTTAAATAAAACTCACAATATAAACACTTTCAACCTTAAAATTATATTCAGCCTTATATTACTCAATAAATGTCATATCAATCTCAGTTACTTTATCTGTGTAGTCCATTTCAAGGGTGGTAAAGTGCTAGTGCTTCAGTATAAAGGACACAATTATAACGAGGCATAATACTAGACAGGCTGTCTCTGTTCTTAGTTAAAATACTGTAACTGCTTGCTGTTCTTTATTGCACCTATTACTAGCTCTTAAGCCTTCTAGCCACTATGTCGAAGTACTTTGTTAGTCAGCACTTTAGTTGGCTCTCCTCAGGTGTAAAGCACAGCTTCACAGCCTGCCTACAGCTTCTTATGCCCTTTTGATTCCATATTACTCGGAGTAAGGCCATAGAGCTTGGGCAAATACAGATTATATGTATTAAGTCCTCTTCTCCTGTTCAACAAAAATGGCAGGGGTGTTCTTCTGCTCTCTTTTTCCAAGGTGCCAAGTGAGGAAGGATTGGTAGAATGCTGAAGCGCAATTTTAGAAAATGTTCTTTTGTCTTCTGTGTAAGTCCCGTTTTCAGATATTCTTGTGGCTTAAGTTCTTTGTAATCATTCAGCACTGCCCATCCATGAGCACTCTTGGCCAGAATTTCTTTATCTTATATTGTTGATATCATTTTAATAACTTTGGTTACCACCTTTTTGAAGCTTTTATTATCTGTGGGTGACTCCCAGAGGTTTGTCAATTCGAGATATTCCAGAGATTCCAGCAGGTACTTCTTGGCTGGTTATTTTTCTCAGGTAGACAGCTCGGTCCAGAGATGGGCATTTAAGGATCCTTGCTCCGCGCCTCTGGTTTTACGCCAACTTTTTAATGTAAGCGCCTTTTCTCTCCACTGTTTGTCTCTGAAGACCAAATTCAAGATGTATTTGGGCAGGCGACACGTAATTCCGCAGCTGGAAGATTGCGCTTTATGTTCTACTAATTATTTTATGTAGAACTGTCGCATCTTTCCCTTGAATTGGTTCTCTTCCATATGTGAACATTGGCTGCAGTCGTGCTCTGATCACTTGTAGAAGAGGATCCAGTGTTCGATCAGGGAGGACTTTCTTCAGGGGTTTCATTGAGACGTAGAATGTGGTGCCCTTGCGACACAGAGCCTCTAATTGAGGTTTAAACGAACCTCTGCTGTCTAGTGGTACCCCAAGATATTTGTAGTTAGTTACCCAGTCTAACCTCTGCCCTTCCAGGAACCATGAAAGTGTCTTTGTCATGTTATAATTCACTGTCATTACTTTTGATTTGTTTAAGTTGATCTTTAATGCATTGTTTTGTGAAAATGTGTTCGTGGTGTCCAGAAGGTGTTGGAGACCAATTGGAGACCGGCTTATTAGGACTCAGTTATCTGCATATAAAAGATTTGATAACGAGATGTCTCCCAACCGTGGGGGATGCGATTTGGTTTTATCCAGTTCCCCTGGAAGGTCTGCTAGAAAAAGGTTAAACAGCATGGGAGCTAGAACGCACCCTTGTTTTAGGCCTTTGGTGGTGTGGATTCGCCTTAATCCCAGCTTGAGCTTGACCCAAGTATTGGTATGCAGTAGGAACAGCTGTTTCAGGGGAGGCCCTGGTATGTTTGGTGCGGTCTACATGATCGAACGCTACGCTATAATCTATGAAACATAGAAATAGTGAGCTCTTTGCTGATTTAACTGCATCTATCAATAGGGTTAGTGCCATGATGTTTGTTGTTGTACCCTGTCCTCTGCAGAACCCTGTTTGGTTTGCAGGGATGATGCGTTTTAGGGTTGCCCAAGATGTTAATTCCTCCAAGAGGAGCCCCGCATAGTACTTTGCCTCTGTGTCAATTAGGGTGATAAGTCGATGATTGCTAGGATTACTCCTTTCGCCCTGCTTATAGATTGGGCATATTATCGATCCTCTCCAGGATGATGGGCACATCGCTAATTCCTTAATTTCCTGGAAGACTGTTACCAATGTATCACTCCAGAAATCAGCATCATGCTTGTACATTATTGGAGGAATTCCGTTGGGGCCAGGAGCTCCTTTCGATTTCCCTTTTGATATTTGTAGCTTAATCCTAGCCGCTGTTACTTCATGGTTTTTTACCTTCCTGTTTGATAGTTCCTTCCTCCTCCTGGTTAGCATGTTTGCCCTGGGTCTCAACCTGGTTGAGGTCTTCACATTTTACGTGGTTATATTTTTCTATATTATTATCGCGCATATTCATCTTGATTATCCGTGCTTTTCCTCTGGGTGAGTCCCCTTCTGGGTTATTATCATTGAAATGATTAGATAAATAAAGTGCGCAGTCGGATTTGATATGTGAGTTTACTCCATTATGGCCTGGCCGTTGAAGGCTCTGGATTGTCTTCCAGAACCTCGTGCTGTTCCTCTGTTTCGAGTCGTGCATTATTTACGCCCAGAGTTCCTCATTCATTTGCCTTTTCTTTTCCCAGGTCTTCTTTCCTTGCAATGCCTTTAAGCTCCGTAACTCCTTTTGCAGGGCTTCATTGTGTGATCGTTTACGGAGCTGTCTTAAGGTTTGGTTTATTTTCTGTTTTAGATTTTTTATCTCGGGTGTGGTTGCCTTTCCTAGTAGGTTGCCCAATAAATTCCCTTTGCAGATTTTGGGCTCTGTAGCATATGTTGTTCCCAGGTCCTTTACAAATCCTTCCCAAGCCTCTAGTGGGTTCAATATCAAGCTGTTTTTTCGATGGATAATTCTCTTTGTGTTGGTTGAAAATTCTTCTATTTTGTTGGTCTTGCAACTTATCCATCTAAAATTTGAGGTATACTCTGTACTGACGCTTTCCCTTACTTCCATGCCGTTCCCTCTTAGTTTCACTTCTTGTGGTAGATTGTCGCTTTGACCATTTTCTCCCATCCTGAATGAACCTATAATATCAAACAGTGGGAGAGTTGCCAGGGTAAAGTCGAGGTAAGAAGAAGTGGTTGAAGAGAAATATGTTAATGCTGGCGGGATAGCCTCTTTAAATCGACCATTCAGTACCCTCAGATTTAGCTGCTCCAGATCTTTCAATAATTGAGTAGAGCATCTTGTTTGTTTGTTTGGGAATGCAGGGGCTTGGTTTGGTATTTCCCATACTATATTAAGTTCCTGTGCTATTTCATCTTCTGGTGTTGTTCCAAAGAGGTAAAGATTGAAGTCACCCACCAGAATTAGATTCTCCACTTGCCTTTCTTCCATAAGTCTTTCCAGTACGCTGACCAGTTCTCTAGCCCTTTTAAGACTATGCTTCGGTGTATGTATGTGTTGATTATAAGTAGTGATTGATCCAGCAGGTTGTTTTTGATTGTTATAACTATTGCCTGTATGGCACTTGGAGAGCAATTTTTACCTTGATCTCTTCCATTGTTCCTATTGTTAGTATTGAGGCAAATGTCGTCAGTCCTTCTGAGCAATGACCAAATGATGAGCCTCTGGTAGCTGGGTGGATTTGTGTTGTATATCCTTGTAAGGATATCTCTATCTCTTCACAGGTTTCTTGGAGTAATATCAGGTTGAAAGATTTTAAGTAATTTGATGTTTCTGGATCTTCCAGTTTTCTTGTCAGACCGTTAATATTCCAGATGCATATTTTGATATTTGTGGAGTCAGCTTTTGTTGAAGTCTGGCCAGATGCCCTTTGTCAATTTGTGTCCCCTGTTGTTATTGTTCGCCGTATGTTTGCCCAGCTAGAAACAGATTGCTGCGTTGTTGAGTTTTTTGTATGTGAGGGACTAGTGTTGGACCCTGTAGAGTGACTACGTGCTCCATTTAAAATTGATTTAACTGTTTGTGGGCATTCTTTATTACTTTCTTCTAGGAGGGAGGTGGGGTAAGCTGGTCTTTTTCCTGGTTCCAGCTTTATCCCCCACTGAGAGAATCAGTTCATTTCCTCCAAAGTTTGGCCTGCTAAGTCGTCTGTTTTCCATATTGTCTTAGTTACTTCAGGGCCTTGTTGGTCTAATGAAGAATGAAATTCTATTGCAAGCAAGTCTATTGTGTTAATGTGTTTCAGATTTTTGATTGAGTGGACAAGTCCTATTATGTTACCCCTATTTAGGGTGTCCACTCTTCCTCTCGATTTATATTCTGGGATGAATAGAATGATGTCTGTCTGATGCAGTGATCGGGGATTGTTGGCGTGTGGCTACCTCACATTGTTTGACCCTGTATGGGAGCTGATTATTGTTTATGGTTTCATAGATTACTGTACTGACTCCATAGTCATCCTCTTTCGCCTGCTTATCGGCCTGCTTGTTCGTACTTTGTGCGTTTACCATCGACTGATTTTCCTGAGTCATAATTACCTTGCGGTATTCAACACTATTTGAGGGTTGGTTTATAACTTCTATGATGATACAGTTGGACTCCTCTGGGGTCTGTTGTATGACCTGCATTACGCTTTGTGTGTTTTCCGTAGGCAAGTGTTCTGCCATTCTCCTTCCTCTGCTCCGTGGGCCACTTTCCAATTCAAGTGTTTTACATTGCTGCGTACTTGTTACTGGGCTTATATCCTTCAGCGCTGTCTGTTCACTCGTTATCTCCTTTAATGCTGTTAACTTTGGAGTTTCCACTGTTTTTGAGTTCCTTATAATTTTTGGTCTGTTCTCTAAGGGTGGTGTCTTTTTGTCTTCGATATACATCAGGGTTTTCCTTGTTTGTTCTTTTTCCCCAGGGGCTACCACTGATTGGTTCTCATTAGTATGACTTGCTCCTATTGTTTTCCTATTCCTGCCCTTTCTTTTTTGTTTGCGGCGGGCTCACGCATTCATAGATGTCTCTGCACTGACCATTTCATTGGTTGAGTTGTGTAAAATAGACTCTTCTGATGTGTGTTTGGAATTGGGAGATGAGTCCCCATCTTTGATAGCTGTGGGTTGTTTGTTACCAGCTCCTGTTGGTTTTTCGCTGAGGCATGTACTTCCAGACTTAGACTCCGTTGTAAGATGCGACATTGAGTTTAATTTTAGTTCAACCAAGAGGTTCCCTAGCATCGTCGGTAGTGTTGATAGCTTGTCAATTATTGGGGCACAGATGCAGTCAGTTCTTACTATTTGAGAAAGTTTTGCTGCCTTTTTATGAGGCCTTTAAGGTCCGCGAGTTTCCTTTCTATCCCAGAAGTGGCTTCTCCTAGAGTGTGGAGAGCAGTTATCTGCATATCTAGTTTATCTGATTGATACTGCAGTGCTGTTGAGGATAGCTGGATTGTGTTTAGTAGTGTTACCCAGAAGGTGTCAGAGAGACCACTACTCCCTTCACTGTGCAGGTTAATCAGTTCTTCAGTAGAGCTGTTTAAAGTGGATTTTACATTGTATGATGCCACTAGGTCCTCCCATTCTTGTGATGCCAAAAAGGTCATGTTGTTATCTGTAGTGCACAAGTTCTCGTGTAGCAAGTGTAGCGGGAATTTAACTAGGTCAGTTTCCCCCTGCTGTTTCTCGACTATCAGAGTATCTTCTTGTGCAATCAATTGTATGAATGGAGAACAGTTTTTTGGCTGAGATGTTATAATCCCTCCATCTTGTACATTCAGTAAATTCTGGTGAGGAAGGGAAGTTAACTGATCCCTCGAGGCATTGGGTCCCTGATGTTCTGGGGTTCTTTCTAATTCTGTGACCCTCTTGCTCTCATTCTCATTCTTGGGCCCCCTATGAGTTTTTTCCTGGTCATCTAAGAATTTTAGCGAATTGCTTGTCGGGCTGCTGACCCCCTCAATCGCTTCAGCAGTTTCATCAGTTTGACCTCCTCGAACTCCGTCCCCCGATATACTTCTCGAGCGGTTTAAGGTGCTCACCGTATGACTTTTGTCCGTATGTATTTCTGCAGCTCTGTACATTGTCGTTCCTAGTGTCATTCCTAGTGTTTGGGGCAAGGAGTGTTCTATTCCCACAGGTTGCAGTGGAGTTTGTAAACCCTCAATGGATTCGTTGTTTGAGTAAATTGCTTTGCCTGGGTCTTTTAGAAAGGTATATTTTGTGTAACTGTTTAGCTGGTAGGCACTTAAGTTCTTCCTTAGAAGTTGTCCTTCTATATTTATAAGTTCATCCATTCTGTCTCTTTTGTCCCTTTTAGATGTTGTGTTTGGCTGATTTACATTTTTTAGCTCTTTTATGCCTAGTGGGCTGCTATCTTTACTAGCTTTCAAGCCAGCGGTTAGACAGGTGTTAATGTCTTTGGAGTTACCTTTACTGGTGCTTTCCTTGTCCTTGATGTTGGTTTCTCTAATGATGTCGTTTTCTAGGGCCGCAAAATTTCCGTGGTCTTCTCGTGCGACTTCCTTTCTGTTCGGTTCAGTTGAGGGCCTTACTATGGATCTTCTTACCCTACCAGTCCGAGTGGGAAGGTGGTTGATACCAAGGGCAAGTAAGAAGTTGATAAATTGGTTTGTGGGTTCCTCCTTACTCCTCCTCTCACCCCCACCACCTGTTCCCTTGCTGCTTTTTTCAGGCTCAGTCCAATGGGGTTCAAGGAGGTGTTGGGGAGTTCTGGTTTCTATTCCCCTCTCTGGAGTTAATGCAGGAATTGACAGGAATAGAAAGTATGGACAGTTGTCGCAGGTCGATTTGAAGGAAAAAGAAACTCTACCTCTCTCAGCCCCCCGAGAGTAAAGGCAAGACACGGCAAGCGGGGCTCACAATGCGGAACTGCAAAGCGTACCTGACCTGGTCAGGTCACCTCTGCGGCTCCCGCCGAGGGCACTCTCTTACAGGCCACCCGCTAATGGCGGCCGCTCTTGCTGTCACCTACCTTATGCCTCCCTTGTTGGTGATGGGCTGTTCTTCAAAACACGGAGTCGGCCGCAATGCGCCTGTATCAGGTCCCGATTAGACGGCTTTAATGATGTGGCTGGACCAACACAGCAGTCCGTGTCACACGCTGGTGGCGGTTGCCGTTTTCTGAAGCCTCCGGTCGCTTCTGCAGGGAGGCGGGCTTGTGCTCAAGCTCGCAGGTTAGGTAGATTTGTGAAATTAGGAAATTGGGAAGCCACTGCTCCAGATTCCCGTCACCCCCAGCTCTCCACAGTTGACTGTTGGCAGGCAAAGGCATGGCTCAGGCTTGCAGGGCAACAGCTAAAGGACCACTGCCAGTCTAATCCAGTCTGCGCTGCCCCTGAGCACCCCGTTGGTCCATTGGCCTGGGGGCTGTTAGATCTGCCTCTGTAAGGGGGAAACAGTCCCATCCCGTGAATCCCACTAATCCTGCTAATCTGGACCGCCTGCGTGCTCCGTTTGTCCAGGGACTGCTGAAGCTGCCTCTGCGGGTAATGAGTGACGGGGGTGGGGAGCAACAGTCCCGAGAGTCTGCAAGTCGAAGAGCCCGCCGCGCCACACAGCTCAGTTCCACTCCGAGGGTGTGCAGGAAACTCTTGTCCGGATTCTCAGTAGGAACAAGAGTGGGAAGCAAATTATGGAAGATGCTGGTATCCAGATCACTGGTGCTTGTGTACGTCTGCCTTGAACTTCTTCAGCTATTACTTGTTCCGCATTTCTAGGAACCATCTTTTCTTTTTCAATTGGACAACTGTTTTTCACTTCATAACAACAATCCTTGGTATCAACTGCATGAACTAATGTAATTTGTTGAAAATAGCTTTCTTCATTAAAAAAAGTTTCAGTACTAGAAGTGTGTCTCCATTCACTCGAAATCGTTTTTCAGAATTTAGTTTTATTAACCAATCTTTTTCTTTTACTTTTCTCCTTCATAAACTGCATTCAATGTCTTCCTTCTCTTCAATACTAATATAAAAAAATCTTCTTTACAATTCAAAAGCCTTTTCGACTACACTTTCAATCTGTTCTTTCTTCTTGTAAAATGCTGATCTTCTTTTATATTTTTGCAATCTTTCAATACATTTTTTACTACTCTGCTTTTATACATTCTTTTCCTAATGTCTTTATATTCTTTCATCCTTCTTTCAATATAGATTGTTTTTCCATAACCTGATTTTCCATTAATTTGTCCTTTTTTCATTTTCTTCTGATTGGTTTTACAACTTTTCTTTCTTATTTCCCCATATTGAAAGTTTTTTACATTCTTAAACATTCTTTTAACAAATTCTTTAGCTGTCTTACCAGATGTTTTTTACTTCAATGTCACATGTTGTTGTTCCTCTAATTTCTGCTTTTCTCTCTCCTTTAAATAGTACTTTTTTTGTTGTAGTTTCTTTTGCACATTTCTTGTCATACTGATTTTTTCTTAATAATTATGGAGAATATCTACAAAAAAGAAAAGTTTAAATAGTTGTGTTAAATAATTTACTATTATTAAAATAATGATATACAAATATTCTTATGTATAAATAAACAAATATTTTTAATTGCATTCTAAATCTATATCAGGCACGACATCATTCTTACAATTAGAACAAATAAAAAGCTATACAATAAAATCACAAAGCACAACTAAATAATTTCTCTACTGCTACCCAAATCAAATCTAAAGTGCAATCTGGCAACTTTTAAGGCCTGCATAATGTTCTGATTGGGGTATATCTCTACTAGCACATGCATTCTCACATGTGTTATACATTTGAAGATGCTTTAGATATAAATCAGAAGTATACATATATGTGCATGCTTATTTATATATAGTACACTAGCAAAAAGCACAGACGCATACAAGCATGGTTTCAAAAAGATTTTAAATTTTATAACAGAGACATCTAAAGGGTTGCTATTTTGTTTTTATCTATACTCAATACCTAACTATTACTCCTTTCTATATCCTTATTCTTTCTTTCTACGCCGCTCTTGTCTCTTTCTTCACCCCTGTTCTATCTATGTGCACTTTTTCTCACTGTTTCTACACCCCTCTTGAATGTTTCTGCACTACTTAAATATGTTTCTACAACATTCTTCCTCTTCTTGCACCCCTTCTGCCTCTTTGTGCACCTCTATTTCTTCTTTGTGCACATCTTTTGCTTCTTTTTGCATCCCTGTTGCCTCTTTCTATATTCCTGTTCCTCTTTCTGCACCCTTCTTCCATCTTTCTGCATCTCTGTTACTTCTTTCTGCACCAGTGTTTCCACTTTGTGTATCTCTGTTGCTTCCTTCACAACTTATCTTGCATCTTTCTTCAACTCTATTGCTTTTTTTCTGTACCCTTGTTACCTCTTGCTGCATCTTTCTTCCCACTTTGTTCACCTATGTTCCCTCTTTCTGCACCCCTCTCCTCTCTTTCTGTACCTCTTTTATCTCTTTCTACACATGTGTGTACAAGTAGTATCTAATTGAATGTTTGACTGCAGATATAGTGCCACTGTGATTCTATGAAAACAAGAGTAATGCCTTAGTGAATACAGATGTAGTAAGGAACTGCCTGTTTGATTGTATAAGTGCATAAGTAGTGCTTAACTAATTTTATTTGTATATAGGTACTGGTTATGTGATTGAAGGTGTGCATATATACTGACACGGTGAATGGAGGAGTGCAAGGATAATACATGATTGATAGAACCAGTATACAGCTAATACATTGATGATTGCATGATTTCAGAGGTAATATCTGATGGACTACATGAGAATATAGAAAGTGCCTACGTGATTTCATAAGTTCATTGATATTTTCTGGGTGATTATAGTACTATTGTGGTACTACCTCAGTGATTAGAGGACTGTAAAGGTACTGCCTGGGTGATTTTATAAAGGCATGAGAACTAGTTAAATGTTTGAACGAGTGCATGGATTCTGAGAAGCTGATTGGAGGAGTGTAAGGATAATGCCTGGGTCATTGAACCACTGTATAGCTAATGCACTGGTGATTCCATGAGTGCAGAGGTAATGTCTAAGAGATTGCAGGAGTACATAGATAATCCCTGGGTGGATCATCAGTTAAGAAATAATATAGCGGACATTATAAGAGTACATAAGAAGTACCTGGCCGATTTTATAAGTTCATCGATACTGCCGAAATAAATCTGTATTTGTAAAGCACGAACTACTCACCCTTACGGGTCTCAAGGCGCTGGGGGCCATTGTGGAAATTAAGTGAGCTATTGCCCAGAGTCACATGGTGCTGAGCTGATCTGCCACCGGAGACGGGGATCGAACCATGAGCCTGGTGCTCCGAAGTCTGCTGATTTGGCTGCTGCGCCACACCTCTCCACCTTTTGTGGCAGTGCCTCAGTGATTAGAGGACTGTAAAAGTAGTGACTGGGTGATTTGATAAGTGCAAGGGCACTGCCTAAGTCATAGGCCCAGTGCAATGATATAGAAAAGGTAATTGTAGGAGTGCAAGGGTATTGCCTGGGTGATTGAACCAATATGAAGCGAATTTATTGCTGATGGCTTCAGTTCAAAGGTAATATATGAGGACTACAGACATACATATAAAGTGACTGGGTGATTTTATGAGTGCATTGGTACTGCCTGGGTGATAGGAGTGAGAAATCTTTTCATGATGCTGCTTTATATTTGACTACACCCAACATCCTAAGAAATAGAAGAATACTCAAATAGCAACACCTCAAAGTTACAAAATAACTCAACGAATTTCCACGAGTGCCAGAGTGCAGTGCGAACTGCAGTTTGTGCTGGTATTCCTGCTGCTCGGGTAAAATATTCTACCTGAGCGGCAGCTCGCGCTCGTGAACTTACCATTCGCGATCGCGAACTTACCGTTCGCGATCCCGAACCCGATCCCGAACGAGGAAAAAACTCTGCTGCACATCGCAAAGCAGAGTTTTCTGCACTCTGCAAGCTCCTCGGAGTGTGGAGTGCAGTAAACTTTGCAAATGGAACAAAGTTCACCCTGGCCCAATAAAAATACATCTGCAAATATAAACATACCGCAGTCCCAAGATAATACACACCTTAACACTTTAACACTGAAAAAGCTACACTTTTTATTTCAAATAGAGATCTAAAAACATATGGTATACTTCAACCACTTAAGTGCACAGGTAGTGCCTGGGTGATTGGAGGAGCGCAAGGGTAGAGTCTAGAAGATTTTATATATGCATGGGTAGTGGCTGGGTGATTTTATAAGTGCATAAGTGCTAGCTGAGTGATTACATATGTACAACAGTAGTGTGTTTATAATTGAAAGACTAGAAGGATACTGCCAGGATGATTAAAGCACTATATAGCTAATCCATTAGTGATTACATGAGTTCAGGGTTAACATCTCAGGGAATAAAGAAGTACACAAGTAATGCCTGGGTGATTGCATGACTACAGCGGTAATGTCAGGGGATTTTCATGACTACATAGGAAGTGACTTGGTGATTTTATAAGTGCATGGGCACTTCTTGGGCGATTACAGGACTACTAAAGTACTGCCTGAGTGAATAGATAAGTTCAAAGGTATTGCTTGGGTGACTTCATAACAGCATGACTACTGGCTGAGTGATTACATAAGTACAAGGGTAGTGTGTCAGGGATAGAAGGACTCAACAGTACTGCCTGGCTGATTATATGAGTGCATGAGTAGTGACTACATGATTCACAGACTGCATGGGTAATACCTTAGTGATTGCATGAGTGCAGCAGTAAGGTTTAAGTTATTACAGCAGTGCATATGTAGTGGCTGGATCATTTAAAGACTGCTGAGTAGTACTTAGTTTTTTTTTATAACTGCATGAGTGTTGTGCCTAGCCAAGTATACAGCAGCAGTCTATTACATGAGTCAACCATAAGTATTTCCATATTGTTGAAAGGAATCATACATATACCTCTACCATTTCAATTCATCATCATATCTAAAAGAAATATATAACCAATATTTCTGGAATATAGTGAAATCTACAACTGAAACTTGTAATACATCTGCCTCAGTGATTGCACAAGTCCATGGATAGTGCTTGGGTGATCCTATGAGTGCAAGGATAGTCACTGGGTAATTGCAGGAGAAGATGGATAGTGACTGGCTAATTGCATAAGTGCACACATACATGTTGAGTGCATGGATAAGTGTTTAAATAGCACCTGAAGCATAGATATCTCATGGAGTAATGAAAAAGTGAACACATAAGTGCAACAGTATGGCCTGGGTGATTGTACAAATGCAAAGCTAGTGCCTGGGTTATTACATAAGTGCATACATAGACTCTACATGTTTCTATGACTGCATGGTTGTACAAAACTAGTGCCTGGTTGAGTCCATGACTATAGGGGTAATATCTACTGGATTATTGGAATACATGCCAGGTGAGTAGTTAATTTTATAAGTCCGTGAGTACTGCTTGGGTGTTTGCTGGATTACTGAGGGAATGTCTGAGTGATTTGAGGAGTGAAAAGATAGTACCTAGGTGATTTTATAAGTGCGTGGGTATTAGCTACATGTTTGGAAGAGTGTATAGATTATGAGAGGCTGATTGGAGGAATGTAAGAGTAGTGCCTGGGTGATTGAACCACTGTATAGCTAATGTACTGGTGATTGCATGAGAGCAAAGATAATGTCTAAGGGATTGCAGGAGTGTATATGTAATCTATGTGTGATTCATGACTTAAGGGATAATATCTAGGACATTGTAAGAATACATAGGAAGTACCTGGGTGATATTATAAATCCATCAATACGGCCTAGCTGATTACAGTACTATTGTGGTACTGCCTCAGCGATTGTAGGACTGTAAAAGTAGTGCCGGGGTGATTTCATAAGTGCATGGGCACTGCCTAAGTGATTGGAGGAGTGCATAGATCGTGAAAAGATAATTGGAGGAGTACAAAGGTATTGCCTAGGTGAATCACCAAGTCTATAGCTAAAACATTGGTGATTACATGAATCCAGAAGTTATGTCTGGGGATTAAAGAAGTACATACGTAATGCCTGATGATTCCATGAATGTAGGGGTAATATCTGGGAGATTACAGGAGTACCTAGGAAGTGCCTAGGTTATTTTATAACTGTATGTGTAGGGCCTGGGTGATTAAAGTAGTACTGCAGAAGTGCCTGAGTGATTGGAAGAATGCAAGGGTAGTGCTTGGGTGATTGAATCATTGTATAGCTAATGCATTGGTGATTACATGAGTGCAAACATAATGTCTTGGGGATTAAGCAGTACATACATAATTCCTATGTATTTGCATACATTAAGGGATAATATCAGGGGGATTACAAGAGTACACAGAAACTGCCTGGGTGATTATATAAGTGCATGGCTACTGCCTAAGACATTGGAGTAGTACTGTGATAGTGCCTGAATGACTATAAAAGGGCAACATCCTGAAAGCATGCATGCATATATCTCTACCACAACACTATGCACACCTCAAAAATTCACAGAACAAACTTCAAATTTAAATCAAACACCAAGAAGTATGTGGCATTTTTAAAGTGTACCTCTCTAGAGATTTATAAAAATAGCATAGTCACTAATACCCAATCTCAACATTTTTTAAAGCACACTATTATGCTGCATCTTTACCATCCCACTACTACTTACAGTATTGAGCCTACCACATAAAAAGCAACAACACCTCTTTGTTATACATCATGCCCCTTCAAATGTCCAAGAAATATGAAAATACATATACAAGTAGAGACATACTTGATACAGAAGTCCATGCACACCTTAAAACTTGACAGACTCCACCTCCAATTTTAAAGCAACACCTAAAATTATGCGGTATACTACAAATGTACATATCCACACACTGAAACAAACTACCATAATCACTAATCCATCTTGCAATATACACATATTACTATACAAAATCTATTTCAAACAACATTTAACTACAATAAAACAAACTACAATACACATCACTACATTTAATAATATACTTCAAACATCACATTTCAGCAATAATTTTTAAAGTTTAAAAATAAAACTAATACAAAATACACCTCAGATATACATAACTCACCTTCAAAATTGATTTGTAGAGTATCAAATATATGAAAGTAACAAAAACATTTCTTATGCACACAATCAATGTAATGCCCCTCTCTCGATAAGGTAAAACCAGTAATGGCAAACTTTCCCTCTCTTTCTCCACACAAATAAATGTAAGAAACACATCACATTGCTTCTGACATAATTTTAAAGTGTAAAACACATTTCTTTTGGTTACACATATTAACCCTTACCATCTGACTTCTAAAAGTGCCCAAACTGATTCTGGAATTTTTTTCGTAGTCGCGATTCCACAGCGCACCAACGTGGTGGAACCGTGAATCCACATGGGAGTTCAAATGATATTAACATTAAACTTCAATATAAATTACCATACCACATTTTAAAACCTCAGATATCATTCAACCCTTCCCCTTTTCTGCCTAATGCCAGTTTCCATAGCAAAGTTCTTGAATATTGAGGTGAACTGTCAGGTCACACATTCCCCATATCTTCAAGTTCAGCACACTAGCTTACAAAGGCAAACAGCAGGTGTGGTTGACACTTTCAAAATATGACATTATCCTATCTACTGTACCTTTCAATATTTTTTTACTAACCAATAAGAAACATGCCTTTTAAAGAAAGTAACATGCACCCTAGTTTTCAGTATACAGTGTTTATAAACAGCCAATCAATTATCTCCTTTTTAACAGCATCTTGTCCACCATTTTAGATATCTCTCATTGTACCAACTAACTACCTCAGCTTCAGACATCTTTTCACTCATTTCAAACATCACTTCAAGATGCTTACAGTGTGGATTGTTGGACACAGCTATGTTTGCTGGTGCAAAAAGGTATGCTGAACGCAGAGGTATTGACAAAGACCTAGCTTTGCAAAATGTGGATATTAAATGGATTGCACAGAGAGGATTAAAGTGGCACCAATTGATGCCTTTGATTAAAACCTTTTTGCATGTCCAACCCCCTGACCTCATGATTGTACACTGTGGATGCCTCTGCACAATTGATGTTGCTTTTACCTCAAACTGTCTTTGTTTACTCTAATATATGCTAAAAACAGAAATGGAAGTGGTCAAATCAATTCTGTCCACAGATGAAAAAGCTAAGAAAAATGTCAATAAAGCTGTTTCTGCATACCTAAGGAGTCATAGAATGGGATCCATCTGCAATGACAATATACGTTTTGATATGGATGACATCTACAGAAGTGATGGACTACACTTCACAGATCAAGGAAACAGAGTCTTTCTCAACAACCTAAAGCTCTGCATCGGCATTTACACGTAGCTACAACAAGCTCATAATGAACAAAAGTGCTCTTTTTAGAGCCACCCTATTACCTAGTAGTGAATATATATATTTTCTTCACATACATATTTTTGTTATTTTTTTGTGGAGTTGAAAACCCATTGTGATTACACAGGGGGCCGCGATGAGAGCTGTGTCGGAGACGCGACTCAAAAATAGAAAGAAAAAAACCCACCCTACTTCCATTATTCGGTATTCTCCCCGGGGACCCGATCCCCTGGAGCCTGCCAATTTTTTTAAAAACCAAAAAAATATGGAGGGGGCGGCCATGTGGTCCCCCCTCCTAAGGCCACTACTGGCCCCGGGGACCCCATCACCTGGGACCGGCCTTCCTATGTATTTTTGTATACAAAAAACAAAGTATTTTCTCGGGAGGGTGGCCGCATGGCCCCTCTCCCCTGGGCCACTTCTGGTCCAGGGACCCCATCCCTTGGGGCCAGCCCTCAAGTTGTGGACTGTGGTGGGACCCCCAATCCCCCACGGTCCCAGCTGGCACCCCACCTCCTGCGGGAGCCAGCATTGCTTTTGGGCAAGGGAAGCTGCTGACATGTAGCTCACCTTGCCAAACAGCAATTCTGCTTTGCCTCAATGAAGCATGGCAGAGTCTGCTATGACAAGGCAGGAGGCGTGCTCCCACCCTGCCAAAGCAAACAGCAATTTCCCAGGGTGGACACCCCGGGATATTGCAAGAGCCGGCCTTCGGGGGGTGGTGGTCCCCATGGCCAGCTAGGGCTCCAGGAGGAGGGACACACAGCCCCCCTCCCAACTGTATAAAGCCCCTGGGAGATGGTGGCCCCAGGGCACTTTGATTTTAAGAGTCGCACCAGGGAGGTGGCAGATCCTTGGGCTGCAGGGGGGGGGGGGGGCACGTGCCACTGCATTTCAATCTTGAATCCCCGGGGAGGTTGTGGTCCCCGGGACTTGGGGGGGCCCGCAAACCCCCCTGCCTTACTTAAAATAACAATGCCCCAGAGAGGTGGCGGTCCCCGATGCAGCGTGGGGGAGAGGAAGGAGGTCCCCCATAAATTTCAAATGAAAAGCTCCGGGGAGGTGGTGGTTCCTGGGGCTGCAGGGCCACCGTAGGCCCCTGCTATATAACTATACATTGCCCCCGGGAGCTGGCCCACTCAGGGGCTTAAGGAAAACAAAACGCGGGTGTTTTTCTTTTTTCTCATTTGGATTCGCACACCCAGCGCAAATTCATCCAAAATTATTTGTAAAAATGCTTTTTTTGGCCCTGCGGGTCCTTGTGGGACCCCCTGAGTAGGCTTAGGGGGTCAGGGTGTCTCTACCCTGCCTCCTTTTCTTCCTTTTTTACTTTTTTCCCCTTTTTCTTGTGCCTCGGTTACCGAGTCACAAGATGGCTGCCACACATTTTGCTTTGGATTGTTGGCAACCAATCAGAAGTCAGCTCGTGCTCAGAAGGAGTCTCAACTCCTCCTTGCTGCTCAGATATATACATTTTTATATTTTGAATTTCTCAGCAACTACTGAACGGATTTACACCATTTAAACAAAGGTCGCTTTCTGAACTAAGTGCTACCTTTTGGCAAATTTGGTGTAATTACTTTCAGCAGTTCGGGCTGTAGCCGAGTCTAAAGTTCCTATGGAAATTAACAAGGGGAAAACATGTTTTGGGACCCCCTTTTTTCTCAGCCCCCGCTTGACGAATCACCCCAAAACTTTTAAGACAGAAGCTGACCCGAGTGAACCATTAGTTTTGAAAATTTCGCAACGAATCTTCAAACGACGCCAAAGATATTGGCAAAAGAAAAAACGCTTTTTGAATAGAAACAAGGTCCGAACTATAACTATCGACTGGCGACGGGCAGTAGGTAATATATATATATATATATATATTTGTTTTCAGCTGTGGGACATAAATAATACTAGCACTCGCGGGAGCAGTTCACCCTGATTTTATTAGGGTGAAGGTACCTTCACCGTAATAAAATCAGGATGAACTGCTCCCACGAGTGCTGGTATTATTTATACCCCGCAACTGAAAGATTGACGCGCGCATGTAAGCACCCACCCGCGAGTGCAGGGACCAAGGCAAAATCAAGGAGCGGTATATATATATATATATATATATATATTCAATAAAAAACAAATGTTACAGGGCTGTTATAGTTAGGGATTGGCATTTAAAAAAACCTTAGAAATTCACTGAAAAAAACAAAGGTAACAGAGATGTTATAGTTAGGCTCAAGTTTCCCTTGTACAAAACCAGAGAAATTCAGCAGTTATAGTTAGTTGAGCTAACTATAACTCATGCGACTTCAATGCACTGATTATGACTTCACATATTACATCACTCACGACATGCTCAATGACATCACTGATGACATCACTGATGACATCATCTGGTGAGTGTGAGTGTTTAAAAAAGTTTGAGTGTTAAATTATATACCAAGGTGTATTGGTAAATCATCGGGTTTATGAGTGCCTGATTAGATAATTCAGTGGGTGCATGTGTAACTGTATAAGTGAATAATTAAGTGTCTCAGTGAAAGTATGGGTGAGTGACTTGTGTGATTGTATCTGTGTGTCAGTAGGTGTCTAAGTGGTTGTATAGTTGTGTGAGTGGGTATTCACGTTTCTGTGTGTGTGAGTGATTGGTTGTCAGAGTTTGTGTATGGGTGTCTGAATGTCTGTGTGGGTGGGTGAGGGGGTGTGTAACTGTCTGTATTGATGACTGCGTGGGTGAGTCCGTGGCTCTATCGGTTAGTGAGTGTGAGTGGCGGTATGGGTTAGTGAGTGTGTGTATGGCTGTGTCGGTGAGTGAATGGATGTGTCAGTGATGGCGATGGTGATGTCCGGTCCAGAGCAGAGGTTGGTCCTGGCAGGCGATGTGGTGTCCAGGGTTGATGGTGAGGAGGATGCTGGGTGTAGCAGTGGAGTGTCCGAGAGGAAGGAGCCTTGGTGCTGAGCGTGGTCCAGGGGCAGATGGAAGTAGACGTGTTTGCCTATGGCTTCCCTTTGGCACGGGAGATGTCCTTTATAATGCAGGCATTACATTATGATGCCTTTACAATGCACCTACAACAACGCAGGTGCCTTTACATTGCATCCCTTCTGAATGCATTTTGAGGTTAGTAATGATGTTTTTTTAAGTTTTACGGTGGGTATGCGTTTAGAATGTCAGAGATCAAATTTGGGGTGTATAAGGGGGTCAAATATGAAATTTGGTGTGAATAATGGGGTAAAATATGAAATTTGGTGTGGGTTTTGGGGTCAAATATGAATTTTAGGGTGTGTTTTGGAAAGTTAAAGATGAATTTCATGGTCTAGGGGGTGTTTTGGGGGTCAAATAGGATATTTATGGTTCAGGGTGTGTTTTGGGGTACAAGGGTTAGTTTTACGGTTGCACTCACTGAAGTTGGAATAGTAATTTTTTTATCTCCTCTATCCAGCAATTTTCCTACTGTTGCAATATGCATAGTATTAGAATGCATTGTAATGGAATGTAATGGTATGTGTTATATACCTTCGGCACACCAGTCGTGCGCCTGCTGCACATGGGCGCACAGCATCCACCATAGTGAAGTGCTGCGGTTGACTGGACAGCTGGGAGTTGGAAAACACCAGAAAGGACAATGGATGGGGTGGGGATGTGGGTGTGTTTTTAAGCGGGTGTTGTAAATATTTAAATGAAAGACATCTGACCTCGAGGCCGGGTCCCTTGTCATTGTTTCTCCTTCTCTCCTTAGTCTGCTTGAAAGCAGTTGGGTGATGCTCTTCTGTCATTGCGGATGATCCAACACTGGGGCTGCGTCACACCAGGTGCTAGGCCTGGGTGACTCGACCCATGGTTCTCCTCTGCTATGCGTCCCACCTTCTCCTTACCTGGACATTGACATTGTGGCTCAATCCGCTGCAATGTCTCCAAAACTGTGAGTCAACCAGCAGGAGCCTCAGCCAGGTGTGATTTCAGAAGACTGGTTACATCAGTCACTGACAAGTCCACTGGTGAACCTCCTGATGCAGTTGATGCAGCAGGGCCCCCTTAGGCATGAAGTTGGAGTGCTTCCACCACACAAGTTCAGTGCAGCTCAGGGGCCTAACCCTCCACAGCATCTGGCCAGTGCAGCATCATCCGGCCTGTGATGCAGAGAGGCACCGCCCACCATTGGTAATCCTATCCATGCACCCTGGTGTAGTGGTGGATCATAGTATGCGATGCAGACCTCCCTATGTTGGTGCGCAGGAGCGCCTCTACCATTCACAGCTCCAAGAGGCTCAAGGCGGTCTTCTCACACAGGTCAGCAACGTGTCTCCGTGCACCCTGCCAGACTTCACCACCAGGTAAGGGCGATCACCGTACTTCAATGTTTAAGTTCACCGCTGATCGACTCCACAGCACCTCCGCATCCCACTCCAGGCGCCCAAAGCAGCACCAGTGAGTCATCCAGGGTCCAGATGCAGGACCAGAGAGGCATCCAGGCTCCAGACACAGGACCAGTGAGACATCCAGTCTCCAGACGCAGGACCAGCAAGGCATCCAGGCTCCAGACACAGGACCAGGGAGACATCCAGGCTCCAGATGCGGGACCAACAAGGCCTCTGGGCCCCAGGGAATGTCCGCAATTTCAAGGTTTTGGATGCCATAGTGTTGCGAAGAGTGTGTAATGAGAAGTGATACATCACTGGTGTTGCACCACAATGTGCCTCTTTTCATGGATGTCACCCTGCATTTCCTCTTCCCCTGGGACTCTGGCTGGTCATCCTGGATGTTGGGGGGCCAGAGGGGGTTGTTGATCTGTGCTGCACTTGACCCTGGCTGCTCTATTCTTCATTCCATAGTTTTTTTTGCCTATTTTTACTGGATGTCAACTGAAAAGCTATTTTTGGCTATAAAGGCAAAAAAAACTCACGTTGGGCTGATTAACGTGTGATTTTTTGCCGTTAATGGGCCTTTTGTTTTTGCCCGCTAACGCCGGAATTCCTATCGCCATCACGCTAATGTTACTGCCAGTTTTCACCCCTGATCCCTGCAGCTTTTGCCATGTAGCGATTTCTTGCAAATATGTTGCTAACAAGGCAATTGTTTTCAGTGGTACATGGTGGTAAGAAAACTGCTGCTAACTAGCGTTAGCGGTAGTTATCGCCAGTCCTTTTACATATGCTGCTTTGTATTTGCTGGAACCACTTTGTCAATAAGTGACCACATGAGTAAATCTAAAAGTTGTCTTTAGTCTAATTGTATTTTTTTCAATTGGTCTATTTAAAAACATAATGATAATAACTGCTAGGGCCTTGGCGAAGTCCCTGAAACTAAGTGGTTAGAAATTTAAATGTCTGTCACTATAGTTATTAAAAAGTATTTAGTGTTAGAGTTTTTTTAACTTCATAGAAAGTCCCAACTTTAATAAAATAATGTGTGATACGAATAACCAGGCTCAATAGCTCGACCTGACCCCTAACAAGGACCTGTCCTATGCCAGGCTCAGGGACTTCTGTAAGGGTTATGGTATCAACACTGGCACACATGCAAACAAAGAAAAGCTTTGAAGGCTGGTAGCGGAGTTTGAAAGAGATAACGTAGAACTGGTAGCACAGTCTGATAAAGATGAGACTACTAAATGTCACATTGAGGACATGGCTGAGTCCATCCCCTCAGAGCCAGATGAGCAACCCTCAGGTGAGGATCCCTTGATTGAAAGGTTTGCAAGTAGATTAAACTTAGAAGCTCATCTCCTGGACATAGAAAGACACAAAAAATGGTGCCTAGGACCTATGTCTGATTGCAGCAATTTTATAAATAGAAAGAAAGAAGATTCCTTTAACTCAAAAGGCCCTAAAGGGATTGTCCCTAGATACTCAGAGGGTGATGACATCCCCAAATGGTTCACTGGTTTCGAGAGAGCCTGTCTAGCTAAAAGTTAGGCAGGAAAAAATTGGGCTCCTCTTTTAGTGGGTTCTATTCTCAGGTAAATGCAGGGATAGACTCCTGACATTGAATTAGAAAGATGCTGAGTCCTATGACCTCATAAAAGGTACCCTGACTGAGGGCTTTGGACTCACCCCTGAATAATACAGAATAAGATTCAGGGAGGCTCGAAAAACCCAGAGTCAGTCCTGGGTGGAATTCATTGACTTTTCAGTGAAAATACTAGGTGGTTGGTTAACAGGTAACAATGTGCATGACTATGAAGGACTATACAATTTGATTGTGAAAGAGCATTGTTTAAGTAATTGTTACAATGCAAAGTTACATCAGCTTTCTCCTCTAAATTTGGTAAAGAAGGCAGATCAGTGGATCAAAACAAGGGCGACCAAAACTATCATTGGTGAGGGTGCCCAAAAGATAGAGGCAAAAAAAGACCTCGAAGGGAAAGATGTTCGTCAAAAAGATAAAAAACAAACTAAGCCTTCTTCAGGCCCCCAAAAGCCTGCTCAGGATTGTGAGCCCAGAAACTTTATACAGTCCAAAGATGGGTGCCAGGGTAAGAACTGTGATTCCAGGAAGGCTTTGCGTTTAGATTGCAAGACAATTGGATGCTTAACCAGAGACCCTAACTGTAAAAACAAAGCAAATGCCTCTAGCACACCTGCATTAAATCCAGTTATGAGTCTCCAGATGGGATCACACAGAGGATCACATAGGTGAGCCCTGAGCATGTCAAGGTGCTTACTGAAGCAACTCTAGTCTCAGAGGCAGGGGTGGATGTAGCTTCACTGGCTATCTGGCCAAGTCTCCTGCAGGGATATAGACAAAAGCCAAATATCAAAGGGATTAGGGGGGAAGCCCCGAGAGACACTGATGCCAGTTTTACCATGGTGACTGAGCAATAGAAGTCCTCAGTTCAATATCTGCTTAGAGAGACATATATATTCCTCAATGCTGACAATCAGTCTAAGGTGTATCCAATGGCCTTGGTGGCCTTAGATTGGGGAGGGGTTAGTTGTTTCAGAAGGATAGTGATGTCTTCTATCCCTGTACAGTGTCTGCCTGGCAATGATTTGGAGTACTCAGCACGGGCTGAGGTCAAAAATAAAACCCATGCAGCAGTACTTGGACCTGAATGTGTGTGTGTGAAAACCATATCACCATGTAGAACCCAGGGTGAAATCAAAGGGTTGGAGCCTGAAATTATGGACCAACCTCCCAAGAGAAAGGCTAAAAAGAATGGGAAGGAAGCTTCTATTGAGACAACAGATCAAGTACCCTCTCCTCAAGGAGGAGACTTGTCAGCCCCAGGGGTAACTAAGGCCAAGGAGCTTGGGACTCACACAGCTGAACCTTTGGGCCTAGGGAGACTCTTTAGAGAAGATCTGTGCCAGGGGCAGATAACCCCTCCCACTATTAAAAGCCTGAGACAGCAAGCTGCTGATCAGGAAAAGGGAAGTGTCAGTGATTCCCACAGGACTTATTGGGAGAAGGGACTCCAATACACTAAGGCCAGAGACCCCAAACCTGGTACTACTAGTAGACTGGTAGTGTGTCAGCAGTTTAGTGAGTTTCTCCTAACAGTGGCCCATGACACTCCCCTAGCTTGGCATCTGGGCTACTCAAAAACGTGCAGTAGGTTAGTTAACCGGTTCTACTGGCCAGGAATGTCCAAGGAGGCAAAGTAGTTTTGTAGCTATTGTGCCACCTGTAAGCCATTTGTCAAGACAGACAGACACCAAAAGCCCCCTTAATTCCACTTCCAGTGGTTGGGATGCACTTTGAAAGAGTCAGGATTGACATTGTTACCCCCCTTGACCCTCAAACAGCATCAGGTAACTGATTTCTACTAGTGGATCATGCCACTAGGTATCCTGAGGCAATTCCCCTAAGGAGAACCACTGACCCTGCAGTGGAAAAAGCTCTCCTTGGTATTTTTACTAGGGTTGGGTTTCCTAAGGAGGTAGTATAAGCCAGAGGTACAAGCTTTATGTCTGCATACTTGAAACATATGTGGAGTGAGTGTGCGGTGACCTAAAGGTTCACTACACCATACCATCTACAGACAAATGGGCTTGTCGAAATTTTTAACAAGGCCATAAAAGGCGTAATTGGTGGTCTCCCTGAAAAACTCAGAAGGAGATGGGATGTTTTACTATCATTCCTGCTTTTTGCTTACAGGGAAGTGCCACAAAAAGGGAGCAGGGTTTCCCCTCTTTGAACTTTTGTTTGGACACCCTGCAAGGTGAACACATTGTCTTGTTAAGGAAGGATGGGTGAGCCCCCACAGAAAACCTAAGCAGGATATTGTGGAATATGCACTTGGCCAACGTTCCAGGATGGTTCAGTACATGAAAAAAGCCAACAAAAGTCTTGAGGCCAGCCCATAGCTCTAGAAGCTCTAGTATGACCAAAAGCCTGCCATGGCGGAGTTCCAACCTGGTCAGAAGGTATGGGTTTTGGAGCCTATGGAACCTAGGGCCCTCCAGAATAAATGGACTGGTCCCTACCCTATCCTTGAGAAAAAAGGGGAGGCCAAATATTTAGTTGACCTTGGCACATGCAGAAACCCCAAAGGCTGATCCATGTGAATTGCCTCAAACCCTAAAATGACAGGTCTGATGTGAGCAGCCTTATGGTTACAAATGAGGAACAGGAGGCAGAGAGTTAGCAAATCCCTGATATCCTTTCACACAACCCTAAATATGGGTCCGTTGATAGAATGGTCTTTTCAGATGCCCTTACTGACCAAGAGCAGACTGATTTCAGGCAAGTCCTAAATCAGAGCTCCTTTCCTTGACCCCTGTTCAGAATAACTGATGTACAAGTGATGGACACTGGTGACAGTCTTGGCTTCAAAAATATGGAGTTATGCAACACAGCGCAAATCTCTGCAGTGCGTTACTCTGATCGAGGGAGGCATTCCATGGGAGTTGTGATGGGTGTAACCATGCAACTCACATGGTTTTTGACACATTCCCAGATTTAACCAACCTGGTAAACTTGAGAATGAGCCAAAAAGACATGCCTCCCCAAGAGAGGTGTAACAAGGAGAAATATCTTTATTAGTCCTTGTTACTTCCTCTTTCTATGTGTGCTGCAATCTGAAGCGCCCATACAAAGTGGAAAAGGCCTGTAAGGATTGTTTTTCTGCAGGAAGGTATCCCTTCCTGCACAAAAAACAATACTGCGTGCAATGCAGGCACCCATGCACTATTGTGCAAGGGTGCCTGCACTGGCGCTAGACAGCCCATTGTGAGCCAGTGCAGGGGGATTGGAAAGAAATGCTTTGTGTGCCTTAAATATTGCACATTCCTGCCTTTTCCCTGTGATATACATGCTGTGCTGCGCTGCGCAGCGTCACAATCTTCATAAATATGGCCCCTAGTAAATAATGAAGTAGTACTATTACTAAATCAGCTGCATTACGCCACTTAAAATGCCTTTACTGACACATATTTAGTCAGCCCTGCTGCATAATTCCAGTGGCCTTGCTGTTAATAAGTGTTAGCTTTCTGTGTCAGAATGTTAGTGGAATGGAAATAGTGTGCAAACAGACAAGCCAAAGCCTTTAGAAGAGCGAAAGTGGAAGGCTGCAGCACACTATAATCAGAGACAGCTGGACCATGGAAGCTGTCTCAGCCTTCTGAAAAGAGGCGTGTGCTAGTCTTTATCTGAGGGAAGCACATTACAGAGGTCCACCACAGAGATGTCATCTACAAATATATGATGTTCGTCGTACAGTTGAGTGAACCCTGAATGCAGGCTGCAGATTGCCCGTCAACTCTTCCAGAGGCAGCCATTTTTCTTTCTTCAACAAAGCAAACACTTAGGAACATGTATAAATAGCTTGGCTCTGCAGCATTCGTTTTGTTTATGCAGATCAGCTCGGCTGTATCTTTCAACAAAGCCGCCACATTTAAAGCAATCAAAAAGGAGACAGGTTCTGAACCGTAATTGAAATGCAAATAAACAGCGATTACTTAGCCATGCATTTTATGGCTGATGCACTCTGGTTTCTGCAGTAAACAAAGACGATTAGTGGCTCATTGTTCAGCCAGCCTGTTCAGTGAAGTTAACTCCTCGATGTCAAGGTTTGCCCGTTACTCGTTAGGCTCTAGCAGAAGTCGACCATTTATTTATACCAACAGTAAATACACTGGGGCAGATTTATGTTAACTGGCGCATCCCTGCATATCAGCAGGGATGCGCCAATTATTATGCGCCACAGCTGCGCCACCATGGATGCGCCGCATTTATAATGCGGCGCACCATGGGGCAAAAACGGCACAGATGCGTGACGCATCTGTGCCGTAAAAGTGGCGTATTGCTGGAGTTGCGTCGCAAGCGCGACGCAGCTCCAGCAATGTTCTGGGGGGCCCTATCTGTACAATGCTGCGTCAATCCTTACGCCTGCTTCAAGCAGGCGCAGGGTTTTGACGCAGCATGGGCCTAAAAGTGACTGAGTGAAATCTTGTAGATTTCACTCAGCCACTTTTAGGAGGCATTCCTGCACCGGAACGCCCCCACCTGCCCATGAACGCCTACATGTGGCGCAGGGCTTTACAACGTGACGCATCTCCCAGATGCGTCACGTTGTACATACCCCGCACCATGGCGCAGGATTTGCGCCGCTGCTGCGTCACAAAAGTGACGCAACGGCGGCGCAAAAGTGGCGCAAGTGCAACATAAATCTGCCCCACTGTACTTTAAGCCAAACTGTTATCTAATGCTATAGATGCTTCAAGCACATTGCTTTATGATTCTAGTAAAATCCAATCTGGTGTGCTGTCCGTGTATGTTCAGAACCAGCTTACCTCGTCAAACCCCAGCATCTCAACCTCAGGTTGCACCTTTTACGTAAATTTCTCGTTTGAATCAAAAATCGGAATTCACAACTGCTGCCAATTCACAGCAGCTGGCAATCATAGTTTTAGTACAATCGCAGAATAATATGGATACATATTATTTTATCATCTTCTTTTGAAAAGTCGATGGAAGTAACTACTCCACATTTCAACTCTCTTCCCCCATTTGTTTACCCCTAGCTGTAAGGAATGCCCATGTGAGGTTTTATAGAATCGAGAAGGCTTGAGCTAGAAATCACAACAAAAATAAGCAGTGGCAAAGTCAGTGGGGTTGATGTGGAGGTAATGAACACAGATCAATAGATAACTGAATGAGTGAGTGGATGACCAAGTGATTGAGTGTATGGTGGAAAGTGAAAGAGCAAGAATGAACCATAACTATGGAACATGGTGCATTCCTGTCCTTTCTTCCTGCGCTGGCACCATTCCTGCAGCCTAGCAACAGCATAGGCACTCTTGCACCATAGTGCAAGAGTGCCACCATTGCATGCAGGATTGTTTATGTGAAGGACGGGGCACCTTCTTGTACTGAAACTAATCTAAGAGGCGTTTTCCTTCTGCAGCACACATAGACATAGGAAAAAACAAGGAGAAATAAATATCTTTCTCCTCATTACGTCTGACCTCAGGAGGCGTAAGGAATATGTGCTTCGCCAGGTTTACATGTTTTGTTACCTGGGGCAGCATCAAAATCCATGGGTGTTGTTTGGAAACACCCACTGCAATGCACATGGAATGCCTCCTGATTTGCGCTGTGTCGTCTTACTCAATATTTATGAGACCACTCAAGGCCATGCAGGGTGGCTTTGCATGACTTCAATAAATCTGACTCAGAGCCCTGTGTCACGCTTCTACCACTTACATGGTGCAAAAATGATGCAAGGCTCTCATAAATGACCCCCACAGTTCTTGAGAGGCCTGGATGCCCCTTATAAGAGCCAGAATTGTTTTTATTTTACGTAGGCTCTGAAAATTGGATTGAATTTTAAAGCCCTGTCACAAGAACCTACAAATGTCAATAAGTAAAACATTAAAGTATGGTAGCCGGAGATGGAGGAGCATTTTGCCTACAGACAATATTGTAGTGTGTGAACTGTGGTATCAATAATACAATTAGCTGCACAGGCTGATTGATGGATCATTCGTCTGAAAGAGCGAGGCTGGCCAAGAAACTGCTGGTGCTCCTACTGTCTCTGCCTCATTGACTAGGAAAAGAAATTCATGTTCCTGGAGCAAGAGAGCAACAGATAATCGATGTTCCAAACTTAGCTACAAATAAAGAAACCAAATGGATTTTTATGCTAGCCATCGAGTTTCGGTATTTCCCACATGAATAGTCAGTGTATTTACCCAGAGCCAGGAGAAAGTATTTGTGCCTGAACTAAAGAGACATCAATTTCTGTTTGTGACATGGACAGGAGGTGAGAGTATGACTCAAAGTGCAAGCATGGGATGGTGACTGAGGCACAGTGTCGGATGAATACCACTATCAAGAGATGTTGTTTCATCAACGCTTGCTGACTGCAACCTGCCTCTGACAGAAATCAGGATGGATGTGGTCAACAATGTCCATGTTTTATAATCGACCGACACCAACATTGACTTCACAATATCAGCTGCCAATCTTTTGTCAAGGTAAGCATGAGTGGAAGCTGCACATATGCTTACACTGATAGTATCCATACTCTCAAGGTAAGTACATGTGAGGGTAAAATAGTAAACCTACACTTTCCTATATATGCTTACCTTGGCAATATAATGGTTGTCAGTGTTGTGAAGGCGATATTTGTACACTTTTATTTTTTACACCTAGATACGTTGAAACAGAATTTAGGTCGTATATTATCTAGGACTGACACTGTAAGCAAGGACATCTTCCTTTGAAATTAAGCCCAGCCCCCTTTCCTGATAGAAGGCATTCAATGATAGAATAATTATTGAGTGCTAACATAACATCAAACATACCGATTGTCTTTGCGTTGCTTTTATTTCTGTATGGATTGCATACTTGAGATAAACAGATGAATGTGTAGTACCCCTGATGATGTGCTCAGCTGCCTTATTGGGTGGGCAGCAAGCTACACTGTGGGGGACTGCTTGGCAAGGGACTGTGATTGGGAATGATTTTAAGGTTATAATGACCATAATGGTTGTTCTATCATGGTTTGGCTGCAGCTCTTAATAGTGTGATGGTCGGATAGAGGGTGCACAGATTGAGGGGGCACTGCTTGCATTAATCAGTTGCTCTGAGCTACTCTTCACTGGTTCAATGAGTACCTTATGAACCATCAAACCACATCCTGTGCTGACTATAACAATAACGACATGCGTACACAATCTGGGAAAGATTGTTGGGTGAAGAGACGAGAGAGTCAATGTGGTGGTTTGTATGAAAGTCCTCCGGTTCATGTTCTTCCACTTTATAGGACAGCTCGACTGGACAATGAGGTCCGCATTACAATTGATGAATTTCACATGGAGCAAAACTCATCACATTTCAATTGTTACTCACTCCAGGCTCTAAGTGGACTATTAGTAGGGGTAAATATATACCTACCACTGGCAATAAGGCCACTAACAGCGTCTAGGGCTCAGAATGGGTCTCAGAAAATGATTCCCATGCCCAACCTTTGGCTGCTTGGCTGCGAGCAGGCAGGCTTAACTTCAGAGGCAGGTATATAAAGCATTTAAAAACACAAATTCCTTAAATAATTAAGACACAACACACAATAATAATCCAACATCATTTTATGGAAATAGGAAATATTTTTACCTTTGAAATGACACCAAAACAAAAAACATCCTTTATAGCAGATAGAAACCTATAGCGCTTAGTAGGACATCTGGTTGTGCTAGACTGGGACAAATTCAAAGTTTCAGGCCAACCGAGATGGAGCCCAGTGCAGCTACCCCTCACGGTAGGTCTCGGTCAACGTTTTTAACTTCTGACTTAGAAACTTTTCTGGAGCTTTTCTTCCCGGGGTTACTCGAAGCTCTCAACCAGTCCTAATTTGCTGAGGGTTGTCGGCTTACCTTGCGTTAAGCTCCCAGTCAAACCTATGGCAGTCAGACCTCCGTACATTTCCATCAGGACAAACCAGAGATCCAGGCTGGCTTGTGGTTGCAGGTGGATGGCTTGACTCTTGCGGTTGGTCCCAGTCACCTTTTCTACGTTTGGACTTAGAAACTTTTCACAGAGATTCTTCTCCTTGGGTCCTACTGTGCTCTTCACCAGACCAGATTCAGTGACAGTTTGCTGGCGTGGGTTTCGACCCGCTCCTGGTCACACTCTAGAAGTCAGACCTTCGGAACTTTTCAACTGGATGAACCTGGAGGGCAGGCCGGTTCGCAGTTGAACATCGGCTGCTTGGCTGGCCAGGTTAAGTCGGCCCACTTATGGAGCTTTTTTACAAAGTTTCTCAAAACTTCTTCAAACTTCTGAAACTTCCTCTTGATGTTCCTCAGAGGGTTCCAAAGTGACTGAAGCTTAATCCAAGAGTCTGGAAGTTCCAAGATGGTCCTTGAAAGTTTTGGGCTTCAATTTCCTACAATCCACTTTGACAAAACCCTTACAAATCAACTGTTAGTACTCCAGGCTGGAAATTCTTGGTGGTGATAGTCCAGGTGACCTCTGTTAACCTGTAGCTTGCAAGGAGTCCACTCTTTAGTCTTTTTGAAGCAAGTTAGGTCCACAGCGCTGTAGTTCTAGATTGTGCAGCAGGCACAGTTACTTAGAGTGAAGGGCTTTGTTCATGCACATCAAACTTCTCAGCATGGACCCTTCTTCTTTCTCTTGTTTCAAGCAGCAGATCTAAGAGACACTGCCCTTCTCAGATACTTATTCAGTGTTCTCCTGTCCAATGAGGTGCAGGCCAACACACCAGAGCATGACCATTTCCTTCAAAGTGTGGCACAATTGTCTCCCAGAAAGCACTATTTCTCCAAAATTCAATACGACTGTAGTCTCGACAGAGAGGCAAGAGTTGGCTAAATCTACCTTCAGGATAGCTCATCTCCATGGTCTTCTTCCCCCCTGGCATCTGCATATTTCTTCTTTAAGCCTGTCATCTGGCTGGGTTCAAAGATTAGGGTTGTAAATGAAACTGGCTTCTTCTGCCTTTCGGCTCTTTCTTTTGAAGATCATGGTTTGCAACCCCTCCTCATTGCTCTGTCATTCCTATGAAGTACAACCCTCTTGTACCAGACTGGCTGTTCACCAGAGGGCAACTTAACACCTGATCAAACCAGCCTGGCTAATGGACTTACCTCTGACCAATCAGGACAGATTACTGAAAGGCTGAATTTTGGCTTACAGCTACCTTTGAGGGATCAAAGAAACAACCATTCTTTCCCTTATGCACCATTACCTTTGAATTTTGGAAGGCTCGGGTACACCCTTCTTGTTCAGGGTTTTGAAGTACCCCCTCTGCTTTTGACCTTCTTTTCCCTTGGGTTTCCCCTGGGGAAGGACCTGTCCTCTTTTCTTCTGGTTAGCTCCCTGCTGCTGATTAGAAACCATGGTTCTTACCCACTCATCAGCTGCTTCCCCACAGCTCTCTATGGTCTGTCAGCGTAGAGTCCACTAGATACTGGCGTATCTTCCCTTCAGCACAATGAGACAAAACATATTCTTTCAACAACAAATTATACAAGCCCTCCTATGTGTCAACTTTGTTACCGACAATCCAGCCTTCCAGTGCCTTCACAGATACGTACACAAAGTATACTCACTTTCTGGGTGTCTCTGAACTTCACCCTTGTACTGTTCTGCTCTGGAGTGAGTGTCTCTGAACTTCACCCTTGTACTGTTCTGCTCTGGAGTGAGACCAAATCACTTCCCCAAACATGCCTTCATCTGCTGGTATGATTCTGCATTCTCCACCCTTAGGGTCAGGAGCCTATCCCTCCCAGTTACTGGAATCAACTTCCACATGAATCCAACCCAATTTTAGAGTGGACCCTAGGCATCCTAAGGGCTCTCTAAAAGTCTGATAGACACTTATCAATACCATGCCTCTCTGTGTACTTGGGTACTTTACCCTTGGAAAATTTGAGGTCAAATCCACCACCCGTGTACATCTCAAACTCTTTATCATTTTCACTGCCACCATTTCTTTTCTCCTCCTCCCTCTCCAATCTCTTCTTGGATAATTCTAATGTATCCCTTTCAAAGGCAATGGAAGCTAATTGGGACTCAGGCTGCCTCTCTGCAAGAGACAGTGGTGGTTCCTAAGGATGGGAACCAGCCTTTCCACCACCATCTGGAATCACATGGCTAATACTAGAGCAAATTGATTAGCACCATTCTCACCCTCCTCAGGGAGAGGTTGGGGGGAACACCCACCATCCCCCCTTGAAGCTCCTCAGCTACCCCAGCCCAGACCCTGAGGGACTTAAGCAACTCTGCCTTCCTTATCTTGTGGAAGCAGGCAGACCTCTAAGCCTACACTGCACCTTAAGATCAGCCATCCTGAGCTTAGGCTGTTTAGCCAAGTCTAGCTGTTGAAAATTGAAACAACGATGTGATTAAGCATTCACTAAAGACATGAATTCCCCTTAGGGACCGAGTTTCTTCTGTTATGTTGACTAAAGTCTGGACTCCATTTTGTATTGTCATGTCTCCACGTGCTCAGCACGAGAAGAGTCCTATCTTCGTGTTAGTTGCTCTTGTAATCTTCCTAGTAACAGTCTATAAATAGCTCCTTTGTCCGTCTGGCGCATGCCCAGGCTTGACCACATCTGTTATCAGTTAATCCTCGCTTGACCATGTTTTCGCGGGCTTAGAGATGTGTTAACTCCGCCCACATATTGATTCTGTATCGAAAATGTCCATAAAAGGTAATGTTCTTCGCCTCATGTTGTATCCACCCACTTATGAGCCCCTCTGTTGTGTATAAAAGGGGACTGTGTTCGCAAGTTCTGTGTGCTACTCTATGCAATACTGAAGGGTGTTGTATGGATTGTAGGACCACCCTTAAGGGTTAATAAACTTTGTCTTTGTACTTTGCAGTTTCCGTGCCAACTTCCTTGTAGATTCCATTACAGGAGAGCGAACCCTTGTGTCCTGCGGGCCTAGCTGGGGCCTGCAATCATCAATTGGCGCCCAACGGAGGGCTCATCGGCGACTCGGATGCTCGAAGGACTGGTCGTGACGAAGGTGAGGAATTTGGCCGGGGATGTGATCACTGCCAGAGGCATTTTAGTCCTGGCATCCCGAGGTTTTCTTCCTTCCCTTCCGAACTGACCATCTGGGTGGCGCCGGTCCTCGACTGAGACCTCTTCTGTCGGTTCTGCCGTGACAGCCGTTTGGGCGAATTTTGGAGCTTGGCAGTTGGAATCTGGACACTCTTGATTGGTAAGAACCGTTGTACGGTACTTGCTCCGAGTTTTTGAAGCCTGGGTTGGCTATTTGAGTTTGATTTGTGATGACCAGTCATATCTTGTATTGATTACTGTGAGAATATATGCGTTGCAACACATATAGGCAGGTAATGTGGAGATATTTCTCTGGAGCTGTGTAAATTTGAACGGCGCAAAGTTTAAGTGCCATTTTTTTGATAATACTGCATATTTTGCATTATTTTTGAGCATGCCTGCTTTTAGCGCACTCCGTAAGTGGTGCTGCTGCTTTGGAAACCGGTTAAACCTCGAGGAATCTGCTCCAGCCCCCCCCCCAGAGGGGACTCCTAATAGGGATATGTATGTGAAGCATGGTCTTTCTTCCATAATGTACAGCACAGTATGGAGGAAATACACCAAAAAGGATCCTGAGTTGCGCTGGCCTTTGTATGGATCATTTGATATGCGTAAGATTGAGTATGTGGAACAGTGTATGTGTAAACGGCGTGCTCATCAAGATATGTTTGCGTGTGTGCGATTATGGGTGAAGGAAGTGCGTGAGCGAGAAAAACATGAGAAAGCGCTGTTTGATAAAGAGCAACGGAAGAATGATCATGTGCGAGCGCAGGAAGCGAAGCGTCGGGAGGAAAGAGAACAGACGGAGAAACAAGAGAAAGAGCGTAGGCTGCAAGTGTCAGGTCAATATGCTGTTCGGCAGCCTCTTTATCCTGTCCTTACTAATCTTGATGATGATTTTTTCCTATTAGATCGTTCCCCGCCACCTTATGTGGGTGCGTCTGCTCCGACAGTTCAGGATTCTGGATCGGGTAAAGATAAGATAGACACGCGATCCATGTTATCTCTTGAACGCTCGGGTGAGCTTCGGAAACTTTCTTATCGTGCAGTTTCAAATAAGATGTCTTCTGCAGAGTTATTACCGTTTCTGGAAGGATGGCAGGATAGGGAGAAATTGTATTTTGCTGCCGTTTTCTCTGATGAAGTGGTTGCTGCCTTTCGAAAATATTCTGATGTTTTTGAGCCACAGGAGATAGTGTCGGATTCTAGAGCACTGCGTAATGGTACTTTCTCTCCCTCTCAGGTGCCTGATGCGGTCCGACGTCTGTTTGCGCTACGGGATGAGATGCTTCAACTGCGGGACAAAGCGCGCCGGAACAAGGAGGAGGAGAGCTTGACCTTGCAGGCGGACGACCAGCAGCCGTCTTCCTCCCAGTCAGATAAGGGTGAACTAGTGCATGCTAAACCCATGCGAGAGGCGGCACCTTTGTATGTTCCTCCTAAAGGAGCGGGAACTAGTGCGGATATTACTTCTGCCGATGCTAAGGGATATTTTGTGTACAATTGGGTTTATACTCCCTGGCATAGGGCTGATGTTATGGCATTAAAGAATGCATTGCCTGACCCCCGCAAGAATCCAGCGGCCTTTTACGAAGAAGTCGAAGGGGCCTTGAATTCTTGTACTATGACCTTAGCAGATATAGATCTGTTCTTTGGGCTTATCTTACCACCGGATATGTGGCGATCCGTACGGAAGGTGGATGATCAAGCCGCTTTTAAGGCTAGGTGGTCTGAGATTGAGGATGAGGATAGGGAGAGGAAGCCCGCGCAGAAACCGCCACAGATTATCTTAGATCTCCCCTCTGCTATTTTGACCAAGTTGAAAACAATTATTCCCCCTAAAAAGATTGACTGGAACATGTTAGCCTCGTGTAAACAGAAAGTTGATGAATCAGTTGCAGATTTCTTTACGTGCTTTGAGGAGACATTTCATGATTTTAGTGGTCAGTCACTTACGGATGATACGGGTCGACACCTTTTTGCTGATAAATATGTGGCGAATTTATTACCGGAAATAGCAGCTCGTTTAAAAGCGAGTGAAAGTTCTTGGTCCACCGCGTCTCCGACATCCCTCCTGACTATAGCTCAGTGTTATGAGCGTCAGGAACAAGAAGCGAAGGGGCAGGAGGAGAAGAAATCGAAAGATTTAAAAACGAAGGTGATGTTAGCGCAAGTGTATGGTCCGCCTCGTCGGGGTGTCAATAGAGGTAGGGGAGGATTCTATGGTCCCCCTTCGGGTCGATCAGATTTAAATAGGAATCAATGTGCGTATTGTAAACAGTCGGGTCATTGGGCCAGAGATTGTCCGGCGTTGTATGCATCTCGCCAGGGGCATAATCAAGGTCCACCGAGAGGTAGAGGGGGTTTCCCGAATCTCAGAGGGAATTCTACTGATCGTGCTCGTTTTGAACCTACCGTGCAGCAGCGAGATAGACCTAATGTCTTTGATCGACAGCACCAGTATCAAGTGTCAGGGACGGACCGCTCTGGGTACCATGATTCGCAGCATGCATAGGAATGCGTTGGATGGGGGTTAGAATCAGTTGAAGTGCCGGTTGATCAGAAGGGTCCTTATATCTCAGCGAAGGTTTTGGGTTCTACTGATCGGTTCCTAGTAGATACAGGAGCGACTCGTAGCGCGCTGTCTAAGCAATTGGTTCCGAGGGCTCCCCCATCTGGCTTAATGGTTACATCGGTAGGGTTTGATGGTACACTCTCTCGAAGCCCTCTTTCTCGACCCCTTGCATTCCAGGTTGATCCCGTTTCTGCACCCTGTCCGTTTTTGCTTGCCCCGAACATGCCTGACAACATTATGGGTCTTGATATGCTCAAGCACTTCAGAGCTACGATCCGCTGCTCCCCCGCTGGAGTACGTGTGATATTAAACGATAATCACCCTCTGACAGAACGGATGTGTGTGGTTGCAGAGGATACTGTGTTAGCTTCTCTCCCTCGTACTTTGTGGGCCATTTCGGATACCGATGTGGGACAGATGGTGATTCCGCCTGTCCATATTAGTGTCCAGGAGGGGGCGGTGTTACCACGCCTCCCTCAGTATTGTATTTCCCAGGAGGGGGAGGAGGCCCTTATACAGATTGTGCAGGATTTGATTAAGGTGGGAGTAGTGGAGGAAGTTCCCTACAACGTCTGTAACAGTCCGATTTTACCCATCTTGAAGAAAGATACGGATGCCAAAGTTTATCGGTTTATCATTGATTTGAGGGAGGTGAACAAGATCGTGATACCTCAGTATCCAGTGGTTTCTGATATCACGACGTTGCTCACTTTGGTCCCGCCAACAGCGACCAAGTTTTCGGTCATTGATTTGAAAAATGCCTTCTTTTCGATCCCTATTCATCCTGATAGCCGATACCTTTTTGGTTTCACTCTGAATAATAGGTCTTATCGATTTTGTAGAGTTCCTCAGGGCTACACAGAACGCCCTAGCATTTACAGTCAAGCATTGAAAAGGCAATTGGATTCTTTTGTTCTGCCTGAGGGTGTCGCCCTTATACAATATGTCGATGACATCTTGTTGGCGGCTGACACTCCTGAGCTGTGTGAGAAGAGTACGTTATCCTTGCTTTCCTTTTTGGCATTTCACAATCACAAAGTATCGAGGAAGAAATTGCATTTCTGTAGACCAAAGGTGACTTATTTGGGTCACCTTTTGTCTAAGGAGGGGCGTGCACTCACACCAGATCGTATTCAAGCAATTTTGGACACGCCAGTGCCTTCCACACAGAAGGACGTGCGTGCATTTTTGGGTCTTGTTTCTTTTTGTAGGCAATGGATATTAGGGTTTTCACACATAGCCAAGCCATTATTAGCCCTTTTGACAAAAGACACACCTATTCCGCTTCCCTGGTCAAATGAGTGTGACATTGCCTTCCAGCAATTGCGACAGGCCCTTTATTCAGCACCAGTGTTAGGGACCCCTGATTATACAAAACCCTTTTCGCTGTATGTGCATGAGAAAGATGGATGTGCATTATCAGTTTTAGTGCAGATGCACGGCGGCAAGCAGCGCCCTTGTGCATATTTTTCGGCTGTACTTGATCCTGTTGCCCGAGCATTGCCTGGTTGTTTTCGCTCGGTTGCGGCGACAGCTGTGTCAATACGCCAAAGCGAGGGAATTGTGTTATCTCACAAACTGTTGGTATTAGTCCCCCATGCTGTTGATGCCCTGCTTAATCGGACAAAAACGCAGCATTTGACCAGTGCCCGTTTAACGGGATATGAGTTGACGCTTTTGGCTCCTCATATTATGTTAAAGAGGTGTGTAACGTTAAATCTGGCTACATTGTTGCCGTTTCCGGAAACTCAGTCTGAAGCACGAAAAGCACATGATTGTATTCTTGTGACTGAGGAACAGACAAAGGGTCGTATTGATCTCCAAGATACGCCCTTTCCAGATGTTGATGGAGAATTGTGGGTGGACGGATCATGCCTGAAGCTACCAGATGGTACGACTTCAGCAGCGTATGCAATTACCACACTGCAAACAATAGTGGAGACAGCACGCATACCACAGAAATCAGCTCAAGCAGCGGAACTTATAGCATTAACACGAGCATGTGAGCTCAGTACAGGATTGTGTGTGAATGTTTATACAGATAGTCGCTATGCCTTCGGAGTAGCGCATGATTTCGGCCTACTCTGGAAGGAGAGAGGGTTTCTAACGTCGCATGGAGTACAGATAATGCATGGAGAGTTAGTTCACAAACTTTTGACCGCATTGACATATCCGAAGAAGATTGCTATAATTAAATGTAGTGCCCATAAGAAAGTGGTTGATAAAGTTGGAGAAGGGAATGCTTTGGCAGACCGGGTGGCACGGGAGACTGCAATGCAGCCTGGTGCTACTGCCATGTACGTAGTGAAGTCGCAGGTAGAAAGATGGCACGATGCAAAGAGAGAAGTGCTGGAAATACAGAGGACCGCTTCTGACAAAGAACGGGAGCAATGGTCCAATGATGGAGAATTGGATGATGAGGGTTGTTGGAGAAATAAGCAGATGGATAGATGGAAGTTACCCACAGCTTTTGTACAACCTATGGTTCAGATGGCACATGGGTTAGCACATGTTGGAGCTTCCGCAATTGTAAAATTGCTTACTCAAGTCTGGGAGCATCCAGAGATTGCTAGCACGGCAAAGAGGGTAGTGCAGACCTGTATGATTTGTCTGAGGTACAACCCAGGAAAGGGTACTCGAACTCCAGCAGGAGGATTTGTGACACCTACTGCACCCTTTTTTTCATTCTAAAATGGAGAAAAAGAAAATCCTTTGTGCAACAGGTTTTATTCTTACAGTAGTTATTGTTGGGATAACCACATGGTTTGTTGAGGATGTGACTCCTGCTCGAGAGTTGCTTGTTTTGACTACTCCAGTGCCTGAGGAGCACTACTTTTATACCCTTCCGTATCAAGAGTTGAAGCATCGCCAGTCTTATTTGAATAACACTTTCATCCAGATGTTGCATCATACCCATGTTGCCACTAATGCTACGAACTGTTGGATATGTGGCATGATGCCAGCTCACCAGAAGAAAGGAGGAACTCCGTTCATACCTCTTCCTTTTTCTCATAATGGCTCTTGTAGAGCATGGTACACTTTGCTTTTTGCCACTCGGAAACCTACAGTGGGACGGTTACTCATCAGACTTAATAGGGAATGTCATCAAGATAAAGATGGTTATCCACAAGCGAATGGGACAATTTGGGAATGGGAAGAGTATCGACCAGACAATGAATCGATTCCCTATATTTTCACGAACACTAGGGACACTGTGGGGAAAGACCGATTCGTGATTCAAGTGGCACAAGCTCAAGCGGACCTGTGTGTCCAGAGTGTGGGTTATATTCCTGTTGGTGTTAGTGACTGTATCACTATCTTGAACATCGACGGGTTGAATAACAGTACCTTCTTAGCATCCCATAATACATACTTCGTATGTGGAAATAAAGGTTATTATCGTTTGCCCGCCGGTTGGTCTGGAGTATGTTACGTAGCATTCCTATTACCTCCTGTATTCTTGGCACCTGCATCTTATCATAAAGATTTGAAGTTGTTGAATAATGTGACTGTAAATAGGTATAAACGTACTCTATCTATTGATGATGTTGACCAAACCGATACTAGCCTGCAGCAGTATATTGATTTTAATTTAGAATTGTTCTTCTTTGTTGGAGCTGCCCTAAATAGTAGGAAAGTTCGAAGGTTAACAAGAGTTGTGGAGGCTGTGACAAATCAAACCGCTGCTGCTCTTGGGAATCTTACGGAAGAATTACAAATTACTAGAATTGTTGCATTGCAGAATCGTATGGTGTTAGATGTTATGTTAGCTGACCGAGGTGGAGCATGTAAAATTATTGGAAGTAGTTGTTGTGTGTTTATTCCTGACCACACGCCATCAGTCTATGATGCTATCAACAAGTTACATAAAATTGCAGCTGAAATCCATACAGAAAATGGCACTTGGACCTTTTCTGGATGGTTTTGGGCATTGATCACCACATGGGGGTGGAAGGTTTTAACTGGTCTCTGTATTATCGTAGCAATTCTGTTTTCCTGTTGCATTTGTATCCAATGTGGTCCTTTACTCTGTTCCCTATGTATGTCACTCTGTATTCCTGATAAGAAAGCTATTGCCAATGTCACTTACCAGAAACATTTAACTAAAGAAATAGAAGAAATGATGAAAATTGGCATATACGATGATTATTCTAATAAACCGGATGTCTTCAGTGAATGCTGAAAGGGTCGTCTGTTGAAAATTGAAACAACGATGTGATTAAGCATTCACTAAAGACATGAATTCCCCTTAGGGACCGAGTTTCTTCTGTTATGTTGACTAAAGTCTGGACTCCATTTTGTATTGTCATGTCTCCACGTGCTCAGCACGAGAAGAGTCCTATCTTCGTGTTAGTTGCTCTTGTAATCTTCCTAGTAACAGTCTATAAATAGCTCCTTTGTCCGTCTGGCGCATGCCCAGGCTTGACCACATCTGTTATCAGTTAATCCTCGCTTGACCATGTTTCCGCGGGCTTAGAGATGTGTTAACTCCGCCCACATATTGATTCTGTATCGAAAATGTCCATAAAAGGTAATGTTCTTCGCCTCATGTTGTATCCACCCACTTATGAGCCCCTCTGTTGTGTATAAAAGGGGACTGTGTTCGCAAGTTCTGTGTGCTACTCTATGCAATACTGAAGGGTGTTGTATGGATTGTAGGACCACCCTTAAGGGTTAATAAACTTTGTCTTTGTACTTTGCAGTTTCCGTGCCAACTTCCTTGTAGATTCCATTACAGGAGAGCGAACCCTTGTGTCCTGCGGGCCTAGCTGGGGCCTGCAATCATCATAGCTCCTTGGTTCCCTAGTCATAGGAGCTAGCAAAACAGACTTCAGACCTCCGGCTCACAGTTGAGGGCAGCCAACTTGGCTGGTGGGTGTGTCGGTAAACTAATGGAGCTTTTTTCCAAAGATGCTCCAAACTTCTTCAAACTTCTGTCACTTCTTCCTCAGGTTCCTTTGAGGGTCCCAAAGTGTGTAAAGCTTACTCAAAGGGCTTGGAAGCTACAAGATGGCTCTTGAAAGTTTGGACTTCAATCCCCGCAATTCACTTGGACAAAACCCTTACAAATCCACTGATAGTACTCCAGGCTGGGTATTCTTGGTGATCATGGTCCAGGTGAGCTCTATTAACCTATAGCTTGCAGGACGTCTGCTCTTTAGTCATTTTGAAGCGTTAGGACCACTGGGCTGTAGTTCCAGATTGTGCAGTAGGCGCAGTAGTCAGAGTGCACAGCCTGGCTGGTGCAAGTCAAACTTCTCAGCATGGAGCCTTCGCCTTTCTCTTGTTTCAAACAGCAAATCTAAGAGGCACTTCCCCCTGAGATACTTATTCAGTGGTCTCTGGGGTCCCACAGGATGGTGCTCCCGTCCAATGAGGTGCAGGGCAACACCCCAGAGGATGACCATTTACTCTAAGGTGTGTACCAATGGTCACCCAAGAATCACTTTTTCTCCAAAATACATTATGGCTGAAGTCTCAGCAGAGAGGCAAGAGTTGGGTAAACTAACCTCCAGGATGGCTTATCTTCATAGTCTCCCTCCCCTGGCATCTGCACATTCCTTCCTTAAGCCTGCCATCTGGCTGAGTTCAAAGAGAAGGGGTGTAAAGGAAACTGGCTTCTTCTGGCTGTCCTCTCCTTCTTTGGAATATAATGATTTACGACCCCTCCCCTTTGCTCTGGTATTCCTATGCAGCAGAACCCTCTCCTCCCAGAATGGCTCTTTACCCCAGGGCTACTTATCACCTCATCAGAGAAGCTTAGCAAATCCACTTAATTCTGAATGTGAGAAGTTGGCCTGGTATATGCTGTCCACTAGATATAGTGGGCACCTTGCACCAATCCAAACATCCCCTTATTGATGATAGGTTAAAGACAACCTTTATTGAAAGCTATCCTAGTGGTAGCTATGGAGAGCAGCCTTCAGGCTAAGTCTTCAAGGAATGTAAAGCAGCTTGTTTTACCAGTCTATAATCTCTTGAATGGCTAAATGAAAGACAACCACACCAGGTATATATATAAAATATATGTATTTATTTCTAAACACACCCTACTAGTCTCTTTATGACACTAGAGGTCCAAACACATAAGTTACACTTCAAATATTACAGTAAAAAAGCACAAATACACGTCAGGCCCTAGGGGCGAGCCAAACCATATACTAAAATAGTGGTATAAGCACCACCACTTAACTAGACACAAGGCCTAGAGCCTATAGAATCACTGGGACCCCAAGGAATCACCCAAGGTAGTGACACAGGATACCCACGGGCCGAGTGCAGTGTGAGAACACAGCTGCGAGCTCCCGTTAGCTTCTATGGGTAAAGTTGGGGTTAGATTTTTAAAGATTAGGGACACTTAGGAACGAGCTCGGACCATACCCTTTTGGACTTAGGAAGTTCTAGGGTCAACACTCAAGGGAGCACTGGAGTACTCGAGTTACCTGACCCAGGGAAGCCGGGTGCATAGGTGTCAAATGGTGTCGGGTCGTGTCTTCGTTTTCAATGGGAGCTGGAGAAGAAGTGCTGCTGCCGGGAAGATGCGAAGTGTCCGAAGAGATCCAAGCCTGGATCAATGTCGAGAAGAACCTGAAAGCAGAGGAGATAGAGTCTGGGTCACTAGCCAGTGACCAGGGGCCCGATAGGCGAATGCCACCAAAGTCGGGTGTTTCAAGTGAAGAATGTGAAGCTTGACTCTTCAGCCACGAGGACCAGGAGGTGTCGAGGACAACCAGGAGCTGGATTCGAGCTGTTCCATGAAGGATGTCGAGTGCTGCAGTGTTGGTGCCTGAATTGGACACAACTAGCTTTGGCAACAGCATCCCACGCAGAAAGGACAAATATGCTTCGGTGCAGACCAGCAAGGTCTGAGGGACTCACCACGTGGTGGTGGGTAAGGGCACATCTGGAGCAACCAGGGAAGCCCAAGGAAAATCAAAGTTGCTTTCACAGGGACCCACCAGTCGACGGACCAGCGATCGCGAAGAAGCCTCGAGCTGATATGCAAGAAGCAGGCTCACGGAACACTCGTGGAGTGTAGGCCCACAATCTTAGTTGCAGATGGTATTCTGGGCGTGGGCTACAAGTATCCCAAAGCACGACTTCAAGAGACATCAAGAAGTTAATGCACTTGCAAAGGTGCACGGTGACCAGGAGTTCCGGTTCCACGTTACTCACAAAGGCTGCGGGTTTCAGCTTTGCTTTGGACTCGGGTCGGCCTCTGAGAAGTCTGGAAATCCTCTCCCTGGGCTGCAAATACTTCAGAGTCTGGTGGGAGCTTCGGAGATGCAGACCGGCAAAATTCTTCTTTGGTGCCTGCCAAGCAGGGGAGTCACTCCTTGACCCCAAGGGAGATTTCTTCAGTCCTCTAGTCTTGAGTAGAGTGTCGAAGTTCCAGGATTCAGCTACAGAGTTTTGTCCTGGGATATCTATAGTCCTGTTGCCAGGGGTTTCTTACTTATACCTAAGGAATGGGTTGGACTAACTCTACGGACCCACCTATGGGAGGGTTTGGAAAGAGGGGTGGCTACACCCATTTCCTTGGTCCAGTTTTGCGCCAGAGCAGGGGCTGGAAGCCCCTGAACCGGTTTGAGCTGAACTATGCACAGGGACACCAAATGTGCTACCAGTGCAGGACTTCAAAGCACTCTGAGAGTGCTCCCACCCAGCCCCAATACACATCAGCCTGTCTGAGAGGTGGTTACACCTCCCTGTCACAGGAAACCTATTGGCCAGCCCTCCCCTGCCGAAGTTTCGGTCAGCAGCAGTAAGCCAGACCCGTGTCTGTGGCTGCAGCATCCATTTTGTGATGCCAGGGCTCTTTTAAGTTGGTACCGCGTATACCGGTGCTGTCATGTCTCTCCCTCTAGAAGGGTGGGATCAAACTCCCACACAAGTTACTGGTGTTGGGGTATGTGAGAAGGAAGCCTGGCATATGCTGGTCACTACTTATAGGGGCCACCTTGCACCAGTCCAATTCGACTCTTATGGTAGATAGGTTTAAGACAACCTTTTAAAGAAAGCTATCCTAGTGGTAGCTGTGGCGAGCAGCCTTCAGGCTAAGTCTCAAAGGAATGTAAAGCAGCTTGTTTTACCTTATAATCTCTTGAATTACCAAATGAAAGGACACCACACAGGTATATATATCAAATATATATGTATTTATTTCTAGACACACTCTACTAATCTCTTTATGAGATTAGAAGCCAGTAACACATTCAAATATCAACGTTTCACAATAAGTTAAGCACAAATATGGCTGGGGCCCTAGGGGCGTACCAGACCATATACTGAAAAAGAGGTTTAGGAAAGTCGACTTGCAGAGTGACAAAGCCTAGGGCCTGTAGAATCACTGGGGCTTCACTACTGCAGTTAAAGCAGGTAAGTAACAGACCCACGGGAGACGCATGCAGTGTGAGAACACAGCTGCGGGTTCCCTATTGATTACAATGGAGCAAGTCGAGATTTGATTTTTAAAGTTTTAGGGTACTTTGAGGCGGTCTACAAGCAAGCCACTTACAAGGTAAGTAATTCGAGGGCCAACACACACTAGGGCACCAGAGTGCACGAGTTACCTCACCCAGGGAAGCCGGGTGCATAGGTGTCTTTTGGTGTCGGGTCGCGTCGCTGTTTTCTATGGAGACCAAAGAAGATTTGCTGCTTGCGAAGACTGAAGAAGTGTCCGGTGGAATCCAAGGCTGGATTCAAGATGTAGAAGACCTGAAAATTGAAGGGACAGTATTCACAGTCACTTGCCAGTGACCCGGGGCCAGGAAGATGGATGCCCACGGATGTCGGGTGATTTCAGGTGATCAAGGGTGTTTTGACTTTTTGCTCACGAGGTCCAAGAAGGATCGATGATGACTAACAGCTTGATTCGGAGTGTCTCAAAACGTCTGCAGCTGACTGCAGTGTTGGCAACCAGATTGGAGCCAACAAGCCTTGACAACAACAAGTCTTGTGTAGAGTGAAGAAAGTCGATGGTGCAAACCAGCAAGGTCTGAGGGACTCACCCAGCAAGGGTAAGTGAGGGCAGGCCTGGAGCAACCAGGGGAGCCCTTTGAGCCGATAAGAAAGTCTTCGGGGGGAACCACAAGCCAATGGGCCAGGGATTGCAAAGACACCTCTTGAGGAAATGCTTCACAGAAGCCCACGGTCACTCGGGATGGAGTAGGCTGCTGATGTTTGCTGCAAAATCTGCTGTAGGCTTGGGCCACAAATGGTCCAAAGCACAAGTTCATAGAATGTCGAGAAGGGGTTGCACTCAACAATAGTGCACGGTTCCCAGGTATTGTGGTTCCTCGTCACTCACCTCAGCTCTGCTGGGGACTCACAATGGCTACCGAGAAGTCAGGAAATCCACTTCCGGGGCTGCAGGGACTTCGGACTCCGGCAGGAGCGGGAAAGTTTGCGACCGTTGATTCAAAGTTTTGGTGCCTGCCAAGCAGGGGAGTCACTCCTTGACTCCAAGGGAGATTCTTCTGTCTTCCAAAGGTAGTGGAACGTCGAAGGGCCAGGAATCTTCTTGTAAAGCGTCGTCCAGGGTTATCTAACTTGCAATGGCAAGGTGTACCTATCTTATACTGAAAATAGGGGAGGGACTAGCTCTATGACCACTCCTCTAGGAGGGTCAGGGAGGTGGGTGGTTACACCCACTCCCCTTTGTCCAGTTTCGTGCCAGAGCAGGGGCAGGTAGCCCCTGAACCGGTTTGAGCTGGCATATGCACAGAGGAGCCTATTGCTCCCCCAGTGCAGGACTTCAAAGCACTCTAAGAGTGCACCCACCCAGCTCCAATACACTAAATCCTGTCTGGAAGGTGGTGACACCTCCCTGTGACAGGATGCCTATTGTTGGGCCTCCTCCACTGTGAGTTTCAGTCAGCAGCAGAAGGGCAGCCCAGTGTCTGTGCTGGTGGCTCTTTCAGATTTCTACCGTGTTTCCACAGTGGGTACATGTCGTTCTCTCTAGAAGGGTGGGATCATACTCTGGTGTGGGGGTATGATTCCAAGTTGTTTGACACCAAACACGACATGTTTTGATGCAGTCATTCCAAAGTTAGCATTAACCGGGAGGTTATAATGCACTTAAGAGTATATGGTTTAACCGCATCCACAAACAGCCACAGGGAATAGACCCTGCCAGCTGCAGAGGGGCCCTGCTCAGGCAGAGGTGCCCCCTCACATTGTAAACCAAGCACCCTGCCCTTCAGGATTGATAGGGCCTGCCATAGGGGTGACTGATAGGTTTATATGTGTGTGTATGGTGAGATATAGGAACCTATACCTCAATGAGGAGTGCTAACACTACCTCACCCAGGCTGCAGTAGCAGGCCTGTGGTGTCAGATTGAGTCTGCTTCCCAGGGGTGGCATAATACATGCTTCAGCCCCTGGTAGGCCTGTGAAGTGCCTATGCCCTAGGTACCTAAGGTACCATATACTAGGGGCTCATAAGGAACCACAGTATCCAATCACTAGTGCATCTAATATGCACACTATGTCGTTTAGAGAGAACAGAGACTGGGGCCCTGATTAGCAGGGACCCAGCCAGACTATAGCCAGAAACCAGTGTATACATCAGAAAGAAAGTAGGGGCAACATAAGTGAAGATCCTACTCTCCTACAGGGTATGATTCCAAGGTGTTTCTGTGCAGCCAGTCCAAAGTTATCATTTACCGTTTGGTTATAATGCACTTAAGTGTATATGATGAGGCTGCACCACTGACAACCCCGGAGAAGAGATTCCGAAGGCTGCAGAGGGGCTCAGCTCATGCCTGGGCACCCTCTCACATATAACCAAGCACCCTGCCTTCAGGATTGATAAGGCCTGCCATAGGGGTGACTATGTGCAGTGATAGGTGAGGTATAGTGAACCTATACCTCAGTAAGGGGTGCATGCACCACCTTACCCAGGCTGCAGTAGCAGACCTGTGGTGTAATTTTGGAGGGTTTCCCAGGGGTGGCATAATACATGCTTCCTCCCCTGGTAGGCCTCTGGGGTACCTATGCCTTGGGTACATAGTTTACCATATACTAGGGACTTATAAGGGCACCTCAGAATCCAATCTGTTATGTACCTAGGGTACATGGAATCATTTTATAAAAGAAAGCAGATAGGCTGGGGACCTGAATAGCAGGTTCCCAGCCAAGCTAAGTCAAAACGTCAAAACACCAGGGAAAAAGTGGGGGCAACCATGTAGTCAGATTCCACCTTCCTACATGACAAATCAGGACAGATCCCTGGAAGGCTGAATATTGGCTTACAGAAAGTCTTATAACTTATTGTCTATACATTTTAGAATAAAGTCAACAATAGCATATTGTTGGATTTATCAATACACTTCTGGTAAGTCCTTGAACGGTATATTTACTGTGTTTTCTGGTGGGAGTTCTTAATTGCCATGCTAATCTATGTGGCTGGGGATCGGCAATGGGGAAAAATAACTGGGCAATTTCTCCAACACCAGGACTTACACAAAATAGTTCATAAGACCCTGCCTATTTCTACGGGACCCCTGGAACAGCTAGGGGGAACTTAAGGGTTTTAGAATATGTAACATTATTGCAGGTCCTCACTCTACAGTGCTTCTAGCATAAAAGTCAATTTTGGGAAGCACTTAACTACAATGTGGGAAGTGAAATGTTCAAATTCAATAATCTCAACGCAAATAAAACCTATTTTACAATGGTCTTCCTTATACGTACCTGACCCCACACCTATGGGACACCTAGTAGAGACCCTAGGAGAGACACCAGGAATACCTACTATGCCAAAATATTGTAGTTGATTAATTTGTAAGTGGCCCAAACACCAAAGTCGAGTTGTGAACAATTTGCATTTAAAAGAAGTCCTGCAAACTGGGCTGCCTTTAAACTGACCTCAGTCCTAAGTAGTGCAAACATGCAGGCGCAGGAAAGGCTGCTGGGCTCTACACTGCCATGCCCTATTATAGACTAGGAGCTTAAAAGTAGTTTTGATCCCCCTGCCCTATTATGTACTTGGGCCTTACAGGGAAGGTCATGCCAATCATAGGAGTACCATAACCAATTGTGCACCCTAGTGTGTGTAGGTGTTTTCATTGTATTCTTAGTGTGTTTCTAGCATAGCACTGGCCCTATCCCTGGTTAGGCAGAGCCCAGGGACAATCATCATCAGTTACCACCAGTACCAGTCAGTAAAAAACAGGGGGTGCCCAGGGCACAAGGATGACTTTGCAACAGTTAGTCATTACAGAAACAGAACGGTTCCCATAATGAATACTGGGAAAATATGTTAATAAAAATTCATGCGAAGTGGTGAACTTATGAAAAAGAGTTATGTGGGGTGGACTCCAAATGGTTAGGCAGTAGAAGCACTGATTCAGATAGACAAACTTCAGGAAACCTGTTAAATGTACTGTTGGCTCCTTAGGCAGCTTTATTTCTTGTCAAGTAACTAGGAATATTGGATCCCCAATACCATGGTGGCATGGGAAACTAATCAGCCCTTAAACTGAGGGGCTTATTTGCAAGCCTCTTGTGCCCCTGGTACGTCACTTTTTCTCATAGTAAAAGTGATGTATAGTTAGATTTGGTGATCTGTAGTAACCCTGGGCGCAGTTTGCGTAGTAGCACTGCACGTAGCTACATAAAGTACAATTTGAACTATGCGCAGCTACTTCTAAAACTGCATAATAGTGCATAACAGATAACACTGTGCTTGTCTAATCTGAGCAATAATTGCAAACAGCATCTTGCACAGTGCAAGTTATGTTAAAATAAGTATTTCTGTCTTAATATGCTAAAATAAATATAGTCATTTTACAAAACTGAAAATGATAAATTAGCACACAGTGAGAGAGGTGATGATTATGGGATCCTCCCTAACCTAGGGAGAGAACCAAGCAGATGCCTTGAAAACAAAAAGCACATCCTCTTGAACAATTCGGTTGTGGTCCCATCCTCTTAGGACAACCCCAAGCACAGATATTGGCAAAAATACAATCCGAACCAAAGGCCCTGCAAAGCATTATGGGACGAGATTAGCAGTGGGCAGTGAATATTATAGTATCCAATATCAAAATAATTCTACAAAGTGCTGCAGTTCAACCAGTCGTTACTAGATGTCCCTCACGAGTCAAAGGCAAAAGCATTGAAATAAGTATTACATCAAGCTGCAGTTCCACTCGTCGTTACTAGATGTCCCTCACAAGTCAAATGCAAAAGATTCATGAAAGGGTTTCAATGCTTTTGCAGTTGACTCGTGAGGGACATCTAGTAACGACTAGTGGAACTGCATCTTGATGTAATAATCATTTCAATGCTTTTGCATTTGACTCGTGAGGGACATCTAGTAAAGACTAGTTGAACTGCAGCTCTTTGTAAAATTATTTTGATATTGGACACTATAATATTCACTGCCCACTGCTAATCTCGTCCCATAATGCTTTGCAGGGCCTTTGGTTGGGATTGTATTTTTGCCCATAACTGTGCTTGGGGTGGTCCTAGGAGGAAGGGACCACCACTGAATCGTTCACCAGCATGATATGCTCTTTCAATCATTCAATCATTGGCATTTATAAAGCGTGCTACTCACCCTTATGGGTCTCAAAGCGCTGGGGGGAGGGGGTTATCGCTCGTACAGCCAGGTCTTGAGCTGCCTTCTGAAGGAGAGGTGGTCCTGTGTTAAGCGGAGATGGCTGGGGAGAGAGTTCCAGGTCTTCGCTGCGAGCTAGGAAAAAGATTTGCCTCCGGCGGTGGCTTTGCGGATGCGGGGGATGGCTGCCAGGGCTTGTCCGGTCGATCGCAGGGTGCGGGTGGGTATGTAGAAGGAGACACGGTGGTTGATGAGTTTGGGTCCTTGGTTGTGAAGGGCTTTGTGTGCGTGGGTGAGGAGTCTGAACGTGATCCTCTTGCTGACTGGGAGCCAGTGAAGCTTTTCCAGGTGTCTGGAGATGTGGTGGTGGCTCGGGACGTCCAGGATGAGGCGTGCGGCGGCGTTCTGGATTCGTTGGAGTTTCTTCTGTAGTTTGATCGTGGTGCCAGCGTAGAGGGTGTTGCCGTAGTCCAGGCGGCTGGTGACCAGGGCGTGGGTGACGGTCTTCCTTGTGTCGGTGGGGATCCAGTGGAAGATCTTGCGGAGCATGCGAAGGGTGTTGAAGCATGCCGATGTGACTGCGTTGACTTGTCTGGTCATGGAGGGGGAGAAGCCCAGGTTGCAACTTGCGGGCGTGGTCGGTGGGTTGGGGAGTGCTGCCTAGGGCAGGGGGCCACCAGGAGTCGTCCCATGCGGTGGGAGTAGGGCCTAGGATGAGGACTTCCGTCTTGTCGGTGTTGAGTTTAAGCCGGCTGTCCGTCATCCAGTCCGCTACTTCCTTCATTCCTTCGTGTAGTCTGGTTCTAGCAGAGGAAGGGTCGTTGGTGAGGGAGAGGATGAGTTGAGTGTCGTCTGCGTAGGAGATGAGGTTGAGTCCATGTTTGCGTGCGATGTTTGCCAGGGGCGTCATGTAGATGTTGAAGAGGGTAGGGCTGAGGGAGGATCCTTGTGGGACGCCGCAGATGACCTTGGTCGCTGTTGATCTGAAGGGGGGGAGGCGGACTCTCTGAGTTCTTCCGGCGAGGAACGAGATGATCCAGTCCAACGCCTTGCCTCGGATGCCGGTGTTGTTGAGGCGCTGTATCAGGGTCCTGTGGCATACCGTGTCGAAGGCTGCGGAGAGGTCAAGGAGTATGAGGGCCACGGTCTCTCCCTTGTCGGTCAGGGATCTGATGTCGTCCGTGGCTGCGATGGGGGCGGTCTCGGTGCTGTGGTCCTCCCCCTAGGTTAGGGGGGACCCCAAAATCATCACCTCTCTCATTGCCTAATATTTTCAATCACAGTTCACTTTTGTGAGTTGGTTATATGCTTTTTAGCATGTAAAATTGTTTTATCAAAGCATTTTGGGTGTTGTCGATATTTCTGCTACGCTATGTGTATCACAGTTTTTGCACTGTGCATTTTGCGTGGTGCAAACTACGCATGCTCTGTGAATAAAGTGTAATACTATGCCCAGGGTTAGACTCTAGTTAGCACAGCATGGGGGCATATTATCAAGTCAGGTGTTAAAATTATTGCTGTTTTAAAGGCAGAAAACTGCCGCTAAAACAACGATAATGGGCTTGGTAATATGCTCTATGGAATTCCAATTGAAGCCCATGTTAGACGTGAAGGACATCTAACATGAGTTTCAATTGGAATTCCATAGAGCATATTATCAAGCCCATTATCGCCATTTTAGTGGCAGTTTTCTGCCAGGAAAGTGGCGATAATTTTATCGCTTGGCTTGATAATATGCCCCTAGGTACTTGTGACCAATAGGGACCCTTGTCTCTAGTCAGGGTAAGGGGGTACACTCCTAAAATAACCCCTGCTCACCCCCTGGATAGCTTGGCACGAGCAGACAGGCTTATCTCAGAGGCAGTGTGTAAAGCATTTGTGAACACATACAGTAATCAAGTGACAACCCTACAGATGGACACCACACAGGTTTTATATAAAAAAGAAGTATTCTTTATAGGGATTGAACACAAGACCATAAACGACAAAAATCCACAATACTGTTACTTAAAATGGTAGTTTTAGCTTAGTTCTTAAAATGCAACACTTTCAGTTCAGTGTACCTTTAGATGCAACACGCAGGGCAACAAAAGTGTTGTAACGATGGTGATGCGATGAAAGTTTGGTGCAAAGAAATAAAGACGTGAAGATCTTCGTGATGCAGCACGCTTCTCGGATGTTACCAGATGTCTCAGCTCGATGCGTCAGCTGCAGCGGCGACAGTCTTGTCCAGTGATGCGACAACAGCGGCTTTGGTGGCGACACTCTTCTCCAACGATGCAAGACACTTCCACTCGGTGCGACAGCTGCAGTGGCGACACCCTTGTTCAGTGATGCGACAGCAGCAGCTCCGACGGCGGCACGCTTCTCCGTGGATGCGAGGCGCTTTTCTTGATGCAGTGCAATGCGAAAGCTACAGCGGTGACATCCTTGTTCAGAGATGCGACGGCAGTGGCTGCGACGGCGACACGCTTCTTCTTCTATGCAAGATCCTTCTCGTGATGCGTGGCAATGCTACAGCCCCAGCGGCAACACCCTTGTTCAGAGATGCGACGGCAGCGGCTGTGACGACGACACACTTCTTCGGTGTTGCGGGACGCTTCTCGTGAGGCGGTGCAATATAACAGCTACAGCGGCGACACCCTTGTTCAGTGATGCGACAGCAGTGGCTGCGACAGCGACATGCTTCTTCTCTGTGAGTCGCACTTCCAGCTCCTTGCGACACACAGTTCCTCAGAAGGGCCAAAACAGCAGCAGGCACTTCCAAAGAACTCTGGGGGGCTGGGGGTTGAAGTCTGTTGTCCCTGAGACTTCAGCAGGAGGCAAGCTCTTTTCTAAGCTCTTGGAGATCCTTCACAAGTTGATCAAAAGTACACACAGAGTTCCTTTCTCCTTTCTTTGGCAGTCAGGCAACCACTGCAGGCTAATCCCCCAAGCAGCACTTCAGCTCAGGGAAAGTCTCTCCACAGTTTCTTCTGGTTCGACTCCTCAGCAAAGGTTTTTTCTTCTTTCCCAAAGTGATCTAAAGTTCATGGGTTGGGGTCCCAATATTTATACTAAGGTTTCCTTTGTTCTCTGAGGGCAGAGAGGCCTTTTCCTAGTCCAAACCAGTTCTGGTCAGTCCTCAAAAACTGTGTTTACATGACTCCTTCTTTCCTTTCAGAGTGCAGGGCAGAGACATCAAACACACCACAGGAGGAGGAGCCAGCATTGTGGAGGAAAGGCAAGGCCCTATTCAGGTCCCAGGTGCAACTCCTCCCTCCCATCTAGGTGCAGATCTCTCTATTCACCATTGGGCTGCCTCACCCTGTCTCCTGGAATTCCCCAGCCCTGTCACTCAAACTCCAGACAAGGAATACACAGCCTAGCAGAGGCAGGTTTGAATGGTTAGACAATTTCTACTTTCTAAAAGTGGTATTTTCAAACACAGAATGTTAAAACCAACTCCACTAAAAGATGTGTTTTATCATTCTGAGTTCAGGCATACTAGATTCAAATTTCTACCATGTTCCCTGAGTCAGTTAGGATTATAAAAGGTAATAATCAAACTGCCTATTCTGGCCTATGGAGAACAGGTAGCCTTGCAATAGTGAAAAATGAAAATGGCTGTAATTCACTATTAGAACATGCCACACACACCAGGGCATGTCCTACCTTATACTTACAATGCACCCTGCCCTTGGGCCTACCATAGGGGTGTCTGATATGAAGAAAAAGGAAGGTTTAGGGACTGGCAAGTGGGTGCACTTGCCCAGTCAGCCTGACAGTACCAGACTGCACGCAAGCTCTGCAATGGCAGCCCTTAAACACACTTTTACAGGCTGCTTCTGTGGGTGGCACAACCAGTGCTGCAAGCCCACCAGCAGTGTTTGGATTACCAGCCCTGGGCACTCCTGGTGTACTGTACTAGGGTCTGACAGGTAAACTAAACCAACCAATCATGGAACCACTAATTCACACATCAATTTACAATAGGGAGCACTTGCACTGTGGTACTGGAGAGCAGTGGCACAGTGCCCAAAGCATTTAACACCAGCAAAAACACATGAGGCAACAGCAAAAAATGGAAGGGAGACCCATGCCAAGGTGCCAGGTCTAACACTTAAATAGTGAAAAACTAATGTCTATGATTTCCAAATAAATTTCTTAAAGCGTGTAAGGGATATTTAGCAAATTTCCCAATCCATGATCTTCCTCATTTGCAAGGCAATCCCTGGGAAGAAAAGAGCTTCATACATGATTTGGAAGGGGCACACTAAAAAGTAGATGCCTTTTGTCACCGTATTGTTTTATGGTTAACTTATCAAAATGATTTTCCTAAAAGCAGCTCTGGTGGCAACTCTTCTGTTAGTGAGATCACAATTCCTCAATTATAAATGGGGTGGGGGATGTGAAATACATCTGGGGGATCAAACAATTACCTATTGTTGACAGCTCTTCATATACCGCCCACTTCAGAAAGAGGCCTAAAGTGTTCTTGTTTAACTTCATTGGGAGTAACTGCAATGTGAGGCCAACCCATCAATGCGGTGAGTTTGAATTTTGGGGTAAGAAATGTTTTCTTTCTATTCTTGTTATATTAAGGAGATGTTGTGGAAAACCAATCTGTCAATTGAGTCCAACCAGCAACTTGTATCTTGTGAAGCAAATCCAAACTCAAATACATAATATGTGATGCCCATATGAGCTATCAGCTGAAATAGTTTGAGTAGAGAATTTTATAGTTCATTGCAGGGTCTTGAGGATAGGTTGGTGGATGCTAGCCATGCCTTTCTTCAGATGGATCTTCATTTGTAAAGTTCTGGGAGCATTTGTGAGTTCAGTGTCTGCTGCTTTTATATGACATGAGTTTTTACAGCTTGTGTGAACTGCTGAGCACCTATTGAGGAGATGGATTTTCTTACAGTAAGATGAGGATGATAAGTGGAATCCAATCTGATGCGGTTGCACCTTCTTTAGATAGGTGTCACAGGATCCGGTAAATTCAGTAATTTAAGCATCAAAGTATGAATTCTTCATCTGGTGGTTAAAACACTTAACATTAATAATGCATTGTTAGTCGAAGCCCTATCTTACTGGCTTCTTGCGGTTCCCATAAATCTAGTCATCGTACACAGCTCTATTGGGACTACCATAAACTGACAAACAGGTTTCAAAGTACTGCAAAGTCCACCAACAGGGAAGGAAAAAGGTTTTTCAGTGTTTCTCAAACTTTGCTGGCAAAGACCTTGCATGCACTTTATAGATCAAAAGTCAGTATGAAAAAGCATGATGTAGGCACCACATCAGATTCTCTGTTCCTGGGAATTGCCCTTACGCTATCCCTAGGAGATGCGAACGACTCCATGTTTCACTTCAGATTGACATAAGTATTTATTGTGAGACTTAACTCTTGGTCACAGAAATTGTACTGGGTGCATGCTTGTACAAATCAAGATGTCAGAAGTCTCATTTCCAAAGCCAGACCTTCTGACTTCAGACATATTTTACACTTCCTGATTATGCAGTTTGCTGAAAATAACCTTTGTTTCATAGCAGCAATGATGAGAGAGTTAACATTGATTTCTCAAGCTAATGAAACAAAAGAGCTCACATAAGTAATCGTATTTCGTTATTGTTACCCTTGTTCACCAGGAAATAGCTTGATTTAGGCAGTCCCAGGCATCAAAACAATAGAAGAACTAGCACATTTTTACTATCAAATCCAAGCCTAACTAAAAACTAAAAATACAAAAACTACGGTTGTATTCAAATAAGGCAGAATATGAAATGAAATTACCGATTCAATATGAGAGAGACCATTCAGGCTCTTTCGTCTTTCATTACTTTCCAAGGTGCTGACGTGTCTACTTGACAGGAGCTGCATAGGGGTCTCCAGAACCAAATCATGCACCAAACCAGTTCCACAGCAGTTACATAGGAATTGTTCCAAATGGTCAATAGCGTTCTCTGCATCTAAGTCTTGTCAATGCTTAGCCCTTCATCTCCCTCAAGACAGGTTTCCCAGCGAATAAGCTGGTCACCATCAGACCTATTTTGACATTTCCCTGAGCTCTAGTATAGAAAAGCGCCATGCCAAAACCCTGGTGCAAGTTCTATGTGACTTCAATGTGTGCACATATACCTTTATTTCAAAATAATGTTATGAGCAACATTAATTATTCGTACCCAGGACTTTACATCTGACTTCTTTTTAAGAAAAATTCACAAGAGGAACACGATGAACAATGATCAGTAGTGGAAAATGAGTCTGCTTTGTTCTTTGTCTTAGTAACAGTGTGTGTATGTACCTGGAAACAATGGCAGGATAAAAAAGATATGATATTAGTATGTTAGTCGAAAATTACACAGTTGAACAAACATCAATATAGCATCCCAGTTCATGACTGGGAAACAGAACAAACAAGAACCTGCACTGTGCAACATAAGTTTCTCTGTTGGCTTTCCAAGGCAACCGTGCCTTTCTACGAGTAATATGTACAAAATACATATGCCCTCACATGGTAAATACCATTTAACCCAGGGTGAAGTAGTTACCACATATAATAATAACTCCTAGTCCCAGTATTGAAAATGAAAATGGAGCATTGCACGCAAAATTCATTTTATGACACCGAATTCCACATGTTCTGCCAGTTTTCTAGGCCTTTTACCTTGATGAATTAGTACAGGTTTGACCTACTGGAATTTATCAGGAAAGCATTTTGAGTGTGTGAAAATCATCACACAGCATGCCATTCCGATCATAGAGTCTATGGTTGCACTCGTTTAGAAATAATGGTCTATTTTACAGCTAGGACCATAAAATAGGTTTACCACAATCTAACAAGAAGAGAAGTCCACACAGTTCTCATAACCTCAATGTCACTACTTTTTATAAGCACTCACCATGATTGCAAGGAGATCAGCATATCAGTCTTAAGCTAGGCACACAAATGTTCTTTTCGTTGGGTCTAACAAGGAAAAAAAAACACCATAGACCTTTCTTTAGGTACTCTGGATGTTGTTTGGACAAGATACCGCATAAAAAATATTGTGTTGCAGAAATATTGTGTCAAGAATATTGGGATTTCATATATATCATGGACAGGATTATCTAAGATAAAAATATTGCCTTAAGTGTTGTTTTTAATATCGGTGTAAAAAAATATCGATGTAGTAAATATCATCGGATCTAATATTGTTTTTTAATAAAATAGTGTGTAATGTATTTGCTTTTTTATTCTATGTGTTTATATATTTTATATGTTTAAAATTAAAAAAAACATTATTTAATAAATCGTAATAATTTGTACATTTTCATTGTTTAAATGTTTTTTTTAAATAATTGAAATGAGCAGAGATCAAGAAATCTCCACAAAACCAAGACCAAGGTAAATCGAATGCACCGCACGCTCACCTGCAATGAGGTCAGACAGCCACTGCTCCACCGCAGCAGGAAAAAGCTGGTTGTTTAAACACATGAAAACAGCAGTGACAGACAGGGGCCACAGCCCAACAAGAACTCCAGCAGGGAGGAGGCAATGTCTGGGGAGGCAATGCCTTTACACAATCGCAAAACCCACCTACGCAGTAGATTCAAAACCCTAATGCAGAACATACACTTCATGCACACCTCAATACATTTTTCAAAAGAAAGACTAATATGACAACGTTAGGAATTCAAAGTTTTTACTTGTGTTCAGGGAACTCAGGGCTGCTGTACATTATGTCTCTCAGGAATCTGAACTAGAGTCTACCATTCGGGTGCCCTCAGGAGTCTAGGCACCACTCTGCTGCTGATTCCCCAGGGTGGGGTTGATTGGCCACACCTGGTGGAAGGGCAGTCTGATGAGGGGAGTGGGCAGCTCTCCATCCAGTGCATAAAAGCAGGCACCCATCTAGATAGGATGAGTAGGCAGAGCACCAACTTTCAAGAAAAATGATTCTTGGAGGTAGCAGGCCACCACACCAGGGCACAAACATGTCTGCTCCCGCCCCGTCTGTGGTCACAGGTTGGCCCTTAGCATGTCTGGGGCAGTCTAGGGCTATCCCTATGAAGAGAAATGAGTCTCGTAGAGGAGGGTTAAATACCAGCATGAATAAACCCTGTCAGGAAATATGGGACACTGAGATAGATAGGTGCACGTGGTTAGAAGGAAATGGGCAACCCCTAACACTGCATTCCTTGTGCTTTAGAAGGAAAGGAACGATTCCACTCAGCACTAATGAGCAATATGAAGCAATACTGCACGTACCAGACATGCAATGGGGCACCTACACACTGATAATTATGTTGCTCGAATATGAATTTACCATGAAAAAAACAAACGCAATAGTCATTTTGCAAAACAGGAACAGTTGGTTTAATTAAACACTGCGACCGAGAGTACTACATAAAGAAATGGGTCTGAGGACTGACTCAAAATACAATTGTTTCAAACGTCTTTTTATACATTTCTTGAAGCGTACATGAATCAATTCATCTATATTGTTTTGGGAGTGGAATGTGGGTCTAGCCATGATACCATAAATTCCTCACACCTTAGGACAAATACAGGTAAATCTCCACATTGCGTGGACACAATGAGGGCCGGTAGGTAAAGTGTGCAAATGTCCTTCATGGGACAGAGTACATTTTAATAATCATAATGAAAACAAAATGACAAAAAACCAATAAGGGTAACCAAAGATAAGGATTTTTAAAATCCATGCATGTCTTAAACTGAGATCCAGGCAAGATTTTAAGCCAACTGTGATGGAGACCTGTTCGGATACAACCAGTGAATTGGTCCCAGTAAATAGTCTGGAAGTTGAAAAGTTTTCAAGACCTTCTTCTAGTGCTCAAACCCCCATAGTGGACCTCTTCTAAAGCACCCAGGACTTCAAAGGTAAAGCACATGGGGCCATATGTAGGAAGCCCAATACCGGTCGGTAACGGCCGATTTTCGGTAAATATACCGTTACCGGCCGGTATTTAGGCTTTTGCTATGTAGGGGGATCATTTCATGATTCGGTAATTTACCGAATCGGTAAAATTACCGAATCGGTAATTTTACCGATTCGGTAAATACCGAATCATGAAATGAGATGTAGGGGGAGTGTGTGGGTGTTGTGTGGATTCGTTATTTACCACCAACTAAAAGTTGGTGGTAAATGACGAATAGGTGTGAAAAAGCATTTTTGTGCACTTTGCAGTGTGCAATGTGGCAGACATTCATGCCATTTGGGCATGTATGTGCGCCACATGTGCACACATGGACGAATCAGGGGTGCAACAGGGTGTCAATGTGACACCCTGCCACCCATGTTGATGCCTCCCCCATTACCGAATCGGTATTTACCGATTCGGTAATGGCAACTGGCTTCCCATTCATTCCTATGGGCCTCCAGGCCCATAGGAATGAATAGGAAGCCAGTTGCCATTACCGAATTGGTAAATACCGATTCTAAAATACCGACACTTACCGATTCGGTATTTTTCTACCTACATTACATTTACCGATTCATAAATACCGAATCGGTAAAATTCGGTATTTAAGAATCGGTAAATGTAATTTACCTACATATGGCCCATGGTGACTCTCAGTGTGTCAGGCAGAGGCTAACAAAGTTCAGATCACGTCTAAATTCCACTAGTTAACTAGGAACTTTAGGTGAAAAATCTGTTGAAGCAGTGTCCCTGTAGCTACACAGGAGGTCAGCCGACTGTCCTTATGAGTTTACACCTTTGCCCTAAATATAACTAGGAGCACGTCAGCTCCTTCAGAGTTTCTCTCAGGTCCCAGACAGTAGGTCACGTCCTCTTCTTCCTCAAGCCCAGGAAGTGTCTTGGGGAGCCACATTTATGTTTGGCAGCAGCTAGTTGGTGCAGGTGACTCCTGGGTAACCTGGCTGTAAAACTCCACTCCGCTTGCAGAGTTTGCAGAGTTTTGGCAAATCTCTCACCTCTCCTTTTCTCTCAGAGCCTAGACACAGATTATTCCTCTGTTAGTGTGCTGCCCAGCCTAATTTATTAATACCCATACTGCCTTACCTGTCGCAACTATCCCTCTATGGCTCATTCTTTCACCACTATGACCTTTCCCCTTCTCTTTTCAACCAGTCTCTTGGTCCATGATTGAGTGGTTTCTTTTCTCCCCCTACAGCACTGTTCCCTAACTATCTGTAACCTGGTCCTGATTATGGCCTAACATTGTATATAGGCCGAAACGCCATTGACTTTCACAGCGTAATTTACAGCACCTTTCTCGTGATTGCCCACCTAAATTATCTTGTACTATCTGCATATATTTTATGGCCATCACTTTGAATACACTATGTATATATAATTTGTTTTGTTTGCGTCCTCCTTCTGCTGTATATACTCCCTCACGTGTCACCAGCATCGTTCACTCCTTCACGAGCACTTGACACAGTATGAAACAGGTTACATGTCATTCAATCTAAAACAGTGCTTCATTTGTCTTTAAATATATGACTAAATATATGCAAAAGTTTCTCATTTTTCACATGTCCCTGCAATTTATTGTCTCCCTGCTCCCACTCCCTTGCTCGCAGCAACTAAGTGTGCTCCCATAAAAATTGCCTGCCAAACAATACCCTCAGAGACACTGTTGAATGCTATACACTTGTACCCTGGTCTCTACCAGGTTTATGGGCTACCTCCTGTAGTTTGTTACTACTGTGAGGGATGTGGCACAGATACCACCAACACAGATACCACCGTCATCACCTCTAGCTGCCATACTTACAAAGTCCCGGCAGCGACCTACATCTACCGCAACCACCTCAGTAGAAGTAGGTACTGCAGAGAATCAAACATCACACCCACCTACCAGTTCATCTGAAATTGCAAGTGGCACTGCCAGCGTCAGAAAGTTGGCCTCCCCAGTTTGGGACTTCTTTTTGGTTAGAAAGAAGGAGATGAGCATTGCTATAGGCTGCATTTGTGGAGTAGGTATTAGTCGGGGTAAGCTTGGTACAAACATTGGTACCGCAGCCCAAACAACCCATCTGAGAAAACACCACTTGATCCAGTGGGAGGTTCACCTTAGCGGCCAAAACACTGCAAGTGTTGTTGGTGGAGGGGATGAAGATCCGATCACGGTGGAAGGTGAAAAATAGGGAGACATTTTGTCTGGCACACAAAGCAGCCCTGTCTCCAGCAGTGCAGTTGTACCACCTACGTCATCATCATCATCAACATCGCAATGGCACAAGAGTCAGGTCGAGACACCAAGGGGTCCAAGGCACACCGAAAAAAATGCGCATTGAGCCTAACAATATCTGGTCTCAAGAAGTCACGTGCATCAGTGGCACCAGAAAAGAAAAATAATCCAGCCTAGAATTCTCAGCATGTTTGGGCCAGAGGGGCAGTATGAACTCAACCACCGAACTGCACGCTTGTACAACGCAAAGCTGGCTAAAATGTAAGCACTGGAACTCCTCTCTTTTTCTTTTGTGAAAGGGGTGGGTTTTCTTTAATTTATGGCAGCAATCTGCCTAAAATGGAAGGTTCCCAGCCGGTACTATTTCACTGGAGTAGCTGTTCCAACACTACATCATGAAGTGCTGGAATTGCTTGGACAAGCTTTGCAGCAGAGTTATGTTCACACTATCCACCTGTCGACAGATATGTGAACAAGTTGTCAAGCCACTGATTACATGTGCATTATTGCACACTGGATCTCTTTTGTCGGTGTTAGAGAAAAGATTTCTGCAGGTGTTGACAAGGCAGACATTTTTAATGGTGCTCATAAGCAAGCTACAGTAGCCATGTTCGCCATGGAGAAATCCCATACTGCTGCAAACATTTTGGAAGACTTTAACACGAAGGTCCTTGAATGGCTGCGACCAAGAGGGCTTAATATTGGTTTTGTTGCCACAGACAATGGCAGTGATATAGTTAAGACCACAGCTGATAGTGGCTATTTCAGGGTCCTGTGTTTGACGCACTGCATTAACCTCATTGTTCAAGACTTTCTGAAAAAAGAAGACCAAGTCAGTAAATACTAACCACCAGCAGAAGAATCTGCACACATTTCATCCATTCTTTTAAAGCCCAGAAACAGCTGAGGATTATTCAATGTGATAATAGATTTCCAGTTAATGCACTCATCCAGCAGGTGCCAACACGCTGGAACTCAACTTATTACATATGTTTGAGCAGTACAGACCGATCAATGAATATGGTCATGCAAAGAGGGGATGCAACACTGAAAGGCGTGATCATTGAGATGGACCAATGAGGCCTAGTTAAATGCTTGACAGAGATGCCTCTGCCTTTCGAGGTCTTCACACATGAAGTCAGCAAGGAGGACTATACCTTGGACCAAGCTATCCCATTGTTGTACAGGCTACAGGAACAGCTAAAGGTGGTGTCTGAAATGTATGCAAGTGTAGAGGAAATAAAAGAAGCATATGAGTTGATGGAGAGCTTAATCATTCGCTTATCTGAAAATACAAGGGTTCAAAGAGGCACTGTGTCATCCAACCACTACATTTGTGCCACAATTCTTGATCCACGGTACAAACTATTGCTGGACACTTTCATTCCTTTTTCAGACGGGGATGTTGCCAACTACAAAACTTGGATAGCTGTGCAAGCCAGTCAGCTAGGAAAGGAATGGCCATGAATTAGAGGCCCGCTCCTCCAGGTCACAACAAGTACTGGAGGGCAGCCTTCAAGTTCAACTTCAGAGTGTGAGGATAGTGTGGTTGGCTCACAGCAGCCAAAACCACCAACAACAGCAAGAATAACCACAACAACAGGAACAAGAACATCAGCCCCAAAATCGGTAAAGGAATGGTTTCTACTGGCAGGGCTTAAATCCAGTACTGAGGCAAAAGAGGCAGAGCAAAGCAGAGCACCCATGACCATTGAACGAATGGTCCAGGCCTATCTGGATACCCAACCATGGTATACTTTGATCAAAATCCATTGCTGTATTGATATGAGAATAGGCGCCTATGACCTGTGCTCAGCAGGCTGGCGATAAACTATCTGGCTTGCCCCGTATCACGTGTCCCTGCTGAGCATGTTTTCAGTGCTGCTGGTGCCGTTCAGACAGTGAGAAGGACAAGTCTCTTGCCCCAAAACGTACCCATGATCAAAGTGAATCAGCACTTTATACCACCAGATTACACCATACCTGAAGTACTACAGCAGGAAGATGATGACGTAGATTCAGGTCATGGAAGTAGTATGTTAGGTGACATACTTCTGGACGAAGCACCAGAGTTTGAGGACGAGCTCTACTTCTCTGACAACTAGGCTTTTTTATAGTTAGTTTTTTTCTTTCTTTGAGGCCCAAAAAAACCCCAAAAAAGATCTTGCAAATGAACATTATTTACTTTATTATTTGTGTGTGTCACTGTCTATCAGGTTTACAAATCCATCCACACCATCGTACTCTTTTATTGCCGGACTGGAGTTGCAACTGTGTGCAGTCGGTGAAGAAGTGAGTCCACTCCTGACTCACCCTAAAGCCATTTCCCTCAAGCCAGACATTGGATGGAGAATACAAAAAAATGTGTGTGTGCCTCCCACCCAGGGTCCTGACTCTCTTGCTATCTGTTTCCTAATCCTAGATGGACTGCCCCAGAAGAAAAAGCAAATTATGGCATGCATTGCTAGCTGAGTGATTGTTGTTTGTTGTGAATGATGTCTACTATTCTATACAAAAAAGTGACTCAAGTCAATCTTTCTGTTCTTGTTGTTCATTAACAAAATTGTACAGCTACAGGCCAATCCATTCCTTTTTTTGTGATTCGAGATGAGTCTGGACTCACTCGGGACACTGTTGGTATGAAGTTGGACACCATATTCGGAGAAAGAGTCAAGAGGATCAGAGATGCTGGAATAACTCAGGATGTGGGCGTGAGCATGACTACTTCGAGAAATGCCACCAGAAGAAGATGGAAGTTTTCAAATTCACTTTAACCAATCAATTTGGATGATGATGAAGACTTTGAAGTGGCCAAAAGGTAAACAATAACACCAGACCTACATGGCGGTGAGTGTGGTATGACTGACAGTGAGGAATTGATTTTTTTTAATTGTAACTTTATTTGGAAAATGCTATGTTGCTGTGTGTGTGTGCTCACTGCTGTCTGGCACAAAATCGAAGCTCAGTGGAGGTTGGGTGGGGGGGCCTGTTGTTGGAGGTAACTGCTGGAAACAGACATGATTTGGCCATGCTGCCTCTGAAAGTCTTCTTGTTGAACTCCTCATGCAGTTTAACTTTTCTCCTTTATTTTTCAATATCCTTTTTGTTTTTCCATCTACAGGCCCTTTACCCTGTGCCATAACGGAAAAACAACTCACACTCACCTCACCAAATCCCATCCGCCAGGCACCCAAGATTGACGGACAGACAGTCCAGGAGGAATGCAGAGATGCAACTCCCAATTTTGCAATGCAGTATAATTTTTTTTCTCTCCAGTCATTACGACTGTGTGTTTTGTTTATGATTGCTTATTTGACTTCTACAGATATTTAAATTTTATTTGCTATCTTTCAAAGCCTGGAACAACAGAACATAATGTATGTAACTTGGGTCTCTCTAAGCACAGACAGGCAATTGCATAATTAATATACTGCCCTGAACTATTCTAGTACTACTCATCATCATGCATGCATTTCCTTTTCATCCAATAATAGATTTATGATGGTCGGCTGCCAAGATGAATGTGTTTTTCATGTGTAGTCCCCTTCCCAACCATTCATTGAACATCTAACCCTCTTCCTCCAGGCTGTGTGATTTATTGAGGTGTGACTAAATTAAATATAAACAATGAATTGATCACACACCTGTTGGGGCGGATATGGTGAAAGCAACACCAACTCAAGACAGGGTGAAGATCTTCTTCTGCTCTAAGTATATGGCCCACACTGGCAATAAAAATATTATATTGCCAACTATTGCACAGTATCTGATATTATTTTTTTTTCCAGAGGAACATAAACCATCCTAATTATTGCCAGCATCATCATCCTTCCAGCACTAAAGGTTACGCTTGTCAACTTCAATTTTAACTTTTACTAGGCTAGCCCACCCTCTGTTTTATTTTACTTTAGCATTGCTTATCATGGTTTCTCATTTGGTAGTCTTCTTCTTGTGTAGTGTACTTCTACTAGTCATTCTCTAGTCTCCATGTGGTGACTGTCTCATTTTCTTTTTTTTGCAATTGCTACTGTCTACTACTACCACCACCATGCCACCTTGGGAAACTAAACCATCACCATGCAGCCATCGCTTTGCCTAGTCATCAATCACAGGTAAGAGAGGAAGTGTGGGGATGCAATAATAATAGTTAATTAATCACACACCCACACCCCTTCTGAGTCCATAGAACTATATAGTTGCAGAATGCATAAACTAGGAGGAGAGAGTAGTAGTAGGACAAGTGAGGGTACGGCATCTATCTGTTGGTATGCTACATTATATCAGCAGATTTCAAATACTGTCTGCAGCCTGACTGCAAAGGAAACTGTGTGAAGTAAGAGTACACCCCCCTGAAAAAAGATTTACATCATCTTGTAAAACTAAGGGCCTCATTTATGAAAAGTGACGCATCGCTACAAGAAAACAGCAATGCGTCACTTTTCATTGCGCCCTCCTTGTGACACCAATGTGCGTCATGTTTATAGTATGACGCATCATGTCGCAAGGAGTTACAAATACGTCAGTATTTCTGATGTATCTGTGGCACAAAAATGACACATTGCTGGAGTGTGTCACAAAAGTGACGCAACTCCAGCAATGGGTCATTACACATGGGCAAGTCCCATGTAAGATGTGCCTGTGTCAGTGTTATGCCTGCCATGAGGCAGGCGTTAGACATTAACGCATTTGCGTCCTAGAAGTGGTTCAGTGAAATCTCATAGATTTCACTGCGTTACTTCTACGACCCTTTCTTGCATTGGAATGCCCCCCTGCTTATATTATACCTGGTGCAGGTATAATTTGGCGCAGGGATTACAAAGTGAACCATCTACCTAGATGGGTCACTTTGTAAATATGGTACAACAAGGCGCATTTTTTAAACTGCTGGTGCGTCACAAAAAGTGACGCACCAGCGGCGCAAAAGTGACGCAATGGCCCATATATAAGCTCATAAAAATGTATTCCCCTAACACATATAAAACTAGAAATGCCCACAACACCTGACCCACCCCCTCCCTAACCCCAACCAATGTCCAACGAGAGTCCAAAATCCAAATGTCCATAAATAAAACTCCAATCCAATTTCCCCAACTCCAACATCCCACCCTCTCGCCAACAGGTCTCACTCCCACCCACCGAACAAAATATTATAAAAAAAGGGTCAAGAGAGAGACCTAACAGCGGGCTAGAAGACGGATCTTCCTCTCCTGGCTGTCAACACGCTCTTCCATCCGGCTTTCTAAGCACTCCATCCTAAGGAGCATGAGGCGGTGAAATGTTCTAACTGTCATCTCCAAAGGGATAGCAGCACTAGATGAAGAGTGGGGGCGGGTGGCTGATGGACCACAGCGACCTACCACCGGAGGCACTACTGGGGCCTGGCTGGGGCCTGGGGCATTGGAGGCTGCATCTGCTGCTGCCTCCTCCTCCTCCGGGACCACCAGCTATTGATATTCATCCCTTATAGAATCCAGCTTCCTTTGCCGGGTGCTGGCTGCTCTAGCCCTCCTGTCAGATTGTGGATTGGCAGGAGTAGCTAAATCAATAAACAAAAAAAGCCAAATTGTAATCAGTACTCTTGGCAAAACAGTAACACATAAAATTATTATATAGTGGCACAGTAGCACTAGCAGTACATGACATTTGTGGTATTATCCACCTCGATTCTTTGGCCCCTAAGATTTGGATGAGATTAGAGTTTCAGGCAATAGGCACTAAAGTATGGATATGGAATAGACAAGTATTCTTCTTCTCTCTCTCTTGTTGAGCTAAATTAATGTTGTAAACATGCCTGCTCAGCTTGCGCAAGTTGTGCCATAGACAGACATACTTGTGTTGCAGACTTGCATTGCTTTGCTACTGTCTGCAGGTGGGTCAGCTGTACTGCACAATTATGTCTATTTCTATTATGGCGATGCTCTGTTAAATGGCAAAAGCTCAATTTTAGTTTTATCCTGACTAGTCCACAACAAGGCAGATGAATAGTTACTAATATGAATGATGATAAAAGGCACAATGTCACATGAAGTACTACTTTGTAACAATGCAGCCGATAGGCCATCCACGGCTGACACTGTTGAATAATGCCATCGGTAGGGAGTGGGCCTCGGAGGGAGGCGATTGATGATGGGTGGGTAGGGTACATAATATCATGTTGTGCTGTGTTGTACTGTGAGTCCTAAATACAACTTCAAACCTTTGAATCAAAAACCTAACATTGATTAAAAAAAAACATTCCTTGTTTATTCTTCTTCCCAGGGATTTTTCCATTTATCGTTGCATTGTTCTTCTAGCATTATTTTTTCACAATTGGCTTTGCTACTCAGGCATGGTTTGAGTTTTACATTCTCTCCATCCAGTCTTCACAAGGGATTGAATACCATCCATCTATTCCGAACATGGCCATCATTCTTAACAAACATTTCACCAACATACATTTGTCATTTGACGACCCCATGGCATGCTTCCATACTCCTTGCTTTAGGTGGACACATCAAACCACCCGGAGGATTCCTTCTACCCATACAGTTTTACCCACACAGGCAGGCATCCTTTCTTTCACACTTCACCCATCCTTCAACCACCCATGCATCCTATCAGCCACCTCTATCATTCCCTTCAGCCATCACCCACACAGCCTTCTCTGCCAGTCATATTACATTTCACCCATCCTTTCTCCTTCCATCCTTCTTTCCATTCTTCGCCAACCCATCAAGTTCTGAGTGTTCTTTGTAAAATGTTCCCTGCTGAATTGAAGATAGAAGAGGCCATTAGTTACTCAACTCCTACCTTACATAATAATGCTAAGTAAAGGGTGTCTTCAACTGGTCACAACTTAGTCTCACAGTATAGTACACAGTAAACACCTTTGCAAAGAGTGTATATAAATTCAAATTGTCAATAAGCAAGCAATATACTTACCACCACCTGCCACTGCTGCTGGCTTACCCCCTACAGCTGCCCCATCAGCTCCCTGAAGGCTGGTTTTGCAGTCCCCGTTTGCCCCAGTACTGGTGGTCGGTAAACCTAGAAAAAACATTACACATTTTTAAATGGCATATATACGCGCCCCCTGTTTATTTGTTTCCGTAGCAAGATTGTAAGTACTACAATTATGGTACAAATCACGGAGTTTAGTATGTCCTATCAAAAATAATAAAATCCGGTTGGGCATTTTGTTGGTAGCAATTTTTGAAATGCTTCCCAAGAAGACGAACTGTAAAGGACTGGACTGATTGGCTAGATGGCTAGAGCTATTGTTTTATTTTTAAACTTCTTTTGATTAAACAGTCTTCAGTATTAATATACAACATTACAAAATGCTATGGTTGATAATACATACATGCCATCTTATTTAGCATTTCTGTGACATATGGACATTTGTAAAGTAACCAACTGTTCCCGCAGGTTCCCTCCCAAATGTACCCCTAGTCTACCACCCCCTCCTGCTTCAGCAATAAGGTATCCCTCATGTTCCCCTGTACACTTCCCACTGGTGCCACACTTTTTCCCATTTCTTGGGGCAGCCCCAGTCCATATCCATCTTCCATCGTGCCACTGACGGCGGGTGAGTGGCCCCCCAGGCCCCAGCAATTTTTCTCTTGGCCACCATTGCAGCCACTAGCAGCCAAATCTTTTGATACTTAGGCCATGCCTGTTCCCCAGATACACATAGTACATGCCACCTGGCATCCGCAGGAACTTCCTGCCCTACAACCTCCAACATTATCCACATCACCTTCCCCCAATACTGCTGTATAATTGGGCATTCCCAAAGGATATGGAAGAAGGTACCCCTCTGATTACATCCCCTGTGACAATCCTCCACGAGTATGTGCCCCAACTTAAGCATGAGCGTGCTAGTGGAGTCAGACCTATGCAGGATTCTCAGCTTGATGAGCCTGAACCTCGTCCTAATCACCACTTCTCTAGAGCTTTGCACCGCCTCCGCCCAGTCATCATCTTCCAGCAAGCCCACTTCAAACTCCCATGCCTCCCTTAGCTTTGTGAGGAGATCAGGGGAGTTATTGATAATCTTCCTATATGTGCAGGACAGTGCTTTTTCCGGAATTGGATCTAATTCTACTCTGTCCTCTAGTGGGCTGTATTCAGGGATATGCTCCCCCTCCTTAAGGTGCCTGTGCAGCGCGTGTCTGAGCTGTAACTACCTATATTGTTCTGTGTTTGCTAGTTGATATTCTTTGTGTAATTCGGGGAACAGGAGCATGGCCTGTCCCCGCCACACATCCCCCAGGCACATTATGTTTATCAGTTTCCATTTACCGAAACCCAGCAATCTGGCCACTTCCTGGCGCATATTGCAATCCCACAGAGGGGTCTGTTCCGTCAGTCTGTTAGCCCAGCCCAAGCCCAGAAATCTATTGGCCCTCATCTACACATTTAGTACGATCTGTGTATGTGGTGGCATATATCCCTTCCTCCCTCGACCATACAGTGCACCTAAATATCCTCTGGCCCCCATCGCCCAGTGGTCCACCCGGTATGCTGGGTCAATACCCAGTCGTTGATTACCATTAGATGTGAGGCTCAGTAGTATTTTCGAAGGTCCGGAATGGCCAAACCGCCTTCATACACTCCCCTGTACACTGTAGCTTAGCCAATGTGATCCGTACGCCCCCACCGTCGCAGTGTAGTGTCCCCAGTTCACCGTCCACGTCTTTAAAGAATTTTTGGGGTATTGGAGAAGGGAGAAGGCTTACAATATTCGTGGTAGCGACATCATTTTGAAGAGAACCGCTCTCCTCATAAGGGATATCGACAAAGTCCTCCAGTGGGCAACATCTCACCTTAAACGTTCCAGTTGTGGCTGTAAATTCCCTGCCATAAATCCTGTATCTGTTTTGGCTATCTGTATGCACAGATATTTAAAGCTATCTTTAACCTGCAGTTTGGTTTCTGCACCGAGTATCGGTGGTGGTCCGTTTGCTAGCATGTACAGGAGTGACTTAGCCCAGTTAATCTGGTATCCTGAGAACCCTTCAAATAGCTTAAAAATCTGTAATAGCCGGTTTATTGTGAACCGTGGTCTCATTGCGTACAGAAGAACATCGTCAGCATATAACAATATTCTTTCTTCCCATTGTTCCCCCGTAAATGACCAAGACCACTGGGCCCCCCCTCACCCATGCCGCGATCAGCTTGAGCACCAGTGCAACTAAAATCATAGAAAGAGGGCACCCCTGCATTGTGCCCTTATGAAGAGGAAAAGAGCGGGACAATGAACTGTTCACTCGAACCCTGGCCAAGGGATTCATATATAGCAGCTTAATCCAGGACTGGAATTGGGGGCGGAACCCAAACCACTTCAGGTCCTCAAACAGGTAGTTCCACTTTATACTGTCGAACGCCATGCGGGCGTCAAGGGACAGTAGCACCGCCTCCACCCCTGGGTTAGTCTTTACCAGATGCATCACCCCCTATAACCATTGAAGATTAAGTCTAGTGTTTTGGCGGGGCATAAAGCCAGATTGGTGTGGGTGTATCAGCGTTGTGATTGGTTCTAGGAGACGATTCACCAAGACCTTGGCCAGTATTTTATCCTCCATGTTCAACAAGGATATCGGCTGGTACGTACCGCACTGATCAGCCGGTTTGCCCCCCTTGGGGATTACAACGATGGTTGCCATTCACTGATCAGCTGGCAGACACCCTGCTCTCTTGCTTCATTAAACATACCTAGGAGATATGGGGCAACTATACCGCCGGGGGTGGTCGCCTGCCTTCCTCGCGGGCTGCCGTCGACCTCATGGAGTGGTGCAACGCTGTCTCACCCGCTCCTCCCGGTCTGTCTCCCTAATTACAGCCGCACCAAATTCACTCCTCATTGCACGGCAATCACCAGATGGTCTCTCAGGCTGGGGTCTCTTCCAATGCCGCCGCAGGCCTAATTTTAACGTGGAACCAAGCCCTTGGTTCTCCGATTCAGTATGCCGCCTTGTGTGCTGCTAGTGGCCGGGTGGATGTGCAGATTTTACGGGCTCTAGGGACCCAAGAGCTGGAGCTCTTCTAGGACGCCACAATTACCGTTGTCTCCGAAGCCACGCCCCCTGTCTAGAGCTATTGTTGAATCTGAGTTTTTGAAAAGAAATAAAAGTGGACAAATGAGCGGACAATCAGACCTGTGGTCTTCTTGGTTGGAAAATGTAATGGTGCCATCCTCAATCCTCCCTTCCAGGTCAGGGTGCACGGTAATGAGTTCACCATCAACTGCTGCTAATATATATAATAGTAGGCCTAGATGAGAAGAAGATACAACTTTGTGGTGTTCAACTTGACCATGGCCACTCATATTACGTATTGAGCATGAGAAAGTAAAAGAAAGCCTTCTCATTCTCAATCTCATCTCAACAAAAATCCATAGAATGCCTTACTAGGGCACGCAATATGCACAGCAGAGTAGTAGTACTAGTAGTAGTAGGTACACTGGGTTCTCTGAGTCATACAGTACCACCACTAGGCAGTCGACAAAATATATAAGGGGAGTGGGAAAGCTGACTAAAAAAACAGACCAAAGCAACCTACAGACAGATTAGTACAGACAGAGGCAGTTTGAGGTAAAAAGTAACATACACACACTAAAAATAAAACATAACTAAGTCAGTAAATAGGATAATGCAGGGATAAGAAGAATTTAGAAAAAGTAGATCGATCAAAGAGGATTTTGGAAAAAATAAAACTAGGAAACGTAAATAATAGTTAAAAATAAGGAGCGGTAAAGGTTAGGGAAATATATATAAAATATTAACAATAGGAGGACTTACTGGGGCCAGCAGAGCCATCAGATGAGGAGCGTTCCTTCTGAGAGGCACCTCCAGCTCCCTCCTCGGATGACCTCGTCTGGGTGTCACTCTTGCCCCTGGATGCTGATAATCGTGTAAGATATAATGAAGGAGACAAAAACATTATTGGTGTTAAATATCAAATTGCTCCAAAAAGATGATTTGGCAGATGACGGCAATTGCAATAACATTGACCTTTCATACAAACAATCTTATTCCTAAATCCAATACCTACCTAACACACGTATTCAAAAGACTTTGGAATGAATTGCAAAAAAATGATAGTTGCTTCTGAGTTCCGATCTCATTCGCAAATCGCAATCATCTTGACCTCCTTTGATGGGTCAATAAGTGTGCATTTAGTCTTATTCATAGATGGATGCATGTATATTCCATACACCAAATTGGTTGGTTGCTGCTACTTGCTAGTCACTATACGGACTACAAAAAAAAAATGTTCTATTAGAGAGAGTACGCGGGCCACTACATTATTACTAATACTACTAAGTAACTAACTAACTCCCACTTTCTTAATGACAGGACAAAGGAAAGTAGTCTCTCTTACCTAACTTAAGTTCTTATATAATCTGCCCAAGCGAGCACAAAGTTGCGAACAAAAGTAAGATTAGGTAGAGCCTAGCATGAGCACCCGTCTAGAATAATGATCACGTGACATAATATAAGATTTTTAAACCTAACTTACCTGCATGTGATCAGCAGCATTCTTGCTATTTAGGAAAAAAATTATATACGCAATTAAATAGAACACACAATAATAGTTATAATTAGCTACTCACCAAGCCCTGCGACCTCAACGCCTAGCAGGTCCAGCAGGTCCTGCTCTCATTCCAGGATATCAGAACAACGATACTTCAGTTGGTTACGCGTGCGCCGGACCTCAGAGCAGCAATAGACTATCTGGTGCATCCTTGCCCACTTCTGGTGATGCTCCCAGATCCCGTACCCAGGCCTGACGCCTGCTGCCAGGGTGGTGGGGAGGTGGCCCTGCACAAGAAAAACAACCTTCGAAAACAAGGAAGGCGGCTCCTCTTTGCCCGGGTCCCAGTCTCTGCCATGATGCTTGCGGGGGCGGAAAAGAAAATGTTGAAAGTAAACAATTAAAGGAGGAGAAGAACAAAGGAAGTAAAAAAAAATAGAAAGCAAGTCATATAGAAAAACAGTACAAAACACACTAAAACAAACAAAAAGTAGAAAACAACACAAAATATACACTTAAGAAGACACAGGGAAAGATAACCAATAACAAAGATCAGAAAAAAAGTTTTCAGAAAGAAGGATTGAAAAGAATAAAGCAAGATTGGAAGTAGGCCCCTGCACCATAACAGAGAGAAGAAAACAAGATTGCCACACCCATGCGTGACCAAGTGGTGCAGTTCGCGTAATATTTCCCCCAAACATGCAATCCGCGTTGCTGTATGGCAGAAACATCACAAAAACGAGTTAAACAAGCAACTCAGCCCCCTCACGGAACTCTGCGTAGTGTGGTGGAGTTTTTTACTGCTTCGCGAGCTCTGCCGAGGTTTACACCTGGGCACTTTCTTTCCAATAGAGTGAATGTTCCCCGGGGCAGCCTGTAGGAACGTTGGTTATTAGTTGGTGGAGGGATACACCTTCAGCTAGTAATAATACCATAATCACTAATAAGGTCCAGTCAAGTATACATAAATTAATCCTTACTCAACCCTTGGTAGCTTGGCAATGAAGAGTAAGGTTTAAATTAGGAGACAGGTAAGTGTAAAGCATTTAATATCACCAAACCAGTAAATAAGAATAAGACACAGCACAATAAAAATCTGACCCCAATATATACAAATAGAAAATACTTATATCTTCAAAATGACACCAAAATGACAAAAACCTACTGTAGGGAATAGGAGATATGATTTTTTAAAGACTTTTTTAAAAAAAAAGGCATTCTTAAAGAGCCACTTGCGGCTATCTGGCTGACTGTGATGGAACGCTCTTCGGGAAGGTTGAGCACTGGGTCTTGGGCAAGAATTTACCTTCAGACTTAGGGGTTTATTTATAAGAGGCCTAAGCCATCAGAGCATTACTTTTTTGACACAATAAGGCAAGGCAGTGCAAAGCGATGTGTTGCCTAACTCTGCTTCAAGGAGGTATTTACTGGGTGGTGTCGTGAGTGTTCCTATGTTTTAGAAATCAGGACCTGTTTGCAGTGTCCCCCACAATCAAGAGACTAAGGACTGCCCCTCTAGATCCCCTGGCCTGCATCCTAAAGGATGGCACTCTGAAGGGCTGCACATGCTGCACAATTGGAGCTGCAGCCCTAAGAACTTTGCCTTGCTTTAAGAAGGATTAAGGAGTGGACTCCCTGCAAGTTACAGGTTAACTGAGCTCACCTGCATCATCTTCAATTAAGAAGTCTCCATCCTGGAGTGTGTCTGTTGGATTGATGTTGTGAACACTTTGAACCCTCAAGGAGGAACTTCAAGAATAATTCCTAGACATTTGGAGACGTTTGAAGCAACATTGCTAAAAAGCTCGAAAAGCTGACCAGGTTCCTTGTGTGAGTTGTAGTCTCAGACTCCAAGAGGCAAACCAGAGCATCTTAACCCTTGGCTGTTGCTGTAGACCACATTCCAGCATAAAGAAACACTTCTGGACGTAAGTGTAAAAGTGTAACATCGTGGGTGTTAGGTTTGATCAGATTCACCCTAGTTCGTTACGCAGGGGTCCAGTTCTTAAGTTTAGGCAGGTTTACATGCTGGCACATTCACCATTCAAATGGAGCAACTTGGTGGCAAAGCGCTTTGTTAGGCAAGGAACACCCAACATGAAGGACAGGCACTGTGGGTCAGCGTTCTAGTGTTTTTTCTCTTTAGCCTGACAGCAGTCCAGCAGCAATGTGAGCGCGCCTCTGTCACTCTGCGCACTTCAACTGTCGTTTTTTAGGCGAGGAGATGCTTCTCCTCATGCTCCTCAGAGTTTGCAAGATTTTTGGCTGCGATAAGAGTATCCAGGAATTATTCAGCGAGGTGAACTGTTTTCCAGGTTTGGCGCTCGTCAGGTATCGGCAGTTTGATCACTGAATGAATTCCTTACTTAAATTCTGTTCCTTAGGACGTAGGAACAGCCAGATATTACCTTTCATGTTTTTAGAGCGCTTTTGGAACCCATTTGATTTTTAAAAGGCGCAAAGTTCATTCTTAGTTTTAGTTTGCCCACAGATTTTTGCCAGCTAGCAGCTTTTGTGTACATAGTCAGACAACCAAAGAATACGGTGTTCATTTTTATCAGTCTGGAAGAGTCTTAGTTTGATCTCGAATGATTCCTTCAATGTTGTGCAATCATTTCTGAGACTACTACACAGATTGCCAGGGGCAATATTCTACATTCTGCCAAAAAGACATCTCAACCTCAACAAGTAAATATTAATATATATATATATATACATATATATATATATATATATATATATATATATATATATATATATATATATATATATATATATATATATATATATATATATATATATTCATACTTACCAACCATAGTGGCAATTTCCGCTTCAGTAGGAATACCTGAAAAGAAGAAGAAAGACAGTTAAATAAACTTTGGATGTAAACTACAGAACTTATTTCATGTCAATTTCTGAATAGAAAGAAAGAAAGATTGTACAAGAATTCTAACAGAATAAGAGAGAGGCTAAATCCACTATAAGTCAGGTGCAGGCATAAATCCTGAGAGATAGCAGTGAAGGCACCGGAGTGGCAGTCTCTCTTGTTTATTTCCCATTCCCCTCCCCCCCCCCCCCCGTTTCTGAGATCAGAGAGTCTTCTGGTTCAGAGGTGTCGGGGAGATGGGAACCATACACCAGTAGGACTTCAGCCCTTCAGCTCCTATGGAATCGCTAGACTCAGGTACCGATTCTTGATAGTGGGTGTCCTGAGTTCTGGACTTTGTCCTGGTCCAGCACAATCTTTTTTTTAACCCTTTGAACGCTATTTGCTTCTAAGCATTAGTTTTACTCTTGATCTTTCAAAATGCATATTTCTGGTTCCCTACAGTTCATTTTTTTCATTTTGTTGTCTAATTGTTCATAAAAATTTGCATGTTTCTATAAATTGTGTTGGATTTTTATTGTGTGTTATGTTTTACTTATTTAATGTATTGTTTTTTTTAAAATGCTTTCCACACCTTTCTCCTAAGTTAAGCCTGCCTGCTCATTGCCAGCTACCAAGGGTTGAGCAAGGGAATACATTATTGAGACCTCGACTGAAACTTTTATTGTGTTTGTGACCTTATTACTAGTGTTAAGTCCCTACTTATCACTACTAATAAATCACTTTCCAACACATATAGATTTAGAGGCTGCCCCTGACTTACAAAGTCACGTAAATCTGAGGCAGCACCAAAATCTTACGCCTTCCCGGAGCAGGTCTAATGAGGATAAATGTTTGCTTTCCTCCTCGTTTTTTTCTCTTTCCATGTGTGGTGTATTCTGCAGCATACATAGAATGAGGAAAATACCTTCATGGATTGTGTTTGTGCAGGAAGGTACCCCCTTCCTGCACAAAAACAATCCTGCCATCAACACAGACACCCTTGCACCATGGTGCAAGGGTACCTACATTGGCACTAGGTACCACATTTTGAACTGGCTGAAAAGACAGAAATGCACCATATCTGGTAAATACGGTGCATTCTTGCACTTTCAGATTGGTATAGGGCAGCACAGCGAAAAAACTTGCAGTGCAGCCCTACGACGTTTTTTTGTAGATATGCCCCTTAGACTTTTTCTTGGAGATTTTCTCTCGACGTCAAGCCCTCTGGTTCCTTGTATTGGGATTTGGCTACAACTACTGCATCCTGCTGCGGTGCAATGCCTCGGTGAGCCGTGGAAGTCTGTGTCCAACGCATCGATATCAAGGAGCTTCTGAGCTTTCAGCGAGACAAACTAGTGTGGTCAGGCCAATTTTCAAGTTGACGACAATGCTTGACTCTATAAACGTCGAGCTAGTCTACTTCTGGAACTTTGTAGAAAGTTGTCAAACTTTCAGAACTTCTTCTTTGTGGTTTCCTTTGGGTTGAAACGTCTAGAAGCACCAGCCAAGGATTCAGTAGCTCTGGATTGCTTCTTGGGGCTCAGTTTCCCACAATGTACCTGGGCAGTCTAGGAAAATCCAGTTATAGCTGGTCAGCTGGAGTAGCCCTCTCTTGGTCTGCAGCAAGTCACTTCTTCCAGCACTTTTTCTACATGTTGCTATTCAGGGATACCACTGACTTTCCTTGAATTGGACACAGTCTATTCTTGGTGGAGCCATGAGAGTGCAGCAGGTCCAGTTCTTCTGAGTGCAAGCCTTCGGTGGCACAGTCAACGGGTCCAGCAGGGCAGTCCTTCTTCGCCAGGTGTTCCAGGCAGATCCCCCATATTAATTCTCTATTCTGGAGTGTCAGTGTGCCCCAATCCAAAGCTGTTGCTAAATTTGACCATGCTCGCCTTCCAGACCCTCTCCTGATCTTATCAAGGAGGCTCCCTTCTGGCTGGGGATCAAGAACGTAGATACTGCCCTAGGTCCAAATACATCTGTTCTCCTGACTTTGAAGTGTAGCTTATCTCCCCAACACCCTCCCTCTCCCTGGCTTCTCCAGGAAGCAGATCTCCTCCTGCCAAATGGTTGCATAGCTGCAGCCCCAGGCCTCTTCACACCTACTCAGGGGGCAGCCTGGCTCAGGCTCAGAAAGGCTGACCAATCAGAATAGGCTGCTACAAGGCTGCTTTAGGTAACTTCAGGAAAGCAAGTTCTGACACTACTGTCCTGTAACAGTTATAATACATCTGATCTTAACAAATTGTTGAATATATTGTAAACATTATTCTGATACTTTGAAATAAATTACAAGCTAGTTAAAAATCAAAAGTTATAATTTATTACATTTTAATAAAGACTTACCTAGTTACCCTATGGATTAGCAGCACTACAGTGGGGAAAACAACTGTGGCTGTTTCTCCCAACCAAGGAATATAAAACATATTTTATAATGTCCCTGCTTTTTATAACAGGGGACTCTACCCTCAGGGCACCTAGGGAAAACCTTAGAAGGTGGTTTATATGTAACACAAAGGTAGTTTTTGACTTTGTAAGTACTTGTAATTCCAAAGTCAAATTTGGACACAGTTTGATTTTAAACCAACCTGACACAAGACACACAGCAGTGCACAATACCGTACATTAGATCCTCTGGGTATCCCTAAACCTACATGCCCTACAATATACTAGGGGCCTGGCCAGTTAGAATTATACCAATTACCATATACCTTTTTAAGGACAGACCACTATCCCTGGACCTATTTAGCAGATCCCAGGACACTTTCAGAGTGAGTAACCACCAGCATCAGTCCAAATATGGGGGTGATCAGGGCAAAAAGGATGACTTTACTACACAGCCCTACCCACTGTTCCAAAAGTTCCAGATTGCATGACTGCAAACAGGACAAATATGCCATGTGCCAGGGCATTTGCAAGATGGGGTACGATTAAGGCCATACTAACCTTGGGCTCTAAGTGTTGGAGATGTGTTTGGGAGTGTCATAGAAAATCACTACTGTCCTTCCACATCTACTCTAAAATCCAGAATGAAGCAGGCCCTGTATCCACATACCAGAAGACAGAGGTCTGTCAGGACAAAAACTGGATCCTGCAGCACCAAATTGGGGATATAGGAGAATTCTCCTAGTATCCTGTTTGCTCCCTTTCACGTGTGCCAGAGTATTACATGTGCTTCAGACTGACCTGCCAGTCAGGATATGACACTGTTGTGTCAATATAAGGCCCACAGCCCTCACACTGAATATTACCCTGAGCTCACTGTAGTCATCCCCATGCGTTCACGTTGGCTTGTCAATCAAGTGGACCTATTGTTTAGCTCCTGGGAGGAATTTCACATCTTATTCGCACCTCATACAGGCCAAGAACAGGGTGTGAGGTGGCAGAGGCAAATGCTAATTAGTCTTTTGAGAGTTCAGGCAGGTAAAGGGTCACTTCCTGAATTTACTTTTCCAATATATATTCAATACACATCTGATTTAGTTCAGATTTTTTACATAGAAAAGTATGTTTTTGAATGGCATATGTAGCTGGTACAAATGAAAGGTTTTAGATGAAAATGCATAATCTACAGTTAGATTGGTTTCTATATTGCAATTACAGCCTGACCAGTGATTATTTCATTTTGGACTTAGACGCTGGGGCATTCTGTCATTTATGTTGTCATACATGTCTGAAATATTGTGCACCCTTAGCTTGTGGGCAGCAAAGTGTACTTAGGGGTGGCATTTAATATTTAAAATCAAGTTTTCCAAACCATCAAAAGGTTCTCATTTTGAAGGTCTGTTCAGCAGAGTACAAGCTGCTGCTGTCTGGCTACCGAGGGTAGACTTGAAGGCGTGTTTTTACCTCAAATGTAGTGGATTGCACAATAGGTGCTACAGTTCGCAAGTGGTGTTTAACTTTCCATGCCATTGGTATATTTCTACAACTTACACTATGGTCCTATAGGAAATTTAAATGTTACATTCAGGACTCAGCCTACTTAACTGTATTCAATGGGAGAGCACAGGCGCTATTTAGCAGGGACAACAGTGCAGAGAGTCCTAAGTTCAGCAAAAATAATGTCCAGAACAAGTTGTAAAATCTGTGGTGAACATGAAGAAAGGACAGGATTCCTACAGATGTAAAACAATGTGCTCTTGCATGGATATACCCACACACCCCTCCGAATTTCTCAAATTTACTGCTGCTCTCATCACTCTCTCGAATGCCTTTTATCTTGGATGTTTAGTCTGATGCATTCTTGTACCAGAGTGTCTAAATAACGTGTACTTAGTTGATATTGCTTTTCCCTTCTCAGGCCCCCTGGGTTCATTTATAATTGTAGACAGTGGGGCTTCTTTGTTATTGCCACTATTTAAAACATTAAGTTAACTGACCAATTACCTAGATATAGGGAGACAGCACGAGTACTAGATAGAATTAAATGTTATGTGTTACACTTGCTGTCCTCCAGCCACATGCCTCGGAGTGCAGTTGAGTTCGTTTTCAAAATAGTGTGTCATTGATATGTAGACGGTCACCAGTGCTCTTATCAACGCCGCATGTTTCTTCATGTGGGCAGCCAATGCTAGGAAGGAACGTTTATGCTCCTTTACATTCCTTTTATAAGTTATCATAAATAGCTGCATTGCTAGTACCAACATATGTTCACACATGGAAACAGCCTTGGCACATCTTACTTGATGGAGAATGACCGTGCAGCTCCGGAGAGCTCCATCAGATCGAGTATTTGACTCAAAGCCAGGACTGAAAGCTTTATAAACAGTTTTCGGTCTCCTGATGGCTACTGAAGCCCCTGCAGAGCAGCACTCAAACCTTCATGTTAAGTCTAATCAGTTTGCCAGGCACCTCAGAGCAGGGTATCGAAGTGCCGGCACAAAGAAATCTCAGCTGTGTTTAGCTAGAACAAACAGGTTTTTAGATCTTGTTTTAATCTCTCCAGATATGGATCCTTTATTACCGCTGAAAGTACATTGAGGCAGATTTATGTTAGACTTGCGCCACTTTTATGCCGCCGTTGCGTCACTTTTGTGACGCAGCAGCGGTGTAAACCCTGTGCCACGTTGCGCCCTATTTACATCGTGACGCATCTATGGAGATGCGTCACGGTGTAAAGCCCTGCGCCACATTAAACCTGCGTCAGGGTTCATGTATGCAGGGTGGGCGTTCCATCGGAAAAAGACTCGGAAAAGTGACGCAGTGAAATCTACAAGATTTCACTCAGTCACTTTTCCGACGCTGCTGCGTCAAAACCTTGCGCCTGCTTAAAGCAGGCGTAAGGCATGACGCAGCATGTTAGGTATGGGCAGCCCCTAAACATTGCTGGAGTTGCGTCGTGCTTGCGACACGACTCCAGCAATGCGCCGCCCTTACGCCATCAGATGCATCACGCATCTGTTTATCCTTGCACCACGATGTGCTGCATTGTAAATGCGGCGCATCTGTGGTGGCGCAAGGGTAAACTTGCGTGACGCATCTTTCCTGGCGCATCCCTGCTGATTTGCAGGGATGCGCCAGGAAACATAAATCTGCCCCATTATTCCTACCTCAAATACCGGAAGCCAATTACTTCCCAGTACAGCCTTCTTAACTTTGGGAGATCCCACCAGTGCCTGAATCTTGGACCGTAAATACATGTCAGACACATAAGGTTTCAGGGAGGGAAGACCAATAGCTGAGACGTACGTGTGAATACTTTTTTAAATCAGATCCAAAACCTTATGCTTTACCCTGTCAACGATTGGGAGCCAGATTAGTTTACTTAGGGGCTCATTACGATGTCGGGCAGAAAGCCTCCTACCGACAGTTGTAATCTCCTTGACCACATTAGTGCCCTTCCGACTGACTTGTGGGTTTATATTCCAACCGCCCGATTACTATGTTCGCGGTCGGAATGTAAACCGCGCAGTAATTCGGAATCGGTTCCGAGCAACTTGTGGAGTATCCGTGTTGGTCAGAACTGCATCGTACACCCCTATGGACATCATTTCCGCCCTCAGGATTACGATGTTGATTACCAACAGCCTTTCCATGTTGGTCTGTCTGACATGGAAAGGATGACAGAAAGTGACTTTGGGGGCCTACGGTTAATGGCAGTGGGGGTACTTAAGTGACCCCCCTATAAAACCCTGAATTGTGTGGCAGGCACTGTGGCAGGGTGCAGGGTTTTCCGCAAGCACCCCATTTCCCCATAGGAGTTTGTGTTACGGCCGGTTGTCAGACAGCACATGAGTTCCCATTGGCAACAATTCCGACCGGACAGTGTTCGGTCGCATCGTATTTCGGCGGCCGAAACCACCAACCGCAAGTCGGTCGGTCCTGATTACGAGTCGGTGTTAGTGGAGGCTTTCCACCTGACATCGTTATGAGCCCCAAAGTGTGGGACTGATATGCTCCCAGCGTGCAACACCAGAAACAGGTTCAGCAGCTTGAATTCTGGAAACTGGTCTTCACATTCTTGAGGACTTCCATATACATAGAACATCAGGATTCCAGTCTGGCTCTGGCCATGGTGGGTCTCATATTTTCAGGAATGATTTGCTTTTCCACTTCTGTCTCCTCTGTTTCCCTCTCTCTTTCCTTGTTTCAGTATATTTTTCCTCCTATCTTTCAGTCTCTCCCTTTCTCTTTCTCCCTTTCTTGTTGTCTCCCTCCCATTTTGCCTCATTCCCGGTTTCACTCCCTTTCTCCTTTTCTCTATTTCCTTTAATCTTTCTTTCACTCTGCACCTATCGTTCTGCTAATCTCGTTCTGACAAATTACAGTTGTGAAGTAGTTTGAAGGCAGCCTGATACAGGAGGCTCTGACAGTCAGGGGTGGGCCATGCACTCTTGAGTGATGAGTTAAGAGCCTGATGTCAAGAGATTTCAATATCAACTGATGTGTTTCTGAAGGCCTTCTTCTCACTGTGAAAGAAAACGTAATGGATTTCTGAACACAGAACATTGAAAAAGTTTTCAGTCACTCTTTCAGATGTAGGAAGGTCATTCCAATGTAATATGAGACAATGTTTACCTAAGTGCACCTCTTTGTGCTTAGAATAGAGAAATAGCGAAGATGTGAAAAATATGGCGAGGTGAATAACAATCTACATCTTGTCTGTGAATTTCTTTCCACTCAAACTGTCATTTTGAAAGTGACTTTGCGTGTGTGATTGTGAGGGAGGGGCAGTGGCTACGCATCGCTGCATGTGGCTGCCTTGCTTAAGGAGCAGGATCTTGTGATGCCTGTCAGAGTCGTGCAGAGCTTGTCATAAGGAACAAATGTGAGCATGGTGTGCTGCACCTTTTTTCAGACTACGTGCCAGGTCCCTGCATGTAGTCCTCACACAGCATTAAAAAGGATGAATTTGTGGCTGTCAAATATGAATTATAAAGCTACGTAGGCTGTACTGAGTAGTCCTTCTTAGGTCTGACCTACACAGCACATGCAATGTTCCATGAGACTTACTGTTTACAAGTCAGTGGGCTAACACTAGACACCATTAGTTGTTTTCTTTATCACTTTCATTTGCAATCATCTCCTGTAGGTTTACCATTCTTACTTGTGTTACCTCTTCCCTTTAGCATGTACCAAGTACATGTTCTTCCTTGTCTTTGTTCTTCCTTGTCTTTTTTAATAAGTGTTTCAGTAATATTCTTGGACGTGCAATGTGCTTTCACACTTTTAACATAGGCAAATGTCTTCTTATTTATGTTGCTTTTACCCTATCTCTATTGATGCTTTAGTTACTTACACCCACAATTGTACTACTGTATGCCACTCCACTCTCTGCCAGTCTACTCTGTCACTCTACGCGATGCCACACCATTCAAGCCTACCTCAATCTACTCTACCATGCCACTTCACCTCACCCTATGCCATCATACTCCACACCACGATACTCTAAGTCACTCCACTCTATTCCTCTCCGGTCTATTCCACTAAACGATATGACACTCTATACCACTCCACTCTACACCACTCCACTGATCAATATGCCACTCCATTCTTGATCTATGCCACTCTACTGCATGCTCCTCTATATGCATGCAGAGAAGCATGCAGTAGAGGGCATGCTATTCTGTTCTGTGTGATACTACTTTGCATCACTCTACTCTGCGTTACTCTATGCCCCTCCACTCCACTCTACGCCACTCTACTCCACTCCACCCCACTCTACTCGACACCATGAATATTGCATGTTACAAAGCATGCTAATACAACGCATACTATTACAACGTGGTCGTTATAACAACCGCGTTGTTAGTACGGAATACCTTTACATTGCAATTAATTACAACTACGTGCTGTAGGTGGCGTGCTGGACTTGGGAATGGTATTATTTACTATTCCTACTCCAGTTTGCGCAACAGAAGGGAAGGTGTTGGATTTTATATCCAATACCTTTCACCCCCTACAGCAAGTCATTGGAATGATTTGCGTTGTAAAGGTATTGCATACTAACAACGCGATCATTGTAACGACCACGTTGTAATAGCATAGTGTTGTTTTAACAGCATTGTAAACACTGTTTCCCGACACCACACCACTTTACCTAATGACACTCTACCGAGGCCCACTCTATGCGACCTACTCTATGCCACTCTAATCTAAGCCACTGTACTCTAAGTCACTCTACTCTATACCAGGATACTCTACACCACTCTTCTCCACTCCACTCTACACCACTCTACTCCACACAATGCCACTGTACGGTACTCTATGCCACTCTACTTTAGTCCATTCCATTCCACTATATGCCACTCTACTCTACTTCACTCTCAGCCACTCTCCTCTATGTCACTCTACTCTATGCTATGCCACTAACTTTTAGCTATGCTGAACAACAGACACATTGTTGTACAACAAGGCTAAAGGACATTGCCACATCCGATTGCTCTCACTTAGGCGACACCTATTGGCTATGTCATTGCTTGCTCTGAATGAAATGTATCATTAATGCAATGACACTTAAAAATGTGATCCATATTTTCCATAAATTGCCAGCACATCTTGGCAACACATCACTGTTAGATCTGGGGGTCTCTAGTTGGCAGGGTAAGTGCCACTGTCCAAGTAGGGACCCTTGCTTCTAGTCAGGGAAAGGGGGATACACTGTTAAGATAACCCCTGCTAACCCTCTAGGTAGCTTGGCCTGAGCAGTCTAGGCTATCAAAGGCAATGTGTAAAGTATTTGTACCAACACTCACAGTAACACAGTGAAAACACTACAGATTTACTCCACACCAGTTTTAGAAAAATAAGGTATCTTTACTAAAAACTTCACAAGACCAAATACTACAGAAAAACCAACATACAATTAAAAAGGTTACTTTAAAGATAGTTCAAGAGTTTGCAGAAAGTACTCCAGGATGTAAAAATCAGTGTCCTGCACAATGCGACTCTCTCGTGCCCAACAGTACCTGTAGTTGCGTTAAGGTTCCCAAAAGCTATAACAAGGAAGATGGCAAAGGCGATGCGATACTCCTGAGACCTTGGGGAGGCTTTGCAGCAGCCCTGCTTCACGCAGCAGAGGTGGATGCGCCGGCTCCGATCTGTAGGGGGAGGATGCGATGACTTTGGCTTTCGTTGCGTAGGTTTCTTAGGGGGAAGCTTCACGCACAGGTACGATGCGACGATCTTCGATGCGGCACAATGCGCTGCACAGCGCTGACTTCTGGCGCCGCAACCCTCGATGCGTCACGGGACGGGACTCTGCGTTGACACACGCAGCGACTGGATACTTTCATGCACCGGCAGTGGTGCGGCCCGCAAACTGGTTCTGCGACGACCCTCGCAGCGTCAGGAGTCTTCAGGCATCGGGACGATGCTCGACGCACTCGGCGATGCGGGGACTCCGGGTGCTGCGATGACGCCGCGATGAAATTCTCCTCGCACTCTCGCTCTTGCGACTCGCAACCGGATGATGCGTCCCTCAAATGAATGATGCGATGGGAACCAGTTACTCTTGTTCACGTTTCTGCTTTCCAGCTCCCAAACACAGCAAAACGACCTCCTGAGGCCCCAAGACTAGGCAAGCACTCCAAGGCAGGTCAGAACTCCCTCAGCAGAGATCCAGGGGAGCTGGTGGTGAAGTCCTTTTGTTCCTGGGACTTCTTAACAGGGAGCCAGCTCTCCTCAGGCCCTTGGAGATCAGAATCAAAAGAAGGAGGCACAGCAAAGTCCTTCCCCTCTCCTTGGCAGCAAAGCAAAACAGCAAGCAGGCAGTCTTCTCCTCTTCAGTTCCTTCCAGCTTTCTCCTTGGCAGAGGTTCCTTCTTAGTTCCACAGTGATCTAAAGTTTAGGTGTCTGGGGTCCTCTTCTTATACCCCTCCAAGTCTTTGTCTCTCTTTGTTTCAGTGGGGGGATTCTCCTGCTCAAACTGGTTTCTGGGTGTGCTCTGCCCTGGAGCACCTGGTTCCTTTCAGAGTGAGGGGCAGGGTCATTAGACGCTCAGCAGGAGGTGGAGCCTTCTTTGTGCTGGCAGAGGCAGAGTCCTCAGCCTGGCCAGCAGGGGGTGGAGCCAGCATTGTGCTGGCAGAGGCAGCCCTACTCAAACCCAGGGGCTACTCCTCCCACCCATCTAGAGCAGATCTCCCTATTCACCCTGCTGCTGACTCATCCAGACTCCTGGAGCCACCTAGCCCATCACATGACACCAGTCAGCCAATCTGCACACAGGCTCACAGGAAGGTTAAACAGGAGAATAGCTACTTTCTAAAAAGTGCTATTCTCACACAGTGAATTTAAAAATCATCCTGCTATAAAGATGTATAATTAAATTCTGAACACAAAGATACCAAACTTGGATTTTCTATCTTGCCTTTAGGGGAAGATAGGCATGTAAACAGCCTCCCCCATTCTGTCCTATGGGCAAGATAGCCTCTCAGCAGTGAAAAACGAAAATGGCTGTAATTCACTACCAGGGCATGTTACACACCTCAGTACATGCCCTACCTTTCAGATACATTGCACCCAGCCCAGGGGGGGGGGTACCTAGGGCCACCATAGGGATGCCTGACATGTACAGAAAGGGAAGGATAAGGCCTGGTCAGTGGTTGCACTGGCCAGGTCGACATGGCAGTCCTGGAATGCACATAGGCACTGCAAGCAGGCCTAAGACATCATTTTAGGGCTACTCATGTGGGTGGCACAATCAGTGCTGCAGGCCCACTAGTAGCATTTGAATCACCAGCCCTGGCACATTCAGTGCACTTTACTAGGGGCTGACAGGTGAAACAAATATACCAATCATGGATAACCAATCAATATAACAATTTATACAGAGAGCATATGCACTTTAGCACTGATCAGCAGTGGTAAAGTGCCCAGAGTCCGCTTGCCAACAACCACGGGTCAGAAAAAATAAAGGAGGAAGAATCAAAAAGTTTGGGGATAACCCTGCAAAAAGGGCCATTTCCAACACAACCCCCTTCCAGCCTAAAGCCAGGGTAGACCAAGCGATACCTCGATGGGATTCCCTGCTTAGGGCGATAGAACACGGAAACTGGCCCAAACAGCAGGGCACTATCCCTGTTCTACGCCTTCCTGAATCCGGTTGGATCTCTCCATCCATACTCTCAGGCTCCACCAAGCCAACCCATGTGGAACCCTTCTCTTCACCTGTGGACACCACCTGTGCAGCACCTAGCCTTAACTTGCTCACAGGTGTGTCCCAACAGACAGACAGCAAGCCGCAGTGACCAGTGACAGTGGTCAGGGATGAGACCCAGGCCTTATGCCTCTCAGGGCTCTCAAACCCCTGTGGCGTCAGAGGGTGGGGGGCAGTAGCCCCAGGTGCTTGGCACCCTTTGTCCACTCCCTTACCTGTCAGGTCGGGTCTGACAACCTGGCACTGACCCACCAGCCCCGGGCTTGTATCCGGTGGCTGGACAGGAGGCTGGGGTGGGTTGTTCCATACCCGTTCCTCCTCTTCCTTGGGGCTCTGTACCCTCCCACCTGGAGTGTTACCCCCTTCTAGAATAGTCAGGGCACCTGTGGCAGGTGTCCTGCACCATTCGCCCACCAGTTCAGGGGTTCTATCCTGCAACTGGGATTCCAGGTCAGGGGGGATACCCCGGACCTGGCCCTCCAACCTAGGGTCTACACCCTCCAGGTGAACGGGGGTCAGAGGCGAGGACTCCCTCCCTCTGCACCCCCTTCCAGAAGTCTGCACCCTCCCACTCGGAGTGATACACCTCAAAGACAAACTGGTAGAGACACTGCTTACAGATGTCCCTCCCTCCAGGTCAGGAAACACCTGCACCTGGCTTCCCACCCCAGGGACCAACCCCTGCGGTTGAACACTTGCCCGGCACACCAGGACTTCACTCTCAGATGTGTCCACACTGGTAGACAGCACCCACCTGGCCAACACAACGGTGTGGCCCAGTCCACCCCCAGGGTGTGACTCCGGCCCCCCTTCCAGGGGCAACCCTGTCCACCGGGACAACCAGCCACAGGGGCCACTGACAACTGTCAGTGATGAGAGCCAGGCCTCATGCCTGTCAGGCCTCTCTAACCTCTGTGGCGTCAGAAAGTGGGGGGCAGTAGCCCCAGGTGCCTGGCACCTTTCCTCCACTCTCCCTCCTGCCAAGTCAGTTAGGGCATCCTGACACTGGCCCGCCAGCCCAGGGTCTGTACCCTCAGGCTGACCAGAGGTCACGGGCGAGGTTCTCCTCCCCCTACCTCTCCTTCTGGGGTCCTGCCCTCTCCTCCCTGGAGAGTCACCCTCAGAACACAACTCACCCACCAGTTCAGGACCTCTTTCCAGCAACTGGTCTCCCAACCTAGGGTCTAAACCCTCAGGTTGCACCGGGGTCAGAGGCGAGGACTCTCTCCCTCTGCACCCCCTTCCAGAGTGCTGCACCCTCCCCACTGGAGTGGTACCCCTGGAAGCCAAACCGGTCAGGACACAGCTTACAGTTGTCCTTCCCCCCAGGTCAGGCAGATCCTGAACCTGGCCTCCCAACCCAGGGACTAAACCCTGCGGTTGCACACCTGCCTGGCATGCCAGGACTTCTGGGGACTCACACAGTATCTCCCCGAGGGTGACACATGACTCATGTGTCTCGTGACAGTCTGCCTGGCGCAGATCTCCCGGCCCCTGTCCACCTGACAGTGCGCGAAGATCCCCCAGGACAGAAGTGGTGTCACCATGGTCACTCCTAGGGGACTCAGCCCTTCTGGCTAGTCCCTGACCCACTGGTTCTCCCACTGGGGAACACATCCCCCTCTCACCCCTCAGTCTGGACTTCTGTACCCTCCCAACTGGAGCGGTACCACCAGACAGTAGAACCACTGGAGCTCTGTTTACAGAGGCTCCAGGTTCTCCTGACACTAGGAGATCCTCCTCAAATGGCCTACTAGCACTGTCTAGGCCCCCAACCTGGTGTTCCCTTAAGGAACCCACCAGGCCCTGAGACTGGGTTTCGGGCACCTTGGGACCCACAGTCCCACACTCACCCCTTCTCCACTGAGACAGGACGTGAGCCCCTACACCCCTCCCACTACACTGGGACCTAACTGGGCTACACTGAACCTCTTCCACCTCACAGGTCTGGAAGATATCTGTGCCACTCCTTTTGGGATCACTCCCCAATGCCTCTCCAGACCCTCTGGCATCCAACCAGAGGTCTGCCTCCAACGCAAGCTCCCTGGAACCAGAGAACTCACTCTCCACCGGGTGTTGGCATAGCTCTGGAAAACAGGGACTTAAAATATGCTCTCCAACAAATGAATCACACAGCCCCCCACAGTTGTTAACCAAGCTACCCTTTGCCTCACCCTCCAGTGCCTCACACAAGTGCCCCACACCACTCTCCTGAGATTGGCAAGACAGTATCTGACTGTCTCTGTCACACAACCCACACTCTTCTGGGTGGTCTTCACACTCACACACCAAGGTTTCTACCATGGGGGGGCCCCTCTCCCTGTACCTCTCATCTAGGGTCAGTAGAGTGTCCCTCCCACCACTAGGAATATGGTCCCCTGTGCCAGTTCCCCAATCTACTTCAGGGACACTGCACTCCACTGGAACTACATCATAAACCTGAACCCCTGGTGTATGTCAACCCCCTCCTTCAAGTCAGGTGCCACATCTCTGGGTGCTTGTACCTTTCTCTCAGCACTAGAAACTACAATCTTGCTGCCACCATCTGAGCTGGACTCCACCTCCAACTCAGCAAAGCTTACTTCTTGAGCTACACATTTTTCTTCTTCAGCTGAGACACTCATGGCCTCCAGCCTCTCGAGCTCCAAATCAAGCTCCCTCATCCTTAGTTCATGTGCCAAGGTCAATTTAAATTCTTCCAAGGCATACACCTTCTTGCTCTCTTCTACTTTGTTCTGGGTTTCTATTTCCATCAGCTTCAACTCAAGCCTCATGACCTCTAACTCATGATCTCTAACCCTTTGATTCTCCTCCAACTCCTCTGGAGCGAGACTCCTACTGGAATGGGAGCTGCCAGCCCTTGAGACTGGTCCGACCACAGGCAGATCTTGGGGAACAAAACCATTCTCTTCATCTGCATCATCTTCCTCTTGGGCCTCCCACCAGGCCTTCAAGACTCTTTGTAGCACATCCTTTCTAGATCCGCTTTTCACAGGGCAACCAAGGTCTTTGCAGAATTGCTTGAGATCCTCAACTTTGTATGAATACAGATCCTCAATGGAAAACTCCAATTCTGACCTCTCACTTGTTGCCACCTGAGACATGATGCTCTTGAAGAGTTACTCAAAAATAGAATCAAAAATACAGTATGTGGTTGCGTATTGGTCTGCACTTAAACTAGTGATGTACACTAATTACTGTGGGTCAAGGACAAATACAAGTTCTAATCCCACCGCTGCCACCAATGTTAGATCTGGGGGTCTCTAGTTGGCTGGGTAGGTCCCACTGTCCAAGTAGGGACCCTTGCTTCTAGTCAGGGAAAGGGGGATACACTGTTAAGATAACCCCTGCTCACCCTCTAGGTAGCTTGGCCTGAGCAGTCTAGGCTATCAAAGGCAATGTGTAAAGTATTTGTACCAATACTCACAGTAACACAGTGAAAACACCACAGATTTACTCCACACCAGTTTTAGAAAAATAAGGTATCTTTACTAAAAACTTCACAAGACCAAATACTACAGAAAAACCAACATGCAATTAAAAAGGTTACTTTAAAGATAGTTCAAGAGTTTGCAGAAAGTACTCCAGGATGTAAAAATCAGTGTCCTGCACAATGCGACTCTCTCGTGCCCAACAGTATCTGTAGTTGTGTTAAGGTTCCCAAAAGCTATAACAAGGAAGATGGCAAAGGCGATGCGATACTCCTGAGACCTTGGGGAGGCTTTGCAGCAGCCCTGCTTCACGCAGCAGAGGTGGATGCGCTGGCTCCGATCTGTAGGGGGAGGATGCGATGACTTTGGCTTTCGTTGCGTAGGTTTCTTAGGGGGAAGCTTCACGCACAGGTACGATGCGACGATCTTCGATGCGGCGCGATGCGCGGCACAGCGCTGACTTCTGGCGCCGCAACCCTCGATGCGTCACGGGACGGGACTCTGCGTCGACACACGCAGCGACTGGATACTTTCATGCACCGGCAGTGGTGCGGCCCGCAAACTGGTTCTGCGATGACCCTCGCAGCATCAGGAGTCTTCAGGCACCGGGACGATGCTCGACGCACTCGGCGATGCGGGGACTCTGGGTGCTGCGATGACGCCGCGATGAAATTCTCCTCGCACTCTCGCTCTTGCGACTCGCAACCGGATGATGCGTCCCTCAAATGAATGATGCGATGGGTACCAGTTACTCTTGTTCACGCTTCTGCTTTCCGGCTCCCAAACACAGCAAAACGACCACCTGAGGCCCCAAGACTAGGCAAGCACTCCAAGGCAGGTCAGAACTCGCTCAGCAGAGTTCCAGGGGAGCTGGTGGTGAAGTCCTTTTGTTCCTGGGACTTCTTAACAGGGATCAGAATCAAAAGAAGGGGGCACAGCAAAGTCCTTCCCCTCTCCTTGGCAGCAAAGCAAAACAGCAAGCAGGCAGTCTTCTCCTCTTCAGTTCCTTCCAGCTTTCTCCTTGGCAGAGGTTCCTTCTTAGTTCCACAGTGATCTAAAGTTTAGGTGTCTGGGGTCCTCTTCTTATACCCCTCCAAGTCTTTGTCTCTCTTTTTTTCAGTGGGGGGATTCCCCTGCTCAAACCGGTTCCTGGGTGTGCTCTGCCCTGGAGCACCTGGTTCCTTTCAGAGTGAGGGGCAGGGTCGTTAGACGCTCAGCAGGAGGTGGAGCCTTCTTTGTGCTGGCAGAGGCAGAGTGCTCAGCCTGGCCAGCAGGGGGTGGAGCCAGCATTGTGCTGGCAGAGGCAGCCCTACTCAAACCCAGGGGCTACTCCTCCCACCCATCTAGAGCAGATCTCCCTATTCACCCTGCTGCTGACTCATCCAGACTCCTGGAGCCACCTAGCCCATCACATGACACCAGTCAGCCAATCTGCACACAGGCACACAGGAAGGCTAAACAGGAGAATAGCTACTTTCTAAAAAGTGCTATTCTCACACAGTGAATTTAAAAATCATCCTGCTAAAAATATGTATAATTAAATTCTGAACACAAAGATACCAAACTTGGATTTTCTATCTTGCCTTTAGGGGAAGATAGGCATGTAAACAGCCTCCCCCATTCTGTCCTATGGGCAAGATAGCCTCTCAGCAGTGAAAAACGAAAATGGCTGTAATTCACTACCATGGCATGTTACACACCTCAGTACATGCCCTACCTTTCAGATACATTGCACCCAGCCCAGGGGGGGGGGTACCTAGGGCCACCATAGGGATGCCTGACATGTACAGAAAGGGAAGGATAAGGCCTGGTCAGTGGTTGCACTGGCCAGGTCGACATGGCAGTCCTGGACTGCACATAGGCACTGCAAGCAGGCCTAAGACATCATTTTAGGGCTACTCATGTGGGTGGCACAATCAGTGCTGCAGGCCCACTAGAAGCATTTGAATCACCAGCCCTGGCACATTCAGTGCACTTTACTAGGGGCTGACAGGTGAAACAAATATACCAATCATGGATAACTAATCAATATAACAATTTATACAGAGAGCATATGCACTTTAGCACTGATCAGCAGTGGTAAAGTGCCCAGAGACCGCTTGCCAACAAGCACGGGTCAGAAAAAATAAAGGAGGAAGAAGCAAAAAGTTTGGGGATAACCCTGCAAAAAGGGCCATTTCCAACAATCACTCTCCTATGCATCTATTTATGGCCAATATCATATTCAGGTCAGTACAACAGTGCAAGGCAACTCTATTCATAACTGTGCTTTGAAACGTTTATGTGCTTCATTTAATGCATTGGGAGTGGCCACATGTATGATAAGGCATCAGAATAATTGAAAATACACATGATCAGTGAACTGTAGCTGTACCTGGTTACCTCAGTCTAATAACTGAGGACATTAGATATAAGGATAAGTGAGATAGAACAGTTGTCACCTCTGCCTATTAATATGTCGAAGATGACCGTGATCAGAAGCAGTCAGTCAGCTACTTCACTATGGACAACAGCCTGCCCTTCTACAGATGTGGGGATCAAGGCCTGCAATGGATAGATTGCTATAAGAAGTGATCTGTGCACTTCCTTTTGGTGCACACGTGCACACATTATTAACTCTGAGTTAATGCATATTTGTCTGACAGAAGAACATGGAGTCACTTCTTTCTGAGCTCTATTGTCAGCAAACATGCATTAACTCAGAGGTATTTTAAGTTAATGTATGCGCTGAAGACGCTAACAGGAAGTGTACATATCCCTTCTGGGCTGAATGATTTATTTCTGTGCAGTAACAACACACCAGGGTGCTAGCCCTATTGACATTCTCTATTAGCCAAGGTTGATACTGGAGGACTAGGTTACACTGCCACAGTACCTTTAAAAAGGATTGGAGTATTTCCTGGTAGCCCAAATCCAGTTCCTTAACAATGTAACAGAGGATGTGGAACCTTAATTATATTTCACTGTAAGTCAGGCTTTGGAAAAGAAGACATTTCACTCTACAGTCACAAGTATACTGTATATAATATATCAGGTTGAAAAGAAGCAACGCAGACTCAAATAAGCAAACCCCTTTTCCCAAGCGTTTGGCACACTATGCCCCATCTATGCCCCATCTTTACGAAGACTTTGACACACGGATTTGCATGGCCTTGGGTGGCTTTGTAACACATGGCAGCTGCTTGCACTGTGGTATGTTACATTTACATTTGGGAGGCATTCCTGTGAATCCAGCCATGAGTTTCAGCACATTCCCAGATTAACAAGGAGATATGTGTTTACTTCTCCTTGTTATTTCTTCTTTCCATTTGTTCTGCATTCTGCAGCAGATATAGTAAGAGGGGAATGTTTCTAAGGACTGTTTTTGTGCTGAAAGGTGTGCCTTCCTGCACAAAAAAGACTGCTTGTAACTCAGGCACACTTGCACTATGGTGCAATGGTTGCCTGCGATGGTGCTGGAAGAAACACTGTGCGCCAGTACAAGGAGAGAGCAGATATACTCCATATCTTTGTAAATATGAAGGATTTCAGCTCTCTTTCACCCAACGCATTGCAGCAACTCTGCTTGCTGCCCTGTGAGAAAGATTAGTAAATGTACCTCTATGTCTGGTATGAAAAATGGAAAAACAGCACTGAACAACAGTGGTTACATCTATTTATACTCCTACCTTTCCTCAAATTTGAGGCAACATTTGAGGAACGGGAATTGGGGAGAGCAACCATTACCATCTGTTTTGTACTTTTAGGGCTCATGTGACACCTGATATACCATGCAGACAATGCTCCCAACACTAGGTGATGCTTTCTGACTGGAACTCTAATGACTAATGTGGGATGAAGTTAATGTTTAATAGCTGCCGGTGTTTGCCTTTTCTCCTCACTGGCACTTTTTTCTAAACACTAACATGTATTTATCCACCACAGGGTGACACTGTGTGCCTTATTTTGTATTTATTTTTTAGCATAATTCCTTATTACTGTGGCATTCCTAGCTGAATGGACTCCCACGAACTTGATTTTTTACAAATTAAGCACTGGCTGAAGCCCACCCTGTACATATGACAACTGCCTTTAAAATCACTAGTGAATCAGTGCCTCTTTTATTAGCTTTAAACCATTCTTCTTTTTGCTTTATGTGTCTCATTGTGTCCACATCAACATCACACTCCTTTTCTATCTACCACAGTAGGCATTTGGCTATGGTGATGTTTTACAAAATCAGGATGTTACTAGTATAGTCTAAAATTCGAAGCATCATTTAGTGAACATGCACAGACCTCCCCCTTTGCTTTGAGATGACTTTGTATTTCAACCTGTGTGCACATTGCAGCCTGGAGACATTTGATTGACTCAAGCTGGCTGCACAATACCATACATGCACTATTTATACACATCAGAATGTGGGCTAAGGGGCTATTAGCTATTCTGGCTCAAATGGTACACCCTGTGTAATCAACATTTACTGAGTGAAGTATTTGTGTCTATGAGTCTGTACAACATGCAGACATTTACCATCAGGGCTATAATATTCAACAAGGGTGCAGAATTGTCTCCTATCCCTAAATGAATACTCCAAGACTTGGGGAACCATGGTTACATGGATGCAGTCTATTTATTTCATCATGTTAGGCAGGTCAATTGGCTGATACAATTAAACCTTCCCAATTTTTAAGTCAACAGCTTTCTTGAGAATGTGGCAAAGGTTTGATGTATCATTGAAGCGAGTATACTTTTCTTAATGGTAACAATTACCACTTTTGAAGGAACAACACGAACGTCTAGAAACATTTTCTCTGAAGGTCTATGGTGGTCATGCTGTCAACAGTCCTAGGATGGCACGGCTGATGGCAGTGCCATAGGGGAGTACATGCATCACTAGTCCTTCTGATAACTCCTGAATCTAAACCTTTGACAAGGAAATGCGTGTACTGTGCAGGCACTCCTGTACCTGGACCTCTGCATCAACTGTGGCTTGTAGTGATAAACTGTTCTTTAATGGCCCATGTCACTAAGAGATTCACTGCCCATCCATGTGTGACAGAAGATGATGTCGGCCATGAAAACTACACTTAGGGGCCAATTATGATACAGCCCATAAAGGTTCTGACCTGTGGTCAGAGCCTTTAGGGTCGCATCGTAATGGGCCGCTCGGTTTACTTTCCGACCGCCTCATTATGTTGAAAGTGGTTGGAAAGTAAACCGGCCGGTCATTCCGGCTGGCTTCCAACAGGCTTGAAGAGCCCTTCCCCCAGTTCGAGTCCAGCAAGTAATGTCAAGGGCGGGACTCTCCACGGTTTCCTACATGGTTTCCATAGTGGCCTGTCCAACATGGAAACCATGTCGGAAAGCGTGTTGAGGGGCCCCTAGCAGGGTCCCCTTAGTTGCACGGCTTCCGGCTGGAGCTCGAGGGGACACCTATAGTGTTGATCACTGCACCTTGTGGCAGGCACCTTGTGGTGCCAGCCACAGGGTGCAGGGACGAACTGCACCTCCCTTTTCCTCAATGGGAGCTTGTGTTACGACAGGCATAACATGAGTTTCCATTGAGAAAAGTTGAATGCTACCGAACAGTGTTCAGTCGCATCCTAATAAGCAGGTCGGGACTGCCGACCAGGTGTCGGTTAGTCCCATAACCGAGTCTGTGTCGGGCAGAAGGAATTCCGTCCGACATCAAAATAACGCCCATAGTCTAATGTGTTTATTAAGGGCAATTAGCTTCAGACTAAAAGACACAATTTAGTGGTGGGGTCTGTGGCATTGATAATGATCATTGGTTATGGGTGTATAAACTGTTTGTAGTTGGGAAGTATTGAAAATGAACACTACCACACTAGGGATCCAAGGGAGACAATCCCAGAGGAGAGTGTGTCACTCCCTATCTATACATGAAACTCACTAAAGTTACGCTCTACTTAGGTAGGGGGTTGTGTGTTAGAAATAAGGGGAAGTGATCCTTTATGAGGATGATAACTCTCATTCTCCCAAGGGTGACATGCTTCATCATTGGGCTCCCTCCTCACATTTGGCCGCATGGTCCCAGATGTAGGCTACAAACCTACACCTAGAGTAGTGGGTGGAGAGGAGCTGAGGTGTTTTTCTAACACGCAACTCCATACCTAATTGGAACATATCTTTAGTGAGTTTCAAGTTTTGAAAATTGCCATCTTTTTCATTGCATTCCCGCAGCTTCTTGCCTTTTTTGATTACACCATTTTTTTTGTTTATAGGATTCTGTTTAGGAGTTCTGTTTGTAAGGGAGAAGCCACACACCTTACCACTGTTAACCAATGGTAAAGTGCTTGGACTCTCCGTTCTAAACATCATAAAATTGACACACACCTAATTAGCACATTTATTTTACTAAAAGTCCCTATTACATCTGCTATGTATGTATATACCTAGGACCAGTAAAGTAAATGCTACAAGTGGGCTGTATCACCCATTGTGCCACTCACTAAATTAGCATTAAAACCCTGCCTCACGCCTGCCATTGCAGCCTGTTGTACAGTTTAAGCTGATCTGCAACCCAAGGATTGCACTCTGAAGGAATGCACCTGCTGGGAAATCTGCAACTACAGCTGAAGGCACTTGCCTGGCTTCATAAGGATTAAGGAATGGGCTCCCTGACAACAACAGGTTAACCGAGCGTACCTGCACCATCTCCACCAAGAAATCCCCAGACTGGAGTGCGTGCCCTAGACTTCTAAGGATTTGGCCCAATGCATTGTGGGAATTGTGGACCTAACATCCCAAGGACTATCTCAGAGCATTGAGACCCTTGGATTGGTGTTTTGCACACCTTGAACCCACAGGAGGTACTTAAGGAAGAAGTCCAGAAATGTGGAGACATGTGGAACAACTTTTGTGAAAAGCTCCATACATTAACCAGGTGTATTGTAGGAGTTGTAGTCCCAGAACCCAAAAGGCAAACCAGAGCATCTGAACCCTTGCCTGGGGTTGTGGACCACTTTCCTGTATCAAGAAACACTTCTGGAAGTGTAAAGAACTATTTACCTTGTCCCCATCCATCATAACCTTTTTTAACCTTTTGAGCACTATTTGCTTCTAAGCACTAGTTTTACTTCTAATCTTTAAAAATTCATATATATGGTTCCCTGCACTGGATTTATGTCATGTTGGTGTAAATTTGTTCATAAAAATATTTCCCATTTTTTTTATTTGGTGTTGGATTTGTAATGTGTGTTGTGTTGTACTCATTTAATGTATTTGTGTTTTTAAATATTCTACACACCTGTCTCCTGGGTTAAGCCTTCCAGCTTGTTGCCAGCTACCAAGGGTTGAGCAAGGTAATCATTAGGGGTGGGCGGAATATTCGGAATTAACCTTCGCAAATTATCGCGAGAATGTTTAAAATTATCGCAAACAAGCAGAAATATCGCGAAGATGCGGAAGTTTTTTTCCGGCATGTTCGCGAGATTTTCTGCATGGTTGCGGGTCGCCAACTTACCCATGTGGTTGCTTGCGGGCGCGGCCATCTTGTTTTGAGTTGTTCTCGCGGTGCATGATCGCGAGAAGAAAGACGTGATCGCGCGACGCATGACGTCACTGCGGGCGCGAACTGTCGCGAGACAGCGCAAATGGCTAAAAACAATACAACATCTCATGGAGAACGCGACCGGATCAAGAAAACTTGTCGGCGAACGCAGGGATTCAGGTAAGGCGATCGCGCGCGCGCGAGAATGTATCATTTTACAGCGCGAGCAAGAAACAAATTATCGCCAAGCTGCGGAAACCGGAATTTTTGACATTTTCGCGCTCTCCGCGGAACGCAAAAATGTCAAATTATCGCAATTTCCGCGAACGGAACGAAATTTTTGCCCAGGCCTAGTAATCATTTATTGAGAACGGAACTGGACCTTTAATTGTGATTGTGGCTTATTACTAGTTGTAAGTCCCTTCCTATTCCTACTAATAATCCACTTTCCAACACTCACTGGGAAATGTGTATAGGAGCCAGACAGTGGACAAATAGTCTATGTTTAAATGGGGTGAGTCTTCCTCATGGGATGTTTGTTGTGGAGCTGTGAACTATATCTGATAACATTTCAAAAGACCTGCCAAAGCATCTACAAAGGGACCTGACTCCAGACATGTCCCTGCCTTTCTTCCCCTGAACAGGCTCAATCCAAACCCAGGGAAACATTGACCAGAACTAGGTTTGAGGGTGAACAAAGTTTTGTCCCCCACCCACATGCTGGTGCTGAGCTTGTAAGTGGCACTGCAAGAGCTTGGAATCAAAACACCCCTGGACCTTTGAAGATCAGAAAAGGACAGGCTTGCTGTCTAAAATCTGAAGCAAAACTGGACCTGCTTGCCTTGAACCCAGGACCCCAGATGTGACTCCAAAGGTCAATTGGCTGACCTGTTTGAGATACAGGGACACAATAAGCTTCTAGATTCCTCTCCTGATTCCCAGCTGATCAGACCCAACTGCACCTGACCTGGTCTTCCCTGCTGGCCCCTTTGAGAGTGTTCACCTCAAGCTCCTGGACCCTCGGCTAGTCAGACTGTCACTTTTCCCAGCTACTTGAATATTTCACCAGATTCGATAAAAAAACCTGGCAGAACCATGCAGCTCCTCAGAAAAGTCTTGACCAAATTTGATGCAGAGAGACACAGAGCAAAGCAGATTCTCACAGAGATGTGCCCTGCCACTTCCGACTGAAGAGCATCACCAGATCCGAATCTGAATGACGCAGGGCTTCGCAGACCAGCGCTACACTGTCCCTGCACCAAAATCAGAAGGTAAAACTTCTGGCAGGATTAAACTTGTCCTGCATCCGGCCTGTGCTCCACGGAGGTAGGCATGACCTTGTAACTTTGTTCCAGTTCGCCGTGACCACATTGCCTTTTGCTACTATTTTGTGCTTTAAACTTTACAAATCCATAACTCCGCTTTTATTGATGGGATTTTTATCATTTTGGTGTAATATTATTTATTAAAATTCACTCTCTTTTTCAAAATCAGTTTGGGATTTTTCTTTTGATGTTTACTTGCTTCATTACTAATTGTGTGCTGCCTAAATTTTTTCACATAGCTTCTAAGTTAAGCCTAACTGCTTGTATGCCAAGTTATCAGATGGTTAAGAATACGTGTTTTTTAGTAACTTTTGTGGTTCATCCTAACAAGGATTGCGATTGTTCTTTGAAGTGGTCTCTGGTGCATTCAACAAATATTCCAGTCTTTTACAGGAAGCAACATTATGTTTTCCCACTGTTAATCAGAATTTGATCATACAGGATACAGGGCTCATGAAATCGCCTGACATGTCACCTCCACAAAATGAGCATCTGTTATCTCTCAGTGATGCCAAGAGCCCTGTTTCTGGCTGTGAACGTTGTGCTTTACAAATACACGTTATGTTATGATTTATGGTACTTGCTGCTGGTCTGTAACAATCCTGGCTTACAGCATTGCAGTAGAAAGCATTACAGAGTTGTTTTTTGGCCATCCAAATACAATGCCCTGCCTGTCTAGAAGTGTGGGAGAACATGTCACAGCGGAGCTGTGAGCAGCAATCTGATGTTTTTTTGTATTGCAGATTTCAACACAAAGGTGCCGATCACGATCCGGTAAAAAATTCCCCCGTGCGACTCGTATCGGGTCTTTTTACCGTACGAATCGTACAAGTGCCGTACGAACTGGCAATCACGATTCGCATGGTAAAAAGTCCATACGAACCGCACCGGGAATCATTCCCCACACGTCCTCGGGTCGGAAAATGTGTCTGACACGTCCTCGGACGATTTACCTTACAAACGTCAAGTCAAGTCAAGTCAGATAATTTATATAGCGCTCTACATACCCAGAGGGTCTCAAGGCGCTTGGAGAAGGGTGGGGAAATTACTTGTCGAATATCCAGGTTTTAAGTTGCTTTCTGAATGCTAGGTGGTTCTGAGTGAGGCGAAGGTGAGTGGGAAGTGTGTTCCAGGTTTTAGCCGCTAGGTAGGAGAAGGATCTTCCCCCCATGGTGGTTTTGTTGATGCGAGGTACAGCAGCAAGGGCTTGGTTGGAAGAGCGAAGTTGGCGGGAGGGGGTGTAGAAGGAGAGTCGTGTGTTGAGGCATTCTGGTCCAAGTTCGTAAAGTGCTTTGTGTGCGTGGGTAAGGAGGCGGAATGTTATCCTCTTATTGACGGGGAGCCAGTGGAGGTCTTTCAGGTGACCAGAAATGTGGTCTTTACGCGGGATGTCTAGTATGAGTCTGGCTGATGCGTTCTGGATGCGTTGGAGTTTTTTCTGAAGTTTTGCGGTGGTACCGGCGTATAGGGTGTTTCCATAGTCCAGGCGGCTTGTAACCAGTGCGTGGGTGACCGTTTTTCTAGTTTCAGTGGGGATCCAGCGAAATGTTTTTTTGAGCATGCGAAGAATGTTGAAGCAAGATGATGAAACGGCGTTGACTTGTCTGGTCATCGAGAGTGAGGAGTCCAGGATGACGCCCAAGTTCCGTGCGTGGTCCGTCGGGATGGGTGCTTTTCCAAGGGCCTCTGGCCACCAAGAGTCGTCCCAGGCAGAGGGGGAGGTACCTTAGATAAGGACTTCTGTTTTGTCTGAATTCAGTTTCAGATGGCTGTGCTTCATCCACTCGGCTACTTCTTTCATTCCTTCATGTAGATTGGTTTTGGCGGTGTTAGGGTCTTTGGTGAGTGAGAGGATCAGTTGGGTGTCATCAGCGTAGGAGATGATGTTGAGGTTGTGTTGGCGAGCGATGGCCGCAAGGGGGCTCATGTATACGTTGAAGAGGGTGGGGCTGAGTGAAGATCCTTGTGGCACGCCACAAATGACTTCAGTGGCATCTGACTTGAATGGTGGGAGGCGGACTCTCTGAGTTCTTCCTGTAAGGAACGAGGTGATCCATTCCAGAGCTTTTCCTTGGATACCGATGTTTCTGAGGCGTTGTAATAGGGTGCTATGACAGACTGTGTCGAAGGCTGCGGAGAGGTCGAGGAGGATGAGGGCGACTGTGTCTCCATTGTCCAGTAGAGTTCGAATGTCGTCTGTTGCAGCGATGAGTGCGGTCTCAGTGCTGTGTTTGGCTCGGAAGCCGGACTGTGAGGAGTCGAGGGATCTGTTGGTTTCGAGGAAGGCGGCGAGCTGGTTGTTGACAGCTTTCTCGATGACTTTGGCCGGGAATGGTAGGAGCGAGATGGGGCGGTAGTTTTTGAGTTCGGTGGGGTCTGCTGTGGGTTTTTTCAGAAGGGCGCTGAGTTCGGCGTGTTTCCAGCTTTCCGGGAAGGTGGCGGAGTTGAGGGAGCAGTTGATGACCTCTCGGAGGTGTGGTGCTAAGATGGAATCTGCTTTGTTGAAGATGTGGTGAGGGCATGGGTCTGTGGGGGATCCTGAATGGATGGAATTCATCAGGCGGATGGTGTCCTCAGTGGAGATTGGGTTCCAGTCGTTAAGGATGTTCAGGGGGGGTGGATGTATGGCAGAAGGTTGGGTGGGTTGGTCTCCGGATTGGTTGTCAAAGCTGTTGTGAATGTCAGCGATTTTGTCGATCCATCCCGTGCGTCCGAGCCTACAACCGTATGGAAAAAACACCGTCCGCACCGAACACCAATAGCAACCATGGAGACATGTGCCCGCATACGCGCCCAACACTCCCCCCAGCCCCCGTACGTCCGACACGTACCCCCCGTATATGTATACCCCCACCCGTCTATGTACACCCCAGTACGTTCCAGTCGTACCCCCACCCCAGTACGTGTCGTACCACCGTCAATGTACACCCCCCCACCCCTGTACGTGTCGTACCACCGTCTATGTACACCCCAGTACGTTCCAGTCGCACCCCCACCCCAGTACGTGTCACAGCCCCGTCTACCTACACCCCAGTACGTTCCAGTCGTACCCCCACCCCAGTACGTGTCGTACCCCCCGTGTACCTACACCCCAGTACGTTCGAGCCACACCCCCACCCCAGTACGTGTCATAGCCCCGTCTACCTACACCCCAGTACGTTCCAGTCGTACCCCCACCCCAGTACGTGTCGTACCACCGTCAATGTACACCCCCCCACCCCTGTACGTGTCGTACCACCGTCTATGTACACCCCAGTACGTTCCAGTCGTACCCCCACCCCAGTACGTGTCGTACCACCGTCAATGTACACCCCCCCACCCCTGTACGTGTCGTACCACCGTCTATGTACACCCCAGTACGTTCCAGTCGTACCCCCACCCCAGTACGTGTCGTACCACCGTCTATGTACACCCCAGTACGTTCCAGTCGTACCCCCACCCCAGTACGTGTCGTACCACCGTCAATGTACACCCCCCCACCCCTGTACGTGTCGTACCACCGTCAATGTACACCCCCCCACCCCTGTACGTGTCGTACCACCGTCAATGTACACCCCCCCACCCCTGTACGTGTCGTACCACCGTCTATGTACACCCCAGTACGTTCCAGTCGTACCCCCACCCCAGTACGTGTCGTACCACCGTCAATGTACACCCCCCACCCCTGTACGTGTCGTACCACCGTCAATGTACACCCCCCCACCCCTGTACGTGTCGTACCACCGTCTATGTACACCCCCCCACCCCTGTACGTGTCGTACCACCGTCTATGTACACCCCAGTACGTACCAGTCGTACCCCCACCCCAGTACGTGTCGTACCACCGTCAATGTACACCCCCCCACCCCTGTACGTGTCGTACCACCGTCTATGTACACCCCAGTACGTTCCAGTCGTACCCCCACCCCAGTACGTTCCTGGCGCACCCCCAACACAACCTCCTAAGTACGGAGCGCACCCCATGCCCCAACATCACAACCGCATGTACGAGTCGTACAAAGCCACACACAAGGACCAAATCGTACAACCAAATGGCCCATGTACACACCGTACACACGCTCAAAACGCACGTACACAACAAGGACAAAACAAAACAACTCAACAATACACCATTCGAAAGGCACACAGCCACTAAACATGGCCAACAACCACTAAAATAACACAATCACTGACCTGCAACTGTCAAAAACAAACAGAGGCCCAATACACCACCACTCCTTATAACACACCCACCCAAAATTCAAACACTGCCACACCCACCCATGGACCAATAAAAAGGGCCCACACACACAAACCATGAGCCTTTGCAACAGACTCACTGCTGCCAGACACCACAGAACCAGACTACAAGCAACACCACATCTTACACTTGCACACCTTCACACGACCACCCTCACAAACACCCTCTCATCACATTCACACACACACACAACCATCCACACCCCCCCCCCAACATCCACACACCCCCCACACCCACACCATCCCCACCCACATCCCTCACCATGCCCACTACCAAGAATCCAAAGTTCAGTCACCGAGAGTTGGAGGTCCTTGTTGATCAAATCCTCAGAGTCGAGCCACAGATCTTTGGAACATTGGTCAGAAGCACCAGCCAGGCAGCCAAAACAGCCATGTGGCAGACCATCGTCGATGCTGTGAATGCTGTTGCGGACACCAGGAGGACCAAGCAGGATTGCCAGAACAGGTGGTACGATCTGCGGAGGAGGGTCAGAGCCAAGAGGCAGGAGGAACACGACCAGGCCAATGCCACCGGAGGAGGGCCCTCCCGCAGACCCGTACAGTACCATCCCTGGGAGGAGAGGGTGATGGCCATACTGCCGGTGGAGGCAGTTGAAGGAGTAGAAGGACTCCGAGACCCGGGTGAGTACACAAACAACGCACCTCACATGGGGGGAACTGCAACCACAACCAAAATTAATAACAGGCACGCAACCACCACAAGCCATCGCATTACTCAACCACACTCCATGAGCAGGCACATGCCACTGCTGCCACCATGCCCCATGCACCCAGCTGGACAATGTCAAGTCACAGGCCACAGAAGACAACAACACATGACACGGTAACCCGGATGTCGGGAGGCTGGGCACCAAGAATCACATAGTGCGACTCCAAAGCAGACAACAATGCCCTCTGCCCATATGGCCTAGGTCACAGCCAGACAAACACTGTGTCCCAACACAGGAATGACTTGCCAGCAAATGGCGGATGCCTTGCATCAACACATGGGGGTGAAGGCACTGTTTTGCACATGCCAGCAGCTAATGAACAGCCAACAGTGTGAAAGAGTGGCAGCACACACCACCACAGCAGCAGCGCACAGACACACAGCAGACAAAATGGGTGCCTGGAGATCAGAAACAAACTCACATCAACAGGCCAAGGGCCACTCAAAGATCTGCTAACAGTGTGTGCCCAGGAAGCTGGGCCAAGGTGACAGAGGGTGACACACGGAGGGAGGGAGAGGGGGACACAGAGGGAGGGAGAGGGGGACTGAGAGGGAGGGAGACACAGGAAGATGGACAGAGGGAGGAGGCTGACACACAGAGGGAGGGAGAGGGGGACAGAGAGGGAGGGAGAGGGGGACAGAGAGGGAGGGAGACACAGGAAGATGGACAGAGGGAGGAGGCTGACACACAGAGGGAGGGAGAGGGGGACACAGAGGGAGGGAGACACAGGAAGATGGACAGAGGGAGGAGGCTGACACACAGAGGGAGGGAGAGGGGGACACAGAGGGAGGGAGACACAGGAAGATGGACAGAGGGAGGAGGCTGACACACAGAGGGAGGGAGAGGGGGACACAGAGGGAGGGAGAGGGGGACACAGAGGGAGGGAGAGGGGGACACAGAGGGAGGGAGAGGGGGACAGAGAGGGAGGGAGAGGGGGACAGAGAAGGAGGGAGACACAGGGAGAGCAAATCAGTCCTGTGGTGTGTGGGAATGTCTGCTCGTCAGCAGGTGGACTGCGTGCATGTAGACAAGGGTGGCCAGTGCCAGAACCCCCCCTCTTCATCATGGCAAAACGCAGGGCCATGTCACAACCTGTACACGAGCACAAGGACAGCCACCTGCATCATATGAGTGTGTGGATCCACTCCATGTGCACATGTACAGTGCTACAAGGAAGGCGCAAATGCATAGCTCGGCACACATGCACACTCCACTGCTGACTGCAGTCACACTTGACGCAGCAAGTAAGACTGTGCCACACATAGTTAAAGGGGCCAAATTGGTGCCCAAGGGACACACACATGCACAAGTGCACTGTGAGTGGAATGCAAGACAGATCCTAATTCCAAGAGGAAATGTGCCAACTTTGTAACGGATGAAACATGGATGTTGCATGGATCAAAATTAACATTTTCTCTCTCACACACAGGTCAACGTCGTGCTGCACCCCCCAACACTGGGGGGGAACACTCACAGGACCCGGATCTGCAGGAGACCGATCCCACCGGCAGCGACCACTCTCACCACTCTGCGGACGACCCCGACCGACCTGGCCCCTCTGGTGTCCAACCACCTGCAGCACCTGCGTCAGGTACAACCGTGCCAACCACCACCCCCACTCCTGCCACATCCCAGGAGACACCCAGGATCCCTGCCCCAACACCACAATGCAGCCAGGCTCGCCAGGAGGGACACGGTGTCCCGGGCACCCAGGAGGAGGCAGGCGACAACGCCAATGCCACCCCTCAGGGGTCCCGGAGACCCGATGTGCCCACAAGTGCAGGCCAGACGCAAGTGGGCAGGGGTGGTGGGAGTGGAGGACGGCGGAGGCGCGAGCCTGACCAGTTGGCTGGGGATCCGGTATTTTCACATGTCCGTAACATCCTGGACTCATACCGGCAGGACACCACGGGCATGGCCCAGGTTGTGTCCGTCCTCGAGGGGATCAAGGTCCAGCAGGCCCAGCAACATGCGGAGCTAATAGCCTGTCTACAGCTACACCAACGGAGGATGGAGGACAGACAGGCTGAGCAAGTGACGGCGTCCCAGGGGATACACGCTGAACTCCGTCGGATGGCCGACACCATGGCCGACCCTCCCTGTGCCAGAAGGCGGAGAACATCACCACCCACAGGGAGGGATCATGAGGAGGAGGAGGAAACATCCGACGGTGCATCCCAGACGTCGTCACGGCCTGCTGCTGAGGTTCCCCGCAGGAAGCCGGGTCGTCCACGGAAAGGACCGTGAGGGTGGCTGCTACATCACCATCTCCCAGGACACCTGGCCTGGCACCTGGCCCACTGGAGCAACAGCATCACAGCATCAAGAGACATTCTCTGCCACATGGCCCTGCTGGTCACTGGCTGACCAATGTTGACAAAGACTGTGGCATGGACTCTGAGGATTTCCAATGGCAAGGACACCAACTCCCCTACTGAACTTTGGATTCCCTAATCCCGGAAAGCCCCCCACTTTGTCCCCCCCCCCCCCCCCCTAATAAATCACACCATTAAGAGTAGATGCCTGCTGGTAGCATTATTACCTAACATGTGTCTTGTATAGTCTAAACATGCCTGAGTCATCTGTTCACTTCAACCATCCACACCCTGGGGCCTGAGTCTGGCACAGGACACATGGGTCACAGTTTATTAGGCAAGACAGACATGGAGCACCATACACACCCGTGATGTGCAGAACCAGCTGAGGGGGTGGCCGAACAACCGTGCTGACAGACACATTGAGTACAGCAACAGTCATGCGCAGAGGTCAGGGAACCTGGCCCGTGTCCTGGGGGGCACCCAGGTATGTGTAGACAGGTGGCAGAACCATGTCCTGCAAGCTTGAGTCCGGTGGATGCAGAGAATGGGGGCCTGGACAACGTTGGATGCATGGGGATGGCACATGTCACACTACCCACACAGTCATGGACATCATGCCCAATACACAGTCTCAGCACACACACACAGCTTGCATCTTGCCACTCGACACATTGACACATAGCCACAATCTGGGAATACCATGCCAGACATGCAGGATGCACCGTGCCAACACACCAGCATTGACTGAGCAGAGGCACCTTGGAGGCATAGGGACACCTTTAATAGTCATGTTTTTGGGATTGCAGAGGCAACTTGAAGTACACATGAACACATCATGTGGAGTAACATGTGGCTCAAACACTGGCACCCCCCTTCTGCAGCACAAATGCGTGATAGCCATGGTACTGGCACACAAGCGTTGGCTAACAGCTAAATACCCACAGCTGCACACGGAGAGCCTGCCATACACCATAGATCCGCTGATGTGGAAGTCCCACGCCATGTCAAGCCAATGTCAACCGTATGTGTCCGAGGGCAGTGTCACACACATTGATGCCATCATCACAATCCACCATCCCATCACTGATGACTGACAACCAGGCAGCCCATCTATTCTGGTGTACCCAGCTGCATGTCGTGTCCCATGGGGATGCAACATGACTGCAGAGGAACCAAACCCCGACCTGGGCAGTGTGCACACATCGTGAACAACTGCCACACCCAATACACCCCAGATGCATCCCTTACCCCATGGAGACTTCCAAACGTGTCCGTGCCTGTAACGCTGAGTCAGCCCACGATGCCATGTCCATGAGGAATAGCAGTGCCACAACAATGCAACCAGCAGATGGCATGCGCAGGTACCTGGGGAAGAGAGACACACAAGAAGTCAGCCACAAAAAGCACAGCCACTTGCATGTGCATTGACTCGACACATGTATGGATGACAACATGCTAGGTCACAATTATGACTGGGGAAATACTACCATCACTGCCACCATCACTCCAGTGACACACCCACACACACCTCTGACTCACGTGCCATACATGCAGGTGGACACACACATCACAACACATGCCACACGGGGACCAAGGCGTGCACACTCAGACACTGGTACTCACCACTAAGCAAAGAAGTCGCGTATGAGCCGAGTCCGGATGTCCTCTTGCGGCTCCACATCCTCCACATCACTAGCCCCATTGCCAAGCCCTTCGTCCTCCACGGGTGGATGGTCCTCGTCATGTTGATTCAGGATGAGTGGCACAGCTCTTTCAACTGCCATGTTGTGCAGCATGCAGCAGACCATGAAGATCTTGCAAACCTTTGCCGGGGCATATGGGGGTGCGCCGCCGGTCTTGTGGAGGCACCGGAATCGGCTCTTCAGCATGCCAAACGTCCTCTCTATCACTCGCCTTGTCCGGCCATGGGCGGTGTTGTAGCGGAGCTGGGCCGGCGTGATGGGGTTGCGGAGAGGTGTCAGCAGCCAAGGCATGTTGGGATAGCCAGCGTCCCCTACATGGGAAGCACATGGACATCGTTAGAACTGGCGAAGCGGTAGTGCTGCTCGGCCAAACAGAATACAGGACAGACAGACTGTACCCACCAACAACACATGCTCGTTCGTTGCGCAGCTGCATCATCATATCAGGCATCCCGCTACGCCTCATGATGTAGGCATCGTGTGCTGATCCTGGGAAACGAGCACAGACATGTGAAATCACCATGTTGGACAGACACACCACAAGGGCATTGATGGAGTGGTAGTGCTTCCGATTGCGGTACGCCACCTCCCGTGCGTGTGGTGGTACCAAACCTACATGTGTCCCATCTATGGACCCAATGACATGGGGCATCCCTCCCAGGGCATAGAAACCACGCTTGACCTCAGTCATCTGTTCAGGGGTTGGGAACTTGATGAAGTCATCCAGGTGAATCAACATGGCCTCCAAGAAATCATGCAGCACACCGCTGAACATGCTCTGGGACATGCCACCAACATGAGCTATGGTATTTTGGAAGGTACCCGTGGCAAGGAAATGTAGGGCAGCCATTACCTTCAGCTGGGGTGTCAGTGCCGTAGGATACCTGTGCTGCGGTTGCAGGTGTGGTGCCAGTCTCGCCGTCAGCTCCAGAATCAACGGTTGGGTGAAGCGGTAGAGCCGGATCCTGTCATTCTCCTGCATGGTGGCCAAGTCTGGAATTCGTCGGGCAACAGGAGGCGCTCTGCAGTAATTTGGAAGTGACAAGGAAGAGTGAGTGCACTACGAGAACAACTCATGTCTACTGAGCACATGTAAATCTGGCAATACACACATGCCACATAGGGAGTCAGGCATGTGCTACATGCCCAGGACACGTATGGATGCAAGGTGACACTCCTTCCAAGACCCAGCTACACACGGTGATTGAGAACCTCCCCATGCCACGCCATGGAAATAGCTGTGTCCCAGTGCAAGTGCACTGCCCGACGCAAGACAGGAGTGACATACACCCACACATCAGCAGAAGTGTGATGCCGATTGCAGAGACTGGCAGCGGAACACTTGAGCCACAGGTCACATGACATTACACTAGTCCAGCCCACACACCTTGCCATGAAGGTGCACATGTCATGACTCACCACACATTCCTTGTGAGTTTGCTGACATGGCCTTGTCACGCTACTCCGTGTCCCTTGCATACATGTGCACCTCACATCCGAGAACACATGTGGCATGGTGTTGGGAACAGTGTGCAATGACAATCTACACACAGCCACATGTTGGTTGCTGCAACGGCTGCAGCTTTTGAGGGTGCTACAACATCAACCTGATGTAAATCCCGGACACATATATGGCATAGTCACATTGTGCACTGTGGGTAGTGATAAGTCATGTGTCATGAACCCTGTACCTGGCATCATGGGACACTTCCGTGTGTTGGTGTCGGTGCCATGCCAGTGACGCTCACCCCAAGTGCGCAGTCCCACATGCACACATGTCAAAGGAGTCAAGGGCATGCCTGGCACACATTGCACCCTCACACAGTACACATGTACACATCTCATCATACATCTGGTGCCTTCTCCACTCAGGAGGCATGTTCCACATCACAGCCTGTGACACCTGTGCCCCACACATGTGGTAATGCACAGACGATGCCTTGATGTCCATTCCTGGACAAGTATGTCCATCCATGGACAAGTATGTCCGCCCTATTCCTACATGTGTGTCGCCTATCACCACAGTGATGTGTAAAATCCGCCGTACTGCTGCTGAGAGGGCCTGTGCATGTTCCCAAATCACTGTGGGAGTGCTGCCGTATGTGTACCCATCGTGATGGCGAGCGTAGATGCGAGTGTACGGTCCGTGTCACTACGGGTACGCATACGCGTGCAGACCCATAGTGATGGAGAGCGTAGATGCGAGTGTACGGCCCCATCACTATGGGTCTGCACGCGTATGCGTACCCGTAGTGGTACGGACCGTACACTCGCATCTACGCTCACTATCACTATGGGTCTGCACGCGTATGCGTACCCGTAGTGGTACGGACCGTACACTCGCATCTACGCTCACTATCACTATGGGCCTGCACGCGTATGCGTACCCGTAGTGGTACGGACCGTACACTCGCATCTACGCTCACTATCACTACGAGTACGCATACGCGTGCAGGCCCATAGTGATAGTGAGCGTAGATGCGAGTGTACGGTCCGTACCACTACGGGTACGCATACGCGTGCAGACCCATAGTGATAGTGAGCGTAGATGCGAGTGTACGGTCCGTACCACTACGGGTACGCATACGCGTGCAGACCCATAGTGATAGTGAGCGTAGATGCGAGTGTACGGTCCGTACCACTACGGGTACGCATACGCGTGCAGACCCATAGTGATGGAGAGGGTAGGCATGCATGTACGGGCCGTTGGCATGCATTTGGGGTGCCCTAGGGCCCCCACACGCACCGTACCTGTGTGTGATGCTCCAAATTACATAGGGGACAAGTATTAAGGCCTACATGCATGCTGGTTGTCATGGAGACCAAGTTCAAAATTCGAAATTGTTCTGGAAGGTGCACAGCAGAAGTCAGTTGGAATTTGTCTACTTTGTTGCAATGTGTTTGTGGGGCTGACATCATGCAGGAGAATGAAACCGATAGAGAACACACAGACTGCTAGGTTTGTAGGGATTGGTGGAAACATAGGATGCAAATGTGAGTGACCAATCTCTCTGTACTCCTGTGCATGAGACTGGGCAGAAGGGCACATATAAGGCAGCCAGGTCCCATGAGGGAGCACTTGCCTGCACATCTTTGCATTCGTCGACCCAGCTGCTGCTACTGATTCCCTGGAACCATGTCAAGGGCTGTGGAGAGGACACAGCCATTCACCCTGGAGGAGAACATGGCTCTGCTGGATGTGATCCTCCCACAGTACCCCATGCTGTATGGGCGACCAGGGTATCAGGTGAGTGCATAGGCCACTGCCACAGACTGTCCCTATGTTGTGACTGTGACTTCTGCCATTGCGTCCAGGTGTAACACACATGCCATGTACTGTCGGGGGGGTCCCAGGGGGGGGGTGCCTGATGTCTCCCAGCAGTGCCCTGAGACAGGAGGGGTGGGTACAGAGTGCTCCCAGCAGTGCCCTGAGACAGGAGGGGTGGGTACAGTGTGCTCCCAGCAGTGCCCTGAGACAGGAGGGGTGTGTGCCTGTCACTAACAGCAGTGCCCTGAGACAGGAGGGGTGGGTGTGATGCACAGTGTGAGCCTTGATCATTGATTGTGACATTGCCATCATTCCACCTGTGTACCCACTGTGGCACGTAGTGCTTTTTCCCCTCAACAGGGGATGATGTCCCTATGACAAAGGTGCAATGCGTTGGCTGCATGACATGCCTTGTTGTAACCAGCTAATTTGTACCCATATGTCTCTCTGTGACATGTGGCTGGTGTATTGATGTGGTGTCACTTGTTCTACCTCACAGGTAGGCGCCACTGCCAAGGAGCAGATCTGGCTGACCGCCGTCAGTGCCGTGAGGCGTGTGGATGGTCGGAGGCGGAGCCTTCCCCAGGTGAGGAAACGCTGGCAGGATATCCGGTGCTGGACGCGGAGGATTGCACGGCTCCTGCTGGGGGACTCACCTGAGAGCCACAAGAACCGCGGCCGCCGCCGTCTGAGCCACCTCCACAGGCGTGTGCTGCCGGTGGTCTTTCCAGACCTGGAGAGGCGCTTACAGGCGATGCAGCAGCCGGAAGGGGGTAGGTACATGTGTGTTTGTTGTGTGTCACCGGCATTTGTAAGGGCACAGTAGCATGAATTCACTGGCAGGGTTTAAAGGTGCTGTGCAGATCCTGTTTGCCCCATTATAGCGCTGTGCCCCTGCCACCCTTCCCCTCCTTGCAATGTGTTCCCTGGTCTGTGTGTAGTCACTCCTCCACAGGGTAATGTAGGCTGGCGCTTTGTCCACGGGAACAATGTCTGTAGCATCATGTGTGGGGGTGGTGTGTAACAGGTTGTGGGACATTGCCTGTGCACTGTCAAGTTCACTGCATGTGGGTTCCATATCAGTTGGCACTGATGCTGACTCCAGACATGGGAGTTGGTCTCTCATGTGTCATGCCTTACAGCGCGCATGTCCCATGTAGTGGCCTGTGACATGATGTGCATGAGTGTGCGATACACATAGTGCAGGGATGGTGACGTGTGTTGCAGTCATTACCATTCAGTAGCATGTAGTTGCGTGCCCACTACTGTCCCCTGGGGCACCTTTTCCTCAGTGGTGTATGTGTCATCATAAACGTGGCCACTGTCAGTGTCTACAGCGTAAGTTGTGCTCTGTGCCATTGTCCCCTGTCACCATGTATATAGACGTGCTATTTTGTACAGGTGTCCACTGTGCAGCCTGACCTGATTGTCCTTCTTCATACTCACAGTTGCCAGTGCCTGTGTGTCTTGCTATACTCATCTGAGGATGGGCACTGGTACCACATTATTTGTACAGGCGCACCTTGGCTGTTTGGCGTTCAATCTCGCTTTTTGCCTGCCCCTGTGTGTATCACCCAGACTATGAGATGTTGGTGCCACCTGTGTCTCAACAATTTGCCTCGTGTAGGGTCTTGTTGGGGCGGGCAATGCCTATGTGTTAAATCCTGATTACCACTTGCTGGGTCTGGGCAGTGTGTGATGTGTCTGGACACACACGCAATGTGCAGTGACAGAGTCATGTTGTGCATGTTTTCAGCATTACCTATGCAGCATGTGTCTCAAGTTCATGGATATGGTCCCTGGTCATGGGTATTTTCGCCAACGCTGTGTGGTGCAGATGCAGTGCTGGATTGTCCCCAGGGCCTGGGTGCTATGTCAGACTCCTTTTCCTGTGTTTAGCTATTGTCTCATGCTCTCCATGGTATTTCAGTGGCATGGTGGCTCAACCAACTGTGTGTTTCATGCCCTACATCGGTACCCTGTTCAGTAGATGTTTGGGATCTTCCTTTTCAGGCCATGCAATGTTACCTATGTGGATTGGACTCATGTGACAGATGTGTACAGATGTCTGATTATTTCTGTCTCTCCACCCTGCCCACAGCATCGTCGGGGGACACAGAGGGAGACATGGACACAGACCAGGCGGAGGGACCGAGCACCAGTGCCAGCCGTGACATCGGGTCTGGCACATCGAGTGGTACAGAGGCGGAGGAGAGTGTGGCCGAGGACCTGTCGACTGGCACATCAGACTACGAAGCTGACAGGTCCGGGGACGATGTCTCCGAGTGGGCGGAGGCTGCACCAGCAGCTGACAGCGGAACAACACCTCGCACCGCCCCCTCAGTTTCCACCAGCCGCCTCCCACTTGCTCGTGTCCCTTCCCAGCGTGCCCGGTCACAGCATGTCTCCTTCCTGCCAGGCACCGCACCCCCTGCCCCTGTCTCCACTGCTGCCGCCAATGCAGAGTCTGTGGACATCCAGCGGCAACTGCAGGTTGGTCAGGCTGCGATCCTTAATGTCCTCCATGCCCACGGCAAAACCCTCACCAACATCGAGGCTTTCTTGGAGGGCATTCATTCATCGCAGGCTGACCAACGCAACTTGCTGAGGTCCATCGACTCCACACTGACTGCAGCAGTGGGTCTCCTGCAGCGCGACCTCCCCCCACCTACCCCTGCCCCATCCACACTTCCCGCTCCCATGCCTGTCACACGTACACCCAGACGTCGGCATGCACCCACATCAACGGACACGGGCACCACACCAGCAGGGAAGGTCCACCGCACTCCTCCTGACACGCACACACAGGGTGAGGTAGGCACACCCACTGGGTCGGGGGGCAAACGTGTGACACGCAGCCATAGTGGGAGTCCGCATTCCACCCAGTCCACTCCCTCCAAATCCCCTCCCCTCAGCTCTCCTGGCCACATCTCCCCCAAGGACACCTTCATGGCCGCTCTGTCCCTGAGCCCCACAGTTACACCACCACGCAAGCGGTCAAGGAGGTCCCCGGTCAGGGTGGTTGAGTCTCCCCCCCTGTCTCCACCCTCCCCCGGTGGCGCTGCGACCCATCCCTCTGACCCCCCCCCCTCCTTGGGGCCTGAGGTCCCTTCGGGTGCAGGGGACTCCCTGGAGGACCTTGCAAAGGTGTGTAGTGCCATCCTGGCCTCCGCCTTTGGCACTGACCCACCCCCTGTGGTGGAGTCCTCCATCCCTGCACCCACAACGCCGCCCCTTTGCCCTGATGTCCCTGCGGTGCCTGTTGCTTCTCCCCCCCCTGATGCCCTCACCAGTGTGGAAGACGATGCCATTTGACTGTGCAGGCAATGTAGGGGACACGCATCCCACTGTGTCCCCCATCCAGCTGAGAATCATTGACTGCCCTATGGGCTTTGTGAAGATTGAACTGCCTGCGATCCACGGACATTGTGCTCATGCTGAATAAAGCTTAATTTTGTTTTCATTATCACACTACTGCTATGCTGGTATTGGTGTTGGTGGGGCTGCTACATGGTTTTGGGTGGTGTGTAAGGGTTTGGGTGTGTGGGATGTGTAGTAGTGTACTGCTCATTGGTGGGACCCTGTGATCTGTGTGCCATCACAAGGTGTTGGCTAACTTTCTTTGTTCATGTAAGCAGTTACTGCATGGTGCACTTGTCCCAGGGTGTATTCCTTCCTCTGTGTACCCAGCTTTCTTCCCTGCAGGGTGTTCCCAATGTTTAGCGCAGAGCTGTGTCTACATGAGCTGTGTGTGTGACGGAGCCCTTCTACTTTGGCCATGCATGCAGGGCCATGTCTCCACCTGCGACAATCGTGGCATCCTTGGTGATCACTGTACTTGTGTGTGGAGTCTGTTGACATGAGTTCATGGGGACATGTTCCCTTGTAGCCAGTATGCATGTGGATAATTCTGGCCTCACACACATGTGTTACACCCCTCCTGTATCAGGGCACTGCTGGGAGTGATGGGCACCCACCCCTCCTGTCTCAGGGCACTGCTGGGAGGACTCCACACCCACCCCTCCTGTCTCAGGGCACTGCTGGGAGGACTCTGCACCCACCCCTCCTGTCTCAGGACACTGCTTGGAGGACTCCACACCCACCCCTCCTGTCTCAGGGCACTGCTGGGAGGACTCCACACCCACCCCTCCTGTCTCAGGGCACTGCTGGGAGGACTCCACACCCACCCCTCCTGTCTCAGGGCACTGCTGGGAGGGCTCTGCACACACACCTCCTGTCTCTGGGCACTGCTGGGAGGACTCTGCACACACCCCTCCTGGGTCTGGACACTGCTGGGGGGACTCTGCACACACCCCTCCTGGGTCTGGACACTGCTGGGAGGACTCTGCACCCACCCCTCCTGTCTCAGGGCACTGCTGGGAGGACTCTGCACACACCCCTCCTGGGTCTGGACACTGCTGGGAGGACTCCACACCCACCCCTCCTGTCTCAGGGCACTGCTGGGAGGGCTCTGCACACACACCTCCTGTCTCTGGGCACTGCTGGGAGGACTCTGCACACACCCCTCCTGGGTCTGGACACTGCTGGGGGGACTCTGCACACACCCCTCCTGGGTCTGGACACTGCTGGGAGGACTCTGCACCCACCCCTCCTGTCTCAGGGCACTGCTGGGAGGACTCTGCACACACCCTCCTGTCTCTGGGCACTGCTGGGAGGACTCTGCACACACACCTCCAATTTCTGGATATGTACGCTTGGGACATACACGGTGTGGGTGCGCTCCATGCATTCGAGGTGAGGGTACGGGTCGTACTTACACTGTTGGGGTGGGGGGTACGCTCCATGCATACGCGGTTGGGGGTACGGGTCGTACTTACACTGTTGGCATGGGGGGTACGCTCCATGCATACGCGGGTGAGGGTACGGGTCGTACTTACACTGTTGGCATGGGGGGTACGCTCCATGCATACGCGGGTGGGGGTACGGGTCGTACTTACACTGGTGGGGGTGGGGGTACGGTCCGTACGTCCGCGGGTGAGGGTTCGAGTCGTACTTACACTGTTGGGGTGGGGGTACGCTCCATGCATACGCGGTTGGGGGTACGGGTCGTACTTACACTGTTGGCATGGGGGTTACGCTCCATGCATACGCGGGTGAGGGTACGGGTCGTACTTACACTGTTGGCATGGGGGTTATGCTCCATGCATACGCGGGTGAGGGTACGGGTCGTACTTACACTGTTGGGGTGGGGGGTACGCTCCATGCATACGCGGTTGGGGGTACGGGTCGTACTTACACTGTTGGCATGGGGGTTACGCTCCATGCATACGCGGGTGAGGGTACGGGTCGTACTTACACTGTTGGGGTGGGGGGTACGCTCCATGCATACGCGGGTGGGGGTACGGGTCATACTTACACTGTTGGCATGGGGGGTACGCTCCATGCATACGCGGGTGGGGGTACGGGTCGTACTTACACTGTTGGCATGGGGGGTACGCTCCATGCATACGCGGGTGGGGGTACGGGTCGTACTTACACTGTTGGCATGGGGGGTACGCTCCATGCATACGCGGGTGGGGGTACGGGTCGTACTTCCACTGTTGGCATGGGGGGTACGGTCCGTACGTCCGCGGGTGAGGGTTCGAGTCGTACTTACACTGTTGGGGTGGGGGTACGCTCCATGCATACGCGGGTGGGGGTAGGGTCCGTACATATCCGTCCCCACGCTATGTGATGCTTGTGCGGGCCGTACCGAGGCCTTTGCCACGTGGGTACGATCCGTCCCGCCATTGTTGGGGTGACGTGTGTGTGGGCGTGGTACGACTCGTACCCACGCTCTTGAGGCGTGGGTACGGGACGTACCTGTCTGGTTGTGTTGCCGGTTCGCGTGGTGACGGACTTCCGTTGTGGCGGTCGCTGGCTTATCAGGACACACCCCCACCCCCTCGTGGTGACCAGGGCATGGGAGTCAGGTATGTCCAGGCCATGTGTGACTTATGTGGTTGTTTTGTGGTCTGCCCTGGTCGTGCCACCCCCACCCCACCCCACTTTCCCCCCTCCCTTAGTTATTCTGACCTTCTGCGGCGTCTGCGTCGGTGCCTGTAGAGCAGGTGGACTGCTATGAGGGCAGGGATGACTCGTAGGTTCGGGTCCATGTCTGTCCGTCGCGTACTGGTACTCCAATCGCGTCGTCCTGTCGCGTACGGGTCCTCCTTGGTGGCGTCGTCCTGTGTGTCCGTCACGTACTGGTCCTCCTTGTTCGCGTCGTCGTCTGTCCGTCGCGTACTGGTGGTCCTTGTTCGCGTCGTCCTGATTTCCCGGCAGTTTTTGGCTGCCGCAAAATATTCACCGTGCGGGGTGACGTCGGTGCGAATCGTGATTCCTGGGTCGCGAATGGCTGGCTGCGAGCGTCCCGACGTCAGGTCGGCACTTTCCCGGATCGCATTGGTAGGTGTTTTTTTGTTCGTTCGGACTTTTTTACGAATCGTACGGTCATGGTGTACCCGTGCGATTCGTAATTCCTTGTTTGTAGAAATTGACGACCGGGTACGCGTCGGACGGAGAATATGCTCCGTCCGACGGTTCGTACCCGGTTTTTACCGGATCGTGATCGGCACCAAAATGTAGACATTTTTCACGGTTGCACACTCGACTATGTTGCCCAGAAACTAACTTGAGGAACAAATCCACAGCAAATGGTGTATGTGGTAATCTTTGGTCATTTGTGCCAAGCAAGAGTCCAGAGAACTTTGAATGTGACGTTTGTTTCCCTTACATCGTTGTTATAATTACTTTTTAAAATTCTCCTGACAGTTGCCTATACAGCTCTCTGTTATATAGTGCGACCTGCACCAACTAACCCTGTTATTGCGCCCTCTGGCAAGAGGCTTGGCATACGTACAGTAGTTATGCTATTGGTTTGTTGTTTGGCAAAACCCACCAGGCTGTGTGGCGGTGTAAATTAATTTCCGCCATTGTTTCAGTAAATTATGTTTCTATATCATTCAATATGACCATGGGATATGCATATAGTGTGATAGTTGCATAGCACTACATATGCAATATTTGGATTACTATGAGCTGCGGATTACAGAGCATGATGACAGATTGATGAAACTTCCCTAGTGGATTTTCCGTAGGGTTTCCAAATAAGGCTTTGATTGGCACACTGACCGCCGTACGCCTTCACCTGTTTACTAGAATGTTGAAATCCAGTGATGATTGGCTGTTGGCCTTAGACAGAGGACTTGGGGTCATATTATCAAAACAGAACATAAAATGATCGCCGCTTTAGCGGCAGAAAACTGCCGCTAAAACGGCGATAATTGGCTTGATAATATGCTCTATGGAATTTCAATTGAAGCCCAGGTTAGATGTCCTTCACATCTAACATGGGCTTCAATTGGAATTCCATAGAGCATATTATCAAGCCCATTATCGCTGTTATAGCGGCAGTTTTCTGCCGCTAAAGCGGCGATAATCTTATCGCCTGTCTTGATAATATGCCCCTTAGTTCAGAGTTGGGTAATAATACAACATCCTTCAATGTCTTCTCCTTACTGTATAAGAAATTCAACTGTCAGAGTCTCCTCTAGACTTAGCATTCCTCTAGAAAATGGAGGATTGTCAATCACCAACTAACTGTCCATCATTCCCATAGCTGTGATCTTGCTGCAGCGTGGAATGTCAAATCCTCCCTTCGTCACAGACCAAATATCACAATAACACATTAACTCAAATACATTCATTGGTGGGGCCCATAACACCAAAACTCACACTTCATTGATCTGTTTTCCCGGGAGGGATAAGTTTCCATATGCTGACATGAAAGGAATATCTTTTCACCTAAACCCTAATATACATTGATTGACTTTATTAGCTTCAAATCTCGTGATATTCCCCTCATTCGGCGATGGATAAGTTAGTTGGTTTTGTAATTTGGTAATTCAATTATTATATTTATGCTCTTCTCCTAATCTAATTTCTTCAAATAATCAACACAACACATTTGTCTATTAATCAAAGCATCGTTTATCTAATTAAATTGCAAATTTTCGAAAATCATCGTCCAAACCGCAGAATATTATATTTACCTAATTGAGCTATTAGTCATCCTCTAAGTCAGTCAAGTCGTGGAAAAATCTTTAAATTCATCAAAGTCAGGCCACAATTCAGTCTCTCAAAGATTCAGGACAATAGCTGTCCAGCAGTGTCGCCGTACTCTCCGTCAGCATAAAGTCAGGAAAATGAAAGTTCGCTCAAAAGAAGGACTTCCTAATTCGCTTTGTCTACCCACTTTTGTAATGAAACTAACATCAAAATGTATCAAGAAAGAGTTTTAGACAGTCTTGTTTGGTGGATTTGGGGTCACTCGGTAAAGTTCTCACATAGTCCATTAGATTAAGCCATCGTACTTGCTGGTTCCGGTTTTAAAAACAGTTCTTTGTTTTGTAGTCCTGGCAACTCTCCCAGTACGACCATGGTTGGTACATCTTTCCTGGGGTCAGGACGAGGCCATTGTTGCTGGCAGTGGCGCAGGCGCACTTCACCCAAAACCTCGTGGAACTGTAGCAGTCACGTCGTGTGTCTCAGTCAGCCATCTTTACCAAGGCCCAAATCGTCAACTTAAGTAAAACAAACACAAAAACGTAATTAAAACATTGAATTGGCTAATACAATGTTAAACCCTCACTAATTCCCCTATGTGTAAGTAATTATCTAGCATAATAGCAACATTCAAAGCGTTTATATTCACCCAGTGATGTCATCTGGTACATATATCATGCAATATTCTAATTTTCTACCATTAGTATGCATACATATATTAGTATACAATTAGTTTAACCATGCAAAATGCAAATCCCACGTGTAATTCTTTTGTTAACATAATTAGTGAGTTATCACTTCAAACGGATTAATAATATTACCAATAATTGAATATTCAGATTAATATAAACATGCAGAATGGGGGGGTATACAACATTTTGTACTACCCGCTCCAGCAATCCCCCATTTGGTGATTATATCACCACACCAACAAAATTTTGTATCCCTTTTACGGAATTTCAAAGTGATGTCTTGTTTTTATTCATATTTCAGTTGCCCCTGTTTCTTCTCTTTTTGCTGATGTATACATACTCTCCTTGATTTCCTCCAATTCTATTTCTTCAAATTCTCTTTCTTGTTTCCTATCTCTTCTCCTTAAATTTTCTCTTCTTAACTATTTCTGATTTTTATCCTTTTTATGACAGATACACCCTAATCTAGTTATTAATATTATGAAAATCACACATGTTAATGGAAATAATATCTTACCTAAAAACGTACTACCTAGTTTTACTACAAAATCTTTAATAGCTGATAATTTCTTTCCAATCTTTTCCCAAACACCTTCAACCTCCAGTGGTGCAATTTCGTCATGCAATTCTGTAATTTTTTTAATATAAATTTTCAAATCTTTACTTTCGTCAGGAATGTAAGTACAACAGTGTTGAACTTTCAGCATTCCACAGACTCCACCCTCTTTTGCTAATAATATATCAAGGGCAAGTCGATTTTGCCTTACCATAGCACGCATGGCAACCATTTAAGTATTTACTAATAAAAATCCTCCAGCGGTGCTTGTTGACAAGCGATCCACTACTGTTGAAAGTCTTCTAATTTTGTTTGCATTCAGAGATATTCCCAGTGCTGGTATCAATGCTCCAAAAATGTCACCCACAATTTCTGTCCAAGATTCTCTCTTACTACGTGCTAAAAACCTACCTAATCTATGTACACCATCTTCTCCTCTATCCATATGAAAAATCTTTGGAAAAACCAGCCCTACATAAGATGTGCCATACCAATGGTCTGGCAAACGATAATATGCCCTGTTCCCACAAATGAAATATAGTCCAGGAAAAACTGGATCTTTTCCACCTTTAAATCCCCATCCACCCATGATTCGGTATGTATCATGGTGAGCAGTCTATATATCGACTTTTTAATATCGAGGGACAGAAATATCGAGTCAAAAATATCGAATGTACAAAATATCGAAATAGATAATATCGATGTGAAAAATATCGTTTTTTTTTACTTACATGTCGATGTAAGTAATATCGTTAGTAATAATATCGACATGTGAAAATATCGTCATTGTATGTTTAGTAAATATTTTGAAGTTGTTTGTATAAATAGTTAAAATGTATATAATATGAGAAATATTTATATTGTTTTAGGGGCGGGATGTTGGGTTATAGGGGATAAGGGTGGGGAGTGTTTTAAAAAAGTTAATGAATTTTTTTTAATATATTGTAAAATTTAATTAGAAAATTTTATTTAAAATTTGAAATGTATATTTAATTTTAGGAGCGGGATGTTGGTTTATAGGGGATAAGGGTGGGAAGTGTTTTAAAAATGTTTATATATTGTTTAATTTAAAAAAAAATAATTTAGAAATTGTAAATTAAATTTAGAATTTTAAAAATAATTTTAGGAGCGGGATGTTGGTTTATAGGGGATAAGGGTGGGAAGTGTTTTAAAAATGTTTATATATTTGTTAATTTAAAAAAAAAAAATTTAGAAATTGTAAATTAAATTTAGAATTGTAAAAAAAATTTTAGGAGCGGGATGTTGGTTCATAGGGGATAAGGGTGGGAAGTGTTTTAATAATGTTTATATATTTTTAAAAATTTGTAAAAATGTTTTTAGAAATTGTAAATGAAATTTAGAATTTTACAAATATTTTAGGAGCGGGATGTTGGTTTATAGGGGATAAGGGTGGGAAGTGTTTAAAAAATGTTTATATATTTGTTAATTTTGTATTAAAATTATTTAGAAATTGTAAATTAAATTTTGAATTTTACAAATATATTTAGGAGCGGGATGTTGGTTTATAGGGGATAAGGGTGGGAAGTGTTTTATAAATGTTTATATATTGTTTAATTTTAAAAAAATTTTATTTAGAAATTGTAAATTAAATTTCGAATTTTACAAATAATTTTAGGAGCGGGATGTTGGTTTAGAGGGGATAAGGGTGGGAAGTGTTTTAAAAATGTTTATATATTTGTTAATATTGTATTAAAATTATTTAGAAATTGAAAATTAAATTTCGAATTTTACAAATATTTTTAGGAGTGGGATGTTGGTTTATAGGGGATAAGGGTGGGAAGTGTTTTAAAAATGTTTATATATTGTTTAATTTTTTTTAAAATTTATTTAGAAATTGTAAATTTAATTTCGAATTTTACAAATATTATTAGGAGCGGGATGTTGGTTTATGCGGGATAAGGGTGGGAAGTGTTTTAAAAATTTTTATATAATGTTTAGTTTTGTAAAAAAATTATTTAGAAATAGTAAATTAAATTTCTAAATTTACAAATAATTTTAGGAGCGGGATGTTGGTTGATAGGGGATAAGGGTGGGAAGTGTTTTAAAAATGTTTATATATTTGTTAATTTTTAATAAAAATTATTTTGAAATTGTAAATTAAATTTAGAATTTTACAAATAATTTTAGGAGCGGAATGTTGGGTTATAGGGGATAAGGTTGGGAAGTTAATTTAAAATGTTGATATATTTTTAATTTTTAAAAAATAATTATTTAGAAAATTTAAATATAATTTAGAATTTTACTAATCCCATAATTAAATATAGATTTCTGTCAGAATAGTAAATTAATTAAGTTCAGTGTCCAGCACTTATCTTAATTAAATATAGAGTGGAGTGGGAATAGTAAATTAATTAAGTTCAGTGTCCAGCACCTACTCTAATTTAATATAGGTTGGAGTGAGAATAGTAAATTAATTATGTTCAGTGTCCAGCACTTATCTTAATTAAATATAGACTAGAGTGGGAATAGTAAATTAATTAAGTTCAGTGTCCAGCATCTACCCTAATTAAATATAGATTGGAGTGAGAATAGTAAATTAATTAAGTTCAGTGTCCAGCACTTATCTTAATTAAATATAGACTGGAGTGGGAATAGTAAATTAATTAAGTTCAGTGTCCAGCACCTACTCTAATTTAATATAGGTTGGAGTGAGAATAGTAAATTAATTAAGTTCAGTGTCCAGCACTTATCTTAATTAAATATAGACTGGAGTGGGAATAGTAAATTAATTCAGTTCAGTGTCCAGCACATACTGTAATTAAATATAGGTTGGAGTGAGAATAGTAAATTTATTAAGTTCAGTGTCCAGCACTTATCTTCATTTAATATAGACTGGAGTGGGAATAGTAAATTATTTTAGTTCAGTGTCCAGCACTTATCTTAATTTAATATAGACTGGAGTGGGAATAGTAAATTATTTTAGTTCAGTGTCCAGCAGCAACGCTAATTTAATATTGGTTGGAGTGAGAATAGTAAATTAATTAAGTTCAGTGTCCAGCAGTTATCTTAATTAAATATAGACTGGAGTGGGAATAGTAAATTAATTAAGTTCAGTGTCCAGCACCTACTATAATTTAATATAGGTTGGAGTGAGAATAGTAAATTAATTATGTTCATTGTCCAGCACTTATCTTAATTAAATATAGACTAGAGTGGGAATAGTAAATTAATTAAGTTCAGTCTCCAGCATCTACCCTAATTAAATATAGATTGGAGTGAGAATAGTAAATTAATTAAGTTCAGTGTCCAGCACTTATCTTAATTAAATATAGACTGGAGTGGGAATAGTAAATTAATTAAGTTCAGTGTCCAGCACCTACTCTAATTTAATATAGGTTGGAGTGAGAATAGTAAATTAATTAAGTTCAGTGTCCGGCACTTATCTTAATTAAATATAGACTGGAGTGGGAATAGTAAATTAATTAAGTTCAGTGTCCAGCACATACTGTAATTAAATATATGTTGGAGTGAGAATAGTAAATTTATTAGGTTCAGTGTCCAGCACTTATCTTCATTTAATATAGACTGGAGTGGGAATAGTAAATTATTTTAGTTCAGTGTCCAGCACTTATCTTAATTTAATATAGACTGGAGTGGGAATAGTAAATTATTTTAGTTCAGTGTCCAGCAGCAACGCTAATTTAATATAGGTTGGAGTGAGAATAGTAAATTAATTAAGTTCAGTGTCCAGCAGTTATCTTAATTAAATATAGACTGGAGTGGGAATAGTAAATTAATTAAGTTCAGTGTCCAGCACCTACTCTAATTTAATATAGGTTGGAGTGAGAATAGTAAATTAATTATGTTCAGTGTCCAGCACTTATCTTAATTAAATATAGACTAGAGTGGGAATAGTAAATTAATTAAGTTCAGTGTCCAGCATCTACCCTAATTAAATATAGATTGGAGTGAGAATAGTAAATTAATTAAGTTCAGTGTCCAGCACTTATCTTAATTAAATATAGATTGGAGTGGGAATAGTAAATTAATTAAGTTCTGTGTCCAGCACATACTCTAAGAAAATATAGGTTGGAGTGAGAATAGTAAATTAATTAAGTTCAGTGTCCAGCACTTATCTTAATTAAATATAGACTGGAGTGGGAATAGTTAATTAATTAAGTTCAGTGTCCAGCACCTACTCTAATGTAATATAGACTGGAGTGGGAATAGTTAATTAATTAAGTTCAGTGTCCAGCACCTACTCTAATGTAATATAGGTTGGAGTGAGAATAGTAACTTAATTAAGTTCAGTGTCCAGCACTTATCTTAATTAAATATAGACTGGAGTGGGAATAGTAAATTAATTCAGTTCAGTGTCCAGCACATACTCTAATTAAATATAGGTTGGAGTGAGAATAGTAAATTAATTAAGTTCAGTGTCCAGCAGTTATCTTAATTAAATATAGACTGGAGTGGGAATAGTAAATTAATTAAGTTCAGTGTCCAGCACCTACTCTAATTTAATATAGGTTGGAGTGAGAATAGTAAATTAATTATGTTCAGTGTCCAGCACTTATCTTAATTAAATATAGACTAGAGTGGGAATAGTAAATTAATTAAGTTCAGTGTCCAGAATCTATCCTAATTAAATATAGATTGGAGTGAGAATAGTAAATTAATTAAGTTCAGTGTCCAGCACTTATCTTAATTAAATATAGATTGGAGTGGGAATAGTAAATTAATTAAGTTCTGTGTCCAGCACATACTGCCAACTCAGTGAATTGTGGTGTACCAGAAACTCACCTCAGAACCCAGAACCCAGTATCCGGCTAGTATTAGTGTCCCATTCGTTATCCGAGATTAGGCTCAGAGATCCCAATGAAAAGACAACCCAGAACAAGCGACTCAGTATACTCTCAGGAATGGTGGGAATCGGAAATACCTGTTCGTATATTATTCTCACATCAGTCCACAACAAGAATCAACAGAGACACGGTGAAAATCAAAAGAGTTTATTTTTATAGACCACGTGTCCTAAGATGCAGAACTTTGGCTAATACAAGCAGACAAATGATTAAAATCAAAACCATCAGCATTGTTACAATACCATAGAATATAAAAGGGGTGATCATATTATAATGACAGTGGATAATACCACCTTCCCTTTACTAAGAAGCTAATATTATTATTATGCTAATAGAAGGTCTCTTAGGCTTGAATAGGGGACCCCATACCTCAAAGATCAGCTTAGTGAAATCACATCACAGGAGCCTTCTCGCAGGAAGGCTCGTCTTCGGTCTGAATAATAAACATGATGTCTGTGTTATTAAAAGCACCAACTTTCAGGTATTTACAGCTGCCTGTGTGTTATGTCTAAATAGTGGGCCGATCAACCTAGAGTAGAAAACATGCATTGTCTAAACCAGACTGTTTTGTCACGCCATGTACAGACCAAGGTCGCTGCGCAGAGCTCGGGATGGTAACAACAGATTGCTTCCGTGTGAGGCAAAGCTCGAGTCAGCAGTTTGTTTAAGCAATAACATGTAAACGCAGTGTGGTGCGCAAAAGCGGCAAGATGGCTTTCTAACATCTAACGCGGTTATGCTAACTTAACAATGTATGTACGTATTAAGGGAGTCCTCACTACATGCCCCCTTGATCGAAGCACTATACAGTAGGCAAGAAAAAAGAGAATGCATGTGTGATGGGAAAAATTAAAAAATGTTGCTGTGGACAGCAGTCCAAAGGCACGGGAGAAAAAACCTAGAGGACCACAGTTCACTCAATCCATGAACGTATATGCAGCATACGTGGCCACTGCTTCCAACAAGAAATTGTTTGCAGAGCCACGAAAAGTTTCAGCCATCCAATTAATCAAAGAAAAGGAACATACATGTTCTTCAATGAGCGGAGCCTCTAGCACAATCAGAGGGCAACCGAATTGTTCCTCCAGATAGCTCATATTCAAGAAATCATAGGCTGCTCTTGCGATGTCCCAATTACCCAGGATACCATGCGCCGCACCACAGGCCATAATCCGAACACCAGAACAGGCTAACTCGTGAGACACTAAGGGCCTCATCAGTCGATCATAATCCGGCACCGGAGACACCGTGTTGGTTAAGCACAAATCCAAAGGCCATTCAAAGGGACAATCGAGGCAGTGAAAGACTGGCTGTACGCAGGTGAAGTAGGAATACCGGAAGGATAATCCATACGCCAGGCTCAAAGTCGCCAATGGCAGCGTACCATAATATTCAAGCATCCTGTCACGGAGAAGATGCAGACGGGACAGGTTGTCGTGTGGCACAGAAAGAGCAGCCATTTCGCAGTCTGAAAAGTAAAAGCAGCACTCCTGCCACATGCGCCAGAATCAGCGGGCCACCTCCAAAGATGCTCGAGAAAATAGAATGAAAAAATGCCGGAATCACACCAAAAATAGTTTGGAAAGAGGTTACGAGGCCCGAGCCCACAAGCTTAAAAAAATGAGCCAGGCCGGTCGTGGACGAGGCATTGAAAATTGTTTGGATCAAAGCACCAAAATGTAGGGGGAGGTCAGTATTCAAAAGCGCCTGTACCTCAGTACGCGTATTTGCAACGTGAAGGACAAATGTTTCACGGGAGGAAGTCAATGGCACCTTCTTTTGGGACAATAGCGCCCTTATTCTGCTCATCTTGTTGAACTCTGTTTTCAAGGTTGGAATCGAAGGCCAGATGGAAACATCCAGCCGCCCATGCGGGGGTGGAAATAGAACATTATTGCAGCAGACAACTCTCTGCGATACAGTCACTATGTAAGGGATTCCCACTAACATCCCGCAGCAAGCTTCATTGTTCAAAATTAAATAACTACCGTTTGCAAGCAGCGTGAAAGATGGCGTAATCACTGGCACTGGGATACCTTTCAGGACGCAGGCCAAATTTGGAGCTTGTACATTGCATGCACCGTGTAACTGAATGTGCCTAAATACTACAGAGTGATCAGGTGTCGTTGTACATTCCTCACCCGTCAGATAAACCTCAGTACCGTCCCTTGTACATCTATACATAAAAGGGAGGGACCAAACCTCATGTATGAAAGCGGTGCCCAGCTGTTCATATCTACCCAGAGCATAGTGTTTCATACAGGACGTAAACTTGAAAAGCGCGAACGGGAGAGTGATCAACCCATGTAATAACCACACGGCTGTATCCAATTCCGCTACAGAGAAAGGTAAAGGTTCTAATTTTTCAATATGTAACAATGAATATGTAGCATCTTTCATGGACATGAACTGCTGTTTTTCAGTAAGGTTAAAGGGAAGAAATAAAGATGTTGTATTCAAATAGTCCCAGGGGACCTTCCCTGCCTTTAACGTTTGTAATGTCCATGCAAACTGCATAACAGAACGCAACTGGTTTTGACCATGATACAATACAGACACATCATCATGCACAATATCAACAATTGAAGAAACAATATTGTCCAATGTATAAATACGGGAAGAAAGAGTGCTAATGCTGTTATCAATAACTGCTAATACCTTTTCCATATTAGACTGATCAATAGCTCTCAATCGTGACGCTGCCTCTATTTGCGACAGTTTCCATACTTCGTTGTAAATAGCATACGCCCACCTTTTGGATCTGCCACCCACAGGATCTTTAACAAAATCATTCAAATCTATTTTGTCATGTAATCTTGATAAATGAACTTTGACAGATGCCAAGGTGGAATGTCGCAGCCAGGACTGACATAACTTTCCTACAGAGTATGTAGTTACGGTATGTGACGACTCAAACCGAGGGTCCACTCGTTGCTGAGTATACCCCGGTTTCACACCTAGAAAACGACGTTGACATGTATCTGAACTGCTTTGCCAAACTAACCATCCATCACTACTAAATTTCGAAATATTGAAAGATGTATTAGAAATCAATGACTGCAAAGCAGGAAGGGACAGATCCGTGTGGTTATCCCAATTGGGGTAAGCACACAGATCCGGCACAGAAGGTGACTTTAGTTGTTTAGAAGTGGCCAATCCGAAACTGGTGGTTCCAAAGATGGTTGAATTTAAAAACAACATATGATTTGGTACAAGACAGGCATGATGCAAAGCTTCAGTTCCCTGAAACTGCCACGGTTTGGAAACCCATACCGATTTAAGATCAATAGTAGCCTTCCATAGATCATAACCTTTGATTGATAACTCGTCCATAAAGGACTTAGAATAAAGTAACTTGGTGTGTGTGAGTCTAACCTTTGTGGCAGACTCAGGCATAACCTTAAAATAAAAGGAAGCCGGGTTGGAAACACTGATATCAGTATAATAAGTATACTTATCAACTAATGTAGGTGAACTGCCGAAAGAGGGAGTGGGACAGTGTTCCCATTGGGTAAAATTTACAAAATTACAAAAAGTGTTTGCTTTATGCAGAAAGTGATTGCCATAATGTTGAAAACAATATTGTTCCGCATAATTAGCCGCATTTTCATATAAATCTTCAGCATCAAAAGCGGCATAATATTTCAAATCTGAAAACAGTGCTTCAATGGCGTGAACATCCCAATCATCAGAACGTATGTTTTGCTTAACCACATCACCCATAGAAACACGAAATACATTAGGTACAATATTTTCTTTAGGTGTTTGGAGTAATATCTGTAGTGGAAACATAAAGAGATGGAATATATACGTTAGTTATTTATTTGAGTAAAGATAAATTAGTGTTTTAGTTTAATTTGGCAGTTTAGTTAGAAAATAATATTTACTTACGTTTTTAGAATAGTAGTAGGATGTAGGTTTCTTCTGTTTAGCAGAGTTTCTTCTTCGTTCAATGCTTTGGTTTAAGGCACAGTAGAAGACTTGTTTTAATTGGTTTATATAGTGGTTTTAAATTGTTTCTTGAATGTTATTGGTTGTTTTCTGTATGTGGCCTTTCTATTGGATGGTTTGATTTTTTTTTAGTTAATTGGTTTCCTTTTATGGAAAATGCTAAGTAAGAGTATATTTAGTTTTAAAGGAGGAGAGTTTTAAATCATTATATATAAAAAGATTGTTTATAATGTGTAGTGAATGTTTTTTAAATGTGTTCGAAATGCCAATGTGATAATTATTTCAGTGTTTTTTTATTATGTAGTTAAATATTGAGATCGCTATAAATGTTATGTTTATGTTTAAGTAGAATCTCATTTGAAAAATGTATGTTTTGGGAAATTATTGTCTTTATGTTGTTTAAAATATTGGTTTTATTAGTGTTAGAATTGTCGATATATTTAAAAAAAACGATATTATTTATGTCTATATTTTGGTTATCGATATTTGTGACATGTGTCATATTTATTTACTCATGTCGATATTTAGTATTGCGATATTTATGTGTGCGATTTTTGTGTGATCGATATAATTGTATTACGATATTGTAGTGTCGATATTAGTGTCGTTTTTTAAATAAGTATACAATGTCGATATTTTTGATGTCGATATATTTGATGCGATATTTGTGTAGTTCGATAATGTGTCTGTCGATAATATGTCAGAGATCCATGTATCATGGCACTCGCTATTCCCTACAAAATAATTATCATATGCAGTTTGATTCCTCCTAATACACAATTTCCCTTTCTGAGGCCAATCTAAAGCCATAGTTGGACTCGTTTCCCCTTTCAAGTGTTTTCCATTTCTACATCCCAGACTGTTTTCTCCACTTTTCCTTCAGATGCTTTTCTTTGCATTTTCAGTCTCCTTTCTTCAACCATATCTAAAAATGTATTTTCCTCTGTCTTTAAACTGCAAGTCAAATTATTTCTAAATATGTATTCTAATGTTAGTTCTTTAGTCTACCTTGTTTAGCTTGTTAATTGACGGTACTTGTGAAAATATAGTATCTACATCTGAAAAATGATACTCTAATTTACCTGTTTGATAAAATAAACTACAGCTATTACACTACATGTTATTCCATAAGTCACTGGAAGGTGGTGATAAGTCACTCCCTCCGATACAGAGGCAGGTAACTGCATGCAGACATAGCAGTCCCTTACGTCCATTGTTTTTCCATATTCATACAACAATTTTGAAAACACATTATTAGAAAATCAGTTATAGACCTGTCTTTATGTAAATAATTTTTATCTATTCTAGTCGGAACTACCTTTTGAATCTTTTCTATATTAGTTATGTTTTCTCTATGTCCTTCTAATGTATCTATAGTAACTTTAAATGAGATCAGTAGAGCAAGTATACTCCATAGAAGCATTAATAATCCTGTACAACAACAACACATTTTACACCAGCTCCTCAAAAATATACAAATGTTTGCCATCTTCCGGTACAAACACCTCTGGATTTCCTTGGCTATCCGCCTCTTCTTTTACTTCAGGCAGGGCCACATACGTCCATTCTGGTGATTTATACTTCTGGTTAGGTTTCCTTGTTCTTCTGCTTTCTTTAACTACAATTGTTTATTCTTCTTTTGATTTCTCCTGACTTGTCACTTCTTTCACCTGTTCAGCCCTTGGTGAATTTACTCGTGTCAGTCGATGTCTCAATCGTTTTATTTTTTTCGGCCAAACGTCGTCCTTTGCAGTTCTTTTCAATTTACTCCCTTTATCATTCTTTTTAGTTCTCCAAGCTCTCTTTCTTAGAACTCGACCTTCAGGTACTTCATCTTCGCTTTCCTCTGACTCTGTTGCAACTTGCTTTTTACTCTCAACAGTTTCTTTTTCCCCCACTTGTTTTGTATTCCCTACTTCTGTCCCTCCTCTAATCTCCGACACGCAATCTTCCTGCTGACTACTTGTCCCTGCTTCTAACTGGATGTTGGAGTTCCCTACACCTCCTCGGGAGTCTTCCGCAATAATCTTTCCCTCTCTCTCTGTATCTGGCACCTGTCCATCTAAATGTGTTATTTCAAGTGGAATTTCTCTTCTGGCACTTCCTTCTCATGAATCTCTTTTATCGTCTCTTCACTGTCTTTTTCTTTGTTCTTTCCTTGTTCTTTCCTGGAAGACTGTGCTCCTTGTTCTGTTTCTGAGTCTGAACTGGTATCATAAATCTGTAACCTTCTCCTCAGGGAACTACTTCTGGGGATAAAAGTTAAACTTGGTTCTGTTTCCCCCCTTTCAGGGTTTTCTTTGTCTTTTGGCTCTCCGTCATCTGACTCAGTATTGGATTCTGATTCATTAAAATACTCCTTTTCTGTGCTGTCTACTGGATTTGGAATTCTCAAAGTATGACTTGCATGGATCCAGTTTTTCAATCCAGCACACTTCACAGCTGTTGTTGTGGTCAAGATGACTTGTCTTGGTTTTCCCCACCTTGGAACCAAACAGTTTCTTCTTCTGTGGGCTTTTATCCTACCCAGTCCCCTGGGCTTAGATCATGGGCTGGCTTATTTTCAAGGGTGGTGGCATCCGCTCCAACCTGATGAAACACAGAATGAACTGCGTCAGCCAGGCTTTGACAATATTCCAACACCATGTCATCAGTTATAGTCATCAGCTTGTTGACTGGTAAAAACACGTGGCGCATGGCTCGTCCCATGATGATTTCATGGGGACTTAACCCTGTAGTTCTGTCTGGAATTGATCTAATAGTCATGAGTACCAGAGGCAAGACATCAGGCCATTTCATACCTGTGGCTAAACACATTTTCCCTATCCTGTTTTTGATAGTACCATTCATATGTTCCACCACACCAGAAGCCTCTGGTCGGTAGGCACAATGTAGTTTTTGTCGTACATTTAATGCTTCTCAAATCAGTTTTATGATCTCATTATGAAAATTTCCTCCTTGGTCTGATTCAATTAGTTAGTTAGTTAGTTAGTTAGTTAAAAAGTACTTGGTAGAGCGCACTGTGACCAAGCGGCTTCCTGGCGCTAGAGTAGAGGACTGAGGAGCATAGAAGTCTGCCGATAAGAGAATCAGTAGGAGTACGCTTGGGAAAACAGGAAGGTCTTAGGGGCCTTGCGGAAGTGTAAGTAGTCTGGAGTAGATCTAATGGACAGTGGAAGACTGTTCCAAAAGCGGGGGGCTAATACAGAGAATCTAGTCCCGCCGGTCTTAGATCTGCGGAAGCGAGGGACAATGAGAAGAGCCTGATTGGAGGAGCGGAGGGCACGACTGGGAGTGTAGGAGTTAATGAGAGAGTTAATGAAAGCCGGAGCAGTGCGGGCACGGGCCATGAAAGCCAGACATCCCAGCTTGAAAAGGGATCTCTGGCAAATGGGGAGCCAGTGAAGGGACTTCAGGACAGGGGTGATGTGGTGGGACTTGGGAAGGTGATAAATAAGTCGGGCGGCCTGATTCTGAATAGACTGAAGACGGCGTAGTTCGTAGGCCAGAATGCCCGCATAGAGGCTATTCCCGTAATCGAGACGGGAGAGAATCATTGCCAAAATAATAAGTTTGAGAGCATCGGGGGAAAAAAAACGGGACACTTTCCGAATAATCCGGAGGGAAAGAAAACAAGAGGAAACAACTGAGCTAATCTGGGCATGCATGGAGAGGTCCCGACTGACTTTAATGCCCAGGGTCTTTGCAGAGGCCGCCGATACTGGCGAGGGTCGAAGGTGGGAGACCAAAAGGCGGCAGACCAAGGGGAAATGGTGGGACCAGTCAGGACTATCTCCGTCTTGTCCAGATTAAGTTTAAGTTGGTTGGTGTTCATCCACTCGGAGATGAAAACTAGGGTAGAGTGGAATTTAGGCAGGGAGTCCAAGGGAGAGGAAAGATCAAAGACCAACTGGAGGTCATCCGCATAATTATATACGGAGACCCCCATGTCAAGAAGAGAAAGAATAAGGGGATAAATGAAAAGATTAAAAAGAAGAGGGGATAGGGAGGAACCCTGGGGGACCCCGCATGAAACCAAGCGGGTGGGGGCAGAAAAGCCAGAGAGATGGACCGCCTGAGTCCGTTCTTTAAGAAAGGAGGCGAGCCAAGAGAGGGCAGTGCCCCGAACGCCCGCTGCACTGACACGGCCAAGAAGGATGGAGTGATCGACCGTGTCAAACGCAGCAGACAAGTCAAGGAGCACCAAGGCTTGGGGAAGGTTGGAATCGGCTTTACTCTTTAGCTCATCTAGGACGGACAGGACAACTGACTCAGTAGAGTGGGCTGGGCGGAATCCCGCTTGGTGGGAGGCCAAACGATGGTTGTCCTCAATGAAAGTGGAGAGACAAGAAGTGATGTGACTCTCCAAGATCTTCCCTAGGTATGGAAGAAGCGAAAAGGGTCGAAAGTTAGACGGAAGGGAGGGGTCTAACCCAGGTTTCTTTAAAATGGGGAAAACTATGGCCGATTTGAAAAATTTCGGGACTAAGCCTGAAGAAATAGAGGCATTGAGGAGGGAGAGGGGAGGGTCAGGGCAGTGAATGAAGAGCTCTCTCAGTTTGCGAGCTGGAACGCAGTCAGCTGGAGAGCCTGACTTCACTTTCTGGAGTAGAGCAAGAAAGGAATCCAAAGAGATAGGGGAGAACTGGTCAAGAAAGGAAGAGGGCGGAGAAAAGACAGGGGGAAGAGATGGCGAAGAAGCTGAAGGGATGTTGGATTTGATCTTCGCAATCTTCTCTATAAAGAAGTCATTCAGAGATGAACAGAGAGCTTGGGACGGGATGAGATTAGGGTTGGCCCTGTCAGAAGCAACTAAATTGCGAACTATAGAGAAAATCTCTTTGGGCTTATTGGCGGATGATGTGATTTTATCCAAAAAGTAGATGGTTTTGGCTGAAAGAATAGCCTTCTTGTAGTTAGCTAAGAGAGACTTGTATTTAGCTCGCAAGAGAGGACAGTAGTTAAGCCTCCAGAGGCGTTCGGAACGCCTAAGGTCCAATTTAAGAGTTTTCAGCTTGTCCGTGAACCACTTTTGGGCATCATGGGGGTGACAGGCCTTGACTTTTCTGAGAGGGGCAACCAGGTCACAAGAGGAGGACAGCCAATGATTCACGGCGTCAACTTGAAGATCAAGGGGGAGGTTAGAGAGATCAGGAGGAGAGGAGGCGAGGGAAGCACGGAGAGAATTAAAATCCACCCGGTTCCAATTACGAGCAGAAATATTCTTGGGTAGGAGGAGTTTCTCTGGTACGCCGAGCTCAATGGAGAAGGAGATCAGAGAATGATCGGACCATGTGCATGGGAGAATGGTAGGGGAAAGAATAGTGCGGCTGGCTAACCATATTTGATCTAAAATATGACCATGAACGTGGGTAGGGAATTGTCACTGGGAACCCAAATCTAGGGATTAATTCCCTCAAAAGTAATTTTGCCACTGTCATCCCATCATTTCTTCTTGTTGGAAATGCCCATCTGGAAAATAGACAGACCATAACCAAAACATACCTCAACCTGTTACAGGGAGGCATTTCAATGAAATCCACTTGCATAATGGTAAAAGGCCCTCCTTCTCGACCTATTGTTCCTAGACTCACTACTGTCTTTCATCCTGGATTGTATTGCTGACATATTAGGCATCTCTGACAAAGACTTTCTGCTACAAGTCTGAACCTTGCATTATACCAGGTTTGTTTAAAGAACCTGATCATAGCGTCTCTCCCTATGTGTCCCTGTCCATGATACATCCGTGCCATGGCAGACATCATGCTATCAGGCATGACTGATCTTCCATCTCGATAGACCCACACATGATCTTTCTCTCTTGGTGCACATCCTGCTTTTACCCACCGCTTCATTTCCTCCTCTCCTGCTTCTTCCTGCAATTGTCTTACTTCTTCCCATGTTCCCACAGTGTTAGTAAACATCAAAGAGCAAGAAATCACCTCTTTTTCCTTAGCCCGATTAATTACATTCTGATTTCATGCACAGTATTGTGCCATGTCATTTGCAAATTTATTTCCAGTGGCGATATAATCACCACTGTGACTATGGGCAGCACACTTTACAACAGCCAATTGCCTAGGCAGCTGTATCGCCTCAAGCAACTTTCCAACCACTTCAGCATTCTTAATGGGAGTTCCACTTGAGGTTAAAAATCCTCTCTGTAGCCATATCTGGCCGAAGTCGTGGACAACTCCATAGCCATACTGGCTATCAGTTATCACAGTCACTCTCACACTTTTCCCAACCTTGCATGCTCTCGTCAAAGCAACGAGTTCAGCTACTTGGGCCGATTTTACTCCTTTCGAATAGGATGCTTCCATTACTGCTGCAACTGTGCATACCGCATATGCTGAACTTAACACTCCATCATCTGTCCTCAAACAAGATCCATCAACAAACATAACAAAATCACTTTATGGTAAGGGTTCATCTTTTATGTCAGGTCGTGGTTTTGTACAGAAATCAAGTACATCCAGACAGTCATGATCTGCTTCATCTCTTACTTCCACATTCTCTGCATCAGGCAACAATGTTGAAGGATTCACATTCAGGCATCTCACAAGACTTACATTTGTTGCACCTAATATGACCTTTTCATACTTGGTCAGCCAACTATGTGTCATATACTGAGTGCGACTCCTTGTTAAAAGGATCGCCACATCATGAGGTACAAACACTTTCACAGGATATCCCATCACAATTCCCTCACTCTGTTCCAAACTTCGACATGTAGCAGCTACTGCTTTCAAACACCCAGGTAGGGCTACAGCTACTGGGTCCAACATTGATGAAAAATATATAACTGGTCTCCTCAGTTTTCCATGCTTCTGTACTAGAACAGAGAGTGCACATCCATTTCTCTCACTGCAATACAACTCAAATTCGTTCTCATAATCAGGCATACCCAATGCAGGTGCTTCACACAACCCATCTCTCAATCTTTTGAATGCTGTCAATTCCTCTTTGTTCAAATCAATGGGATCTTTCACAACATAAAACGAATTTTGTTGTGTGCACAGCATCGCATTTGGGGATGCAGTGCACGCAACAAAATTTGTTTTATTAATGTATATGTTAACTTACCTGTAAACCTCTGAAATCCATAGTTTACTACCCCCCACCCTGCCCCTCCCCCTCCCCACGTCACCGCTCTGCAGTTACTCCTACTACCGACCATTCCCAGAAACATTCTCACTTCTCTTTGGGTCATAGGTGGACTCATTCTTTTTATGATCCTGATTCTGTCTATTGTTATTCTTCTCAGTCCTTTTTCAATGTTATGTCCTAAATATTGTACTTCCTTCTTACAAAATTACAATTTCGATGGTGACACTTCTAGTCCTCCATCTGCCAAATGATTCAGCAAGGCTATCGTGTCTACCTCACAAGCTTCACGGGTTTTCGATGCCACAAGTAGGTCATCGATGTATTGAACTAACACTGAATTTTCTGGCATTTCTAGATTTTCCAAGGACTTCTTCAATAGCTGATTAAATATTGAGGGGTTTTCTGTATACCCCTGTGGAATTCGGCACCAAGCCAAAATACGCTCACCGAAGCGAAATGCAAAAATTTGCTGACTGTCATGATGCAATGGGATGAAAAAGAAAGCATGGCATACATCAATCACTGTATACCATTCTGCGTCATGAGAAATCTGATATAAAATCACACATGGATTCGGTACAATGGGACAGCATGACACGACAATTTTGTTTATCTTTCTCAGATCTTGTACTATCTTGAACTTCCCACTAGGCTTTTTCAGTCCCATTATTGGTGAATTACATGGACTACTCATTATTACTCTCAAAATACCTTGTTTTATCATTTTTTCAATCACAGGAGTCACTCCTTCGATTATTTCAGGTGTCAATTTATATTGAGGGACATTTAGATAACTTACTCCTTCTTTTACTGTTATTTTTACTGGATCTACATTTCTCATTAACCCTACGTCTTCTCCGGTGAAATCCCAAACTTCTGCTTTAACAGATTGTTTTAATTCTTTAGGTATTTCGTCAGGGTTAAATACAGCATAGGTTTCAGTAACCTCCTTCTCCCTATTTGCCATTGTCATTTTGTACAGCACATCATCATCTGGTGTTTCAAATGCTATTCCATCTGGGGTACAAAATATAGTGCAGTTCATCTTGCACAACAAATCTCTACCTAACAAATTCACAAGACTGGTGTCGCACACGACAAAGCGGTGCATTTCAGAAAATTTCCCTATGCTAACTTTCACTGGATCTGTAAGGTAAGTTTTATTCTGCCTGTTGGATACACCAACTACTTGGATCGTTTCATCCGAGAGAGGAAGATTCTTAACATCAGCTGATCTAACAGTTGATCGAGTAGCACCAGTATCAACTAGGAAAGTAATATTTTCATTATTAACTTTTCCATCTACAAAAGGGCCTGTCTGGTCTACTTCTAGAGTTGCGCCAAGTACGCACTCTTCTTCCTCGCTTCGGCACCGTCAATAACCCTCTTCTGAATCACTTTCATCGCGTTGCAGCCAATACTGCGAAGCAGCGCTAGCGCGCGGCGGTTTATTTACCTGTTCTCCGTTGTAGAATCCCGTTTCATTACTATACTTCTGGGAATTTTTGCTCTGTGGAAAAGGTGGTTTTGGCACCTGATTCTGTTGTGTTACAACCTGCTGCTGTCGCTGCAGTTGACCACTCACCTCATTCTGCACCTGTGGATTCAATGATGCATTTTCATCGTTAGTACTAGGGGGAAATTTACACTCGGATTTCCAATGCCCTATCCTACTGCAATTATGACACGGAAATTTCTTCTTAGCTTCCTCTATATTTCCTTTACCTTTCCCAGGACTAAATTTTTGTCTTGATCCTGTATTATTCGCTTGTTCTGCTAATTGAGCTTCCTGTCTCTCCGCTACCTTTACTTGCGCCCACATAGCCTTTTCTTTCAATTTTCGCTGTTTTGCTTCAATCTCATCACTGAAATATTTAGCATGTCTCAGTACTTCGTCTATTTTCTTATTTTGCCAGTCTACAGTATGCTGTTTTATCATCTCACTAATTTCTGGACGAAGACCATATACAAACCTGTAAACAAATTGGCCTAAATCCTTTTCACTCAGATTTTCGTCTCCACTAAATTGTTTAAAGGCCAAAATGAACCTCTCATAATATGCATGTACTGACTCTTTGCTTTCCTGATGTGTTCTGTCAATTTTGACCCAATATGTCTCTTTAGGAGGTACTTTGTTTTTCAGAAACGCAATAACCTGTTCGTATTTCCTGATTACCTCGGGGTCTGGAGCCCCTGTTTTTGGATCCCTTGGGTATTCTTGTGTTGGCCAATCTATCATGATTTTGCACTCTGTCCATAGATCTGCTGGTACTATTATGTCAAACAGACTGTTTAGATCAATCCACACTACTTTGGACAATTTTACAAATCTTTCCACCTGTCTATACCACTCGACGGGTTTTTCACGTAGTCGAGGGAAGTCATTTGTAAATGACAAAATATCTTGCCTAGTCAATGGGACATGTACATATCCTCCTCCTGGAATTTCTCTCATAGGGCATTCTGTCACGACCTTCTCTTTTTCTCTAACAGGGAAAGCTGAAAAGGTTTTATCTGAAACATCATCTCGTTTTCGATACCATCTACTTTTCCATTTGTACACATCTCCCCATTTTCTCAACAAAATAATGATTTCCTTAATCTGACTCATTCGTCCTGTGGTATTCATATTTTCAATATCCTTTTCAGTGAAATCTACTCGATATGGTTTCTGTAGGGCTTTTACCTTTTCAATATCTATACCCATTTCATTTGCCACTTCTTCTAATCTTTCATGGAGACTTTTTGCTCTCCACGTTATGCTTTTACACAGAAATAACAACTCCTCATCCTGGTAGGTTTTTAACTTCTCCGTAGGGATAGTTCCTACTATTAACTCTTCCAGTACCATTCATAGTTTGGCCACATCTATTGACTGTGATTCTTTGTCTTTCTTCTGCAAGCTTCTCAACCATTCACTTAATTCCTCTGTAGATGGTCCTACTGACTTCTCTACATTTCCTTGTCCAAAATCCTTTTGTGTTTCTAATATTGACTCTACCGTCGTTATATGCCTTTCTGCACAATTTTGGCCTACAAACGGATTATTTGAAACATTTGGTTCAATCATACTTATTGTCTGTCTCCATGGATTATTATTTTGATTCAGTTTTGATTGTTCAACCTGTTTATTGCTTTTATAAGGGACCGTCAAACAATGTTCGCTATCTTTCTGTTTATAAAAAATAGACATTACTGGACCTATCGTTACTGGAACCGTTACAGCTTCCAGATTTTTGGTCAATTCTCTTATTTTCTCTGTTAATTCTAGGGTTGTCTTTGCTAGTTCTGCTGAATTTTCATCATTTATTTTACCTCCGGACTTCTTCTCTACCTCTCTAATGGAATAGTTTTTTCCCAAATTTTGGAACTCTGGTTCCCATTTTATGATTCGTACGGTTTCTTTCATTGGGGCACTTGGGGTTAATATTTCTGGTTCTGGCCGATATGGGGGTAGATTTTTATAGTACATGTCATCAAGAACATCATCTTCTGATTCTTTCCCTCCATACCCTCTCGATTCCACATTATGGTGCCGATCACGATCCGGTAAAAAATGTCCCCGTACGACTCGTATCGGGTCTTTTTACCGTACGAATCGTACAAGTGCCGTACGAACTGGCAATCACGATTCGCATGGTAAAAAGTCCATACGAACCGCACTGGGAATCATTCCCACACGTCCTCGGGTCGGAAAATGTGTCCGACACGTCCTCGGACGATTTACCTTACAAACGTGAAAAGCCAAGTCCGACCGAGGAATCACGATCCATCCCGTGCGTCCGAGCGTACAACCGTATGGAAAAAACACCGTCCGCACCGAACTCCTATAGCAACCATGGAGACATGTGCCCGCATACGCGCCCAACACTCCCCCCAGCCCCCGTACGTCCGACACGTACCCCCGTGTATGTATACCCCCACCTGTCTAGGTACACCCCAGTACGTTCAAGTCGTACCCCCACCCCAGTACGTGTCGTACCACCGTCTATGTACACCCCAGTACGTTCGAGCCCCACCCCCACCTCAGTATGTGTCATACCCCCCGTGTACCTACACCCCAGTACGTTCCAGTCGTACCCCCACCCCAGTACGTGTCGTACCACCGTGTACCTACACCCCAGTACGTTCGAGCCCCACCCCCACCCCAGTACGTGTCATACCCCCGTGTACCTACACCCCAGTATGTTCCAGTCGTACCCCCACCCCAGTACGTGTCGTACCACCGTCTACGTACACCCCAGTACGTTTGAGCCCCACCCCCACCCCAGTACGTGTCATACCCCCCGTGTACCTACACCCCAGTACATTCCAGTCGTACCCCACCCCAGTACGTGTCGTACCACCGTCTATGTACACCCCAGTACGTTCGAGCCCCACCCCCACCCCAGTACGTGTCATACCCCCGTGTACCTACACCCCAGTACGTTCCAGTCGTACCCACACCCCAGTACGTGTCGTACCACCGTCTATGTACACCCCAGTACGTTCGAGCCCCACCCCCACCCCAGTACGTGTCATACCCCCCGTGTACCTACACCCCAGTACGTTCCAGTCGTACCCCCACCCCAGTACGTGTCGTACCACCGTCTATGTACACCCCAGTACGTTCGAGCCCCACCCCCACCCCAGTACGTGTCATACCCCCGTGTACCTACACCCCAGTACGTTCGAGCCCCACCCCCACCCCAGTACGTGTCATACCCCCCGTGTACCTACACCCCAGTACGTTCCAGTCGTACCCCCACCCCAGTACGTGTCGTACCACCGTGTACCTACACCCCAGTACGTTCGAGCCCCACCCCAGTACGTGTCATACCCCCGTGTACCTACACCCCAGTACGTTCCAGTCGTACCCCCACCCCAGTACGTGTCGTACCACCGTCTATGTACACCCCAGTACGTTCGAGCCCCACCCCCACCCCAGTACGTGTCATACCCCCGTGTACCTACACCCCAGTACGTTCGAGCCCCACCCCCACCCCAGTACGTGTCATACCCCCGTGTACCTACACCCCAGTACGTTCCAGTCGTACCCCCACCCCAGAACGTGTCGTACCACCGTGTACCTACACCCCAGTACGTTCGAGCCCCACCCCCACCCCAGTACGTGTCATACCCCCCGTGTACCTACACCCCAGTACGTTCCAGTCGTACCCCCACCCCAGTACGTGTCGTACCACCGTCTATGTACACCCCAGTACGTTCGAGCCCCACCCCCACCCCAGTACGTGTCATACCCCCCGTGTACCTACACCCCAGTACATTCCAGTCGTACCCCCACCCCAGTACGTGTCGTACCACCGTCTATGTACACCCCAGTACGTTCGAGCCCCACCCCCACCCCAGTACGTGTCATACCCCCCGTGTACCTACACCCCAGTACGTTCCAGTCGTACCCCCACCCCAGTACGTGTCGTACCACCGTCTATGTACACCCCAGTACGTTCGAGCCCCACCCCCACCCCAGTACGTGTCATACCCCCCGTGTACCTACACCCCAGTACGTTCCAGTCGTACCCCCACCCCAGTACGTGTCGTACCACCGTCTATGTACACCCCAGTACGTTCGAGCCCCACCCCCACCCCAGTACGTGTCATACCCCCGTGTACCTACACCCCAGTACGTTCCAGTCGTACCCCCACACCAGTACGTGTCGTACCACCGTGTACCTACACCCCAGTACGTTCGAGCCCCACCCCCACCCCAGTACGTGTCATACCCCCCGTGTACCTACACCCCAGTACGTTCCAGTCGTACCCCCACCCCAGTACGTGTCGTACCACCGTGTACCTACACCCCAGTACGTTCGAGCCCCACCCCAGTACGTGTCATACCCCCCGTGTACCTACACCCCAGTACGTTCCAGTCGTACCCCCACCCCAGTACGTGTCGTACCACCGTCTATGTACACCCCAGTACGTTCGAGCCCCACCCCCACCCCAGTACGTGTCATACCCCCGTGTACCTACACCCCAGTACGTTCGAGCCCCACCCCCACCCCAGTACGTGTCATACCCCCGTGTACCTACACCCCAGTACGTTCCAGTCGTACCCCCACCCCAGTACGTGTCGTACCACCGTGTACCTACACCCCAGTACGTTCGAGCCCCACCCCCACCCCAGTACGTGTCATACCCCCCGTGTACCTACACCCCAGTACGTTCCAGTCGTACCCCCACCCCAGTACGTGTCGTACCACCGTCTATGTACACCCCAGTACGTTCGAGCCCCACCCCCACCCCAGTACGTGTCATACCCCCGTGTACCTACACCCCAGTACGTTCCAGTCGTACCCCCACACCAGTACGTGTCGTACCACCGTGTACCTACACCCCAGTACGTTCGAGCCCCACCCCCACCCCAGTACGTGTCATACCCCCCGTGTACCTACACCCCAGTACGTTCCAGTCGTACCCCCACCCCAGTACGTGTCGTACCACCGTGTGCCTACACCCCAGTACGTTCGAGCCCCACCCCAGTACGTGTCATACCCCCGTGTACCTACACCCCAGTACGTTCCAGTCGTACCCCCACCCCAGTACGTGTCGTACCACCGTCTATGTACACCCCAGTACGTTCGAGCCCCACCCCCACCCCAGTACGTGTCATACCCCCGTGTACCTACACCCCAGTACGTTCGAGCCCCACCCCCACCCCAGTACGTGTCATACCCCCGTGTACCTACACCCCAGTACGTTCCAGTCGTACCCCCACCCCAGTACGTGTCGTACCACCGTGTACCTACACCCCAGTACGTTCGAGCCCCACCCCCACCCCAGTACGTGTCATACCCCCGTGTACCTACACCCCAGTACGTTCCAGTTGTACCCCCACCCCAGTACGTGTCATACCCCCGTGTACCTACACCCCAGTACGTTCCAGTCGTACCCCCAACACAACCTCCTAAGTACGGTGCGCACCCCAGGCCCCAACATCACATCCGCATGTACGAGTCGTACCAACCCACACACAAGGACAGCACCGTACAACCAAATGGCCCATCTACACACCGTACACACGCTCAAAACGCACGTACACAACCAGGACAAAACAAAACAACACAAGAAGACACTATTCGAATGGCACAAAGCCACTAAACATGGCCAACAAACACTACAAATACACCTTCACTGACCTGCAACTGCCAAAGACAAACAGAGGGCCAAAACACCACCACTACTTATAACACACCCACCCAAAATTCAAACACTGCCACACCCACCCATGGACCAATAAAAAGGGCCCACACACACAAACCATGAGCCTTTGCAACAGACTCACTGCTGCCAGACACCACAGAACCATACAACAAGCTACACCACACCTTACACTTGCACACCTTCACACAACCACCCTCACAAACACCCCCTCATCACATTCACACACACACACACACACACACACACACACAACCATCCACACCCCCCCAACATCCCCACCCCCCCCACCATCCCCACCCACACCCCTCACCATGCCCACTACCAAGAATCCAAAGTTCAGTAACCGAGAGTTGGAGGTCCTTGTTGATCAAATCCTCAGAGTCGAGCCACAGATCTTTGGAACATTGGTCAGAAATACCAGCCTGGCAGCAAAAACAGCCATGTGGCAGACCATCGTCGATGCTGTGAATGCTGTTGCGGACACCAGGAGGACCAGGCAGGAATGCCAGAACAGGTGGTACGATCTGCGGAGGAGGGTCAGAGCCAAGAGGCAGGAGGAACACGACCAGGCCAACGCCACCGGAGGAGGGCCCTCCCGCAGACCCGTACAGTACCATCCCTGGGAGGAGAGGGTGATGGCCATACTGCCGGTGGAGGCAGTTGAAGGATTAGAAGGACTCCGAGACCCGGGTGAGTACACAAACAACGCACATCACATGGGGGGAACGGCATCCACAACCAAAATCACTAACAGGCACGCAACCACCACAAGCCATCGCATTACTCAACCGCACTCCATGAGCACGCACATGCCACTGCTGCCACCATGCCCCATGCACCCAGCTGGACAATGGCAAGTCACAGAAGACAACAACACATGACACGGTAACCCGGATGGCGGGAGGCTGGGCCCCAAAAATCACATAGTGCGACTCCGAAGCAGACAACAATGCACTCTGCCCATATGGCCTAGGTCACAGCCAGACAAACAGTGTGTCCCAACACAGGAATGACTTGCATCAACACATGGGGGTGAAGGCACTGTTTTGCACATGACAGCAGCTAATGAACAGCTAACATTGTGAAAGAGTGGCAGCACACACCACCACAGCAGCAGCGCACAGACACACATCACACCCAATGGGTGCCTGGAGATCAGAAACAAACTCACATCAACAAGCCAAGGGCCACTCAAAGATCTGCTAACAGTGTGTGCCCAGGAAGCTGGGCTGAGGTGACAGAGGGTGACACACAGAGGGAGGGAGAGGGTGACAGAGAGGGAGGGAGAGGGGGACAGAGAGGGAGGGAGAGGGGGACAGAGAGGGAGGGAGACACAGGGAGAGCAAATCAGCCGTGTGGTGTGATGGGGAATGTCTGCTTGTCAGCAGGTAGACTGCGTGCATGTAGCCAAGGGTGGCCCGTGCCAGAACCCCCCCTCTTCACCATGGCAAAACACAGGGCCATGTCACAACCTGTGCACAAGCACAATGACAGCTACCTGCATCACATAAGGGTGTGGAACAACTCCATGTGCACATGTACAGTGCTACACGGAAGGCAGCAATGCATGGCTCGCAACACCGGCCCACTCCACTGCTGACTGCAGTCACACTTGACGCAGCAAGTAAGACTGTGCCACACATAGTTAAAGGTGCCAAAGTGGTGCCCAAGGGACACACCCATGCACAAGTGCACTGTGAGTGGAATGCAAGACAGATCCTAATTCCAAGAGGAAATGTGCCAACTTATGAAATGATGAAACATGGATGTTGCATGGACCAAAATTAACATTGTCTCTCTCACACACAGGTCAACGTCGTGGTGCACCCCCCAACACTGGGGGGGAACACTCACAGGACCCAGATCTGCAGGAGCCCGATCCCACCGGCAGCGACCACTCTCACCACTCTGTGGACGACCCCGACCGACCTGGCCCCTCTGGTGTCCAACCGCCTGCAGCACCTGCGTCAGGTACAACTGTGCCAACCACCACCCCCACTCCTGCCACATCCCAGGAGACACCCAGGATCCCTGCCCCAACACCACAATGCAGCCAGGCTGGCCAGGAGGGACACGGTGTCCCGGGCACCCAGGAGGAGGCAGGCGACAACGCCAATGCCACCCCTCAGGGGTCCCGGAGACCCGATGAGCCCGCAAGGGCAGGCCAGGCGCAAGTGGGCAGGGGTGGTGGGAGTGGAGGACGGCGGAGGCACGAGCCTGACCAGTTGGCTGGGGATCCGGTATTTTCCCATGTCCGTAATATCCTGGACTCATACCGGCAGGACACCACAGGCATGGCCCAGGTTGTGTCCGTCCTCGAGGGGATCAAGGCCCAGCAGGCCCAGCAACATGCGGAGCTACATGCCTGTCTACTGGTACACCAACGGAGGATGGAGGACAGACAGGCTGAGCAAGTGACGGCATTCCAGGGGATTCACGCTACACTCCGTCGGATGGCCGACAACATGGCCGACCCTCCCTGTGCCAGAAGGCGGAGAACATCACCACCCACAGGGAGGGATCAGGAGGAGGAGGAGGAAACATCCGACGGAGCATCCCAGATGTCGTCACGGCCTGCTGGTGAGGTTCCCCACAGGAGGCCGGGTCGTCCACGGAAAGGACCATGAGGGTCGGCGCTACATCACCATCTCCCAGGACACCTGGCCTGGCACCTGGCCCACTGGAGCAACAGCATCACAGCATCAAGAGACATTCTCTGCCACATGGCCCTGCTGGTCACTGGCTGACCAATGTTGACAAAGACTGTGGCATGGACTCTGAGGACATCCAATGGCAAGGACACCAACTCCCCTACTGGACTTTGGATTCAAACTTCCCGGAAAGACACTCACTTTGTTTCCCCCCCCCCCAATAATAAATCACACTATGAAGAGTAGATGCCTGCTGGTAGCATTATTACCTAACATGTGTCTTGTAAAGTCAAAACATGCCTGAGTCATCTTTTGTCTTCAACCACCCACACCCTGGGGCCTGAGTCTGGCACAGGACACATGGGTCACAGTGTATTAGGCAAGACAGACATGGAGCACCATACACACCCGTGATGGGCCCAACCAGCTGAGGGGGTTACCGAACAACCGTGCTGCCAGATACATTGAGTACAGCAACAGTCATGCGCAGAGGTCAGGGATCCAGTCCAGTGTCCTGGGGGGCACCCAGGTATGTGTAGACAGGTGGCAGAAACATGTCCTGCAAGCTTGAGTCCGGTGGATGCAGAGAATGGGGGCCTGGCCAACGTTGGATGCATGGGGATGGCACATGTCACAATACCCACACAGTCATGGACATCATGCCCAATACACAGTCTCAGCCCACACACACAGCTTGCATCTTGCCACTCGACACATTGACACATAGCCACAATCAGGGAATACCATGCCAGACAAGCAGGATGCACCATGGCAACACACCAGCATTGACTGAGAAGAGGCACCTTGGAGGCATAGGGACACCTTTATTAGTCATGTTTTCGGGATTGCAGAGGCAACTCGAAGTACACATGAACACATCATGTGGAGTAACATGTGGGTCCAACCCTGGCACCCCCCTTCAGCAGCACACATGCGTGTTCGCCATGGAACTGGCACACAAGCGTCGGCTAACAGCTAAATACCCACAGCTGCACACGGAGAGCCTGCCATACACCATAGATCCGCGGATGTCGAAGTCCCACACCATGTCAAGCTAATGCTAACCGAATGTGTCCGAGGGCAGTGTCACACACATTGATGCCATCATCACAATCCCCTATCCCATCACTGATGACTGTCAACCAGGCAGACCATCTATTCAGGTGTACACAGCTGCATGTCGTGTCCCATGGGGATGCGACATGGCTGCAGAGGAAGCAAACACCGACAGCGGCAGTGTGCACACATCGTGAACAACTGCCACACCCAATACACCCCAGATGCATCCCTTACCCCATGGAGACTTCCAAACGTGTCCGTGCCTGTAACGCTGAGTCAGCCCACGATGTCATGTCCATGAGGAATAGCAGTGCCACAACAATGCAACCAGCAGACGGCATGCGCAGGTACCTGGGGAAGAGAAACACACAAGAAGTCAGCCACAAAAAGCACAGCCACTTGCATGTGCATTTACTCGACACATGTATGGATGACAACATGCTAGGTCACAATTATGACTGCGGAAGTACAACCATCACTGGCACCATCACTCCAGTGACACACCCACACACACCTCTGACTCACGTGCCATACATGCAGGTGGAGACACACATCACAACGCATGCCACACGGGGACCAATGCGTGCACACTCAGACACTGGTACTCACCACTATGCAAAGAAGTCGCGTATGAGCCGAGTCCGGATGTCCTCTTGCGGCTCCACATCCTCCACATCACTAGCCCCATTGCCAAGCCCTTCGTCCTCCACGGGTGGATGGTCCTCGTCATGTTGATTCAGGATGAGTGGCACTGCTCTTTCAACTGCCATGTTGTGCAGCATGCAGCAGACCATGAAGATCTTGCAGACCTTCGCCGGGGCATATGGGAGTGCGCCGCCGGTCTTGTGGAGGCACCTGAATCGGCTCTTCAGCATGCCAAACGTCCTCTCTATCACTCGCCTTGTCCGGCCATGGGCGGTGTTGTATCGGAGCTGGGCCGGCGTGATGGGGTTGCGGAGAGGTGTGAGCAGCCAAGGCATGTTGGGATAGCCAGCGTCCCCTACATGGAAAGCACATGGTCATCGTTAGAAGTGGTGAAGCGGTCGTGCTGGTAGGCTATACTGAATACAGGACAGACAGACTGTACCCACCAACAACACATGCCCGTTCGTTGCGCAGCTGCATCATCATGTCAGGCATCCCGCTACGCCTCATGATGTAGGCATCATGTGCTGATCCTGGAAAACGAGCACAGACATGTGAAATCACCATGTTGGACAGACACACCACAAGGGCATTGATGGAGTGGTAGTGCTTCCGATTGCGGTACGCCACCTCCCGTGCGTGTGGTGGTACCAAAGCTACATGTGTCCCATCTATGGACCCAATGACATGGGGCATCCCTACCAGGGCATAGAATCCACGCTTGACCTCAGTCATCTGTTCAGGGGTTGGGAACTTGATGAAGTCATCCAGGTGAATCAACATGGCCTCTAAGAAATCATGCAGCACACCACTGAACGTGCTCTGGGACATGCCACCAACATGAGCTATGGTATTTTGAAAGGTACCCGTGGCAAGAAAATGTAGGGCAGCCATTACCTTCAGCTGGGGTGTCAGTGCCGTGGGATACCTGTGCTGTGGTTGCAGGTGTGGTGCCAGTCTCGCCGTCAACTCCAGAATCAACGGTTGGGTGAAGCGGTAGAGCCGGATGCTGTCATTATCCTGCATGGCAGCCAAGTCTGGAATTCTTCGGGCAAGAGGCGGCGCTCTGCAGTAATTTTGAAGTGACAAGGAAGAGTGAGTGCACTACGACAACAACTCAGGTGTACTGAGCACATGTTAATCTGGCAATACACACATGCTACATAGGGAGTCAGGTATGTGCTACATGGCCAGGACACGTATGGATGCAAGGTGACACTCCTTCAAAGACCCAGCTACACACGGAGATTGAGAACCTCCCCATGCCACGCCATGGGAAAAGCTGCGTCCCAGTGCAAGTGAACAGCCAGACGCAACACAGGAGTGACATACGCCCACACATCAGCAGCAGTAGGATGCCGATTGCAGAGATTGGTAGCGGAACACTGGAGCCACAGGTCACATGACATTACACTAGGCCAGCCCACACACCTTGCCATGAAGGTGCACATGTCATGACTCACCACACATACCTTGTGAGGATGCTGACATGTCCTTGTCACGCTACTCCGTGTCCCATGCATACATGTGCACCTCACATCCGATACCACATGTGGCATGGTGTGCGGAACAGTGTGAAATGACAATCTACACACAGACACATGTTTGTTGCTGCAACGGCTGCAGCTTTTGAGGGTGCTCCAACATCAACCTGATGTGAAGCCCCCACACATACATGACATAGTCACATTGTGCACCGTGGGTAGTGACAAGTCAGGTGTCATAACCCCTGTACCGGGCATCAGGGGACACTTCCGTGTGTTGGTGTCCGTGCCATGCCAGTGACGCTCACCCCAAGTGCGCAGTACGACATGCACGCATGTCAAAGGAGTCAAGGGCATGCCTGCCACACATCGCACCATCACACAGTACATCTGTACACATCTCATCATACATCTGGTGCCTTCTCCACTCAGGAGTAATGTTCCACATCACAGGCCTTTCACACCTGTGCCCCACACATGTAGTGATGCACAGACGATGCCTCAATGTCAATTAATGGACAAGTATGTCCATCCATGGACAAGTATGTCCGCCCTATCCCTACCTGTGTGCCGCCTGTCACCACTGTGATGTGTGAATCCCGCTGTACTGCTGCAAAGAGGGCCTGTGTACGTTCCCATATCACTATGGGAGTGCAGCCGTATGTGTACCCATCGTGATGGCGAGCGTACAGGCATGTGTACGGCCCGTACCACTACGAGTACGCATACGCGAGGCCACACATACTGATAGGGAGCGTACAGGCGTGTGTACGCTCCCTATCAGTATGTGTGGTTCGCGTATGCGTACTCGTAGTGGTACGGGCCGTACACACGCCTGTACGCTCCCTATCACTACGAGTACGCATACACGAGACCACCCATACTGATAGGGAGCGTACAGGCGTGTGTACAGCCCGTACCACTACGAGTACGCATACGCGAGGCCACACATACTGATAGGGAGCGTACACACGCCTGTATGCTCCCTATCACTACGAGTACGCATACGCGAGTCCACACATACTGATAGGGAGCGTACAGGCGTGTGTACGCTCCCTTTTAGTATGTGTGGTTCGCGTATGCGTACTCGTAGTGGTACGGGCCGTACACACGCATGTACGCTCCCTATCAGTATGGGTGGTCTCGCGTATGCGTACTCGTAGTGATAGGGAGCGTACAGGCGTGTGTATGCTCCCTATCAGTATGTGTGGTTCGCGTATGCGTACTCGTAGTGGTACGGGCCGTACACACGCATGTACGCTCCCTATCACTACGAGTACGCATACGCGAGACCACCCATACTGATAGGGAGCGTACACACGCTTGTATGCTCCCTATCAGTATGTGTGGCCTCGCGTATGCGTACTCGAAGTGATAGGGAGCATACAGGCGTGTGTACGCTCCCTATCAGTATGTGTGGCCTCGCGTATGCGTACTCGTAGTGATAGGGAGCGTACAGGCGTGTGTACGGCCCGTACCACTACGAGTACGCATACGCGAGGCCACACATACTGATAGTGAACGTAGTCACGCGTGTACGGGCCGTTGCAATGCATTTGGGGTGCCCTAGGGCCCCGGAACGCACCGTACCTGTGTGTGGAGCTCAGAATCACATAGGGGACACATGAGGGACAAGTATTAAGGCCTACATGCATGCTGGTTGTCATGGAGACCAAGTTCTAAATTCGAATTTCTTCTGGAAGGTGAACAGCAGAAGTCAGTTGGAATGAAAATACTTTGTTGCAATGTGTTTGTGGAGCTGACATCATGCAGGAGAATGAAACCGATAGAGTACACACAGACTGCTAGGTTTGAAGGGATTGGTGGAAACATAGGATGCAAATGTGAGTGACCAATCACTCTGTACTCCTGTGCATGAGACAGGGCAGAAATGCACATATAAGGCAGCCAGGTCCCATGAGGGAGTACTTGCCTGCACATCTTTGAATTCGTCGACCCAGCTGCTGCTACTGATTCCCTGGAACCATGTCAAGGGCTGTGGAGAGGTCACAGCCATTCACCCTGGAGGAGAACATGGCATTGCTGGATGTGATCCTCCCACAGTACCCCATGCTGTATGGGCGACCAGGGTATCAGGTGAGTGCATAGGCCACTGGCACAGACTGTCCCTATGTTGTGACTGTGACTTCTGCCATTGTGTCCTGGTGTGACACACATGCCATGTACTGTTGGGGGGTCCCAGGGGGGGGATGCCTGATGTCTCCCAGCAGTGCCCTGAGACAGGAGGGGTGTGTGCCTATCACTAACAGCAGTGCCCTGAGACAGGAGGGGTGTGTGCCTATCACTAACAGCAGTGCCCTGAGACAGGAGGGGTGGGTACAGAGTGCTCCCAGCAGTGCCCTGAGACAGGAGGGGTGTGTGCCTATCACTAACAGCAGTGCCCTGAGACAGGAGGGGTGTGTGCCTATCACTAACAGCAGTGCCCTGAGACAGGAGGGGTGTGTGCCTATCACTAACAGCAGTGCCCTGAGACAGGAGGGGTGGGTACAGAGTGCTCCCAGCAGTGCCCTGAGACAGGAGGGGTGGGTACAGAGTGCTCCCAGCAGTGCCCTGAGACAGGAGGGGTGTGTGCCTATCACTAACAGCAGTGCCCTGAGACAGGAGGGGTGTGTGCCTATCACTAACAGCAGTGCCCTGAGACAGGAGGGTTGGGTACAGAGTGCTCCCAGCAGTGCCCTGAGACAGGAGGGGTGTGTGCCTATCACTAACAGCAGTGCCCTGAGACAGGAGGGGTGTGTGCCTATCACTAACAGCAGTGCCCTGAGACAGGAGGGGTGTGTGCCTATCACTAACAGCAGTGCCCTGAGACAGGAGGGGTGGGTACAGAGTGCTCCCAGCAGTTCCCTGAGACAGGAGGGGTGGGTACAGAGTGCTCCAAGCAGTGCCCTGAGACAGGAGGGGTGTGTGCCTATCACTAACAGCAGTGCCCTGAGACAGGAGGGGTGTGTGCCTATCACTAACAGCAGTGCCCTGAGACAGGAGGGGTGTGTGCCTATCACTAACAGCAGTGCCCTGAGACAGGAGGGGTGGGTACAGAGTGCTCCCAGCAGTGCCCTGAGACAGGAGGGGTGGGTACAGAGTGCTCCCAGCAGTGCCCTGAGACAGGAGGGGTGTGTGCCTATCACTAACAGCAGTGCCCTGAGACAGGAGGGGTGGGTGTTATGCACAGTCTGAGCCTTGATCATTGATTGTGACATTGCCATCATTCCACCTGTGTACCCACTATGGCACGTACTGCTTTTTCCCTCACCAGAGGATCATGTCCCTATGACAAAGGTGCAATGCGTTGGCTGCATGACATGCCTTGTTGTTACCAGCTAATTTGTTATCAAATGTCTCTCTGTGACATGTGGCTGGTGTATTGATGTGGTGTCACTTGTTCTTCCTCACAGGTAGGCGCCACTGCCAAGGAGCAGATCTGGCTGACCGCCGTCAGTGCCGTGAGGGGTGTGGATGGTCGGAGGCGGAGCCTGTCCCAGGTGAGGAAACGCTGGCAGGATATCCGGTGCTGGACGCGGAGGATTGCACGGGTCCTGCTGGAGGACTCACCTGAGAGCCACAAGAACCGCGGGCGCCGCCGTCTGAGCCACCTCCACAGGCGTGTGCTGCCGGTGGTCTTTCCAGACTTGGATCGGCGCTTACAGGCGAAGCAGCAGCCGGAAGGGGGTAGGTACATGTGTGTGTTGTGTGTCACCGGCATTTGTAAGGGCACAGTAGCATGAATTCACTGCCAGGGTTTAAAGGTGCTGTGCAGATCCATTTTGCCCCAGTATAGCGCTGCGCCCCTGCCACCCTTCCCCTCCTTGCAATGTGTTCCCTGGTCTGTGTGTAGCCACTCCTTCACAAGGTAATGTAGGCTATCATCATGTGTGGGGGTGGTGGGTAACAGGTTTTGGGACCTTGGCTGTGCCCTGTCAAGTTCACTGCATGTGGGTTCCATGTCAGTTGGCACTGATGCTGACTCCAGACATGGGAGTTGGTCTCTCATGTGTCATGCCTTACAGTGCGCATGTCCTATGTAGTGGCCTGTGACATGATGTGCATGAGTGTGCGATACGCATACTGCAGGGATGGTGGCGTGGGTTGCAGTCATTACCATTCAGGAGCATGGAGTTGCGTGGCCACTACTGTCCCCTGGGGCACCTTTTCATCGGTGTTGTATGTGTCATCATAAACGTGGACACTCTCAGTGTCTACAGCGTAGGTTGTGCTCTGTGCCATTGTCCCCTGGCACCATGTATATAGACGTGCTATTTTGTACAGGTGTCCACTGTGCAGCCTGACCTGAATGTCCTTCTTCATACTCACAGTTGCTAGTGCCTGTGTGTCTTGTTATACTCATCTGAGGATGGGCACTGGTACCTCATTATTTGTACAGGCGCACCTTGGCTGTTTGGCGTCCAATCTTGCATTTTGCCTGCCCCTGTGTTTATCACCCAGACTATGAGATGTTGGTGCCACCTGTGTCTCAACTATTTGCCTCGTGTAGGGGGTGGTTGGGGCGGGCAAAGCCTATATGTCAAATCCAGATTTCTACTTGCTGGGTCTGGGCAGTGTGTGATGTTTGTCTGGACACACACGCAAGGTGCAGTGACCGAGTCATGTTGTGCATGTTTTCAGCATTACCTATGCAGCATGTGTCTCAAGTTCATGGATATGGTCCCTGGTCATCGGTATTTTCGCCAACGCTGTGTGGTGCAGATGCAGTGCTGGATTGTCCCCAGGGCCTGGGTGCTATGTCAGACTCCGTTTCCTGTCTTTAGCTATTGCCTCATGCTCTCCATGGTATTTTAGTGGCATGGTGGCTCAACCAACTGTGTGTTTCATGCCCTACAACTGTACCTTGTTTAGTAGATGTTAGGGATCTTCCTTTTCAGGCTATGCAATGTTACCTATGTAGATTGGACTCATGTGACAGATGTGTACAGGTGTCTGATTAATTTCTGTCTCTCCACCCTGCCCACAGCATCGTCGGGGGACACAGAGGGAGACATGGACACAGACCAGGCGGAGGGACCGAGCACCAGTGCCAGCCGTGACATCGGGGCTGGCACATCGAGTGGGACAGAGGCGGAGGAGAGTGTGGCCGAGGACCTGTCGACTGGCACATCAGAATACGAAGCTGACAGGTCCGAGGAGGATGTCTCCGAGTGGGCGGAGGCTGCACCAGCAGCTGACAGCGGAACAACACCTCGCACCGCCCCCTCCGTTCCCATCAGCCGCCTCCCACTTGCTCGTGTCCCTTCCCAGCGTGCCCGGTCACCGCATGTCTCCTTCATGCCAGGCACCGCACCCCCTGCCCCTGTCTCCACTGCTGCCGCCAATGCTGAGTCTGTGGACATCCAGCGGCAACTGCAGGTTGGTCAGGCTGCGATCCTTAATGTCCTCCATGCCCACGGGCAAACCCTCAACAACATCGAGGCATACTTGGAGGGCATTCATTCATCGCAGGCTGACCAACGCAACTTGCTGAGGTCCATAGCCTCCACACTGACTGCAGCAGTGGGTCTCCTGCAGCGCGACCTACCCCCACCTACCCCTGCCCCATCCACACTTCCCACTCCCATGCCTGTCCCACATACACCCAGACGTCGGCATGCACCCACATCAACAGACACAGGCACCACACCAGCAGGGAAGGTCCACCGCACTCCTCCTGACACGCACACACAGGGTGAGGTAGGCACACCCACTGGGTCGGGGGGCAAACGTGTGACACGCAGCCATAGTGGGAGTCCGCATTCCACCCAGTCCACTCCCTCCAAATCCCCTCCCCTCAGCTCTCCTGGCCACATCTCCCCCAAGGACTCCTTCATGGCCGCTCTGTCCCTGAGCCCCACAGTGACACCACCCCGCAAGCGGTCAAGGAAGTCCTCGGTCACGGTGGTTGATTCTCCCCCCCTGTCTACGCCCTCCCCCGGTGGCGCTGCGACCCATCCCTCTGACCCCCCCCCCTCCTTGGGGCCTGTGGATCCTTCGGGTGCAGGGGACTCCCTGGAGGACCTTGCAAAGGTGTGTAGTGCCATCCTGGCCTCCGCCTTTGGCCCTGCCCCACCCCCTGTGGTGGAGTCCTCCATCCCTGCACCCACAACGCCTCCCCTTTGCCCTGATGTCCCTGCGGTGCCTGGTGCTTCCCCCCCCCTGATGGCCTCACCCCTGTGGAAGACGACGGCATGTAACTGTGCAGGCAAGCTAGGGGACACGCATCCCACTGTGTCCCCCATCCAGCTGAGACTTATTGACTGCCCTATGGCCTTTGTGAATATTTAACTGCCTGCAATCCACGGACACTGTGATCATGCTGAATAAAGCTTTATTTTTTTTTTCATTCTGACACTACTGCTATGCTGGTATTGGTGTTGGTGGCGCTGCTACATGGTTTTGGGTGGTGTTTATGTGTTGGGTGTGTGGGAAATGTAGTAGTGGGCTGCTCATTGGGGGGACCCTGGGATCTGTGTGCCATCACAAGGTGTTAGCTAACTTTCTTTGTTCATGTAAGCAGTTACTGCATGTTGCAATTGTCCCAGGGTGTATTCCTCCCTCTGTGTACCCTGATATCTTCCCTGCAGGGTGTTCCCAATCTTTAGCGCAGAGCTGTGTCTACATGAGCTGTGTGTGTGACGGAGCCCTTCTACTTTGGCCATGCATGCAGGGCCATGTCTCCACCTGCAACATTCGTGGCATCCTTGGTGATCACTGTACTTGTGTGTGGAGTCTGTTGACATGAGTTCATGGGGACATGTTCCCTTGTAGGCAGTATGCATGTGGGTACTTCCAGCCTCACACACATGTGTTGCACACCTCCTGTCTCTGGGCACTGCTGGGAGTGTTAGGCACCCACCCCTCCTGTCTCAGGGCACTGCTGGGAGTGTTAGGCACCCACCCCTCCTGTCTCAGGGCACTGCTGGGAGGACTCTGCACCCACCCCTCCTGTCTCAGGGCACTGCTGGGAGTGTTAGGCACCCACCCCTCCTGTCTCAGGGCACTGCTGGGAGGACTCTGCACCCACCCCTCCTGTCTCAGGGCACTGCTGGGAGGACTCTGCACCCACCCCTCCTGTCTCAGGGCACTGCTGGGAGTGTTAGGCACCCACCCCTCCTGTCTCAGGGCACTGCTGGGAGTGTTGGGCACCCACGCCTCCTGTCTCAGGGCACTGCTGGGAGGACTCTGCACCCACCCCTCCTGTCTCAGGGCACTGCTGGGAGTGTTAGGCACCCACCCCTCCTGTCTCAGGGCACTGCTGGGAGGACTCTGCACCCACCCCTCCTGTCTCAGGGCACTGCTGGGAGGACTCTGCACCCACCCCTCCTGTCTCAGGGCACTGCTGGGAGTGTTAGGCACCCACCCCTCCTGTCTCAGGGCACTGCTGGGAGTGTTGGGCACCCACCCCTCCTGTTTCAGGGCACTGCTGGGAGGACTCTGCACCCACCCCTCCTGTCTCAGGGCACTGCTGGGAGTGTTGGGCACCCACCCCTCCTGTCTCAGGGCACTGCTGGGAGGACTCTGCACCCACCCCTCCTGTCTCAGGGCACTGCTGGGAGTGTTAGGCACCCACCCCTCCTGTCTCAGGGCACTGCTGGGAGTGTTGGGCACCCACCCCTCCTGTCTCAGGGCACTGCTGGGAGGACTCTGCACCCACCCCTCCTGTCTCAGGGCACTGCTGGGAGTGTTAGGCACCCACCCCTCCTGTCTCAGGGCACTGCTGGGAGTGTTGGGCACCCACCCCTCCTGTCTCAGGGCATTGCTGGGAGGACTCTGCACCCACCCCTCCTGTGTCTGGGCACTGCTGGGAGGACTCTGCACACACCCCTCCTGTCTCTGGGCACTGCTGGGTGGACTCTGCACCCACCCCTCCTGTCTCAGGGCACTGCTGGGAGTGTTAGGCACCCACCCCTCCTGTCTCAGGGCACTGCTGGGAGGACTCTGCACCCACCCCTCCTGTGTCTGGGCACTGCTGGGAGTGTTAGGCACCCACCCCTCCTGTCTCAGGGCACTGCTGGGAGGACTCTGCACACACCTCCTATTTCTGGATATGTACGCTTGGAACATACACGGTGGGGGTACGCTCCATGCATACGAGGGTGATGGTACGGGTCGTACTTACACTGTTGGGGTGGGTGTACGGTACGTACATACGCGGTTGGGGGTACGCTCCATGCATACGCGGGTGAGGGTACGGGTCGTACTTACACTGTTGGGGTGGGGGTATGCTCCATGCATACGCGGGTGAGGGTACGGGTCGTACTTACACTGTTGGGGTGGGGGTACGCTCCATGCATACGCGGGTGATGGTACGGGTCGTACTTACACTGTTGGGGTGGGTGTACCGTACGTACATACGCGGTTGGGGGTACGCTCCATGCATACGCGGGTGAGGGTACGGGTCGTACTTACACTGTTGGGGTGGGGGTACGCTCCATGCATACGCGGGTGGGGGTACGGTACGTACATACGAGGTTGGGTTGGGGGTACGCTCCATGCATACGCGGGTGAGGGTACGGGTCGTACTTACACTGTTGGGGTGGGGGTACGCTCCATGCATACGCGGGTGAGGGTACGGGTCGTACTTACACTGTTGGGGTGGGGGTACGCTCCATGCATACGCGGGTGGGGGTACGGTACGTACATACGAGGTTGGGTTGGGGGTACGCTCCATGCATACGCGGGTGAGGGTACGGGTCGTACTTACACTGTTGGGGTGGGGGTACGCTCCATGCATACGCGGGTGAGGGTACGGGTCGTACTTACACTGTTGGGGTGGGGGTACGGTACGTACATACGCGGTTGGGGTGGGGGTACGCTCCATGCATACGCGGGTGAGGGTACGGGTCGTACTTACACTGTTGGGGTGGGGGTACGGTACGTACATACGCGGTTGGGGGTACGCTCCATGCATACGCGGGTGAGGGTACGGGTCGTACTTACACTGTTGGGGTGGGGGTACGCTCCATGCATACGAGGGTGAGGGTACGGGTCGTACTTACGCTGTTGGGGTGGGGGTACGGTACATACATACGCGGTTGGGGTGGGGGTACGCTCCATGCATACGCGGGTGAGGGTACGGGTCGTACTTACACTGTTGGGGTGGGGGTACGGTACGTACATACGCGGTTGGGGGTACGCTCCATGCATACGCGGGTGAGGGTATGGGTCGTACTTACACTGTTGGGGTGGGGGTACGCTCCATGCATACGAGGGTGAGGGTACGGGTCGTACTTATGCTGTTGGGGTGGGGGTACGGTACGTACATACGCGGTTGGGGTGGGGGTACGCTCCATGCATACGCGGGTGAGGGTACGGGTCGTACTTACGCGGTTGGGGTGGGGGTACGCTCCATGCATACGCGGGTGAGGGTACGGGTCGTACTTACACTGTTGGGGTGGGGGTACGGGTCTTACTTACACTGTTGGGGTGGGGGTACGTTCCATGCATAGGGGGGGTGGGGGTAGGGTCCGTACATCTCTATCCCCACGCTATGTGATGCTTGTGCGGGCCGTACCCAGGCCTTTGCCACGTGGGTACGATCCGTCCCGCCATTGTTGGGGTGACGTGGGTGTGGGCGTGGTACGTCTCGTACCCACGCTCTTGAGGCGTGGGTACGGGACGTACCGGTCTGGTTGTGTTGCCGGTTCGCGTGGTGACAGACTTCCGTTGTGGCGGTCGCTGGCTTAGCTGGACACGCCCCCACCCCCTCGTAGTGACCAGGGCATGGGTGTCAGGTATGTCCTGGGCATGTGTGGTGTGTGACTTTGGTGGGGGTTTTGTGGCCTGCCCTGGTCCTGCCACCCCCACCCCCCCCCCCCTTTCCCCCCTCCCTTAGTTGTTCTGACCTTCTGCGGCGTCTGCGTCGTAACCTGTAGAGGAGGTGGACTGCTATGAGGGCCAGGATGACCCGTAGGTTCGGGTCCATGTCTGTCCGTCGCGTACGGGTCCTCCTTGTTCGCGTCGTCCTGTGTGTCCGTCGCGTACTGGTGGTCCTAGTTCGCGTCGTCCTGATTTCCCGGCAGTTTTTGGCAGCCGGAAAATATTCACCGTGCAGGATGACGTCGGTGCGAATCGTGATTCCTGGTTCGTGAATGGCAGGCTGCGCGCGTCCCGACGTCAGGTCGGCCCTTTCCCGGATCGCATTGGTAGGTTTATTTTGTTCGGTCGGGCTTTTTTACGAATCGTACGGAAATGGTGTTCCGTGCGAATCGTAATTCCTTGTTTGTAAATTTTGACGACCGGGTACGCGTCGGACGGAGAATATGCTCCGTCCGACGGTTCGTACCCGTTTTTTACCGGATCGTGATCGGCACCTAAGTCTCTTTTCTACGCATTTTCTTCCTTCATTTTCTCCTGCAGTTCTTACGGGAAATAAACCCTCAGTCATACTCGCATTCCGCCACCTTCTCATTCAATCATCATGATTCTCATGTCCGTATGACCTACCAAACATGTACCTCTACCTTCCGCCACTTCGCTGTCTTTCTCGGTTGTGCATCTCATCTTCCCATTCTCTCAATGCTTCAAATTGTGTCGGTCTAGGTCTTGGTTCTAAATTCATTATTTTCTCTCTTAAATTTCTCAAAACTGCCAAATTAAATGAACCGTGTTCAGGAAAAGCCAACACTTTTTCAGTATACTTGACCCGATTGTCTAACCAAATACAGGTGTGATATCCATATTTCGCAACCATAAAGGATGTGGGGGTTTTCGGTGGAGGAAGTAACTGTCGTTCCCTAGTTACAATCGGTTTGTCCTTCTTAAACCACTTTTTAATTCTACCGAACCAGGACTTTTTCTCCTTTTCTGGTGGATTGTAATACATTTTCCTGTCTTCCGTGTATCGCTAGTCTCTCCTTACAACTGTACCGCTATTCTGTCCAATCGTAGCGCGACTCACACTAACGCACCAATCCGGAGCGTCTACGTCACCCTGTGCTTCTCCACTCCTAGCGCGGCGTACACTAACGCACCAATCCGGAGCGTTCTACGTTTCCGACTAACTGGCCAATCCCAGCGCGGTTGTTCTGACGTCAGCAGCCGCTGCCGCAGCTCATGCTCCTGGCTACCCCTCCTTTACAAAATCCACTCAGTAAGTTTTGTTTCAAATTTACAATTCTGTTTGTAACAACACAAAAAACACCACCATTGTCCGCTTCGCTAACCAAGGAATAGCAATAGACCTTTCTCACGAGAATTCCGTCTTTCCCGAGAGCAGCACTTACCTCTGCCCTACTACGGAATCGTTACTTCCGTTGATAAAGTAGCACATCCCTCTACCTTACCCTTCTAACAAGCAGTAGCTAACATTTCTCCAGAATTAAGACACATAGTTGGAGACCCAATGCTCCTGAGAAATAAAACTAGAGTTTCACAATTAACCCGAATGCCTTCACATTCACACACTTTCATACGAGAAAATGTAGTACATTCACACAGAATCCTGTCTTTCCAGAGAACAGCGAACAGTCTGTCCTACTACAGAATTATGACATACGTTAACAAAGTAGTACTTCCCTCTACTTTATCCTTCTAACAAGCTCAGAGAACACCTGTTACCTTTCCAGTGATAAGCGTTATCGAAATGCCATTTGGACTCCTGGTACCTAAGACCAAAATTTCACAGGTGACCTTCGCTATCATACACACTTCTCTCACACAGAAAATGTCTCTAATGGCAACACACGACGATGTCACCGAATCGAACCCAGACAATGCGTCGTGCATCTTCAATCGTTACACGTTTCTCCCTGTGTACCTACAGGGCAACAACAATTCCGTCTTTCCCGAGAACAGCGCTTACCTCTGCTCTACTACGGAACCGTTACAAACTTCTGACTTCCTACATCCCAGAAGCCGTGCAAACAACATAGAGCTCGACGCAACTCAACATAGAGTGTTAATACATAAACCAATATCAATCAATAACCCATAATCGATAAGCAATGTACAAGCTATATTCACCAAACCAAAACAATAACAACCATCATTCTGCTACCAGAAAAACTGCTGCAGCGTGGAATGTCAAATCCGCCCTTTGTCACAGACCAAATATCGCAATAACACATTAACTCAAATACATTCATTTGTGGGGCCCATAACACCAACACTCACACTTCATTGATCTGTTTTCCCGGAAGGGATAGGTATCCATACACTGACATGAAAGGAATATATTTTCACCTAAACCCTAATATACATTGATTGCCTTTATTAGCTTCAAATCTCGTGATATTCCCCTCATTTGGCGATGAATCAGTTAGTTAGTTTTGTAATTTGGTAATTCAATTTGTTTATTTATGCTCTTCTCTTAATCGAATTTCTTCAAATAATCAACACAACACATTTGTCTATTAATCAAAGCATCGTTTATCTAATTAAATTGCAAATTTTAGAAAATCATCGTCCAAACCGCAGAACATCATATTTACCTAATCTGGCTATTAGTCATCCTCTAAGTCAGTCAAGTCGTGGAAAAATCTTTAAATTCATCAAATTCAGGCTGCAATTCAGTCTCTCAAAGATTCAGGGTAACAGCTGTCCAGCAGTGTCACCGTCCTCTCCGTCAGCATAACATCAGGAAAATGAAAATTCGCTCAAAAGAAGGACTTCCTAATTCGCTTTGTCTACCCACTTTTATAATGAAACTAACATCAAAATGTATCAAGAAAGAGTTTTAGACAGTCCTGATTGGTGGATTTGGGGTCACTCTGTAAAGTTCTCACATAGTCCGTTAGATTAAGTCATCGCACTTGCTGGTTCCGGATTTAAAGACAGTTCTTTGTTTTGTTTTAAAGACAGTTCTTTGTTTTGTAGTCCTGGCAACTCTCCCAGTACGACCATGGTTGGTACATCTTTCCTGGGGTCAGGACGAGGCCATTGTTGCTGGCGGTGGCGCAGGTGCACTTCACCCAAAACGTCGTGGAACTGTAGCAGTCACGTCGTGTGTCTCAGTCAGCCATCTTTACGAAGGCCCAAATGGTCAAGTAAAACAAACACAAAAACGTAATTAAAACATTGAATTGGCTAATAAAATGTTAAACCCTCACTAATTTCCCTATGTGTAAGTAATTATCTAGCATAATAGCAACATTCAAAGCGCTCATATTCACCCAGTGATGTCATCTGGTGCCATTTACAATTACATCACAAAAGCAACATATATCATGCAATATTCTAATTTTCTACCATTAGTATGCGTACATATATTAGTATACAATTAGTTTAACCATGCAAAATGCAAATCCCGCGTGTAATTCTTTTGTTAATATAATTAGTGAGTTATCACTTCAAACGGATTAATAATATTACCATTAATTGATTATTAGGATTAATATAAACATGCAGAATGGGGGGGTATACAACATTTTGTACTACCCGCTCCAGCAATGTCAGAACCAGAAGAGAGAGGTGATGAATACAACTTGGAAGACCCATTCAGTAGGGTACAAATTATAGCGCAGCACAGCAAGTTGCAACAATATCATTAGGGTACCTGAGCCCTATAGTACCTCTCTCTTTGCAGAAAAATGGCAGACATTAAACAAAAAAAACAAAAATATAAAATTCAGGATGGACCTAGAACATTCATTTATAACAGAATGAAAATAGCCTTTATCCATTCATAACAATTTATGCTTACTCGCTCGCATTCATGACGGAAATTTCTGTGACAATTAAGTCAGACAAATTAAAGATGCAATTCTGCCAATTCCCAGACCATGAGTTTGGTGGCAGGAATCTACGATTTCACGGAGCCTTCCTACGGTTGTAAGCGCAGTTCTTACTTCTGAGATATTGGGAAGAGGGGAGCTAAAGAGAATTCGTTGTCTTTATCGGCAGCTCGGAATTCCTTGCAGAGAACAAAGGGGCATATCAACAACAACCGGCGATAATTATCGCTCAGCGCTCTTAGCGTGAGGATAATTATCGCCGGCTAGCGTGAATTTTTATCGCTGAGATAGCGTGCTATTATTAACGCTTATCTCAATAGCGATAAAAATCTACACGCTAACAGGCTAACGTGAGATTATCGCTGGAAACCCTGCGATAATCACACGTTACCTTGTTGATAGGGACAGGCAAACTTAGCCATGATATCCTCCTTCCATAGGATATCATGGCTAAGTCTGAAAATTAGCAGACGTAAAAAAGCAGCGTTAACCACGGTTAGCGCTGCTTTTTTTGTCTCTAACAGGGTTAGCGACATTCTTTATAATAGGAGAAATGTCGCTTAGCAACATTTCTCCTATTATTTTACTCTGGAACGCCCCCTTTGCATCTCATTAGAGATGCAAGGAGAAGCGTAGAGTAAAAGGGTGCTAACATGCAAATTTGCGTGTTAGCACCCTGTTGTTGATAGGGTGCTAGTTTTATCTCTGCTTTTTTGGCTTTTAAAGCCAAAAAAGCAGAGATAAAGCCCTTGTTGATATGCCCCAAAATGGATCAAGTCAAGGTAACAGAGACATATACTCTTCTGCATGTTAAAAGGTGTATGGTGCAGAGACAAAAATCAGTACTGATGCTAAGGCATGACTCGGTGAAAAAAACACCAGAGTTTCTTGGCTCTGACAATTAAATGTGAAACTATCAAATGCCCTCAACCAAGCTGTAACTAGACCTAAACTTGCAGGTGCTTGTGGAAACAGAACAGACTCTTCTGACTAATTCGTGATCCCAAGCAACATTGGCCCATGCAGACATGCATTCTTGGCGAGAGTAAATGTTGCTATTATAGCACAAAAATGACAGAGGCCATGACAAAGAGACAGCTCTGATTCAAAGAAAAATCATAATTCACTTCTCCCCAGCTCCCACAGAGCACTGCTGTCTTCCTGTGCCATATGGGAGACACTAAGAATGTCGGCCTGTCAGTTTTCAATAATTAAACTATTCAGATCCAAGAGTTTATGATCCATTTTTTTCTAAAGATTTTGTGAAATATTTCTCAGCATTTTATGAGTTATCGCAAGAAGAATATGCACGAGGCTGGAAAAATTAGTCAGCCTGCTTTTTCTGTATCAGCGTACTAAAAACTTGAAGGCATGAATACATGCATAAATCTGCATGTGTTTTCTGTGCAGTATAAACTCATGGGGGCAGATTTATGTTCCCTGGCGCATTCCTGCAAATCAGCATGGATGCGCCAGGGAAGATGCGTCACGCAAGATTGCCCTTGCGCCACCACAGATGCGCCGCATTTACAATGCGGCGCATCGTGGTGCAAGGACAAGCAGATACGTGACGCATCTGCCGGCGTAAGGTTGGCGCAGTGCTGAAGTTGCGTCGCAAGCGCGACGCAACTCCAGCACTGTTCCAACCTTTCCTATCCCTAACATGGTGCGTCAAGCCTTACGCCTGCTTCAAGCAGGCGCAGGGTTTTGACACATCAGCGTTGGGAAAGTGACTCAGTGAAATCTTATAGATTTCACTGAGTCACTTTTCAGTGGCGTTCCTGCGATGGAACGCCCCCCCTGAGTTGAAACGCCCACATGAAACCTGACGCAGGTTTCATGTGGTGCAGGGCTTTACACCGTGACGCATCTCCATAGATGCGTCACAATGTAAATGGGGCGCAACATGGCACAGGGTTTACGCCGCCGCTGTGTCACAAAAGTGACGCAACGGCAGCGTAAAAGTGGCGCAAGTCCGATATAAATCTGCCCCATGAAGCTTTAATACACTGAAAACCGTGCAAATCGTAGCGGGGAAACCGAGATTACAACACATACCATTCATTTTGTGGTGGGATAGGTTAGCTTCAGAATCACTTCCTTTTAATGAAATAAGTAATACAAAATGAAAGCACTGTCAAACGTCAGACATTATGCAATTACTGAACATATACTTGTTTGCATAGTTCATCAACCAAAAACAAATCCACGATTTGTTGTATTCACTATATTTTACTGCAATTTTCACAATTTCTTTGGGGCGTTGGCAGTTAATACTGCATATTTATACTATAACTAATTATCCTATTCACATTTTTTTCAAGAATGTAACGTTTTTTTAGAAGATGTCATTGTATGACAAAATAGCATTGTGCGGATTACAACAGTAGGCTAAGGGGAACGAGGTCGCTGGGATTTATGACTGCCTTCCATTCGATCTGAACAAGGGCATCACAAAAGTGAACTGCTCTTTCCCCATGGGGTATGATATGGCCCAACCTACATGGAAGGGTCAAGTTCCCTGGAGAGAGTAATAAACGGTGTGCGTTGTAGCACATTAGAGATAATGCAGTTAAGAAGCAACTAATATGAAGACTAAAATAAGGATGTAGGAAAAAATAAACAGGATTCAAATAATTTTAATAAAAGGAAACAAATGGAGCATGAATGGAATTGTAGAGTTTTGTTGAGATGGTGTTGGAGAGCAACTCAAGGTGGCCTGTCGGTTTATGCGGGTAGTTAAAATCTTAGGGAAAATACATGCTTTTTGCTAATTTACCCTAGCTATAGGCGGAAGATAAGCATGCTCAATATCCACTTAGTGGACTAGTCTACTCAATCTGTAGGAAAGTGGATCATTATTTGATTAATAAAACACAGAGATACTGGAACGGCCACTTCGCATCTTCCCGGCAGCAGCACTTCTTTGCCAGCTCCCACTGAAAACGACGACGCGACCCAACACCATTTGACACCTATGCACCTGGCTTCCCTGGGTGAGGTAACACTAGTACTCTGGTGCTCCTGTGGGTGTTGACCCTAGAACTTCCTAAGTACCAAAGGGTTTGGTCCTGACTCATTTCTAAGTGTCCCTAATCTTTAAAAATCTAACCTCGACTTTCCCCATAGAAGCTAACGGGAGCTCGCGGCTGTGTTCTCACACTGCACATGGCCCCTGTGGGTCCCCTGTGTCACTACCTTGGGTGGTTCCTTGGGGACCCAGCGATTCTACAGGCTCTAGGCCTTGTGTCTAGTTAAGTCGTGGTTCTTATACCACTATTTTAGTATATGGTTTAGCTCTCCCCAGGGCCTGACGTGTATTTGTGCTTATTACTGTGATATTTGAAGTGTAACTTATGTGTTTTGATCTCTCGTCTCATAAAGAGACTAGAAGGGTGTGTTTAGAAATAAATACATATATTTTTTATATATTCCTGGTGTGGATGTCTTTCATTTAGGCACTCAAAAGATTATAGACTGGTAAAACAAGCTGCTTTACATTCCTTCAAGACTTAGCCTGAAGGCTGCTGTCCATAGCTACCACTAGGATAGCTTTCAATAAAGGTTGTCTTTAACCTATACCAATAAGGTTTTTTTTGGACAGGTACAGGGTTCCCACTATAACTAGTGGACAGCATATACCAGGCCAACTTCTCACTGGCGGACTGTTGCTTCTGCACCTCACGCTAGTTTCAATTATTGTGGGGGTCATTGCGCAACATGCCCTGGCTCCAGCCGTCAAATGATACCTCTGTACAACAGATCCTAAGCAAAGCAGGGGTTGGGGGTGCATCAAGTAACGAAGTATAGAAAGTCAATTTTGAATTTCAAAATAAGTCTTTATTTTTAATCTTTTAATTCTCACGAAAATTAAGTCAACACATTTCGTTCTCATGAGGAGAACTTCATCAGCGCTCATTAGGTGAGAATCTGTTATAATGAAGTGAAGTCACTACACCGGTATGCGCTCAACATGAGTCAAGCTGGCGCAGTGTGGGCTGTAAAAGGAGCCAAGTAAGGCCTATATCAAGAAGGTCTAAGTTAAGGCTAAGAAATGCAAACGATGAATGAGGTTGGTGTTCCAGGCATTAACACTGGAAACATTTGGGATGTCCCAAGGCCATGGTCGGCCTGAAAGCAAATCTTACAGTTGACGGTGTCACGCATATTTAAGCAGTGCATACGCAGTAGAAAAGTCACACTAAAAATAATAAAACTCTACAAAATTAAGAGAATATATATTTTAGCAAAATGAGAGCAAATCATCAAAATTCCAATAATCAGTACCGAAGATATTTTTTTATAAGGTTTTTGGGCGAAAAAAACAACAAGAAGAGTAAAGTGTCAATGACAGTGATCCAGCGGAAAAGCCAGGGATAAGACACCTCACAAACAACTGAGACTTTCAAAGGGCCCATATTAAACAATCAGATTTCCTGGCTGTTTCGCTGGGGGTCAAGTTTTGTAATTCACTTTGATCTTGATTAGTTAACTCACTGCAAATTCAATTTTCTTCTGATTAATCTTTATTAATTGTCTAACTAATCTTCACAGATCAACTCTCTTCCTTTGGTCGATGAACCATTAGTTGTGTAGTTGATGTTGATGTAAACAAATTAACTAACTAAACTTACAGATCTTAGTGAAATAAACCACAGACTCTGGGTAAGATTCAATACGTTTATCTAAATCTTTAATAATAATATTTAAAAATGTACATTCAATTCACAGACTCATTCAACAAATCACTGCATTAAAAGTGGATAGATGAAGAGACAGAAGGCATAATATATCATACATTTGCAAAAGGGATGCAGACAGTATATATTTACCCAAAGATGATTATGGAAACCCAACTATCAGGCCAAAAGGGCTGGTGGTGGTCTTCTGATTAATATTCAGGAGACAAAGGTTATAGGACAGACACAGGACAGAAAATTCTTACTAAACTTCTGTATAGACCCGACGCACCGGGACGCATCCCTTGCTTACACTCTCTCCCTCCTTGATAGTCTTCCTGAATCTTCAAGTAGCTTTCATAGGTGGATCTTCCCAGTCTGTTCTCTCTTTCCTCAGCAGAAACAGCTCTCGCCTCTCTCTCTCTCTCTCAGCAATGTCTGACCCTCTCTCTCTGCATCAATGACTAGACTAGTTGTTTTTTAAGTCACCCTAATTATATTCTTTAATTCCGCATGTCCCACCCTCAAAATTTACAAATATTGATGTAAGACGGACTTTGATTGGACAGGGGCAGGGGAGTTCATGTCACCTCATGCTGACATATTCTTGTATTAATACTTCTTTGTTTGGCAAACCATTCCCCTCTTTGCTCATTCACAAATTTAATTTTATTTAATTCCCATACATCTATTGTAACATTTTCTCAATACAGTTCCGCAGTCGAGGGCTACTTTCACAAGACTTTCGTCCTTGAATCATGGCAGCCACACGGTTAACAGGTCATGTCATGACTTCACGGCACATGTGTGGCTTTTCTCCATCTCGCGCCCATTTTACTTTTATTAGGCGTACCAATGGGTCCAAACGTACTCTATTAATAAAGAAATCATAAACAAATGTTAATTTCTCAACTAGATAATTTTCACTGTTCACCACTCACTCCTACTCTATCCCATGTTATTTTCTTCTTTGTTAAGCAAGAGCGTTTGCAGCGACAGCTCTCTTTAAATTCAAGCAAGCATATGCTAGGCACGCTGTACCTCATTACTCAATGTTAGTAATTTCTGCGCATGCTTGAGAGTTTTCCCTCTCAAAACGGGTTAGTCACGTTACCATTTACGTGATTCTAATTTGCACATGCGCGTAATCGTTTTCTAGTTTAAAACAAGATTTAGTTGCGTTGCGTCCTATTCTCATTAATTAATTATACGTAAAGCTCTTATTCCCATATGTAAATGTTGTGCGTGTATATTAATTTAGATTTTCTTTACTATTTTCAATATTAGTACTGTTAATGAGGGAATGCTCTAAGCAAGTTTAATTTTCTTGAATCCTTGCTCCATCAATAGTGCAATTTGAAGTCAACCAGGATGGAGCAATGTTTCAGTCCAGGTGTGAGTCAAAAAGTCATCAAGTTTGATAAGTCTCACTTTAAAGAGGGTCTTTGCCTATTTTTGAGAGAAAAGGTTTGTTGTTTGTTGTAAGTCCAATCACAGAATAGGACTCAATATTTTTACAGCGGGTGTTTTTCTCAGGTGTGGGTATCCTTGAGCAGGAAAATGCTGAAATTCAACCTAAAACTGTGGAACTGCTGGTCAGATTTCTTTCTGGCAGGACCCACTGAAGCTTATTATTCTGCTGCTCAAAGAAGACCCTCAGGACCTCAGGTGTGGGCACTTAGAGAGTCTCAAAGTGTTAGGCAGTGGCCAACAGCAACGTCCAGTCAAAGTCCAGTTGTTATTAGTTAGTCGGGATTTTCCTGGGAAGGTTTCTTGTAGATTGTTGTGTAAATTTAGCCACACAGGAGGCTAGCCACTTCTTTGAACTGGTTACAAGAGGAAGCAGAACCTGCCCTTCTTATGCCACATACAGCAGTTTGAATTCTCTGCTGGGGGTAAACATCCATTACAATGTAGTCATTACATCGCACTGCTTTTACAACGCAGTCCTGTAGGGCCAGCAGGTTGGAGTCTGAGCAGACCCTGCAGCCTGAGCGAATCAAAGGTGTCCTTGATGGGGTGCTCTCACTCACGGCTAGCCCCTCCTCCAAAAAAACATGGCTTCAGCTAGCCAGGAGAGTAGGCTGGTCTAAAGATAATGTCGCAGAGAGAATCCCTATTGGCAAGGCAGCACTGGGTCCATGCTCAACAGCTTCCCTCGGTGCTGCGGCACCAGATCACACATAAAGCGGCCAATTTTGATCACAGAGCATGGCTCACTGCAGGTTGAATTCGTAAATCAAAATAAAGAAATGCTGAACCCTAATGGAGTGTAGTGCTCGATCTAATTACAATAAAGTCTGTGACCTCACGTCGGCTCCCACACAGAGTGAGCGATTTCGATCTGCACAGAGCGCAGGTCATTGCAGGTTGAATTCTTAGGTCAAAAAGAAGCCTCTTGACCCTCTTAGAGTGAAGCACTTGCTTGGTTAGCACAAAGTCTTTTGATCCCTTTGACTTCTTGGTTTAAAGCGGTATAGAGAGCAGTTTCAACCCTTCCTCACTGCAAGACAAGAGGTAGAAGGCAGCAAGCCAACACAGCAGAGCCAAGTGCAAAGTGGCAGATCCTCCTGGCGGCACAGCTCCTCTTCTTTACAGAGTCTCCCCAGGATCCCTGCGAGGCAGACTAGGGGATCGTTGATGGCTCTGCGATCACGAAGAACAGGGGGCAAGCCGGAAGCCCTTAGAGAACACTTGGGCACAAACACCAGGTAGCAAGCAGCAGGACAGCTTCTCCAGATACGTTACAAAGTGGCAGTCCACCTGTAACCCAACACTCAGCGTGCAGCAGGCCAACACAGCAAAGCAGTTAGCAGGAATGGTAAGCACAGCAGTCCTCCTGGCAATGTACAAATGTAGAGGCATCAGCGTATTGTTCCAAATCCCATGCAGTGTCCAAAAACATGTAGTCAGAGCCCCAGTATTTACACAAAGAAATGCCTTAAATATAGGGGGTAACTTCAAAAGAACCCTTAGAAGTGCACAACAATAACTTTCAGCCCAGCCGTAGCCGCAGACGATCAGTAGGGGGTAAATCAGCCTTTTGTGTGAGGGAAGGACACAACCTATTCAGATGTAAGTGTGAATCACCTCTCTCTCCCTTTGCTTAGGATGACTATAGGTATGCTGATGAATGCAAATGTATCCCACGTCACACCCAGTCCTTCCTGTGTAGTGGCTGCCTGGAGAGTGCACAAAGTGCAGGTGTGAACCAGCCGAGACATATATTGGTGACAGGCTGCAAAGCATAAAGTGTTATAAGCACAGAGAAATGTCCACTTTCCAAAAGTGGCATTTCTAACATTGTAATGTAAAATCCAGCTTCACCAGTAACTAGAATGCATCACTGCCATGCTAGAACATTCCAAACATGGCAGCGGCACTCCTTTCTGATGAGGAATTACCAATGCTAGCATATTAGAGGAGTAGGCCTCACAGCAGTGAATAATTGAAATAGGTTGTTTGTTACTACCAGGACATGCCAAACTTTAAGACACATGTCCAAACTTTTACTTACACAGTACTCTGCCAATAGGGCTTTCTAGGGCCTACCTTAGGGGTGACTTATGTGTAATAAAAGGTGAGTTTAAGGCTTGGCAAGTAGTTTTAAATGCTAAGTCAACATGGCAGTAAACTGTGAACACAGGCCCTGTAGTGGCAGGCCTGAGTCAGGTTTGAAAGGCTACTTCTGTGGGTGCCATAAGCAGTGCTGCAGGCCCACTAGTAGCAGTTGAAGTACGGGGCCTGGATATATGGTATATAACTTTAAAAGGGACTTACAAGTAAATCAAATATGCCACACAGGTGTAAACCAATCATATAATGTTTAGGAGGAAGAGCAAATGCACTTTAGCACTGGAAATCAGTGGTAAAGTGCCTAGAGTCCTAAAACCAATTAAAAGAAGGTGAAAGAAATTTGCAGAGGAAGGCAAAACATTTGGGGATAACTCAAAAGAAAGGGCTAGATCAAACACGCCCCCACACTGGTTAGAGTTGTAAGTGTACTGCTGCTTGACAGCATCTAAAGATGTGGCTGGCTAAGCCTGCCACACCTGGCTTTTATATATTTTTAGATCATCTTCTCTCTCAAAACAAAGTCATCCATTCTTTTCTAAAAAAGCGTGAGTATGCCAGTCTTGGCAAGTAGTTCATTTTCATTATGATATTCTTCCCAGCCCTAAGATTGGTAATGGCTTTATTTGGAAATTACCATCTTTTTGCTGGTATTTCTCCCAAATTGAATTTTGACTTCACTACACTATCATTGCTGAGACCATTTTCGTTGGCAGTAGCCCTCTGCACACCCTACTCTGGTTAACCAGTTGTAAATAGCTTGCTCATTCTCTTCCAAGGATGATAGAATTGGTACACCCCTAATTAGCACATATAACTTACTTGTAAGCCCCTTCTAAATGGAATTGTATGTATCCATGGCCTGTAAATTAAATGCTACAACTGGGTTACAACACTAATTGTGCCACCCACTAAAATAGCACTGTAACATGTCTCATGGTTGCCATTGCAGCCTTTAGTACAGTCTTCAAACTGCCATTTCGACCTGGCTAAATAAACCTTTTGCCAGGTCTAAAATGTCGTTTTCAATATTTAAAAGTCCCCCTAAGGTATTCCCTAACAGCTCACATCAAATCAAATCAAATCAAACAAACACTTGTATAGCTCGCTACTCACCCGGAAGGGTCTCAAGGCGCTTGGGGGAGGGGTCTGCTGCTGCTCGAACAGCCAGGTCTTGAGTTGTCTCCTGAAGGCGAAGTGGTCTTGGGTCAGCCGAAGGTGGATGGGGAGGGAGTTCCATGTCTTGGCCGCCAGGTAGGAGAAGGATCTTCCTCCGGCGGTGGCCCATCGGATGCGTGGTATGGCGGCGAGGGCGAGGCTAGCAGACCGTAGCTGGCGGGTGGGCGTGTGGAAGGTCAGGCGGTCGTTGAGGTACTTTGGGCCCAGGTAGTGAAGAGACTTGTGTGCGTGGGTGAGGAGCCTGAAGGTGATCCTCTTGTTGACGGGGAGCCAGTGCAGGTCAATCAGGTGGCTGGAGATGTGGCTGCGTCGGGGGATGTCCAGGATGAGTCGGGCGGAGGCGTTCTGGAATGCGTTGGAGTCTATTCTGTAGCTTGGCTGTGGTTCCAGCGTAGAGGGTGTTTCCGTAGTCCAGTCGGCTGGTGACGAGGGCCTGGGTGACCGTCTTCCTGGTTTCGGCCGGGATCCATCGGAAGATTTTGTGGAGCATGCGGAGGGTGTGAAAGCATGAAGAGGAGACGGCGTTGACTTGTCTGGTCATCGAGAGGGAGGAGTCCAGGATGAAGCCCAGGTTGCGTGCGTGGTCTGTTGGCTTGGGGGCGGTGCCCAGGGCTGGGGGCCACCAGGAGTCGTCCCAGGCGGAGGGTGATGGTCCCAAGATGAGGACTTCCGTCTTGTCTGAGTTCAGTTTCAGGCGGCTGTTCTTCATCCACTCGGCGACGTCTTTCATCCCTTTGTGGAGGCTGGTTCTGGCGGTGTCGGGGTCTCTGGTGAGGGAGAGGATCAGCTGGGTGTCGTCGGCGTAGGAGATGATGTTGAGGTTGTGTTGGCGTGCGATGATCGCGAGGGGTCTCATGTAGACGTTGAAGAGGGTGGGGCTGAGTGATGATCCCTGCGGGACGCCGCAGATGACTTCGGTGGCCTCCGATCGGAACGGGGGGAGGCGGACTCTCTGTGTTCTTCCGGCGAGAAACGAGATGATCCACTTCAGTGCCTTTTCTTGGATGCCGGTGTTGCTGAGGCGTTGGACAAGGGTGCGGTGGCAGACAGTGTCGAACGCTGCGGAGAGTTCCAGGAGGATGGGTGCCGCTGTTTCCCCGTTGTCGAGCAGGGCTCGGATGTCGTCGGTGGCAGCGATGAGGGCGGTTTCGGTGCTGTGGTTGGCTCTGAAACCGGACTGCGAGGGGTCGAGGGATCCATTTGTCTCGAGGAAGGCAGCAAGCTGTCTGTTGGCGATCTTCTCGATGACTTTGGCCGGAAAAGGGAGGAGCGAGATGGGGCGGAAGTTCTTGAGATCAGTGGGGTCTGCTGTTGGTTTCTTCAGTAGGGCGTTGAGCTCGGCGTGCTTCCAGCTCTCCGGGTAGGTGGCGGTGTTGAAGGAGGTGTTGATGACGTCTCGGAGTTGGGGTGCGATGGTGGAGGCAGCCTTGTTGAAGACGTGGTGGGGGCAGGGGTCTTTCGGAGATCCGGAGTGGATGGTATTCATTGTGCGGGCTGTGTCTTTGGTGGACACCGTGGTCCAGGTATGGAGGGTGGCGGTGGGGGGCGTTTGTTCGACGGTTGGGTGCGAGGGTGGTGTGCCGAAGCTGTTGTCGATGTCTGCAATCTTGCGGTGGAAGAACGAGGCGAGGAAGTTGCAGAGATCTTGTGAGGGGGTGATGTCGTTGTTGTCGGTGCTGGGGTTGGAGAACTCCTTGACGATGCTGAAGAGTTCCTTGCTGTCGTGGGCGTTGTTGTCCAGTCGATCCTTCAGTGATTTCTTCTTGGTGGCGCGAATGAGCTGGTGGTGCTTGCGGGTGGCGTGTTTGAGGGTGGTCATGTTGTCAGCGGTCTGGTCGAGGAGCCAGGCTTTCTCGAGAGTGCGGCAGGTCTTCTTGGAGTCCTTGAGTTCGCTGGTGAACCAAGGGACCTTCTTGCTTCTGGGTTTGCTGGGAGGGTTCTTTAGGTCGGTGGTGATCTTGCTCCAGCTTCTGTGGGGGACCTGTTGCGGGTGGTGGTGGGTAGTGGTTTTTCTGAAGCTGAAGTGGACGCAGCTGTGGTCGGTCCAGTGAAGTCCGGTGGAGTGGCTGAAGGCGATGTGTTTGCTGGATGAGAAGACGGGATCGAGCATGTGGCCGGCGTAGTGGGTGGGGGTGTTGACCAGTTGCTTGAGTCCGAGGTTGGCGAGGTTGTCCAGCAGGGTGACGGTGTTGCGGTCCTTGTTGTTCTCCAGGTGGAAGTTAAGGTCCCCTAGGAGGATGTAGTCGGCGGAGGGGACGGCGTGGGGGCTGATGAAGTCCGCAAAGTCCTCGCTAAATTGTGTGCATGGTCCCGGGGGTCTGTAGATGAGGGTGCCTCTGAGGGTCGTCTTTGGGTTGGTGTGGATCTGGAAGTGGAGGTGTTCAGCGGTGGCGTAGGTGTCGTCGGCATTGGTCGTGATGCGGATGGTGTTCTTGTGGACTATGGCGATGCCTCCTCCGGTTTGGTTGACGCGGTCCCTCCTGATGATCTTGTATCCATCCGGGATGGCGATGGCGATGTCGGGGGCTGAGGAGGAGTTCATCCATGTTTCAGTGAGGAAGGCGATGTCTGGTGAGGTTGTGTCGAGGAGGTCCCATAGTTCGACGGCGTGTCTGTGGACGGAGCGGGTGTTGAACAGGATGCACTTGAGGTTGCTGCTGCAGTTTGGCTTGGCGGGCGCGGTGCGTGTTCGGAGGCAGGTGAACTTGCAAGTTGTGCAGGTGAAGGGTCCGTGGAAGTGTTTCGGGGCGGCCCGGCAGCAGGTGGGGTTCCGGCCGGTATTGAGTGCGTTGAGGGTTGCGGCATCGTAGATCCGTCGTGTGGGCTGGCGTTGGCGGGGGCCAGGGGTCCTGGCACTGGGCGCGGTCCAGGCGCGGACGGGCGCAGACGGGCTTGCCTTTGGCGCGCCTTCGGCACGCCAGTGGCGCGGCCGCTGCGCGGCCTCCAAATGAGGACCGAGGGAGGGAGGAGGAGCTGGGAGGTGGGAGCGGGGTGGCCAATGGGGTCAAGGGGGGCGGGGCCACGGGCCAGCGGCGGTGAAAATCGGCGGGAAAAGCGGAGGCAGGGGGGGCAAAATCGGCAGAAAAACGGGGGCAGAGGGGAAGGGGAGGGGGCACAAGGGTACAGAAGGCAGAGGAGCAATCACAGGGGAACAGGCAACAGCAATTCAGGCAGGGTACAGAAGGCAAAACGGGGAAAGGCACGGGGATCGAGCGGGGAGACAGTCAGGGACACACCAGTGCGGGCACAGTGATCACCTGGTAAGCGGAGCGGAGCGCGAGTCTTCACAGGGGCTGTGCAGCGGTGAGGGGAGCGACCTGCCTGGTGACAGGGTCAGAGGTCGCTCAGGGTCAGGCCAGGGTGCATGGCATTTGAATTGTAGGACATGTGTAACTAAGGGCCTAATTTAGATCTTGGTTGGACTCCTGTCTTCCCTCCGCCAAGACAGTTGCAAGTAGTCCGTCGAGGTGACGGATTCCCACCCACCGTATTTAGATGTGTGCCGACTGACCGCTGTCTTTATCGACAGACTGTATACCGCCGTGTAAGTAGCGCACGTTCATTGATGAGGAGGACTCTATTGCTGGCTAACAGTACTCCGTCAACGCCAAGCTAACGGGTTTGCGTCGAGCCAATTTGGACTTCCCCATTGTGCTGGCAAGTACGCAAGCAGTGAAACCAATGAAAAAGTGCCAAGATCTAAATCAGGCCCTTACTCTTACATGTCCTGACAGTAAAAAAAAAATATCTTTGTGGCAAGGCTAGCTTCCCTTACACTAACAGTGGACTACCTTATTATATTTAATATAAACATTTTTACCACCCAACTGTTTGTAAGCTAGAGATGGGAACATTCCACATATGGATAAGAGTATCAAATTAGGAGGGAAAACGGACGCAGAATACATTGAAACACCAGACTGGTCGATGAGTGCCTCGCTTAATATCAAGAAGCCCAATCAATGAGCCCTGAAGAAGTCTCATGTAAGAGACGAAATGTGTTGACAATTCTTTGGCTACTTTTGAAGAATTGGTTTTAGTATAAGAAGAGAGAGAAGATGTGAACAAAATGAATATTTTTAAGAAAAATGAAATGAGGTCTGTGCATTAAGTTCAAATCAAGGTGTAAGGTGGAATTTGGCAACACAGCCGAAGATATTGGTTACATATACAACTTGCGGGGGGCATGCTGATCATTTTGTCCTGATCTAGCGTGGAGGTGACTCTGTTATGAAAGGTTAGGGTTTTGGCCTTCAGATTGTTGCACTGCCCATTGTTGGAACTGGTGTGAAGTCACTAGAGGTGTTAGGTGTGGTTTACTGTATCTCAACCTCTACTTTTCTGTAAATCATATATTTAATAAGTTATCACTTCTGTTTGAGATCAGCTAAAGAAAAACTATTTTGAAAATGTGACTTTCAGAAAGTTTACATCATTCTGCCTCAACCAAATGTGCCTTGTGCCAGTGTCCAGGTTCACATGACTTTTAATTGCTCTCCTGTGGTTTGAAATGTTCAGGGCTCAAAGGGACCCTGGGTGTGAAGAGGGGTGTTCATTTCCTGAGCAGGTCATTGTTGAGGTGAGATACAGTTTGCTACAGGAGCGCACAAATTTACATCTTTCTACAAACTGAGTCACTGTTTTAATATTCTGCTGCTATTATTGGGATACTACCCAATTTTAAACTTGTGGGTCTTATTGATGGGCTTGTGATGTAATTTTCGTCATATGTTTTGTTTATGTATGTGAAACTTTGTTATATATTTATGAAGGTCATCTGAAAGCATCTATATATTTTTATCAGATGTTTGTCTTTTGTAGGTGTTTGTTAATGTGATCTCTTATGTCTTTGCTTTCATAAGTTTGTGGGCCATCTGCAATTATTATTGTCCTTTAAATGTTTTTCACTGTTTGCCAATGTGGTATTTATGTTATGTATTGTTTATGATGTTTCAGCCCTGGTGAAGTTCCCACTGGCAAAACTGGGAACGAAACGCGTTGGCTGTGTGCCAGTTTTTAAGAAATAATGGAATAAAAGAAGCATTTCTTGGAACAGATCTCTGCTTACTTTATTGACTTCACAACGAGTGCACCTTCCATCCTTTTTGAAAACTGCCCATTGTTGGAACTGTTGTGAAGTCACTAGAAGTGTTAGGTGTGGTTTACTGTATCTCAACCACTACTTTTCTGTAAATCATATATTTAATAAGTTATCACTTCAGTTTGAGATCAGCTAAAGAAAAACTATTTTGAAAATGCGACTTTCAGAAAGTTTTACATCATTCTGCCGCAACCAAATGTGCCTTTTGCCAGTGTCCAGGTTCACATGATTTTTAATTGCTCTCCTGTGGTTTGAAATATACAGGGCTCAAAGGGACCCTGGGTGTGTAGAGGGGTGTTCATTTCCTGAGCATGACGGCCTGGAGGAGTTGTATCCAGCCCTTCCTGTGCCCCTTTATGCTTTCAGAAGATGTCTGCCCTATCACTGGCAAATGCAACTGGCTGCTCTTTGTTTCACTAGCCAAACTAGATCTGGGCCCACAAGAAAGGGATGGGTTACATAAATAGGTGCCCCCCACCCACAGACAGGGTCTTGGAATAGAAGAGGCAACTCCAGAACTTCTGATCAGGAACCCCCTGCAGCTGTATGGGCTCTAAAGAAGTGTTGCCATGCTCTGGGTAGAACACATGAAAAACGGATCTGCTTGTCTTGAACCCTGCTACTCATATTTGACTCTGAGGGTCAGTTAGCTAACCTCCTGTTTCAGCTGCAAAAACACAGCAAGCTTTCAGAGGCCCAGTGGACCAGTACCAACTGGACATGTCTAGATCCTGCTGCTGGCCTCTGCTAGAGTGAGTTCCTAATCATAAATGGTGACCCCCGGTTGGTGATAAAGTGCACTCCTCTAACCTAAAACAGCAAGATATGGACTCCAGGTGTATAACCAGAGACTCTGAGATTGTCACATCAAAAAGAACAGTCCCCAGTCTCCTCACGAATAAACTGCATCTGACCTTCCAAGATATAGATCCGGACTTTGCTGCTTGGACAATTCTGCATCAACAGCAAGCTCCCCGCATTTCCTGCCAATGTGAAGATCATCAATCAGTTATTTGCATCAGTAATGACCACCTCCAACCAATGTAAATTTAGGTCAAATGACTGGGACTGCAGCAACCCACATTTCGCAAGCTTCTTGACGAAGACAGACTTCAGCCTGGGCAATTAACATTCTGGTTGATTAGAGCTTCTTGCATGAAACAGAACTAATTTAGAATGGACACATTCCACCAGGACGAGTCTGGTCCCTATAAAGGACTTGCACTGCACCGCGGTAAGCCATAACTTTGACTTTGACCGAGTCCAGAGCAGCGATTGACGATTTGTACTTTTTGTGCTATCCCTACTGAAAAGGTTTTAAATTAATGTTTCTAGTTCCACATATTCGATTCTTGTTGTTTTGGTGTCATTTTACTGTATTCTAAATTGGTTTGGAATTTTTATTGTGTTTTGTTTTCACTTTATTACTGATTGAGTGCTGCATAATACTTTACATATTTCCTCTAAATTAAGCCTAGCTGCGTTTGTGCCAAACTGAAAGAGAGTTAAGCACAGGTTTATTTAGTGACTATAGTGGTTCAACCTGACAAGGATTGTTATTATTTTTAAAGTGGGGCTCTCACCCCTATCTATTAGTAACCCAATTACTTACAATTTCCAATATTGCAGCTGTAGCTAAATAGCTGCATGAGTAATGCCCAATTAGCTTCCAAGACTTTTTTATGGAATTGGTGAGACTGATTCAAATTTCCCCATGCATCAAAATAAACATCCAGTTTGAAACTCCACAAGCTGTGCTTGTGAGAGGGTCAGATTCAATATTTTCTGATTTGTCTTTTATGAACATTAATTCTGTGATCAGTTCCAAAAGTTCTAGTTGAGACCTGCTAATGACGTATAAGGAAGACAAGAGGACACCATCAACCAATAGCCATATCTTGTACTTCTCACACCAAAATGATTTTTCACAATTCTTGCATTTTGCCTTATAGGATCGGGTTATAGTTCTATTGACAGTGCAGATACAAGGAACAACTGTGCCTTTTTCCCCTGTTAAACTGTATGTTCTATGCCTCACTGTCATGAATGTGTAATTCTAATCCCTGGGTTTCTATAGTTTGTACTGATCTCATGAATTTCAACCTGACAGAATTGAATGTTTTTACAGCATTAAGCAGTATCTCGATTACTGGAATTCTCGTCCTAGTAGCCTTTTTTAGAAGGTGAGCAGTGCATCCAATATCCTTGTATATATGGCATTTTTCCAGAAACCTGACTGACCTTCATCGACCAGCCATGAAAAATTTCTTAAATGTGAGACCAGAAGTTTGGCAAAAACCTTAATAACTGTGGGGCCAATGTACGCCGCATTCTACCGGGGGTGTGTGCAACTGGTAAAATCATTTTTCTATGCAGAGACCCTATTTTGCGAGTCTGTAACCTATTCACAACTCACTAAATAGGGTTTGTGAGTCACTATTAGGAAGGGGCACGCCAAAGGCAACCATTCCTAATAGAGAGTAGCAGGCGGATGTACAATTGAGTGCGACAAGAATGCGGTCGCAAAACAATCACAGTTTACCACATACTTTAAGTAAGTGGTAAACTAGTCGCAAATTGAAGGGTGTTCCCAGGGGACCGCCTTCCCTTTTGTAAATGGTAGAGAAAACATTTTCTTTTTGAACCGCATCCCGTATTTCTTTGAGGAAAGTGGGCTGCATTTTTTTTTAAGTTGCTTTATTAAAAATTAAATACAGACATGGTGGTCTGCTATCACCAGCAGGCCACTATCGCCGTGTTATACCCATTCCCTATGGGTTGCAAATTGCGACTTGCCACAGGAATATTGGTGAGACAGGTCCCTTGCGAACCTTTGGGAATCGTTAATGTGTCTGAGACACAGTGGGCCAGAGGTTCGTCTGTTTTTAGTGGTCGCAATAGAAAATCAAGCTGTTTGCAATGCTAAAAAGGGTTGCAGCATGTACAAACCCTATTTTGCGAATCTGTAACCTATTTCCGACTCACAAAATAGAGTTTGCGAGTCACTATTAGAACGGGGGGTGCCAAGGGAGTCCCTTCCTAATAGTGAGTCGCAGGGAAATGTACGATTGTTTTCCGACCGCAAACGCGGTCGCAGTTACCATCAATTTCAAATTGGTAGTAAGCCACTCGCAAATGGGAAGAGGTTCCTAGGGGACCCCTCCCCCTTTGTGTTTGGAAGCAAAAAAAAATTTCAGACCAGGCAATGGTCCAACAGACCACTACCTGCTCTTAAAAAATGACAAGAAAATTTTAAATTTCTTTCTTTTAAACACATCCCGTTTTATTTAAAAAGCAAACACAGACATGGAGGTCTGCTGTCCAAGCAGGCCACTATCCCTCTGATGGTATCCCATTCCCAATGGGTCGCAAATTGCTACCTGCCTCATCAATATTGATGAGGCAGGTCATTTGCGACCCCATTGGGAATCGCTAAATGTGTCTGGGACTCATTAGTACATTCCGTTTTGACAAGTCGCAAAACATCGCAATTTGCGAACCACGAAATGTAATGGTTGTACAACTGGCCCGATATTACATTTCATTTTGCATGGCTCTAATTGCGAGGCTCAAATACAGACTCAAAAAATCTAATGATGCTAAATCTGGCCCTTCAATCGACTTACAGGTACTGCAGAGTCTGAGTTTTTTCAAGCTTCAGACATCCCTCATTTCAGTAACCATATTCAAAAGCATAGTTAAAAGACTAACCAGTTCATCCTGAATAATTTTCTAGTCTAGAACACTGGTGGGAACCAATCCAAGACTGGTGAATTTCTTTGCTGAATAGAGACTACATTCACCTCCGACTGATCATTAAGTCAGTCCAATTAATAATAATATTAATGACTTTATTGTTTATGGTCATTTAAAGTTTTTACAATATAAAATAGCACATACAAATAGATATGACTGAGTTCATGCAGATAAAACCAAATAAAACACTCAAATATTTTTTAGGTGATTCAACACATATTGCAATTGCCATTTCACACAGTAGCACAATGAACGCCCCATACAGGTTTGGACAAATAGAGGAAACTTTTATGAGAAATTCAAGACCAAAACGACAAAAATGCAATAAGTAGACCCGGAGTTATGAATTTTTAAACCAAAAATAGTGCTTAGAAGTCAATAGCGCGAGAGGTTGATTGAGGTTGCGGTAGACTGGGGTAAATCCAAAGTTTAGGACAACAGTGATGGAGGGCAAGCTGGCTACAGGATAAAGAAAAAGGTCCTGCTAATAAAGTACCTTGAATGGATCAAAGTGGCAACTCAAGGCGAGGAGTACAGAGTTGCTGTCGTCATTGATCCCATGGTAGGAGGCGACTGTCGGCGCTGATCCTCGCCGTCGATTGAAGCTTTGTTGACGAATCCGTGCACAATGCAGGCACTGTGTTGTCATCAAGCCGCTCTGTCCATTGTCGTTGAGCAACCACTGCATCGGCATTGAAGGGAGATGCATCGGTTATGCTAGGCTCAAGGCCACTGCTGCATTGACATTGATGTAGGAAAATCTGCAAAAACCCCACGTCTGAGGCCTAGGATTGGAGGAAAGAGTCTGACTTACAGATGGAAGAGTACAGCAGCACCAGAAGAGATGCAAGAAGTATTTTATAACCCTGAGACTTCAGAAAACAGGAGGGAAGCCAGAAACCCCTTGGAGCCCCTCTGGGTTCAAGGGAGATGGGTCCAGTCCTTGTACTCAGCAGGGCAGCGATCAGCAGGCAGAAGGGGCAGATCAGCACAACAGTGAAGCAGTTCCTTATAACAGTAAGTTAAGCACTGTAGTAATCCTTGTAACACAGCAGTCCTTCCCGCTGGCAGAGTTCTTCACAGGTCCAGTAGTGTACTGATTTGGTAGGGTCAGAGCCCCAGTATTTATACCCAAATGTGCCTTTGAAGAGGAGGTGACTTCAAAGAAGCTCAATGAAGTGCACAGGTTCCCTTTCATCCCAGTCCTGTCTGCCAAGCTATCTATGAAGGCTAATCAGTCCTTTGTATGGGACCAGGACACAGCCTAATCAGTGCCAGCTCCTTCTCTCCCCTCCTGCCCAGGGAGGTTATCAAAATACAGATTAGTCCTCTGTCCCAGCCACCCTTTCTGTGTTTGTGGCTCTCTGGAAGGTACGCACAAAGTGTAGTTTTCACCCAGCCCAGATGTGTATAGGAGACAGGGTGCAGGCACACAGAGCTAAGTTGAGAACAGGGAAATGTTCACTTTCTAAAAGTGGCATTTCCTAAATAGTAATATCAAATCCAAATTTACCACTGAAGTGAATATATCATTACCATTCCAAAGAATTAGCTACTCCTTTCCAATCAGTAATAACAACTTAAAAGTGTTTTAAGGAATTCCCAATGCAAGCCTATGAGAGGCAAATGCCTCACAGTAGTAAAAAACGAATTGAACTGTTTGTCACTACCAGGACATATACAATTTAAATTCACATGTCCTACCTTTTAGTTACCACTGCACCCTGCACACAGAGCTAACTAGGGTCTTGCTTAGGAGTGACCTATGTGTAATAAAAGGGGAGTTTAAGGCTCGGCAAGTGGTTTTAAAAGCCAAGTCAAAGTGACAGAGACAGGTTAAAAAGACTACTTGTGTGGGTGGCTTAATCAGTGTTGCAGGCCTACTAGTAGCTTTTAAATGAAATACACTGGGTATATGGTATAGCACTTTACAAGGGACTCACAGGTAAACTAAATATGCCAATAAGGCAGCCGCGGTCGGTAGTAGGAGTTCCTGCAGGGCGGTGACGTGGGGAGGGGGATAGGGAGGGGCAGGGTCGGGGGTAGTAAACTATCGATTACGGAGGTTTACAGGTAAGTAAACATATAAATTAATAAAACGAATTTCGTTGCGTGCACTGCATCGCATTTGGGGATGCAGTGCACGCAACAAAATTTGTTTTATTAATTTATATGTAATAATTTACTACCCCCCACCCTGCTCCTCCCCCTCCCCACGTCACCGCCCTGCAGGAACTCCTACTACCGACCGCGGCTGCATTAAGGTATACTCCATTGGAACCATGTTTAGTGGAAAATCACATGTACTTTAGCACTGGTTAGCAGTGGCAAAGTGCTCATAGTCCAAAGGGCAGCAAAAAGATGCAGCAAAAAATAGAGGTAAGCAGGCAAAGAGTTGAGTGATGACCACCCTAAGGATGAAAGGTCTAACACTGGGAATTCACCAAAATCCATGGATGTGTGGGAACATATATCTTATCATTCACGCCCTAGGCTGACACCACAGAAAATACTGTGTGTTAAACCAGTTTGAAAATATGGACACTGAACAATTGACTACACTGTATAACTTGAAACAGAAATGCGTTGATGACACAGAAACATATATTGATTTCCAAACACTTTTTGAATTGGATATTGATACTGGAATTGTCACAAGCTGGTTGGGATAATATTGTTCACATACATAGAGTCTTGACCCCAAGGAAGGGGTGATTCCTTTCAGCAGCCACTGTGCAGGCTGTTGTAAACTGCCAGCAGTGGACAAGTTTCTCTAGAAAGAAGCTACTGATGATGGAGGAGAAAGTAGTGGCAAAACCATCCCAGGAAAGTGCTGGGCAGAGAGGAACACCAAAACTTGAGCTATATCAGAAACCTAACAAGAATAAGAAAAGGTACAAGTAAAGAATGTAAACAAGTGAAGCTAAAATGACCCTAACATAAGCCAGACCATTTGCAATGTATTACTGCTTTGGCTGAGTCAGCGTAAACAGGGAAGCCTTGACTTGGAAGCTGTTACTGGTGGGGAAATCTCAGAACCAAATTCACATTGCGCAATCTTGGATTGGGAAGAATTAAGGGGCATATCAACAACAACCGGCAATAATTATCGCTGAGCGCACTTAGCGCCAGGATAATTATCGCTGGCTAGCGCCGATTTTTATCGCTGAGCGATAAAAATCCTGGCGCTAACTGGCTAACGTGAGATTATCGCTGGAAACCCAGCGATAATCTCACCTTAGCTTGTTGATAGGGTCTCACAAACTTAGCCATGATATCCTCCTTCCATAGGATATCATGGCTAAGTCAGTCCTGAAGCAGGTGTTAGGAAAGTAGCGATAACAGGTGTTATCGCTACTTTTCCTGACGCTATGCTTCATAGCGTTAAGCTTGCTGATAGGAGAAATGTCGCTTAGCGACATTTCTCCTGTCATGCCAGGTCAGGAACGCCCACTTTACATCTCATTAGAGATGCAAAGCTGGGCGTTAGAAATCCTGACGCTAAAGCAAGGTTTCACGTGTTAGCGTGACCTTGATGATTAGGCGATAAAATTATCGCCGCTTTTCGGCCGAAAACGGCCGCAAAAGCGGCGATAATTTTTTAGCGCCTGATTGTTCATATGCCCCTTAATATCCAAAATGGCAGATGTTCGTGGCAGACTGATAGAAATGGGGTTTCTGGTTGACTAGGGTATGCATCAAAGCCAGGGAGAACCTAGCACTCTAGTAAGTTACACACCAAAGAAAACCCATGTCCATCCACTTGGTAGCTGGGCAAGAGTGGTCAGGCTTATACCAGAGGCAATGTGTAAAGCATTTGTGCAACACGCTCACACCAGAGACACAATAAATACACCTCTCCTCCCGTCTATCTGTGAGCTCCTCAGGAGACAGGGAATGGGAGGTGACACTGCTCCTGCCAATAGACCCAGCAAGGGACTCCCTATCTATTGGGTCCTCACTATCTACCGGCAACCCTGACCAGTCATTTTCTTCCTCCTCCTAAGTCTCATCATGTCCACTTCCCTCCAGGGATGCAGATTTCTCAGAGTTCTCACTAATCTCGGGGTCTCCTCAGGGTCTTCTCAAACACACCACCACCCCTGGTTCTCTTTTAAGGCTGCTACCTGCAGACCCCCTTGAACTCCTTCTCAATGTACTCCAACAGGTCATCTTCATCATAAATTAACCCCTTTCTGGCAAGCCACACAAACACAAGTGTAGTAGTAAGATTCCCCGGTAAAAGAAAACAAGACATGAGTAAACAATGAAAATGACCAATGAGAGAATCAGGAAAAAACACATAATGGTCTAAGTGCAGAGTATATTGTGCAACACTGAGTCACTGTAGTATCATGAAAATGCAAGTCCTTTGCTCATGGCTGATAACAATCACTGTATGTTACAAGTGGGGTTTCTGGTTTGTTAGGATATGCACTAAAGCCAGGCAGAATCCACCACTATAGTCAGGGCAAGTAAGGTACACACAAAATATAACCTGTGCTCACCCGATTGTTAGGTAGGAAAGAGTGCTCAGGTCCATCCTAAAGGCAATGTGTAAAGAGTTTGCGCAACACACTCACACAAACGGCACAATCAATTCACCACCAAGAGAGACTCCACACAGTATTATATAAAAATATGTTTCTGTATTGAACATAGACCAACACAACATAAATCAGCAGTTACTTTACCTACTAGACAATTGCCCAAAAAATCACAAGGCAAGTAAAAAGAAGGACTGTGATGTTGGAATACTTCATGAAAGAAAAATTACCTCATGAAAGAAAACATTACTTCATGAAAGAAAACATTACTGTGCAGCTATGCAGCCTCTGAAATACTACTCGTTATCCTGAGGTTCTGTAGCGATCCGAACCCGTGTATTCGGTATCGTAGTACTGACACGATTTTGGTACCAATGAACCGTAAATGATCCATTATATGCATGACAGTGTTTTCGCTGCGCAACTAGCATGAATTCACTGAGAAATAGGGCATTCTGTTGTTAAGTCATGGCATCCATTTTAGTTACGGCATCCATTTTGTTTCTTGCCCTCACATAGTCAATGAACGGGCGATGACCCCGGCAGAATCACCTTGTTAAGGATACGTAAGCTCGAGCCCCAAGAAAGGCTGACGCTGCATGACTAGGCAGAATCAAGCTGCCTCCCTTGCCTGAGGCCAGTCCTGCTATACTGGTTCTCGTGTCCGTTGTCCTGACTGAAAGGCCGAAGACGGTAGCCATGCCCGTTTATGATCCATAAACGCCTCTTATCCTACTTTTCAATCCTTTACACCTGGCTCTGCTCCTCTCCTTCTGGGCTTTTACAATGGGGAGGTTACGATTTTTATGATGGGGAGGATCGGGCAAAGAATGGAAAACTGACAAGGGGACCTGATCGAATACCGAAAACCTACGATTAGTTATTGTTTGATGTCTATTTACTGTTTGTTTGGGATACCGGGTTGGGCATGAGAAATATTCGTGTAATGTTGTCTAAAGACATTTTTCGTGTATTTAAGGAACAACCCACTTAATGCAATTTGAACAGTCTCGTAGATTCTGCCTCTGTGTGGTTCCTATGACTTCTGTGTCCCTGCAGTGAATAAATCTTGGTCTCTGACGCCACCATCGAGAAACCCGCGTCTATGTTTATTTGTGCACCGAGACAGGAAGGAACTCAGGGGTCTTCGGGTGTTGTTTCCCTGACACCTCTGGACTCTTAAAAGTCCATTCACCTCAAATTGGCGCCCAACGTGGGGCGACGTCATCCGGTACCGGTCCAAAGCCTGAAAAGTTTGAGAAGTTTCGTGTGAAGATTCCGGAGGGAGGTACCCCGCTTCATCGATCCCTGCATGTCGTAAAAGTGGCCCGACGATCTCTTCCACGAGGGTTCCCGTTCCCAGACGGCTACCGAGGACCGCTGCCTTGAATGTCGTCCTGTCTTGGACCCGAGGTGCAGACCTTAGTACGGCGAGACGTAGACGGGTTCTCCTTGGTGACGTCTTCCACATTTCAGTTAAGTATTAAGTGGGTTGCGCTCAGTTTGGTCGTTCTTTGTTGCTCTGGTTTAATTCGTAGATTATCATTGGTTGCTCTTGTTTAGATAATCTTTGTTTTGGTATTGGTTCATTTTGGTAGGCCTAAGTTCCCTGCGCATTTTGGTTGGAATTTGTCTTTGTTTATCATGACTAACAGTAGTAATTGTTTCCTGTCCTGGTTACGTTGCAACGGGGATTCCCGGTTGGAGGATTCGTGTTCGGTTCCTCCGATTGGAACTCCTACATATGAGCTCTATTGTAAACACGGTGTAGGTCCTATTGCGTATAATGAAGTATGGGTCCGTTATACCAGAAAAGATGGTGTCCTTAGTTGGCCACCGCATGGTAGCTTTGAAGGCGAAATTCTAGACAATCTAGAAATGAAGTTGTTTAAAAGAAAAGCCCGGCCGGCAATGTTTGATTCTTTTCGCGTATGGCGTAAAGAAGCCAAACAGAGAGAAATTAGGAAGACGAAGAAAGAACAGAAAGAGAAAGGGTTGACTTTAATGGAGTCTGCTAGGCAGCTGCATGTCAACGAGACTGAGAAAGCAATGGAGATGGCGAATAGAAAATATATTTGGCAATTGATAAATGTTACCCTGTATTACCATCTTGTCCTACTAAGCCGATAGAGGACCATGAAAAGGATCCTCTGTTGTCTTACCTGTTGAATTCACCTCCACCGTATGCACAGGGTATTACAGTACCACAGTTACTACCTGTTGTACAGCCAGCTGCTGGTCAGCCTGGAATAGTTGCTCCACTTCCTTTGATTCCAGCTCCTGTCCTTCCCGTGGTTAATGTTCCTTCGGCACCCCCTCTTCCTGGGTCGCCTGTTCCGCCTTTGCCTGTCGTTTCGCAAACTGCTTTACCTACTACTCCCACCCTTACTATTTCATCTGCTCCAGCTGCCCTGTCCCCGAACCCTGTGGACATTCTGACTCCGCTTTCCGTTCGTCGGAAAATATCCGACTCTGTAACTAATATCTTAACTCCTCTCTACAGGTCTTTAATTGGGACCCCCGTTTCTGACTCTATACAGAGACGTAGCCAGCTTCCTGGTCCCCAGGAACGAGAAATGTTAGATTCGACAGCTCTTAGGTGGATGTCGAAAGCTGCGAAGTATGATGCACGAAGAGTGTTAGATACCTTTATGCAATGGAATGAACCAACTCAACGTTACGTTTTTGACGTGATGTGTTCTCTTGTGCGTGAGGAATGGGAAGATGATGACTTAGATTCTGTCCCCTCTGATCTGATAAATGTTCAGCAGAAATTTGCCGCAGGAATGGTGATAGGTTCAGAAGTAAGGGAAGCGATAGAACTGATTTTAGCTTATAGGGATGATTTCCCTCTTCGAGCGCCAAGAGACCCTGATGGTTCACCGATTACTAGGAAAAGACGAGGTCAATATCCGATGAGGGAAGTTCCACCGATATGGCGTGATGCAGTTCAAGCTGATGCGGCTCAGGGTATTTTAGCTGCTCCGGCACAATTCCAGAGAGTGTGGATACACATCCCTTGGAAGCGGGCCGAAGTATTAGCAGTAAAACAAGCGCTGCCGGACCCGCGTAAAAACCCTGCTGGTTATTATAAAGAGATAACACAGACAGTTCAAGCGTGTGTCATGAATTTGGCAGACATTGAAATGCTATTTGGCAATGTAGTGCCACAGCCTATATGGGCCAAGATTCGGCAAGAGAACCACCCGGTCGCCCTAGGAGGTGATTGGCCAGCTATTGTAGCAGCAGATGCGCAACAAGTTGGCGGTGCTAAACCTGAACCTCTGATTGCTGCCTTACCTGGCAGAATAATTAATCTGATGAAAACGCTGATGCCAGCGTTACGAGTTAATTGGGATAAACTATCGGCATGCAAGCAAAAGAAGGACGAAAGCGTCTCTGACTTTTTCACTAGATTTGAAGAGACCTTCGTAGACCACAGTGGGCAAGATATGAGTACTGAGGGAGGCCAGAGGTTGTTTGTCGACAAGTTCGTGTTTAATTTACTACCTGAGCTTAGTAACAAGTTAAAGGATTCTGAAAGTGCATGGGCAGTGTCGACGACAGCACAGATACTTGCAACTGCTCAGTATTACGAGAATAGAGAGAAAGAAGAGAAGGAAAAGTCAGAAAAGAAGACAAAAGATTTGAAGACTAAAGTACTATTGCAACAGGCGTATCCGCCTCGCTCGAATCAGTCAGATTCACAGCAGCGACCCCAGTTTCAGCAACAGCCACAATTCCAGCAAGGGACGTCCCAAAGATTTAATTATGGTTTTTCCCGACAACAGTTAGCATGGAATCAGTGTGCCTATTGTAAAAAGGAGGGTCATTATAAGAATGAGTGTCCGGTACTGCACGCACAGACTAGTGGTGTCCCAGCTCAGAGAGGTAATGTTGGGTTTATGCAAGCTCCTAGAGGTAGAGGACGTGGTACAATGACACCACAGGCCGATCGCCCATCAAATTATTTCGATCAGCGAAATGTACAACCTGCGCAACTAGGTAGATCTCCACAGTATCATGTTGAAGATTACTATGATCATAATGAAGAGATTCAGAGAAGCGAGTACTAGGACAGCCACAGGCAAAGAGAGGGAGTAGTATCAGTTCCAGTTGATCAGAGTGGACCTTATGTCGCAGTAGTTACATCAGGCGTGGTCGAACCGTTTCTGTTGGATACTGGTGCGGAAAAAAGTTCAATTATGCATGCGAAACTCCCTGGCGCACCTTTGTCTGGCTTAACGAACACTTCAGTAGGTTTCTCGGGCGCCCCTGTTCACAATCCTGTTTCTAGTCTTTTATCAATTTCTGTTGGGCCATGCGAACTAGAAGCACCCCTTATCCTAACAACCGGTTGTAATGAGAATCTGCTTGGTTTAGATCTGTTGAAACGCCTGCATGCGACACTGTACTGTTCTCCTTCAGGAGTACAGCTCACATTAGGCAAAAGAGTCATCTCTCCAATGTATATGTCGATGGATAAGCTCCCACCGGAGCTGCGTTCTCTCCCTGATACTCTTTGGGCGACTGGTCCTAACGATGTAGGCCTCTTGGAAATTCCCCCTTATGTGGTAAGTCTGAAAGTGAATGTTAGATTCCCACGAATCCCACAGTATCGGATTTCGAATGAAGGTGAACGTGCACTCTTGCTGATTGTGAAAGACTTAATACAGAAAGATGTGATAGAGGAAACTAGAGGAAATGTCTGCAATAGTCCTGTTCTGCCGATTTTAAAACGCACTGACCCGTCTAAACCTCCAATCTACAGATTTGTGATTGACCTCAGAGAAGTTAACAAAATAGTGATTCCGCAGTTTCCTGTGGTACCAGATATCACTGCATTATTGACGTTGATTCCTGCCTCAGCCTCATGGTTTACAGTGATCGACTTGAAGAATGCCTTCTTCAGCATTCCGATAGCCGAGGAAAGTAGAGACATTTTTGGTTTCTCCTTAGGAGGTCGCAGTTTCAGATTCAAACGCGCTCCACAAGGTTATTGTGAGAGCCCCTCAATTTACAGCCAAGCATTGAAGAGTCAATTAGATGCTCTTGTACTTCCTCCTGGTGTTGCTCTGATCCAATATGTAGATGATCTTTTACTGGCTGCTGATGACAAGGAAACTTGCAAAATAGCTACAATTTCTTTATTACGTCATTTGTCAGACTTACATCACAAGGTTTCACCTTCTAAACTGCAATATTGTTGCCAAGAAGTGACCTACTTAGGTCATCTTTTGTCAAAGGAGGGAAGAAGGTTGACCCCAGAGAGAATCAAAGCAATTTCGCAGATGACTATACCAAGCACACAGAGAGAAGTACGTGCGTTTTTGGGTATTACGTCATACTGCAGGCAATGGATCCCAAATTTTTCTCTCATGGCGAAACCATTGGTGGCCCTGACTGGAAAAGGTGTTCCGAGCCCTTTGCCATGGTCTGATGAATGTCAACAGAGCTTCTCCGACTTACGTGATGCGCTGTGTTCAGCTCCTGTGTTGGGTACTCCTGACTACAGTAAGCCGTTTACTTTATATGTCCATGAAAGAGAAGGTTGTGCGTTGAGTGTATTAACGCAACAATTTGGTGACAAACAGCGGCCTTGTGCATATTTCTCATCCACATTAGACCCGGTAGCCAGAGCATTGCCAAGTTGTTTGAGAGCTACAGCAGCAGCTGCAGTGTCTATTCGACAGTCTGCTGGACTAGTCATGAACAACATGTTAGTAGTCATGGTTCCACATACTGTGGATACACTCATGAATCGAACAAAAACTCAGCACCTCACCAGTGCTAGACTATCAGGCTATGAGCTGACGCTTTTGGCAAGTCACATTCAGATCAAGCGATGCAACATATTGAATCCAGCAACGCTGTTGCCGACTACTCAGGAGTCGAGTGATTCAGAGCCCCATGATTGTTGTTTCAGAACTGAGGAAGAGACTAAAGGTAGGATTGATTTAAAAGACACTCCGTTACTAGATCCAGATGGCACTTTGTACGTCGATGGGTCATGTTTCAAACTACAGAATGGTGATGTGACGGCCGCGTATGCAGTTACGACTTTGAGTACGATTGTTGAGACCGCAAGAGTAAGTCAGAATTCTGCTCAAGCTGCAGAATTAATTGCATTAACAAGAGCGTGTGTTTTAGCTGAGGGAAAGAGAGTGAATGTGTTTACTGATAGCCAATACGCCTTCGGCGTAGCACATAGTTTTGGACGTCTGTGGAAAGAAAGAGGTTTTCTCACGTCCCATGGGACTAAGATCCAACATGGACAGTTAGTCAGCGATCTATTGGAATCTCTGACCCTACCGAATGAAGTTGCGATTGTGAAGTGCAGTGCACATCGAAAGATTACGGATGATGTTGGCCGTGGGAATGCGTTCGCTGATGAGGTCGCCAAAGAAACGGCCAAGAACATGACGAGCCGAATGTACGTTGCAACGTCTGCAAGATGGATTGCTGAATCAGGGATGTGTGAGAATACGATTGAAAGTGTAAAGGCAATCCAGAATGAAGCAACTGAAAATGAGAAGAATGAATGGAAGGAGAAAACGGGTAAAATGGATTCAAGTGGATGTTGGGTTGATTTGTCTGAACAGCAGCGTTGGATGTTACCTGATGCGTATGTGCTCGCAGTAGTCACGATGGCGCATGGAGCGGCGCACATCAGTTCGAAAGGGATCTGTAAAATGTTAGCTCCAGTATGGAAGAATGATGGAATTACTAAGTGTGCGGAAAGAGTGGTGAAAAACTGCATGATATGCCTGATGCATAATCCTGGCAAGGGAACCCCAACCCCAACTGGTCATTTTGCTCCCCCTTCTTGTCCCTTTGAAGTGATTCAGTTGGATTTTATCCACATGGACAGGTGTAACAATCTTAAATATGTCCTAGTGGTAGTCTGTGCCTTTTCAAGATGGATTGAGGCATATCCATTAAAGGATAACACTGCTATGTCCACTGCCAAAATCCTCCTCAAAGAATACTTCCCCAGGTATGGTATGCCACGGATTGTTTGGTCGGACAATGGAAGCGAGTTTGTAGGGAAAGTCATGAAGAGTGTGTGTACGGGTCTGGGTATCACCCAGAAATTCCACAGTGCGAATCACCCACAGTCAGCAGGTTTGGTTGAAGGGTACAATGGTACCCTGAAGCTGAAACTTGCTAAAATTCAAGCTTCTACTGGTCTATCGTGGCCAGATGCACTGCCTTTAGCTCTACTGTCCACTAGAGCGACTGTACACTCTCGAGTAGGGCTTAGCCCATATGAGATTGTGTTCGGTCGTCCTGCTAATGTTTGGGGAGTCCCTAGGCCAAAGGAATTCAAACAGATCGAATATCCAATGTTGATTGATTATCTTTATGACTTGACTGCTAAACTAAGCCTTATTCATCAACAGGTATTCGAATCCTTGCCTAAACTGCCAGAGAGTCCAGGCCACACGCTGAAACCAGGAGACCAAGTGGTGGTACGGAATTTTGAACGAACCCGGAACCTCCAGCCAAGATTTGTGGGCCCGTTCCAGGTGCTCCTAACAACGAGAACTGCTGTACGCCTAGCTGGAAGGAAGAATTGGGTGCACGCTAGCCATACGAAGCGTGTCCCTCTCCCACTCCCTTATGACAACTGGGTTAGACAGGGATTTGGTGTATCCGAGACAGAACCTGTTCCTAGGCTCATCCCTTTCAGTGATGCAGAGTACATAACGGACCCACGAACTGAAACGCAGAACTTTGACACCTCAGCAGGAACTGCTCCTTTGAACCCTGGACAGAGTGTTGTACAAAGTGAACATTTGTCACCTGTTGAGTCGAACATTTCTGCACCTGTAGACCAGCTATTCCAAGATCAGACAGGACCCGGGAAGTACAGATATAATCTACGTTCTCATGCTATGAACTAATGACATTGCATAATTACCTTTCTGTTTGAAAACTGTTTTGATCTTATTGCATTCCATTCAGTCAGGAAGTTTGCTCTAAATTTTTATCTTTTTGTTTTTATTGTTCTCTTACCTTGCCGTCTGGGTTACCGTAGGGTCGTAACGTGTGCCTTGTTTTAATTTGCAGGGAACCAGACACAAGGTCGGTTCCTTCTGTTTACTTTGGGAACTCCCAGGGTAGACAGAGGCAATTTTTTAACAGGTACAAACCATCCGTTGCGAGCGGTTGTAGAAGATGGAGCTTCCTGAACTGCGACGGGTTAACGTCATAAATGTGCACAAGACAAAACTATATGACATATTGTATAGCAAATGTTTTCTAATGCAATGTGCTCTGACACTTCTGATTGTTTTAATAACTTTGGTAGGCGGAATTATTTTTGGTATTCAGTTGATCTTTACACCTGTTACATCTACAGTATCTCCCCGTGTTCCCGTTTCTCCGACTGTTGTTTCTCTTCATTCTTTCTATCCTTTTCCTGCCCACGAGCAAGCTCGACGCTCTGAGTTTATAAATAACACTTTCATTCAACTCTTGCACCAACATCAACTAGTGGTTAACACAACGAACTGCTGGGTGTGTGGCTTGATACCACATACCATGGACAAGGGCATCCCTTATCTGGTTCTGCCCTTTAGTTATAATGGATCATTCTGGGCATTCCAGACCATGTTCGCTTATGCCCTAGAGACCTATCCTCCACGACCTCCGCGTTCCACTAGGTATAACTCCGCTAATAGAGCCTTGGCAAAAGGAATCACTGACATGGTTAGAGACGTCAATAACACTCCGTTCATTCCCAAGGATGAATTGCGAGTTTACATGGGTTGGAATGTTATGGAATATGGCATTACTTTGGGTGAGAACAAACGTAAAAGCTCGACTCCGATCTGGGTTGTACCCCACCAAGGTCAGGTCTGTTTGCAAGGAAATGGGAGGAATCCGAAAGCTCGACTAGGGAAGTGTGACTGTATCGAAACATACGTTTTCCCGTCACAGTCTTCCCCTGCATTTTTAGCTGCTAAGGGCACCTATTTTGTTTGCAAAGACAGAGCATACACATGGCTGCCTGCTGACTTCTCAGGCTCATGTTATATCGCTCAACTGTTACCTCCGACATACACTGCTGCACCGGAATATCACAAAACTAGAGTTGTGAGAGGTGTTTTCAGTAAAGAAGATACTGCAGGCCAAGAAGCAGGAGACTTCTTCAAAGGTTTCCTTCCATTCTGGGGGCCTATGGCCAACAGTAGAAACTTACGTCAACTAACACGGGTAGTTGAATCCACTATCACCGAAACTGCGGGTGCCCTTAGTAACCTGACAGCTGAGCTTCAAGCGGATCGCCTCATGACATTACAGAACCGTATGGTCCTTGATGTGTTACTTGCAGATCGAGGTGGGGTATGTAAGATGATCCAGTCGAGTTGCTGTGTTTTTATCCCAGATAATGCGCCAACGGTATATAAGGCCATCTCTAAGTTACATAAAATCTCTGACTCTATTCATGTAGAGGAAGGTGACTGGTCATTAATGGGATGGTTCTGGAGTCTGTTATCTGCGTGGGGATGGAAGGTTCTGATAGTCACTGGTGTTGCGTTGGTATTTTTATTTTCGTGCTGCCTCATTGTTCAGTGTGGTCCTGCCTTATGTAGCCTTTGTGTTTCGACATGCGTAGGAGGACCACCTGTTTTTAGAGATACGCCACGGGATAGAGTAATGCTTCAGCAACATATCAGTGACCTGATGAACATAGAAATGGACTCTGACATAGAGTAAGTTATTGCCTATGTAAGGGCAAAAGGACGGTCTGAGGTTCTGTAGCGATCCGAACCCGTGTATTCGGTATCGTAGTACTGACACGATTTTGGTACCAATGAACCGTAAATGATCCATTATATGCATGACAGTGTTTTCGCTGCGCAACTAGCATAAATTCACTGAGAAATAGGGCATTCTGTTGTTAAGTCATGGCATCCATTTTAGTTACGGCATCCATTTTGTTTCTTGCCCTCACATAGTCAATGAACGGGCGATGACCCCGGCAGAATCACCTTGTTAAGGATACGTAAGATCGAGCCCCGAGAAAGGCTGACGCTGCATGACTAGGCAGAATCAAGCTGCCTCCCTTGCCTGAGGCCAGTCCTGCTATACTGGTTCTCGTGTCCGTTGTCCTGACTGAAAGGCCGAAGACGGTAGCCATGCCCGTTTATGATCCATAAACACCTCTTATCCTACTTTTCAATCCTTTACACCTGGCTCTGCTCCTCTCCTTCTGGGCTTTTACAATGGGGAGGTTACGATTTTTATGATGGGGAGGATCGGGCAAAGAATGGAAAACTGACAAGGGGACCTGATCAAATACCGAAAACCTACGATTAGTTATTGTTTGATGTCTATTTACTGTTTGTTTGGGATACCGGGTTGGGCATGAGAAATATTTGTGTAATGTTGCCTAAAGACATTTTTCGTGTATTTAAGGAACAACCCACTTAATGCAATTTGAACAGTCTCGTAGATTCTGCCTCTGTGTGGTTCCTATGACTTCTGTGTCCCTGCAGTGAATAAATCTTGGTCTCTGACGCCACCATCGAGAAACCCGCGTCTCTGTTTATTTGTGCACCGAGACAGGAAGGAACTCAGGGGTCTTCGGGTGTTGTTTCCCTGACACCTCTGGACTCTTAAAAGTCCTGAACCTCAATCCTGCCAGATTAAGGCACAAATATGTCATCACATCAGGGACCAACATTCAGTCTTAAATGTGGAACAGATATGAGTCACCAAGACATCACAATATACACATGAACAACAACAATCTTCCTCTCAACCTAGAGGGCACAGCACTTATGTGCTCCTTGTAGACATATTATTATAACTATGTACAAGAGTCATGACATGACACAGCAAGGTAGAACCCCTGAGCGTACCACTTTGGGTACATAAACACCACATCGTGCTGCGGTAGTGAGAGGAGAACAGGACTTCCATGCCGACACACTGATGCGAGACGCTGAGGTTCCTGCACTCCAGCTCGCAGTGGTCTGACATCCGTTGCGGGGTGTCCAGTTCGAGACCAAGACAGGGTCTCATATTCTTTCACTTCAGGTAATGGGGTTGACCTTATCCTAGGGGAAATCATGGCTTTTACACCTACATACATGCTGGGTACACTTAGGCACATCTAGTTGGGGTTGCAACATAGGAGTACGCATTCTACTGTCATGCATTTTATATACTTGCCTGTATTCATTGTTTTTGCACAATGGTAGAAATCTACCATCCTTTTACTCTATTAGTGATTCTAATCATGTATATCTGTTTCTGTCTAATGGTTGTTTCAGCACACCCCTTTTTTACATTAGAATGACACAAATTCAATAATTGCTTATTGAGAAACGTCCCCACCCTTTCTTCTGTGTATCTCTCAAACACAAAGTGAGCACGAGTGACTGAGCGAAAAGTACTGCACTGTTTCCATGATCCTGAGGGATCAGGGTTGTCATGTTCGATAATTGCCAAGAACTATTCTCTCCTTGCTGAGCACTGTGAGCTAGCTGGTATACAGGCTAACATACCCAGTAGGGGTGTCTAGAATCAGTCTGGACACCAATCCTAGAGTGTATGTTGTCTAAATGCGCAGATCCTATATAAGTATATAGGAACTACACGACAGAATAAGAGTACCTATATACAAGGATTAAAAACGTCTGTAGTATGTAGGGAATAGGAATTCTTACGCAAAGTTAAAAGAAACAGGGAGAGATGTAGATTATCATCCATTCAAAGATTAAGAATAGAGCTACTATTAATAACTTTAATAAATCTTATAAATAAAGACCTGGCATCCTTGGCGTGGTTTCCCCAGATTTTTTGCCTCTATCTCCTGTATTTTTGACACTGTGCCGGTGTTTGACCTGGCACCTTGCCGTGGGTGTCCCTTCCATTTTTTGCTGTTGCCTCATGTGTTTTTGCTGGTATTAGAGGATTTGGGCAGTGTGCCACTGCTATCCAGTGCCCCAGTGCAAGTGTACCCTGTTGTAAATTGTTATATGGATTAGTGATTTTATGATTGCTGGTTTGGTTTACCTGTCAGACAGTGCATCAGGAGAGACCAGGGCTTGTAATCCAAATGCCGCTAGTGGGCTTGCAGCACTGGTTGTGCCACCCACAGAAGCAGCCTGTTAAAGTGTGTCTAAGCCTTGCCATTGCAGAGCCTGTGTGCAGTCTGGTACTGCCATGCTGACTGGGCAAGTGCACCCACTTGCCAGTCCCTAAACCTTCCCTTTTCTTCATATCAGACACCCCTATGGTAGGCCCAAGGGCAGGGTGCATTGTAAGTATAAGGTAGGACATGCCCTGGTGTGTGTGGCATGTCCTAATAGTGAATTGCAGCCATTTTCACTTTTCACTATTGCAAGGCTACCTGTTCCCCATAGGCCAGAATGGGCAGTTTGATTATTACATCTTATAATCCTAACTGACTCAGGGAACATGGTAGAAATTCGAGTTTAGTATGTCTGAACTCATAATAATAAAATACATCTTTTAGTGAAGTTGTTTTTAACATTCTGTATTTGAAAATATCACTTTTAGAAAGTAGGTATTTTCTTGTCTAGCCATCCAAGCCTGCCTCTGCTAGGTTGTGTATTCCTTGTCTGGAGTTTGAGTGAACTTTGAGTGACAGGGGCTGGGGGATTTCCCTTATAGGCTCTGCGCATTGGAATAATATACACTATAGTTCTGTGCATAGGACTGAGGTAAGTATGCTCCTATCGAGTATATTAAACATAATTACTTGTGTGCCAGCTAACTCAGAGGTCACTAGAAACTTCTCGAAGGAACAAGAAGGGTTTAGTTTCTGACAACCGCATAAACATGACAACTTTGTTTCCTTTCAGAATTGGAACATGTCTCAGAATCGTGGAAACAACAGATAACAGTTTCACTCAGTCAATCGTGCATGCTTAGTTTCTTCAGAGTTACCCAGAAAATAGGATGACGGGCGTTTTCAATAGAAAAGGATTTATTGAACAGTCTTAGTTCTCGTGTAAGAGATATGAGCTGTCACGATCATTAGACAGTAAGCAAGATATAATATGCACAGCGTCAGCAGTAAGAAGAAGTAAAACTGCAGCAGCATTGTCTATTAGCTAAGACCTATATCTATATACATACACATAAATACACAGGTTAAAAGTGGATACTCATCTGGTGCTTCTAAATAATTCGACCCCAGTGTGCCTAACTTGAATGTAGTGCAAGGTAGGAAGTAGGTGCTGATTTAAACTATAGTTGGTCTGAGCTTAAGTTAATATTTTATATGGAATGTCAAGAATTTCCTTAGAATCTAGTCAGCTCCATACCTTAGAATGAGAGAGGTGGGAAACTCTTTCCAGATCACAATTTCTAACACCCTGCAAGGGGAGTTGGAACACTGGAAGCTGGAATCTCTGCGTGCAGGAAAGAAAGCGTCTGTTCAGTGCGTCAGACGGGGACTCGAACTCCTTCAGGACTTGACGTGGCGAGCCGTATAGCCGAGCTGTGCCGTGCCGTTCCGTGAATTGAAAGGTCAAGTGAAGGTATATTTATACCTGGAAGGTGTCTAGGAATGCTAGCCTTGACGTAAAGTCGGGCAGAGGAAGACGTCATGGATGAACCCCTAAGGAATAGTAGTTCATGCATAATAGATGAGATCTTGGAGAAATCAATATTCCCAGCGGGGAAAATCCCAACGGCTTAAGGGTCTGGTTTCTAAGAACTCGTTGTGACGTGGGATGGACAGATGTAGGTGACCATGCCTGTATTTGGATCTGCATGGCCAATGCCTAAATAAGGACTGGAATATTATGCCTAAATAAGGACAATTCGAATTGTGCCTATATAAGGACATGATTCAATAGACCTATATACGGGTATCGAAAGCGAAACACAACACCCACTCCACTTTCGATAGGACAACATTCCTAAATGCTGAATATGATAAAAATAGAGTATCACATAATTCACTAAAAACATATCTAGAAGCATAAAAGCCGTCTCTAAAAACAGTGGCTATGCATTAAAACGCAATAGTACTGTACATAATCAAAGCACGTCTCATTCTAAGCAAAATATATTACATCGATTGTTATTAATATATATTTAATACCTGGGTATTTTATTTCTGTACATCAAGTTTTTTATTTGTTAATGTGCTTTTATGTTTTTTTCTGTTTGAAAAACCGAATAAAGATTTTCTATCTATCTATCTATCTATTACATCGATCGCTAAATGAATGTGCACAAATATATAAAAATATACATACACTGAAATGGTTCAATGGTGCACAAAGGAAAAACAAACCATTTCATGTCATTATTACATTGGTGTAAAAAAAAAAAGATGACAACGTGTCCCTGGAAGTGTTCAAGGAAATCTATTCTCTATGAATAGTTCTACTATAAGCAAATTTCATGAGCCAAAAAAAAAGAAGAACAAATTATAAAGTGAAAAAAGGAAAAGTTCCAAGTTTTTTCCTTTTTGTTTTTTGAAAAATGAAGGCCAAATTCAGTGATTATCTGGTACAATGTGAGCCAAATCAAAAGTTAGTGGAAGGTGTCGGAGAGGACATGTAATCCTCCAATCCTGTAGACAAGAAGTCGTCCACCGATATTGGTGACAGGTCAAATACCTCATTTAGAAGATTAACTGCACATAGATGTGGAACATTGTCAGTAGCAGTATTCGATGTTACCTGTGCACCTGTTGATCCGTCTCGTACCTCAGCAGTAGCATGTCGCGTCTGTGAGATCTCAATGAATGCTGTCATCAGGATTGGTAGCCGCTGGGGACAACACAGAGCATGGGCCGTAATTGGGTCCAGCAGAGTATCGATATCCGTAGGCATGACTGATGTTAGTGTCAGACATATGTATAGCACGCATTCTTCACCACAAAGCAGGCAGCACAGAACAGGTAGGATGCAATCCTGCCAGATTGGTCTGAATGACAGAAACCATGTGGCGTTCAGTTCTCGTAGACGAGGTAAACCCAGTAGTTGTACTATGCGCTCACGACACCTCCTCTCTAGGAGCACTCTCTCTAAATTGCTGGGAGTGACGCTGGTGGATAGGCTCGCCATAGCGTAGCAGGAGGAATAAAAATAGGATTCCTGCAATGAGCGCTAAAAGAAGCAGCAGACCACCAAAAAACGAGTGCATAAAGTTAGGAATGATTCCGAGGACTGCTTGAAAAGATGTTAACTGTCCAGAACATATGGTCTTAAATGGTAAACAACCTTTACAACGAAACTTTGACAACGCACTACCATTACAACAAAACTTTTACAACGAACGTGATGTAACCACGCGATGCCATTACAATGCAAGTCTTTACATCGACTTGCGCTAGATGGCGTGCTAACATTACAAATAGTGTAGTTTACTATCCCAACACCTTCCCTACTGTTAAGTGGACTGGAGTTGGAATAGTAAATTACGCTTTTCTAATGTTAGCACGCCATCTAGCACAAGTCGATGTAAAGACTTGCGTTGTAATGGCATCGTGTTCGTTGTAAAAACCGTGATGTAACTGCACGCGTTGTAAAGACACGCGTTGTTACGTCGTACATCCGTCTTAAATACATGCACAATACCGCTCGTATCAGACAGCGTAGGGTAGTTGGTACGTAAAAGAGCCTGTATCTCAGCCGAAGTCCTTGCAATTTGTAGATCATAGGTTTCTTTGGCAGAGGTCAAAGGCACAGTTTTCTGTAAAAGAATAGCTTTCATTCTGCTTATACTATCAATTTGTATAGAAGAGATGTTCAGTAAAGGCCATAAAGGCGACTCCCATGACCGTATCTATTTGGGGGAACAAGACTTGCATACAGCAAGTGACCCTGGAAGTAACTGTTACTAGATATGGGATACCTGGCAACATGCCACAACAGTTCTGATCATTCAACATGAGGTAACTCCCATTTGAAAGTTGTCCAAACGTTGGATTAATCACAGCGGCTGTTGAACCTTGCAGGTGGCCGGATAAATTTGAAATGGAACCGCTACAGGCTCCGTGTAAATTAATATCCCGACATATAAGTGAACTGCTCAGTGCATTTTCACAGTGTGCACCACTAATAAACACTTCACGCCCCCACTCCAACATCTGTGTGTGTAAGGTAAATCCCAGGATGTCTTGATGTATTCTTTACCCAACCTTTCATATTTACCCGCAGGTATGTATTTGAGGCAAAACTGAAAATGGAAGGTTGTAACGGGCAGAGTCATTTTGCCATGAATTATCCATTCCGTAGCTGTTTTTTCTGCTACCGTAAATGGCCTTTTTTCCAGTTTTTCAATGCTCATCATTGTATACTTAGCTCTCCTTTGTGCCGGTTCGATCTGTTTATCAGTGAGATTGTATTCTGAGAACAGAGAAGACGTATTAATGAAACACCAAGGAACACAACCTGTACGCAAGTTTTGTAGTGTCTAGCCTAACGACAGAATAGAACGTAATTGAGACTGGCCTTGTTGCAACTGGACCAAATCTTGTTCCACAATGTCTATTGCTGAGGATACAATGTTGCCCAATGAATATATCCTGGATGACAGAGTCGTTAACCCATTGTCGACTACAGCGAGAGTTTTCTCTAAATTAATACGATCAATTTCACGTGTTCTTTCTGCAGCGTCCGCTTGGGTAACCTTCCATATTTAATTATAAGCAGCATAAATACCTGCATAAATGAAACATTTTTGATGCGGTTTTCTTTGTCCTAGCAAGAAATCCCTAAGGTCTGCATCGTCTTTAAGTAAAGTAAAGTAAAGTAAAGGGTTGTTTCACATCCTCTAGTGTAGATGTCTGCAGCCAATCGAGGCATAATTTTCCTACACTGTATGTTGTTACTACCCCTGCATGCTCTCTTTGGACATAGCGTGGGTCTGGCCTATTGATTGTAAAACCCTTTGTCCTGTTCAGGAATCTTTCTTGACAGTTGTTTGTGTCTATGGGCCGGAGCAGCCATTTTCCCCATTTGGAATCTGTTCTGTTCTTATGTAGAATTTTATGTACGTCGACCTCCCCCTGTGTAGTGCTATCACTGTCAGGTTTAGGTATGGACAGAGTGTTCATGTCTTTGATCTTGACTAATCCAAGGCAAGACATTTTTTGGACAGTGTCATTCAAAAACATTATCTGCTGTGGGATAATGCAGGCTCTAAACAAAGCTTATATCCCCTGCACTTGCCAATCTTTTGTACCCCAGACAGATTTTGTGTCAATAGTTTGTTTCCCAAAATCGAAACCATGTCTAGGCATTTGGTCAATAAAGGATGCCGAATACATCTGTTTTGTAGTTGTTAACATATTTTTCTTTCCTGTTTTGTTGACATTTTTATAACAAAACGTTTCTGGGATGGATGTATTGTACCCTGAAAAATATGGAAACTTTTTTTCAAATGTGTTTGAGCTACCCCTCGGTAGTGTAGGACAATGTTCCCATTGGTTATACAAAAATACATTTCTAGGATTTGTAGTTTTATGCAAGAAATGATTACCATAGTGGTTGTAACAAAAAAGCTGTTCATAGTCTGTTGAACCCTCTAAATATTCATGGTTAGAAAATGCAGCAGACCTTTCTAGATCAGACATCATGTTTTTAACAGTCTCAAAGTCCCAATCATCAGATTAGGTACTAGAGGTAATAAAGTCACTTAATGATATTTTGAATAAGTGTGGAATCTTCACAAGTTCAAATGGACCGAATATATCATAATCCTTTTTGTCCCAAACTATACCATCTTGTATAGGAACGGCTGTGATGTTCACTGCTGACAAGTCTTTTACTTCACAATGGGATGATTTGTGTAGTGTCAAATGTAAGTTCACAGTTCTGCTCTCTGTGTCCAAGTGAATATATCTTCCCTCTGTCAACATGCTAAAAGGTATTACCAAAGCAAACCAAAGTAGAAAGAAGGAAATTCCAGAAATAATCCATAGTTCAATCCATGGTGAAACCAGAAAGGTCTTTTTTAAGTGATGAAAAAAGTCTTGTGCTTGTTCTTTAAAAGTCTTTTTTGCTGGTGTTGTTTCAGGTTTGCTGGGATCCTCAGAAAACGTATCAAAGTTAATGAAATAGCCACAGGCAGTTCTGTCAATGGTTGGAATTGCTTCAGGATTCGTTGAAATCGCTGGCACCAAATGATTTTGTGTTACGTTGGTGTAGGCAGGTGTATCAGGACGAACTGTTATTTGGGTTTCAAGAGGGACGAGTTCCATAGCATTGTTGCTTAGTCCTTCTTTTCTTACTGTTGGAGTCTCAAAGGTGATGAGTCTTTCAGTTTGAACCTCTTGGATAGTAGCTAGAGGAGTGTGTCTGCTACTTGGTCGGAGCCCACCTGGCCTTCTATTCAGTATTGGCCACATGATGTGGTTTGATGTGGTCGATGGACAAAAATATTTTCTCCTTTTTACCAGCAAGGGGCGGCAGAAGTACTGTGGATTGCTAGGACAGGTACTGGTTGTTTGTAAGAAGGCCCAAATTCCTTCTTATCCGCAATCTTTTCTCTGACTAGATCCCCAAGCTTTGGGATCCAGACAGGCCTTGCTGGGACGGCTGGTTTTTCCCCAGTGGTGGTTGGCTTCAGGAAGACGTTGCTTTTTTCCGTTCTTAATTCATTTAAGTCCTGTAAAACAGCCAAACGATCTTTGATATCAAAAGGTTTATTTTCCACCACTGTGCCTGCACATTCTAGCTCTGGGACCCACATTCTTGTCCCAAATAGGACATCATATGGAGTGATTCCCCCTAGAGAACTTCTTGGCGAATTGTTTAAAGAGCGTTGGACCCCATTAAGATGTTTGACCCACCTGTCACCCGTGCCTAATACTCTAGCTGTTATAGACCGCTTTATGACCCGTTTTTTTCTTTCCACAACCACATTTCCCTCAGGATGGAATAGAGAAGAGTACCGCAATGCAATGCCCATACTGGCCATGGCTTCTTTGTAAGCTGAAGAGCTAAACGCAGGGCCCTGGTCAGAGTGTAGCGTGCCAATTGCGTATGTGCCGATAAAGACTTGCAAATCTTTATAACAGTTTGAGCGTCAGCCGAGAGCTGAGGCCACATCAATAGGAACCTCGAGCACAAATCTACTGCGACCATGATATATTTATAGTTACCATCCCGTTGCAAGGGACCGCAGTGATCCAGGTAAACACAAGCCAATTGTTTATCTGAAATTAACAGGGGTATCTGCGCAGGACATTTCACTGTAGAGACTTTCATCTTCTGGCATATTTCACACTCCAAAACATAGTTTTTGGTCTGTTTCCTAATGCCTGGCCACCAGTATCTCTGTTTTAATAATGATACTGTGGCGGAAACACCTGCATTGGCAGAGGCTATCCCTTCATGTGCTGCCAGGATTAGTCCTAGTCTATGTTCCATGTTTGGAATTACCCTATCCCCAACTCCAGGGATTCGAGCAAATGGAACATTGTTCGCATCAGTTATGTATGAGTATTTGAGTGGAAACTTTTTAGGTAACACTGCGCCGCTGCCTTTGCTTGAAGCATTGACAGCCAGTAGTATCTCACTGTGTATTTTAGTTTTTGAATGAGTGATCGCAGCTACGGAAGCTGTTTGTACAGCCCCCTTTGCGGCTTCGTCAGCCAATGAACTCCCTGCAACGTGAATGCCATCACGTTGAGGACTCAGCGTGTGTATCACGTGAGTGTTTTGTAATCCATCTCTCAACTGAACTACTTGTTCTCAAAGCGTCTTATGCTTAATTGTGCCACCTTTTGCATCTTTGGAACCGTTTTGAAGCCAATTCTGTAAATATTCATTATATGATTGTACACAGTAAAAAGAATCGCACACTATAAGCGATCCGTATTTTCAAGTGCCAATTTGAATGCTTGTAGTTCAGCTCGCTGAGCTGTACAATTCCTAGAGATTGTGTTTTAGTAACCATCAGTCGGAATTTACCATTTCGCGTACGACCTTTAACGATCCCGCAGGCTGCACTATAAACTTGCTTACTCCCGGTAGCGGGTTGTGCTGATCCATCCGTATAAATTATAAGTTCGTACTGGTCAAGAGGGAGAATCTCAATGGCAGAGGACATTCATGTTCATATTGCAGGAATGCTTGAGTTTTCAAATAAGGATCAAAAACATATTTATAATATGTTGCAGCAAGAGAATTAACCCATTGTATCCATCTTGGATGTAAAGCTTTTGCATTCGGAATGCTCGCTTTTGTAACCGCCTCTAAGGCTGGTATCGGAGCCACAACAATAATGCGTTTCCCCTGAGCTAGAGCTCTTTCTTTTGCTACAGCTGTTTGAACTGCTGTCAGAATTTTTTCTGTTGAAGTGAAGTGCATATCCGCTTGTGTGTACAAGTGGGATTTGTATGCAATCGGTACTTTTTCACCTTCAATAAACATTAAGTAGGTGAATCCGCATTGACCCAGTATTATTCGGATCACTAAGTTACGTGTATTCCCGCATGTTTGTAAGTGGTTTATTGCTAACATGTCAGCTTGTATCGAACGCAGGATATTTGTGTGTTCCTGTGTCCAATCTTTTTGTTTGAAATCTTGTTTGATTAATTTGTAGAGAGGTTTAACCCTTTCTGCATAATTTAGAATGTAAGTTCTTCCAAAATTCAGAAAACCTAGAATCGACTGTAAGTTTTTCAGCGTTTTTGGTGGTTGGAGCAGAGCACATTTCTCTAAAAAGCTTGCTGCCAGGCGTTTGCCTTCACTTGAAAGTTCATATCCTAGAAAAAGAACACTGAGATGGGCAATTCTTGATTTTTTTAAATTGAATTTGTAGCCCTCAGAGGCACATCCCAGTATTATGGTATTTACCCTGTTCAAGTGCCTATCCAGGTCATCGTCTGTTAAAAATCTGTCATCGACATATGACAATGCCTCATCATCATAAATCTGTAGTAACTCTGTTACTCTTGCTGAGAATAACCCTGGGCTGTTCTTGAACCCTTGTGGGAGTCAACAAAAGTGACATGAGTCCCCATTATTGAGAGAGCTGTCAAGTACCTACTTTCAGGTGCTATGTTTTGACAAAAGAAACCATTTGAAATATCCAATGTGGTTTTATATTTTTTACGCTCAATGTTATTCATTAATGCTGTACTGTGTGCATTTTGCAATGCAAATGTTTTAGAACAAGTGTTCAGATGTCTGTAATCCAAAACTAGACGATATGTGTTGTCTGGTTTTGCAACAGGAAACAAAGGATTGTTCATTGATATGGTGCATGTTTCAATCACCCCTTGATATTCAAGTTGATCTAAAATATCCCTGACGTGTTTTTTAGCTTCTTGCGTAATAGGATACTGCCTTTGTGCAGTTAATTGAGTTTTTAATTAGATTTTATGGTGAGGTGAGTCCTCATCCCATCCGACATGATTTTTATATAATGCATGAGCTTGGGCATCTGCCCTCTTCCAGGCATAAGTATATTTTAGATGCACTGGAATATGGTTGGAGAAGGCTGGCATAATGATGTCTTCGCCATGTGGGCACTCCCTGACAAATTGTGGTGGCCAGTCTTTTTCTTCTAGAAGTATGTCATAACCCCTTGAAAGCTTCTCCCAAAAGAGTGCTTTCACTTTTCTTGGTATGTCTCCCTCCATCCGGAGTGTTATTTCGTATAACTTTTGTGGAGATCTAACCCTGGTGTCTACAGTTTCAACTGTTATATATTCATTCAAATCCACTATCTCCAGAAGTTCCTTCAGGGTCTGGCAAGCTATTGTTACTTCTGCTGCACTGTCCAGCATTGTCTGAGCCCATTCTCCGTTCTTGAGTTGTGTCCTCAGGATTTTCGGCATGTCTGCTCTTCAGACCTGCTACCTTTTTCTTGGCGAACTGAGGTTTTGGTTTATTTTTCTGAACGTGTTGATCGTCTCTGGACTTCACGCGTTCTTCTTTTTGTTCTGACCGTCCTCTTCTTTCGGATGTCTGTGTAGATGTCTGAAAGGTACAAGAGGAACGTGGATCAGTATATTGATACCTATGAGGTTTTCTCAAATTGTCCCTATTCCTGAGGTTATACCTCCTTTCAGAGGGCTCCTTTTGAGGACACCTACCTCGGGATTGAGAGCGTTTCTCCTTTGATAATTGTTTTCTGGTTTCCCACTTCTTTTTAGAAGATGTAGGATTGTGTTTAATTGAGTCCTTTTCAGGATCGTCAGACAGTTGTGGTTTAAGTGGTTTCCCTCCTAAACAGTTCCTGTCCAATTCCTCATAGGATTTTTCTATTATTCTGGGTAGTTCTTTTTGCTGTTCTGTTACATCAAATTCTCTCAATTTCTAGCGAATCGCCACTGGTGCTGCCTCTCCTTTAATATTGGATAATATTATTGTTGAGACCTGGTCAAAGTTTTTCAGTAATTTCATACCTAAATTCAGAGCAGGCTCTGCCCCGTATTCATTTTGAATTTGTTTCAGGACATCAGGTATTACCGCAATAGAATGAACACCATGTGTTTTAGTATAGATGGCAGCAAAGACTATGCCCCAAGTGTTGCAGTCTTCCAGATGTGGTGTGATCCCCATTGGTAAACAGATTTTAAATTTTTGAGCTATCCAGAATGGAATTTGTTCACGTTTTGTGGGCATTTTACCCAGGACTGCGTGTAAAATCTGTGGAGTAATTTTTTGTGTATTCCCCTGGTGGGGGGTTTGAGTTGGAATGGTTAATGGTGGTTGGATTGTGAAAGTGCGCATAACATATTGGACTAGTTGTCTGTAAATTTTTATTAACTCTTTGAGTTGAATGAGTAAATCCTCGTCTAACATCTCTTCGATGTCAGGATGAGGTGTGTAGCCGGCTAAAATCGTCCATGTCGCTCCTGGTCTACCTAGTGGACCGAGCCTGGTTATGTGGTTGCAATGTTTTAGGGTGCCTTTGAACCAGAGGTGATGCTCCTGGTATGTGAGTGGAATTACAATATCCTCGAAGGGAATGTATTCCTCAGGTGGTTCATCTTCTTTGAAGAAGTGAAACACGTGTTACTGGATTTGATTCTGGGAATGTAATCCATGAATAGAATATCTCTGTCTGAAAAGATTCATGTGCCTCTATCACAAAAACTGCTCTACCACCTCTTGGTGTTAGGGCATGTTTTATAAGTTTTAGAGTGATGGCTCTCCTTAAATTTGGATGGATGTTTATAACACCCCCACCGGTTTCATTTGAACCTGTAGTATTAAAGGTTGCGACAGCATGGTCAGCCGCAGCCTCCGAATTATCCTCGTTTTGGGACATTGTTGTTTGAAAAATGCAGAATGAGTTTCAAGGAAACAAAGATAAGGTGCACAATATTTTGGAACACTGTATCCTTCAACGTTGAATAAACCAAGCAGCTAATACATAGGATTTTGGTCCTACTCAGCTATGGCGGATATTATCCCTACCCACTCCAGACGTCTTATGGAGTAATATGAGTAGGGGTCTCTGAGAAAAGTACGACTGAGTTACTTCAGTATCTAGCGTCAAATTAGTGCCTTACCAAACCATTGGGCACCATGTAGTGTAGTTCCTATTTCCCTTATATGCTCTGCACATTGGTATAATATACACTATAGTTCTGTGCATTGGACTGAGATCAGTATGCTCCTATCGAGTATATTAAACTTAATTACTTGTGTGCCAGCTAACTCAGAGGTCACTAGAAACTTCTAGAAGGGATTAGTTTCTGACAACCGCATAAACATGACAGCTTTGTTTCCTTTCAGAATCGGAACCTGTCTCAGAATCGTGGACACAATAGATAACAGTTTCACTCAGTCAATCGTGCATGCTTAGTTACTTCAGAGTTACACAGAAAATAGGAAGACAGGCGTTTTCAATAAAAAAGGATTTATTGAACAGTCTTAGTTCTTGTGTAAGAGATATGAGCTGTCACGATCATTAGACAGTAAGCAAGATATAATATACACGGCGTCAGCAGTATGAAGAAGTAAAACTGCAACAGCATTGTCTTTTAGCTATGACCTATATCTGTATACATATACATAAATACACAGGCTAAAAGTGGATACCTCTGGTGCTTCTAAATAATTCTACCCCAGTGTGCCTAACCTGAATGTAGTGCAAGGTAGGAAGTAGGTGCTGATTTAAGCTATAGTTGGTCTGAGCTTAAGTTAGTATTTTTTTTATTTTTTTTTTAAAATATGTTAATTGATTAACATCTTATATCACTCATAAACAGTTCAATCAGGAGCCTCCGCTCGCATAAATCATTCCTAATACACAGTACTCCTTACACAATCTTATCTTGAACCGATGGTTTACAATTGAAAGTACTCACACCCATTGGAAAACCTTGCGGTGATCCACCCACAATTCTCAGCAACGTATTTCCTTAAAAAGGTATAATGTGGCAAGATCAATAACAGAAAGTACATTCAGAAGATCCGGTTCATAATAAAGAAAATGAGCACAAAAACATATAGCCTATAACATGCTACAACCCCTCCTCCCTCCCACCACCCCATCCCATAACTCCCCCGGCATGACTTATTAGCTGGATACGTAACAGGGCACTCGGTTCTCTGCTCATAAGAGAATACCCTACAACTGTAAGGTACACCTCAAACTTTCCTAACACAGGACCGCTGATAGACTAATTGGGATAGCATCTATTCTCCCACCACCGTTCTAACCAGATAATGAGGAGGGCAGGTTTTGTGTTTCACTAAGCACCGAATCTACATCAATATAAGAGTCTGTGGTTTTCAGGAGTTCCGCTAAGGCTCCCCAGGCACGGGCAGAGTCCATTGCCCTGTCGCTATGAGCTCGGATAGCCGTTTGCACTCTGCCCACCAAATAAATTCAGCCTTCCACCTCTGCAATTAGCAGTAATTTCCCGTTTGGCCAGGACCAGCCCTAGGTCTATAAATTTACTAGTTATTTTTGTCTTCGAGGTGTGGGGAAACCAGTGTAATAAACATGGACCTATACCAAATTCAATCTCCCTTTCCGTGACATCGCAAAGCAGCATCCATACCTCTCGCTAATAAGTCCCGATCCGAGGGCAGCCCCACATCATATGGCAGAAGTCAGCTCCCTCTTTGTGGCAACGGGGGCAGGGCGCCGCGAGTGTGTTAAAATAGCGTTTGATTTTGACTGGAGTGAGATAAGCCCTGTGCAAAATAAAAAATTTAATCTGTTGGAATCGGGCATTCCTGGAGCATTTCCAGGGGCGCTCAAGCAATTCAGCCTATATTTTATCAGGAATTTCCCCTTCAATGTCCTCCTCCCAGTGCTGCTTCAGCCTTATAAGGGGGACCAGCTTTTCGCAGGTCATCCGTCGATATAAACAAGTGACAGCTTTAATGGTTCCAGCCGCCAGCACCACATATTGGCAAGCCATTGATGTCTTAGGTTCAGATAGCCCTTCTTTCCATCGTCGCTGAATAGCCGACACCAAGGCCGCATGCAGCAGATAATCCCCGCGAGGGAGATCAAAACGCTCACGGAAGGTCTCATAAGGCAACAGAACGTTATCTTCGTACAAATCTCCCACAGCTGTCAATCCCGAATCGCGCCATCCCTCAAGCGCCGACCAGTTGCCGCCATGAGGCAATTGCTGACACATTAACAACGGGATCTCTGGCGCATACGGGCAGGCAATCCGCGCCTTCTGTTGACTCCTATTCCAGCACAACCCGAAAGGTCTGCACGTCACTAGGAAGACCCCCAAGGTGAAGCGGCTGTTGTAAAATAATCCTAGCTAGCAGGTAGGCAGGAATCCCCCCCCGTAGCATCTCCCACTCCCCGAAACTCTCGAGCCACCACCTGAGTCAACCATTGCAGCTGGGCCGCCAAATAATAGGACTCCAAGTCCGGAACTGCTAGCCCTCCCTCTCCCCACAGGCGCATCAAAGTATGCAAAGCTACCCGACGTCTGCCAGCTAGCCAGAGAAACCCTGTTATCATTTGTTGGAGCCTCTTAAATGTCGATGCAGGGATCCTAACAGGAAGCGTCTGAAAATATTATAGCAACCTGGGGAGTGCCACCATCTTGAGAAGCGCCACCCGCCCTATCAGGGACAGCGGCAATGACTGCCAAAAGTCCACACTGCCTTGAAGACCACGTATAGCTCTGCCAATATTACCCTCCACCAGATCTTTTCGTTCACGTGTCCCCAGATATGTTATACAGGTATATTCCCACTGTACCTCCTCCGTATATCGAGGACCCTCAGCTGTCTTGGAGGTGGGGAAGAGACATGATTTTGACCAATTCACTTTCAGTCCTGCCAATTCCTCGATATATTGAAATAGGCGCTTAGATCCCAGCAACTCCCCCTGGGTATCGGATAGGAACAGGAGGAGGTAGTCCGCGTAAAGGGCAATATAATGGGTATCATCGTGCACCTGGAGTCCCTTGAACCATCTCCCCGTTTGGGCCTGGGCCGCCAGCGGCTCTATGGCCAGCGCAAACGACAGCGGGGATAGAGGACACCCCTGGCGAGTCCCCCTACCCACCGCACAGGGAGGCGATATCAGACCTCCTGACTTAGTTCTAGCCGTGGAATCCCTATATAACAAAGCCGTCCAAGCCACAAATCGCTCCCCCAGTCCAAAGGCACGCAGTTCCTGGAATAAATAAGGCCACTCCAGACTGTCAAAGGCCTTTTCTATATCAACCGAGAATATGGCAGCAGTATGCGATGAGTACGTATCGGCCTCCAAAACACGGAGCAGGCGACGAACATTTCCCACTGTATTTCGTTTGGGTATAAACCCCGCCTGGTCCACATGTATTAGGCGGGCCATATACGGCAGGAGGCGAGTGGCTAGTATCCGACTTAAGATCTTATAGTCGGTGGTAAGCATGGATAGTGGACGGTAGACAGTCCTGTCAGAGGGAGGCTTCCCAGGTTTCAATATTATTATATTATTATTTTCGTACTTGTACAGCGCACTATCACCTTGCAGGCATCCTGGCGCTAAGCATCATAAAGACTGTTTAATGTGGGCAGAAGCAGCAGAGCAGGCAGCATTATTTAGGGGCTGGGAAATAGCCAGGTCTTTAATCTCCTCCTAAATAGGAGGAGGTCCCTCACCATTCTTAACTCCAGCGGAAGCGCGTTCCAAAGTCTGGCAGCTATCACACTGAAGGCTATACCTCCAGATCAAGCTTTCTAGGTACAATTACCAGTCTGGCAGATTCAGAGCGCAAACATCTCCCTGGGATATACCAGACAAATTTTCTCTGCAAGGCGACAGGACCAATCTCGTGCAAGGCCTTGAACACCAAGCAGAGAGATTTGAACTGGATTCTCTGTCTAATAGGGAGCCAATGCAACTCCGACAAAGCCCGTGAAGATGATGCATAACTCGGCCAACCAAGCACCAGCTTGGCCGCTGTAGACTGGATGCGCTGCAATCTATCTAATAGATAGTTCAAGGAACCCAGTAGCAGCGCATTACAGTAGTCCAATCTACTCAATACAGGGCCCTGAACCACTAAAACTCATGCCTGAGAAGGCATTAGCGAAGAATCTTTCACAAAGTTCGTATCATAGTGAAACAGCTTCCTACTAATTGATTGACCTGAGCTTCCAGCGTTAACTTGTTGTTAAACATAACGCCCAGGTTCCGAACCTTCTCCACTGGGCGTAGGGCCTTAGGGAGATCCAAGGGCCAAAAATTATCCGGCAACATCGGAGAGGCCTTCCCTGCAGAAAAATAAAGAACCTCAGTTTTTCCGGCATTAAATTGAAGGGAGTTTCCTTTCAACCAATGAGACATCGCCCTCAGACAACCATGAAACGCCTCCAAGGAGGTCGACTCATCTCCCTCCATGGAGAAGATTAATTGCGTGTCATCAGCATGATTTACAATCTTAATATTATATGCCCTAATGACGGCCATCAGAGGGAGCATATAAATATTAACAAGGATCGGGCTAATTGCAGAGCCCTGGGGGACACCATGCATGATCTTAGAGAAGGAAGATTGATATAGAGGCAAGGCCACTGCTTGACTCCTCCCTGAAAGAAAAGATTGGAACCAACAGAGGGCACAACCAGTCACCCCAACCTCTTCCAGCCTCCTCAACAAAATTGCATGGTTGACCGTATTGAATGCGGCAGACAGGTCAAGCAGAACAAGAGCTACTGTCCGACCCCTGTCTGCCTGCATTCGGAGCTCGTCCAGTACGGTCACCAATGCCGTCTCCATGCCATGCGCTGGCCGAAAACCAAATTGTACCTCCTCCAAGATATTATTGTTCTGAAGAACAACCTACAGTGTGGCTGACAGTGCTTAAAGAAAAGAAGACAGCGTTGTCAAGATTCAGGCTGCCACAAGATATTGCAGGCTCTAACTGGTATCAGGACACCACTTGAAAAGGTGCAGGGAAGGACAGCCTGAACTTAAACATTAGGCGAAAAACCTATTGGCACAGCTAAACAATTGAATACAGGCGGTGCATATCGAAAGACGTACCTGCTTTAAGACACCATTGAACATGTGTCAACGTGACTTTTTAAAAAATTCTATGACTCCACTGACTATGATGCAAGTGGTCTAAAATCACAAAAGTTGAGAGGTGATAAAGTCGTCCTGAACACCCACAGAAGGACTTCAACCCCTACACTTAAAAAAGAAGAACAAAACTTTGGTTTTAAATTCTCGTCCGTCCTGAGGAAGGTGCTACTATTGTAACCTATGCACCGAAACGCGTCGACAGTGGGACTTTTTAAAGCATATGAAATGTATTTGTGTAGTATTTGTTAGCATGGTAAGAGTGCTGTCCTGAGGCGGAAAGCCGGGACTGTTTTATGCCCACAAATTGCTGCTATCTTTTTAAAATTGCTGCTATTTGATTTTACACTGAGTGCTTGTTAAAACTGCTCCATTGTGTTTTTATACGGACTTGCAGAAGCAGGGCGCGAACCCCCGTTCCCTCCTCATCGCTCCCGCCATCTTGGGTGAGGGGGACGAGCTGGGCGAGCACTCTAGTGCTCAGACCCGCCCGCCCTTGACTCTACAAAAGCTCCTTGCACCCCTGCCCCCGCTGATTGTTAGCATGGTAAGAGTGCTGTCCTGAGGCGGAAAGCCGGGACTGTTTTATGCCCACAAATTGCTGCTATCTTTTTAAAATTGCTGCTATTTGATTTTACACTGAGTGCTTGTTAAAACTGCTCCATTGTGTTTTTATACGGACTTGCAGAAGCAGGGCGCGAACCCCCGTTCCCTCCTCATCGCTCCCGCCATCTTGGGTGAGGGGGACGAGCTGGGCGAGCACTCTAGTGCTCAGACCCGCCCGCCCTTGATTCTACAAAATGGTACCCTGGCCAAGGAAGCGCAGCGGACGAGCGCAGCGGGCACGCTGGGCGCGCGCCGAAGCCGCGCCAAAGCCAAGCCCGTCTGCGCCCGTCCGCGACCGGACACGGCCCAGGGCCATAGCCCCTGGTCCTGTTAACCGGACTCGGTGGAGTAGGGACGAGCTGTTGAATCTGTCCGCCGTCACATGTAGTGACGGGCTCCACAGCATGCACACAGGGGTGGACACAGGTTGCAGATCCTGCCAATTCCGATTCTGCACCGCAATGGTTGATACCCGGGACAGCCCCACCCTTTCGTGCGGCTTGCTTAATGTGAGGTCGCTGCGCTGCAATAAGTTTGACATCCACGACCTGCTCGTGGACAGACAATTGGACCTGTTATTTCTTACAGAAACTTGGCTGGATACACACTCCGACCCTGATATCATTCAGGCACTGCCGGATGACTATCTGATGGTAAGACTGGACAGACCTGAGGGCAGAGGAGGAGGTATTGCACTTGTATTTAAACACTACCTTGCCTGTCAAATTGAATCCGTCCACCTGGCGGCAAGTGAGGTGGGGATGTTCACAATAAAAATCAATGGGGGTACAACTGTTAAGGGCTATTTAGTCTACCGACCACCTGGCCCTTTGGCTAGGTTTAAGGGCACTCTCATAGAATGTGCCACAGAGATGGTGCTGCGGAGAGATAAGTTTCTTCTTCTCGGAGACTTTAACATGCACCTCGAAGATCCACTAGACAAGGGAGCGATGGAGTTCCGGCAGGATCTTCAAGCACTACAGTTAGAGCTAAAGGGCCACCTTCCTACTCACCTACATGGTCATCTGCTCGACCCAGTTTTTGCAAACTGGGAGGAAGTTAGGGTGGCCCCCCCAGTGCCTCTCCCGTGGACTGACCATTTTTTGGTGCCTTTTGAAATCTCTCTCCCTAAGAACAAGGACACTGCTCCCACTCCCTATAACCATCCCAGGCGCAAATGGGCGAAGTTTTCTCTGCCCAAATTCAATGAGGCTCTGATAGCCAATGGCCCCATTGGAGGCGATGATGCGGATTCGGTAAACAAACTACTTAACGACCGCATCACGGCTGCGCTGGACCAAACGGCCCCGTTAGACCATCCAAAGAAGGATGGTCGTAAACAGAGATCGGCACCATGGTTTAATGAGGAATTGCGGGGTGCCAAGAGGGAGTGTAAGCGTGCTGAAAGGCAGTGGAGGGAAGCATATGACAATCAGGAGAGAGAGAGATACCTCATCCACAGACGAGCATATCATAATCTTATCAGGATAACGAAAACTGCCCACTATGCCGAAAGAATTCTGGATGCAGAGAACTCAGCGAAAGAATTGTTCTGTGTATACAAATCTCTTGCTGTCCCTAAATCCTCAGCGGGATCAGAGGACTGCTCTGTGGCTGCCTGCAACCGCATTGCTGATTACTTCAGTGACAAAGTGTCCAAAATCTATACCACCTTCCCTGCCCAACCAGCGGCAGATGGAAAGTTCGAGGCGTCAGTTAGAGAGGAAGATGGTCACAAGTTGCTGCTCAATTTCTCTACCCCGCAAGCTGAAGACCTGATCAACATATGTAGATCAGTGAAATCAGGTTCCCCACGGGACCCAGCATCTCCTAAACGGCTGGCCGACAGCCTGACAACACTAGAGCCATACATTAGGCACCTGTTGGATATCTCCTTCAGGTCCAGCACTGTGCCTTGGGAATGGAAACAAGCAGTGGTGCTCCCCCTCCGCAAGAAGCCTAATATCAGCTTCGAAAAACTGGAGAATCTGCGTCCCATCTCCCTCCTTCCCTACTTCTCGAAAGTGGCGGAGAAGTTGGTGAACCAGCAGTTAATGCAGTTTGTGGAAGAGTCTAATCTCCTTCACGCCACCCAGTTTGGATTCAGACCTCGACACTCGACTGAGTCAGCACTCCTTATGGCTTCCGAATCCATCAGACAGGGGGCCGACGAGGGCCACACTATGGCCCTGATCCTGCTGGACCTCAGCGCTGCGTTCGACACTGTAGCACATTCCACCTTGCTACAGTGTCTGAACAAAGCAGGGATGGGTGACGCAGCGCTAAAATGGATTCAGTCGTTCCTCTCGGGCCGTGGTTTCCAAGTCAGGCAGGGTGACTGCTACTCCAGGCGAATGGCACTGGATCAGGGGGTTCCACAGGGCTCGTCCCTAAGCCCAACGCTTTTTAATCTATATGTGGCCCCGGTCGCCTCCATAGTGGAGAGCTACGGTCTGCGCATGGTGTCATACGCCGACGACACGCAGCTGGTCATCTCCCTATCGCGTACTCCCGGCCTTGCGGCGGACATCTTCAGAGCATGCATGCAAGATCTTGCTGCCTGGATGTCTGCCAACTGCCTTAAACTTAACGGCAACAAGACTGAGGTGCTGGTGGTAGGGGGAGACCGGGCGGCGTGGACGTCGGCGTGGTGGCCTCCTTGCTTGGGACCAACACCTACCCCCTGCCTGGAGGCGAGGAATTTAGGTGTCTGGTTCGACTCCGATCTTACCTTTGGCCCCCAGGTCAACCGGGTGGTCGGCACCTGTTTCGGGATCCTTAAGACTCTCAGGAAGGTTTTGGAGCTCCTTCCCGTTAGAGCCCGCCGAACATTAGTGCATGCTTTAGTCACGTCCAAGATGGACTATGGCAACCTTCTCTATCTAGGTATCCCCGAGAAGAATCTGAGCCGCTTACAGGTCCTGCAAAATGCCGCTGCTCGGCTAGTTCTCAAACTTCCTAGAAGATCAGCCTCCAAAGCCGCGCTCCAAGCCTTGCACTGGCTTCCGGTCAGGAGCAGGGTAGAATTCAAGGCCCTCTGCACCTGTCACCGGATCATTAATGGCAGGGCACCCCCTCCTCTTCAGGGTCTCCTGACACAATACGAGCCATCCCGCGCGCTGAGATCCTCTGGTTCAGGGCGCCTAACTATCCCAAAGGTGTCCAGAGCAAGGATGGGTGGCAGGTCCTTCAGGTACCTCGCCGCATCATGCTGGAATAAACTTCCAGTAGCACTGCGTCGGGAACCATCAGAGCTTATCTTCAGAGCCAAGCTGAAAACATATCTGTACACCAGATAGTGGCCCTCCCCGCAGGACTCCCTCTGAACACGCTCACACTCTCAGCGCGGGGACACGCCGTTGTGCGTCACCATTGCGCTCTACAAGACCCATTATTATTATTATTATTATTAAGATGTTTGAAAGGTGACTTCCCACCACTCTTTCTACAATTTTAGCCGGGAACGGCAAAAGAGAGATAGGTCTATAGTTACTAGGGCTCGCAGGGTCCAATGTAGACTTCTTCAACAGAGGCATCACAAGTGCCTGCTTCCACTGCGATGGGACCACACCACTGGAGAGAGACTGATTACAAATCAGCTGAAGTATGGAAAAAAGCTCCACTTCAAATTCCTTCCAGACTCTCGGCGGCAGAGGGTCCAGAGGGGAACCTGACATAACCCCTAACGTCACCCTACCAAAGTCTTCTACTGAGAGGGTCGGAAATTCGGTTAATAACTTCCCACAAGGCAGGCTCTCGGGGAGGGTAGGTGTAGTTACACCCCCCCAGGGACCACAGCCAGCACTAGTGTGTTCTGTACTCACTACCTCCTGACAGCGAGGGATCTTCCCCAGATACGCAATAATCGTATTAATTTTGTCATAAAAAAAGCTTGCCAGGCTATCGCATAGCTCTTGCGAGGGGGGATTCTGATTCTTGCCGCAGCCGGGGCTGGTCAGGGTGTTTAAGATTTTAAAAATGCACCTCGGTCTATTCTGAGCCTTTAGTATAGTGCTAGAGTAGTAATTAGCTTTAGTAAAATTTATTTCTGCCTTATAGCACCCAATCAAACGTTTCCAACTAATTTTTTCCTTATCGTTATAGCTCCTCCTCCACTTCCTCTCCGCCTGCTTACACTCAATAGTGGTATGATAAGCGCCTCACGCGTCGTGGCAGGAAGCCGACCCACCCTACGCGAATCATTGTAGAGGGCCACTAACTTAGGGGCCAATAACTCGACATAAGATGCATAAAATTCTATCGACAAACCATCCACCCCTGGAGTCTTCTTCCGTGCCATATGTTTGATAGCACCCCTTACTTCCCCCAGTGTGATGTCTTGACCCAACAAATCTGCTTCCGCTTTGACAAGGGTCGGCAAGTCCGCCTCAGCTAAGAATCGCCCCGGACGGTCCTCATCCAAGGAGACTTTACTGGAGTAAAGCCCCTCATAGTAGTCAGAAAAAAGGTGATTAATGCCCTGCTGGGTGTGACACATACCCCCCACTGGAAAGCATATTGCCAATATAGGGGTCGCCTGTTTCATGGGGTTCACGAGCCATGCCAGCAATGCGCCACATTTGTCGCACTCCTCGTGGGCACGTATCAAATACTTCTTGTAATCGTAACACTGCAACTTCTCAACCCCCACTGCCACTGCCTCCCAGGCTGCCAACATGTCCTCCTGCCCCTCTGGATGTTCTGGGCAAGCACGCTCCAAGTCGCGCAGTCGCTGGTCCGCAGTGTCTATTTCCTGAAGGAGAATTTTCCGCACCCCAATCGTATGGGCGATGCAGAGACCCCTCACTAACACTTTAAAAGCATCCCACTCCAGAGTCAATGAGGAGGCAGTACCTGTGTTCTCCTGAAAGTAATGAGATGCCAAGAATTTCCTTAGGTTCTAGTCAGCTCCATACCTTAGAATGAGAGAGGTGGGAATCTCTTTCCAGATCACAAACTCTAACACCCCGCAAGGGAAGTTGGAACACTGGAAGCTGGAATCTCTGCGTGCTGGGAAGACAGTGTCTGTTCAGTGCGTTAGGTGGGGACTCAAACTCCTTCAGGACTTGCAGTGGCAAGCCGTATAGCCGAGCTGTGCCATGCCGTGAATTGCCAGGGCAAGTGAAGGTATATTTATACCTGGAAGGTGTCTAGGAATGCTAGCCTTGAAGTGAAGTCGGGCAGAGGAAGACGTCATGAATGAACTTCTAAGGAATAGGTAGTTCATGCATAATAGATGAGTTCTTTGAGAAATCAATAATCCCAGCAGGGCAAATCCAAACAGTTTAAGGGTCTGGTTTCTAAGAACTCGTTGTGACGTGGGATGGACGGATGTAGGTGACCATGCCTGTATTTGGATCTGCATGGCCAATGCCTAAATAAGGACTGGAATATTATGCATAAATAAGGAGAAGTCGAATTGTGCCTATATAAGGACATGTTTCAATAGACCTATATACGGGTATATAAAGCGACACACAACAGGGTGAGTCAGCACAGGACTGAATAGAGAGATCTGCATGCAAATGGGTGGGAGGAGTTGCACCTGGGACCTGAATAGGGCTGTGCCTTCCCTCCACAATGCTGGCTCCACCTCCTGCGGTGTGTCTGATGTCTCAGTAAACAGAGTGCTCCAGGACTGACCAGAACTGGTTTGAACTAGGCAAAGGCCTCTCTGCCTTCAGAGAACAAAGGCAAACTGAGTATAAATATTGGGACCCAAACCCAAGAACTTTAGATCACTTTGGGAAACAAGAAGAAACCTTTGGAGAGACTATCCCTAAGCTTGAGGGGTTGGCCTGCAGTGGTTGCCTGACTGCCAAAGAGAGGAGGAAGAACTTTGTGTACTTTATTCAACTTGTGAAGTATCTCCAAGGGCTTGAGAAAATAGCTTTCCTCCTCCTGAAGTCTCACAGACAACAGACTTCACCCACCAGCTCCCCAAGAGTTCTTTGGAAGTGTTTGCTGTTTTGCGAGGCTTTCTGAGGGACTGGGTGTCGCAAGGAGCTGGAAGCGCGACTCACGAGCAAGAAGCGTGTCGCTGAACTGCCGCTGTCGCTTCACAACGAGAAAGCACATCGTATCGCAAGAGAAGAGGATCGACATAGCAGCAGATGCCGCCGCATCACCGGGAAGCGTTTTGCAGGGCCTGTTGCGGCTCGCATCGTTGGCGAAGCAACTCGCATCACCGGAGAACAGGATCAACATCGCAGCAGACGTCACCGCATCACCGGGAAGCATGTTGCAGGGCTTATCACGGCTCGCATCATTGGCGAAGCAACTCGCATCGCCGGAGAAGAGGATCGACGTCGCAGCAGATGCCGCCGCATCCCTGAGAAATGTGTCACAGGGCCTGTCGCCATCCGCATCGTGTCGCATCAAGAAAAGACGCCATCTTTGTTTCATTGCACCGGATCGTCATTGCATCACGGCATTGCGTGCCGCATCGCCACGGAAGCGCAGCAAGAAACCGACACATCAGCTTTCCTCGCAGAGAAGAACCAACGCATCCCCTACGCAGCAGTAGGGACCCGACGAATCACCGTTCTTGCGTGTAAGGAACCGATGCTTCACCTTCCCTGCAACACTTTCCTTGTATAGCGTTACGCATCTTAAGATACATTGAACTCAAAGTGTTGCGTTTTTAACATCTTAAGAGAACGAAGCTAATTCTGCCATTTTAAGCACAGTACTATGGATTTTTGTGGTTTGTGGTCTTGTGATAAGTCTATATAAAGAAGACTTATTTTTTATATAAAACTTGTGTGGTGTCAATCTGTAGTGTTATCACTTGATTACTGTATGTGTTCACAAATGCTTTACACACTGCCTCTGAGATCAGTCTGTCTGCTCATGCCAAGCTACAAAGGGGGTGAGCAGGGGTTATTTTAGGAGTGGACCCCCTTACCCTAACTAGACCCAAGGGCCCCTACTTGGACAAAGGTACCTGCCTCTGCCAACTAGAAACCCCCAAATCTAACAGCCGGAATTTGTTTTTGCTGGTTTAGATGCTTTGGGCACTTTGCCACTGCTGACCAGTGCCAAAGTGCAAGTGCTCCCTGGTTAAATTGTAATTGTGATTGGTTGTCCATGATTGGCATATTTGTTTTACCAGTAGGTCCCTAGTAAAGTGCACTAAGTGTGCCAGGGCTGTTGATTCCAATGCTACTAGTGGGCCTGCAGCACTGGTTGTTCCACCCACAGGAGTAGGCCTAAGATGGTGTCTCAGGCCTGCCATCGCAGTGCCTGTGCACAGTTTGCTAACTACCATGTTGTACACACTTGCCAGACCTGGCCCTTCCCTTTTCTTACATATTAGATACCCCTTTGGTAGGCCCAAGGTACCCTCCTGGTCAGTGTAAGGTGAAAGGTAGGACATGTACCAGTGTTGGTAATATAGCCTGATAGTGAAATACTGTCAATTTTGTTTTTCTCTATTGAAACACTATCCTGCCAATAGGACAGAATGGGGAATGCTGTGTAATATGTTTACCTGCATATCTTCCAATAGGAGCAAGATAGAAATTTGGAGTCTGGTATCCCTGAACTCAGAATTTAATAACACATCTTTTAGGGAGGATGGTTTTTAAATTCAGTGTTTAGAAGGTGGCCATTTTCTTGTTCAACCTTTCTGTGTGTCTCTGCCTGTTTCTGAATTGACTGTCTGGTTTGTGAGTGACAGGGGCTGGGAGTAGCTCCAGGAGGCTGGGTGAGTCGGCACTAGGGTGAATAGACCTATCTGCATTTGGAGTGGTGGGAGGAGTAGCACCTGGGACTGAATATGGCTGTGCCTGTCTTCCACAATGCTGGTTCCACCTCCTGGGGTGTGTCTGACAGCCCTGGTCCACACTCACAAAGGAAGAAGATGTGCACTGGCAGAGGGCACCCAGAACCGGTTTGGACTGGGTACAGGACCCCTCAGACATGGAGAACAAAGACTTTTGTGGTATAAATATTAGAGCTGCCACAGAAGGTGCCGTTGCATCACCGGAGAAGTGTGTCGCAGGGTCGTCGCAGCGCTGAGGAAGCGCACCACCGCTGATCGCAGCCACAACACTGGAGAAGCATGTCGCCGTCACCAAGGGTGTCATCACATCACCAGAGAAGCGTGTCGCAGGGCGTGTTGTTGCTCAGAATTTCACCGAGTTTGCCGCACGGCCGTCGGGCGTGCACGCATCGCATCTACGTTGTTGCATGCAAAAAGAGCACCATTTTGTCTCATCGCACTGGATCGTTGCAACGCATAGAGGTGCCATCCTAACGCATCGGAACCGGAGTGCAGGAAGAACCGACGCATCGCCTTCTCTGCAACCTTTTTCTTTGTTTTGCGTTACGCATCCTAGGTACATTGAGACTAAAGTGTTGCATTTGTGATCTACAAGTTTATTTTTGCAACAACCCTTTTTAAAGATATTCTACTGAGTTCTGTGTGTTGGATTTTTGTCATTTTGGTCTTGTTTAGTTTAGATAAAGATATTTTGGGGGATATTCTCAAGAACGTGTGATAACCATCACAAATTTAGCTTAATGCAACTCTTCACATCGCAGTCTATCGCAGGAAAATAACTCTGTGTCAACGTGGTATTCTCAACACGGCGGTACCATGCGATAGACCCACGACAACGCGTCAAGTGAACACGCTAAAATCAACGCGATGCAACGAAAACTCGAAAATTGTAGCGATGACACCAATCGCGATACAAAATCAGCGAGAACCAGCCAGTCCAGCGCCACAGGAGGAAGTGGACAAGATGGAGAAAATGGTGTCTACAGTCATCAGTGGGGAGACGCTGGCAGGAGTTGGATGACCGTACACTGCACAACATGACCGGACACAACAGCAACAGGGTGAGTAACGACCAGGGACTGGGAAGATGGGCACAATGGTACACATGCACAATTAAGCAGAGCACATCTGCGGACAAACCATGCCCTAGACCCCCAAATACCACCAAGAGGCTAATGCACCCAATAATGCAACATTACAGCACTGCAGAAGCACAGAAGCCAGAGGCACACTTCATGTAATGGCCAAGGGGCAGCCAAATCAGAGCTGCAGGGGCAACTCCCCAAAATGAGGCACACACACACATTACATGCAGAGCACATCAACATTGAACATTGAAAATGTTGTGGTACAAACCACAACACGTCCACAACAGAACAGAGGACCGCATGTGCGTAGAAACTGGCTAATCAAATTTGGCATTGCAGGGAACTGTGAGTTTACAATGTACAAGTACAAACACACATCTGTGCTGTAGTCGGAATGTCCACTGTCCCGCATCAAATAGGAAGTCCCCCCAAACAGTCACAATGTACACTGTCATGCAGTCTGAATGTAAACATGTACAATGCGTCAACATACATGTGAACACAATGTTAAACTGCATCTCCCCTACACATTGCAGGGGGAAATCCAACACCTCCTGTAGAGCAGTCTGAACCTCTATTCTCTGATTACGAAGAGGACCAACACACCTTCGACTCCGATGCCCTTCAACAGCTCGTGGAGAGCCTCCGCAGCCCACTTCCAGGAGCAGGGTGGCCCTGCTACTTTGAGGAGAACCCACCCCTGCACAGAACACACAGCAGGCAGCACCCACCACCACGGCTGCCTCCCAGGACCCCCATGACAAACACATGGCCTTCCAACCCCGTGTGTTGGGGTGCCATGTGAAGCTGGCTGAACAGGTGCAGGTGGGGTTCGACCGCATGGCAGACAAACTAGACGCCATACATGGGTGTCTAAGTCCCATGAGAGACAACTCACAGTCCCTAACTGTCACCCACAGTCCGCTCCATGCTCTCCAACGAACAATGGCTGACATCGCTAGAGTCCTGACCCTGCGACAAGAACGACTGTCTAGTCAGAGTGGCTCCAGCGATCTCGCCCGGGAGTTGGGTCTCATGCGGAGGCTCATGGAGAACATGGAGAAGACGCGGGCGGAAAGAGCGGCTGTCACTGCTGCACACCAGCGAGAGGTAGCTGGGTCCCTCAATGACATAAAGACCCTCCTGCTGCTGCTACCACTCCATCCACATCTCCGGCCCTTGATGTGTCACACATGCCACTGGAATCAAGCTATCCTGGCTGAAGAGGGGTAAAACCCTGAAACCGGTCCTAGGATGCTTGGTTCCAGTCCAGGGAGGACCTGGCCTGGCAGTTTGGGCTGGACTGTTGCCATTGGGCACAGGGTCAAGACTGATTTGCATATGGCTGGGTCCAAACTGGAAAGGCATGGTGAGCAAAAAAATGATGGATTTAGGCCCAGATCTCTGTACTGGGGTGAATGTATGACATTGTTCTGCATTCTGTCCATCAATAGTTCTTTTTGCATTTGTCGCCCCGAGTGGGACGGGTATGCTCAGACGTGAGTCCTGTGCTCTCCATGCCACTGGAATCAAGCTATCCTGGCTGAAGAGGGGTAAAACCCCGAAACCGGTCCTAGGATGCTTGGTTCCAGTCCAGGGAGGACCTGGCCTGGGAGTTCGGGCTGGACTGTTCGCATTGGGCACAGAGTCAAGACTGATTTGCATATGGCTGGGTCCAAACTGGAAAGGCATGGTGAGCAAAAAAATGATGGATTTAGGCCCAGATCTCTGTACTGGGGTGAATGTATGACATTGTTCTGCATTCTGTCCATCAATAGTTCTTTTTGCATTTGTCGCCCCGAGTGGGACGGGTATGCTCAGACGTGAGTCCCGTGCTCTCCATGCCACTGGAATCAAGCTATCCTGGCTGAAGAAGGGTAAAACCCCGAAACCGGTCCTAGGATGCTTGGTTCCAGTCCAGGGAGGACCTGGCCTGGCAGTTCGGGCTGGACTGTTCCCATTGGGCACAGGGTCAAGATTGATTTGAATATGGCTTGGGTCCAAACTGGAATGGCATGGTGAGCAAAAAAACGATGGATTTAGGCCCAGATCTCTGTACTAGGGTGAATGTATGACATTGTTCTGCATTCTGTCCATCAATAGTTCTTTTTGCATTTGTCACACCGAGTGGCACTGGTATGATCAGATGTGAGTCCCGTGCTCTACATGCCACTGGAATCAAGCTATCCTGGCTGAAGAGGGGTGAAACCCCGAAACCGGTCCGAGGATGCTTGGTTCCAGTCCAGGGAGGACCTGGCCTGGCAGTTTGGGACTGTTCCCATTGGGCACAGGGTCAAGACTTATTTGCATATGGCTGGGTCCAAACTGGAATTGCATGGTGAGCAAAAAAAACGATGGATTTAGACCCAGATCTCTGTACTGGGGTGAATGTATGACATTGTTCTGCATTCTGTACATCAATAGTTCCTTTTGCAAGGGCCACACAGTGTGGCATCCATTCCACCTCCGGCCCCTGCCGTGTCACTGCCACACTGAGCTGGAGACAGAACACCACCACCCACATGTGAGGCACATGAAACAGCAGTGGACGACGATGCGGATGAATCTGCCCTCGTGGTCAGAAGGAAGCGGTAGCATTAATCTCCGCCATATGACCTGTTTCTGCTTGGTTCTGCCCTCTGCATCATCACCTTCCACTGTCCCCTGATGCACTCTGCGACACTCACCTTGGATCACGACATGGACTGCCATATTCTATTTGGTCACCAAAGACACAGCTATCAGACTGCTGACTGAACTCCTCCTCTACTGATGTACTTGTTATTCCCTAAAGGACTCTGGCTGGCCCTCCACAGGCTAACAATGTGATGTGGGGTTTGCATGGCCCTGTACTTCTCTAACTGCAACACTCCACTGAATGTGCAATAAATATTCATGTTAACACAGATGTGTCATGTCCATGATCATTCAAGTGTGGAAGTATGGATCAATGTAGGGTCTTTGCTTCCCCCGTGCGTCCATGTTCCTCACGTTGTGTGACTTGGGTCACAGGGTGACACATTACTGATCGCGGTCCGGGTGGCGCCGACACGACAACAGCGACACATCCATTAGCCACTTCCTTGTCCAGGCCAGGACGGAACCATGACCAGAGCCCCGGGGTCATTGTTCTCACCCTTACGCTGGACTGGCATATGCCAGGACAGCCCATTCCGCTTAAGCTCACAGGGGGGGACGACAACGCTACATGTCCCGGGTCTTCCCTGTGTGGATATGCTGCTCACAGGTCTAGTTGTCGGCATGCCACAGCCACTCACTCATGGCTGGTATACACCCACACCACACCCATCCAGCACAGGGGTCATAGGACATGTGAACCTGCCAATAAAAAGGGCCGGGCACTCATGAGGAATGCCATTTTCACTCTCTAACTGGGTGTCTCCATGTGGTTCTCATTTATGCATGAGGGCCTGGGGCCCTGCCACCTCACATTGACCAAGGCCGGGGGTGACATGATGGCATCCGCACCACGAGACTCAATCATAAAGGGTCCATGGCTAGTGGTGCACAGACTTGGTGCCACCGGATACACTGCGGCAGGCACAGGCACACTGCCACAGGACGGTGTCTTGCGGTGCAGTGAGATAGGGGCACCTGAACTGCTGAGCGGGTGTGCAGCCTGCGGTGATGCGCCGTGCTGACGGTCCGGACTGGTGAGGATTAGTGTGCGCCCTGCTGGACCGCAGTGCAGGCCTGAGCCAGTGGGCAATGCGGGCCTCCCGCCACGTGGCATTGCCTTGCGGTTCACAGAGTTAGTGGCACCTATAGGGCTAAGCGGGTGTGCATCCTGCGATGATGCCGTGTGCACTGATATGGTCTCTGCCATTGCATAATCAAGACCCAGAATCAAGTGTGTGACCTGGTGGCCTGCGGTGTGGGGCTGCATGATGGGGAGGGTGCCATGGTCGTGGGCCCCAGGCTTGGTGCTCCGACAGGCATGTGGTGTGCCCTCTTTGAGACAAGACTGTGTCGGAAGGTGAGCAGTGAGGCCTGGTTGAGCAGAGGCGGGCAATCACCGCTGGGTGGCGGGAAGGGCTGGGGTGCGGCAGTCTGTGTGCGCAGGGGCGGGCAAACAATGATGGCGTGTTCAAGTGAATGGACTCTGCCATTCATGTCTCTGTGTACTGTTTCAGATAAGGGACCTGGGGGACTGCAGTGTATACCGGCACATGGTTGGAGACACATCGGTGGCAGCAGTGAGCAGTGAGGCCTGGGTCCGCAGTGTAGGCACTCTCTCTCTCTCTCTTTCTATCTCTCTACCTCTCTTTCTCTCTCTTTCTCTTTCTCTCTCCCTCTCCCTCTCTTTCTATCTCTCTCTCCCTCTCTTTCTATCTCTTTCTATCTCCCTCTCTCCCCCTCTCTCTCTCTCTCTTTCACTCTCTCTGTACTTTGATGCATGCATGACACACCTTCTTATCTGTATTTCTGTCTTGCAGGCTGTGACTTACAGAAGGCCCAGAGAAGACCCGTCGTGCCTCTTCAGAATTGTTGTTGTATGTTTAATCTGTAATAAACGTTTTATTTGGATGATATGATATTAATGTATGATTTCACTTTGTCTTCCACACCTGTATGTTAGGTGTTTTGTTGTGCCAGGCGATTTGTTTGGTTCATGGTTTCGTGGAGTGGATGTGCATTATCTGTGTCCAAAGATGGGGGGATGGTGGGGTGATGGAGGTGGTGGTGGTGGGTGTTGTAGCCCTATTGGGGCTCCAGGCTGCATGTTCAGTTGCTTGGGGACATCTGTTGTTTTTCATGTTTGGCTATGGGCTGTGCTCCCTTGGCTGGTGCCTGTTGTTGTCTGACATACACCAGGTCAGAGCAGGTGTTAAAATCCTGCTGCTAACGCACCTAATAGCATGTTTTGTGATCTTATCGCTTATCTGGCTGGTTGTTGATAATGTTGTGGAATGGTGTTGTTGCGGCTTTCTGCACAGCAACACCTACTCTGCATCTCATTAGCGTTAGTTGCCGGGGTCATCTGTGGCGATGTTTTTTGCGACTGCTATCACAGGTAAATTGGTCATATGGGCTGTTAGCACCAGCTTGTGAATGGGATGATGAATTTATCGCAAATGTGGCTGCGCTTAAGTGCCGATAACTCGGCAATAGATCCTTGAGAATATGCCTCTTTATTTTTCTAAACTGGTGTGGTGTCCATTTGTGGTGTTTTCACAGTCTTACTGTGAGTGTTGGTACAAATACTTTACACATTGCCTTTGGGATAAGCCTGTCTGTTCATGCCAAGCTACCAAGGGGGTGAGCAGGGGTTATCTAAAGTGTGTATCCCCCTTGCCCTGACTAGAAGCAAGGGTCCCTATTCGGTCAAAGGTACCTACCTCTGCCAACTAGAGACCCCCATATCTAACATTTGTGGTCAGTGGTGAGGATTTGAACTTGTATTTGTACTTGACCCTCAGTAATTGGTGTACATCACTAGATTAGTGCAGACCACTACGCAATCACATACTGTGTTTTCCTTTTTGATTCTATTTTCAATCCTTGATTCATCCACGTATCATGTCTCAAAATGGTAAAGCAGCAAGTGAGGGAACAGAATTGGAGTTTCACATTGAGGATTTGTATTCTTACAAAGTGGATTAGCTTAAACAGTTCTGCAAGGATTTGCCTGCAAGACAGAAATCCTGATAAGAAGGTGTGTCATGCGCCCATCAAATTACAGCGCTAAGAAGGATGAGCTACAGAAGGCCTTAAAAGCCTGGTGGGAGGCAAAAGGTGCTGCAAGAGGGGATGATACAAATGTGGAGGAGGATGAGCCAGGAAATGGATTAGGGCCACAGGATTTACCTGTACCAAGAGCAGCCTCCAGGGCTGTCAGCGTCCATTCCACAGGAAGTCTCTACCGGGAAGAGCGGGAAGAGAACCAAAGGATCAGGATCATGAGCTGGAAGTCCTGAGGCTCAAGGACCTTAAGGACCTTAGGACCTTAGGGCCAAACAATTGGAGACCATCTCAAATGGTGGCAGCGCACAGCCAGTGCAAGGGGGTAAGTTCCCTTTGAGTGTGGGGGGGGGTCTCAGGTTCCTTGAAGGTCATTGTTAGTCCATCCATACTTGTAGACTGTCTGCTGGGAAATTACCTGGAAAGTTCCCCATGGAGGGAGGTGCAACGCCAGGCTCATTTGGAGATGTTGGGTATGCCTGAGTGGGTTTGTGTGACCACTCGGTCAATGGCAGTCAGTAGGGGTAATCAAGCAGACCTGCAGCCTGAAACAGTGGCCCAGGAGCCTGCCAAGAAGAGGAAGGGCAGGGGGCATGGGAAGCCAGCCCCCATAATTCCCTTGGTCCAGGAGGAGGCAGAACCTGAGGGGGATGCTCTGGCACCTACAGGGGAACAGATAGGCGAACTGGGAGACCTGCCTGAGCTGACCCATTGGCAGCAAGAAGGAGGTCCCTCCAGGGAGGAATTCTGCAAGGTGCAGAGAGAATGCCCTTCTCTCTTTGGTATGCGGAAACAGGCCGCAGACCAGGCAGCAGGCGGCGAGTGCCCTGCTGCCCTTGGTCAACTCCACCTTCTACAAAAAGACCGATTAAGGTAAGGAAACTGATGCTATATTTTTGAACATTGTAGTGACAGGCTATGTAAGTTGTCTACATGGTGGGTGGAGTCTACATGCACATCAGTATGAATTTAAGGCATATAGCTGTGTAATCAATATTAAAGATAGATTTGAATGTTGAGCGCTCGATTAAAGACAATGAATTTGCTCAGGGATAATACCGGCTGGTGTAAGCCTTCTGCTCCCAATGTTTGACTTTCTGTTTTCCTCTTTTTAATTTGAAACATTCAACCGTCATTGGATGGAATGTAATAAAAGCCTATTACGGCCCACCTGCCTCTGGTGATACCGGTTGTTAAAGGACCTCTCTCTTGCCTTGTAATAGGCCCTCACCTGTGGCTTAGGATATATATCTGCTTTAGTGCCTTCGCAACCAGTCTGGCACAACGAGGGAGAAGGCTATAAGGCTATATTTGTATCAGTCATATCGTGCGAAGGGTAACTGTTGGAGACATATTGCGATAATGCCAAAGATATGCATTTAAACAGAAATATGATGTGTTTGCACCAAACTTTATACGTTGTACTTTGATTATTGACAGGTAACATTAATATTGGTAAGACACCATGAATACAGTAGAGCAACTACTTGCAAAGCCGTTCATTGGACTGAAGCGTGAAGAGAAACTAATTGTAAAACAATTAGGACCTCACCGGCCAGACCTAAACCTACAACAAAGTTCCCTAGACAGTGGGAAGATGTATACAAGTTTGTTCTCAAGCACCGGGTACGCAAAAGTTGATTGGCGTACAGGATGTACTTCAACAAATGTTCTGTTCTTCTTCCCCTGCTTGCAGTTTGTTGGTGAAATTCTTAGGCCAAAAAAGGTGTATCATACTTGAAGCATTTGTTTGGTAAAGTAAAGAAGCATGCACACACAAAAATCCATATGGAAAACCACTGGGAATGTTTGAAGCCACACCGATTGCATTTACTGGGAAGATGGATTACTCTATAGTGAGCCTACGGCAGCTGAGCCCGGTGCAGCCCGTGTGCTGTTGGTACCCGAGCGCTTCAGGGCCTTCCTACTGAGTCTGGCTCATGACGTGCCTCTCGCAGGACATTTGGGGCATGACAAGACCGACAAGACCTACCAGAGGCTTGTCACCCACTTTTACTGGCCCCAAATGAAGAAGCACGTTGGTACGCATTGTAGGACTTGCCAGACTTGCTAGGCAAGAGGCAAGAGACAAGAGTGGAGGGAAGTGTAAGGCTCCCCTCCAACCCTTTCCTGTGGTGAGCACCCCTTTTGAGCGGGTGGGCATCGACATTGTGGGGCCACTGGAACCAGGTGCCCAGCAGCTGTCCCTCTCCGGACAATCACTGCCCCGTGGTGGGCCATGCATTGATGGAGATCTTTTCCCGTGTGGGGTTCCCCAGAGAGGTGGTCTCTGACCGGGGTACCATGCACCGAGACCGCCCTCATCGCCGCCACAGACGACATCAGGATCATGCTAGACAAAGGCGAGACGGCGGCCCTTATCCTCCTAGACCTCTCCGCCGCCTTCGACACCGTCTGCCACCGCACACTACGCACGCGCCTCCACGACGCAGGGATCCGAGACAAGGCCCTGGACTGGACCACCTCCTTCCTCTCCGGCAGAACTCAGAGAGTCTGCCCCCCCGTTCTGGTCCAAGGCTTCCGAGATCATCTGCGGTGTCCCACAGGGATCCTCCCTCAGCCTGACGCTGTTCAACGTCTACATGGCACCACTCGCACGCATCGCCCGACAGCACAACCTCAACATATTCTCCTACGCCGACGACACGCAGCTGATCCTCTCACTCACCAAGGACCCCCTCACCGCCAAATCCAACCTCCACCAGGTAATGAAGGCTATCGCCGACTGGATGGAGGAAAGCTGACTTAAGCTGATCTCAGACAAGACGGAGATCCTCATCCTCAGGCCCAACCCCTCAGCATGGGGCGACTCCTGGTGGCCAGCATAACTGGGGACACTCCCGGCCCCTACCAACCACGCACGCAGCCTGGGTGTCATCCTCGACTCGAAACTCACCATGACCAAACAAGTCAACACAGTCTCCTCTACCTGCTTCAACACCCTCCGCATGCTCCGCAAGATCTACGGATGGATCCCGACAGTCACGAGGAAAACAGTCACCCAGGCCCTAGTCAGCAGCAGACTCGACTACGGAAACACCCTCTACGCCGGAGCCCCGACCAAGCACATCAACAGACTGCAAAGAATCCAGAACGCCTCTGCATGTCTTATCCTCGACGTCCCACGCCGCGACCACATCACCCCCCACCTGAGGAACCTGCACTGGCTCCCCATCGACAGAAGAATCTCCTTCAAACTCCTGATCCACGCACACAAGGCACTCCACAAAACTGGCCCAGCCTACCTCAACAGTCGACTCTCCTTCTACGTACCCAACAGGAAACTCCGCTCCACTGACCACGCCCTGGCCACAGTCCCACGCATCCGTAGAACCACTTCCGGAGGCAGGTCCTTCTCCCACCGCGCCACCAAGACCTGGAACACCCTCCCCCTCAACCTACAACGACTCAACACGTAAAGACCTAGCTTTTCGAGCAGCAGCACCCCCTCCTCAGCACCTTGAAACCCTTTGGGTAAGTAGTGCGCTTTACAAATTAACTGATTGATTGATTGAATCTTGAAGTACATGAAGTCTTTGTGGGAGGAGTGTGGCGTAACTTATAAGTTCACCACTCCTTACCATCCTCAAGGGAATGGGTTGGTTGAGAGATTCAACCGAACTCTGAAAGTTATGATAATGGGCCTTGCGGAGATGGAAGTGAGACGTCTTTTTACCATGCCTGTTGTTTGCCTACAGGGAGGTACCTCAGAAGTCCTTAGGGTCCAGCCCCTTTAAACTCCTGTACGGTCACCCTGTTAGAGGACCTCTCAGTCTGGTGAAGGAGGGTTGGGAGAAATCACCTGGTAACACACCGAAGGATGTGTTCAGCTATGTGCTGGCCTTCCGCAACCAGACTCAATGCTTCAGGAAACTCGCTCAGGCGAACACGGAAGCTAGCCAGGAAGAACTGAAAAGATGGTACGACCAGAATGCCACTCTGGTGGAATTTCAACCTGGGCAGAAGGTGTGCGTGATTGTGCCAGTTGAGCCTTGTCCGCTCCAAGACAAGTGGACTGGGCCATATGAGGTGGTGGAGCGCAAGAGCGAAGTAACCTATCTGGTTGACTTGCAATCTCCCACAAACCCTTTGAGGGACCTACATGTGAACCGTCTCAAGCCATACTTTGAAAAGTCTAATGTGACAATGCGCCTTGCTACAGATGATAGGATGGAGGAGGAAAGTGACCCTTTTCCTGACCTCCTGTCAGAAATGGAGCAGGATGGGTCAGTGGATGTGGTAAACCTCTCACCCACACTGACCCCAGAACAGCAGACGGACTGTCACCATGTTTTGGGTTAGTTCGCCTCCCTGTTCTCCCTGACACCAGGGGTCACCAATTGGTGCATCCATGATGTGGACACTGGGGACAGTCTACCTGTGAAATGTAAATTTTACATGGTAGTTGACAAGGTCAGGGCCAGCAACAAGGAAGAAGTTTCCAAGATGTTTGCACTAGGGGTAATTGAGCCCTCCAGCAGCCCGTGGGATAGCCCTGTGGTCTTAGTACCAAAAGGTGCTGCGCCTGGTGCCACTCCGGAACTCCGGTTTTGGGTGGACTACCGTAGACTCAATGCGGCCACCAAGACTGACGCACACCCCATCCCCAGAGCTGATGAGCTCATGGATCAGTTGGGCGCTGCCCAGTACCTCAGTACGTTTGATTTAACTTCTGGGTACTGGTAGATTGCCTTAACTGAGGGGGGCAAGGAGAGGTCTGCATTTTCAATGCCAGAGGGGCACTTACAGTTCCGTGTCATGCCCTTTGGGTTGAAGAACGCCCCTGACACCTTCCAGAGACTGGTCAACCAGGTACTATCCGGGCTGGAGAAATTCAGCGCCGCATACCTGGATGACATTGCTGTGTTCAGCTCCAGTTGGGAAGAACATTTGCAACACCTCTGCGAAGTGATGAAGCCTCTGCAAAGGGCAGTCCTTACAATCAAGGCCAGTAAGTGCCAGATAGGGCAGGGATCTGTAGTGTACTTGGGACAACAGGTAGGGAGCGGCCAGGTGGTGCCACTCCAAGCAAGATTGATTCCATTCTGGCTTGGGAGCCCCCCAAGACCCAGACAGAGGTGAGAGCCTTTTTAGGACTCACCGGGTATTACTACCGATTTGTAAATGGATATGGCACCATTGTTGCCCCTTTGACAGAGCTGACTTCAAGGAAGCAGCCCAAGAAGGTGATGTGAACCGATGCCTTCTAGACCGCGTTTGATGCCCTGAAAGCTGCCCTGTGCACAGCACCCGTGCTCAAAGCACCTGATTTCTCCAAAAGGTTTGTGGTGAAGACAGATGCTTCAGAGCATGGAGGGGGAGCAGTACTCTCACAATTGGACCAACCCGTAGCTTTCACTAGCAGAATGCTACTTCCCAGGGAACAGAGGTCGAGTACAATTGAAAGGGAAGCTTTTGCTGTGGCCTGGGCACTGAAGAAGCTAAGGTCCTACTTGTTTGGGACTCACTTCCAGGTTCAGACAGACCACAGGCCCCTCAGATGGATAATGCAGATGAGGGGTGAGAACCCAAAACTGTTGAGGTGGTCCATCTCACAACAGGGAATGGACTTTACGGTGGAACACAGCCCTGGTACAGAACACGCCAATGCTGATAGTTTGTCTAGGTTCTTCCGCCTTAGTGATGAGAACTCCCAAGAGGGTGGGTAGTTCTCCCCACTTTTCATCTGGAGGGGACACGTGTTTGACCTGGCATCCTTGGCGTGGTTTCCACAGATTTTTTGCCTCTTCCTCCTGTATTTTTTTACACTGTACCGGAATTTGTTTTTGCTGGTATTGATGCTTAGGGCACTTTGCCACTGATGATCAGTGCCAAAGTGCAAGTGCTCCCTGGTTTAATTGTAATTGGTTGTCCATGATTGGCATATTTGTTTTACCAGTAGGTCCCTAGTAAAGTGCACCAGTGTGCCAGGGCTGATGATTCAAATGCTACTAGTGGGCCTGCAGTACTGGTTGTGCCACCCACAGGAGTAGCTCTAAGATGGTGTCTCAGTCCTGCCATCGCTGTGCCTGTGCGCAGTTTTCTAACTGCCATGTTGTCCAGGCCATTGAACACAGTTGCCAGGCCTGACCCTTCCCTTTTCTTACACATTAGACACCTCTATGATAGGCCCAAGTTACCCCCCTGGGCAGGGTGCAGTGTAAGGTGAAAGATAGGACATGTACTAGTGTGGGTAACATGTCCTGTTAGTGAAATAGTGCCAATTTTGTTTTTCACTATAGAAAGGTTATCTTGCCCATAGCACAGGATGGGGAATGCTGTGTAACATGTTAATCTGCATATCTTCCCACAGGAGCAAGATAGAAATTTGGAGTCTGGTATCCCTGAACTCAGAATTTAATAACAGATCTTTTAGAGAGGATGTTTTTTAAATCCAGTGTTTGAAAAAAGCACTTTTAGAAATTGGCTATTTTCTAGTTCAACCTTTCTGTGTGCCTCTGCGTGCTTGTGAATTGACTGTCTGGTTTTTAGTGACAGGGGCTGGGGGTGGCTCCAGGAGGCTGGGTGAGTCAGCACTAGGCTGAATAGACCTATCTGCATTTGAAGTGGTGGGAGGAGTAGCACCTGTGCCTGAATAGGACTGTGCCTGCCTTCCACAATGCTGGCTCCACCTCCTGCGTTGTGTCTGATGGCCCTGGCCCACACTCAAAATGGAAGAAGATGTGCAATGGCAGATTACTCCCAGAATTGATTTTGACCGGGTCCAGGACCCCTCACACATGGATAACAAAGACTTTTGGGGTATAAATATCAGAGCTGAAACCCCAGGATTTTAGACTACTTTGTGATCAAGAGGAATCCCTGCCAAAGAAGATCAGCTGAAGAGACTGAGGAGAAGGACTGCCCTTGCTGTGTGTCTGAGGTTGCCCTGAAGCTGAAGTTTGCTGTTTCTGCTAAGGAGAGATCTAAAGGACTTTGCTGTGTGCTGGTGCTGTGTCCCCTGCTTGAAAAAGGAACTTGCTGTGTGCTGTGTCCCTCTGAAGAAAAGTCTCCAAGGGCCTGAGAAGAGGTGGCCTCCTGTTTTTGAAGTCCCAGGCACAAAAGGACTTCACCCCCAGCTTCCCTGAACTTCCTTGCTGGGAGTTCCAGTCTGCCAGGAGGGCCTGTAACTGTGTGTGAGGCCTCTTTTGCTGTTGGGAGCTGGAAGCGTGACGCAACGAGAGAGAAGCATGACGCCGCCGCAGCAGTTGCTGTCGCATCATCGAGAAGCGTGTCGCCGCTGCTGCTGTTCGCTGTCGCTTCACCGGAGAAGTGTGCCGCAGCCACAGAAGGTGCCGTCGCATCACCAGAGAAGTATGTCGCAGGGTCGTCTCATCACTGAAGAAGCGCACTGCCGCTGATCGCTGCCGCAACACTGGAGAAGCATGTCGCCATCACCAAGGGTGTCATCGCATCACCAGAGAAGAGTGTCGCAGGGCCTGTTGTGGCTCAGAAATTCACTAAGTTTGCTGGACGGCCGTCGGGCGTGCACGCATCGCATCTACGTTGTCACATTGCAAAAAGAGTGCCATTTTGTCTCATCACACCGGATCGTCGCAACACATCGAGGCACCATTCTAACGCATAGGAACTGGAGTGGAGGAAAAACCAACGCCTTCTCTGCAACCCCTTTGTTTGTTTTGCGTTACACATCCCAGGTACATTGAGACTAAAGTGTTGCATTTGTGATCTACAAGTTTATTCTTGCAACAACCCTTTTTAAAGACATTCTACTGAGTTCTGTATGTTGAATTTTTGTCGTTTTTGTCTTGTTTAGTTTAGATAAAGATACTTTATTTTTCTAAACTGGTGTGGTGTCCATTGGTAGTGTTGTCACTGTCTTACTGTGAGTGTTGGTACAAATACTTTACACATTGCCTTTGGGATAAGCCTGTCTGCTCTTGCAAAGCTACCAGCGGTGTGAACAGGGGTTATCTAAAGTATGTATCCCCCTTGCCCTGACTAGAAGCAAGGGTCCCTATTTGGTCAAAGGTACCTACCTCTGCCAACTAGAGACCCCCAGATCTATCAATATGGAAATAAACAAAGCAGTAACTAAGGAATGAATTAAAAATGGGTAGATATTTAATGATCAATTGGTTTCCAAAATCAATGATACACAGAATTATTATGAGTAACACTAGATAAAGATAGACTAGCACCTCTTCTAGTAAACACTATCGATGACCACCATGTATGTACTGATAGTGAGGAAGCCTCTTTCCAATTATCCATAATAGATTCAAAGGCAGATAAAATTAGATTCTAGAACTGACGTATTCATAGAAAGAACAGCAGATTTACATATCAAAGTAGTATAAGAAATTGTTTCTGAAAATTGAATATATGTTTGATAACATCCCAAACCTCCATCCAAAATTAAAATATAATATTAGAATCATAAAGCATATGTTTTAATGAACCAGTATGTAATTTACAATGCTTGAAATAATTTTAAAGGAGTCCAGAAACAGGTAAAGAGAATATAAGAATTGGTTTGATATAAGGACACAGGAAGTCATTCTGAAACCCCATTTAACCAGATTTTCTGCCAAATATCTTGTGATACTGATAATTCTTTATTCCAGAAGTTAGAAATCATACCAATATTACTTCCTGAAAGTTATACATCTGTTTATAGTTTAAGGACACAGCATTTGGTAAGGTAGTTACTGTTCGAATATAGACCTCTAAGTCAGAAGTATTATTTGAGGGAGTATTACCCATAAATGGATCTAAAATAGAATTGCATAAAAACTCGTATTTGGAAAAATTAGAAGAATGTAAATCAAACTTTTGGTCCAATTCTTTAAATGAGAGAAAGGCATTATCATGATATATGTCTTTAAGGAAGGAAACACAATTATTTATCCAAGCCTTCCAAAATAGTATAGTTCTAGAAAGTTTTAGTTGTGGATTATACCATCACAATATTTTCGAGATGTTGGAGACATGAGATTGAAATAACGATTCTAAATCCTGGAAGATCAGTTTTGTGGATTTTAAAATGACAGATTTATTAAGTAACGTTGATGTATTAGAAATAGTTATTAAAGTAGACAAAGGAAATGGAGCTATAAACTCTTTCTCTATAAGAAGTCTTATGGGAGGATTAGTAAGTTGTGAATGAGTAAATCAAAGGGAACTCTGCTTTAATATAAAAGCTTTGTGATAGTTAAAAAAAATCAGGTAATCCAAAATCTCCATTACATTTTACCATTTTTAATTTATTATAACTGATGCGAGGAGTTTTATTATTCCAAATGAATTTAGAAAAATGCTTACCAATAGTTTTATAAAATGACCTAGGGAATCAAGTCGGTAACATGGCTAGAAGATGAAATATTTTGGGAGCAATTTTCAGTTTAATTGAATCCATTTATCCCCACAAGGAAAGATGTAAAGAATACTATTTGGACAATTTTTCTTTGATATATGTTATAATATCAACACAATTTTATGTGATTATTTTTTTAATATTATGGGAAAAAGTACACGTAAATACTTAAATGTATCTCTCTGCCAAATTATATCCTGAATAGGTATCATATCAGGCATGCAGTATACATTTAAAGGAAAGAAATCTGTTTTGTTTGCATTTAACGTATATATCCAGAAATTTGAGAGTACAACGATATTACGTTAAATAAGGGTGGAAGGGATGTTTCAGGATTACTAATGAACAAAAGAACATCATCTGCATAAGCTAATATTTTTATAGTAACATCATTAATATTCACACCAATAATTTCTTCACATTTTCTAATAGCAGTAAGCAGATATACTATAACTAGAAGAAAAAGTAAAGGAGACAAAGGACAGCCTTGTCTTGTACCCCTAAAATGAAAAAAATCGATTAGAAATATGGCCATTATTAAACGTTTAGCAGAGGGCCTGGTATATAGAGCAGATATCATGTGAATAAATGACTCACCATAATTAAACATAGCTAGTGATTGGAAAAAAAATTGCCATTTAACTTTATCAAAAGCTTTTTCTGCATCTAATGCCAACACTCTAGATAGTACATAATTTAGAGGGTGTTCAATAATGTGAAGTAACACTCTGGTATTATTTGCACAATATCTACATTTCATAACACCAGATTGATCAGGATGTAAAATAGAGTCAAGCACAGAGGTCAATCTAGTTGCAAGTATTTTGGAATAGAGTATACAACCTTGATATATTAAGGAAATTAGCCGAATATTTGAAACAATATTGGGATCTTTGTTGGGTTTTGGAAGAACAACAATTATTGCTTCTGTAAATGAATCCGAAGTTGTTCCTAATGTGCTAAAAGAAGTAAATAACTGAGAACTTAAGGTCGGGGTGTAGAGCAAACGCTTTATAAAATTCACCTGGAATGCCATCTGATCCAGGTGATTTATTAATTTTAAGGGATTTAATAGACAATTCAATTTCTTCCAAACTAATTGGAGATTCTAGCTTATCTTTGACTGATTGTGATATTTTCTGTAAACCACAATTGTGCAAAAAACTTGTCAATCAAAGGAGAGTCAACAGAAGGCGGTTTATTATATATCAATTCGTAATAAGTTAAAAATTACTTAACAATATCCTTATGGGATAAGGCCACCTTACCATTTACACCATGGTTCGCAGTGATATGAGTCTTATCTTTTTTTCAGGTAAATAAAAATGTACCTGATCTATAAGCATTAAAGGAAAATCTGGCCTTATTATTGGAAAGTTGTATACCTGCACGTCTACTTTAAATGGAGTTGAAATCATAGAGCAGTTTATGTAGTTGTATTTCGTATTTAAGATCATTGGATGAAATAAACCAGCTTTACAATTTTGTAATTTGTCTGTCTAATTCTTTAATTTTAGCATGAAAAGATTTGTCTGCATGACCCATAATGGAACTGGTGACACTGGTCATATATGCTTCAAATGTGTCCTATTGTGTTATTAATGACATAGAATCTTCAGGATTAAAAGTAAAATAATCCTAAAACGCAGACAAAGGCTTTGGTGGTTTTTTTTTCATTTAGAACAGTATGAGTATTCTTACATCATCTGAATTGAGTAGAAAGAGTAGGGGTAAATTGAAAAACAGCTGAAATAAGAGCATGTGATTAGAAATATCTTTATTATGTATTAATGGAGTAGAAATTGACTGAACTAATTGTCAGGATGCTAATAAATACTCCAGTTGTGAATAAGAATTATGAGGATTTGAGAAAAAAGTAAAACATTTTTCAGTTGGATGGTGTAATCGACATATATCAACTAATTTAGTTGTTTTAAAAAAGATTTGAATGTAAAAGAAGCTTTAGGTGGGCGCTTTTTAGATTGTGATGCTCTATCTAACAAAGGATCACATATTAAATTAAAGTCCCCTCCTGAGTTGAACATTACCTAGTTTGAGTACCTCTGTGGTAAATAAGGATCATAATTTGGGATCATCATTTGTTGGCCCATAAACATTAATTAAGTAAATAAGTGTAGTATCCAACTTAATTTCAACAATAATGTAACGACCTTCTGTATCTAAAAATGTACTCAGTATTTGAAAATGTATTTTTTTGAGAAAAGAATAGCCACTCCATTTTTCTTCTTAATTGGAGGTGAAGAAACCATAGTACCAACCCATTTTTCTGCACATATACTAAAACCTTATAATCAATATGTATCTCCTGTAAGAAACAAATGTCAGTTTTGTGGCTTGCTAAATAATCTAACATTTTAATACGTTTAACGGAATGTCTTAAACCTCTAACATTTAAAGAAACAATGTTAATATGATTAAAATTAGCCATATGTCAATAAAAAAACTGCAGAAAAGGACAGAACAAATAAAGATAGCACATCACAAGTAGCTCTAGATAAGATAAATAGGGAGAAAAGGAAAGACAAGGACAAACATACAAAAGACAACATGAAAACATAAATAGAATTATATAATCACGTACACGCTTGACCAAGAACAGCCTGCTGGAAAAAAAAAGATAACCATCCATATAGCTAATCTGAAAAAAAGGGCAATTTAGATTGAGAAGCAAAACCTAGAAAATTGATCTAGAAAAATGAATATAATATTCTATATATAGAAAATAGATAAAGTCAAGTATTTGTAGCATTTGTTTCCGTGGACATTGATGATTGTTGATCCAAGAAAGCACGTAGTTATTCTGGTCGTTGAAACGATTTCGAAACGCCATCTTTGCAGACTCTCATAGTAGAAGGATCGAAGAGACCATATTTGAAACCTGGGGAGAGTAGATGTGGTCTCTTTCAGTAAATTCTTTACATAATTGAACAGTTTCTTTGGCAAAGTCTTGGTGTATGTAGATTTTATTTCCATTTACCATTAAAGATGGAATTTCTCTAGCTGCTCTCCTAATCATCACCAAATAGTTATGGCGTAAAACTTTGAATATCATTTGCCTTTTTTTGCTATGACGAGGTTTTCTGTGAGAAGTTAATTCTGTGCGCCTTTGTCTGTTTCGATTTTCATTGAGAATTGCAGCTTTATTAGACCTGGCAGCAATTTTTCTAAATATTGCCTATAATCATGTCCTTCCATGTCTTCTGGCAGATAAAAAATACGTAGGTTATATTGATGGTTGTGATTTTCTAAATCTAACAACAATTGACTCATTAGCGAAATATTTGCCACCATAGGCGCAAAGCTCTCACATTTAGCTTTATTATTTTGCATTTTAATTGAATTATCTGACATTTTCATTGATAGACTAGCCATGTCTTTATGAATATTTTTAACTTCTGATGCAATAGAGTCAGTATTTAGACGTACAGTTTGCAAAGTAGACATTGAAGTTTCATTGAATTGAGTCAACAATCTTCGATTTAACAGGTGGTGGGGACTGGGGACATATTTTGTTTTTGATTGTTACTCCCTGTAGAGTTGTTTTTGCCTTCCATTTTACTGAATTAAAACAAGAAAATAATTTTTACCCAGAGTTAAAATGGAGATGTAGAAATAAAAGGTATTCATCAAGAAAAGAAGAGTGCAGCAGCTAAAACTGACTCTGGGAGTGGTCCCAGGCCTGACCATTTTTTGGAAGTAGAGCTCCACCCTCCTGACAGACATTTCAGCTACTTGGGAGCAGAGGAATCAGTGAGAGCAGCAACCAAGGAAATTACTTTAAATCGTCTCAAAAATCTGCCAAAACCTGTCAAATTGAAGCTCTGGAGAAAATGATCAGTATTCTGTATTAAAGGTATTTATAAAAGCCATAATCATATAAAATTTGTCATTGATCAATTAGGCTAATGAGATCTTCAGCAGGAGGTAGGCATCTTGGTTTGCCGATGAAACGGTATGGTCCCATACCCCCGTACCCTTGTGGTTGTTGGTGGGAAAGTACACGGGGAAATCAAGGATGGTGTAGGCCGCTGTATCTCCATCAGTATGACACGTCTCGCCCACCAGACGTCAGTGGAGTTCCACTGCTCCCGCTCCTCCTTGGAGTTTCCCTGCACCTGCAACAACTCTCTTCCCCTGCAGATGGTGGTGTAGAAGAAACAGTGGGAGGGAAGGGGATCCTGGCCCACCACGAAAGAACTCAACATAAGCTTGACAGGTGCTTCTTGGGAATAGAGATGCAAGCACTCTGTTCAGCTATCAGGCTACCACCCACCACATGCTTCTTAAACCGGAAAGTCCGCTTGTAGGAAGGTGGGCTCTGACTACATGGTTGCCCCCACTTTTTTCCTGGTGTTTTGATGGTTCTTGACTTAGTTTGGCTGGGAACCTGCTATTCAGGTCCCCAGCCTATCTGCTTTCTCTTATAAATTGATTTCCAGTACCTTAGGTATACCACAAATTGGATTATGGGGTGCCCTTATAAGTCCCTAGTATATGGTATACTATGTACCCATGGCAAAGGTACCCCAGAGGCCTACCAGGGGCTGAAGCATGTATTATGCCAGCCCTGGGAAGCCCTCCAAAATGACACCACAGGTCTGCTACTGCAGCCTGGGTAAGGCGGTGCATGCACCCCTTACAGAGAGATAGGTTTACTATATCTCACCTATTACTGCATTTAGAAACCTATCAGTCACCCCTATGGCAGGCCTTATCAATCCTGAGGGCAGGGTGCTTGGTTTTGTGTAAGAGGGTGCCCATGCATGAGCAGAGTCCCTCTGCAGCCTTCGGAATCTATTCTTCTGGGTTGTCTGTGATGCAGCCTGACCATATACTCTTAAGTGCATTATAACCAAACGGTAAATGCTAACTTTGGACTGGCTGCACGGAAACATGTTGTGTTTAGTGTCAAACACCTTGGAGCCATACCCCACACCAGTAACTGGTGTGGGAGTATGATCCCACCCTTCTAGAGGGAGAGACATGAGAGCACCGGTATACCCGGTGCCAGCTTAAACGAGCCCTGGCATCACAAAATGGATGCTGCAGCCACAGACACGAGTCTGGCCTCCTGCTGCTGGCAGGGGAGGCCTGGACAATAGGTTTCCTGTCACAGGGAGGTGTTATCACTTCCCACACAGGCTTCTTTAGTGTAATGTGGCTGATTGGCTGCACTCTGAGAGTGCTTTGAAGTCCTGCACTGGGGGCACATTTGGTGTCGCTGTGCATAGTCCAGTTCAAACCAGTTGCAGGGTCTACCAGACCCTGCTCTGGTGCGAAACTGGACAAAGGAAATGGGTGTAGCCACCCCTCTTTCCAAACCCTCCCATAGGTGGATCCCCTGAGTTAGTCCAACCCCTTCCATGGGTATAAAGAAGGAACCTCTGTAACCAGAATTTTAGATATTCTTGGACGAAACTCTGAAACTGAATCCTGGACCTTTGATGATCTGTTCAACGCAAGATGACAGAAGAATCTCCTTGGGGCAAAGGAGTTACTTCCCTGCTTGGCAGGCACCAAAGACGCATCTGTCCGGTCTGCATCTCCGAAGCTCCCGCCGGACGCCGAAGACTTTGCAATGCTAGAGGTTGATTTCAGACTTCCCAGAGGCCGAACCGAGTCCCCAGCAAAGCTGAGACCAGTAGCCCTCGTGGGTACCGTGGAACCGGAACCCCTGCACACTGCACACCTTTGCAAGTGCATCAGCTTCCCAATGACTCTCGAGGCTGACCATTGGGTTACTTGTATTCCAGACCCCAAGCACCTTTTGCACTGAAGATTGTGGGCCTACACTCCACGAATGTTCCGGGAGCCCGCTCTTTGCATTCCTGCTCGAGGTACCTTCGCAATCCCTGGTCCGTCGACTGGTGGGTCCCTGTGAAGGCAACTCTCACTCCAATTGGGCTTCCTGGGTTGCTCCAGATGTGCCCTGACTTTCCATTGCTTGGGGAGTCCCCAGGACCTTGCTGGTCCGCACCGAAGCATTTTTTTCCTTTCTGCGTGGATTGCTGTTGCCAAGGCATGCTGTGTCCAATCTGGGCACCGACGTTGCAGCACTCGGCATCCTTTGTGGGACAGCTCAAATCCAGCTCCTGGTTGTCCTCGACACCTCCTGTTCCTCGTGGCTGAAGAGTCAAGCTTCACCTCTTTCACCTGACACACCCGACATCGGTGGGCATTCGACTCTCGTGCCCCTGGTCACTGGCAAGTGACCTAGACCCTGTCCCTTCTGCTTTCAGCTTCTTCAAATCTCCGATCCAGGCTTGGATCTCTTCGGACACTTCGCATCTTCCCGGCAGCAGCACTTCTTCGTCAGCTGCCATTGAAAACGATGACGCAACCAGACACCATTTGATACGATGCACCCGGCTTCCCTGGGTGAGATAACTCGAGTACTCCGGTGCTACCGTGGGTGTTGACCCTAGAACTGTCTAAGTTGAAGAGGGTTTGGTCCTAGTCCACTACTAAGTGTCCTTTAACTTTAAAAATCTAACCGCGACTTTCCCCATAGAAGCTAATGGGAGCTCGCGGTTGTGTTCTCACACTGCACACGGCCCCCGTGAGTCCCCTGTGTCACTACCTTGTGTGGTTCCTTGGGGTCCCAACAATTCTACAGGCTCTAGGGCTTGTGTCTAGTTAAGTCGTGGTTCTTATACCACTTTCTTAGTGTATGGTTTGGCTCGCCTCTAGGACCTAATGTATATTGTGCTTATTACTGTGTTATTTGAAGTGTAACTTATGTGCTTTTGCCTCTAATCTCATAAAGAGACTACAGGGGTGTGTTTAGTAATAAATACATATATTTTATATATCTATATGGTGTGGTCTCCTTTCATTTAGCCCCTCAAGAGACTATAAACTGCTAAAACGAGCTGATTTACGTTCCTTCAAGACTTAGCCTGAAGGCTGCTCTCCAAAGCTACCACTAGGATAGCTTTCAATAAAGGTTGTCTTTGACCAATCATCAATAAGGGGTTGTTTGGACTGGTACATGGTGCCCACTATAACTAGTGGACAGCATATACCAGGCCAACTTCTCACACCGCTTACCCCTCATTGATCCAGGCAACTCCTTGTAAATAAAGTAATCCTGAAGCGCCTTGACTCAATTTTTAAATGAAGTAACCATGGATCGCTTGACTTAACTACAGGGTGCAATGAACTGTATTCATCAGGTCTTTGTTGATACAATCACGGAGTGCAGAACCCACAGCACTTAGGTAGTGCTGCAGTTAAAGAAAATGTAGTCAGACTCAATGCATACGCAAGAGAAGTTGAAAACACACACTGCTTCTCTTATCCAAAAGAAGCACTTTAGTTGAGAACACTGGGCAGAGCAGGTTACAGACAGGCAGGCCTGCACAAGGGTCCTCAGAGCAAAGTGGCATTTCTTATCTCATGTATCACACAACAAGAAACTACCCTGACTAAGTGTCTGATTCTTAAAGAAGGTAGAGGCACACTATGTCGATTATCTATGTGGTGTTGGGCACCTCAAAAAAATGTAAGGACCATCCTCACACAACACCAGGTGTCGCATTTCATCATCGGCAGTCCTCGCTCTTTAAAAACTGCAGTTGATAAAGAGCGGGCCTACACCTGGAGACAGTGAGGTTCTTCAATAACTAAGTGGGGGCCAGTGCTTAGAAAGTGAGTGGGTGATGTTAAAAATCGATGCAAATGCTGCATGAAAACTTTAATTGCGTAGTATTTGCTCAATATTAAAACTAATAGTGGGGACTTGGGGGATTAGTCCCCCATCCCTATCAGTGCTGCTAACATGTTTCTGCCATTGTGGCCAGGAGGGTCCATGGCATTCATCAGGGCATGAGAGAAAGGGCTCCTATCTAGTCTCTAGGAGACTAAGATGAATCCACTTAAGTAGGTTGACCTTGGTCCAACACTACTATGAAACTTCAGAAAACCTGTAAAGATAAAAATATATTACAGTATAAGAGAAAGTTTTAACTCACACTGGAAAGGAGAGAATCAGACTGAAAACAAGCATAAGGTACATTGAAATACATGGGGTAGTGAGCACACGTGTGACTGCAAACGTTGTGCTAAAAAATAAAAACAGTTGCGAGTCACAGATCTGGGTTAAATCCATCATCGTTCTTTAGCTCACTTTGCCACCCCAGTTCAGACACAGCTTTATACAAATCAGTCTTGACCCTGTGCCTCATGGGAACAGTCCAGCCTGAACTGCCAAGCCATGTCTTCCCTGGACTGGAAACAAGCATCCTGGGAGTGGTTTCGGGCTAACAGCCCTCATCAGCCAGACTAGCTTGAATCCAGTGGCAAAGTGAGCAAGGGACCCATGTCTATGCATACCCTGCCAACTTAGGGCGAACAAAGAAAACACAAGGAGACGATGGACGGAGCGCTCATTTTTTTCAGACACTCTCCTCCAGTCACAGATCAGTTCAGGCTCAACTATATACAAATCAGTCTTGACACTGTGCCTTCATGGGAACAGTCCAGCCTGAACTGCCAAGCCATATCTTCCCTGGACCGGAAACAAGCACCCTGGAACCGGTTTTGGGCTAACAGCCCTCATCAGCCAATCTAGCTCGAATCCAGTGGCAAAGTGAGCAAGGGACCCACATCTGGGCATACCTTGCCAATTTAGGGCGAACAAAGCAAACACAAGGAGATGATGGACAGAGCGCTGAAGCTTTTCAGACACTCACCCCCAGTCACAGATCTGGGTTGAATCCATCATCATTCTTTGGCTCACTTTGCCACCCCAGTTCAGACACAGCTATATGCAAATCAGTCTTGACCCTGTGCCTCATGGGAACAGCCCAGGCCGAACTGCCAAGCCAGGTCTTACCAGAACTAGAAAGAAGCATCCTGGGACCGGTTTGTGGGTAACACCCTTCATCAGCCAGGCTAGCTTGAATCCAGTGCTAAAGTGAGAAAGGAACCCATGTGTGGGCATACCCTGCCAACTTTGGGCGAACAAAGCAAAAACAAGGAGACGATGGCCAGAGCGCTGAAACTTTTCAGACACTCACCCCCAGTCACAGATATGGGTTGAATCCATCATCGTTCTTTAGCTCACTTCGCCACCCCAGTTCAGACTCAGCTATGTGCAAATCGTCTTGACACTTTGCCTCATGGGCACAGTTCAGCCCGAACTGCCAAACCATGTCTTCCCTGGACCGGGAACAAGCATCATGTGACCGGTTTCGGGCTATCTTCTTCTTTATTAGCATAGATCAATATATTGTTTTGGTTTTGTTATGCATAACAAATAAATGTGCTTAGGTATAGGAATAATGAATCACTGTTGCTATTAAGCCCATTTTCCTTTATCATGTATGTATTGTTATTGTATTTGTTTTACATTTTCATATTGTCATTAGCATTCATAGATATGACATTTTTATTTATTAGTCATGTTGTTTTTGTGAGGTTGTTTGTTATAATTGTGATCCACGTATTACATTTGTTTATGTTTCATTTGAGTTTTGGTTTGTGCCTACCTCAGTAATAGGTCCAACTTCCAGCATAAGAATTTTCTTCATGGAAATTGGTATGTGATGAGCCTCTTCGGTTATATGCAATCCGTGTACCATTTCATTAATAAATTTGTTCTTTTTTTATGCCATTGTGCTATATGTTGTTTACATGTTGGTATTTATGTTGTTGTTTATGTGATTGACTACAGCCCTAATGAAGTTCCAGGAGTGTATGGAACAAAACCCGTTGACTGGATTTTTACTTTCCTATTGATTTACGCTAATAAAGTAGATGATGTAATACTTATATTGGATTAGGACTTTCTTCCTGGTGCACCTTCCTATAGTCAAAGAGAATCTGATCTAAATTACAGTGGCACGTAACAGCGGCAAGTGCCAGAAGTCTTTTGCACAGGACACTATACTCGTTGTGATTGGAGAATGAAGTGCAGCAATATTAGTGCGCCGCTGGAGTGCTCCTTTTTCTTGCATCAAAGTAGGAGGTTATATAGATCAAATTTTATTGGGAGCATTGAAGAAAGTGGACAGAGTTAAGAGAGACGTGGTACTGTTCTAAAGACTACCAAAGAAGAAAAATAAACTGTGATTTTTTACGAAAGACAGCTCCCAGGCACACAACATTAGAAAGATACTAAAAAAGCATTGGGGCCTTTTATGTACATAACAAACACAAGATTATGGACGGAGAGCTGAAACTTTTATTTCAACCACTCACCCCAGTCTAGAGATCTGGAGCAGGGTCAAGACTGATTTACTTATGATTGGGTTTGAACTGGAATGGCATGGTGGGCAAAAAAACAAAGGATTTAGGCCCAGGTCTCTGTACTGGGGGTGAATGTTTGACATTGTTGAGCATTCCATTCATCAATTGTTCTTTTTGCATTTGTCACTCCAAGTGAGGCGGGTATGCCCAGATGTGGGTCCCATTCTCACAATGTCATTGAATTCAAGCTAGCCTGGTTGATGAGGGATGATACCCCAAACCCAGTCTGGTCCAGGGAGGACCTGGCCTGGTAGTTCAGGCTGGAATGTTCCCATGGGGTGTAGGGTCAAGACTGATTGGCATATGGTTGGATATAAACCAGAATGACAAGGTGGGCAAAAAAAGATGGATTCAGGTCCAAATCTCTGTACCTGGGTTTGAATATTTGGCATTGTTCAGCGTTCCGTCCATAAACTGATCTTTTTGCATTTGTCACCCCGAGTGGGAAGGGTATGCCCAGATGTGGGTTCCATTCTCACCATGCCATTGAATTCAAGCTAGCCTGGCTGATGAGGGATGATACCCCAAACCCAGTCCCAGGATACCTGTGTCCGGTCCAGGGAGGACATGGCCTGGCAGTTCAGGCTGGGCTGCTCCCATGGGGTGTAGGGACAAGACTGATTGGCATATGGTTGGGTTTAAACAAGAGTGACAAGGTGGGCAAAAAAAGATGAATTCAGATCCATATCTCTGTAATGGGGTTGAATGTTTGACATTATTTAGTATTCCGTCCATCTATTGTTCTTTTTGCATTTGTCACTCCAATGGTGACCAGTATTCCCAGATGTGGGTCCCTTGTTCACAAATCCTCTGGATTAATGATAGCCTGGATAATAAGGAGTAATACCCTGAAACTGGTTCCATGACGCTTGTTTATGGTCCAGGAAGGACCTTGTCTGGGAGTAGAAGTTGGACTGTTCCTGTGGGAAGCATGGTCAAGACTGATTTGCACATGGCTGTGTTTCAACTGGAATGGCATGATGGGCAAAAAAAGATGGATTTAGGCCCAGATCTCTGTACTCGAGGTGAATGTTTGACATTGTGGAGCATTCTATCCATCATTTGTTCTTTTTGAATTTGTCACCCTGAGTGGGCCGCATATGCCCGGATGTGGGTCCCATGTTCACCATGCCACTGGATTCAAGCTAGCCTACCTGATGAGGGAGATATCCCAAAACTAGTCTCAAAATGCTTGTTTCTGGTCCAGGGATGACCTGGCCTGGCAGTACGGACTGGACTGTTCCCATGAGGATCAGGGTCAAGACTGATTTGCATACGGCTGGGTCTGAACTGGAATGGCATGAGTGGTAAAAAAATAATGGATTTAGGCCCAGATCTCTGTACTGGGGGTGGGTGCTTCACATTCTTCAGCATGCCATCTCTCTGTGTTAATGTTCCTCTGTGACCCTGTCTCTTGATGTGCCATTCCCTTGTGACCATATCTTGTTTTATGTCTTTTAGTGTGAATGTCACACAGAGTCAAAGTCTTCCCTTGTCCAGGTCTCCAAATGTCACTGTCTCCCCAGGACAATATCTCCATGTGTCAGTTTCTCCTCACTAGCAGACCTCCCTGTGTCCATATCTCCCTGGTGGAGCTATGTCTGTCAGTGCTGGACTAGCACTGGGTGCCGCTATCCAGGGTGAGATTCAGCGACAGAGCTGTGTTTGAATCCTAACACTTGAACAGCAAGAGGTGATATGGGTCAAGATTGGAGTGGCTTGGCAGAGCTGTATTTAGATTATGTTATAGAAGGGGGTAGTCCACACCATGATTAAGGTACATTTGAAAAGTCATATGCATGCAGGTGTTAGAATTGGAAGAGCGGGCTGTGTGGAATTTCAGTACTGAGGTGCATTGATGAAGCTGAGTATTGGTACACTCTAAGACTTCACAATGTACTTTGCATTCCAAATTTTAACATCGTGTTATATAAGACTTCATGGATTCACTTTCACAGATTACAAAGGTTTCCCAAGCATAGAAACAGTTTTAGAAATTAGACCAGGCTTCAATATCTAGACACATTTTAAGAATTAGAACAGGTTTCGATATCTAGACACATTTTAGGAATTTGACCAGGTTTTAATATCCAGAAACAGTCACCCACTCGCAAACCAGGAGCTCACACTTTCTTCTCCTTGTTATAAGCATTAGATGGAGATTTACGACTTAATGGAGGACGAATCACCTGATGTGTTCTTCCTAACCGAATCCTGGTTGACAGATGTCATGGTGGCTGAACCGGGGTTTAGCACTCCCCCCCCGGGTTTCAGTATCTTCACTGTAAATAGGGAGTCTAGAGGTGAGGGCATAGCTGTCATCTTTAAGTCCTGTCACCGCTGCGCATTTGTCAAGGAGGATGTGGTTGGGTGCGAATGCGCTCGTTTTGTAATTTCCTTTAGCGCCCACTCTACTATGACAGGATTGTTAGTCTACTGCCCCCCGGGGCCGGTCTCGGAATTCAAATCGGCTATCATTGAGGCCGCTGGTTCCCTGGCGCTGACGGCCACCAACTTTAGTATCATTGGTGATTCAAATCAACACTTTGACCGTCTCTCTGATCCTGAAATCAGCAGCTTGCTTGCTGACTTCGCCGCTTGCCAATTAAGCCAGCTTGTGGTGGGCCCTACCCATATTGCTGGGCATTTACTTGACCCTGTTTTTTCTAACATCCCTTCTCTTCTGGTCAAGAGACCCAGCCCAGTGTGTTGGTCCGACCATTTTATGGTCTCCATCTCCTTCCCGATATCAGAGACAGTGCCCAGAGCCGATCCTAAGGCCTCCTTCAGACGATGCTGGCATAAACTCAAACTGGAGGACCTGCATGCCATCTTGGCATCCTGTCCCCCTATGCCAGCCACTGATCTGGATCTGGTGTACAAATCACTCTGCGACTGGATCCTACATGACCTAGACACTCTCATTGCTGCTAAATGGTCCAAGGGCTGCTGCTCGAATTCCAATCCTTGGTTTAATGATTCTCTGGCCGCCCTGCGCAGTACCTGTAAAGAACTAGAACGGGCCTGGAGAAGGGACTATGACCTTGGGGCTAAGAAGTCGTACCAGGATGCGATCAAGTGCTATCACAAGGCCATACATCTGGCACAAGTAGCTTACTTCACTAATGAGATCAAGTCCAGTAAGAATCCTGCCAAAAGTATCTTCAAAATACTTAACGACCTCAAAAACAGGAAAGACCCCTCTATCCCGGTAATCACATCTGGGCAGCAATGCGAGGACCTGGCCACTTTTTTGTTAAGAATGTGGAAGCCATTTACAAATCCTTCCCTATATCCCCGATCGATCCCGCTGCTTCGCATGCTCCTCTCCCCACTCTCACCTTGGCAGCTATCCCCCCTATTTGCCAGGATGAGTTTCTCACGCTGAGCAAGAAAGTCAAATCTGGCTCCCCTATGGATCCTCTGAGGCCTGCCCAATTTAGAGACTCCCTACCTGTATTCCTTACGCCTTTGTGTCAGGTAATCAACTCCTCTTTCACTGCTGCTGTGGTGCCTTTGCTATGGAAGCAAGCAAGGGTGGTCCCCTTGCTGAAAAAACTCTCACTGGACCAGACTAAACCGGAAAGCTTCCGTCCTATATCTTTACTGCCTTGGGCTGCCAAAGCTGCTGAGGCCCACACTAATAACATCATCTCGGGCTTTCTGAACAACATCGGCATCTTGGATCATTTCCAGAATGGCTTCCGCCCTGGCCATAGCACCGAGACTGCGCTCTTAGCTGTGACCAAACACCTGTGGACCATTCTGGATGAGGGACATACCGTGGTCCTGATACTGCTCGATCTAAGCGCCGCTTTTGATACGGTATCTCACCGGATCCTCCCACGTCGCCTAGAGGAGGCTGGGTGGTAGGTCTTGCCTTGGATTGGTTTCGATCTTTTCTGTCTGACAGAACATTCCAGGTCACTGCCCCCCTTTTCTCTCCCGCGCCCATTCCATCAGGCAGGGGGTCCCCCAGGGCTCGGCCTTGAGTCCCGTACTGTTCAACCTGTACGTTCAACCCCTGGCTACGGTGGCGAGGGACCATGGCTTGACCATGGTCTCGTATGCTGATGATACACAGCTGTTGGTGGCCTAGCAGCAGTCGCACAATGGATGACCACCAACTGCCTTCAGCTCAACGCTAATAAGTCAGAAGTGTTGTTGGTGGGGAGAGATAAGGGGCTCTGGAGTACGCAATGGTGGTGGCGAACTTGGGCAGCGCCCCCACCCCAAGTCAACTGTGAAAAATCTTGGGGTCTGGCTCGATTTCACTCTTGGGTTTCAGGAGCAAACTAAGAAGGTTGCAGGCACCTGCATTGGCCTACTCCGGGGACTGAGGCCCATGTTGGGTTTCTTCCATCCACTCACCCGCCAGTTGATAGTCCAGGCGACTATTTTGTCCAGACTGGACTACTGTAACTCACTCATGTGAGGCGCTAACAAGGCAGAAGTGACTCGTCTACAGCGAGTCCAGAATGCAGTCGCACGAGTCTTATTGAGGCTCCCTAGAACTTGTTCTGTGATGGTTGCAATGCGCCGTCTACATTGGTTACCCATGTCCAAAAGGATTGAATTCAAAACGCTATGCCTGACTTTCAAAATACTAAAGTTTTCATCTCCTGAGATTCTGTCTAATCTGCTGGTTCCTTATGTACCCACCCGCCAGCTACGCTCTGCTGAGCAATATTTGGCTACGGTCCCTCGGGTGAAGCGCATCAGAGCTGGGGGCCGGTTCTTCCGGTATCTAGCCGCTAAACTGTGGTATTCCCTCCCTATTCAGATTCGTCGCCTGGATTGCTTGCTATCCTTCCGTAAGGCCACCAAAACTTACCTGTTCCCCTTGGTTTAGTCCCTAGCTTTCTACTGACACTGCTACCAGCGCCGGCACGCCTCTTCGCTGAGGCAGCTGCGCGCTATATAAGAATACCTAACATAACATAACTTCATTTTATCATTTCTTTTTTATTAGCAATCTTCAATCCAACCTTCCTTCGCATCACCCTTGGATGTAATCTTCATCCAGCATGATTTCAATTTTAACCACCATGGCAATCATGTGATGATGGCTCATTATGCTACGGTAACTTAAATGAGCTGCCGCACTGGTGCTGTTGGTACCATGCAATATACCCAATTTTTTCCTGCTCATGGTCCTTCCAGTCACTGCAAACATTCCTCTACTTCAAGTGTAAAGCACTCAGACTGAGACTCTATTACTGTCAAGAACTCATCAAACAATTCCTCTTGCCCTTGGACATCTATACAATGTGTATCTATCCAAGGCAATGCCTGTGTTGGGCATAAATCTCCCTCCAACACATACGAGAGCCTCATCAAATGTGTTACTATCTCTTTGCATTTCATGGGATAAGAGTTTCGGTGAAGACCTTAACAGAACTTTTTGTTTGCAACCAGATTTTATTGGGTTTTCAAGACTTCAGCTTCCATGAAACATATTCATTGTACATACATTCAACAAACATGCTCTCTGGTGCGCTTTAGTCAACGCCCCTTATAACTAAACTGCCCCCCCTGAGTTGCACCTGAATTGGTGTAATAGTGTCACTGGGTGCTGCTAGATCTTTAAAAGTCATTTCTTTTATTTCAATGTGTTGATATGCCTGTTAGCCCTGGCCCTATTTTTCACCCTATCTCCTCTCTTGGTCCCGTGCTGTCAGCTGCAGGGAGTCCGTCCCTCTGGATCCCTGTCCAGGAGCTGTTAATTCACCTACAAAGCGTTCCCATGCCCTCGCCCGGTCTATTTTACCTATCCCTCGGCTGGCTTCTCTGAGTAAGAGCCTACCCTCTGCACCCACCCATTTTTCGAGTTCCATTTTCCATGCTCCTAGCCATGGTCCCCCTGGTGCTTTCCAATTCCTAGCTATCTCTCTCTTAGCCAGAACATAGGCGAGGTTCTGAGACTTCCCAGTCGTCTTTTTTTTTGGCCGTGTGTGGGAATCATCCTAGCAGATAGTGCTCTGGCGTTTGTGGAAGCTCTTTGTCGATAAGGTTGCCTACTATGTGTCTTATCTCCTCCCAGAACATTTGTAATGTGTGGCAGCTTCAAAATATGTGCATTATATGTGGTTCCCTCTCTCTCCACATCTCGGGCATGCTGCGGTCTCTGTCCCAAAGTATTTCCTAATGCGGCACGGGGTGAGGTATGCTCTGTGAAGTATGTAAAAGTTTATTAATTTAAATCGTGCATTTCTAGACGCTTTTGGGGTTCGTCCTAGTATCATGTCCCAGTCTTTCTCTGGGATCTGTTTCCCCAGATGCTCCTCCCATTGTACACTCAGGTGCTCTTAGCAGCTTTTACATATCCTGCTTGATCGCCTTGCAGAGGCAGGAGACTGTTTTTATCTTCGCTGCCGATAATGCAACATATCTACACCCTGCAAGTGCCTGAGGCTCCGCGCCACCCGCAACTCATTGTTCCCTGATCCTCCTAGTCAGTGCTCCATGTTTCAGGTACTGGCTTCCCAGCAGATCATACGCAGCTTCCAATTCTTTAAAAAAGGGAGCAGCATTGAGTCTTCATATAGGTCCCCCATTACTTTCAAGACTGCCTCTTCCTAGTCCTCTAACCCTGTCCACTGCTCTCCTTGAGGTAGACAGCAAAGCATTGTCATGGGCAAGTATGGAGAGTAGGGGATCCTAGCACCCACTCGTCCCAGGTACCTAACCCAGTATCGCACTACTACCCTGGTTTCTGCTGTGTCTCCCAACGGGTTCCTCTACACTTGCAGCAGTATCTTCGCAAGGGTTTGGCATCTGGTGCAGCCGGATATTGTTCCCTGTCTGGGTTTTGTTCGGCTGCTAGCCTTTGGATCAGCCATTACAGCTGGTCTGCTATGTAATATCCCTCAAAGTCAGGGACCACTAAGCCTCCTTCCGCTGAAGAGCGCTGTAATGTGGCTAGTGCCACACTTCTGCATCCTGTCCCCCATACAAAGGATATTATCATTGAGTGGAGGTCTTTGAATGTTGCTCGCAGTATCCGCACAGTGAGAGCCCCAAAATATTACAGAAGCCTCAGGAGTGCCACCATTTTCAAGATTGCTACATGTCCAGCTATCGATAACGGCAGTGTCCCCCAGATGTGGAAATATGGATTTTTCTGGTCAGTTATGTCCCCTATCTTGGACCCCAACGGTTTCATGTATAAATCACAAGTACATGTATGTTCCCTCCAGTTCCAGTTATGAAGACGCAAACACATGTGCGTCCGCCGCCAACATGTCCTCTTTCAGATCCGCCATGAATGGGCTGGATATTCCATTCCTAAGTATGAAAGGCCACCGGCTTTATATGGTTCACTTATGCCATTTTACAGTCCAGGCAAGTAGGCCCTGATTCTGCCATCAAGCTTTTTCTGCCTTCTGCCTCTGAAAGCTCCAGTCTGAGCTTGCATCTGTACCCATGAACTTTGTCCTACTCCCTGCGCGGCTAACGATGCCTGACTCCAGCCTGTTGCCTGCCAAAAACTGTATTTCACCTTCAAGATTATCTGCTTTGCTCCGCTCCCTATCCAATGCATTCCTGTCTAGTAGTTTAAGTAAACATTCTTTCAGCTACCGAGCAAAAGGCCCGGCTTCTCTGTCTTCATGCAAGTAATTAATAGCTCTATTACTATGGAAGATTTCTGCCCTCGCATCTAGTGTAGACACTTAGACGCTTGTACACGCACTAACGGACAGTATAGTCAGTATAGAATAAGATTCTATCCTAAGAAGACATTTCTTTTTGGATAACACAGTTCTTTAAACATAGGATATTAGATATGATTTGGGATTAGGTTGACATAACCCCAGACTTCTGTCTCCACATGTAGAGCTAAATGTCAAGTTCCCTTCATCCCCTAGTTACACGTCAGTCACACGTCATGCTGCTGCGTGCGCATCTCTACCAAGTATTTCTGCTGACATTGCGAAATTCTTTCATGGAACCACCCATTTATGACATCAGACCCAATGACGTTCTTTAAGCTACGCCCAGTTACACCTACTTTAGTGACGCATGTATGTTCTTATCTTTGTTATCAACTGTTACGCCTCCTGCATTTGTTTCACCGTAATGCCTATTGTATAAAAATGATTACCTGTCAATAAAGTTGCGTCCTTCACTTCCTGAACCTTCGTGGTGATGGAATATGGAGTCCTCGATTCGAATCGATTTTGGAATAAAGCCCGTTCCGAACCTCTAATACCACGGATTCTGCCTCTTATTTTACTGAGCTATTATTATAGATTTTCCGCATCAAATTAAGTCCCGGTAATTAAATTATTTACCACACTGTGAGTATCGCTCTATCCACGTTACCCTCTAACAGCTTGGCTGAGCAATGATATATGTTGACTCCCAGGTATGGCAGGCAGTCAGGTTCCATAGGGTATAGTTTAGACTTCTGCCAGTTGATCTTAAGGCCAGATAGGTCACCAAACTGGGCCAGCATACCCCACGCCCCTCTGAAGACTGCAGCTGTGTTACTAAGGAATATGAGGAGATCATCTGTATATAAGGCTGTAGAATGTCTCACTTCCCCTGTCCGTAAGCCATTGTAGTCCTCCTCGCCCTGCACACCAAGAGTTGCATGGCGAGAGCGAACAGCAGTGGAGACAGCAGCATCCCTTCCTCATGCCCCTTTCCACCCTGTGCCTAGGTGAGATAGTTTTCCCAGTATACACTCAGGCTGTGGGGGATGCATATAGTAACCGTACCCACACAAGAAAACCACCTCCCAGTTCCATCTTAGACAGGACCTCATAGAGGTATGGCCACTCAAGGTTATCATAGACCTTCTCAATGTCCACTGCGAACACTGCCGCCTCTTGCCTGTCATACTCGTTGGAGTCCATGACAGCCTGGAGTCGCCATATATTTATTGCTGTGTTCCGCCCTGGTATAAACTCTGCTTGGTCTGCGTGGACCAGTTCTGGCATATGGGGCAAAAGACGCATCGCTAATATCTTGCTTAGGATTTTATAATCCATGTTCAGCATGGATAGAGTTCTGTGAGCTGTGTAGTCATGCGCCTCTTTGCCAGGCTTAGGAACCGGGATGATGAGGGCCTCTCTAGTGCTCTCCGGCAGTGTTCCTGCCCTTCGTGGTATAGTGTGACCAGTCGGGCACCAGTTACTTCACAGATGCGGCATAAAATTCATCCAAGATGCCGTCTGTGCCCGTGGTCTTGTTCCTTGCCATGCATTTGATGGCAGCCTTCACCTCTTTCTGCACAATGTCTGCTCCTAGATGCTTGGTCTCCTTGGGGCTCAGCCTCCTCATCTTCAGTCCTGCAAGATATTCCTGAACGCCGCATTATTGCATTTCATTGATCTTTTTTACCATCGAGCATAGTAGCGAGCAAAGACCTCATTGATCTTTGCCTGCGTGTAATGTCTAATCTCTTCCTCATCTTCTATTTCCACCAATGGTGGGCTCCTACACACCGGATTTGCCAGCCATGCCAAGAGAGATCCTGATTTATCTCTTTCTGCATCGGTGCGCTCTAAGCACTTTATAATCAAGGCATCTAAGCCTCTCTGTCTGCCTTGCCACCTCTTCTTTGGCTTCGAGCAATGTCTGTTGGAGCTCTGGGTGCTCTAGCCATCTATGCTCTAGCCCTCCAAGGGTTATCTCTGCCCCCCTACCTCCCCCAGAAGGATGCACCTTCCCCCTGTAGTGCTTGTTATACATTGGCCTCTCAAGACCACCCTGAAGGCTTCCCACTCTGCGTCCGGCGAGGAGGCCGTCCCTGCTTTGGCCGCAAAGTATTGTATAATTTCACACCTGATCTCTTCCCGAAAGACCTGGTCCACTAGAGTGTCACCCATCTCAGGGATAGGACCGCACGGTTATGATCCAATATCGTGTGCACAAGAAATTCTGCTGAGATAACTTGGCGCTGCATGTCTGCTGTACATAAGAAAGCATCTAGGCATGCGTGTACTTCATGGACCATGGAAAAGTAGGAGTAGTCCCTATCTCTGGGATGCAATGTTCTCCAGGTGACAATTAAACCCCAGCTCAGTCGCCATGTATTGAATGCTTGCGGGGTATGTGTTGCTTGGGAGCCTCATAGTAGGGGGTGAGATCTGTCTATGAGTATGTCGTCTACAATATTGAAGTCTCCCCCCATTAGGGTAGTCCCGGTCAAGCATGGCGTCAGGCAGTGATTCAGTTGTGTGAAGAGCGACCCTTGACCCTGTTCCAGGCAGGCCACTCCCCAAGCCGCACAGCTCCACCTGCTGTGCCCGTGTCCCTGCACCTGGCTCTCGCTGCTGCAGCGAATTCGAGGCCCTCCTCCACCAGCAGGCTCCCGCCTGCGCCTCATCCCCGGTGGCCCAGTTGTGAGCCGTAAGTATCTGTCTGCTCGCTCTGTCTCTTTGTTTGTATTCCTTTATTTCCTTTTTGTATTTCTTAGCTGTAATTGTACTGTATTTGTATTGTAATTGTGCTGTTTTCTACTGCCTCTGTATTTTGTTCTCTGTCCGTTTTTCCCCTTTAGCCCTTCCTAGTGTTTTCAGCCTTCTCCTCTACCGCTGCTGCGTCCCCTGCAGCACCGCCCCCCTATCTTGCCCAATCGCTCCCGCCTCCCAGCTGTTCCTCCCTCCCATCTCCCCTTCTTGTGGCAGCCGCTGTGAGGCCACACAGCGGGCGGGTCGCTGGCGTGCCGAAGGCACTCCTAAGGCAAGCCCATCGGCGCCTGTCCGTGCCTGGACTGTGCCCAGCGTCAGACCCCTGGCTCCCGTGAACGCCATGACGCCGGCCGCCACTACGAAGCCAGCACCATCCACGCACTCAACACCGGCCAATCATACAACTGCTTCCAAGCCACCCCGAAGCGCAGCCAAAGATCCTTCTCCTGCCGGAACTGCAGCTACACCAGCCTCCAAGCCCCCACCACGCCCACCGGGGTAGGCCACAACAACCTCCGGTGCATACTTCTCAACACTCGCTCCACCCACAAGCATGCCATTGAACTGTGGGGCCTAATCGACTCCTCCTCCCCGGACGTCACCTTCCTGATGGAAACCTGGATGATCCCCTCCTCGGCACCCAACATCGCCATAGCCATTCCTGACGGCTACAAGATCACCCGCAGGGACTGCACTAACAGGAGGAGGAATCGCCATCATTCACAGAAACACCCTCAGAATCTCGACCAGCGCTGATGACACCCTCAGCACCGCCGAACACCAGCACTTCCATATCCACATCGACCCCAACACCACCCTCAGAGGAACCCTCATCTACAGACCCTCCAGCCCTCGGTCACAATTCAGCGACTCCATCGCCGACTTCATCAGTATGCATGCCCTTGCATCCACGGACTACATCCTCCTAGGTGACCTGAACTTCCACCTCGAGAACACCAACGACAGCAACTCCACCACCCTGCTCTACAACCTTGCCAACCTCTGACTCAAACAGCTCGTCACGACTCCCACCCACTCTGCTGGACACACGCTCGACCCCCATCTTCTCCGCCAGCAACCATGTCACCTTCAGCCACACCACCGAACTCCACTGGACTGACCACCACTGCATCCACTTCACCTTCAAGAAGCCCACCGAGCACCACCACACTCAATGGGCCCCCCGCCGCTGCTGGAACAAAGTCACCGAAGACCAGCTGAACACCACCCTCACCCGAAACCCACCTAGAGACACCACCGTCACGGCCACCCGCAACCTTAGGCAATGGATTGACGACTGCGCTAACCCTCTCGCCCCGATCAAGAAACCCTCTAACACACGCACCGACAGAAAGGCCACCTGGTTCACCACCGTCCTCCAGGCTTCCAAGCAGGCCTGCCGCAGGCTCGAGAAGAAGTGGCACCACGCACAGACTCCGGACAGCAACACAGCCATCTGCAGACACCACCAACTCATCCGAACCACCAAAAGGGCCGCCTTCAAAGAACACATCGACAACAGCTCACACAACAGCAAAGAGCTCTTCAACATCGTGAAGGAATTCTCCAACCCCAGTGCCAACTTCAACGACATCCTGCCATCACAAGACCTCTGCAAATCCCTAGCCACCTTCTTCCATCGCAAGATCACAGACATCCACAACAGCTTCAACAACCAGGCCCACCCGACAGATACCGACACCTCAGACTCACCGACCCCCAGCCACACCGACCCCATGCTTTCCTGGACCCACGTCAATGACGAAGACACCATCAAAATCATGAACACCATCCACTCCGGCTCACCATCAGACAGACCCCTGCCCGCACCACATCTGCAACAAAGCAAGCTCCACCATTGCACCCCCTCTCCGCAAGATTATCAACAACTCCTTCAAGATCGCCACCTTCCAGAAGAGCTGGAAGCACTCCAAGATCAACGCCCTATTCAAGAAACCCAAGGCGGACCCCAAGGACCTCAAGAACTTCCAGCCCTGCTCCCTGCTCCCGTTCCCAGCGAAAGTAATTGAGAGGATTGTCAACAGGCAACTGACCTCCTTCCTCGAAGAGAACAACATCCTGGACCCGTCCCAATCTGGATTCCGCAGCAACCATAGCACTGAAACAGCCCTCGTTGCCGCAACCGATGACATCAGAGCCCTGCTGGACAACAGAGAAACCGCGGCCCTCATCATCCTGGATCTTTCAGCCGCCTTCGGCACCGGCTGCCACCCCACCCTACGCACTCGCCTCCACAATGCAGGGATCCGTGACAAAGCCCTGGACTGGGCCTCTGCCTTCCTCACCGGCAGAACCCTGAATGTCAGCCTCCCTCCATTCCGATCTAAAGATACCAAAATCATCTGTGGCGTACACCAAGGATCGTCCAACAGCCTGACACTCTTCCACATCTACATGGCACCGCTCACCAACACCGTCCGATCGCACGACCTCAACATCATCTCATACGCCGACGACACCCAGCTCATCTTCTCCCTCACCAAGGCCCCCACCACCGCCAAAGCCAACCTCCACAAAAGTATGAAGACCATCGCCGAATGGATGAAGAACAGCCACCTGAAACTGAACTCGAACAAGACAGAGGTCCTCATCATCGGATCCACCCCCTCCGCCTGGGATGACTCATGGTGGCCGGCCACACTGGGAGCTGCACCGACGCCCACCGACCTCGCACGCAACCAGGGGGTCATCCTGGACTCTTCGCTGTCTATGAACCAGCAAGTCAACGCCGTCTCCTCCTCCTGCTTCAACACCCTCCGCATGCTCTGCAAGATCTACAGATGGATCCCCACCGAAATGAGAAGGTCGGTCACCCAGGCCCTCGTCAGCAACAGGCTGGACTACGGCAACATCCTCTACGCGGGAACCTCAGCCAAACTCCAGAAATGACTACAACGCATACAGAACGCCTCTGCACGCCTCACCCTCGACATCCCCCGCTACACCCACATCACAGCCCACCTGAAAGGCCTGCACTGGCTCCCCGTCAACAAAAGGATCACCTTCAAGCTCCTCACCCACGCTCACAAAGCACTCCACAACGCCGGACCAGCGTACCTCAACAAATGACTCACCTTCTACACACCGAACCGCCAGCTTCGCTCCGCTGACCTTGCCACCGTCCCCCGCATCCGAAGAGCGACTGCCGGCGGCAGATCCTTCTCCCACCTCGCTGCCAAGACTTGGAACACTCCCCCCCTCCACCTACGACAGACCCAGGACCTGCTGACCTTCAGAAGACTTCTCAAGACCTGGCTGTTCGAGCAGTAGCAGCACCCTTCCCCCCCCTGCGCCTTGAGACCCTCACGGGTGAGTAGTGCGCTCTACAAATGGTCTGATTGATTAATTGATTGATTGAAGAAAGCTGACTATTCTGCGTTGGGGGCATAGACACTAACTATGCTTAGTTCCCGGCCCTCTAATTGCCCCCGTATTGCTACATATCAACCCTCTGGGTCTACCAGTGATTCCGTTTAACTGAAATGGGACCCCCACTTGGATCCAAATTAACACCCCCATGCATATGCTGAGTATGTACTGTAGTAGAGTTCGCCCCTCGTGCATCTCCGAAAGCGGATCCCTCTTTCTGCGTTAGGTGTGTCTCCTGCAGTAGGGGTATCTGGGCTCCCTGCCTTCTGATGTAAGAGAGGACTTTATGTCATTTTGTCATTGTGTGCATACCTCTAATGTTCCACGTCATGCATTTGTATTTCTGTAGATCATCCATTAGGTAATGTCACAATTCTCTGCCCTCCTCCAGCCCGGCCATTGCTGTCAGCCTGTTTTCCCCACCCATTCCGAACTGAATCTCTATGTGCTGAAACTCAAGGTATCCCCCCCATGCAAACAATAAACAGTTCCCCCAACTCCTACTCCCCAGGATAAGTAGGGACCTTAACAGAACTTAACCCTAAGAAGCTAAACAGAGAAGAACTGTGTACTTTTCTTTTTTGATGGGCATTTTATCTCCCTCTATCACTTTCTTGTATGAAATAAATCGCTTTTCCCACCTTGGAAAAGATATAGGTGCTGACTTTTGTCCGGCAGAAATTCGGGCAGTTGCTCAAATTTCATTTTTTTTCAAAATTAATCACATCAGTGGATCCTATTAAAAAAATCACAATTAGAATCAGTGCCACTCTAAATTAGCATCTTAGACAACAGTGGAAGCAGTCAATAATTGTTTACATTTCTGCATATCTTAATCCAAATTATGCAATACTTATGTATGGATATCACAGATAGGTGGTGAAGTTCAATGACATGAATGGCTCATGTGTGCATATCACCAGTAGGGGGTGAAGTCGACTGACACGTAATACTCATGTGTGCAGATTACAGATAGACAGTGAAGTCCACTGACAGCAATGCTCATGTGTGCATATCACAAGTAGGGGGTGAAGTCCACTGACACGTAATACTCATGTGTGCAGATTACAGATAGACAGTGAAGTCCACTGACAGCAATGCTCATGTGTGCATATCACAGATAGACAGTGAAGACCACTGACATATATGGCTCATGTGTGAATATCACAGGTAGGGTGTGAAGTCCAATGATATGCAATACTCATGTGTGCATGTAACAAGAAGAGGGTGTAGTCCAATGACATGCAATGTGCATGTGTGCACATCACAAATATGTGGTGAAGTCTAATGGCATGTTAGGCACATGTGTGCACATCACAGGGAGGCTGACGGGCAGTTTTAAACAATGGAATGCAATTTCTGTGTGTATATAACAGGAGTGACAATATCCAATGATATGCAATATACATGTGAATATCTCAGATGTGAATAGTACATGAATGTAATGAAAGCTTACATCGGTTCCAGTGCATTGGAGCAGCACAGTAGATTCCCAACTGAATACATTGACGCAGGCGGCACAGGAATCAAAGCTCCATTCTAGAAGTCCACCACCTCCAGTGAGCTAAGTTTCCACTGACTTCTTGTGAAGTGAAGACCAAGAAAGGCATAACCTCCTGGAGCACCACACTAGTTGTTAACTCTTTCTAAAGGTTGGAACTGCTGTTAGGCCCTTTATACTGTACATTAAGGACAACGTTCTAGCTGAGGGGAGCTTGCCCCAGCTCTTTCACCGACCAATAGATAGAAGTGTGTTGAACACAGCGAAGGTAGGCAAATTGGAAGCCACCTCCCCAACCTTAAGAGGCACAGTGACAACAACAGTCATTTGCAGCAGCTGGCAACTACACCACAAAAGTCCCCGAAATCATGGAATTGGGAATCAAAAATGGTTTTGGGGAGGCCGCATCCACCCCAGTCCTGGCACCCACATTAAGACACAGTCCATCTTATCCTCGCCGCCAATAGTTAAAATAGAACACCAGGTGAAATCTTGTCTTTTATACCAAAACATTAATATAAGCAAGGAGTATGATTATTCATTTTATCCAGAATGAATTTCTGCAATACACTGTAGCTAGGTCTACCAGAATCTCATTTGTATGCATTACAGGGAATTCAAAATCTGCCTGTTATAACAATAAGTGATCTATGGAAATTCAAGCTTGTGTATTATACAGTAAGGGAACTGAACTTGTTTCCAGTCAGACAGAGAATCCTGCTTGAAACTCTCTCTTTGATGTTTTGAGTGTTCTGGAAAACCAAAAAAACTCCTCTAGCAATCAGATTTAAATGCTATGTAGCTCACAGAACTCTCTGTTCCACCTCAAAACTAATATTTGTTGTACCCTGTGGTGATGATAAAGATACCAATTTAGGAACCATGGATGGGTGGTGAAGCTCTTTTATACACGCTCACTTAGAAATGGAGTTATCACTGGTGATGTCATTAGTGAATCAGTCAATGATGTCATTTGTGAGTTCAATAATGATGTCATAAGCAATTCAAGGGGGGTGGCACAAGTTATGTTAATGGTAATGGCATAAGTGATGTGATCCATATTATTTGTTATGATGTCGTCAATGAAGTTGTATGTGATGTCATTCTGCAACAGAATGAGGGTGATAGTTATAGTTTGTACAGTGAACCATAACTGTCAAATTTCAGTGTTATTATACATTAGAGGCAGAACCATGTACAACTTTTTAACTCAGATTTTTCAGGAAATGTTAATTTTTTTTAAAGATTTGTAATAAAAAGGAAGCATTCAATTAAATTGTGTGTCTTGGCATAAGACAAATTGAACAATTAATAATTACTTATGTCTTTGACAATTTTCGTACCTTACTTCTTTGGCTTCCCTCAATGCCTAGTTTAGTGGCCCCTGCTACAGAGTGGAGGGCCTGTACCTGTATGAAACACCCACTGCCCCTCCATACCTTTGGCACCATTTGTGACTACACATCCCTGACTTTAGCCATGAGTGTGAGTGAGTGAGTGCAGCTGGGCATCAACTATCCACTGCATTGGACACCCACCGCTCACTCTGCCTCTTCCTGCTTCAGGGTGTAGAGATCTCAGATTGTATATGTGAATGTGTGTCACACTGAGTGCCAGTGCTGATGATGGTGGGCCTCTCTTGGCCATCTAATACCTCACTGCATCTTTCCCTCCAGTGGACATTTCATATCCCAGATTGTACCCTTGATGTTTTATCTCTGACTGTCTGCATCAAGTTGTACCTGTGCTGAACTCTCATTGTTTAATTATTGCTTTTACTCAATGAACTTGTACCTGTTTTAAGATCTCTGACTTCCGCCCAGAGCCAGTGTCCCAGTGAGTGCTGCACTGTGTGAAAGTAGGTCTGTGTTGGACAACTGCTACCTCACTGTACTGTTCAATCCTTCGGGGGTGTAATATTCTAAATCTATATCAATGTGTAAGATACTCAAAGTCCTAAGGACAGCAAAAAGAATCAGAAAAAATGGGAAGAAAAAGGAAAAAAGTTGAGGAAAAAACCACGCTAGCGATGCCAGGTCTCATACAATAAAGGACAGTTTTCATGCTCTTTGTTCCCTGTTGAACACCCACTGCCTTAATTTAACTCTCAATTCTTCATGTTACTTTGTGTTACTTTGCCTTAATCTTAATATTGGAAAATACAATGTCAATGTATGCATATCAATTAACTCTGGTGGTGGTGTTGCCATTATTCACCGGGACTATCTTCACTGTAAAACCAGTGATGCGCAGATTCCCGAATCAGAAAGTCTTCAGTTTACTTTCAAGCTAAACCCAACCAACTCACTAACAGGAATACTTGTGTACCGTCCTCCCGGCCCCCCAGGTCCCTTCGCTAGTTCCCTCCTGGACTCAGTAACAACCCAGGCCCACTCTCTATCGAACTTCATGATAACAGGTGACCTGAACATTCATCTCGACGACCCGGTAGACTCGATAGCTAATGACCTGATCTTAGATCTGGCAGCACTTGACATCCGCCTCCTTAACTCCGGAGCCACCCACATCAAGGGTCATCTATTGGACCCAGTGTTCACTAGCTCCCCCTCGATGCAAGCGAAGGAGGCTCTTCCCCTTCCTTGGACAGACCACTTCTTAGTCTCCTTCCAACTACCTGGAACCTTCAGGAAACCTCAAAAACCGCCCACCTACAGCAGGGACAGGACCTGGTCCAGACTCCCCACTGAAGAATGGGCCAAGATCCTAAAAAGGACCACCCCTGCATACGCGAAAGATCCGACCATCGCTGACAAAAAATTCAGAGAGTGGATCACCTCCTCCCTGGATTTAGTGCTCCCACTTAGAACTAGGGAGGACAAAAACGGCAAACCTGGTTCGGCCCCGTGGTATACCGTGGACCTCCGACTACTTCGCAAAAACTGCAAAAAAGCCGAACGGCTTTGGAGGAGAAACTGGCAGCACGCCAACAAAGAAGCTTACCAGAACACAGTCAGGCTCTACAAAGAAGCCATCCGACTCGCCAAAGCTTCACATTATGACAAGCGGATACAAGAATCATCCAACTCAGCCAGGGAATCCTTCCTAATTGTAAAGGAGCTACTCAAAGTACCCAACACTCCCTCCTCCATCACCCCTAGAGTCGACCGAAGTAATGAACTAGCTACTTACTTCAACGACAAAATCACCCGTATCCTGACCTCCCTCCCACCCCCCGGCCCCCCTAGTCACATGGATAGCCGCTTATCCCTCGACCAGGCCAAAAGCAATCTACGCCCCACACTGCCGACATTCCGACCAGTAACTTGCTTAGAGGTAGAACGAACCTTGACGAAAATGAAAAGCGGATCACCTCTGGATCCAGCACCTATCAGGTTCCTTAAAACCGTAACCTCAGTCATCGTGCCTACGGTCACGGAACTTATCAACAGCTCGCTTGCCCAGGGATCTGTCCCGGATAGCTGGAAGAGTGCTGTGGTAAAGGCACTTAAAAAAAAACCCCAGCTCGACCCAGCAGACATGTCAAATTACCGACCTATATCACTCCTCCCTAGTATCAGCAAGGTAGCAGAGAAACTGGTCAACGGACAATTATCTCAGTTCTTTGAGACCAACAACGTACTTAGGCAATCCCAGACTGGATTCCACCCGGGTCATGGCACAGATACCGCCCTTCTTGCCGTCATCGAGGAGGCAAGGCGCATACTGGATTCAGGAGGGTCAGTGGCAGTGATCCTCCTGGATCTGAGCGCAGCCTTCGACACAGTCAACCACCGTGTTCTTTTACATCGACTGGCGGATGCAGGACTTACCGGGACGGCACTCAGTTGGATTGAATCCTTCCTCACAGGATGCACGTTCCAAGTGTGGGACGACAATCACCACTCGTCCACCCTTCCACTTACAAGCGGTGTCCCTCAGGGCTCTTCCCTGAGCCCGACGCTTTTTAATGCTAATATGGCCCCCCTTGAGGACGTAGTGACACCATTTGACATAAAAATGGTAAGCTATGCTGACGACACTCAGCTGGTCGTCTCCTTAGCCCAACTGATCGACCACCCAGAAAACCTGACCAATTGTCTCATAGAAATCCACAATTGGATGAATAACTCATCATTAAAACTTAATGGGTCAAAGACGGAGGTGATGCTCCTGGGGAAACAATGGACGACCATCCCCCCAGCACTCTGGCCCGACGTGTTCGGGGAAATTCCCCCCCCGAAGCGTGAAATTAAGACACTCGGGGTGTGGCTCGAACCAGAGCTTTCTATGAAGACACAAGCAGCTAAAACTTCGGGCACCTGCTTCGGGCTTATGCGCATGACCCGCAAGATTCTCCCCTTACTGCCACCTACTTCCAGGAAACTGCTTATCCAGGGACTGGTATTGTCTCGCCTAGACTACAGCAATTTGGTCTACCTGGGAGCCCCTGAGGCCACCCTGACGAAACTCCAGCGGACACAGAACGCTGCAGCACGCCTGCTAACCAACCTCCCCTCCAGAATGTCCGCCAAGCCGGCCCTCAAAGCTCTGCACTGGCTCCCTGTGCGCCAAAGGGTGCAATTCAAAGCCATGTGCACGGCGCATAAGCTGATCAACGGATCTGGCCCGGCGATCCTTAGCAACATGATCACCCCCTACACAGCACCCAGATCCCTACGATCCCAGAATGAGAACCTAGCCAACACTCCTAGATTCAAAAGGACTCGCACAGGAGGTCGACGATTCTCCGTTCAAGCAGCTGCTGGATGGAACGTTCTTCCTCGCTCCCTCAGACTGGAACCCAACTACCTGGTATTCCGCAAAAAATTAAAAACACACTTATTCCCGAAATAGAGTCCCTCAATAAGTGTCTCTCCTCTCTCCCTCCCCCTCTACAGGATCACATTTCTTATAGCGCGGGGATGCCCTTGGGTCACCAGGCGCTTTAAAAATCGTTATTAAATTAAATTAAATTAAACTCTCATCACTGTTTTCAAATCCACCCAATATGACCTCCCCATCGACCCTGAGTCAGAAATATCTTGTTAGGTAGGACTTCCAACCTAGGCCCGAAGCAACTGATTGAGAGACCACAGGTGGGGTGACACGTAGCTCGTAGACAAGCGCGTGAGCATGAACACCCTAGATCAATTCCACAGAAAGGCAGCAAAACCACAATGGTCAAAGGAGATTGGCCCAAATTAAAAAAAAAATTCCGCAAGGGTGTGTGTTGCCTAAACACTATAAAGTTAGATTCCACATGAAGTTAGCAACACTCAGCCAATCAGAGCACAGCATGCACACTACACACAATTATCATGCGCTCCCCATCCCGGACATCTGGGCACGTACCCACTGTGCCGCACTGTGTCTACACAAGGTTGAAACCCACCTGTGCTCCATACCAGGTGGTCAGAGTTATGACTCCATGACTAGGCTCAGATTTCTTTCTCTAAAGGAATGTACAAGCTGTTTTATGACAACCCATGAAATGTATATAATGACGGCTAAAACCAATGTACTTTGAGACAGTCTTCAGTCTGCAGTGTGTAATTAAAGCAACTGTTCCTCTTTTGCCAAACACCTTCTGTATTTTATTTTTAATGTATTAATTCACATTCAATTCACATTCACATTCAATTCACATTCGAGCAACATTAGGGAGGCATTGCATGGGTGGAGCATGGGCGTTCCCATGCATTTACCCATCAGATTTGGGGCATTCCCAAATTTACAAAAGCTATTACAGCTGGGAATGCATCAAAAAACTATGCCTCACCTGAAGCAAGCATAACAAGGAGTAATATCTTTATTTATCCTCTGTACTTACTCTTTCGATGCATGCTGCATTTTGCAGCACTCATACAAATAGGAAAATGCCTTTCAGGGTTTTTTTTTGTGGAGGAAGGCATCCAAGTTTCTCTCCAATCAGTTTCATCGTGGAGGCTGATCCACCCCTCTCACTTTTCTTACTGGCCCCAAACCTTTAGGTTTTATCTCAGTGAGTGGCTTTTACTATGAATTTGTACCTGTATTGAACTCTCATTGCCTCACTATGCCTTCAACTCCATTATTTGCATTTGTTTTAAACACCCAAGGCTGAAATCACAAACTGAATTTTGTAGTACGTTTAGTAGTACTACAGTAGAACGACTAAAGTAATACAAAATGCTATTCACAAAACTACAAGTGAAAATCTCCACCTCAATCTCTCCTATATTTTCTATGGGAAAATCCTCTCACATATAGGTTTATGACTTAGGGGCTGATTACGATCTCGTCCGGAAAGCATTCCGACTGAATCGGTGCTGGAATGCTTTCCGGACGACTCGGATCGGGGGAGTCCGACCAAGTGATTTGGATGCATCTGGATGCTTCCAGATACGATTTGGTCGGACTCCCATTGACTTCAATGGGAGCCTGTGTTTTGAACGTAAATGCAGGCTCCCATTGAAGAAAGGGATGGCTGAGGAAAATCATGCACCCTGTAGCCTATTTCTGTTTACAAACTGCACTTCTAAAGTTACTACGGTGAAAAAGGGAGCCAAACGGTATAAATGACTTCCTCTCAGGCCATCCAAAAATATATCCTTACACAGACCAAGCTAATATATACAGCTTTGTTTATTAACCAGTTAGCCCTTAAAGGCTATGATTGCTGGAAGGATACAATTGGTATGAAATTGATTTGGGGGGCGAAACCATGACAGGTTGAGGGAATGCAACCTCTATTTCAGGGCCTGCTTAATTAACACACAAATGATCTCCTGGAATTACACTGTCCAGCAGACTACATGTTTGGAATTGGCAAACATGTAAGAAATAAATGCTCCCACAATTCCCTCCTTTGCCAGCTTTGATAATTGGCAACAAATTGACAAATTTTACTGAGTAACAACTCAATAGCATGGTGTAGAATGGTACATTTAATTCCACACTTTCAGGGAATAACGCGTAGATATTGTGGCCAGTAGACGCTAATGGATGACATGCTCATTTTCTCAGCTTCACACTTGGGTTAAAATCAAGCATACCCAATCCCTGATATTCACAACATTCTGGCATTGTTACTACCTTTTCAGTGGGGAAATTGTGGCAACAATGGTTCGAACATTCCACACTGTCGTCAGTGAAACATCTTTCTCTCCTGTCGGAAGACATGAGTTTGTCAATTTTCTTTTGGGTCCCAAATCTCCACATTCTAAAAAAAATATTGATGCTACTTTGAATGAAATTTGGAAATTGCCCCAAAGCTGCTGCATGTTTAAGACAAATGAACCAATATAATTTGAATAAATTGCTTGCGGCTGTTGATTATAGAATTAATACGATGTCTTTTTGTATTTATAATTTGAATAACATTGTGTTGTCTGTTATTGATATTATGCAAAGTGATATATCAACATTGTATCATGGGCAAAGTCAGCTGAGATCTAAAATGCAGGTTAGCTGGCTGGCTGGTTCAAACCCTTAAAAATGGTCGCGTACCATGAATTGCAGTAATTTGTACTTGCTCTTTAAGTTAACACGAAAACAACAACTGATGCAACCTACACAATGCTACATTTAGGGAAGTTAGAGCAACTCCCATTCACTATAGCTGAGACCCATTTGGTGTGTGGTTAATATACGGTGTTTTCTTGTTACCTAGTTTGACATTTCAGTTCACAGCATGCATCAAACAATTTTATGTTTCTATATATGAACCCCTAGGAGGCAGCTTCATTCATGAGTTATAGTCACTTCCCTATTCCTATTGTTGTGACGTGCCAATAGGAAGTTTTCACTACTGAAGAGTAATATGACTCACCTGTTGGACATTCACTAATTTGAAAACATGTTAAGATCCACAACGCATGTAATGCTTCAGCGCCAAATCTGGCCTGTTATTTCATTTTTCCACTTATTACTGTCCTTACAAGTTGGAGTTATTTAATGCTTAATGATCAAGACTGTTGTGGAATGCGAGCTGGAGTCCCCTACATTGTGACTGTTTCCCAGCTCGTCACTACGCATGGGATTGTAGATAGCTCGTTGTGGCCTTCCATTTCCAACTTTGACGGTAGATCTCAACAAGTTAAACAGACTAAGAGCCTGATTGTTTCATAAAGAGGTAGCTCTCTCATCTACTCGTGAAATCTTTGAATTGCAGGTGGCTAGCGAAATAGACATTGTTTTAAACTAACCTCCACCTGCATTTCAATGATTTAGTGCAACAAATATTTAACGCATCTAACATGGCTGGTCTCACACATTTTTTAAAGATTTTTGGTTCCAGCCTAGTTAGTTCATTCCAAACTGAGTTTGGAATATTACTAGCTTTTATTCATTTTATTTTTTTCAGTGTGTTCGGAGGATTTCCGCAGCTGTTATTACTCATTTGTGGCATTCTCATCCTGTTTCTGCCACCCCGCAATGGATGTTCCATTCGCAAGCCCCCTAGAACAACAGATGCTCCAACACTATTGTGAGTGCATGCTTCAGTATCTTGGAAATTTTCTACTACAAGAACTGGATCTTGATTGGTCGTTAATTTTCCACCTGCCTGGTTTACCTGAGCAAAATACGTGTTTTGCTGCCTCTGGTGTCCGATTGAATGGGCACTGAATATTTGCCTGGCTTTGCAAACGCCCCCTGACATGGACATTGAACTGTTGATGAGTCCCTTAGCGACCCAATTTTCATGACTTTTGCTTGGGTTTGCAACTTCTCCACAATGCGAGGTCTAAGCCAGTCACTTTCAAGGAAATGTGTGCATCTGCGCATGGATCGCAGAATACAGGCTGTACTAACACAGATGCAGGTTACCAGGTAGCTATCTCCAAATCGGCTTTGAGTGAGGATCATATCTGTTTTTTTGAACTTGTAACTTAGGCTGTCACCCAATCATCTTCTGCAGAGTCGGACTCCTGTTTGTGCTATGGCCTATGAATTTGCGTGTGACATCAAGTATTTCTCTGAAGCACCTTAATTTGACTATTTTTCAAAATTGACAATTAACTTTTTAGCTTTCCCAACATAATTTTATGCATCATTCTTTGATATTTGTTTATCTTTCAAATACATTTATATTTTTTTGTGATTTATTGTGCCTTCATCCTTACCAAAAGGAGGGTATTGTGTTTCTATTGCATGGCACATTGTCCTTTTCCCTATGTAAGCCTGATTTTGCTTGATGTAGGCTGCTTTTGTTTTGCACACGTCACTGAATATTACACTTGCTTTTGTGCCACATTGGATTTTAAAACAGAACCAGCATGTTTTCACATTTTATTCTTTTCCTGGGATTTACTCTGAACAGCCTAGGCAAGGTCACACAACATTGCCCCTTAGTTATTCTCTCTGGTCAGACACTAGCACCTAGACATAATAAAAGAGTGCAGCGGCTGATATGAATGCACACATCTTGTCATATAACTTGCACAGCGCCTGGAAAACATCAGAAACACACAGGGGCATATGTACAAGGACTTAACACCACCAGAAAGTAAATTTGTAAAATGTTATGGTGACGTTAAGTCCATTGCCTTATTTACAAGGCAGCGTTAAGCTACTTAACATGGCTTAACGCTGCCTTCTAAATAAGGCCCCCTTTCCCGCTGCACTTAGTGTGAAAGGGGCGGGCAATGGGTGTTGGGGTGAGCGTTCTGCTGCAACACCCGTTGATTTTGATGCTTCCCCCTATTTACAAGCATGGTGTAAATATGAGGCAGCGGCAAAATTAAGAGCGAAAAATACCTGGTCTTAACATGGCGAAACAAGGAGAAATGATGAATTTCTCCTCGTTATATGCTGTTTTTATGTGTGCTGCATTGTGCAGCACACATAGAAACAGCAAATCGCCATGAATTATTGTTTATGTGCAGGAAGGTTTCCCATCTTGCACATGTGCTTATTTGTAAATGAAAAGAAACACTTTTAATCGTAAGGATTTCTTCATCTTGGGTGTGTCTCTACGGCAGTGTACAGACTTATTTCTCAAAAGTGATCATTACACCTGCTGTGGGTGTATTGGTTGGACACTTAGAATCCCTTTGTTTTTATCCACTGATCTTCCTTCATATTAACAAGCGCCTGTGTCCCTGCAGGTATGGGGAACATGCACTACTGCCCAGAAGCTTTGTGAAGTTTGCTGATGTCACAGTGTGAATGATGCGTTCCTCATTGTGATCTATTCAGCTTAAACAGTAACAACATCTATTGATGGGATTCAAGTCGCCAGTGTCTTGCTGCTGTCATGTAGGTTCCTGGTATCTTCTGAGTCAGTTTACTAAATTTCATTGGTAGGTTTTACGTTAATTTTATTGATCAGGATTTTGTTCTAGTATAAAATGACATAGAAGTTAAGTGGGCTGTTTAGTTTACCTATGTAAAATGTGGTGTTTTAGAAGATTTTAGTCAGGTCTGATAAAAAATGACTTTTTGATGTTACAGTACTGGCCTGAACTATATTAAATAGTTATAAAGTTGTCTTTTGTCAAAATGTGCAGAAAATTGAAATGCTGGAAAGTAAACCCCTACTTGTGAGAGCTCGTCCTGTTTATTGACTACTTCTAGAGAGATGATTCAATGTATGACACATTTCTGTATTGGGAGATTCCACTGTATGTGGGATATGAAATGTAATTTTTTTTTAGACTAAGGTCTTTTCAAGTAGTTGTAGCATTGACATTTGTTCATTGGCAGTGTGGAGTGCTGTCTCTCATGTTTAGCCGCCTTTACTGAGATTAATTGCATTCACCAGAATCCACTGCTGGGATCGTGTTATTTGTGTTACCAGTTTCTTATTGCCCAATCTGCGATTGCCTTCCAACCATGAATGTCCCCCGGCACGCCTATACTTAACTATTCCTTAACAAATTATGTCCCACAGGGTGGACACTAGGGGCCATATGTAGGTAAATTACATTTACCGATTCTTAAATACCGAATTTTACCGATTCGGTATTTATGAATCGGTAAATGTAATGTAGGTAAATAATTACCGAATCGGTATATGTCGGTATTTTAGAATCGGTATTTACCAATTCGGTAATGGCAACTGGCTTCCCATTCAGGCCCATAGGAATGAATGGGAAGCCAGTTGCCATTACCGAATCGGTAAATACCGAATCGGTAATGGGGGAGGCATCATCATGGGTGGCAGGGTGTCACATTGACACCCTGTTGCACCACTGATTCATCCATGTGTGCACATGTGGCACACATACATGCCCTAAGGGCATGTATGTCTGCCACATTGCACACTTCAAATTGCAAAAAAATGCTTTTTAACGGGTATTCGTCATTTACCATCAACTTTTAGTTGATGGTAAATGCCTAAATACCGGTCGGTAACGGGATATTTACCGAAAATCGGCAGTTACCGACCGATATTAGGCTTCCTACATATGGCCCTAGATGTGACAGCTTTGATGGAGGAACATATGTTTCGGCTGTACACCGGGAGATGGTTTGCACAATAACAGTCACTAGTACCTGGTGTTCCTCCCTACCTTAGACTATCAGGGGACTCCTTTACAAATTTTGGATGCAGGTGCCCTGTGTCAAAACAAAAGGGCAGGAATGCGCTGTATCTTTAAGACAAGGCACATTCCTGTCCTCATGCACTGCTCTGGCACACAATTGGCCGCCTTACTCCAGCACAGGCTCATTTGCACCATGTTGCAAACCTCTCTGCGTTGTAGGAATGATTGTTTTTGTGCATGATGGAACACTTTCCTGCACAAAAACAATTAATAGAGGCCTTTTCCTCCTCCTATGTGTGCTGCAGAAAGAAGAACACATAGAAAGAGGAAAAAACGAGAAGAAATAAAGTTATTTCTCCTTATCACGGGGGCGTAGGCTTTTAATGTATTCCAAAGTGTACAGCATCAAAATCCATAGGTTTTGCATGGGAACACCCACTGCAACACCCATGGAATGCCTTTTTGAATCAGAGTAAGGCAGAGCAGCGACTTGAGCTGCTTTACCTTACTTCATATCTATGAGGCCATGAAACACCATGCAAAGTGGCTTTGCATTACCTCGTATATATGGGTCTATACTCTGCACCGGTGGTGTTTAAAAAAACGTGCTGCACCAGGGGCGCAATTGGCTTGTAAGACCCCAAGTTTTTAATTTCAAGTCGCTGTTGTGCTGTATTACACTATGCGCGGTTTGGGGTAGCCTTTTCTAACTTCCCCAAGTACAAGTCTGCTTTTGTGAACTGAGTTGCTTTGGGAAGTTTTTAAGTTGTAATCATTGATGTGTGGGTTATCAGTGTGGGGGTGGGAAGGGAGGGATTTAGTTGAATTTACAATTTTGGTTTGGTGGCATTCACCGATTAGTGAGGTGGCTGGAACTACTTGACATTCATTAATCTACTGGGAATATACATTTGCATCGTGTTGTTTAATATGTGCTATGTTTCTCCGGTGGCACATACAATTAGGTGTATGACGTTGGATGTACAGGAACTTGGTAGCCCTAAAAATGCAGATTGATACTCGCAACTTTTGAAAGTCACAGGGCAGAAGTGACTTTTCTACAAGCAATGCACCTGACCTTGTGACAGGGCTAGCTTTGTGCCTCGCTGGGGAACCACAAATCGCTTCTTTAGCTCATACATGTTTAGGGTTGCAATCTTTATCCATACAGCATTGAATTTCTCATTTAATTTTATTAATTGAAACTCCTAGAGCAGTTCCTTTATCTAGCTGGCTTAATTTGTGACTCTTCAGTCACACTCATAAACTCCTACCCACTTAACTATGACTTCCAAAGTTTTCAGAGAACATTATACAGCATTACTGTACACGTAATGAAATCAGTGTTACTTTGGGGTGACTTCAACCAAGTTCCTAGTTCCGAACTCGATAGCAGACACAGACACAGGACTAGCACTCTAACAAAGTACATGCCTTGCAACGATCCTGCTAAAAAGCATGAAGATAAAATTGTAAGCAAACTTGTCTAGTTTCTATCAATCAGAGGCACAGGCTCCTACAATTCAACATCCTCAGTAGACTATTTGGCAGCCCGAAACTATTGCACCTTATGGGCAGTGCTCACGAGTGTCCATCAGTCATAGGCGCTGGCTCATGCCTTTCAATATCCTTGGTAGACATTAATATATTCCTAAACAATTGCACCTTGTGGGCAATATGTGTGCCTCAGGAGAGAGCTTGTGCTACCTTGTTAACCTGGTACAATGTATGCATCGTGCTTTATACTGCCCCCCTACCTCCAGTGGAGTAGCGCAGGCCCCCCACAGCCCCTGTGGTGCGGGTGGGGGGGCCTCAAGCATCTGGTGGCCCCCTCAGCACAGCACTCTGGCCGGAGAGCTCCTGATTGAGTCCTGAGGGGGCTTCTCCACATACTTTGCAGGGTGGCCCCCTCAGGTTTCATTGCGCCAGTGTCCCCCACCCCGGATTCACATGTTCTTGGTTGAACTGGTGCCTGTTCTCAATACTGAAGGGTGCGTTTTTCTGGTCTCTGTCTCTGCTCCTCTCGTACTGCTGCTGAGTTTTGTGGAGGATGTCCTTCAATGCAGGCGATAGCTGGTGATGCTGCTGTAGGTACAGGCAAGGCGACGAGTTGCTAAACTTGCATGAAACAATCCCATTTCAAAGGTTAATGACTGGTTGCACGATGCTGTCTTTCATAAAGAGCATACTGAGGTATACATAGCCTTACAAGCACCAAGATAACACCTGAGTGACATTTGGGGTCCTTTCAGAGAATTTATGCTGGGAGGAAAAGAGTCTGATGTGCACTCATTGCATAAGAAGAGAGCCCCGATTTACGCATTAACGATGATGGTTTATAGTGCTGTAGAGTGCTTTCCTATTATGTGTATTGGAGGTGGCTTTCGGTGTAGGTGAGCTGTGGATTTGTACTGTGTGCACAAGTCACCCACAACAATAAGATAAATATTGTTGTTGTATGTGCCAATATGTCGCCATCTTTTTTCACCTACTTTGGAACAACTTACCTCTTCACCTGCCTCTTTCACTGCCATCTGTATCATGACCCTGACTTATTTTGGTTGTACCTAATTTTTCTTTCCTTTTGTTGTCCGAAAACTTAAATAAACAGAATTTGAAAATAAAAAATAAACTAATAAGCACCAGGTCTTGCAGATGTTCATCATTGTCTGAGAAAATAAAGAACAGAAGCCCCTCGAAGTCCCCTCTCCCCCAGAGTGTGGCTGTCGTGTTCCACAGACCCAGAAGGCACTCAATGACTCAGGTTGGCAATTAGCAGGCCTGGAACCTATGGGCAATGACTGCTGGGATGGGCTGTTGAGTGTCAGTATTGCAAGTGATCCTATGTGGACAGTAGTATGGAAGCAGACAAACCCTGACAGCCTTGCAGGGATGTTGGCAAGATCACAGATTTAAAGTGGGTGGCAAGTGACTCACGACACAGCTGGTTTCCTGGGCGCCTCCAGTGCCAATGTCCAGGGCTCTGAGGACCTTTCTGCTCGTTTACAGTGAGAACGAGTGTAGCTGCCCACTACCGGCTTCAACTCAGGCACTGACGGTGGCGTTTTTACCGTAGGCTGAGATCATAAAATATTAATTTTATTATTAATTTTTGTAGTTTTACAAAAAGTGAGCTTGGCCCAAGGGCATCAGACCACTTTATTTGAGCACCGAATTACATAAATCATGCTGTTGTGGTGCCACAGGGCAGCTGTGAAATAGTTAAAAATTATCAGGAAATGAATTAAATGCAACATAAATCCAAAAGTTATTATTGCATTTTCCCTGGATGTTTTGTTGGGACACCCAAAATCTCTTTTTTTCATTAAATGATCTTCCTTTTACTTAATTATTGTTTAATTTTATATCAACAAGCGCTAATGTCCCTACAGACATCTATTTACGGTTCATCCTTTCTTGAATTCAGAAATTCAGTAGTGCACCGTGATTGATAAATTGACAACAAATACAAAATAAAAATCTATCTAGTAATTCATTAGAAATAGGTGAACTGTCCTGTACCATGCCTCCCTCGTTGCCATGGCATTGGGGTATGTGCACTGGTAGCCTCAAGCTTTTCGAAGCTTGCCGATGTCACAGTGTGAGTGATACGTTCACCACTCTGACCTGTTCACCAGAAGCAGTTAAATAGCTGTTGATGTGATTCAAGTCACCAGTGTCTACCGCCTTTTCAAGTAAAGACTGCAGTTCGCTGGTGTCTTCGGGTTCAGTTTACTAATTTGATTGGTAGGGTTTTCCTCAAATTTTTTTCATCGGGATTTTGTCCCATTCTAAGATGAGACAGAAGTTATGTTTACCTAAATGAAAATGTGGTGTTTTAGAAGATTTTAACGAGGCCTGAGATAAAATGATGTTCTGATGTCATGGTACTGACCTGAACTTATTTAAATAGTTAGAAAGTTTACTTTTGTTAAAATATGCACCAAATTGTAATGCTGGAATGTAATGTCTTACTTGTGAGAGTCCACTGAATTGGTTGAGTGATTATAGAGAGATGATGCAATATCTGACATGCTTCTATGTTGGCAGATTACACTGTATATGGGATATAGGATGTGATGTTATTGAGATGGGGGTCTTTTCAAGTAGTTTTTGCAGGAACATGTGTTCATTGCATGTGTGGAGTGCTATCTCTCAGGATTGACCACCTTAGCTGAGATTGCTTGCGTTCACCAGAATCCATTGCGGGGAAGAAGTTATTTGTGTTGGCAGTATTATTATTGCTGCTGCCTGATCCTACCAGCGGCTAAGCCTGTGTGCTTAATTCGCAAACCTAAAGTTTACCCGTTTGTGTAAATTTATGCTGTTTCAGTATTCACAAAACTACATTTTAATAGTAAGTTTATGAGTGCTATGACTGTGCAGTCGAGGCGGAGAACTTTGCACATAAAAAGATCGGCCTGTCCTATCTTTTTATGGGTGGAGTGCACTGTTCTGAATTCGGAGTCTGTGTACTTGTAAACTTATTCATAAAATGCAGTTCTGTGACTACTGAAAAAGCATAAACTCACACAAACGTATCATTTTAGATTTGTTCATCAGGCTCTGTATTTTTTTTAGTGGACTTCTGTAGTGCTCACATCTTCAGATAATGAAGAGAATAAAGAGCCCTTTAATAAAAATCAACCACTTTTTTCATCAACTTAACCCTCATCAGTCAGGCAAGCTTGAATCCAGTTGCAAAGTGAGCACGGGAACAACTTTTGGGCATACCCAGCGCAATTAGGGCAGGAAAGCAACAGACACAGTTAATGGACGGAATGCGGAATAAAACAAACATTCACACCAAGTCAAGAGATCTGGGTTACATCAGTCATTCTTTTACCCACAATGCCACCTCAGTTTAGAACCATGCATATGCAAATCGGTCTTGACCCTGCCTCTCACGGGAACAGATGGGAACAGTACAGCTCGAACTGCCAAGCCAGGTCCTTCCTGGACTGGAAACAAGCATCCTAGGACCGGTTTCAAGGTTTCACCCCTCATCAGCCAGGTTGGCTTGAATCCAGTGGCACAGTGAGCCCAGGACCCACGTCTGGGCACACCCTGCGCAATTATAGTGGGAAAGAAAAAGACATGCAAATGATGAATGGAATGTGGAACAAACCAAACATTCATCCCCAGTCTTGGGAGATATGAGTTAATTCCATCATTGTTTTGCTGACTGTGCCACCTGAGTTTAGACCCAGACAATGCTCACGGGTTTCCGTCAGTCAGAGGCGCTGGCTCATGCATTCAACATCCTCAGTAAACTATATGTCACACCTAAACTATTGCACCTTATGGGCAATACACACTTGTTTCTATCAATGAGAGGCGCGGGCTCAAGCCTTTCAACATCCTCAGTGGACTATAGTCACCCCTAAACAATCGCGCCTTATGGGCAATGCTCACGAGGTTACGTCAGTCAGAGGCACAGGCTCAAGTCTTTCAACATCCTCAGTAGGCTATATTATATTCCCAAAGTGCACCTTATAGACAATATGCCTGCCTCAGGAGGGAGTTCCTGCTGCCCTGTTGACCTGCCACATTTTATTCACCTTGCTTCGTACTGCCCCCCACCCCTGATTCACATGTTCTTGGTAGAATTGGAGCCGGCTCTCAATATGGAATGAGCGCTTTTCTGCTCTCTGCTCCTCTCACATTGCTGCTGAGTTTTGTGGAGGATATCCTTAATTGTAGGTGATGGCTGATGATGCTGCTGCTTGTCCTGGGAAGGCGACGAGTAGTAAACTTGCCTCAGCGGTTCCATATCAAAGATTAGTAACTGGCTGCATGATGCTGTCTTTCATAATGAGCATGCTGAGGGATACATAGCCTTACAACCACAGAGATCACATCTGAGTGGCATTTCTGGTCTTTTCAGAGAATATTTGCTGGGAGGAAATGAGTCTGATGTGCACTCCTCGCATAAGAAGATAGCCCCGGGCATTAACGATGATGGTTGATAGCGATGTGGAGTGCTTTCTGTTACTTGTAATGAAGGTACCTTTGGGCATAGGTGCGCTATGGATTTGGACTATGTGCAAGTCACCCACAACAATAACCTAAATACAGTTATTGTATGTGCCAAAATGTCGCCATCTTTTTTCAGCTACTTTGGAATAAATTTCTACCTACCTGCCTCTCTCACTGCCATCTGTATCACAACCCTGACGTTTGTTTTGGTAATTTCTCTCTCCTTTTGTCTTCCGAAAACCTTCATAAACAGAATTTGAAAATAAAAAGTAAACAAATAAGCACCAGGTCTTGCAGATGTTCGTCATTGTCTGAGAAAATAAAGAACAGAAGCCCCTCGAAGCCCCCTCTCCTCCAGAGTGTGGCTGTCGTGTTCCATTCACCAAGCAGGCACTCAATGACTCAGGTTGGCAATTAGCAGGCCTGGGACATATGGGAGTTGACTGCTGGGATGGGCTGTTGAGTGTCAGTATTGCGAGAGACCCTATGTGGACAGTGTTACGGAAGCAGACAAAGCCAGTCAGTCTGGCAGGGATGTTGGCAAGATCACGGATTGAAAGTGAGTGGCAGGGTGACTCAGGACACAGCTTATTTCTTGGGCGCATCCGGTGCCAATGTCCAGGTTCCTGACGCTCTTTCTGCTGGATTATTTTGAGAACGAGTGGAACTGCCCACTACTGGCTTCAACTCAGCCACTGAAGGTGATTTATTCTCGCTAGGGTGAGATCCGAAAATATTTATTTATTGTTATTTTTTGTAGTTTTACATACAGTGAGCTTGGCCCAAGGGCATTAGACCACTTTATTTGACCACCAAATGACATACATCATGCTGCTGTGGTGCCACAGGGCAGCTGTGAAATTGTTAAAAAATATATCAGGAAGTGTATTGAATACAACATAAATCCAAAAGTTATTATTACATTTGCCCTGGGTGTTTTGGTTGGACACCCTGATCTTTTTGTTTCCATTTACTGATCTTCCTATAATTTAATTATTGTTTAATGTGATATCAACAAGTGCTGATGTCCCTACAGACATCTATTTACAGTTCATCCTTACTTTAATTCAGTAGTGCACAGTGATTTATAAATTGACAACAAATACAAAATAAAAATCTGTCTAATAATTCATTAGAAATATGTGAGCATTTACTGTTCCAGTCCTCCCTTGTTGCCATGGCATTAGAGCATGTGCACTGCTAGACTGAAGCTTTGTGAAGCTTGCTGATGTCATAGTGTGAATGATGCATTCATCACTTTGACCTATTCACCAGAAGCAGTTAAATAGCTGCTGATGTGATTCAAGTCACCAGTGCCTCCCGCCTTTTCAAGTGAAGATTGCAGATTGCTGGTATCTCCCGATTCAGTTTCCTAAATTGATTGGTAGGTTTTTCGTCAACTTAATTGAGCAGGATTTTGTCCCAGCCGAAGATGAGACAGAAGTTATGTTTACCTAAATGAAAATGTGGTGTTTTCGAAGATTTTAATTTGGCCTGATATAAAATGACGTTCTGATGTCACAGTACTGGCCTGAACTTTATTAAATAGTTAGAAAGTGTACTTTTGTGAAAATGTGCACCAAATTGTAGTGCTGGAATGTAAAATCTTACTTGTGAGAGTCCACTGTATTTGTTGAGTGATTATAGAGAGATGATGCAATGTCTGACATGCTTTTATGTTGGCAGATTACACTGTATATGGGATATAGGATGTGATGTTATTGAGATGGGGGTCTTTTCAATTAGTTTTTGCAGGAACATTTGTCCACTGCATGTGTTGAGTGCTATCTTCACTGCATGTGTTGAGTGCTATCTCTCAGGATTGACCAACTTAGCTGAGATTGCTTGCGTTCACCAGAATCCATTGCTGGGAAGAAGTTATTTCTGTTGGCAGTATTATTATTGCTGCTGCCCGATCCTACCAGCGGGTAAACCTGTGTGCCTTAATTCGCAAACCTAAAGTTTACCCGTGTGTGTAAATTTATGCTGTTTCAGTATTCACAAAACTACATTTTAATAGTAAATTTATGAGTGCCATGACTGTGCAGCCGAGGTGGAGAATTTAGCACATAAAAAGATCGGCCTGTCCTATCTTTTTATGGGTGGAGTGCACTGTTCCGATTTCTGAGTCTCTGTACTTGTAAACTTATTAATAAAATGCAGTTCTGTGAATACTGAAAAACCATAAACTCACACAAAAGTATCATTTTAGATTTGTTTATCAGGCATCTGTATTTTTTTTAGTGGACTTCTGTAGTGCTCACATCTTCAGATAATGAAGAGAATAAAGGGCACTTAAAAAAAAAATTCACCACTTTTTCATTGACTTAACCCTCATCCGTCAGGCAAGCTTGAATCCAGTTGCAAAGTGAGCACGGGAACCACTTCTGGGCATACCCAGCGCAATTAGGGCAGGAAAGCAACAGACACAGTTAATGGACGGAATGCGGAATAAAACAAACATTCACACCAAGTCAAGATCTGGGTTACATCAGTCATTCTTTTAACCACCATGCCACCTCAGTTAAGAACCATACATATGCAAATCAGTCTTGACCCTGGCACTCATGGGAACAGATGGGTACAGTCCAGCTTGAACTGCCAAGCCAGGTCCTTCCTGGACAGGAAACAAGCATTCTAAGACCGGTTTCGGGGGTTCAGCCCTCATCAGCCAGGTTGGCTTGAATCCAGTGGCACAGTGAGCCCAGGACCCACGTCTGGGCCCACCCGGCGCACTTAGAGTGGGAAAGAAAAAGACATGAAAATGATAAATGGAATGTGGAACAAATCAAATATTCATCCCCAGTCTTGGGAGATATGGGTTAATTCCATCATTGTTTTGCTGACTGTGCCACCTGAGTTTAGACCCAGACAATGCTCACGAGTTTCCGTCAGTCAGATGCGCTGGCTAATGCATTCAACATCCTCAGTAGATTATATGTCACTCCTACACTATTGCACCTTATGGGCAATACTCACTTGTTTCTATCAATGAGAGGTGCGGGCTCAAGCCTCTCAACATCCTCAGTGGACTATAGTCACCCCTAAACAATCGCGCCTCATGGGCAATGCTCACAAGTTTACGTCAGTCAGAGGCGCAGGCTCAAGCCTTTCAACATCCTCAGTAGGCTATATTATATTCCCAAAGTGCACCTTATAGACAATACTCCTGCCTCAGGACAGAGTTCCTGCTGCCCTGTTGACCTGCCACATTTTATGCACCTTGTTTCGTACTGCCCCCCACCCCCAATTCACATGTTCTGGGTAGAATTGTTGCTGGCTCTCAATACTGAAGGTGCGCTTTTCTGCTTTCTGCTCCTCCCACATTGCTGCTGAGTTTTGTGGAGGATATCCTTCATTGTAGGTGATGGCTGATGATGCTGCTGCTTGTCCTGGGAAGGCGACGAGTAGTAAACTTGCCTCAGCGGTTCCATATGAATGATTAGGGACTGACTGCATGATGCTGTCTTTCATAATGAGCATGCTGAGGGATACATAGCCTTACAACCACCGAGATCACATCTGAGTGGCATTTCTGGTCTTTTCAGAGAATATTTGCTGGGAGGAAATGAGTCTGATGTGCACTCCTCGCATAAGAAGATAGCCCCGGGCATTAACGATGATGGTTGATAGTGCTGTAGAGTGCTTTCTGTTACTTGTACTGAAGGTAACTTTGGGCATAGGTGCGCTATGGATTTGTACTAGGTGCAAGTCACCCACAACAATAACCTAAATACAGTTATTGTATGTGCCAAAATGTCGCCATCTTTTTTCAACTACTTTGGAATAACTTTCTACCTACCTGCCTCTCTCACTGCCATCTGTATCACGACCCTGACGTTTGTTTTGGTAATTTCTCTTTCCTTTTGTCTTCCGAAAACCTTCATTAACAGAATTTGAAAATAAAAAGTAAACTAATAAGCACCAGGTCTTGCAGATGTTCATCATTGTCTGAGAAAATAAAGAACAGAAGCCCCTCGAAGCCCCCTCTCCTCCAGAGTCTGGCTGTCGTGTTCCATTCACCCAGCAGGCACTCAATGACTCAGGTTGGCAATTAGCAGGCCTGGGACATATGGGAGTTGACTGCTGAGATGGGCCGTTGAGTGTCAGTATTGCGAGAGACCCTATGTGGACAGTAGTATGGAAGCAGACAATGCCAGACAGTCTAGCAGGGATGTTGGCAAGATCACGGATTGAAAATGTGTGGCAAGTGAATCAGGACACAGCTGATTTCTTGGGCGCCTCCGGTGCCAATGTCCATGTTCCTGACGCTTTTTCTGCTGGATTATTTTGAGAACGAGTGGAGCTGCCCACTACTGGCTTCAACTCAGCCACTGAAGGTGGCTTTTGTTCGCTAGGGTGAGATCCGAAAATATTTATTTATTATTATTTTTTGTAGTTTTACATAAAGTGAGCTTGGCCCAAGGGCTTTAGACCACTTTATTTGAGCACCAAATTACGTACATCATGATGCTGTGGTGCCACAGGGCAGCTGTGAAATTGTTAAAAAATATATCAGGAAGTGCATTGAATACAACATAAATCCAAAAGTTATTATTACATTTGCCCTGGGTGTTATGGTTGGACACCCTGATCTTTTTGTTTCCATTTACTGATCTTCCTATAACTTAATTATTGTTTAATGTGATATCAGCAAGTACTGATGTCCCTACAGACATCTATGTACGGTTCATCCTTACCTTAATTCAGTAGTGCACAGTGATTTATAAATTGACAACAAATACAAAATGAAAATCTGTCTAATAATTACTTAGAAATACATGAACATTTCCTGTACCAGTCCTCCCTTGTTGCCATGGCATTAGAGCACTGCTAGACTGAAGCTTTGTGAAGCTTGCTGATGTCATAGTGTGAATGATGCATTCATCACTTTGACCTATTCACCAGAAGCAGTTAAATAGCTGCTGATGTGATTCAAGTCACCAGTGCCTCCCACCTTTTCAAGTGAAGATTGCAAATTGCTGGTATCTCCCGATTCAGTTTACTAAATTGATTGGTAGGTTTTTTGTCAATTTTATTGATCAGAATTTTGACCCAGCCGAAGATGAGACAGAAGTTTTGTTTACCTAAATGAAAATGTGGTGTTTTCGAAGATTTTAATTTGGGCTGATAAAAAATGACGTTCTGATGTTACAATACTGGCCTGAACTTTATTAAATGGTTAGAAAGTGTACCTTTGTGAAAATGTGCACCAAATTGAATTGCTGGAATGTAAAGTCTTACTTGTGAGAGTCCACTGCATTTGTTGAGTGATTAAAGAGAGATGATGCAATATCTGACATGCTTCTATGTTGGCAGATTACACTGTATATGGGATATAGGATGTGATGTTATTGAGATGGGGGTCTTTTCAAGTAGTTTTTGCAGGAACATGTGTTCATTGCATTTGTGGAGTGCTATCTCTCAGGATTGACCACCTTACCTGAGATTGCTTGCGTTCACCAGAATCCATTGCGGGGAAGAAGTTATTTGTGTTGGCAGTATTATTATTGCTGCTGCCTGATCCTACCAGCGGCTAATCCTGTGTGCTTTATTCGCAAACCTAAAGTTTACCCATTTGTGTAAATTTATGCTGTTTCAGTATTCACAAAACTACATTTTAATAGTAAATTTATGAGTGCTATGACTGTGCAGTCGAGGCGGAGAACTTTGCACATAAAAAGATCGGCCTGTCCTATCTTTTTATGGGTGGAGTGCACTGTTCCGATTTCGGAGTCTGTGTACTTGTAAACTTATTTATAAAATGCAGTTCTGTGACTACTGAAAAAGCATAAACTCACACAAACGTATCATTTTAGATTTGTTCATCAGGCTCTGTATTTTTTTTAGTGGACTTCTGTAGTGCTCACATCTTCAGATAATGAAGAGAATAAAGAGCACTTTATTAAAAATCAACCACTTTTTTGATCGACTTAACCCTCATCAGTCAGGCAAGCTTGAATCCAGTTGCAAAGTGAGCACGGGAACAACTTTTGGGCATACCCAGCGCAATTAGGGCAGGAAAGCAACAGACACAGTTAATGGACGGAATGCGGAATAAAACAAACATTCACACCAAGTCAAGAGATCTGGGTTACATCAGTCATTCTTTTACCCACCATGCCACCTCAGTTTAGAACCATGCATATGCAAATCGGTCTTGACCCTGCCTCTCATTGGAACAGATGGGAACAGTCCAGCTCGAACTGCCAAGCCAGGTCCTTCCTGGACCGGAAGCAAGCATCCTAGGACCGGTTTCGGGGTTTCACCCGTCATCAGCCAGGTTGGCTTGAATCCAGTGGCACAGTGAGCCCAGGACCCACGTCTGGGCACACCCTGCGCACTTATAGTGGGAAAGAAAAAGACATTCAAATGATGAATGGAATGTGGAACAAACCAAACATTCATCCCCAGTCTTGGGAGATATGAGTTAATTCCATCATTGTTTTGCTGACTGTGCCACCTGAGTTTAGACCCAGACAATGCTCACGGGTTTCCGTCAGTCAGAGGCGCTGGCTCATGCATTCAACATCCTCAGTAAACTATATGCCACTCCTAAACTATTGCACCTTATGGGCAATACTCACTTGTTTCTATCAATGAGAGGCGCGGGCTCAAGCCTTTCAACATCCTCAGTGGACTATAGTCACCCCTAAACAATCGCGCCTTATGGGCAATGCTCACGAGGTTATGTCAGTCAGAGGCACAGGCTCAAGTCTTTCAACATCCTCAGTAGGCTATATTATATACCCAAAGTGCACCTTATAGACAATACGCCTGCCTCAGGAGGGAGTTCCGGCTGCCCTGTTGACCTGCCACATTTTATTCACCTTGCTTCGTACTGCCCCCCACCCCTGATTCACATGTTCTGGGTAGAATTGGTGCCGGCTCTCAATACGGAATGAGCGCTTTTCTGCTCTCTGCTCCTCTCACATTGCTGCTGAGTTTTGTGGAGGATATCCTTAATTGTAGGTGATGGCTGATGATGCTGCTGCTTGTACTGGGAAGGCGACGAGTAGTAAACTTGCCTCAGCGGTTCCATATAAAAGATTAGTGACTGACTGCATGATGCTGTCTTTCATAATGAGCATGCTGAGGGATACATAGCCTTACAACCACCGAGATCACATCTGAGTGGCATTTATGTTCTTTTCAGAGAATATTTGCTGGGAGGAAATGAGTCTGATGTGCACTCCTCGCATAAGAAGATAGCCCCGGGCATTAACGATGATGGTTGATAGTGCTGTAGAGTGCTTTCTGTTACTTGTAATGAAGGTACCTTTGGGCATAGGTGCGCTATGGATTTGGACTATGTGCAAGTCACCCACAACAATAACCTAAATACAGTTATTGTATGTGCCAAAATGTCGCCATCTTTTTTCAGCTACTTTGGAATAAATTTCTACCTACCTGCCTCTCTCACTGCCATCTGTATCACAACCCTGACGTTTGTTTTGGTAATTTCTCTCTCCTTTTGTCTTCCGAAAACCTTCATAAACAGAATTTGAAAATAAAAAGTAAACAAATAAGCACCAGGTCTTGCAGATGTTCGTCATTGTCTGAGAAAATAAAGAACAGAAGCCCCTCGAAGCCCCCTCTCCTCCAGAGTCTGGCTGTCGTGTTCCATTCACCAAGCAGGCACTCAATGACTCAGGTTGGCAATTAGCAGGCCTGGGACATGTGGGAGTTGACTGCTGGGATGGGCTGTTGAGTGTCAATATTGCGAGAGACCCTATGTGGACAGTGTTATGGAAGCAGACAAAGCCAGTCAGTCTGGCAGGGATGTTGGCAAGATCACGGATTGAAAGTGAGTGGCAGGGTGACTCAGGACACAGCTTATTTCTTGGGTGCATCCGGTGCCAATGTCCAGGTTCCTGATGCTCTTTCTGCTGGATTATTTTGAGAACGAGTGGAACTGCCCACTACTGGCTTCAACTCAGCCACTGAAGGTGATTTATTCTCGCTAGGGTGAGATCCGAAAATATTTATTTATTGTTATTTTATTTTTGTTTTACATAAAGTGAGCTTGGCCCAAGGGCATTAGACCACTTTATTTGACCACCAAATGACATACATCATGCTGCTGTGGTGCCACAGGGCAGCTGTGAAATTGTTAAAAAATATATCAGGAAGTGTATTGAATACAACATAAATCCAAAAGTTATTATTACATTTGCCCTGGGTGTTTTGGTTGGACACCCTGATCTTTTTGTTTCCATTTACTGATCTTCCTATAATTTAATTATTGTTTAATGTGATATCAACAAGTGCTGATGTCCCTACAGACATCTATTTACAGTTCATCCTTACTTTAATTCAGTAGTGCACAGTGATTTATAAATTGACAACAAATACAAAATAAAAATCTGTCTAATAATTCATTAGAAATATGTGAGCATTTACTGTTCCAGTCCTCCCTTGTTGCCATGGCATTAGAGCATGTGCACTGCTAGACTGAAGCTTTGTGAAGCTTGCTGATGTCATAGTGTGAATGATGCATTCATCACTTTGACCTATTCACCAGAAGCAGTTAAATAGCTGCTGATGTGATTCAAGTCACCAGTGCCTCCCGCCTTTTCAAGTGAAGATTGCAGATTGCTGGTATCTCCCGATTCAGTTTCCTAAATTGATTGGTAGGTTTTTCGTCAACTTAATTGAGCAGGATTTTGTCCCAGCCGAAGATGAGACAGAAGTTATGTTTACCTAAATGAAAATGTGGTGTTTTCGAAGATTTTAATTTGGCCTGATATAAAATGACGTTCTGATGTCACAGTACTGGCCTGAACTTTATTAAATAGTTAGAAAGTGTACTTTTGTGAAAATGTGCACCAAATTGTAGTGCTGGAATGTAAAATCTTACTTGTGAGAGTCCACTGTATTTGTTGAGTGATTATAGAGAGATGATGCAATGTCTGACATGCTTTTATGTTGGCAGATTACACTGTATATGGGATATAGGATGTGATGTTATTGAGATGGGGGTCTTTTCAATTAGTTTTTGCAGGAACATTTGTCCACTGCATGTGTTGAGTGCTATCTTCACTGCATGTGTTGAGTGCTATCTCTCAGGATTGACCAACTTAGCTGAGATTGCTTGCGTTCACCAGAATCCATTGCTGGGAAGAAGTTATTTCTGTTGGCAGTATTATTATTGCTGCTGCCCGATCCTACCAGCGGGTAAACCTGTGTGCCTTAATTCGCAAACCTAAAGTTTACCCGTGTGTGTAAATTTATGCTGTTTCAGTATTCACAAAACTACATTTTAATAGTAAATTTATGAGTGCCATGACTGTGCAGCCGAGGTGGAGAATTTAGCACATAAAAAGATCGGCCTGTCCTATCTTTTTATGGGTGGAGTGCACTGTTCCGATTTCTGAGTCTCTGTACTTGTAAACTTATTAATAAAATGCAGTTCTGTGAATACTGAAAAACCATAAACTCACACAAAAGTATCATTTTAGATTTGTTTATCAGGCATCTGTATTTTTTTTAGTGGACTTCTGTAGTGCTCACATCTTCAGATAATGAAGAGAATAAAGGGCACTTAAAAAAAAAATTCACCACTTTTTCATTGACTTAACCCTCATCCGTCAGGCAAGCTTGAATCCAGTTGCAAAGTGAGCACGGGAACCACTTCTGGGCATACCCAGCGCAATTAGGGCAGGAAAGCAACAGACACAGTTAATGGACGGAATGCGGAATAAAACAAACATTCACACCAAGTCAAGATCTGGGTTACATCAGTCATTCTTTTAACCACCATGCCACCTCAGTTAAGAACCATACATATGCAAATCAGTCTTGACCCTGGCACTCATGGGAACAGATGGGTACAGTCCAGCTTGAACTGCCAAGCCAGGTCCTTCCTGGACAGGAAACAAGCATTCTAAGACCGGTTTCGGGGGTTCAGCCCTCATCAGCCAGGTTGGCTTGAATCCAGTGGCACAGTGAGCCCAGGACCCACGTCTGGGCCCACCCGGCGCACTTAGAGTGGGAAAGAAAAAGACATGAAAATGATAAATGGAATGTGGAACAAATCAAATATTCATCCCCAGTCTTGGGAGATATGGGTTAATTCCATCATTGTTTTGCTGACTGTGCCACCTGAGTTTAGACCCAGACAATGCTCACGAGTTTCCGTCAGTCAGATGCGCTGGCTAATGCATTCAACATCCTCAGTAGATTATATGTCACTCCTACACTATTGCACCTTATGGGCAATACTCACTTGTTTCTATCAATGAGAGGTGCGGGCTCAAGCCTCTCAACATCCTCAGTGGACTATAGTCACCCCTAAACAATCGCGCCTCATGGGCAATGCTCACAAGTTTACGTCAGTCAGAGGCGCAGGCTCAAGCCTTTCAACATCCTCAGTAGGCTATATTATATTCCCAAAGTGCACCTTATAGACAATACTCCTGCCTCAGGACAGAGTTCCTGCTGCCCTGTTGACCTGCCACATTTTATGCACCTTGTTTCGTACTGCCCCCCACCCCCAATTCACATGTTCTGGGTAGAATTGTTGCTGGCTCTCAATACTGAAGGTGCGCTTTTCTGCTTTCTGCTCCTCCCACATTGCTGCTGAGTTTTGTGGAGGATATCCTTCATTGTAGGTGATGGCTGATGATGCTGCTGCTTGTCCTGGGAAGGCGACGAGTAGTAAACTTGCCTCAGCGGTTCCATATGAATGATTAGGGACTGACTGCATGATGCTGTCTTTCATAATGAGCATGCTGAGGGATACATAGCCTTACAACCACCGAGATCACATCTGAGTGGCATTTCTGGTCTTTTCAGAGAATATTTGCTGGGAGGAAATGAGTCTGATGTGCACTCCTCGCATAAGAAGATAGCCCCGGGCATTAACGATGATGGTTTATAGTGCTGTAGAGTGCTTTCTGTTACTTGTACTGAAGGTAACTTTGGGCATAGGTGCGCTATGGATTTGTACTAGGTGCAAGTCACCCACAACAATATCGTAAATACAGTTATTGTATGTGCCAAAATGTCGCCATCTTTTTTCAGCTACTTTGGAATAACTTTCTACCTACCTGCCTCTCTCACTGCCATCTGTATCACGACCCTGACGTTTGTTTTGGTAATTTCTCTTTCCTTTTGTCTTCCGAAAACCTTCATAAACAGAATTTGAAAATAAAAAGTAAACTAATAAGCACCAGGTCTTGCAGATGTTCATCATTGTCTGAGAAAATAAAGAACAGAAGCCCCTCGAAGCCCCCTCTCCTCCAGAGTGTGGCTGTCGTGTTCCATTCACCCAGCAGGCACTCAATGACTCAGGTTGACAATTAGCAGACCTGGGACATGTGGGAGTTGACTGCTGAGATGGGCCGTTGAGTGTCAGTATTGCGAGAGACCCTATGTGGACAGTAGTATGGAAGCAGACAATGCCAGACAGTCTAGCAGGGATGTTGGCAAGATCACGGATTGAAAATGTGTGGCAAGTGAATCAGGACACAGCTGATTTCTTGGGCGCCTCCGGTGCCAATGTCCATGTTCCTGACGCTTTTTCTGCTGGATTATTTTGAGAACGAGTGGAGCTGCCCACTACTGGCTTCAACTCAGCCACTGAAGGTGGCTTTTGTTCGCTAGGGTGAGATCCGAAAATATTTATTTATTATTATTTTTTGTAGTTTTACATAAAGTGAGCTTGGCCCAAGGGCTTTAGACCACTTTATTTGAGCACCAAATTACGTACATCATGATGCTGTGGTGCCACAGGGCAGCTGTGAAATTGTTAAAAAATATATCAGGAAGTGCATTGAATACAACATAAATCCAAAAGTTATTATTACATTTGCCCTGGGTGTTATGGTTGGACACCCTGATCTTTTTGTTTCCATTTACTGATCTTCCTATAACTTAATTATTGTTTAATGTGATATCAGCAAGTACTGATGTCCCTACAGACATCTATGTACGGTTCATCCTTACCTTAATTCAGTAGTGCACAGTGATTTATAAATTGACAACAAATACAAAATGAAAATCTGTCTAATAATTACTTAGAAATACATGAACATTTCCTGTACCAGTCCTCCCTTGTTGCCATGGCATTAGAGCACTGCTAGACTGAAGCTTTGTGAAGCTTGCTGATGTCATAGTGTGAATGATGCATTCATCACTTTGACCTATTCACCAGAAGCAGTTAAATAGCTGCTGATGTGATTCAAGTCACCAGTGCCTCCCACCTTTTCAAGTGAAGATTGCAAATTGCTGGTATCTCCCGATTCAGTTTACTAAATTGATTGGTAGGTTTTTTGTCAATTTTATTGATCAGGATTTTGTCCCAGCCGAAGATGAGACAGAAGTTTTGTTTACCTAAATGAAAATGTGGTGTTTTCGAAGATTTTAATTTGGGCTGATAAAAAATGACGTTCTGATGTTACAATACTGGCCTGAACTTTATTAAATGGTTAGAAAGTGTACCTTTGTGAAAATGTGCACCAAATTGAATTGCTGGAATGTAAAGTCTTACTTGTGAGAGTCCACTGCATTTGTTGAGTGATTAAAGAGAGATGATGCAATATCTGACATGCTTCTATGTTGGCAGATTACACTGTATATGGGATATAGGATGTGATGTTATTGAGATGGGGGTCTTTTCAAGTAGTTTTTGCAGGAACATGTGTTCATTGCATTTGTGGAGTGCTATCTCTCAGGATTGACCACCTTACCTGAGATTGCTTGCGTTCACCAGAATCCATTGCGGGGAAGAAGTTATTTGTGTTGGCAGTATTATTATTGCTGCTGCCTGATCCTACCAGCGGCTAATCCTGTGTGCTTTATTCGCAAACCTAAAGTTTACCCATTTGTGTAAATTTATGCTGTTTCAGTATTCACAAAACTACATTTTAATAGTAAATTTATGAGTGCTATGACTGTGCAGTCGAGGCGGAGAACTTTGCACATAAAAAGATCGGCCTGTCCTATCTTTTTATGGGTGGAGTGCACTGTTCCGATTTCGGAGTCTGTGTACTTGTAAACTTATTTATAAAATGCAGTTCTGTGACTACTGAAAAAGCATAAACTCACACAAACGTATCATTTTAGATTTGTTCATCAGGCTCTGTATTTTTTTTAGTGGACTTCTGTAGTGCTCACATCTTCAGATAATGAAGAGAATAAAGAGCACTTTATTAAAAATCAACCACTTTTTTGATCGACTTAACCCTCATCAGTCAGGCAAGCTTGAATCCAGTTGCAAAGTGAGCACGGGAACAACTTTTGGGCATACCCAGCGCAATTAGGGCAGGAAAGCAACAGACACAGTTAATGGACGGAATGCGGAATAAAACAAACATTCACACCAAGTCAAGAGATCTGGGTTACATCAGTCATTCTTTTACCCACCATGCCACCTCAGTTTAGAACCATGCATATGCAAATCGGTCTTGACCCTGCCTCTCATTGGAACAGATGGGAACAGTCCAGCTCGAACTGCCAAGCCAGGTCCTTCCTGGACCGGAAGCAAGCATCCTAGGACCGGTTTCGGGGTTTCACCCGTCATCAGCCAGGTTGGCTTGAATCCAGTGGCACAGTGAGCCCAGGACCCACGTCTGGGCACACCCTGCGCACTTATAGTGGGAAAGAAAAAGACATTCAAATGATGAATGGAATGTGGAACAAACCAAACATTCATCCCCAGTCTTGGGAGATATGAGTTAATTCCATCATTGTTTTGCTGACTGTGCCACCTGAGTTTAGACCCAGACAATGCTCACGGGTTTCCGTCAGTCAGAGGCGCTGGCTCATGCATTCAACATCCTCAGTAAACTATATGCCACTCCTAAACTATTGCACCTTATGGGCAATACTCACTTGTTTCTATCAATGAGAGGCGCGGGCTCAAGCCTTTCAACATCCTCAGTGGACTATAGTCACCCCTAAACAATCGCGCCTTATGGGCAATGCTCACGAGGTTATGTCAGTCAGAGGCACAGGCTCAAGTCTTTCAACATCCTCAGTAGGCTATATTATATACCCAAAGTGCACCTTATAGACAATACGCCTGCCTCAGGAGGGAGTTCCGGCTGCCCTGTTGACCTGCCACATTTTATTCACCTTGCTTCGTACTGCCCCCCACCCCTGATTCACATGTTCTGGGTAGAATTGGTGCCGGCTCTCAATACGGAATGAGTGCTTTTCTGCTCTCTGCTCCTCTCACATTGCTGCTGAGTTTTGTGGAGGATATCCTTAATTGTAGGTGATGGCTGATGATGCTGCTGCTTGTACTGGGAAGGCGACGAGTAGTAAACTTGCCTCAGCGGTTCCATATAAAAGATTAGTGACTGGCTGCATGATGCTGTCTTTCATAATGAGCATGCTGAGGGATACATAGCCTTGCAACCACAGAGATCACATCTGAGTGGCATTTATGTTCTTTTCAGAGAATATTTGCTGGGAGGAAATGAGTCTGATGTGCACTCCTTGCATAAGAAGATAGCCCCGGGCATTAACAATAATGGTTGATAGTGATGTGGAGTGCTTTCTGTTACTTGTAATGAAGGTACCTTTGGGCATAGGTGCGCTATGGATTTGGACTATGTGCAAGTCACCCACAACAATAACCTAAATACAGTTATTGTATGTGCCAAAATGTCGCCATCTTTTTTCAGCTACTTTGGAATAAATTTCTACCAACCTGCCTCTCTCACTGCCATCTGTATCACAACCCTGACGTTTGTTTTGGTAATTTCTCTCTCCTTTTATCTTCCGAAAACCTTCATAAACAGAATTTGAAAATAAAAAGTAAACAAATAAGCACCAGGTCTTGCAGATGTTCGTCATTGTCTGAGAAAATAAAGAACAGAAGCCCCTCGAAGCCCCCTCTCCTCCAGAGTCTGGCTGTCGTGTTCCATTCACCATGCAGGCACTCAATGACTCAGGTTGGCAATTAGCAGGCCTGGGACATGTGGGAGTTGACTGCTGGGATGGGCTGTTGAGTGTCAATATTGCGAGAGACCCTATGTGGACAGTGTTATGGAAGCAGACAAAGCCAGTCAGTCTGGCAGGGATGTTGGCAAGATCACGGATTGAAAGTGAGTGGCAGGGTGACTCAGGACACAGCTGATTTCTTGGGCACATCCGGTGCCAATGTCCAGGTTCCTGATGCTCTTTCTGCTGGATTATTTTGAGAACGAGTGGAACTGCCCACTACTGGCTTCAACTCAGCCACTGAAGGTGATTTTTTCTCGCTAGGGTGAGATCCGAAAATATTTATTTATTATTTTTTTTTGTAGTTTTACATAAAGTGAGCTTGGCCCAAGGGCATTAGACCACTTTATTTGACTACCAAATTACATACATCATGCTGCTGTATGCCACAGGGCAGCTGTGAAATTGTTAAAAAATATATCAGGAAGTGCATTGAATACAACATAAATCCAAAAGTTATTATTACATTTGCCCTGAGTGTTTTGGTTGGACACCCTGATCTTTTTGTTTCCATTTACTGATCTTCCTATAATTTAATTATTGTTTAATGTGATATCAACAAGTGCTGATGTCCCTACAGACATCTATTTACAGTTCATCCTTACTTTAATTCAGTAGTGCACAGTGATTTATAAATTGACAACAAATACAAAATAAAAATCTGTCTAATAATTACTTAGAAATATGTGAGCATTTACTGTTCCAGTCCTCCCTTGTTGCCATGGCATTAGAGCATGTGCACTGCTAGACTGAAGCTTTGTGAAGCTTGCTGATGTCATAGTGTGAATGATGCATTCATCACTTTGACCTATTCACCAGAAGCAGTTAAATAGCTGCTGATGTGATTCAAGTCACCAGTGCCTCCCGCCTTTTCAAGTGAAGATTGCAGATTGCTGGTATCTCCCGATTCAGTTTCCTAAATTGATTGGTAGGTTTTTCGTCAACTTAATTGAGCAGGATTTTGTCCCAGCCGAAGATGAGACAGAAGTTATGTTTACCTAAATGAAAATGTGGTGTTTTCGAAGATTTTAATTTGGCCTGATATAAAATGACGTTCTGATGTCACAGTACTGGCCTGAACTTTATTAAATAGTTAGAAAGTGTACTTTTGTGAAAATGTGCACCAGATTGTAGTGCTGGAATGTAAAATCTTACTTGTGAGAGTCCACTGTATTTGTTGAGTGATTATAGAGAGATGATGCAATGTCTGACATGCTTTTATGTTGGCAGATTACACTGTATATGGGATATAGGATGTGATGTTATTGAGATGGGGGTCTTTTCAATTAGTTTTTGCAGGAACATTTGTCCACTGCATGTGTTGAGTGCTATCTTCACTGCATGTGTTGAGTGCTATCTCTCAGGATTGACCAACTTAGCTGAGATTGCTTGCGTTCACCAGAATCCATTGCTGGGAAGAAGTTATTTCTGTTGGCAGTATTATTATTGCTGCTGCCCGATCCTACCAGCGGGTAAACCTGTGTGCCTTAATTCGCAAACCTAAAGTTTACCCGTTTGTGTAAATTTATGCTGTTTCAGTATTCACAAGACTACATTTTAATAGTACATTTATGAGTGCCATGACTGTGCAGCCGAGGTGGAGAATTTAGCACATAAAAAGATCGGCCTGTCCTATCTTTTTATGGGTGGAGTGCACTGTTCCGATTTCTGAGTCTCTGTACTTGTAAACTTATTAATAAAATGCAGTTCTGTGAATACTGAAAAACCATAAACTCACACAAAAGTATCATTTTAGATTTGTTTATCAGGCATCTGTATTTTTTTTAGTGGACTTCTGTAGTGCTCACATCTTCAGATAATGAAGAGAATAAAGGGCACTTAAAAAAAAATTCACCACTTTTTCATTGACTTAACCCTCATCCGTCAGGCAAGCTTGAATCCAGTTGCAAAGTGAGCACGGGAACCACTTCTGGACATACCCAGCGCAATTAGGGCAGGAAAGCAACAGACACAGTTAATGGACGGAATGCGGAATAAAACAAACATTCACACCAAGTCAAGATCTGGGTTACATCAGTCATTCTTTTAACCACCATGCCACCTCAGTTTAGAACCATACATATGCAAATCAGTCTTGACCCTGGCACTCATGGGAACAGATGGGTACAGTCCAGCTTGAACTGCCAAGCCAGGTCCTTCCTGGACAGGAAACAAGCATTCTAAGACCGGTTTCGGGGGTTCAGCCCTCATCAGCCAGGTTGGCTTGAATCCAGTGGCACAGTGAGCCCAGGACCCACGTCTGGGCCCACCCGGCGCACTTAGAGTGGGAAAGAAAAAGACATGCAAATGATAAATGGAATGTGGAACAAATCAAATATTCATCCCCAGTCTTGGGAGATATGGGTTAATTCCATCATTGTTTTGCTGACTGTGCCACCTGAGTTTAGACCCAGACAATGCTCACGAGTTTCCGTCAGTCAGATGCGCTGGCTAATGCATTCAACATCCTCAGTAGATTATATGTCACTCCTACACTATTGCACCTTATGGGCAATACTCACTTGTTTCTATCAATGAGAGGTGCGGGCTCAAGCCTCTCAACATCCTCAGTGGACTATAGTCACCCCTAAACAATCGCGCCTCATGGGCAATGCTCACAAGTTTACGTCAGTCAGAGGCGCAGGCTCAAGCCTTTCAACATCCTCAGTAGGCTATATTATATTCCCAAAGTGCACCTTATAGACAATACTCCTGCCTCAGGACAGAGTTCCTGCTGCCCTGTTGACCTGCCACATTTTATGCACCTTGTTTCGTACTGCTCCCCACCCCCAATTCACATGTTCTGGGTAGAATTGTTGCTGGCTCTCAATACTGAAGGTGCGCTTTTCTGCTTTCTGCTCCTCCCACATTGCTGCTGAGTTTTGTGGAGGATATCCTTCATTGTAGGTGATGGCTGATGATGCTGCTGCTTGTCCTGGGAAGGCGACGAGTAGTAAACTTGCCTCAGCGGTTCCATATGAAAGATTAGGGACTGACTGCATGATGCTGTCTTTCATAATGAGCATGCTGAGGGATACATAGCCTTACAACCACCGAGATCACATCTGAGTGGCATTTCTGGTCTTTTCAGAGAATATTTGCAGGGAGGAAATGAGTCTGATGTGCACTCCTCGCATAAGAAGATAGCCCCGGGCATTAACGATGATGGTTGATAGTGCTGTAGAGTGCTTTCTGTTACTTGTACTGAAGGTAACTTTGGGCATAGGTGCGCTATGGATTTGTACTATGTGCAAGTCACCCACAACAATATCGTAAATACAGTTATTGTATGTGCCAAAATGTCGCCATCTTTTTTCAGCTACTTTGGAATAACTTTCTACCTACCTGCCTCTCTCACTGCCATCTGTATCATGACCCTGACGTTTGTTTTGGTAATTCCTCTTTCCTTTTGTCTTCCGAAAACCTTCATTAACAGAATTTGAAAATAAAAAGTAAACTAATAAGCACCAGGTCTTGCAGATGTTCATCATTGTCTGAGAAAATAAAGAACAGAAGCCCCTCGAACCCCCTCTCCTCCAGAGTCTGGCTGTCGTGTTCCATTCACCCAGCAGGCACTCAATGACTCAGGTTGACAATTAGCAGGCCTGGGACATATGGAAGTTGACTGCTGAGATGGGCTGTTGAGTGTCAGTATTGTCAGAGACCCTATGTGGACAGTAGTATGGAAGCAGACAATGCCAGACACTCTGGCAGCGATGTTGGCAAGATCACGGATTGAAAGTGGGTGGCAAGTGACTCAGGACACAGCTGATTTCTTGGGCGCCTCCGGTGCCAATGTCCAGGTTCCTGACACCCTTTCTGCTGGATTATTTTGAGAACGAGTGGAGCTGTCCATTACTGGCTTCAACTCAGCCACTGAAGGAGACTTTTTCTCGCTAGGGTGAGATCTAAAAATATATAATTTTTTTTTTTTTTTTTTTTTACATAAAGTGAGCTTGGCCCAAGGGCATTAGACCACTTTATTTGAGCACCAAATTACGTACATCATTCTGCTGTGGTGCCACAGGGCAGCTGTGAAGTTGTTAAAAAATATATCAGGAAGTGCATAGAATAAAACATAAATCCAAAAGTTATTATTACATTTGCCCTGGGTGTTTTGGTTGGACACCCTGATCTTTTTGTTTCCATTTACTGATCTTCCTATAACTTAATTATTGTTAATGTGATATCAACAATTGCTGATGTCCCTACATACATCTATTTACAGTTCATCCTTACTTTAATTCAGTAGTGCACAGTGATTTAAAAATTGACAACAAATACAAAATGAAAATCTGTCTAATAATTCATTAGAAATATGTGAGCATTTCCTGTACCAGGCCTCCCTTGTTGCCATGGCATTAGGGCATGTGCCCTGCTAGACTGCAGCTTTGTGAAGCTTGCTGATGTCATAGTGTGAATGATGCGTTCATCACTTTGACCTATTCACCAGAAGCAGTTAAATAGCTGCTGATGTGAATTGTGATTCTCCTATTGACATGACCAGAGATTCTGGATTTCATTAAAGACACGGAGGCTAACATTATGCTTACACTTTTAATTGCGTCACCAAGCTTCCGCATACATCACAAAGGAAGTATTCCAAATAGAACATTAACAACAATAAAAGGCATGAGCCCACAGTATACTGCCTCTTTTAAATAGCGAGAAAACAAACAAGATAAGTTCATTAAAATCCTTGTAATTGAAGAAAACGTCTTGAAATTGAAGAAAACGTCTTGTTGAAACGTAGGACGTCGAAGAAGGAAGGACACCGAAGATGGAGAAGAAGAAAAAACTCTAATACAAAATTCTTAGAGAGCATCTGCAAAGAGAGAAAATAAGTGCAAGTAAAACCAGAGCAAGAGACTGATGTCCAAGAAAAAAAGTATAAGAGCATGAAATAAGTCAATTCAACAATATCAAGACAAATCAACAATATCCAAAGAAATGGATAATAAACAATAAATCAATTACAATAGATGCATAACAACCTCCAAAGGGAAAGAGGAGGAGGGGTTAATGTTAGCCTCCGTGTCTTTAATGAAATCCAGATTCTCTGGTCATGTTAATAGGAGAATCGCAATTTCATTACAAGACCGGAGGCTACCATTATGCTTGTTGGTAGCTTTGTAAAACTACATCAGACACATGCAAAACAGGTTTACAATAGTGGTGAGCAAAGGTCCGAGCATTAGACCAATCAGCAGCCTTGAGGATATCATCCAACTTACCTCCAGACCAGAAAGACTTACTGGCCATAGCGCCTCTGATAGAGTGTGGTTTAAAAATATTAAGGTCGATACCTGCCAGGTTTAACACAATCTTAACCCATCTAGAGATAGAACTAGAAGAAACAGGTTTGTGTGGTCTTACGAAAGAAATGAGCAACTGTGTCGCATTAAGAGGTCGAAGAGAATTCATTCTAGAATCGTATTCTTTCATACAATCAACCACACATAGGGGCATATCAACAACAACCGGCGATAATTATCGCTAAGCGCACTTAGCGCTAGGATCATTATCGCCGTTTAGCGTTGATTTTTATCGCTGAGATAGCGTGCTATTAGCAACACTTATCTCAATAGCGATAAAAATCCTCACGCTAAGTGGCTAACATGAGATTATCGCTGGAAAGCCAGCGATAATCTCACGTTAGCTTGTTGATAGGGACAGACAAACTTAGCCATGATATCCTCCTTCCATAGGATATCATGGCTAAGTCAGAAAAATACCAGACGTAAAAAAGCAGCGTTAACCACGGTTAGCGCTGCTTTTTTTGTCTCTAACAGGGTTAGCGACATTCTTGATAATAGGAGAAATGTCGCTTAGCGACATTTCTCCTATTATTTTACTCTGGAACGCCCCCTTTGCATCTCATTAGAGATGCAAGGGGAAGCGTAGAGTAAAAGGGTGCTAACATGCAAATTTGCATGTTAGCACCCTGTTGTTGATAGGGCGCTAGTTTTATCTCTGCTTTTTTGGCCTTTAAAGCCAAAAAAGCAGAGATAAAGCCCTTGTTGATATGCCCCATAGTTTGGGATAATCATCAAAACGAGGATAAAAGATAGAATTGGACATGGTCTTTGTTCTTCTGAAGAGTTCAAAGTTAACTCCAAACATGGTATAGGATCTATTAGATATCTCCAAAGGTTTGACATCAGAGACTCTACGACAGGAAATTAAGCAAAGTAAGGTAGCCAGTTTAATAGAAAGTTTTTTATTGTCTAAGAGTGAATTAATAGGCCAATTAGAAAAAAGGTCAAGGATCAGGTTCACGTCCCAGAGGGATTGATATCTGGGTTTAGGAGGTTTTCTGAGTCTTATACTTTTAAGAACCCTGCAAACAATTGCGTTTTTACCAATAGTTTTACTGTTAATAAGGGAGTGACCAGCGGAGATGGCAGATCTATAACAATTGATAGATCTATAACTAAGGCCTCTCTCAAATTGTTCCACCAGAAAATTGACTATGTCAACGATAGGTGCCTGTACGGAATCCAGATTCCTTTCCAAGCACCAACGAACCCAAGATTTCCAAATGTTGTTGTATCGGTAGTGTGTGCCAGGGGCCCAAGATTCGCCGAGGAGAGTTGAAGCTATTGACGAAAGTCCTGAGAGATCATTGGATCTCCTGACACTCTCCAGGCAAGAAGGTTCAGTTTCCCTGATTGAACCATGGGGTGAAGATGACCGTCTATGTCTGTAAGACGGTCCGCAAGGAAGGGAATTAGGAATGGGAAGTCGTAACTCATCTCTAGGGCCGTTGGGAACCAGGCTTGAGAGGGCCAGAAGGGAGTGATTAACACAATTGAGCATTGGTGGAGTCTGACTTTCTGAAGCACTCTTTGAATCATGGAAAAGGGGGGAAAGGCGTAGCTGTTTCTGCCTTGCCAAGGTTGGAGGAAGGCATTCACTGCCAGAGCACCCGGGTCTGGCATCCAACTGTAATAATTCACGATTTGGAAGGTTAGTCTGCTGGCAAAGAGATCTAAGTCTAGAGATCCCCAGTAGAAGTTGAGGGTATTGAAATCTTACTTGTGAGAGTCCACTGTATTTGTTGAGTGATTATAGAGAGATGATGCAATGTCTGACATGCTTTTATGTTGGCAGATTACACTGTATATGGGATATAGGATGTGATGTTATTGAGATGGGGGTCTTTTCAATTAGTTTTTGCAGGAACATTTGTTCACTGCATGTGTTGAGTGCTATCTTCACTGCATGTGTTGAGTGCTATCTCTCAGGATTGACCAACTTAGCTGAGATTGCTGGGAAGAAGTTATTTCTGTTGGCAGTATTATTATTGCTGCTGCCCGATCCTACCAGCGGGTAAACCTGTGTGCCTTAATTCGCAAACCTAAAGTTTACCCGTTTGTGTAAATTTATGCTGTTTCAGTATTCACAAGACTACATTTTAATAGTAAATTTATGAGTGCCATGACTGTGCAGCCGAGGTGGAGAATTTTGCACATAAAAAGATCGGCCTGTCCTATCTTTTTATGGGTGGAGTGCACTGTTCCGATTTCTGAGTCTCTGTACTTGTAAACTTATTAATAAAATGCAGTTCTGTGAATACTGAAAAACCATAAACTCACACAAAAGTATCATTTTAGATTTGTTTATCAGGCATCTGTATTTTTTTTAGTGGACTTCTGTAGTGCTCACATCTTCAGATAATGAAGAGAATAAAGGGCACTTAAAAAAAAATTCACCACTTTTTCATTGACTTAACCCTCATCCGTCAGGCAAGCTTGAATCCAGTTGCAAAGTGAGCACGGGAACCACTTCTGGACATACCCAGCGCAATTAGGGCAGGAAAGCAACAGACACAGTTAATGGACGGAATGCGGAATAAAACAAACATTCACACCAAGTCAAGATCTGGGTTACATCAGTCATTCTTTTAACCACCATGCCACCTCAGTTTAGAACCATACATATGCAAATCAGTCTTGACCCTGGCACTCATGGGAACAGATGGGTACAGTCCAGCTTGAACTGCCAAGCCAGGTCCTTCCTGGACAGGAAACAAGCATTCTAAGACCGGTTTCGGGGGTTCAGCCCTCATCAGCCAGGTTGGCTTGAATCCAGTGGCACAGTGAGCCCAGGACCCACGTCTGGGCCCACCCAGCGCACTTAGAGTGGGAAAGAAAAAGACATGCAAATGATAAATGGAATGTGGAACAAATCAAATATTCATCCCCAGTCTTGGGAGATATGGGTTAATTCCATCATTGTTTTGCTGACTGTGCCACCTGAGTTTAGACCCAGACAATGCTCACGAGTTTCCGTCAGTCAGATGCGCTGGCTAATGCATTCAACATCCTCAGTAGATTATATGTCACTCCTACACTATTGCACCTTATGGGCAATACTCACTTGTTTCTATCAATGAGAGGTGCGGGCTCAAGCCTCTCAACATCCTCAGTGGACTATAGTCACCCCTAAACAATCGCGCCTCATGGGCAATGCTCACAAGTTTACGTCAGTCAGAGGCGCAGGCTCAAGCCTTTCAACATCCTCAGTAGGCTATATTATATTCCCAAAGTGCACCTTATAGACAATACTCCTGCCTCAGGACAGAGTTCCTGCTGCCCTGTTGACCTGCCACATTTTATGCACCTTGTTTCGTACTGCCCCCCACCCCCAATTCACATGTTCTGGGTAGAATTGTTGCTGGCTCTCAATACTGAAGGTGCGCTTTTCTGCTTTCTGCTCCTCCCACATTGCTGCTGAGTTTTGTGGAGGATATCCTTCATTGTATCTGATGGCTGATGATGCTGCTGCTTGTCCTGGGAAGGCGACGAGTAGTAAACTTGCCTCAGCGGTTCCATATCAAAGATTAGGGACTGACTGCATGATGCTGTCTTTCATAATGAGCATGCTGAGGGATACATAGCCTTACAACCACCGAGATCACATCTGAGTGGCATTTCTGGTCTTTTCAGAGAATATTTGCCGGGAGGAAATGAGTCTGATGTGCACTCCTCGCATAAGAAGATAGCCCCGGGCATTAACGATGATGGTTTATAGTGCTGTAGAGTGCTTTCTGTTACTTGTACTGAAGGTAACTTTGGGCATAGGTGCGCTATGGATTTGTACTAGGTGCAAGTCACCCACAACAATATCGTAAATACAGTTATTGTATGTGCCAAAATGTCGCCATCTTTTTTCAGCTACTTTGGAATAACTTTCTACCTACCTGCCTCTCTCACTGCCATCTGTATCATGACCCTGACGTTTGTTTTGGTAATTTCTCTTTCCTTTTGTCTTCCGAAAACCTTCATTAACAGAATTTGAAAATAAAAAGTAAACTAATAAGCACCAGGTCTTGAAGATGTTCATCATTGTCTGAGAAAATAAAGAACAGAAGTCCCTCGAACCCCCTCTCCTCCAGAGTGTGGCTGTCGTGTTCCATTCACCCAGCAGGCACTCAATGACTCAGGTTGACAATTAGCAGGCCTGGGACATATGGAAGTTGACTGCTGAGATGGGCTGTTGAGTGTCAGTATTGTCAGAGACCCTATGTGGACAGTAGTATGGAAGCAGACAAAGCCAGACACTCTGGCAGCGATGTTGGCAAGATCACGGATTGAAAGTGGGTGGCAAGTGACTGAGGACACAGCTGATTTCTTGGGCGCCTCCGGTGCCAATGTCCAGGTTCCTGACACCCTTTCTGCTGGATTATTTTGAGAACGAGTGGAGCTGTCCACTACTGGCTTCAACTCAGCCACTGAAGGAGACTTTTTCTCGCTAGGGTGAGATCTAAAAATATATATATTTTTTATTTTATTTTTGTTTTACATAAAGTGAGCTTGGCCCAAGGGCATTAGACCACTTTATTTGAGCACCAAATTACGTACATCATTCTGCTGTGGTGCCACAGGGCAGCTGTGAAGTTGTTAAAAAATATATCAGGAAGTGCATAGAATAACACATAAATCCAAAAGTTATTATTACATTTGCCCTGGGTGTTTTGGTTGGACACCCTGATCTTTTTGTTTCCATTTACTGATCTTCCCATAACTTAATTATTGTTAATGTGATATCAACAATTGCTGATGTCCCTACATACATCTATTTACAGTTCATCCTTACTTTAATTCAGTAGTGCACAGTGATTTAAAAATTGACAACAAATACAAAATGAAAATCTGTCTAATAATTCATTAGAAATATGTGAGCATTTCCTGTACCAGGCCTCCCTTGTTGCCATGGCATTAGGGCATGTGCCCTGCTAGACTGCAGCTTTGTGAAGCTTGCTGATGTCATAGTGTGAATGATGCGTTCATCACTTTGACCTATTCACCAGAAGCAGTTAAATAGCTGCTGATGTGAATTGTGATTCTCCTATTAACATGACCAGAGATTCTGGATTTCATTAAAGACACGGAGGCTAACATTATGCTTACACTTTTAATTGCGTCACCAAGCTTCCGCATACATCACAAAGGAAGTATTCCAAATAGAACATTAACAACAATAAAAGGCATGAGCCCACAGTATACTGCCTCTTTTAAATAGCGAGAAAACAAACAAGATAAGTTCATTAAAATCCTTGTAATTGAAGAAAACGTCTTGAAATTGAAGAAAACGTCTTGTTGAAACGTAGGACGTCGAAGAAGGAAGGACACCGAAGATGGAGAAGAAGAAAAAACTCTAATCCAAAATTCTTAGAGAGCATCTGCAAAGAGAGAAAATAAGTGCAAGTAAAACCAGAGCAAGAGACTGATGTCCAAGAAAAAAAGTATAAGAGCATGAAATAAGTCAATTCAACAATATCAAGACAAATCAACAATATCCAAAGAAATGGATAATAAACAATAAATCAATTACAATAGATGCATAACAACCTCCAAAGGGAAAGAGGAGGGGGGGATAATGTTAGCCTCCGTGTCTTTAATGAAATCCAGATTCTCTGGTCATGTTAATAGGAGAATCGCAATTTCATTACAAGACCGGAGGCTACCATTATGCTTGTTGGTAGCTTTGTAAAACTACATCAGACACATGCAAAACAGGTTTACAATAGTGGTGAGCAAAGGTCCGAGCATTAGACCAATCAGCAGCCTTGAGGATATCATCCAACTTACCTCCAGACTAGAAAGACTTACTGGCCATAGCGCCTCTGATAGAGTGTGGTTTAAAAATATTAAGGTCGATACCTGCCAGGTTTAACACAATCTTAACCCATCTAGAGATAGAACTAGAAGAAACAGGTTTGTGTGGTCTTACGAAAGAAATGAGCAACTGTGTCGCATTAAGAGGTCGAAGAGAATTCATTCTAGAATCGTATTCTTTCATACAATCAACCACACAGAGTTTGGGATAATCATCAAAACGAGGATAAAAGATAGAATTGGACATGGTCTTTGTTCTTCTGAAGAGTTCAAAGTTAACTCCAAACATGGTATAGGATCTATTAGATATCTCCAAAGCTTTGACATCAGAGACTCTACGACAGGAAATTAAGCAAAGTAAGGTAGCCAGTTTAATAGAAAGTTTTTTATTGTCTAAGACTGAATTAATAGGCCAATTAGAAAAAAGGTCAAGGATCAGGTTCACGTCCCAGAGGGATTGATATCTGGGTTTAGGAGGTTTTCTGAGTCTTATACTTTTAAGAACCCTGCAAACAATTGCGTTTTTACCAATAGTTTTACTGTTAATAAGGGAGTGACCAGCGGAGATGGCAGATCTATAACAATTGATAGATCTATAACTAAGGCCTCTCTCAAATTGTTCCACCAGAAAATTGACTATGTCAACGATAGGTGCCTGTACGGAATCCAGATTCCTTTCCAAGCACCAACGAACCCAAGATTTCCAAATGTTGTTGTATCGGTAGTGTGTGCCAGGGGCCCAAGATTCGCCGAGGAGAGTTGAAGCTATTGACGAAAGTCCTGAGAGATCATTGGATCTCCTGACACTCTCCAGGCAAGAAGGTTCAGATTCCCTGATTGAACCATGGGGTGAAGATGACCGTCTATGTCTGTAAGAAGGTCCGCAAGGAAGGGAATTAGGAATGGGAAGTCGTAACTCATCTCTAGGGCCGTTGGGAACCAGGCTTGAGAGGGCCAGAAGGGAGTGATTAACACGATTGAGCATTGGTGGAGTCTGACTTTCTGAAGCACTCTTTGAATCATGGAAAAGGGGGGAAAGGCGTAGCTGTTTCTGCCTTGCCAAGGTTAGAGGAAGGCATTCACTGCCAGAGCACCCGGGTCTGGCATCCAACTGTAATAATTCACGATTTGGAAGGTTAGTCTGCTGGCAAAGAGGTCTAAGTCTAGAGATCCCCAGTAGAAGTTGAGGGTATTGAAAACGGAGACGTTGAGTTTCCAATCGCTGAAGTCCAGAAGGAATCTTGAGTTCCAGTCTGCCGATACAATGGATTTGCCTGGGAGATATTCGGCTCTTAAGGCGATTTTGTGTTCCAAGCAGAACATCCAAAGTTTTTTGGCAAGATTGGAGAGGTCGGCAGATTTGGTTCCACCTAGCCGGTTTATGTAGGCGACGGCGGAGATATTGTCCATTTTTAGGATGATAGATCTGCCCTGAATGAATTGTTTGAAACTCATCAGGGCGTAAAGACCAGCTGTCAATTCCAGAAAGTTTATATGATGTAAGGATTCTTCCAGAGACCAAATTCCACCAGTGTTCTGGCCTTGAAAGCATGCTCCCCAGCCATGAAGGCTGCCATCTGATTCTAAAACGAATTCTGGAGTTGAGCCAAAAATTGCTTTCCCATTCCATGCCTCTAGGTTGTCCAACCACCAGGTCAGTTCTACCTTGGCCTGCTGGTCTAGCGAAATAAGGTCTCCGTACCAAAGGCCCGATTGAAGGGCCCTTGCTTTCACCCTCTGAAGTGCACGGTAATTGTGAGGGCCTGGGAAGATGGCTTGTATCGAGGAGGAAAGGAGACCTAGTAATCTGGCTAGTTCCCTTAGAGGAAAACTCTGAAGTTTTAGGATATGTCTTATCTCTTTTTTTATTTTGGATATCTTTTTTGGAGGAAGGAGTAGTAGACAACTTGTGGTATCCACTGAAAAACCAAGGAATTCTATTTTTTTTTAAGGTAAAAGGATGGACTTTTCTCTGTTTATAATAAAGCCCAGATTTTCCAAAAGATCCATCACGGTCTTCAGATCTTTGAGAATTTGACAATGGTCCTGAGAAAGGATGAGGATATCGTCTAGATAAAGTATCATGCAAATACCTTTTTCTCTTAAGCATGAAGCGATTGATCTCATTACCTTGGTGAAACACCAGGGGGCTGATGAAAGTCCGAAGGGGAGGGCTTTGAATTGGAAAAGATGGTTTTTCCAAAGAAACTGAAGATAGGGTTGGTGAACCTTGGCCATAGGAATCGTGAAGTAGGCGTCTTTTAGGTCTAACTTTACAAGCCAGTCTTCTTTTAGAAGTAAATCCCTGAGAAGGTGAATGCCCTCCATCTTGATATGTCTGTAAACAAGGAATTTGTTGAGGGCTCTTAAATTTATGACGGGTCTCCACCCTTTGTCTTTCTTCTTGACCAGGAAAAGGGTGCTGATGAATTTTAGCATTCCTAAGGGGACTTCTACTATAGCACCCTTCTGAAGCATGGAAGAGATCTCCTCTTCTATAATCTTTTCCTGATCTAGGGAAAGAGGCATTTATTTTGGGAAAGAAGATTGGTAAGGGGTTTGTGTAAAGTCTATCATGAAACTCCTGACGGTATTTAAAACCCATGGGTCCTGTGTTATCAACTTCCAGTTGTTGAAAAAGAGTTTGAGTCTCCCACCCACTTTCAGGAAAGGGGTGGAAGGAGAAGAAACAGAAATTGTACTCACTTTGGTTGTTGTTGTCGGTAGGCGCTCCGCGGGATCTGAAGCTTCTAGAGCGAAAACCTCTTCCTCTTTGCGGAAAGAATTGGGGGGTGTTTGGGTTGAAGAAGCCCCTTCCGCCAAATCCTCTTCCTCTAGAATAGGGCCTTCTGTTAAATCGGCCGGAAGACTGGCCCCGTCTACCGGCCCTTCCGAAAAGGTTATTAGAATTAAACACTCTCTTCATATTTTGATGCGCTTTATCTAGGGCTGTGAATGTAGAAACGTATTTCCCTAGAGTCTTAATCAGGTCTTCCCCGAAAAGCAAGCCCTTAGGGTTGGCAGATGGCTCTTTGTCAGCTAGATCACTGAGCTTGGGGCTAATTTTGGTGAGGACCACTCTTCTCCTCTCAGAATTTAGGCTGGCATTTGCGTTACCTAAAAGAACGAGGGCTCTTTGACAAAGACCTCTGATGAGTTCTGTGTCGAGGGGAGTGCCAATAAGATGGCTTTCTTCTGAAATATCAATGATTCTTGCCAGGGGGCCCAAGATGTCAAGGACCCTATCTTGGCAGCCTTTTAGAGATCTCTCCATACCCTTCCTAGGGTCTCTTCCCAGCTTGAAAAGGTACTTTATAAGTTCTGGGTCGAGATTTGGGATTTGAGAAGCTCTATCTCTGATGTTGGGTCGGCAAAATTCTGCACTTAGCAGGTTTCTAGCGTCCCTGTCAAGCGGGTTTCTAAGCCACTTAATGATGAATTTACTCACATGGTCGTGAGGGATCCATTCCGAGCTCCTTGGATGCTTGATGTTAAGGGGAGAGAACATCTCTTGTCCTAGAGGGTCAAGGATGGCATCTTTTGAAGAGTGAGCGAGGGCGTCGTCAAAAGAGCTAAACTCTAAATCATCATGGTCTAAGTCTAGGACATATTCGTCAGGTGAATTAGAGGCATCATCATCAAAGTAAAGATCATCATCATCATTATTGGTATCATTGAGGTCATTTTGAGCACTTAGATATTTTGTGCCGCGGTGGACACCTTGATATTGTGTGCTGCTTAGGACACCTTTATGCGTTGTGCCGCTGGGGACACCTTTATATGTTGTGCCGCTAGGGACACCCATGGAAAAGGAGGTATGGTGGCCTCTTGTAAAAGTAGAGGTACTAGGACCTCTAGTGCTCTTCGGGAAAAACTCTATGTTATTACATTTTTTTGCTCTTTTTCCCTTTATATTAGTGAGATCTTCGCTAGTATGTTGTTCTGTAGAATTGTCCTCATCAGATGGAAGGGATCTTTTAGCAGTGATAACTTTGGACAGGGTTTCTAACATACAGGATCTCATCTCCTCCTGGATGATGTCTTTAAAGGCCTCATTATTAAATTTGGGGGTAGGGGCGGTAGCCTCAGCTTCGTCTGAGTCAAAGTCAGACATGGTAAAATTAAATTATTATTTAGTTTATTTTTTTATTTTTTTTATAAATTAACAAATAAATCTAATCTCACTCTCTTCTCCCCTTTTTTTTTATTTTTTATATTAGAATAAAGGTAAAAGGTTGAAATAATTAATTTGGAGAATGAGGAATAATTATTCCTATATTTCTAATAGCCTTTCTGCTAAAGGCAGGCAAGAGAACATAAAAAACTGTGCCAGCCAGTCAACCGTCGTCCTCCGGTGATTAAAATGCGCTCGAGCGCGATCACCGAAGGGTATTTCCTTGTTGGTTGCAGTTAAATAGCTTCTGATGTGAATCAAGTCACCAGTGCCTCCCGCCTTTTCAAGCAGAAGATGAGACAGAAGTTATGTTTACCTAAATGAAAATGTGGTGTTAATTTGGGCTGATATAAAATGACGTTCTGATGTTACAGTACTGGCGTGAACTTTATTAAATAGTTAGAAAGTGTACTTTTGTGAAAATGTGCACCAAATTGTAGTGCTGGAATGTAAATTCTTACTTGTGAGAGTCCACTGTATTTGTTGAGTGATTATAGAGAGATGATGCAATGTCTGACATGCTTCTATGTTGGCAGATTACACTGTATATGGGATATAGGATGTGATTTTATTGAGATGGGGGTCTTTTCAAGTAGTTTTTGCAGGAACATGTGTTCATTGCATGTGTGGAGTGCTATCTCTCAGGATTGACCACCTTAGCTGAGATTGCTTGCGTTCACCAGAATCCATTGCGGGGAAGAAGTTATTTGTGTTGGCAGTATTATTATTGCTGCTGCCCGATCCTACCAGCGGCTAAGCCTGTGTGCTTAATTCGCAAACCTAAACTTACACATTTGTGTAAGGTTATGCTTTTTCAGTATTCACAAAACTGCATTTTAATACTAAGTTTATGAGTGTAGAGAACTTTGCACATAAAAAGATCGGCATGTCCTATCTTTTTATGTGTGGAGTTCTCTGTTACGACTTCACAGTCTGTGCACTAGTAATCTTACTATTAAAATGCAGTTTTGTGAATATTGAAAAAGCGTAAACTTACATAAACTTATAACTTTGAATTTGTGAATCAGGCCCTGTATTATTAAACGTGGATTTCTGTAGTGCTCACTTCTTCAGAATAATGAAGAGAATAGAGTGCTTTTTTAAAAAACTGAACCACTTTTTTCATTGACATACCCTATGTATATTATTTATTGGGTGAAGTGTGTCATTCGCTGTGGTCACCCCCAACATTTACAGGACTCTGGGGTACACTATCTTGTCTGACTTACTATTACAAATGAACAGTAAAGGTTATAGCTGGGTACTAGCAGGCTCTACACTGTGAAAATCAACCGTATGATTACTGAAGCACCATACACAGCGGAGAGTGTACTATATCCATCGGGGTCTAAGTCAAAAAATAACAGGATGATAACTTTAAGTGGGGGTCGGTGTAGAGAGACAGGGCTTGATTCACAAATGACCTAAGTCAGAACTTAGACTTCAGGTCCACAGGAGTCCTCAGAACAGGCTATTGTCAATATCCAGATGTGTGAGTACAAGAGCTTGAACTCCAGTTCTGAAGTTGCATTTGGAAGGATCGGGTATACTTTCTTTAGTAGCGGGTGCTGGTACCAAGCAGTGTGTACACTGAGGGAGTGCTTGGTGTGAAGATTTATTTGAGAGCAGGTACCAAGCAGTCTTAGTTTTCTTGGCAATGTGTTATTTGAAGGAGAAATTGTTGTCAAGGGTGTTTTGAGCGCTGGTACCAGTCTTAATTTTTCATGCCAGTGTGTTTCTTGATTGAGAGGTTTGTGTCCAGTGTGATGGCAAGTGACTTGACTCTGGTCGAAAGTTGGGCTTTTTGGATCTAGCCAGGACCATGTTATTGAGCCAGGTTTGATCCAGTTGTTGCTTGATTGATTGGAAAATTGGAGAAATTTGCATTGGTGTGGGTAAAACCTTGTAACACCACCAGCCAAGGATTGTAGATGTCAGACCGGTGTGGGACCTAGTGGTCTTTTGAATCAGTTTAAAAAAAATTCAGCAGCTGTATTCAATGCATTGAAAATAGAAAATGAAGATGTTCAAAATTAACTATTGTAGTCTTAAGCATGAATTTAGACCAACATCAGCACGTCATTAGAGTCCTGGGACTGATACAGGAATAGTGCTCAGCATCAGAGGGGGTGGGCGCATTCAAGGTATAGAAGCCTTATTTCAAGCCTGTATAATACCAAAAGTAATGATCTTTTCAAATAAAACTATCCAGTATGCTACCTGGCTAGTATTTCAAACAATTGAGAATTTAAAGAAACCTTCTAGTCCACAAGCCAATCTGACTATGTTTAATGACTGGCAATTTCCAATGGATATATATGAATCAGATATAAATAAAATGTTCTGGAATGGATCCTATTATTCAACACAATTCTCTGTTGAAAAGTTGGCCTTATATCCCAATCAATCTAAAACATGCATTCAGCATTTTCCTTCCTACTCTCCTGGACCTAAACTTAACCGTCCTGATCCACGTTATAATACACAAACAACTGTAGTAGTTACTACATACAGTGTATTGAAGTTATGTCAAAGATAGCTAAATCACGCTTAGCTGTAAAAGAACATTTCTGCTTCATTAATCAAAATATGGATTTTTCTGACTTTCTTCTGGGGTTATGTCCTCTAAGAAATAAAAGATTCCCTTCCACAAGAATGTACGGCATATACAATGAATTAAATACATTTCAGAAATAGAAGCTGCAAAAAGAATTAGGCAAATAGATTAGGAAAACATGCATTTTTTTTTAAGATATCGACAGTGGAATGCCCATGCTTTCCAAACTAGTGTACAAGCTAAATTTTGTTTTGTCCTCTGTCTTAGACCTCATGCTCTATGAAATATAGAACAAATTGATAATGCACCATTTACTGTCATGACACGCCTCCTACTGCCTGCTTAATACATGGTATTATATCCTTACCCATAACAACTTTTCATTTTCATGACTGTCAAAAATATAAATCCATTGCTTGGTATTAAACCATGCACAATTCACAACTGTTCCAGTCATGCATTTAAATGAGAATGAGCCTGTGTATATCAGTATAGCAAGCTGCAGAAATCCTCTTGGACAGTCCCTTCTGCATCACACCAGGGGCCGTATTTTGGAAGTATCCCAGGGCACAACAATGTGAGTTTGCACCCAATTTGCATGCCCTGGGGCACTTTGGTATTACAGATGGGGCCGCAGACGTTTGTGCATCCTCTTTTCTAATACCGATAGTGCTGGTGCACATAATGCATCCGCGCTATCATCAGAAGGTGTTCCCTTATTTGCCTGGGGGCATGGCCCCATGCAAATGAAGGAACCCCTTTGCCTCTGTGCCTGTGCTGTTAAAGACGCAGAGGCAAAGAAGCTTTCAGGAGGCGCGCTGATAGTGCGCCACCTAAAACGTGCTGCACTGTCAGTGCGCCCCCTGATTGCAGTCCTCTGGCGGGAGGAAAGGGGGGGTCCCATGGACCCCTCAGACATACCCTTGCAGGTGGGTGCAGTCACTGACTGCATCAACCTGCAAGGGGATCTCTAATCCCCTAAAGGTGCAGGTGGGGTGCGCCTGCACTGTGAAAACTTGGAGCAGCTTTAAAGCAGCCTCTCCATTTTTCACATGAATGCACTGCTTCCAGGGCAGCGCAAGTCTGCTGCTGTCATGTGGTCAGTGCATTCACAATAATGCGGCAAATTTTCCTGGATTGGGCTGAGCACACCTTTTGAAAGGTGTGACCAGCTCAATCCAGGAAAATGGCTGCATTCATAAAATGGCCCCATATCTTTAAAAGGAATATGTAGTGCTTTAACGCCAGGCTTAAGTTGTATCTTATCTGTTTATCCCCTTGTTTTCATACCAATACATCATAATGTTACATGCTTCGGGTTGGAACATGGCTATCCATACCTGATAACTGTTTTGGAACCAGTACAGTATTGTGGAAAGACCTTGGGCCTGATTCACAAAGGCAAGCTGAGACAAAAATCTAACTCTACGACTTTTGGTATTCACAGAGGCCATTTACGGTGTGAAAAGCACAAAAGCACTTTATGTCAAAAATATTTTGCCACATTTGTTCAAATATTGTCTCTTTCTACTGCAAATGTACTATTGGTGACCATAAGCTTTTAAAATGTATATTATATTTGTCATAACATGCCCAGTTTTATTGATAAATTGTTCTGATTTTATTTAACTTATATAATAAAGATTCATTAATTCATTGATTACAACTAAATGTACAAACACAATCACAACCTAATAGGTTAGCCCTAGCAGGAGAGCTTGAAAGGTTGCTTGTTTGTGAGAGAACCATGAGTTATAGAAACATGATTAGCAATGAGGAGTTGAACTCGTTGATTTGAAATACTCACTGGTGCAAGAGAGTGGTAGTCCAGGGAGTTCAGAGCTGTCCAGGGCACAGCAGCTTGAGCTAGACTCAAGTTGTAGATTTTCCATTCATCATACAATCAATGTAAGGACCTTTCTGATCTATGGAAATCAGGGTGTTCACAGTACATTTGGTGCCTCTCATGCTGCCCTAGTATTCAAGATAAGAATTTTGTGTCATCTGGTTAAATCCTGGAGCGTCAGTAGAATGAGGCAAATTTGATACAACAGTAGGACAACCTTTCTTCCAATGTCCCAACGGCCCACAGGTGAAACGTGACACTATCGCTCCTGAGGGTTCTCCTTTGCCTCTCCTGTTTCCTCTAACCACTCACCATCCACGCTGTCCCCCTCCATGTCTCCCATTTGAATGAGCTCTCCTGATTTCGCCAAATCTATGTAAACACCAAACTCATCAGATTACTAACACGAAGCCCCTTTTACCTTCAACGTGTAATGTGCATTCTTAGAGTCGATGAACAGTCTTCTTAGAACTCCTCAAGCAGGGATTAACTGGAATCCATAAACCTCAGAATAACAACCACTCCCCAGAAACCAGCTTCTAACAGTAGATACATTTCCCTTTAGCAAGCTGAAATAACTGGAACGATAATTGGAAAACGGTATGAAAGGCCCATGTGAGGGTTAGCTGCAAAAGACAGGGCAGGTGCATTTCACCGAAATTAAAATTAGATAGGATTCTTTTTAAAAATTTAGTAATATGCATGGCAAACAGGGCTCAACAAGGAGCATGAGTGAGAACTTTTGGAGATGCATGTTGAGTCTGGAAAGGGTATGGAAGGGTGACCTGGAAAAGGCTAGGAAGAGGGGGCTCAAGATGCATGTTAAAAGAATTGGCCAAGCCATGAGAAGGCCATTTGTGATAGCTTTGAGAAGAGATACCTTGGAAGGAACCTTTGAACGGTGGACCTGGAAGAATCAAGGGATATCGCACAACAGTAATTGGAAAATATTCTGAAGGAGAGATGGTCATGGATTTGGGTATTAGCCAGTGATATATGGAAGCGGGTAGAGGAGAGAGCAGGAGACTGCCAGTGGATGTAGAAGAAACCTAGGAGGTAGCCTCAATGGGTTTCGGCAGAGTGTCTGAAGGGGGCGAATGGAAGGAACAGGGATGGTGGTCTTTAAGATGAATGGAAGTGGAGTCTGCAATAGTGACTCAGGAAAACAGGGCTGTACAAAAGCTTGAAAAGGATTGGTTGCCCCTCAGAAAGCAAGGAAAATGTAATGTTTGGTGGAACAGAATGCAGTTTGTTTCCTGACAGGCAGAGAAGAGGCTTTTGTTTTACGTTCATGCTTTGTATTTACCGCACTGCGTGTCAGCTGGAAGATGCAACAAGAGTGGCTGATGCTAAAGAGGTGACTAATGCTTATCCCGGGCAACAGGTACTTGGTCAAGTGTAAGGACAGATATAAACAGTGGTGAGGCAGACTTGATCAACGATGAACATACTTTTTGGCAGGCAGGTTAATGGCATGACTAACATCTAGAGAATGTGAGGAGAGCTTCATGGAGAAAAAAATGCATTGGATGAAAATACCTGAATTAATCTTAACTCTTGGTAGCAAACCTGGTCAGTAAGTCTATTGCAGTGGTTTTGCTCACTCTGCGCTTGCAGCCAACGAATGCCCCAAAAAGGAAAGAGCTCTCTAAACCAGGAGGCAATGTTCCCTTCGAGTGTGAGCAGAGCGGCATGAAATATTTGACCTTGGTGGATCTCATCAACGAGAGGCAGAGATTGCAGGATGAAGAAGCCGTTTTATTGTCATTGTTCATTACATCCTCATTCTTAGATATGTCAGACCACTTCATTTGTACCGAATGTAACTTGTATTCCTCAAGTAGGGAACTTTGACTCATATACTCTCAAAAAAGGGCCCATGGGAAGAATGACAAGGCTGTTGGTAGCGGATAAAATGTTGGCCATTCCCAGGGCACTCAAAATATTTTGGCTGCAGACAATCCAGGGAAGTACAATGCTTTCTGCGTCGAGTATATAAAAACCTGGGCGGGAGAAATATTTTGGATCTCAGTGAAGGTGATACTGCCAGGGTCCGATTGGGTTAAGGTTGCTGATCGCCTATTGAGCAAAGCTTGGAGATGTTGGTTTTAAATATTACTAATCAAAGATCATTTGCTGTCCTTGCCAGATTCAGTACATACTTGTTTCTGAAAATTGCTGTCATCTTTAACTGTACCTGCCCCCTGGAAGACACCTCTGCCACTTACTTGCCTTCACTTATGCTACATTTCTATCGAAGTCTTCAGTTAACTGCAAAATTATAAGCAAAGGACCATACCCTCCTGTTAACCACTCAGAGGGCATACCTGTGGGAAATAGCTGCATAAACCAAACCACCGAGGAGGCTGTATTGAGAGCATCATTGCTTTACATAGACATCATGCATAGAGCCAGGCCATGTTGCACCTTTTCTGTTCTCCAATGATACTCCTTCTTTAACCTGTGGAAGGTGCTTCCTTCTTTCTCAGACTGGTCTTTATCTTTCTTGAATTTAAAAACAGATGACAAAAGGACTTCCTTCTATGCTGCTGAAAATCATGTAATTACAGATTGTGTAATAGGACAATTGTAGCTTTTCTACACAGGATATCTGAGGTGTGCTGCTTTTCCAGTAACACCTTTTAATGTTCAATACATAAAAGAGATTGGTCAGTTGTATCATGCCAATAGACAATGCAAGACCCTTACAAAAAACAAAGTGTGGAAGGGGGGCAACATGATATAAGAAAGTGAAAACATAAAATACATTCTAAAGTTTGTAATGTTGAACTTTTGGTAGGAGCAAGAGAACTAGATTAAACTGACAGGACCGGCATTCATTGTAGCTGATTGTATTGTACAAAAACATTTGTGGAAGCCTAAAAGGGATAAAACATTGGAATTTTGCATGCTGCTAATCGATTAATGTGAATAGTGATAAAACATTGGCAGTGATCTTCCAATGAAATGTCGAGTTTAAAAAAAATACCCAATGGTAATGAGTAAAAAGCTGACATCGGGCTTGATAATGAGGTGCCTGGACATGAGATGTAAATGCAGTACCCCCGGGGTTAAAAATCTAATTACCTTCAGGGATGCACTAGAAACAGGGATTCTGAGGCTGAACTTTGTGTAATGAGAAATTGCAAATCCCCGTGAATCCCTCATTCTCCCCCTCAGTTACTCATAGAGATCAAGGAGCCTAAAGCGCCTGGGACAATAGTTGCATCTGCTGTAATTCTGCAGATCTTATAATTCCTGAAAGAGGCAGTAACAGGGTTGCCCGCTCCACCATGAAATGGAAGCCTCTCCTGTTTGGGGTCTGTGCCTGTGAAGTTGGGGTGCGGCTGAAGTGCTCTGTGTAGGACGTTCCTAGACTAAGGTTATGGTGGACCAGCTCCCTCTGACAAGTCTGACTTCCCTTGAGTGGTACCTTGATGCTATGGAGGCCCTTCTGCAAGTGCTGGGATGCTTATCAGCAATGTAGCAGCAGCACGTCTGCGTGGAGTCATTCTTGGGAGATGGAATGTTGAAACATGACAACCGTTCAAATCATATTTACGCTCCCTATCAACAGCCACAACCCTGGACCTCAGTCATGGAGGGGCACATGGTCATCACACACAGCATCATTTAGTAATGGTGACGAGCATTTGAATGCACATGCCACTGCAGGAACATTGGTTGGATGCAAATGGCAAACAAATCACAGAAACAATCTGTTGCATCCATGGAGCACCAGATATGAAACTAAGGGGCATATCAGCAAGGTGAGGCGATAGAATTATCGCCGCTTTTGCGGCCGTTTTCGGCCGAAAAGTGCCGATAATTTTATCGCCTAATTATCAAGCTCACGCTAACGCGTGAAAACTTGCGTTGGCGTAGGAATTCCTAACGCCCAGCTTTGCATCTCTAATGAGATGCAAAGTGGACGTTCCTGAACTGACATGACAGGAGAAATGTCGCTAAGCGACATTTCTTCTATCATCAAGCCCCACGCTATGAAGCATAGCGGCAGAAAAAGTAGCGATAACCCCTATTATCGTTACTATCCTTACGCCTGCTTCTGGACTGACTTAGCCATGATATCCTATGGAAGGAGGATATCATGGCTAAGTTTGTGAGTCCCTATCATCAAGCTAACGCCACATTGCATGAGATTATCGCTGAGTTTTCAGCGATAATCTCACGTTAGGCAGTTAGCGCTAGGATGATTAACGCATTTAAGATAAGCGTTGCTAATAGCACGCTATCTCAGCGATAAAAATCCACGCTAGCCGGCGATAATCATCCTAGCACTAAGTGCGCTTAGCGATAATTATCGTCAGTTGTTGCGGATATGCCCCTAAATCCTCACACAGTTACTCATCCACCATGCTCCATGACTTTTGTTTCTCAAGGCAGCTCTCAAATACATTCCCACTCCTCTCCTCCCCGGGTCACAGCTGCCAGTTCGGAAGGTGTTCACTTGCCATGGCTCTGCACTCTTAGTGGCCACGTTTTTCTCTCAACATGACTTTTAACATTCCACCGCCACTTTTGTAGAACATGCACAATGTGTATAGTTGTTTATTTTAAAAGCAGGGTAACATGTCAAACTATTTATATCGTCCCATGCTACATTAAATGGCACACTGCATTATGAACCACCTTCTTGGATTATTCAACGGGTTGGAGTGGTGTTTTGTTAAGCGTTTAAAAATGTTTTCCACCATGCTTGCTGACAGGTAGTTTCATGTGTTTTATACTCTCTCCTTGAATTAGAAGTTCCTTTTTTACTACACTACATCAATATGTTCTTTTACTTAATAAATATAAGGTCAAAATATCAAATGGAATGAAAACAATGACATAGACAAAAATAAGAAAGTGCTGTTCATTGACTACAGTAGCTCAAATGTGAAAGGCTTATTTTAAGGGCAGGGTAAAATGTGAAAATATTTAGCTTGTCCCTTGCTAAATTAAACAGCACATTTGATCACAATTTCCAGGTTTTAATTCAGCTGGCGAAAGAGAAGTCAATTGTCCTTAAACAGGTGGCAAGTCAACTTATCTAGATTAAATAGCCAATAAAATAAGGTAGTTGCATACCTATGTTTCACTTAAATGCACTTAGCACAAACAAATACTTTCACTTACAAGTTAAAATTCACATTAGTGGTTCACATAATGAAAATGTAGCCTAACAAATGAATGCATTTACATTTAAAATTATGCCAGGATTGCATAGGTTTAAGTATGACTACATTTTATCATGGGGGGTGTTGCTGGTATTCGCGGTCAGGGACACCAGCAAAAGATGACAACACCCTGATAATGGGCATTTACAAAACATTTACAGATAGTTTCCTCCCTTGAAGATAGTTTCCTTCCTTCAAGATAGTCACAATAAATCCATCTTCATCGAAGGAAAGAAAGTGGGAACACTTCAAAGGTTGCTGGCTTTGTTGGAGGTGTGGTTTCTCCATGGGAAAAGCTGCCTCCCCATTGAGAAACAACAACGTTTTGTAGTGATGGATCACATCTTTACATAAACAAATGAATAGGTGTTACATTTCCAAGGTCATCACCGTTTACTCCAGGAATTCTTGGGAATGCCATGAAAGCATGAGAGAAAAAAAAAGTCTGAGCTTATTTGTGAATTATACCTTCACTGAAAACGGGTGGCATTTATTGTAGGAGTGTCTGAAAGTGCACCATCTTACAGCTCACAAAACTGTATTGTATTTTTAAAATGATGGGAGGTATACTGAATTTGTGGTCCCAGTAGTTATAACAAGCATTGGCAAAGCCAATAGGACGCGACTACGCATAAGCTTTTAGCTTTGCCAATGTATTTAGACATGTTGTACAGCAGCATGGCTACTGTGCAGCATGGCTAAAACTTGTTAAAATAAGTACTATGATATGGCCAGCGCTGGTTATGTTATAGCGCTTTTTTTATGTTGGGTGGGGATGTGCCAACATGGACAATGAGAGGAAGGGCGAGAGAGAATGGGAAACACAAGCAAAGGGACCGAGGCTGGCAGGCAATAGGATGGTAAATAAGAGTGTAATGATGTGATCAAAGCTGGATAGTTCATAGTGCTTTTTTCATATGGCAGGTGGGGGGATGGGATAGTGTAAAAGCAACATGAACGAGAGGGGTGGGGGTGTAAAAGCTACACAGACAAAGAGGAAGGGGAGGTATTAAATGCAACAGAGAGAAGGGGATGGAATGTGTTAAAATCAAAACAGACAATGGGAAGAAGAGCGCTTTTAAAGCTACAAAGACACCGAGGGATGAGTGGGTTTAAAAGCAACATGGACAACGGTGGGGAGGTGTTTAAAGGCAACACAGACAACTGGGGAAGAAAGGGGTTTAAAAGCAAACCAGACACAAGCGGGAAAAAGGGGGAGGGGGGTTATAGGTTGTCTCAAGCCAGACCTATGAATGAGGAGCATCTCTAGGGTTCATTCGGAATGGAGCTCCTAAGCTGAGTCTCCTACCTTCCCAGAAAGTCAAAGCTGGCCCAAGCACCCACCAAACCAACCAAAGCATGTGTCCCCCTCCTCACAGTGCAGTCTAGTCTAGCATGTCCAACCACCATCAGCCTTTTCTCCCCGCTTCACTCTGCTCTCCTGTCAGCCATTCTATTGTCCCAGAAGCTTATCCGGGCACTGACCAGTGTTCCTAGAGAAGATGCAGCCTGCTTGCCAGCATCTCCTGCTTGCTGATGTCTACTATACTTGAAACAGCACATGGTGAAATTGAGAGGTTCCACCACCCCATCAACTATTTCCTGTTCTTGGATGTCAAAAAGCAGGTAATTCCAGTGGGCAGGCTGCGTCTTCCACAGAACACCAATGTAGGAAATTGGGTTACTGGTTGAGGGGGTAAAACGCTACTCAAGCAACAATCACAATTTTTGTCATGGTGAAACGCAAGCAAACACCAAATGAACCCGTGCTTAATCCTCTGGTAGCTTGGCACAACATCTGTCAGGTTTAACTTCGAGGAAATGTGTAAAGTATTATGCAGCACTTAAAACAATTGTAAAGTGAGAACACAACACAAGAAAAATCCCACATCAACATTAGGACAAGGATAAATGAAGAATAGAACACCAAGGGGGTGTGCTTCTATGGATGCAGTTCCTTGAAACAATAGACCAAACCAGAAAAAAACCTCTAGACCAGCAGTTTGTGCTCCAAGCACGTCTTTGCGTTCTCAATGAACTTTAATCCAAGTAAAAGGAAAGGTCTAAGCCAATGAATACTATGTTCACCAAAATCCCGATATGTATACATAAAATAGAAAGGCAATCCTTCTTGCCCTCTAACAACTTGATTACTAGGGAAACATGGAGAATCAACTCTTCTCCTTTGTAGATAAATGCCGTAATGAGATCCTTCATGCACATCTATGAAATAAAATTACCTGGGGGCTTCCTCGCACAAACACCGGAATTACCAAAACGACTGAGACTCCCATCCCGCCGTGAGTGTAGACAGAGCCCTGCTACGTTCCTGCAATCGATCCTGGATGTGCCAAACCTCCTGAACGTCGCGGGTTCCTCCTCGAACGCCAACCACGACTTCCTGGAACCAAGAATTACGCACATAAGCTGACGTGCGTGGCGTCTTCAAATACCACGATCCTCGGACTGCGGCCTCATGGGAGTTGTAGTTTTCTGTGCCTGTTTCCGCCTCAAGGCCGGATTTGTAGGTGCCGAGGCCGACCGGACCTGACAGTGATGGCCCATCTAGTCACAACTAAGTTCCTCTACAGTGTGTGGTTGTCTAGGAGAAATACACAAAGCCTAACTGTCACCCACACCCAGCCATGTGACACAGATTTAAGCTCCAGGAACCAATCGGCTAAGGCAAGAAAATGCCAACTTTCGAAAAAGTTTCATTTTCAGAATTGTAATTAAAAATTTAACTTCACCATCAGTTAGGATTTTAAATTGTGATTTCAGGGACTCCAAACATGAAGGAGTTACCTGGTGCTGTTTAGAAATTACAAACAAAAAATGTAATACATTAACTCCAATGTTATCCTAAGGGAGATGCAGGCCTTGCAGCTTTTCACCACCATGTCAAACTTAAAAGTAAATGTCCTACATTTTAAATATATTACAGCCTGCCCTATGGGCTGTCCATGGCCTATCCTACTGGTAACATATGTATTAAAAAGGGTGCAATGGCAGGCCTGAGACATGTTTTAAAGGGCTACTTAAAAGGGTGGCACAATCAGTGCTTCCAGCCCACTAGTAGCATTTAATTTACAGGCCCTGGGTATATGTAGTACCACCGTACTAGGGACTGACAAGTAAATCAAATGTGCCAATTGGGTGCAGCCAATGATACCATGGTCCATGGAGAGAGCACTTTAGCACTCGTTTGCAGAGGTAAAGCACACAGAGCCCTAAAAGACAACACCAACTGTTTCAGAAAACAGGAGGATGAAGGCATATATTTTGGGAACAACCCTGCAGAAAGAGCCAAGTCCAACATCCAGCACTGCACTGCATAGTCATAGGAACATAGGGATAATACACTTACTATCCGAAGGATGGAATTTCCCAAGTTTTCACAACTATTCATTCATAAGGAAAACTTTGCAACCCTCTACTTAATTGTCAACAAGTGTTTTTACTTCATGCATTAACATACTTCAATTTCGAGTGTTGTTAATAATACCAGTTTGGGCTAAATTCCCTGCTATTTGCTTCTGCTACGCCAAATATGAGAACTGATAAAAACTTGAGCAAGTAAATACTGTGCAAGAAACCTTTTTTATGTTTCCTACACTTGACCCAATAACACTAGCAAGAGACCAAAAATATGTGTTACCTAAAAGTGAAAGAATTCAGATATGTGTACTATGTATGCAATGTGTAACATAGATAGAATTTCTCTGTGGATAGTACAAATCAATAACTTAAACCTGCACATAAAATGATTTACTTGTAGCTTTTATGAGCAGACATCAACTCTTCAGGCTGCATGTGGATGAGTCATTGGAAAAATTGGGCATAACGTACCTTCTACAAGTCCTGTGTAAATAGTTGAAACACTTATAGACCTATAACTGAGACACCAACACATTGAACTCTAGTTCCTGTTGTTGATTTTCTAAATGTAGTATGCACTCAAAAACAGATTTCCTCACACCTAAAATTATTCCACTATTGTACACCTTTAATTGTGAGTATGTTGTGGTATTCCACGTTAAATATACCATAAAGATGTGGAGACCTTCCACATAAGAGCAAGTTAATAGATTTCTCTGTGGATAACTTATCTTCCCTTTAGTGCCAATGCAGTCATGCATTACATTTATACATGAATGAAAAAATGCATGATTAATTTCTAAGTGTGTAAATGTGTATCTATATTTGCAGCTTCCCAGACGTCCTCTTGGAATTCTTGTGAATGCCGGGAAAGTCAGACGTTTTCCCAAATATAGGAGTAAACTTAAGGACCAAGGACCTCACCTATAAGAAAATAATGCAGCACAGTGCTGCAAGCCATTCAGCAGCGCTGTGCTGCATCATTTTCAATGCACAGGCAAGCACCGTATTAGAACAATACGACGCATCCCTATGCTTTCCCTTGCGCTGGCACATAATTGGCTACCATGCACCAGTGCAGGCACCCTTGCATCATTTTGTAAGGGTGCCTGTGCTTCAGGGATTATTGGTTTTGTGCAGGAATAGATACCTCCCTGCACAATTACAATATTTAATGCCATTTTCCTTTTTCTATGTGTGCTGCAGAAAGCAGCATGCATAGAAAGAGGGGAAAACGGGGAGAAATAAAAGTATTTCTCCTAGTTGCGCCATTCCAACACTTCCCCTAGGGAGATGTAGTATTCTAACGCATTCCTAGTTTTACAAAATATTGTAAGTCTGGGAATGCGTCAAGTTCCACTGACGTTATGTCGGAACACCCACAGCAGCGCCCATGGATGGCCCCTTTCATGCAGTGGAATGCGTGAAAGGTACCCATATGCACAAGGCCATGAAAAATCATTCAGGGTGAATATACGTGGCCTTGCAAATATGGGAAAGACAATTGCGCCGCCGGTGCATCAAAAAAAGTGACGCACCAGTGACGCAAAGAACTTGTAAATAAGCCCCCAAATATTTAAGCCTTTTTGAGAATCGTGCCCGAAAAAACATGTGGCTGTGTTGGAAAGTGGGTTATTAGTAGTGGTAAATATGCATCTACCACTGGCAATAAGGCCACTAACAAAGTCTAAGGCCCAGTACAGGTGTCAATAAATTATTCCCATGCTTGGCAGCAAGCAGACAGGCTTAACTTAGGAGACAGGTGTGGAACTCATTTAAAAACACCAATTCAGTAAATAAGTAAGACACAACACACAATAAACATCCAACACCAATTTATAAAATTAGAACATATTTCTATCTTTAAAATGACATTGTAACAACAAACATCCATTGTAGGAAACCGGAGATATGAATTTAAAAAAATTTAGCACTATATATATAGCTCTAAGAAGCCTATACCACCACTCTGGGACATCCGGTCGCCCTTGACCGGGACAAAGTCAAAGTTTGAAGCCAACCACAATGAAGCATTGCTCAGATACCCCTGACAATAGGCCTTGGTCAAAATGTTATTTTCAGGCCTATAAACATTTCTGGAGCTTAGGGGTCCCTCGATGCACTTCACAATCCCAATTTGGTGAGGGTTCACTGGCTGTCTTTTCAGGGAGCTCCAGGTTAAACTCTGGAAGTCGTACCTACGGAGCTATTCAGTGGTACGAACCAGCAAGTCAGGCGTTTTGCGTTTCAAGTTGGCCGGCTTGGCTGTCGCGGTTGAGTCGGTCTCCTTATTCTCCGAACTTCGTCAAACTTCTGGAACGTCTTCTGGAAGTTCCTCTTGAGGGTCCAAATTGTACAAAACACAATCTAAGGGTCTGTAACATCCAAAATGGTCCTTTAAAGGGTGGGACCACAATTCCCACAATGCACCCGGGCATTCTGAATTCTCAGTAGAGGAGCAAGAACTAGGTAAACCAAGCTCCAGTATTGCTCATTTTCATAGCTCTCTTCCCCCTACCATCTGCATATTCCTGCCTTAAGCCTGCATCTGGCTGGGTCAGGGGAGCTGCTGGGTAGACGGACCTGGCATTCCATGCCTGTTTTATTCCCCCTTTGAAGCTTCATGCGTGATCCCCCTCCCCCCCATTCTGGCATTCCTTTGTAGCAGAGCTCTCTCCACCAGATAGCCTCTCCATAGGTGAGCCACCTACCACTACATCAAGGCAGCGTGGTTAATCTTGCTAACTCTGACTAATCAGGGAAGAAGGCAGGAAGGTTGAGTTTTGTCTTACAGACAAGAAAGTTGTATTGCTTGTTTTCTGTATACCTTAGGATAAATCCAACAATGGTATATTGTTGGATTTATCAGTACCATTCTCCTAAGTCCTTGAATGGTATTTTATGTTAGAGATAGTTATGCATTCATAAGCTATTGCAATGTTATCCTATCAGGCTAGGTATGTACAATAGAGAAAATGATATTGGCCACTTTCTCCATTACCAGGGCATGTAAAACATATTTTATAAAGGCCCTGTTTTATAGTTACATGACTACCTACCACTGGGACACCTAGGGGAGACTTTAGGGGTCATGAATCGGCAAAAATAGTGTAGATCCTCTGTACACAGTGCTCCTAGCACCAAAGTCGATATTTGGTGGCACTTACTACAGTGAGGAAAACGAAATGTGCAATTTCTCTATCCCCAGGGCATACAAAACATCTTTTTCAAGGGCCATTCTTATAATGACATGGCCCCCGACCCCTGGGTCACCTAGGGGAAAACCCTGGGGATACCTAAAACGCCAAAATATTGTAGTGTATCACTTTGTAAGTGCCCCTACTACCAAAGTCGAGTTTGGGAACAATTTACATTTAAAAGCAGTGCTGCACCACATGCCTGCTTTTAAACTGACCTCAGACTCTCCATAGTGCACACATGCAAGTGCAGAAAGGGCTGATGGTCTCTAAATTGCCATGCCCTATTAATAAGCTTGGGAATTAAAGGTAGCCCTATTATCTACTAAGTACTTATAGGGTAGCTCATGCCAGTTATAAGTGTACTTTATTATATAGTGTACCCTAATGTGCGTGTGTTTTCACTGTATTTTCAATGTAGCACTGACCCTGAGCCTGGTTAGACAGAGCCCAAGGACAGTCACAGTCAGTAACCACCAGTATCAGTCAGCAAAAAATGGGAGTGCATAGGACACACAGGGTGACTTTGCAACAGGCTTGTACTGTGAAAATGTGTTTCTGTTTTATTATTGTGACATTCTCCTGCCTTGCATGTTGCCTATAATCCCTGTTCTGAATACATGCCCCTGCTATTTGCTTCTACTACTACCAAGTCTGAGAACTGAGAGAAACCCTAATAAATAAATACTGTCCTAGAAACGTATGCACTTTCACTGCACTGGAACCAATAAGTGCATCCATGGAAGCCACATCCAATATATTACCTAACGATGGTAGAGTTCAGCTTTGTATACGATGTTAGCTAATAATCATAACAACAAATATTTAAATGAGGGTTATGGAATCAATTATTTTCATGCTTTGCAATCAAATTTCACTTCTTGCAGCTGTATGTGAATGAGTCTTTGAAAGAATCGCACCCTATGTCTCAACAAGTGTTGTTAGGTAATACATTGACATTTCTGCTGCAGATCTCCTATCGTGAGTAACCGCACATTTGAACATGAAGAGGAAGGACATTGCACCTGACAGTGGGGGTCTAAGTTCCAGATGTACATAGTGTATGGTTTGCCATTACCAAATAGCAAAGATTTGCAATTCGCTATTTGGTAATTGCAAACACCAATGTGCAAATGTCTTTGACACATTTAGCAATTGGCAGTAGGTTGCAAATAGACTTACATCAATAATATTTATGAGGCAGATCTTTGTTTGCGACCTATTGAGAATTGCAAAAACACAGAGATGGAGGCCTGCTGGGGCCACAAGACCACCATGTCAGTGATTGCTTTTCAATGAAGCAATTTTTATATTTTTTGTAGATGTAGTCCTTTTGCCTCATAGGAGAATGAGATGCATTCCAAGAAGAAAAATGAAACGTTTTCTTTTCCTTTTTCAAGAGCAGGCAGTGGTGAGTGGGACCACTGCCTGCTCTTAAAAATGTTTTTGCAAACATTCTTAAAGGGGAAGGGGTACCTTAGGGACCTCTTCCAATTTGAAAATGTGTTACAACCTGCTTGATGTAGGCTGCAAAATTTGAATGTTTTGCGGCCTCATTTTGGTCGCAAAACTTTCACACATACCACTGCGATTTGGTATATTAGGAACGGATGCCCGAAACTGACCTAAACATGCCCCTTCCTAGTACCAAATCGCAAATTCAACTTGTGATGTGGTAATAGATAACCGAATTGCAAATTGGGTCTTTCTACATTAAAAATAAATTGGGGGGGGGGTGTTGCAAATGGCCATTAGAATACACAAGGTTAACATGAAAAGAATGTAAGATTATATGTCAGAGACTGATAAGGACCACATGTGGCCATTCCTCTCCTACAATGGTTCCTGACCTATGCAAAGAATGAGACTGTATTTGCTCTCCTGGGAAAAGTGGCCACCTCAGGCATATAATTTCTCAGATGGAAGCAGCTACTATTGGCCAGTCAAAGGCCAGCACATTGCAGGATCTATAACTGGACTAGTGGTCTTCTTTGGCTTATAGCCTGAATTATTGTGTATGTTTGAGTGAAAAAACTGACCCTGTCAGTCCACACCATGAGAAACTCATATAGTTAAATCAGGGCAGGTCTTATATTCACTTTTATTAGTTAATGTGACTGATTTCAAATACTAAAGTGATAAAGTGAACTTACAAATTTACCTTTCTCCTGTCATTACAGTTCGATAGAGTTCTGCCAGAGTTCAGACACCTGATTGATTGAAAAGTAACGAACCACTGCATTATGGGCAGAACATTCTGCAAAATCTGAACTCCTTAATAATTTGGGTGCAAGATCAGGCCAACCAGTACCCACAGGCATGTCCCTGCCCCCAAATACTTAACACAATGGGAAATGTTCCATCAATATTCTAATCTGTATTGGATGAACTTAAAATGAATTTCCCCCACAACCAGCCAAATTCGACTCCAACAATTGACTTTAAATTGGCAAAACTGCAGCATTGCAGCTGATTCAAAATTGAGAAAATCAAAGCAAACTTGGGAAGTTGTAGCCTCTGCTGATCCACTACCATCTCGTACAAAAGCAAGATTTGAGTGCCGTTGCTGTGACACAATTTGCAACAGCAACAAACAGGATAGAGATACCAAGCTACGGTTCACCTAACGTGATCTGAGGCAGACAAATGCTTAACAAGATTTGAGATGTCACTGTCCAATATAGCCTACAGCATGCCACAAAAAAGTAAAAAACAACCAAACCCTGTGAAAAACCTTGAGCTTGTAGGGGAAGATCGATCAGCCACCTCAACAATGAACCTATTGCCTTTGGCAAACGAGTCTGCAAATACAATGGCAACAAGAAACACACTAAAAAAAGGGGGGACTTTGCTGCAGCAGAAAACAAGGACACTACCTGCGCAATGATAAATTAAAAGAATAATTTAAGTCATACCTTTTAAAAAAAAAATCATATTCATATACTAATCATGTTGAAAGCAGTAATCCAACAACATCAGAGGAGCATGATATTGGATCACCCCAGTCCTCACCCACCTCCATCAAGATCTACTGGCTGAGATGGAAAAAACATTAACTTTTATCATGAACACAACCAAAAATACCCCATAATGGGGAGTAAGAGACAAATCAACAGAAAAAAAGAATGAAAGGGATCTCCTGTAACTAAATCCATTGCGATCTGCAAGGTACTGCAATGCATCCTTTTCCTAAGGCACAAGAAAGCTGCATAAATAGTGCAAAAAATATCCAACAAACACCCCAGTTCTATTCCCACTCTATCAGTTCATCAAATTGTGCTACCTGAATCTGTGGAAGAGCCCTCTCCTCATCCCCTGCATATAGATAGGCCTCGCTTGTGCAATTCCTCAAACTTTTTGAGGGAAGGAGTATCACAATTAACCTAGAAAGATTACCACACCAAACCTTTTTGATCCGCCAGCTCCAAATTGTCATTTCCATTCTCCACTATCCTGTCATTTAATCCCTTTTTGCCTTGGACATGGACCAGACCGCTATAGTCCACAGTACATTTGCCATTGCCGCCATATGTTTTCCCAATTTATTGGGGCAGCCCTTCCACTCATAGACCTCCTTTCCCACCAGCATGTACCAATCCATGTCGTTTTACCCTGAGGTCAAATTTCGAGACATAACAGATCTTCATTTCTGGCCCACATTCCTTTTTGCTACTATCAGAGTTTTTGTGTGTGGGAGGTGTGTTCAATTTCTCCAGATCCTGAGTAACTCTAGCATAGGATGAGTTTTTCCTGGGATCCGGTGACGCAGCACTGGCATGCCCATACAGCCTTCCAGTAGCCAGGCAGCATTGCGCAGTCCCATATTGTGTGGAGAAATGTTCCCAATCGGCTGGATGCCCAGGCACAGAGATCTGACCCTATTTTCCCCATCTTACACAACCTAGATTTTGTATAGTATGATCTATGTAGAAACCGCAGCTGGACCAGGTAGAAACTAGCTCGGATCGCTATTTCTCAGGGTCACTAAGTAACTGCTCCCACCCCCCTCTTTAGCTCTCTAGGACATTTGGGTAGTTGTTGAGTAGCTATAAGGAGGTGAGTTGGCTTACTTGGTAAGAGGATCTGACTGCAGGTGGTCTTCCAGGGGGGAGGCCTCTTCAACCTCTGCTCCCACCGCTATGTGAGTAGACATAGCATGGTGCGTCTGGAGCTAGGTAAAGCTCCTGTCTCAGCCATCTGGCAGTCCTCCAAAATGAAAACCCCAGTGTATCAGCCTCCCATCTTGCCACGTCTCCCAATTAGCTGATTAATACCCTGTCCCATCTCTCATATCTCTGAATTCTCCCCACTTTAGCCAGTAGCATTCTGTCCCACAGAAGGGTTTGATTCAATAATGCCTTCTCCCATACAAATATCAAGTGGGCTCTTTCCATGTTCTCTTCATGGACCTGATATGTGGCGGCAGTTCTGCCCTTGTCTCGGTTCCATGCAGAGCTCTTCCACCCTCTTGTTCCCACCAGGTAGGATTGCATGGTTATCACCTCACTTTCATACCTAGGATTGAAGGTCAAACAAATGGTCCCACATCTGATGCTTAATAAATTGAACAACAAATCAAGAATAGGCGACACAGTAGTTACTCATTTACGAGATAAGGCATTGGGATTTCAGAAACTTGGGACAACCATACACAAAGTCTTTCTTGCAAGTAATGTATCCGGGGTGGCCACATCTCTTCAGATTTATGCCTTGTTGGAATTTTGCCACAGGTACATTTTTCCATTGCCTATAACTTCCAGAGTTTTCCCGCCCATTCTTCAATTATCAAAATAAGAGGAGATTTTCATTTAAGTACTATGAGCTGTTTGCTGCCAGAGTCATGGCGAAAGTCAGTCTCCGGTCATGTTTCGATATGCATTTAATCTCAGGTGGCCTTATATTAAATACCAGTAAGCAATGTCTTGCATAGCAACGGCATAGCCACCCATAGTTTTTGTCATCGCAATGAGGAGAGTTGCATTTCCAAGGACTTTCACCAGTGCTTCATAAAAGACCACTCCGGTGCTTTGCCTACATCTATCAAAATAGCTTATACATTGGAAATGAGACTGGTAGGACCATCATACATAGCAAAATGCTTTTTCCGGACAGTCAAAGGTCTAAGTGCTGCAGCTTTATTCTTAGGGTTAGGACCCCAATGTTGCAACTAGAATTAGTGGATGCGGTCTGTCTCTTTGAGTTTGTATTCTTGCTGACATTGAAGGGTTTAATGTCAGACCCATGTAACTAATCTAGTAGCATCAAGCACTCCCTTCCATCCAGCGTTCAAAGTCTCTCTTACGAAATCCAATGGCGTAAAGGGAAATGGAAAGGAAGTCAGAGTTATACTATCACACTATCATGGCTGGTTTCAGAAGTTCGGAGTAATAGCAGACTGTCTGTCTTTCTTGGGAATCCACAGAACAGCTAATGGGGCATGATTCATCACAGTGGCATCAATATGGATTCATTGGCGTTCAGTTTCATGAAGGGACCATTAAAACAAAATGTGAGTTCAGAGGCCTAAAGGTATTTCTTAATATCTGATAACCTCAATCCGCCTAAGCATTTGTGCTTTTTCAATATGTACTTGAAACCCTTGATTTTTTCACAGCCTTATAAAGGTATTGATCCCTTTTTTCCTATTCCCTATGTCACACTTTGGGAGAATCACTATCTGTGCTTGAAAAAGGTAAAGCAATCTCAACAATACATTCAATTACTGCCACCCTGCACATCCATAAGAGAAAGAGATTGCTTCACTTGTGTAAATCTGTAGTGATAGCATTAGATAGGTGAAGGTAGTTTGCCGCACACATCAAGTGGTGCATTGGAGTAATATGGACTCCTAAATATCCAGGAAAGCATCTGGCGCTATGTTGAAGAACCCCAACCACAAAAGGTTTTCTGGTGCCCAGTTTTTGATCTTAGGTATGAGGCTAAGAATATATTGTTGTCGAGCTTGATTAGGGATAAAAACATTGAGTATAACTAGAACTAGTGCGAGTCCCTAATGTCTACACCCAAATAAATATAGCGACCTTCTGTTGGGCCCATAGTACTTTGTATTGAAAGTGTTTATCTCTTCCAGTGATTACTCCCCCTTCTTACTAGCCGTAGCCAGATAGTACTGTGTGAGTATAAGCAGTGTTCCATAAAGTTAGTGTCAGAGGTTTCTCAAATAGGTCTCTTAAAGATACACCACCTCCGGAAAAACCTCTGGTATACCCTCCAAATCTTGTGTCACTTAATAGGGGAATTTAATCCTTCTAAGTTCAATGTGACTACTTTAACCATGAAATAATAGAAGGGTTGCAATATCATGTACCTGTTTTGATATTCAACTCTAACTGGAAGGGCCACGAGTCGCACTGGATGTTACCATTAATATAATGCTTTATTTCAAAACATACTCCTATTCCTTCACCTAGAGTCCCTTCCCTCTCCCACAACCCCAACTCTCCAATTGCCCTCCCCAACCTTCCTTAAAAACTCCCAACTCGATTGGAAGAGGAACCAGCACATCACTCTCCCAGCGACCCTGCCATCTCCGTCCCCTGCCATGTACCCTACCATCTCCATCCCCATGGTACCCCCCTCTACCTACTGCTAGAGCGGAACCCTCATCTCTCATATTCATATGAAAATACACTGGGTTGGATGGGTGCATCAGTTCAACAGTTTGGTCCACCGCACTCGGACTGTCACTCCTATAGGCACATGTAGGGTTCAGGACTTTGGCCTTGCACCTCTCTAGTTAGTTCCTGACATATAACGTACGTCTGGTGAGCCTTTCTTGGTCCAGAGGTCGGAGGGAGTATTACTCAATGTCCAGTGAGAGGCAAAGGCGCTCTCCATGTACCCATAGCAAACCTGTGGCCCCTATCAAAGCCACTGTCTTTGTAAAGTTTTTGAGGAATCCAGAGGGTAGCACCAACTTTTTCCCACTTGTCTCTCAATTTCCAGGGTTGATTCACTTCCTCCCTCATTGTGGATTGACGGCCATCTCTTTGCTCACTTGGGAGGCTGTCATCGGTCTTTTCAAAGGGACTTGAGCTGCTTCTTAACAGACTCAAAATGTCTATGCCTCCTCTACAGCGTGGAACATATCAGACTTAGAGTAGTCTAGCTGAAACCACAATATAAAGGGACAAAGTCACCTATAGCATATTTGCCGTCTACACAGCTCAGCAGCCACTGAGAATAACATGCATTGTCTGTTAAAGGTCATGTGTGGAAGATCCTGGATGAGATCTTGGAAAATTAGCTAATCTCATTTTCAGGCTTCTTGCATAAATATGTTCTTTAGCTAGGAGGACCCTAGCTTGACTAAGTCACATGGGCGGGTGGCTGGCTCATCCGTGGATGTCCCACTCTTTGTGCCTAGATTATGGGAATCACATGCATTGGGCTATCCTTAATTACAAATTAGGAAAGGAACTTACATTACAGAATAATGTCATTACTTTCCTCTTGTTACAAAACTTTCCGGATCCGCACATTATCTTGCTATGATCGGTCTTCCAAATCTATACATTTGTCCCATTGCGTCATCATTGCTTCAGCGATCTTATATTGAAAATCCAGTATGTTTTTAATCTCTTTTCTCATGGTGACAATGCCATCTTCGTTGTGTTCCACACGGTGCCATGAGTTGCCACTCAGTGCCTACATTTTCTTAGTCATGTCAGAGACCGGAAGCTAAGTTTGCTTCTAGTGCCTATGTTGGTGTTGTCACCAAATGGGAAGGTTTTGGAACTTGTAAAAGAGTTTGGATAGAGTGATAATTTTGAACATTGTGCCCAGCCTAGTATAGCCGGTGCAGGGCCCTCCAGTTCCTAACCTCGTTCCAGAGGCTGTCTAAAATAGGGTATAGATGTTTTGATAGGAAGTCTTCCTTGTTATCTGTTACATATTCCCCTAAATATTTAGATCCCTCCAGAAATATTTATATGATTTCTCTGTGCCTCACCTCCCAAGACAACCTGTTGATGGATGAAATAGGGATTTTTCCAAGTTGATGCTATATCCCGAGTATGTGCCAAAAATCTGGAACATTTGTAGTAGCCTGGAAATGGTGTCATTAGTGCGATACACATACAAGAGTATCATCACCGTACACAGAGTTTCTGCTCTCCCAGTCTTCCTACCCTCCCAGTCCTCAAACCTGCTGGTCTTAATGGATCCAGAAGGCCAGGGGTTCCAGCGAAAGCACAACTATCATTGAGGATAGCGGCCATCCATGCCTTGTACCACTCTACAAGGAGGCACAATATAGTTCCATTTACTTTTACCCTCGCCATTGGTTGAATATAGGAGAGCTTTATCATCCGTCGGAAGTAGAGGCCTATGCATACTCCTCCCAACACTAGATTCAGGTATGTGCACTTCAGAGTGGTGGAGGCTTTTTTGGAGTCAAGGGATAGTACACCTGTGTGATCTCTCGATCTACTCCGGCAGCCATAGAGGCATGTGATGTTCAGAGTAGGTTTTTTAGTTAAAGAGACTTTTATTGCTTCTTAACACTTGTACATTTATATAAATCCATACTTTCAATATGTTGGTTTTATTATTTTATATCAATAACTCTCCCGGTGCCCAAATTTCCATCCCTCAATTTTCCCACCCTCCTCCCGAGCCGCATCATACATCAGTGCAGAATCAACCACAAAAGATCCTGGTCAGCAAGACATGTCTTACCTACATTCATAGTCCCAAATAGTTAAGCAGCTTATTTTAACAATTTGTGCTAAGAACTTATAAGCGATATCCTTTCTTTAGTTTCCATCCCTATTCGGTGTTGCCCCGGTGATGCCAATGCAGATGAAGTGTCCGGTTCCGTCATACAGTCCACCAAAGCCTACAACATTTGTGCCCCTTTAGGGGAGCTATGGCCTCATTTGGCTGCTCAGAACAGCACTCCGCTTTTATATATTGCCCATCTCTCAAGCTGACCATGCCAGGCCTGTGCTCTGGGTCCCCCCGCTGCTTTCTAATTCCGGGTAATTTCCCGCTTTGCCAGTATTAGAGCCAGGTCTAGAAAACTACATGTATCCTTAGTCTTAGCTATGTTAGGGGATCCAGCTTAGCAAGCAAAGACTCAGTGAAAAAGGAAGCCCCATCAACGTAATAGCCACAACAGTAGGAAAATTTCTACCCAGTATTCTGTTAGGGCTGGATAGAACTATACCATATGATAGGTCTCTGTCCCCACAGTTCAACATCTGGGCACCCAGCTTCTGCTGCCTGAAAGAACTTGTAATGTAAACAGAAACATTCACACATACAATATTTGCATTCTACGCAGCTCAACAGTCACTGAGGATAGCATGCGTCCTTTGCTAAAAGTCACTTGTGAAAGAACCCAGGACTTCCTAGGCCTCCTCTACAGCATGGGACATATCAGACTCATTGTCTAGCTGAAACCACAATATAAAGGGAAACATTCACCTATAACATATTTGCCTACTACACAGCTCAGCAGTCACTGAGGATAGCATACATTGTCTGTTCAAGGTCACGTGTGGAAGATCCTGGACGAGATCATGGACAATTAGCTCATCTAATTTTCCTGCTTCTTGCATAATTATGTACTTTAGCTGGGAAGACCCTAGCTTCACTATAAAGTCATACGGGCGGGCGCCTGGTGCGTCCGTGGATGCCACACTCTATGTGCCCAGATTATGGGGATCTCATGCGTTGGGCTATCCTTAATTCCAAATTAGAAAAGAGACTTACAATACAGAATTATGTCATTACTTTCCTCTCGTTCCGGAGCTTTCCGGATCCGTACATAATCTTGTCATGTTCAGTCTTCCAAATCTGTACACTTATCCCTGAGTGCCATCATTTCTTCAGCAATCTTACATTGAGAATCCAGTATGTTCTTAACCTCTTTTCTCATGGTTACAATGACATCTTCGTTGGTTGCCATGCGGTGCTACACGTTGCCACTCAGTGCCTGAATTTTCTTAGTCATGTCAGAGAGACCGGAAGCTAAGTTTGTTTTTAGGGCCTATGTTGGTTTTGTTACCAAATGGCAAGTTTTGGTGCAGGTAAGAGAGTTTGGACAGTGTGATAATTTTGAACATTGCGCCACAGCCTAGTGTAGCCGGTGCAGGGCCCTCCAGTTCCTAACCTCGTTCCTAAAATAGGGTACAGATTTTTGTTGTTGTTTTAAAAAAGAATTTATTACAATTTTGTAATGCATATACAACCAAAATACAATTATAAGACAGAGTGCCATCTCTGCCCACCCCCATCCACCCAAGCCAACCCCCACGGCCCCACACAAATCAAAATCTATATAATACAATCCAGACACAATCCTTTTGAGTTAATTAATCCATATTATATTTACCTCTGAATTCATTATATAAGCTAAAATAGTTACCGAAAAAAGTGCGTAGATGACATAAAGTGCTAAGTGCCAAGTGGAAACTGCATATACAACACGGTTTAACCCAGTAATAATCTTCCGGGTGTACATATTTATCCTCAAGGTGTATTGCATAGATCAAAATATATTTATACACACAGATAATATTCCCAGATAGTCTGAGATACACAAAATTATAAAAAAAGTGTCCAGTGCAAAGTGCGAAGTGCAAGATGCAGCAGCACGGCCATAGGCAAGACCAATTAAGCTTTAGAATTCTGCATCCTAAAACCCTCCCAATTTCATTATGGATAAAAAGGAGGAAATAAAATGTCTTGGGGTCTCCCACAAGTGAATAATATTAGTGTACAAAATACAGAATATACATTTTACAAAATATACAGTACAGATAACTATTTTGCCCAAACTCACAGTTTGGCTATCTGGATTCAACTCCTCCCATACTGCAAAGTTGGGTGGTGAGCCAACTTGGTCAGCAGATCCCAGATAACCAATCCCTTTTATTTGGCGCAAATTCCCTTCTTGGCAAATATTGTGGATTGAGAGTAATCGGGCCAACCACTACTGGAAGGAAGGGGTATTGTGATCCAGCCATGCCGATGCAATGCACAGCCTGAGTATAGCCATAGCAATGAAAATCAGGGCCCCTCCCTTGTTTCTTTCTATGATATCTTGTACTCCCAATAAAATCATAGGAGGGGTTAGAGAAACATTCCGGGAAAAAAACTATCTTAAAAAAGCTTGAAATATCTTCCATCAAATGTCCAAGCTTCCCACAAGTTGCGAACATATGTACAGAATCAGCTCCATGTTCAAGACAACGGGGACACTTGGCATCTTTACCATCCCCCTATTTCACAATCTTACTTGGGGTATGATATGAAAAAAAGCAAGTTTTATAAATCTGGACTTGAAGATTAGCAGAGAGTAAATCACTTTGTGCGAAGAGGAGGGCTTGTTGGAAAGCATTATCCATGATGCATAATTTCATCTGCCATTTCCCGGAGATCTTACTCAGGTCATTCAGCATCAGGCTATTGAGGATACCATAGATAGTCCCTATTCGTGGCACGTTATTCTCGGCTAATTTCTCCATAAATTCGCACTTGACAAACCCCAAAGACCCACCTCCCTTGCGTTATAAAAAAATCCTAATGAATAAATATTAAAAAAAATCCTTATGGCTAAGGCTAATAGCCATGACCCCGTCAAAGGAATAGAGAGCTCACAATTTATTAATCTCAGCTTTAAACCAGGTTGCAAAATAGTGTCCCCCAAATATATCTGGCAGGTTCTTGTTTCTTGTGGGAGTTTAATGATTCAATCAGCCAATCCCTAGTAGTTTACAGACTGCAGTAAAGACTTTATAGTTCCCAATGAGGGTCTTCAACCTTACTCTTTTGAAATATCCCAATTCTGATTGCCGCCACAAGCAGCCGCAAGCTTCTAGACCGATCAAGAGCTCAAACGGAGAAAGAAGTTCCGTCGTTAGAACTTGGGAGTGATCCTGCAGCAGTACAGGACAAAGCTGCATAATAGTGGCCCAACAGTTTAGCTTTAGATTTGGTAGCGACCATCCACCTCTCTCCCTGGGGAGTGATAAGTACTTTAAAGATCTTCTAGGCTGAAGTAGGCACATAAAACTGCGTAAAAAGATGATAACATTTCTTTAACATTGAGTTTGTAAATTCAAGAGAATAGCTCTAAAGAAATATAAAATTTTCGGGAAAAAAACATCTTTAGAACATTGCACATGACCACTAAAGAGAGGTGTTAATTGTTTTGCCAATGCAATGACCTCATCATCTCTGAGGCTAAAGGGGCTACATTTTCTTCCACAATCATATCGTTGTTGGGCAAAATATTCACCCACAGATATCTCACATTGCTAACCACCCAATGGTCAGCGCAATCAATTTTCTCGTTCACAATAATCAGAGTTTTTCTTTGTTTAAAGCATAGCCCGAGACCTCTCTGAAGCTTTCAGCCTCCGGTTCAATTGCTTTGATTGCCCTTGCAGGATCAGGGGTAACAAGCGCTAAATCATCGGCATAAGCCATAATTTTAGTGTCAAATCTGTGCCTATGTATTGGAGGGATCCTAGAGTTTATTTATAGTTTTTGATAAATGGGTCAATATATATTGGGAAAAGCAGAGGGGAGCAAGACAGCCTTGGCGGGTCCCCCATGTTATTGCAATTGCTCTGTCTGTGCCCCGTTTATCAAGATGCTGGCCACGGGGTTTATGTATATTGCCTTAACAGCCTGAATAAAACCGGGCCCTATCCCCATTCTCTGCAGGATGGTCCACAGAAAAAGCCAAGTGACCCGATCAAAGGCCTTTTCGTCATCCAGCAAATTTAGCGCCATCGGGTCACCTGTAACCTGAGTTGCATCGAAAAATGTGATAGATCTCCTTATATGATAAGTAGTGTTTTTTTTAGGAATAAACCATGTTGCCATCTAGATATACTAGTATATGAACTAATACCGATAGGCAGGCGGCTGATATTTTAGAATATGTTTTGGAGGCTCTGTTAATTAAGGTTGTTGGGCGATAAGAGCCCATTTCCTGGAGAGGTTTGTCTTTTTTGGGGAAAATGATGGTTTTTGCTAACGACCATGACGGAGTAGGGACAAGCTATTACAGATTTGTTCAGACATGGTTTTAAATGTCTCTTTGATTTGATCAATGAAGCCTTCATAAAATTTGACCGGAATAAGGTCAGAGCCTGCCACCTTCCCATCAGGTAGACTAGTTAATGCAGTAGCAATCTCCCCCCAAGAGGGGCAGCCTTCTTAAAATTCACGATTCCCGGGATCAGTCTGTATATAAAAATTGGATCTAAGTTATCGATGGCGCTTTGTCTAGTCAATACTTCACCTCCCCCTTTCTTGGTATATAGATCTTGGTAGAACTGAAGGAAAACTGTTCTGATACTCAGATACTGCTCATATACTACACCAGCCACTGGGTCTCTGATTGAACGTATCCCATTATTAGTGATTTGTTGTCTGGTTCTCAGAGCTAACGGATGGCCATTTCGCTCACTAAATTTGTGTACCTTTTCCCTAGAGGCGGCCTACTTGGAAGCTGCTTTCTCAGCTAAGATTTCACCAATTGCTGTCCTGGCCGTCGCAACCTCTAATTGTGCCAAGTCTATTTCCTTCCTTTGTTGTACTGCCCCAATCAGTTTTTCTTCAGAGCTTGCTAACTTCTTTTGGAGCTCTTGAAGCAAGTGTTTGTCCTCTTTATTCTTCCTTGATGAAAACTGGAGTGTTTCCCCCATATACGTGCCTTTAAGGCGTCCCAGACCACTACTATTTGAGAGGAGCCATTATTTCTTTGCATAAACGTCCGGGTCCCCCCTTTCATGTAGTCACAATATTCCTTATTAAATACCAAAGCTCTCTCAAAGTTCCAGGCAGAAATGTCTTTGCTAAGGTGTATCCCCTTGACCCCTAAAATTAAAGGATTATGATCTGACATAAATCGGGGGGACAAGCTCAATATTGACATCCTGACTCAGTGAGGCAGATACTTAAAAAAATAATCTAATCGGGCCTGTGACTGATGTGGGGCAGAATAATAGGTGTATCCAAAATTGAGCGGTCTCAGATGAGACCATACATCAATGAACATGAAATAGATTCCTAAGTGCCTGTAAAACTGTGGGTTTTCGACCTGTATAAGACTGTTGGCCATCCATGGCCCTGCCACAGGTTAGATTAATGTTCAGGTCCCCACAAATTATAATGGTGAGAGGCCAGTGTGCCAGTTCCACAATCAGACAATTACCCCAGGGTCGTCTGTAGTGCTACCGTATATTGAGCATAAAGTAACAGAGGGCTTAGATAAAGGCCTACACTCAGTTAGGACCCATTTCCCATGACGGTCTGCCTTAGTTTGGAATAAGCTGCTGTTTCGGACTAGAATGGCTACCCCTCTAATAAGTGTACTCTGTGAAGTCACTCCTTTCAAAGTATATCCCAGCAAGTTTTAGAGATACGCCTGTGCCCCTGCAAAGTATGTTTTTTTGAAGGCAGACAAAATTTGCCACTAACAATCGCAATCCCTGTTAAACCTTCTGACTTTTCTGTGAATCATTTAGCCCACATACATTAAGAGTGACAATTCTAAAATACGCTAAGTTTGACATTCTAGATTATCTGAATTTCCATTGTGATTTTGCAGATAAAAAAGCCTTTCCTCTCAGCAGGAGAAATAAATCAAAGAAAACAAAAAGAAACTACATAGCTGCAGCAGTAAAACCACATTTTGACATACACAAGCGTGATTCATTATGTGGACCCCTCTGTCTAACCCCATTACCTCCAACCCCCTAAATCCCTCCCAAACTCCCCCTCACCATCACCACCTCCAGAAACTGAGCAATCAGGACTTGCCTGAATGATGGACACCAAAATAGGATGCCGCCACCCAACCCCACTGTGTTAGCCAAAGAAGTATATCGGACGTTAGGCCGAGCACGACCAGTCTCAAATTGGTTTGGGTTTTTCTTGCTTTTGCCAGCACCCCCCCACTCTGGTCCCACTTCTTTTTTTTCTTTTTTTTTAAATATACCAGGTGAGGAAACAACTTCAACCCACAGCATCTGAATCAAAAATATGCGAAGAGTGCTGACTTTGCCCAGGTTTTGACTTAATTTCATTAAGATATTCCTGAGCCTTAATTTCCGACGTAAAGCTGCGAGAAGAGCCATTTAAATTAATTGTAAGCTTAGTCAGATTCATTAAATTAACTTGGGCTCCCATCTGTTGAAAAGAGACAAACAGCTGATGAAGACGCCATCTGCGTTCAACTGTAGCATGAGTGAAATCTGGTTTAGCAAAAAAAGACACCCCTTCAAAGATTTTTTTGAGTTCGGACGAGCATGTTCATATACCCATTGTCTTAGTAGAAAGTTGCCAAAATAGACCGAGATGACTCTGGGTTTCTCTCCTTCGTTAGAATGCTGTTTCTTGTTCGTGAAAGGAAATGTAGAAAAAATGCGGCAGCAGCCGCCAGCAAACATTCTAGCGAAATCAGGCTGTCTCTCCCTTTCTTGGATCCGCAGGAGAAATGCTGGAGTCTGCCCAGCGCGAGGAGCAGCAGCTTTCTTAGCAGAGGCCAGGCTCCAGGACGCATAGCCAATGGCCGATTCCCTGAGAGGCACAGTGCGGGCGACGAGCAGCGTGATGAACTATTCGGGCGCCATCTTGCCCACATGGGGTACAGATGTTTTGATAGGAAATCTTCCATGTTATCTGTTACATATTCCACTAAACATTTAGGTCCCTCCAGAACTATTGATATGATTTCTCTGTACCTCACCTCCCAAGCCAACCTGTTGATGGATGAAATAGGGATTTTTCCAAGTTGATGCTATATCCCGAGTATGTGCAGAAAATCTGGAAAATTTGAAGTAGCCTGAAAATTGTGTCATTAGTGCGTTACACATACAAGAATGTATCATCAGCGTATACACAGATTTTACCCTCCCAGTCTTCCTCTCCTCCAAGTCCTCAAGCCTGCTGGTCTTAATGGATCCAGAAGACCAGGGATTGCAGAAACAGCACAAATAGCATTGAGGATAGCGGCCATACCTGCCTCGTACCCCTCTACAACCCGAAGAAGGCATAATATAGTCCCATTTACTTTTACCCTGGCCATTGGTTGAATATAGGGAAGTTTCATCCTCCGTTGAAGCAGGGGCCTACGCATACTCTTTCCAATACTAGATTCTGGTATGTGCACTTCAGAATGGTGGAGACTTTTGTGGAGTCTAGGTATAGTACAGCTGCGTGATCTCTCAATCTACTCTGGCAGCCATAGAGGCATGTGATGTTCAGATTAGATCTATTTGTTAAACAGAATTTTATTGGTTCTTAACCTTTGTACATATATATAAAGCCATAATTTCAATATGATGGTTTCATTGCTTTATGTCAATAACTCTTCCAGTGCCCAACTTTCCCTCCCAACTCAACTGTCGCATCCTCCTCCTGAGCTGCATCATACATCAGTGCCTGATCAACCACAGCAGGTCCTGGTCAGCAAGACATGTTTTATCTACATTCATAGTCCCACATTGTTAGGTTGCTTATTTTAACAATTTTTGTTAAGAAGTTATAAGCGAAATACTTCCTTTAGTTCACATCCCTGTACGGTGTTGCCCTGGTTGGAGGAAGTGACCCAATTAGGGCCACCAGGTCACTTTCGACCTCCTCTAGCCTTCCAATTATGTAGAGTCGATGACGCAGTAGAGAATACTAGCAAACTAGTTTATTCACAGAGTACACTGCAGTGGAGTCCAATCTGACCAGCCTCCTATGATGGCTGACGAGGAGAATGACAAGCATAAAGTTACATTATGACCCGCCTACAAAGGAAAAACACTGGTAGATGTCGTAATACAATGGGGGTACAGAACATACGTTTTGATTCCTTAGCCAGGCACAAGTTATCCACTATCCAAGGTCGTCTGGCCTATCCTCCCCTCTAGACAGGTGGGAGAAGGCCTCTATGTAACAGAAAAGGCATGCGTTAATGAGCAAGTTTCAACACTGGAGAAACAAAACTTAGCAAGGGCCATTTCTCGTAAATAAGCAAGTAACAGTTTCGATTATAATACAAAATGGCGTCTTCGAGAACTAAAATGATGGCACGAATGTCAACCTAACTTGTATAACATCTACACTTACTAATAATGTGTGAATATAGCAAGAACCTATTTCAAGATAGCTACATGAATGCTAACATAATGTCAAGTAAAATACGGCTAATACAGGAGTAAAACATTTTAAATCTATCAGACCCCCCCATGTCGCATTCTTTAGCTAATAAATGCCTTTATTCATGCTATAAGGAAAGGGTCTTTACAATTCTAAGGACAAGAGGAACATGAAGTTCCAGTAACAACAAGCCACAAATGGACATATATATATATATTCGCTCCACCAATTCCGGTTATTGGAATATGCCCGACTGACTCACTGGCGGTCCGAGTTTGGGCACCCGGAAGCCCCAAATTTTCATCCAATAGTTCTCCGCTGCTACGCAGAAAGCACTCGGACACCCAAGTATGCTGAAATTTTTTTTAATAGCTAATATTATATATATATATATAATATATGCATAGCGAGTACATAAAAGGAAAAAAAGGTCATTATATATTAGCAGTACAAGAAATATCATGAGCAGAACCTGAAAGGGAAGTAGTTGAATTAAAAATATTTTCATCAATTTGAATAATAGTATCAAGCTCCTTTTGAAGCACAATGGTTGCATTGGTATCATGAATGGAAACCCTTTTTGGAGAGAGGAAAGTAGTACAGTACGAACAGCATCGAGGGAGACACTGAATCAGAACACAACAACAAATTAAGAGTACAATCAAATATATCACTTTTTCGACAAGCCAACCCCAACCTCCAAATATAGACCAACTTATGTTACCGCTTTCCATTCCTCAAACATTTTCCAGGATATAGAATATGCTGAGTGATATTCCTTTTCATATTTGTGATTCCGACCACACACTGCCCTCATATTATTGCACATGCACCACCATTCTTAGCTAAAATAAAGTCAACTGCATATCTTGTTTGTTCAGAGTAGATGCACATACTTTATAACTGAGTGGTGATGTCCCGTAAGGCTGCCACTGTAGAATTAGATAAAATTTGCAACTTACACCCAAAATACTCTCTAGCTCGTTCGACCCTGGCCATGGCAGTGCCACTGAATGTAATAATAGGTAGAGGAAAGGATATATCCAAAAGTGATACCATTACCATAATTATTAACTTCCAAATCGGTAACGTCCTCACCAAAATTCCTTGGTCAAAATTCTTTTTACCCATCTTTTATTTGGGATGCTATACCTGCAAGGTTCCCCAAGAGTTAGAACCATTCCCAGAGCTACATCCTCAGTACCGTTGTACATATTAGAATACGTACAGTTTGATTAAAAAAAAACCTGAACGTGCATAAAGTGCACCCTGATAATCTAATGGAGCATATCTATTATTCCTTCCCTTCATACTGGGATCGTATTTTCTTCCTAAATCCATTACATTTTTGTATGCTACTTCTCTAGAGCAATTGAGATACAAAGAAGCATCAGTACTATTTATTACAGGGCAACACGCAGGATAAATACCTGCATTTTGAGGGACAGTCAGATCATGATCGTGCCAACTCATCAGGGTGATATTTCTTTTACCAAGGTACCGATCACCACAATACATTTCGGGCATGCATCCTGGGTACCCTGTCCCTGTTGGCTTTCTATAGTATAAGCAAGGTCCAGGATATCCCAGGCCAGATTCACCTTTCGCCTCTACGAAATGGGGAGGACAAACATGTGTATAATTTACCATTGATAATGGATAAGCGGTCCATAAACTTGTAACAGAATCAGTGGGATAACAAGCTGTATTATTTCCAAAAAATTTCCAGTATGTGTCTAAGAAAACATTGCTATGCGGAGTTTTTTAACTACGATCTGAGGAAACTGTCTGATATAAAACACATGATGAGGGAACTCCAGAACACTCCAATGCCCAGACCAGCCCCCTTCCCACCAGGAAAAACAACAATATGACTACAGTTCAAAACATTTTCTTCCTGAGCAACCATTCAAAACTGATCTGCCCCGGTCGCGGGGAAACAAAAAACTCTTCATCTTCTACACGGGTACAACCAAAAAGATACATGATTAACATGAATCTACAAATGAAATCACCAGAGACAGAGATGTCTTGTAATGGAAACAACGATGGAAAGAACACAAAAATGGAAAAAATATAAAAATGTTGACAAGATCAGGGCCCGTTACAAGCCTCCCTGGCAAGCTTCTATTGTTCAATCCTCGGTGGTGAGAAAGGGAAATAAGGGGGTGAAAAATGGCCAGAAGGTGTAGGGGTACCCTTCCCAGGATTGAGTTTCAAACAAATCATGCAGTGTTTCACTAAATTACTAGCACATTTTGAAATATTGTCCCTTTTTGCCTTTGGCGCTATTATGAGCCGGACCATGCGCAATGGTATCTACTGGAAGTACATATGCATCCATCTCTGTCGGACTTATCAGTCCAGCATCCTTCGTCATCGAGACACCCTGTACTCTCCTGCCACACTGCCAACTCCTCAACTGTTGCCTCAGTCTGTATTTCCCTAACACTCTCCAACGAATTCTGGCACCCATCTAGCAGGTCCTGCCACAAACATTTTAGTTGTTCTCGACCTGGCTGTCTCTTTCGCTGCCTGATCTTGCTTTATGAGCACTACATTTCACTATTGCCAGTTGTTAGGGAAGAGTCAAAGCTGTCAAAAGCCTCTCTATCAACGGACCATGTTGTATCTTGGACTCATGTGAAGTCAAGAATCCTCTCTCTGCCCTGAGACGTCCAAAAATATGGGCCACTCCGAAGGCATACTGGCTGTCAGTATAGATATTGACAGTCAGCCCTTCACTTCATTCACATGCTCGCAAAAGAGCTATTAGCCCCACAGCTTGCGCTGATTGATGAGGAACACGTGATGTATTAACTACAGTGCACAGCGTAGTAATAGTATACGCCGCTGTAGTGGTGCCATCTGACAATTTGAAACAAGAGCCATCGATATATATTTTCCTTGAGGGTCAGATAAGGGAACATCAGTCAGGTCCACCTATCCCTTCGTCTCCTCCTCAGTGTGAAATAAACAATCATGGACATCTTTTTCCTCTTCTTCCAAAGGGAGGGGTAGTAATGTGGCTTGATTCAATGTGGCACATCTTATGATAGTAATATGAGGTGCGAATAATGTTAATTCCTAACCAGTCAGATGAGCACTGGTAATCATCAAATCAAATCATGGGATATTTATGAAGCGCACATATCACTACAAAAGTCTCATGGCGCTGGTGGATAACTCTGAGATTAAATAGATTTGGTGCAGTTAGATGTCAAACAGCCATGTCTTCAACTTCCTTTGAAAACAGTTGTGATCAATTATAGTGCATAGATGAAGGGGCAGTTTGTTCCAGAACGTAGGGGCAAGGAAGGAGAAAGATCTGCCTCCATTTGTGGTGGTGCGAATTCTAGGAGATGCGAGGAGTACTGAGTTACTGGATCTCAGATTTCTGCCAGGTAGATACCAGCTTAACTTTTTGGCCCAAAAGCCCGGACCTTTTACGTACATTTTCTTATCCGTTAAGCAAAGAATCGTAAAACTTATTTGTTTCCTTACAGGCAGCCAGTGGAGGAGTTTCAGATTGGGTACCGATGGAGATCTTGGTGGGAGATTGAGGACCAACCTCGCTGCGGTGTTCTGCAGAACCTGCATCCTTGAAAGAAGGTTTTCATTAGTGGCTGCCAGCAAGGCATTCCCATAGTCCATATGGCTAATAATGAGTTCCTGGACTAGGGGTTTTCTCTCCTCCATCGAAATCCATTTTAAAACTTTGCGCAAATTACGCATGATGCCAAAACAGGAGCTGACTGTCTTATTCATGTGGTCTTTCATTGACAATTTATTGTCCATTTAAAAAACAAGATTACGCACCGTTGGTGTTGGAGTAGGACAGGGGCCAAGGTTTGAGGGCCCCCAGTCATGTGACCAGTGCTCATGAGCCCTGCCATAAAGCATTATCTCAGTGTTTCTTCCATTTAGCTGCAGATGGTTGGTGCACATCCAATTATCAATGTGAGACATACAGTTCTTGAAACGGAACTTAGTTTCCATTGGATCTGGACCAAAAGTGATCAGAATCTGAGTGTTGTCAGCATACGACACGACATCAAAGCCATAGGATCGAATCAATTTGGCCAGAGGGGTCACGTAAAGGTTAAAGAGTGTTGGGCCCAAAATAGAGCCCTGTGGTACTCCCATCCTGACTTATCTACTGCACAAGATGGTATCTCCTAACTGTACTATCGTAGTACGATCGGTAAGATAGGTTTTGAACCACTGTAAAGCCTTTCCCCTGACACCAATCTCCGAAAGCCGACGTTCAAGAATGTTGTGGGAGATGGTGTCAAACGCTGCTGATAGATCTAGCAGGACGGGGATAGATGACTGCCCCCTGTCCAATGCCCGTCTGATGTTGGCCGTTACTTCCAGCAGAGCAATTTCGGTACTATGGGCTGCCCTAAAACCCGATTGTGAGGGGTCTAGCAGTCCGTGGCTCTCAAGGTGGTCAACGAGCTGTTTGTTGACTAGTGACTTGAGCATCTTACTGAAGTGTGGGAGCAGCGATATTGGGCGATAGTTAGAAAGAAGTTTAGGGTCTGTGGTAGATTTTTTTAATATGGGCAGTTTTCCATATTTTAGGAACTTCCGATTTTGACAATGACTTGTTAAATAAGTCGGTGAGGCTGTCTAGCAAAGCTGGAGCTATGATTGGAAGGATTCTTGGTGGCAAAGGATCTGTAGGAGAACCTGATTTTACTTTTATGATAGCTTTGGTCACTTCTTCAAAACTACACTGGTTAAATTCTTCCATGATGTGAGGGGGATCAGAGGCAGTTAAGGAAAGATTCCCCGAAACATTGATAATATTTCGTGGGGGAAATGAATTATGAATTGCTATGATCTTATCATCGAAAAATTTGGAGAGGGGATCTATCCAGTCCTGAGAGATAGAGGATTGCGTCTGAACAGGTGGAGTAGAGAATTCTTTTAAGATTTGATAAAGCTCTTTGTTTGAGTTTGCTGCCTTCTCAATACGATTTAGGAGAAATCATTTTTTTGTCTGTCTTATGTTTTCCATATACTTGTGGTGAACATATTTATATGATTCCCGGTCTATAGGGTCTTTAGTTTTTCTCCATTTCTACTCCGCAGTCCTACAAGAGAGCTTTGCTGACTTTAATTGTTCCGTGAACCAAGGAGCGGCTCGGGTTTTGACTGTAACTCTAGTGAGAGGGGCAATTTTGTCCAGTGCATTAGTTATTGTTCTTTCTAGGGAATTTGCTCTTTGATCAATATTGTCATTTAGACTGGTTTGAGTTGAACTGAAGTAGGTAGTAAAAAGAGGTAAGGTGTATTTACGCCAAGGTGCTGCTTCTTTGTTTTGTTCAAAAGTACATCCACAGCATGCGGTACCATTACTGTGAGATCGTGATTAAGGACGAGCCCTGCCGATTGTCGAATAGAGACCGCAGCAGTCACCGCAGACACAGATCTTAAACATCTCAGTGGGCTCTGGCGACAGGGTCAAGAGTGGTAGAAAAATACGCACATGGCCTCTGCTTGCCTCCAAAGGCTTGTGTTAAGACCGAAAGCACACACCCAGCCATTTTGAGTATGTACAGCACAAAAGTCTTCTTATAATCAGGCGTACCTAGCACAGGTGCAGAGCAAAGCGCAACTTTTATTGTTCAAAAGCATGCTGACATTCATGCATACGAGGCAAAGGTTCATGCACATCTTTAGCTGTTAAGCAAAGCAGAGGCTGTATTAATAAAGAAGAAGCGGGTATCCAATTCTGAGAATACAAGGTGATGCCTATGAAAGCACACACATCCCTCTGAGTCTCAGGGACAGGCATCTTAACAATGGCATGAACTCATACAGGTGTTAGCCTCAGATCCTCCTTCGACAGCAGGTGACCTAAATAGTTTTTTTTTTTCCGTCCGACGGGGACAAGTTAGACGAAGAAGATAGACTCAGACCCACTGGGAAGAAGATCAGAACCCAGGAGCATACACACAAAGCAAGACCAAAGAACAACAAGCAGGACCCATCTCCAGCCAAACCTATTAACCAACTTCTCTTATGTTCTCACACAGACAGAAGAAGATATTCTCAACAAAGGTCTAGGTTTTGTGCCTACAGCACGACTTGACAAATTCAAATTACACTGCAGAGTTTTTTTTGCAAATTAAAACTCAAGGCATTCTTCCAAAACCAGCGTAATGAGACACTAAATGATAAGCAGGGCGAACCAACTTCATGCTCAAATCTACATTTATCCCTCCCCCGAATGTCATACCAGTGGAAATAACCGCATTTGAACAAGCGGTGTTCAACGAGATAGAAGCTACTCATAAGGAACAAATTCAAGAACACCAGTGGAAAAGAATTTGAAGCCGTACAGAACCTGAAAGCCAATGAAAACATCATCTTAAAACCAGCCGACAAAGGCAGGGGCATAGTACTACAAGATAAAGATGCCTACCAAGAAGAGTGCCGACGTCTACAGAGTGATACCAAAAATTACAAACCGCTGGAACAAGATCCAAGTGGCAGTTTGAAAAATAGAATCCGGAATATGGTGGAAGATGCGGAAAAGTTAGGCCAATTTAGCAAACAAGAAGCCCAATTTCTAGCCGATAGCACAGGCAAGATCACATACTTCTACACAATTCCAAAGATTCATTAAACAGAATTCCACCACCTGGCCGCCCCATTGTGTCGGGCATAGGTTCATTGTTAGAACCTCTCTCGCGGTTTTGTGACTTTTTCGTCCAACCAATCGTGCAGACAACATCTACCTACCTGAAGGACACTAAGGACCTACTGGGACAAATTAAAACCCTCTCCTTCAATCCTGCAACATAATTTCTGGTCAGTTTGGATATAGGGTTTATACATCAGTCTACCTCAAGATAAGACACTGAAAGTACTGGAAATATCACTAAACTCTAAAAGTTGGGACTACAACACCCCGAAGTCTTTTGTGTTGAAATGCGCAAAACATGCGCTCAAACACAACTTCTTTGAGTTTGAATGAAACCTTTTCTTACAGACATACGGTACGTCGATAGGCAACACCTTTGCCCCCTAGTGTGGCCGGGCTATATGTCTTCAATTTTGAAAAAACATACCTTTTTAATCCCAATACAGCATTCTCTTCAAACATGATAATTTTTAAAAGGTACATTGATGACATTTTTCTCATTTGGGAAAGGCCCAGAAGACTCGCTACAGGCTTTTCTCACATGGCTCAATGGTTGTGATTAACCCTGGGCAAAGCACTATGCTACGCTCACGTAGTTTGCGAAGTTTGCGCTACTTTGCACTATGCTATTGCACGTAGCACTGTGCAAAGATGCGTATCGTAGGTCAGCGGTCATTTTTTGCTTGCTTGCGGTCCTCAACGTCAAGTTGGCGACCGCGAGCAAGCAAAATGACATCCCGGCGAGACTTTTTCCTCGCTCGCGATCAGCAACATCAAGTTGCCGATCGCGAGCGTGGAAAATAAACCACCCGACGAGATTCTCAACGCAGGGAGGTCAGGTTTGTCATTGCGAGTGGTCACGTATGCTCGCGACCGCTCGCGATGAGAAACTACCAGTCCGCGTTGAGAAAGCTGCCGCTCGATTAAAAATCTACTTGAGCGGCAGAAAACTCCAGCTCGCACTGTGCAAGATGCTGTTTTCAGTGATTGCACAGTGCCGGATGCTTGTCCGCACTGTGCAATCATTGAAAACGGCATCTTGCACAGTGCGAACAGCGTACTACGCAGTTCGCGAAGTGATACGTCTAGCTCGCGTAGTGCGAAGTGCACTTTGCGTAGCTACGCGTAGTGCTACTTCGTGAACTACGCCCAGGGTTAGTTGTGATCCCAACCTGATGTTCACTCACAGTATGAACAAAAAAAGCATCACATTCCTTGACCTGGACATAATGGCCACAAGTGGTAAGCTTGAGACAAAAACTCATTTTAAGGAGACAGCAAAAACTCTCTATTCCACCCCAGAACTTTGAGAGAGAATGTGGGTGAAAGGTATGAAACCTAGTCCAGGCCAGCACTCTCCCCAGCAGCTCCGCCTTACCGGTGCAGCCTCGAGTCCTCCGCTGCGCAGGGTTTGCGCCTGCAGGCCGCCAGTCTCTAGGTGATTCAACTGCTTTCCGCATTCAGCCAGACTCTTAACTTTTACTGTGTTATAATTTATTGTGCTTGTTTCTTGATTGTTTTTCCTACACCCGGTTCCTGCCGCTGCTGCCCCTGTTGCCCCTCCCACTCTGTCACAGCCCCGGCTCCCGCCCCCCTCCCCAACTTAATGGTGACCACTGCGATGGGAGCGTGTGTGAAACCTTCGGTCCAGGCCAGCAATCTCCCCACAGCTCTGCCTCACCGCCGCAGCCTCGAGTCCTCCACTGTGCAGGGTTCGTGTCTGCAGCCTGCCAGTCTCTAGGTGATTCAACTAGTTACGCATTCCACCAGACTCTTAACTTTAACTGTGTTATAATTTATTGTGCTTGTTTCCGCCCGGTTCATGCCGCTGCTCCTCCTGCGGCCCCTCCCACCCCACCCCAGCCGCCACTCTCTCCTCCCTACCCCGGGTTCCGCCCCCTCCCCTACTTAATGGTGACCATTGCGCGGGCGCGCCGCTGGCACGCCGAAGGCAAGCCCGTCTGAGCCCGTCAGCATCCTGAAAGTGGCCAGCTCCAGGAACTCTGGATCCATGACCTCCCACCGCTACAACAATGCCGCCCTCCTCGCACTCAACCCCGAAAGATTCAGAGACTGCCAACTGGCATCTTCAGCCTAGACCCACGGCCAGTTCTTCTGCCACCACTGCCCCAGACAGTTTCCTCTACCCGACTCCCGGAACCACCGACACCGCTGCCAACGACGTGCTAAGGTGCATACTCCTCAACGTGCGCTCCGTCCACAAACACGCCATGGAAATCTGGAACCAACTCGACTCTCTCTCGTCCGACATAGCCTTCTTCACGGAGACCTGGACCAATGCCGCGTCCTCTCCTGACATCAACATTGTCCACAAGAACACCCTCTGACTCACCAACTTCAGCGAAACCTTCGCTGCCGCCGAACACCTGCACTTCCAGATTCAGACCAGCCCCAACACCACACTCCAAGGAACCCTCATCTACAGTCCCCCCAGCCCCCAGACACACTTCACCACCACCATCACCGACTTCATCGCACCCCACTCCATTGCATTAATAACCTACATACTCATCAGAGACCTCAACTTCCACCTACACAACCCCAGCGAACCCAACTTCAACACCCTCCGCGACAACCTCGCCAGCCTCGGACTCAACCAACTCATCACCACGCCCACACACAGAGCTGGACACAATCTTGATCCCATCTTTGCCACGGTCAACAGTGTCCGCTTCAGCCACACAATGCAACCTCCATGGACCGACCACCACTGCGTTCACTTCAACGTCGACACACTTAAGGCACCAAACCCTCCCCCCCACCTACCTCGAAGGAACTGGAGCAAGGTCACTGACGAGCAACTGAGCTCCATCCTCGCCCAAGAAAACTCACCTGGACACCCGACGCAAATGCCGCATCCAAAGAACTCCATGCCTGGATCTCCAACTATGAGGACAAACTCGCCCACTACAGAACCCCGGCGAACAATGCCCCAGGAAAGCCGCCTAGTTCACCACAGATCTCCAAGAAGCAAGATGCACCTGCAGGAACACCAAGACAACCGAAAACTACTCCACCTACAAGAACGCCATGACTAACTACGACAACAAAATCAGAACAACCAAAAGGAACTTCAACCACAGCAAAATCCTCACCTACGCCACCAACTCCAAGGAACTCTTCACCGTGATCCAGGAATTCACCAACCCTCGCAGCGAAGCCACAGACATCACCCCATCCCAAGACCTCTGTGACAAACTTGGGAGCTACTTCCACCTCAAGATCAAAAAACTTTACAACAACTTTGTCGGCCACATGCAACACGCTACTGCCAGCCGCCAGTCCCCCAGAGACAACATCCAGCCCACCATCAACGCCTGGACTCCAATCACAACCGAGGACACCACCACGACCATGAAAAGCATCCACTCGGGAGCCCCCACCGACCCCTGTCTCCCACACATCTACCACAGAGCCGCTGACACCATTGCACCTACAATACAACAGACCATCAACACCACCTTCACAACAGACACCTTCAAAGACAGCTGGAAGTGTGCAGAAGTCAGGCCCCTGCTCAAGAAGCCCACGGCTGACCCCACCGACCTCAAGAACTACCGGCCCATCTTGGTCCTCCTCTATGCATTCAAAGTAGCAGAGAAAGCTTTCACAGGGAACTGACACGGTTCACCAAAGAAAACGCTGTCCTCAACCCATCCCAATCCAGATTCCGGAGCAACCACAGGACCGAAACCACCCTTCTTGCCACCGCAGATGACATCCGCACCCTCCTGATCAAGACCACTCAGCAACCCTCATCCTCCTGGACCTGTCCGTAGCTTTTGACTCCGTCTCTCACCGCACTCTAGTAGCCAAACTACATGAAGCCAGCATACAAAGGACTGCCCTGGACTGGATCTGATCGATCCTTACCAGACGAAGCCAAAGGATCAGAATATCACTCTTCCACTCTGCCCCCACGGAGATCACCTGCAGAGTCCCCTACAGATCATCGCTGAGCCCGACCGTCTTCAACATCTACATGGCCCCGCTCGCAGCCATCGTCCAACAACACAGCCTTAACAACTCACCCAGCTCATCTTCTCCCTGACCAGAGACCCCACCACCGCAAAACTGAACTTTCAAAAAGGAATGCCAGACATCACAGTCTGGATGCCCAACAGCTGCCTAAAACTCAACGCCTAGAAAACAGAAGTCCTCTGAACCACCCCCTCAGCATGGGACGACACCTGGTGGCCTACCACCCTTGGGAGCCCTACTACCCCCTCAGACCCTGCCAAAAACCTCGGCATTATACTCGACTCATTGCTCACCATGAACAGACAAGTCAACGCCGTCACCTCCAGCTGCTTCAACACCCTAGCATCCTCCACAAGACCTTCAAGTGGATCCCCCTGGGTCAAGGAAGACAGTCACCCATGCACACATCACCTGCAGACTGGACTATGGAAATGCACCCTACGCCGGCATCAACAAGTCCCTTCCCACCAAACTTCAGACCATACAGAACACCACAGCCAGACTCGTCCTCAACATACCCTGTAACAAACACATCAGCTAACACCTACGGACACTCCACTGGCTCCCTGTGGAGAAAAGAATCACCTTCAAGATCCTCATCCACGCCTACAAATTCCTACACAACAACGGACCCAAATACCTCAACAACAGAATAAACTTCCATGTACCCAAAAGGAACCTCCGGGCTGCCAGTCTCGCACTGGCCGAAACCCCTTGCATCCACAGAGCCATAGCAGGCAGAAGATTGTTCTCCCACATCGCAGTCAGAACCTGGAACTAGCTACCAGCAGAAATTCGACTCACCCCCAACCTGAACACCTTCAGGAAGACCCTCAAGACCTGGCTCCTCGGCTGAACGCATCTGCACATCCCCCACCCCCTCAGTGCCTTCAGACCCTTACGGGTGAGTCGCGCGCTTACAATTCCCTGATTGATTGATTGATTGATTGATTGATTGAAACTGCCATATGGACAATATCTGCGATTATGTAGAAACTGCACTGGTCTGCAAGATTTCAAAGACCAAGCACAGTCACTAACGCTCAAACTGAAGGAACAAGGATACCCCAAAAGGGTCATAAACACGGCAAAAAAGCAGGCACGCAATCAAAATATAGACGACCTGCTGTAACAGAAACAACGGACATCGTCCGCAATCCCTTTGACTTGTGTTACCACCTATAACCCGGTCTCCAATCATATATCACGGATTATAAAAAACATTGGAAGATACTGAACACCAGCAAACTTAATTGGGACAAGCCCCTACTTTCTTACAATAGAGACAAAAGTCTAAAGGACAGCCTAGTGTCCACACGCCCACAGCAACACATCACTTAACACTGTGTTAAATGCATGGGGGCTTCCTAAAGGGACAGGTCATTTCCCATGTGGAAATTGTAGGGTCTGCCATTTGACCAAACCCACAAAGAGTTTGAATTTGGAACCAGGAAAAATCTGGCACGTATGGAAACATACAAATTGTAATCTGATGAACGCAATTTACCTGCTCACATGCCCGTGTAGGCTGAAATACATTGGCATGACGAGTGAAAAATAAAAACACGGATTTTTGGGACACCAGAGTAACGTCTGATGTAAACGCAACACTACACGGATGACCAACCACTTTCTCAAAGTCAGACATACCACCAATGACATGTATTGAGTATTAATAGAACAACTTGACCCCAACACTACCAATATCCAAAGTTATCTTCTTGAGAAAGAACGATTGATTTATCGTTTATCTACCCATATACATGGGTTTAACAATAACATTCCATGGAATGGCCTTAATAAATACCCATGATCCCATTCCTGACATTGTGTACAAACAATCTGAAACACACAAAAACAACCACACAAATACAAATTCTGTGTAATACATCATTAGCAAGCCTATGACACAGCTACTCTTGTTTCCCTGTTTTCCTTTTTATATCAATGGTCAGATCACTGCACTCGAAGCAATCTTGTAATTCCGTATTAGTACATTTATTTATGAACCAGTTATCACACAATACCACAACTATACAAGTCGCAGCCAGTGGCGTTCCCCGCATTCTTTGTGAATGACACTTATTGCCGTCCAATACCATGTCCATTTGCTCAGCCGCTCATGTTAGGATAACCGATAACTTAATGTATACTATCCCACGTCAGACGCATACTCTGGTATGCGCAGATGCAACCATCATTCTATTCAGGACACACACTAGCCTTTTTTGCAAATATTCTGGAAGTGTGTTGCATGTATATTGTATGAGTGTTGTACACGTGATTGAACGACTCAATAGGTGCTCCTGGCAACCGCACTTCTAGGCAGTGCATATATAAGAAAATGACACGAGCCACGTTTTTTTACTATATGTGTTGTTTGTCCTTTTCACTGTTCCTGCTTTGTCTTACAGGTTTTATCCTACCAGTAATTAGGCGTTGTAGCACAGCTGGGTAGCATTTGGCTACCCAGTTGGGAACACTATGATGAAGCATGCCACCAACCATGTTGGTGGGTGAGGGTTCTTTTTACAAACCTAAGTGGTGCCTGGCACAATAGATGTAGCAGAGTCGTCTCTAGTGGGTTTGTCCACGTTGTTCATCAAATAAGTACCTAGGGATAAGGACGTTCCCAGTATTTGGTCATTACTCTCTCCTATGTTTTCTACATATACGACCTAAATAGGTTACCTGCTGTTGACAATATTGGAATTTTGAAAGGGACTCTTTATGTCCTGTATTTGTCAAATGCATTAATAATTGTACCCTGGCCTCCCAACAACCCTCTTCGGTATCAGAGACTATCAGAATATCATCAACATACTGCAATAATACGTTACCCGAGGGAAGACAGAGAGTCCAATTGACTTTTCAAAGCTTGGCTATAAATACTGGGAGTTTCTGTATAACCCTGAAGAGCTCGACAGAATTGGAAGCTTCTACCAGCTAGAGTGAATCCAAACAGATACCTACTGTCTGGATGGATAGGAATAGTAAAGAAAGCATTTTTCAAATCATTCACAGAAAATAATTTAGCTGTGGAAGGAATCATTGTTAAAAGGACAGTAATATCAGGGACTACCGGAAATGGAGGGACAACTATCTTGTTTATTTCTCGCAAATTAATCACAAAACGATAGACATCACGATGTGCATCAGGGGAATCCACAGTTACCTTTTTAGGAATAGGAAGAATAGGGCTGTTGCACACATTCGCTACCGTCTCCTCAACCACCGCCGATTTAATCAAGTCGTGTATAATCTGCATCAAAGCCTGTTCCCCAGCCTGTGATATTTTGTATTGGGGAATATGAGGGAGCACGGTATTATCTTTTACCTTTATAGAAACAGGTGGTATCTGCAACAACCCTACATCCATATCCCCTGTGGCCCACAATGAGAACGGCACATCTTTAAATTCAATAGGAAGCGGTGCATCTTTCTCCAAAAACTGTTTTACACTAACCACATTAGGTCCAAGAGTCATATAAACACCATCCGGGGAACAATAAATGGTGGAATGTAACTTCTTTAACAAATCCAATCCTGATAATTTCTATCCACAATTTGGCGTAAACAAAAATGGGGAGTCCACAGTAAAAGGACCAACAGTCAAAGCAAGAGGTCGGGAAATGGGGCACACAACCGGTACGACTGAAAAACCTACTGAGATATTATTCGGCCAGACAGGATTGCCCCGGGGACCAGCGAACGAGAAACAGAGCTATTCATTGCACCTGTATCCACCCAAAATTTCTGTGCCGAACCATTCAAATCTGCCGTGACGTAATGACCACGCTGATCTACAGGAATTTGGACTGGTCCCTCACCCTGTCCCTTGCTGTCCTAGCAATAGGACATCCCTGCGGCCTCATCCATATCATAATCATCATGATAGTACTGCATTCCCCAGGGTTCAATGAAATGATTCTGATTTGAACAGCCCCCTGAGGATGCACCAGCTTGATCCTCATCCCGAAAAACATCCCCACGGCCCCTTCCACCTGAACCCCGTCCCCTGGGCACTGCAAGTTTCTGTAACAGATCTTAACACTAGCTTTCCCAATGTCCCTCCTTTTTACACTATGCTTACTGATTCAGCCCCAGGGGCTCGCCACCCCTACCAGCACCCCGTGACCTTTGAGCCAGACCAGTGCCTTGGCCCCTTCCAGGCCCCCTTGCAACCTGCTGTAACAACACCCTTATCTTCAAATCCTTACTCTTCTTCTCTACCTTGTCTTTTTCCTCATTTTCTTGATGCTCATAATAATGAGCCATACTCAATATCACTGGAAAGGAGGAAGTAGTCCGAGTACTCTCAGAAGCTTGCATCCGAGCTGCAATTTCAGGAAGCAAATTCGTGTAACAAACCTATTAAAAAACAAACACCGCCTTCGACTGACAAATCCTGCCCACTGAAAACAGGAACACCCCTTCAAAACAAGCGAAAAAATCAGACACACACTCCTGTTTCTTCTGACGACATGCCGTTAACTTGTCCCAATCGACACGTCTAGGTTGGATAAGAGAATGCATATAGGTAATAATGCAGCTTGGCAAAGACAAAATTTCAGGTTTAGGGTTTTCACCAGCCTTTCTCTTCTCATCCCATGCCCTAATTTCACTCCAAGTGCCACCCAGCTCTGCTACATGATCCTGCGTATGCACCTGCCGCCAAATGTCCACTGGCACCAAAAACCCTAAAAACATCTCAATATCTGCTAAAGTCATAACTGACAAGGAGGCGGCCACTGTTATTTCTTCATAATATGCGGTAGGATTTTTTCTAGGGTCCAGTAACTGACTCTTAAGAGCAAGTACCTCACTTCTCTTCCATGGGGTATAGACCCACTGTTCCTGAAATGAGCCTCACCTGCTGCTAAAAAACATCTTCTCTCTGATTTCGCTACTCTGGGATCTTGGGTGAAAAACAGGATGCACCTCTCTCATTGGAAATGGGTACACAGTAGTTGGAGTTTGGTGATATAATCTTTTCAAATAACCAAGAAGTATCCCAACATTATTGAAAACTTCTTCAGGGGGCATATCAGCTGAATAAACACGGTCTCGAATGTCATAAATAATTTGAGGAGCCGTACCACCAACATATTGTTTCCACAAACCAATCAATGTAGCCGATATACGCTGAAGGGCATGCTGCTGAACAAACAGCTCGAAATCTTTCATCACACTCCATACATCCTCCACAGTATAAATCGGACTCTGAGCCCATTGCGCTGCCTGATTTGCCACCATCTTTTCCTCCTCCTAACCCACATCAGATCTAGTCAATACTTGCTTTGTCCCCCAATTGCCTGCGTCCGATCCAGATTCCAGTGTCCTAACACTACACAACACTGGAGATGAAATACTCGGGGAAGACGCAGGCGACAGAGACATAGGTGACAACGTTAACAATGGCTGAGTTTTAGGTGTAAGAGAAGGGAAAGAAACATAAACAGGAACAGCAGATACTGCGGGGGTGCCTGCAGTCACCACACTCACAGCTTGCGAAACTGGAGAGGAGGCAGGCAGGGCTGGATCAGAAGCAGTTGAGTCTGTTGAAGGACCAGAAGAAGGCAGAGAAGCAACAGGGGACTGAGATGACGGAACAACAGGATATATTTTCTGCGGGGCATAGGGAGGTGAGGGGCAAGATTCCAGCAGATCCTCTCCAAAGGGATCTTCTTCCTCTTGAACCACATAGGACTTATTACATTGCAAGTGAAACTTCCTATCTGCACATTCAAGATCTCTGTCATGAGCTACAGCTTTCTGAACCACTGTCTGCATTGCTTTCTTCCTAGACTCCTCCTCAGCCCGTATACGCCTCTGCTTGGCTTCCTTCTGCCATACTTGCAAAGTATCAAACATCGACTGCCTACTTCTTCTAGCGAATATTTTGTCCAGTAAATAATTCAATTTTTGTTCATCAAAGGTACCATCCAATGGCCACTGAAGCTCAGTATTGTCCCTTGTATACTTGTGCCATTACGTACGAAACATAATAGGGCCAATATCATGCTTTACAGACATCTCAAAACTCAAGAGTGCCTTCCAGAGGTGCAGGCTGCCTTTCCTCCAGCCGATGCTCAGCAGAACAGCAGCGGCATCCCAAGCACCACACTTTACTCCAGCAAGGCATCCTAGCATCAGACACATTCACTATTCACTCAAGCAACACACACACGCAATAAAAATGCACACAAACAAAAGAGCTCTCAAAAGCAGTCCTCAGACTGCCCAAGATAAGTCAGCCCTCAGAATGCACCAAGACAAGATAGGCTCTAGCCCCAGGCCTTTTCAAGCATAAGCTAAATTCAACAAGTGGCCCGGCAGAACGTTAAAAAATGCTCCGTATCACAAGGGTCCGCAGACCCACCAAGTTAATCAAGACGGCGCCACTTTTTACCAAATATCAAGATGACCTCACCTGGTGCACACAGGTCAAACAAGATTATTCTCCACTGCCGACTCTTCAGACCAAACGGTGAGATCCAAGGGTTTCACCTTTTCAGGGCCCTAGCCGAGATGACCACTAGACGAGAAGCCGCCGGATCAGACAGGCGGGGCAGTAGCGATAACCAGGCTCTATCATATGGGGATCACCGATCCGCCCAACCGACCGGACGCAACCCCGACTCCACACGACCCGACTACAGGCGGGATGGGTCACCTGGTGGAGTCCCTGTTCGGGCGTCAACTGAAGGAAGTGACCCAATTAGGGCCACCCGGGTCACTCTCGACCTCCTCTAGCCTTCCATTAATGAAGAGTCGATGACACAGTAGAGAATACAAGTAAACTAGTTTATTCACAGAGTACACTGCAGTGGAGTCCAATGTGACCAGCCTCCTATGATGGCTGACGAGGGGACTGACTCTAACAAGCATAAAGTTACATTATGTATTTTGCGGAGCCACAAAGACCCGCCTACAAAGGAAAAACACTAGTAGATGTCATAATACAATGGGGATACAAAACATAAGTTTCGATTCTGCAGCCTGGCACAAGTTAGCTACTATCCAAAGTCATCTGGCCTATCCACCCCTCTAGACAAGTGGGAGAAGGCCTCTATGTAACAGAAAAGGCATGCGTTATTGAGCAAGTTTCAACTTTGGAGAAAAGAAACTTACCAAGGACCATTTCTCGTAAATGAGCAAGTAGCAGTTTCGATTATAATACAAAATGGCGTCTTTGAGATCTAAAATGGTGGCACCGATGTCAACCTAACTTACCTAACATCTGCACTTACTGATAATGTATGAATATTTCAAGATAGCTACATGACTACTAACATAATGTCAAATAAAATACGACTAATATAGGAGTAAAACATTTTAGTTCTATCATGGTGATACCACTGCTGATGAAGGGGTTAGTTCCCTCAAACAGTCCACTCAAAGACTACCACGTTTGTGCTCCTTTGAGGGAGCTATGGCCTCATTTGGCTGCTCAGAACAGTACTCCACTTTCATATATTGCCCATCTCTTAAGCTGACTGCGCCAGGCCTCTACTCTGGGCACCCCCAGCGACTTCAAATTCCGGGCACTTTCCTGCTTTGCCAGTATTAGAGCCAGGTCTAGAAACCTACTTGTATCCTTAGTTTTAGCTATGTGAGAGAACCAGCTTAGCAAGCAAAGATTCAGTGAACAAGGGACCTCCATCAGCGTAACTGACACAACAGTAGTGATAACCTCTACCCAGTATTCTGTTAGGGATGAATAGGACTATACCATATTATATATCTCTGCCCCACTGTTCAACATCGGGGCACCCAGCTCCTGCTGCCTGAAGGAACCTGTAATGAAAACAAAAACATTCAAATATACCATATTTGCATTCTACACAGCTCAGCAGTCATTGAGGATAGTATGCGTCCTTTGCTAATGGACACTTGTGAAAGAACCCAGGACTTCCTATGCCTCCTCTGCAGCGTAGAACATATCAGACTTAGAGTAGTCTAGCTAAAACCACAATATAAAGTGAAACATTCATCTATAGCATATTTGCCATCTACACAGCTGAGCAGTCACTTAGGATAGTGGAATATCCTGGACGAGATCTTGGACAATTAGGTAATCCTTTTTTCCGGCTTATTGCATAATTATGTACTTTAGCTGGGAGGACACTAGCTCAACTATGAAGTCACACGGGCGGGCACCTGGCACGTCCGTGGATGTTGCACTCTATGTGCCCAGATTGTGGGAATCTCGTGCGTGGGCTATCCTAAATTACAAATTAGGAACAGGACTTACAATACAGAATTTTGTCATTACTTTCCTCTCGTTCCGGAACTTTCCAGATCTGCACATTATCTTGCCATGATCGGTCTTCCAAATCTGTACACTTATCCCAGTGCACCATCATTTCTTCAGCAATCTTACATTTAGAATCCAGTATGAACTTATCCTCTTTGCTCATTGCGACAATGCCACCTTCATTAACTGCCACACGTTGCCTGAATTTTCTTAGTCATATCCGAGAGACCGGAAGCTAGGTTTGCTTTTAGGGCCTACGTTGGAGTTGTCACTATATGGGTAGGTTTTCGGACACATAAGAGAGCTTGGACAGGGTGATAATTTGGAACATTGCGCCCCTGCCTGGTATAGTCGGTGCAAGGCCCTCCAGTTCCTTATATCGTTCCAGAGGCGGTCTAAAATGGGGTACATGTGTTTTGATAGGATGTCTTTCCTGTTATCTGTTACATATTCCCCTAAATATTTAGGTCCCTCTTGAACTATTGATAGAATTGCTCTGTACATCATCTCCGAAACCAACCTGTTTATGGATAGAATAGGGATTTTTCCCAGTTGATGGTATGTCCAAAGTGCATGCTGTGGGAGCCAAGAAATAGTGTCATTAGGGTGTGACACATACAAGAAGATATCATCAGTGCATAGAGAAAGTCTGTACTCCTAGTCTTTCTCCCCTCCCAGTCCCCAAACTTGCCGGTCTATGCGATCCAAGAGGCCATGGGTTCCAGTAAAAGTGCAAATGGCATTAAGGAAAGCAGTTATCGCTGCCTCGTACCCCTCTCCATCCTGAAGGGGGCACAATATAGTACCATTTACGTTTACACTCGCCATTGGTTGACTATAGGAGAGCTTTATCATCCACCAAAGTAGAGGCCTATGCATACTCTTTCCAACACTAAATTCAGGTATGTGCACTTCAGAGTGGTGGAGGATTTCGTAGAGTCAAGGAATAATACAGCGGTGTGATCTCTCAATCACTTCCAGCAGCTGTAGAGGCATGTGATGTTCAGCGTAGTTTTCCTATGAGGGATGAAGCTCAATTGGTCAGGATGACTCAGTTTAGAATTGTTTTTTTAACAGAATGTTATTGGTTCTTAACATTTGTACATATACATCAAGACATACTTTCAACATGGTGTTAACATTTGTCAATATATTTCAAGCCATACATTCAATATATGGGTTTGATTACTACCATATCACTAACTCTCCCAGTGCCCAATTTTCCATCCTTCAACTGTCCCACCCTCCTCCCGAGCCGTATCATACATCAGTGCCCCATCAAAAACAGCAGACCCTGTTCTTCAATACATGCCTTGCCTACATTCATTGTCCCACATTGTTAGGTAACTTATTTTAACAATTTGAGTTTAGAATTTAGAAGCGATATCCTTCCTTTAGTTCCCATCCCTTTATGTTATTTCCTCGATGATGCCACTGTCGATGAAAGGTTTGGTTCCCTCATACAATCTGCCATAGCCTACAACGTTCATGCTCCTTTGATGGAGCAATGGCCTTGTTTGGCTTCTCAGAACAGCACTCCACTTTCATATCCGGCCAATCGCTCAAGTTGACTTCACCAGGTCTCTACTCTGCCCCCACCGCCTTCTAATTCCAGATAATATCCTGCTTTGCCTGTATTAGAGCCAGGTCTAGAAACCTACTTGTATACTTAGAACTAGCTCTGTGAGGGAACGAGCTTAGCAAGCAAGGTCTCAGTGAACAAGGGACCACCATTAGCATTATAGCCACAACAGTATTCATAACCTCTACCCAGTATTGTGTCAGGGCTGGATAGGGCTGTATAATATATTATATCTCCATCGCCACTGTTCAACATCGGGGCACGCAGCTCATGCTGTCTGAAAGAACATTTTAAGTAAACAGTAGCATCATTGTATAGCATATTTGCCTTCTACACAGCTCAGCAGTTCCTGAAGATTGCATGTGTCACTTGCTCAAAAGTGTCTTGTGAAAGATCCTGGATGAGATTCTGGAAAATGATCTGATCTAATTTTCTTGCTTCCCGTATAATATTGGATGGGAGGACCCTAGATGGACTATAATGTTACATGGCCAGGTGTCTGGTGCTTCCTGTTGTAGTCCACTCTATGTGTCCAGATAATGGAAATCTCCTGCATTGCGCCACCCTTGATTACAAATTTGGAAAGGGACTTACAGCATAGGATGATGTCATCAATTTCCGCTGGTCCAAAACTTTCAAATTCCACACATTCTGTTGCCTTGATCGGTCTTCCAAATGTGTATACTTATTCCAGAGTGCCTTAATATCTTCCTCCATCTTAGATTATGCATCCAGTATGTTCTCTACCTCTTTGCTCATACCGACAAAGTCATCTTCGTTGGTTGCTACCCAGTCACCCAATGCCTAGCTGTTCTTATTCATATCCAAAAAAACTGTAGCTAAGTTTTCTTTCATGGCCTGCATTTGTTTTGACACCATATGGGAAAGTTTATTGTGCAGATCACCGAGACAGCTCTTGAGATCGGCCTTCATTTTCGGGGTCACCAAATCTCCTTTCTTGCTACCCATTGAGGGAAATGTGTTTAATGTAGCCAAATCATCGCTTTGGGTGTCCCTCCCTACCCCAGGCCCTAGGGGTTCCTCAGTAATCACCAATACACATCTGTCCCCGAGAAGCACGAGGCACTCAGTACATCAGCAGTCTTGCCTTCAATCAATCAATCAATTAGTCAATCAATTAGTCAATCAGGATTTATAAAGCACGGCTAATAACCCAATACCTTTTGTAATGCTTGCAGATATTGGAGGCTTATTCGAACAGACAGGTTCTGGAGTTAATTGGGGGAGCCTGTTTCAGGTCTTTCCTGCGTAATGGAAGAAGGGGCGTCCTCCACTTCTGCTTTGGTAGATGCGGGGAGTATGGGCAAGTGCGAGGGAAGCAGAGCGTAGTCTTCCCGACTTTTGATGGAAGTTCAGGCAGTGGTTATGTAGCCAAGTCCTTGCTTGTGTAGAGCCTTGTGTACGTTGGTCAGCAGCTTTGTTTGGCATCTCTTTTTTTACAGGGAGCCAGTGGAGTTGTCTGAGGTGGGATGTGTTGTAGGTTTGTCGGGGAATGTCAAGGATGAGTCTGACTGCAGCATTCGTTTTGGACTGAAGTCTCTGTAGAAGGTGTGCGGTGATTACTACGTTGACAGCATTACCATAGTCCACTAGGCTGGTGATGAAGGCTTGTGTCATGGTACTTCTCGAGTGTAGGGATATAGACGCTTGAAGAACTTGCATAGCTTGCTCAGAGTGAGGAATCAGGCGGAGGAGACAGCGTAGATCTCTGATTTTATGATGAGCTTGTCCATGATTATTCTGAGCTTTCTGGTGTGGTTGGAGCGAGTGGGTGCAGAAACTAGGTCTGATAGACACCAGGAGTTGTTCAATGTGTTGCTGCTGTTACCGAAGATCAGTACTTCCGTATTGTCTCTATTCAGCGCTGGCAGTTGTTCTTCATCCAGTAGATGATGCTTGTCATGCATCTGTGGAAGTTGGTTCAGGTGGTGGTGGGGTTGAAGGTGAATGAGGGAATGAGTTGGTTGTCATCTGCGTAGGACATTAGTTTAAGACCATGAGATGTGGTGTTGTTGATCAGAGGCATCGTATGTGCATAGAAGAGTGCGGGGCTGAGGGATATGCCCTGGGGGACAATGCAGGTGATCTCCTTGGGTTCTGAGGTTAAATGCTATCAGGTGAATCCTCTGGGTTCTTCCAGTGAGGAAACAAGGGATCCATTTGAGCACTTACCTTGGATGCAGATGTGGTGGGGCCTTTCGATCAGCGTGGGGTGGGATATAGTGCCGAAGGCTGCCAAGAGGTCAAAAGAGATTCAGAGCTACTGTTTCTCCTCAGTGAAGGAGGGTTCAGATGTTGTTATGGCAAGGATTTGATTGGTTTTGGTGCTGTGTTTGCTGCGGAATCCGGATTGGGAGGTGCTGAGTAGCTCTTTCTGCTCCAGGTGTGTCATCAATTACCTTTTGGTGATCTTTTCCAGTACCTTAACTGGGAATGGAGCAGTGAGATTCTTTAGAAACCACAGAATCATCATCGACAACAAGCTCACAGTGTAATCACAGACCATTGCTGTCTAATCAGCCTGCTGCATCATAATGTGCATTCTACAAGAGATCTTCAAATGGCTACGGCTGGAAATGCGACGCACCTTGAAAATGAGCCTGTTCTGCAGTTGGCTTGGCTAAGGCAGTGCTTTCTACATAGGAATCCAAGCACACCTCCTGGATTGACTTCAAACCATACAGAAAGCTGTACCCTGACTCATCATTGACCTCCCCAACAAACCCACATCACACCCTACCTCAGGCAACTCTACTGGTTCCCACATAGAAGAGATGGCCATTCAAGCCGCTGAGCCAAGTACAGAAGGCTCTACACAACCAACGTCCTGCCTACATTAACCACCGCCTGAACTTCCACCAACCTTCGAGAAGACTACTCTCAGCCTCCCTCTTTGGTTTGATTTGCCCATACTCCCCCAATTTACTGAAGCAGGAGTGGAGGAAGCTCCCACATTACAGAAAAGACCTAGAACAGCCTCCAGACTCAGCTCTGGACTCTCATCTCACTTTTGGAATTCTAAAGGGCCCTCAAGACAGCGAAGAGCACTAGTTTGAATGAACCTTCCCGGACATGCAAGCCCCTGGATAGCCTATTGGGTATTAGCATTTCTATCTAAATCCTGATTGATTGAAAGGTAGGAAGAAACAGTATGAAAAACAGACCTCCCAGATCACCTTATGTTCTGTGATTTGCATTCATGCGGCTTATTTACCCGAATACACCTATGGAGTGTCTTTGGGAAAAGGTCTATGCGAGGGCGTCCGCTTTTTCAATTCAGCAATCCCCAAGTAGACTTCAAGATGGCAGCTTTCATTACGTGCTCAGGGTGGAAAGACCGGTCAGGAAGCCACCACAATTGGTTAAACTATACATTGCGTGCTGTCTCAGACCTTTGTCCTGTCATGACGGGTGGGTGTTGCCTAAGGGAAGGTTTCAATTCCTCTTAGGAAGGTCACACAGGGAGCCCACAACTGGAGATTAGCCATCAGGCATCTTTCATGTCCAAGCACAGGCCGCCTGCCTACAGTTTCCTAAGAAATTCCTTTAGGATCCTGTAAGTGATATTTGTGAGCACGTAAAAGAGTTTGGGCAGTGTAATCATTTTGTACATTGCAGCCCAGCCTAGTACACCCGGTGCAGGTCCCTCCAGTACATAAGTTCATTCCTGAAGCACTCCAAATAGGGGTACAGATGTTTTGATAGGAAGACCTCCTTGTTATCTGTTACAAATAAATCTAAATATTTAGATCCCTCCGGAACTATTGATATGGTTTCTCTGTACCTCATCTCCAGGGCCAGTCTGTTGATGGATGGAACAGGGATTTTTCCCAGTTGATGGTATGTCCCGGGTGTGTGCCAAAAATGTGAAAAAAGTGTAGGATCCCGCAAATAATGTCATTAGGGCGTGACACGTACAAGAGGATATCGTTAATGCACAGAGACATTCTGTCCTCCCAGTCTTCCTTCACTCCCAGTCTCCAAACTTGCTGGTCTTCTAGATACAAAAGGCCAGGGGTTCCAGGAAAAGTGTAAAAAGCATTTAGGATAGCAGCCATCCCTACCTCTTACCCATCTCCAACCCAAAGGTGACAAAATACAGTGCCATTTCCTTTTACCCTCACCATTGGTTGACTATTGGAGAGCTTTATCATCCGTCGGAAGTAGGGGCCTATGCATACTCTTTCCAATACTAGATTCAGGTATGTGCACTTTAGAGTGGTAGAGGATTTCATGGAGTCAAGGTATAGTACAGTTGTCTGATCTCTGAATCTACTCTGACAGTCCTAGAGGCGCGTGATGTTCAGAGTAGTGCTCCTGTGAGACATGAAGCCCATTTGGTCTGGATGACCCAATTTAGAGATTTTGTTTAAACAAAATGTTATTGGTTCTTCACATTTGTCAATATATTTTAAGCCACACATTCAATATATGGGTTTCATTACTACCATATCACTAACTCTCCCAGTGCCCAACTTTCCATCCTTCAACTGTCCCACCCTCCTCCCGAGCCGTATCATACATCAGTGCCCCTTCAACAACAGCAGACCCTGGTCTTCTATACATATCTTGCCTACATTCATTGTCCCACATTGTTAGGTAACTTATTTTAACAATTTGAGTTAAGAATTTAGAAGCGATATCCTTCCTTTAGTTCCCATCCCTTTATGTTATTTCCTCGTTGATGCCACTGTTGATGAAAGGTTTGGTTCCCTCATACAGTCTGCCATAGCCTACAACGTTCATGCTCCTTTGATGGAGCAATGGCCTTGTTTGGCTTCTCAGAACAGCACTCCACTTTCATATCCGGCCAATCTCTCAAGTTGACTTCACCAGGTCTCTACTCTGCCCCCCCACCGCCTTCTAATTCCAGGTAATTTCCTGCTTTGCCTGTATTATAGCCAGGTCTAGAAACCTACTTGTATACTTAGAACTAGCTCTGTGAGGGAACGAGCTTAGCAAGCAAGGTCTCGGTGAACAAGGGACCACCATTAGAGTAATATCCACAACAGTAGTCATAACCTCTACCCAGTATTGTGTCAGGGCTGGATAGGGCTGTATAATATGTTATATCTCCATCTCCACTGTTCAACATCGGGGCACGCAGCTCCTGCTGTCTGAAAGAACATGTTAAGTAAACAGTAGCATCATTGTATAGCATATTTGCCTTCTACACAGCTCAGCAGTTCCTGAAGATTGCATGTGTCCCTTGCTCAAAAGTCTCTTGTGAAACATCCTGGATGAGATTCTGGAAAATTATCTGATCTAATTTTCTTGCTTCCCGTATAATATTGTCCTTTAGGTGGGAGGACCCTAGATGGACTATAATGTTACATGGCCTGGCGTCTGGTGCTTCCTGTTGTAGTCCATTATATGTGTCCAGATAATGGAAATCTCCTGCATTGGGCCACCCTTGATTACAAATTTGGAAAGGGACTTACAGCATAGGATGATGTCATCAATTTCCGCTGGTCCAAAACTTTCAAATTCCACACATTCTGTTGCCTTGATCGGTCCTCCAAATCTGTACACTTATTCCAGAGTGCCTTAATATCTTCCTCCATCTTAGATTAGGCATCCAGTATGTTCTCTACCTCTTTGCTCATACCGACAAAGTCATCTTCGTTGGTTGCTACCCGGTCACCCATTGCTTAGCTGTTCTTATTCCTGTTGGTAAGTTTTCTTTAAGGGCCTGCATTTGTTTTGACACCATATGGGAAAGTTTATTGTGCAGATCACCGAGACAGCTCTTGAGATCGGCCTTCATTTTCGGGGTCCCCAAATCTCCTTTCTTGCTACCCATTGAGGGAAATGAGTTTAATGTAGCCAAATCATCGCTTTGAGTGGCCCTCCCTACCCCAGGCCCTAGGGGTTGCTCAGTAATCACCAATACACATCTGTCCCCAAGAAGCACGAGGCATTTAGTACATCAGCAGTCTTGCCTTCAATCAATCAATCAATTAATCAATCAATCAGTCAATCAGAATTTATAAAGCACGGCTAATAGCCGAATACCTTTTCTAAATGCTTGCAGATATTGGAGGCTTATTCGAACAGACAGGTTCTGGAGTTGATTGGGGGAGCCTGTTTCAGGTCTTTGCTGTGTAATAGAAGAAGGGGTGTCCTCCACTTCTGCTTTGGTAGGTGCGGGGAGTATGGGCAAGTGCGAGGGAGGCGGAGCATAGTCTTCACGACTTTTGATGGAAGTTAAGGCAGTGGTTATGTAGGCAAGTCCTTGCTTGTGTAGAGCCTTTTGTACGTTGGTCAGCAGCTTAGTTTGGCATCTCTTTTTTTACAGGGAGCCAGTGGAGTTGTCTGAGGTGGGATGTGTTGTAGGTTTGTCTGGGAAGGTCAAGGATGAGTCTGACTGCAGAAGTCGTTTTGGACTGAAGTCTCTGTAGAAGGTGTGCGGTGATTACTACGTTGACAGCATTGCCGTAGTCCACTAGGCTGGCGATGAGGGCTTGTGTCATGGTACTTCTCGATTGTAGGGATAGAGACGCTTGAAGAACTTGCATAGCTTGCGCAGAGTGAGGAATCAGGCGGAGGAGACAGCGTAGATCTCTTATTTTATGATGAGCTTGTCAATGATTATTCTGAGCTTTCTGGTGTGGTTGGAGCGAGTGGGTGCAGATCCTAGGTCTAATAGACACCAGGAGTTGTTCAATGTGTTGATGCTGTTACCGAAGATCAGTACTTCCGTATTGTCTCTATTCAGCGCTGGCAGTTGTTCTTCATCCAGTAGATGATGCTTGTCATGCATCTGTGGAAGTTGGTTCAGGTGGTGGTGGGGTTGAAGGTGAATGAGGGAATGAGTTGGTTGTCATCTGCTTAGGACATTAGTTTAAGACCATGAGATGTGGTGTTGTTGATCAGAGGCATCGTATGTGCATAGAAGAGTGCGGGCTAAGGGAAATGCTCTGGCGGACAATGCAGGTGATCTCCTTGGGGTCTGAGGTTAAATGCTATCAGGTGAATCCTCTGCGTTCTTCCAGTGAGGAAAGAAGGGATCCATTTGAGCACTTACCTTGGATGCAGATGTGGTGGGGCCTTTCGATCAGCGTGGGGTGGGATATAGTGCCGAAGGCTGCCAAGAGGTCAAAAGAGATTCAGAGCTACTATTTCTCCTCAGTGAAGGAGGGTTCAGATGTTGTCATGGCAAGGATCGATTGGTTTTGGTGCTGTGTTTGCTGCAGAATCCGGATTGGGAGGTGCTGAGTAGCTGTTTCTGCTCCAGGTGTGTCATCAATTACCTTCTGGTGATCTTTTCCAGTACCTTAACTGGGAATGGAGCAGTGAGATTGTTTAGAAACCGCAGAATCATCATCGACAACAAGCTCACCGTGTAATCACAGACCATTGTTGTCTAATTAGCCTGCTGCATCATAATGTGCATTCTACAAGAGATCTTCAAATGGCTACGGCTGGAAATGCGACGCACCTTGACAATGAGCCTGTTCTGCAGTTGGCTGGGCTATGGCAGTGCTTTCTACATAGGAATCTGAGCACACCTCCTGGACTGACTTCAAACCATACAGAAAGCTGCACCCTGACTCATCATTGACCTCCCCAACAAACCCACATCACACCCTACCTCAGGCAACTCTACTGTCTCCCACATAGAAGGGATGGCCATTCAAGCCGCTGAGCCAAGTACAGAAGGCTCTACACAACCAACGTCCTGCCTCCATTAACCACCGGCTGAACTTCCACCAACCTTCGAGAAGACTACCCTCAGCCTTCCTCTGTGGTTTCATTTGCCCATACTCCCCCAATTTACTGAAGCAGGAGTGGAGGAAGCTCCCACATTACAGCAAAGACCTACAACAGCCTCCAGACGTAGCTCTGGACTCTCATCTCACTTTTGGAATTCTAAAGAGCCCTCAAGACAGCGAAGAGAACTAGTTCGAATGAGCCTTCCCGGACATGCAAGCCCCTGGATTCCCTATTGTGTATTAGCACTTCTATCTAAATCCTGATTGATTGAAAGGTAGGAGGAAACAGTATGAAAAACAGACCTCCCAGATCACCTTATGTACTGTGATTTGCATTCATGCCGCTTATTTCCCCGAATACACCTATGGAGTGTCTTTGGGGAAAAGGTCTATGCGAGGGCGTCCGCTCTTTCAATTCAGCAATCCACAAGTAGACTTCAAGATGGCAGCTTTCATTATGTGCTCAGGGAGGAAAGACCGGTCAGGAAGCCACAACAGTTGGTTAAACTATACATTGTGTGCTGTCTCAGACCATTGTCCTGCCATGACGGGTGGGTGTTGCCTCAGGGAAGGTTTCAATTCCTCTAAGGAAGATCACACAGGGAGCCCACAACTGGAGATTAGCCATCAGGCATCTTTCATGTCCAAGCGCAGGCCGCTTGCCTATAGTTTCCTAAAAAATTCCTGTAGGATCCTGTAAGTGATATTTGTGAGCACGTAAAAGAGTTTGGACAGTGTAATCATTTTGAACACTGCAGCCCAGCCTAGTACACCTGGTGCAGGTCCCTCCAGTACCAAAGTTCGTTCCTGAAGCTCTCCAAATAGGGGTACAGATGTTTTGATAGGAAGACCTCCTTGTTATCTGTTACATATAAATCTAAATATTTAGATCCCTCCGAAACTATTGATATGGTTTCTCTGTACCTCATCTCCAGGGCCAGTCTGTTGATGGATGGAACAGGGATTTTTCCCAGTTGATGGTATGTCCAGAGTGTGTGCCGAAAATGTGAAAAAAGTGTAGGAGCCCGCAAATAATGTCATTAGGGCGTGACACGTACAAGAGGATATCGTTATTGCACAGAGACATTCTGTCCTCCCAGTCATCCTTCACTCCCAGTCTCCAAACTTGCCAGTCTTCTAGATCCTAAAGGACATGGGTTCCAGCAAAAGTGTGAATAGCATTTAGGATAACAGCCATCCCTACCTCTTACCCGTCTCCAACCCAAAGGTGACACAATACAGTGCCATTTCCCTTTACCCTCACCATTGGTTGACTATTGGAAAGCTTTATCATCCATCGGAAGCAGGGGCCTATGCATACTCTTTCCAATACTAGATGCAGGTATGTACACTTCAGAGTGGTGGAGGATTTCATGGAATCAAGGGATAGTACAGTTGTCTGATCTCTCAATCTACTCTGACAGTCCTTGAGGCGTGTGATGTTCAGAGTAGTTCTCCTGCGAGACATGAAGCCCATTTGGTCTGGATGACCCATTTTAGAGATTTTTTTTTAAACAAAATGTTATTGGTTCTTAACATTTGTCAATATATTTCAAACCATACATTCAATATATGGGTTTCATTACTACCATATCACTAACTCTCCCAGTGCCACACTTTCCATCCTTCAACTGTCCCAACCTCCTCCCGAGCCGTATCATACATCAGTGCACCTTCAACAACAGCAGACCCTGGTCTTCAATACATGTCTTGCTTACATTCATTGTTCCACATTGTTAGGTAACTTATTTTAACAATTTGAGTTAAGAATTTAGAAGCAATATCCATCCTTTAGTTCCCATCCCTTTATGTTATTTCCTCGTTGATGCCACTGTCGATGAAAGGTTCGGTTCCCTCATACAGTCTGCCATAGCCTACAACATTCATGCTCCTTTGATGGAGCAATGGCCTCGTTTGGCTTCTCAGAACAGCACTCCACTTTCATATCCGGCCAATCGCTCAAGTTGACTTCCGCAGGTCTCTACTCTGTCCCCTCCCCCCCATCACCTTCTAATTCCAGGAAATTTCCTACTTTGCCTGTATTAGAGCCAGGTATAGAAAACTACTTGTATACTTAGAACTAGCTCTGTTAGGGAACGAGCTTAGCTAGCAAGGTTTCGGTGAACAAGGGACCACCATTAGCGTAATATCCACAACAGTAGTCATAACCTCTACCCAGTATTGTTGCAGGGCTGGATAGGGCTGTATAATATGTTATATCTCTATTTCCACTGTTCAACATCGGGGCACGCAGCTCCTGCAGTCTGAAAAAACATGTTAAGTAAACAGTAGCATCATTGTATAGCAAATTTGCCTTCTACACAGCTCAGCAGTTCCTGAAGATTGCATGTGTCCCTTGCTCAAAAGTCTCTTGTGAAAGAACCTGGATGAGATTCTGGAAAATGATCTGATCTAATTTTCTTGCTTTCCGCATAATATTGTCCTTTAGTTGGGAGGACCCTAGATGGACTATAATGTTACATGGCCAGGCGTCTGGTGTTTCCTGTTGTAGTCCACTCTATGTGTCTAGATAATGGAAATCTCCTGCATTGGGACACCCTTGATTACAAATTTGGAAAGGGACTTACAGCATAGGATGATGTCATAAATTACTGCTGGTCCAAATCTTTCAAATTCAACACATTCTGTTGCCTTGATCGGTCCTCCAAATCTATTCACTTATTCCAGAGTGCCTTAATATCTTCCTCCAGCTTAGATTAGGCATCCAGTATGTTCTCTACCTCTTTGCTCATACCGACAAAGTCATCTTCGTTGGTTGCTACCCAGTCACCCATTGCCTAGCTGTTCTCATTCATTTCCCCAAAAATTGTAGCTAAGTTTTCTTTCAGTGCCTGCATTTGTTTTGACACCATATGGTAAAGTTTATTGTGCAGATCACCGAGACAGCTTATGGGATCAGCCTTCATTTTCGGGGTCCCCAAATCTCCTTTCTTGCTACCCATTGAGGGAAATGTGTTTAATGTAGCCAAATCATCGCTTTGGGTCGCCCTCCCTACCCCAAGCCCTAGGGGTTCCTCAGTAATCACCAATACACATTTGTCCCCGAGAAGCATGAGGCATTCAGTGCATCAGCAGTCTTGCCTTCAATCAATCAATCAATTAATGTATCAGTCAATCAGGATGTATAAAGAACGGCTAATAACCCAATACCTTTTCTAAATGCTTGCAGATATTGGAGGCTTATTCGAACAGACAGGTTCTGGAGTTGATTGGGGGATCCTGTTTCAGGTCTTTGCTGTGTAATGGAAGAAGGGGCATCCTCCACTTCTGCTATGGTAGATGCGGGGAGTATGGGCAAGTGCGAGGGAGGCGGAGCGTAGTCTTCCCGACTTTTGATAGAAGTTCAGGCAGTGGTTATGTAGGCAAGTCCTTGCTTGGGTAGAGCCTTGTGTACGTTGGTCAGCAGCTTAGTTTGGCATCTCTTTTTTTGCAGGGAGCCAGTGGAGTTGTCTGAGGTGGGATGTGTTGTAGGTTTTTCGGGGAAGGTCAAGGATGAGTCTGACTGCAGCATTCGTTTTGGACTGAAGTCTCTGTAGAAGGTGTGCGGTGATTACTACGTTGACAGCATTGCCGTAGTCTGCTAGACTGGTGATGAGGGCTTGTGTCATGGTACTTCTCGAGTGTAGGGATATAGACGCTTGAAGAACTTGCATAGATTGCGCAGAGTGAGGAATCAGGTGGAGGAGACAGCGTAGATCTCTGATTTTATGATGAACTTGTCAATGATTATTCTGAGCTTTCTGGTGTGGTTGGAGCGAGTGGGTGCAGATCCTAGGTCTAATAGACACCAGGAGTTGTTCAATGTGTTGCTGCTGTTACAGAAGATCAGCACTTCCGTATTGTCTCTATTCAGCGCTGGCAATTGTTCTTCATCCAGTAGATGATGCTTGTCATGCATCTGTGGAAGTTGGTTCAGGTGGTGGTGGGGTTGAAGGTGAATGAGGGAATGAGTTGGTTGTCATCTGCGTAGGACATTAGTTTAAGACCATGAGATGTGGCGTTGTTGATCAGAGGCATCGTATGTGCATAGAAGAGTGCGGGGCTCAGGGATATGCCCTGGAGGACAATGCAGGTGATCTCCTTGGGTTCTGAGGTTAAAAGCTATCAGGTGAATCCTCTGGGTTCTTCCAGTGAGGAAAGAAGGGATCCATTTTAGCACTTACCTTGGATGCAGATGTGGTGGGGCCTTTTGATCAGTGTAGGGTGGGAGATAGTGCTGAAGGCTGCCAAGAGGTCAAACGAGATTCAGAGCTACTGTTTCTCCTCAGTGAAGGAAGGTTCAGATGTTGTCATGGCAAGGATCAGATTGGTTTTGGTGCTGTGTTTGCTGCGGAATCCGGATTGGGTGGTGCTGAGTAGCTGTTTCTGCTCCAGGTGTGTCATCACTTACCTTCTGGTGATCTTTTCCAGTACCTTAACTGGGAATGGAGCAATGAGATTGTTTAGAAACCGCAGAATCATCATCGACAACAAGCTCACTGTGTCATCACAGACCATTGCTGTCTAATCAGCCTGCTGCATCATAATGTGCATTCTACAAGAGATCTTCAAATGGCTACGGCTGGAAATGTGACGCACCTTGACAATGAGCCTGTTCTGCAGTTGGCTGGGCTATGGCAGTGCTTTCTACATAGGAATCCAAGCACACCTCCTGGACTGACTTCAAACCATACAGAAAGCTGCACCCTGACTCATCATTGACCTCCCCAACGAACCCATATCACCCCCTACCTCAGGCAGCTCTACTGGCTCCCACATAGAAGAGATGGCCATTCAAGCCGCTGAGCCAAGTACAGAAGGCTCTACACAACCAACATCCTGCCTACATTAACCACCACCTGAACTTCCACCAACCTTCGAGAAGACTATGCTCAGCCTCCCTCTTTGGTTTCATTTGCCCATACTCCCCTAATTTACTGAAGCAGAAGTGGAGGAAGCTCCCACATTCAAGTAAAGACCTAGAACAGCCACCAGATGCAGCTCCGGACTCTCCTCTCTCTTTTGGAATTCCAAAGGGCCCTCAAGACATCGAAGAGAACTAGTCCGAATGAGCCTTCCCGGACATGCAAGCCCCTGGATACCCTATTGTGTATTAGCACTTCTATCTAAATCCTGATTGATTGAAAGGTAGGAGGAAACAGAATGAAAAACAGACCTACCAGATCACCTTATGTTCTGTGATTTGCATTCATGCAGCTTATTTACCAGAATACACCTATGGAGTGTCTTTGGGGAAAAGGTCTATGCGAGGGCGTCCGCTCTTTCAATTCGGCAATTCCCAAGTATACTTCAAGATGGCAGCTTTCATTATGTAATCAGGGAGGAAAGACCGGTCAGGAAGCCACCACAGTTGGTTAAACTATACATTGTGTGCTGTCTCGGACCTTTGTCCTGCCATGACGGGTGGGTGTTGCCTCAGGGAAGGTTTCAATTCCTCTCTGGAAAATCACACAGGGAGCCCACAACTGGAGATTAGCCATCAGGCATCTTTAATGTCCAAGCACAGGCCGCCTGCCTAGAGTTTCCTAAGGAATTCCTGTAGGATCCTTTAAGTGATATTTGTGAGCAGGTAAAAGAGTTTGAACAGTGTAATCATTTTGAACATTGCAGCCCAGCCTAGTACACCTGGTGCAGGTCCCTCCAGTACCAAAGTTCGTTCCTGAAGCTCTCCAAATAGGGGTACAGATGTTTTGATAGGAAGACCGCGTTGTTATCTGTTACATAAAATCTAAATATTTAGATCCCTCCAGAACTATTGATATGGTTTCTCTGTACCTCATCTCCAGGGCCAGTCTGTTGATGGATGGAACAGGGATTTTTCCCAGTTGGTGGTATGTCCAGAGTGTGCGCCGAAAATGTGAAAAAAGTGTAGGAGCCCGCAAATAATGTCATTAGGGCGTAACACGTACAAGAGGATATCGTTATTGCACAGAGACATTCTGTCCTCCCAGTCTTCCTTTACTCCCAGTCTCCAAACTTGCCGGTCTTCTAGATCCAAAAGGCCAGGGGATCCAGCAAAAGTGTAAATAGCATTTAGGATAGCAGCCATCCCTACCTCTTACCCGTCTCCAACCCAAAGGTGACACAATACAGTGCCATTTCCTTTTACCCTCACCATTGGTTGACTATTGGAAAGCTTTATCATCCGTCGGAAGTAGGGGCCTATGCTTACTCTTTCCAATACTAGATTCAGGAATGTACACTTCAGAGTGGTGGAGGATTTCATGGAGTCAAGGGATAGTACAGTTGTCTGATCTCTCAATCTACTCTGACAGTCCTAGAGGCGTGTGATGTTCAGAGTAGTTCTCCTGTGAGCAATGAAGCCCATTTAGTCTGGATGACCCAATTTAGAGATTTTGTTTTTAACAAAATGTTATTGGTTCTTAACATTTGTCAATATATTTCAAACCATACATTCAATATATGGGTTTCATTACTACCATACACTAACTCTCCCAGTGCCAAACTTTCCATCCTTCAACTGTCCCAACCTCCTCCCGTGCCGTATCATACATCAGTTCCCCTTCAACAACAGCAGACCCTGGTCTTCAATACATGTCTTGCCTACATTCATTGTCCCACATTGTTAGGTCACTTATTTTAACAATTTGAGTTAAGTGAAGTAATCTAATAGTAATCCCAAGGGCCACACTTACCAGTGGCCCGCAATATCAAATCAATAATAAGCAGTTGGCAACGAAGAAGGTTCAAGCGTTTATTGGCCACAACAGAACTCTACATAGAGGAGCCCCATCGAACCTCACCCAGAAGGTGTGCCGACGAAGACTGCTGGCTCCTTGACAGAACAACACTTATATACATTACAGATTCAGCATACAAAGCATTGCAAGTGGAAAAGTATCAGTTAATCCTAGAGCTCCTAAAATGAGCTCATACCATCTGCCCGTATAAGGTTACTATCTTGTTCAAAGAAGGTCGGCCGGGTGACTCCCTTTCGTCTCGGGCGCAGAGGAATTTTGCTTAGTACTCCCTTCCGCAGATGTGACCTTGAGCCTCGGCCGTAAATACAATTCACCCTGTCTTTAGGCTGGTACAAGCTAAATCATACAGATAGTGTTTACAGAGAGTCACGTGACCTAGGCCTAGTCAGTCGTGATCCAATATGGCTGAACTGTGGCTTTTCGGCCCTTTCTATCATGCCGGATACTATAAAGAATAAGCCATCTTAGGAAGCAGTTCTATGTACATATGAGGGGGACACAACCCTAGATACGTTATGCTAACTTCATATACTGGCCTGAATCCCACAGAAGAATTTAGAAGCAATATCCTTCCATTAGTTCCCATCCCTTTATGTTATTTCCTCGTTGATGCCACTGTCGATGAAAGGTTCGGTTCCCTCATACAGTCTGCCATAGCCTACAACGTTCATGCTCCTTTGATGGAGCAATGGCCTCGTTTGGCTCCTCAGAACAGCACTCCACTTTCATATCCGGCCAATCGCTCAAGTTGACTTCAGCAGGTCTCTACTCTGCCCCCTCCCCCCCTATCGCCTTCTAATTCCAGGTAATTTCCTACGTTGCCTGTATTAGAGCCAGGTATAGAAACCTACTTGTATACTTAGAACTAGCTCTGTGAGGGAACGAGCTTAGCTAGCAAGGTCTCGGTGAACAAGGGACCACCATTAGCGTAATATTCACAACAGTAGTCATAACCTCTACCCAGTACTGTTGCAGGGCTGGATAGGGCTGTATAATATGTTATATCTCTATCTACACTGTTCATCATCGGGGCACGCAGCTCCTGCAGTCTGAAAGAACATGTTAAGTAAACCGTAGCATCATTGTATAGCATGTTTGCCTTCTACAGATCTCAGCAGTTCCTGAAGATTGCATGTGTCCCTTGCTCAAAAGTCTCTTGTGAAAGATCCTGGATGAGATTCTGGAAAATGATCTGATCTAATTTTCTTGCTTCCCGCATAATATTGTCCTTTAGGTGGGAGGACCCTAGATGGACAATAATGTTACATGGCCAGGCGTCTGGTGCTTCCTGTTGTAGTCCACTCTGTGGCCAGATAATGGGAATATCCTGCATTAGGCCACCCTTGATTACAAATTTGGAAAGGGACTTACAGCATAGGATGATGTCATCAATTTCTGCTTGTCCAAAACTTTCAAATTCAACACATTCTGTTGTCTTGATCGCTCCTCCAAATGTATACACTTATTCCAGAGTGCCTTAATATCTTCCTCCATCTTAGATTAGGCATCCAGTATGTTCTCTACCTCTTTGCTCATACCGACAAAGTCATCTTCATTGGTTGCTACCCAGTCACCCATTGCCTAGCTGTTCTTATTCATGTCCAAAAAAACTGTAGCTAAGTTTTCTTTCAGGGCTTGCACTTGTTTTGACACCATATGGGAAAGTTTATTGTGCAGATCACCGAGACAGCTCTTGAGATCGGCCTTCATTTTCGGGGTCCCCAAATCTCCTTTCTTGCAACCCATTGAGGGAAATGTGTTTAATGTAGCCAAATCATCGCTTTGGTTGGCCCTCCCTACCCCAGGCCCTAGGTGTTCCTCAGTAATCACCAACACACATCTGTCCCCGAGAAGCACGAGGCATTCAGTACATCCGCACTGTTTCCTTCAATCAATCAATCAATTAATCAATCAATCAGTCAATCAGGATTTATGAAGCACGGCTAATAACCCAATACCTTTTCTAAATGCTTGCAGATATTGGAGGCTTATTCGAACAGACAGGTTCTGGAGTTGATTGGGGGAGCCTATTTCAGGTCTTTGCTGCGTTATGGAAGAAGGGGCGTCCTCCACTTCTGCTTTGGTAGATGCAGGGAGTATGGGCAAGTGCGAGGGAGGCGGAGCATAGTCTTCCCGACTTTTGATGGAAGTTCAGGCAGTGGTTATGTAGGCAAGTCCTTGCTTGTGTAGAGCCTTGTGTACGTTGGTCAGAAGCTTAGTTTGGCATCTCTTTTTTTACAGGGAGCCAGTGGAGTTGTCTGAGGTGGGATGTGTTGTAGGTTTTTTGGGGAAGGTCAAGGATGAGTCTGACTGCAGCATTCGTTTTGGACTGAAGTCTCTGTAGAAGGTGTGCGGTGATTACTACGTTGACAGCATTGCTTTATTCCATTAGGCTGGTGATGAGGCCTTGTGTCATGGTACTTCTTGAGTGTAGGGATTTAGACGCTTGAAGAACTTGCATAGCTTGCGCAGAGTGAGGAATCAGGTGGAGGAGACAGCGTAGATCTGTGATTTTATGATGAGCTTGTCAATGATTATTCTGAGCTTTCTGGTGTGGTTGGAGCGAGTGGGTGCAGATCCTAGGTCTAATAGACACCAGGAGTTGTTCAATGTGATGCTGTTGTTACCGAAGATCAGTACTTCCGTATTGTCTCTATTCAGCGCTGGCAGTTGTTCTTCATCCAGTAGATGATGCTTGTCATGCATCTGTGGAAGTTGGTTCAGGTGGTGGTGGGGTTGAAGGTGAATGAGGGAATGAGTTGGTTGTCATCTGCGTAGGACATTAGTTTAAGACCATGAGATATGGCGTTGTTGATCAGAGGCATCGTATGTGCATAGAAGAGTGCGGGGCTGAGGGATATGCCCTGGGGGACAATGCAGGTGATCTCCTTGGGTTCTGAAGTTAAAAGCTATCAGTTGAATCCTCTGGGTTCTTCCAGTGAGGAAAGAAGGGATCCATTTGAGCACTTACCTTGGATGCAGATGTGGTGGTGCCTTTCGATCAGCGTGGGGTGGGATATAGTGCTGAAGGCTGCCAAGAGGTCAAAAGAGATTCAGAGCTACTGTTTCTCCTCAGTGAAGGAGGGTTCAGATGTTGTCATGGCAAGGATCAGATTGGTTTTGGTGCTGTGTTTGCTGCGGAATCCGATTGGGAGGTGCTGAGTAGCTGTTTCTGCTCCAGGTGTGTCATCAATTACCTTCTGGTGATCTTTTCCAGTACCTTAACTGGGAATGGAGCTGTGAGATTGTTTACAAACTGCAGAATCATCATCGACAACAAGCTCACCGTGTAATCACAGACCATTGCTGTCTAATCAGCCTGCTGCATCATAATGTGCATTCTACAAGAGATCTTCAAATGGCTACGGCTGGAAATGTGACGCACCTTGACAATGAGCCTGTTCTGCAGTTGGCTGTGCTATGGCAGTGCTTTCTACATAGGAATCCAAGCACACCTCCTGGAATGACTTCAAACCATACAGAAAGCTGCACCCTGACTCATCATTGACCTCCCCAACGGACCCACATCACACCCTACCTCAGGCATCTCTAGTGGCTCCCACATAGAAGAGATGGCCATTCAAGCCGCTGAGCCAAGTACAGAAGGCTCTACACAACCAACGTCCTGCCTACATTAACCACCGCCTGAACTTCCACCAACCTTCGAGAAGACTACGCTCAGCCTCCCTCTTTGGTTTCATTTGCCCCTATTCACACAATTTACTGAAGCAGAAGCGGAGGAAGCTCCCACATTACAGCAAAGACCTAGAACAGCCTCCAGATGCAGCTCCGGACTCTCATCTCACTTTTGGAATTCCAAAGGGCCCTCAAGACAACAAAGAGAACTAGTTTGAATGAGCCTTCCCGGACATGCAAGCCCCTGGATACCCTATTGTGTATTAGCACTTCTATCTAAACCCTGATTGGTTGAAAGGTAGGAGGAAACAGTATGAAAAAAGGACCTCCAACATCACCTTATGTTCTGTGATTTGCATTCATGTGGCTTACTTACCCGAATACACCTATGGAGTGTCTTTGGGGAAAAGGTCCATGCGAGGGCGTCCGCTCTTTCAATTCAGCAATCCCCAAGTAGACTTCAAGCTGGCAGCTTTCATTATGTGCTCAGGGAGGAAAGACCGGTCAGGAAGCCACCACAGTTGGTTAAACTATACATTGTGTGCTGTCTCAGACCTTTGTCCTGCCCTGACGGGTGGGTGTTGCCTCAGGGAAGGTTTCAATTCCTCTCTGGAAGATCACACAGGGAGCTCACAACTGGAGATTAGCCATCAGGCATATTTCATGTCCAAACGCAGGCCGCCTGCCTATAGTTTCCTAAGGAATTCCTGTACGATCTTGTAAGTGATATTTGTGAGCACGTAAAAGAGTTTGGACAGTGTAATAATTTTGAACATTGCAGCCCAGCCTTGTACACCTGGTGCAGGTCCCTCCAGTACCTAAGTTCGTTCCTGAAGCTCTCCAAATAGGGGTACAGATGTTTTGATAGGAAGACATCCTTGTTATCTATTACATATAAATCTAAATATTTAGATCCCTCCAGAACTATTGATATGATTTCTCTGTACCTCATCTCCAGGGCCAGTCTGTTGATGGATGAAACAGGGATTTTTCCAAGTTGATGGTATGTCCAGAGTGTGTGCCGTAAATGTGAAAAAAGTGTAGGAGCCCACAAATAATGTCATTAGGGCGTCACACGTACAAGAGGATAGCGTTTTTGCACAGAGACATTCTGTCCTCCCAGTCTTCCTTTACTCCCAGTCTCCAAACTTGCCGGTCTTCTAGATCCAAAAGGCCAGGGGATCCAGCAAAAGTGTAAATAGCATTTAGGATAGCAGCCATCCCTACGTCTTACCCGTCTCCAACCCAAAGGTGACACAATACAGTGCCATTTCCTTTTACCCTCACCATTGGTTGACTATTGGAGAGCTTTATCATCCATCGGAAGTAGGGGCCTATGCATACTCTTTCCAATACTAGATTCAGGTATGTACACTTCAGAGTGGTGGAGGATTTCATGGAGTCAAGGGATAGTACAGTTGTCTGATCTCTCAATCTACTCTGACAGTCCAAGAGGCGTGTCATGTTCAGAGTAGTTCTCCTGCGAGACATGAAGCCCATTTGGTCTGGATGACCCAATTTAGAGATTTTTTTTTTTAACAAAATTTTATTGGTTCTTAACTTTTGTCAATATATTTCAAACCATACATTCAATATATGGGTTTCATTACTACCATATCACTAACTCTCCCAGTGCCCAACTTTCCATCCTTCAACTGTCCCAACCTCCTCCCGATCCGTATTATACATCAGTGCCCCATCAACAACAGCAGACCCTGGTCTTCAATACATGTCTTGCCTTCATTCATTGTCCCACATTGTTAGGTAACTTATTTTAACAATTTGAGTTAAGAATTTAGAAGCGATATCCTTCCTTTAGTTCCCATCCCTTTATGTTATTTCCTCGTTGATGCCACTGTCGATAAAAGGTTTGTTTCCCTCATACAGTCTGCCATAGCCTACAACGTTCATGCTCCTTTGATGGAGCAATGACCTCGATTGGCTTCTCAGAAGAGCACTCCACTTCCATATCCGGCCAATCTCTCAAGTTAACTTCAGCAGGTCTCTACTGTGCCACCCCCCCACGCCCCCCCACCACCTTCTAATTCCAGGTAATTTCCTGCTTTGCCTGTATTAGGGCCAGGTCTAGAAACCTACTTGTATACTTAGAACTAGCTCTGTGAGAGAACGAGCTTAGCAAGCAAGGTGTCGGTGAACAAGGGACCACCATTAGCGTAATATCCACAACAGTAGTCATAACCTCTACCCACTATTGTTTCAGGGCTGGATAGGGCTGTATAATATGTTATATCTCTATCTCCACTGTTTAACATCGGGGCATGCAGCTCCTGCAGTCTGAAAGAACATGTTAAGTAAACAGTAGCATCATTGTATAGCATATTTGCCTTCTACACAGCTCAGCAGTTCCTGAAGATTGCATGTGTCCCTTGCTCCAAAGTCTCTTGTGAAAGATCCTGGATGATATTCTGGAAAATTATCTGATCTTATTTTCTTGCTTCCCGCATAATAGTGTCCTTTAGGTGGGAGGACCCTAGATGGACTATAATGTTACATGGCCAGGCATCTGGTGCCTTTTGTTGTAGTCCACTCTATGTCTCCAGATAATGGAAAACTCCTGCATTGGGCCACCCTTGATTACAAATTTGGAAAGGGACTCACAGCATAGGATGATGTCATCAGTTTCTGCTGGTCCAAAACTTTCAAATTCAACACATTCTTTTGCCTTGATCGGTCCTCCAAATCTGTACACTTATTCCAGAGTGCCTTAATATCTTCCTCCATCTTAGATTAGGCATCCAGTATGTTATCTAGCTCTTTGCTCATTCCGACAAAGTCATCCTCGTTGGTTGCTACCCAGTCAACCATTGCCTAGGTGTTCTTATTCATGTCCAAAAAAGCTGTAGCTAAGTTTTCTTTCAGGGCCTGCATTTGTTTTGACACCATATGGTTAAGTTTATTGTGCAGATAACCGAGACAGCTCTTGAGATCGGCCTTCATTTTCGGGATCCCCAAATCTCCTTTCTTGCTACCCATTGAGGGAACTGTGTTTAATGTTGCCAAATCATCGCTTTGGGTGGCCCTCCCTACCCCAGGCCCTAGGGGTTCCTCAGTAATCACCAATACACATCTGTCCCCGAGAAGCATGTGGCATTCAGTGCATCAGCAGTCTTGCCTTCAATCAATCAATCAATTAATCAATCAATCAGTCAATCAGGATTTATAAAGCACGGCTAATAACCCAATACCTTTTCTAAATGCTTGCAGATATTAGAGGCTTATTCGAACAGACAGGTTCTGGAGTTGATTAGGGGGGCCTGTTTCAGGTCTTTGCTGCGTAATGGAAGAAGGGGCGTCCTCCACTTCTGCTTTGGTAGATGCGGGGAGTATGGGCATGTGCGAGGGAGGCGGAGCGTAGTCTTCCCGACTTTTGATGGAAGTTCAGGCAGTGGTTATGTAGGCAAGTCCTTGCTTGTGTAGAGCCTTGTGGACGTTGGTCAGCAGCTTAGTTTGGCCTCTCTTTTTTTACAGGGAGCCAGTGGAGTTGTCTGAGGTGGGATGTGTTGTAAGTTTTTCGGGGAAGGTCAAGGATGAGCCTGACTGCAGCATTTGTTTTGGACTGAAGTCTCTGTAGAAGGTGTGCGGTGATTACTACGTTGACAGCATTGCCATAGTCCACTAGGCTGGTGATGAGGGCTTGTGTCATGGTACTTCTCGAGTGTAGGGATATAGACGCTCGAAGAACTTGCATAGCTTGCGCAGAGTGAGGAATCAGGCGGAGGAGACAGCGTAGATCTCTGATTTTATGATGAGCTTGTCAATGATTATTCTGAGCTTTCTGGTGTGGTTGGAGCGAGTGGGTGCTGATCCTAGGTCTAATACACACCAGGAGTTGTTCAATGTGTAGCTGCTGTTACCGGAGATCAGTACTTCCGTATTGTCTCTATTCAGCGCTGGCAGTTGTTCTTCATCCAGTAGATGGTGCCTGTCATGCATCTGTGGAAGTTGGTTCAGGTGGTGGTGAGGTTGAAGGTGAATGAGGGAATAAGTTGGTTGTCATCTGCGTAGGACATTAGTTTAAGACCATGAGATGTGGCGTTGTTGATCAGAGGCATCGTATGTGCATAGAAGAGTGCGGGGCTCAGGGATATGCCCTGGGGGACAATGCAGGTGATCTCCTTGGGTTCTGAGGTTAAAAGCTATCAGGTGAATCCTCTGGGTTCTTCCAGTGAGGAAAGAAGGGATCCATTTGAGCACTTACCTTGGATGCAGATGAGGTGGGGCCTTTCAATCAGCGTGGGGTGGGAGATAGTGCCGAAGGCTGCCAAGAGGTCAAAAGAGATTCAGAGCTACTGTTTCTCCTCAGTGAAGGAGGGTTCAGATGTTGTCATGGTAAGGATCGGATTGGTTTTGGTGCTGTGTTTGCTGCGGAATCCGAATGGGAGGTGCTGAGTAACTGTTTCTGCTCCAGGTGTGTCATAAATTACCTTCTGGTGATCTTTTCCAGTACCTTAACGGGGAATGGAGCAGTGAGATTGTTTAGAAACCGCAGAATCATCATCGACAACAAGCTCACCGTGTAATCACAGACCATTGCTGTCTAATCAGCCTGCTGCATCATAATGTGCATTCTACAAGAGATCTTCAAATGGCTATGGTTGGAAATGTGACACACCTTGACAATGAGCCTGTTCTGCAGTTGGCTGGGCTATGGCAGTGCTTTCTACATAGGAATCCAAGCACACCTCCTGGACTGACTTCAAACCATACAGAAAGCTGCACCCTGACTCATCATTGACCTCCCCAACGAACCCACATCACACCCTACCTCAGGCAACTCTACTTGCTCCCACATAGAAGAGATGGCCATTCAAGCTGCTGAGCCAAGTACAGAAGGCTCTACACAACCAATGTCCTGCCTACATTAACCACCGCCTGAACTTCCACCAACCTTCGAGAAGACTACGCTCTGCCTCCCTCTTTGGTTTTATTTGCCCATACTCACCCAAATTACTGAAGCAGAAGTGGAGGAAGCCCTTTCTCCCACATTACAGCAAAGACCGAGAAAAGACTCCAGACGCAGCTCCGGACTCTCATCTCACTTTTGGAATTCCAAAGGGCCCTCTAGACAGCGAAAATAATTAGTTCGAATGAGCCTTCCCGGACATGCAAGCCCATGGATACCCTATTGTGTGTTACCACTTCTATCTAAATCCTGATTGATTGAAAGGTAGGAGGAAACAGTATGAAAAACAGACCCCCCAGATCACCTTATATTCTGCGATTTGCATTCATGCAGCTTATTTACCCGAATACACTTATGGAGTGTCTTTGAGGAAAAGGTCTATGCGAGGGCGTCCGCTCTTTCAATTCAGCAATCCACAAGTAGACTTCAAGATGGCTGCTTTCATTATGTGCTCAGGGAGGAAAGACCGGTCAGGAAGCCACCACAGTTGGTTAAACTATACATTGTGTGCTGTCTCAGACCTTTGTCCTGCCATGACGGGTGGGTGTTGCCTCAGGGAAGGTTTCAATTCCTCTAAGGAAGATCATACAGGGAACCCACAACTAGAGATTAGCCATCAGGCATCATTCATGTCCAAGCGCAGGCTGCCTGCCTACAGTTTCCTAAGGAATTCCTGTAGGATCCTGTAAGTGATATTTGTGAGCACTAAAAAGAGTTTGGACAGTGTAATAATTTTGAACATTGCAGCCCAGCCTATTACACCTGGTGCAGGTCCCTCCAGTACATAAGTTCGTTCCTGAAGCTCTCCAAATAGGGGTACAGGTTTTTTGATAGGAAGACCTCCTTGTTCTCTGTTACTTATAAATGTAAATATTTAGATCCCTCCGGAACTATTGATATGGTTTCTCTGTACCTTATATCCAGGGCCAGTCTGTTGAACACCTGGTGCAGGTCCCTCCAGTACATAAGTTCGTTCCTGAAGCTCTCCAAATAGGGGTACAGATGTTTTGATAGGAAGACCTCCTTGTTCTCTGTTACTTATAAATGTAAATATTTAGATCCCTCCGGAACTATTGATATGGTTTCTCTGTACCTCATATCCAGGGCCAGTCTGTTGATGGATGGAACAGGGATTTTTCCCAGTTGATGGTATGTCCCTAGTGTGTGCCGAAAATGTGAAAAAAGTGTAGGAGCCCACAAATAATGTCATTAGGGCGTGACACGTACAATAGGATATCGTTATTGCACAGAGACGTTCTGTCCTTCCAGTCTTCCTTCACTCCCAGTCTCCAAACTTGCCGGTCTTCTATATCCAAAAGGCCAGGGGTTCCAGCAAAAGTGTAAAAAGCATTTAGGATAGCAGCCATCCCTACCTCTTACCCGTCTCCAACCCAAAGGTGACACAATACAGTGTCTAAGGGATGGCTCATTTTGTGGTGCAAAGTCCCTGTCTTTGACAGCCACTAACTGTGATGCAGAGTAGTATTTCTGGCTATCTGGTAGTGTGATTCCACCATTATAGACTCCCTTTGTGAATTTAGGCAATGCTACCCGCTATCGTACTGCATCAGTTTGATTTCTTCCTACAGCTTTCTTTTTTTTTCTAATTGTTATTGGTTTTGGCAGAAAAGGAAAAAAAACATCAAGGACCATCTACTAAAGAGTATACAAAATAGTTCCAAAATCAATTTCTGGCTGCACTACCGCTACCCTCTGCCACTCTCCCACCCTCATGTCCCCACCAGGTTGAACTCCATAGATATAGCCACAGTTTCTTACATAGTGTTGAACATCATACAAATGGTCCCCGTCTAGAGCTTAATTAATCAAACAATAACAGGCATCACAGTATTTCCTCATTTAAGACATAATGTGTAGGGATTGCAGCAACTTGGGACAACCAAAGATCAATGAGGCCAATGTCTGTCATTATCTGCTTTGTCTCCTGGGAGAGCACTCCCTGAGTATAGCTGTCATGGGGGTGTCTATTCAGCAAAGCAACTGGTGCAGTGTTGAAGTCCCCCACCTTCAAAGGGTTTTCTGTTGCCCAGTTTTTGACGTTAGGTTTGAGGCCAAGAATATATTGTTCTTGACCTTGATTGGGAATATAGACTTTGAGTATATCCAGTGCGCTTCCCTGATGTCTACCCTCTAAATAAATATAGCTACTTTCTGTGGACTCATGTTGGAGCTGTAGTGCTTCGTAATGAAAGTGTTTATGTATCCTAATCATTACCCGCCACTATCTTACGAGCCGTAGCCGCATAGTACTGTGTGTGGTATAAACTGCATTTCATAAGGTGTACATGGATCAGTCTTCCAAATCTGTACAATTTTCTCAGAGCGCCTTGATTTCTTCCACCTTGTCAGATTAGAAATCCAGTATGTTCTTGACCTCTTTGCTCATGGGGATCATATTATCTTCATTGGTTGCCACAAGGTCACCCACTGCATATAATTACTTATGGATTAGTGTCATCGTATTGGAAAGTTTATCATGCAGATCTGTTAGCCAGATGTTTAGTTTCTCCTTTGTTATGGGGGTTCTCAACTCTCCTTTGTTGCTAGCCATCACAGGGCCTTAGTTTAATGCAGCCAAATTGCCGTTTTGGTGGTCCAGCCTGCCACAGGGCTAGGGGATCCTCAGTACTCACCAAGCTGCTTACGTTTCCTTGACTTCAGTGGAATTCAGCGTATCAGTATTCTTGCTTTGAAGGGATCATCCTGGTTGACACACAAACCAGTGAAACCAAATCTCAGGGGCAGTGGTAGTCAAAGGCATGTAGCTCACAGGACCTCATATGAAAGCACAAAGAGGCATCTGTACTATACAGGCCCAATCTGGGACTATTGCACCCGAGCAACCGCTCGCATCTAGATTGCTAAATCCTTAAGTTCAAATATGGAAGGAAAAGATGGTCAGGAGGCCTACCCTGTGGGTTCAACTACACATCAGGTGTTGTATGAGGCATTCACCCTGCCAATATTGACTGGGTGCTGCCTCAGGTATGGTAACAATTCTGCTCTGCCAAGCCGTGTGGGGAGCCTGGGTCTGGGGTTCGTCGATCAGGCATCTTTCCCAACTGAGCACAGGCTACCTGTCTGCAGCTTTCTAAAGAATTTCGGCAGAATCCTGTAAAGGGGTTTTGGGTGGCATAAAAGAGTTTGGACAGGGTGATCATTTTAAACATTGTGGCTCAGCCTGGTATGACTGTTACATAAATCCTTAAATATATAAATCTCACCAAAACTGTTGGTACGGTTTATCTGTACCTCACCTCCCAGGGACAACCTGTTAATGGATAGAATAGGGATTATTCGCAGTTGATGGTATATTCCAAGTATGCGTGGAAGATTTAGAAAATGTGTACGAGCCTCGAGATGGTGTTATTAGGGCAAGACATGTAGAATAGAATATCATCAGCGTAGAATGAGATTTTCTCCTCCCGGTCTTCCTCCCCACCCTGTTCCCAAACCAGCTGGTTTGGGGAGAGAAACATGCAGGTCTTCCAAGATCCAGCAGGTCAGGAGTTCCAGTCAAAGCACAAATAGCCATGGGGATAGCAGACATCCCTGCCACGCACCCCTCTCCAGTTCGAAGGCGTTACAATATAGTAACGTTTACTTTCACCCCTGTCATTGCTTGACGATAGAGGAGCTTTATCCACCGCCAGAAGTATGACCGTATACCCACTCTTTCCAACACTCTAGGTAGGTATGTCCAATCCAGAGTGTTGAAGACTTTCGCAGAGTCAAGGTATAGCACGGCTGAGTCTTCTCGGTGATCCCTCAATCTAGTAAGGTAGCTGTATACATGTTTGAGGTTCAGCCTAGTGCCTCGATGAGGCATGAAGCCCAACTGGTCCAGTTGCACCAGTTTAAAGATGACCTGCCTTAGCCAAGTGGCCAGTACGTTCACTAGGATCTCAATTTCCACATTAAGCAGAGATATTTGCCTACAGAAAGGCACATCTATCTCCTATCTTCTAGGTTTTCTGTCTCTCAGGACTGCCATTATCATGCCTAACTGTTGTTCATAGGGTAACTGGCCTATTTAATTGGCTTAAAGAAACATCTGTCTCTTGTGTGGCGCTAAGCCATGCTTTAATATAGTTCTATAGGAAGTTTGTTTGGCCCTAGCTATCTCACCTTATCCTATGTCTTCATTTAGCTCCTTTGTTTTCTCTAGCGTGTGGACCATGAGACGTATATATGTTTGAGGAAGTCTCCTCTGTCACTTGATGACTTGCTTGTGGTTGACCGATATAGGCCATTATAGTAACTTGCGATTTCTGCCACAATTTCTGTGTGCCCCTTTATGGGCAGCTCCTTCTCCCTCTGTATTTCCTACACCCGATTTCTATCCTTCTCTTGCTCAGCCATGCAGAATCTTCCCTGGTTTATTGCAAACCTCATTTAGTCGGTAATGCGAGGCCAGGGCAGCGGTTCCCACTTTATTATCAACCAGGTCCCTGTACTCTTGCTGTTTTAGCCTCAGTAATGGCCTATTTCCCTATATCCATACTTTTTAAACTTGTGTTGGAGTTGTAGGATCCCGCACCCTACTTTATTGTCTTGTACCCTCTTCCATACCCTCAACCTGCTTAATAGTCAGATAGCCTTCCCCCTCAGGACCACCATATTGGCTTCATAAGTTACGAGTTCTGAGATACCTATACCCAGATTCTCTTCAAAGTAGCCAACAGTGCCTGTTCTCAACTCCTAAGTGATGCTTCTATCTTTGAGGTACCATTGGTCTACAGTCCAGGCCCTGTCCCTATCCACATTTGTGTCCTAGACCTCGGCCCACATCTATGAGTTATTTTGCGATCGTACTAACAATCGGTCTAGTGTAGTGAATCTCTCAACCGGGCCATAATGGGAAAGCAATTACTCGCTATGTGATAAACCATTGTGTGCTCTGGAGCGGAAGATGTATTGTTGTGCCTTGGGGTGTTGGTTGATCAGATGTTAGATAGACCATTAGCCCTAAGGAATAAGGAGTCTCCCGCACCCTTCCCTGTCATTGAAGGTACCTGTCCTCCCCATCACTCACTACTAGATTGAAGTCACCTAAAATTAGTACCCCCTCAGGTAGTCGCAATAGGAGGGTGCCCAGTGTCTCCAAGGTCTCGGCATGGAGTTTAGGTGGGACATATAGGGAGGAAAGGTTGACTTGCATGCCACTATGCATCCCTTTGCTTTGTTCTTCAGTCCATTTACATTTCAGGAAAAGGCGGTTAATTTGTCCCCCCTTTGTTGCCTGCTTTGTGCAGATACGTAGTGAGAAGCCTCCCATGTCTCCTGAAGTCTCTGAGACACTGGAGTGGACGCTGTCAGTTGTGGCAATCTCAGAGGCTATGTGAATAACTTCCCCCTGAACTGCCCCATCTCCTTGTCCCTCCCTGCTAATTTTCTCCCTAGGTTTAAAACTACTTGGTCTCCCCAACTCGCCAATCATTGCAAAAAACCTTCATCAAAATACTACCCTTAGTCCTCATCAATCCATCAAAGAACGCTAGCTATATCAGAAGAAGAGCCCGCTCTTCATCCCCCGCACATTGATAGACTTAACTGTACAAGTCTTCCAGGTCTTTCAGAGAAGAAGTATCCCAAACCACCAGCAAGATTAGCGCAATTGACAGTACAAGACAGCGAAGTAATCTGTGGGAACACACAGGCACAGAAGTACCCAAGAGGCGAAATGGAAGAAAAATAAACATGCTTTCAGCAAGTTCACCAATTGTAACAGAGTCAGTGACTTTTGCTATTGTATTGGAACTGCAAAACAAATTTAGAGGGCACATGATCACTTGAACCAAGGCAACATTCTCAAACTCCTGACGTATCTCTGGAATATCCAAAAAATGGTTTCTTGACAATCACTAAAAAAATAGCTTTTCTTTCTGCACACAAAGGAGTGGAAAAATCAATTCAATGGTGTTAAAATACAAAGATGAGTTTGATTACATTATGATACAAAAATCAACATTTGCCACGTGGGGCATTCTAATGTCAGGCCTGTTGCATGACATTGATTCAACATAATGCATACAGTGCATCAGAAAAAAATAAAAATAAAACCTCCATGAAAATGCCCGAATCTTTAGGTGAAGATCCATCAACCACCTCCACAATGGACTTATTGCAAATAGACCGCCAACACGCAGCTATAAACAGGCACGATGAGATGGGGATTTTGCTGCAGCTGAAAATCAAGGAAACCAGCCGTAGAATGATACATTAAAAGAAGACTTTAAGCCCTGCTTTAAAAAAAAAATCATATGACACCTTTGACTCAAAAGTGAAGAAATGCAATTTTTATATGAATTCAAACCTCACCCAGTTTTGAGGGAAAGAAAATGTATTCCGTCCCTTTCATAGGAAATAAAAAATTAGAAACTGAGCCGCAGCCCCCTTCATACACTATTTACATGGAAAGCTGTGATCTAAGAACTTCAGAAGAGCATGATATTAGAGAGACACTTTCGACATATGATATGAAAGAGTAAAAAAGTATTGACATTTGAACAAAAGCGACAAGACCCAAAACTAGGAAGAAAGAGACAACTGAACTGAAAAAAAAAAAAAAGAGTCAAGAGGACTTCCTGTAGCTATATCCATCGCTAACTATAAGGTTTCGCAGGGCATCCCTGTTATAAAGCATAAGAAAACACAACAGCACTACCCTTAGTCCTCATGAGTCCATCAAATAACGCTAGCTATATCTGGTGAATATCTCTCTCTTCATCCACCGCACATTGATAGACCTAACTGCACAAGTCTCCATGGTCTTTCAGAGAAGAGGTATCCCTAACCACCAGCAAGATTAGGGCAATTGAAAGTACAAGACAGGGAAGTAATCTGCGCAAGCACACAGGCACAGAAGCACCCATCAGGCGAAATGGAAGAAAAATCAACACGCTTTCAGCAAGTGGACCAATTGTAACCAAGAGCCAGTGACTTTTCCTTTTCTATTAGAACCGCAAAACAAACTTAGAGGGCCCATGATCACTTGAACCAAGGCAACATTCTCAAACTCCTGACGTATCTCCCGAATGTCCCAAAAATGGTTTCTTGACAATCAGTAAAAATATAGCTTTTCTTTTTGCATAGAAAGGAGTAAAAAAATCAATGCAAGGGTAATAAAAACCAATGATGAGTTTGATTGCATTATGATACAAAAATCAAGATTTGCCATGTGGGGCATTCTAATTTCACGCCTGCTTTGTGACAGATATCCAAAAATATGCCTACGGTGCCCCATAAAAAAAAAAAGAATAAAATCCCCATGAAATGCTTGAATCATTTAGTGAAGATCCACCACCCACCTCCACAATGGAGTTATTGCCTTCGACAAATGTTTCTGCAAAAAAAATTAAAACACACAGCTATAAACAGGCAAGATGAGATGGGAGTTTGCTGCAGCTGAAAATCAAGGAAACCAGCCGTACAATGATACAATAAAAGGAGACTTTAAGCCCTGCTTTAAAAAAAAAATCATAAGGCAACTATGACTCAAAAGCGAAGAAATGCAATTTTGATATGAAATCGAACCTCACCCAGTTTTGAGGAAGAAAACTTTTATTCCGTCCCATCGATAGGAATTTTTTTTTTTAAACTGAGCGTCAGCCCGCTTCATATACTATTCACCTTGAAAGCTGAGATCTAACAACTTCAGAAGAACATGATATTGGAGAGACACAGACTCGACATTCAATTTTCAATTGCATATACAGGATGATGTGAAAGAGTAAAAAAGTATTGACATTTGAAGAAATACCACAAGACCTAAAACTAGGAAGGAAGAGAAAACTCAATTCTAAAAAAAAAGAATCAAGCAGACTTCCTGTAGCTAATGTCCATCGCGAACAATGAGGTACCGCATGGCATCCCTGTTATAAAGCACAAGAAAACTACAGAAATTAGTGCAACAAACAATCATCAAAATACAACAGTATTACCCTCAATACTCATCAGTCCATCAAATAATGCTGCTGCATCTGGAGAAGAGCTCTCTCTTCATCCCCTGCGCATTGATAGACCTAACTGTACAAGTCTCCAAGGTCTTTCAGAGAAGAAGTATCCCAAACCACTAGCAAGATTAGCACAATTAACAGCACAAGACAGGGAAGCAATCTGTGCGAGCACACAGGCACAGAAGCACCCAAAAGGCGAAATGGAAGAAAAATCAACACGCATTCAGCAAGTTAACCAATTGTAACCCAGAGCCAGTGACATTTGCTATTCTATTATAACCGCAAAATAAATTTAGAGGGCACATGATCACTTGAACCAAGGCGTAATTCCTGAAAGCCCAAAAAATGGTTTCTTGACAATAAGTAAAAATTTGGTTTTAATTTCTGCACAGAAAGGAGTGGAAAAATCAATGCAATGGTATTAAAATACAAAGATAAGTTTGATTGCATTATGATACAAAAATCAATATTTGCCATGTGGGGCATTCTAATTTCACACCTGCTGTGTGACAGATATCCATAAATAGGCCTACTGTGCACCACAAAAAAAAAAAGAATAAAACAACCATAAAAATGCCTGATTCTTTAGGTGAAGATCCATCACCCACCTCCAGAACGGGCTTATTGCCTTTGGCAAATGGTTCTGCAACTAGACCGACAACACGCAGCTATAAACAGGCAAAATGAGATAAGGATTTTTCTGCAGCTGAAAATCAAGGAAACCAGCCGTAGAATGATACATTAAAAGAAGACCTAAACCCCTGCTTTATAAAAAAAAAATGAATCATAAGACACCTTTGACTCAAATGCGAAGAAATGCAATTTTGATATGAAATCAATCCTCACCCAGTTTTGAGGAAAAAATTAAATTATTCCGTCCCTTTTATAGGAAATAAAAAATTAGAAACTGAGCCGCAGCCCCCTTGATTGAAAGCTGTGATCTAATAACTCCAGAAGAGCATGATATTGGAGAGACACATTCGACATCCAATCTCCAATTGCATCTACAGGATGATATGAAAGAGTAAAAAAGTATTGACATTTGAAGAAATGCAACAAGACCCAAAACTAGGAAGGATTCGACTAGAGTCATGCGGACTTCCTGTAGCTATATCCATCACTAACTATGAGATTTACCAGGGCATCCCTGTTATAAAGCGCAAGAAAACTTCAGAAATGAGTGCAACAAACCTTCATTAAAATACAACAGCACTACCCTCAATCCTCATCAGTCCATGCAAATGTAATGTAATGTAAATTGATACTTGTATAGCGCACTACTCACCCGCAAGGGTCTCAAGGCGCTTGTACGAATACCGCTGTGGAACCCATCCTGGCTTTCCCAGTGAGGCGTCCACTCCTGGGCACCCCCAAGGTGGAGGCCAGGCATCCTTAGCGTTGTGGGGGCCGTTGTGGAGATTAAGCAAGCTATTGCCCAGAGTTGCAGAGTGGGACTCCATGATTGGAATGGCACTGAGGCGAGAATTATCAGGTCCGTGGAATTTTTTTGAGCCGAAGACCCGCCAAGGCGGGGAATTGAACCCTGGTCCCAGGCTAGACCTCTGCATCAGGGTCTGCCGCTCTAATCATTGAGCCACACTTCTCCACCAAATAACACTAGCTATATCTGGAGAAGAGCCCTCTGTTCATCCCCCACACATTGATATACCTAACTGTACAAGTCTCCAAGGTCTGTCAGAGAAGAAGTATCCCAAACCACTAGCAAGACTAGCGCAATTGACAGCACAAATCTACCAATTGTAACCCAGAGCCAGTGACGTTTGCTATTCTATTAGAACCGCAAAGCAAATTTATAGGGAACATGATCACTTGAACCAAGGCAACATTGTGAAACTCCTGACGTATCTCCTGAATGTCCAAAAAATGGTTTCTTTACAATCAGTAAAAATATAGCTTTTCTTTCTGCTCAGAGGGATTAAAAAAATCAATGCAATGGTATTAAAATCCAAAGATGAGTTAGATTGCATTATGATACAAAAAATCAACATTTGCCATGTGTGGCATTCTATTGTCATGCCTGCTGCGTGACAGGTATCAGATAGCGTTGGCCTAATGGTTAGGGAGGTCGACCTCGAATCTGGGGAACCGGGTTCGAGTCTCGACAATGACGCTGAACATCCTGTGATTCTGGACCATTCACTTAATCTCCCTTTGCCTAACAAAAATGAATATGTCCTCATGTAACACAACTGGTGCTATGTAAAACGCTCTGGTACCCGATACCGGGTCAAGTCAGCGCTATATAAAACTGCCCCCCCCAAAAAAAACAATATGCCTACAGTGCAACCCCCCCCAAAAAAAGAATAATAAAACCCACATGAAAATACCTAAATCTTTAGTTGAAGATCCATCACTCACCTCCACAATGAACTTGTTGCCTTTGGCAAATGGTTTTGCAAATAGAACGACAACACACAGCTATAACCAGGCGAGATGGGGATTTTGCTGCAGCTGAAAATCATGGAAACCATCCTTACAATGATAGATTAAAACAAGACTATAAGCTCTGCTTTAAAAAAAAAAAACGTAAAACACCTATAACTCAAAAACGAAGAAATGCAATTTTGATATGAAATCAAACCACAGCCAGTTTAATGGAAAAACATTTGATTCTGTCCCTTATATAGGAAATAAAAAAAAAAAATTGAGCCGCAGCCCCCTTCAGATACTATTCACATTGAAAGCTGTGATCGACAACTTCAGAAGAGCATGATGTTGGAGAGAGACGTTCGACATACAATCTCCAATTGCATATACAGGATGATTTGAAAGAGTAAAAAAGTATTGACATTTGAACAAAAGCAACAAGGTCCAAAACTAGGAAGGAAGAGACAACTGAACAATAAAAAAAAAAGAGTCAAGCGGACTTCCTGTAGCTATGTCCACCGATAACTATGAAGATCCCCAGGACATCCCTGTTACATAGCACAAGAAAACTACAGAAATTAGTCCAACACACCTTCATCAAAATACAACAGCACTACCCTCAATCCTCATCAGTCCATCAAATAACGCTAGCTATATCTGGAGAAGAGCCCTCTCTTTATTCCCCGCACATTGATAGACCTAACTGTACAAGTCTCCAAAGTGTTTCAGAGAAGAAGTATCCCAAATCACTAGCAAGATTGGCGCAATTGACAGAACAAGACAGGGAAGCAATCTGTGCATGCACACAGGCACAGAAGCATCCAACAGGTAAAATGGAAGAACAATCAACACACTTTCAGCAAGTCCACCAATTGTACCCCAGAGCCAGTTACTTTTGCTATTCTATTAGAAGAACAAAACAAATTTAAAGGGCACATGATCACTTGAACCAAGGCAACATTCTCAAATTCCTGATGTATCTCTCGAATGTCCAAAAATGGTTTTTGACAATCAGTAAGAATATACCTTTTTTTCTGCACAAAAAGGAGTAGAAAAATCAATGCAATGATATTAAAATACAAAGATGAGTTTGATTGCATTATGATACAAAAATCAACATTTGCCTTGTGGGGCATTCTAATTTCACGCCTGCTGCGTGACAGATATCCAACAATATGCCTACTGTGCAACACAAAAAAAAAAGCCACATGAAAATGCCAGAATCTGTAGGTGAAGATGCATCACTCAGCTCCACAATGGACTTATTGGCTTTGGCAAATGGTTCTGCAAATAGAACAACACACAGCTATAAATGGGCAAGATGAGAAGGGGATTTTGTTGCAGCTGAAAATCAAGGAAACCAGCCTTACAATGATACATTAAAAGAAGACTTTAAGGACTGCCTTAAAAAAAAAAAAACACAAGACACCTATAACTCAAAAGCGAAGAAATGCAATTTTCATATGAAATTAAACCTTACCCAGTTTTGAAAAAAAAAAGCAAATTATTCTGTCCCTTCCATAGGATATAAAAAATTAGAAACTAAGCCACAGCCCCCTTCACATACTATTCACATTGAAAGCTGTGATCTAACAACTTCAGAAGAGCATGATATTGGAGAGAGACGTTTGACATACAATCTCCAATTGCATATACAGGATGATTTGAAAGAGTAAAAAAGTATTGACATTTGAAGAAAAGCAACAAGACCCAAAACTAGGAATGAAGAGACAAATGAACCGTAAAAAAACAGAGTCAAGTGGACTTCCTGTAGCTATGTCAATCTGTAACTATGAGGCTCAGGAGGGCATCCCTGTTATAAAGCACAAGAAAACTACAAAAATTAGTCCAACACAACTTCATTAAAATACAACAGCACTACCCTTAGTCCTCATCAGTCCATCAAATAATGCTAGATATTTTTGGAGAAGAGCCCTCTCTTCATCCCCCGCACATTGATAGACCTAACTGTACACGTCTCCAAGGTCTTTCAGAGAAGAAGTATCCCAGACCACAAGCAAGATTAGCGCAATTGACAGCGCAAGACAGGGAAGCAATCTGTGTGAGCACACAGGCACAGAAGCACCCAACAGGCGAAATGGAAGAAAAATCAACACACTTTCAGCAAGTCCACTAATTGTAACCCAGAGCCAGTGACTTTTGCTATTCTATTAGAACAGCAGTACAAATTCCAAAAGCACATGATCACTTCAACCAAGCCAACATTCTCAAACTTCTGGCAAATCTCTGAAATGTCCCAAACAAATATTCTGGACAATCAGTAAACATATAGCTTTTTTCTGCACAGAAAGGAGTGAGTAGAAAAATCATTGCAACTGTATTAAAATAGAAAGATGAGTTTGATGGCATTATGATACAAAAATCCACATTTGCCATGAGGGGTATTCTTATTTCATGCATGGAACCTGACCGCTATGCAACAATATGCCTACATTGCATAAAAAAACAAAAAAAACAATCAAACCCTCATGGAAATGCCTGGGCCTTTAGGGGGAAGATTCATCACCCACCCAATAATTGACATATTGCCTTTGGAAAATGAGTATGCAAATATAGCGACAACAAGCTGCTGTCAACAGACTAAAGAAGATGGAGACTTTGCTGCAGCAGAAAATCAAGAAAACCAAGCTGCACAATAATTATACATTAAAAGAAGACTTTAAGCCCTGCATTATTTTTTAATAAGTCACATATTACACTAAAGCAAATAAATACAATTTTACTATAATATCAAACCGCACACAACTTAAAACAGAAACAAAATTGTATTTCCTCCCTTCCATGAGATATAAAGAATTAGAAACTGAGGTACACCCCTTTCATATACTGATCACATTGAAGGCTGTGATCTACAAACTTCAGAAGAGCATGACATTGAAGGGATATAGTCCTCATCCAATCTCAAATGGCATCTACAGGATGATTTGAAAAAAGTAAAAAAGTATTGACATTTGAACATGACTTTCCACGTGAAAAGAAGCAACAAGACGCAAAATAGGAAGAAAGAGACAAATCAACCTTAAAAACAAAGAGTCAAGGGGCTCTTGTGTAACTATGTCCATTGCAAACTATGAGGCTCTGCAGGGCACAAGAAAACAACAGAAAAACAACAGAAATTAGAGCAAACAATGCATCAAAATACGTCAGCACTAGCCTCAGTCCTCATCACTCCACCAAATTATGCTAGCTAAATCTTAAGAAGAGCCCTTTCTTCATCCCCTGCACATGGCTAGGTCTAACTTGTACAAGTATCGCGCACTTTGATGGAAGGAGTAGACCAGCAAGATTAGCACACTCACACCAAAAGACAGGGAAGCAATCTATGCTAGCACTACGGCCCCGGAGCACCCAAATCGCTTAATAGAAGACTCAACACCCTTTCAGCAAGTCCACCAGCTGTAACCCAGACCTTAAGACTTTTGTTATTCTACTAGAACTGCAATACAACTGTAGAGGGCGCATGATCACTTGAACCAAGGCAACATTAGAAAACTCCTGACATATCTCTGGAATGCCCCAAAAATATTGCGACTCGGAAAGGATTGGAAGTTAGGATGTCTGAGTCAGAGTCTGATGAGGAGGACGAAGAGCTATCAGCACCTCAACAACACGGTAACGCGAGAACAGCAGAAGGCTGCGTACGCCGTGGTGATGTAACTAAGAATTATTTGACAGGGTAAGTTATACATTTCCAAAATTATTTTACCATAATAATACAAATGCTTTGTAATTGGTAAACCATATTCTTTATTTTCATGTATGGTAATGTATATAAGCAAAATTGCACAATGTCAGAAATGTAAAATAAGAGGTATAACGTGTTGTTAACCTAAGCACACCAAAAATAACAAATGAGAAATATAATATCTATATTTTGGTTTGCCATGAGCAGATGTTGCATCTTCTACATTTCCCCCCATTAGCACTATGATTCCTGGGTCACAAAGAATTATAGTATATGTGGCAAACATGCTGTCACTGGACTGATCCTCACATTTGGCATCTATTACATTTGTACCACTCGCAATTTGTAATGTTTTCACTGTTTCTACAGCATTTGTAATTTGATGAGGTGTCAAGCTACATCCCCACTATAGTGGCCCATTTCAACTTGTAGGCAGACAGTACACCGTGACAATGTAGGTGTGACATGTACAAACCGATTAATTAACCTACTTAAGCCATCAATACGTTCAGAGTGTTGACGTTCCCTATGCTTTAGACTCAAAATAATTCAGTGCTTAATTTGAACCAGTGGTCTCCGGTGCGTGGCACAGCAACTAATTGTCAACATCAGCACTTATAGCAGGCTGCCTCATAGTGGCGCTGCTTGTATTATTTATAGATGAGGACAAAAACAGTTGTTTATTAACTGAATTTTACATTAAAAATAATACTACCTGCTGCCCAAACCATTCTCATGGCTCTGGGGGACTGGAGTAGTCCAAATTCTCACACTGGTGGGAGTGTGATGGTTAGTAGTTGTGTTGGTGCTGTCACTGGCTGGACAAATATAATACTTTTTTCTCTCTTTGTCTTTTCGTTGCAGGTGCTGGACCTTAAGCATTGATGCCTTCAAACCTCCAAAGAGTTGCATATTTTCATCACTATTAGCAGTTCATAGATTTTGTTGGGATTGTGAGCTGCAAACACACAATCCGAGGCAGAGGTGGTCATCTGCCCTGCAGTTGTCTTGGCCTCACTACAGGTTCCTGGGTCACACTCCGTGAAGTCTCTTGCACAGCCTTCTTGTACTAAATGTGTATGTTCTGTGACTCTGGGATTCATCGATTCAGATTGGGATGCTGTGTCCTGGCTTTGAAGATTAACTGGTCCATCAAAGTGGGAGTGAGATTCCTGATGTCCCTTGGCTTCTGACACATCACTTCTATGAGCATGGATATCTATTAGAAAATGGATTCAAGATTAATAAATTTATTGAACTCAAGCTGATGTGTTTTCACTACATCTACCATGACACACTATGGAAATTCACTGCTTTTTTGATGTACACTAATATACTGATTCCAATCCCCATTTATGTATACACAAGAATTGAAGGTATAAGTGTTTTGACACAGCCGAACCACATTTATTTTTGTATGTGACAATGCTATATTATACTTCTCTTGAGAGGTTCCTGGAATGTCAGGTGCATCAATTGTACTGAATTCACTGACTGATTCTGATTTCAGTGTACTTTTTTATCAGTTTGTCTATTGCAGTTGGTTTGAGGCAGTGGGGGACCTCCTCCAGTAGCTCTAGTCTCAATTAGACCGTTTTCAACCGTCTCTTTTTTCTGTGATCTGAGATGTTGACATTATTTTCTCATTTCCTTCAATGGATCTCTACATCACAACAACAGAGTTGATTTTTTTCCTGTATTGCATTTCATATTTTCTTCTTTTGTGATTCAGGCACTGTGTGGGATGTTTTCCCAAATAGTTTATCATGGTGCCCAACACACTTATCTGTCAATATTTCCAGTTCTTTTTCTAAAAAGTTAATTTTGCACTTTTAGGCCCAAACCTCTTTCTCTGTGTCCTTTCTTGATATTTTTATGTCTTTATGTGGGGATGGCACACACAGGTAGATGTTGTTTGGCTGCTGTCCTCAATCTCCAGCATGCACACTCAGTTATTTCCAACTGAACAACACTTCCTGGTTGTGAGGTCATTAAGCAATGCCAGAATGCAGCAGCCGCTAAATCTGACTAGATGTTCATTTTAGGAAATTAAAGTATGCGATTAACTAAAAAGCACACCAAACAAATACTGATTCGCAAATTTAGAAGCGACTGGTATCCTATATTACACATAGCGATCTCCTAACTGCGAGTCACTATTTCCTGCAATTATGAAATCGCTAATCAGATGCTTTGTACATCTGGCCCAATATTCCTAGAACCCTCTCACACAAAGCTAAACACTCTAGGGACTGGCAGAACTAATCAAATATGCATCAATACCCCTGCTGCAGCATCCCCAAAGAAAAATGTAATAAAGTTATACATGGTAACCTGAGCCACTCAAAAGGCCATGATAAATCGATAAGCCACTAGGAAGGGATGTAACTTTGCCAAAAAATAGCTAAACAGATCTCTCCATTATCTATTCAGCATTTTCAGCTTATACAGATGTTACAAGGCAATGGTTCGCCTTAGAAATCCATCAAAACCCTGCTCACAGCAACAATGCTCTTTGGCATCCAAAAGGCAGGATCTCCAGCCCTCGAGCTATCAGGGCTGGCGACCAAAGAACCCACCCAAACTGTAAATGAAAATGAGCAAACGGTTCATGCAGACTTAAATAGTATGGTGCCAATGAAACAGCCCATGTCACTCAGCCAGATCAAAGAGCCAATCGCTTATCAAATAACAGACAATGGTTTGCTTGAATCATGTGTTTCATGTTTCAAACCTCAGAGGAAATTATCTCCCTAGAAGAGGACTAAATTAAAAGTGACTCTACAAATTGGTAAGAACTATCAGCTATATGACCACAATGGTTCCAGCTTTCGTGACAAACACACATCCTTTAAAAGCAATTAACTGCTTTACTAAAGAAGAATGGGGCATATCATCAAGGACCGGCGATAATTATTGCTAAGCGCACTTAGCGCTAGGATAATTATCACCGGGTAACGTGGAATTTTATAGCTGAGATAGTGTGCTAGCAACAACACTTATCTCAAAAGCGATAAAATTCCAAGCTCTAACTGCCAAATGTGAGATTATCGCTGGAAATCCAGCGATAATCTCACAAAGTCTGGCAATAGCTTGTTGATAGGGCAGGGCAGACTTAGCCATGATGTCCACCTTACATTGGATATAATGGCTAAATAAAACTAAAAGCAGGTGTAAGGAAAGCAGCGATAACCAATGTTAGTGCTACTTTTCTTATCGCTATGCCTGTTAGCGTGCCCATTGATAATTGGAGAAATGTCGGTTAGCCACATTTCTCCAGTTATTTTGGGACAGAACGCCCACTTTGCATCTCGGGGGTTACGGGAAAGGGAGCTAATGCAAGGATTCACGCGATAGCGTGACCTTGCTGATAAGGCGAAAGCGGACGCAAACGTGGCGATCATTTTATATCCCCCCCCTTGATGATATGCCCCAACATTTTTTGTCAGCAATTGACACTTAACTGCAAAACCTGAACTTCTTAATTATTGATGAGCAGTATCAGGCTGAACAGTGAGTAAGGGCCTGTCCCTACTGCTTCCCAATAATTAATAAATAGTAGCGGTTATTTACAAGGCCGCCAAGTAAATAGTGATTTCTCATATTTACTCAGCCACTCACTAAATATTACTATTTTGTAGATGGCCTTGAAAATAGCATAGAAACTTCACTATTTACCTGCCCACTGACTAAATAGTAGAGATTCTGCACTGTTTTGCTGGCAGCCATGCAAATAGCAGAAAAGCTTCAATTTACCCGGCTGCATGCTAAAGAGTTGAGATTCTGAACTGTTCAGCTTGCGGACAAGCAAATAGCAGAAAACATTCACTATTTTCCAAGCCACTGATTAAATAGTAGAAATTTTGCACTATCTTGCTGGTGGTCTTACAAATAGCATGAAAACCTATATATTTACACTACTGTTGACTAGATATAGGAGAGTTTGCACTAACCGGTTGGCTCAGTGCAAATAGCAGAAAAACGTCCCTTTTACCAGGCCACTGGTTAAATAGTACAGATTCTGCACTGTTCATCCTGCAGCTTTGTAAATACTAGGGAAACGTGAATATTTACCTGGCTGCTAGCTCAAAAATAGAGATTGTGCGCTATTCAGATGGCACTTCTGAAAATTGCGAGAATACTTTACTATTTACTCAGCCGCTGGTTAAACAATGGATATTCTGCACTGTTTGTCTCGAAGCCGTGCAAATAGAAGAGAAATATCACATTTACTGGTCACTGTCTAAAAAGTAGAGATTCTGCATTGTTTGCCTGGCAGTTTTTGGAAAACATCTCCACCTACTGAGGCTGCCAACATATTGTCCCAAGGGGACCCCTTCCCCTTTGCAAATTGGTCAACTGCTGGTCGTTAGCTCATCAGTGGTTTGCAACAGCATCTGCAATCACAAATGATCATTAATTATTTTCGGAATTGGAAAATGGAGGGAGGAAACTCCTTTCATGAACCCTCTTATTTTCAATTCAGAAATGAATGCAAAAGGCCTTTTACTAGTGTAAAAAAATGTCTAACTCATAAAAATGGTTTTGTACATAATAATAAGTACGTTTGTGGTCACAAACAATACGATTTTGCAACATGAGGCACTTGGAGCTAAAACTGGCTTAGATGCAGGCACTAATGTATAGGTCTTATTGTTCCAAAAGTTTGAATGTTTCCAAGTTATTTTGACAGATATGGCACAGAGTGCCACTCCATTACACCGTGAGCCAAGACATAGTAACTTGGGAGGCTCTTTATAGAGCTGTTTCGTGTTCCACAAATGCTCCTACTCCTTTACATTTACCTACAGATGCAACTATTAATGAAGATGAATAGAACCTTTGCAAGACTATTTCAAGCTATTTACTCTACTAAAGCTATATACTCGTTGTTACTCACAAAGCCTGGGAATGTATAAGATATAGATTTACCAAAAGGCTCCATGATATGAGAGCATCTCTTTTTCTGCAGCAAATCTGTGCGTTATGGAATTATTTATCTGGTTGAGTTCAAGTAAACAAATCAGACTAAAACACCTGAAAACAATGATTTCTAAAAGTAAAAATCAGAACTGGAAATGTTGTATCTCAGTAAATTAGGGCCATCTAAAATGTAGGGTGATTCTCTAATCCCTCCTCCATGTAACCTGGTCCTTCTGATCCTCTCACCCTGCTCATCTGATTCCCGGGACATCAGTTCTTGGTCCTGATGATCTCCTCTGTGGCCTGGCCTCTTGTGTTTGGGCACTCTTAGTCCTTATCCTCCTATCCCTTTTCTTCCTTCTTTGGATCATCCTTTTCTTCCTGGCCCTGTCCCTTGTCCTCATAGTCCTTCTGGCACTGAACCCAATTGTCTGGCCCTCTAGGTCCTGGTTCCCTTTGTTTTGGTCCTCCTCAGCCTTGTATTTTTGGTCCTGGCCCTCATGGACATCTAGGTCCAGTCCTAGTCCTCCTGATCTGCCTCTCAGGCTGTCATCCTCATGGTCCTGATATCCCTGGACATGATCATCCTTTTCCTCCTCACCCTGGTCCTCTTGGCACAAGTCCTGATCCTATTTGTCCTTATCTTCCTGGTCCTCTTTGTCCTTAGTTTCCTGATCCTCTTAGAACTTTTCCTTCTTATTCTGGCTGCCTGTGTACCTGGTCTCAGCTGCCTGGTAATCATGGCTAAGGTTATGCTATTCTTGTTTTTCATTGTCCGTGTCCTGCTCAAAATTCTGTGCCCATTGGCTCTGATCCTCTTGTTCCTGTTCCTTGTAGTTTGGGTTCTCCTGGAGCGAGTTCCCCCGGACCATAGCCACCTGCCATATTAGACTTGGCCATCCTGGTCCTTCTTGCCCTTTTGTGGTTTTTATCATAAGCTTTGCTTTTGGCCATCATGACCTCCCTAGTTCCCCCAGTCTTGGTCTATCTGGCCTTGTTCCTTTGTGGTCCTCTTTGTCCTAGTCAGTGTCCTGGTTCCCCTCACCATCAACCTCCTAACCCTGGCCCGCAGATCGTGGTACATCTTGCTTCTCGTATCCTGGCACTCTTAGAACATAATTATGGACGCCTCATTAAATTCCGCCGTGTGCCGAATCCCCGGTATATGCACAATTGTGAGTTTTGTTTTATTAAACGCATCAGTTAATTATTAGATGCGCTTAATAACTGAACATTCATTACATTTTGGCAGGTCAAACAAGCCAAATTTTAATGGGAAAACATATGGCATGTACCATATCATGCAGAGTTTGGTGCCGTAAACATAAAAACATGCATGTAATAACACTTAAACTCATAATAGCAGTCGAGGCCAGTGCAGGTAGAAGCAGTTGGGCCGGGTTGAGGGCTATTCAAAAGATAACCACGTGGGAAAATTAAATAAATAATTCATTTTCCCTCGTTGTCGTCTGTAGAAATCCCCACCACACCACCACTCTTACCTGCACGGGCCAAAGCTGCATAATAGGTGTCGAACTTACCCAATAAATAACATATCCCTTGGTATCAATATTTATCAGGGGGCGATAAATAACACCTCATTTCGCAGTCAGGCCTGTTGTCTTTGTCAGCCTGGTTTGGGAGGTCGTTGTTCTCCTGGATCTGTTCCTGGTCCATTTAGTCTTACTGGTGCAGCAGACATTGATCCAGTTTCTCCTTGTTCATGTTTTCCTCAGTCTGGTCATTTTTGTTGTGGTACTCTTTCCCACCACTCTCCAATTCACTTGGTCTTACAGATGTTGGTTGGCCTTCTTAGCTCAGATCCTCCCCACCCTGGTTCGCTACTTGTAATGATTTTTCTGCCCAACTTGGTAATACAAGCCCTGGTCCCCTAGGTCCTTATCATCTTTACCCTCTTAGCCCTGTACCAGTCCTCCTTGTCATGATCCTTTTGGTTTACCTAGTGTTTTGCTCTGGTCTTCTGGGTGCTCTTGGCACTGCCCTCCTGGGTCTTCCAAATTCTTTTCCTGCTTGGCCTAGTATCCTGGACATTCTGGCCACATACCCTTCAGGTCCTAATCTCCGTAGTCCTCTTCATTCTAGTATTGATGCTCCTGACCCTCAGTCTTCTAGTCCCTGCCTGCACAGCTCTGCAATAACTTGTCCAGTCAAAGATCACCCTAGCCTTTCCTAGTTCTGATGTTCCTTCATACTAGTCTAAGAACTTCCTGGCCCTGGACCTCTTGGGCTTGGTTTGACTGGTCATCATTCCTATGCACTCCTGCTCCTAGTTATTTATATCCTGGGTCTCCTGTTTCACAAGTTCCAGGTCCTTGACCTTTTCATCCACCTCAGCCTAATTCTGGTCTATCAGTCATATTGGTCTTGCTACCCTGGTTTATCTAGTCCCCTTGTTTGCTGGCTCCTAATCTTTATGATCCTAGTGGCCTTGGTCCACGTTGTCCTGGTTTTAGTTCTGGCACTCCTTCATCTGGCACTCCTATATTGGATATTCTGGTGCTTGTTCCAGTGGCCATGGTTTTCCTAGCCCTCATAGTTGCTGGTCCTTCTGCCCCACCAATGCTCCTACTCCTACTAGTCCTCCTGGTTTGCCCATTCTACCTTATTCTTCTTCTTCTTGTCAATCTGACCATTGGTCTCTCTATCATAGTCCTTCTAGTAATGGCCCTATTGGGTCTGGTCTACCCCGTTACTCTGGTACTAGTTCTCCTAGTTCTTATGTTTTGGGTTGCTATGGTTCATGTAGTTCTTGGTAACCTGGTTGAATTCTGATACTCTTGGAACTTCTGATCTTGTTCCACTGGACCTAGACTTCCTTTAAAATCCCTGGGCATTCTAACCTGGTCCTGGTTCTTTTGCTACTGGCCCCTTGGTCCGCCTTGATCAGGTCTGTGGTCTGACCCTCCTGTCTCTGGTTCTTCTCTCCATTAGTTTCCTGGAACTGGTCCTCGTTGGTCTGTCTACTTGGGTCAGCAACTCCTGGCCCTCGTTGTCTTGGCCCACTGGTCCTGGTTGGTGCATACAGACCCTCATAGCTCTCCTTGTCGTTAAATTCCAGGGTCTCCTGTTCCTTCTACATCTGGCCTTTCTGTTCCTTCAACCCTTGTCCACTGGGTCCAGATACCCCTGTTCCACATCCTCCTGGCTTTCTCGCCCTAGTCCTAGTACCCTGATCATGGCAACGGAAGAAATTCTCATACAAGTGGATGGAGGGGGCAGAGCCATCCTCATTCTCTTAGATCTCTTGGCAGCATTCGATACCGTGAATCACACAGTGTTAGTAAGACGGCTGAGGGCAGTGGGGATTGAGGAATTGGCTCTGTTCCTTCTTTTTTCATTTCTGCCCTTTAGGCAGCAAAGTATACATTGGGAAAATCTACAATCTGAATCCTTCTGCATACCGTGTGGAGTGCCGCAGGATTCTGCACTGTCACCCACACTGTTCAATGTATACGTCGCTTCACTTGCTGCACTAATCTGAGAGTATGGTTTTTCGTTGGTTTCTTATGCAAACGACTCACAGATTGTCATCGCTGTATCCAAACAGTCTGAGGCCACCGCTGTCACTTTCCATACCTGCCTGACTCATATCATGAGATGAATGAGTCTTAACTATCTCAAGATTAATACTGATAAGACCGAGGTGATGGAGTTTGGCAATGGGCCACCCATATGGAACCCTACATGGTGCCTTTGCAGGTCAATGTCCTGTTCCGTCTAATAAAGTTAAGAACCTTGGGGTTATCTTTGATGACCAGCTTAACTTTGCGGGCCAGATTAACATTGTAACTTCCTCCTGCTTCTTCGTACTGAAGCTTCTTAGGAAGATATTTTCTTTTATCCCCCAAGATCTAAAGAAATCAGTAGTGGTTGACATTATCCTCTTGCAGCTGGATTACTGCAATGCACTTTTTATAGGGATTGATAAAGCCCAGAGGTTAAAACTACAATCGATACAAAACACTGCTGCTCGGCTTTTGTTAAACATTCCTAGAGGACATTCCACTTCTGTTGCTATTAGGTCATTGCATTGGCTCCCGATCCAGCAAAGGAGGGAGTTCAAAGCCCTATGCTTGCTCCATAAGTCACTATTTGGCAGAGGGGCTGCCGATTTTCAGAATCTTTTCTCCTGGTATATTCTCCCCAGAAACCTTAGATCTACTGACGCTGGTTTCATTTCTATTCCTAAGATCCGTAAAGACAGATGGGGCAGCAGAAGTTTGTCATATTATGCAGCCAAATTGTGGAATCAGCTGTCCATCTCCTTGAGGCTACTGTCTAATAGGCTACTTTTCAGGAAGGCACTAAAAACATGGCTGTTTCCATCTCTCTAAAAATTAGCCTTAGCCGCTATGATCCCCCTATCTCACTTAGCACCAAGACACCTCGGCATTAGAGCGCTCTACAAAACTATATCTTATCTTATTGCCCTGCTCCTCATTGTCTAATTGTACCTGGCCCCCTCTGGCACTGGTAACCACAGTCCTCATAGAGTAGGTCCTCCTGGGCCTGGTTCTTCGAGTCCTGGTGCTTGTGGCTCCCATTTATTGGTATGCCTCTTGGCCCTTATTGTTCTACACTTCATCCTCTCTTCCTCCTAATCCCTTCCCTACCCCCCTCCACAATGGCTTTAGTCAGGTACAGCCTCCAAGCCTGTCACACAGATTCCAGATTTCTTTTGCTGATACAGCACTGTCAAGTACAGAAGTGAGGGTCCAGTAGAGACAGAGGGGCAAATTTACAAGGAACTGACACATCTGCATAGATGCGTCAGTTTCCTTGTGCCAGTGCCAAATGTCTTTGAGCCACCATGGATGCGCTGTATTTACAATACAGTGCAGAAACAATTGAAGGGCAGAATGCAGAACAATGTCATACACTCACCCCACTACAGAGATCAGTGCCTAAATCCATCATTTTTTGCTCCCATGCCATTCCAGTTTAAACTCAGCGGTATGCAAATCAGTCTTGACCCTGCGCCCAATGGGAATAGTCCAGCACGAACTACCAGGCCAGGTCTCTCCCTGAACATGGAAATAAGCATCCTAGTACCGGTTTCTGGGTTTCACCCCTCATGAGCCAGGACAGCTTGACTCCAGTGGCACGGAGAGCACAGGACCCACATCTAAACTGGGGTGGCATGGTGAGCAAAAGAATTATGGAATTAACCCAGATCTCTTGATTAGGGGGTGAATGTTTTGATTTGTTCTGCATTCCATCGATCAACTGCGTGTCTTTTGTTTCTCGCTCTAAGTGTGTCGGGTATGCCCAGACGTGGGTCCCGGGCTCACTGTGCCACTGGATTCAGGCTATCCTGAAAGAGAGATCATTGCAAAACAATGGCCAAACTGATATATATCAAGAGCCTGAACAATGCATCATGCCAAATTAGTAGTGGACACCTTTACCAACATGGCCATGTAAAGCTATTTGAGCCTTTTATTGGCACAGACTACAAAAATAACCTTTTAGGGACTGTGCTGTGGGCAGGTCCATGTGGGTGAAACCAAGAAACACATAACATTCAACCAGGTATGCCTGTTCTTCACTTACCGTAAAGAGATGCTTGGTCATGTCGTCTATGTACTTCTGGCCTTTGAAACTGAAAGAAAACAGTTCTGCTTCTGAACTTTCATGAAGCAAAAATGACAGCATGCTCTAATGCCATCTCGTGTTTGTGCAGCAACGACAGCTTGCTTATTAGCAGATTAACAGAATTTGTTAACAAAATGCATTGAAAATTACAGAACACTGGGCAATGAATAGAAACATATAATTGAGAATGTGCGCTTTACTTCATATGGGACATTTTAACAGAACTTTTTAATCACAACCAATTATCTGCAGACCTGTAATCTTATATTGAATAGTTGTAATTGACCTGCAATTTTATGTTGAATACTTTTAATTATCAATAAAAGCATTTGTTTTCTTTTAATCTGGAGCTCAAACCTTCATTGATTACACATTATGGTGGCATCTCTTACTGCCTGGGTTAAGCTTTGGGTGAATGCAATGATTTGATTCTAGTGTTGAGTTTGCTTGTCATCTACAAAATTGGGCAATTAAGAAACTGCTACAGAAAATTAGGTGCGTCCGTTTTCAGGTTGCTCATAAACTACCAGCTCCCATTTATTTTTTTCAGTTTCTAAGAAGCATGTTATAAGTGTTTTAATTATTTTCACTGCCTGGTAAATGTGATTGTAGTATTATTTTCAAGAATATGTACTGTCCAAAACCCATGTTTACTTAAAAGGAAGCCTTGTTGTAGTCAGTAAAATGATGTAGAAGAATTTACTAATCATTGCCAGGAGATATTCACTGTACGTATTCCTCAATTGTCACTCCTGGGGCAAACATTGAGCTGAACATCCAATAATAAAAGACTGTTTTAATCCTATCAGTAGTGGAGCATCTTTTTCTGTACTATGCACCAAATGAACTTCAACTCCCTTGTGGAAAGCTGAGGCAGCAGTAAAGGGTGTTTAGCTTGGAAAAACTCAAAAATGTTAGTGTAATATTAGTGTAAATACATCCTGAATCTAATAGCTCAATTGGTATTTTGTTCCAGTAAAAAATTAAGAAAAGATGGTTTATAAAATACTTTTACTGTTAAAAACAGTCCACATTGCTACTTATAAGCTCAAAAATATTTTTACTCTGTACTTAACCAATTTTAGGATTAAAATGTTATCAATTTTTAAAATGGAATTGCGATTCTATACCGAGTCATTCTTTGGAAGGTGTATGTTGCAGCTTTAATTCCAAATAGGAAATTAGTATGTGACGTATCACTGTTTGTGTTCGAAAAACATTGAAAACGTATAAACTTGGAGTATAAACTTGTAATCCGTTCTTAATAGGTAAAGTGATCACAGAAATGTACTGAAATAAAATAAAGAGAAAGGATACTGGGTCACTTTAAGACTGGCAAGAGACATCAGTGCACAGTGTCTATTCACTAAACACTGCACCACATGAACTAAAGAAAGTCAGTTCTAAGGTAAAAAAATATTAAAGCAAAACATTTGAAAGTGGAAAGGTATTTATATTTTTAATTTTGTTTTTATATAAAAAAAATCCATATTCTTGTAAACAATGACAGAGAATCATGTTGACGAAACCAACTAAACCTTCCAATATGTGTTTGTGACACTCAAAATAGTCAGACGCTACTTCAGGGCAGAAGTGTTTCTATAAAAACAGTCTTAAGATCAATGAAGTATGAGCAGACAGGTGAAAATAAGTTTAGGAGAAATAAGAAAAATGGAGAAAAAAGAAACAATTTAACCAAATAGATCACGTTAACAGTCATGTTTTATATCAGTCACATTTTATGATAAATACATGATCACATTCTTAAATTTGCAAATATTACAATAAATCACAATTCGTAAAAACATCACATGATATCACCATTATAAGCATTCGAAAAGTATGAAAAATTACACTATAAAAGACAAAATGGAATCACATTTAAACGTCAAAAACATAAACCTATCACAAATTATTCAATTTTGTTCTGTAGCAAATATTTTATATTTGGCACAAGTTTCATACTTAGGGGCCGATTACAATGTCATGTAGAAACTTTTCGCCCAACTCCTTGTCAGATTCGGTTACGGCCGACTCGCGATCGTTGGTTCCGCACGACCGATTACGAGGCTTCCAAACACCGTTCGGAAGGACTCCCATTGACTTCTATGGGAGCCTGTGTCCTGAATGACAACACAGGCTCCTATGGGGAAAAGGGGTGTCTGTGGAAAACCTTGCCCCCTGTCACCCCATGGTGCTTGCCACACAGTGCATGGTTTTACAGGGGAACCCTTGGGTAACCCTTCAGCCCCCAACTGGAGACCCCAGGATGAAGGATGGCCTGCTAGGGGCTCCCAAACTCAGTTTACGCCAGCCTTTTGTGTCAGACAGACCGAGTCGGAAAGGCTGTCAGAATCCGACATCGTAATCGGTCAGTCGGAAACGCTGTTCATAGAGCTGTACAAATCAGCTCCGATTGGCTCGGATTCTCCGATTGCCGGTCAGAACCCATTCGGAATGACCGAATACTTCCCCTTCTGACCGCGAGCATCGTTGTCGATAGGTTGGAATTGTTTCCGACCGAGTCGGGCGGATGGGTTCTGACACGGTGTAGGAGACCCAGCTGTCAGTCAGAGGCTTTCCACAAGACATCATAATAGCAACCTTAGTTGAGTTATATGGAAGTAATTTACAATGATAATCTAAGGGGATTTCATTTAAAAAGCAGAAGTTATCGAGACTAATATTTTAGCCTATAATATGCCATAAGTAATAGCAATGATGGTATACTACTCTGTGTCTGATCTATAGGTCATACAATTAATTGTCATGAATACTTGAAAATATATAGGGAAGAGAACATTAAAAAAGTGATTGACATTACCATATCTATAGGAAATGTGCCCATTTTTCAGGGTCCCCTTCTATTATTCGCCATTTTCTGGACCCTATATTTTTGCTGTCTGTACAACTCTGTGTAGTTTACCCCTGTTAACCAATAATAAAGTACCTGTACTACCCCTTTCAATATGGTGAGATTGGCATGCCCCTAATTGGCATGTTTAACATAACTATAAGTACCTACTATATGGTACATAGTGTAGCCAGGCCCTGTAAGTTCAATGTCACTAGTGAACTGCAGCACCCATTGTGCCGCCCACTACAATGACTGTGCAAACATGACTGTAGCCTACCATTTTTAGGCTCGCTGTTGCAGTTTTAAACTGTAAATTCGATCTGTCAAAATAATCCCTTTTGACAGGTCAAAACCATCCTTTTAAATATTTATAAGTCACAGCTATGTAAGCCTGACAGCCAACAAGCATGGTATTTAAAAGTAGTGCATGTAAATGTTAAATGTTAAACATGTCTTTTCTGTGGAAAATCCCTAAAAGCTATTTTGACTGAGATGCTCCATAGAGAAGCATTGAGATACACTGTTTTTTTGTTTTTTTTGCAGAGTTTTATATAGCGCGAACTTGACCCGAATCCAATCAGGTATCAGAGCGCTTTACATAGCACCAGTTACGTTACATGAGGACACACATTCATTTTTTATTTTTTTTGTTAGGCACGCTGAGATTAAATGATTTGCCCAGAATCACAGGATGTTTTAGCGTCGTTACTGAGACTGGAACCCAGTTCCTCCAGGTCCGAGGTCGAGCGCCCTAGCCCTTAGGCCAACTCCTCTCCCTGTTACATTTATTATTGGTGTCTCCAGTTATGAAAGTGCTACAAATTTAATTCTTGAGTTTTTTGAAATATGTATTAAAAGCCCAATCCATTGGTGAAGTCAGATTTGTAATAAATATTTTGGAAAAGGTACTCTTATAAAGTTACCTTTTTAGGTCTTGCCTAGCGCTGCAGTGCGAAAGCACTGCCATCGCTTTGCGAGGCATGCAGTATGTACTATAGTGGGGGAATCTCTGTTTAAGCTCCACCCACTCTCCACCTATCTTTTGGATTGGCTTAGATTGTAAATGCTGCCTTCTGATTGGTTTTTAGCTTGTTAGTCCCTCCTCCTGACGGCCATGTTCTGATTTGTATCCTTCCAGGGCTATCAGCCCCTTTACTTTAAAAACAATTTGCTGTGGCTCACCCCCTTCCCTTTTGCAGTCCATGACTTTTGGGGCCAGCCTCACCCACCCCCGCACTCCCGTTCATGCCTTTTTGCCTGCCCGCACTCCCGTTTTCAATGCAATAGGACTCACGTAAATGCGAATTCTATTGCATTGCAAATGCTTGTTTTTAAAGTAGTCCCTCCAAATGTCAGCAGCAGTTGCCTGTTTGTGGGCGGCAGCACGCGTCACTTCTGCCTCGAACGTGCCTCCCTGGAGCCCACACCTTCGTTTAAATATACATTTTACAGCAGCTGCCCGGCAGCATTGAAAGCGAAAACGGGCACAGCGTGCTCAATATAAACTTAATTCTTCCTTTTTGTCTAGACTTTTGACGCGCATGCATACGGCATCGCGCAAATGGTGAACATACTTGTGTTATATGTGACTTGCTTTTTTTATGTGCAACGTGCTTTGTATATATTTGGCGCGCTGTGCACACTTTCACTTTCAATGCAGCTGTGACACTTGCGACCGCTTATTTCCTCTCACTATTGCGCACCCGCTGTCTCCTTGACAGACACACACACAGATTATGTTGCACTCTCTCTCCCCCTTGCTCTCTGTGCCTTTCGCCCTGTGTCACTGTTGCTGCTACCTGTGTTCACACGTAGAAAGGCTGGTGTGGTTACAAGCTCAGCTGGTCTGTGACCAAGCACGAGGACACACTGTAGCGCACAGACCACCCCTCGAGGGCTGCACAGGGCATTCAGTGCAATATACTGGATAAATAGCTGAATCATGTGTTGTGCAGTCCCGGCCGTGGCCTGTGCATTGCTGGTTGTGTAACGGAATGTGCTGCTGGTGCCTCTGAGCTGTCAGTTGGCGTTCTGTGACTCCTCTCAGGGCAGCCCCTCTCAGGGGCTCCTCTCAGAGCAGACCCTCTCATGCTCTCCTCTCAGGGAGGCCCCTCTCAGCAGCCATTGTCCGGGGACTCCCAGGCACTTACACTGCTCTGACTGTGATGGGGCCGCAGGGACAGGCAGGGTCTTTGCTGGTCACACACGCCATTCGGTATATGCATGAGGGCGGAAAACTCAAATGATCAATAGGAAATGATATCAGATAATTTCACTGCTACTGATATGGAGAAACTATTTCGTTGGGTTCTGCGAGAATGGAAAAACACAGGAGCTGGGCACCTGTTAGTTTCTTTTGCTAATAACACGTGTTCGTTATCTGAGGGGCTCAGATGGAAGTACATTGATGGGCATGATTCAGACGATAGAAAATAGCTGTTGTAAATGACAGTGAGAGACACAGACACATGCCGGAGGAATCTCAGTTTTGCAGTTGGTTTCCAAGTATGCGTTTCTCTTTAATCACAACTGTAGCGCCATCCCCTCTCATTCATTTCTTTCTTCCCCCTCTTTCTCGTTGCATTCTCTAGCTATTTCCATGTCTCACTCTTGTTTTCTCTTTCACGTTGTTATTTCTCAATCGATGTTTCCCTTGCTGCTTTTCGCTCTCTTGTCTCTTTCGCACTCTTTTTCTCTCTCTCTCGTGATTCTGTTTACTATCCGCCTATTTAAGTCTTGCGCCCCCTCTCTTTCTCGCTTATTTCTGTCTCTCTTCCAGTCTTGCTGTTCTCTCTCTCTTGCTGTTCTCGCTCTCTCTTGCTCTCCTCTCTTTCATTCTCAATCTTTTCCCTCTTTCATTCTCACTCTTCTCTCTCTCTTTCATTCTCGCTCTTCTCTCTTTTATTCTCGCTTTTCTCTCTTTCATTCTTGTTCTTCTCTCTCTCTCTCGCTCGTTTCTCTCTCTCTCATTTCTCTCTCTCTCTCTCTCTCTCCCTCTCTCTCTCTCTTTCAGTCTCCTGGCACTCACTTGATCTCTTTCACACACAGACGAGCCCTGTCACTAGCCCATGCCTTTGACGGGCGAGTGAGCCAGCAGTGACTCCACTGAGGGACACCTCCTCTTTAGTAGCTGATATCGTCCAAGGCCGAATATTAGATTAATTATCTTGCAACAATGCAGTTTGTGTTTACTCTCATAAGTATTGCATAGTTATCGACATTGCCATGCAGACCTTATTATGTTGCGTTTTATTCCTGAATTTAGGGAGGGGGGCTGCATATGAGTGATATGTAGCTATCATTGGGTCCAGATGCCCCGCTCATAACTCGTTTGTGGAAACGATTAGTGCTCGTCACACTCCAGGTCACTGAAGACACTGTTTCCAGTCCAAGGCTTTTCTTTCACCTGCAGAGAACTGCTCTCCTGTATGTTGGTCTAATTAAGCCAATGGGCGCTAACCGAGACTGCAGCCAGTCTTACCCAATGAATGCTTTGGAGCACACCAACCTCAGCATTGTGCCATGCGCACCCTCAGTGCCCTGTTTACAATAATATCAACATCTCTTCATCTGGTGTCTCTCCCCGCCCTTTCCTCTCGACCCTTTTCAAGTTCCCGTATTAGATTTTATTATTGCACCTTTTTTCACACTGGTGATGCATTTAATCAAGCACACCCTTAACAACCACATCTTGGGACACCCTACACCCACGGGCGTAGCTACCATTGGTGTAGAAGGTGCAGTGGCACCAGGGTACAGAGCCACGAGGGGCTCACTTAACATAGATAATTGCTGTATGTTACTACCCCATTAGCAGTCAAAGGGACCAATGTCCTTGCTTGCGTCAGGGCCAATGGCATCCTCAATACGCTACTGCCTCCACGGAGGTTGGGTAAATTCTTCACGTGCTGTAGGAGTGGCCTTAGCAGAGGTGGTACACTGCACCTTTAAGAAACATCTCTTCTCTTTCCCCTTCTTTTGAAGACGCAGCCATCCCAACAGAACTTCGGACGCTTCTTCAATTCTCCCTTATTCTTGGAGGAAAGTGAACACTACATCTCATTGGCAGAGAATGTCTCCCTGGGAGGAAGCAGTATTAAATATTTTTTTATTTTTTGTGTTTTGGATGTAGTCAGTGCATAGTTTGTAACATAAAAAATGCCCAAGGGGAGTGGCCACAGCTATTTTTAGGAGCCTGCTGCCTGTACTGCTGAATGTGGGAGTTGCTTAACGCCAAGGCTGCCTAGTTTTTGTACCACCTTATGACTCGCCACCCTCACTGCATGTCTCTTCTCTCACTCTTGCCAGTTCATTTTCATCCCTGCTTTTTTCCCTCTGTCACTGCTGTGCTAGTTTTCTTTTTTCGTTCTGCCTTTCTTTCACTGGGCCACATTCTGATTATGAAAAATATTGCAAGTCCCTAAAATGATTGCGAGTGGGTCCCACTTACAACTACTGGCTCAAATTAAGCACTGATGCAGACTTGCCTGTGAGCCTTGCTTTCAAGAGATGAGGCGGTCCTTGAGTATGGTAACTGATTTGTATGGATGTCCCTTGGGGTATGATGAGTTTAGACACAGGAAGAACCACAATGTGACCTAGTCCTATTTTTTAGGTCGAGCATTCGAGCCATCTTGTATATACGTTTTGCATATACTTATATGTGTATGTACTCTGTGGGCTCTGGAGACGAGCCCTAGGACTTGTCTGCTTCCGCTTAGGAACTTTTTTTCTGTTCAACTGCCTCTATTTAACTGTGTTGAAAGAAAACGACCAGTAGAGGTCAGTAAAATACCAGAATCACTTTAGCATTCTCTAGATTCCAGTCCATAGAAATTGTCTTCTACGAGCTCCCGTAGACAATAATATTTTTTTCAAATCTTGTATTTTCAGTGATATGACCACCGAAGGCCCTGATTTTTATATTAAAAACAGAGCTTTGGACTATACCATTTCCCGCTGAAAGGCAACATTTGTCTCCATGTGTTCCCATACCTGGTGTGTCACCAGTTTGGTGCTTACTTTCCCTTCATGTTAAAGAACAGTAGATGTGTCAGCACCCAGGCTAATGTGCTGCATAGCTAAATACATATAAGGTCCCAAAGGCGAGACCGATTGCATTGCAAATGCTTGTTTATCTGGCTAGAGCCTCTGGAGGCATGAGTTCCAATTGCCAACTGGCAGCTGATTAGCCTCCTTGAGTAGGACAAAGGCTTGGGTACATGGAGGGTGGTGTTTTTGTTTCTCTGGCTGGATGACCATCTGGACTGCGACAAGGAACACAATAAACTTCAAAGAAGCCTACCATGTCATAGACTGACACACAAGCAGGGCTTTTCCTTGTTCCCTCAGTCAGGCAGGCATTGATTACAGTGGGAGAGCAGCTGTCACCAGAACTGGTTTTGAGTGACCATAGAGAAAAGTTTCTCATTTTCTTGGCCACACATCTGGCCCCAAGGCCCTGCACTATGAGAGAAGGATTTCACCAGTATGGACTAAGGCAAAGAGGGGCACTGTGGGATTGGGTAAGGTAGGACACAAACGAAGTGGTGCCACTTAGGGTAGGGTTGTCCCTGGGACTTTTATCCTGAAACTCAACCCAACCAAGACAGAATTCCTGTTACTTGCCAAGAACAACAAATAAGAAACTGTACAAACCTGTCTCAGTACATTGAACCTTGACAGCTTCAAACCCAAACTTTCACTGAATACCAACCTCACCCTCATGGAACACATTGCCAAAAAACAAAGATAGTCGGGTACCAGCTCTCTCGTCTAAAGAAAGTGAAACCATTTCTTCCAGAAAACAATTTCAGAAATGCTGCTCAAAGCCTGGTACTCTTGCATCTTCATATCCTTTCAGACTTCATACTGCCATCCCTTAGGGACATTCTGCACTCCGCAACATGTCTCATCCAGGTCCAGAAGAAATATGATTACATCACCCCCAGTCTGATGGAAATCCATTTCCTCACCTTGCCAGCCCACACCATCTTCAATACCAGCTCCATAATTTACAAAACATTTATGCCCAGCAACCCCAAATAATTTGCAGAAAAGCTCTCCTTCTCCGGTGATTCTCAGCACATCCGTAGCCAGGACACCATTAGACTGTAGTTGAGAAGTGTAAGGAAAAAAAACAAGGCTGCAGGCATTTTTCATCTTTGTACCCAAGAACTGGAACAACATCACCGTATCCATCAGAAGTGACCCAAAGCAGCTCCCATGTCAGAAAAAGTTGAAGATTCACCTCTACATCACAATGCCTAAATCATCCATAACCCACCTACCGTTGTTATCACTCGATGAACGTATTCAAATCTTTGGCCCTGTGCAATGCTATGTTGCCTTTTGGCTGGGTTTGAATGATAGAAATTCCATACACATACATTTTGTATCTAATTGAGTAAGAAATTCTCTATTATTTTACCATGTCTAATTACAGAATTTCATTCTTATTTTACTGCACACGTGCGTTAGTCAACCATTTTCCTCTACTGAAGACTAAATATCTCTCCTGCAAACAGTCTAAACTCATGTAAAATGAAGTGCATTTTGCAGTCTCACCCCAAATGTATTTCCACATCTCCAATCTCCTTCCTCACATGACCTTTGCCAGCACTTTGTGTCCCCCTCTTGTCTTGTTCCTGCTTTGCCCTCCTATTTAAATGACATATAATCCCTGGGATTCTGTAATCCCTGTATTAACTCCTGTCTCTAATTTCTTAATAATCGGCGACCTGTGCACACCCATTTGCTGATTATAAAGAAAAGACATCAGAACTTAACTGTAAAAAGATATTGCAGTCAAGTTCTGGTGTCACAATGCCTGCTGCCAGAGCCAGCACCTGACAGAGCAGCTGTTTAAATATTTAAAGCAATGAAAATTAAAAGCTACTTTTCTTTCTTCTTTATTTTTCCCACTTGCAGTGACTAAGAGAAAAACATGTTTATTGTTGGCATTTCATATATAATTATAGAAAAGTCAGAATCGCTCTGAATGTTTCTACACTTTTATGTTAAACTGATTCATATTGAACTGTTTCTAATATATTTTTCCAACAAATATCTAACAGGTTATTGATTTGTTTAATTTTCCATTAGAGGTTCTATTTTTATTCTTCATGTTTGCATACATGTTCTGTTTTTCAAATGAACTATACACCAATGGTTTAAGTGTTTGTGGGAAAGAGGATAGTGTGAACCATGTACTATATGGGATACATTTCAGCTTTGGCTTAATTCCTCTATATGGTTATGGAACTCCTTGGTGACTTGCAATATCCATAAATGAATGGCAGGGAGAACTTTATCCCTTGTATAATCAAATATTCATCAGCCTTCATTAGTAATCATCTTTTAGTTATTTACAACATAAAACCCCTACACAAACCCATATGTTTCAACCACAGAAGGGCTTAACCCTTTCACTTAACTACCTCATGAAGGCCATAGACAGGCCTGTGCCCGTTCTGCATTCCTGCACTTTACTCTTGCTGGGGGAACCAGGCACGCCATACTTTCGTCTTGTTGAGGGCCACCACACACGCCACACTCTCTGGAGGGGACTACGGCCGCCAGAAGGCTTAGCGCCAGGAGGCGCCACCACAATTTTCTCGCGCCCAGGGTGCATAAAAACAGCCCATGGCTGCCGCGGCGTGGGAGCCCATTCTGCACGCCTGCACTTTACTCTTGCTGGGGAAACCAGGCATGCTGCACTTTCCTCCCGTTGGGGGCCGCCACGCATGCCGCAATTTCTGGAGGGGACTACAGCCCCCACAAGACGGCATGCCGAAGCACTTCGAGTAGACTGCTGCAAACAGTTTACCCCAGTTGTCACAATCAGCTACCTCTGGGACTAAGTCTTTCTACAAAACTAATGGTGAGGATCCTGTGTTTTTCCACAGGAGTAGAATTCGGAAACACCGCTTCCAGCTGGTAAAATTTCTCAGCAAGCCAATAAGGCATATCGTCTTCATTCTGGGGGTGCTTGCCCATTACCGAATTAACCATGACGGGACTAATAGTAATCCCGGCTGGGCCAGCTGGCTGCGCCGCAACCCCAGGTGCCCCCACCTGGACATTGCGTGAGACGTATTGCACTAAAGCCCTATGTACCGTAATCAAGGCGGTATGGAGCTGACGTAAGTCATCCAGTGGGGCTTGCAAATAACGTGGATGTGGTGTAAACCCAGCCAAGTCTGGCCAAGTGACCCCTGGAATGGACAAGGGACCCAAATGAACTGGTGTAACCATTTGGGGGAGGGCGCCATTGAACCAAATACAATGCTGCCAAGCAGAAATGGGAATTTCCTGCGTCCTATACGGCGTGTAATTAGCCGGGACTGCAGTAGGAGTGCATGTGTGAAATGTATTACCATCCGCATTCACCTCCGGCAAAGTAACCCAAGAGTAAAATAGCTCATAGGGATGCGATGCATCGGCGCTCACTACAAAGATAATAGACATCCCATCGTCAGGCACCCCGAACTGCGTCAAATGACGCCAGAGAGGTGCGCAACTATGCGCTGCAATAGCGACTTCAGCCATAAGGACACAAGGAAGAAAAAACAATCTATATAAATAGTAGCACAAAAAGGGTATAAGATAAAATGAAACCTTTTTAATTGTCAAGCTTGAGAGAACCTATACATTAACTATTTAGGTAGGTTTAAACCGTCACTTCCGTCAACCGGAAACAAGAGTGAGGGTATTGTGGACTAATATAAGCACTACTAAGGCGTCTCAAACATGAGACCAAAACGTTGGTTGCGCCATGTTGCAGGGATTCTGCTCATGCACAAAACTATGCACAGGAAACCAGGACCTCAGTGAATTGTGGTGTACCAAAAAACTCACCTCAGTACCCAGAACCCCTATCCGACTAGCATCAGTGTCTCATTCGCTCTCCGTATCATTTCAAAGCTACCAATGATTAGACAACCCAGAACAAGCAACTTAGAGTACTCACAGGAATGGTGAGAATCAGAAACACCTTTTCATTATTATTCTCATATCAGTCCACAACAAGAGTAATCAGAGACACGGTGAAGTTTAAAAAGTTTATTTTTAACTACGTGCTCTAAGATGCAGTACTTTGGCTAATATAAGCAGGCAAATGACTAAAAACAAAACCATAAGCATTGTTACAATACCTTAGAAAATGAAGGGAGAAATCATATTACAAATGATAGTGGAAAACAAGTCCTATAATACTTTGTGAACCACCCTCCCTTCGCTGGTAAACTAGTTTCATAAACTAATAGAAGGTCTTTAGGCTTGAATGGGGCATACCTCAAAGATCAGCTTAGGTGAATCACATCACAGGATCAGCTCTGCCCTCTGTGTCTGGAAAGGTTTTCTCCAAGTGTCTGAATCATGCATGCAAATGCCATATTAATGGCACCCGAGTTTCAGATATTTGCAGGTGTGTGCGTGTTGTGTCTAGAGCGTGGGCCGATCGACCTGAATTCAACAGCATACATTGTTATTTGACCTTGAAGACTTCTGCACACAGTGTTCAGACTAAGGTCGCTGTGCACGTCTAGGGATGTGAACAACAGACCGTTCTCATGTGAAGAAAATGCAAGCAAGCAGTTTTAATTGTAATAACAGCTACCTGCAGTGTAGCATGCAAAAGCAGCAATGTGGCAAGATGGCGTTTTACATCTAAAGCGATTATGCTAACATAGCAATATGTGCACATAAAACCCCGTTCTCACTACAGGTTAGTGCCAGGAGGTTCCACCATGATTTTCTCGTGCCTGGAGTCGCATAAAAACAGCCCAGGGCTCCCACGGTGCGGGACACGCTGGCATGCCCGGGCCGTGCTCGGGCGAAGCCCGGGCCAAGGGCGGGCCCATCCAAGCCCGTCAGAGACCGAAGGCGGACGGGCTGGGCCACACTATTGACATTGCTTGATTTTGGGATTACCGCTACTGTTCTTATCTTAAGGTACTGTGAACTTAATTCAGCCGAATTAGAGTTTGCATAGCAAATGAGTAGACCTAATTCTGTAACAGGGCAGGGAGTTGTAGGGACACTGGCTGCTTTCTTATTGAGGGCTGAGTCGGCACTCATAAATGAGATAGAACTCACTGAGTGCAGACTATCCCTAGAGCCCCAAAGTTCCCAAAATCGATCAGTATCGATCAGTATCTACTGCCACTGTTCTACATACTATTACCGCAGATATTTCTCCTAATTTAAACATCCCGCACTCCATGGCCTCCGATCTTGAAATTACTAATGTTTCTGAAGGTATTGATAAGCCATCTAGTCCAAATGTAACCACCAGGGGCCAATAAGTAAAGATAAGTCATGGGAACAGTCTTGCACCACCATCCAAGAAAATGAAGGGGCAGGGTACTCACAAACAAAGCCATCTTCCACAAAAGTCACTAGGATACAAAATTATTTCAGCTGACAATGAGTCTAACCAGGGGCTGATTTCGGAATTGAAGGAGGAAACATTAACGGGAATACTTCAACTCAGGAGAAAGAAGTCTTTCTGGAGAAGCTAGAGTCAAGGTTATCAGTCCTCCTAGACCCCATAATGCAAAAGTTCATTCAAATTGAAGCCAGGTTAATCAATCACGAAAAGCCTGTGACCAGCACCTCTTTATTTTCCTCCGACACGTGTCGATGTAGGGCTGAAGTTACATACATCAATAATCAAGCTGAGAGCAATGAAGCAAACAGGGACGTGTTTTTCTCTAAACCCCACTTAAGACCTCGTCATACTACACCTGAAACCAGTAACTTGACTAAGGATGACTTTCCATCCACTTCATCACATAACATCAAAACCCCACTCATGTTAGGTGGCGCGAGCCCTGACCTCACATGCTTCAAATGAGGCCCTCATCGTTAGGGATAACCACACTCAACCCGAGAGACCCCAGTCTAGAAGTACTCTGAGGGGTCAGTCCCTTAATCATAGGGTTTCTCCAAGCCCAAACAGTAATTTGTAATCTACCTCCAGAAGTAACCCTGTACTTTGTAGTGCTGGCAAAAGTTCCTACCGTGTAGCCCAGTAATAAAGAGCACTGGTCAACTTTAATGAACAAATCCCTACATTTCCTAAGTGCAAGGACTCGGATAACTAATATGTTGTGATTTTCAGAATTCAAGATAGCTCGTCGGATAGGCTGGGTTGGAAAGTCTAAAAAGTCACTACCTGAGGATTGCATTGTGCTGTCATTGAGGTCAACAGATTTGGTACAGTCAATACTAGAAAGGGCAGGTAATTGACCCGTAAGGCCAAATGAGATAACTATTTTACCCCTGGGATTTTTCTACCAACCATATAGTCACTCATTGTATACTGCAGAGGAAGAGAGATTTATCCGGGCTGACCAGTTAACTTACGCTGTTCCAATCAGTAATCATTTTGACATTCTGAACACTTTAGACAATATTGATTGACTGTCCTCTCAGAGCTACTGCTTAAGATCTGCTGATGGGTGACAGGGGTACTCTGAAGATAAAGTGTTAAGGCAGGATAATAAAGTTAATCCAATTATAGTGCAGGAAAATTCTATGTCATTTTTATCCTCGACCGAGGAGGAAGTCCAAGTAACCAACTTTACTCCCCAAGACCAAGCTATTCCCCTCGAATCATTTAATCCCCAGACTTTGGACCATGCACTGACTTGTAAGGGTGAACGTGATCCCCATAATCTGATGGTAGCCAGACTCCCATGTACCTCTGTGAGTTCTAGCTGTAGCCTTATCGCCTGTAATATATCAGGCCTACGTTCTAAGATTAACAATCCTCAATGGTCTGACTTTATACTAAAGCATGATATTCTGTGCTTCCAGGAAACCTGGTCGAAGGAACCAATACATAATAATGGTTTTAAAACGTATAATACCCAAGCGGAGGGAGGTTTAAATTGCAGAGCAAAAGGCGGGCTCTGCACTTATATAGCCAACAAGTTCAAAATAAATAAGCCCGATACTTACCTAGAAGCATTGTATTATCAACTAATTACATTGCATTTTAGCACTACCTATTGTATTGTACTGGCTAATCTATATAACAACATTCCATCAGACAGACTTTTCAATGTGATTAAGAAACTGGGTAATGATTTGAAATTACTGCGTAATGATAATGCTAAAGACAATATGCTAATACAAGTCGGTGATTTCAACTGTACTTTATGCTCCTATGAGGATGGTAAAATATGTGGTTTTAATGTTGGAGAAGGGGCAACTAAAACTCATCTCTGCCACTCCAGTGCATGGGAGCTGTTTAATGAATTGGTCTTTACTTTGGACCAAGGATTTGCAAATTATCTAGGTGCTAGAGCTGCTCCTATACCCTAGAGTTTTAATGGCAGAGGCGTATGTTCAACAATAGACTATATATTCTTGTCAAACACCCACGCACCTAGGTTGCACTCTTTTACAGCTGATGATAATTCCTTGAGTGACCACTTTCCCCTCTGTATATCGGTCGTACTTCCCACTTGTAACCCAGCAAGGACTGAACAGGTCGACCAGGCACTAGCTAATGTAAAAATTGATAAAGTTAACAGATACACCCTACGTTGGGCCATGGTGGACCCCGATGTGGTGACAAAACAATTGATAACCAAAAGCAGAATGGCCTTTAACACTTGTCTGAGTGAGTCAGCTACTCCTGATAGTGTTTTATCTTCCTTCCAAGTAATAGCAGGTGTGGTGAGGGAAGTGCTATGTACACAAAATAGAAAAAAGGTTGGCCCCCAACAGTGGTTCGACAAGAAGTGCACACAAGCCCATTCTATCTAGAAGCGAGAATTGCACATTTTTCCGAGAAATACTACTAACATTAGGCAGGCTAGAAGGGCCTATCAATTGGCCCTCATAGAAAAAAAAGATGCCTTGAGGAAAGAGGCGTGGGAAGCCCCTAACACAGCCTCACAGATGAAAGACAGAGCTGCTTTCTGGAAATCAGTAAAAACACAATTTCTGTCAACGGGAGGAGGTCCCTCAATGGAAATTGCCATACCCAAGGAACAATGGATTGTACATTTTTCCTCGATGTACAACAGGAAGGAAATTGCTAACAGTCAACATAGCAATACACAAGAAGACACTCCTAATAACCTGGACCTTTATTTCTCCCTAGAGGAGGTAAACAAAGCACTGTTAGCAAGCTTAGGTGGCAAGGCTCCTGGGCCAGATGGGTACCCAGTGGACTTGTTTAAGTTCAATTTTAATCTCTGGGGCCCAATTATCACACAAGTAATAAATGCAAGCTGTCAGGCCTCCTTTTCATCAACCTGGGTGGAATCCATTATCGTTCCTATCTTTAAAATAGGGAACCGTCAGGATCCCTCTTGCTATAGGCCAATCTCGTTATTGGATTCTTTGGCCAAAGTTGTTGGGCAAATCATTTTGGAACGCCTACAGTATTGGGCAGAGGAAAACCAGATTCTATCTGATATCCAATACGGATTTCGTGAAGGATTAGGGACAATAGAGCAGAGCTTAAATGTAGCCATCTTTGTGGGGAAGTACACTAGGGTGAAGAAGGGCAGATTGTTTTTAGCCTTTGTTGACCTCACCGCGGCCTTCGACTCTGTGAGGCATGGGAAACTTTGGGAGATTCTTGACATTTTGGGGGTGGACTCTAATATCATCTTTTTTCTTATGCGCCTCTATAGTGGAGCGAAGTCACAAGTGCGCTTTGGCCTGGGTGGAGAGCGTACTACCCCCTTCCCCATTATGAGGGGGGTTAGGCAAGGCTGTGACCTAGCCCCCTTCTTTTTTAACCTTTATATTAATGGCTTAGGGCAGGTGCTCCTCAAGGATGGTCGAGACTTCCCCTAAATAGATGGTCGCCCTATACCTGCTCTCCTCTATGCGGATGATGCAGTACTGATGTCCCGTAGGCAGATTGGTCTTAAGAAGGTCTTAAATAGTTTTTCTAAATTTAGGAAGGACCTTGGTCTCAGTATTAATATGACAAAGACTTTTATAATGAGATGTGGATGAGGAAATCAAAGGTCCGGGGACATGTTTTTGGGTGGGCACTTAATAGCCCCCACCAAGAGTTTTTCTTACCTGGGTATTTTATTTAATCAGAATGATTTTTGGACCCAAGCTGTCTCTGCAGAAAAGCTGGCGTTTATTAGAACAACAACAGCCTTGGCCACCTTTTCAAGAAAACTGGGCAGGAAACTGCCAGGAGAACTTTTACAAATTTATAAAGCAAAATGCATTGTGACCGCAATGTACGGAGCAGGGGTTTGGGGCTTTGCTGATACACACCTGATACAATTAGTGGAAAACAATTTTTTAAGGTATATACTGCCAGTCTCCACCAGTACCTCCACATACGTTTGTCATGCTGAGCTGGGTCTCCCATACATCTCCAACCTCATCAAACTGGAACCTTTTCTCCTTAGGCATAGGATCTGGTGAAAAGATCAGATCAAGTAAAATAGGGAGATCTTACAAGACAGATTTGGAAGGGGCCCTAAAGATTCCATGGATTAAGTTTGTGAAAGAATTTATGAATGATCTAGGTCACCCAGAATATTTCTTCAATCCTAGCTCAATCCAATTGATCACAAGAAAGAACTTAAGAAAGGAGGGTATTCAACTTTTGTACATGTTAAGACTATCTGGGGAAATTTTGAAGCCAAGTGTTCAGCAGCATCAGATGGTTCTTACTACTTTTAGCTTGCAGCCGTATTTAGTATTTGTTCCTGGCGGATACAATAGGCTGCTTTTAACCAGGTTTAGACTGGGGATTGTCTACAGATTCGCTTTCTTTCAAAAAATGAATGAATGGAGGCGTGAGTTACAATTATGTCCTTGTGATAACTGCTCGGTCCAATCTACCATTCACCTAGTTTTATTCTGTAAATACTATATGGAGTTAAGAAAGGTGTGGTTAATTCCTCTTTTAAAAGCTTAGGGGCTGAGGCAATGTCGCCCGGCACTAATTAAGCTCCAGTTTTTAGAAAATGAGCATATAGCTTGGAGGATATCTATGTTCCTGAAAAAAGTGCTTTGTCACAGGAAGAGTTTAGTGATATAAGGAGGGAGATCGATGAAATGCTTTGTTATTTTAATATTTTCTGCTCCTAATAATTTAAACACACATTACATTTTAAGACATTTTTAACGATTAATGTATTTTTATTACTGTGCAATTTTTATGGATGTAAAAGCTTTGTATGTTTTATGTGCTTTTATGATTGCTAAAAAAGCAATCGAAATAAAGCTTTGCTTGACTTGACTTGACTTGGCCTGTGCATCAGCCTCTAATGTTAGACTATTTAAAGTAGGCTTAAAGCAAGAAGGGCTGGGTTTCTGGTGCCTCACACAGTCTCACAAGCCACACCCAGCTTCTTCCTACTCTCCCCGCACATGGAGCGGGAGAAACAATGCCCAATTGTGAGGTTTGCAAATCACATTCTGGTACAAACTGTGCACCAACAAAATTCTGCACTCTACACGAACGGTAATTGGTGAATGTGCAATTCACACCCGCAGGTTGCACACCACTTGTAATTGGCCTTTACTAATTTAGAGAGGTCATCCAGTGTAGAGAAAAATATTTACTTAGTCCTGTCTCTCTAAAAATCCACAACAATAGGGTTGCCAGAATGTTCTTTTATATGATGACGTCTACTTAGGTTTTTGGACTTCAGTCCCTGGCTGGCCCCTTGCAGACCTCACTCAGGCTGCCCTAGTGATTTCACTGAGAAGGTTCTGCTGTAGGTTACTGACTCACTACAGGAGCTCAGATTACAAGCTGTATTTTCATCCTTTGCATTTCCTCTAGCCGCCCAGCAGGAGGTGGGACAACTGGTCAAACCTTTGATGTCACTTCAGTTTCCATGGCAGCGTACCACCTCCTAACCTTGTTTTGGGCCAGGAGCCTGTAGCTTATCTCTAGGGCAGCAGAAAACACATCTTGTGTTTGTAAGAGCAGGGAAACTAGTAATGAGATGGCAAGATAACAAACAGGATTGGGGTGGAATGAGGTGAGTTGGGGCATAGCCACAAGTGTGGATGGGGGAGAGTTGAGGGCACACACACACGCAAACACACACACAAACACACACGCACACACCCAAACACACACACACATATATACATATCACTGGAAAAAAACATAGGTTTCAGGCATGTTATAGTTAGAAACTAGCATTTAAAAATAGTTATTTGGACATTTCACTCGTAAAAAACCATAGAATAGAAATTCGGCTGTTATAGTTAGTTCAGCTAACTATAACTTGCGCCCCCGCAATGCACTGCTGATGACGTCACATATTACATCATTCATGAAATCGTCAGTGACATCACTGATTACATCACTGATGACATCTCAAATGACATCACTGATTTCCCCAACTTAAAACACGCCATGGGGCACATTTGCACACTTGTCACATCAGGCCCCGCCCCCTCCCTTCACCACTGTGCAAACGTGCCCGTGGCGCTTTTTAAGTTGGTGGATTAAGTCCCCTAGAATCCTGAGGGTCCCTGGGGTCCAACTAGCCCACCAGGTACCTCCAGTAAGTGCCACAGAGCTGCGTCACAGAGAGGTGTAAAAAGGTGCATGGCTTCGGACCACCTCTCTGCAACGCAGCTGCCTGGCGCATACTGGAGGTACCTGTTGGGCTAGTTGGCCCCCAGGGACCCTCAGGAATCAAGGGGACGTAATCCACCAACTTAAAATGCACCACTGGGCTGTTTACACACTTGTCACATCAGGCCACGCCCCATCCCTGCACAACTGTGCAAACGCGCCTCCCTGGTGTGTTGTAAATTGGGGGATTAAGTTCCCTTGAGTCCTGAGAGGCCCTGGGGGCCAACTAGCCCACCAGCTACTTCCAGTAGGCGCCACAGAGCTGCATTGCACAGAGGTGTAAAAAGGGGCAAGGTCTTTGACCACCTCTCTGCAACGCAGCCCCCTGGCGCTTACTGGAGGTACCTGGTGGGCTAGTTGGCCCCCAGGGACCTTCAGTATTCAAGCGGAATTAATTTCCCAACTTACAATGCACCAGGGGTCGTGTTTGCAGAGTGCTGCAGGGAGGGGGCAGGGCCACCGGCGTGATGCCGGCTTTTTTTTTTTTTTTTTCAGAAGGGGGCTGTGTGGCCCTCCTTCTTTTCCCATTTTTGGGGCCCTGGGGACCCCATCCCCCAGGACCTGACACCTATTATAAAAACAAAAACAAAATTAATGGGAAGGGGGCCGCGTGGCCCCCCCTCCCGAGGCCAATTTCTGCCCCGGGGAGTCCATCCCCGAGGCATGGCCACATATACATATTTTTTATTATTTTTAAGGCGGGGGCTGCGTGGCCCCCCTCCTGAGGCCTCTATTAGCCCCGGCGACCCCATCCCCTGGGGCTGCGTCTCATTTATTACATTTTTTTTATTTTATTGGGGAGGAGATACAACGTGGCCCCCCTCCCGGGCCACTTCTGGCCCAGGGGACCCCATCCCCCAGGGCCTAGCCACTAGACCTGGGTGAAAATTCCGTTCCGCTTGAGGAAATTGCGATAATTTGACATTTTCGCGTTCCACGGAGAGCGCGAAAATGTCAAATTCCCGCAATCCGCATCTTACCGGAATTTTTTTTCTTGCTCGCGCTGTAAAAAATACATTCTCGTGTGCGCGCGATCGCCTTACCTGAATCCTCGCGTTCGCCAACAAGTTTTCCCGATCCGGTCACGTTCTCCACGAGATGTTGGATTGTTGGTAGCCATTTGCGCTGTCTCGCGACAGTTCGCGGCCACATTAACATTTGTCGCGCGATCACGTAATTCGTCGCCTGATCACTTCTTTCTTCTCGCGATCATGCACCGCGAGAGTATGAGATGATTGAGATTTCGAACACGTCATTCTCCACCGCGAGCGAGAGCGTGAGGACGCGGGCACGTCATATCGAACGCGAGCAGGCGGGACAAGTGAAAACAAGATGGCCGCGTCCGTGAGCAACCGCATGGGTAAGTTGGCGAGCTGCGATCACACAGAAAATCCCGCGAATGGGCGGGAAAAAAACTTCCGCATCTTCGCGATATTTTCGCGTGTGCGGAGATTTTTAACATTTTCGCGATAGTTTGCGAAAGTGAATTTTGCAACTTCCGCCCACCCTTACTGTTTAACCCCTTCACATTTTATGTCAATATTTTAAGGTGTTGTCTGACATCTACATCTAGGAAGGGAGGTATAGCATTCTTGTGCGTCAACATGATATAGGTGAGGTGGTCGGCAGAGTGGGTGCACATGTCGGATAAGATATAATGTGTAAGCAGGGTGATCCATTGTAGAACACCCAAAGAAAGAAACCCCCAACTAATATATAAAAATAAGATGGGGAGAGTTCATAACATAGTGCCTGGGGCAGACCTGTGTCCTTCAGGTCTGAAAGGCAGGGAAGAAAGTGGGGTCCAAAATCTGGCTTGTGGTCCCGTCCCCCTAATCCGCATGTGCAAAATGCACTCATCCCTGCAGGAGTTATATGGTTAATCTGTTCTGGCCAGAGCATCCGGGATGGAGCGGAGAGCTGCCAGCTGGTCCTCTGCAATCTCAATTGTGTCTGAACACGTCGGGCCATTCTTTTTTCTGCTGTTGTTGTTCTGGTCACGTCATAGTCCTGTGTGGGCAGATGATGTGGATGATGATGAGTCATTTTGTTCCAAGTTCACACTGATGATCTGGCAGGTTTCGGTGAGGGAGCAGAGTTGATAGAGCTTGCCTCCCTGGTGGAAAATGATGCAGACAAGGTGTCCCCAAAGAGTAAGTTCTTCCTGTGTCACGCAAATGCTGGGTGACTGGTCTGAATTCACTGAGTTTTTGAAATGTAATTGCTGCTAGGTCTTGGAAAAGGGTTGGCGTCTTGCCACGGAAGTTCAATGGATGTTTTTCACGTGCCTTGCAGAGGATGTCTTCCTTCACAGAAAAGTCGTGGAGGCATACCACAATGTCTGCTGGGGGAGCTCCAGGTGGGCGGGCCCTCCCGGACGGGCCCTCCCCTCTTGATGTGCACGCTCTGTCTTGATCTTGTGCTCATGGGTTGTTCTCAGTATGTATTGGAAATGGTCACCTACATATGTTGGATGTCGTCTCTCTTGGCCTTGGATGTTATTCCAAGAATACGTATGTTACTATGCCTGGATCTATTTCCAAGATCCTCAGCATGGGCCTGTAGATCAAGTTGCTGTTCCTGTAGTCGAAACACCTCTTCTTGCAGGGAGTGCAGTTCACCTTCGTAGCTGTCTCCTCGTTCCTCCAAGGTTGCTACACAGCCTCCCAGGGAGTCAATATCTTTTTGGGCTTCTCTGATATTCTGTAAGAGTTCTTTTTTAAGTTCTTGAAGGTTGTCTCTCAATGAGGAAAACAGGGACTCCAGGACATCTCTGGTGACTGGTTGTCTGGTGCAGAATCATCCGAGTTGCAAGATGTTTCTGGGGGTGTAGTTCCATCCCCTGTGTTTGTGGACCCAGCAAGCATGTCCTTAATAGTGCGGTCTTTATTGATGCGGGCTCAGGCCATCTTTCGATACAATTTTTTGTATTTTTGAGCTGCAGGAGAGCTGCATAGTAGATACGTTCTTGTGTAAGCCTTTCTTATGCTTTCGGCTATGGTTTCAAGGTCTAGCAGCCCCTGTTATCTGCTATATTTGCGTTAGGTATGCGTTCCAGTACATTTGTGGTTCAGTGGATGCCTCCGATGACAACAACCTTATTATGCCATCTTCTTGGGGTAGGATATGGCTCTGCTCCCTATGCACAGATCTGTTGATCTCACCTTCAGGATTGCTTTATTTCTGCCCGCTCCACTTTTGCGAAGCTTGACTTGCTCCTCTGCCCTCTAGTTCCTATGCAGGTTTCTCAAGGTGATTATTCCCCCCTCAGCCAGATCTATGATCTCGCCATGCTAGCCTTCTGTTGTTATAGGCCCACAAGGTTTTAGTCCATGTGTATCTCTTCCTTTGAGCATTGGTCATGAGATCTATTCAGGGATCACTCAGTAGTGACTCTTACGGGTCGCATTGTCTGCGTTCAAATTTGTTATGACTCATGTGTGCTCCGTTTCCCCCTGGATTGGGTCGTAGGACTATCCCTAGGGGTTTAAGCCTTGCGGGTAAGAGCGTGGTAGTCCCCGGTTATGTCTCTCAGGCTTTCTATGTGGGTCGAGCGGCACCTATTCTTCTGGCTCGCCATCTTGGTACCTAGTCATGGGGTGGGTCCTCTTCGAGTCAATGGGACGCCTGCTGCCTCCCACTTCGTTTTATGGGCACCTAGGCGTTAATCCAGGGTCGGTCCCAGAGACTCTCCCACGGCCCAGTGTACGCATCCGTTGTGTCGTCCAGGCGTGGTGCGCAGGCTCAGGCCGCTCGATTGTACCTCCGCTCGGCAGCCCGGTCCGCTTCGAGCGTTGTTTTTGCCCGAGCTGGGGTGAGTTCTGGGGATATGAGATCAGGGTCCAATGCACCGGAGCTTCCGGTGCAAAATTCGACCTCCATACATCTTCTCCAAGGGCTTAAAGGCAGCTTGGGCGGCGAAGGTGGTGGAGAGAAGGGACTCAGACATCCTACTCGTATGTCATCTTGGCCACGCCCCTTGTGTTACATGTTTAAAGCCCTAGATTCGATTTGGTGTGTATGTAGAGATATATCTATGTATATGTTTGAATTACATGTGAAATGTAGAAATCTCACATCATGTAAATTAGAAAACCCTATATATTGTTTTTACAACTCTACATATATATGTCTTCAGTAGAAACCAAATGAAAATATGTTTGCTATTTGTATCTTCCAACAAATCAATCAACCTAGATCAGGGGTCCCAGACAGTTGGGTACAAGGTCATTTTTTAACATAAAGGTTATGGGAAGGCTGAGATCATTTGACATCATGATCAGCAGAATGCAGATAGCAGGACCTGATAATGAGAAGTGCTCAATCGGAATCATGGGACAGGCTGGGACTTAGGCACAGCAGTAAACAACTGAAGTGCAGAGGTATATGTCTCATAAAATATTTCCTTGTCAACTCAAATTATTTGGAGGGGTGAGCAAAAATATGCCCCTGGAATGCTATTAACTGAATGACAAATGAAATGTTGAGAGTTACATAACTTTTTGAGCTAACACTTCATTTCTTCATATTCCCATTTTCAAGTGTGCCATTTCCAAACTTATTATCAGTGGCCAGTATCCACAGTGACATAAGTATTTATGCAAGATACAGCCCCTTTTTACCACATGTGAGAATTTTAAAAAGGATGAAAATGTTCAATGATATGAAGTGTTTTGTAGAATATTTCTCTGCACTTTTAAATTCTCCCTATTCAAAAGGACATACAATTGTATGTTTGTGCCATCCATGTAACAGTGCCATATTTGGCAAAAGGTCTGAACTGTACTACAAGTACATCCCACACAGACTCTATCACCCGTATAATTATATCCCATTCACGTGTGTGCATATTCATACACCTCCAAAGAGCACACTCTCACGGACACACATGGTAGTCCTTTCATAGTGCCCTTAGTCGTAGTATGTAGTTTAAACCATAGTATCTGGTTCTATGGACTTTAGGCATCAAGTCAAAGAAGCTGGCCGTGAGAGTGTCTGATAACAATGCACAACTTGTTTAGACTTCAGAAGTTCACAATGTTTTACACTGATCTGAAATAGCTCACATTACAGAACATTTCGTAAAATTATGTTACATCAATACAGACAAACAAAAACTCACAAAAAGATCATTATTTGCTTTCAGTTCTTGTATTCATACAGGTCAATGTCCATCAGAAACGGGATCTCTGGTAGGCCATTGCCAGAAAGGTGCAAACCATGGGGGTCTACAATCAGCACAGCCTTCCTTTCAGGAAGAGGTGGAAGGACCTACAAAACTGGACCAGAAAGTCAACCTAAGTCCAGCTTAGGCAGTCCTCCCAACATGGGAAGCACATGCCCTGCACCCTGATACCCCTAATGGCACCCTTATCCCCAACTTAATGGCCAGTTTAGAGCCCAACAGCAGCAACTAGGGGGTAAGTTCTATGAGTTTCAAATGTTACATGACTAATTTTTTGTTACAAGCATTTTATTCATCAACAGTAAGGGCGACCCATTTTCAACGCACAAGAAGAGTTCTTGAAGGTATACATTTTGCAAAATGTGTATGATAATATGCTTTGTCTATTAATTTGATGGAAAGGATCCCACCTGATTCCTGTTCACTAACAAAGAACTGTTCTGAGACATAGGCTGCCTAAACTACAAATAGACATCAGGTTTTTTGCTGTCATGAGGGGCAGTTGTACCAAACAGGCCACTAATATATGTTGTGCCAGGTGTGATGCTCCTTCACAATTGTGGATGATGTAATGGTAGACAATTATATGTGACATAGCATACTACGCATTTTTCTAATAGAGTGGATGTTCCAAACTTCACATTGATAAGTTGAGATTTTACAAAAACAAGAGAGCATGTGAGCCAAAACCACTAGTCATAACAGAATTAATGGCTACATTTTGGAGTCTACACATATCCCAATTATGTTTTGCATCAAATATACTGTTTCGTACATGTTAAAAGTGACAGATTTGCATGATGTCTTACAACCAGTGTGTTTTTGTACAAATACTTGTGATAGGATACCATTTTTGTAGAAAAACAGACTGAATTGTGCAGCATTGAGGTGGACGAAGTTCATGGAATTTCACTCCACTGAATCCCACAGAGTTGCCAAAGAACTCCACCCAATTCCGGGGAGGTCTGCATGTGGGCAGAGTAATTGGGAAGTAAGTGAAATTGATCTTGAAATGCACCGTACCAGCCTCGTGCAACCCTGTACCAATGGCTATAAGGCACTGCCTGACAAGTCATGCTGATGATTAAGAAGAGCAGCAACTATCTGGCAAGCTGGACTACACAATGCCGGCATACGGCACAAAAATCGCTTTTGAGTAAACTTACCGTCTCTGGGTGCCGCTCTGTTGTATGTCGAGTTGTCCACATGATAATGACATACTCCAGCAACAGCTTTACTCATCCTGATCTATCTGTTCCTGGTCACTGCAGCACACAACATGACCCTACGAAGTTGCACAAAAAATGTGCATTGCCAGACCTTCTGAAAACTACTGATACAATTGGAGTGATTTTTAAATCCACAATATCAATATGTCTAAATTTTTTCAACAGCATAGGTATATACATAGGGCCTTATTACAATGCTGGGCAGACAAAACTATTGCAGAAAGGAACCGCTTGACCTTAGGTCAGTGGTTCCGACTGCACTATTACGATTTGACCACCCATAATCCATGTACAAACATCCATTTCACATTGGAAGCTTGTGCAATGGGCGGAAAAGGCCTGCAGCATAAGCTTCCATTGAAAAATTGATGTTTTGAAACATCCCTGCACCGTGTGGCAGGCACCTCACTGTGAGGTGCCTGCCACATGGTGCAGGGATGTTTAGGGGGCACAGGCCCAATTGAGGAGGGCCAGGGATGAAGGGGGCCCTGCTATAGGCTCCTAATGTCGCTTTCCAACAGCCTTTCCATGGCGGAAAGGTCGACATGGAATGGTTGTCGGAAACCGACATCATAATCCCGACGGCAGAGCCGCTGTCATTAAGGATTTTTCAGACATTCCGATGGACTGACGAGCTCCTTCAGTCCATCGGAACCACATCAGATTCCCCCAGATGGTTTAACTCTGACTGCTGTCATCCTAATGCAGCGGTCGGACTTTAAACCTACCATGTTGGGCAGAAAGCCTCTGACAGCTGTTCAGAGGATTTTCACTCAACATCATAATCTGGCCCATAGTATGTGATACATTAATAAGCTACTTTAGTACTGAATCCATATAATATATTGCACATTTATACTAAACTTGAGGAACTTGAAGTAAGTGTTACCATTGTGAAATGGCCAAACTAAGGAGACAGGCTTTCAGTTTTACAAATATTGGTACAACAGTGCAGTATCTGTTGATGCACATTGATTCACATTTTCCGTTTTAGTGTATGTTATTACTGCAGCTTTATTGACCTTGCACAAACAGTGTCCAAATGTATTTTGGTGTATATCCTTATTGTGACATAAGTTCACTATTCTTGAGAACAAAGGCCAACCACTCAGAGATGTTCAACAGTTCCTATAGAAAAATGGGTACTTTAAGAGACAAGATCATATGTAACGTAGGAGCTATCATGCAGATTTACAAAATTATGACAAATGATTTCAGAAGAAGTTCCCTACATGAATGAGATGATGATGAGCCAAAGAGTGAGCCTTTTGGCAGGTGCAATATGAAAACAAGGAAAGTATTTTGTGCTCAAAGTTATTGATCAGTTCTATTCACACAGCTGCAATAAAACTATTGTATATGTCTTTTCAGCATCATCCGGAGCAGGCATAGGAGACAGTGGCCACATAGGCAGGTTAGCAACTGGCCACAGTGTCTCAGGTGGTGAGACCACTGACATCCAGGGACACGGTGCCACAGAGGGTGAGGAGACTGGCATGGAGGCCACCAGCTCATCTTCTTTGGAGGCTTCTCCAAGCAACCAGTTCCTAGCGGTGGCAGAGCCTACCTCTCCTGTTACACCTGCTTCCTTGTCAGCCACGCAGATATGCATCTCCACCCTCCCAGTTGATCCCCCATGTTGGCCAACCCCCTAAAGGGCTGTTGTCTCCTTTGCCACAGGCTTCTCAACCCTTGCCACTCAGCTTAGCTGAATGAGGAGGCTATTGACCTCCTCTGCAGCAACTCTGTAGGCAGGCTGCACTCCTACATGCCATGAAGAGGCTTAGCTGCAATATGCAACAAATGGTAGCTTACGTGGAAGGAATTCATAATGGTATGTCTGGCCTACAGTGGTCTTTTCTCACTGACCATAGCCTTCCAACCATCTCAACCTTAAGCCCCTACTCCCGTCACTTTCCCGTCCTAATTCCCAATTCCTAGCAGCCCTGTCCCATGCACACTCACACCTTTGTATGCACCCACTCCAACACACACACACCAGCACACATACACATAAACACAGAGACAGTAAAAAACCTAATCAAACACCCAAACATACTGTGACCATTCCCATCACCATATTGACGTGCACCACCACCTGCACACCAGCAGATACCGCACCCACCACCAAACCCACATGCATGTGGGTGTCTGTGGGTGTGCACCACTAGCACACCCACAGACACCACACCTACCACAGATACACATGCACCACCCCCAACTTTAGCACACCCTAAGACACCAGACCCATCACCACAACCACATGCACTACCACATCCACCACACCCTGCACCTCCAAAGAACACCCTTCCACACACACACATACATTAGCAATCACACCCACAAAACACAAATGCTACTGTCACTACCACTCCCTCTACCTCCCAAACCCAACTCCTTGCTGAGCATCCTTCCCATTTTAACCATGAGAGTTTGTTGTTTGCCCTTGCCATAGCCCCTTATAAAGCACAACACCCCCCTAAACCAAATCTACCCATCTCAAATGCAAAACCACCCATCCTAAACCAATACCCATCCCTCCCAAAAGTAACCTTCCCACCCCAAGTAAGATCTACCTGATCTGCCGCACTAGATGCCCCTTTCTGAGTAGCTTTCCATTGGCAGTGAATTAAGAGATAGGCTTTGTGCCACAACACAACGGTGCACATGATTTTTCGAATATCAGTGACTGGCATTGTATTCCTTATTATTTTGTGATATGATCTCATTATTTTAAATAAATATCTAGTTTTCTTTTTAACAGGGTTGCCCTGGCATTCATTTTTCATTGCGATTGTTTAATTCCTAGAAATGTTTCTGACTAAAATGTGAAGTACATAGTTATTGTTATCATGATGGCAGGAAATTCAACATATTTTTGTAATGTCTACTTTTTTAAGTACACACACTGGTAAACATAGTATGTGATGATCATTTGAATTTAGGGGAAGGCATTCATCATGATAATGGACACTTGCACCAACAAATAGATGTTTACAATTATTTTCAGATGTATTACTACAGGTGTTTCCACCTTGATTACTGATAAGTATGAACCCATATGCATTACACCTTATAATATATAGTGTGATAACTGAAATTGGGTGCAATAGAGGACTTGCATTAGACAAGGCGAAATGTTACATGGTTAAATATGTTGGATGATTCAAATTTTGGACTGACATTAATTTTACAGGTAAATAATATAGTAACTGTTACACCTTGTCTAGTGCAAGTTCTACGTCATGTTACATTGCACTTATTACATTTAAATAACACACCTGTATGGCAACTTTTTGATTTTTGAATTTGCATCCTTTTCTGTGGAAATGTCCATTTTTATGAAGGCAGCTTGCACCAAATGTATAATTATAATGTGGTCATATAGGTGTGTTTCTTTAAATTTCCTACACTTCAACATTATAGACATACACATTGTACATTGGTATTCAATTGCTTGTGTGAGTGATTTAAAAATGCACGCATCCAGAGCAAATATATACAGCCAAGAGAAAAGGTAACGGGTAATCTAGGAGCTTACCTTCGGTACCGCGATGACAGTGTTGATTTGCATCATGGTCCAATGAGATACAGTAAGTGTGAAGGAGAGGAAAGGTCAGTTTCTGCCTTATATCGGGTTCGATCCACCAACTCAGGTGTGAATGTTTTACTGCCAAAGTCACGTCACAGCACATTGTGATTGGCCCAGCTGACAAACAGGCGGTCCTTCCTCCCACCGCTGCTTTTGCCTATTACGCAGTCGATGCGGGTGAAGTTTACTTTGCATGCACTCAGGGGCGGATGGTGCATAGGGGCGAATGGGGCGTTGCCCCACCAGCCTCCGGACGACGAGGATCGGGGTCGGAGCGGAGGAAGACAAGACACTAAGACAGTCAGACACCTTGAAACAGTGTACTTAGCACTGCAGTGCAGCCCAGCCTTGTTGTACAAACACACACACACCCTGCGCATGACGTGTGGTGGACGTTCGTTCGACTTCAATATCGCCCAGGTCACGCATGTGCAGAGTGTGTCTGTGAGGCAGTGGTGAGGGCAAGCAGGCGCTACCTGAAGCAGCTGGTTTTCCAGGACTTCGGTCAGATTTTCGTCTCGCCCTGATCTGACGTAGTCACGTAGCTCAGCTCAGAGAACATTCTTCTAGTTCTAAGATCCCGCCTCCTCCCCTGACTGGATGACGCGAAGGCGCCAAAGCGGCGGCGGACCCCGGCACAGGAACACATAGCAGATGCGGCGCGGACCCGGCGGTCAGGTAAGTGTCCCCGTTTTTTTTATTAACTGTATTTTTAACCCCACCCTCCCCCCGCGATTCCCCCTGCCTCACGCGACCCCCCCTGCACATATTGCGAGCCTCGAGATCTGGCAGTAATGAAAAAGCGAACACCCACCCGCGGCTGGTGCAGTACGAGTGATGTATAAGTTCCCCGAAGCTGTGCTACCTTGTTTTAAACAATTCTATTGGTGAGTAAGTTTATTTTCCCCGAGTCAGAGGTCTCCCTCATTTATACCCTTCTTCGGTCTTGTACAGTCTAAGAGTCAGTCCTCCGATCTCCCTCTGGCTCTCAGTACCGGGCAGGAGAGTGTTTCCCCGGGTGTCTTCCCTGTCTAAGCTCACACCGTCTCTCGGTACCGGGCGGGAGAGTGTTTTATAGGGTCTCCCCCTGTCTTTGCTCACCTCGGTACTGGGCGGGAGAGTGGTCTCTCTTTACATACTGCCTGCCTCCCTGAGCACAGTATTGTTTTATGTAAAATGGGTTGGAAAGTCATACTTTGATCACATATACGTAAACGGACATGGGGTGTGGCGGCTGGCCATGTGTGCTTTCAAAGCGAGTGCTCAGTGCCTTCTTCAAGGGGTGTGGATCTAAAAATATGTTAAAAAAATAAGTTAACTTAAGAAAGTCACTATTAAGATCTGGGACCGATCACAAAACATTTTTGTCTGATGCTATCAAGGTAGTGCTTGGTTTAAACACTCAGTTTTACCAAAGTACTAAAGGAAACAGGCTTCAGGAATTTATAATGTGACAATAACGTTTGTGCACATTTACTATGTGGCATTTTGTTTTGCGGTGATGTGTTCTGTTTTTTCTTGTGCAGCTGTCTTTTTGTGCTGCAATGTGATTTTGTCTAATTGTACTACCGAATTTTTGTGTTCCGTTCTGTTCCGAGTGTGTATTTTTTTTTGCACCACGTTATATTTGATTTGTGGTGTTATGTTGCTTTGTGTGTGTTATGCTTAGTTGTTTATTTTAGAACTGTCAGCACTCGTTGCAATATTTCTAGCCGAAAGCAGCACATGTTGTGATATTTTCAGCCGAAAGCAGCACATACATCGAAAGTTACTGTGACAAGCAACCAATACTTTACATCTAATCATGCTCGGTGAGGATTCCGGCACATTTACTGCCACATTACCACGACAACCTGCAAGGTCGGTCCCATGCATATACTTCAAGGGAACAACGTGTGTACCCCTTGTCTCCTAAGCACGCATGCCTGTTTGTGGGATGCTCCTGTACAGCGCGCGCGCTGGAGTAGGAGTAGGAGTGATGACAGAAAGAATGAAAGATAATAAGGGAGAAGATGAAAGGTGCGAATATATAGAATGGTTTAATAACATTCTTGCTTTTTGAAATGTGCTTGAAAATGCACTCTTTTATCAAAATATTCTCGAGGGAGGACCCCCCCCCCCCGGAGCACTAACCCTCCTTCATAGGGTTGAGCTTTCTTGCTGTGCTCGCTCACCACATTGAGCTGCCAGTGACTTATACGCCCTACCTCTTTCAAATGTCACCAGCCGCCACTGCATGCACTCTGATGGTCTTTCATCTATCGAACCCCCAGCATGTAAATAGAGACGAGCAGGCAACCTAGTAGGAAGGCAGAGAACCCTTGAAAAACCAGCAGCGCTACCAGGCTCGACAAACTCTAAATTAGGAACAACTTGATGCCCGAGCACACATTTATTGAAATATTGAGATACAAATCATCAATGTAAAGGAGAGTGTTGATGTTCCTGGGCTTTAATTATCTTCTTTAAAGGTCCATCCAATATGTGTTTCGTCATCCGGGGAGCTAACCCACGACTTCCTCAGGGCTGTCTTCATGAAAAATACACTTTGAGCCTCTGCCCGGGTTATAATTCTAGGTAGCGAAGTCGAAGTCCAATGATAATCGCAGAATTTGAGAATGTCCAAGTTCACCTCCTTGTTTAGGTGTTAACCCCCAAATTCATATATGACACTACGTCCAGTGCCTTGTGTCGATCTGGCACGCACACCGGGGCATATAAACAACAACCGGCGATAATTATCGCTCAGCGCTCTTAGCGTGAGGATAATTATCGCCGGCTAGCGTGAATTTTTATCGCTGAGATAGCGTGCTATTAGCAACGCTTATCTCAATAGCGATAAAAATCTACACGCTAACAGGCTAACGTGAGATTATCGCTGGAAACCCAGCGATAATCACACGTTACCTTGTTGATAGGGACAGGCAAACTTAGCCATGATATCCTCCTTCCATAGGATATCATGGCTAAGTCTGAAAATTAGCAGACGTAAAAAAGCAGCGTTAACCGCGGTTAGCGCTGCTTTTTTTGTCTCTAACAGGGTTAGCAACATTCTTGATAATAGGAGAAATGTCGCTTAGCGACATTTCTCCTATTATTTTACTCTGGAACGCCCCCTTTGCATCTCATTAGAGATGCAAGGGGAAGCGTAGAGTAAAAGGGTGCTAACATGCAAATTTGCGTGTTAGCACCCTGTTGTTGACAGGGTGCTAGTTTTATCTCTGCTTTTTTGGCTTTTAAAGCCAAAAAAGCAGAGATAAAGCCCTTGTTGATATGCCCCACCGATCGCGTCGCGGCATCAGGTAGTATCAGCAAAGAACGGGCACTGTGTATGTCCCGAGGGATAACTCAGAAGGGCGCCTATCTGCGTCCTAAATGGCTCCGTGTGCGTGGGCGCTAGTATCCTGCTGTTGGGCATGCAGGAAGTAGTAAAGCTGGGCTCTAAATGTGGCAGATGGATAAATGCCAAAACCTTCAATTAATAGCCCTTATTCTGTATGGCCATCGGATGGCGTCTGTCAGTGAAAGTAGTCTCAACACTAAATAAGACAGAAGTACTTCAGTATGGTGGGAAGTCGACCCCTTCAGCATCACTCTAGTACAGGCCGTATATTCAGAAAATATTGCGTCACAGTCTTAAAATGACTATTTGCGACAACGGTTGAACTTCATAAGCGGCGTTTGAAGGCCATTACCACTAGTTTCAGTACAATTTTATCTTTTGCTTTGCATTAACTTTTAGACTAGATGGTTTGGAATGTGTCTTGTTTTGCTGTAAGTCATTCAATAAATGTATTCTTTTGCTTTCTCTCCTACAGTCAGTCCGGTGCACTTTTCCTTTATTTTAGGCTCTTAATGATATGGAGGAGTTTGTTTTTCGAGTTTCCCTTCCCGATGGGCAAAATCTTGATTACAAAATGCCCAGGAGAGTTGGAAGACAGAAAAGACTTAGCCCAGAAACTTTTTTCGAGGTTTTTGTTTCAAATAACTTAAGTTTAGCTTAACGCATTACAACTCTGACAGCTCTTGTTCTGAAAAGGTGTGCTTGGGGAAAACACAATAGATTTGCAAGGGAAAATAAAGACAGTAGAAATATTTGTGAATTAAATTTACTTTTCCGTTAACTGTTCGAGTTGTTTTACTGACCATTATTTTCTTGGTAAAACACTTTTTGTAGCCCGAAAGTTATGAACATCAAGTGAACAAAAGAGAGAGGGTGCCAATTTTATAAGGAGAATGTGAATGCGAATTCTGCAACAAGAAGCAGTTTAGTTTTAACCAAATGCTACTGAATTGAATTGGCTAGAGTATAAAAATGCATGATTATTTGCAAACCCGTATTATTTGTAGCCTTATAAATATAAGGGAGTGGGCCTATGTCGCATATATATACATATATTCTTCACCAAAATGCCCAAAAGCTTCTGGAGGCGCCCTCGCAGTGAATTAACCATCCGGTTTTCATTGCAGAGGATGAAACTTGTGTGATAGTTCCTCGGTTCCAAATAATATAGACATAACGCGTTTTAAGGCTGTTGCCTCTTTTTCAAAGGTCACTAGAAAAAGTGCTGCATCGCAGGTGGTCCCAGTTCGCCTATTTAGCTACATGCAAATGATGGTCCGCCCTCAGTGAGCCACGTTCAGGGCATGAAATTCCCTCGACGCATGCTGGGACTTGCAGTCCCGTTGGGAACATTAGTTCACCTTTTGTAGGTCTACGATCATGTCATTCTATTAAAACATTATTATTAACACCCTAAGTGGGCCCCAGAGCGATCCGCAAGTCTGTTTTGCCTCAATTCACCGCGCCGCATCATGGGTCTGGACACAGATCCACCCCGCGGCCTCCGACACAGTGTCAGAATGTTGCTGCCCCCCACGGCAGGGCTGCCGTGCATGAGATTCTTCACCAAAATGCCCAAAAGCTTCTGGAGGCACACTCGCGGTGAATTAACCATCCGGTTTTCATTGCAGAGGATGAAACTTGCGTGATAGTTCCTTGGTTCCAAATAATATAGACCTGACTGGTAAATGTAAATAGCATGCATGACTGACTGGGTACTAAGGGCATCTAACTGTGGTAGATCGTTATAAGTGGGTTTCGGGTCATGAGCCACTTGGCCGTTAAAATTGAGTTTGGGCAGGCAAATCAGTGGTGGTAGCCTCCTTGGTATTATAGCCCACAGCACGCGACTCCACTTTCAGACTTGCAATGGTTGTAAAATAAGAAATGTGAATTTAGTGAAACTAGTATGAGATAAAATCAGCAACATTATTTAATGATTATGAATTGCAATGTATAAATGCATACATACATTGAGGTAACTACGATTAATTTAGAATATTCTGTGATTCACTGTGATTGTTTTAACAATGAATCCTCGATCGAATCATTGACTCACTAAGTAGTCTGTTTTCTATGCCTGAAAACCCAAGCGGAAATGCAGGGCCGGATTCACAGAACTAACTTAAGACAAAATCCTAAACTTACTACTTTTGGTTTTCACAGAAGTTAGGATTTTGTCTTAAATTTGTCTTAACCCCTTGCCTGCTCATGACGGAACCACTCCGTCATGAGCCACGGACGCCGTGTGCTCATGACGGAGTGGTTCCGTCATGCTGCGGCCGTTGCGGCCGCTCCGCCCACGCGGCGCTGATTCCCCGGCTGTGCGGGCGAACAATGCAAGTGGGCGGAGTCGTGACGGAACCACTCCGTCATGAGCACAGGGCGCCCGTGGCTCATGACGGAGTGGTTCCGTCACGAGCACGGCGCCGCCGCGCTCACCCCGAAACCCCCCAGCACCGCGGCAAAATTCGTGCCGCGGCGAAGGGGTTAAGACAGACTTAAGACAGACTTAAGACAGATTTAAGACAAAATCCTAACTTAAGTCTGTCTTAAGTCTGTCTTAAGTCTGTCTTAAGTTTGTCTTAAGTCTGTCTTAAATCTGTCTTAAGTCTGTCTTAAATCGGCCCCCCTTTGTCTGTCTTCTATGTCACCTGATGCAAACACTATGTAATGGTGGTTTCCGTTTGTGCAATTTGGCTTTGGAATGGAAAAAGACCTTGAGGTCGAAACGCGTTGCTGTTAAATCAAATATAACCAATTTTGTGACCACAATCCTGGAGTGCGAGTATTTCTTGGTATTACACTCATCAACACTATGTTTTCCTTGGATATATATATATATATATATATATATATATATATATATATATATATATATATAAAAAACAACAAAAAACAACAACAGAGGCCCGTTTCTGGAGACAAGTTGCTTTATTCCAGGGCTGTGCAGCACAAAAGCTTCCTTAACTCCTACATGTTTCGGCGTTTGCCTTGATCACGGAAAGGAAGCGGAAAAGCCAAGTGCCTGTGTGCACACATTTTATAGGTCGATCTTCATCATGTGACTGATAGGCATACATTTCCCAAAATGCACCATAGAATACAGGTAAGTGCTGGTATTCAAGGACAGTTCGCATTCTTTTTGGCAACAAATGTAAGTTGCTCACAGCAGTTTCTTGTGCATTTTATAATACGATAATCCCAAGTGGAAAACAGTCACAAGTGTTAAATATCAGCATATTGCTCAATGTTCACTTCTCCCGGTAAAAAGCTCACGTCCCCAGAACGATTGGTGCAGGAAGTCATCCTCACCAAATCCCTTCCGCCGCCGCTGTAGCTGTTTGCTGAATAGCATTACCTAAATAGGTCAGGAACTGCAGCGAGTGGGTCATGCTCCTTATTTAAAGTCCACAACAAAACCTCCGAGCAAGGAGCCCTCGACCCTTCAGGGCGGCCTCTCACAGGCGGGCACGGAGAAGCCCGTCACTTCAACACAAAACAACAACAGAGGCCCGTTTCTGGAGACAAGTTGCTTTATTCCAGGGCTGTGCAGCACAAAAGCTTCCTTAACTCCTACATGTTTCGGCGTTTGCCTTGATCACGGAAAGGAAGCGGAAAAGCCAAGTGCCTGTGTGCACACATTTTATAGGTCGATCTTCATCATGTGACTGATAGGCATACATTTCCCAAAATGCACCATAGAATACAGGTAAGTGCTGGTATTCAAGGACAGTTCGCATTCTTTTTGGCAACAAATGTAAGTTGCTCACAGCAGTTTCTTGTGCATTTTATAATACGATAATCCCAAGTGGAAAACAGTCACAAGTGTTAAATATCAGCATATTGCTCAATGTTCACTTCTCCCGGTAAAAAGCTCACGTCCCCAGAACGATTGGTGCAGGAAGTCATCCTCACCAAATCCCTTCCACCGCCGCTGTAGCTGTTTGCTGAATAGCATTACCTAAATAGGTCAGGAACTGCAGCGAGTGGGTCATGCTCCTTATTTAAAGTCCACAACAAAACCTCCGAGCAAGGAGCCCTCGACCCTTCAGGGCGGCCTCTCACAGGCGGGCACGGAGAAGCCCGTCACTTCAACACAAAACAACAACAGAGGCCAGTTTCTGGAGACAAGTTGCTTTATTCCAGGGCTGTGCAGCACAAAAGCTTCCTTAACTCCTACATGTTTCGGAGTTTGCCTTGATCACGGAAAGGAAGCGGAAAAGCCAAGTGCCTGTGTGCACACATTTTATAGGTCGATCTTCATCATGTGACTGATAAGCATACATTTCCCAAAATGCACCATAGAATACAGGTAAGTGCTGGTATTCAAGGACAGTTCGCATTCTTTTTGGCAACAAATGTAAGTTGCTCACAGCAGTTTCTTGTGCATTTTATAATACGATAATCCCAAGTGGAAAACACATATATATATTCACTGAAAAAACCATAGGTTTCAGGGGTGTTATAGTTAGCTGGACATTTCCCTCGTACAAAACCATTGAAATTCCCCGTTATAGTTAGTTCAGCTAACTATAACTTGCGCCCCCACAATGCACTGCTGATGATGTCACATATTACATCACTCATGACAAGGTCAGTGAAATCACTGATGACATCACTCATGACATCTCAAATGACATCACTGATGACGTCATCCAGTGAGTCTGTGTTTCTGTAAAGTTTTAATATGTTTAATCTATATAGGGAAAGGCCTGTTGAAGAATGAGTGGGTGTACAAGTGTGTGAATGGATGATTTTCTAAGTGCGTAACTGACTCTATAAGTGAGTCATTAAATGTATCTTACTGCAGACGTGACTAAACTGTGTGAATGTCTGTATGTGTCTGTCTGTTGGTGTATAAGTGGCTGCATGGTTTTGTGAATAGCTATATGAGTGTCTATATGGGTTATTGATTGGTTGTCTGAGTGTCTGTATGGGTGCCTGAGTGTTTCTGTGGGTAGGGTGTGTGTGACTCTGTGCATAGATGTGTGAGTGGGTGATTCTATGGGTGCATGGTTTTAAGAGTGCAACTGTGATGGACTGTATGGTTGGGTGAGTGTATGTATGGGTGTGTTAGTGATTGAATGTATATCTCAGTTGTACATGTGTCAGTAACTACATATGTGAAACGCAGTATATATGTGTGTAAGAGTATATAACTGTCTATATGTGAGCGTGTGTGATTGTGATAGTGGCTGTATGGATGAGTGTGTGCTTGTATCAGTAATTGTATAAGAGCGTCAGAATGTGGTAGCATTTTTATGAGTAAGTGAACTTGTGTGTGTATAACTGTATAGGTGAGTAAATTGGAGTGTGATTCATTATTTGCATGACTGATTAGGTGTGTGAGTACGTCTATGGATGATTGGCGGTGTCTGAGTGTCTATATAGGTGTATAATTGCATATTGTAGTCCTATACTGAGTGACTCAAACCTATGGTTTTTCAGTGAATTTCTAAGGTTTTTTTAAATGCCAATTCCTAACTATAACGTGCATGAAATCTATGTTTTTTTCAGTGAATTTCAAAGGATTTTTAAATGCTAATTCCTATCTATAATTTATCACTAAAGCTATAATGTTTAATGATTTTCATTGGATTTCTAAATGTTTCTATTTCAGTCTGTCAATTCCTTTAATTATGTTTTTTGAAAATTCATTTTTATCACCTTTTTTTAACGTATCTTTTTCAATTAATTCTTTTAAAAATGAAAAAATCTTATTTGTTTTTATTGGTTAAAAAAAAAAATGTTAATGTGTTAAAATATATTTTTATATTTTTTTAAAATATTTTTTAAACTATAGTTTCAAAACTTTTTTTTTCTCCATTTTTTGGGATCCACGCACCCTATGCGCACCCTTCACGACCCATACGCGAAAGCATCCGCATACGGTAAGCGTTGGGTACGTGTTTAGTGCGCGATTACAATGCGACCGGTATGCGACTCCAAGCCTATACGCGACACGTACGATGCACGTTACGAGACGCTGGCGCGCTTCCGCGATGCGTCATGTGCGTGTATGACACAGTGGGTGCGCGAATCTCGCTTAATATTTTACATTTAAAAAAACATATATATATGTATTTCATGTGAATATTAATTGAAGACAAACTCAAAACTACTCATAAAAGTAATATATTTTTACATTTAATCCTATATTCTTTTTAAATTCAATTTCGCGGATGCGCGCTGCCTATGTGCACGGTGCGCGGATCCCATGTGACCTGAAAAAAATAGATTTGATTGGTTCATTACACTTCCTGTTCTAACTATTGAAAGACCCCACCCATTTCAATCATTCTTCTTAGACCTTCTTTGGAGGAGCATCTCTTTGCAGAGAAGAAGCTTTTTTTACTAAGTTTCCAATTAGTTCAAACTTTTTTACAAAACAATGGCTTCAGGGCAGGAGGGATCTCCAGCATCTCAACATTCTTCTGGAGATGAATTTCTGGCTGAAGCACCACACCCGGAAAGATATTCATCCATCTTCTGGACATTTTTTACTTTTCCAGAGGGGCAATCGAAGACCAATGCCACCAAAGTGACATGCAAGATATGTCAAAGAGTGCTCTCCCATGGCGAACCAACAAAGAAATACTCATGTGGTACAGCGAGCATGAAAAAACATCTCAAAACCATGCATCCAATAAACTTGGCACGTGAAGAGTGCCGAAGAATGAGAGTTCTTCCTGGACCTTCACAGACATCATCAGAGCCAAGTACTTGCCGCGTCCATCCATCAGACCAACACTTGGACATCCGTCCTCAGTTTGCCACACTGAAAGTACTCTGCTTGAAGTGTAATGCAGTGCTATGCTACGGAGAGCAGTCTATTGACTTAATTTGCAGGATGCAAGAAAGTCATCAGTGTTAGTTTTTTTTGTTTTTTTTTGCCCTGAAGTTCATTGTTTTGTTCCTCCAGTTGTGTTTTTTCCTTTTTTTTTCAAGAAAAAAAAATAAAAAATTGTTCAAAAAAACCCAAAAAATTATAAAAGAAAAAAGAAGAAAAAAAAAAGTTCTTGTAAGAACTAACTTTCCTGGTTTAAAAAAAGAGCTCTATTTGTTTGTAGGTGTGTGAAAGTTTAGATGAATGTATGTGTAGTATATGATTGACCGAATGAATGTATTAATAGCGTATGGTGAATGAATAAGTGCAGAACTATGAGGAAGTGCTGCAGCATCACACAGTAACCTCTTTAACTGCAGTGTGCTGTAGTACTTCCGAAGCACAGGGATGCAACATATGTACATAAATATGTTGCAAATCTATGCTTCTCTCTGCACGGCTGCTTAAATTGCAGCCATGTGGTGACACAGGCACCCTTGCACCATAGTGCAAGGATATCTGTGTCATGTGCTGTTTGTTTTTGTGCAGAAAGACACACCTTCCTGCACAAAAACAATCAATAAACGCATTTTTCTCCTTCAACGTATGCTGAACATTTTAGCATGCATTGAAGATTTAAAAATGAGGAGAAAAGAAAACATTTCTCCTTGTTCTGCTTCTGTACACCAATTAGAGAATGGTGCAGCATTCACACACATATTGAGATTTATGATTTCTGATAAATCTGGAGATGTGTCTTGTTCTATGAGTATTCAGTGGAATCATGCACAACAACACTTATAGAACAACCTTTCAACGCAAAGTGGTGTGTCTGATGAGGTTGTATTTACATGGTGTAGAAAAAGTACACCGAGCGCCTTCTCCTCTCTTTGTAAATATGAAAGAGTGTCTTGCGCAATAACTATGTTACAAAAAGTGACATTTTTGTTTTAAAATTGCTTCCGAATGATAGAAGGTAAGCACTGAGTTTTGTCTGCAAAGATGCTCAAATAAGAATGATTGAAATGATTGCGGTCCTTCGATAGGTACAATGGGAAATATTATGAGCCACTCAAATCTGTTTCTTTGCAGGTCACATAATATCCGGTAACAGAGAGATTTAAAAAACTACATCGGTATAAACAGAGTGTTTTTAAAAAGTTGTTCAATCTTTGTAGGCTTTTGCAGATCTGTCCTTTCTGCATATTTATATTTACTTAAACTTACCTTCACAGTAATAGAAATTAAAAATGGTATACATTTTTTTCAGATTTTTTTTACAATAAAAATTGATGTAAACTGCTTATTTTAGAATTAGGATCTGTAAAGAAAAGAAAAAATAGTTATAACATGTAATAATACATTTTTTACAACACAGCACATTTCAACAAAGTAATTTGTTTGCCTTTTATGCTGTTCTCAGAATATATTGAATTTCACTAGAAATAGTGATTTCAATCGTACTCATCACTTAACAGCGGGCAAAAAAAAAAACAATCAAAAAGATTGTTTAAAAAAACCCAACATGCTATTCTCAGTAAAATACCACAAGATACAAATCACACATATATAAAATGCTTATGGCTAACAAAATTTTATAAGTTTAACTTATAAAAACTGTAAATGTTGTCGCTTAAAAATATTCACTGAGTCAATGAGCACAAAAAACTCCATAATTCAAACATATACCTTTACTTGAGGCCAAATGGTATTTTTGCACTCCTTTTTATGTAAATTGTCCAATGGTAGTCCTATTAAATGATAATAATACATTTATCAGAAAGTGAATTATCTTCCTAAAACTTTTCCTTTAAAAATATTAGGTAGGAATTTGGTAATTCCCTAGGCAAACGTTGTTTGAAAACCAACTGGGAATCATTACAAAGTGTCCAGCCTTTGTCACATTTTAGATAGGCAGTGTAATGTCCAGATGTGATGGAAGGACCATCATGGAAAATTATTGCAATTGCTACAAAAGTCCTTCCTGATATTGATACTTGTGTTGCTACAAACTGCTTTATTAAAGTATCCAATTTTCTTCCATCAGCTGTACAACGTTGCATCATTAAAATTATGTATTGTCCATATTTTGTTAAAAATAATGTGGATAACATTTCTGATTTACATTGGCTACACTCCATGTTTTGATTTGCACCTTTAACTAATTTATTAAAATAAACTGATTTACAGTCTGGTAATGTTAAATACAGAAATCTTTCAGTGTCTACATTAGTGGAACATGCATACATGCAATTTTCACAATGATGATCCCATTTGTAAGAAAGGCCAAACATATTTTCTATTTCTACACCTTCCTTTTCAAAAATGGTAAGCATATACATTAAAAATTTCTGAGCATCTTGGTGGATATTTTGTGTAAATTGTGTAGAACCAGAACACCTATCCAAAAGATTACGAACATATGGAACAGATTGTATTTTACTTGTATCTGTTGTAAATTTTTCAAAAACAGAAAGCAACAGAGAACAAAATCTTTGTTGCCAAGTCCGCATAATTTGTTCTTGCAAACCTTCAAGATAAAAAACAACATTGACCACTACATTAGCATAGCAGTTGACACCTGAACTATTTTCAAACTGATAGCCAACAACCTCTTTAACAGTGTCCAATTTCTTTTTACTTGCAATCACATTATCTTGTTCTATTCCCTTCTCAACACCTTCAGAACAGATTTTCTCAATCCTTCTTTTTCAACCAATCACACGCTTTTCAAATACAGGATATTGACCTAAACTTGGAGCATACACCCTTCTTAACCTATTATACTCTTTTACACAGTTTGCATCTGCAGTAACCTTTGTCTCATCAAAATAAATCAAAAACAAACCAGATAATGTTCTGACTTGCGACAAAGCAACATATGCCATACCCTCTTTAAATACAGTAGATCCAATGTTCACCAATGCACTGTCTACACTTAATCCTTGAGATTTATGAATAGTCACTGCATATGCCAGAGAAAATGGAAACTGTTTCCTACGGACATATAAATCTTTAACAAACAAAAAACGAACTGAACAACAACCAATTTCTTTAACATCCTCAATCTGATCAAATTTAATTTTTAAAAATTCAATTCCTTCTTTTTTCTGATAATTAACAAAATCTACCACTTTACCCATTGCGCCATTAACTAACCCTTTTTCTACATCCAAATTACGCCTTAAAATTACCCGACAGTTTATACACGCATACAGTGTCTTTTCTAAACCAGCTGTTTTAGATTTTTTTTTTTTTCTGAGGAATCCAGTTTTGTTTTCAACTTTCCCGTCAAAATTATAGTGATTCCTTCATGCTCTATTTTATCGATGGCTTCCATTTTTATAATTTCTTCATTTTCCAGTTTCAATAGTTCTTCGTTGAATATGGAACACTCGCGCAGTGTTGGCATTAAACAGATCACTGATTTCATTTCAGCAATTTTCATGTACACTTTTGCAGGAACTACATTTTCATTTGGAAAGACATTGCAAAGTAATCGACTTTCCAAAGCTTGTTTGCCATGTTTTGTAAGAATTCCAATTCTTATATCTTGAAGAATACTTCCATATTCAGCTTCATTTGCCTGTCGCATATTTGTTGTCAGTTCTTTGTATTCAAAATTAGTCCAAATGTTCACATTAGCAACACTACCTAGAGACTTTCTGGTATCTTCATGTGCAAGTGTTTTAAATACTGGTTGTCCTTTTAACGGAGTCAGTTGCAATAAATCTCCCAAAACTATGACGTGTTTTCCTCCAAATAACACGTCATACTCTGTTTTAAGAATTTGCTGCATTCTTAAATGCACAAAGGCAAGCATCAAGTTTGAGACCATGCTCACCTCATCAATAATGAGAAGTTTCATTTTCTTCAAGACTTTGAAACTTCACAACAAGCTTCTCCAGATAGCTTGTGGTATTCCAATTTGTTCTCATGCTCTACTAGTAGCATTAGTAAACGATCTAAAGTAATTCCTTTAATGTTATGTCCTGCCAACCCAGTTGGAGCAGTGACAACACAAGACAAATGCGACTCAATTATTTTTTTCCGATAACTTGTAATTACTTTAATTAAGAAACTTTTTCCTGTTCCAGCTTGACCACTCACATACATTCGGAAAGGTCAAAATGATGTACATGAGCACCCTTTCTTTTCATGAAGTAATCCATAGTCAATCTGCTCTTTCACTTGTTGATATATTTGTTTCTGTTCAACTTTTAGTTGTTCTTCCAAGTTTCCTAACTGTATTACATCTACTTGAGCTTGATACATTGCTGTTTCCACCTCATTCATGGCAGTTGCTGCCTCATTTTCAACAATTGGTTGTCCAAGTGGATCTTCACTCAGTGCAGCAGAACTTTGACTGCCTTGTGAACTGTCTCAAGCAATCTCAGCTGCAATTGTAGCTTCTTGATCAATTTCATCATTCAACATTTTCACATAATTTGCAAAAGCACTGCATTGTATGCTATCTTTAGAAGCATTAAATTAATCTTCATAGCTCTGAAAATCTCCAAGTAATTCCAGTTCTGAAAACCATGGTTTGAACATTTGCAAAAGGGCAAAATAGTAAAATTCCCTTTCATCAGCAGTGTCGCAACTCAGTTTCCTGTGATTAATTAAATTTCCTTTCCTTTGTTTCACCAGACATCCTTCAGAACCAATCACTGCATATTTTCCATCATTGATGTTCTCTGTAGTATTCCGTTTAAAAGTGCAGTTTTGCAGCACTTCATAGAGACACATGTTCTCAAGATGATGACTTCTGTTTGGGTAATATGTGTCCAACATATTAGTTTTCAAAATATCTGTACTTTCTGGTTCTTTTTCTGCTAAATATTCAATTTCTTGAACAGATTTCAGTACCTGATTTCACATTCCTGCAAGACCTAGACTCACTCAAATGATTCTTCTACTTTTGAAATATAGACTTGCAGGTGATAACCGATCTGAACATTCATATGCTCCAATTTCACGATGCAATAACATCTTCAAACTGAAACTGTATAATTTTTTACTTAGAGTCTTCTTGTGAAAAATCTCTTCCCACATTTCTTTCCATTCCGTCTTTTCTGATTTAGTAACGTAGGACGTTAAATATCGTGCAACAGAAATGGAATTGTCTGCAACATACTGAATATCCATGTTAGCATTCCACATGGATAAAATAACTGGATTGTAGTCATTTATGTATTTTGATTCTTCACTTCTTTTTAAGTTGTAGGTATTTTTCGGAGACTTTCTTGTGATGGTATGTCGCATAGCTGACATAAAACTGTTCACACTTCCTTTGGATAATACAGGACGTGGAAATCCAAAACGACATTTGGTATAGAACTTATCCTTTGACTTGTACTTTCGATGACAGTATTTTCCACATCAATGGCTTTGGAATCGTAAGACTTGTTGTTTTAAGTTTTTATTTTCTTTGCTATTGGGTACAGCACATGTGGCATAATCTTCAATGAAAGACAAAACAGTTTCATCTGAATCTGTTCCAAATTTGGGGGCGTCCTTGGTCCATAACAACATATGTATATGAGGAGCACCTCTTGCTTGATACTCCTTTCTCCAAAAGAAATCCACAACTTCTCCAAGAGGAGGATTCTTTTTATTGCAGATGAAAGACATCATAGCTTCAATCTATGATTGAAATATCTGCATACATTAACAGGATCCAATGAGCACAATTCTCCAGGTGTCTTGTATTCAATATTTTTTATATTGGAATTTGCCTGTCGAAGAAATTCAAGTAAATCATCCGAAGCATACTCAGCACAGCTTAGTGTAACAAACCATGTAGGAGTTCCCAAGTTACGTAGCATACATTTCAGTTCTCCATGACGACGGTACCAATATTCATTAGTCCCACGCTGACATGCCATCAGATTAATCAACTGAGATTCTAAATGATCATCTCTCTGATGCACTTTATCCATAAAATCCTTTGCAGTTACATTTTGCAGATGCATTCCAGTTTTTAAAATGTGATTTACTGCATATGAAAGTCCAGACAAGTCACTTTCAAACAGAAGATGAAACATATAAGGGATACATTGTCGAAATCTTGGATCTTCTGCATATAATCTTGTTGTCCGATATTCAGATGCAGGAATCTGCACAGGACGTTCATCATATCGTCCACCTTTTCCTGTTGGAAACAACTGCGGGAAACAACGAGCTTCAAAACTCTCTTCCCATACACTCATGGGACTTCCTGTTGCTTTTTTCATTTGGAACAACTCAATCGTATTCCCCATCACCTCTTTGGAATGAAGTGGATGTACACTGTACTTTTCATAGATTTCTTCACATCTGGACATGTCCACTTTTTCAATTTGTCCACTTAATGTTTCAGTATCTTCTGCTAAATCTATTTCTTCTTCTCCTACAAACACATTTCTATAGTTCATTATTTTTTAACAGATACAATGATGCCTTTTGCACTTTTCTAACATCCACTAACTCTTGCAAGATTTTCTTATTCTTAGTAGGAACACCATTAACTAGAATGACTAGTGGCTAATTTTCTGCATGGTCTACACCAATAGTTTCAATATTTTTCCTTAAATCTAATGGCAAATACACAACTCTTCCTTTCAATCCTCTTTGCAACTCTGATGGAGGTAATTTACCTGTTTTAGGCTCCATAAGAACAATTGCCTGAAACGGGTGAACACATTGAATGAGAATAGACTCATACGTATTTAAATCTATCAGCTCTGGAGGAATAGCAACCAACTCTAGATTATTATGAACAGCTCTAGCAGGCATTTTATTCTCATCTATTTTGTTATAACAATATTTGCAAATATGTTGCTCAGATCCCAAATCAAAATAATTCTCTACCAACAAATAAGTTGCAAATTCCATTCACTTATCATTATCTTCTATTTCACTTTTTAAATACAGATCAACACCCCTAGTCTGATTTTGATAGTGAGTTCGCCGACAACAAATACAAGAAACATTTGGTGTTTCACCTGAAATTACCTTAAACTTTGAGATTTCATCCTCAAAATTTTTTGTAATCAAGGGTTCCACATTGTCTTCAACATTTTGTTCTACTAATGTGTCAGTGTCTGCACTCTCTTGCTGAGGACCAAAGTAACAAAACTCAATATCATCACAAACCTTCTTCACATCTGATACTGAGCCACGCAAAAGAGCACTGTTCAACTCATTTAACTTTAGTGCTGGACTTTTCGCATAATACAATCTTCTCACTAACTTCCGCATTCGAGTATGATGTACTGCCAGCATCCTGAAATGGTGAAAAACACTTTCACAAACTTTCCTAGAAAGACAAGCCAGAGAATGACCTTGCAAACCAGTATTTTTTCTCACTCTGCAAGGGTCTAGTCCTTGCAGCACCTTAATCTTTTGTTTAACACTTTTTTTACTATATGCTCGTAAAAAACTACATAATTTATCAATAGATTTCTGTCGTACACTACAAATACTACTGCAATCCCATGTATACACAGGGTGTTTAGGACGTCTCCCTAGAACTTCATCAGCTATCACTTCTTCTGCATTTCTTTCAACCATTTTCTCTTTCTCAATTGGACAACCATCTCTAACTTCATAACCTCTACCACTGGTGTCAACTGCAAACAGTAATTTTTTGCTCTGTAAATAACTCTCTTCATTAAAGAAAGGCTCTGAACTGAAACTGTGTTTCCATTCTCCCAAAAAAACATCACATTTTTTTTTCTATTAATTACTCTTTTCCTCCTACTTTTGGCCTTCATTAAATTGATTGGTTTATCTAGTGATCGAATTCTATTTAATACTAAAATGAATAGTTTCCTTTTTACTTCAAAAGCCTTTTCAACAATGTTTTCAATATGCTTCTTCTTTTTATAAAATAGAGCTCTCTTTTTATATTTCTTCACATCTTTCAGCAAATGATTAACTACTCTCTTGTAAAATATTTTTTTGCATAATTCCTTATACTGATTTTGCCTTCTTTTAGCATACTTTGTCTCCTTTGACTGAACATTTGTTTTTTTGCTTTCCCTCTTATTTTGATTTTTTTTTCTAGTTGTAACATTCTCAGTGGTTTCAGCATTCTGTACATTCTGTTTGCTCCTACAAACATTTTTAATAAATTGCTTTGTGATCTTACCAGAAGATTTTTTCTTTTTAGCCACATTATCTTGTACATTCAATACTTGTGGTTGATGTTTCTTCAAGTAATTCTCCTGTCTCTGTTCTTTTCTTTTTACTTTTTTTTCTGGCATGATTTCTCTATTTTAACGTTGAAAAACAGCATCTGTAAAAAAGAATCACAAATAAAAGTATATTAATAACTTTCAAATTGATACTATTCTATTACTGTAGAAACACATTTTATATAAAAACTGACTAAGAAACTATAGCCCTGAAGCACAAGTGTGACGATGGTTAAAACACTACATGCATAGTGCACACTACTTTGAAGCAGTTCATGCCCTAAAGCCTACCTCACTAAAAGAGTACATTCTAACTGACTGAATGATTACAATACTATAAGGAGACACACTGGGTGAGTGACAGGGTGTTTCCTAGAAGTGTATGAATACTGACATGGATATTGATGGTGTGAAAGACAAGTGTGTAGGTGACTAGAGACCTACATGCATAGTGGACACATGTTTCAATCCATCCATATGTTAAGGCCTGTCTCACTCCAATACTACTTGGATAATGATTAAATGATTAGAGTACTGCAAGGAGAGTGCCTGGGGGAATTTATAAGTGTTCGGGTTTTGGCACAGTGAATGGATTAGTCCATGGTGCTGAATGGGTCACTAGAGGACTGCAAGGGGAGTGACAGGGTGTTTGCTAGAAGTGTATGAATACTGACTAGGGAATTGAAGGTGTGAAATACAAGTGTGTAGGTGGTTACAGGACTGCATGCATAGTGGATAGGCCTTTGAAGCAATTCATGTGCTAAGGCCTGGCTCACTGAATGAATACTTGGGTACTGACTGAATGATTAGAGTACTTCAAGGAGAGAGCCTGGGTGAATTTATAAATCGTTGACTTTTGGCGCAGTGAATGGATTAGTACATGGTGCTGAATGGGTCACTGGAGGAGTACAAGGGGAGTGATAGGGTGTTTGCTGCAGTGTATATATAATGAGTGGGGAATTGAAGGTGTGAAAGACAAGTGTGTAGGTGGTTAGAGGACTGCATGCATACTGGATAGGCGTTTGAAGCAATTCATGTGCTAAGGCCTGGCTCACTGCATGAGTACTTGGGTACTGACTGAATGATTAAAGCACTGCAAGGAGACTGCCTGGGTGAATGTATAAGTGGTTGCCTTTCGGTGCAGTGAATGGATTAGTACATGGTGCTGAATGCGTCACTGGAGAAGTATAAGGAGAGTGACAGATTATTTGCGGGAACTGTATGAATACTGTCTGGGATATTGAAGGTGTGAAAGACAAGTATGTTGGTGGCTAGAGACCTACATCCATAATGGATAGACGTTTGAAACCGTCCATAGAGTAACACTTGGATCACTGCAAAACTACCTGACTACTGACTGAATCATTAGAGTACTACAAAAAAGAGTGACTCAGTGAATCTTTTTAAGATTTTGGATTCTAGTGCAGTGAATAGGTTAGTACTTACTGCCAAATGAGTCAGTGGAGGTGTGCAATTAAAGTGACAGAGTGTTTATTGGAGTTTATAGATACTGACAGAGAAATTGAAGGTCTTAAAGGCAATTGTGTTGGTAGTTAGAGGCCTCCATGCATACTGGAAACACATTTGAATCAATCCATGTGTTAAGGCCTGCCTCACTCCATTAGTACTTAGCTACTGACTGAATGATTAGACTATTGCAAGAAGCGTACCTGGATGAATTTACAAGTGTTTCAGTTTTGGCGCAGTGAATGCATTACTACATGGTGCTGAATAAGTTACTGGATACTGACTGGGGAATTGAAGCTGTTAAAAACAAGTGTATAGTGTGTTAGAAGACTGCATGCATACTGCATAGACATTTGTAGCCCTCTATGTGGTAATGCATGGTTCACTACATGAGTACCTGGAAACTGACTGAATCATTAGACTACTGCTAGGAGAGTGCCTGGGTAAAACTTTTAAGTTTTTCAGTTTTGGCGCAGTAAAAAGATTAGTACATGGTACTGGATCAGTCACTGGATGAGTGCAAGATGAGTGACAGAATGTTTATTGAAGTCTATAGATACTGACTAGTTAATTAAAGAAGTGAAAGACAAGTGTGTGGGTGACTAGAGGCCTGTATGCATACTGGATAGGGGTTTGAAGCAGTCCATGGTGTAAGTCCTGGCTCGCTGCATGAGTACTTGGATACTGACTGAATGAGAAGAGTACTGCAAAGAGAGTGCCCGAGTGAATTTATAAGTGTTTGGGTTTTGGCACAGTGAATGGTTTAGTAGATGCTGCTGAATGGGTCACTAGAGGAGTACATGGGGAGTGACAGGGTGTTTGCTTGAAGTGTATGGATACTGACTGTGGAATTAAAGGTGTGAAAGAGAACTGTGTAGAAGGTTAGAGGACTGCATGCATAGTGGATAAGCATTTGAATCAATGCATTTGCTAAGGCATGCCTCACTCTGTTACTACTTGAATATTAACTGAATGTTTACAGTATTGCAAGGACAGTTTCTGGGTGAAAACACAAGCAATGACTGCCTTCTAATTCTAACAAAACTTGAGAACAGGAAAGTTTTTAAGCAGTTATGCGTATTCAAACATATGAAGTACCCAAATGCTTCTCTCACAGTGGTTCTCAAATGCACACAGACTCACAGTGTGTTTCTAGACAAGCAACACTATCCCTAGGAGTTTACCAAAACTCATTCACTACTGTGGAAGGGGTAACGGTACTGCACACAACCTACATATTTCAGTACTGCACTTCACTGTCAATGCCTGACTCATTTTATCAATGCATAAGGAATGACTGGCTTCTAATGCCACTAAAACTTGACAACATGACAGGTTTTAAAACAGTTTTCTGTCAGCAAATACATAATTTTGGATGTATGTCGTTACAACGCACACTTTTACAACGCATGCACTTACAACGCATTTTTTACAACGCAACATCCACTACAACGCATTCCATTACATCGCAGGACACACAACGCATTTTTAAAAACTACCTTTACAACGCATTCCATTACATCGCATACTACCTTTACAACGCATACCATTACAACGCATAATATTACATTGCATTTAAGGTAAGTATTGGATAGTATAGGGGTAAACATTACTAATCTTACTCCAGGGGCTGCAACAGTAATGTAAGTGTTGGATAGTATAGGGGTAAAAATTACTATTCTAACTCCAGGGGGTGCAACAGTAGGGCAAGTGTTGGATAGTATAGGGGTAAAAATTACTATTCTAACTCCAGGGGGTGCAACAGTAGGGTAAGTGTTGGATAGTATAGGGGTAAAAATTACTATTCTAACTCCAGGGGGTGCAACAGTAGGGCAAGTGTTGGATAGTATAGGGGTAAAAATTACTATTCTAACTCCAGGGGGTGCAACAGTAGAGTAAGTGTTGGATAGTATAGGGGTAAAAATTACTATTCTAACTCCAGGGGGTGCAACAGTAGGGTAAGTGTTGGATAGTATAGGGGTAAAAATTACTATTCTAACTCCAGGGGGTGCAACAGTAGGGTAAGTGTTGGATAGTATAGGGGTAAAAATTACTATTCTAACTCCAGGGGGTGCAACAGTAGGGTAAGTGTTGGATAGTGTAGGGGTTTTAATGTAATATTATGCGTTGTAATGGTATGCGTTGTAAAGGTAGTATGCGATGTAATGGAATGCGTTGTAAAGGTAGTTTTTAAAAATGCGTTGTAGTGTCCTGCGATGTAATGGAATGCGTTGTAGTGGATGTTGCGTTGTAAAAAATGCGTTGTAAGTGTAGTGCGTTGTAAAAGTTGCGTTGTAAAGGTTGTATACCCATAATTTTACCAAATGCTTCTCTCGCAGTGGTTCCCAAATGCACACAGACTCACAGTGTGATTCTAGCCAAGCAACACTATCCCTAGGAGTTTACCAAAACTCATTCACTACTGTGCAGGGGGTAAGGGGACTGCACACAATCTACATATTTCAGTACTGCACTTTAGTGTCAAAGCCTAACTCATTTTATCAATACATAAGCAAAGACTGACATCTAATGCTGCTAAAACTTGACAACATGACAGGTTTTAAAACAGTTATCTGTCAACAAATACACGATGTTACCAAATGCTTCTCTCACAATCCTTACCCGAAAGGAACACAGACTCACAGTGTGATTGTAGACAAGCAACACTATCCTAGGAGTTTACCAAAAGTCATTCACTAGTATGGAAGGGGTAACGGTACTTTGCACAATCTACATATTAAAGTACTGCACTTTAGTGTGAAACCTGACTCATTTTATCAATCCATAAACAAAGACTGGCTTCTAATGCTACTAAAACTTGACAACATAGCAGGTTTTAAAACAGCTATCTGTCAGCAAATACATGATGTTACCAAATGCTTCTCTCATAGTGGTTCCCAAATGCACATACACTCACAGTGTGATTCTAGACAAGCAACACTATCACTAGGAGTTTACCAAAACTCATTCACTAATATGGAAGGGATAAGGGGACTGAACACAATCTACATATTTAAGTACTACACTTTAGTGTCAAAGCCTGACTCATTTTATCAATGCACAAGCAAAGACTGGCTTCTAATGCTACTAAAACTTGACAACAAGACAGGTTTTAAAACAGTTATCTGTCAGCAAATACATGATGTTACCAAATGCTTCTCTCACAATGGTTACCGAAATGTACACAAACTCACAGTGTGACTCTAGACAAGCAACACTATCCCTAGGATTTTACTAAAACTCATTGACTACTCTGGAAGGGGTAAGGGTACTGCACACAATCTACATATTTCAGTACTGCACTTTAGTGTCAAAGCCTGACTCATTTTATCAATGCCTAGGCAAAGACTGGCTTCTAATGCTACTAAAACTTGACAACATGACAGGTTTTAAAACAATGATCTGCAAGCAAATACATGATATTACGAAATGCTTCTCTCACAATGCTTACCCAAATACACACAGACTCACAGTGTGATTATAGCCAGCCAACTATCCCTTGTACAAAATAAATTTACTAGTCTACAAGATCTAAGGTGACTGCACACATTGCAGAAAATCTTCTACTACAGATTAGTACCAAAATGTTTCTCTCAAAATGATTCCTAAATGCACACAGACTCACTGTGTCATTCTAGACAAACAACACTATCCCTTGCACTACACCAAAACACATTTCTTAATCTACAAATACTACATTTTAGTGTAGAAACATGACTCATTTTGCACATTTCTAAACAATGACAGGTTTCTAATTGTACCAAAATATAAAAATAGCACAGTTATCTTTCTGCAAACACATGAAAAACACAAATGCTTATCACAGAATGATTTCTACATGCACACACACTGTCAAAAACATTGTAGACAAAAAAAAGTACTCCCTGCACTTTACCAGGAAAAATACATTAGTCTGATTAAAATCAAAATACAGCACATACATCCCCTCACAATTAAATAACTCACCTTTCAAGTTGTTTTGTAGATTAAGAAGTATATCAGTCACACACCAGATTTTCTCATACAGAATCTCTGCACTGTGCACCTGTCAGCAAAACCAAAGAATGACAACGTTTCCCTCCCATTTTCCACAGATATACATGTAAACATCAAATCACATTCCTTCCCACATAAATTCAAAACCAAACACACATTTCTATTGGTTAAACTTTTCAACCCTTTCCACATGACATAAATTTCAACCCTACCCCCAATCTGCCTTCTGCCTGTTACCATAGAAACAGGTCATGGAACACTTCACTGAGCACACAGGTCACAAGTTCAGCACACAAAATTGCTAATCAAAACAGCAAGTGTGCTTGACTCTTCAACATATCAGCTTATCATATATAATGTTCCTTTCAATAACTTTTTGTTAACCAATAAGAATCATGTGTTTAAAAAACAGAAACATGCACCCTACCTTTCAGTATAGAAGGTTGTCAAACAACCAATGATTTCTTGTCTTTTTTCAAAACTGCATCTTAGCCACCATTTTAGAAAAATCTTACTTTTCAAACTGCCATTTAATTTACAGAGACCATCTGAGTGCATCCAGACCTCCCTTCAAGATGCTTAGAGTGTGGATTGTGGGCTATATTTTCTGGAGCCAAAGGTATGCAGAAAAGAAAGGCATTCACAAAGATCTAGGTTTGCCAAATGTTGACATTAAATGGATTGGACAGAGAGGGTTAAAGTGGCACCAATTGATGCCATTGCTAAAATCCTTTATGCATATTCAACACCCTGACCTCATAATAGTGCACTGTGGTGGCAATGACCTAGACACTTTGACTGGGGTAGATCTGGAAATGCTTCTGAAGGACACCTTTGCAGAATTGATTTCACTTTTTCCCAAAACTGCCTTTGTGTATTCCAACATATGCCAAAGGCAGAAATGGAACTGGTCCAATCTTTTTTATCCACTAATTGGGAAAGCTAGGAAACATGTGAATAAATCTGTTTCTGCTTTTCTCCGAGACTATAGAATGGGGTCCATTTACAATAACAATCTGCGCTTTGATATGCAAGAGATGTATAGGAGATATGGAGTACACTTTACTGATGAAGGAAACAGAGTCTTCCTCAAAAACTTTAGACTCTGTATAGGTACTTACTTGTAAGTACCAAAAACTCTCAATGAACACAACGGCTCTTTTAAAGCCACTCAAGAACAAAACACTTAAGCTTGATATTTATCTCCCAAAAATGTCAGTTTTTTTTCCATGGATCCGCGCACCTAACGCGTTAGGAACCGCGCACCCAACGCGAGAGGAACCGTGCACCCAACGCGTTAGGATGCGCGAATCCTAATTTTACCATAAACAAAAAAAAAACCCCTATCACTAATTTTTATTATCCCCGGGGACCCCATCCCCCGGGGCTTATAAAAAAAGTGTGGGAGACCGTGGGGGGAGCCCCAATGCCCCCACGGTCCCAGCTGGCTCCCCGCGTCCTTCGGGAGCCGGCATTGCTTTTCCACATGGGGAGCTGCTGACATGCAGCTCCCCGTGTGGAAAAGCAATATCGTTTGGATTTTGAAAGAGAGAGCAGGTTCCCCTGCTCTTTCTTTCAAAATCCTAGCGAAGTTTGCTATGGGAGGGCGAGAGACTCCCGCCCTCTCATAGCAAACAACAGTGTCCTGGGTGGGCACCCCAGGACACTGGGGGGTGGCGGTTCCCCTGCCCTGCCACCTTGCCCCCAGCCCTCTGTTTCCATGTGCAGACCCCTATTCCCTCCCTCCTGGCTTGTCTGTTCCATTGTAATGCCCCTGATCCATCCCTCCTGCCCTTTATGGTCTGTTATGCTGCAGCTTTCTCACCTGTCTGTCCATTATGGTCAGCTATCTACCATTGGCTCTTCCCCCTCTGTTCTCTGTTGTCCATGTGCATGGTCCTGGCCCCTCCCTATTGCTTTCTATGGATTGTTGTGCTGCACTCCCGTCCTGCATGCCCTGTGTGGTGTATTGTGCTGCTGCAAACCCTGATGCCTGCGCTGTAGGGTCAGTTTGGTGCACCTCTCCATGTCCCTCCTGTCCTCTGTTATCCAAGCCCATGTCCCTACCCCAATTCCTCCTGCCTACCATGATCCAATGTACCATACTTGTGAACATTTTGAACTTGGTAAAAGGGAGATTTTGAAAAAAAACTGGGGCATTGATTTTCCCCTTTGAGTTACATTAAAAAAGAGGAGATTGTAGACAGGAGACAGATCAAATAAAGCCCATTTGAGCTTAAAAACATTGGACGTTTCCTGGATGAGACGGGTCTGTTGGCATGTATGGTTGTACTACCACTGCCTCTTCCTTCTGCACACAATGGTCTATTATATTGCCACAGCGTCTCTTGCCAGTCCTGTATTGTTTGTTTGTTGCCCCTGCCCCCCTTTCCACTGCCCTCCATAGTCTGTTGTGCTGCCACTGCCCTTCCTGCCTGCCCAGTGTGGTCAAATTGTTGCCTCTGCACTCTCCTACCTGCCTTCAATTTTCAGAGTCCGTGCCCCTGGCCTCTGCCTCTCAACAGTATCCCAATGAACAACTAGATTGCTAACATTCTATATTTATTACAAAAATCAAAATCAATTAATCAAAATTATGGTTTGTGCTCTAAAAAACTAAAATGAGGACATATTTTCTGAGTTTTCAAATAGCGACAAAGAACTTTTAAATTATTTGCAATCTTTATGTTTTTTTATCCAGTTGACCACTTGATTAAATGTTGCACTTAGGGGAGAGGATGTGATGTTACTTCCAGAGCTGCAGACTTTGCAACTGGGGAATCAGGTTGGAGTTTCTGCTTCAGCTCAACATTCTGTGATTCTGGTCAAATCACTTAATTTCCCCATGTATACAACCAAAATGAATTTGATCTTGTGTGATGTAACCAATGCTCATGTAAAGCACTTCAATACCTGACAAGTCTGCACTATATAACACTGCAAATACACAAAAAATAAGTGTTTTGCACACTTCTGTCATTGGGCTACATGTGGGCTACATCTGGGTGATATTTGTGCTGCATTTGGGTTATTTTGTCTCTGGTGGCCATCTTGGGAGATTTATTTGTTATGAAGTTTCCTAATTTCCTCAGTAGGAAATGCTTTCAATTTTTTACTTTGGTTCCATCAAGAAGGCATTCAGATGTGTCACACATTTGCCATAAATTCTGAATGTTAGCACTCTAGTTGCTCATTAGATCACTGTAGTAAAGCTACTGCTCACCAGGGAAGTCTGCTGCTGGTATTCAAAGTGCATGTTTCAGTCTGCATGTCAGAATTTCTTTATGAAATAGAAGAGGATTTGAGAAGTCACTCAAAATGTGCCCTAATTTTTCTTTCTGTAGCACTAATCATAATTTCTATGGCAAAATGAACCCCATCATTTTGTTCCTTTGTAAATTAAATGTTTTAAGTGTTACCACTTTATTCCAATCAAGATGGCTTCAGGTGTGCCATACTTTTGTCATAAGTAAGACAGTTAGCATTCTAGTTGTTCGTTAGAACACTCTGGGACATTCTGTCATTGGGCGATAATAGGGCTACATCTGGGTGATATTTGTGCTACATTTGGGCTCTTTTGTCTCTGGTGGCCATTTTGGGAGACTTATTTGTTATGAAGTTTCCTAATTTCCACATTTAGTATAGTCTCCTCAGTAGGAAATACTTTCAGTGTTTTACTTTGATTCCATCACAAAGGCATTCAGATGTGTCACACATTTGCCATAAATTCAGAATGTTAGCACTCTAGTTGCTCATTAGATCACTGTAGTAAAGCTACTGCTCACCAGGGAAGTCTGCTGCTGGTATTCAAAGTGCATGTTTCAGTCTGCATGTCAGAAGTTTTTTAATGAAATAGAAGAGGATTTGAGAAGTAAAAATGTGCCCTAATTTTTCTTTCTGCAGCACTAATCATAATTTCTATGGCAAAATGAACCCCATCATTTTGTTCCTTTGTAAATTAAACGTTTTAAGTGTTACCACTTTATTCAAATCAAGATGGCTTCAGGTGTGCCATACTTTTGTCATAAGTAAGACAGTTAGCGTTCTAGTTGTTCGTTAGAACACTCTGGTACATTCTGTCATTGGGCTATACTTGGGCTACATCTGGGTGATATTTGTGCTACATTTGGGCTCTTTTGTCTCTGGTGGCCATTTTGGGAGACTTATTTGTTATGAAGTTTCCTAATTTCCTCATTTACTACAGTCTCCTTAGTAGGAAATACTTTCAGTTTTTTACTTTGATTCCATCAAGAAGGCATTCAGATGTGTCACACATTTGCCATAAATTCAGAATGTTAGCACTCTAGTTGCTCATTAGATCACTGTAGTAAAGCTACTGCTCACCAGGGAAGTCTGCGGCTGGTATTCAAAGTGCATGTTTCAGTCTGCATGTCAGTTTTTTTTAATGAAATAGAAGAGGATTTGAGAAGTCACTCAAAATGTGCCCTAATTTTTCTTTCTGCAGCACTAATCATACATTTCTATGGCAAAATGAACCCCCTCATTTTGTTCATTTTTGAATTAAATGTTTTAAGAGTTACCACTTTATTCAAATCAAGATGGCTTCAGGTGTGCCATACTTTTGTCATAAGTAAGACAGTTAGCGTTCTAGTTGTTCGTTAGAACACTCTGGGACATTCTGTCATTGGGCTATACTTGGGCTACATCTGGGTGATATTTGTGCTACATTTGGGCTCTTTTGTCTCTGGTGGCCATTTTGGGAGACTTCTTTGTTATGAAGTTTCCTAATTTCCTCATTTACTACAGTCTCCTCAGTAGGAAAGACTTTCAGTGTTTTACTTTGATTCCATCAAGAAGGCATTCAGATGTGTCACACATTTGCCATAAATTCAGAATGTTAGCACTCTAGTTGCTCATTAGATCACTGTAGTAAAGCTACTGCTCACCAGGGAAGTCTGCGGCTGGTATTCAAAGGGCATGTTTCAGTCTGCATGTCAGTTTTTTTTTTAATGAAATAGAAGAGGATTTGAGAAGTCACTCAAAATGTGCCCTAATTTTTCTTTCTGCAGCACTAATCATACATTTCTATGGCAAAATGAACCCCCTCATTTTGTTCATTTTTGAATTAAATGTTTTAAGAGTTACCACTTTATTCCAATCAAGATGGCTTCAGGTGTTCCATACGTTTTTCATAAGTAGGACTGTTAGCGCTCTAGTTGTTCTTTAGAACACTCTGGGAAGCTGCAGTAGAACACAAAGGAATCAACTGACAGTCTCTGCCCTTGTTAGATGTACATGTTTTACTGAGAATGTCAGACTTAATTCTCACATGACTGAGAAAGATAATGTGAATTTACAGAAAATATGCTCTCAGTTTAGCTTATAAATCACCTTCCAAACCTCTGTGGGAAAAGCATGAGAAAATAGTTTTCTCTCAAACATGATTCAAGATATCACAGAAGACGGCTCTTTCACATGGTAAAATCACCTTAGAACACACCACAATTCCTAAAATGAGTATGGTACCATCAACAAATGATTATAATGTAACTAAAGTCTTAAAACCTTCTATTAACTGCAGTGCTTTTTAATGAGGTGCTATCATGTATATTGGTCCCAAGATGGCTACCAACACTTCTTGGATGAAGTACTGACAGCCAATCAGATCTCATGATGAGATGTGTGGTTAGCCTCCGCCCAGATATATCTATCTTTTTAACTCTTATTTTCTCAGGAACTACTGAATGGATTTACACCATTTAAGCAAAAGGCACGAGTCTGAACTGAGGACTACCTCTTTGCCAAATTTGGTTTAATTCCGTTGAGCAGTTTGGGCTGTAGCTGCGTCAACAGGTCCTATGGGAAAATGCATGGGGAAAATGCGTTTTGGGACCCCCCTCTTTTCCCAGTACCCGCTTGACAAATTACTGTGAAATTTTCAGGATAGGAGCGGACCGGAGCTGGCCAAAAGTTTGGAAAATTTCGCGAAGATTCGTCAATCGGCGCCAACGTTAATCCAAATAGAATGTTGCGGATTTCCTATGGAAAATAGATCCTAACTATAACTACCTACTGGCGACTGCCAGTAGGTAATATATATATGTTTATATATATATATATATATATATATATGTATTACCTACTGGCGGTCGCCAGTAGGTAGTTATAGTTAGGACTAGGGGTGGGCGGAATTTGCGTAATCGCGTTACGCAAATCTCCGCGAAACGGTAAAAAATCTCCGCGAACACGCAGAAATTCCGCGAACACGCGGAATTGCTTGTTCGCGATGCTTTTTTCCTGTTCACAATCGCTGTTTGCGTGCTCGGGGAGAAATATCTCGCGAACACGCATTTTGAGAACGCGAACAAGCAAATATTTCGCGAAGGCGCGGAAAGCGGAATTTTGGGCAATTTCGCGTTCTACGCAGAACGCGAAATTACCCAAATTCCGCAAATTCCGCGAACGGAACGGAATTTACCGCCCAGGCCTAGTTAGGACCCTGTTTCCATAGGAAAACCGCAACATTCTATTTTGAATAACTTTGGCGCCGGTCGACGAATCCTCGCGAAATTTTCAAAATAGGTGGGGCGCTATGCTCCGCTCCTACCCTGAAAGTCTCGGGGGGATTCGTCAAGCGGGGGCTGAGATAAAAGGGGGGTCCCAAAACGCGTTTTCCCCATGCATTTTTCCATAGGACCTTTAGACACAGCTACAGCCCGAACGGCTGAACAGAGTTCCTTGAAATTTGGCAGAGAGGTAGTCTACAGGTCAAGGAAGTGCCTTTTGTAGGTTTGGTGTAAATCTGTTCAGTAGATTCAGAGAAAATAGCCTTTAAATCAATATATATATCTGAGCCAGATTACGGTGCGCTTACGGTGCGCTTACCGTACGCGTACGGTGACGTGCGCGAGCGCGATTCTGATTGGCTGTTAGATCTTATTAAACATTCGAATCGGTCGAAACCAGGAAGCGTCGGCTGCCATTTTCTATCTCGCACTCTGAGGGGGTGGAAGAAAAACAAAGGCAAAGAACATATAAAGGGGCTGTTTAGACTGCTCCCAACCACCTAGCCTTGATGGAGGTGTCCTCAAAAAACCCCAAAGGGCAAAAATGAAATTTGATTTTTTTTCGAAAAATCGCCGATTACGCTTACCGTACGCGTACACTAAAAAAACTTCAAAAAAAAAAAAAATCCATATTCTCCACACCCCGTTTACAAAAGGTGCCCGAAGGGCACCATTTGTGCATGGCATATAACATATCAATTACACAACAAAAAATCAAACAATACCTTTCACAACGAAGCTCATAATATGTCCTCCATGCTCGCACTGTGCGTGAAGCGCACCGTGCGTACATGGCCCATCCAGCGTAACGTGGGCACGCGGTGCGCGTAGCGCACCACGTGCCCACCCTGCGTGCACGGCACAAACTGCGTAAAGTGGGCGCGCGGTGCGCGAAGCGCACCGCGCGCTCACTGTGCACGCACGGTGCGCGAAGCGCACCGTGCGCGCACGGAACGAACTGCGTTAAGTGGGCGCGCACGCCACGAATGACGTAAAGTAACTTAGCATTTAAAAAACCGTACAAATTCACTGAAAAAACCATAGGTTTCACACACGTTATAGTTAGGAATTAGCATTTAAAAAACCTTGCAAATTCACTGAAAAAACCATAGGTTTCACACATGTTATAGTTAGCTGGACATTTTACTGATAAAAAACCAATGAAATTCCCCCGTTATAGTTAGTGCAGGCAACTATAACTCACGCGACCGCAATCCTCTGCTGATGACATATGTGTCTTTATGAAAAAAAAATATTTGTAATATATGTATAGCTAAAATTTAATGGAAGAAGACATGGGCAAATAATTGTCTAAATACAGTATTAGCATCAGCAGAGGATTGCGGTCGCGTGAGTTATAGTTGCCTGCACTAACTATAACGGGGGAATTTCATTGGTTTTTTATCAGTAAAATGTCCAGCTAACTATAACATGTGTGAAACCTATGGATTTTTCAGTGAAAATATATATATATATATATATATATATATATATATATTATCTACTGGCGGTCGCCAGTAGATAGTTATAGTTAGGACCATGTTTCCATAGGAAATCCGCAACATTCTATTTGGAATAACTTTGGCGCCGATCGACGAATCCTCGCGAAATTTTCAATACTAATGGGGCGCTCCGCTCCGCTCCTACCCTGAAAGTCTTGGAGGGATTCGTCAAGCGGGGGCTGAGAAAAAAGGGGGGTCCCAAAACGCGTTTTCCCCATGCATTTTTCCATAGGACCTTTAGACAAAGCTACAGCCCGAACGGCTGAACAGAATTACTTGAAATTTGGCAGAGAGGTAGCCATAAGGTCAAGGAAGTGCCTTTTGTAGGTCTGGTGTAAATCTGTTCAGTAGGTCCTGAGAAAATAGCATTTAAATCAATATATATATCTGTGGCAGCGCTCCGTGCGCTTACCGTGCGCTTACGGTAAGCTTACCGTACGCGTACGGTGCCTTGCGCGAGCGCATTTCTGATTGGTTGTTAGATCAAAGTAAACATTCGAATCGGTCGAAACCAGGAAGTATCGGCCGCCATTTTCTGTCTCTCGCACTGAGAAAAAAAGGTTGATAACACAAAAAGGTGGCCATGAAGAGAGTTGCAGACCCCCTAGCGTTCGTCAGGGGGTTCACGAAGGACCAAAAAGTATGAAAAATGAATTTAATAATTTTTACAAAAAATCGCGGGGTGCGCGTACCGTAATTAAAAAAAAAAAAATAATTAACAATCACATGTAATATATTAATCTAAGGACCCCCAAGAGAGAAAAAAACAATTGATATTTTGTAAAAAATGGCGAGGCGTGCATGGTACAAAATGCGCCCCGTGAGCGCTCGGTGCGCGAAGCGCACCGAGTGCCCACAGTGCGCGCACGGTGCGCGAAGTGCACCGTGCGCGCAAAAATTAAAAATAAATACATAACTTAGCATTTAAAAAACCGTACAAATTCACTGAAAAAACCATAGGTTTCACACACGTTATAGTTAGGAATTAGCATTTAAAAAACCTTGCTAATTCACTGAAAAAACCATAGGTTTCACACATGTTATAGTTAGCTATACATTTTACTCGTAAAAAACCAATGAAATTCCACGTTATAGTTAGATCAGGTAACTATAACTTGCGCGCCCGCAATCCACTGCTGATGACGTCACATAATACATCACTCATGACATGGTCAGTGGCATCACTCATGACTTTACTGATGACATCATCCTTGTGATAGAGTGGCGGTCGCGCGAGTTATAGTTACCTGATCTAACTATAACGTGGAATTTCATTGGTTTTTTTACGAGTAAAATGTACAGCTAACTATAACATGTGTGAAACCTATGGTTTTTTCAGTGAATATATATATATATCGTTAAACAGAGTTTGTCCTATGCTTGAAGACGCACTCAATAACAAGCCGGACCCCATCCTTTTCAAAGGAGTCCTTTATTAAGCATAAACGGCATTCAGTTCCAAAGTTATGAGGCCCTACGCGTTTCAAAGCTCCTGCTTCTTGTTCACGGGCCGGCAGTTGGGAAAGTCAGCAGAAAAACGAGAAAGTTCAAAATCCCTCAATATATGGTTGGATTGCTCGCCCCCTGGTGGGCTTGCCTCGATGCGTTGGTCAAAAGCATCCTGGGATTTGTGGTCCTGTCCCGTTCAAATGAATCCCTCCAGTGGGTTCTGCTCACCCCCGCACAATTATTGCAAATCACTTTACCCTTCAGTGGGTTTTCAGAAATGAATCCGTTTACTAATTGCGCTCCGAGCCTGTTATTCCGCCTTGCGTGATTCCAGTATCTCGCTGCAGCCCATGATTCCTTTTCCATGGCGGTGTGATCTTCCCGACCTGGACTGGCCGGTATATGTCGTTAAACAGAGTTTGTCCTATGCTTGAAGACGCACTCAATAACAAGCCAGACCCCATCCTTTTCAAAGGAGTCCTTTATTAAGCATAAACGGCATTCAGTTCCAAAGTTATGAGGCCCTACGCGTTTCAAAGCTCCTGCTTCTTGTCCATGGGCCGGCTGTTGGGAAAGTCAGCAGAAAAACTAGAAAGTTCAAAATCCCTCAATATATGGTTGGGTTGCTCGCCCCCTGGTGGGCTTGCCTCGATGCGTTGGTCAAAAGCATCCTGGGATTTGTGGTCCTGTCCAATTCAATGAATCCCTCCAGTGGGTTCTGCTCACCCCCGCACAATTATTGCAAATCACTTTACCCTTCAGTGGGTTTTCAGAAATGAATCCATTTACCAATTGCGCTCCGAGCCTGTTATTCCGCCTTGCGTGATTCCAGTTTCTCGCTGCAGCCCATGATTCCTTTCCCATGGCGGTGCGATCTTCCCGACCTGTCTAAAGGTGTCCTTCCTAAGCATTTCCAAACCTACCCCAGTCAATGTGCCTAGGTTGTTTCCACCACAGTGCACAATTATGAGGTCAGTGTGTTGGAGATGCAAACAGGTTTTAACCAAAGGTAACAATTGGTGCCACTTCAATCCTCTCTGTGCAAACCATTTAATGTCCACATTTTGTAAACCTAGGTATAAGTCAATACGTCTCTGTTCTGCATACCTCTTGCACCAGAAAATATAGCTATGTCCTATGATCCACACTAGCATTTTGAAGGTATGGCTGGAAGGTATGGAAAGATGTCTGTAGCTCATGCAGTTCCTTGGTAGAATAAGAGATATGTTTAAAGATGGGGAACTACTTTTTTTTGCCATACAAAACGATACATGATTGGGAGACAAAAAGCATTCTTTTTTAAAAGTAGGGTGCACATTCGTTTTGTGAAAAAGCATCTTTGTGGTTGGTTAAGAAAAAGGAGTTTCAACGTGGAGTACATATCATAGGATAAAAGTTGTCAACTTAACCACACCTTTTACTAGCATTTGGAAGGCACTGTTTGAACTTAAAACAATCGTGAACTTTTAGCCTGCATGTGCCATTAAATGTTCGAGAAAATGTGGCAAAACAATATGGTTACGTTTAAAAAGACTGATGAACTTTTAACCTGCACGTGTTGTAGAATGTTCTAGAACGTGTGTTGATAGAATGCGTTGCACTTCTGACTTCTATGTGTTGTTGAATATTTAAAAAAAATGTTTATATGGTAAATTAAAAAGAAGCCAAGAGAGAGACGTTTTGAAACCTAAAAGAATCAAGGAACTATTCTAATTTGTTCTTTACATGTATTTATGTGTGGAGCAACAAAATTATAGACAGAACAGCACCAGGAAAAGGAACAAGCAGAGAGTGGGGGGGCGGGGGGAGATGGGCAGAATGGCAGACATGCACAATTAAGTATAGCCAAGTATAGACAAACAATGGCCAAAATGAAACACACCAACAAGGAGCATAAGTCACACAACTCGCCAACATCACACCAGTGAATGAGCATAGAAGTGTAAACCATGCTGCATTCATAGAGGATGTGTACAAAGGCGGGTCGTTGGTGTTGTGGGATGTCTGCGACCATGGTCATCATGGATGAGATGCCCAGCATGTGGCACATGGGCGAGTTCACTGTCTGTTACGTTGCAAACAGCTGCTCCTCCCTCCCACGAGCTCCCGCACTTTTATACGGTGCGGTGGTGTATCTCGTGCACTCGTACGGCACACCATTGTTATGCCTATTTGCGCATGTGCTGCTGCATTCCAACTACACCATCACAGTGCCGTTTGGAGGTGGTGCATGTCACTTTACAACATCGACTGCTGCGCCTCTTGTGGCAGGCCACACCAGAACACAGAGACACACTTACTGCACTTCCTGTACACGGAGATGTCCGAGACACCACGTTCCCGTTGTTGGATAGGCACACCCCTGCGCTGACCTGTGTACTCTGGACCAGCACATGCCGGTTGCGCATGCAGGAGGATGCGTGCATAGCTACATGTCCAGGCTCACTGCCAACGCTGAGGTGATAGCACACTGTGATGTTGCAGGGCTGGTGGCTATCATGCTAACACAATGACCAGAGGGACACACTTGCTCAGATGAGGGTTTGGGGGGGCATTGGCGGTCCCGGAGTTGTTCTGAAGAGTCTTGTGGCCCTCATGGGTATCCCTGCATCATGCTCATTTATTCTATGGCACCTGTGAGTGTTCTGGTGTAGCTCTTGGCTGTGTTCTCTTTCATGGTGCAGGTAGTCGTCCTGCTTAACCCCATTAGAAAGCAGGTGTAAAATCCCAGGTGCTAACGTGGCTTATCACCGGAATTTGTTTCTCATTGCAGTTGGTGTGAAAGTTGTGATGTGATTTTTTGTGTGTGCAGGACAATATATGAAGTGGGCAGTGTGTCTCGTCAAGATCCAGCACCTGACACCCGATTTCCAATCAATATAAATACAATGAGGTTTCGTAAATGATTTTGTGTGTACACTGTGAGTGCAGCCACTACGTCAGTGCAATTCTATACAGGATTTTAGTATTTAGAATAAATCGCAAAGGTGCACCTCGTGTCTTTTTGCACAGGAACGGCTAGTCTGCATTTCATTATCAGCACTTTAATTGAAGTAAAGTTGAGATAAATCTAACACACTATTCAGAATTTGGTGGAAACTGCAGACATCACCATTATTCCCGCGATAAGTCCTCCAAAATTTAAGACCATGGTGGACTTCATCAAATAACAGTAATAAGAACAAAAAAGAGTTACACAGCAGTTAAGAAAACAACCAGAAACGTTATTAATGTTTTTTTTCAAACTTTATTTTTTATTAACATATATCAACGATAAAGTAATAAACAAAATTTATCAAACAAAATATAAAATAACAAGGTGGAACACTGCTGTGGGGACCATGGATGTGGACGACAGAGCCTGGAAAATAAAGCACAAAGTAAGGACGTGTGTAATGTGCATATCAAAGGAGAGAGACATAGAGAAAAAGAGAAGGACGAAAAAAGCTAGAGAGAAAAAGAGAGGGAAGGAAAGAAAGGGAGTGAGAAAGGGAGAAGGAAGAGAGTGAGTTAGAGAGATAGGAGGAAAAGAAGGAAGAGAGAGAGAGAGAGAGAGAGAGGGGGAGAGAGAGAGAGAGAGAGAGAGGGGAGAGAGAGAGAGGGAGAGAGAGAGAGAGAGAGAGAGACTGTCACCCCTGCGCATCCATGAGGAAATCATTACCTGGTGCCACCGGAGTGTGCAGCAGTGGGCACTCCATGTGCCCGTCAAAACTCATCCCAGATATGTCTCTGAGTCCTGAGGAATGAATGGGGAAGACCACATCAGGTGCTTGGCGGATCGCACAGATGTCGCTGAGTCCTGATTAATGAATGGTGGAGACCACATCATCTTCTCCACGGCACGGCAGATCTCACACATGTCACTGAGTCCTGAGTCATCAATGGCGGAGACCACATCAGCTTTTGGGGCCGCTAAGCCTGTGGAAGTTAAGTTCATGCCACGTGGTGGTAGGCCCCTGATGGCCATATGAGCTTCGGGTGGCACTAAACCTGTGCATCTGAAGTCCGCATGAAGGGGGTGGTAGGCCCCTGAGGGCTATATAGATTAGGGTGCGAGTAACCTTCTGCAGAAGTTTGAAAGACTTTTTATGGTTGAGGCACATGGAGCGTCCGGCATCTAGTCAGCACTGGCAATAAAGGATGTGATGTTGTCAATCTATTATATTTGCGTGGTCACATGGCCTGTGACACATTTGCCGGACAGGTGTGGTGTGTGTGCAAACCTGCCCTCAGGGAGTGGGCGGGAGATGTGGAGAACTAGATCACTGACCTGCACACCAACAGCGAGTACGCCTGCGACAGGTAGCTATGTGGGGCCATCGTCGGAACGTAATCTGAGTGGCGTGGCATGGCGTACGACGGAACAGGGCAGGGATAGCTACAATGGTGCGGACGGCTTATAGTACTGCATCTTTGAGTGGAGTGGACGGGCCGCAGTTGTCCCTCTGCAAGCCTGGGTGCGAACTGTTCATAACTCACACTACATAAGTATTGAAAAATCATTTTGTGATTCAGTTCGTCAGCTTGCATTTGTCCGAGGTATTTGTGAAAACATATCGGAGTCTTTCTGTGATAGATACCCCTTTGACGCTGCCTCTCCCCACATCAGCAGGTAACGCACCCTCTTCCCACATTACCATCATACCCCCAACAACCTACTTGGGCCCGGAAGTGTCCCTGTGCGGTTGGACAAAGAAGTAGGGGTGGCCGGAATTTGCGTAATCGCGTTACGCAAATCGCCGCGAAACGGTAAAAAATCTTCGCGAACACGCAGAAATTCCGCGAACACGCGGAAGTGCTGGTTCGCAATACTTTTTCCTGTTCGCGATCGCTGTTTGCGTGCTTGGGGTGAAATGTCTCGCGAACACGCATATTGAGAACGCGAACAAGCAAAAAAATTCGCGAAGTCGCGGAACGCAGATTTTTGTGCAATTTCGCGTTCTCCGCGGAACGCGAAATTACCCAAATTCCGCAAATTCCGCGAGCGGAACGGAATTTACCGCCCAGGCCTACAAAGAAGAGTCTTAGACATGTATAGATTTAGATATAAAAAAAATTATTTAAAGAAAAGAACAACAAATAAGACTGAAGGGAGTCTGGTGCTGTGGTCGCTGGCATGAAGTTGGGGTGACAGCCATTCAGGATTCAGGACACAGTTACACATGTAGGATCGGTTTGTGTTAAAGAGAGTTAGTGGCACAATGCGCTGTTGGCCTTCCATTTGGAAATATGCCTCACTGAACAGAGGGAGTCTGGTGCTATAGTCGCTGCCACGGACTTGAGGCGACTGCCATTCAGGACTCAGGACACAGTTACACATGTGGGATCGGCTTGTGTTAAAGAAGGTTAGTGGGACTAGGTGTCGCCGGCCTTGCATACCGAAATATGCCTCACAAATCGAAGGGAGTATGTTGTGTGGTTGCTGCCTCAGACTTGGGCTCACTGCCATTCAGGACTCAGGACACACTTACACATGTGGGATCGGTTTCTGTTAAAGAGGGTTAGTGGCACCAGAAGTATTGAGAGTGTATGAGCCTGCGATGATGCTTGGTGTGGACGGGCCGCACTGGGAGCAATGTGTCTTGGCTATAGGACTGCGTCATGTGGAATCACGACTCTATCTGAATTGTGAGGCCTGCTGATCGTAGTGTAGGCCAGAGGTAGCAGTGAGCAAGGGCCCACAGCCACATGCATACGTTGGTGGCGTCACCGGCCTGCGTAGTGCAGGTTCAGTGGCACCACTTGTCGCCAGCCTTCAATATGAAAATGCTCCTCACTAATCGAAGGGAGTGTGGTGGTGTGGTCGCTGCCATGAAGTTTTGGGTCACTGCATATGGAAATATGTCTAACTGATCAAAGAGAGTTTGCTGCTGTGGTGGCTGCCATTGACTTGGGGTCACTGCCATTCAGGACTCAGGACACAGTTGCACATGTAGGATCGCTTGTGTTGGACAGTGTTAGTTGGCACCAAGTGTCCAAAATTCAAATTGCGAGGTCTGCTGCCCGCAGTGTAGACTGCTGAGTGTTCGTTTGTACTTGAAAATGAATTTGGTGATTGTGCTAAAGGTATAACTGATATAAAAATGTTCAAGAAGAAAGGATACTAAAACAATATTATGTAGATTTGAGGCCTGTAATAGCTACTTGCCTAGTGACTCTGTAGTTAATGAATGGAGAAATAATTTGCATTGGGAGCCCTACTGAGTGCGGTGTAGGCGTATGATGAAAAGATGAAATAAGTGTAGACTACACTGACGAAGTGTTGTATTTTCTGAGTCCAATCTTGTTGTTAGAAATTAGCATTTAAAAATGGAATTGAGAGCTGTACTGCCTGCAGTGTAGACTGCTATTCCATTTTAGTTTTCATTTGAAGATTAATTTGGTCATTGTAGTAAATCTATAACTGATATAAAAAAAAGTTCCTTGAAGCAAGGATACTAAAAGGATAATATTTAGGGTATAGGACTGTGATACTTACTTGCCTACTGGAGTCTGTAGTTGCATATGGAAATACCCCTCACTGATCAAAGGTAGTGTGGTGGTACGGAGTTGGGGTCACTGCCATTCAGGACTCAGGACACAGTTACACATGTGGGTTCGGCTTGTGTTAAAGAGGGTTAGTAGGACTACGTGTTGCTGGTCTTGCACATCGAAATATGCCTCAGTGATCGAAGGGAGTGTGGTGCTGTGGTCACTGCCACGGACTTGGGGTGGCTGCCATTCAGGACTCAGGACTCAGTTACACATGTGGGATCGACTTGTGTTGAACAGGGTTAGTGGTGGTACATCTACATTCCTAGTTTGAATTTTATAATGAGTACGTCGGCAATAAATATAAACATAGTTGGGATTTTCACCAGAAACTACTTTAAACTTTGCTATTTCTTTTTCAAACTTCAGAAAAGTATTATCTTCCATTTGTTGATCAACACCTAGACATATCCAACTGTTATTTTCGGTACAGTTCTCTTGACTAGCAAAGAAACGTAAGTCTATATCATCACAAATTTGTTTTATAACATTTATATTAAAACTCGATTTCGTGCCGCAGGAAAACCTAGACTTATCCAGATAGTTCTTGTTGACTTTGAATATAAATTTGCAGATGTCTATCGATCCGAACATTGGTAGGATCCAATTTCTCGATGTGAAAGTATCTTCAAACCAAAGCTGTACATTTTTTTCCTAAGTGTCTTCTCCTGTGAAATTTCTTCCCACATTTCTTTGAATTCTGTCTTCTCAGAGTTGGTAATATATGACGTGATATAGTGAGAAACAGCAATTGAGTTATGTGCATCATATTGTATGTTCATATTTGCATTTCACATCTTCAAAATCTCCGTATTGTAATCATTATTGTACTTCGATGCTTCTGTTCTTCTAAATTATATTTAAAGTATTTTTGGGTGATTTTCGAGTGATGGTATGTCTCATTGCTGACATAAAACTGTTCACTCTTCCTTTGGAAATTACTGGACGTGGAAAGGGAAATCGACAGTTTGTGTAAAATGTATCTTTTGCGTTATCTTTTCATCAGCAATACTTTCCACATTGATGACTTCGATATGCAAATACGCGACACAAATCGAAGGGAGGCTGATGCTGTGGTCGCTGGCAAGAAGTTGAGGTCACTGCCATTCACGATTCAGGACACAGTTTCACATGAGGGATCGGCTTGTGTTGAAGACAGTTAGTGGTACCATTTGTCGCCGGTCGCCCACAGTGTAGGGCAGAGGTAGCGGTGAGCTAGGATCCACAGCCAGGTGCATACGTTGGTGACCCCAATGAACCTTGTGTAGTACCGGTTCAGTGGCACCACGTGTCGCCGGTCTTCCATGTGGAAATACCCCTCGGTGATCGAAGGGAGTGTGGTGCTGTGGTCACTGCCATTGAGGACTCAGGACACAGGTACACATGTGGGATCGGCTTGTGTTGAACAGGGTTAGTTGGCACCATGTGTCGCCGGTCTTCCACAGTGTAGGCCAGAGGCAGTGGTCAGCAAAGGCCGACAGGCAGGTGACATTGACTTGAGCTGCACAGATTGGGAGCATTTGGTCTTCTCAACCCATTATAGTCTCTAACACAATTTGTGTCTACTAATGTTGAATTGTGAACCATGTAACTCCAGTGTAGGGCGGAGAAAGTTATCATAATGGGCGCACAGCCACGTGGCGTTGAGTTGAGCTGCACAGTTAGTGGCACCTGGAGTACTCAGTGTGTGCGCACCCTGCGATGAGACGTGGTCCCGGCGGGCCGCACTGGGAGCAATGTGTTTTGTCTAATGAATTCTGTGTTGATAAGGCCACGTGGGGATAACTTATGGTGGAGTGAGTAAGTAGCACCTGAAGCACACAGCGTGTGCGCAGCCTGCGATCAAGCATGATCCGTGCAGGCCGCACTGGGAGAAACTGGACTGCGACAATCTGCAATCGCCACTGCAACTGAATTGTGAGCTGTGCTGTCCGTAGTGTAGATCGAAGGCAGTAGTCGGTACAGACATAAGTCTGCGGTGCTGTACCGCTGGGTTCGCAGGGGCCCTATGTCGAGGGGGCCGCGGTTATGGCAGCTGCCACATGCCAGGGTGAGGGCTGCTATTCTGACAGACTCGTTGGTCTTCCCACAAGTGAACCACACCTAGGGCCTGGTCTATTTACTCATACTCCTATGCTGGAGTGGCGTACGTTGGAGCAGCCCACTCCGCTTCCGCTTCCAGCGGGGGACAACACAGCTACATGACCGAGATCTTCCCCACTGCCTGAGGTAACATGGTTGCGTCCACTGTGCACTACACTACAAGTATCAATAGTATATCTCCACATGGAGAGGTTTGTGCTTTGCATAGTGAGGTCTGTGCAGCAAATGAGCGTTACACTTGGTATTGTGTGCTTTATCAGTGATGGGTGACTTGCCTCTGTCATATATAGTTGGTTGCTCATCTCCCAACATTCAGCTATTGTGTTGCTGAGGGGCATGGCGTTTTGGGAAGGACCGTAGTTCTGTTTTCTGCTGCCTCGGTGGTAGTAGGGGGGGGGGTGGTCCAGGGGGGAGGTTCTGGTGGTGGTGGGGCTGGGTGTTGTGGCGTTGTTGGGTGTCGGAGCTGCATGATCAGTAGCTGTATCACGTGTTGGTCTTTAGATGTGGCTGTGAGTTGGGTCGAAATAACGGAGTAGACAGTCGACCTCCTTACACCAGTTAAAGGTTGATGTTAATTTATTACTGCTAACTCGGCTTATCGCCCGCTTTTTGGATCGCATTGCAGATTTGGCTGGTCGTTGAAAATATGGGGAAGTGGTGTGCCCGTGTTTTTTTTGCACTAGAACGCATACTTTGCATTTCATTAGCGTCAGATGTGGCTCTTGTTTGTGACGATTTTGTTTGTGTAAGGTGAGATTTGCAGTTTTCACCAAATTGAGAATGGGATAATTAAAAAACACAGAAAAAAAGATAGGTCTAATGAACATTATAAATAGAAATTAGCATTTAAAAAACCTTTGAAATTCACTGAAAAAAACATAGGTTTCAGGCACGTTATAGTTAGAAATTAGCATTTAAAAAACCTTTGAAATTCACTGAAAAAATCATAGGTTTCAGGCACGTTATAGTTAGAAATTAGCATTTAAAAGACCTTTGAAATTCACTGAAAAAACATAGGTTTCAGGCACGTTATAGTTAGAAATTAGCATTTAAAAAACCTTTGAAATTCACTGAAAAACCATAGGTTTCAGGGACGTTATAGTTAGGAATTAGCATTTAAAAAAACCTTAGAAATTCACTGAAAAAACCATAGGTTTCAGAGACGTTATAGTTAGTTGTACATTTGACGCATATAAAACCAGAGAAATTCACCTGTTCTAGTTAGTTGAGCTAACTATAACTCGCGCCCCCGCAATGCACTACTGATGACGTCACATATTACATCACTCATGACATGGTCAGTGACATCACTGATAACATCACTGATGACATCTCAAATGACATCACTGATGACATCACTGGTCGCCACAGTGGATTCGCGATTCCAGCATGTCACCTCAACCAGATTGGACTTCTTTGAAAGAGAGTAATGAAGAGTTAATATAACTGTCTAAATAAAAGTAATTTTTATTATGAAAAATAATATTTGAATTTGTTCATTTCTCCTTCTTGAGAGTGGTACATCACTTTTATTGCGTGGAAAAGAAAAATATCTAAAAGTTTCTGATAAATTCAGATTGTACAGTTGAATTTCTGTTTCTGCCTCCGTAAGCCTTTACTTTTTTGCCATGTGGACTCAGTGGTTCCTGTATCTCATTCTAGAAGCTTAAATGTTTGCAGCCCTTCGCCTGCCATTTTAAGGTCAGGCACGTTTTCATGTAGGCCCGGGTGTCTTCCTGCCTGGCATCATTCCACAAATTGTTTCTGCCTTCTTAGCCCTGGCTGTCACAATGAAGGGTTCGACTGGTGGCCACACCTTAGCCCCTTTTTGCTGGCCGTGGTGCTGTATCTCCCTCTGATGATCACTATAATCACGACCCCTCAGCCACCATCTTGTGGTCAGGCACACTCGGAAATAGGCCTCAGTGCATTTCTTCCTGAACCTTGTTCCTCAGTATGCTTCTACCTGCTCGATCCCTGCTGCCGTGTGGAGGCTTACACCATTTGGTTACAGCCTTGCTCTTGTTGCCGACCGCCACTCTGCATATGGCTGGCTCAGCTCCCTGGGTTTTCAGGTCTGATCCCCCCTGCTCCCTGCTACCTGCTGCTCAGCTCACCTTCTCTCCGATGATCACTCAGTACAGCTCTCATTGACCTGGTGAGCTGATCTTTGTGGGTGGGGAGGGCACGCTTCTCCATTCCCGGCACAGCTTTACCGCTAGTTTTGGGCCCTGCTAGTTCCCTGTTTTTCTGTCTCAATATGTTGTGGGGGTGCCGAACTTTATCGCCATCTTGCCGTGGCCTCATGCTCCCTGCATGTTCTGAACTCTTCGGTTTCCAACATGTCACCCAATGTTTTAACATCTATCCTTCTCTATATACCCCTCTGCAAAGGTATATTGCAAATAGGCTGTTAATACTGATCCTGTGCTTGAAACATAAAAATATAAGTTTGAATGTATGACTTCTTTCACATTTCAGCTATGTCAGCACTTGTACACATAGTGATATATGTGGTGTAGACGATGATCCTAATTTGAAAACTATATACTCTATTATAACCCCTATCATATATTGACAGAGCTATTTCACCTTTCAGTCTCTTTACCGCACGTCTCTTTTGTAAGGAGGCCTTGTGGAAACAGTTAAACATATATGTTAATACCAGAGAGTGATCCATGCTGTTTAATCTACACATAGTTATAGAGCACGCGCTATGAAACAGAGATACTGAAGTGTCTATAGCCTACTTTACAAGTGCCATCTGACCCGTGAAGGCACGGATACACTCATTGATATCTCTGGAGACATGTTGGCTGTAAATAATAAGAGTGGTATGACAGGAGTCAGCCTTTCATTTTGGGTCAGGCCTGGCACTGCCAGCTCTGTCGCTCTAATGAAATTGGTGCAGAAATTACAGATTTAAAACATGTTTTGAAGTGTATTAACCTCTTTCCAAGTACATATAACTCTCCATAAAGGTACACTATAAGTAGGCCATAGATGGGAATGTTTGCGCTTGAAACCTGAAGTGTATTCTGTCAAGTTTCAATATCTGAAGTCTTCCGTATCTCAGCCATATCTGTACTTATGTACGTAGTCTGAGACGCGTGATATAGCGGACGATTGTAACTTCAAAAGTAAGCAGTCTATTGTATACCTGTGTGAATATCGACAGAAATACTTCACATTTCAGTCCACAAACTATATGTCTCTTTTTTAAGGAAGGCTCAATAAAGCACTTGAACATAGAGTGTCATACCTTGCACTCATCCATTCACCCAGGTACTACCCATGTACACCCATTCACTCCGGCACTACTGACTCAGTCATTCAATCACCCAAGCACTACCATTGCACTCTCCCACTCAGTCAGGCACTACCCATGCACTCATCCATTCATGCAGGGACTAACAATGCACTCATCCTCTTACCCAGGCACTACCTATGCACGCATCCAATCACCCAGTTACTAAATTGTCACTCATCCATTCACTCATGCACTACCACTGCACTCATTCATCCAGCCAGGTACTACTCATACACTGACCCATTCACTCAGGCAATACCCTTACACTCATTAATTCACCCAGGGACTATCCATGCACTCATCCTTTCTCCCAGGCACTACCTATGCACACATCCAATCACCAGTAACTACATTTGCACTCATCCATTCACTCAGACACTCCCCATGTAAACCCAAGGAGATGATGGACGGAGCGCTGAAACTTTTCAGATACTCACCCCCTAAGTGACAGATCTGGTTTGAATACATCAATGGTCTATAACTCACTTCACCACCCAGGTTCAGACCCAGTCATATGCAAATGAGTCTTGACCCTGTGCCTCATGGGAACAGTCCAGCCCGAACAGCCGGAAACAAGCATCCTGGGACCAGGTTCAGGATAACACTCCTCATCAGCCATGCTATATATATTCATATATATATTCAGGGACGTTATAGTTAGTTGGACATTTACTCCTACAAAACCAGAGGCATTCTGCTGTTATAGTTAGTTGAGCTAAATATAACTTGCGCCCCCTGAGTGCACTGCTGATCACATATTACATCACTCATGACATTGTCAGTGACATCCACAAAACACAATCAAGGAGAGACGAGGGATAAGGCTGTCTCTGACTCCCTCAAATAGACTTAATCTCACACAACAGAGAAGCAATCAAAAAAGCAAATAAGACAATGCTGGATGCTGTAAGTGGGAAAATCAATAAGTATTTTAATACTGCCCTCACACACTCGAAAGTGTCATGCTTCATCATTGGGCCGCATCATACACCTAGGTGCAGAACAACACCTTGGGTGGAGCGCAATTTTTTTAGAATAAATGATGAAGGAAAGTGGTGAGGGTAAAGTATAAAGGAAAAAACAAACAGAACAAACACAAGAGTGTAATTCTGAGAAAAAGGAAACAAATAGTCTCCAGAAGAAAGGGACCAAAAGAAGTGCAGAACAAAGTCTAAAACTGTCTCGGGGTTGACCCTCAAGCTTTATTCTTGTCAACCCCTAGCAGGATTTAAAATGAACAATATGGGGTATCCAGGGCAGGTAACGACCCTACAATCCCCACTGCTAAAACCAACATGTTTCTGCCAGTTTTCTATGTGCCCAACCGGATCACTCTGGCATTCATCAGGGTGTTGGTCCCTATTGTTCGGTCTATACCCCTATTCGGGTATCTTTTACCTTTTTCAATCAGGGTATTACCCCCACGTCACTCTATTTTGGAATTTCCAAGAGGATAAACATATCTACAACGAAAGAAGAGAAAGAAAACGAATCGTCATCTCTAATCTCATTCTTCTCATGATTATTCATAATACTCATTGTATTTACCACGCATCCTTTAACGTGAAATATAATCTCCAATGCAGCCTCACCTTCTAACAAAACCAAAACCCCAAGTCAGTGGACACCGCAACCAACAGAACCCACCTCACCACGTATTTGAGTGTCAGATCCTTCTATATATGTATATACAGATCCTTAAGTTTAAAAACGGTCCATATCTATCACCGTGTCTCTTTTCGTGTGCTCCACGTGTAAAATCACATGTTATTAGTCAATCTGTCCTACGAAAGTGACCCACACCCAATGGGACCTGATATACTCACAAGAGTTTATGAGTAATGTTCTAAACCCGGGACAGCGGGGGAGGGTGCTCTTGTCGTCACACTCTGTATAAGGAAGGAGCGTCACTATCAAAACACTCGTTTGTGTCGAGATAAATTCACACTCAATCATCTTAACCACGCAGACCAGTCCTATTGTACGGCCATATCCAGTTGCCCTCATACTCTTTTTATTGTTCAACTTTATCTCGAGTGCGGTACTCAGGACACTGCAGAATGTGGCGGGGTGGCCAAACGACACTCACGCTTCAAATAACTAATTCGCACAACAGGGATGTCACAAATGCACTTATTACTCCAAAGAGACACTATCTCCTTACTCCCCTCGTCCTTCCTCCGACGATACGGGTGCCTCACATCAAGCCCCTATTTGAAGAGGTGATGTTTACGTACACGCTGATCCCTGAACGCCCAGTCTGTGCGTTACCCAACGTGCTCTTTGCTTCCCCAACATAGAAAGAGGCCCTCAGAACTCTATCGCCCGCATCAGTTCTCATGGCGGCCATTTTGGAGTTCCTGGTCTCCTCTAATCCTGCCTTGCTAACATAGCAGAAGTGTTCTTATCAACTAGGGAACATTTATTTTACTTCAATGTGCTCACATATCAAACTACTTTAATGGGTAAAATTTATATTTATTCTTCCACAATGTCACGAGGGAATAATAACACGGAGTGGATCAACTAACTAGTTCAACATCTCCTTAGATGAAACCCATTTACTATTTCCCGGAATCCCATTTATTGTTGCATGATTCCATATTACTGGAACCACGGGATTCCATCATTAAGTCCTGTGGTGTGACTCTTCAGTCGTTCTACCCATCTCTGTTCTCTCATTAAAAGGAAGCTCGGGATGTCATTTGTGTTCTGTGGTATAAATGGTTTATCCACCACTACCCATCTCAAGTCCTTCTCATTGTGTGCCTTCTCAAGGAAATGGGCAGTAAGTCTGGTATTTGATTTACCACAACGTATAGTACTCATTATATATATATATATATATATACACACACACACACAACGGTGTATTAAAGAATGAGTGGGTGTATGAATGTCTAAATGGATGAATTAGGAGGTGGGTGACTGACTATTAGTGAGTGATTAAAAGTTTCTAACAGAGGTGCAGAAACAGGCAAAATAGTTGCAGATAGAGGGAACAGGGGTGCAGACTGAGGCAAGAGAGGAGCGTAAAGAACCAACTGAGGTGCAGAAAGAACCAACAGAGGTGCAGAAAGAGGCAAGAGGTGTGCAGAAAGAGGCAAGAGGTGTGCAGAAAGAGGCAATAGAGTTGCACATAGAGGGAAGAGGGGTGCAGAAAGAGGCAAGAGAGTTGCACATAGAGGGAAGAGGGTTGCAGAAAGAAGCAAGTGAGGTACATAAAGAGGCAAGAGAGGTACAGAAATAGGCAAGAGAGGTGCAAAAACAGGCAAGAGAGGTGTGGAAGGAGGCAATAGAACTGCAGAAAGAGGCAAGAGGGATGCAGACAGAAGCAAGAGAGGTGCAGAAAGAAGCAAGCGAAGTGTAGAAAGAAGCAAAAGAGGTGCAGAAAGAGGGAAGACGAGTGCAGAAATAGACAACTTGGGTGCAGAAATAGGCAAAAGAAGTGCAGAAAGAAGCAACAGAGGTGCAGAACGATATAAGAGGGGTACAGAAAGAGGAGAGGGAAGTGCAGAAAGAAGCAAAGGAGGTGCAGAAAGAGGCAATAGGGGTGCATAAAGAGGAAAGAGCAGTGCTGAAAGAACCAAGAGATGTGCAGAAAGAAGCAAGTGAGGTGCAGAAAGAGGCAAGAGATATGAAGAAAAGGGGAAGAAGGGTGTAGAAAGAAGCAAGGGATGTACAGAAAGAGGCAAATGAGGTGCACAAGGAGGCAAGAGAACTGAAGAAAGAGGCAAGAGGGTTTCAGAAACAGGGAAAAGGGGTACAGAAAGAGGGAACATGTGTGCAGACAGAGGCAAGAGAGGTGCAGAGACAAGGAAGAGGGGTACAGAAAGAGGCAAGAGGGATGCAGAAATTTACAACAGAGGTACAGAAAGAAGCAAGAGCAGTGCAGAAAGAATCAAGAGAGGTGCAGAAAGAGGCAATAGGGGTACAGACAGAGGCAAGAAAAGTACAGAAAGAAGCAAAAGAGGTACAGAAAGAGGGAAGACCGTGCAGAAAGAGGCAAGAGAACTGCAGAAAGAGGCAAAAGGGATGCAGAAAGAGGCAAGAGATGTGCAGAAAGGGGCAAGAGGACTTTACAAAGAGGGAAGAAGGGTACAGAAGGAGTCAAGAGGGGTGCAGAATGAAGCAAGAGAGGTACAGAAAGAAGCAAAACACTGCAGAATAAGGCAAGTATGGTGCAAAAGGAGCCAGGAGAGGTACACAAAGAGGCAAAAGGAGTAAAGACAGAGGCACGAGGTGTATAGAAAGAAGCAAGAGAAGTGCAGAAAGAAGCAACAGAGGTGCTGAAAGAGGCAAGAGGGGTGCAGAAAGAGGCAAGTGAAGTGCAGAAAGAACCAACAGAGAAGTGGAAAGAGGCAAGATGGGTACAGAAAAAGGCAACAAAAATGCAGAAAGTTGCAAAGAAGTGCAGAAAGAGGAAAGAGAACTGCAGAAAAAGGCTAGAGAAGTGCAGAAAGAGACAGGAGAGGTACAGAAAGAAGCAAACAAGGTACAGAAAGAAGCAAGAGAGGTGCAGAAAGAAGCAAGGTGAGGCAAAAAGGGTAAAGACAGAGGCAAAAGGGGTACAGAAAGAAGCAAGAGACATGCAGAAGGAAGCTACAGAGGTACTGAAAGAGGCAAGAGGGGTGCAGAAAGAAGCAAGTGAAGTACAGAAAGAACCAACAGAGGTGTGGAAAGAGGCAAGAGGGGTATAGAAAAAGGCAAGAAAATGCAGAAAGTTGCAAAGAAGTGCAGAAAGATGAAAGAGAACTGCAGAAAAAGGCTAGATAAGTGCAGAAAGAGACAGGAGAGGTGCAGAAAGAGGCAAACAAGGTACAGAAAGAGGCAAGAGAGGTGCAGAAAGAAGCAAGAGAGGTGCAGAAAGAGACAAGAGAAGTGCAGAAAGAATCAAGAGAGATGGAGAAATAGGGTAAAGGGATGCAGAATGAGGCAAGAGGGATGCAGATATTTGCAAAAGAGATGCTGAAATAAGCAAGAGCAGTGCAGAAACAGAGGTGCCAAAAAGAAGCAAGAGGGGTGTTTTGGACAGAGGTAGGAGAGGTACTCAAACAGGCAAGAGGGGTACAAAAAGAGGCAGGAGGGGTGTTGAAAGAGGGAAGAGAAGTACAGAAATAAGCAACAGAGGTGCTAGAACAGGTGCCAAGGGTGCAGAATGAGGCAAGAGCGGTACAGAAAGAGGCAAGACAAATGCTGAATGTAGCAAAGAAGTACAGAAAGAGGCACGAGAACTGCAGAAAAAGGCTAGAGAAGTGCAGAAAGAGACAGAAGAGGTGCAGAAAGAGGCAAACGAGGTACTGAAAGAGGCAAGAGAGGTGCAGAAAGAAGCAACAGAGGTACCAAAAGCGGCAAGAGAGATGCAGGAACAGGCAAGAAAGGTGCAGAAAGAGGGAACAGGGGTGCATAAAGAGGTAAGAGGGATACAGAAATTTGCAAGAGAGGTGCAGAAAGAAGCACGGGCAGTGCAGAAAGAGGCAAGAGAAGTGCAGAAAGAATCAAGAGAGGTAGAGAAATAGGATAAAGGGGTGCATAAAGAGGCAAGAGGGATGCAGATATTTGTAAAAGAGGTGCTGAAATAAGCAAGAGCAGTGCAGAAAGAACCAACAGAGGTGCCAAAAAGAGGCAAGAGGGGTGTAGAAAGAGGTAGGAGAGGTCCTCAAACAGGCAAGAGGGGTGCAGAAAGAGGCAGGAGGGGTGCAGAAAGAGGGAAGAGAAGTACAGAAATAAGCAACGGAGGTGCTGGAACAGGCGCAAAGGATGCAGAAAGAGGCAAGAGGGGTATAGAAAGAAGTAGGAGAGGTACAGAAAGAGGCAAGAGGGATACAGAAAGAGGCAGGAGGGGTACAGAAAGAAGGGGAGAGGTACAGACAGAAGCACCAGAGGCACAGAAAGAGGCACACAAGGTGCAGAAAGAGTGACTGGGGTGCAGAAAGAGGCAAGAGAGGTGCAGAAAGAGGGAAGAGGGGTGCAGAGAGAGGTAAGAGGGGTACAGAACGAAGCAAGTGAGATGCATAAAGAGGCAACAGAGGTGCCAAAAGAGGCAAGAGAGGTACAGAAATAGGCAAGAAAGTACAGAAAGAGGGAACGGGGTGCAGAAAGAGGTAAGAGGGATATAGAAATTTGCAAGAGAAGTGCTGATAGAAGCAAGAACAGTGTAGAAAGAAGCAAGAGAATTGCAGAAAGAAGAAAGAGAGGTGGAGAAATAGGGAAGAGGGGTACAGAAGGAAGCAAGAGGGAAGCAGAAAGTTGCAAATGAGGTGCAGAAAGAAGCAAGAGTAGTGCAGAAAGAAACAACAGAGGTACAGAAAGAAGCAACAGAGGTGCAGAAGGAGGCAAGAGAACTGCAGAAAGAGGCAGCAAAGTTTGAGAAACAGGCAAAAGAGGTGCAGAAAGAGGGAACGGGGTGCAGACAGAAGCAAGAGATATGCAGAAAGTGGGAAGGGGTGCAGACAGAGACAAGAAGGGTACAGACATTTGCAAGAAAGGTGCAGAAAGAAGCAAGAGGAGTGCAAAAGAACTGATAGAAGTACAGAAAGAGGCAAGGGGTGCAGAAAGAAGCAAGAGAAGTGCAGAAAGAAGCAAGAGAAGTGCAGAAAGAAGGAACAGAGGTGCAGGAAGAGAGATGTAGAAATAGGCAAGAGAGTTGCACAAAGAGGGAGGAAGGGTGCAGAAAGAGGCAAGAGGGGTGCAGAAAGAAGTAACAGAAGTACAGAAAGAAACAAGAGAAGTGCAGAAAGAAGCAACAGAGGTGCAGAAAGAGGTAAGAGGGGTGCAGAAACAAGGAAGAGAAGTACAGAAAGAAGCAACAGAGGTGCTGAAACAGGCGCAAAGGGTGCAGAAAGAGGCAAGAGGGGTGTAGAAAGAGATAGGAGAGGTACACAAAGAGGCAAGAGGGGTACAGAAAGAGGCAAGAGGGGTGCAGAAAGAAGGAAGAAAAGTGCAGAAAGAAGCAACAGAGGTACAGAAAGAGGTACAAGAGGTGCAGAAAGAGTGACGGGGTGCAGAAAGAAGCAAGTGAGGTATAGAAAGAGGCAAGCGAATTGCTGAAGGAAGCAACTGAGGTACAGAAAGATGCAAGAGAAGTGCAGAAAGAGGCAAGTGAGGCACAGAAAGAGGGAAAAACAAGTGCAGAAAGAGACAACAGGGGGGGCAGGAAGAAGCTAGAGAGGAGTAGAAAGATACAAAAGAAGTTCAGAAAGAAGCAACAGAGGTACAGAAAGAGGCAAGAGGGGTACAGAAAGAGAAGAGGGAAGTGCAGAAAGAAGCAAAAGTGGTGCAGAAAGAGGCAAGTGGGGTGCAGAAAGAGGCAAGAGCAGTGCGGGAAGAACCAAGAGATGTGTAGAAAGAAGCAAGAGAGTGCAGAAAGAGGCAAGAGAAGTGCAGAAAATGGGAAGAAGGGTGCAGAAAGAAGCAAGAGATGTGCAGAAAGAGGCAAGTGGGTGCAGAAGGAGGCAAGAGAACTGCAGAAAGAGGCAAGAGGGTTGCAGAAACAGGCAAAAGGGGTACAGAAAGAAGGAACAGGTGTTCAGAGGCAAGAGAGGAGCAGAAACGGAAGAGGGGTACAGAAAGAGGCACGAGGGATTCAGAAATATGCAACAGAGGTGCAGAAAGAAGCTAGAGCTGTGCAGAAAGAACCAACAGAGGTACAGAAAGAGGCAAGAGGGTTACAGAAAGAGGCAAGGAAAGTACAGAAAGAAGCAAAAGAGGTGCAGAAAGAGGTAAGAGAACTGCAGAAAAAGACAAGAGAGGGGCAGAAAGTGGATGGAGAGGTGCACAAAGAGGCAAAAGGGGTGCAGAAAAAACCAATAAAAGTGCAGAAAGAAGCAACAGAGGTGTTGAAAGAGGCAAGAGTGGTGTGGAAAGAGGCAAGAGAAGTGCAGAAAGATGCAACAGAGGTACCAAAAAAGGCAAGAGAGGTGCAGAAATAGGCAAGAAAGGTACAGAAAGAGGGAACAGGGGTGCAGAAAGAGTTAAGAGGCATACAGAAATTTTGCAAGAAGAAAAAGCAGTGCTAGAAAGAAGCAAGAGAAGTGCAGAAAGAAGCAAGAGAGGTGGAGAAATAGGGAAGAGAGGTGCAGAAAGAGACAAGAGGGATGCGGAAAGTTGCAAACGAGGTGCAGAAAGAAGCAAGTGCAGTGCAGAAAGAACCAACTGAGGTGCAGAAAGAGGCAAGAGGGGTGTAGAAAGAGGTAGGAGAGGTGAACAAAGAGGCAAGAGGGGTACTGAAAAAGGCAGGAGGGGTGCATAAAGAAGGAAGAGAAGCACAAAAAGAAGCAACAGTGGTACTGAAAGAGGCGCAGAGGGTGTAGAAAGAGGCAAGAGAGTAGAGAAAGAGGCAACAGAGGTACAGAAAGAGGCAAGAAAGGTGGAGAAACAGGCAGGAAAAGTGCAGAAAGAAGGAACGTGGGTGCAGAAAAAGGTAAGAGAGGTGCAGAAAGAGGGAAGACGGGTACAGAAAGAGGCAAGAGGGGTGCAGAAAGAAGCAAGTGAGGTGCAGGAAGAGGCAACAGAGGAGAAGAAAGGCACAAGGGAGGTGCAGAAACAAGAAAGAGAAGTGCAGAAAGAGGCAATAAAATTCCTGAAAGAAGCAACAGAGGTGTAGAAAGAAGCAAGAGAAGTGCAGAGAGAGGCAAGTGAGATGAAGATAGAGGTAAGAGAGGTGTAGAAAATGGCAAGAGAACTGCAGAAAGAGGCAAGAGGGATACATCAAAAGGAAAGAATTGTGCAGAAAGAAGCAAGAGAAGTGCAGAAAGGAGCAAGAGAGGTGAATAAAGAGGGAAGACAAGTGCAGAAAGAGACAACAGGAGTCCAGAAAAAAGTGAGAGAGATGCAGAAACATGCAAAAGAAGTACAGAAAGAAGCAGCAAACGTGCAGAAGGAGGCAAGGGAACTGCAGAAAGAGGCAGCAAAGTTGCAGAAACAGGCAAAAGAGGTGCCAAAAGAGGGAACAGGGGTGCAGCAGACAGAAGCAAGAGAGATGAAGAAAGTGGGAAGGGGGTACAGAAAGAGGCAAGAGGGGTACATAAAGAAGCAAGAGAGGCACAGAAAGAAGCAAGAGCAGTGCAAAAGAAGTAACAGAAGTGCAGAAAGAGGCAAGAGGGGTACAGAAAGAAGCAAGAGGTGCAGAAAGAGTGACGGGGTGCAGAAAGAAGCAAGTGAGGTATAGAAAGAGGCAAGCGAATTGCTGAAGGAAGCAACTGAGGTACAGAAAGATGCAAGAGAAGTGCAGAAAGAGGCAAGTGAGGCACAGAAAGAGGGAAAAACAAGTGCAGAAAGAGACAACAGGGGGGGCAGGAAGAAGCTAGAGAGGAGTAGAAAGATACAAAAGAAGTTCAGAAAGAAGCAACAGAGGTACAGAAAGAGGCAAGAGGGGTACAGAAAGAGAAGAGGGAAGTGCAGAAAGAAGCAAAAGTGGTGCAGAAAGAGGCAAGTGGGGTGCAGAAAGAGGCAAGAGCAGTGCGGGAAGAACCAAGAGATGTGTAGAAAGAAGCAAGAGAGTGCAGAAAGAGGCAAGAGAAGTGCAGAAAACGGGAAGAAGGGTGCAGAAAGAAGCAAGAGATGTGCAGAAAGAGGCAAGTGGGTGCAGAAGGAGGCAAGAGAACTGCAGAAAGAGGCAAGAGGGTTGCAGAAACAGGCAAAAGGGGTACAGAAAGAAGGAACAGGTGTTCAGAGGCAAGAGAGGAGCAGAAACGGAAGAGGGGTACAGAAAGAGGCACGAGGGATTCAGAAATATGCAACAGAGGTGCAGAAAGAAGCTAGAGCTGTGCAGAAAGAACCAACAGAGGTACAGAAAGAGGCAAGAGGGTTACAGAAAGAGGCAAGGAAAGTACAGAAAGAAGCAAAAGAGGTGCAGAAAGAGGTAAGAGAACTGCAGAAAAAGACAAGAGAGGGGCAGAAAGTGGATGGAGAGGTGCACAAAGAGGCAAAAGGGGTGCAGAAAAAACCAATAAAAGTGCAGAAAGAAGCAACAGAGGTGTTGAAAGAGGCAAGAGTGGTGTGGAAAGAGGCAAGAGAAGTGCAGAAAGATGCAACAGAGGTACCAAAAAAGGCAAGAGAGGTGCAGAAATAGGCAAGAAAGGTACAGAAAGAGGGAACAGGGGTGCAGAAAGAGTTAAGAGGCATACAGAAATTTTGCAAGAAGAAAAAGCAGTGCTAGAAAGAAGCAAGAGAAGTGCAGAAAGAAGCAAGAGAGGTGGAGAAATAGGGAAGAGAGGTGCAGAAAGAGACAAGAGGGATGCGGAAAGTTGCAAACGAGGTGCAGAAAGAAGCAAGTGCAGTGCAGAAAGAACCAACTGAGGTGCAGAAAGAGGCAAGAGGGGTGTAGAAAGAGGTAGGAGAGGTGAACAAAGAGGCAAGAGGGGTACTGAAAAAGGCAGGAGGGGTGCATAAAGAAGGAAGAGAAGCACAAAAAGAAGCAACAGTGGTACTGAAAGAGGCGCAGAGGGTGTAGAAAGAGGCAAGAGAGTAGAGAAAGAGGCAACAGAGGTACAGAAAGAGGCAAGAAAGGTGGAGAAACAGGCAGGAAAAGTGCAGAAAGAAGGAACGTGGGTGCAGAAAAAGGTAAGAGAGGTGCAGAAAGAGGGAAGACGGGTACAGAAAGAGGCAAGAGGGGTGCAGAAAGAAGCAAGTGAGGTGCAGGAAGAGGCAACAGAGGAGAAGAAAGGCACAAGGGAGGTGCAGAAACAAGAAAGAGAAGTGCAGAAAGAGGCAATAAAATTCCTGAAAGAAGCAACAGAGGTGTAGAAAGAAGCAAGAGGAGTGCAGAGAGAGGCAAGTGAGATGAAGATAGAGGTAAGAGAGGTGTAGAAAATGGCAAGAGAACTGCAGAAAGAGGCAAGAGGGATACATCAAAAGGAAAGAATTGTGCAGAAAGAAGCAAGAGAAGTGCAGAAAGGAGCAAGAGAGGTGAATAAAGAGGGAAGACAAGTGCAGAAAGAGACAACAGGAGTCCAGAAAAAAGTGAGAGAGATGCAGAAACATGCAAAAGAAGTACAGAAAGAAGCAGCAAACGTGCAGAAGGAGGCAAGGGAACTGCAGAAAGAGGCAGCAAAGTTGCAGAAACAGGCAAAAGAGGTGCCAAAAGAGGGAACAGGGGTGCAGCAGACAGAAGCAAGAGAGATGAAGAAAGTGGGAAGGGGGTAAAGAAAGAGGCAAGAGGGGTACATAAAGAAGCAAGAGAGGCACAGAAAGAAGCAAGAGCAGTGCAAAAGAAGTAACAGAAGTGCAGAAAGAGGCAAGAGGGGTACAGAAAGAAGCAAGAGAAGAGCAGAAAGAATGAACAGAGGTGCACAAAGAGGCAAGAGCGTTACAGAAAGAGGGAAGAGAGGTGTAGAAATAGGCAAGAGAGTTGCACAAAGAGGGAGGAAGGGTGCATACAGAAGCAAGAGGGGTGCAGAAAGAAGTAACAGAAGTACAGAAACAAGCAAGAGAAGTGCAGAAACAAGCAAGAGAAGTGCAGAAATAAGCAACAGAGGTGCAGAAAGAGGCAAGAGGGGTGAAGAAAGAGGCAACAGAAGTGCAGAAAGAAGCAACAGTGGTGCAGAAACAGTCAGGAGAGGTGCAGAAAGAGGGAACAGAGGTACAAAAAGAGGCAAAAGAGGTGCAGAAAGAGGGAAGAAGGATACAGAAAGAGGCAAGCGGTATACAGAAAGAAACAAGTGAGGTGCAGAAAGTGGCAAAAGAAGTGCAGAAAAAAGAAAGAAAGGTGCAGAAAGAAGCAACAGAAATTCAGAAAGTGGCAAGAGAGGCGCAGAAAGAAGCAAGAGTGGTTTGCACACCATTAGTACCAATTTAATACCCACGTTTAGGAATACGTAACAGGTGACCATTCTAGGTTTGCAAAGGGCCTTCCACCACGCTGTAACACTTACCGCTGCTTTTTTGGTAAAGTTTGAGCCGTTTCAGTTAGAAACAAGGTTTTTTTTGTTCAAATCTGCAGATTATGCAGCAGATGATGCATTTTGTGGCAAATGCAGAAAATGTATAACTGTGCAAAAGTCGGTGCAGTCAGTCGCATAATTCCAGTGGCCCTGCTCATACCGCTGACTAGGTCCAGAAGTGGTCCTCAGTGGTTCCTTCTTTTTTTTGTCTCATTGACTTTATAGCTTAGCTTTTATGGAAACAAGGAAGACTAAACCTGAGGTTACGACTCCACAATACAGACTATCATACAACACAATTACTCTCCATAACACATAATCCCACTCTACATAATTCCTATACACTAAATAGCACATACTTTCTATCCACATGATTTCACTGCACCACATACCACATAATTTCACTACACACAACCTATATCCACTCCACTCCAAGAAACATTAATAAAACACTTTTACATTTACAATGGCAATAGCATTAAATCTCGCAAATGCAAAACCTATTACATTGCAAATGTTTCTTTAATTAGTAGTTGCGTTTGCTGAGAGGTGGACAAAGGGGGCTGGGCCTCCGACCACTGCTCAGGAATTCCGCTGCGTAAGACCTACAGGAGCTTCTTGTTCCCCAAAGTCCCTCAGGAGAAAAGTGGACTTCATCCCCTAACCCTTAGTGTGCCAGGAGGTGCGTTTGCCAAGTGGTAGAGAAAGGGGGGCATGGCCTCCGAAGAACTCTTTGCAATCCCACTGTGTGGGACATACTGGAGGTAACAAGAAGGGTAGTTGGCCCACAAGGGCAACCTTGGGGGCAACTACCCCTCCTATTACCTCCAGTAAGTCCCACACAGCAGCATTGGTAAGTTACCATAGCAGGTCACGACCCCTTTGCCCACCAGTCTGCAAACACGCTCCCTGGCATTCTCTTCGATGGGGATTAAAGTCCCCTTCACTGCTGGAGGTGGTTAGGGGCCAATGAGCTTACCTGTTACCTCCAGTAAGGCCCACACAGTGGGACTGCTGAGAGGTGGACACATGCCATGTCTCCTTTGTCCACCACTCTGCAAACATGCCTCCTGCCATGCTCTTGGTTGCGGGATGAAGTCCCCTTGTCTCCTGAGGGTCCCTGGAGGCCAACTAGCCCTCCTGTTACCTCAAGTAAGCCCCACACAGCTGGATTGCTGAGAATGATGCGAGGCCACGCCGCCTTTTTACTACACTCTGCAAGCATGCCGCCTGGCACATTACTGCTTGGGGGATGAAGTCCACTTCAGTCCTGAGGTCCTCAGGACACAAGAAGACCTTATCGCCCTGCCAGCAGTGCACCAAGAGGCAAGATTGCAGAGTGGTGAAAAAAGGGGACCACCTCTAAGCAATCCCACTGTGTGGGGCTTACTGGAAGTAACAGGTGGGCTAGTTGGACCCTAAGGACCCTTCAAGGAAACTTAATTCCCCAATCCAGAACACGCCAGGAGGCACGTGTGCATAGTGGTACAGGGAGGGGGGTGCAACCTCTGGCAAGATGCTGGCTTCTGATTTTTTTTATGAGAAGTAGGGCTGTGAGGCCCCCCTTCTCTTAATATTTTGTGGGCCCTGGAGACCGCATCCACCAGGGCCTGACCCATTTAAAAAAGAAAAAAAACGGGAAGGGGGCTGCACAGCCCCCCTTCCACGGCCGATTTCGGCCCAGGGGACTCCATCCCCTGGGGCACGGCCACATATTTATATATATTTTTTTAAGGAGGGGCCAGGGGACCCCCACTCCTGAGGCCTGTTTCGGCCCTAGGGACCCCATCCCCCGGGGCAATGCCTCTTTTCAAAAAATAATTTTTTCAGGAGGGGGGCCACATGGACCCCCATCTCTGGGCCACTATTGGCCCCTGGGATCCCATCCCCTGGGGCCTGGCCAGCCATTCCAATTTTTTATTTATACTTTGGAGGGGGGCGTGTAGGACCCTTCTGAGGCCATTTATGGCCCCGGGGGCCTGGCCAGCCTGGATTTTTTGGGGGAGGGAGGCTGCGTGGCCCCCCTCCTGAGGCCAGTTATGGCCCCAGGGACCCAATCCCCCGGGGACATTGGGGGTTGTGGGGAAAGCCCCAATGCCCTTGTGGTCCCAGCCGGCTCCCCGCCTCCTGTGGGGGCCAGCATTGCTTTTGGTTAAGGGGAGCTGACATGCAGCTCCCCTTGTCCAAAAGCATTACTGCTTTGCTTTGTGGAAGTGAGAGCAAGTTTCCTGCTCTCGCTTCAATGAAGCAAAGCAGAGTTTGCAATGACAGGGTGGGAGCCGTGCTCCGTGTGTGACCCCCTGAGCAGGCCTAGGGGATCAGGGTGTTTTTACCCAGACCCCTTTTCTTGTTTTTTATCCTTTTTTATCCTTTTCTTACTGTTTTCTTGTGACTCGGTTTTACCGAGTCACAAGATGGCTGCCAACACTTCCTGGTTTGGAGTGTTGTCAGCCAATCAGAATCAAGCTCATGATTGGGAGGGTTTGCGAATCATTCTCGGTCACCTCATATCGATATTTTTCATTTTTACATTTCTCAGAAACTACTGAACGGATTTACACCATTTATAGCAGTCTGCCAAATTTGGTGTAATTCCATTCAACAGTTCGGGCTGTAGCCGCTACAAAAGTTCCTATGGAATTAACATGGAGAAACTGTGTTTTGGGACCCCCTTTTTTTCTCGGTCCCTGCTTGACGAATCACCCCTAAACATTCAAGACAGGAGCTGACTGGAGCGCCCCATTTGTTTTAACAATTTTGCGAAGGTTCTTCAAACGGCGCCAAAGATATTGGCAACTCGAAAAACTCTTTCTCTATGGAAACTTGGTCCTAACTATAACCTACTGGCAACCGCACTCTCAGGGCACGCCACACAATTGGATGCTCATGATTTAATGGCTCTTCATAACGCATTTCAGCTTACCTGCAGCCTTGCTCACACGTAAAAAAACATATATAATGAAAGATATAAATACACAGTTTTAAAAAATGAACAAAGGACTACACACAGGTCTCAAATCAAACACAATTGTGTTGGCCAGCTTGTAATGTGTCTGTTTTTGTATTACACAATGATAAGAAAATTATGAATGCTCATGGCAACACGGTCAATATTGTTAATAACATGTAGATCAGCAATCTACACATGTTGCATATCAATGCAATTCCTGTCCCTAAGGAGAAATGTAATAGATGGCCCCATATTGGCGCGATGACCTGCTACTTCTTCAGTGCAGAACAATAAAGTTATATTCAGCAGGTGTCAATTATACAGCAGTTATGTAGCCCGAAAGTGATGTGAATGACAGGGAATAACATACCCTCCAGTATTACATTTGAAACGTTTGAATACCTGGCATACTTGGACTCCCCACATGGGTGTACAATGTCACAACCAAACTCCCATATAATGGACCAGTGTCCTCAATTTCATTTGTGATGGCCCCAGCATAGCTACATGTTATTCAGTCCTCGCCAAAATAGAAAAGTGAGGGCACAAACATGTTCGGATTCAAATTCTAAGGTGTCTATGGAAACATATTCCAAAAGTGTAGAGGATATATGAGACGAATTAAAAGACTGGGAGGAATTTTGTTTCTTGAAGAAAGACTGCCCCATACTTCCAGTACTTTATCTGCGGCCCAAGGTACACAAAAAGTGGAATTACACCAAATTTGACAAAATTGTAGCTCTTGGTTCAAAAAGCATTCTTTTTGTTAAATGGTGTAAATCCGCTCAGTAGTTTTTGAGAAGTTTAAATATTTACAGAGATCTATATATGGACGTGATGGATCCGCAAACCCTCATGATCTCGATCCTGAGATCTGATTGGCTGCCAACGCTTCAAACCAGAAAGTGTTGGCAGCCATCTTGTGACTCGGTTGATCCGAGTCACAAGAAAAACAATAAATAAACAAGAAAAGGGGGCAGGGAGGAAACACTCTGTCCCACTAGGGCTGCTCAGGGGGTCCCTCAGGGACCCCAAGTGCCCAAAAAAGCATTTTTATTTTAATTTTTGGCTGAATTTGTTTAGGGTGTGCAAATCCCAGGGCTTTGATTTGTTAAATGAAATGTGGGATGGCTCCCCCCTCCACATTGCCCTGGGCCACTGCCACCCCGGGACACTAATTATTTAAATGCAGGGTTCCATTGTGGACCTCCGGGGACCACCACGCCGGACCTCAGGGGATGTGGTCCCAGGGGCCGAAATGGGTCCATGGAACTGGAGGGCAATAAAAATAAATTTCTCTTGTTACAGGAGTCACGACCCTATCGCAGCTCTCAGTGCGGCCCCAGTTGCGGTGATTTGCAGATCCATCTTATATAGTTAATGAAATAGTATACAATTGAGAAGTTAGTGTTGCAGTTCTGAGGTTTTTTGTAGAGCTAGTGAGATTGAAGTTCATAATAACATTAAATTTGAGAGAGTTAGAAATAATATTAAAAAATATAAATTAAAAGTTAAAATTGAAAAGTAAAATGTGTAGTGGTACTTTGAATTCATGCTTTTGTTTTTCAGATTCACGACAGGTGTGTGAATCCAGAAAATATTTAGAAAGAGTATATATGCCTAAAAATACATATCTTTCACTGTTGGGTTATAGGTTTGCTCTAAGAAGAGCCGTTGAGTTCATTATGACTCTGTTCCAGCTACATGTAAGCCTGGATGCACAGCTTAAGGTCGTTGAGAAACACTCTGGGGGATATGTACAAAGAACTGGCAGAACGAGGCGTTAGCCTCCTTTGCTTAACACCATGCTCCACCACTTCTGAAACGCAAGGCTGCACAATAATTACAAGCATGTGGGGCAGCCCTGCGTTTACCCCTGTGATGGTGCTAAGTTTAGCAGCTTAGCACCAACACAGGCACCATAGTGCCTGGGTGTCTGCATGCAGGGGAGGATTGTTTATGTGTAGGAAGGTGTTCCTTCCTGCACATAAACAATACTAAACTGCCATTCTGTCACTTTCATGTGTGCTGCTTCATGTAGCACACATGAAAGTGGCAAAATGGCATTTTAATAAAGGTTTGTTTATGTACAGGAAGGGACACCATGGCATTTTGCATGGCAAAAGCAAAACGCGGAGAAATAATGCATTTCTCCTTGTTTCACCTACTTAAGACCAGGATTTCACTACCCCAGTCAATGTGCCTAGGTCATTGTCACCACAATGCACAATCATGAAGTTAGGGAGTTGGATATGCAAAAATGTTTTAACTAAGCCTGGGCAAAGCACTACGCTACGCTCGTGTAGTTTGCGAAGTTCGCGCTACTTCGCACTACGCGAATTGCACGTAGCACAGTGCGAACACGCGTAGCGTAGTGTTGCGTAGTGCTGCGGTAATTTTTTGCTTGCTCGCGGTCCTCAACATCAAGTTGGCGACCGCGAGCAAGCAAAATGACATCCCGGCGAGACTTTTTCCTTGTTCGCGATCAGCAACACCAAGTTGGCGATCGCGAGCATGGAAAATAAACCTCCCGTCGAGATTCCCAACGCGAGGAGGTCAGGTTTCTCATTGCGAGTGGTCGCGTATACTCGCGACCTCTCGTGATGAGAAACTACCAGTTTGCGTTGAGAAAGCTGCCGCTCGAGTAAAAATCTACTCGAGCAGCAGAAAACTACAGCTCGCACTGTGCAAGATGCCATTTTCAATGATTGCACAGTGCCGGTTGCTTGTCCGCACTGTGCAATCATTGAAAACGACATCTGGCACAGTGCGAACAAGGTACTACGCAGTTCGCGAAGTGCTACGCGTAGCTCGCGTAGTGCGAACTGCACTTTGCGTAGCTTTGCGAAGTGCTACTTCGCGAACTACGCCCAGGGTTAGTTTTAACCAAAGGCAGCATTTGGTGCCACTTTAATCCTCTCTAGGCAATCCATTTAATATCCTTATTTTGCAAACCAAGGTCTTTGTCAAAACCGCTCTGTTCAGCATACCCTTTGCTCCAGAAAACAGCTGTGCCCTACAATCCATACTGTAAGCATCATTTTGAAGGGATGTGTGGAAGGAATCAAAAGACATCTATAACTAAGTAAGTCAGTTGGTAGAATGAGAGGTGTCTAAAATGGTGGAGAAGATGTTGTTTTTGGAAAAGCAGATATATATGATTTGCTGTTCATCAACAAAAGTATGCATGTTACTTTGCTGAACAAGAATTATTTCTGATTGATTCTGGAAAAAGGTTTGAAAAGTACAGTAGACTGGATAAGCTAATTTTTTGCAAAAGTCAACCACACCTTCTATTTGCATTTGTGGCCTGCTGGTACAGTTGACTGTTACTAAAAGTGTTACTATTGAAACCAGGATTAAACAGATGGGGGAAGGTTTGAATCTTAACTGTGGTTTTAAAATATGAAATGCTAAGTTATATATAAGTGATATGCTACTAAAGTAAGATTTCCCAAATCAGTACTATGTTTAGAAGTGATGTGTTCTTAAAAAATAATACTAGTATTATTGGAAATAGGTTTTTGAACTGTCCTAAGGGTTTGCACCTCCATTGCGACGCTGAACTGCAGCACTGTGGAAGACTCAAGACTCCAAAAAATGACTGAAGCATATTGGGTAATTTTAAAAGAGAGAAACAAAGGGTTAATATGTGTAGCCAATAGAAATGGGCTAAAGAATTTGAAAAACTGAAGGGAGCATTTTGATTTGTTACTTTCATTCATTTGTGTGCAAAAAGAGGGGGGAAAGTTTGCCATTACTGGTTTACATTGTTGAGAGTAGTGCACCACATTTATTGCGTGGAAAGAAAATCTTTTAGGACTTTCAGACTTTTTCATATTCTGCAATAGTATTTCAGAGGTGAGTTACTTATGTGTAAGGTGTGTTATGTATTGGGTAGGAGTGTGTCAGTATTTGTAAAGATATTTTTAACTTAATAATGCATTACTTATAAAGCTTGCAAACCATTAGAGAAATGTGATGCTTGAAATATGTTATCAAATGTACAAAAGTGTATTGTAGTTTGTTTTATTGTACTGAAATGAAGATTGAAATAGGTTGTGCATACTAATATGTGTGCTTCTTGGGTCTGTAATCAAAGTACTAGAGAAAAATTAGGTTTAGAATATGTTGGCAGATGTACTGAACTGTATTCCTATCTATATAAGACTGTACCAGCATGCCCTGTATTATGAGTAGGAAGGAATATATACACTTAGATGCAGAAACTACTCTTGCAGTCATCCAGGCACCCCGGCACTGCCCATGAATTTATCTAATCATTCAAGCACTATCCTTGCACTCAACTATTCCCTCAGGTACTTTACATGGTGTCATTCTATCACCAAGGTACTACCGATGCACTTTTTCATTCTGTATGGTAATACCCATGCACAGATACAGTAACCCACACACTCCCCATGCAATCATACAATCACTAAACAACTCCCCATGTACTGATTTAATTACTCAAACATCATTCTTCCTCTTTCTGAAGCTCTCTTTCTTTTTCCGGAGTTCTCTTGCTTCTTTCTGTATTTCTCTTGCCTCTTTCTGCACCTCTGTTGTTGTTTCTTTCTGCACTTCTCTTCCTTCTTTCTGCATGTCTTGCTTCTTTCTGCACTTCACTTGCTTCTTTCTGCACCTCTTTTGCCTCTTTCTGTACTTCTCCTGTCTCTTTCTCCACCACTCTTGCCTTTCTCAGCAGCTCCCTTGCCTCTTTGTGTACCTCTATTGCTTCTTTCTGTACTTCTCTTGCTTCTTTCTGCACTTGTGTTGCTCATTTCAGCACCTCTCCTCCTTCTTTCTGCATCCCTCATGCCTCTTTCTGCAAATATCTTCCCTCTTTCTGTACCTCTGTTGCTTCTTTCCGCATCTCTCTTGCCTCTTTCTGCAGTTCTCTTTGCCTGTTTCTGCAGCTCTCTTGCCTCTTTCTGCAATTCTCTTGACTCTTCCTGCAATTCTCTTGCCAGTTTGTCCACTCCTCTTACCTCTTTCTGTACCTCTCTTGCCTCTTTCTGCACCTTTCTTGCCTTTTTCTGTACTTCTCTTGCCTCTTTCTGTACATCTGTTGGTTTTTTCAGCACTTATCTTCCTCCTTTCTGCACTTGTCCTGCTTCTTTCTGCACTTCTCTTGCTTCTTTCTGCATCCCCCCGCCTCTGTCTTCACTGCTCTTCCCTCTTTCTGCACTTCTCTTGCCTGTTTCTGCAGCTCAGTTGCTTCTTTAAGTAGTGGTCTTGCTTCTTTCTGCACTCCTCTTGTCTCTTTATGTACCTCTCTTGCCTCTTTCTGCACCGCTCTTGTCTCTTTCAGCACTTCTCTTGCATCTCTCTCCTCCTTTGATGATTCTTTCAGCGCTTGTCTTACTTATTTCTACAGCCCTCTTGCCTGTTTTTGTACCCTTCTTCCTTCTTTTTGAACTTGTCTTGCTTCTTTCTGCACTTCCCTTACTTCTTTCTGCATTCCTCTTGGCTTCTTTCTGCACCTCTGTTGCTTCTTTCGGTAATTCTGTTAGTTCTTTTTGCACTTTTCTTCCTTCTTTCTGCACTAGTCTTGCTTCTTTCTTGCCTCTTTTGGCACTGCTCTTCCCTCATTCTGTACAACTCTTGCATCTTCCTACACCTCTCTTGCCTCTTTCTGCACTTCTCTTGCCTGTTCCTGCAGCTCTGTTGCTTCTTTCAGTAGTTGTCTTACTTCTTTATGCACCTCTTTTGTTTCTTTCTGTGCCCCTCTTTCTGCACCTCTCTTGCCTTTTTTGTGTACCTCTTTTTCCACTTTCTGCACTTTTCTTACTTCTTTCAGCATCCCTCTTTCCTCTTTCTGCACATCTGTTGCCTCTTTCTGCACTTCTCTTGCCTCGTACAGCACTTCTCCTATCTCTTTCTGCACCACTGTTGCTTCTTTGAGCACTTGTCTTGCTTCTTTCTGTACCCCTCTTGCCTGTGTGTGCACCGCTCTTCCCTCTTTCTACATCTTTCTTGCCTTTTTCTGCATCTCTCTTGCCTTTTTCTACACTTATCTTGCCTCTTTCTGTACCTCTTTTGGTGCTTTCTGCACTTGTCTTCCTTCTTTCTGCACTTGTCTTGCTTCTTTTTTCACTTCTCTTTCTTCTTTCTGCATCCCTCTTGCTTCTTTCTGCACTCCACTTCCATCTTTCTTCACCTCTCTTGCTTCTTTCTACACTTCTCTTGCCTCTTTCTGCACTTCTCTTGCCTCTTTCTACATTCCTCTTGCCTCTTTTTGCAGCTCCCTTGCCTCTCTGTGCACCTTTGTTTCTTCTTTCTGCACTTCTCTTGCTTCTTTCTGTACCTCTCTTGCTTCTTTCTGCACCCCTCTTGCCTCTTTCTGAAACCTCTGCCCTCTTTCTCCACCTCTCTTGCCTTTTACTGCACCTCTCTTGCATCTTTTTTCTTGCTTCTTTCTGCACCTGTTTCTTTTTTCTGCACTTTTCTTACTTCTTTCTGCACTTCTTATGCAAATTACATTTTGAGCAGTTAGTGATTAGTGAAGCTGCAAGATAAAAGTGATGTTTAAGACATGTTGGCAGAGGGATTACTGATTAGGCCATTTCTTATGAGTCTGTGGAAAGGTACACTTGAAGAATGCCGCATGAATTTAGGTGTGTGCTTGAAATGGGAAGTGTAGCCTGTGCTGTTTAGAGTTCTGCATGCTCTTGTGACTGAGGTATGTTTCTACTTGTACATGTATTCTCACATGTGTTATGCATCTGAAGATGCTAGCTTAAAAAGCTGGTAGCTTCTTTTACAGGTGGAGAAACCTTCTTAGTTCTGTTCTGTCATTTGGTCACACAGGTAGACATGTCTTACATATGTTGGTGTTATAGAGCCCCTCAAATAGACTATTCATTACCCATGTGCACCGTTTTATGAGTAGAAAGGAATACATACTCTTTCTTGTGTACAGGTTTAGAGAGCTTGTGGTGTGAAACACAGGTATTCAACCATTTGTATGTTTCTATTTATGTGTCATGGTGTAGGAGAGTAGGATCTGTTTCACATGGTTACCCCCACTTTTTGTTGCTGTAACACTGGTTTTCGACTTTGGTCTGGCTGGAGCACTGCTATTCAGGACCTCAGCCTAGCTGCTTCCTCTCTAAATTGATTCTATGTACTTTAGGTACACTCCTGATTGGATTCTGGGGTACCCTTGGGAGTCCCTAGTATATGGTATAGTATGTACCCAGTACATAGGTACCCCAGATGCCTACCAGGGGCTGAAGCATGTATTGTGCCACCCCTGGAAAACCCTCCAAAATGACACCACAGGTCTATAACTGCAGCCTGGGTAAGGTGGTGCATGCATCCCTTACTGAGGTATAGGTTCACTATACCTCACCTATCACTGCACATAGAAACCTATCAGTCACCCCTATGGCAGGCCTAATCAATACTGAAGGCAGAGTGCGTGGTTATATGTGAGAGGGTGCCCAGGCATGAACTGAGCCCCTCTGCAGCCTTCAGAATCACTTCTCCGGGGTTGTCAGTGGTGCAGCCTGACCATATACTCACCAAATGTCTGAAACTGGGGTGGTGTAGTGGGCAAAAGAACGATGGATTTAACCCAGATCTCTTGACTGGGGGAGAATGTATGCATTGTCAGCATTCCGTCCATCATTTGTTTGTTGTAACGCTTTTCGCCCTAAGTGGGATGGGTATTCCCAGACGTGGGACCCGTGCTCACTACGCCACTGGAGTCAAGCTATCCTGGCTGATGACGGCTGATAGCCAGAAACCGGTCCTAGGATGCTTGATTCCGGTCCAGGGAAGACATGGCTTGGCAGTTCGGGCTGGACTGTTCCCATGAGGCACAGGGTCAAGACTGATTTGCATATGGCCATGTCTGAACTGGGGTGGTGTAGTGGGCAAAAGAACGATGGATTTAACCCAGATCTCTTGACTGGGGGAGAATGTATGCATTGTCAGCATTCCGTCCATCATTTGTTTGTTGTAACGCTTTACATTCCTTCAAGACTTAGCCTGAAGGTTGTCTTTAACCTATCACCAAAAAGGGGTTGTTTGGACTGGTGCAAGGTGCCCACTATAATTAGTGGACAGCATATACCAGGCCAACTTCTCACACATGGCACTAGCAAAAGGTATAGACACACACGCACATGAATGCCTTCAGGAATATGGTGATATTTACAACAGTGATATGGGAAGGATTACTGTTTTAAATTTCGCTAAGCCAAACATTTATGATCATGAGGTTTTTTTAGACTACGGCTGCTCCCCCAAAAGGGTCTCAAGGTGCTGGGGGTGGAGGAAGGGGGTGCGCGCATTTTCCAAGAGTTCACAAAGCTCGTCGATGAGCCAGGTATTGAGGTCCTTCAAGAATATGGAGAGTGATGGCATCTGTCTGAGGTGTAGAGGGAGGGAGTTCAAGGCCTTGGCCATGAGGAGAGAGAAGGAGCATCCTCCTGCTCTGGTATTCTTGATGCGAGGTACCGTTGCAAGGCAGAGCTGGGCCGAGTGAAGACAATGTTGCGACACATGGTTCATGTACGTGGGTTCAGTGTTCTGAAGGGTCTTGTGAGCGTGGGTGAGAAGCTTGAAGGAGATTCTCTTCTCAACGGGAAGCCAGTGTATTTTCCGTAGGTTTTGACTGATGTGGCAGTGTCTTGGTAGGTTGAGGACGTGTCTGGTGGTGGCGTTCTGAAGATTCTGGAGTTTGCGTGTGAGGTTCTTGGTGATCCCGGCATGGAGTGCATTGCCGTTATCCAGTCTTCTGCTGATGAAGGCGTGAGTGACTGTTTTCCTGTGTTCGGGGGAATCCAGTTGAAGGTCTTTTGGAGTCGGCAGAGGGTGTGGTAGCAGGAACAGGTGATGGTGTTGATTTGATGATCCATTTTGAGTTCGGAGTCCAGGATGACTCTGAGGTTGTGTGCGTGGTCTTTGGGAGTTCCAGGGGGCAGGGCACACCAGGTGTCTTTCCAGGCAGGGTCTGGGCCCATGATAAGCACCTTGGTTTTGTCCGTGTTGAGTTGTAGGCAGCTGTTCTTCTTCCACCTGGTGACTGTTTCCATTCAGTCTTGAAAGTTGTGTTTGGTGATGTTGGGTTCATTGGATGGGGAGAGGATGAGTTGGGTGTCATTTGCGTACGATAAGATGTTGAGTCTGTGTGATCTTACAATGGATGTGAGTGGACCCATCTAGACATTGAACAGTGTCGGGCAGATGGAGGATCGTTGTGGGACTCCGCAGGTAGTCGGTGTGGGCACCCAGAGGTTAGTAAAGTTGTTGCAGTCTCTGAGACTTCAGAACAGGAGGCAAGCTCCACTTCAAGCCCTTGGAGATACTCACCACAAGTAAAAGAAAGTTCAGTGTCAGTCCTTTCACTGCCCAAGGCAGAAGCAGCAACTGCAGGCCAACCCAACAAAGAAACTATACAGCAAAAGGGCAGCACTCCTGGCAGCTCTTTCAGCTCTTCTTCTTGGCAGGTTCCTTGATTCAAGCGAGTTCCAAAATGTTGGAGTCTGGTCCCCAATATATATACTCAAAATCCCTTTGTTCTCTCAGGCAGGGAGTGTCTGTGCTTAGTCCAAACCAGTTCTGTCCTCTCTGACCCAGCTTCCTGGCAGGAGGTGGAGACATCATTATGGAAGGCAGACCAGGCCCATCCAGGTGAAAGGAAATCTCCTTCCCTTACTCTAAGGGCCAGATGTATAACCAGTGTAAATTGCAAGTTGCAATTTACAAAGTACAGCAGCGTCAGAGACACTTATTGCGATTCCCTATAGGGTCACAAAATGCGAGCCTCATGAATAATAAAGTGGCACTCTCGCAATTTGCAACCCCATTGGAAATGGCTGGCCCTCCCAGGGATGGTGGCCTGCTGAGCTTAGCAGACCTCCATGTCTGGGACTGCTTTTAAATCAATGATAGGAAAATGGGATGCATTAAAAAAAAAAAAAAAAGAAACATTTTTGTTTCATTTTTTAAGGGCAGGTAGTGGTCTCTGGGACCATTGCCTGCCCCTAAAGAATATTTCCCCCTGCATTATCAAAGGGGATGGGGTCCCCTGTGAACCCCTTCCCATTGGTGACTGCATTACCTCCCTTTCGAAGAGTCCCCCAGTTCAGCTACCTGCTCCCCTGTAGGTACCGGGGCGTCTCCCTCAAGTTCAGCCTCCTCCGGGACTGTGGGGACCTCAGGGGTCGGTTTCCCGTGCCCCCTGCCCTTTCTCTAGATAGGAACCTGGGCCACTGTCTCAGGCTCCATGTCCTTCTGATCATCTTTTCTGGCTGCCATTGACTGAGTGGTCACGCATGCCCACTCCGGCAACCCAAACATCTCCAAGTTAGACCTTAGCTCAACATTCTTCCACAATGACTGCTCCAGGTCGTTCCCTAGCAGGCAATCTACAGGCATGGTAGGGCCCACAACCACCCTCAAGGGACCTGTGTCCTCCCCCCATTCAAAGGAAACCTGTGCCACCATATACTGGCACTCTGAGTTGTCCACAGCAACTACTTGGTGGAATGCACCGGGGACTACTTGCTCCGCAGAGACCAGATGACACCAGCTGAAGGTCACACTGGCTCCAGTATCTCTGAGAGCCTGTACCCTTTTCCCATTAATGGCCACCCAGACACTGCATTTTTTAGTGTTTACAGGTACCTGGTTTCCTGGGGCCATCTCACTGTCCCCTAGTGAGACGAGGGTCATTTCTGCGGGATCCCAACCCTCCTATGGGCACCCTCCTCCCCAAGAGCTATACTAGCCAACACCTTGGTCTGCCCACTCGTTGGTGGCTATGCCCTCTTGGGATACTTGGGGTCCCCCTTCAAGTCCTTTGGAGAACTTCTGTGCTTTACCCTTGCCCCCCCCACTTTTCTGCTGGGGACCCTGAGAAAAATCCTAATTTTAAGACTTTCGGTATTTACAGAAGGCATTTAGGAGTCCTAAAGTTAGGACTCCTTACTTCTGTGAATACCGAAGTGACTAAGTGTCTTCTGTGAATACCAAAATGAGTAAGTGCCTTCTGTGAATACGAAAATGGTAGGAAGTTTAGGATTTTGTCTTAAGTTAGTTCTGTGAATCGGGCCCTTTCTTCTTTCTGCATCCCTCTTGCCCTTTTGTATACCCCTCTTCCCTTTTAACACCTCTTTTGCCTCTTTTGCCACTCTCTTGCATCTTTCTCCACTTCTCTTGCCTGTTTCTGTAGATCTGTTGTTTCTTTCTGTAGTTGTCTTGCTTCTTTGTGCACCCTTCTTGTGTCTTTCTGCACCTCTATTGTCTCTTTGTCCACCTCCTCTCTTGCCTCTTTCACCTCTTCGCCTGCCTATTTCTGTACTTCTCTTGCCTCTTTCTGCACTTTTCTTATTTGTTTCTGTTCTATATTTTTGGACCTCTCTTGCCTCATTTTGCACTTCTCCTGCCTGTTTCTGCAGCTCTGTTGCTTCCTTCAGTAGTTGTCCTGCTTAGTCCTAAACCCATCTTGTCTCTTTCTGCACCCCTCTTACCTCTTTCTGTACCTCTCTTGTATTTTTTGTGTACCTCTATTGCCTCTTTCTCTACTTCTCTTGCCTCATTCTGCACTTCTCTTTCCGTTTTCTGTACTTCTTTTACTTCTTTCTGTACCCCTCCTGCTTCTTTCTGTATACCTCTTCCCTCTTCCTGCACTTCTGTTGCCTCTTTCTGCACCGTTCTTGCCTCTTTCAGCGCTTCTCTTGTCTCTTTGTGCACCTCTGTTGTTTCTTTCAGCAATCACCTTGCTTCTTTCTGCACCCCTCTTGCCTGTTTGTGCACCCCTCTTCCATCTTTCTGTATCTCTCTTGTCTTTGTCTGTACTTCTTTTCCCTATTTCTACATTCCATTCCATTTTGCTGCACCTCTGTTGGTTCTTTATGCACTTTCTTCTTTCTTTCTACACTTGTCTTGCTTCTTTCCACACTTCTCTGGCTTTTTTCTGCATCCCTCTTGCCCCTTTCTTCCCCCTTCCTCCCTCTTTCTACACCTCTCTGGCCTCTTTCTGCACTTCTCTTGCCTGTTTCTGCAGCTCTGTTGCTTCTTTCAATAGTTGTCTTGCTTCTTTCTGCGCTCTTCTTGTCTCTTTCTGCATCCCTATTCCTTCTTTTAGCACCTCTCTTGCCTCCTTGTGCACCTCTCTTGCTTCTATCTCCACTTCTCTTGCCTATTTCTGTACTTCTCTTACTTGTTTCTGGACCTCTCCTGCCTCTTTCTGCACCTCTCTTCCCTCTTTATGCATCCATATTCCCTCTTTCTGCACCCCTGTTGCTTTTTCTGCACTTCACGTGCCCCTTTCAGCATTTGTTTTGCCTCTTTCTGCACTTATGTGGCTTCTTTCAGCGGGTGTCAAGCTTTTTTATGCACTGTCTTACCGGTTTGTGTACCCCTCTTCCCTCTTTCTGTACTTTTTTGCCTCTTTCTCTCTTTTCTTTTTCACCTCTGTCGATTGTCTCTTTCTGCACTTGCCTTTCTTCTTTCTGCACTTCTCTTGCTTCTTAAAGCATCCCTCTTGCCTCTTTCTACCCTTCTCTTGCTTCTTTCTGCACCCCTCTTGCTTCTTTCTGCACCCCTCTTCTCTCTATCTGCCCCTTTATTGTCTCTATCTGCACCTCTCTTTCCTCCTTTGTATTTGTCTTCCCTCTTTCTGCACCTCTCTTGCTTCTTTCTGCACTTGAGTTACTTATGTCTGCACCTCTTTTGCCTCTTTTGGCACCTCTGGTGCTTCCTTCTGCATTTCTCTTGATTATATCTGCACCTCTCTTGTTTCTTTCTTCATTCCGCTTGCTTCTTTCTGCACTCTCTTCTCTCTTTTTGCAACTCTCTTGCTTTTTTCTGCACCTTTCTTTCCTCTGTCTACACTTTTTGCCTGTTTCAGCAGCTCTGTTGCTTTCTTCAGTAGCTGTATTGCTTCTTTCTGCACCCGCTTGTCTCTTTCTGCATCCCTCTTCCCTCTTTCTACACATCTCTTGCCACTTTCTGCACTTCTTTTGCTTGTTTCTGCACTCCTCTTGCCTCTTGTTGTACCCCTCTTGCCTCTTTCTGCACCTCTCTTGCCTCTTTCTGTACTTCGCTTGCCTATTTCTGCTGCTCTGTTGCTTCTCTCAGTAGTTGGCTTGCTTTGTTCTGCTATCCCTCTTTCTGCACTTCTCTGGCATCTGTGTATACCTTGCTTGTCTCTTTCTCCACTTATCTTGCCTCATTCTGCACTTCTCTTGCCTCTTTCTGTACTTCTCTTCCTTCTTTCTGCAATTCGCTGGCCTCTTTCTGTACATCTGTTGGTAATTTCTGCACTTGTCTTTCTTCTTCCCGTACTTGTCTTGCTTCTTTCTGCACATCTATTGCTTTTTTCTGCATCCCTCTTGCCTCTTTCAGCCCTTGTCTTGCTTCTTTCTGCACCCCTCTTGCTTCTTTCTGCACCCCTATTCTCTCTTTCTGCATCTCTATTGCCTCCTTTTGAACCTCTCCTGCCTCTTTTCTACTTCTCTTCCCTCTTTCTGCACCTATCTTGCTTCTTTCTGCACTTCTGTTATTTCTTTCTACACCTCTTTTGCCTCTTTCTGCACCTATGTTGTTTCCTTCTGTATTTCTCTCACTTCTTTATCTGCACCTCTCTTGCATCTTTTAGCAGCCTCCTTGCCTTTTTGTGCAGCTCTGTTGCTTCTTTCTACACTTTTCTTGATTCGTTCTGCAGTTGTCTTGCTTCATTCTGCACCCCTCTTGTCTATTTCTGCACCACTCTTTCTTCTTTCTGTACCTCTCTTGCCTCTTTCTGCACCTCTCTTGCCTCTTTCTCCTCTTCTGTTGCCCATTTCTGCTCTTCTCTTGTCTCTTTCTGCACGTCTCTTACTTTTTTCTGCACCCCTCATGCCTCCTTTCTGCACCCCACTTCTTTCTTTCTGCACCTCTGTTGCCTCTTTCTGTACCACTCTTACCTCTTTCATCACTTCTTTTTCTTCTTTCTGCACCACTGTTGCTGCTTTCTGTACCTTTCTTGCCTCCTTCTGCAACTCTCTTGCCACCTTGTGAACTTCTCTTGCCTCTTTCTGCACATCTTACTGTTCTTTCTGTACTTTTCTTCCTTCTTTTTGCACTTGTCTATACCTTTCTTGCCTCTATCTGCACTTCTCTTGCCTCTTCCTTCACCTCTGTTGCCTCTTTCTGTACTTCTTTTGTCTCGTTCTGTACCCCTCTTGCCTCTTTTAGCAGTTCCCTTGCTTCTTTCTATACTTCTCTTGCTTCTTTCTACAGCTCTCTTGCTTCTTTATGATGTCTGCTTGAAATGGGACCTATAGGAGAAGGTACAAGCTTTTGAAGCTAGCATGTTCACATGCATAATACACGTGAAAATAGATGCACAAATAGACACATACCTCAGTCATGAGAGCATGCAGACCTTTAACCCCTTCAGTGCCACGCCCTTTCCCGCCCTGTGCCGGGCGTTACATTAGCGGGCGGGGTTCATGACGAGATAGTCTCGTCATGGGCACAGCGCAACCGTGCTCCATGACGAGACTATCTCGTCATGGGCACTGAAGAGGTTAAACTTGACAGTCTTCACTTTCCGTTTTGAGCAGACACCTCAATCAGCCTACTTTCAGTGTTCCTTTTCACAAACTTAAACGAAGTAGTCTAATCATTAATCCCTCTGCCAACATGTCTTAAACCTCACTTTTCTCTTGCAGCTTCACTATTCACCAACTTCTCTGAATGTTGGGTGTAGCCAACTTTAAAATAGCAATCCTTCACATGTCAATGTTGTAAGTCTTACCATATTCCTGAAGGTATACATGCATGTGTCTGCAGCTTTTGCTAGTGACAATATACATGAAAAGAAATATACAAATAGTTAAATATCTGAGTTTTAGATCGCATGCTATCTAAATGTGTGTACAAGAATGTGTATGTATTCCTTTCTTCTCATAAAACAGGGCATGTGGGTATTGAAACATCTATTTGAGGGGCTCTATAACACCTACATATGTAAGACATGTCTGTTTGTGTAAGCGAATGCCAGAGCACAAATGAAAAGATGTGTGCACCTGTATGAGAAGTTACTAGCTTTTTAACAGGTGTGAGAAAACATGTACAAGCGGACACATACCTCAGTTTTGAGAGCACACAGACCTTTAAACTTGACAGACTGCACTTCCCATTTCAAGCATTTATACATTTCCAGAGACTCATATGAAGTAGCCTAATTACGAATACCCCTGCCAATATGTCTTAAAACTCACTATTCTCTTCTAATTTTCTATTCACCGACTACTCTGAATGATGGGCCTAGCCAAATTGAAAACAACAATCCTTCCCATGTGACTGTTTAAAGATCTGAGTGCTACTGTGACATGTTTACTACTATGCAAAGTTTTATATCCTGCATATTTAGTTGTTATGGAGAAATTGCCAATGTAATTGTAAGCAACCGGTTAGTTATTATTGTGACTATTAATATATAATTATTTGTAAAGTTTAAAATTATGTAGAAAAGTATTAAAACTATTTTTTGTTTTTTAGATATTTATTTTTGGGGGGGAAATTGAAGATGGCAATAAAAGATGAAAAGAGAAGTGAAGAAAAAAGGCAGTACTACTTAAAGAAAAGGGAAAAGAGAACATTAGATGAAGCACAAAATGTTAGACAGGAAAAACATTCTTCAAATAAGAAAACTAATCAGTTTGTTAAAAGAGTTTTACAGAGTTTAACACAATTTGAAAATGTTGAAAAGAAAAAGAAAAGTTCTATAACAAATCAAAAGGAAAAGTAGAAAGGACATGATAAAAGAAAATCATTCTAATGGGAAAACAATGCATATTACAAGAAGGTTAAAGAATATAAAGATATAAGGAGGAGAATGTTTAGAAGTAGAGTACTACAAAATGTATTGAAAGATTGTAAAAAATATAAAAAAAGATCAGTCGCTTATAAGAAAAAGCAAGCAACAGTTTGAAAGTGTAGTAGTTAAAGCTTTTGAAATAAATCAAAAAATATTTACAATAATATTGAAGAGAATGACAACATTGGATAACACAATGGTGTTTATGATGGAGAAATGCAAAAGAAAAATACATATTAATAGAAGTAACTTTTATAAAACTTTCACTGGTGAATGGAAGCTCACTTCCAATTCTGAGCCTTTTTTAATGAAGAAAGCTATTTTCCAGAGAACACATTAGTACTTGCAGTTGATACTAATGGCCGATGCTATGAGATGAAAGGTGGTTCTCCCATTCCAAAAGAAAAAATGTTTCCTAGGAATGTGGAAGAAGTAATAGCTAAAGAAGTTCAAGGGAGGTGTACACAAGCTCCTGTATATAAATGGATTGTGACAGTATTTGCAGTATTCAACAGGAATCGATTGACATATTATGAATTTTGAAGATTGAGATGTTACAAGGACTAGATCCATGTAAAATTGAAAGATATACTAATTGCAGGGTCATTCTCTGGCTTCTCTTTCAAGAAAAGTGGGCCAAAGTACTTTTCATCATTTAAGAATGTTAGCTGTACACCACTCTGAAATGTGAAAGTTTGTAAGTAGACTATTATGTAAAAACTCCTGCATTATGTTTAAGTCAAATAAATACAGCTCTTTTGCATGGTTCTTTATCAGATATAGAGAAAGTTTGTGATAATATACAGTTTTAGCCTGCTGAGTGATATTTACAAGGACAGGTAAAGTCATCCTGCATGACTTAACCAGTGCTTGTAAATATCGCCCTGTTCATGCAACACTTTGCATGTTAAGGGCTTGACAGCACTATGCTCCTCAAGCCAAAGAAATTCAAAAAACGGAAAACCTACAAACGTACTTTCTATGGCGTTTCCCCGAGAATATGAAACTCCTTACCTGCCAAAAAAAGACTAATTCCCTCAACCCTTGCCTTCAAAAGGGAAGTGAAAGCTCTACTGATGAACAATACAGTGAACTAGAAGCTTTGCTCCTTTTGGCATCCTGCCTGTTTTTAACTGTCTTAGTCACCACCGGGTCTCTGCTACGGACCTTTGTCGCACACCACCATTCCACTATTATTCCTTATGTATCTTGTCACAATTGCTGTCTGGCCACTGTCCCGGACCATTATAACCACTTTGTCACTGTTGTTACTGATGTATACTGCCTTAAATGTCTCCCACAACTCTCGCTCTATGTCCTCTGCAACCGTCATGTAAAGCGCTCTGATACCCGCTTGGGTCATGTTCGCGCTATACAAAACTTCAAATAAATAAATGAATAAATAAAAAGACATGGGTGTTGCTGAGGTTTTTCCCACGCAACACCCAGGTCCACTGATGCATTTCCAGATTTACAAGAAATTGTAAATCTGGAAATGCATCAGAATGCTACGCCACCCTAGGGGTGGCGTAGCGAGGTACAATGAGGAGAATTGTTTTCATTTCTCCTCGATTTGTTCCACTTTCAATGTGTGCTGCATTCTACAGCACGCGTTGAAAGAGGAAATCACCTCAATTGATTGTTTTTGTGCAGGAAGGTGCCCCTTCGTGCACAAAACAATCTCCCCACGATGCAGGCATCCTTGCACCATGGTGCAAGGGTGCCTGTGCCTGTGCATGGCTGCAGTTTGTGCGCAAAGGGAAGCATGGAGATGCAACATATTGTCATAAATATGTCGCATACCTGTGCCTCAAAACTAACGCAGCGCGGTGCAGCAAAATGACTTGCTGCATCGCGGTGCGTTAGTTTCTTGTAGATCTGCCCCTGAGAGTTTAGTGCAGGTGTTAAAGAACATGAGAAAGAAATTAGTACCGATGTGTTTGCAGAACAAATTGCAAGGTTTAACACAGTTTCATCGGAAAAAACAATCTAGAAATGTTGATTTAAATTTAAAAGGTAAACAATGATAAGTGGAAGCAAATTGTTGTTTATTTGTTGGTAGAAAGTCAGTTTGACTTGGCTACTGATCACGTGGTTTGTAAGTACTGTTCCAATAAATGAGACAGGTAAGCTGCCAACAACAAATTTACAAAAAGATCTAAAAGGAAGTGTTCTGTACTTACCTTTAGATTTTAAGAAACACATTGAAACTGTTGGTGGAGATACAGAGGAAAATGAGCCTGTAGTTATTTTAGTAAATGGTATATCAACAAAGAGTCGAAAAATCTGGCAAGAGTTTGTAGATGTTAATAAACTTCAAAAGGCTACACTATACCTACTACAGAATACTATTTATCATAAGAATGTAAATATTAATGAACAGGTAATATGCTTACAAGATGAAACAAGAAATTTCAAGTCGGCCTGGGCGGTAAATTCCGTTCCGCTCACGGAATTTGCGGAATTTGGGTAATTTCGCGTTCCCCGGAGAACGCGGAATTGCCCAAAATTCAGTGTTCTGCGGCTTCGTGGAATTTTTCGCTTGTTCGCGTTCTCAAAATGCGTGTTTGCGAGAGATTTTTTTCCCGCTGTTCGATGATAATTGTACATTGAAATCACTGTGTATGGTGAAGTTATGTGCAATCTGAGAATAGCAAAAAAGGGAAATTGAGAATCTTATGTAATTCTAAATTAATTTTGTATTCTCAAAAATATAATATTATAACTTCTCTTATATAATATCATTAAATAGCATTTAATCTTTGTCTTCTTTATAATAGCTACAGTTGGAGTTTGAAAACAGTATTAATACTGTTTAGGACATTCCTACTATTTATTTACTAAGTGATATATCTAAATTACTTGATAGGTAAGAATACATTATACAATATGCATGATAACCTGGAAAACTGTTTAAAATGTATTACATGTTATTTGTTTCTAAGATAAATATTGTTCATCCTTTAGACTATTTGAAAACTATCATCATATTTCTGAGGAGCAGTATCACACTTACTTTTTACAACGGTGCATAAACCAATAAAAGTGCTTTTATTGCATGTTATTTACTCCTCATTATACAGGGCAGGTGTGTATTGATAACTCGATCCGAGGACTTTTCAGACACATACTTAGATAACAGATGTCTGCTTTTGTGACTCAATACTCTAGTACAACTGATAAGATTTGTGCACCTGTATGATAAACTATATAGTTTTGAAGTTAGAGTCAACAGATGCACAACACGTGTCAGAATACATGTAGAAGCCTACACATACTCGAATATGTCTGTTTCACACCACATGTTTTCGAAATTTGAGTACAAGAAGATGTATTTATTACTTGCTCCTCCTTATACAGGACAGGTTGGCATTGAGAGTGCTTTTTATTATATTTGAAAATGTGACACTTTTGAAGTATAATGTACCTTCTCATTTGAACAAGTATTTTAAGATAAATTATAGAGATAATGGGACTACGTTTTAATGGATAGAATCTACTGTATATGGCACAACCCATGCACTCATCTAATCATTCAAACACTATCCTTGTACTAATTTATTCATTCAGGCACTATGCATAAATCCATCAAATCATCCAGATACTACAAATACACTAATTTAATCACCCAGACACTGCTATTGTACTGTTCCAATCAGCCAGGCAGTACCCATACACTCAACCATTCGCCCAGGCACTACCCATGCACTGCTCTATTCACCCAGGCACTAACTATGCACTCATGGAATTAGCCAGGGACTACCCATGTGCTCATGTAACCAAACAGACATGATGCATGCACTCATCCAATCACCCAGGGAGTACCCATACACTCCTTCATTCACTCAGGTGCCACTCATGCAATTAATGAGGCAATTCCCCTGTACTCATCTATTCACTACGGCACTCCATATGCACTCATACATTTACTCACACACTGCGCATGGACTTATACAGTCATCAAGACAGTAGCCATGCACTCATCAAATGACCCAGGCACTATCATTGTACTCACTGGATGAGCCACACACTACCCTTGCTCTAATCCATTCACTAACGCACTACCCATGGAGTCATCCAGTCACTCAGGCAATATGCTTGCACTCAACCATTCACCTAGTCACTACCCATGCACTCATGCATTCACTCAGGCAGTACCCATGTACTCATCCAATCACTCAGGCACTAGCCTTCAACTTAAACATTCACTCATGCAGTACCCATGCACATATACATTCACTCAGGCAGAACTTTTGCACTCATCCAATCTCCCAGGCACTACTCATGCTCTCATTCATTCATCCAGGTACTATCCATGCACTCATGGAATCGGCCAGGCACTGCTATTGCACTCACCCATAATAAGGCAACTATGCATGCAGTGATCCATTCACTCAGGCACAATCTTTCAACTGAACCATTTACTCATGCAGTACCCATGCACTCAAACATTCACTTAGGCAATACTTTTGAACTCATCCAATCTCCCAGGCAATACCCATGCACTCACCCAATCATCCAGGCAGTACCACTGTACTGAACTATTCACTTAGCATTCACTGACGTACTACCTATGCACTCAATCAATCATCCAGATGCTATTCTTACATTCGGATCACTGACAAAATATCGAGAAGGAGAATATTGACCTACAAAAATATAGAGGAAAAAATATAGAATGCCAAAATATCGAAGCCCTATCTCCAAACAGGTAAGTACAAAAATATAGAATCCAAAATATCGTTGTAAAAAATATAGTTAGTCAAAATATCAAATTTTTTAAATGTCTTAAAAGTAATGTAAAATTAATGAAATAATACATATAATTAACTGAAACATACTTAAAAATACTAACTTTAAAATTAATAAATAATTAATGTAAGTAAAAAAGAAAATCAACACATATATATTAATGTAATATTAATTAAAAAAATTAAATATTTTTTGCGTAGTATAGCGGGCGGGTAAAATTTACTATTACCACTCCAGTAAGTGCAATAGTAGGGAAAGCGTTGGATTGCGGGAGGGTAAAAATTACTATTCCCACTCCAGAGAGTGCAACAGAAGGGAAAGCGTTGGATAGCGGGAGGGTAAAAATTACTATTCCCACTCCAGAGAGTGCAATAATAGGGAAAGCATTGGATAGCGTAGGGGTAAAAATTACTATTCCCACTTCAGAGAGTGCAACAGTAGGGAAAGCATTGGATAGCATAGGGGTAAAAATTTCTATACCCACTCCAAAGAGTGCAACAGTAGGGAAAGCATTGGATAGAGTAGGGCTAAAAATTACTATTCCCACTCCTGAGAGTGCAACAGTAGGGAAAGCGTTGTATAGCGTAGGGGTAAAAATTACTATTCCCACTCCAGAGAGTGCAACAGTAGGGAAAGCGTTGGATAGCGTAGGGGTAAAAATTACTATTCCCACTCCAGAGAGTGCAACAGTAGGGAAAGCGTTGGATAGCGGGAGGGCAAAATTTACTATTCCCACTCCAGTGAGTGCAACAGTAGGGAAAACGTCAGATGGCGTAGGGGTAAAATTACTATTCCCACTCCAAAGAGTGCAACAGTAGGGAAAGCGTTGGATAGCGTAGGGTTAAAAAATACTATTCCCACTCCAGAGAGTGCAACAGTAGGGAAAGCGTTGGATAGCGGGAGGGTAAAATTTACTATTCCCACTCCAGTGAGTGCAACTGTAGGGAAAGCATTGGATAGCATAGGGGTAAAAATTACTATTCCCACTCCAGTGAGTGCAATAGTAGGGAAAGCATTGGATAGCGTAGGGGTAAAAATTACTATTCCCACTCCAGTGAGTGCAAAAGTAGGGAAAATAATAATTTAATATTTTGTTAAAAATAAATAAATTATTAATACCAAAAAAGTATTAAAATTAATTACCAATCGCACAATATTTAATAATTAATTAATTATAAAAAGCAATGTTTTTTTATTAATTACCTATTAATAATTAATTAACAACCAATTAATTTTCAATACCAAAAATTAATAAATAAAATAATACCAATGAATAATTAATTAACAATAAATTAATTAGCAATATACAAAAATTATTTAAATAATTAATTATTTACAATTAATTAATTCCCACCATATTCCCCTATAAACCCACAACCTGCTACAAATAATAAATTAATACAATTAACATAATTATCAATTAAACAATTAATACAAAATAATTACCAATTAATACAAATTATTTACTAATTAATAATTAATCAACAACAAATTAATTTTCTATACCAATTAATAATTACCTAATAACAATTAAAATTACTTCCCACCCTATTCCCCTATAAACCCACAACCCACTACAGAAGTAAAATGCAAATTAAAAATAATTATTAATTACTAAAAATTATTATTTAATGTACTATATTTAAATTACTTCCCACCCTAATCCCCTATAAACCCACAACCCGCTACGCAATTAAATTACACAAAAATTAAATAGCATAAAATTAATTACTTTAAAAATATTCAAACACACATTCCAAAATGAATACATACCTTTAACACATATACTAACACTTAAAACACTATAAAAAAATTCAATATTTTAACAACTATATTATGACTGTCAAGATTACTTACTTCTATATTATTTAAATCGATCTTTCTTACCTGATTTTCGATATTCTTCACCGGTATATTTTGGCAATTCGATAATCTGTCTATTCTATATTAAAAACTCGATATTCTGTCCAGTCGATATTTTTTATTCAATATTATGTCTGTTTACCCTTACATTCATCACACAGAAATTTATGTAAGAAATCAGTTTCACTGCATATAATTTTTCTATTTTTACCCAGCATAGGTGGTTCCATAAGAAACTTTTTTAAAGTATTTTGAGATTTCTTTGTATTTTATAGCAATTTTAAATGTTTTGGGGTGTTTTTGAATTTTGTAAAGTGAAAAAAACCTCAAGAAGTCCAACTGTAGGGTTTCTAAAAAACAAAGAAACACAAGGTTCAAAACCCATAAAGAAATGAACACTTAAGCGTTTTTAACAGATTGATGATGGCATCAATGTAAAGTACACCAACGCATAGTTGTTAAACACTTCCTGCAGTGTATTCCTGCATCGACAAGTTTGGGAAAGATCTGGGGTTGAGAAGTGGTAAGAACAGCTTCAGCGAATGTTGAAGGTTGACTTCCATCATCTACTGCATCTTGCTCCCTCTTCTCCCAAGCCATTTCTTCTTGTGCAAGACAAGTTGGGTGTATTGCTTTGAGATGTTTGCACATTGATGATGTGCCACAAGAATATTTCTTCTCCGAACCTCTGAAGAGGACTTTGTAGCAGATGGTACAGTTCACTTTTCATGCAGTCACCTTTCTCTCTCCCTCAGGCATGGTGAAAAACGCTCAAATAATGCTCTCCTTTCATTTCTTCACTGACTCTTCAATATAGTCAATCTCCTCTTGATGGTACTCTTCTGGATGTGATGTTGCCATTTTTGGTTGTTAGTTAGTGAAAACACTAAAACATATAAAAAAGTTGGTAGAGCCTACGAAAAAGCAGTCTAAACATGCAGACACACCCAAAATATGAGGACTAGAACAGGTGTTGGATCCTCCCTCTAAGAGAATGAAAAGCTTTTTAACCAATGAAAAGCCTTCTGTCCATGTCACATGGAGTCGCATAAGAGTCGTGCACCCATCACGTATACGAAGCGGACCCATAAAGTGTGCTACATTTAATTTAAAAGTATAAATTCCTATTAGGAAATTGTGTTTTAAACTATTTTAGTGGAAAGTCTTTAAGCAAAACAGCTATTTAAACTTGCAACCCTGATATTTCAAACTTTTTAAAATGACGCCAGAGTCGCGATCCTGGAAATACTTGTGGCAGGGTAAAAATGCGTTTTAAAGATTTAAAAAATATTTTATAACTACAGTTCCAGTAATTTTTGGGATTCATAAATAAACCTCTTTCTTTTTAAAAATAAAATTATTTCAGTGTAAGTACATATTTTAGACCTAAATTCATATAATGGTTTTGTGCCTTGAACGCGAAGATTTGTGACTGGTGCGCGATACCGTTGCGTCCTTAAAAATCTGGTTAAAACATTTCTAAACAAATGTATAACTTCTTAATACTATTAAAGATATTTATCATAATGAGACAACAAAAAATCTTTGTGTATGTATTTATATATTCACAAAAAAACAGGTTTCCGGAATATTATAGTTAGCAATTAACTTTTAAAAAAAGAAATTCGCTGAAAAAAACAGAGGTTTCAAGGAAGTTAGAGTTAGTAATTTTCATTTTGAAAAACCTTATAAATTAATGGAAAAACCAAAGGTTACAGGGAGAGTATAGTTAGGGTGACATTTCACTCGCACAAAACCAGAGAAATTAAGCTGTTATAGTTAACCGAGATAACTATAACTCACGTGCCAGCAATGCACTGCTGATAATGTCACATATTAAATCACTCATGACATGGTCAGTGACATCACTGATGACATCACTGATGATATCTCAAATGACATCACTGATGACATCACTGATGCCATCATCCACATAATCGTTGATTCACTAACCTACACCCCAATATAACCTATCATACACCCACTCCAAATTTCAGACTATCATTCTTGAAACCATTGACCCACGAATAGTAGTACATACATACCCATTCACTGATTCATAGGTCTACATACACATCCATTCATTCACTCATAAAGGCACTCATACAGCCAGTAACTCAATAATACAGCCACTGAGATATCCACTCATACACCCATATAGCCACTCATACACCATCAGTCACCCATGGATATATTCACAAACCTACTCACTCACCCAAACATTCAACAAGACAGCCACTTACTCACCCATACATAAACACACACTCACTACTGATACTGATACTAACACATGCTTACTCTCCTTACAGTTGCTGATACAAGCACACACTCACCCATACAGCCACTCTCACAATCACTCACTCACACATACAGTCACTTATATACTCTAACACTCACATATTCTGCCTTTCACATATAAACGTACTAACTCATATCCCAATGAGACATCCATTCACTCACCGACACAGCCATACGCACACTTACTCACCCATACAGTCCCTCACAGACGCACTCATGAAACCTTGCACCCAGGGATTGACACACTCATACATCCATGCAGGGAGTCACAAACCCCCTCCACCCACACAGACATTCAGACACCCATACAGGTACTCAGACAACTAATCAATAGACCATATAGCCACTCATGTAGCTACTCATTTACTCATGCAGCCATTTAAACAGCAACTGACAGACTGATACACACATTCATACAGATTAGTCACTCACCCATACATTTACTAAGACACGTTTAATCACTCACATATACAGTTAGTCACGCACGCACTAAATCATCCATACAGACACTCATTGTTCAATTCACCTTGATGTATATATATACAACATTCTTAAACTTTAAGAAACACTCACTCACTTGATGATGTAATCAGTGATGTCATTTGAGATGTCATCAGTGATGTTGTCAGTGATGTCACCGACCTTGTCATGACTGATGTAATATGTGACATCATCAGCAGTGCATTGCATGGGTGTGAGTTATAGTTGGCTCAGCAAACTATAACAGCTGAATTTCTCTGGTTTTGTGCGAGTGAAATGTCACCCTAACTATAACATCCCTGCAACCTTTGTTTTTTTCTATGAATTTCTAAGGTATTAAAAAAATGCAAATTCCTAACTATAACGTCCCTGAAACCTCTGTTTTTTTCAGTTAAACTATTTTAGTGGAAAGTCTTTAAGCAAAACAGCTATTTAAACTTGCAACACTGATATTTCAAACTTTTTAAAATGACGCCAGAGTCGCGATCCTGGAAATACTTGTGGCAGGGTAAAAATGCGTTTTAAAGGTTTAAAAAATATTTTATAACTACAGTTACAGTAATTTTTTGGATTCATAAATAAACCTCTTGCTTTAAAAAATATAATATTTCAGTGTAAGTACATATTTTAGACCTAAATTCATATAACGGTTTTGTGCCTTGAACGCTAAGATTTGTGACTGGTGCGCGATACCGTTGCGTCCTTAAAAATCTGGTTAAAACATTTCTAAACAAATGTATAACTTCTTAATACTATTTTTTTACGCTCAGTAATAAACCTGTTCGTGAAAATAATATATTAATTTTAATTTTAAAATAATATATTAATTTGTTCTCAATATGTATTTTAAACTGACATGCGTATAACGTATTTGTGCACCCACCACGTAGGTTCGCGATCAGTGCATGACCCTTTTTTGTAAACAAAAAAAAAAGATATGAAGAAGATATTTATCATAATGAGACAACAAAAAATCTTTGTGTATGTATTTATATATTCACAAAAAAACAGGTTTCAGGAATATTATAGTTAGCAATTAACATTTAAAAAAAGAAATTCGCTGAAAAAAACAGAGGTTTCAAGGAAGTTAGAGTTAGTAATTTTCATTTTAAAAAACCTTATAAATTAATGGAAAATCCAAAGGTTACAGGGAGAGTATAGTTAGGGTGACATTTCACTCGCACAAAACCAGAGAAATTAAGCTATATATATATATATATTCACTGAAAAAACCATAGGTTTCACACATGTTATAGTTAGCGGAAATTTTACTGATAAAAAACCAGTGAAATTGCCCCGTAATAGTTAGTGCTGGCAACTATAACTCACGCGACCGCAATCCTCTGCTGATGCTAATACTGTATTTAGACACTTATTTGCCCATGTCTTCTTCCATACATTTTTAGCTATACATATATTACAAATATTTTTTTTTCATAAAGACACATATGTCATCAGCAGAAGATTGCGGTCGCGTGAGTTATAGTTGCCAGCACTAACTATAACGGGGCAATTTCACTGGTTTTTTATCAGTAAAATTTCCGCTAACTATAACATGTGTGAAACCTATGGTTTTTTCAGTGAATTTGCAAGGTTTTTTAAATGCTAATTCCTAACTATAACGTGTGTGAAACCTATGGTTTTTTCAGTGAATTTGTACGGTTTTTTAAATGCTAAGTTACTTTACGCCATTCGAGGCGTGCGCGCCCACTTAACGCAGTTCGTTCCGTGCACGGTTTTTATCAACTTTAATAAGCCCTGTAAATTTGGTGGCCTTCGGCCACCAAAAGCACAGGGGGTGGGGTCAATGTGGATAGTGTTTTTTTTATTTCGATTTTATAATTTCATGTTGCCAAAATTTAGTTTTTTTTACCTATTAATAAGCCCTGTACATTTGGTGGCCTACGGCCACCAAAAGTACAGGGGGGGGTAAGTGTGGATAGTGGTTTTTTTTTTTTTTTTTTTTTACTGTACGCTTACGGTAAGCGTACGGTAAGCGTACTCGGCGAAATTCCCGAAAAAAAAATAAAACCGTTTTTGCTCTTGGGGGATGTTTGGGGACTCCCTCAACATGACTATGTGGGAGGGAGTTGTCAAAACAGCCCCGTAACATGTTTTTGGCCATCTTGTTTGATAAACAACACTCAGTGCGAGAGACAAAATGGCGGCCGCCGCTTCCTGGTTTCGGCCGATTCGAATGTTTACTAAGATCTAAGAGCCAATCAGAATCGCGCTCGCGCACGCCACCGTACGCTTACGGTAAGCGTACGGTAAGCGTACCGTAAGCGGGCTCAGATATATATATTGATTTAAAGGCTATTTTCTCAGAATCTACTGAACAGATTTACACCAAACCTACAAAAGGCACTTCCTTGACCTAGGGACTACCTCTCTGCCAAATTTCTCGTAATTCTGTTAAGCCGTTCGGGCTGTAGCTCGTTCTAAAGGTCCTATGGAAAAATGCATGGGAAAAACGCGTTTTGGGACCCCCCTTTTATCTCAGCCCCCGCTTGACGAATCCCCCCGAGACTTTCAGGGTAGGAGCGGAGCGTAGCGCCCCACCTATTTTGATCAATTCGCGAGGATTCATTGACCGGCGCCAAAGTTATTCAAAATAGAATGTTGAGGTTTTCCTATGGAAAAGGGGTCCTAACTATAACTACCTACTGGCGACTGCCAGTAGGTAATATATATATATATATATATATATATATATATATATATATATATATATATATATATATATACACATATACAAAATCCAAAACAGCTCTCCCTGCTGCTTCCTTCTGCTTCCACCTGTCGGGGCTGGTACACGCTCAGGAACCGTGAGGCGGCAGCCTCCGAGATGTTTAGCAATACCAGCAATACAAGCACATTGGTAAAAAATATCGCTGTAAATCCTACCACCAGCAATGTGAAAGATAAAAATGGTGGGAACACAAATCACTCCAACGGTATCTTGACGTGGGAAGAATTCCAAGGGGCTTGAGGATACTAATAGTCCCCATTTACGATCAACCCAACCCTGACATGATGAGAGATTGGGCGCAAAGTAATCCTGAGTCCTCAAAAAGACTCGTTGAAATCCTGGTAAAATACGTGGAAACAGACAGAGTGGCGCTTCAAGACCAAATAGATAAACTCAATGAGGAAATCAGCAGACTAAATAAAGAAGAAGAGGTAACTAAACTAAAAGATGAGATGATGTCACGATTACACAAAGAAGAAGACAAAATTAAGGAGCGTAAAGCCTTTAAATTCCACTGGGATAGGGTGGATTATGAAACGAGACGAATTTTTATGTTTTTACGTAAATATGATGCCATGATAGCAAACAAAGCAAAAGCACGCAATGACCAAGGGACAAGTGCCTACACCAGTAGGGAAAGACATACATATGCACCCAATTCAGATTTGAGTTTGACCGTAGAAAGCGAAGCTGAACCTGGAGGACAACAAACATCTGCAAATAGATCATTACCAAGCTGCACCCCGGTGGAAGAAATAGATTTTTTATGCCTGGAAAGAAGATTGACCCTCCGCCTGAGGACACAAAAGAGCGAAATAGGAAGAGGAGAAATCACAGGCGGAGGGAGAGGCGAAAAACAAGCGGAAAAATCGAACAACAATAAGAAACGAGGGAGAGGCTGGTGGAACCGCAAATAAATAACAGTGACATGACAGCAAAAACTGTAATAAATTTGACTGACATCAACCTGAATCAAGCGGAAAAGCAAATACTTGCACTAGGACTCTCATATTGCCCCAAATCGAACTTTAACTACGCCAACACCTGGATGGATATATACAGATTTGTCCGAAAACTTACACTTCTAAAACACCACACATTGACAAAAGAAATGCAAAATAAGAAAAAAGAAAAAAACATGAATGCGACAAACAGCCTAATGATAATTTGCAGGAAATAGCAACAAGCGATAAGACAGCCCTTTTAGAAACACTCATGGAGTTGCAGGAAGAGGCCACCAACGTAAAATTCACATAATATGAAACTGATACGGAAAGTCAAATGTAGAATTGGATAAATGGAACACAAGAGCAGAATGAGAAAAGAAGAAAAACTCCATTCAGGAAAAAATCAACATTCAATCCTATTCTGCCTAGAGATAGCATTGATATTTTCAATGAACAGATCGTTGCAGAAATGAAAAAATTAAATTTCAAGATGCAGCAGACAAAACAAAAAGGAAACATAAAAAATTGGAAATATAAACAGTTAATAACGAAACTGAAAAAAAATGAAAACGTTATAATCAGATATTCCGAAAAAAGAGGGAATTTTGTCCTATGGTCAAGAGAGGAATACATGGAGGAGGCCATGTCCCAACTAAACAACAAAACATGCTACAGGATTAGCAATGTTTGGGCACTGAAGAAAATGTATGATGACTTTTATGGTAAACTTATAGCGTGGAAAAGTACAGGAACATTAACATCAGACGAATACAAGTTCATACGAAAAGACAACCCGGTGCTGCCCAATATATAATTCATCCCAAAAATACATAAGGATGCATCTAAGCCACCGGGCCGCCCCATCATTTCGGGAAACAAAACAGTCTGCTTGAGAATGACTCCCAATACATCGATCATTTCCTACAGGAGTATGTGCAATCACTGCCCTCATATATCAAAGATACAAGTGACTTTTTGACTAAAATTCAAGACTTTGAGTAGAAAAAAGGTTATCTACTCATGTCACTGGATGTAGTATCCCTATATACTAGCATAAATCATAGAGATGGTATAAGGGCACTTGAATACTACTTGGGCAAAGGACAATCAAATTTGACTCCCCATTGTGTTATGCTAAGTAATATGACCAGCTTCTGTCTCAATAACAATGTGTTTTTATTCCATAAAATATTTGACCAACATATGAGGGGTGTTGCGATGGGGGCCAGTTTCTCCCCCAGCTATGCATGTCTACACGTGGCCTGGTGGGAGGAGCTGGTCCTCGGCGCGACACACAAAAACTACATGGACAAAAACGTAAAAGTGCTCTTGCGTTTTATTGATGACCTGTTCATTGTGTGGGATGGTTCGGAAATAGAGGCTCTAAAATTTGTGAACTAAATTAACAAAAATGACATTAACTTACGTTTTACTTCAACAATCAGTGATAAGAAAATTTATTTTCTAGATGTTGAAATCTATGTGTGCAATAACAAACTAGAAACTAAAATGTACAGAAAGGGGACAGCAGGAAACTCGGTTTTACATCATAACAGGTTTCATCCGAGACACCTGGTAAACTAGTAAATAGTATCCCCTATGGGGAGATGCTGCGGATAAAAAGAATATGCAGCAATCCCAGGGAACTGAAAACAGCACAACAATTGAGCAAAAAAAGATTTCTAGCCAGGGGTTACAAAAGCAAGGCCATTGACGCAGCCATAAATAAAACTCGGCTCTAGACAGAAATGCCCTCTTAAGACCAAAAGACAAAAAGAACACCACAGGGTCTAGACTGATTTTAGTTTACAATGCACAAAATAAAAATCTCAAAAAAATAGTGCATCACAACTGGCCGATGGTGCTAAGTGACCCAGTGATAGGTATCAGTCTGACAAATACACTTGGAATCACCTACAGACAGGCGCCATCCATGGGCAGAAGTCTAGTAAAAAGTTGTCCTGAAGCTGTGGATCCACCAATGTGGTTGGGGCAGAGGAGGGGCTTTACTAAATGCAACAACTGTAAAGCTTGTCAGTACGGAATTAACAAAAAGACCTATACAACACCGTTTAGTGACAGAGGAGTAGAGAAATTATGCTCCCTGCACTGCAAAACTGACTATGGTATATACATACTCGAATGCTCCTGTAATCTCAAGTATGTGGGGAGTACTAAGCTCCCTGCCAACAAAAGAATATTACAACACATCCGAGCTATTAACAATAGTGACCCAACGTACCCCGTGGCCAGACACTTTCATGAAATACACAATAATGATCTTAAACACCTCTCTTATTACCTCATTGATTCGATTTCCAAAAATAGACGGGGAGGTGATAGGGAGGGTATGCTCAGGAGGCTCGAAACCAAATATATTCTCAACCTCGATTGTAAGATCCCAGGTGGTTTAAATACAACAGAGGATCTTCATACATGCATCTAGCCAAATATAGAATAAACTTCACAATATAACACACATAGCGGAACCTGTACTGTATTGCAAAAATGAAATTAGTAATGCTGAAGTATTTTACTGTAACCTTAGGAGGCTGCTACCATGACCTGGACCATCATAATAATGGTTTTGTATATATAGCACTCTTCTTTGCACATTTTGGAGGTGTTTTTATTTTTCCAGGTCTTAATAGTTCAAACCCAATTCTCTTTTTTAGGTATGATCATGTAAAGCACTTGCACTTTTTTCAAATGTTATGATAGTGTTGGGCAGGAGGCACTTTTTAGTAACAACCCTAAGATCAAGATTCTTAACTACAAGGACTAGCGGCATTATGCCATGATGTGCTGCAGGCTATGTACAGAAAAACGCAATATGCAATTTTAGCACATTTTATTGTTTTCAATAACGAGAATTTTTTACGATATCAGTGAATTTTATTCAATTATTCATGCGTATCTTCCTGTGTTTGTTATTGCTGTTATGGTATTCAATATTTAATATGTATTACATTTTAACAAATGAATATTTATTTGTTATGAGTGAATGTTTACAATCCTGCTTTATTACATGTGAGGAATATACTGGTTTTAGTATTATTATATGCTTAAACTAAACCAGCAAACAAAAAAGCAATGAATTGCAATATTAAGAATGTGATCTGTCGTTATGTAGAAAAAGTTACCAATTGGTAGTATGTTTTCAGTGTCTATTGACTATTGCACTGTCACTTTAAAAGGGGTAAATCCGCCAAGTAGCGTTGTCATGTGATAAAGGTCCAAGGAGGACCGAAACGCGTAATGGCCGACAAAGATATAAACAACGAATAAGCATTGAACTGTGGTCTGCGCCTGCTTTCTTAAATTGAGGATGGTGAGCAGTATACCAGGATATATATATACATATAAATATAAAATCCAAAACAGCTCTCCCTGCTGCTTCCGTCTGCTTCCACCTCTCGGGGCTGGTGCAAGGCGGCAGGCATGAATCTTTGATGCAATTTTGAACAAAGAAATTGTGCCACTCCAAGAGTAGTTACACCGATAATTTTATTCCACTGGATGACGCGTTTCAACCAACATGGTCATTTTCCTAGCCAAAATCCTTGAAAAAACAGTGACCAACCCATTACTCAAGTTATATACTAAAAAGACTGGGGTTATGTCTCCTGGTTACTTAGACTTTTGTTGAGACACATATAAAAGAAGTGTGCTATGCAATCCATTATAGAATTTCATCATAATTCTTGCAAGTAATTTAAATTAGTACACAATTCCTTAACATATTAAAAATAATAGTAACACAAGAATCTGTCAAGTGGCATCGTATCCAAACGTAGTCAAACAATAATGTCATCATAGCTGTAAATACCAAATACATTCCTGCAAGTAATCACACCATTCTTTAGCTTATAATAGCACAATAATTTGTTAAGTGGCATGTATCCAAAAGAAATCAAACAAACATTTCACAAGTGGGTAACAATCCTCTAATCATTCTAATGTATTAATTGATTAAGTCACTTCTTAACAAAAGACATTGTTCCAAAATCTTAATCCAGCAGCAATGCCTTAAATGAAAGAGCAAAAGTGAAAAGATTATGAAAACAACTACACCCAGACAGTGTTGCCTTGGTATTTGCCATAGACAAAATTATCCTCTAAGTTACAAGTTGCGTGACTCATTCACATCCGAGAATCGGACTATAATAAATCTATATATGTTCCAGTGTGGGCAGTTTCTCAAGAAAGCCATATGGTAAAAAGCAACACAAAAAGTGATAATTCTCATTATTGCTGTTCAAAATAGAAGTCTCTGAAAAATAACAGTCTGAAAAATGACCAGCAGATGCCGCCTTATGAAGAGACAGCTAACATCTCTGCCACTTGCCAATGAGAAGAAAGTGATCATAATTCCAGAGATTGAAGCTGACAGCAGAGAGAGACAGGAGAATATAGAAGAGAAGAAGACAGCAAGCACACCTCATCATTCTTGCTGGGACCAAAACCAGATAAGCAGTCCATCTATTCCAAATGTACTTGCATCTCTTCTTCCTGGTTAAGATCTCCGGGGCAACGACTTTTCAGCAGGATCATATATTCCGATTGAAGTCTCCGCAAAATGCGTTCCATGTCTCTGCCTCATCTGCTCAGTGTCACCCTGTCAATTCCAAAATAGAAAATCTCATCACTCTCTCTGGCATGCTGTTTGTTTCAATGATGTGTGAATGGATAACTTGGGTCTTTATTTCTGACAGTTCTAAGATGTTCTAAAATTATTTTCTTGACTGGGAAGATGGTACTCCTCATGTATTGTGAACCACAATGGTACACAGAACATAAATTACATATTCACTGTTGCAATTAAAAGCTTTCTTGATCTTCACCTACCTACCGGTAGGAAGTGTATATGTCATTCTGATTTTGCTGTGTGTGAAAGCCCTGCAGTTCCCACACTTATAGAACCCTTGCTGTTCCCTAAGCCGTGACCCAGTATTGCCTTGATGCTCATTGTGATGGCTATGCACCAACATGTCTTTGAGGGACCGGCTTTTTCTTTATGTTATCTGACGATTTTAAATATTTTGGCAGTATGAACAGTGAGGAAGGACTCTCGTGCATCATATTTAAAGGTATAGTAACCCTTCGAGAATGGAAAATGTTGAACTTTTAACAGCGCACAGACTGGCATGACGAAGTGATAAACATGATTAATGCTTTGAATGCAAACTGCTGTTAAAATGACCACTTGGCCCTAAACGGAATTATTCCATATGAGGCAATAAGCGGACACATTGTTCTGTGATATTTGGCAAACTAAGCATTGATGAAATCAGTACTAAGAGGTGGAACGCATTGATTCTATCTACAGTCGTAAAGGATTATGGACATTGAAGTCCGTGAAAAACTGAGGGTTACTATACCTTTAAATATGATGCACGCGAGTCCTTCCTCACTGTTCATACTGCCAAAATATTTAAAATCGTCAGTTACTGTGTGTGTCATTACTGCATATGATTACGGCCCAATGGGGTTGAAACGCGTCATGCTTTTGTAATGGACTGACTGGTGAATTAAATCCTGTTCCTATCATTCTCGTTTGGAGTGGGATGTTTTTCGCATAACTGAAGGAGTGCAAAATCTCATTTGGTATATGTTAGCGGTGACGTCGCTGTCAAAGCCCCGACTTGCCTGGCTGAGGCGTCCTTCACGTCAGTTTTTCATTTGGATATATATATATATATATATATATATATATATATATATATATATATATGTATATATATATATATATATATATATATATATATATATATATATAATATATATGCAATTATATTTAACATTATTTTTTATTATTTAATTATTAAAAATATTGATTGTTTTTAATATTATTAAGTTAATATATTTGTAATAACAAATAGAAAAGCATGTTTATTTTTTTATTAACTTACAATTTTTATTTATTAATTTTAAGGTTATTTAAGTATTTTTAAGTAAGTTTTACTTAATTATATTTATTATTTCATTATTTTACATTACTTTTAAGACATTTAAAAAATTCGATATTTTAGCAAACTGTATTATTTACGATATTAAGATTCAATATTTTTGTACTTAGCTGTTTGTAGATAGGAATACGATATTCTGGTAGTCGATATTTTGTCACCGATATTTTTGTAGGTCGATATTTAGCTCCTCGATATTCTGTCAGTGATTCCTGGCTACCATCTTTCCCTGCACTTCTTTGACTCAGCAGTGCTATTGTTTCTCTTTGCCCTGAGAACCTCCCCATAGGGGATGCTCCATTTCAAACTTGGAGGGTGGTGGCTGCAGGCATGAAAAATACTATTCCCAGCAGTCTCCTTCCTAAAAAGGCTGGTGTGTAAAAACACCATCCTTTACGTTAAGAATGGCAAGAAACTCCATTACAAACGTATGTACCTTCCAAGTGAACTTCAAGTTTAGATGGTTGGAGCTGATCCATTCAAGGAAGGGATCAAGTGTTTTCTGTGGTCCCTCCCATATTACAAATAGGTCCTCTATGTACCATGTTCAGCATGCTAGATGTTGTGTCTTTTTATTGTTAGTCTCAGTCCATATGTGTTGTGCCTCCCACCAACCCATAATAATCCCTGCAAAACTGGGGGCAAAACAACTCCCAATGGCGCTCTCAGTTAACTGTGTATACCATTTGTCCCCAAAAAGAAAGATGTAATTGCTTAGACAAAATTTCAACATTTCTAGTAGCATCATAGAATGGTCATACATTGCAATAGAATTTGGAGGCCTCTATGCCTATCTCATGCTTAATACAATTGTACAAGGACACCACAGCTATGGTGACCAAAATGTACCTTTTCCTCCAGAGGATGTCCCGTATCTTTGTCAGAAAATCTGTGCTGCCCCTGCAGTATGCTGGGAGGCTAAGCAAATAAGGACACAAGAAAAAATCTAAATAAATCGAGGTGTTCTCTAGAAGGCTATTGCTTCCCGATGGAATGGGTTTGCCTGGAGGTTCTTTTTATGTTTGTGTACCCTGGGCAGCATGTAAAAACATGGTACTGTAGGGAATTTCACCATCAGAAATTTAAACTCTGCCAAACTCAATAAACCTCTGCCATGACACTCAGATAATAGTGTGTGATAACGTAAGATGGTGTGTTTCTGTAAGGTAATTACCTGACATGGCTAACTGTCTTCTAGCCTCCAAAGCCACACTGCCTAGTATTAATGCAGGCACCTTTGCAACATGGTGCAAGGCTGCCTGATTTACAGGCAGGATTTTTTTGCGCAGCAAGGGAAACCTTCCTGCACAAAAACAATCCTTAACAACAAAAGGTTTTTGTCACTCCTTCTCACACCTATCAACTGAAACATTTTTCCAATTGTCGTACCACCAATGTTATTTATGTGATACGCTGTCCGTGTAATTTATTTTACATTGGGCAGACTACACAGATGGTTAAACAACGCATCTCCCAACACAAAAGTCGCATTAGATGCAACGTCGTTACTGCTCCACTTGTGATGCATTACAAGGAGCATAACCATTCGGAAACGGATATGACTTGGCAAGTCATAGATTGTCCACAATTGCCGATCCGTGGTGGCAATTTACAGACCTTGCTAAATAAATGCGAATGTCGTTGGATTACACGCTGTAACTCTGTATCACATGGATTGAATTCCTTAGACGAATGGAACACAGTCATCATGAGTGGCTAGGATTCAGAATTTACATGTTGTTGCTCATCTTTACCAGCATTGTCCTATTGATGTGCAGACTGTAGTATTCCTTGACAGTGTGTAAAAATTTCTAATTGTTTGAGTCTTTTTACAGCATTTTGTCCATTTTTGTTAAAATTGTTGTGGTATCCCAGCGCTCTTCCTTCACCCTTCTCCGCCTTCCGGCCCCCTCCCCCCCCCTTCCCACCTCCCTGTTGTTCCCTTCCCTTTCCCACAAACCCCCCCCCGCCTTACACCCCCCCCCTGTTTTCGCCGTACCCTCCCCTAGTTGTCCCCACATCTCTTCCTTCCCCCCCCCCATTTCCCCCCCCGTCCCCCTTCCCCCCCCTCCAACAAACCCCCCCCCCCCCTGTTTTTTGCCGTACCCTCCCCTTTCCTCCCTCCCCTCCCTTCCCTTTTCCCGTGTCCGCATTGTCCTTTAATTGTTTGGTAATAGATAACGTTCATTGAGTGACTTTGTAATCATTTTTTTGTTTATTTGTGTTTTTCATAATTTACTATTGGTATTGTTTGTTTACATGTTTTTTTACATGCTTTACAACCAATTATTATGTTGGCCAATTTTGACTTATCATTATTGTTGCATTTTTGTAAAGTATTTTGTCTTTGATCATAGGTCCATACTGAACTTACGAATTGTGGTTGTTAATATTTGTAATTATTTTAGATGCCTCTTTAGAAACTTATTTAATATCGCTGGCCATTACACTGATCGGGTGTTTCTTTTCACCTTTACCCGTTCTGTCCTCTTTCTTGTTTCCCTCTCCGTGTCCGTACCTGGTAGTCCTTCCTTTGTGCCCTTGATGCGGTCACATGACCCGGATAGTTTATTTCCGGCGTCCGCGTCTCACACACGCTAGACGTCTTACTCGTTTAGACGCTGAGGCCCTGCTTCGGACTAATCCCGATACCTGGCGATTGACAAGCCGATTTCAGTAAGTTATTTATTGTTTTGCCCTCTATTGGCCAGATTATTCTGCTCCCGTTATGATTTGGCGGTGTCATCACACGCCTCTCATACAGCTCGCCCTCTGTCTTTTCCTTAGAGTGCTGATCGATTTTTTCAAACATTGCGGATTATTCACCGCTGGATGCCTTCCTCATACTTGACTAATTGTCTCAATTGGTAAGCGTTTCTGCCCCTTTTCACCACTATACATTACCGACTAAAGCACGGGTTTCATTTCTGTTTGGGTTTTTTCATGATAGTTTTTTCCATGATAGATTGCTGATATTGAAGTATAACCCGTATGCCTTAAGGTGTTCCTGTTGGCCTCCTTTATAGTGTCCTTTATAGGTAAGCGCCTTCCACCGCGCGTTACTTGGCTACATGTATTGAACTAGTGGGCCACCTTTATAGTTTCCTTATTATCATTTCAGACACCTGAAGATACCCCTCTAAATGTGACGGACCTTATTTATTTGTTCCACATTTCCTGCAATTAATAATGAGGTGGTGATTTACCACGGACACAGGTACGATTATCCCCTGGTCTGCTCTTTACTTATTCATTATGCCTTTATTCTCTGTGCTGTACGTTATTGGCTTTCCTGGGCTTCTCTATTCATTATCCTCCTCCTTTTTCTTACACATAGGTATTTTAAAATATCGCAATAACCATAGTCCTGATGATGAGGAGGTTGAAACGTCGTCGACCGGACAGCATTATTTACGGCTCACTACAGGGTCCTGTGAGACCTTTATGATTATGTGTAAATCATCCATTGTATATAACTCTCCTCGACCTTGAATTTATTTGAATTATTTTGCCGTACCTTGTTGTCATTCTCACACTTATGTCACTGCGCCGTTCACTTTTTCACTTCACTGTCAGTGCACATATGTTTGTTATGGTTATTTTGAATTGTATATACCAATTGTGTATCTAATTATAAAATCTGTTCCCTTTCTATCTTTTGATCTCTCTTGTCTTCCCTTCTCTTGATTGAATTGTGTATCGATTGGTCCTCTCATTCATTTTCCCTGTTGAGACATTGTTTTTTGTTACTTAACAACAAAAGCAGCACACATGGAAAGAGAAAGAACAATGAGAAATAAAGATATTTTACTTTGACATGCCTCACTGGGGAAGGTGTAGCATTTTGATGCATTCCCAGGTTTCCAAATCCTTGTAAATCTATGACTGTGCCATCATTAATGGGTGGATGATTGGGGATGCCCATGCTCCAGCTATAGAACGCCTTCCCAACGCAAGGTAATGCAGGGCGGCGTTACTTGGAGTTTACTACACCATCCAAAGGTAAGCAAAGGGGCTTTGCGTGACTTAGTAAATTCCTTGAGTCCTGCAAGGACAACGCATGCCCTTAGTAAATCTAGACCTTAGTACTAACATTTTTAACAAGCATTGTTTGTTCTTAAAAACCAAATTGATGGCGAGACGTTGAATTATTGAGAAATTAGGTAACAGAAAAAGCAGCATTCGTCTTACAACCTGAAGACAGAAAAATAGTCTTCATGTTGCAGTAGCTCAAATATATAGGAAGTCTTTATGTGTAGAATAAAGTCAAACAGGAGTTAAACAAACTATTTCAATATTTAATAAATGATGTGCATATTGTACCGGACTGTTTATTGAGAACAAAAAGATAGCCAACTGAAAATCAAGGCTGAAAAACATAATTTGAAAACTGTAATATATGTTTTTGAAATCGAGTAAGTGAAAAACGAAAGCAAACATACACTTACATTTGGCATTTCCCATCATTTTTTAAGTTTTTGTATGCTCTTCTTTTACAATTTCTCCTCAAAATAGAATCCAATTAATCCAATCTAATCTCTCCTCACCAGCAATTATTCATTCAAAGGCACTGAGATATTTTTATACTACAGGAATGAATGGATTTTAATTTATCAAACTATAACTGAGGGATTGCACTAATCAGAACGTGTAATTTTAGAGCAACTGTTCATTACCTTTTCTTAGGAACACTAAGGACATCAAGCGTTTGACAGCTGATTTGTTGTGCTGCACGTTTCTGAGGAATCGAATTATACCTGAACAACAAACTCCATAAGATGCTGAAATGTTGTGTCAACGTTCATTTCTCTTCTACAGACATAATCCTACGTACATACAAGGCATATTTCATTTACTGCTACCAACCAATTATTGTGCACTTGGACACAATCCGTATAGATTGCAATTTACTGTATCATGACAAAATAGCATTTTGTGTTTTCCTCGAGTAAACTGCTCATGTCTATGCCAATTTCTCCATGGAAATTTTGTTAAAGTATGTTATCTTATTATAGCAGCTCATATGCTCTATACATGATTTATAAACTAATTTAGATGAAACTATTCCCGAAACTATATGGTCTGGTACTTACCCATGTCCCCTACTCTAGAACTCTAAAAGACCGACCCGGTGGTTATGGATAACATCCCCCTCACCCTCAATGTAACACTTGTGAGTCCACACAGATAATTTTATATTTTTGGATTAGGGGGGAGTAACCCCCCCCGGCCGTATTTATTAACATTTAACAAAACAAATTTAGAAAAAAAAACCATTATATACACAAACTTTACGCAGAAATTACCGATACATTTACAGATACATTTTTACAGTCAGATATTCCACGCCTAACCTTAGCACAGTCTAATACACAAGACACTCCTGCAGTAAATCAATCAATACATGTTATTTACTTTCTGTGTGTCCCCTCTAGAGCCTACGGTAAAGTCAATGACTGGCAGCTCCCCCGGTCCCCATATACTGATAAGGTTGCGCGGGGGGTTACAGCTTATCGGATGGATACTTTCCCCCGGGCCCCCCCTACGCCCTGTGCCTTCCATTCCATTACATGGGGGCTGCAGATTTCTGCATAGCGGTGCCTTAATGCGGATGCGCGTGCGGGTGTGGCCCCAGGCCCACTGGGTAGTAGGACTCCCCCGGCCCCCGCACCCTGACAGCCTACCTACCGGCCGTCACTACCCCCTGGAATTATATGGTGCTGACCGTTGAGGACCAAAGACTATGCTTACCCCTCATGACCTTACCGCCTGGCCAGAGACACTCTAAAATACGACAAAATCTAAATAAAAGGGAAATTCGCATTTGCGCTTTATCTATGCTACTACAGCGTTTCGCTGATATGCCTTAGGGGATGGTGGGTGGGCAAAAAGAAAAGAAGCATTACGGGCCTGCAGCCGGCCCGGGGGGGATCCTAAAGGTGAGGAGCAAGAACAAGAGACTGTTCTGCTCCCCACTGCCTCTTTTAAAGAAGGGGCCCAGGCCGACCGGCTGAGACCGGTCAGCCCAGACGCCCACCAAATGTTTCTGCGCCGGAAGCACAGAAGTGCTTCCGGCGCCTCAATGAACCTGGCACCTATTGGCTGCCGCGGAGGGGAGGGGAGAGGAAAGCCGCGTGTCACTTGCTGATGCGGCCTCCTCCCCCCCCCTTTGGGAATGCCGGGGACAGGTGCGACCGCCACAATGGCGGTTCGCCCTAGTCAGCCCGCGCCTTTTTCATATGGTCTGGTACTTACCCATGTCCCCTACTCTAGAACTGTAAAAGACCGACCCGGTGGTTATGGATAACATTCCCCTCACCCTCAATGTAACACTTGTGAGTCCACAAAGATAATTTTATATTTTTGGATTAGGGGGGAGTAACCCCCCCCGGGCGTATTTATTAACATTTAACAAAACAAATTTAGAAAAAAAAAACATTATATACAAAAACTTTACGCAGAAAGTACCGATACATTTACAGATACATTTTTACAGTCAGATATTCCACGCCTAACCTTAGCACAGTCTAATACACAAGACACTCCTGCAGTAAATCAATCAATACATGTTATTTACTTTCTGTGTGTCCCCTCTAGAGCCTACGGTAAAGTCAATGACTGGCAGCTCCCCCGTCCCCATATACTGATAAGGTTGCGCAGGGGGTTACAGCTTATTGGATGGATACTTTCCCCAGGGCCCCCCCGTCGCCCGGTGCCTTACAATGGGGGCTGCAGACTTCTGCATAGCGGCGCCTTAATGCGCATGCGGGGGTGGCCCCAGGCCCACTGGGAAGGAGGACTCCCCTGGCCCCCGCACCCTGACAGCCTACCTACCGGCTGTCACTACTACCCCCTGGAATTATATGGTGCTGACCATTGAGGACCAAAGACTATGCTTACCTCTCATGACCTTACCGCCACAGACCAGCATAGTTGCCCGACTACCTGGACTCTCTCCAATCCACTAGGTAGTTCATGCACTGCCCCTTACGCTCTCTACCCAAGCTAAGATGTCATCTAGGAAAGCTTGGTTCCCCTTATGTGAGAGGTGCACCCCGTTCTGAAGAAAAAACTGCTCCCCCTTGATGTATCTGTGTCCTATGGACCCTAATCTAGGGGGCCGAAATAGCTTATCATATTTGTTGTTGATCCGCTTTACCGCGTAATTCAACGCCCTCACTGACTCACGCCCCCTCCAATGCGACCTGGGCATCATGTGTGACCATGCTATTATTGACTGTGGACACTGCCTTGCTAGCCATCCCACATCCGTGAGGAGCTCCTCGACCAACACTCTCCTGCCTATTTGGGTCAAGTTGTTACCCCCCAAGTGCAGGATTCAGATTGCCGGTGGTCCCGTGCTTGCTTTCAAAGCTTGGTTCACCAACTCCCTGAATTGACCAACGCACAAACCACCCTCACCAAAAAAGGATAAGTTTATCCCTAGCTGGGTGGCCCTAGTCTTGGCAGCTCCTGCAAAGGAAAGTTTTTAAACGTCGAACATATGAGTGTCCTCTTATACACACATGTTGATCCTCATGGTGCGACCATGCTTGTTGTTTGTCTGATACTCGGCGCCCGTCGTACTACTGCTTGCTCTTGCGTTCTGCGGAAGTGAAAGAATCCAAACTCTTCTCCTGAGTCACAGGATGAAGAAACTGCAACTGACGATGAAACAAACAAAGAGGGGGGGTAAATGCCTTGCCATGTTGGCATAAAACACAAAGTTCATGAAACGGCGTCAAACGCCCGTCAGATAGGGACACTGACAGCCCCCACCCCCTCCCCCTGAGTAACAGGGAGAAAGAAAGGGAAAAATCCCTGTTAAACACCTAACAGTTGGACAGTCGCACTGTATTAGAGCATGTGCACCCGCACATATCTCTTGAAAGAATTCAAGGACCACCTACCGGCACTCTTCAAAGCTAGGAGCATAACTTTCTTGAACTGGAATACCGTGAGTGGTGATCCGTCCCCGTGTATCAGGAGAGGCCCTCCCTGAATGCGTGCCCGTTGGGCCATAAAAACCTCAAGCCTGTAAACTGGGCAGCATCGTGTGTTCCCTGCTCTGTGTAGTACTACGCTCTCACCCCTACCTTCTTGATCGGTCTTTGATTTCCGGATGGAAATCAGCACAGAATATTTCCTGATGTTAACATGCCCCATTTGCAGGCCCCCCAGCCAATCTGCCTTATTCCTGGTGACTAACTCGCCTACCTTAAAGGCACCGTAAAATGCAAAGCAGAAAGCAGCTTGAAACAAAATGACTTCGTCTGAGGAAGTGCAAACCCACTGCAGAGCCCCCAATAGTTTCCCTAGTGTTTCGAAACCTATGGGTCGTCTGACATCCAATTGCCCTCCCTGCAAGCGTTGCCACCCTTTCAGCGCCTGGCGTACTATGAAATTCTTTGTGGGATCTCCCTTTCCTCTCAATTTTGCAAAAAACGATATGGCTGAAATATGCCTCCTCGCCCCAGCAACTGTGCGCCCCTGTTCTCTCATGTACCCCAGGTAGTCAACTACAGAGTCATGGTTATGCCATTTGTGCTCCCACTGGTCACCCAAGAAAAAGCAAAAAGATCCAAACGCCCCTTCGTATGCACTCTTGGTTCTGGGCGCTAGGCTTGCTGCCACGAGGTTCGATACTCTAGGGCACCAAGTTGCCACAGATGTTCTGGGAAAGGTGATGGGTGTGCTGCTGCCTCTGGAATATGTGACCTGAAATCCTGCATTTTAAAACGAGACAATGCGTCAGCCGCGTGGTTCAGAATACCTGGCACGTGTTTAGCTTTAAAAAGGACATTCAATTTCATGCACTGTAACACAATCTCCTTCAACAAACGCAGTATCATGCTACACTTGGCTGTTTGGCTGTTCACGCAGTCCACTACTCCCATGTTGTCTGTCCAGAATATCACAGACTGGTCCCTTAAAACCTCTGCCCACACAATCAGTGCCACTAAAATTGGAAAAATCTCTAAGAAACTTATGTTGCTGGTGATTCCAGATACTTTCAACCAGTCAGGCCAACGCTGAGCTACCCATTCGCGCCCCAGGATGGCCCCAAAACCTGCGCTACCTGTGGCGTCAGTCATGAGACCGAACTCCGGGCTGGACTTAGGTGGGCTAGGCCACACCACTTTTCCATTAAAATTGCGCAGAAACGTCTTCCAAATCAACATGTCTTGCCTGATGTCGCCTGACAGCCTGGTGTGGTGATGCTTCTCCCTGAGTCTTGACATTGCATGAAAAGAAAAGAAGCATTATGGGCCCGCAGCCGGCCCGAGGGGATCCTAAAGGTGAGGAGCAAGAACAAGAGACTGTTCTGCTCCCCACCGCCTCTTTTAAAGAAGGGGCCCAGGCCGACCGGCTGAGACCGGTCAGCCCGGACGCCCGCCAAACTTTTCTGCGCCGGAAGCACAGAAGTGCTTCCGGCGCCTCAATGAACCTGGCACCTATTGGCTGCCGCGGAGGAGAGCGGAGAGGAAAGCTGCGCGTCACTTGCTGATGCGGCCTCCTCCCCCCCCCCCCTTTGGGAATGCCGGGGACAGGTGTGACCGCCATAATGGTGGCGCGCCCTAGTCAGCCTACGCCTTTTTCAATCTCTTTGAAATGCAATTGAATTAGAATGATTGACGTTTAATATGGAATGTAATTAATACAAAAGTGAGATATATGGCATTGTTTTCAGCTGAAAACGTAGTTAGTGATATAGTAATGAAAAATATATATTTCAAACTGACTATGACAAACATCATCCTGAATGTGTCCAGATCCATCCAAAATGCCAAATCATGACATTCTAAGAGGTAAGATTAATTGCTGGAAGGAAGGGTAAATGTTTGCATTACGCCTCTTCTAACACATTGTACAGACCGCTAAAGATACAGGTAGTAATGAACAAATAAACTATATATTGTTGAAATAAAATATGAGTGACACAAAATGGCCACTCATATTTGAAGAGAGACATTTCTCACTTTTGTGGCTCCTGTGGTATTAGATTGTTTATATTGATAAAGGCTATTGCATAATATTCACCAAATGTAAATGAAGTTTGACATTATTGAGTTTGCATAGCTGTAACTCCCATTAAGGGATAGCTCTACTATATAAGGTCTGACATTGAGAGGTATTTTCAATATTTTATTTGCACATTGTTACACCAAACTTTTTGAAAGTAAACTATTTCCTCCTGGAAATCGATTTCAGAGCAACCATTTAATTTCCCGTTCTCTCACAACTGGATAGAGGCAATGCACTGCTTTGCGGCCTCCCATACTCCACACCGGCCCACTTTAGGGCATTTTATATGTTGCTGCACGTCTCATACAATTTTCTCCACAGCTGCATTCTCTAGAAAGTATCACAGTTGGTACACCCACCTATCTGTCTGACAAGCTTATCATCTCTTGTGCCTTTCGGCAGCCTCACAGACACCATTGGAATTGAGACTAGGGGTTGCGCTACAGGGTTTTCATACAGAAACAATGTTAGTAATAAGCTTATTTAACAACCGCTCTGAAGCAACAAACCCAGAGGAGCATCCTAGGTTGTGCCCAGGAGGCACTTTTATGCTAACAGTTACTTGCACTTTAACTGGTACGTTAAGAGCAGCTTAGATTGTTCTTTTCTGTAGATATCTGTATTTAAATTCACATGCGCAGAGTTTTATCTACTGCTCTTGTGCTTTATGGAGCATATTCTCAAGGACCTATCGCCGAGTTATCGGCACTTTATCTCAGCCAAAATCACTATAAATGTATGGCCTCATTCACAAGCTGGTGCAAACAGCCGATATCACCAGTTTTCCGGCGATAGCATCCTCAAAAAACATTGCCACAGATGACCCCGGCAACTATCGCTAATGACATGCAGAGTAGGCGTTCCCGAGCAAAAAGCCGCGACCCCACCACACCTCAACATTCTCAATGACCAGCCAGATCAGAGATAAGATCACGAAACATGCGATAGGGCGCGTTAGCAACAGGAAATTAACACCTGCTCTGACCTGGTGCAAAGTCGGACGACAACCGGCACCAGGAAAGGGAGCCCAGACCACAGCCCCACCTGAAGACCAACAGATACCATGGAGCCACTGATCATGAAGCTCGGAGCCCCAACAGTGCCACAACACCCACCACCACCACCACACCCAGGACTGCCACCGCTCCCGTACCCCCGCATAACCCCAGACCACCACATAGGCAGCGCAGACCAAGACAGCGGAACTTCAGAAAACGCACCAACCTCACAGACCAACACGAGAGAATGTCATTGCCCACTACAGGCTCCAAAGGACAACCATCCTACGCATCCTGACCACGAATGCCTGCAGGCTGACGATACCAACACAGTGGACAACCAACATCCCTGCGCAGACAAAGCTGCTGGCTTTGCTGCACATGTTGGACTCTGGGACCTTCCAACCAACAACCGCCAGAGTCGGAGGAGTCTTACAGCCAGACCTATCAAAGTTCATCACAACTGTCTTGGATGCCATCATCAGCTTGTTATCTCAATACCTATACTCCCCCCAACACTGCGCAGGAACAGCTGGAGACCAAGCAAGGACTATACGCCATAGCTGGCTTCCCTCACGTGTTAGGGGGCAATTGACTGCACACATGTCCTACTTTTGCCCCCTGATGACACTGCACACAATTACCTCAACAGAAAGCACATGCATTCCATTAATGTGCTGGCAACAGTGGACCACCTGGGAATCGCCACCACCGTCGTCGCTAACTACCCAGGCAGTGTGCATGATTCCTACTCCTACTGACAGTCGATCATCAACCAGCGCTAACAGGATGGCACCCATGGAAATGCACTGCCCGTTGGCAAGTACCAAATGAACACACCACACCCCCCAACTCCACAATCATGCAACTCACAACACTGGGAATGCACACATCACAGACTCACATTCAACATGCCAAACAACATGCCCACCCACCAGATATGACAGCATAACTTACTGTGGCAAGCTGGGCTAGCCATGTACATGAGTCATCAACGGCATGGCACCTCAGCCACACAATAGTGGAATGTGAGGAGAGGTGGGAACCAGGCATGTGCAAAGGAGGCAAGTGACCCATGAATGAGAAGATAAACAATGCCAAGTGTGGCGGAGATGTGCTGGACAGACCGCAGTATGCAGACCACAGACATATCCATGTCCACTTGCACTGCTGGTGTATGGAGTGTAGTGGACAGTGGACACAACCATATCACCCCAGCCAGTGGGGAAGATCCCAGAAATGTAGCTTGTGACGTCCCCCCCTGTAAGCGTGAGCAGAGTGGGCCGGCACGGTGTACGCCAGGCCAGGGTAGGGGTGTAAAAAGCACGGAGCTCTGGACATGGTTCTCTTCTGGAATGCCCAACGTCTCTGCCAGGGCGGCGCCTACCAGCCCATCACGAGGCCGACACCGTCGCTGTGAACGGTGTTGCCTGTGATCCTGTGCGCCTGCTGCACCCCGGTCCGCTTGTCCCCAAACCCGTCTTGACTGCAACTGCACTTGCACACCCGGGCCTCGCTGCTCACCTGCCGACACCGGTGTGTGTCAAGGAGGGCCCACCACATGCCAGCGCAAATCCCAAGCCCGAGGCCCGCAAGCTCAGCAGCCTCCTCAGACCATCACGGCCTCCGCAACACAGGCTCGCACGGGATGGCTAACGCGACACTTACTTTCACTTAAAACTTTGGCACAGGCGTATTCGCCGACGCTACTTCATGGACCACAATGCCTTGGGGTAACACGCTGGTAGGACGAGCAGAGTGCGGCCAATCGGACATTTGTTTGTATTCAGGCTCCCTTGAGCCGGTGGGGCTGACGAGCCCATGGATCAGCACCTGCGCGCCATGAGTGGTACTTTACCTGAGAATACTTTTTTGGCAGTCTACGCGCCAACCCCACACATATACCTACTCCCTGCTGACGAGAGGCAACTACCTCGAAACACGTGTCCAGGGATGGCTAACGTGACACTTACTTTCACTTAAAACTTTGGCACAGGCGTATTCGCCGACGCTACTTCATGGACCACAATGCCTTGGGGTAACACGCTGGTAGGACGAGCAGAGTGCGGCCAATCGGACTTTTGTTTGTATTCAGGCTCCCTTGAGCCGGTGGGGCTGACGAGCCCATGGATCAGCACCTGCGCGCCATGAGTGGTACTTTACCTGAGAATACTTTTTTGGCAGTGTACGCGGCTACCCCACTCATATACCTACTCCCTGCTGACGAGAGGCAACTACCTCGAAACACGTGTCCAGGGATGGCTAACGCAACACTTACTTTCACTTAAAACTTTGGCACAGGCGTATTCGCCGACGCTACTTCGTGGACCACAATGCCTTGGGGTAACACACTGGTAGGGCGAGCAGAGTGCGGCCAATCGGACTTTTGTTTGTATTCAGGCTCCCTTGAACCGGTGGGGCTGACGAGCCCATGGATCAGCACCTGCGCGCCATGAGTGGTACTTTACCTGAGAATACTTTTTGGGCAGTCAACGCGGCAACCCCACACATATACCTACTCCCTGCTGACGAGAGGCAACTACCTCGAAACACGTGTCCAGGGATGGCTAACGCGACACTTACTTTCACTTAAAACTTTGGCACAGGCGTATTCGCCGACGCTACTTCATGGACCACAATGCCTTGGGGTAACACGCTGGTAGGACGAGCAGAGTGCGGCCAATCGGACTTTTGTTTGTATTCAGGCTACCTTGAGCCGGTGGGGCTGACGAGCCCATGGATCAGCACCTGCGCGCCATGAGTGGTACTTTACCTGAGAATACTTTTTTGGCAGTCTACGCGGCAACCCCACACATATACCTACTCCCTGCTGACGAGAGGCAACTACCTCGAAACACGTGTCCAGGGATGGCTAACGCGACACTTACTTTCACTTAAAACTTTGGCACAGGCGTATTCGCCGACGCTACTTCATGGACCACAATGCCTTGGGGTAACACGCTGGTAGGACGAGCAGAGTGCGGCCAATCGGACTTCAGGCTCACAGTATCCATTCTCGTTGCCATACTCCACCGGCCTACACAGCTGCCATGCCACTGGAGTCAAGCTATCCTGACTGATGGGTTGTGAAACTCTGAAACCGGTCCTAGGATGCATGTTTTCAGTCCAGGGAGGACCTGGCCTGGCAGTTCGGCCTTGACTGTTTCCATTGGGTGCAGGATCAAGACTGAATTGCATATGGCTTGGTCCAAACTGGAAAGGCATGGTGAGCAAAAAATGATGGATTTAGGCCCAGATCTCTGTACTGGGGTGAATGTATGACATTGTTCTGCATTCTGTCCATCAATTGTTCTTTTTGCATGTTAGTGATCTCAGAGCTGCTGGAAGTTTATTCCAGATGTGGGCTCCCAAAAAGCCAAAAGATCTGCCACTCTGTGTGCCAGACGAGCTTAGTGGAGGCAAGCCAAGTTGGAGGAAGACGATCTGAGTGTCCTGGTAGGCACAGAACAGCTGACCCGTTTACTGAGATAGGTGGCCCTTGTGCCATGATAGGCTTTGAAAAAGATAACGAAAGTCTTAAATGGTATTCATTCCCTAACTGGGAGCCAGTGTAGGGACTTCAAATGGGGGGTCATATGTGATCTGGGCTTTAGTTTAAGAATCACCCTTGTTGCTGAATTTTGCACTATTTGGAGCCGCTGGAGCAGGTAGTCCAGCAAACTCCGATAGACGGCATTAGCGTACTCCAGTCTGGATGTGATCAGGGCCTGAACCACTGTCCTCCTGGAATCCTGGTGGAGAAGCGACAGAAAGTTCTTTAGTTTCCTTAGTAGTCCAAAGCAGGTTCCTACTAGGCTTGAAGTTGGGACCGCATCGACAGCTCGTTGTCAATATAGATGCCCAGGTTTTTCACTATCGATTGGGCAGTGCTGGGGGAGTCAAGCTATCCTGGCTGATGAGGGGTGAAACCCCGAAACCCGCCCTAGGATGCTTGTTTCCAGTTCAGGGAGGACCTGGCCTGGCAGTTCGGGCTGGACTGCTTCCATTGAGTGCAGGGTCAAGACTGATTTGCATATGACTGGGTCCAAATTGGAATGGCATGGTGAGCAAAAAAACAATGGATTTAGGCCCAGATTTCTGTACTGGGGTGAATGTATGACATTGTTCTGCATTCTCTCTATCAATTGTTCTTTATGCATTTTTCACCCCGAGTGGAACAGGTATGCCTAGACACGGGTCCCGTGCTGTCCATGCCACTGGAGTCAAGCTATCCTAGCTCATAAGGAGTGAAACTCCGAACCCGGTACTAGGATGCTTGTTTCCAGTTCAGGGAAGACCTGGTCAGGCACTTCGTGCTGGAATGTTCCCATTGGGCGCAGGGTCAAGAGTGATTTGCATATGGCTGGGTCCAATCTGGAATGGCATGGTGAGCAAAAAAGCAATGGATTTTGGCCCAGATCTCTGTACTGCGGTGAATCTGTGACATTGTTCTGCATTCTGTCCATCAATTGTTCTTTTCCCATTTGTCACCCCGAGTGGGATGGGTATGCCCAGACGTGGGTCCTGTGCTCTCCATGACACTGGAGTCAAGCTATCCTGGCTGATGAGGGGTGAAACTCTGAAACTGGTCCTAGGATGCTTGTTTCCAGTCCAGGGAGGACCTGGCCCAGCAGTTCGGGCTGGACTGTTCCCACTGGGCACAGTGTCAAGATTGATTTGCATGTGACTGGGTCCAAACTGGAATGGCATGCTGAGCAAAAAAACAATTGATTTAGGCCGAGATCTCTGTACTGGGGTGAATGTATGACATTGTTCTGCTTTCTGTCCATCAATTGCTCTTTTTGCATTTGTCACCCCGAGTGAGACGGATATGCCCATACATGGGTCCCCTTCTCTCCAGGCCCCTGGAGTCAAGCTATCCTGGCTGATGAGGGTTGAAACCCCGAAACCTGTGCTAGGCTGCTTGTTTCCAGTCCAGGGAGGACCTGGCTTGGTAGTTCGGACTGACTGTTCCCCTTGGGCGCAGGGTCAAGACTGATTTGCATATGACTGGGTCCAAACTGGAATGGCATGGTGAGCAAAAAGACAAATGATTTAGGCCCAGATCTCTGTACTGGTGTGAATGTATTCTGCATTCTGTCCATCAATTGTTCTTTCTGCAGTTGTCACCCCGATTGGGATGGGTATGCCCAGATGTGGGTCCCCTGCTCTCCATGTCACTGGAATGAATGAATGAATGAATGGCTGAAATTTGATAGCACCCAGCTACTCCATCCAGAGTGTCCTGGCGCTGACAGTTCACATATGCATAGTCTACTGAGGCTTAGTTTCTAAATAGCCATGTTTTCTGCAGTTTTTTAAAGCGGGAGAGCACTGTTAGTGATCTCAGAGCTGCTGGTAGTTTACTCCAGATACGGGCTCCCAAAATCCAAAGATCTGCCACTCTGTGTGCCAGACTAGCTTTGTGGATGCAAGCCAAGTTGGCGGTGGACGATCTGAGTGTCCTGGGAGGCACAAAACAGCTAACTCATTTTCTGAGATAGGCGGCCTTTGTGCCATGGAAGGCTTTGAAAAAGATAACCAGAGCCTTAAATGTTATTCTTTCCCTGACTGGGAGCCAATGTAGGGACTTCAGATGGGGGGGTCATATCTGATCTGGGCTTCAGTTTAAGAATTGCCCTTGTTGCTGAATTTTGCACTATTTGGAGCTGCTGGAGAAGGTAGTCCGGCAAACTCAGATAGCGGGCATTAGCGTACCCCAGTCTGGACGTGATCAGGGCCTAAACCACTGTCCTCCTGGAATCCTGGGGGAGAAGCGACAGAAATTTCTTTAGTATCCTCATGGATGATTATTATCCCTACCAATAGTGACCTGGCTTTAGAGTTTGCTTCTACTTTATAGGTTCAAGGGTTAGTGCTTGTGGATGTGACATAGGGATAGTGCTCACTGGCCTGTCAGATATGTCTACCAGTTTGAAGTCCTCTGAAAATGGCGTCCCCCCTTTCTACTTTAATGTCAACAACGGTGTTGGTCACTCAACCAGTGACCACAGCGCACTGTATGACAGAGATGGCATAATATTATGATTTCTCCTATGATCAGTATATTACTCTGTTAGACCTGTCACCCTCAGGGTGGTCTTCCTCAAAACGTTTTACCTTACTCCCCCCATTTCTGCTGATCTCATTTTTGTTAGCCCTAGGACTCTATGCACTTTACCACTGTTAACCAGTGCTAAGGTATGTGTGCTCTCTCCTTTAAACACAATCCTTAGTAAAGTGGTACTACATGTACCCGGGTCCTGTAAATTAAATGCTCCTAGAGGGCGTGCAGCACTAATTGTGCCAACTACTTAAGTAGCCCTTCAAACATGTACTAGGCTTGTCATTGCTACCTGGTTTGCAGTTTAAACTGCCATCTCGACCATGAAAAATTGCCCTTTTGTGCAGACCTATTCCCTCTTTTCCAATACATATAAGACCCAAAATAAACTACGCCATAGGGCATTATACAGTGAATATAAAAAGCTGGACATGCACTTTTAACTTTTACATATCATGGTAGTGAAAAACTCCTACATTTGCTTTTCACTAGTGCAAGGCATGCCTCTCCCATATAATAACAGTGGGTTCATTTAATACTTTTAATAAGCAATAAGTTTCAATTGGGAGCAGGTAGGTGTATTGAGCTTAGTGTCTAAACAATTACAATTTAAAATCCTCTTTAATGATAAAGTCACAAGTTTGACCCAGCCAACCAATTTGTGCCTGCTGCCTGTATCCTAGGTCACATGACTAGCTGTAGCTGGAAGTTGGTCTTTCTGTTTTGCTCCCAGACAGTGAGATAAAGGGGAAATAGGTGTTGGCAGGAAGGGCACTTCTGCCTTGATGAGGAAGAGAAGCTGTCACCTACCACAGTTGAACAACACAAAGGCTCCGCTGCATTGCAGCCCAACAGCTTCCACAAAACCGCCACTGTGCAATCCATTTGTAACGAGGATTACAGGTACTTTGTTCAGCGGGCCTACCTTGGCCACTATATCTGGGCCACACTTCATCACGGTCTGCCTGAACTTGTGACTTGTGCCCCGGTCCTGCCCAACCAGATGACCATTGTAGGTGCTTGGTGATTTTAGGCACAATTTTCACTTAAATCATTAAAATTGCATATCTTAATTTCTATTGATTGGATTTTTGCTGTTTTGAACTCATACAGTTTATTAAGGTTTACTCTATTTTTCTAAATTGGTGTGGGATTTTTCTTGTGTTGTATTTTCAGTGTATTACTGTTTGAAGTGCTGCATACATACTTTACACATTGCTTCTAAGTTCAGCCTGCCTGCTTTTGTGCTCCCAGAGGGTTGAGCGGAGGTTAATTTGAGATTTGCTTGTGTCTCGCCACCTTCAACCGGTAAGCCAATTTCCAACATACTCTCTCTTACAGAGACCAGTAGTCCTTTAATGTCATCTTCACTTTGCGGATGAAGTATGTTACTCCAAGCAACAACAATGGAGCATGCTTACCACAAAGATAAAGGTCCATTCGCCTGATTTAGATGCGGGTGGACTATATGTTTAATCGAAGCAGAGACAACTCTCTCTCCTCAATGAATAAACCCCTCTGACAGTCCAATGAAATAAGAGCAGCCAGAGATAGACCTTTTAATTCCATCCACCCTGTTTAAATGGACAGAATTAGAGGGCAGCTTTCATTGTCTGTTAGTACCAGGATAACCTTGGTGATAATGAGCCATGAGAACTGCTAAATGCTCCCCTTGCCTAGGGAGAGGGTAGCATTGTCTTTTTTCATTTTCAGAAAGAAAATCTTGTTTCAGGATTTTCAGCATTTTCGTTTTGAAAATAAAAATAAAAATGTTTGGTATATTATAGCGCTTGACTCTCTCAGGATAACGAAGTAGAAAAGTCCAAGCCTAACTCATTGGTAATTAATCACCATTTGCTGGCATCCAGAATAACACTCAATAAAGGATTGCCCAGTCAGTGCTTTTTCTTTAGAAAAAGGAATGGTTCATTTATCAAACTCCACTAAATAATGTGCTTTAATTTGCACTAATTTACAAATATATACATAAGGCAAAATGAAAATAACATAGATGACATTGCAAAATCACATTCTGCCCTCTAAAGGATCACGACCCTCCAAACCGCAGTGCCCCCCACCTATACCAGACAACACATCACAATATTGGGGATATCACTTTAAATAAAACAGGCCTTTTGGCTTTATCAAGGGTTCACCATATTACAAGAGGAACAAACTCCATGTAAAAAGCACATCATTTTTGTACATACATTAAATGATCAATAATAAACATGAGCAAATGCAATTATTAATGTCACTAAAGCATATCAACCTTCATCCGTAATAACTGTCAGCATTATTATGTCAATAAAACATTTAAAAATGAATATAACGTGTGTCTGTGTGACTCTTGCATACTTTCAATCATATAAAATCAATAATAAAACAGCCTCTAGAGGGCGTCACTTTCAGGCAACATAAAATTCAGCCACAAATCCAGCTGCTAGAGGTCTCTGAACTCCATATATCTTCTTAGTCCACATTAAATGCAGCCATAGAAACAACCCCTAGAGAGCGGTACACTTCAGCTACAGAGCAAAACCTTTAACCTTAGGAGTGCTTTGAAAAATTATATGAGAATCCCAGAGGATCATGTATTCCTTGACCTTGAAAGCGTAGGGTCAGTTTACAAACATTACTTTGGGGAGTCTGCTGTAACTTCTTTGGCCCCCCTTAACACTTTCTAAAATCTGTGGTGGTGCCCATGTCCTCCTGGGGCCACCACAAGGCAAAAATAATATGAAAACTGAGAAGCCCAACAGGGCATTAAGGGGCGCTGCAGCAAGGGGCAGTGAATATTTTATGAGAAGCTCTCCGCTGCTGCAGGGACAACTGCTTTTATTTTTCCTATGCTGTTTTTTCTAGGGGTATCCAGTCTGCTTTCCTGTGTTGGGGAAGTACAGGGAGCCCACAGGTGGCTGCCCCGACTAGCTCCCTCCACAGGCAACATCTCCTCTGCTGCCCCAAGAGCAGGCAACTTTTCTCTCTAGCTCGCTCCTGTTGGCATGGAGTTCATCTCTTGTGGTGGCCACCTGACTCCCCCAAAGAGGGAGAGTGGGGGTCAGGGTCACCATCATTGGGAGCCTGGAGTTGGGATCACAGGCCTCTTCTTGCTCATCTTGCTCCCCAACTCTCTGCTTTGTTTCTTGGGGGAAATGTGGAACAGGGATCTGGCCACATGCAGCCCCATTCCTCTAATGAAATAATTCTCCTGCAGACCCCTGGCCCAATCTGGGTATTGTGGAAAAGAGGTGCTGCAGAGTAGGCCTGGGCAAAAATTTCGTTCCGTTCGCGGAAATTGCGATAATTTGACATTTTTGCGTTCCGCGGAGAGCGCGAAAATGTCAAAAATTCCGGTTTCCGCAGCTTGGCGATAATTTGTTTCTTGCTCGCGCTGTAAAATGATACATTCTCGCGCGCGCGCGATCGCCTTACCTGAATCCCTGCGTTCGCCGACAAGTTTTCTTGATCCGGTCGCGTTCTCCATGAGATGTTGTATTGTTTTTAGCCATTTGCGCTGTCTCGCGACAGTTCGCGCCCGCAGTGACGTCATGCGTCGCGCGATCACGTCTTTCTTCTCGCGATCATGCACCGCGAGAACAACTCAAAACAAGATGGCCGCGCCCGCAAGCAACCACATGGGTAAGTTGGCGACCCGCAACCATGCAGAAAATCTCGCGAACATGCCGGAAAAAAACTTCCGCATCTTTGCGATATTTCTGCTTGTTTGCGATAATTTTAAACATTCTCGCGATAATTTGCGAAGGTTAATTCCGCAAATTCCGCCCACCCCTACTGCAGAGCCACACATACTCTGTTTTCAGTAAAGGATCACAGCTCGCCAACCTTTAACAGGCCATAACTCAGGCCATGTAGTAGCCAATTGAGGCTCATTTTACTCCTGAGGGTGAGCTGTTTCAGCAGACCTCTTAAGTGGTGTTAATCTGAAGATAGCTGGTTTCACAGGCTTACTGCACCAGCTCTCCTCCTTGTCTTTGTCTCTGGGTGCAGAAATTCAGCTCTTTCCCCCAACTGGTCTTCAGGGTGTGTAAGGACCAGCATTCCTGGTCCTTCAGAGGCCCATTGGTCCTGCGGCAACCGAGCACTTGGTCCTTTTATGCATCAGGGGATTCCTATTTTCAGTTGTCCATGGTTGTCACAGTCCCAGGGTCCAACAGCAAAAAGCATCAACAACAGTTTCTCTCCTTTGTGCAAAAGTTTGTAAAAGGGGTGGTGTGTTCTTGAAGCCAATCCCCCCTGCCAGTCCTAGTGTGTCACACCCCTCTCCACCCTGTTTCAACCCTCCTCCATACATGCTGTGAACATTCAATATGGTGTCATCCAGGAGCCACAGCCGTTCCCTACAAAATGTCAAGGAGGATCCCCCTCCAGTGCTGACTTCAGTTGTCTGAAATCCTTCCTTTGTTCAGTAGGCCTGGGCTGTCCTCAGTTCTAGTACAGTGTGATAGGTAATTAATAGATGCAGATTTTCATTTTACCACTTCCTGCTCAGGATCTGAGGAAAGCTGTGTCAATTAAATTTTTTGTCTGCGAAGGTCTTTTTTTACTGCTACCGGAGAGAAATGTAAATAACGTGGGCCAGCAGCATGACAAAAGGCCTGGTCTCTGATTCTGAGATGAGCCAGAAAAATGACAATTCTGGATGGCCAGTAAGTGGTACAGATACCTTCTTGAAACTCTCAGATTCGATTTTATGTCACTGGACTTTGTAGGTCAAAGCGAAACTGCACTCTGGGGCAGATTTCCACTTATGAGTTTAATAAAGTATCACTGGAGAAAAAAACAGTAAACCCTATTTAGTTAAACTAACATTATAAGGACTATCCCAGGATCAATATCTAATCCAACAGAGTCTCTGCTGCAGGAGACTACCTTTGAGCAGTTATTGAGATGGCAATACTGATGTCTCACATATGTGAGTGCCCCTTACTTTTCCATTGTCATTAACCCTGGGCGTAGATCGTGAAGATGTCATTGCACTACGCGACCTTCGCGTAGCTTCGCGAGCTTGCGTAGTTGCTTGTGGCAACCTGTTCGCGATGGCTTTTTCTTGTTCGCGAGCACAGTAAGCATGTTCGGGGAGCTGTTTGCATGCTCGGGGGATATATCTCGCAATCTTACCCATGCGGTCGCCAATGGGCGTGGCCATCTTGTTTTTCTATTGTCCCGCCCGCTCGCGAGGCCTTATTTCCTGTTCCGGGTTGCGGATAGCGTGTTCGCGATGTGCATTGACGTGTTCGGGAGCGCATTTTACTTGTTCGCGATGAATAGTACATGTTCGCGAGAAATATCGCGCAAACTTACCCACGCGGTCTTGAATGGGTGCGGACATCTTGTTTTTCACTCTATGCTATGGTTCTGGGCCTACTTTTGTATCCGCCCTTTATCTTTGCCATCCTTTGTCTTTAAAACATTTTTTCTGACTTTTTTTAATTATTATCTATCTCTCTCTTTGCCTAAGTTTATATTTTCCATTTTATTTCTACTTTTACTGTGTTTTTGTTACTTTTATAAAGTTATTTCTATCTTCTTCCCCCTAACTTTTTTTTCCCCTTCTAACTTTTCTTTTCCGCCTCCCACCCACCCCAGAGCCATGGCCAAGGGCACAGCAAGTCCCAGTGGCAAGGGCAAGGGACCTGCAGGAGCACAGAAGGCCCGCCTGCCTTGCGGCAGAATGCGTCCTGCAGGGGTGCAGGCCCGGCAACTATTTGGGGAGGAGGAGGTGGCCGCCCTTGTTTTTTTCATCCAGCACCACCGCCCCTTGACCTTGGCAGCAGGCGGCAGGCCCGGCTCCGGCTATGCTACCCAGGAGCGGAACCGTCGGTGGGCGAAGGTGCGCCGGGCCGTGTTCCGGTGCTCTGGGGTCCGGCTGGCCCCAGTAAGTTCTCCAGTGGTTATATTGACATTTATATTTCCCTAACTTTTACTGCATCTTTTTTTTCCGAACTATAAATTATGGTTCCACTTTCTAATTCTATTTTTGCAAAAGCTTACTTCTTTGACCTTGACTATCTGTTTCCAAATTCTGTTTATCCCTGCCTCTAACTAAGTTGCTTCTAACTGCCTCTGCTATGACTCTCTGTACTACTACTACTACTATTACTATTATATTACTCTGTCTGTAGCGAAGCTTGCACAGCTGCCCACTCTTTATAGAAGGTTTTCTTTGGAATAATAAAACTCTGATTGACCAATAGCTCTAGCCACTGTGTCCTCCTGTCCTTTGGGGTGTCCTCTTCAAGTCTTCTCAATGTTGAGGTTTTGACAATTACCACAAACAAAATGGCCAACCAGATATTTGACTAGTATTTTTGATCGGATAGTACATGATACTACTATTGTCTAGTGATTCTGCAGAGCCACATACAGAACTATGCACAACAAAATAGGATGTTGCTGATGGGAGGTTGGACCTTACTGATCACACCTCAAGTCCGAAGAACCCAGGATCCCCTGACCGACTAGCTATAGTGTCTCACATTAGGGTCCCACTCCCGAACCCCCCCACGAAGAAGATACAAAATGTTGATGATGACTGAGACAGACAACCCAGAACATAATAATACCATTTTGCACACTCACTTGTGTAAGTCCACCCCACCACACCAAATACCACAGAGTCTATGTGTAAGTTCAAAAGGTTTATTTGAAACAAGTATCAAACTCTGTACATCGTTAATATGAAATTTATTTTACTACAGCCATAGTCAATAAGCCAGCAAAAAGCCTAACATTAAAACAGTAAACATTTACAAGTGCATGAAAACAAGAACAAGAGCCAAGATCTTTAGAATTCTGGAAGACCCCTCACCGTAGAACGTAGAAATACTGGTTACATAATCTTGCATCATAATATGTTCTGTAAATCTCTGGTTTGTAGAAGGGAATCATCCGCCTATTATATGAGAAAAATGCTGCGAGTTAGCCGTTAGATAGGATAATGGTGAATGGAAGCATTTTGCAGTCATGGCAAAAATTGTAACATGTATATGATGGCTAAGTAATATGAACTAAACAAACTCAATAAGTGTGTTTTTTTCCGACCTCGTCACTTGTACGCAACAGTCAAGTGGCCTCAAAGGCATCTACTCTACTGCACATCTCACTAAGCTTGCAGGTATAATTAAATATGCGCCAAAAGAGTAGTAGTCGACATGATGAATCTAAAAGGGTTACACATGGCTCAGGCTAACTTTCAAAAGAGTAGAGTAGGACTAGATGACCCTAGGAAGTGGAACCATATCACCACTAGTGTCTGTCTACTGACTGTACATACTGTCTAGTGTCTAGTGCTGATGTATGTTGTATTAACTTTATTTTCAATGTTCCAAGTGAACAACACTTAAAATAGGGGGAGGTTTCCAGGCATCTAAAAATTTGTGATGTTTTGTTATAGGCACACTACCATCCACCAGTGCCGTCGGGGCCAGCGATGCGGCCATTCCGGAGGGGGCAGGCGAAGTGGCGGCACCTGCAGACGAGACAGGGGGGATGCAGCAGCAGTGGCCGGTGGCGGTAAGTTATATTCATTAATTCTTGACATTACTACTAGATGGAAGTGTGTTCACTATTTCACTGTACTGTGCGACTTATTATTATACAACGGTTGAAGAAGACACCCTTTACTTAGCATTAGCAGCGTGATTAGAGTAACCAATGGCCTCTTCGATTTGACTCCAAAATTAGCTGTGTGAAGGTTTTATGGAGAAGACAAACTCAGATCAGATGACCTTGATGGATGTGTTGAACAAAGAGGGAAAGAACTAAGGGTGGAAGGACGGGCGAGATAAATAATATGACTGACTGGCAGAGAAGGATATGTTGTTGGAAGCATGCATAGGTGGCTGATAGTAATCAGATCAGATGCAAGGGTTGTTGAAGGATGGGTGGAAGGTGAAAGAATGCCTGCCTGGGTGGGCGACAAAGTATGGGTGGATAGTGCTAGATAGCAAAAATCAGCGTTGTTTGGTTCAAATTCAAACTCAAAGACAAGGCAAGCAAGGAAGGAGCGGAAGCATGGGTGGTTGTTGGTGAAACCAACTAAGTATGAGAGATATAAAAAAGAAGGATAAACGTTTACTTGAATGGATGTATTCCTGGATGTACTATAGACAGTATAGGATTGGAAAGTGTCACTGGAGATTCTTACTTTGAAGAAAATGTAAAAGAAACCTAGGGGAATATAGGTAGTATTATCAGAATACAGTACACTTGCAGTAGTTTGCAAGCACGTCATATATATTTATATATATATATATACATTATCAAGCGGAAGCCCCTTCCTCCCACTCTGGGGACCACTCCCTACCTATTATTATTAATGTATTTTCGAATGGTGGCAGCCAGCCTGCAAAGGGTGGTCTATCTGTTGTTTATGGTTATTGGTTACACAATCAATGAAAGCAAAGTACCCTCTGCAGTAGCTGTTGGTGGTGGGAGTGTTTGCGGGCGGCGACATGGGGAGGGGACGGGTGGGTGGCACTGGTGAGTAAACTGTGTATTACGGCCAAATACAGGTAATCAACATAAAAATAAATAACATTATTTCCAATGTGCGCGCTGCACCACCGAATGCGATGCAGTGCGTGCAACAATTTTTTTTTTTAATGTATTGTTTAATTACCTGTGATTGTCCTTAATCCATAGTTTACTATCCCCACCCTGCACCTTCCCACGTCACCGACTCACCCCCTGGCAGCACTCCCACCACTGACCGCTACTGGCCTGATGTCGTATCGTATTAGCATCTATAATATGAATTTAAGCAATGATCATTGGATCAGATAAATAATCAGCCTTTTTGTAGTACCCATGGCAGGGTGTAAGTAAAATTGTGCATGCCATTTGCCCCCATGTAACAGAGCATGGCCAGTGCCAACGGCCGTAAGGCGTCATACAAAAATATGAGCTTCCCCACCTGCAGACAGTAGTAGTAAATAAAACGAATGTGAGTCTGCATCATGTGGCTCATATCTGTTTCTCTTGGGTGCAAGCTTAGCTGACTGAGCTGGCATGCCGGCTACAACAAGGTTATGTAATTGGGCTAAACTACAGATAACAACAACACAACTGGTGTACCGGAGTACATAGTACGATTATATTTATAATGTCGGAAACTCCCACAAATGTTAGAGTCCAAGGAAGTGGGAGTAGAGATACTTACCACCAAATCACAAATGTTATGAACTGTGCTTGCTAGTGATACTGTGACACTATGTGTTGAATGATTTCAGTGTTAAGAGTATTGGCTACAACATGTTCTTTTTCTTTCTTGATTCTAGATACTCCTTCCACACCAACAAAACCATCTCGGAAGGAGTTGGCCGCTAGGGCCCAGCGCCGGAAACTGGAGGCCATCTGTGAACATTATCGCCGGCTGGTGGCTCAGGCGGGGGAGGAGGAGGAGGCGGCTGCAGCGGCAGCCTCCTCCAATGCCCCGGGCCCCAGTCAGGCCCTGCCTCCACTTTCACGGTGCCGTGGTCCGGCAGCCGGCCGCCGGCGCCCATCTATTTCAAGCACTGCTGCCCCCCACCCTGCATGTAACTGCAGGGCATTTCGCCGCCAGCTGCTCCGCCGGGTGGCCCGCTTGGAGGAGAACCTGGAGGAGCGGGTAAAGATCCTGGTGGATAAACACCTCAAGGCCCTCCGACAATAGAGGACCTCGTCATTTGCCCCTTTTTTAATTCCTTTTGTTGGTGGGTGGGTTTGTGGGCGTTGGAGATTTTCCGGACATTTGGGACTCGCTACTTTCGTTTTGGACATTGGTTGGGGTTAGGGAGGGGGGTGGTTTAGGTCAGAGTGGGATAGTTTATTTTTGTTAGGGGTATTAAATATATACTATTATTTACTTATACGATGTCAATGTTTTGTGGTGGGTTACAGTTTTCTGAATTCAATCTAAGTTACATGGTTGTTTACTTTGTTTCCGTGCTGGAGCATGCCCACAGCCAGTGTTTGATTTAAAAGATCTGCCGATTTTGTAACACACAAACCGATAGATGCAGTACCCCTCACTGAGTTATTTTAATTGTCATAATAGTACTGTCAGTCTCTCCTCCTAGTCCATACCTCCCACAAAACTTATCTTACCTGCAATTGATGATGAAGTTCGGCACACTGATGGCTGCATGGTTGGTTTCCCAAATTAACGGACAAGATGCCATTATTGTGGTGGTAGTAGTAGACACTGGCAATAGCATTTGAAAAAAGAAATAGAAAGTCACTTGACTGAGAGACTGTGGGAGGAGTAGTAGAACAGAACACAAAGTAAACTACAGCATGGGTGGGCTAGCAGAAGAAGATCCTTGCACAGCCTCAGTTGAAATTCAATTAGTGTTGCTTTCACCACATCTGCCCCAGCAAGCGTGTGATAAATTGGTGTACATAATGTAGTCATCACTTTATTTTGATAAAAGTCATCACATCACACCTCAATATAAATCACACAGCCCAGGGAAGAGGGTTAGGGATTGATGAATGGATGGGAAGTGGGGTTTTAGGAAAGGTTGGAGAAAGAAAAACAGACAGTATGCATGGACACAACAAAAGTAAAACACAATCTTGTAAGACGACCATGATCCATTATCAAAGAAATCAAAGTATAAAGTGAGAAAAAGCAAATGCATGCATGCTGAGGAAGAGAACTTGATGGTAATGATAATGAGTTGTACTTACTATACCTATTACCCAATGAGACAGTACAGTCAGGGAAGAAATTGAAATTTGCCTTGCCTGTCTGCCGCCCTCAGAGCTCAGACCGAACCCAATTACATGCTGTACCGGGCTTACTTTTATTTTTCAAGCAAGCAAAGGAAATTAAAAAATAGTTGTAGGGATCAATTACCAAACAAACCACAAAACACAGTCGTAATGATTGAAGAGAAAAAAGCAATCAAATAAATTTAAAGACGAATGATGAATGATACTAAAGTTACTGTATTATCCTGGTCCAAATGTGGAGTTGCATCATTATCGTCATTCCTCTTGGTCCTCCCTTCCATGGACACTCCGCACATCAATCTTGGGTACCACTGCCTGCCTGATGCGGATTGGTAAGGTAAGTGTGAGTCGTTTCTCCCACTATAGCACAGGTTAAAGGCCGGCCTGTAAGTGTAGATGGAAAAACAAACGTGGTATTGAAAAATTACTGCATTTAAAACAATAAACACCATTACAGTGGAGTGCAAGACGAGAAGACAACACTCTGGAGAGAACACTTTCAGACTGAGGCAGCTTGGATAGGATACATAAGTGTCTACTCTACAGCATTAAGGTACAACAACAACGGGACAGGACTCAGGAGCCAGCACAGCCACAGTACAGGAGAACCGCGGCACAGGCCAGGCACCCTACCCCTTAATTACATTTTGAGCGAGCCAGAGAAATGTCATATGCACTGCAGCAACCAAGCATTTTCCAAACGAAGTGAATAAATCAATGCGCCACTGTCCCTCATACCACTACACTCTACTCCAGTCCACACCACTACACGGACATCTAGCCTAGGTCTGTGCTGTAGTCCTTGTTCAAACTGTTTACCTTTTAAGTCAGCCCATGAAACGCAGTTATTCCATCAATTTTCTCTGATCCAACTGACTGTGTGCAAAGATAGTATGCTCAGCAGCATCATGATGATGACCGTGTGGTACGTCTTCTCCAACACCAACTCAGTCTGTAGTGACTGATTAAGTTTAGAATATATTCCATATTACTAAATTTCAACGGATATTGGCCGGCACCTGCAATGGTAGGAGTACAATGTGGTTATTATTAAACAACAAAGAAACATTAACTGTCACCACACCTGCACAATTATTCATAGTCAGCCAGCATCCAATGCAATGCATGCCACCATCATTCACAATAATCACTCATTACCTGTCTTGGTGTTCTCTTTGGCTGTCTGATCTGATGCCTGCCTAGCCTTCTGCCAGTCAGTGATGAGTTTCTTTTGGCTTGAGAACAAAATGGAATATAGCTGGAGTCACGTTTCACTTCTTATGGTGGTACTGTTAGAGGCAACATGTATTGTACTATTCTCCATCTCCATCCAATGTCTGGCTTGCTTGAAATGAACTTAGGGAGAGTAAGGAAGATGGAGCAGGACCCTGAGGAGTGGAGTGGACAGTTATGCACAGACGTGCAACATCAATAGGGAAATAAAAAGAGGAGACTGTTGATGGATTTGTTGTGATAAGATTTTGAACCAGAAAAACAGATACACAGTCACACACAAATAAAGGAAGGGAGAACAATTTGTAAGCCTAGTTGTCAGGGAATAGGAGCTCGTCCTCAAACTCTGGTGGGTCAGACAGAAGTATGTCTAACAACCCACTACTTATGTTATCGAAGTCGCTCTCCTCTTCCTGCTGTGATTCACGCATTTTGTACTCCGGTGGTATAAGGTGTTGATTCATTTTGATCATGGTTAACCTCTCAACGCTTTTGGGCGAGAGACTGGTCCTTTTGACAGTAACAATGGCACCAGCAGCACTGAAAACACGCTCTGAAGAGACACTTGCAACAGGGCAAGCCACATACTTTATCGCCAGCCTGCTGAGCACTGGCCATTGGCTTCTTTTCCCATGCCAATACACCAATGGGCTTTGCTCCATGAAGACCTCTGTTGTGTCATCTAGATAGGCCTGAACCATCCGCTCAATGTTCAGGGGTGCTCCGATTTCCTGGGCCTCTTTTGCCTTTGCATCAGTCATGGACGTACAATACCCTTTCCGTAGAAACCAATCACCTGCCGTTTTTTTAAATGTGCCTGATGATCCTGTTGGTGCTGTTGATGTTATTGCTGGCAGTGTTGTTGACTGCTGGGAGGCAAACGCACTGCTCTTGGCCTCTGAAGTAGAACTTGGCTCTGGGTGCCCTGCAGTACTTTTTCTGCCCTGGGGGGGTGGGCCTTTAATGAAGATCCTTTCGTTTTCAAACTCAGTGGCTTCCTCAGCTATCAAAGTTTTGTACTGGGAAACATTCACTGCTGAAAAAGGAATGACTTCATTACTGCGCAGCAATATTTTGTAACGTGGATCCAAAATTGAGGCAGTAATGTAATGTGGATCTGACACAATGTTATTTTGAATCCTTGTATCGTGAGATAAGCGAGCGGATAAGGTGTCTGCCAAATAATATGCGTCTACTTTGTCATCCACACCTGCGTACATTTCTGACACCTCCTTCAGCTCTTGCTCTAGCATGTACAACAATGGGATAGCTTGGCCCATAGTACAGTCCTCCCTGCTCACTTCACGCGTGAAGACCTCAAAAGGAAGTAGCATCTCTGTCAGGCTTTTGACAAGGTCCCATTGGGCCATCTCAACTCTCATGCCTTTCACAGTAGGATCCCCTGACCTTTTCATGACATAAGCATTAATTGGTATGTACTGCTCAAACAGACGCTCAAGCATGTAATACGTTGAGTTCCAACGTGTTGGCACCTCTTGGAAGAGTGCTTTGACTGGCATTTTATGGTCACGTTGAATGACCCTCAGCTCCTTCCGGACTTTAAAAGAATGGTTGAAATGTGTGCATATTCTTCTGCAGGTGGTCAGTAAGCTGCTGACTTTACTTTCATTTTTCAGAAAGTCTTGAACAACAATGTTAATGCAGTGTGCCAAACATGGCACCCTGAAATAGCCACCATCTTTCATGGCCCTAACTACATTACTGCCATTGTCCGTGGCAACAAAACCAATGGTAAGACCTCTTGGTCGCAGCCACTCAAACACCTTGCTGTTAAACTCATCCAAAATGTTAGCAGCAGTATGAGATTTCTCCATAGCAAACATGGCTACAGTTGCATGTTTGCGAGTGTCTTTAAAAATCTCAGCGGTGTCAACAACACCGTCAGATATCTTATCTTTAACACCCGAAAAAGAGACCCAGTGTGCAGTGATGTACATGTAATCAGTGGCTTGGCAACTGGTCCACATGTCTGTTGTCAGGTGTATACTCTGAACAGCACTCTATTTTAAGGCTTTTCCAAGCAATTCCAGCACGTCGTGATGTAGTGCTGGAACAGCAACTCTTGCGAAATAGTAGCGGCTGGGAACTTTCCATTTTGGGCAGATGGTGGTCACAAACTCAAGAAAACCCACCCCTTCAACAAAAGAAAAAGGGAGAAGGTCCAGTGCTAACATTTTTGCCAGCTTTGCATTGTACAAACGTGCTATTGGGTGGTTGTGTTCGTACTGCCCCTCCGGCCTACTAAACATGCTAAGAATGGTAGGCTGCATGGTATTCCTTCCTGTGGTCAACGTCGCACTTTTTGGGCCAGCAGTACTCCTTGGTGTCTCAGGCTGACTCTTACTCTTGTGCCAATGAGATGTGGCTGAGGATGTGGGTGTTACCACTGCAGTGCTGGGGGCAGGGCTACTTTGTGTACCACTACCACAGAGAATGTCTCCCTCTTCTTCCTGTTCCACCGGGAGCGGACTTTCTACTCGTTTATAGCCAATGGTTCCAGTTTTGAAGCGACTAAGGTGCTCCTCCCACTGGATTGCGAGGTGTTTTTTCAGATGGGTCATTTGGCCTCCGGTACCATAGTTTGTACCAAGCTTACCACAACTAACAGAGGTATGACAAACGGAGCATATAGCAATGTTCTCCTCCTTTCCGCTAACCGTAAAGAAGTCCCACACTGGGGAGCTTAACTTTTGTCACCTGCTGGAGGTGCCACTCCCACTTCCAATGCCGGATGAACTGGAGGGTGTGTGTTGAATTTGACTCTGTGTAGGACCACTACCTACTTCTGCTGAGGTGGTGCCTGTTGTGCTGGATGTACGACGCTGCCAGCCATTTGCTAATGTAAATATGGAAGCTGGAGGTCGTGTTGGTGTTACCTGTGTTGGAGGTATGCGTGCTACATCCCTCGCATCCATTTTGGATAGTGTAAAAATGTTGGTCTCCATCTCCTCAGGCCCGGGAGTGATGTTTGTGATGACTGGCTCATCATCATCATCATCATCCTGCTCTTCTACATCAACATCCATAAGTGTAAGACTTTCTGGAACCTTCCTTTTCCCATGCCTGCTCTTGTGATGTGTTTCCCTCTCAGACTCAGTTTGTGGCTTCCAAGTGGCATCTAGATCATCAGAAGGGGGGCTTGGTGAAGAACTTGATGTACTAACCCTCCTTTTCCTTGCTGGGGATTTGGAAGCCAATGGAACTTCTAAAGGAGTGGCTTCCTCTTCCTTCCTCTGCATGAGGCTCAATTTCCTGAACTGCCCCTACTTCAGGAGGAACAACAGCTACTATTGCGGGCGGTGGCTGCGGCTGTTGACCACTTATCTGCTGTGTTGATGATGTTCCCTCCTGCGTTGATTGTGTACTACTTTGAGATAGCGATAAGTTTAGTTCAGGCTCAGCATCACTGCTTTCCACCATAAGGCTGGCTACCTCTTCCACACTCATCTGCTTGGGCCTGGGTTGGTGGGTTGGGCCCACTGATGTGGAGGTGCTGCCCCCAGCTTGGCCCCCCGACACCGCTGATGCAGGCGTCATTTTTGGTGTACCAAAAAAGGTTTTGGGAGGTACACCAGTCTTAAGTATCACTTCCTTCTTCTTCTGTTCCTTCTTCTTCATGGCAACTTTCTTGGTACCGGAGGACCTGCTACCTGCTTTCTTTGGGGGCATCTTCAACAGATGTCAAAACAGCACTCAGTTGCACAAGTTGCAGAGATGCCTGGTCAGGTCACTCACACATCACGTTGTGTACAGCAGCAGGACGTCGGTCTGGCACCACAACAGTGGATGATGATGACACACCTCCTCTGTCTTTTGTGCACCTAAAAGCAAAAAAGCCGGAAGAACATCAGTCAAAAGATCCATAATATAATATATAACTTATTAGTGTCTGGTGGGTGGTCATCACAATTATTAAACTAGGCCACAAGCTTGGAGGCCTATGCAAAAAGCACAATGCCTGCCTTCCTAAAATGGCCGCCACACACATGCACAGGCCACCCACCACAAATAACCAAAAAGTAATTACAAAGGACAGGAACAGGAAGTTTTAGTGTCTGTGGAACTTACATCCTCTCATAAAAATATTTTGAAAAAAATAAAAGCTTTTCCGTGCTCCAAACCTACAGCTCAATGACAACCTGAGGAGTTTTTTTAGCAGAAATGCACAAAAAAGCGTTTTCGAGAAGGATCTATGTTGCTCGCGAGATACTGTTTGCCAGATTGCAAAAGCTGCGTGTTCGGGATCGCGAACTGTACAAAAAGGCTTTATCGCGTGCGCGAACACGCATATTACGAGCGCGAAAATGACGAAAACTGTAAGTCCGCGTTGTCGCGCTGTGCAGAGTTACCAAAAGTACGCGAGCTGAATCCCTAGGCTTACATACTGCCTAAAAAGCCCTATTTATTTAACACACACCCAAAAAATGCTTTTCCACCCCAAAAAACACCGTTTGCAATAAAATCCAAAGCCATCCATGGTGTAAAAGAAAATCAACAGACAACACAAACTGTAAATTTAACCCCTTCAGCGCGGCGCGGATTTCCGCGCCACGCTGAAGGTTCCATGCGTGGGCGGGGCCATGACGGAGCGGTTCCGTCATGCGCACAGCGCAACCGACGTGCATGACGGAACGGCTCCGTCATGCGCGTCGAAGGGGTTAAATAACGCACCAAAGATTTGAGGCGGACTACCTCTGGGCCTACTGGCAGACTAGGCCACAAGCTTGGAACAGAATGGCAAAAGCAAGCACACTGCTTGGATGGCTCCACAAAATGGCCGCCACACACCCACAACAACAAGAAATGGAAGACAGTCAATGTACGCCTATGGCAAAAGCACAATGCCTGCCTTCCTAAAATGGCCGCCACACACATGCACAGGCCACCCACCACAAATAACCAAAAAGTGATTACAAAGGACAGGAACAGGAAGTTTTAGTGTCTGTGGAACTTACTTCCTCTCATAAAATTTTTTGAAAAAAATAAAAGCTTTTCCGTGCTCCAAACCTACAGCTCAATGACAACCTGAGGAGTTTTTTTAGCAGAAATGCACAAAAAAGCGTTTTCGAGAAGGATCTATGTTGCTCGCGAGATATTGTTTGCCAGATTGCAAAAGCTGCGTGTTCGGGATCGCGAACTGTACAAAAAGGCTTTATCGCGTGCGCGAACACGCATATTGCGAGCGTGAAAATGATGAAAACTGTAAGTCCGCGTTGTCGCGCTGTGCAGAGTTACCAAAAGTACGCGAGCTGAATCCGTAGGCTTACATACTGCCTAAAAAGCCCTATTTATTTAACACACACCCAAAAAATGCTATTCCACCACAAAAAACACCTTTTGCAATAAAATCCAAAGCCATCCATGGTGTAAAAGAAAATCAACAGACAACACAAACTGTAAATTTAAATAACGCACCAAAGTTTTGAGGCGGACTACCTCTGGGCCTACTGCAGACTAGGCCACAAGCTTGGAACAGAATGGCAAAAGCAAGCACACTGCTTGGATGGCTCCACAAAATGGCCGCCACACACCCACAACAGCAAGAAATGGAAGACAGTCAATGTACGCCTATGGCAAAAGCACAATGCCTGCCTTCCTAAAATGGCCGCCACACACATGCACAGGCCACCCACCACAAATAACCAAAAAGTGATTACAAAGGACAGGAACAGGAAGTTTTAGTGTCTGTGGAACTTACTTCCTCTCATAAAAATATTTTGAAAAAAATAAAAGCTTTTCCGTGCTCCAAACCTACAGCTCAATGACAACCTGAGGAGTTTTTTTAGCAGAAATGCACAAAAAAGCGTTTTCGAGAAGGATCTATGTTGCTCGCGAGATACTGTTTGCCAGATTGCAAAAGCTGCGTGTTCGGGATCGCGAACTGTACAAAAAGGCTTTATCGCGTGCGCGAACACGCATATTGCGAGCGCGAAAATGACGAAAACTGTAAGTCCGCGTTGTCGCGCTGTGCAGAGTTACCAAAAGTACGCGAGCTGAATCCCTAGGCTTACATACTGCCTAAAAAGCCCTATTTATTTAACACACACCCAAAAAATGCTATTCCACCACAAAAAACACCTTTTGCAATAAAATCCAAAGCCATCCATGGTGTAAAAGAAAATCAACAGACAACACAAACTGTAAATTTAAATAACGCACCAAAGTTTTGAGGCGGACTACCTCTGGACCTACTGGCAGACTAGGCCACAAGCTTGGAACAGAATGGCAAAAGCAAGCACACTGCTTGGATGGCTCCACAAAATGGCCGCCACACACCCACAACAGCAAGAAATGGAAGACAGTCAATGTACGCCTATGGCAAAAGCACAATGCCTGCCTTCCTAAAATGGCCGCCACACACATGCACAGGCCACCCACCACAAATAACCAAAAAGTGATTACAAAGGACAGGAACAGGAAGTTTTAGTGTCTGTGGAATTTTTTTCCTCTCATAAAAATATTTTGAAAAAAATAAAAGCTTCTCCGTGCTCCAAACCTACAGCTCAATGACAACCTGAGGAGATTTTTTAGCAGAAATGCACAAAAAAGCGTTTTCGAGAAGGATCTATGTTGCTCGCGAGATATTGTTTGCCAGATTGCAAAAGCTGCGTGTTCGGGATCGCGAACTGTACAAAAAGGCTTTATCGCGTGCGCAAACACGCATATTGCGAGCACGAAAATGACGAAAACTGTAAGTCCGCGATGTCGCGCTGTGCAGAGTTACCAAAAGTACGCGAGCTGAATCCCTAGGCTTACATACTGCCTAAAAAGCCATATTTATTTAACACACACCCAAAAAATGCTATTCCACCCCAAAAAACACCTTTTGCAATAAAATCCAAAGCCATCCATGGTGTAAAAGAAAATCAACAGACAACACAAACTGTAAATTTAAATAACGCACCAAAGATTTGAGGCGGACTACCTCTGGGCCTACTGGCAGACTAGGCCACAAGCTTGGAACAGAATGGCAAAAGCAAGCGCACTGCTTGGATGGCTCCACAAAATGGCCGCCACACACCCACAACAACAAGAAATGGAAGACAGTCAATATACGCCTATGGCAAAAGCACAATGCCCGCATTCCTAAAATGGCCGCCACACACATGCACAGGCCACCCACCACAAATAACCAAAAAGTGATTACAAAGGACAGGAATAGGAAGTTTTAGTGTCTGTGGAACTTACATCCTCTCATAAAAATATTTTGAAAAAAATAAAAGCTTCTCCGTGCTCCAAACCTACAGCTCAATGACAACCTGAGGAGTTTTTTTAGCAGAAATGCACAAAAAAGCGTTTTCGAGAAGGATCTATGTTGCTCGCGAGATATTGTTTGCCAGATTGCAAAAGCTGCGTGTTCGGGATCGCGAACTGTACAAAAAGGCTTTATCGCGTGCTCGAACACGCATATTGCGAGCGCGAAAATGACGAAAACTGTAAGTCCGCGTTGTAGCGCTGTGCAGAGTTACCAAAAGTACGCGAGCTGAATCCCTAGGCTTACATACTGCCTAAAAAGCCCTATTTATTTAACAAACACCCAAAAAATGCTATTCCCCCCAAAAAACACCTTTTGCAATAAAATCCAAAGCCATCCATGGTGTAAAAGAAAATCAACAGACAACACAAACTGTAAATTTAAATAACGCACCAAAGACTTGAGGCAGACTACCTCTGGGCCTACTGGCAGACTAGGCCACAAGCTTGGAACAGAATGGCAAAAGCAAGCACACTGCTTGGATGGCTCCACAAAATGGCCACCACACACCCACAACAACAAGAAATGGAAGACAGTCAATGTACGCCTATGACAAAAGCACAATGCCTGCCTTCCTAAAATGGCCGCCACACACATGCACAGGCCACCCGCCACAAATAACCAAAAAGTGATTACAAAGGACAGGAACAGGAAGTTTTAGTGTCTGTGGAACTTACTTCCTCTCATAAAAATATTTTGAAAAAAATAAAAGCTTCTCCGTGCTCCAAACCTACAGCTCAATGACAACCTGAGGAGTTTTTTTAGCAGAAAAGCACAAAAAAGCGTTTTCGAGAAGGATCTATGTTGCTCGCGAGATATTGTTTGCCAGATTGCAAAAGCTGCGTGTTCGGGATCGCGAACTGTACAAAAAGGCTTTATCACGTGCGCGAACACGCATATTGCGAGCGCGAAAATGACGAAAACTGTAAGTCCGCGTTGTCGCGCTGTGCAGAGTTACCAAAAGTACGCGAGCTGAATCCCTAGGCTTACATACTGCCTAAAAAGCCATATTTATTTAACACACACCCAAAAAATGCTATTCCATCCCAAAAAACACCTTTTGCAATAAAATCCAAAGCCATCCATGGTGTAAAAGAAAATCAACAGACAACACAAACTGTAAATTTAAATAACGCACCAAAGATTTGAGGCGGACTACCTCTGGGCCTACTGGCAGACTAGGCCACAAGCTTGGAACAGAATGGCAAAAGCAAGCGCACTGCGTGGATGGCTCCACAAAATGGCCGCCACACACCCACAACAACAAGAAATGGAAGACAGTCAATGTACGCCTATGGCAAAAGCACAATGCCCGCATTCCTAAAATGGCCGCCACACACATGCACAGGCCACCCACCACAAATAACCAAAAAGTGATTACAAAGGACAGGAAAAGGAAGTTTTAGTGTCTGTGGAACTTACTTCCTCTCATAAAAATATTTTGAAAAAAAAAAAAGCTTCTCCGTGCTCCAAACCTACAGCTCACTGACAACCTGAGGAGTTTTTTTAGCAGAAATGCACAAAAAAGCGTTTTCGAGAAGGATCTATGTTGCTCGCGAGATATTGTTTGCCAGATTGCAAAAGCTGCGTGTTCGGGATCGCGAACTGTACAAAAAGGCTTTATCGCGTGCGCGAACACGCATATCGCGAGCGCGAAAATGACGAAAACTGTAAGTCCGCATTGTCGCGCTGTGCAGAGTTACCAAAAGTACGCGAGCTGAATCCCTAGGCTTACATACTGCCTAAAAAGCCCTATTTATTTAACACACACCCAAAAAATACAATTCCACCCCAAAAACACCTTTTGCAATAAAATCCAAAGCCATCCATGGTGTAAAAGAAAATCAACAGACAACACAAACTGTAAATTTAAATAACGCACCAAAGATTTGAGGGGGACTACCTCTGGGCCTACTGGCGGACTAGGCCACAAGCTTGGAACACTCAATGTAAGCCTATGGCAAAAGCACAATGCCTGCCTTAACAAAATGGCCGCCACACACATGGCCAGGAGGACACAACAACAAGCATAATCCAAGGCGAACAAAGAAAAGAAATACAGGCCTTTATGGAAAAAGAAGCACACACTACTAAACTACCACCACAAAATTGCCACAAGCCACATGGGCACTCACAGTCACAACAGGCCATGGAAAACAATGAACTGAAGCAGGCCTATAATATATGACCGGACAAAGGAGGCCTGCTAAACAACACAGCTTTAATCCACAAATGAAAATGAACAGGGCTACGAAAGGATTGGAAAGAAGTTACACATCAAGCACACACATCCCACAAAGGTATTTCACACACACACCACCAGAGAAATACACCACAGCCACATTTAGCATTTCAAATAATCCTATGCCATCCATGCCCTACATGATGTTGAAAATTCTACAAACACCACGAAACATGAACCCATGGGTACCCTACTGGCTGAAATTGCAGAGAAAAACAACTAGGCCCCTATTTAAAGCACAGGCCACCCGCCACAACAATAATTTTAAAAAACAATGAAAAACCCAGAAAAATGTAGGTAATACAAATACAAGCCCCAATGAAACAAACACACCAATTCTCCAACTTACTTGTAGTAAATTAAATCTCAAATCAAAAAGTCCTCAAATAAATCCAATCCAATGGTATGAGCAGACAGACACAAAAAGTGATCCTTCCAGCTCCAAATCCAAATGAAAGTGTACAGCACATGCACAAAGCACTGGGAGGAGCCTGCTGGACAGGAACAGGAAGTTGTAGACTCAGGGGCACTTCCTTCCTCTTGAAAAAAAGAGTTAAAAAAATTAAAGGACTCCTCCTTACACAAAAGACTACAGCAAAATCACAACCTGAGGAGTTTTATGAGCTAAATGATCATTTTAGAGAAGGTTTTATGAAGATCGAGAGATATTCTTCACCAGATTGTAGTTTTTGCATGTTCGGGATCGCGATCTTACCAAGACAGCCGCCGGAAGTCAGCTCGCGCTCCTGAATGACGTGTTCGCAATCGCACACTCTCGCAGGATTGGGCAGCCATAGTACAAATCTCGTAGCGCTCGCGAACGGACAGAAAAGCAAGTTGGCGATCGCAGAATCACGGTAAGACGTTACCGCGCGCGCGAGAATGAATATTGAGCGCGCGAGGAAGCAAAACTACTACGCTACGCGCTAGATTGCGTAGCAATCTGCAACTTCGCGCTCTAGGCGAATCGCGAAGTTGCCTAAACTTCGCAAGCTCTGCGAACGGAGCGTAGTTCAACGCCCAGGCTTAATTGTCATAGCAACCTTATCTTAAAAGGCGAACACTGGTGGTAAACATGTGCCGTCTGTTTTCCATGTGATTACCGGTGGTTTGCTACTCCAGGACATCTGAGGGCCTCATCGCTGCTCTTGCGGTTCCTGATGGTGTGTGACTCAGTCCCCCAGAGTGCCTCAGTGAGGAGGAGGGTCCGGAAAACCAGCAAGGGACTCCCACAGCGCGGGAAATGCACAGGCATGGCCAAGGTATCGCTAGGGGGATCTCCAAATACTCCTTCAATTACACATTATTAAATATAATTGATGGGTGCTCTCTCTAGTGAGATAGGTCAAGTAGAGAAAAAAATAAATACAGTCAAACGTAGCTCATTGTCCCTCTCCAAGATCCAAGTTGTAACAGCCCAGCCATCTCCACTGGAATACCTGACTTTGTTTAAAAATACATCCTTAAGGTGGGATGAGATAGCTGAAATTGCATCAGCAGAAACAGGTGGTCTTGCTGCCCTAAATGGGGTGGACAGCAACAATATCTCTGGGGCTGGAAGTGATGTTATCCCAGATATGAGGGTTTTGTCCACAACGGTTGGGTCGCTCAGTTCATCTTCTCCTTTTGCTCCCAATGAGTCTGCTAAACATATTGGCTTGCCCCCCTCAAAAATGTCTAAGCGCACTAAACAGTCCCCGTATCCCCTGCAGTGCGGGGGAGACTCACTGCACTGCACTTCGGCCGGGGAGCTTCTGACAGAGTTCGGAGGGGCCCCTCCACATACCTTGCAGGGGGGCCCCCTCAATTATCGTTACGCCACTGCACCAACCTCTTCCTGTTATTTGGAACTGGGTCTGGAGTATATAGAGGATTGCAGTGGTCTTGCAACCTTGTTATTATCGGTGCAAATCTGGCGTACAACTGAGTTAGATTTTACAAGAACCATTATTATGGACCATCTTTCTATGCCAAACGCTGAGAGGTTACCTAGATTTGGTTACTTGAAACATACATTTAGCGAATTCGGTCTAATAGAGTTTTTTAGTTATCCTTCTAAAATATAATCTCAAGCAAAATCCTTAATTAAGTCCTTATATTACTCAAGCATTAGTACATACCAACAAATCAGCAAAGCTCTTTGAGTCCATCAATCAGGTGATTGCAAGTGCGCTACTCACTGTGAGGGTCTCAAGGCGCTGGGGGGGAGGGTCAGCAGGACTGTTCCGTCAAAGAGCCAGGTCTTGAGGGTCTTCCTGAAGGTGCTCAGGGAAGAGGCGCATCTGATGTCTGCCGGTAGCTCGTTCCAGGTCTAGGCTACAATGTGGGAGACTTTGTGGATGCACGGGGTTTCGGCCAGTGCGAGGTTGGTAGATCAGAAGTTTCTCTTGGGTATGTGGAAGTTGATTCTGTCGTTGAGGTATTTTGGCCCGTTGTTGTGTAGGCATTTGTAGGCATGGGTGGGGATCTTGAACGTGACTCTTTTCTCCAGGGGGAGCCAGTGGAGTTTTCGTTGGTGCTGGCTGATGTGTTCGTGCTTGGGGATATCAAAGACAAGTCTAGCGGCGGTATTCTGTATTGTCCGGAGTCTGCGGATTAGGCACTTGTTTATGCCGGCGTAGAGTTTCCATAGTCCAGCCTGCTGGTGATGAATGCGTGGGTGACCACCTTTCTTGATTCATGTGAGATCCATTTGAAGGTCTTTCGGAGGAATCGGAGTGTATGAAGCAGCTGGAGGTGACAGCGTTGATCTGTCGGTTCATGGTGAGTGACAAGTCGAGTACAATGCCGAGGTTCTTGGAGTGGTCTGTGGGGGTAGGTGGGCTCCAGAGGGCGGTTGGCCAGCAGGTGTGATCCCATGCTAAGGGGGTGTTTCCAAGGACGAGGACTTCTGTCTTCTCAGCATTGAGTTTCAGGCAACTGTTGGTCATCCAGACTGCGATGTCTTGCATCCCTTTCTGGAAGTTGAGTTTGGCGGTAGTGGGGTCTTTGGTGAGGAAGAGTATGAGCTGGGTATTGTCGGCATAGGATCCGATGTTGAGGCTGTGTTGTTGGACGATGGCAGTGAGGGGGGCCATATAGATGTTGAAAAGGGTCGGGCTCAGGGACTCCGCAAGTGATCTTTGTGGGATCGGAGAGGAAGGGTGGCAGTCTGATCCTTTGGCTTGTTCCAGTGAGGAATGATCGGATCCATTCCAGGGCTGTTCCCTGTATGCAAGCGTCGTGTAGTCTAGCAACTAGTGTGTGGTGGGAGACGGTGTCGAGGGTAGCTGATGGGTCAATCAGGATGAGTGCTGCGGAGTGGCCCTGGTCCAGGAGGGTGTGGATGTCATCTCTAGCGGCGAGTAGGGCCGTCTCTGTGTTGTGGTTGCTTTGGAATAGTGGTGATAAATGCTGCGTATTGGTGTTTGCGGATTTATTACCACTTTTTTAAAATGCCACTTTTAGAAATAAACTAAATAAAATGATCCTTACAGTGCCAATACTCTCCATTGTAAGTGTAAGCCCTGGCCCCAGACACACCACAAGGGGGTTGCACCATCATTGTGGAAGGCAGGCACAGCCCTATTCAGGTGCAGGTGCTACTCCTCTTACCATTCCAAATGCAGACCAGGCCAATTCATCTTAGCGCTGCCTTATCCAGACTCTCTGGAGCCACTGCACCTCCCCAGTCCCCATCACTCCAAAGCCAGACAGTCAATACACAACAAGCAGGCACAAAGAACACAAATCAGAGTGACACTGTGCCTCATGGGAACAGGCCAGCCCGAACTGCCAAGCCATGTCTTCCCAGGACTAGAAACAAGCATCCTGGGACTGGTTTCGGGGTTATACCCCGCATCAGCAAAGCTAGTTTGAATCCAGTGGCAAAGTGAGCAAAGGGCCGACATTTGGGCATACCCTACCACTTTTAGAAGTAGGCATTTCTGTGTGCTATGTGTTCTTTGAAAAATGGCACCATTCTTGAATGACACAAGCCTGCGGGCTGTGTCTTGATACAGTCTCCTGACTGTCTTGGTGCAGTTTTTAGATTGCCTTGCTTGAACGGCACAAGCCGACAGGCTGTGTCTTGGTACCATCTTTTGGGCTGTCTTGGTTTGAACTTGGAGGGTTTACAGACACTTTAAGAGACACAGAGTGTTTGTGCTCAAAAGTTAATTTATGATTGATTTGAGTGGGTGTGTTCATTTGGATTTGCCCACAATAGAACGTGTATTTAATTTGGAAAAAGTGTTTCAAGCATTACTCTAGGCAGTTTGTCTTGAGGCTGAATAAAAGGATTTTCAGTGTTAAAAAACGTAGCTTGTGAATTCAGTGTGTTACAGGCTTGCTATGGCCTTCGGTAAGACAAGGGAGGAATTTCCAAGGAGGGGGCGCACGCTGGGGAGAGAGTTCCATGCGCAGCGCAGACCTTCCTAGGGCACAGTGCCAGCAAAGGATGTTAAATGGGTACAGATTCTAAGAACAACACAGGAGCTAAAAATTAGTTCACAAGTTTTGTTAAAGTGTGTATCAAGAGTTTCAACAATGTTGTGGGATAGAATGTCCCGGAGCCTGTGTCATGAGATTCTTTGTGACTCAGTTGGTTATTGAATTGCTGTTCTCTGATCAGGTTAAGGTGCACGTACAGTAAATATTGGTTAGTTTTCAAGGAAAGCTGATAGCTTGGCTTGCTCAGGAAAATTGTTTGCAGGGAATGAAAAGTGAGTTAAAATGTGTATGTACAGTTTAGAGAGGCCCAGCAGGAGACAACTGTAGCATTATTTTCAGAAATTACAATCTTTTTGCTGTTTCTATTCCTGCTGTGATGTTCAGGCTGTTCTGGTTGTTGCGGTCACAGGAAAGATTAGAGAACGAAGGTGGTATTTAACTTTTAGTGAACATGATTTGTGTCTTAAAAGAGGAATTTTATTGTTTATTTGCAGATTCATGTTTTATTGGGTTTTTGCAATAGCGACTTGATTGTAGATATTGGGAAGTAATTAGTCTATACGGTTTTTTCCTGTTATGTATTTAACATAGTACAGTGCTATGCGTGTAATGGTGGGTGTGTCAGACACATTAGTTAATGTTCGGGCTCTCTTGCCCCGATTATTGGTCCCTTTTTATTGTGAACTTTCATTTCAGTTAATGCCTAGTTGTGGCGAGCATGTGATGGGTTTGGCATCCTATTATCACTGCTCTCAGGCAGGTGAATGTCTGATGATGGGCTTTAATGTACGTAGAGAGTGGTGTTTGTTTTCCCCCAGTTTAATGTATGTGCCACCCACTTTGTGTGCAACAGGCAATGTAGAGCTGATATTCCTGCAGATTTCTGGAACCTTGTTGTTTATGATTCCGGATTTGGTTGAGAAAGGTGTTGGTGAGGAGTAGACTGGTACATTGTAATAGTCCCACTATTTCGATAGTATTCAATATTTGTGACTGACCTGTGTGCAGTTCAAAGGACAAATAAAAATGTGGCCCTCCAGTTGTCTGCTGCTCTGGCTATTATTATGCTTTTTCTGCAGCTCAATAGTTTTGTTTGTCGTTGATCTAAAGTGTATTCTTTGGCAGTATTGGTTATAGAATATATATGATAGGCCTGTGTTTGGAGAAACATTGGCTGGTAAGCTGCGCCTTTTAGGACCATGCAGAAAGACAGGGCATCTATACAAAGTTTAAAAATACAAGGTAGTTACTTGCTCATCGTTTTAGACACAGTAAAGTTGCAGGGTGGTACAGTTGCATGGTGTTGGACTTGGCATCCTTGGAATGGTTTCCCATGACCTTTTTGCCACTGCCCCTATGTTTTGATGAAGTTCTGGTTTTTGTTTTTGCTAGCTTGGATGCTTTGGGTATTTTGCCACTGCAAATCAGTGTCACAGTGGGAGTGCTTTCTGTGTAAATTGATATTGTGCTTGGTTCTCCCTGATTGGCATATTGGTTTTACTAGTAGATCCCTAGTGCAGTACACTGATTGTGCCAGGGCTGCTAAATAAATAGCTACTAGTAGGTTTGCAGCGTTGATTGTGCCACCCACATGAGTGGCCCTGAAAAGATGCATCAGACCTGCCACTGCAGTGCCTGAGTGCAGTTTGTACAAAGGACACACCTATGGTAGGCCCAGGGTACACCCCTGGGCTGGGTGCAGTGTATGTGCAACGCGGATGTGTGCTGGTGTGTGTGGCATGTCCTGGTGGTGACAAAGATACCATTTTCCCTATTCACTATTGAAGCACGGTCCTGCTGATAGGCCGGAATGAGAAATCTTTGTAACATTTAACGAGTACATCCTTAATAGGGATATGATAGAGAATAGGAATGAGTTCAGAATTTTATAATACATCTTTAAGAAAGTATGGTTTTAAAAACATGTGTTTGATATTTTCTTGTCCAACTTTTCCGTGTGTTTCTGTCTTCTTGTGGATTAATTGTCTTGTTTCAGTGTGATAGAGGAAGAGGATGTGCATTTGGTGCAGTGTCCTTTCGTGGTGTCTTCACTGTGTTATGAGTGTTGGTACAATGCTTTGTATATTGCCTTTCGGATAAGCTTATCTGCTTGTGCCAAGCTATTAAGGGGGGTGAGTAGGGGTTATCTAAAGTGTGTATTCCCCTTACGCTGACTGGAGGGAATGGTCCCTATTTGGACAAAGGTACCTACCTCTGCCAACTAGAGACAATTATTTTTCAACTAACTGTTCTTATCTATAGTTTTGACTGACCAGTGAGTTTGTTTTTGAAAGGGTAAGTATTGTCGACAGGAGGTTTCCTTCCCAGGTCTCCTACTGTTGAAGGGAGGTAAGAGATTAGCTCCTTGGTAACTAACACATTAAATGAGGTACATGAGGTGCATAACCCTTAATCTTGAATGCCTAACACCTCTGAATGCCTAACACTTGAAACTGCGTTTTTCTTCTTTGGCTTCTGTGCTTGGTACATATATTGTTGTATGCTGTTTTGTGTTGTAAGTACGCAAGACTGCTTGTTGTGCGCTTTCTGGCTTTTGCGCCATTTCCATAAGACAATCGGTTGGGCTCGCTTTAGCCACTCATTTCACAGGATGCTGTGAACATGCTTTTGAACAAACAGAGACACAGCACCTCACCAGTGCACATCTAATTGGCTATAAAATAACACTGTCTAAAAAGCTGCCATGATTAAAAAGGTGTGTTACCTTGAAGTACGCCATGTTACTGCGCCTCCTTTCCATAAATTTATGGAATTGGAATTGAGATGGAGATGAAAGGACTGGTAGACTAGACTGATGTTCTGTGAATCCGATCCTTAAGGGGAACTATATGTCGGTGGTTTCCATTTGAATACCCAGGTGGCACACCCGTTATTGCTCATGATACCGCAACACTACATACAGTTGTAGAGACATCACAAATACTTTATTAGTTAGCCTGAGTAACTGGGTTGCAACAGATGACGTAGGTAGGAATAATGCGTTTGGAGAAAACTATTAAAATAAAATGAGAGAATGTTTGTAGCAGGCCCTGCTGGGTGGATGCAAAAAGAACAGTTGATGGACAGAATGCAGAACAATGTGATACATTCACCCCAGTACAGAGATCTGGGCCTAAATCCATCGTTTTTTTGCTCACCATGCCGTTCCAGTTTGAACCCAGCAATATGCAAATCAGTCTTGACCCTGTGCCTCATGGGGACAGTCCAGCCCGAACTGCCAAGCCAGGTCCTCCCTGGACAGGAAACAAGCATCCTAGGACCGGTTTCAGGGTTTCACCCCTCTTCAGCCAGGATAGCTTGATTCCAGTGGCATGGAGAGCACGGGACCCACGTCTGGGCATACCCTTCCCACTCAGGGTGACAAATGCAAAAAGAACAGTTGATGGACAGAATGCAGAACAATGTCATACATTCACCCCAGTACAGAGATCTGGGCCTAAATCCAAAGTTTTTTTGCTCAACATGCCGTTCCAGTTTGAACCCAGCCATATGCAAATCAGTCTTGACGCTGTGCCTCATGGGAACAGTCCAGCCCAAACTGTTAAGCCAGGTCCTCCCTGGACCGGAAACAAGCATCTTAGGACTGGTTTCGGGGTTTCACCCCTCTTCAGACAGGATAGCTTGATTCCAGTGGCATGGAGAGCACGGAACCCACGTCTGGGCATACTCTATCCACTCGGGTGACAAAAAGAACAGTTGATGGACAGAATGCAAAACAATGTCATACATTCACCCCAGTACAGAGATCTGGGCCTAAATCCATCGTTTTTTTGCTCACCATGCCGTTCCAGTTTGAACCCAGCCATATGTAAATCAGTCTGGGGGTGAATGTTTTGCCAATGTGCAACATTCCGTCCATCGTCTTGTGTGTTTTGCTGTTCGCCCTATGTGGGAAGGGTATGCCCAGACGTGGGTCCCGTGCTCACTACGCCACTGGAGTCAAGCTATCCTGGCTGAAGAGGGGTGAAACCCAGAAACCGGTCCTAGGATGCTTGATTCCGGTCCTGCCGGCAGTTCGGGCTTGACTGTTCCCATGAGTCACACACTCAAGACTGATTTGCATATGGCCATGTCTGAACTGGGGTGGCGTGGTGAGCAAAATAACGATGGATGAAACCCAGATCTGTGACTGGGGGTGAATATTTTGCCAATGTGAAAACATTTTTTTTTAAAGTTGAATGTAAGGCACATTGTCAGTATGAGATATTGTTCAACCCATGTACTGTATATGGTGCACATGATGCGCATTACTAGGAAGAGTACATGTATGCCCCCCAATAATTTCGCACCACACATTTTCTTATTTGAGGTTCTTCAGACAAATAATATAGGAATGGACAGATGCAACGATCCAAACTATGTCCGAATTGTTCTTCCAGAGCTTAGTGAAGGAATTAAGGTTCACCCCATTACTTGGTTTTGGGAGAGAGACATAAATTGTGTAAAGTTTAACCATGCCAGTTAATTAAAACTCTGCATTCTACTCACTCATAGGTCCGGGACACCCTGCAGTCATAGAAAGAGGGGCCCGAACGCGATGTACAGCCTGTCTGCTTGTTCTGAAAGACCTATGAATACGACTGAGGCGAAGTTGCAGAGCAAAGAAGAGCTGGACGAGGCAGTTCCACCGACAAACAACACAGAGAGGCGGGCTACCCAGGAGCCCCAGCCTGCTTGTCTACTTGTGCGTGAGTACCAGTCATTGAGCCTAGTCTGTGGGCACGCCTGTGTTTGAGTCTCTGCCCCTTGGGCCCCCTTGCATATGACCGCCCTTTCTCCATTGACCCCTTTGTGTATTGCGCTATGTACTCCCGACGGAGGAACAGTGCACCAAGGTAATGTTGGATTATCAGGGATGGACTTCATGGATGAAGAATAGGGTGCGGGCACCCTGTCTAAGGTACAAGCGATAGAGTAGAGGAAGAGAGTTTGGTGCATTGTTGGACAGTCAACAAACGGGGCAAAGGGACTGTGCTTCTAGAGAGTACAATACCTTGCCCTGCAACGTGGGATCTGGATCCGAACTAGACGCACAGCTCCACCACCGGTGTTCAATACTGCCTATGCTAGATGAACAATGGGAGCCATCCAGTGATGGCTCTCTGAAAAGACACTGGAAAGAAGAGTTTTGCTCATCCTCTTGTTCCTTGGCCACCAATTCCATTGTGTTGTATTTCTCTCCCATCCATCATGTATCCGTTTGGTCACCCAATTGATGAGGAAAATAGCCCATTTGCCCCTCCCTGTTCAGAGCGGGGTCAGTACATAGAAAGTACAAGTTGCATTCATAGTTGTTATTGTGCTAATTATAGTTTTAGGAACATGCAACTCCCTGAATGAGGAGTATCCTGTGCATTCCCAAGTTCATACAGCACCAGTTTCTCTTGTGCACATGGTTGTTACTTTGGCTCCTCGTGCAAGGGAGCACCGGAGGACATAAAGAGATAATACAGTTGCGCAGATTGGTGTACCTTCAATTCCATTATCCAGTCCTACATAATGCATTTTGTGATTTACGCCCTACAAAATAATTTGTACATGAGGCAGAGGCCTGTCATGACAGTTAATATGACCGTTCATTTTCGTATCTGGGGGGGGAGATTAAGATGGGTGAGAACATATGACTTCATTTACAGACTGAACGTGACAATAGGCCAGTCCTGGATCCTGCCTCATAATGTTTGATTTGCCCATGGATCACAAGTTCATACTTAGCATCCGAGGGGAAGGTTTGCAAATTTTGTTTTTCTTTTCTCTTTTCTCTACTGTATTTGTTGACCCATCTACGTATTGCACCTATCCTCAGGTACAATGTAAAACTATGTGACACGACAAAATAGGCCCTTGTATACACTGCTCCCCAGTTTGTTGCATCTACTGCGCAAGTACATTAACTGCTAAGGAAAGGACATCCATGCTATACAAATGCTAAGATAATGCTTCAGAAGGAGATAAACGGGCCGATGAGCGTTGATGTGGATACCTTTTAGGTCAACATGTCTCTTATGGTTTCCCTGCTTAATAACAAACTTTTGAATAGTTCTGATACAGTATGATTATGCAGTGCTGGAATATATTGTAGTACACCAGGGGTATACACCTAGATCAGATGGAAAGGCGGGTACCCTACATCCAAAAGTTTGTCTACTATGATGGTGCAAGAGATACAGGCCATGATGCTCATTAACATTGAATATTATGTAGATTTTGATATTCATGTGTTGCTTTGTTCCCCCTTGTAACTTGAGTGACTATGCAACTTCTTTCTACCCACCTAGAATTGTAAAGACCCAACCGATAGCCAAATAAAGGATTTAGCCACTTCTTCTAAAAGGAGGGTCTGTTAGGTTTGAAATTCCCATCCCTGCAGCGCATTTATCCCATGCCATATTAGGTTAGCAGTACGTGGCTAAATAGGGTTCAGTGACTAAATATCGAGGGACAAATTATCGACTACACAAAAAATCGACACCAAAATATAGAGGGACATAATATCGACTCCCTATCTACAAACAGGTAAGTACTAAAATATCGATTCCAAAATATAGACTGTCAAAATATAGTTAGCCAAAATATCGAATTTTTTAAATGTATTAAAAATAATATAAAATTAATTAAATATTAAAAACAATTAAATAAAACATACATAATATAATATAAAAAAGCTTAAAATGTAAACATAATATAAGTAATTTAAAAAAGTCGAGATTTTGTTGGATACTGAGAGCGTAAAAATTACTATTCCCACTCCAGTGAGTGCAACAGTAGGGAAAGCGTTGGATAGCGTAGAGGTAAAAATTACTATTCCCACTCCAGTGAGTGCAACAGTATGGAAAACGTTGGATAGCGTAGGGGTAAAAATTACTATTCGAACTCCAAACAGTGCAACAGTAGGGAAAGCGTTGGATAGCGTAGGGGTAAAAATTACTATTCCCACTCCAGAGAGTGCAACAGTAGGGAAAGCGTTGGATAGCGGGAGGGTAACAATTACTATTCCCACTCCAGAGAGTGCAACACTAGGGAAAGCGTTGGATAGCGCAGGGGTAAAAATTACTATTCCCACTCCAGTGAGTGCAACAGTAGGGAAAGCGTTGGATAGCGGGAGGGTAACAATTACTATTCCCACTCCAGAGAGTGCAACAGTAGGGAAAGTGTTGGATAGCGGGAGGGTAACAATTACTATTCCCACTGCAGAGAGTGCAACAGCAGGGAAAGGGTTGGATAGCGTAGGGGTAAAAGCTACTATTCCCACTCCAGAGAGTGCAACAGTATGGAAAGCGTTGGATAGCGGGAGGATAAAATTAACTATTCCCACTCCAGAGAGTGCAACAGTAGGGAAAGCGTTGGATAGCGCAAATGGAAAAATTACTATTCCCACTCCAGTGAGTGCAACAGTAGGGAAAGCGTTGGATAGCGTAGGGGTAAAAATTACTATTCCCACTCAAGTGAGTGCAACAGTAGGGAAAACGTTGGATAGCGTAGGGGTAAAAATTGCTATTCCCACTCCAAAGAGTGCAACAGTAGGGAAAGCATTGGATAGCAGGAGGGTAAAAATGACTATTCCCACTCCAGTGAGTGCAACAGTAGGGAAAGAGTTGGATAGCGGAGGGTAAAAATACTATTCCCACTCCTGAGAGTGCAAAAGTAGGGAAAGTAATGATTAAAATTTAAAATAAGATTACACTAATTATCAATACCGATAAAAAGATAATGAAAAATAATTACCAATTAATAACAATTAATTACCATTTAAAAATATTAATTATCAATTGATAACAATTTATTACCAATTAATAATAATTAATTACCAATTAAAAATTAATTATCAATTATCAATACACATAAATACAAAAATTAATATTTACTTTATTACAAATAATTTACTTCCCACCCAATTCCCCTATAAACCCACAACCCACTCCCAATAATAAAAAATACCATTAACATTATTATCAATTAATCAATTAATAAAATTAATTTTGCAAATAATAAAAATTATTTAGCAATTCATACAAATTATTTACCCATTAATACAAATTAATTACCAATTATTAATTAATTGTCAATTATCAATACACATAAATAAAAAAACAGTTATTTACTTTATTACAATTAATTTACTTCCCACCCAATTCCCCTACAAACCCACAACCCGCTCCTAATAATAACAAATACAATTAACATAATTATCAATTAATCAATTAATATAAATTAATTACCAATTAATAAAAATTAATTACCAATTAATAATTAATGATCAATTAATTAATTATCAAAACATATAAATATAATTAACATTTAATTAACCATAATTACATTACTTCCCACCCTATTCCCCTATAAACCCACAACCCGCTACGGAATTAAATTATGCAATAATTAAATTACATAACATTCATTTGTTGAAATAAATTAAACATACATTACAAAAATAATACATCATTTTAATACATATGCTACCATACATAACACAATTTTTTTTTCTCGATATTATGGTATTCTATATTTTTAGAGTCTATATTTTGGAAATCGATATTTTGTACCCCAATTTCGATATTCTGACCTATCTATATTTTGATAAGTCGATATTCTGTCCACTCTATATTTTAACTTCGATATTCTGGGCAGTCGATATTTTGGAATCGATATTTTGGGTGTTTACCGCTAAATAGCTGCCATTTGTATTCACGTTATGCAACCCGCTGAGTTATCCCCATATTGTGCAAGCTTCAATTAGCTAGTGTGACTCCATTTTGCATTTCGTAATTCCTATTAGGCTGCTTAGACTGGGCCCGAGTAAGGCCTTCTTGCTCATGTTGCTTGCCTCAGCAGAACACTGGATTTCGTTATTATTTTTTCTATTGCTCAAGGCTGTTTTCTGACTTACTAATTATTAGGCCATTCTGCCCTGGCATGCTTCTCTGAATGTGTAGTTTCTGCCCCACGTTAGGAGATGCTGAGACCCAGCACCGTGGCCTTGAGGCATTGATAACGTGTACTCAACTTGCAGGTGTTAGCTCATCCTACTGTGCCTTTTTGTTCATGTTCGGCCCAGGCCAGTGGTTTTCCACTGTGGGTTGGTTGGGGGTTCTTGGAGGAAGGATTATGTTCTGCAGGCTGTGAGTGGGTCAGTCCCTCGGCAGACATCTTAGGGTGCAGGTCTGATTGGACTCCTCTGCAGAGTATTGCAAATAAACATGTAAGTTTGTATTCTCTACTGTCTGACTGACTCTTCATTCTTGGGAAGGCATAGCAGGTGGTGGTAAGTATCCCGTGTGGCCCCTAAGGGCCACGTCCTTCAGTGCCCTATTACAAATGTTTACAATGGTTATGCAAGATGGGTTATGCTGGGTACCAATCCTACCAGTAGTTACTGGGTGGGGACAACTGTGATGCTTATGACCATGGGCCGGTTGGCCAGTGATTTATGTAATCCCTGTGAAGTCATGGTGAGTGCCTGGTGGCACAATGTAATATATGTGATTATGTTCCAATGTGTTTTTATGGATAAAACAAAGGCTATTTTTATATAAGCTTTTGTGGAGTTTCTTTTGTGGTGTGCCTACTGTGTCACTGCTGTGTGAGTGTGTTGCGCAAACGCTTCACACATTGCCTCTGGATAAGCCTGCTTGCTCTACAAAGCTACCAAGGGGGTGAGCAGAGGTTATCTTCAGCTTGTAACTCCCTTGCCCTGACTAGAGTGGTGGTTTGTGCATGGCTTAGGCGCATGCCCTAGCCAACAAGAAATCCCATTTATAACAATGATGATTACCATGGTTGAGACACATGTGCTGAGACTCATCCATCCACAGTAAAAAGTCCAAAACTGTTTGATCCAAAAAGTAAAAAATCTAAATCGGGGCATAATAAATCGGCAGAATCCAGTTTTCAACAATGCTGGGCTTCGTCATGCTGATCGGGCCCTGCACCAAACAGTGAAACGCATTGACAGGAATCGCTGTCATGGCGGTTCCTGAGAATGCTTTTTAAATGACTGCCAGCTTGGTAATCATTTAGAAATCTGGTGGGCAGCAATTTACTCCATCACCATTGTAAAATACTCCTCTGAGGAACTCAGAATATTGGCCCAGTCGGTCTTCCCCCTCGATGCTCTTACCATTAAGCGTATTAGTGCCAACAGTATTTATCAACCACGGAATCGCCAGATCGATCATTCCTTCACCCCCCATTCCTTACCATCCTCAAGACCCCTGCCCTAGCAAAGTAAAACACACAGCATTACGTATTCTCTACCTCAACACCCATTCCATGGTTAAACACCAGTTAGACATCTTTCTGCTGCACATGTCAGAAAAACCTGATATCTTTCTGGTTACGGAAACCTGGTTAACCCTCGATTCCACTCCAGACATCCTAGCTGCACTACCTCAAGACTACTACATATTACATGCTAATCGGTCCCCAGGTAAATCGGGTGGAGGTGTTGCCGCCATCATTCATAAAAACCATAAATTCACCTCCATCACCCCTCTCAACCTACCGGCAGTAGAGAATATGGCCATCAAATTGGACTCCATTTCTGGACCCCTTATCTGAGTTATTATTTATAGGCCCCCACAACGCATGTTTTCATTCCCTCTCTACTTGAGTGAACAAATGACCAATTTAGCTACAAACTACACTAACATACTTCTCATAGGTAATCTGAATTATTGGCTTAATGATGCTCTCGGCGGGCCACATGCCGCAGAATTATCTTACCTACTCTCCAACCTTAACTTCACACAGCATATTTCCTCCCCCACCCATATCAAAGGGCACACACTGGACCAAATTTGGTCCACGAATTTAACACTTTCGGTACCCACTATCTCACCATGCATTTTGTCAGATCACCATATAATAAAATTTACAGTAACGATCCCCCTACACTGCAAGACTGCTATGGCCGAGGGTGGCATGATAAGAAAATGGAGGGCTCTTAACAAACAGAAATAAATTAACACCTTAGCCAATTCATCACCCACCTCTAACCCCGATATTAATTCCATGGAAGACAATATCTCTACCTGGTTACTCGCTGCAAGCAACATACATGCCCCTCTCACAAAATTCAAGCGGGCGCCTCAAGCCGTCGCTCAGAAATGGTTTTCTGACGAGTTAAAAAATCTAAAACTAGTGCTCCGTCAGAAGGAGAGGAGATAGAGATTACGTTACTCTCCTGAAGAAAGAATTCAGTACTTAAAGGCTCGCAAAGAGTACAAAACGCTATTACTGCAGCCAAGGCCGCTCACTTCTCCGCTAGAATCCTGAGCTCCCACAATAGGTCAAAGGAAATCTTTGTGAGTGTTAATGATCTTTGCAATGCTGAGAGAACTCTCCCCAAACAGTCTCCCACTCAAGACCTATGTAACTCCCTGAATGACTACTTTATGAATAAAACTGCCAGCTTTAAAGCCAGCATATCCACTGCCAGGCATATGGTGCCTTCAGATACTCCATTCACTAATACAGACACCATAGACCACTTCCCCGCCATTAGCTCACAGACCTTTATAGACTTGATGGCCCGAGTCAAATCAGGCTTCCCTGGAACCTGCTGCCCCCCCTATATTCTAAAGGAGATCTTTTCTGTTCTACCACACACCACGTTGCCCTTTTTAAATGAATCTCTCTCGCACGTTCAAGAATGCAATAGTGGTCCCTAACCTAAAAAAACAAGGAGCTGATCCCCTGAATCCTTCGAACTATCGCCCTATTTCCTTGCTCCCATTCCTGGCCAAGATATTGGAGGCACATGACGCCAGGTGTTTGTCTAACTTTATTGAACACTCAGAACACCTTGACTCTCACCAAGCTGGCTTCCGACTCGCTCAATCGACTGAGTCGGTTATACTCACGGTCCTGGACGCCTTACGAGCTAAGGCAGACAAGGGCACGCCTCAGGCCCTGGTGCTCCTGGACCTGTCGACCGCATTTGACACGGTCGACCATGAAATCCTGATGAACCGTGTCAGACAGGCCGGCATACAGGGCTCAGCCTCCAACTGGAACAAATCCTTCCTTGAGGGCCGCACCCAAGCAGTGTGTCTCGCTCCTTTTACTGCTCCAAGGATCGCTACCATGTGTGGGGTCCCACAAGGTTCATGGTTGTCTCCCCACCTGTTTAATCTTTACCTCCTGCCCTTGATTCACTCCCCAAGGAACAGGAAGGTAACCTTTTTTAACTACGCGGATGACCTTCAACTGGTTTTTACTATTGATAACTCCCCTGACTCAATGCAAGAATTCCAAGCCACCATGCTCCATATCTAGCGTTGGATGGATCTCAACCATCTTAAACTCAACCCAAGCAAGACCGAATTAGTATTGGTCGGGAAATGCCAGACCTTTTGGGTCCCCACTACTGGTCGAACGAACTGGGACCTCTCCCCATCCCGTCCCCCTCTGTAAAAAGCCTAGGAGTCACCATAAATGCTGATCTTTCGCTTAGAGGCCAAGTAGGGGCAGTGGTTCCCACTTGCTTCTTTCAGCTACGCAAAATCAGGAAGATCGCCAACCTGCTAACCCACACTGCCCTCATACAGGTGGTGAACGCCCTGGTCCCATCTTGACTTCTCGAACTCAATCTACCTCGGCTTGCCACTATTTTTACTTAAAAGTCTCCAGCTGGTGCAAAACCAAGCTGCAAGACTTGTTCACAAACAACCAAAATGGCAATCGGCCAGACCTTTGCTGGTAAAACTTCACTGGCTCCCAATCGCACAACGGGCAGCTTTCAAGACAGGGTCCCTAATCTTCAAGGCCCTTCACTGTAGGAGTCCTAAATTTATCAGCTGCCTGATATTGAGGCATGTTCCGTCCCGCAACCTGCGCTCAGCACACCTCCAGCTACTAACCACCCCCACCTTCAAGCTCAAACACCAGGAAGGGTGTAGGTTTTCCTATCTGGGCCCCAAATTCTGGAACTCCCTACCATTAGGGAGTCGATCATGCAACAACCTCCTGGGGTTTATAAAAATGCTCAAGCCGTGGTTGTTTGAGCAGGCTCATGCGTAATCCGTTGCCGCCTTGATACTGTCCAAAGCAAAGCACCAAGAAACCTCCCAGTGTATGTGCTCTATAGAAATTCTTATTAACATAACATAACATAACATAACACCCAGGAAATAAATAATGAGTTAGTTGTTCCCAAAGGGCTGCATATTTTATGTTTGTTGTAGCTGAGTGCAAGTGATGATAGGGGTTGTCCATGAATTATGAATATTGATATGTAATGGGTGATAGAGTGTACTAGAGAGGTCGCAGATAGCTGAACGAGATGTGTTTACCATTGGGTAGTTGGAAGGGGCATGTGGGATAATGGATCATTAGTCTCCGTAAAGGGACTTCCAATGTGTAGAAGAAGAGGTGACAGAGGGAGGAAGGACAATAAGATTGCTTTGACTGTGCCAAAAGATTTATTTTTAGATGGGGCTTCCTTGGAGACTACATTTAGGTAGGAGAGGGGGCAATTTAAATAACAAGTTAGGGTAGTGGAAGAGTGGAGTGAGGATCTGTATGAGATGTGGATGGGCAAGGAGTATGTTGCATTACGTTCTGCTATGTAGAGTTTACACGGTATGCTTTCACAGGGTTGTATTTTTTTTTTTATTATAAATGTCCTTAACTTTGTATCTTGATACAGATTATGCTCAGGCTGATACCCAGTTGCTAGGCTGATTTGGGCACACATCTTAGATTATAGATGTAACTGATTTAGAGATATTGATGGAGGAATAGCAATGATCTTTTTAAGTGACCAAGATGTATCTGGAATTCTAGACAAGGGGTGCTGTTAGAAATCCACAAAGTGAATAAATACAGTACAGTATTAGATCTATGAAGTAAATCAAAAATATAGAGATGTGTGGATTTTGGCCCACAGCAAGATGCCTGTTCATTGTGAACACTCCATGAAACAACCTTCATGTGGCAAAGGTCTAGGAGCCCAGGAATGTAAGACACTGCTGCTGGGATTGGGCCAGAGCTTAGTGGGGCAACTGCTACTGGGGTTGGGCACAATTTAGAATTCCTACTCATCAAAAAGCCTGGAACCATCAACTATATTGTAGGCAGCAGCTGTGCGTGCAGGTAAGAGAGGTGGGGTGGTGGAGCCATTTGAGAAGGATATTGACAGACAACGACAAGGAGAAATTAATTATTTATTTAATTTTCCCTCGTGGTTGTGTGTCGAATCCCCCTCCCACCCGGCCCCACTGCTGCCTCTTACCTGCATGGGCCACTCCTGATCATAGGCCAGTTTTAACTCAGTAATGAAAGAACTTGGAACCATCGGACAATCGTTAATGAAATTCGACACTCCGGTCGTGGAGCTATATACTGAGATGCACTCAGTGTACTTCAAATTGGCATTGTTCTATTCTAGACTGGAGATTGTAGAGAAGTGGATGGCAGAGGTGGAAGGTTGATGTAAATGCAACATCACATATGGGACAGGACATCTGATTCCTGACAAATAGGGTCACAAATCTGGAAGACAGGACAAGGTGGGATAATATTTGACCAAATGGCAACCCAGAGAAAAGACACCATCACAGACATTGTATCCACCTTACTCCAGTGACACATGTAATTCACATTTCAGGAATCAGTGGAAATACCAAGATCCCACTGGATCCGAGCTTGACAGCAAAGAACAAATGACAGGCCCAGACCAAAAATCTTGTGTCTCCTTTGCCACTATCACATTCTAAAGATATTAGCTGCAGAGAAATAAAGACAAGGGCGCTTTGAGCTAGATAGACATGCAATCCTTCTGCGGACTATTCAATGGGTAGTTATGAAAAAAGATGATAAGTCTTATCACTACACTCCTGTTCCCAAAACTAGATGTTACATTTTGACTGCTTGACTATGCCACAATGCTGATTACAGTTCAGGGCAAGACTACTGAATACCCAGAACCAGAAGAATTGGACTCTTTCTCAGAACATCTGGAAGTGGCAGAGAAGTAAACGAGTTTAGCTCCTAATACATCCTCATATCTAGAATGCCAATGTATTGCACATTAATGCTACAGTTTAGATGAACATCTGTAACAGAAAACAATGTGAACACAATATTGTTGAGATAGCTCAAGGGCCCCATTTAAGGACATTACAGGTGAAAAAACTAAAACCACACGTGAACCTTACAGATGGACAGGCAGAAGGACTGTGTGATATGCTCGTCAGACGTTTCTCTCAATGGGGAAAAGTTGTGAATATTGAAGGCAACTAATGATGATCTTGAGTGACAATATTCTGGAATAGATCTCTTGTACTTTGGTATTATCCTGCTGCTGCTTGGTATACAAACACACATCCTTATGCTATGCTCCAAGCATTATGCTCTGATTAAATATTCTCACCTGAGAGGTTATATCGACTTCTATAGAGAGAAAGGTTTCATGGTGTTGGGGTCAATAGTCCTAATTTTTTTCAAATTCAAACTCATACTTCAGATGTTTGTTTTTGAAAAAAGTAAAACTTTGTAAAAATTTTACAGCTAGTTCATAATTTTTGATGGAGCTGGCCATTCAACTTTAACAAACACAAGGAGATGATGGACGGAGTGCTGAAACTTTTCAGACACTCACCCGAGTCAATCAATCAATCAATCAATCAAATACTTTATTCGACAACTTAATGTCATAAAAGTGAACAATTCGATCAATCATACATTAAAGTTAAAAATTAGATAGTACAGGATATCATCTGCCAACTCATGGTGAATTACTAAACAGGTTAAAATAAAAAATACAAGATAAAAACATACAAACAATTTTAGGGTGCAAAACTACCAATGACTTTTCCTATATTTCGTCTTATGAGGATAATACTTTTCTGGGCAAATATAAAAAAGTGCAAAATGCAAGTAAATTAGGAAGCAAGATTTCACGTTACCTTTCCCATGATACATGATAAAGTGCATAGTGCATAGTGCAAAGACGCATACGAAATAAAGTGCAAACATATCATTCAAGATAATCGTAGGGAATACCGAAGGTAACCCCACGTACAAAAATGCGTCATAAAAAGGTGCTATGTGCAAATAGGCCGGGCTCAGAAGTTTGGGGTGATCTGCTAATTACTTAAAACATTATTATATTTCTAACAAACAATCCTTCAGTCAAACTTACAAATACGCAGAACTATATTTACATTATATCATTTAAAAATCTAAACAATAATCAGATATCAGGAGTCAGTTGTTTTTTTTTCTTTTTGGACCGCATAGCAGCGACCAAAAAGCAAGCAATATTAAAAATATCCCATGGCGAACTTAATGACTGGAGATAAAGTAGTGCTGGTCTAACCTGCAGAAAACCCTTACCTTTCAGAATTGGGATTAAATACTTATTCCGAATGTTGGTATAGAAAGGACAAAACATCATAAAATGAAGGGTATTCTGGGTAGAGAAATTGTCACACTTACAGTGGATTGCATACTCCGGATTGCACCACTCCTGAAAATCACCTAATAAAAAAGGAACTATGTTGAAGCGAAACCTGGTTAAAAGCCAACAATGGTAGGGAATATTTACCGTTATCAGATAAGGTTCGATACAAATATTTGTTTTCGTTAAAAAATGAGCCCTTACAGAAGGTTTCTGCAACTCTAGTTCCTCCCGTTCTGCAGACAACAAATTCTTAAAATTATATTTCACCCACAGAACATCCTCCTTCCGTATCTTTTCAGGGGCTTCAAATAGCTCGGGCCGCCCCAATTTAATTAACCCACTTTTAACATAAGTCAGCCACTTGATTTTGTTGCAGTTGTCTAACTGAGCACAGTCACTTAGGATTTTATGATTCAAAGTCAGTTCGGGATTTACCCATATTTTGAGCCAGCAAAGCAACGGAGCTAGGCTCAAAATGTCTGAAATGTAACCAATCCCAAGATCCTGGTCTATAGAAAAGACTGGTGTAGATTGTGGGACTGATAAAAGGCTACGTAGAAATTTATTTTCAGCTATTTGAATGCTTGGCTGTTCTTTGAAGCCCCATATAGAGGAACCATAGGTCGCAATCGCTACGCACTTTGCGCTATATATTTTCAATATGCTCTTGATTGGTCTAGCCCCCAAGCGTTTATCAAACCCCATTAATCCTAAAACAGAGCGAGTAATAGAATTCTTTTTAATTTTCTGCTGCGGTATTCAAGAAAGCTTCTCGTCAAAGACTACCCCTAAATAAGTAAAGGAGGAGACCGAGGTCACCTCTTGACCATTACAATAAAAAAGGTAGGGTTTTCTTGATTTACTACCGATTGACAGTATATGGGACTTGCTGTTATTCACAACTAGATCCAACGACTGCATGTGGGCCCCAAAGGCATCTAAAAGCCGCTGGAGACCCACCGCTGTACGTGCTATAAGGACTGTGTCATCCGCGTATAGGAGAAACGGAATAAAACAGTTTCCTACACGCGGAATATCCAAGGTCGCAGTTAAAAGGGATCTGTCTATATCGTTAATATATAAGGTAAAAAGAACAGGTGCCAAGATACACCCTTGTCGAACTCCACGAGCAGATCTAAAGGAAAGTGTAGATTTACCATCCCGTGAGATTCTGACCGAGGCGGAAAGATCTTGATGAAGATCGGCCAGAAAATGCACTAAGGGAGGGTCAAGACCTTTGTCCAACAGGATGGTCCACAGCTTTGACCTGTTAACCAGGTCAAATACTGAGGATAAGTCCATAAATGCCATCCTTATACAGCCTTCCTTTGCCACAGTGTATTTGCTAATTAATAATGACAAATTGAGGCACTGGTCAGTGGTACTTCTGCGTTTTCTGAACCCATATTGGAGATCAGAAATAATATTCTTCTCAGTGGCCCAATCTGAAATTTTTATTAAAATTATTTTACCTAAAATCTTCACAGAGGAATCAATCAAGGATATAGGTCTATAGCACCGCGGGTCCCCTCTCTGGCCTTTCTTGAAAATTGGAATAATAGTTGAACGGGACCACAATGCAGGGAACCCTAGGGAGCCAGAGACATTAAAAACATTGGCCAGGATCTTGGCCCAAAATTTAGGTTTACTTTTAAATAAATCTGCTGGTACAAAGTCAGGACCGGGGGCCTTATCGCTAATAGTCTCCCTTATAGCTTTCTCCACTTCCTCTTCACAGAACACAAGTGGAACTCGGGATTGAGTAAGTAATGAACTAGGGAACAAGTCCAATTTCTCAGGGGAGGCATATATTGCCTTAAAGTGAGACAGCCATTGGGCCTCGGTGATGTGGCAGTCCTGAGTCTCATTGTCTGAGCCGATAAAAAAAGGGGTATTGATGATTCCCCAAAATTTTGAGCTATCCCTAATTACATCTACTGATAGCAATGCGTGCCAAGCCTCGGCCTTAATCTCAGCTTTCCGCTTGCTAGTTGCCATCTTATACTGTTTACGCAGAACAGCGATCAAGACCCTATCACGTGGTTTGATTTTCAAGGCATCATTTAGAAGGCGGTGGGCATGTGAGCATTCACTATCAAACCACTTTGTACCATGTACTACTCTCGGTTTGTACTTAACTGTAAGATCACTGGCTATTTGGTTATAAATACCCTCGAATGCTCTAAGAATGGCGTCTTTTGTGCTCGTGGGGTTAACGCATATTAGTATGTTCCCCTCGCACTTCTTACAGAGTTCATTAAAAAAGATATCCGGGATCACCTTGGGCCACCTAAGTCGTCTCCCTTGATCGCAGGTAGATACAATGCATGGCGCGATTTGGCTCTTGCCACCTGTTAATAGGCTGCAGCTTGTATCTAGTTCCAGAATGACAGGGTTATGGTCACTAAAGGTCGATTCCCTGGCATTGTAGAAGACTACTTTGTCTAATAACATCGGGGACAAAAAGATATAATCTATGATAGTATCTATAATTTTAGATTTAAATGTCGAGCACCGATCGAGAATATTGGCAAAACCGGGTTCAAAAAGGTCAGAATCAGCCAGGAGAGACTCTAGGGCCTCCCACTCCACTGTATGTTCAAAATGGGGTGGTGAAGCAAGGTTATGACCAAAACCGTCTTCAATACAACAATTTAGGTGACAAGGATGGATGTTAAAATCACCCATAAGCACAACGTAAAACAAAGTAGTTTGCAAAACCCTATAATTTTCTAAAAAGGAGTTCAAATTGATCAAATGTTGGTTCCTGTGATCAATTTCCCCAGAGTTATAAAAATTCACCAAAAGTATCTTAGGATGAGTGGTAAAACAAATTTCTATTGCCAAGCAGTTAATTGAGTCTGTAACAATCCTATTTATAGATCCCTGTAAGTTCAAAGATAAGAGTAACATAAGTCCACCCTTTGCTCTTCCAGCAGGGGTTGCTTGGGCTGGAAGAAAAAAAGAGCTAAAACCATCCAACCAGAAGTTCTCCCCCTTATCCCAGGTTTCCTGAATGGCGATTATATCAAAAGATTTTATAAATTCTAGCCACTGGGGGTTATCTCTTTTGCTTCTTAAACCCGCAATATTCCAGCTGATGAATCTGCATTTTGATGGATTTACATCACCAGTATCTACTCCCGGACAAATAATATGGGGCCTGACAGATAGACAATATTCACTCCCAATGCCTAAACCCTCCAAATCTTTAGGTGTAGATAGAGAAGGGGTGACCTCTGACACAGGGAGTCAATCATTTGAGTCCAACATGCTTAAGGGAGAAAATCTATTAGTCAGGGGTAAACCCACCTCCTCAGGCCCTGGCCGCGCATTTGTAGTATATGGAGACAAGGGACCATCTCCTCCCGATCTTGCAGAGCTAGAGACTCTGCTTACTGGTCTAGGCCGGCACTGCGGCAAATGAGATTTAATATTGACATGTAACCTATTGTAGGAATACCCTGTGTTTGTTGGAGGATAGAAGTAGCCCAACGGGACGGCCCTTATGCCGTCCGCTTTTAGAACAGTGGCATCCCAAAACAGCCTATCCGCTATATCAGGTTTGTTGAAAATTACTATTATACAGTCTCCTGCAATATTTTTAGGCTGGTTGCCCACCCACGAGAAGTACCCGTACAATAGTGATTACACCAACTTTTTGTTTTACGCAACAAACCATGTGTTGATTCTTGATCGGGGTGCTCAAGAGGGGGAACCCCCACAAGAACCGCAACAAGAGGGGAAGCTTCAGGGGGGAGATCAATCCTGTTGTGGTTGTTAAGAATAGAGTTATTATGCAACTCAGAATTCCCCCTTTTTGCTATAGTCAACCATCTAGGTTGCGTAAGATCAATACCTTGGGAAGCATTAGAAACAATTTGCCTTTCAATGGGAGGGGGTTCCGACCTATCCCCCAGATTCACTGGTCCACCCCTCCCCAAAGATGGCAACAGGGCATTCGATTGATTAATCCCTCTAATAGCTAGCCCAGTTACTACTGGCGTCGCATCAATGTTATTAGTCGGGGGACACAAATTGTCTCTCAGGCGGGCGTCCATAATAGTATTTAAGTGGTCACACTTCTTTTTGAGTTCAGCCACACAGGAATTCATAGTGTCAATAATGTTCTTGGCAATAGTGGTCAACATAGATTCAAATCTTGTACTAAAGATGTCCTCAATGAGGAACCGCAGGGACTGTTGGATGGATTCATCGATTCCTGGGTAAGCCCTAGATATGTTTGGCTTAGATCCTTTGGGAAGCTTTATAGATTTTTTCCTTTGAGTGCGTTTTGCGTCAGACAGCCCATCCATAGAGCCCCTTTCACATGGGGGGTTGTGGCAGCTCTGCGGGCTAGACGAGCCACCCAAATTGTCCAAGGTAGGAGCTGGTACATCAGACAATGGTTTAGGAGCATTAATCACTACCACAGGTTCCAGGGGTACATGGGCAGAATCCATAACTGCTGACCCTTCCCTGGGAGCAGTGCTTGTGTCCAAACCTAATTCTTTTTCCGCATTAGCTATTTCTTTGTTCAAAGCACCCACAGTGGAGGTTAGGTAGGAAATTATGGAAGGAGACTTTCTGGGTATTTTGGCTTTTACACCCCCTTATCAGAATTACCCATGTGCTTGCGCTTACCCATCTGGAGAAGTTAGAGGGGTGGCCCAGCCCAGGCTTATATGGGCTTTGACGGGCGCGGATGGGCCCGCCCTTGGCCTGGGCTGTGCCCGGGCAGTGCCCGGGCACGCCCGCGCGCGTCCCGTGCTGCGTTGGTTGATTGCTGCTTAAGAGGGCCTCCGGCGCCCTCTGGTGATGCTGAATGTTGGCGCCACGCAGGGTGTTATGGGGGATGAAGTCCCTTTGCCACCAGAAGCCGTTTCCCTCACGGCGGGAGCTGGGAGCCTTCTAGCCCAAGGTGCCGTTCCCCTCACGGCAGCGAGATCATGCAGGGTAATGTAGCATCAGCCCAGGGTGTAGTGCTACAGCAGTCGCGCGTCCCGTGCTGCGTTGGTTGATTGCTGCTTAAGAGGGCCTCCGGCGCCCTCTGGTGATGCTGAATGTTGGCGCCACGCAGGGTGTTATGGGGGATGAAGTCCCTTCGCCACCAGAAGCCGTTTCCCTCACGGCGGGAGCTGGGAGCCTTCTAGCCCAAGGTGCCGTTCCCCTCACGGCAGCGAGATGATGCAGGGTAATGTAGCATCAGCCCAGGGTGTAGTGCTACAGCAGTCGCGCGTCCCACGCTGCGTTGGTTGATTGCTGCTTAAGAGGGCCTCCGGCACCCTCTGGTGATGCTGAATGTTGGCGCCACGCAGGGTGTTATGGGGGATGAAGTCCCTTCGCCACCAGAAGCCGTTTCCCTCACGGCGGGAGCTGGGAGCCTTCTAGCCCAAGGTGCCGTTCCCCTCACGGCAGCGAGATCATGCAGGGTAATGTAGCATCAGCCCAGGGTGTAGTGCTACAGCAGTCGCACGTCCCGCGCTGCGTTGGTTGATTGCTGCTTAAGAGGGCCTCCGGCGCCCTCTGGTGATGCTGAATGTTGGAGCCACGCAGGGTGTTATGGGGGATGAAGTCCCTTCGCCACCAGAAGCCGTTTCCCTCACGGCGGGAGCTGGGAGCCTTCTAGCCCAAGGTGCTGTTCCCCTCACGGCAGCGAGATCATGCAGGGTAATGTAGCATCAGCCCAGGGTGTAGTGCTACAGCAGTCGCGCGTCACCCGAGTCACACATGGATTCCACTCAGATCTGTGACTGGGGGTGAGTGTCTGAAAAGTTTCAGTGCTCCGTCCATCATCTCCTGTGTTTGCATCTAAATTTTACAACATTGACAGAAACCGCCACAACAGCAATTCCTGCCAATGTTAAGAGATGTTTTTGGTGTGGTTGGACATCTCTAAATTTGGGGGCTGGATATCCATCAAGGGGACTGACTGATTTATGCCATTGCCTTGATAGACAGTACTCTATCTTCTTACTCTAAATCGAGCCTTACATTTTTTTTAAAAGAAAATACAAAGCAGCAGGCCTTTTTCACTTATACACCCAGGATCTGGAAAAACACCCCTACGTCTATCAGGACCACCACAACGCTACTCCAGTTTAGGAAAAAAAGTTGAAGATTCACCTCTTTAAAGAACTCTTCTTTCATCACAATGAATTTACTGTCCATAACTCAACTACTTTGCCCATTACTCATTAATTTTATGATTGCCTTTTAATCCTATACAGCACTCCTCTGTCTTTTGGCAATGTTTGCACGATAAACATATTATATGCTTACTTATATACATACATATAAACATACATAAACAAATACGTACATATATGAATACATATATACAATAGGCCAGATACACAAAGGTAAACCTACACTTTTTTGTAAGTTTACTATTTTTCAGTATTCACAAATTTAAATTTAGATGAAAAGTCTAATTTTACTTCTTTTCAGTATTCACAATGGTAAACTTAGACCAAAACTCTAACTTTACTAGTAGTAGCTTACCTTTGTGAATACTGAAAAGTAGTAAGGTTAAGACTTCTAGTCTAAGTTAGGCTTTTTGTCTAAGTCTACCTTTGTGAATACCAAAAAGTAGTAAAGTTAGACTTTGGGCCTAACTTTACCTTTGTGAATCGGGGCCATAAAGAGCAAGGCTTCAGAGCAGTTCATACTGAACACTTGATTAGCAATCAATATATTGCTCTCAGGCAATTTTAATTGATATTGTTGAGTGGTTACACCTGGGGAAAGTGGAACTGTGATACCACTTGCCCACTACATGGCCTCAAATACCGCATCAAGTAGTCCATTAAAACTCACATCTTTAAATGGGAACAGGCTATCATGCTTACACAATAAACAGTGAAGTACTCTATAAATCACAAAAACATCCTAGAGAAGTTAAAAGTTTGTAACCAATAAATGTAATAAGAGTCCATATATATGTTAATTCTGCATTCAGTCCATTAATTCACAGGTACTAGTGATGTTCGATCCTATTTTATTTTTCACAAGTAATTTCTTAGCCCAGCCAACACGTTTCATACCAACCAACTAGACTTCTTCAGAGATTTGAATAAACATACAAATACACCCTTGTAATGAATACAATCATGATCGCATAATTAATTATAGCGTCACAACAATCACTTCTCATGAATTATTATTGCAAAGCAACAAATGGACTGAGTTAACACTAAAATCTCACAGCTACAACTCTATCTTCATTGTCACATTATTGCATATGTTTTTATAAACCATACAGCCTTAAGTTCATTACTTCTATTATTCATACAACAGTCAAGTTACACAAATAATACCAAATAATGATAAATGACCTCACATTCCAAATTTAAATCCCCTATGTAAGAAAAACATGAATTTATCAATTGTGTGTCGATATCTTACATAGGAAAGTCAACATTATTATCACAATTACTTACATTAAAATAACTGGCAACCACTCTTAATCGCCATCTCAAAGGTGTCGCTATATACATGTGTCCCACATAATGCAATCCTGGAAATAAGCGTGTAAAATCACTCTTTTTCTATTCACATCTCCACCTTATAACAGTCCAATGTTTACCGTTCTCACCAGTCATGTCACATATTCAACCTACTAAAATCCACTATTGTAAATACACAAGCGCTCACATTAACACATCATAATTCACAACAGATACGGTCTCACATATCACACCACATAGACAACGATCCATGTACCGAATTACAGTCACTCAATCTCAAATAATATTATTCCCAAACCAACATCCATTAGCGCACAAATCACCACAAACAAACCAAACAAATGGCATAACACTCTTCCCACTATAAATCCACACCTGTACACTGCTGTGTTGCCACCTGTAATTTTAAAGGCAGCCCTACTTTGCAGGCTGCTTTTAAAAATAAATTATATGCAAATTCGACTTTGGGATTAAAGGGACAGTCAAAGTCACAAACTACCATATTTTTAAATATACATCGCCCTAAGGTCTCCCCTAGCTGCCCCAGGGGCAGGGTGCCTAATATCTATGAGCAGAGACATTATAAAAGATGTTTTATATGCCCTGGTGAGGGAAAAATATCTAATTTTGTTGTTTCCCATTGTAGCACAATTGACTCCGTAGGCTAACATAGTAATACTTTAATAAAGTGTAACTATTGATAAAAGTGAGCTTAAAATATGCTTCAATCTATCAAAATGATAGTTAGAGTAAATCAAACAACTTGCCATCGTCAGATTTATTATAACTATCACAGAAAATACTATATAGAACTTGCTTTAATGATGAGCCAAAATACAGCTTTCCAGCAGCCCTTCTCTTATTATCCAGCCTCTGCTAGGTTGAGTCAAGCAGTCTCAATGAGGTGTGAAGTGACAAGGGCTGAGACAAAGGAAGCCTCTGGTGGGAGGAGAACTGCAGCTGCAGAGCAAAAAGGAGGATGGGGGTGGAGTAGCCAAACTGGTCATAAAAGAGGGAATGGCAGTTAGGACAGGACACACACGCATCCCAACATCCTGCACCCCCAACCTGGTTGGAGCCCCAGTAATTCATTTAGCGGAGGGGATGGAAGGGGAGTGTTAGGGAAACTTAGCCACAGCAGTAGGTTGGCTTAGCCAGATCCTAGCCTCCATGAGATTGTTTCTATATTTTTTATTTTAAAGAAGTAGTGCTTTCTGGGAAAAGAATATGCTACACTTTGGAGTAAGTTGTCATATTTCTGGGTGTCACCCTGTACCCATTGGTGGGGGGTTCTCCCCGCTTGAAACCCACGATTACTGGATAAATATTGAAGTGCTTCCCAGGAAACTCAGATCCCTGCCTAAAACAAGAAGAAGAAGGCCTGCACCCCAAAGGATTGCACTCCAGCACACTGTGGAACTACAGACCTAAAGAATTTGCCTTGCTTCTAATAGTAAAGGCTCAGACTCCCTGAATGCAACAGGTTAAAAGAGCTCCACCTGCATCATCTCCAAAAATGAAGAAAACAGCTGGATAGCCTCCAGCTGACTTTTAAAGATTTGGCCAGGTGCATTCTGGTAAACCAGGTCCCAACATCCCAAGGACCATCTCAGAGCTTTTACACCTTTAGATCTGTGTTGTGGACACCTGGAGACCCAAAGATGACCTTCTGGAAGAGAATCCAGAAGTTTGGAGAAGATTGGAGACATTTTGGTATAAAGCTCTATAAGGTGACTGACCTGTCAATGAGATTCAAGCCACCAATGTTGAACCACGACTAGACCTAGATTTCAGGTTTGTCTCGCTAAAAGTTCCGGGGCACATTTCTTCCAGGATTTTACTGAGGCCCCCTGCTGAGTCCAACCTCCATCGTAGACTCGAAACCCAGCTTGACGAGGGCCTTGCTCGATGTCAAGAGAAAAAGCTCCAAAAAGCATCAATGTCAGAAGGTAAAAACTTGATCGGTCCCTACTGCTAGGTGTATCGGACCACCGCTTCATCACAGTCGGCCTGAAACTTTGACTTTGTCCTGGTCAACCTCAACCAGATGTCCTGAAAGTGTTTAGCCTTTAAAAGTTCGTATCACCAGTCCCCTACATTGGACTGTTGTCAAAATATGTCAGTTTTTTATAACTTGGTGATAGACTTTTATTGTGTGTAGTGTCTTACTTATATAATATAATGTGTTTTTTAAATGCTTTACACGCCTGTCTCCCAAGTTAGGCCTGCCTGCTCATTGCCACCTACCAAAGGTTGGTTGAGCAAGCAAATAATTTTTGGAGACCTTGACCGGAGCTTATATTGTGATTGTAGCCTTATTACTAGTGTAGGTACTTGCCTGCACCTACTAATAAACTATCTTCCAACAGCCATCTTGAAATGCCTACTTACGTGTAAGATCAATACGAAACTTCCTAAACATCTATCAAACTTCAAACACCCACAATCAAAAATAATTTTTATTCTAAACAATAAGGTTAATATTATCCACAAAAACAATCAAAATAAAAAAATAACCAAAAAGTAAATAGTGCCTCAATCCAAGATACAACCAAGCAATTTCATAACAAATTTCTCCTGTCACCATCTTGTCAAATTCAACCCATCCACCATCAAACTAATTAAAACAGAAACAGTCATCATGTATCCAACCATACCTCAATCATGCCCCAAAAAGTCTCAGAGGTCAGTATCTGCAGGGCTCTAATATAGGCTAATGCAAAAATAAACAAAAAGAACACCCATACTCAGTTCAAACCATAATCTTTCATTTCATGCCACCCATATTTGACAGAACATTTTAGCTACCATTCCTACAATCAAACAGAAACCTTTGCTTGGACATTAAACATCAAATGTGACATAAAATACCGCATCCATCTATATCACCTTTAAACTCCACCAAAATAAATAAAACATTCTTGAAAAATTCTAACTTAATAACAACATCAAATTACCTATCATATGATATCTCTTCAAACTGACAAGATTTATGAATTCCAAATCAATTGTGCATCTCAAAAGAATCCGTCCAATTCTCTTCCTATTTAGGCAACTACACCTAGGAGCACCTCTCCAAAATTAACAAAAAATAATGGTATTCACTCTCAATATTTAGGCCTTTCTCCAAGATCCTCAACCTGCTTATCTACTTTGCCTCCATTTGGCAAAACATAAGCTCCATATCACCACTACATGGACTAGGGTTAATTCTTTGAAATCCTTGAAATTTAAAGTTGCTCTTGTTAGAATAACACTCCTTGATGTGCCAAGCCAAATGTGAGAGTGCATCTTACTTCCTGATCACCCTACAGTTTTCTTCAAATTCTAAGCTTCAAAGTCCTTTTAGTGTTACCAATGTATACTTTTGAACTGTCACAAGCATTTGCATATACCACAAATACACTATTGTAGTTAACAATATTGTTCAATGTGGTATGTGCTTTCTAAATTCTGAAATTCTGAATCTTGTTCATTCCATATTGACTAACATTACAATCAGTGTATATGTAAAATTCATGTAGGTGGATCCTGTAGCAAATTGCCACTAATATTCCCAACTGGGAGCATATAATTGCTAGTGACTCTGTCTCTGATGGTGCAACCTCTCCTATACCTGACGCTGAGATCACTTTATTCAATCCTGGCACCACTGTAAGGAGCAGCCAAGAGTCCAACATGTTCTTACACATAGCAGTACATTCACGATTATACGTAGTCACCAATGCCAATCTGTTATTTCTCTTCTTCCTTGATTTCTGTCTGAGTGCGGTGTTCCTATCCACGCTACGTTCAAGAAACGGCTTAAAACTTTTCTTTTCAATTAGCTGATCTATGCACTCCGCTCCCCAGGGTTTTTGATAACTGCACGCGCCAGGATACTCTTGAGTAATTGAGCGCGCTATAATACCCTTTATAACATAACATAACATAACATATAACCATGTGATGTTAACCTGTTTCTCTGTAATCTGACATTTCCCCCATAAGAATCCCTTTATCAACTGATTTAGAATATGAGCTATCAGCCCCTTAAGAATGTTATTAGTAGTAGCGGATTTCCTTGACAGTTTATGTGAATTTTATCACCCTTCACATATAGTTCTACATCCCAAAATGTATATTATTGTTACCAAAACACATGGTGAAATGTCTTCTTGTGTTTGCTTTGTTCGCCCTAAGTTGGCAGGGTATGCCCAGACGTGGGTCGCTTGCTTGCCACTAGATTCAAGCTAGCCTGGCTGATGAGGGGTGTTACCCCGAAACCGAGCCAGGATGCTTGTTTCCAGGTCAGGGAAGACCTGCCTTGGCAGTTAGGGTGGACTGTTCCCATAAGTCACAGGGTCAGGACTAATTTGCATATAGCTGGGTCTGAACTGAGGTGGCGAAGTGAACTAAAGAATGATGATGGATTCAACCCAGATCTCTGACTGGGAGTGAGTGTCTTAAAAGTTTCAGCGCTCTATCCATCATCTCCTTTGTTTGCTTTGTTCGCCTTAAGTTGGCAGGGTATGCCCAGATGTTGGTCCCTTGCTCACTTTGCCACTGGATTCAAGTTAGCCTGGCTGATGAGGGGTGTTACCCCGAAACCGGTCTCAGGATGCTTGTTTCTGGCTCAGGCTAGACCTGGCTTGGCAGTTTGGGCTGGACTGTTCCCATGAGGCACAGGGTCAAGACTAACTTGCATATAGCTGGGTCTGAACTGAGGAGGCGAAGTGAGCTAAAGAACGATGATGGATTCAACCCAGATTTGTGACCCGGGTGAGTGTCTGAAAAGTTTCAGCACTCCGTCCATCATCTCCTTGTGTTAGAAATGTACATTAAAAATATTGTCTTTTGAAAATAATAAGTACTCATGTAATTGGGCATCTGTGCCTGTCCAGATTTGCAGGGGAGGACCAAGCATGCACCTTCGGGAAACAGCCCATAAAAAGGGCGGCAGAATATGGGACAAACATGGAGCCCATCGCTGCTCCTTTTGTTTGATGTCACCATTCAGCATTAAGCAAAACGAAATTGTTCATCAGGATCAGGTCATCCATTTCAATTAACATATTTGAATGATAAAAAAGACTAGCACTTCATTTAGATAAAAAGTGATGTGAAGCTCCAAATTCTTTATGGATATATGTATACAACCCAACAAAATCCAAGGAGACAAACATCATGTTGGGGTTCTAAACAATATCATTAGGTGTAATCCAAATGGCCATGGTATCTCTTATGTAGGAAGGTAAATTGACCACCAGAGGTTTCAAAAACAGATCAACATGTTCAGACAAATATTCAGTCAAACTACCTAAACCAGATATAATCTGTCTCCCTGGTGGAAAACTACTGGACTAGTGTGCTTTGGGTAAAATATATGTAAGAAAGTCATCCATGTTGCCCTGGTCACCCCCATTTTGTTGACTTATAGGGGTGGTTACTGACTCTGATTGTGCCTTGTGCTCTGCTAACCAGGCCCTGGGCCTGCATTCTGTTTAAAAGGTATAGAATAATTAGGTATAATTAGAATTTGTTCAGATAAAATACCTGTAAGTCCCTAGTATATGGTAGGGCATGTAGTTGTAAAGACCCCAGTGGATGTAATGAACTTAAGAATGCACTACTGTGGTGTCTGCTGTCATTTTAAAGCCAGCCCTGCCATGCAGTCTGGTTTTAACATAGAACTACATTCAAATTCAACCTTGGAATTAAACGTACTTTCAAAATTTAAACTACATTTTTATTACCTATTCATACCCCAGATGGCCTGCCCTAGGTGTCCCAAGAGTAGGATGCCTTGTAAGTAAAAACAGGGACATGATAAAATAACTAACATTTGAGAGGAATGAGCTAAAAAAATATTCAAAGTAACAAAATAATAGCTGCAATAAATCCAATAACTTGTTAAGGTCAGTTTTATTATAGCTATTGTAGGAAAGTATTTTAGAACTTGCTTTCCTGAAGTTACCTAAAGCAGCCCTGTAGCAGCCTCTTCTGATTGGCTGTACCTTATTTGGTGTGAAGTGGCCTTGGCTGAAACAATGCAACCATCTGTGGGAGGATTGCTGCTGCCTTCAGATACCAGGACAGAAAGAGGGCTGGGTAGCCAACCCGGTCTTCAAAGGAAGAAGCGCAGATAGCATAGGAACTAGGCCCACCCCCATTTCCTGCAACCCCAGCCAGTTGAGAGCACCTCTAATTAGATTAGAAAGGGGGCTGGAAGGGGAGTGTAGGGAACGTTAGCCACATCTTTGGTTGGGTTAGCCAGTCCTGAACTTTCAGGGGAGATTTTCTCCATTTTGATTTGGACTGAGAGGTGCATTCTGGGGAAAAATATTTCACAATTCTAAGGAAGTGGTCATCCCCTGTTGCCAGCCCAGAATCTGGAATAAATATGTGAGAGTTGCAAAGCACCTTAGATCCCTGGTTGGAAACATCAGAAGAAGAAGGACTGCCCTGCAAAAACTTGAACTGCACAAGAAAAGACTGCACTCATAAGGACTGCACCTGCTGAACTCTCAAGGCTTTACAAAGAGAGGACTTTTCCTGGCTTCAAAGATTAAGGAGTGAACTCCCTGACCAGCAACAGGAAGAAAAGTGCTGGAAGAAGTCACGTGCATCATCTCCAACTGGATTTACATGATTTGACCAGGTGCAATTTGGGAATTGTCGTACCAACCCCCCATGAGGCAAATCAGAGCTTCTGGACCCTTGACCATTGTTGTGGACCCACAAAGACCCTCAAACGACCTTTCAAAAAAAGTTCTGAATGTTTGTGAATTTTTGGACAACTTTAAGGAAAAAACTATATAAGTCCAACGAGAGTCAAACCAGCAACATAAAACAGCGACTTGGCCTTACCATGCTGGTTTGCGCCACTGAAAGCTCCAGAGCTCTTCAATGTTGGCGACGAGGACAAAGACCATTAGGATTTATTGTGGCATCACGCTGTAGCAGGCCACCATCGTCAAACTAAAATCCGGATTGACAAAGCTGACCGCTCAACGTCGACGTTGAGATAAAAAGCTCCAAAAAGTGACTAAGTCAGAAGGTAAAAACATGACCAGGCCCTACCGCTCATGGTAGCCGACCCGTGGTCCATGACGGTCAGCGTGAAACTGTGACTTTGTCCCGGCCGAGCATGACCAGATAGCTGCAGTAGGCACTTTTTACTGTTAGCCACTGGAAAGCACATTTTTTAATGCTATCTTTAAAAATTCATATCTCCGATTCCCTACATTGGGTTCTTTTCATTTTGCTTTCATATGAAATATAAACATATTCTGTGTTGGCTTTTTATTGTGTTTTGTGCCTTACATATTTACTGTTTTGGTGATATTAAATGCTTTACACACCTATCTCCTAAATTAAATTTGGCTGCTCGTCAGGTAAGCTATCAAGGATTGAGCAAGGATTAATTTATTGAGACTTGAATGAAACTTATTTGTGATTGTGGGGTTATTACTTGTTGTAAGTACCTTCCTGCATCTACTAATAAACCATCTTCTAACAAAATATAAAAAGGAAAACATGGATTTTCAACTCATATATCTATTCTCAGCATCATTTATTATGCACACTTCCTTACAAGTTTGTCAATGATTAGACTTTTTGCATTTTTTTTTTGTTGCAGTTTTATATAGCGCGAACTTGACCCGAATCGGGTATCAGAGCACTTTATATAGCACCCGTTACGTTACATGAGGACACACATTCATTTTGGTTAGGCACGATCATTGATCAAAGGATTGCCAATTTATTTTAACGTAACAATTAATATCACTTAAGTGTCTCAAAATCTCACTGTCACAGTCAGATATGTGCATAATGACTATGAAAGTGGTGGACTATCGCTCTTTCTGAAAGGGAAATAAATCTTGCACTAATTATATGCAGAAATTGCTTTTATCCAAGAAACCAACTCTCTATTGTTGAATCTTACAAGTTACAAAATGATTGAGTGGGGCCAATTGTTGACACCTGAACGCCTAGTATTCCATGTTTGTCTTGACCGCTCATTGTATGTCTCCAAGAAGTGACTATTTTTTCCATACAGGCTCTATAATACCAGATGTGTAGAGATGTGGTATCCTAGAGGTAGGAGTGTTAGACCATTCTCCTGTATGGCTGTTGCTAGGCATTACCTTGTTAAAGCCCCCACATGCATTATGACATATGAGGGCAACCCAGTATAGGACTGCAGATGGGAAAATAACATTTTTATATCACTTTTCATATATTGCCCACAATGCTCACTTTGTCACGTCAGCAGATAAAGCATCATGGAATGGTAGACTAATAAGAGATTGCTTGGAAAAAGCCAGAAAGTCTGAGCCTGACGTCAGATGGCAATTCAACTTCAACCTAACAGTTAAGTGTAAACTCGAATAGGCAAAGTTTCCTCTCAAAAGTCAGACAGACTCGATGTTACAGAGAGAGGTGTAGACAGATATACCGCTGATTAGAGATGCTGAAGGGAGACAAACCCAATGGAAATAATTGAGAAGTTGCCTTATTCTATACATCTTTATAACACTAAGACTACCTATGCATAACTGATTTGGAAGCCTGGTTCTTGAGGCACAAACAGCTCTCTTTGCTATCAGAGGAAGGTAGGACATTTCCTGATGAGGCAGATCACAGAAGAAGAAATTGCAGCATCCATCTCTGAACTACCTTCATGCCAATCTCAGGGGATGATGGATTCCTAGGACAGTTTTACAAAACAAGAAAGGCACTACTGAGCTACTAATGCATACAGTTTACTTAACACAAAAAATAAGCCGGTCAGTATCAAAAGGATAATACTTCACTGCCCGTTGTCATGAGTACCAGTGTACAGTGGGCCACCATCACATGACATTAGCACTAACCCTATTATACCCAGTGAAATGCCACGGACATCTGCCTCAGAGATGAAACACTTTTTTATCAGTAGTCTCAAGTAATGTGGCAGGCCTCAAGAGTGTTAGATCAAGCAGGTAACCAATGACCTTAGCGAGGATACCAACAACATCCTCTGTCTCCAGGACACTTGGGAGCTAGTCCCTACGATTTTGTCAAGCTTTTAATTAATATTTACACCTGCACTAGGAACAAGCCTGTTCAGGTGCCCATCAGGGAGATTATCAATCTTCATCAAGCACTCAAGCAATTTAGAGTCAGCTACGATGGATCTGGCCAGCATTGTGGCCCAACTAGCCACCCTCAGAGGCCTGATACTTAATCAGGGAGCCATCAACCTGATACTGGTCAACTGTTATTTCAACGTTGCAAAACAACCCAAGCTGATGATGATCTGAGACCTGCTTGATAGTATTGAGTCACTTATTTTGGATCATTCTGATCATGGTATTATAATCATGGGAGATTTTAACACGCGTGGCCTGGGGGAGTCACCTGACCATAGTGCAAGGGTGTCTGCGTTGTAGGGGTGATTGTTTTTGTGCAGGAAAAGACACTTTCCTGCACAAAAATAATCATGAGAGATGTTTTCCTCTTTCTTTGTGTGCTGCGGAATGCATCACACATAGAACAAGCATTTGCAATGCAACAGGTCTCGCATTTACGCGAGTTTGCGCTATTGGCATTCTAAATGACAGTGCCTTTTATTTTTGTTTTGTTTTTTGAAACAGAAATAAAACGCATTGTCATTTACAATGCCAATAGCTTAAACTTGTGTAAATGGGAGACCAATTGCATTGCATATGCTGGTTTCTCCTTGTTGAATGCGGCCGGAACACAACCCACTCAGCTTTGCCAAGCGATCACTACTTACTTCAGCAGAGTGGCGTTGTCACGGAGACGCAGTTTGAAGAAGGGAAGCCACACATGTGAAAATGATAGTGGGTACTCGACCCACTGGAATTTGCGCGACCTCCCGCTTCGTCATGAGTAAATTGCAGCCGTCTTTCTTGCCTGCCTTGGAAACCCACAAACTGATGAATTCTGAGGACTAAGGGGCACAAAGTAGTCAACTTGCAATGTTATAGCCTGAGAAAATATTTTGCCGTTCATTTCTTTTTTACTCGCATGATAACGCAAGGTATTACTTTCACATGGCCCGGAGGAACATAACTTATGAAGAGCTACATAGGGGATCTCGCAGGGGCGCCAAGATTAAATTAGCAGTTCTGCCCACGCCAACTGCAATAGGATGCAAAATGCGCTCCCCGATTAGCAGATGTCCTGCCTGGGCCCCTCGTTGGCAGAGAGAAACATTGCACGGTTCTGGACTGTAACACACAGACAAACAAACATACATACACACACACACGCATACAGACACACATGGGCACACATACATAGATGCAAACAAACATACACACACAGATGCACACACACACACACTTGCACACATGCACGCACACACATACAGGTACGCAGCTGAGTGATGTTTTCTGAGCCTGGCTGTTAGCGCTGCACTCCGCTGACTCTTCTAATTAAAGACAGCTTTGAGTGAGGGGTCTCCTTTACAACGCTGGATTCCTCACTCAGGACAAAAAGCCCTGCTGACGGGCACTCAACATATTTCCAAAACTATTTCCAAAGGCCAACGTGGGACACGCTGCAGTTTTAAAGGAGGCGGGCTTAACAAAAGCAGCGTTTCACACAGGGAGAGATTTAAAAAATGCCTTTTCTTTGTAGAAGCAGGATAACGTGTGCAGCCAGGACAGGGGCTTTGTCAATGAAGGCACGGCACAATGCAAAAAATAAACATGCGCCTCCATTGCCAAAGCCCCTGTCCTGGCTGCGCACGTCGTCCTGCCTCTGCAAGGACATTAACTCGCAGGGAAAACAAGCGTGAGGGAATGAAAATGAACCATAGGGGAGGGTATAAATGCACAATTATAGTTGCCAACATATAAAAACCAGGCGGTACCCGATTCCGTGGTGGAGCTTGTGGCGAGCTGCATCGGTGCAGTGGCGGTATTGCTCGTAGAGTGTGGCGGCCGAGATGTGGAGCTCCAATGTCTGTGAGTTCTGTAGGCAAGGTGAGAAGGTCCCGGGGGACCTCCGCACACCGGCAGGAGGAGAAAGGCGTGAAGCATGTCGGTGCTGGGGAACTGCTGCCAGGGCTGGCTGTGAGCAGCTGCAATCGCACAAACACGCACAAAGCACCGAGGCAACCACAGGTAGTGTGCGTGCAGTGAGCACATAGGAGGCAAAACAAAATTAACTATTTGAGCGCGGCGCTGGTGGAAAAAACAAGGAAGTAGTCCCTACATGACTACATAACACCGATCAGCGGACCGAAACTGTAGTTAGTCGGTGCTGCTTCCTGCAAAAGGGAAGCAAACCGGAAGTGACGCATCGGAACTCAAGCCAATGATAAGGCTGTTAACAAAAAAAATGCCTGAGTTAACAAATGGCAAGCAGCAGCAGAAACTAATGCCAATTAGGCGGAGTTTCACCTACCACATCTATTACTTAATGCCTCGTAGACGCAGCGCATGCGCTGTCCTTTGCGAGACCTAAAAAGGAAAAAGAAGGATAATAAATGGTACTTTTATCCTCATTGCACCTTCCCCGGGGAGGCAAAGGAATATGACGCATTCCCAGGTTTACAAAACCTTGCGTCTGGGCAATAGTTGGGATCCATGGATGTGTGTGGGAACACCCACAGCAACACACATGGAACGCCCCTTTCACGCAAAGTAATGCGTGAAAAAGGGGGCATATTTATAACGCTATGAAAAGCCACTCAGGGTAGCTTTATGTGGTCTTGTAAACAAGGGCAGGCACACTGCACTGCTGGTGCATCAAAAAAAGTGACGTAACTGCAACACAATGAGCTTGTAAATATGCCCCTTAGTTTGTATGTGAGTTCTAGTATGTTCAATTGCATTAGTTTTCAAAAGTTCCCTCCTTAGCCCAGGGCAATGTGTGTGCCTTTGTGTGTGCATGCCGTTCTAGGCAAAACGTATTACGTTTCTTTGCCTCTGTGAACCACCTGTTTTCCATGTGTTTTAATGGGGAATCCATGATAATTTTGGTAATTTTGTGGAAAAAAATACAACTTAACTCTTTTTGGGGAGTCTTTGTTTTGAACTGATCGTGGGGAGAAACGTACATGGTACACTCTTACAGTTTTACATACTATGAGTTCAACACTGCATACAGATGCATCAAACAATTCAATATGAACATTTCAATAATACAGATGAACACAGATGACAATGCATATGAAAGGTTGCGACATAGGTAAAAACACAATCTAAACTTTTTCGAACAAATAACAGCACCCTTATGTGATGTATAAAAAACATGTGACAAAACATGAAACATTAAGATAGTATCTACAAGATATCAATTCTTGTACTATGATCCACTGCCCAGCTGAGCCTTCCTCAACTGCACCACACGCTTATAATGTGCACATTTTTCTAGTTCGCGCTTACAAATCTCCACCCAATGGCCCCTGGGGGTTTCCAGTTGCTCATAATCTTTTTTTTTGCTAAAATGAAGTCCTACAACCCACTCGTCGCCGTGATCTTAGCAGTGTGTAGGTACCTATGCCAAAGACAATGGCCAGGCAAGCACGGGACTTCCCTTTCAGTTACTATTGCTACAATTGTAGTAATTTCCTCCCAATAATGGTCTAGCTCTGGACAAGCCCAAAACATGGTGTGAAACTCAGCTCCCACCTCTCAACATCTTGGGCAGTACGCTCCCCCCACAGCAAAGTGTCTGGCAATCCTTCCAGTCATAAGATATGCCCTATGAAGCACATAAAAATTAATAAGTTTAAACCTGGCATTCCTGGAAACCTTAGCCATGATTTGTAAAGTCACTCAACAGTCATTCTCCGGGGTGGGAATCCCCAGATCTCCCTCCCACACTCTTCTAAGGGCCTCTAGGGTAGGAGCACATTACTTGAATCGTCCTATAAAGATAAGTGACCACCGTAAAGGTCCCCAATGATATAACTAAATATTGGTAGCTTTTGGAATGGGGGTTCCAGTGCACCCCCACACCAATGTCTGTGAAGGAATGCTGTCACGGCAGCATGGAGGAAAAATTGGCCCCCTTTGGTAATTCATAATGGGATCAAAAGTCTTCGAATGGAAGTAGTGTGCCATCCTCAAAGAGGAACCCAAGTGTCAATGCCCCAGCCTCCTTCAATCTGTTAATATTCTCCAATCTCGCCCTTGTGGTAGTACCTCCAAGAATTTCGAGGGACTATGTGGAGAGTAAGGTTGCCACGGACAGGGAAGCTGGATAAGCAGATGAAGCCCATGATAAGTGAGCCAATTTCCCCGAATAGTGCCCAAGAGATCCAGACTGGCAATACCACAAAAAATACAACAAGCAGGGAGGGCTAGCATCTTCAGTAAAGCCACTCAGCCCGCTACTGACAGGGGAAGCCATTTTCAAAAATCGATACTAGACCAAAGTGCTCGAATGGCCTGCCCCACATTCCCATTCAGGAAATCTACCAGATCATGGTAAATCTGTACCCCAAGATCAGGGAAACATCTGGATTCCCACTGGGGCAAAGCCATGTCCTCTGGCAGATCTCTATGTGCAGATGTGTGGAAGGTGTAAGATTTTTGCCAATTAGTGTATAGCCCAGACCAAGAGCCGAAGTGCTCCAATAAGTCCCAAGCACCCATAAGGGCCTCCCTGCACTCGGAGAAAGAGTAAGAGATCGTCTGCATGTGAAGCACTATTAGGAATCTGGGTTGCAATCTTAATATGCTTATAAGAATTTCCGGCTCTGGCTTGACAAGCCAACATCTCCATAGCCAGGGCGAAGAGCAGTGGTTACAGGGGGCAACCCTGCCTAGTGCCGCGTCCCACTGTGTAACTCTCCAATATGATGCGCCCTATTTTCACACTGGTCGAGGGATCACAATACAGTTATCTGGTCCAATTCATGAAGGACTCCCTTAGGCTGAAATAACTCATCCCATCACAGAGGAAGCTACACTCTAGACTATCGAAAGCTTTTTTAATGTTTATAGCAAAGATCACCACCTGTGCTTTATTTTAGGAGTCTGCTTCTAATAGTGTGAGGAGTCTATGGATATTAAGTGCCATATTTTGGCCTGGAACAAATCTCACCTGATAGGCATGGTTCAGAGTACACATGTGGAGCAGCAGCCGGGTAGCCGGGATCTTGCTCAGTATTTTATACTATACTTCAGCATAGAAAATGGTCCCTGGGCCTTCAAATCACATGCTGACTTAACTGTCTTCAATAGTGGCCATATCAAAGCCTCCCTACTAGAAGAAGAGAGCAAACTCATAGCCCTGGTGGTTTTGTAATGGTCAACCAACCTGGGGGCAAGTATATACATGTAGGTGGAGTAAAACTCAACCAGCCGTCTTATTCCCGGTGTCTCAACCCGGTGTCTTATTCCAAGCCATGGATTTTATGGCAGCTCAGATCTCTGGGAGAGTAATATCCACTCCCAAGCCCTCAGCCTCTTCAGGGGACACAGTGGTAAAATTCAAGGCTGCCAGGAAGGTTGCAACAACTGCAAGTGAGCAAACAGCCATGCGGTGATACAGAGCAGAACATTATTCATAAAATTCCTGGTTAATGGCATCTTGCCTATGTAGCTTAGAGCAGTGTTCTTCAATCTGTGGGGCGCACCCCCCCAGGGGGCGCGACACCGTCGCAGGGGGTGGCGCGCACTCCACACTAAGATCTTCCCTTTGTTGGTCTTTTACTGTCCCGCGTCGCAAGTCTTCACCCATTTCAAATGGGAATTTTTAAATTGTAGAGCTCCGGTAACAGGGTTGGAGGGGGGATGGAGGGGAAATAGATAAGGCACGACTTGCCTGTGCTTTTGTCATGTAAAGAGCTGAGTTAACTGTCCCAGGAGGGGGTTCATTCTTAGAGCTGAAATGCTTCAGCTGCAGTGGGAGGCAGGGAGTCTCCTGCTAAAAACAAAAGCAAACGAACAGACAGTCCTGCTCCTTCACGTTCAATTTCATAGCAGAGGAGACTCCTTGACTCCCACTGCAGCTGAAATGACTGTCTGTCCCTTGCTTTCAGTTTAGCAGAGGAGACATCCTTCCTTGCACTGCAGCTGAAGCATTTCAAATCTACAAGTTCAACCCCGTCCTGGGAGGGTTAGCTCTTAGCAAAAGGAGACAAAGATTCTTTTAAATTTACACAGGCAGGCGCGCAATGCCCACATGGCTTAAAGTTGCCAAAAGAAAAATGCCAGCCAGCCATGTGTAGTTTAAACAGCCTGCAGATTGATTGTCTTGACACTAAATATGGTTATAAAGAAGTATGTATACATTAGTAATGTGAATTTCCTGTCTTTGTTCCATTTTATTATCAGTCATGGATCATTCAGGCTGCCCTAGAACACAATTAAAAGTGCTTCTATTTATATTATCTGTTCAAGGTATGCACATACAAGTGCTGACAATACAGCTTTAGGTGACTTATTTTTTATTTTTGTACTGCCTGGGACATCGAAATAGTGAGCTGGCAACCCTAATCATAAAACTGGAAGTTTATTGTAAGATCAGCATATTTATTTCCTCCACCCTGATCCCTGGTTAATGCCATATTAGCAATAGTTTAACTTATATGTTAAACACTAGGCCACCGTCAATAACATGCTGAGTTACTTCAAGTGTCTGGGAATGCACCTTGCATTCAGACAACTCGTTCCTCATTCTCGCCCTTCACTTTCACGCTCACCCTGCACTCACAGTGATGCCCTCACACTGATCGCGATGCACTCACACCATTCACCTGCTTACCTTGTACTCACAGTGATCACTCTGCACTCACAATTTCACTTTCGCTGTTCACCCTGTACCTCACATTGCAGTCACACAAGCACACTACTCACCCTGCACTCATGACACTTCACTCACCTGTCCCCCTTACTGCTCAATCTGCTATCTCACTCAAATAAGACCATCACTAACCATACATTCATTCGTCCCACACTGCACTTACATCTGCACCCAAATTCATATGGTCACCTCACTCACCCTGCAGTCACTCCTCTTACCCTACTCTCACACTGTTGCATGGCTCACCCTGCACTCACATGGGTACTCCTGCCACCCACACAGCACAGAGGTTTAATGTGCTTGCTACAAAGAACGTGTACCATGCAGATCAAAGAACTGAGTGTGAGTAACCAATGAGTAGTGCTATTAAAAATTTAATGTTTGCCAGAAAGGTTCTATAGAGGGATGAGGTGCATTGTTGGGGAGTGGTAGTGAGGAAATTCATGGAGGAGGAGGAAATGAGGGAGGGGGTGCTAAAACAGACCATTCCACTGTGTGCGACCAGTGCTAGGGCCAGCCCGGGCTGGGAGTGTACGCCCCCACCCAAAGTTTAGGTCTAGTTGTGCCCCTGTACACAAGTATGGGCATGTCGTGCCCCATCAAGGTTTTCTTTCTAAATTACAAAATGACACATTTTCATGCACTGCAATCCAGCCTTTCAGGGGGCCCACTTGATAGAGGCAGCTCTGTTTTTGCCCTGATGGCCTGGAATAATTCCTAAACAGATTCTTGTAAATACCGTTCATTTCTTTTTAATGTGATTGATGTGAGAGAGTCTATTACTATTTGCAGAGAAATGTTTTTGTTTTATGCAACAACCATAAAAAAGTTTATTTTAGATCAAAACGGGTCCTCACATATGAGAACTTGGAGGATATCACAGATATTATTCTCTGTAAAATTTGTGGGCTGCTGCTTTGTTACAACAGTGAAAAAACATCACTCTTTCTGAATATTAGATGTAAACACTTTTAGAATTTTGACCATAGCGCCTATACACCGTTAGTAGCCTGGCTAAAGAGGGTATGGCAGAGCTGAAAGTGAATCATTTAATCTCAAAGCTGTTCTGAACAGGGACCCCCAAAATAGTATTGGCCCAGGGCACCCAAAATCCTTAACATGTCCCTGCCATCACAAAGTCTGTCAGACAACATTGCTCTGAAGTAAAATAGGCAACATTGTTAATTTACTATCAGTTCTATTTTTTTTAAACATAAGCCCAACGTGTCCTAAACACCCACTGATTCAGGCAAGCAACTTATCGTATCACTAAGGAATTCTCAATTAGGTGTTCGGTCAGCGTCCTCTCTCTGGACTTTCACCTTTGTCTTTGGATCCATAACTGGTTGGTGGGCAATTATCCCATTATAAAGCTGCCTAAAACAGTTGTTAATGGTTTCTAGAGAATAATTGTTTCTCGTGTACCAACTCTGAGCTAAGGAGTGCTCAAAAAATGCGATAACACGGTCTCGCTTACAGTCACTGTTTTGGCTGAAAATGTCTGCAGAATATTCAGCTTTGAGAGAAACTGCTATCAAAACTCTCTTGCTTTTCAGTTCGTCCTATTTATGTGCGATTGGGTTCTCAGCACTTGCGGTATTAAAGACTAAGTACCATCAAGACTGGATGTGGAGCACAACCTGAGGATGGCAGTAGCAAAAATCCATCCACAGATTGACAGTCTATGTGGCTGAAAACCGACACACCCGTCACATTTATGTTAGTGGTGTTATTATTAATCTATGTCATGTGTAAAACAAAGCATCCTAGTTAAAACAATTTGCACACATTTTATCTTGGAAAATTGTGTTTTGAGCTGTGTAATAAGCCTCTGTCATTTCACCACACCCACTCACAAACCTGCAGTTGACTTAGCACTCTTATTGTGTTGAACATTATTTGCCGGATATGGCCCGTGATATGCGTGTGGCGGTCGATTATGTGGTGTACCAGATTCCAGAAATGTCTGTCAGGTGGTGGGGGAGCCCAAAATATAAAAATAATTCAGCTGGTGGGGCTCAACCTACAAAAGTTTGAAGACCTCTGGCTTAGAGCCATCAGTGGCAGTGAGCGCCCCACTGACCAAGCCCCGCTTGGAAGGGTTCACCAGCCAAGCCAGCCATGACCCGGGGCAGACCCTCTCTGCATGCGCCCTTATCATATGCTGCTTATAGTGAAAGCATCTTAACATCTCCACTTGCTCCGCAACATTTTCCTGAGCCTCAAGTGGTGAGGGTTGTAATGCAGGGTGTCCTGGTCTACATTGTTCAAGGGCTCTGAGCTCTTCCTGAGGATGAAACTTCTGATAAGATTGTCTTTCGAGCTCCCACTGATTCAAAGATGCAGGTGTCACACACCACCACTTTAAAAGCATCCCACTATGTTAGAGGGGATGACCCGGGACTTGCGTTTTCATCAAAATATCAATGTATAGCGGTGCTGACCGTGCCCCAGAAAACAAGGTCCAAGCTGGATTTAATCTCCACAACAGAATGCAAGGGGTGGTCCTCACCCAATCTAGTCCCAGTAGAAGAGGATTGTGATCAGAGATAGTTCGAGATAGGTATTCCGTAGTTTGAATCAACTTGTGCATTTTCGGCGAGCACAAGAGTGTGGCCAGGCACACGTGGAAGTCCTTCAGGCCAGAATAATCACGCTCTCCCGCTTATTATAAGCCACATGAGTTTACTACCCCCATTCCCTTTGCCAAGTAGCGAATGCGCTGGCCACTCTGTGGGTCGGTGACTCCCGCAATGGTGGGTGGGATTGATTGAGAGCGGGATGCTCCACACAGGTATAGTCTCCTCTCAAGATTATCGAGCCCATCAAATGAGGAGCTAATACTCGAGAAAGATCATAAAAGAACCCTGCTTGGTCCACATTCAGGCCACGTATACTACCTATAGCAACATCGCATCCATCTAGATGGCCAGTGATGACAACAGAACAACCAGCAGGATCTACCACCTGTTCTATACATGGAAAGGGGACCCTCGGTCACATCCCTATCATGGCCCCTCTTGCATAAGCCGAGTAAGTGGTAAAATAGGCTTGTCCTTTCCATATGCATTGTACCGCTGCTCCCTCCTTGGCAAGAAGATGGGTCTCCTGAAGGAACGCCATCTGTATACCCCATCTATTAAGGTAGGAGAATACTTAGTGTCTTTTCATCAGGATATGCATCCCCCTAACGTTCCAAGATAATATCTTTTAAAGTATGGGGGTAGACATTGCATGTGTAAGATTGAAACCGTCGGGCACCACGTACCCCCAATGTCTCAATCACAGAGCTACCATACCAAGCAGCAAAATAGGAGATATTTATATAGGGCAAATACCATTTTCTTCCCCCAACAGTCAAACAACAAACTCCCCAACTTCCACACTGCAAGACAAGCAGGTAAGTACTCCCCATTCAAACAAACATGCGTTTGTGGGTGAACCCACCAGAACTGCAAGGAAAGGCGGAGGGAAGGCCAAAAGGGAATGCCACACACAGCCACTCCCCACTCAGGCAGAAGCAGATAGTAAAGGAAAAGAAAGAGTTCCACTATTCCCCCGAGAGCCCCCATCAAGCCACCACACCTCAGTAAGCATCTCACATCATACTCTATAAGCCTCACAGTCTGCCATCAGATTCAGATTAGATAATCTGCCGTGCCAGGAGTAACAGTATCCCAACCTGCGAAGATGAAGGGCTTGCCCCTCTTCCACTCACGCAGCAAACACTTTTACTGCCCATAGTTGCTCCCGCTGGGCCTCTTTGCCTGATGGTGCCATCACTCGCAGAGTCTTACCTCGTCGTCTTGATCTTTTCCATCTCCGTGGTTGATTTCATGACTCTCAGTCAGTATCGGCCCATGTGTGTGTCTCAAGCCAGTCCCACACTGCCTGTTGTGAGCAGAAGAATTGTACACCCTCCGGAGTCACCACTCTCAATCGAGTTGGGAATAACATGGCATTAGCTCAGTTCCATTTGGCATAGGTGCCGCTTGGCCTCCAGTAACTTGGACCTTTGCTTCTATACTTCTCTGGTGAAATTGAATGTCTCATTACAACAAATGTGTTTTTTACACATTCCATTACAACATGGTTGTTACAACGACTGCGTTGTTTCAACACAAACCATTACATCGCAAGTTGTTACAACGACTTGCTGCAGGGGGCACACTGGACTTAGGAGTCTTATTTACTATTCCTACTCCAGTTTGTGCAACAGCAGCGAAGGTGTTGGATTGTAAATCCAACACCAGTACACCCCCTACAGCAAGTTGTTGAAATGACTTGCGGTGTAATGGTTTGCGTTGTAGCTCATTTGATGTAAAGGCTGTTTCGCGTGGAATCAGGAAAGATCAACACATTGATGTTATCAACCCTAGTGTCTGCTCTTTCTCTGGCCTGCGCAAGTATATGGTCCCGGTCTCAATAGTAGAGAAGTCTAGCAACCACTGGCCTAGGTGGTACACCCGGGAATGGAGGCTGGGTAGGGACCCTGTGCACCCTCCACAGGGCGTAAAATGGAGAAAGGCCCTCTGGTGCCACTTCTTCGCGCAACCACCTCTCCAGTAGACTGCAATGTCTTTTCCCTCCGTGTGCTCAGGGAGCCCTATTATGTGGATATTATTCCGCCGTGATCTGTTTTCGCTGTCCTCTGCCCTGATTTCCAGGGTGTGCACTTTGTTTTCCATCTGTGTCATCAGCACTGGCATCAACGCATCAGTAGAGAAAGCAACTATATCTCTTTGCATCGCCGTGACTCTATCAGCCAATCGGTTGTGGTCATCTTTATTAGGTCAGAGTCTGATTTCAAAACACAGCGATGGCCTGCAAGATATCCAGCTGTGTGGGCTCATCCTGTAGGCCCTCCGGTGGTGGTGGTCTCGCAGCTGCTGCCACATCATTCTTCCTTGCAGTTCAAACCTGATCACAAGCGCTAAGGTCACGCTTTCTGGAGACCTTGTCCATGATTGACAGCGAGTAGGTGATGGGGACCGGTTCTCAGAGGTAGCTATGCTCACGATATGCAGTCGTCAAGCTCAACTGCCAATGATACGAAGACAACTAAAACAAGCACAGCTGAGCTTTCTTCAAGTTGCTATAGGTAGTCCAAGCACAATCAGCTAAGAGAACCTATGATGGTGGATCCAACATGGCTCACCTCAGTGAGTGTACTGGATTCCACTGATTATCAGCTAGGGTCAGGTGCACTCATTAGTTTCACAGAATAGGGTGGCAGTCAACAAACAGTAACAATGAGGTACAGGACAGAAATGTTGGTAGTTCTCAAATACAGCCGGGCCTTGTGGCGGGCCCAATCACAGACAGTACCAAGGCCCAAGGTACCAGCCCATAAAGCTAGACTCCAATTTCCAGCACCACAGGCAGAAGGTCAGTTGTAAAACAATAGGATCCTAAATGTAGTCACCCCCAAAAGCAATTCAAGCAGAAGTCAATAGGGTCTCAGGCGCTGTTGCCACTCATCTTTCTTCTAAGCTGTTGGCCCCATACAATCACAATGCTATACAGATAAACACTGGGGGACCTGCCGATATGTGGGGAGCTCTAATCAAGAGCTCCCCACAGTGCCCTGTCTGCACGGCATAAGTAGCTGGGTCTCAATCCCCCCAGTCAAATTCCTCCTCCTTAGTCAGTCAGGGCGGGCAGGATACTGCACTCTGTGCCAGGATTAAAATGGCCTGCAGCGGCGCCCCCAGGAGCTGCTGCACAAAAGCTCTGTGTTCAACAGGTAGGGCTCCCAGACAGGGCGTACCATTCAGGGAGGGCGCCACTATTGGAGCAGGACATGTCTCTTCACTCTCCCGTCCGCCTACCTGCTCCGCTGTCATTGCCATTCTTGGGAGTCCACGAGGGCTTCAGATCAGCCCGGGCAAGCTGGCACAACTCCGGTCCCGTCTGGTCAACTGTCGGGCCCAACAGGCCCAACAGGTACACCATCTCTCTCTTCAGAGTGATGCACACATCTCAGGCATTCAGTATCACCCCTCTTCCGTTACTACGAGGCCACCGCCATCTTGATCCGCGGCCTTGCTTCCACATCTGCAACCCGGGGGAATCAACACTAGCGGTCCATTTGGCTAGTTTTTTTCAGCACCCCTTGTTACCCCCAAAAGAGTGGGCAGCAGTGGAGGGGCTGGGGGGCCCTAGGGTTTTGAACTCCTGTCAGGATGAGTCTGGATAGCGTCTGACGGAGTAGAGTTCGGAGCACCACTGCTCACTCCATCTGCATCAGGGCATGCCCCCAGGTCACTCAGGTCATCTCTTTACACTTCTCCCTAGTTTACCATACAGCCAAATTCTTTAGATTAGGTTCTGATGTAGTCTCTTATCCTCTGTGATGGTTGCTTTAGGATGGACCTTTCCCCACGGATTCAGCAGAACTTTCAATCAATTGCAGTGTCTGCTCACCATCCTTGATCCGCAAATGTGAATCTGTCCTGGCCGGTCATCTTCTTTGGCAGCAGTCGGCTTTGAGGTACCAATCTGGTCTGATGGTGGCTTGCCAAAATGTTGCTTTCAACATGAAAAATCTTGAAAAAACCAGAGGCAAGAGGCGTTCGGCATAACAGTTTTTTGTTTTTTTAAATTGAACTGAGCAGCTGGGAGAACTGATACCGGCGCAGGGTCTGATGACTGTCTCAATTTACAATCAGTCTGCAGCCTCTTTTTATATAGTTCCCTGCAGACAATAAAGCACTTCTGGAGTCATAAAGGAATTGTCTAATAGAAAGTACAGGTGGGTCTCAACCTTGCCTGGACACAATGTTGACACATGGGAAGCGCATGTTTACTGCGTGTGCTGATTGGCTTTATGTTCCTAACTCATGTGACATCTAATTTCATGGTGTTCCTAACTCATGTGGCATCTGATTTTATGGTGTTTTGGGAGCACCCAAACCCCTTGGCCACGTGTGCTTTATTGGGGCCAATCTCCCTGGACCATTGTATTGACCGTGTGCCTATCTGTGGGACAGATCTAGGGTTTCCTGTTCATGCATATTTTTGCCCACAGTGTGCCACTCCATCTATGACCTACCAATCAGTAACCTTGGCCTAGGTCTCAGAGTCTGCCTAAATTACGCATTTTGGAACGGGGTTAATGTGGAGTTCGCAATGGGCAAATTTGTTAATAAAGACGCGATTTTGTTCTCATTCGTGAATGTATAATTTTTCATATTGGCATCAACGTTTTCCATATTAGCACAATTGAGAAGGAGGGGGAGGAGGGCAGCAATGCAACCACATTCTTCATAGTTTCTTTAATACATGTTTGGGTTACATGCAGTATCATAAACAACAGGATCCACCCTAAGGAGGTTCACTAGCAGAATACTTTACTCAAAGGTCATGTGCATTACCTACAATGGTTGGAAGCACATAGTGTTTCTTTAAATACCCCTCACACACCAAAAGGGCCCTTGATGTCATGCTTCATCATAGGGGTCTTCCCGCCCCGCTGTGGGACGGGGTGCGCTATGACCTACGGATACGCAGGAGCACTAATATTACAAACTATCTGGGGTGTAGGAATGAGTGAGTGGAAGGGTCAGGGGTGAGTGGAAAGTGAGCTTAGAACATACCTAGCTCCAGAGGACTAGAAAAATGTAATATTCCTTAGAGCCGGTATTGCTAAAAAGTTGGTCGGAGGTATATTACTTTTAACAACATGTCAACATGTTTTGAAGCGTGCTGCTCCTTCTTCAGGACATATTGCTGATCCCTTCTGCTCTCACGTAACTATCTTGACAACGTCGATTGTTATGACAGTGGTATATGTACAGGTAGTGAATACTACGTGAATAAATGACAGACTTGTCTTGCTCAATATGCAATACCAAATGGATTATCCTAAAAGGCAATCTGAAAGAGAAACACAACATTTTAAAACGTCAGGTATGCTATGCATGCCAAGTTCAATGGTGGTGACCTGTAAAAAAGTGACATCTATAGTGCGTATTTGTCTTCTAAGCTCTAAACGAGAGGTATTACACTTGTGTCGTGCCCTGCAAATGAATGAACAATAGAAGACACACAAACACATAACAAAAAACATACGCTCTATATGGAGTGTTCCAGGGGTGATTCTGTAAGGTTGAAGAGCCGTTAGACGTTTAAAACACATCAAATTCAGACGAAAATGGGGGGATAGAAACGTGCTTTGGATACATACTTGTTTCCTGAAAGGTCAATGCTCCATGAACCTTAGAACGAGGGGGACACATGCGTGTAATCACACTCTGTGGATAAAAGGTGGGATTAGTTCTTAATAATCACCAAATCCATGGCCTCTGACACCTCTGTATCGGCTGTGCCGTACTTACATGAACCAGGACACTGCCTCACCCGAATGTTTCCTCCCTGCGGCTCCGTTGATACACTGAGACCGCGGGGAGGCACCTATATATGGTGCCCTTAATTGGTCCATTTGCCGCCAAAAACGGAGGTAGTCAGACCACAGTGACCGAACTGCTCCTACTGACCCGGAAGTGAAAAATGCCGTTGAGAGCTTCCGGTAGTCCCGCTCTGCTACTGGACCAAGCTACCAAGAGGTGATCATGGGTAATTTCAGACGTGTAATCCCCTTATTCTGACTAGAGTGATGGATTCTGCCTGGAATTAGCTGCATATCCTAGCCAGCTAGAAAATGTAGATTTTCATCAGCTTTCAGCTTTGATGGGCAGAAAATCTGGATTTTATTAAAGACACGGAGGCTAATATTATTGCAATTTTCCTTTATTGCGACACCCACAGCAGCACCTTTAACGAACAAGAACATTGAGAAAAGTTCTTAGAATCAACAATGGACCAGAACCTCCAGTCATCTTCCTTCTTTTTCTGTGCACTGTATAGAAAAATAACCATAACTCCATAACAAATGAATGCTTGATAAAAATAGCTTAAGCCGGAACCCAAGTTCTTCACAGGTTTACAATAAAACTTTCGAAAAACAGAGTCATTAGACCAATCAGCACATCTCAAAATATCAGTCAAAGCACCACCCAACATAAATAATTTGGAGTCAGAAGCACCTCTCACCGAGTGTGCATCAAACCTGCTCACAGCAACACCAGCATTCTTCATCACTTCTTTAACCCATCTTGAAAGAGTAGGGCTAGACACGGCCTTGTGTGGTTTCCTATAAGATATTTGAAGTTGTTTCTCATTCAAAGAACGAATACTAGATGTTCTTCTTTCGTACTCTTTCAAACAACGTTCAACTCAAAAACTTTCATGCTCATCAAAATAGGGATAGAAAATTGCTTCTGAATTGGATTTAGTTCTTCTGCACAGGTAGAAACATACACCTTCTGGGTTAAAAATCGTAGTGCATACATCCAATGCTTAAACATCTGAAACAGTAGACATAACAACATTTTCAATTTTCCACTTAAAATTCTTAAGTCAAAGCTACAGTTGTTTCCTAAATTCTCCAAATAAGATAACAATTTCGATACATCCCAAACAGATGAATAACTGTCTACGGGGGGTATAGAACCTCTCACACTTCTCATTAGTCTTTTCACCAAGACATTTTGTCCCACTGATATTCCATTAACCAGTTCATGACCAGCAGCAATGACTGATCTATGTAGATTGATAGTACGCTAAGCCAAACCAGTAGCAAACAAGGTAGCTAAATAATTAACTATGTTAACTACATCGACTGAAATGGGATCAAAATCCCTCTCAACACACTAGCGTAACCATTTATCCCCTGCCAGTCTGTACATCTTCCTGGTTCCAGGAGCCCAGGATTCTCTAATAGGATTTGAAGCTTCTTGCGAAAGTCCAGGCTCTTCCCATATTCGACTGAAATTCTCCATGCCATTAGTCTCAACTAATCCGATATCACCAGATCGTGACGTTCCCCAAATGGACCCAACAAGATGTCTTGGAACGTTGGAAGTAAAATTGGAAGCTAGGCAAGATGGCATCCGTTGCTTCGGACGTGTGAGCTGGCTGCTCCCAGCTGCTCAAACACCCACACTCGCTACATTGAACTGATTGTCTGTGAGAGAGGAGACAAGGGAACCGAGGAATACCTTACTGGTGCGGAATGCTGATTGTCCCCGCTGCTGCAATCTTGGCAAAGCTACACCGCCTGCATCGCTGCTGCATCTGGAGCTACGCCCGGAGCTGGTGCTGGTGTTCTCTGCTGAGGTCTACACGCTACGGCGGCCGTAGAGGGTCGGGTAGGATCGCGCTAGCAATGTCTCCCAAGGTAGGGAAAGGGAGGACTCGCCCTCAAGTGGATATTGTGGGTACTGGACCAAAAAATTCAGCGACCACAGTGAGCGGCTCTAAAACGCCAAATAAGGAACCGGTCGCAAAGGGAGTGAAAACGCTGGTGAATGCGGGTAAGCGCAACATACTGATACTATTTTCTGCCGGCAAAACAAAAGATAAAGGGAAAGACCCCCAGGCTCCTCAAACTTCCCAGGACATATCTCCTGATGTAGCGGCGGGGTGTCAGAGAACTACAGACCCTATCTTAGAACAAGTGGGGAAAGAGAAAGATTGTAATCTCAGTGACGCTGGCAATTCCAACGTGGGTCCAACATGTATTCATGAAGCTACCCTAGCTAGTGAAATGGGTGAGGTTGCAAATGGCGAGCGGAGTCTCCCTATTAACTCATACGGCACCCCCAATTTGGACCCTTTGGGTGGTGGCTTAGCATCAACTTAGCGGGTGGTAACGATCCCCGTCTGGCTGTAAAAGGAGATAAAAAAGATGATGCTATGAGGCTCAAATCTTCATTGCAGGACATAGAATCGGGGATTCTTTTTTTTCACTATCGGACCTGTCAAATTCATCAAGCGGCGATCTTGAGTCTATATTCATGGCCTTAGACATGACTGGTGCTCAGGGTGATGGAGGTAGTGATCACAGTAGTATACACCTAGAGGACTTTGGTGATACATCAGATGGCACCTTGCGAACAGTGCGTAAAAATCAAGATGTCAAAGGCGGTGTCAAACAAACGAACGGTGGCATAGGGAGTAATGCTCTACAATGGGACTATTCTTGCTCAACTGATTTAAGTATAGAGAATGGTCGTAGTCCGGGGACTGCTACTGATACGCCAACCAATCCATCTAAGGATATATCACTAGCTTTGATTTATCAAACCATGGTCAACCATAGAGAGGAGGCACGAGTAGAGAATCAGAGAGTTCAGGGGTCATGTCGCAAATTGCAGAACTCTGTGCGGCACATAGCTAAAGCTTGTACAGAGTTTACAACAAGATTTAACGAAGCAGAAGCAAAAATCTCATGTCTTGAAGAGGAACTAGTTGCACAGAAGGCTCTGACTGATTCTCTACGGTCTCTAAAAGACAATACGCAATGGAAACTAGCGGGGGTCAAACTTTAGACAGACCCAGAGCAATTTTGATATCTCCTAACAGCTTTTTGTCTCAGGAAGATGTGTATTCCTTGGCACACCCTGCTAAAAAAATGGCAGGGAAAGGGCTTGAGTTCTTTGTTAGGCCTGACTTTTGTCATCTAACTGTGGAAAGGCGCTGGCATTTACACCAGCTTATTGCACCATTTCAGTCCAAAGGGGCTCAAGTCTTTCTATTAAACCCAGCTAAACTTAAAGTTATTGTTAAAGATCAAATCCGATTCTTTTCCTCTGAGATAATTGCGAAATAATTTTTACAATCTTTGTAAAAGAGGTCTAACTTGGTCACTAAGGTTAAAATCAATGCCAGGGTCTGATTTAAGATGTAGTCTTGTAACTATGCCTGTTTTCGGTTTATTTTTTAGCCAGTTTTTCTTCTTTGTTCCTTTTTTCTCTAACTCTCGTATTATCTCAACCTGTGTGTGATTGGGTAATCTAAACAGGTTAACTGACATTGGCAATATATATATGGTTTCAGAATGCTGTGAATTCTGACTTCCTCTTCATATTGTCATGTTTGGTCCATAGAGTGAGGGGTGTGTTATGGGGGTGAGCACCTGGGTGGCGGGAGCTTGTCATCACAGGGAATATTGGTCCCAAAGCCTTGTTGAAGGGTAGGGGTAGGGTGTGGGGGGTGTGGGGGGTAGGAGTTGGGGTTGGGGGAGGTCAGGGGGGTGGGTGGTTGAGGTGAGGTAAAATAAGGAAAATAATTCACAGTATTGGTAAAGTCCCCAGTCTAATAGACCTAATGTTATTTTTTAGAGAAATTAGTATTTTTCTAATGGCTAGATCGGGACTTCGAATATGCTCTCTAAAATAGCTATAATAAGAGACAAAGGGTAGCTGCTGAACTCCGGGTGATTCAACCAGATTTGATCTGTTTACAAGAAACTCACGTACCTTGGGGAAAGCGGACATTTTTATCTGAAATGGGTTTGGTGCTTCTAGCGGCCTCTCAACAATCTTCAATGACTCGGGGGTGGCGGTGTTAGCCAAACCTGCTATACAAACCTCTGGATGGGTATCAGTCGATAAATTGGGGTGTTGGCTTATCATGGAATGTGTGATGGGGAGAAGAAATTCACGCTTTGTACTGTTTGTGGTTCCAATCTTGATGAAGATATGGTTTTGGAACAGCTAAATGTGGAGCACGCACTTTTGCCAACCTGGTGTTATGTGGGAATTTTAATATTAATTTGATTAATAAGGAACTTCAATTGGGTACCCAAATTTATAAGGGAAGGAAACCAAGGGTTTTTAGGGCGCTATTTCATTTAATGATGGATCACGGTTTGGTTGACGTGTGGGATTATCTCTGCATGGATGATCCCAGCTTCACATTCTATTCCCACCCCCATCAAAAATTGGTACGCCTTGATTATTTTTTTGTTTCACCTTTATTATTTACAGATGTCAAAATCCAAGTTTTCCAAAGAATTACATCAGATCACGCACCAGTATTTCTGGAAATCCCTGAATTAGGTTCCTGTATAAACCCACAAACTTTTACTTTTAATAGGAAATTCCTTCTTGATGACATTCAGCATCTGTTGCGGTTCTGTTGGATACTTTTAAGGCTTGCTTTAAAGGGGAGGTCCCGAGTTATGGATTGTACCAGCAAAAGAAAGCTAAAATCGTAATGCAGGCAACGTATATCGAACTTAAGACTGCAGAAGAAAATCTTGTGCAGGGGATATTGGTTGAGAATAATATTACTGAATTCCAAACCAATGTCGCTAGATGTAAGGCTAATATCAATCTATCCTGGAGTAAGGAAATTGTAGCTAAATATTTGATATACAAAAAGGAATGTTATGAGTATGGCGAGGCGGTAGGACGCTGTCTGGGCATCAGGTTACGCTCTAATGAAGCTGCTCACAGAATAGCTGGTATGCAAAATGTGTCTGGCGATACGGTGCATGATCCCCAAGAAATTCTTGGGATTTTTTATAAATTCTATGAGGATCTATATTTGGGAAAAGAGTCAGGCTGCATATTGCGTACTCTGGGATACAACAATTAGTGGATTAGGTTGGTCAGGAGGAGGCAGAGATACTAGGGAGCCCTATCACTATGGAAGAGTTAAAGCTAGCCGTAAAAAGTATGGCGATTGGTAAGGCAGCGGGCCCCGATAAGCTTCCCTCTGAGGTCTATAGGGCTTTTTTTCAGGACATCAAAATAGACTTGTTGGCCGTCTTCCAAGCAGCCCAGAGGAGGAGGGCACCACAATCATGGAACAAGGCAAATATTGTGATATTTAGAAAAAAGATAAGCCACCGGACCAGCCAGGGTCATATCTCCCAATCTCGCTTGTTAACTGCAATGGGAAGATTTACACTAAAATCCTGGCGAACCGGTTGGCATAAGTCATTTCTCCCCTTGTCTCCCCAAAACAACATGGATTCATCCCCGGTAGGGGGACCGTGAATCATATTAACAGAATCGTGACGCTTTTCAATATCGCTCAGGTTGAATCCAGGGACCTAGGATTGATTTTACTCAATGCCGATAAGGCGTTCGATCGTGTAGCTTGGGACTTCCTTTGGGGGGTTATGGAGCAGATGGGGCGTGGTCAGGGGTTTATCCAGGCTATAAGAGTACTATATTGATCACCTACGGCTAGGATATGCTCTATGGGGCTTGTATCAGACCCTATAAAAATGTCAAGAGGCTCACTGCAGGGGTTTCCGTGTTCCCCCCTGCTGTTTTCCCTATACATTAATCTGTTTTTAATAATGTTAGAGAGTAGCACCCAGATTAAACCCTTTCGCACTCTGGAATATAATCTCCGCGTTTTTGCATATGCCGATGATATCGCCATGACATCCTGTCACGACTATATCTGAAGTAGAACGCCTAGCATCTGAGTATGGCACAGTCTCGAGGCTACAAGAGGAATATGTCTAAAACCCAGAACCTCTGTACAAAGGATATCATGGCTAGCGATCCTAGAGTGGTCAAGGAGGTCACGTATCTGGGATTTAAGATCTGAGACAGCCTGAAAGATCTGGTGGACGTTAACTGGGGGGATATCACCACCAAGGTAAAGCAATAGTAGAAAGATGGGAATGTCCACATTTATCTTTGGTAGGTAGAGCCAATATCCTTAAAATGAACATACTCCCTAAGGTGTTGTATTTATTTTAGATCCTTACCCTTGGAGGTATCTCACAGGCAGCTACAGCACCTGCACGCACTCTGTTCTAAATTCTTATGGGCCCCAGGGAAACCTCGGAGGACTATGCATTTTATGACTCTTCCTAGAGAGAGGGGGGGGGAGTGGTCTGTTCCTGACTTCACACTTTATTATTATTTGTGTCTCTTATCAAATATGCAGATAATGTTGACTGGAGAAAATGTGAGTAATGTTGCTGAGGCTCCCTCAATCTATCAGATGCTGTTAGATGCTGTTAGGTGAAGAGGTCAAGAACTGCCTGTTCAAGAAGCTGGATAGGAGCTACCATAAAAGAACGTGGTTTAAAGTTTTGGGGGAAGCCTTTAAGGTTTGGAGTATGGTACAAAAGAATTTACAAATTCAGGGATTAACTTTTTTATACTCCTACCACGGCCGTAGGTATACTACCATCAATATTTCATGACCAAGTGGCTAGTAGCTGGAGACATAATGGTATTACCCAAATCGGGGATTTTTACTAGGCTGGGGGACTTTATGTATCCTTTGCAGACTTAGCTGATTTTTTCCTCCATAAAAACCAGTTTTTTAAATCTTGACAAATTTGTGATTTTTTGAGCAAACAACCCATAACGATGGGACCTCTTAAACTAGTTGAAGCTATTAGGAGTCAGGGAAAGATAGGGCTTCTTTACAATATTCTTTTAGCTTTAAGGAGGGATGATCTGGATAAACATAACTGTAAATGGGCACTCAAAGTAGGAGAGCCTAGTGTTTCTATGGAGAAGGCAATTGCTATTGCCGGGGAAATCTGCTTGTCAGCGTATCTTAAAGCCCAGTTTTATGAAACCATATTTAATCTCTATCATACTCCTGCTAACCTGATGAAATGGGGGAGGGGGAATAATGGTAAATGTTTCCAATGTGGTATGAATAATGCTAACAGTCTCCACATTTTTTTATGTCTGTGCTAAATTGGCCCCATATATAGAACATATAGAGTAGTTTCTGACGGAGATTTCGGGGGTGGTTGTCAAGATTTCGGCTTCCATGATGCTGCTAGGGATTGGTGAGGATCTTAAGCAAGGGAGACCTATGTAAAAATTCCGGTATTTGCTCTTTATTGCTACAGCAGTAGCATGGCTGTGTTTGGCGTCTTCTTGGCTCCAGCCTGAAGTACCATCTTTTGAAATGTGGCGAGCCCGGTCCTATAACATATATAATTTGGAGCACAGCCTCTATGCTGGTAAAGGGTCAAGGAAACGCAAATTATGTATTTATGTATAGGGGCAATGATTGATCATATGAATGGTTGAAGGGGAATATGAATATAATTCAATCCAACGATTTTAGGTATAATTAAATGAAATGAATTACTTTTATGCCTTGTAATTAGATCTGTATGGGTATGTATTTATTGATGTTTTGATACTGTGGATAATCATAAAAAAATAAAAAAAGGAAGTAACATTGGAAAATCTATCAACATTTCTAAGAGGATTGGGTACCAAACCTGAGATTTCCAAGGCGGAGTTATAAATACTAACGTTTCCCTCCATTTCCGAACCATCAAGGTTACTCGCGTTATCATTATAAAAGGAGGGAAAGCATGGGGGTGAAGGCCCCTCCAATCTTGCCTGAAAGCATCTATCCTGGCTGATTCCGGATCCGGACGCCAACTGAAACTTTTTTCCAATTGGAGATTCCTCCTGTTGGCAAACAGATCCACATAACAAGGTCCCCAAATTCCCATCAACCTCAAAAACACTGACCTGCGGAGACTCCAATCGCTGGAGTCCTTGTAATTCCTTGAGCACCAAACTGCTTCCACATTCCTCAAACCTGGGATATGTTCCGCTTGAACTAGGATGTCCTGACTCAAACAAAAATCCCAAAAAACTCTTGGTAGATCTGCCAGATCCTTTGACCTCGGTTCCCCTAATTTGTTCACATATCTCACAACAGTTACATTGTCTATTCTCAAGTGGACCGAACACTTTGCCCTGTCCTTCATGAAGCTCTTTATCGCAAAAGACCCTGCAAGTAATTCCAGGCAATATATGTGCATTTCCATTTCTTCCATAGTCCATATTCCCCCTGTTGAAATCGCACCACGGTGAGCTCCCCAGCCAGTTAAACTCGCATTTGATTCTATAATCAATTCCAGATTTACTCCAAAAATAGCTTTCCCATTCCATGCCTCCATATTTCTTAGCCACCAATGCAAACTTTGCTTCCTCTGAAAGTGTAATTTTCTCTGAATACTTCAAACCATTCCTTAAGTACTGCTCTTCAATCTCTGAAGGGCATGATAATTCAAAGGTCCTGGAAAAATAACTTGAAAAGTTGAAGACAACAACCCTACAAGTCTTGCTAGCATTGTCAAAGAGATCACATACAACAACAAAATCCTTTGAATTTCCATCCTTATCTTTTTTATCTAGTCCATAGGTAGTCTCAATTGACCCCGAATTGTGTTATCAAGAACCCCAAGAACTGAGTCTCTTGTCTCGGAATCAAGCAGGACTTTTTCCTGTTTACTACAAAACCAAGGCTCTCCAAAAGATCTATTGCCAACCTCGTTTGGTCTTCCACTCTTGCTTTCTCTTGATCCATAATTAAAATATCGTCCAGATTCCTCCCTCTCTCAAATAGGCAACAACTGGATGGAGCCTTTTGGTGAAACACCAGGGGGCGGAGGATAACCCGGAGGGGAGACAGACTAACTTCCACAACCTTCCTCCCCATATGAACCTTAGAAACCTCTGGTGTTCTTTGCAAACTGGGATAGTTAAATAAGCGTCTTTCAAGTCCAGACGAGTCATCCAGTCTCCTAACTGCAACATGTCTCTCAGCATGTGCATTCCCTCCATCATGAAATGATGATATTACACCCAATCATTTAACTTCCTCAGATTTATGACTGGTCTCATACCTTTCCCTTTCTTTTCTAACAGAAAGATATTGCTCACAAAACCCACACTCGCGACCAACTCTTCTACAATCGCACCTTTGGCTAGTAACTCTTTCACTTCTGTATCTACTAGTTTTGTTTACTCTGAGTCGAACCTTATCATAATCAGGTATTCTTGTTGGAACGGTTCCTCTATGAAATCTATATGATTCCCCGAAACTGTCTGAAGCACCCGCAGGTTGAAATCGCACACCAATTGTGATACAATTGAGCAAGTCTGCCACCCAACTTTATACGGATAACAGAAGGGTCTTGACTTACCTGTGTCTCTTGACCTCCTATTTCCTCTTATGTTACTGCTCTGCCTTAGAGGGTAGAAATTTCCGAGTTGGTAGCCACCCTGCATCTGGAATTGGTAGCCTCTAAACGCTCTTGAAAAAGAGGCCCTTGTGATTCTTTGCCCTCGGCAGGGGAAACAACCTCTATTTCGTCCATTCCCACCAAAAACACGACGGTCAAAGACCCTCTTCATTTCTCTCTGAGACTTCTGCAGTGAGCTAAAAGCCCCAACATCTTTGGACATTTCTTTAACGAATGTCTCACCAAAGAGCATCCCATTGGCCTCCAAGCCATCTTCGTTGTTGGCCAGTTCAGCCAACTTAGGTTCAATCTTGAAAAGGATACTCTTCCTTCTTTCTACCGAGAGGGCTGTGTTTGCATTGCCCAGCAAACAAATTCCTCTTTGTATCACCTTCTCAATTCTTCTACATCCATATCCTTCTTTCTCACATAGGCCTCCTTGGCCATATCAAAACCATTTGTGAGTGGACCCGTTAGGTCCAGCAGTCTATCCTGGAACATTCGTAAACCTTTATCTAAACCTTTCCTAGGATCTTTTCCTCCTTTCCCAATAAATTCTATAATTTTAGCATTCAGGTCTAGTGTCATACCAATCTTTTTGCCGGGATGGGTCGTGGACACTCAGACCAGAATCTCAATCTTACATCCTTTGGGATCTGCTTTCTCAACCACAGTTCCACGTACTGTGCCACATGTGGAGCCGGGCTCCATTCAGGTGAGAGAGGGTGTTTAAGCATCATAGAGTCAAACATAGAATCACCTAGTGAGTCCACAACTCCACTAAGGCCATCCACCATGGCACTAACCAATGTGTCCATCTCCTTTTCCACTATTTCCACATCCGAGTTAAATTCAGAGGAGCAGCTTAGCTCTATTTCTGCGCTGCCAGAGGACTCGTCACAGAGAACAGAAGTATGTCTTTTACTCCTTTTCTTCCTATAATCTGTGACTAACTGACCTCTCTGTAGGTCACCATGTGTGCCTCGACACTACCTTGTTTAGTAAGTTTACGAAAACCCACTAGAATGTCGTCAATTTTATTTTCTAAACTCATTTCTACACCTGCTTCAGATATTGTTCTCCACAAAATTTCTTTCTTTCCAAGCCACCACAGGATAAATCTTCCAAAATTATTTGTACGCAACTTATACTGCGAAAAGGCTCTAAATATAAGTAAATAGACCACAACAGACCTGCTACCAATAAAACAGCCGATCGCTAATGTTGCCATTTTCAAACGCCTGTTCTAAATTAAAAAACACTCTCCCAAACTCTGCCTTTATCCTAAAACTGCACCCCTCACAAGAAAGTGTTGATTAAACTATCTTGAGCGCTCATGCACAGTTCATTTACGTGATCATGTGCGTGAGCGTCAGCTTGAGTTCAAAAGAGCAAGCTTTGTCACTGTGAGATGTGCTAGGCGGGACATCCGGCATTGTGACGTTCATCTTGCACTTGGCAACATCAACGGTGAGTGCTCGCGCTAGACGCGCGTCAATACATTTTCAAAGAATACAAAAATTAAACGGCTAAAATGTTATAATTAACCTAAATCGACCATTCATAGTACAATTGCCTAATTAAACATTGCTTCGTTAGCATGCAAATACGCGAAAACCATAATGCTCCTTACACCGCGGGAAGGCAGGCGCATTACAGGACATGAAAAATGGGTGAACAATGTTGTAAAAGGCAGGCGCATTAACAGAGGGTTGATGGAGAGGTCACCTATGGTGAATCTGACAGCAATGATGTGAGTTCATCGGAACTCCTAAAAGTAATATGGCAGCCACTGGTATCATTTTTGTCAACATGATCATCGTTACAGATGAAGTTGTCATTTTTTACATCGATTTTGTTTGTTTTGGTATTAAGGAGATTTTGTTTGCATCATTTGTGTTGACATTGACATAGCTGATACATACGTCCTTTACATTCCCAGACAACATGACTGCTGAAGAGGCTAAGCAGTTCAACATATGGTTGAAGTATGACACATCCGGCATGTCACAAAGGCTTACAAAAAGATGAGCATCATGTACAAATAAGACAAGGCGGCTCAAACCTGGAACGCATTAAGGCGGGAACAACAAGGACAGTACCGACCCAAAGAACAACCAGAGGGTGCCCAACAAATGTAGGACGTACTTCAGGCCATTCGAGGCCCATTGTCTGCACATCAGGTGCCTGCCACACAGGTCCTACAACAGCCCCTATCATATCAAGATTGGAACATGTCTGACATTAGATATGGCACGTTCCTCTAGTGACTAGGCCCAAACCCACACCGAGCCTGCCAGTTGCCTGTGACCTCAAGTTACTGCTTGTTCCAGCCTTAACCAGTGATACAGTGATGCCGCCACTCTATGGGTTTTCCTGCGCAGGTTTTCCTGCACACCATTTCTCCCGTCAACAGAAGGCCCGCCCTCCCCAGTACCTACAAAATGCAGGCCACAGTGCGACCGCACTGTTGGCGTGCCAAAGGCATGCAGAAGGCAAGCCCGTCTGCACCCGTCCACCCCAGGACCATGACCCCAGGTCCTTCTCTCCCCCCAGAGATTCACCATTGCCAAGCTCTACCGCCTTGAATCTGGATGCTGCAACAAACACTGACACTGCGCTGACACACGTAGGATCTTTCACTTGCACCCACTGCTACTTGATACCCCGAAATTTGTTCCAGAATGCTTGTTTCTTGTTGCCCTAAGTGGAAAGTTCCGTCCCGTGCTCACTGCACCGGTGGATTCAGGCTAGTCTGGCTGATGAGTGGGGAAACCTCGAAACTGGTCCCAAGATGCTTGTTCCCAGACCAAGGAGGACCTTGCTTTACAGTTTGGGCTGGACTGTTCCCTTGAGGAGCAGGATCAAGATTGAGTTGCATATGGCTGGGTCCAAACTAGGATGGCTTGGTGAGCAAAGATATTATGACTTTAGCCCAGATCTTTTGATTTGGGGTGAATGCTTGATTTGTTCCTCATTCCATCCATCAATTGTGTGTTTTTTGCTTTCTTGCCCTAAGTGCACCGGGTATGCCCAGGCATGTGTCCCGGGCTCACTGTGCCACTGAATTTAAGCTAGCGATGGATTAAACTCAGATCTTTGTGACTGGGGTTGAATATTTGCATCGTTCAGCATTCCATAAATTATTTGTTCTTTTGAATTTACTTCAACGGTCACAGCACACACACCTGCCCACCATTCAGCCCAACCCACCAAATCACAGTCGCTACCTGAACAAAAACATCAACTTGCATGTGCCTTTCTCAACACGTGCTCACTATGCCAACACACCACCAAAATTTGGGACCTCATCTCCTCTCTCACACCCAACATCCTCTTCCTCACTGAGACCTAGCTCAACCCCACTTCTGCACCTGACTTTGCCACTGTAATACTCAAAGGATACAAGATTACCCACAGAGACCGCATCAACAAGCCTGGTGGAGGGATCGGCATCATACACAAAGATCGCATCCAATGCACAACCACAAATTATGACATCGCACCAGCCATGAAACACCTCAAATTATGACTCTAAACAGACAGCATAACTATCATCAGGGGCAATCTTGCCTGCCGTCCTCCAGAACCACGTCCAGCACTCTGCAACTTCATTTCCGACTTAATCGCGCCCCCCTTGCCATAGACTCTAAAAACAACATTTTCCTCTGAGACCTCAACTTGATGGCCACAATTACATCAACACTACTAACCTCCTTAACAGCATGAACAACATCGGACTCACCCAACTTGTCCATGACCCCACCCACACTGCAGACCACACGCTAGACCTCATCTTCACCTCCAGTGACCGCATCAGGGACAGCCAACCACGGAACTCACCTTGACATACCACTCCATCATCCACTTCTACATCACAAGGTCACATATCTCATACCAGTCTGCCCAACAACCCCAACTACAGCTGGAGGAAAGTCTCCTATTGATCAACACCCTCAACATCATTCACCCCTTCTCATTCAAATACCTAGACCAGAACGTTAGAAACTTCAACAATTGGATCACCAACTGCACTAACAGCATCGCTCCCATCAGCAACAACACCCAAGGTTGTCCCACCAACGAGGCTAGCTGGTACACTGAAAACCTCAGAACGCTAAACGACACTGCAAACAATTGGAAAGGAGATGGCACACCATCAAGGACAGGCTAACAAGACCGCCTTCAAGACAGCCCTCATCCTCTACCCCAGACAGTTGAGAGAATCAAAGATAAAGTCCTTAGCCCAACACTTGAAATCAAGCTGCAACCACAGCAAAGAACTCTTCAGCGTCATTTCCCCAACCACTCAGCTGCAACAAACAACATTACCACCTCACACTAACTCTGCTACAACTTTGCAAACTTCTTCCACGACAAGACTGATAAAATCTACAGAAAATTCAAACCCCAGCCCACTGCCACCCACTTCTTCTAGCGACACAACAACCCCACTACCACCATAAACATCTGACCAACCGAATGGTGCCATCATGTCCCACAGGACACCACCTCCATCTCAATCCACTCAGTAGCCCCAACTGACCCATGCACTCACCACATCTTCAACCTAGGTGAAGCCAGAATCAGCAACGTACTCACCTCCTTGTTCAACACCTCATTTTCACGGCTGCCTTCCCTGAGCACTTGAAACATGCAGAAGTCAATGCACTACTAAAAAACCATTGGCAGGACCCAGTGAGCTAAATAACTGCTAACCAATCTCCCTTTTCCCTTTGCCAGCCAAAATATCAGAAAAAGCCATCAATCAGCAACTCTCCTCACATCTGAAATGGAATATCCCACTCAACTCTCCCAATACAGGTTCCACATCAACTACAGCACTGAGATAGCCCTCATTGCGGCTACATGTGACATCTGAGCCCTACTCCATCATTCTGGACAACAAGCTGACCAACTTAAGTCAACTCCATCTCTTCCTCCTGCTTCTTCATTGTAGGAAAGTAGGATCTGCTTTCATGGTTACCCCCACTTTTTGCTGGTGTCATACTGTTTTTCTGACTAGCCTGACTGAGATCCTGCTGACCAGGACCCCAGTCACTGTGCTTCTTCCCTAAATTGGAAATGGTGAGTACCTTGGTACATTCCGAATTGGCTGCTGGTGTACCCTAGTATGTCCCTAGTATATGGCACTCAGGAACTAGGGCCTAGTTACAGAAGGGGGCCCTAATGGGCAGCAGCATGTATTATGCCACCCATAAGAGACCCTACAAACTCTGACTACAGGCCTGCCATTTCAGCGCATGTGAGGTCGCCATTGCATCTCTCACGAAGAATATAAGCTTCCTTATTTCTAATCTCACTGCACTTAAAACCTCTAAATCCCCCCTCTCGTAGACCTTTCAGCCCCAAAGACATGGTGCTCGGTTCTAAGTGTGAGGGTGCCACTCCATGCATGAGCAGGACACCCCTACAACCTTTGGTGTCCATTACAATACATAGAGAGGCCATGCACCATTACCCGACGACCATCTCCATACTGGCTGTAATGAACCCTGTCCTGTTTGGTATCAAACATGTTGGAATCACACCCCCACACTGTAAATAGTGTGGGAGGTATGTTTTCATGCACTGTAAATCTCCTCCTAGAGACCCTCAGTGCTCCCGGGACCAGTCTTCCAGAACTAGACATCAAGCTAGGGTTGCCGCCGACCTGAGACACGATTCTGCCCTCCTGTTGCTGAGCCAAGCTCAAGCAGGAAAAGAAAGAACAATAGATATTCAGTCACAGGGAGGTGTCACCAACTCTCAGAAATGGGTTAGTGTATTGGGACAGGGTGGGGGCGCTTGCCAGCGCTACTCAGACTGCATGAGGGGCACATTTGGTGCCCTCCTTGCATACTCCAGCTGAAACCTGGACAAACAACATGGGAGTATCCTCCCCACTGTCCAGCCTCTTCTCTGGGAGGGACCCCTGAATCATCCCATCCCTTTCCTTAGGATACTAAAGGGCTCATCTAAAGGGGTGAGTCCCTAGATTCGTTTTGGGATTTGATTCAGATCTAACTCCACAACCTCTTCAACTATCTAGACATTCTGACCGTGTCGTACTGACGGCGTTGAACTGACTGCATCGGACTTCGCTTTGGAACTGAGACTGCAACCGGGAAGACTCCGTTTCCTCCTGATCTCTTCATTCTGCAAGCCCGTCACACTGTCAGTGTCCATGCTCCATACAGGTTCCATCCAGGACCTGTGGACATCCAAAGACACAAGAAGGAATCTCCCTTGGAGTGAAGGAGTCATCCCCCTGCATCGCAGGCACCGTTACGTAACTGACCGAGTTGCTGAACCTGGGTTCCTACAGACTCCAACAGGTAAGCCTGGGTACTGTGTTTGTGTGTACAATCCACACATATAAAATCCAATTCACTTACAGACCTAAGATGTGGTTCCACACTGCGCCTATAGGGACATATTTAAAATATAATACATCACGGTATGCATCAGGTAGAAATTCTCAGCATGAGCCCTAAACCTAATGACTCAGGACCTTAATCTCCATTGTATGGTTCTTGGTCTGACACAACACCGGCTTAACAGAGTTACAAAAAACAACATGTAGTTATTAAGGGTGTGTATAAAATGTGTTTTTTCTTTTTTTTGCAGTTTGATACAGCACGAACTCGGCCTAAGGGCATTGGAGCACTTTGCATAAGTAATAATAAAGACAGATTCATTTTTATTTGGAGCAGGAGGATTTAGTGATTTGCCCAAAATCACAGAATCTTGAGCTTGCAGCGGATGCAAACGTGTTCCCCAGTTCCAAAGCCAGCAGCTCTGGTCAAGTCATATCTCCTCCACAACATTTTCCTACATTATCTATATGCTTCTTAAATTAAACAACAGCTGTGGATTATCTCCCTAAAGGCAGCGGATCAAAGTTTACCAACAAGTTTTAATCCCCAGCATCGGTCCATTTCCTATGAGTGTGGACACGTCCACAAGATGTGTAATATGCTTTCCTACTTGTAGCCACACAGATGATATGGTTTGGTACATTTATCAGGACGTAATGCATGTTGACAATTTACAGAAGTACACCGCACCTGACTGCATGCCTACACTGCATAAGTGTACTGAGGAAATGATGTGCAGTCGTCATGCCTTTGAACATGTGAAGCTCGCCTAAAAGTCACACCTGGTCTGGAACTCTCACTCTCTGCTGCACGGTAAAACTTTAGCCTCAGGTACCGGATGCGGTTGGAGGTTTCAGGTGCAACTCGGTATATATTCCTCACTACTAAGCAGAAAAGTACCGAAGCACACTGAGAAGTGCAATAGTCATTAAGTATTGCCGGTACTCCAAGTTCAAAGTTGGGTTTTTCGTGATGTATTCTTTCCACGGTGACATAGCTTGGCGCGAAAGCAGTCAGGCTTAACTTAGAGGTAACAGGCAGCATTTCAGACAGTAAAAAAGTAAAAACACAAAACAATATTAAACCCACACTCATTTAGAAAAATAGAGTAAAATGTAATAAATTATTTGAGGCAAAAATGACAGAAATCCAATTAGTAAAACTGAGATAAGCAATCTTAAATATGTGAGGGTGAATAGCGCCTAATAGCACCGAGCGCCAACTGTGGTTATTGGTGACAAATCAGTTTTAAACTTTTTTTGATACCCAGTTGGTCGCAATTGACCCACCTCATTAATATTTATGAGGAAGATTGCAATTTTCAGCCCATTGGGAATCGCTAAAACAGGAATGGTGGCCTGCTGGGGACAGAAGACCACCATGTCTGTGTTTGCTTTTAAATAAAGCAATGTTTTTGTTAAAATGCGGCACATTTTCGTTAAAGGAAAATAGGATGCATTTAAAAAAGAACAATGAAAAGTTTTCTTTTCATTTTTTCCATCAACTGCCCGCTGCTAAAATAACATTTTCGGACATATACATAAAGGAGAAGGGGTCTCTTGGTGATATCCCCTTCCAGGTTGCAATTGGGTGACCACCAAATTGAATTTGGTGGTGAAAACAAATGTTTTGCGACCAATTTTTGGTCGCAAAACATACATACATATTACTGCGAGTCGCTATTAGGGAGGGATGTTCTTTAGGCCTGGGCTAAAATTCCGTTCCGCTCACGGAAATTGCGATAATTTGACATTTTCGCATTCTGCAGAGAGCGCGAAAATGTAAAATTTCCGCAATCCGCATTTTACCTGAAATTTTTTGCTTGCTCGTGCTGTAAAATAATACATTCTCGCGTGCACGCGATCGCCTTACCTGAATCCCCGCGTTCGCCGACAAGTTTTCCCGATCCGGTCGCGTTCTCCACGAGATGTTGGATTGTTGGTAGCCATTTGCGCTGTCTCGCGACAGTTCGCGCTTGCAGTAACGTCATTCGTCACGCGATCACGTCTTTCTTCTCGCGATCATGCTCTGCGAGACAAGTGAAAACAAGATGGCCGCGCCCGCGAGCAACCGTATGGGTAAGTTGGCGAGCCGTGATCACGCATAAAATACCGCGAACGGGCAGGAAAAAAACTTCCGCATCTTCGCGATATTTCTGCGTGTTTGCGGAGATTTTTTACATTTTCGCGATAATTTGCGAAAGTGAATTTCGCAAATTCCGCCCACCCCTAATGTTCTTAACCCGCCCCTTCCTTATACCGAATCGCAATGCTGACCACTGCCTCCGGCCTACACTGCAGTCCAGTAGGTCACAGACTCTTCATTTTGCAATGGCTGAGTTCATATCAGCGTACCGGCATCATCGAAGACAGCATCCCCTCTAAGCCCCGGTGCCCCTAAGTCTGTTCCCCAACAATCATGGACACTCTCTGGTCGAACTTTGGTGGTGTCTGAGTCTATGGACTAGGGGGCAGTTTTCATCTTCATGTAGCTGATATCGAATTGGTGGTGGCAATGAAGCTGTCGAATTCCACTCCTCCATTTACTGCTTCCGGATAAAATCAAACCTTTCGGCGTCATGCCCTGGAGGACACCTTCCACTGTCCCCCGAAACCCTCTGCAACATACACCTCGAACATTGATGGTGACCCACTCAGGTCGCATGGCCCATCTGACTGCACCGCAAGTCACCGTCCCGTGGCTGGGTGCCTGTGCCAGCTGCTGTGCATCCAGGGCCACTAACTCTGTACTTGTCAGGTCCAGGACCCCTTCTTCTGAGATAATAGATGGCCCCTGAAGTGTTGGCCTTGGGGTCATCAACGCCATTTCTCTGTGTCCCTGCACTGTACGCAGCTTCCGGGCCCAACAGCGTCCCACCAGGGCTCACACACCAAATCGTGTCCTGACCAGCTCGGACGTGGCATCAGCGCAGGAGGCACACGCCACCACCACAAGGACCACCTCCAACCGCCATCTGCCAGAGTTGATATGGTGGTCCTGACAGACCTACGGAGTTGCTCAGACCTGTTGTGGATTCCATCTTTGGCCTGATAACCTGCTCAGCACTCCAGGTGCCAGTGACTCAGTGCATCGCAAGCCATTGTCCATTAGTGATTGAGTTTTGTGCTGTGGAGATATTACGCAGCTACGTCACCTCATGCAGTGTGGAAGACCTGGGAATATGATGGTGAAGATGTGTCAAATGTGCGTATGGGAGATGGCACAGACAATGGAAGTGAAGGAGGCAAAATCCCCAAGGCAGGAATGCAGACTGGAGGTGGTAGTCGGGCCACACACCCGGAACAATTACTGGGTATTGCGCTCTGGAATGCAGACGCAACTGTTATCTCAGGCAGTGTGGGAGGCCTGGGATGTTGATGAGGAAGTTGATGCAGGTATAACACACCCCACTGCATCTGCATCAGGACTAACCCGAAGGGACACAATCCTAGCAATTCCTTCACATGAGTGCGCTCATCTCTAGTGCCCCTACCTCAGTGCACTGCAACTCACGGAAACTCCTGACTGAATATTGGGGGACCTCTGTCCTTACTCCGGCTCCCACCATGTTGCTGTGCAGTTGACTCTCTTATGCATGTGTTTTCTGTTTACGTTGCACTGGTTTCCAATGTTCAAGTTGTTGCCAGCACCAAGCATTCCATGCAGACTGGCTTACACTCAACCCACACACATCCAGCACAGGCGTTACTGTACATGTGGCCCTGCCAATAAAGGGGCCGGGCGCATGTGCCCGTGAGCCAGTTCGACATGATATCTACGTGTGTTCCTGTGGTCTTGTTGTATGCATGAGGTTCCTGGGCCCTAGGACATTACAGTGTGTTGTGTACATCGGATGCAGACATGTCACCGCAGGCAGTGGGTTGGAGCTTGGACATGTAGCAATGTCGTCACCCACTCAATTCGTAAGGGTAGTGGCTAGGGCCGTCGTACACCACGCCAACATGGGTGTGTGACTGATATGTGTGTGCACCTGGGTGTGGTTGTGTACTGTGAATGTGCATCTGCATGTGTCTCTATCGCAGTGTGGATCTCCTTTGTGGGGTGTAGGTGGTCCTTGAAGGGTAATAGACACCAACATATGTGATCTAGTTCACCTTCCATGGGTTGGGACCCCACCCACACCTGTTCGGCCACCTCCTTTTGGCGTGCTGACACATGGCATTCGGGTGCCATGTGTGGGTGGGTGAATTTTCGTGGGCCAGCTGTGCTTGTGTGTGCTTCCTGCCGTGTGGTCTGTTGCAGTGGCTGTGTTCTCCTCTGAGTAGCTTTTCTGCCCTGGTCCTGGTGGTGGTTTGTGTGGGATGTCCATGGTCTGTTGTAGGGCGTCAGTGTCGAAGGTGTGGTGGTCCTCTCTGGCATCACAGATGTGTTGTCTTCTGTGCTCTGCTGGAGGAGTTGTGTGCCCATCTGCAATGTGAAGGGGAAATGCATGTTGACATTGTGTTGACATGTATGTTGGTGCATTGTTCTGGTTTACATGTAGACTGTTTTGGCAATGTACATTGTGACTGTTTGTGAGGTGCTGGATTCTTCTGCGTGTGGATTTGGACTACATGACAGATGTGAGGTCGTATGCGTACATTTCCATTTCACAGTTTCCTGTTCTGTCAGATGTGGTAGGCATGTTTCTGTGCATGTGCGGAGCCAGTTGTGTCCTCTGGTCTGCAGTGTCGGCTATGCGCATTGTACCACGTTGTCGTCGATGTGGGTGTGCTGTTCTTGCTATGTGTGTGTGCTGCAGTGTGCCAAGGGGATGTAGGACATGATCCTGGGTAATTGTTGGTGTGCAGTGTGCTACGCCTCGTTGTGCATGTGGGTCATTGTGCCCATCTCCCCCCGGCCACCCAGTCCCTTGTGGTAAATTTAAATTACCTAGACTTAATTTATGCGGTAAAATACAATACGAATAACTCAGTAAAAATAAGAGGCAGAATCCGTGGTATTCGAGGGTATAATAGGGAATTTATTCCTTACAAAGGAATGATGATGATGGTTCGAACCAGGCAATCGAGTTCCGTCACCACGAAGGTTCAGGAAGGGATCCGCAATACATTATTGACAGGTTATAATATATATAGTGAATGCATTACAGTAAAGACAGATGCAGGAGGCGTAACAGCTGATAAGAATACACATACGTAATGAAAAAGGCGTTACACTAGGCGTGCATAAAGGCGTATACTTAAACGTCATTATGATGATGACACAAGTGGGTGGATCCATAAGAGAATCCTGCAAAGTCAGCAAAAATACATGGCAGAGATGCGCGCGCAGCCGCATGACGTGTGATTGACGTGTAACTAGAGGGTGAAGGGAACTTGACATTTAGCCCTACATGAGGAGACAAAAGTCTGAGGTGTCAGGACAACCTAGTCCCAAATCATATCTAATATCTTGTGTTTAAGGAACTATATTATCTGGAAGGAAAGGTCTTTCGGACAGAGCCTATTCTATACTGACTGCTAGTGCGTGTACAAGCGTCTAAGTGTCTACATGAGATGCGAGGGGGCATGGGCCTACCATGGTAACGAAAGTCATGAATTTACTTGCACGGAGACAGTAAGGCCGGGCCCTTTGCTCTGCAGCTGAAGGGATGTTTACCTAAGCTACTAGACAGGAATGCATTTCTTGAGGAGCGGAGCAGATAACTTGAAGGCTGAATACAGTTTTGGCAGGCAACAGGCCGGGCTAGGCACCGTTAGCCGCGCAGGAAGTAAGACAAAGTTCATGGATACAGATGCAGGTCCAGGCTGGAGCATTCAGAGGCAGAAGCAGGAAAAGCTCGATGGCAGAATTCAGGGCCTACCTTGCCAGAGCTGAAAAACGTGAAAAGTATACCATATAAAGACGGTGGCAAGGCATACTTAGGAACGGAATATCTGACCCATTCATGGCAGATCTGAAAGAGGACATATTAACGTTGGACACAATTGTATTTGCGTCTTCATAGCTTGAAGTGGAGGGAACATACATGTACTTGTAGCATGTACATGGAGCCGTTGGGGTCTAGATAGGGGACACAATTGATCATAAAAATTCATATTTCCTCATTCCCTCCTTGTCCCCTACGGACCCTTCATGAAATATCGATCTTCAGGAATCCATCAATCTGTTCATGTAACATCATTTGCTCTTCTTTCTTCTTCCGTGATTTTGAATGAAAACTTGAACGTGGAATACACGATGTGGCACACAGGCCGCAAATTGCTGATCCACATTGTAGACACAGGCAACAACTGAATACTATGAGAAGGCCAATACCTAGGAAGGATAGGACTTTCCATCCCCAGGCTGACAACACGCTCCAGAACCAACCGGACCATGTCCAGGTGCCTGGATTCTGATGTTTCTGGTTTGCAATCTTGTGAAGACGAGTTATGGCTTTATATACGGATGGCGCGTTTTCTGGGATGAAAACACAGCAACTTGATCCGATGACCCTACAAGCTCCGCCCCTATCGGCTAGGATGACGTCAAGGACAAGACGATTTTGGAGAACAACAATCCGCATCGCAGACTGCTCCTCTGTTAAGTTGCCTAGGGCAGAGGTAGTTTCATTCACTACTGCTTCAAGGGTTCTGGTTAATCTACGTATCAGTTTACTGTTTGAGACAACACCTATGTAAGGAAAGAGACCTTTATTGAAGTCTGTATATTGTTCCCATGCTGTTTCGGTGTAGTCAACAATCGGGATATCTCTCTGGGGTCTATGGTGTACTAGATTGGTATTTCTATGATAATCAGGAGGGGCTAGGAAAACAGGCGGCAAAAGGAATGCAATGTAACAGGTACCATCCCAATCTAGAGGTAGACGTATATGCGGTATGACCACATATGAAGTAAGAGTGACGGGAAGCCCTAAATGTAGACTTGCCTTTATCACTGAATTCGATCACAGTAGTACATTTACTATGACCCAGGTGTACTGAACCATTCTTTCTTACACATAGTTCACCTTTGACTGGTAATACGGACATAGCAGGCAAGACTAGTGCAGCTTCAGATTCAACATTCAGAATCATGAGGTTAAGTGTAAAATTACCTAATCCATATACTTCATTTTCTAGGTCAGTTCCTGTTCTTTTGGGAAGTCCCTCCTTGTTAGGATAACAGGCTTTAAGCAAAACTAAATTCAGGTTTCCCCATACCCAGTTGCTCTGGTAAACTACAGTGTTTGAGTCTAAAGAGTTAATCAAACTAAACCATGCTCCACAGGAACCATTGTGTGTAAACGGGTACGGAAAGAGAGGCAGAACTCCTTTATATTTCTGATAGGGAGGGAGTCGGCCACATATCCAACAATTTGTAGCATTGCTGGTCTGATGGGAATGATGTAACATACTAATGAATGTGTTGTTGCGCAGCGCAAATCTATAGGACAACTCATGTGGAGGTAGTTCACTAAAAGAATGTTCGGCAGTAACATTGTAAGCAGAATGAGCACGCTTAAAAATGGGATAATACATGTGCAACAGTACACTTGTAGCAATAATAAAAAGAGTTAGAAAAAACATAATCAACAATGTCACTATACAGTGACTATGAAGTGATTTACAGTATGCATGTTTCTTGAGCTGTTTCTGTCTATTTCTCTCTCTAATTCGGTCTAGAGGATACATGTCAAAGACTAAATTCAACCGATTCACCTTGGAGAGGACTTAAACAATCGAATTGTCTGACTTGCTAGACCTTAGTTTCAGTTTGTATTCTTGTGATTCAGTCTTTTCAACCAGGGGGAGTTTTGAATCAGTCTCTGGAAGGGGGCAGGGCTGAGAGTTCAAATCCGATGGTAGTCCATGAAATTTCTTGATATGACTCGAGTGTAACCAACCCTTGCGACCCTCGACCTTCACTGCTGTCCTCGTCGTTAGAAGTACCAGTTTTGGTTGTTGCCAGCGGGGCTCCAACGGGCTCCTCCTGTCGAAGTTTCGTATAAAAACAAGGTCTCCAGGAACCACTTCATGGGGCTTTACCTCGGTGTTGTCGGGAAAGGCTGCAGCTACCTGTGAACGGCAAGATTGTAGTGCAGACATCAAGGAAGCAAGGTAATCTGTCAGCATATTACAATCAACATCAGTGATTTTACGAGGTATAGGCGTCCCCCACATATTTGGTGGCCTACCGAAGACCACCTCGTACGGGGATAGCCCTGTGCGAGAATGTGCTACCATTCTCATGTAAAAGAGTGCAACTGGTAAGGCTACTATCCAGTCGACGCCTTTCTCTCTACAGATTTTTGAAAGTCGAATTTTCAGGGTCTGATTATGACGTTCCACGAGACCTGCTGCCTCGGGATGTCGGACACAGTGGAATTTCCATTGATAGCCTAACAAGAGTGAAATGTGTTTCATTAGCTCGGATGAGAACGGCTGGCCATTATCTGAATACACGATACGGGGCAAACCATACCGTGGGAAGAATTCACGAACTAATTGTTTGGCAGTAGTCGGGGCAGTGTAATCTGAGACGGGATATGCCTCTGTCCAACGGGAAAGAGCGCATACAACTACGAGGACATATTTGAATCCTCGACATCGTTCCATCTGGATATAATCCATCTGGAGGACTTCAAAAGGATGATCGGGAGGTTGAAATCCACCCTGCTCTACAGGTACGCCTTTACCTGGATTGAACTGACAACAAATCATACAAATTCGGACTTTCTGTTTGGCTGCAGCTCGTAAGTGTTTATTGAACCAAATGTGTTGAATACTGTCTAACATAGCTTTCTCTCCTAGATGTGCTGGACTATGTATTGTGTTAATGATAACTTGAACCATTGAGTCGGGGAGAAACCATATAGATTTTCCCTTCGTCATCCATCCCTGATCTGTTTGGATCCCTCCTAATTCAGTCCATTTCTTTATTTCCTCTGGTGTAGCATGTGTCTGTATGTCAATTACATCAAGGGCGGGATCCCTAACTGTCATGCAGTGTGTCGGTGTCGGAACTATTGTCTTTGTCAAGTCAGTTGCATGAGTCCGATTCTGAGCTGTCTGTTTAGCTGTTCGGTCTGCTAGATCGTTACCCTGGGAAATAATATCGGTGACTTTTGTATGGGCCTTACACTTCATGATAGATATTGAAGTAGGCAGATGTATTGCATCTAACAGAGCTTGAATGAGGGGACCGTGTTGAATGTTGGCACCGCGGAAGTCAAATAACCTCTCTCTCGCCAAAGGACTCCGAAGTCGTGTACAACTCCGAAAGCATAACGTGAATCTGTGTATATGTTAACTTTTCTATTCTTGGCTTGAATACAGGCTTGTGTTAGAGCAATAGGTTCTGCTGCCTGAGCTGATAATGTGTCAATACAATTTGTTTCAATGACTTCGGTGTCTGTCGTGACTGCATAAGCGGCCACTAACTCTCCTGTACTTGTTCTCATACATGAACCATCCACATAAAGTGTCAGGTCTGGGTCTGGTAATGGGACATCTGTCAAGTCTTGTCTGGGTTTCGTCGTAATAGTAATGACTTCAATACAATCATGTGCCAGTGGGTCTGTTCCACTTAATGGCAAAAGTGTGGCAGGATTTAATGTACTACAAGGTCTGATTTCTATGTGTGGCTGAAACAATGTGAGTTCGTAACCTGTCAGTCGTGCTATAGTCAAGTGTTGTGTTTGTGTCCGGTTCAAGAGAACCTCTACTGCGTGTGGTACTTGTACTGTCAATTGATGTCCTAATACTATGGAATCGCTTTGTCTAATCACTAGAGCTGTCGCTGCAACTGATTTCAGGCACGCAGGAAGAGCTTGAGCTACGGGATCTAATGTGCTAGAAAAGTAAGCACATGGCTTGTGTGATCCTGCTTGTTCCTGAGTGAGTACTGACAAAGCAGTACCTTCACGTTCTGTAACAAAGAGTGTAAAAGGCTTACTGTAACATGGTGTCGCTAAAACAGGTGCTTGGCATAAAGCTTTCTTTAAGTCTTCAAATGCTTGTGTATGTTCTGGAGTCCAAGGGAGGACAGTCGATGTCGCTGCCTCCTGGGTTGTCAACTGAATGAGTGGTTTTGCTAAAAATGCATATTGGGGGATCCACTGCCTACAGTACGAAGTGAGGCCTATGAAGGCCCGTACCTCCTTTTGTGTCTTGGGTGGTGGCATGTTTACAATTAACTGGATGCGGTCAGGTGTGAGCTGTCTCCCCCATTTGGACAGCAAGTGCCCTAGGTACACAACTTGCTGGGCACAGAATTGCAGCTTCGAAGGGGACACCTTGTGCCCCTTGTCGGCTAGAAAATGTAAAACCGTCAGTGATGCTTTTTCACATTCGGGTTCGCTTCGGGCGGTGATCAGCAGATCATCGACATACTGAAGCAGTGCAGTGTTAACTGGCATGTGGATACTGTCAAGTTGTCTTTTCAGTGCTTGGCTGTAGATGCTAGGACTTTCTGTAAATCCTTGAGGTGCGCGTGCGAATTTAAAACTTCGTCCATTTAAACTGAATCCGAACAAATATTGACTTTCTGGATCGATTGGGACGCTAAAGAAGGCGTTCTTGAGGTCAATTACAGTAAAGAACGTTGCCTCTGAGTCAATAGCTGTCAGTAATGAAGAGATATCTGGGACCACGGGATATTGTGGTACAATGCATTTATTCAATTCGCGCAGATCACTAACTAATCGATATACTGGGGGTGCTTTTGGATCAGTTCGTTTAAGAATCGGAATGATCGGAGAATTACATACATTGGAGTCGGTTTCTACAACCACTCCTTGTGCAATGAGCTCGTCAATGATTTGCAGTAAAGCCACTACAGCATCTGGAGGTAACTTATATTGTCGCATTCGTGGTAGTACCACTCCTGCTTTGAGTGTGACTCGATATGGTGTAATGTGCATACAACCTACATCAGTGGGGCCTTGTGCCCATAAATGTGCAGGTAGATTCTGTAACCGGTGATCCATGTCTCTTGACACGTAGTGACCTTTAAAGTCACGCAAAAATAGTCGTACTCCGTCCGGAGAACAACATATTATAGCTCCTAGAGCTTTCAATGTTTTTATACCTAACAAGTTTTCTGGGCATGATTTTGTAAGCAATAGATCTGTAGTCCGTGTCAATGGACCGACTGTAAATGCAAGCGGTTGCGATACTTCGTTAATAGTAGGCTTTCCTGAAAAACCAAGGGAAATATTTTGTGAGCCTGAGAGGGGTGCCCCTGGGACTTCATCGTGACTTATAGTTGTTCTGCTTGCCCCTGTATCAAGTAGAAACTTTCTGTCTTTCCCTAATACTTGACTCTGTACATAAGGACCCTCTTGATCTACAGGAACCTCAATAAGGGGTAAGCCAACTTCCCTCTCTAGGCTATTTCATGTGTAGCGCTGATAATCTGGATAGTCATTTTGTGCATACTGGTACATCTGTTGTGTCGTGTTTTGTGTTGCAGCAATAGGCTGTGGCTGTGGCTGTGGTACCACTACGGTCTGTTGTTGTGGAACCGGCATAGGCTGTACATGTTGAGGTGCTTGTTGTTGGATCTGATCCTGTCTAGGCGGACGTGGTCTCTCCTTGGTTTTACCCGTAGAGATATTATGTTTCAGAACTGCACAGTCGTTTATATAATGACCTGGCTGTTTACAATAGTTGCATGTCCCTTTAACGGGAACCGCTGAATTACTGGACTGTGTCGCACCCTTTTTATGACCGTCAGCTGGAACTGACTGAGCGACGAGCATTTTCATTTTCGTGTCTTTCATACGTCTTTGTTCGTGTTCTTGTTCTTCTCTAATTCTATTCTGGTGATACTGCAACATTTGTAACATTTGAGAAGGAGTGTTAGCTTGCCAAGTGCTCTCAACTTTCAATACTCTATTTTTAACCTGTGGTAGGGAATTCTCGACTAGTTTTGTTACAAAAAGATGTGGATATGAATCGCTACTTGCTTTCAGGCCGCTATTAATACCAAAACATTTTTCAAATCGGGAATAAAAATCACTAGTGTCTTCATCGGGTTTCTGTTTACAAGCTGAGATTGCTCCCCAATCTTCCTTTTTCGTAGTTAATAAACGTGGCAATACTTGTACTAATAATCCTGGCAATGCTTTTGTTCTCTCCCCAAGCCCTACGCCTGCAGTTCGGGCAGTTTCTTCGTTTTCTAATACTGTCCAATCAATCTTTTGGTCTCCCACTTCCCACTCTTTTTCTTTGAGTTTCTCATAAATACCGGCAGGCAATAATACTTTCAATATTTTCATAATGTCAGGATAGGTATAATCACCCATGAGTAACATGTCCTTTAGTTCACGGTGAAAACCTGCTGGATCTTTGTCATGGCTGGGCACTATTTTTTTCATTTCCAATAGTTCTATTTTAGTTATGGGCGTGTACACAAACACGCGTCTAAACGTATTGTCATCATTTCTAACTGGGTGTACTTCGCGTAAGGGATTCTGTCTGTCTATGTAATACATTTCTCTCTCCATGGAAGGAGCTGGATCATGTTCCGGACACAAAAAGGCACTATATCTATGTCGGTATTCTAGAATTACTTTAATTAGATCGGTACCTAGACCTCTCCATTTGTTCATGAGTAGTTCTATCAATATATCAGGTAGGGGACCAGGATCGGAGTGTTGGCCTTTATATAATATAAGGAGATGTTGTATCATGTATATACTAGCTAAACGCTGTTCGTCTGGGGCGAGATTCAAAAACGTGTGTGCTAGCGCATCATCACTGTATTTTTCAGAACTGTCAGCCCATTGTACTGCTGACCTAGCTAATTCTTGTTCATCCATAGAATCGAGCACATGGTACCCCCTTCGTTCTCGAAGTAATTTATCAGTAGCCTGGAATAAGTGTTCAGGGGTCCTTGGATTTGAGATAACTGTTTGAAAAATTCTGTTACATTCTGGACGTATCGGACGTATTGTATTATTAAAAGATCTTCCTTTTCCTACATAAGCTATCGTTTGTTTAGCTGGTAATTCTAATTGTCCTGTGTTTATTTCTGACTGTTCCTCCTCCTCTTCCTCTGATTCAGTTTTATCTGCTTCTAATCTTCTTTCATGTATTCGTTCTACTTCTTTTCTGATCCTTCGGCACATGACTTCTATACACTTCTGTTTATCATGTTTCCCGTCTGTTATATTCTGACCCGATCTGGTAAGTACTTGCATTTCCTCCGAATCTACCTCAGGCCTATCTCTGTTTCTGATCAAGCAGTTTATGAAAAAGCGTAACAATAATTTTTGCATGTCTACTTTCTGGTATTCCATGGCCTCGCCAATACTTTCAGGACCTTGCCCTGTTTGGACAAAGCGATATATTTTGTCTAGATGTTCAACCATTCCTGGTAACGTCATTAAATAGTTTGCAGCTCGTCGTAAACGTACTGAAGATAGCAACATTCTGTCGTGTTTACCTGGCACTGGATCATATCTACAATCTGTAAGAGGCTCATTTAATATACTGTCATTAGCTCTTTGGGGCGTACGTTGGTGTGCTAAATCCCTATAAGTCAATCTAGTTGCTGGCGGTGGCGTGGAAAAACCTCCTGTCGCACCTCCTGAGGTGCCAAGTCCAAAAGGATTTGTTGGGTGTAGGGTAGAGAGTGTGGATGCAGGAAGGACTGTAGAAACAGATGGAATGTTTAGAACGTGAGGAGGACTTTGTTGCTGCGGAGGCGGGTGCAGCTGATTTTGGGGTTGAGCGTCGTTAACAGGTGGTGTGCGCACCATTAGCATATTCGGGGGCTGCATCATCTAAATAGGAAGAAAGGAAAATGTCCTTTGCGGTCTTGGGATGTACTTTAATCGGGAGTAATGGAGGTGGCAGATCTTTTGGTACCTCCAAGGTGGCCTTAGGCAAACCCTCGGCCAGAAGAGGATACATACCATTCATAAGAGTGTTTCGTTGTCTGTCTACTTGTTCTGTTTTTACTCGGATACCTTCGTCAATTAATATGTTTTCTCGGGCCTTTTCTGAATCTTCCCTACTTTTCTCTTCCTTTCTGAGCGCTTTCTCTGTGCGTCTATGCGATTCTTTACGCCATAGTTCAATGGCATCTTTCTGTGACTGTCTGGCTTTCTTTTTCCATAATGCTTCTTCTACTCTCATGATGCAATCTGCATCCCATGTTCCAGCAGCGGGCCATCTCTGACTCTCTGCTAAATCCTTGGTGTAGTCCACCCATAGATCAAGATATAATACGGCATCTAGGCCATGTTTATGGTACATAAAGTACCCTGGGGTGTCCCTAGGTGGGATGGGAACAGCTTCCTCGAGTATCCCTTTTCTAGTTTTTATCTGTCTTAATTTTGAAAATAACGGCATCTTGAACCTTGCTATTTAATTCTTACTCGGTCTTGAACACAATAATTACAATAAACACAATAATGAAGATCGATCAATCACTCATACCACGACATTTAAAACATATCACAAACTTTTTAGATACGAACAATAATAATTAGAATAAAACTAGTTAACTGCATAATACTAAATATACTGTATGTACTGCTAAACAGTACAGATACACTGCTGAAACAGTGCAGACCAGGTCTGTGTACCCAAACCCGTCTTGACCGGCACAAACTAATGTGCACGTCTAGATGCGTCCCCAGCAACGGTACTCACCGGGAAGCACGGAACGGAAGGCCTCGGAAGTCTGGACTGGACTAGACCAAACTGGACTGGACTCGACTCGTGACTTAGATACTTCGGAACTTCGGAATCTGGTGGGCCTCTGTATACCTCGGATCTTGCTCTCTCAGCTAGGCTCTGGTCGGGATTCTCCGCACTCCTCACCGCCTCGTCTGGGTGTTGATCGCAGCCTCAGTCGCCCCCGTTGGCCTGAGGGAGATACAGGAAATCCTGCGGGTACGCGTAATTGTCCGTCCGGCTGTGGCAGGAGACCGGGTCTGCAACGCACCTCCGGCGCGTGGGGTGTGAGAGGTGTCCCTGTTCGGGCGCCAATTATGTGGTAAATTTAAATAACCTAGACTTCATTTATGCGGTAAAATACAATACGAATAACTCAGTAAAAATAAGAGGCAGAATCCGTGGTATTCGAGGGTATAGTAGGGAATTTATTCCTTACAAAGGAATGATGATGATGGTTCGAACCAGGCAATCGAGTTCCGTCACCACGAAGGTTCAGGAAGGGATCCGCAATACATTATTGACAGGTTATAATATATATAGTAAATGCATTACAGTAAAGACAGATGCAGGAGGCGTAACAGCTGATAAGAATACACATACGTAATGAAAAAGGCGTTACACTAGGCGTGCATAAAGGCGTATACTTAAACGTCATTATGATGATGACACAAGTGGGTGGATCCATAAGAGAATCCTGCAAAGTCAGCAAAAATACATGGCAGAGATGCGCGCGCAGCCGCATGACGTGTGATTGACGTGTAACTAGAGGGTGAAGGGAACTTGACATTTAGAAAAGCACCCCCAATAGTATGGGGTGTGTCCCCCAGGCACTGGCTAATTGCCGCTGAATGCGGTTTTTAATTTGTTGGGTGAAAATAGTTCATCACGAGTTGAGATATTTTCAAGGTAAAGTTTTTATTGTTTTCTATTCGTTCATAGAAACACAAACAGCATTTTTGCTCCTTGACTGACGAAAGTTCCGTTGTAATTCACAATTATATGATCATTCCCATAGTCGTTCCCAATGCATTTCGGCAAAATTTGCCTTCATCAGGGGAGATCTATAAGCGAATTATATACATAGTGAGTATACAATATACCATATTTATACTAAACGAGGATATAATACAATATGTGTGGTGAGAAGAAATAAAGAGAAAAGCGACGATAGAAACATAACACGAAGAGATAGTAACGGTAAAGCAGAGTGACTGATACAATAGTTGTGAAGAAGTATAAACGAGTGCCCGTGAGTAAACGGTAAAAGGTAACAAAAAATGGGGTGTGACTAGCGCGTTTGTGATGCTAACGAATAGCGAATAGTGTCAAGTGCCTAAAATTGTTAATTCGAAGTAGTAGCGTCGTTACAGGTTGTGCCGATAATGATAGTGCGGTGTCGTGCGGTTAATGCGAAGCTGTTAGAGTTAACGTGTGGAAACAATGTTGCTAAACCTACAAGAAAGTAAATTACATAGTGCGCCGATGTTTAAATGCGTAGTCTCTTACCGGGTGTACGGGATTCAAAAGCATGGATTCAATGGTGAAGTGGTGATCTGGATTGGTGCGTGGGTTTTAAAAACCGAAGACGTGATCACGTGATACAGGTAATGGGTCAGAGAGTGAAAACAGACTATATGCTGGTGGTGAATGGTGATGTGACCTAGAAGAAGGACTGAGAACGTAATACGAAGAGTAAGATATGTGAAGAAATTAACGTGGTCGTTGAAATTGGGAAGTGGCAATTAGAACGAGGTAACATGCAATAGGAAAATAAACAAGATATGGAGTAGGTTTATATCATGGATTGGTTTTGGAAAGATGTGGGGAGGTTGAGGGTAAACAGAGGGGAAGACAGAATAAGAAAAAAACGTGACAAGTTTAAGAGCAGTGACAACATTTCAGAACAGGGCATCGTTTGGGTAAAACAATGTTTGTGGATAATGTTTTCTGGATGATGACATGTTAATGGTAACAAGAAAATTCTGTACGGTCATTCATTCCTTTTGGCTTCATAGAGTTCAATAGGTAAATCCAATGATTTTCTCGTTGTAGGAGAAAGTTGTGGTTGTCTCTCCCTTCTTTTTTCTCAATGGTTTCCAAGATGCAGAATTTTAATTGGCTTACTGAGTGTTTAGCCTCGGTGAAATGTTGGGCAACTGTAGACTTCATTTGTTTGTTTCTTATGTTGGACTTGTGTTCGTTTAATCTAACCTTGATTTTTCGTTCGGTTTGACCAACATAAACCATGCCACAGGGGCATTTGAGCATATATATGACGTTGTTGGTGTCACAAGTGGCTGTTGTTCTGATTTTAATTTTGTGTCCTTTCAGAGGATGTGTTATATGCGTGCCTTTGATGATGTTATGACAGTTGTTGCAGTTTAGGCATGGAATTGTGCCTTTTGCTGTTTGTTGGATGGTTGGCTGCATTTGTTGTAGAAGTTCCCCTATGTTCTTATTTCTGGTAAAAGCAAATATGGGAGTTTCGTCAAATATGTGGTTGAAGTCTTGTTCCAATGTGAGGAGTTGCCAATGTTTACGAATAATTCGTTTGTAGGAATTACTCAGAGTTGAGTATTTGGAAACTATGGTGATTTGGTTTTTGGGATCTTTGATTTGAGGATTCAAGAGTTCACTGCGAGTCTTCGTGGATGATTGTTTCCGTGCTTCATGCAATACCTGATCAGGGTATCCTCGAGATCTGAATCTGTTTATGAGGGGCCTCTGTATACCTCGGATCTTGCTCTCTCAGCTAGGCTCTGGTCGGGATTCTCCGCACTCCTCACCGCCTCGTCTGGGTGTTGATCGCAGCCTCAGTCGCCCCCGTTGGCCTGAGGGAGATACAGGAAATCCTGCGGGTACGCGTAATTGTCCGTCCGGCTGTGGCAGGAGACCGGGTCTGCAACGCACCTCCGGCGCGTGGGGTGTGAGAGGTGTCCCTGTTCGGGCGCCAATTATGTGGTAAATTTAAATTACCTAGACTTAATTTATGCGGTAAAATACAATACGAATAACTCAGTAAAAATAAGAGGCAGAATCCGTGGTATTCGAGGGTATAGTAGGGAATTTATTCCTTACAAAGGAATGATGATGATGGTTCGAACCAGGCAATCGAGTTCCGTCACCACGAAGGTTCAGGAAGGGATCCGCAATACATTATTGACAGGTTATAATATATATAGTAAATGCATTACAGTAAAGACAGATGCAGGAGGCGTAACAGCTGATAAGAATACACATACGTAATGAAAAAGGCGTTACACTAGGCGTGCATAAAGGCGTATACTTAAACGTCATTATGATGATGACACAAGTGGGTGGATCCATAAGAGAATCCTGCAAAGTCAGCAAAAATACATGGCAGAGATGCGCGCGCAGCCGCATGACGTGTGATTGACGTGTAACTAGAGGGTGAAGGGAACTTGACATTTAGCCCTACATGAGGAGACAAAAGTCTGAGGTGTCAGGACAACCTAGTCCCAAATCATATCTAATATCTTGTGTTTAAGGAACTATATTATCTGGAAGGAAAGGTCTTTCGGACAGAGCCTATTCGATACTGACTGCTAGTGCGTGTACAAGCGTCTAAGTGTCTACATGAGATGCGAGGGGGCATGGGCCTACCATGGTAACGAAAGTCATGAATTTACTTGCACGGAGACAGTAAGGCCGGGCCCTTTGCTCTGCAGCTGAAGGGATGTTTACCTAAGCTACTAGACAGGAATGCATTTCTTGAGGAGCGGAGCAGATAACTTGAAGGCTGAATACAGTTTTGGCAGGCAACAGGCCGGGCTAGGCACCGTTAGCCGCGCAGGAAGTAAGACAAAGTTCATGGATACAGATGTAGGTCCAGGCTGGAGCATTCAGAGGCAGAAGCAGGAAAAGCTCGATGGCAGAATTCAGGTCCTACCTTGCCAGAGCTGAAAAACGTGAAAAGTATATCATATAAAGACGGTGGCAAGGCATACTTAGGAACGGAATATCGGACCCATTCATGGCAGATCTGAAAGAGGACATATTAACGTTGGACACAATTGTATTTGCGTCTTCATAGCTTGAAGTGGAGGGAACATACATGTACTTGTAGCATGTACATGGAGCCGTTGGGGTCTAGATAGGGGACACAATTGATCATAAAAATTCATATTTCCTCACCCTGTCCGTTACTTTCCCTGTTGATGTTGTCAGGTCCTCTCGAGCTGTGTCCGTACTCCCTACTCCTTGCACCGTCTCCACACTGATGACTGTGGCCTTGGTTTCCTCCAGCTCCTCCTGTGGCGCTGGACTGGCACCTTCTGTCGCCGTTGCTGCCTTCCTGTTGGAAGGGGTTTTGTACCTGGTTAAGGTTGTTACGTCTTGCCGGCGCCTCATGGCCTCCTCCGTTGGCCTCCTCGACACTCCGGCTGCATTCATGGTAGTCTGGTTGTGGGTCAGTTGCTTGTAGTGTTCTGTCAGCTCCATGACGCTGGTTTTGTTTTTCTGCGGTCTGCACCACGTCTTCCTCTTCCTTTTCTCCTTGGCCTTCCCCGTGCCCGTTGTTCCTTGCTGGTGGTCTGTGTGGGTAGTGGGGTTCACGTTGCCCTCTGCGCTGGGTCAGGGTGCATCCATGTTGCTCCGTGCTTAGGCTTGTTTCTGGTGTGTTGTTTCTGTGGTTTTTATGGTGCATTTTCCCGCAAGACACATGGGATTTGCAGGCCTGTGGCTGGTTTTCGCTACTTTTTGTGCTGCGATTGGCCTCATCGTAGGAATTTCCGCATTCGCGTTTCGCATTTTTGCAGTGTAGTGTTGATTTTGACGCTGTCATTTGACGCGTTATCTGGAGTCTATCGCATGGTACCGCCTTGTTGTGAATTCCACGTTGACACAGGGTTATTTTCCTGCGATGAACTGCGATATTGAAAGTTGCGTTAAGCTACTCTTGTGGTAGTTATCACACGTTATTGTGACTGTACCCCCATGTCTTTTGATTCAAAACCTTATCTACAAATAATTGTAAAAGTAAATGCCATCTGAAAGGAGATGTTAAGAGGAGAAATGTTTTGATTTCTCCTTTCTTTTTCGACTTTGCATTCATGCTGAACCTTGCATCACATATATAAAGTGGGAAAAGTGTTTAAACGTGTTTAGGCACAGTATTCTGTACAGGAAGGGCACCCTTCCTGTACAAAACATATGGTCGACTCAGGCATGCACCCTAGCGATTTGTGACTAAGGTGTGTGCCTGGCGCACGGCAGCTGATCTCAGCGCCGGCGCTAAGGAGAGGGGTGGAGAGAGTCACAGCTCTGTAGATATGGTGCTCTCTTTCTCCTTCCCTGTCACGCAGCACAGCGTCTTTGGGTACTGCACAGCATTGCAGGGCATTTTTAAAAATCTGGCCTTGAGTTTACCTTCATGGATCAGGCCCTCAGTGAATGTGCGCTTATAAGTATAAATGCTCCAAATAAAGTATTATTGGGATACAGATGTTCTCTTAGCCTCTGTCTATACATACACAAATAATGGCATGCAAAAAAGTAACAAAGAACAGTCTTTCAGTTCTCAGTGGAGCCCTGCCAATTTGTGATTTCTGTAAATGAAGTTTCCATTCCGATTGCCCAATCCACAATGAATGTATCCATTGGTGGCCTTTGAAGTGCATGATTTGATCTCGCGCAGACCACTGTAGGGAGCATTACTTTCTTTAACAGTATGCTGTAAATTGTTTCTCGGTGAAGAGGCGATGCAGGCGCTGGTCGAACGTGCCTTTGATAACTCTTCGCCGGGCGCCCAATCACTGTTTTCATCATTGCAACAATTGATTGAAAGGCGAGTCGTAGGGGGGACGTCGAGGCTCTGAAACGTGAGTCAATCACAGAACTTTCCCTCCACACCTGTTGCTAGGAAAACGATTATCCCAGTACAAGATTAGAGCCGACTGATGACTCTTGGAAAGGTACAATCAATGGCAGCTACATTGTGAGTGGAAAGTCCCAGCGGGTTCTTGTGATATAAATAAAGCAGATACAGCATTGCCTATACTTGACTGAGTAGCCCACTGAATGTAGTGCTAAATAGAATTAAAGAAAATATCACCATGGGAAACTAATTCAGAAAACGATGACACAAGTTAAAAGTCCTTTGCAAGAGATGAGCATATGTCCTGGAAGGTTAGAGCCAATGCTGAATTTAGAAAAGTAGAGTAAAATGTAATTATCTGAGATCAAAATGACAAAAATCCACTTCTTAAAACCGAGATGTGCAATCATTATATTGCCAACTCAAATTGGTAGTTTAAAACTGCACAATTAGTGCTGCAGACCCACTAGTAGCATTTGTGCTGGGGACCTACAAGTAAATGAATTATGCCACTCTGGTGTAAGTCAATTTCACCATGTTTAAATGAGAGTGCCAAAGCACATTCCCAAAGCAAACAAATATGAGATGCAGAAAGCAGGAGGGAACAGGCAAACCATTGGGGAATGACCCTGCAGAAAAGGCCAAACCCAACAATGAGTGAGCCTAGAATAGTGTTTCTACAGGAAAGGTACACTTCCAGTACAAAATACTGTGCTTAGGATAACTTTTACACTTTTCCCCCTTTGCATGTGTGCTGTACAGTGTAGCGAACAAGTTCAGTTTAAAAAGTTCAGAGAAATTAAAACATTTCTACTACTTTGCAACTGTCTTTTTAAAGAGGCTTAATTGTTTACTGCAAAGCCCTATTTATTATTGTTAGTAGATGGGGCTTTTCATCAAAGACCACAAGTGGTAGCGTGGGAATGACCATCTGCCAGTAGCATGGGAATGACCATCTGCCATTGATGGGATGCCCCCTCAATGCAAAACACTACTTTAAGTAATTTGTAGGCAATTGTCTGGAAAGTAAAAGCCTGATCAACCCTTTGCACTGGTTTGTGTCACTTTTGTGTCGCTTCATCCGGCATCTAGTTTAAAATGTTGCCTTCATACTTACACTGGCAATCAAGCATGATGTTGGCCTTTAAAGGTAAGTCTGACGTGGGAGATGAGGTGCGCTGATTGGTGTCCCAAATGGGGTTGTTAATTTGGGATTGGGGTACCAATGGCAATTCAGTAAAGCCTCTCTGGTTAAGTCAAATACAGATCTGAGCGACTCTCTGCTCTGCTATGGCACAATCAGCAGGAACGTTCTAGAGACGTCAGGGATATGTACGCACAGTATCAACAATATCAAATAATACAACACAGTAACACTCCCAAACCAAATTTCAAAAATTGAGAAAATTTGCATAATCAGTAAGATCCAAGATCATCAAAATAGCTCAAGGGTAGGGTGGAGTAGTAAGAATATTGCTAGTAATTTCACAATACTCTTGTTATGTAAAATCCCTAAAATTATGCCATTGTGCCACATAATTATATGCTGGTCATGATAAATATTTACTGCAAATGTGATATTCGCTGTAAACATTTTATGTGAACGCACAGGAACAACAGAAACGACAGAACGTCAGTGGCTGTTCACAATGCTTGTATTATTTTGCCCTATTATTTTTAGGGAAAGTGCATATTCACATGCAAAGAGGACGCAAAGATGCTTCTCACACTGAAATATAGCACCAAATGCCACTTTTGCATTTTGTGTACAACTTGTAACCTTGTGTAATTTTTCAGAAATGTCATGAAATTACACAATGGCTAATTATATAATGTAACTAAACACTAGGTAAGGTCTAAGGCAGTGGCCTACTGGGATCCCTAACAGCCAGATATGTCATTATTGAGCTCTTACTGAAAACATTGGCTTTGGCATTAAAAGTTCTGAGCAGGGCAAATCTAAATTCATTGCCATTAGGAATGCTTTGCTAGTCAGATAAATTAATACATCTCACCCTAGTCCAAAGAATTTTACCTTTGAACTTAATGACTTTTCTGGAAGTCAAAATACTCTAGTGGGGCTAGACTGGAAGCCATGGCCAGTCGGGGTTCCATGAGATTGGGTGCTTTTGCCACAAGGTCACACTGAGCCAGTTGTTAGTTCGACAAAAGCTCTGAATAGGAGGAACCTGAATTTCTTGCCTATGTTGAGTGCCACCTTCATCAGCAAACCTCAGCTCCTTTTCCAAGTCCTTCCTAGGTTGTCTGAAATAATCAGTTAAACACAAGGAGATGATTAACAGAGCTCTGAATCTTTTCAGACATTCACCCCCAGTCACAGATCTGGGTTGAATCCATCATCATTCTTTAGCTCACTTCGCCATCTTGGTTCAGACCCGGTTATATGCAAATCAGTTTTGACCCTGTGCCTAATGGGAACAGTCCAGCCCGAACTCCCAAGCCAGATCTTCCATGAACCGGAAACAAGCATCCTGGGACTGGTTTCTGGGTAACACCATTCATCAGCCAGGCTAGCTTGAATTCAGTGGCAAAGTGAGCAAGGGTCCCAAGTCTGGGCATACCCTGCCAACTTAGGGCGAACAAAGCAAACACAAGAAGATGGACGGAGTGCTGAAACTTTTCAGACACTCACCCCCAGTCACAAATCTGGGTTGAATCCATCCTCATTCTTTAGCTCCCTTCGCCACCTCGGTTTAGACCCATCTATATGCAAATCAGTCCTGACCCTGTGCCTCATTGGAACAGTCCAGCCCGAACTCCCAGGCCAGGTCTTCCCTGAACCGGAAACAAGCATCCTGGGACCGCTTTCTGGCTAACACCCTTCATCAGCCAGGCTAGCTTGAATCCAGTGGCAAAATGAGCACGGGAATAACGTCTGGGCATACCCTGCCAACTGAAGGCGAACAAAGCAAACACAAGGAGATAATGGAGAGAGCGCTGAAACTTTTCAGACACTCACCCCCAGTCACAGATCTGGGTTGAATCCATCATCATTCTTTAACTCACTTCGCCACCTCGGTTCAGACCCAGCAATAAGCAAATCAGTCTTGACCGTGTGCCTAATGGGGACAGTCCAGCCCGAACTGCCAAGCCAGCTCTTCCCTGAAACAAGCATCCTGGGAACGGTTTCTGGGTAAAACACCCTTCATCAGCGAGGCTAGCTTGAATCCAGTGGCAAAGTTGAAAAGTTTCAGTGCAGTGTATGTGTGGTGTAAATATGGGGCAGTGCCAAAATTAAGACTAGGGAATAGCTGGTCTTATCCTGGCACAACGAGGAGAAATGTTTTATTTCTCGTCGTTTTTGCTGTTTCCACGTGTGCTGCGTTGCGGAGCACACATAGAAACAGCAAAACACCATTGATTGTTTATTTGCAGGAAGGTGTCCCTTCCTGCACATAAACAATCATTAAAAAAACTTAAGCAGCACACATTGAAGTTACAAAACGCGATACCAGAATGTTTATGTGTAGGAAGGGACACCTTCCTGCACTTAAACAAGCTTCTCCTGCAACGCAGACACTTTTGAACTATCGTGCAAGGGTATCTGCGTTGGTGCTACGCGGCTATATTAACACCATCACAGGGGGAAACTCAGGGCTGCACCATATCCTTGTAAATACGGTGCAGCCCTGTATTTTCTGAAGTGGCAGAGTGCGGCGTTAAACCAAAAAGGATAACGCTGCGCTCCCCCACTTCATTGCTAATATGCCCCATAATGTATGCAACTGTTATTCAAAACACCCAAACACTCCAACAGTGTTACCTCATACTAATTTTTAACACTGTTGCAATGCTTGGGATTTTTTAATAACAAGAACACATAGTAAGGCTGGCTTAAGCCATGTCCAATGAAGGCAAATGAACATGCAAAATTCACCCCCTTCAACATTAACTGTAAGGATCCTATCAATGTCAGACGTGTGCATTTGCTGTTGTTGTTTTAATACTTACAAACTCAGGCCTTCCATTGCAAATAAACCTCTTTACAGACCTAAACCTTCCTTTTTAATACATATAAGTCACACCTAGATTAGACCCTAAACTGCCTATTGGGCAGGGTGCAGTGTATTTTGTAAGTTGGGCATGTACTTTTAAATTTTACACGTTCTAGTAGTGAAAAACCCTTAAATTAGTTGTTCACTACTGCAAGGCCCACCTCTCCCTTAGGACAACATTGGAATAACATATTACATTTAATAAGTTAAAACTTTCAATTGGGAGCAGGTAGGAATATTGAGTTTGGTGTTTAAATAATTATAATTAAATGCCCTCTTCAATAAGGTTGGATTTTAAGTCATAATTCTGAAATTGTCGCTTTCATAAAATTGACCATTTGGTGCCTGTATCCTGTACCCTGGGTCACATGACTAGGTGCAGGGGACAGTTGGTCTTTGTGCATTTCTCCAACTGTGAGAAAAAGGAGAATATGTGTTGGCAGGATGGGTCATCTTTGTCTTGGTGAGGGGGAGGAGCTGTCACCTACCACATCTGCACATCACAAAGGTTTTGCTTGAACACACTCACTAAGGGTGTAAACCTAGTGATTTATGATCGCAGACAAGTTGGGGCCAAAGCAGGAAATTCCAAACACCTCTGGCAGTGGAAATCTTCAGAAACATCTCAAACTTCAAAATGGGCACCAGGTATAAAAAATGGCTCTCAGGGCCAATTCTTAAGTACCCCTCTGGACTACTGTACAAATACATTGGGCGTTCTCCGCAAGTAGGACTGCTGCTCTGTTGCTCAGCTCTCTTGCTGCCTGAGTGAAAAGTCTGGACCTGCATCTTGATTCCAGGATCACCAGGGCTAGTTTGCTGGCTGCTTGATCAGATTCCGGGACAGAAAAGGCTCCAATCACTGTGAACCCAGCACCTGGACTCTCTACTGTGAGTCCTACCCTCAAAGCTGTGGTCCTGTGAGCAGAACTGATTCAGTGCAATGCATCTCCTCACAGCCTCATTAGAACGACCGCAGCGCAATGCATCCCCAACACTGGACCTTGCACGGCAGCCTGCAGTCTCCTCAGAACCTCCACTATGTGAGGTATCCTCCATACAGGCTTTCACAAAGTAAGCCCTGCATAGACGGCAAACTCGACGATGACGCAGACCTTCACATAGGAGCCCTGCAGCTTCTTTAGAAGTGCCAATGCTTGCAGCTATTTTGATGTAGGACTTAGCAAGCCCTTTGTTGATGTTATCCTCAATGACAAAATCAGGTCTGTGCAGCAAAACCCCCAGCTTCCACAGAACAGCCTCTGCACGATGCGGGATCTCACCACCCACCCCAACCAGGATTTAATGTACTTTGTACAGCAGGCCTGACTTGGTTCTGGTATTCGGCACATGGTCTAAAGTGTCTGCCTGAACTTGTGACTTTGTCCCAGTCCAGCACAACAAGATAACCCCACCCTCTAGGCACTATTTTTACTTAAATCTTAAAAATGGCATATCTCTGGTTCGACTCATTGGATATTTGTTGCTTTCATCTTAAAAAATGTATGAATTTTTCATCTTTTTATCTAAATTGGTGTGAGATTTTTCTTGTGTTTTCACTTTATTACTGTTAGAAGTGTTGCATAAATACTTCAGACATTGCTTTTAAGATAAGCCTTGCTGCTTTATACCAAGCTACTAGAGAGTTAAGTGCTGCTTAGTTTGGGATTTGGTTGTGTTTCACCTTGACAGAGATTGTAGTTGGTACTTGAGTAGGGTTTCACCTCTCTCATCTAGTAACCCTATATGTGGGTATGTGGGTGTGTGTTGTGTGTGGGTATAGACTAAAATATAAATGAAATAAATAAACATATTGATTAATTTATTACTTGAATTAGGATGCCATGCTTTTGATAGTTGGAATTGTATTGTTGTTGTTATGTGTGCTGTTCTACGTGGTTGCAAAATCCAATTTCTTTGATCAGGTCATATTCTTTTTATTTTAAAGTTGATACATTTTGAGAGTTTTATTTGTTTAATCATTAATTGCACTGTTTTTATACCTTATAGCATTTGTTTTGAGTATGTTACTGCATCTATTATTGTATGTTGTGGTAGTTATTGTAATGTCAACAGATCCTTAAACATTACCTTCTATTTCTTTGTTTTTCAAACTGTTTTCTAAACCTATTTTTTGGGATTTTGTAAAGGATCCCTGTTTACTTCCCTCCAAACCCTCAAAGAGGTGCCCCTTTTGTGATTGGTTTCACAGGCCTAGCCTTCTTTCCTATATTCTCCCTTGCATGAGCTTTTTCAAGTGTGGTACAGTGTTTAACGTAATTGGCACACACAGATTCTGCTCCCACCCTTTCCTATTCCAGGAACAGGCCTAATCACTGGAAATTAATCAATCAATTAATCAATCAAGGCATTTATATCGCGCACTACTCACCCGGAGGGGTCTCAAGGCGCTTGGGGAAGGGGGTCTGCTACTGCTCGAACAGCCAGGTCTTGAGCTGTTTCCTGAAGGCGAGGTGGTCCTGGGTCAGCCGAAGGTGGATGGGCAGAGAGTTCCATGTCTTAGTAGCTAGGTAGGAGAAGGATCTTCCTCCGGAGGTGGCTCTCTGGATGCGAGGGACGGCGGCGAGGGCGAGGCGCGCAGATCTTAGCTGGCGAGTGGGTGCGTAGAAGGCGAGGCGGTTGTTGAGGTATCTTGGGCCCAGGTCGTGGAGAGATTTGTGTGCGTGGGTGAGGAGTCTGAACGTGATCCTCTTGTTGACAGGGAGCCAGTGTAGGTCTCTCAGGTGGCTCGAGATGTGGCTGCGTCGGGGGACGTCTAGGATGAGTCGGGCGGAGGTGTTCTGGATGCGCGGAAGTCTTTTCTGAAGCTTGGCTGTTGTTCCGGCGTAGAGGGTGTTTCCGTAGTCTAGTCTGCTGGTGACAAGGGCCTGGGTGACCATCTTCCTGGTCTCGGTCGGGATCCATCGGAAGATCTTGCGGAGAATGCGGTGGGTGTGGAAGCAGGATGAGGAGACGGCGTTGACTTGTCTGGTCATTGATAGGGAAGAGTCCAGGATGAAGCCCAGGTTGCGTGTGTGGTCCGTTGGCTTTGGTGCGGTGCCTAGGGCTGGGGGCCACCAGGAGTCGTCCCATGCGGAGGGTGATGGTCCAAGGATGAGGACTTCTGTCTTGTCCGTGTTCAGCTTCAGGCGGCTCATGTTCATCCACTCGGCGACGTCTTTCATCCCTTCGTGCAGGTTAGTCCTGGCGCTGTCGGGGTCTCTGGTGAGGGAGAGGATCAGCTGGGTGTCATCGGCGTTGGAGATGATGTTGAGGTTGTGTTGGCATGCGATGGCCACGAGGGGTTTCATGTAGACGTTGAAGAGGGTGGGGCTGAGCGACGATCCTTGCGGGAAGCCGCAGATGACTCCGGTGGCTTCAGATCGGAATGGAGGGAGGCGCACTCTCGGTGTTCTGCCGGCGAGGTACGAGGTGATCCATTCCAGAGCCTTCCCTTGGATACCAGTGTTGTTGAGGCGTTGGACTAGGGTGCGGTGGCAGACAGTGTCAAATGCTGCGGAGAGGTCCAGGAGGATGAGGGCCGTAGTTTCCCCGTTGTCGAGTAGGGCCCAGATGTCGTCGGTGGCTGCGATGAGGGCGGTCTCAGTGCTGTGGTTGGCTCTGAAGCCGGATTGCGATGGGTCGAGGGATCCGTTCGTCTCGAGGAAGGCGGACAGTTGCTTGTTGACGATCTTCTCGGCGACTTTGGCAGGGAAAGGAAGGAGCGAGATTGGGCGGAAATTCTTGAGGTCGGTTGCGTCCGCTGTTGGTTTCTTCAGCAGTGCGCTGAGCTCAGCGTGCTTCCAGCTCTCCGGGAAGGTGGCTGTTTCGAAGGAGATGTTGATGATGTCTCTGAGGTGGGGTGCGATGGTGGAGGCTGCTTTGTTGAAGTCATGGTGGGGGCACGGGTCCGTTGGAGAACCGGAGTGGATGGTGTTCATCATGTGGGCCGTGTCCTCGGGAGTCACCTTGGTCCAAGTCTGGAGAGTGACGGTGGTGTGCGAAGGTTCCACCGATGGGTGCGGGGGTGGAGTCCCGAAACTCTCATGGATATCGGCAATCTTGCGGTGGAAGTATGAGGCGAGGGAGTCGCAGAGGTCCTCTGAAGGGGTGATGTCGTTCCTTCCGGTGCTGGGGTTGGAGAACTCCTTGACGATGATGAAGAGCTCCTTGCTGTCATGGGCGTTGTTGTCCAGTCGTTCCTTCAGGGATTTCTTCTTGGTGGTGCGGATGAGCTGGTGATGTCTGCGAGTTGCGAGTTTGAGGGCAGTCATGTTTTCGGCGGTCTTGCCGAGGAGCCAGGTCGTCTCGAGTGTGCGGCAGGCCTTCTTGGAGTCCTTGAGTTCGTCGGTGAACCAGGGGGCCTTCTTGCTTCTGGGCTTGGTGGGTGGGTTCTTCAGTGGGGCGAGGTCGTCGGCACAGGTGGTCAGCCACTGCGAGAAGTTGCGGGCTGCTGTGTTGGGGTCCGTTGTGCTGACAGGTGGGTTCTGGCTGAGGGAGGAGATAAGCTGGTCGGCCGTGATCTTGCTCCAGTTTCTGTGGGAGACCTGCTTCGGGTGGTGGTGGATCGTGTTCTTCCTGAAGCTGAAGTGGACGCAGCTGTGGTCGGTCCAGTGAAGTCCGGTGGGGTGGCTGAAGGAGATGTGTGTGCTGGACGAGAAGATCGGGTCGAGCGTGTGGCCGGCGTAGTGCATGGGGGTGTTGACCAATTGCTTCAGCTAGAGGTTGGCGAGGTTGTCCAGCAGGGCGGTGGTGTTGCGGTCGTTGTTGTTCTCCAGGTGGAAGTTGAGGTCTCCGAGGAGGATGTAGTCGGTGGAGGGGAGGGTGTGTGGGCTGATGAAGTCCGTGATGTCATCGCAGAACTGTGTGCGCGGTCCCGGGGGTCTGTAGATGAGGGTGCCTCTGAGGGCGGTCTTTGGGTCGGTGTGGATCTGGAAGTGCAGGTACTCGGCGGCGTTGAATGCGTCGATGGAGTCAGTCGAGATGCGAATGGTGTCTTTGTGTACGATAGCGATCCCTCCTCCGGTCTGGTTGACGCGATCCCTCCTGATGATCTTGTAGCCATCCGGGATGGCTATGGCGATGTCGGGGGCTGAGGAGGCGTTCATCCAGGTTTCCGTTAGGAAGGCGACATCAGGAGCAGCGGTGTCGATGAGGTTCCAGAGTTCCACGGCGTGTCGGTGGACGGAGCGGGTGTTGATCAGGATGCACTTGAGGTGGTCGCTGTTGTCCGTCTTGAAGGGCGCGGTGCAGGTTCGGAGGCAGGAGAAGTTGCAGGCTCGGCAGACGAAGGGTCCATGGGTGCGTCGCGGTGATGCTCGGTAGCATCCGGGGGTTCGGCCGGTGTTGAGTGCGATGAGTGTTGCGGCAGCGTAGGTTCTGCGGGGGGGTGGCGGACACGGGGGCCAGGGGGTGTGGTGCTGGGCGCGGTCCAGGCGCGGACGGGCGCAGACGAGCTTACCTTCGGCGCACATTAGGCGCGCCCGCTGCGTGAGTCCGCTGCACGGTCGCAGAGGGGGTGTCATAAGTAAGGAGCCAGGAGGGAGGGTCAGCCGGGAGGCGGGCGGCGGGGGGACCAATGGGCTGCAAGGGGAGGTGGGCCTGGGGTCAGCGTCGGTGGGAAGGAGGAGCGGACCAGGGGCAGCGGCGGAAAATGGCGCGAAAAAGAGGTGGTGGCGGCGGCACCTACCAGGAGCGAGGGCAGCGGTGGAGAGGCGGAAGGTGAGGGCAGCGAGCGTCAGGTGTCAGGAGGCAGCAGGAGGCAGTGGCGGAAGCAGGAGGCTGCAGGCAGCGGCGGCAGCAGGAGGCGTCCAGGAGCGGCAGGCAGCAGGGGTGAGGAGCGACCGGCTGTGGGGGCACAGGGGGTCACACTGACCAGCCAGCCTCGGTTCCTTTAAGTAAGGAGCCGGGAGGGAGGGTCAGCCGGGAGGCGGGGGGACCAATGGGCTGCAAGGGGAGGGGGCCTGGGGTCAGCGTCGGCGGGAAGGAGGAGCGGACCAGGGGCCGCGGCGGAAAATGGCGCGAAAAAGAGGTGGCGGTGGCGGCGGCACCTACCAGGAGCGAGGGCAGCGGTGGAGAGGCGGCAGGAGGCAGCAGGAGGGAGTGGTGGAAGCAGGAGGCCGCAGGCAGCGGCGGCAGCAGGAGGCGTCCAGGAGCGGCAGGCAGCAGGGGTGAGGAGCGACCGGCTGTGGGGGCACAGGGGGTGACTCTGTTGTGTTGTGTTGGAAAGTGTTGTATCCACTGGCCGACCAGCATAGTAATTAACTTGGTTCTGCAGAGGGAAGAACAGCTAGAAATTCAAGTAGGAACTGAGTCAGAGTAATATATTAAAACCTCAAGTGCCAGGAGCACAGATATGCCAAATGTTACATTGAATCTGCATCCTGAATCCATTTTTACCTTAGGATTGGTGTGTCACTCTAGTCTATAGGCCTAACCATAGTGAACTTATTTTTTGGTGCAGAGCTTGTCCGTAATGTACAACATAGTAAAGAATCCTCCCTTTTCATGAAGTACTGTCATTACCAGGGATAAACCCAATAACCAAGGCCGGCTTAAGGGCGGTGCGACTGGGCGTAGAGAACTGGGTGTAAAATACCTTATGGGTTTAAAAGTATATGAGTTCCTTGTGTGTCCAGCAGTTTTCAGGCAATAATAAAAATGTCATGATAACCCTGGTGATTATTATTATGGCTGGAGGCAGATGGAGTTTTATCTAGTGGCAGTTTCAACTCAATATAAGTAGTGCAGAGGCTTAATTTGCCTGATGCAAAGAACATGTACAAGTCAGACCACAGAACTGTGAGTGAACTATTAGTAGTGCTACAGAAAACTGAAATGAATGTAAGAAAGGGGCTATGGAAAGATGGGGTACTGTTTAAGGGTAGTAGTGAATTATTTCATTGAAAAAGGTTTTGGGGGGCACCAAAAAAAAGTCTGTTGCACCAGGGCTACCAGTGTAAACCCAGCCCTGACTTCCACACTCCCTTTCTTTAATTTGACATTGTGAGAAAATGCTGCATTTTGATTTGTCACCGCCAACATTTGAGGACTTATTGCAATCGTTTTTTTAAACTCTAAGGGGTAGTTTTACAAGCCCCTTGCGCTGCCAGTACCTCATGTTTTGTGATGCACTCGCAGCCCACTTCTCTGCCCCATATTTACAAGTACAGGAAAAGCCACCCTGCATGGCTTTTCCTGTCCTTGTAAATACTGCTCCTTTACACGCAGCAATTTGCGTGAAAAGGGCATTCCATGGGTGTTGTTGTGGGGGTTCCCACGCAACACCCATGGAACTAGACACATTTCCAGATTTACGAGGACCTGGAACCTGGAAATGCGTCAGTATGCTATGCCACACTAGGGATGGCGTAGAAGGTCTCAACGAGGAGAAATGTTTTAATTTCTCCTCGGTTTTTTCCACTTTCAACGCGTGGTGCATTCTACAGCACGCATTGAACGAGGAAAATGACTGTAGTGATTGTTTTTGTGCAGGAAGGTGTTCCTTCCTGTACAAAAACAATCTCCCCATGACGCAGGCATCCTTGCACCATGGTACAAGGGTTCCTGCTCCGATGCATGTCAGCTGTTTTTACGTCAACGCAGGGGAGAGCACAGGAATGCAACATATACCTGTAAATATGTTGCATTCCTGTGCTCTGAAAGTGCCTCCGCCTGGCACAGCCAAAAGGCTTGCGGTGCCACGCTGCAGCAGCTTCTTGTAAATCTGCTCCTAAATACTTGGGCACTGCTGTCTAGTTTCAAGATATTGTTCTCACACCTCAAAAACATGGTAAAATTGGTTAATTCCTACTTTGCATATTTAATTTCCAGTAAGGCCATAGTGTATTCAGCAGTGGACGGCACCGGTCAGCATGGTGGGGCAGGGTAGGGTGCAGCAGGGTATGAAGTCAATAGATGGAGGAGCAGCTATTATTTATTAATTAAATCATACCTATTCTGTCATCTGTCCACCGCCCCCTTTCCACCCTGCACCCCCACGCCCGCCGCATCGCCCCAATGCGTTTATCTGTGCTGGTCGTCGCAGAGTGTATGTAGACTATCACTGTGACTGGTGTTAGACCTGTCCACCTTAGGATGTTATTCCTCCGAATCTTCTGCCTTCACGCTCCTATTTTGATGAATTTGTTCTTGGCCTTAGAACTTAGGAGCATATTTACAATAGAAGTGGCAGAGACCGGTGTTAAACTGCTTGGTTTATCGCCACATCCCGCCACTTCTAAAATGGAGGGCTGCACCATATTTACAACAATGTGGTGCAGCCCTGCGTTTCCCCCTGTGCTTGTCCTAAATTTATCTACCTAGCACCAACGCAGGCACCTTGCACCATAGTGAAAGGGTGTCTACGTTGCAGGATAAGATTGTTGATGTGCAGGAAGGTGTTCCATCCTGTAGATAAACACTTTTAAATGGTGGGTTATAACTTATATGTGTGCTGCTTCATACATCACACATAGAAGTTGCAGAACATCATTTTTTAATGATTGTTTATGTGCAGGAAGGGACACCTTTTAGCACATCAACAATCAATGGCGTTTTGCTGTTTCCATGTGTGCTGCACAACACAGCGCATATGAAAACAGCAAAAATGAGGAGAAATTAAACATTTCTCCTCATTGTGCCTGGGTAAGACTAGGTTTTCTCTGGTCATAATCTGACGCTGCCCCATATTTACACCACCCTCGTAAATATGGGGCAGCATCAAAATCAATACCCATTGTCATCCCATTTCACATCAAGCATAGTGTGAAAGGGTGCCTTATTTACCAGGCAGCTTTAAGCCACTTTAAGTGGCATAACGCTTCCTTGTAAATAAGGTGCAGCCCCTATCGCCACCACAACATAGTGAAAAGTGATGTTGTGATGACGATTTGGGCTTGTAAATATGTGCCCAAGTGCACTTTCCCACTGCTAATCAGTGCTACTGTGCATGTCCTCACTCCATAAAACATGGTAAACTTGGCTTACATCTCATTTTCATATTTAAATTAGATATAAGTACCTAGTAAAGTGGTATACAATATACCCATGGTATGTAAATAAAATGCTACTAGTCGTAAAACCAACAAGAACGATGCCAGAACAGTGGAGAAGGTAGGCAGAAAGTCGGGGAAAGGCCACCCTAAGGCTGTTAGGTCTAACAATAAAGTGTTTTGACTTTCTAAGTGTTTTGATATCTCTAAATAATATTCACATTTTATCTAAATTATGCCTATGACATAGCTACTAGTGGGTTGAGTCCAGATTTATTTAGTAAGCCTAAGGGATTTATATTTCGGTGGGTGGGATATCCATCACCGTTCTCACGGAGTAACCCATCCACTTAAATATAAATCAGACCCTTTGTGTTCAAAATGAGAGGATTTAGAATGTAGTATTTGGGTAGGACTCCTAGTGTTCCCAACTACTGGTGATTGGATAAAATATCAAAATAAAAATATTGTGTGGACACAATACTGTGTCAAGAATATCGAGGACAAAAATATTGTTAAGCAAAGTTTTACTATTCTTAATTCCACATATATATATATATATATATATATATATATATATATATATATATATATATATATATATATATATATATATATATATATATATATATATATGCGCGCTCAGTCCCAGTCACATCACAAACTCGGGAAAGCACTCACGGGACACTTCTGCAGTTCTTAGGTCATTTATTGCATAGCGAGCATGGAAAACATGACGCGTTTCGGCTATGCCTTAGTCTGATGTTTTACAAATTTCGCGCCAAAGAAACGGCATATTTCAATGAAACGTTACGTGGATCACATGACATCACAGTTCATAGACATCATAGAAGGACAATCACATTAAAAGAATCACTGTTGGTAATTCATCGCCATTTTGGAGTGTCAAAACAATTAAATAATATTGCTTATTTCGCCGTATATCGGCATTGAAAAACAATCCCAGATTCGAAGTAAGATTAAAAACTTCACACATATCGCCATATATAGGCATGTGGTGTCCCTCAGAAATAACAAAAATAAAGCCGTATATCGGCAGACCGATGTCACATGACAAATGTCTAGCAACATGAGGGTCATTTAAATCACTTGGTACGTTAGATAACCGTAAGTATGTTGCAATAACATCCTCTCACTTGCCTTATGTCCGACATTCAAGTGTATTTTAAGAAAATCAAGCCATGTATTGGCTGAGACCTCAACATTGTTGCTGGCATCAAAGAAAATAATAAGATGATCCACGTTTATAACATCATTTAAAAAGATTTTTTCACACCATGTCCAAAAGCTAACGTGTATAGCCAATCCCACAAATTCAATCACAGATTACATTTTGATCACACCATATCACGAATTACCTGTCTAGCCTCTAGTGTATGGATTATTGCTATTTTTTAATCCCCAAGATGAACTGACAGTTCCTCCCCTATGTTCATCCCCAAAGGATTCTTAGTTCCTAGATCGATGATATATCGTGACTCAAGACTGCGAAGTTGTTTGATCCTATCCCCTCCTCTGACATTTGCTGGAACCTGATCTAAAACATAATAGCGTAACAATTCCCTATTGCTATTATGCTTCTCAGCAAAATGCCTTGCCACGGGGTAGGTGACATCGTTCTTAGCTATTGCTCGCATATGTTCTAAAATGCGAATCTTAGCACAATGAATCGTGCTGCCCACGTAGCGTAACCCACATGGGCATTCCAGGCAATAGACTACATAGTTGGTATTGCAGGTAAGGAACTTTTTGATGGACCGGGGGCTCTTTAGACCTGTGACCCTATAGGTCAATGTTCTCTTGCTGCCAACGCAAGCTTTACACTTAGCACAAGGGAAGAAACCTCTAAGATCCCTTAGGGTTCCCATAACCTTGGGTCTGGTAGATAGGTGACTTTGTACCAAGCTGTCCCTTAGTGATCTGGCTTTTCTGAAGGTTACTAAAGGGGCAGGAGGGATGTCCGGACCAATGATATGATCCGTTTTTAGGATGTGCCAATTTTTCTTCATAATCATCTTTACTTGGTTGCCATCGTTCGAATAAGTTGTAATCATCCTGAATTTGTTAGTGCCTGACTCATCCATCCTGTTTTTCTTTCTACCCCCTTTTTTCTGCTGTATGTCCCTATTCGGATCACCATCCAACAGGGTGGTTCTCGGTATATTCCTGACTTTTTGCAGTGTGGTCTCAAGAAATGATTTACCGTATCCCCTTGCAGTGAATCTATGGATACTTTCTCTTGCTGCATCCTCGAAATCATCTATTCTTGTGCTATTCCTCTTCAAACGTAAGAATTCCCCGTAAGGGATATTTCTAACTAGACCAGGAAGATGGTTGCTCCTGGCATGAAGAGTCGAATTCCCAGCTGTGGGTTTCCGATATAAGGCGTGATTTTCTTAAAATACACTTGAATGTCGGACATAAGGCAAGTGAGAGGATGTTATTGCAACATACTTACGGTTATCTAACGTACCAAGTGATTTAAATGACCCTCATGTTGCTAGACATTTGTCATGTGACATCGGTCTGCCGATATACGGCTTTATTTTTGTTATTTCTGAGGGACACCACATGCCTATATATGGCGATATGTGTGAAGTTTTTAATCTTACTTCGAATCTGGGATTGTTTTTCAATGCCGATATACGGCGAAATAAGCAATATTATTTAATTGTTTTGACACTCCAAAATGGCGATGAATTACCAACAGTGATTCTTTTAATGTGATTGTCCTTCTATGATGTCTATGAACTGTGATGTCATGTGATCCACGTAACGTTTCATTGAAATATGCCGTTTCTTTGGCGCGAAATTTGTAAAACATCAGACTAAGGCATAGCCGAAACGCGTCATGTTTTCCATGCTCGCTATGCAATAAATGACCTAAGAACTGCAGAAGTGTCCCGTGAGTGCTTTCCCGAGTTTGTGATTTGACTGGGACTGAGCGCGCATTTATTAATGCGAATGCACCTTCGCGTTTTGAAGCACCCGTCTTTTGAGTGCGCTGGTTTGGAGGTGCAGCAGGAGCGATGATATATATATATATATATATATATATATATATATATATATATATATATATATATATATATATATATATATATATATATATATATATCATCCAAAACACAGTATTCCACCTGGGGCCAGCCGAACTCGCAGTGGGTGCAACCGGGAAGTGGTGGTGGAAACCACTTATTACACAGCAAAAACAAGGAGTTCATGGTACTCCCAAGGTCCGGTGCACTCACGGGGTATGTGTCGGCTATAAAACATCCGCAGACGCGTTTCTGGCTCTTGCCGTCATCAGTACGGAAAAGCCGTTAATAAAAACATCCCCTCGCCTGCCGCTGTTAGAACGAAAACTCTGTGAGTGTCCCACATATGGTGAAGCACTCTAGCTTTTAAAGGCCACAACCTGAATAGGTCAACAGAGTCCGTAAGCGGCGGTTCAGCAGCCCAAATTGAATCCAAAACACAGTATTCCACCTGGGGCCAGCCGAACTCGCAGCGGGTGCAACCGGGAAGTGGTGGTGGAAACCACTTATTACACAGCAAAAACAAGGAGTTCATGGTACTCCCAAGGTCCGGTGCACTCACGGGGTATGTGTCGGCTATAAAACATCCGCAGACGCATTTCTGGCTCTTGCCGTCATCAGTGCGGAAAAGCCGTTAATAAAAACATCCCCTCGCCTGCCGCTGTTAGAACGAAAACTCTAACAGCGGCAGGCGAGGGGATGTTTTTATTAACTCCCGCGAGTGCGCCTCAATCGAGGGTAACCTTTTCTTTCATATATATATATATATATATATATATATATATATATATATAAATCATCAAGGTATATATCACCAATCTGCATGAAATTTTGTCAAAAAAGTGTCACCATGGGTTCTATACTTATGGAAAGTTTGGGAAGTTTGGGGGCGATCCATACAGTGAGGACCCAGAATTTGGGGAGCGAAATAAGGTTGCGTTTGTAATGTTAATTCCCATGGGAAACTTTAGCCACACCTATAGCCTGAACTGTAGAACGGACTCACACCAAATTTGGCAGGAAGGTAGATGTTGGTACAAAAAAGTTTATTTTGTGTAAATCACCTGAGCAGTTGGTGAGAAATTCAAGTCTAAATGAATACGATATCTCTGGTGGTGAAGTCTTCGCGAACAAAGGGAGCTCCTGCAGGGAAATGCACTGCTCTGATTGGCTGCCAACACTCCCTGGTTGAAGTCAAGTCCCAAAAACAAAGTGAAAATAAAGAAAAGGGGGCAGAGTAGGAATACCCTGATCCCCAAGCCATGGTCTTGGGGAGCCCTGGGATCCCCGCCATGGCATAAAAGCATTTTTTTTAAATTGTTGCTAATTCCTGATATTCTCGAATTCAAGCGCTTTAAAATAACCCTGGGTGGGCCAGGTCCCGGGGACATATGATTAATATAGGAGTTGGCACATGGGACCCCCTCCTAGGGCTTAACATAGCCCCGGAGACAGCCACCTCCCCCTAAATAAATGAATAATGATGTGTGGGGGACTCTGGTATACCCACACAACACCGGGGACTGGCACCACCCCGGGGCACCAAGACACTAATGAATAGGGTCATTGAGGACCCCACCCCTCTTTTAGATTTAAAAAAAAAATCCCTGGTGTCTAGTGGGCTATTTGCCCCCACCCCAGACAGGGCAGATCAGGAGTAACAACCCCATCTGCCTCTGGAGAGGCAGAAAGACCCGGGGTCCCGAGGCTATACACAAGATGGGAGGGGGCAACTTTGGCCCTCCCTTGCCGGAGCCCTCCATGGCCCAAGGAACTGCCATTTCAGGGCCCACTCTAGCAAAATCCTGGGGTTCCCACTCCCAAGACATTGCAGTTTCCTACTCTGCTTTGAACAAGCAAGAGCATTTTGCTCTCGCTTGTTCAAAGCGGAGCACACTTTCATTTTACACCCCAAAATGTAATGCAGGCTCCTGTAGGAGGTGGGAGCCTGCCAGGACTGCGGGCCTAGAGGCTCTCTCCACAGTCCTCGAGATGGCCATGACCCGTGGGATGGGGTGATGGGGTCCCCGGGGCCGAAAATGTCCTCAGGAGAGGTAGAGGCTGCCCTAAATGGGCATTATAATGCCCCCACCACTTCAATATATTGGCAGAGTCTTGCTGACCCCCTGGGGTTGCAGATGGGGGCAATAGCCCTCAATCGCCCCCCCCTAGGCGGGGCAGAAAGCACACTAAACACCAGGGATTTTTTGTGCCCCAATTTATGGATGGGGCTGCCCGTAATGGGCATTATAATGCCCCCGCACTTCCAAAATATTGACACAGTCTTTCTGCTCCCCCTGGGGCACTGATGGGGTGATAGGCCCCAATCTGGTCCCCGGGGGGGGCAGAAAGCACACTAGACAACAGGTTATTTTTATTGTATGCAAATTTAGCAGGGGGGCTGCCCTAAATGGCCATTATATTGCCCTCACCGAATTATTGGCACAGTCTTTCTGCCCCCCAGGGTGCAGATGGGGCAATGGCCCCCAATATGCCCACCAAGGGAGGCAGAAAGCACTGCAGGCACCAGGGATTTCTTTTTTTGCGCAAACTATGGGGTGGGGGCTGCCCTATATGGGCATTATAATGCCCCCACCCCTCAGAAATATTGGCAGAGTCCTAATACCCCCCAGGGCACAGATGGGGCAATATCCCACAATCTTCCCTCCCCGGGGAGCAGAAAGCACATTAGACACCAGGGATTTTTGTGCGCAAACTTAGGGGTGGAGCTGCCCTAAATGGGCATTACAATGCCCCCACCCCTCTGAAATATTGGCACACACTTTCTGCCCTCCCAGGGTACAGATGGGAGCAATAGCCCCCAATCAGCCCCCCAAGGGGAAGAAAGCATACTAAACACCAGTGATATTTTCAGTGTGCAAACATAGGGGTGGGGGGCTGATGTAAATGAATATTATAATGCCCCACCCCTCCCAAATATTGGAACTGGCTTTCTGCCCCTTGGTGAGCAGAAAGCCCACTAGGCATCAGGGATTGTGGGGGCTCCCAAAAATGTGCATGCCAATGCCCCCACCGCCCAGCACAAAAGGGACAGTCTTTTTGCCTCTCCGGAGGCAGATGTGGTCATTACCCCCGAACTGCCACTGAGGGGACTGAAAGCACACTAGACACCAGGGATATATATATTTTTTTAATAAAAGAGAGGTGTGGGTGCTCATAATGGGGGATGCCAATGCCTACCTTCCCCAAAAAACAGCCCCAGTCTTTCTGCCCTTCCTTCGGGGCAGATGGGGGCAATAGCACTAGGCACCAGAGATATGTTTATGGGCATGTCAGGGAGCAACTCTTAGGCAAGGGCTGTTCTGCTTTTTTTGTGAACACATTTTGGTTGCTTCTGCCTTCCCTTGGGGGAAGAACAGGATTATGTTTAGGCTCAAATGCCCCACAAATGGGAAAAAAACACTAGACACTAGCTAACATTTCTGTGTGTGTGTGTGTGTGAACTGGACTTCAGCTGATGGTCTGTGTGTACTGGCGTACCTTATTCAATGCATATTCGGTACTAGCGCCCTTATTTTACCTGAAACCTCTGGGCTTCAACACCAACACTTGAAAAGTGTTCTTCACTTAAGAGCCATGACTGGATACGAGTGTTGTTACTTGGCAGCCATACGATGCTGTTTATAACTTGATGTACGTTCCTCACCACCTGGTTTAAAAGTAGGCACGTCAGACGCCAACGCTGACTCCTACAAAAGAGTGAGCGAAGCTGGCACCAGAGATGTCAGAGAGCCGTGAGCCTTCCGGACTGTCTCCCCCTCAGCAGAGACAGTTGGAGACTCCCTGTTTGGGGAGGACCGGGGGCATCTTGCAGGGTCCCTGGGGCTGCTAAGCTCAGCTGAGCTCTGCCTCCCCTTTATCTGGGACAGCTAGCCAGCAGCAGCACCTTCAGTGAGGCAGACAGGAGGTGTGCCAGGAAGAAGCTGACCCAGCCCCACCCCACTCCCCTGGAGTGGTGGTCCAACAGTGGCAGTACTGGACTTTATGGCCCCCTGCCCATGGAGGAGCTCCATGGGCCCGGGGCCCAAGGACTGTAAGAAACTCACTCTACTGGTGAGGAGAGGAAAGGGGGAATCCATATGCTGAAAGACCTTCTCACAGGCCCTGGTAATAACCGGAGCCCGGAAGTCATTGCTGCAGTCTGAGTCCACATCCCTAAATAGAGTTCTGAGCACCGCCTTAGTGTAAAGCAAGGTCACGGAGGTAGGAGACTCATGCTGCAGTTTCTGCCAGCCAGCAGTTTCAGTCACCCCCAGCCCTTCCTCATAAAAATTGGAAAGTTTTCCAAAAGCCAGACCCACGGGATCCCTCAGGGAGACACAAAAAAGGTGCTCTGTGGAGGCCAGGCTACCCTCGCCAACTGCAAGATGATCAAAAAGAAGCCCCCCACGCCATCAGAATCTGACTCTAAAGGGGGAAAACCTCCTTGACTTCAGAGACATCCTGAAATCTTAAAAGTGCACGGAACGTAGCTCAGGCAAACTCCGCTCTGAAGTCACCTCAGAAGGGTGCAACAGCAGGACTTATCACACACTTTTTACAAAACCCATCCCTAATGGTGGCAAACCTCTTGCACTGACAGTCATGCCAGCATGTGCTACTGACAGTATTGAGAAGGATCCCCACTCAGACAATCTCACCACCAGCAAAACACCTGTTGCACACGACCTACGAGTACACCTAGGGAGACGCAGTCCTAAATCCTACCCAAGGTTGGGTAGTCCCCCAGGGAACAAACCAACAATCCAATGAGATCCATCATCAACTTCCTTGCCCTAAAAAGATGGGAGCAGGTAGTTTCAGCCCAAATACATCATCAACAATAACTTTCCCTGCAGAATTCCACCCAGCTTAGATGCCCGAGCTAATAGCTTCTAGTTCAATCAAGATAGGAGCACAGGACTTTAAACAAGAACTGGGGAATCTCGCAACAACATTTTTACAAAACTTGGACACAAAAGTAGAAAGAACATTAGAGCTTACCCTGAATATGTTTAGAATGGCTGAAGAAATCAGTCAATACTCCCCTACCCAAAATAGTGATACACCCAGTGACCCTCAAGCAATTACAACCAGTGAAGCAAGTCACACCATGGCAAGAGCACTATTTTGGCAATAAACCAAAATGGAGTTACAAATACGCCTCTTACAATCAATAGCACCACTTCTAGTGGCCCTGAGAACCAAGGCAGATCTTATTGAGAATACCCTTTTAAGATACCAAGAAACCTGGTCTTGCACTTGCTCATGTGCAGCATTTATTGAAAAATGGACAACTCTTCCTGAAGTACTAACAGACCTGGTTGCTACAATTAAGAGGACAACTGGGATCTCCGGGACCAGCAACTTGTCAACTTATTGCAACTTAAGCTCAACAGCAAAGCCAGCCAGCTCCCAATTTAACCCGGATACAAACATCACTGGCACCCCCAAAAAAAAACCAGAAACCAAGATTTAACCTTGGGCACTAATTTTCCCTTCAGCTCACTGAGGCAAAGCCACAGCACCAGAATTTCATCAACAGTAGAGGAAATCAAGGACAATTAACTCATTCAGAAACAGCAAGAGATGCCGCCCTCTAGGAGGGCTAAGAAGAAACTAAAGAAACAGCATAAAAAGGCCAAAACTTTCAAAAGAGTTGCATCCTTGCAAACAATTCAAAATCAACCAGCACAAGTTAAAGATGACCAATCCCAGACCTATCCGATTTTCGCCGCAAACCCTGCTGCAAAAAAATTAACAACAATAGAGGGAAAAGAACAAGCAATCAAAATTCTTCCCCATCTAGAAGTCATAACAGGGGAACCAGACAAGCCGAAAAGTCCAGCTCCTGATTTTTAACCAGCTCCTCCACCAATAACAGTGAAGACTTAATCGACTACTCAACCTTCCTCGTCTGGGGAAACCAGCCAAAACACTGGGGCTAGTCTCATTTGGGGTTCCACACTCCTGGGTACCCTGACATCTTGCGAGTCAAATGCTCCTCCATCCTCAAGCCCCAGCCCAAAAACCAGACACTGAGAGGCATGATTGGACTCCAATGTAAGCATTTCTCAGCCAGGACATAGAGTCCTACCCTCTGAGAATTATATCTAAAAAACAACACACAAGGCAGTACTAACCCCGGATACTGCATCAAGGGACTCTACAATGTCTTAAATAGGGGCAATATACTTTGCCTATTGAAGCACATCCCCACATTGGCCCATATGCAATCGGACGACCTTGTTTGGTTCAAGTTTCTGAGCCTATCTGGGGACACCAATGGTGAATCCACTTCGATAGGGCTGGGCTGCCATTCACTTCAGGGGATAACGACAAAGGAACAATCCCTTTTGGTGGAATGGGGATAGATGTCACAGCCCTTCACACCAGAGAAATACCCGTATGTACTCAAAACAACCTACTTCATCCTGAGGGAAGCGGATGGCAACCAACAAGGGAATAATTCAACAACAACGCCCAAGCCCTATAAAACATACAGAATAATATGCACAAATGACCAAAGGACAGTATTTACCAGCGAGCCTGCGCCAAACATCGAACCTGGAATCAGGGATTGACTGGACAGCCGTCTCTCACGACAGCACCACTAACATCATAAAGATCGACAGCCAAAGGAACTCTATTAGGACTTTCGGATCCTACACACAACTACTGGAAAGTGGTAGGCCTTAAAAAGCGTCTTGGGACAACTATTGAAATTGATTATCTTCATAAAAGTGAAATTCTCTGATTATAGGAGACATGGGCGACAGAAACAACAACCTTCCCAGGTTATTATGAGTTCCAAAATGCAGCAACAAAATATAACATTAATGAGTGGCCGCCCTGTGGGCTCTCTATTTTTAGCAATCACGCTTGCAGAATATAAACCACAGTAATCCCAAACAACATGTCAGATCTGCAAGCCCTACTCATCAGAGGACTTAAAAGCAATAATTACTCAATCCGACTATTGTTAATCAACTGCTACTTCAACCCCTCCTTCCACCTAAAAAAAACAGGCATTGAAATCACTGGTAACGATAATCGAACACCCTTTAAACAAATTTGTTTCATATCTCCCAATAATCACTGAGGACTTAAACACCCGGATGTTGAGGAAGCCTCAAAAATACCCCTGGCTCCCAACAGTGGCAGCCCCACGGCACCGCCAGTCATAGCTTAGCCTCTGTGCAAGCCATCTAAGAGGCCCAGGATCCACAATGGACCCCACTCCCTTCATTCAGGAACAAATCTACAATTGACTGCATTTTCATCTCTGGTCAGCTGACCCCATATCTCAGTAACTTCGAAGTCGACAATAGGAAAGAGCGTTACCATAGACCATTGAGAGACTTTTTTCAATTAGATGGTAAAGCCGCACCACTACTCCAAACACTAGGGGATCCAGCCAGGGAAGAGTGCTACAAGGTCCTCAGCAGAATAAAATGCTCCCATAGCATCAGAGATAGTCACACGCCTTGAGCATTGGGAGGCTGTAGTAGCAGATCTTCAACAGACATTAGTGGGTAAATACAGAACTCCGCCCACGCGGGCCACACACACCCATCCATCTCCCTTACATATCAATCCAAAAGAGCTAAACACAAGCAAACAGAGTCTTCTGAAGGCCATGAAGGCAAGAAGAGTAGGAAACAAACCCACCAAAGTCAAACAATCCCCACTCTTCGAGAAACCCACAGACAGAAAGTCTGACACCTAAGAACAACGATGATTGAAGCAGAATAGCTGAAAATCTTCACCCTCCTCAAAGAAAGGGGACATATTCTACTTTGGAAGCACATCAACCAACTAGGCAATGCCGGCCAGACAAAGGAGAATGGAGTGGCGGACCAAGAGTGGGTAAATTCCATCAAGCAGTTGTACTCTAGCCAACATCATACACTGCTCCCCACCAACCACCCTCAGCAACTGGCTTGGCCTCCCAAATAACTGGTATGTCAGAGGCCACAGTAAAGACACAATTAAAAAATGAGGACCGATGGAGCACCAGGACCTAACAGGGTCCTAGCTGTGGTACCCAAACCATCACAAGCTTATTAAACAGGACAGCCTACACAACTTTTCAGTTTCGCCTGTGCCACCTCAATAATTACACCGTCATTGAGAGGATCAATACTGTAGGAAAGTAGGATCTGCTTTTATGGTTACCCCCATTTTCAGCTGCTGCTATGCCATTATTGCCTAGTCTGGCTGGGATCCTGCTAAACAGGACCCAAATCTATCTGCTTTCTCCCTTAAATTGTGATGTTCAGTACTTAGGTACTTACCAGATTGGACACTGAGGTACCCTTATCAGTCCCTAGTATATGATACTAGGGTACCCAGGGCAGAGGTACTCCAGAGGTCCCCCCTGGGCTGAAGCATGCATTATGCCACCCCTGGGAGGAATGGAACTACATCCTGGCTTTCTCACAGGACCGGGCAACCCTTGGTCATTATCACTAGCCCACCTCCCAATCATGGATAGTATTGCTGTCCTCACTAGTGCTACCAACGCACCTTCCCAGCTTTCACAGCCGCCTCAGGCATATATACCACCAGTCCACTTATCCACTCTCCTCTCACTTACACATAGCTTCACTAAAAATTAATTCCTCAAACACTAAAGGCCTCAAGCACCCAGTTAAACACTGTAAAATATCTGACCACTGCCATAACCTAGACAGAGACATTATATTCCCAAAGAGCCCAAAATAAGTTGCAGGCAAGCATTCTCAATGAGAGGTAGCTAGACCAATGATCTGGCATGTTCTGAGGCCTCCTCCAAAAAAACAGGGGTATTACACTTATGTCAAGGAACTCTGATACTGAAGAAAGCTGGTTAATCTCCAGACTTCAATGCGGTGAATCTATTCTATGCTGTAAACATTTTGCACCAAATGGAAACAATCCTCAGTTCTGATCATCCCTCATGTCCAAAGAAGCAGCCCCGCCAGCCTCATCATGTATAATTCGCAGGGACAACTTCAATCTACCAATGTATCCAATTTTTAGATATATACTCCATTTTCAAATTTTGGCCAACGAAGTCATTAATGCCATGCACAAATTCTGCGCCGCCTTCCACTTAGAAGACGTCTGGAGACTTTGTAATTCCACTGGCAGGGACTTCAATTTTTATTCTCACCTGCACCAGAACTTTTCAAGAATCAATTACTTACTGTCAGTTCCTTCTTTTCTACAGGATGTTTCATTCACGACAATAGAGCTGATTTGTATCTCCAAACATGCAGCCATAATCATCTCTCAATAGCTCCTTCTGGCCCCAAAACGAGATCATGAAGAATAAATTCAGAGATCATCATAGATCCAACACCGATGATTAGCTAACAAAATCGATCTGCTCCTACGAGAGAATGTTAGCATGCACCCCAATCACTCTGTGGGACATATTGACATGCACGGTGCGAAGTTATATTAAAATGAATAACTTGGAAAAACAAGGAGAGCTCATGTATGAATCTCTCTCTAAAGAGATTAAACTGCAAGAAGGTTGATTTAGGCACCCTAGAGACCAACAGATCCTAGAATCCCTGAAAAAACTGAAATATGAATTTAATGCAATCCAGCGGTTGAAGTGCATTAAAAAAAGTAAGGGAACTGTGATGCTGTGCTCAATGGCGGGAGTTCCAAGGTATGGCAAAAGAAACTAAATATTCTGTAACTTGTTTTTGGTCTTTCACCTTCAGGTATGCATAAATAAAATAACGCACAGTTTCAAGTTAAGTTAATCAGTGGGAAATGCACTATCGTACTTTATGAAACCTCTATCAGTTAATGCACTGAGGTTTTTGTCTGTAACCACAGAGCCACAGAATTGACTGGAGCAGTGGAGAATAGTTAGGAGCATAAAAAATACCCTTGCAGCACTGTCAGTGCAGGGGCCTGTGTGACGGCCCTTTAACAAGCACACACTTCAAAAGCTCTGATCAACTGCTTTCCAATACCACTCAAAAAGAATAAGGCTCATCTTTGCAGTGCAACCTCTTCTTATGAAAGGCGCCTGTACCCTTTACCCTTCGACACAAATTTGATCTGCCTTACATTATTATTTTTTTTTTAGCCATAACCACCAAAAGTGGTCGGCTTGATTCTTCCCCTCTCCTACTAACACTAGCAGCTTGGCAAGGTAAAGGGCATGTGACCTCAACATTCTATACAATACTACATAATAAAGCTACCCAAGGGTCTTTAGCCCTCCAATCTAAATGTAACCTAGTTTTGGCTCAAATGGGGAGACCTTCCCTCTCAGATTAAAACTGTCCTAGGATTTGTTCCGCAACTCTGTCAAAAAATGATTGCGCCTGCACTTTACTAAACTGCCGGAACAAGAGACACATCAATTGTGCATTTCCCAAGAGCCAGTGGACGTTCTTACAGTGCAGCAGTCTGAAAAGCAGTCAAAATGTTTTCAGTGGAAGAAAAACAAATTGTTTGCGTTTAATATAAATGCGATTTATAAGCAATCAGTACTGTTTCTCCTTCATTGAATAAAACGAGTAATCACTGAAACCAGCAATTATGTGGATCACTAAATTAGTAGTGTAAACATGAGTATGCAAGTGCATAGACTCAAGCATGTCTGTTTATAAGTTTTCTGAGAATAGTAGTATGTTCAATATTTTGCTTTTTAACATATGTATATTGGCATTTAAATGTGCATTGATACAAAGGCCCTTCAGTCCAGGCAATAACAATTAAAAAAAGGAAGCATGTTTCGTACAGTAGGATACATCTGATACATAAATGTAAAACATAGGTGTAAATACATCCATTCTCCCCATGTAACTCAGGGGAGATACAATCAGCCTTAGCCCACACAGTGACACCCCTTATCCAAGTGCCCAACACTGGTCTCAATGTCGATTTCAAAGCCATCACTATCCATCTCCTAGCTAATACTAGAGTCAAATCCAAGAATGGGGAGTCAACCCTGCGTTTTTGGGTTCAGGAATCAGTCCCAGCAGGCAGACCTCCAGAGTGCAAGTGATCCATTCAGGGTGGTGTTAAGGGCACTGACCATAGCCACCCAGTATGTTTGTAATCGGGGGCTGCTTCAGGTAATAGGGAAGAAGTCTGCATCTGGGAGAGTGCACCTGTGGCAGCTACGTGGTTCACCCCCATATTTATGGGGTGTTAGGTTGATCATATGTAGATAGTTTAATTGAGTCTACTTCAGTTTCTTGATTCTGGAGAATCAGTAAGGTCTTCACCCAGTAACTCCTCAAACTTATGTCTCGGTGTCACCAGGGGCTTCTGAACCATGTCAATCAGTGATTTGACATGGTCAGATAGTGGCATGAGGCTTGACAAATCAATAACCACCAACATGTGATCTAGTTTGTGTGTTGATGGTTCTTCCGGACTACAAGCCCACAAGTCCTCGTTGGTACGTGTCAGCGCCAAATATGTTAGGAACTGTCCTGGTGGACGTCCCATTGGTTCACTAGTTCCTCCATTGGGAGTAGTATTCCCAATTGTTAGCAGTCCCTGCCCATTATCACTCCAGCTTCGGTCCATGTGGACGGTTGCCCTGTCATGAATAATGTAAGTGGGTCACCATAAGGGAGGGCAACCAGTTGTGAGGCAGGAGAGGGGTGTTCCGTCAGTCTGCAGTTTCCAGCCCTGCAGGACAAAAGCCAGCAACACCCCTGGTGTAGGGATCGTCATCGCTGGGCAGAGCAACTGAGCTGGTTATAAGCTAGTCCCACCGAGTCTAGTTCCTCAAGTCTGGCCCTGTCAAAGCACTGGGTGATCCATTGGAACTGTGCTGCCAGGAAGTACATCTCGACATTGGGTGCACCAAGGGCCTCTTCATTAGTAGACGTACATGCCTTCACCCAGTACACTAAAGGGTGGAGCCTCCTAATAGAGAAGTTACAAACATCAAGCAACTTTCAATCTGTTTTTGAAGATATCTAGCATCAAGGAGAAGATCTACCAACAGCAGAGAAATGTATTGCATTATCAGGGCTTTTAGTGGACAAGGATTCTCTCATACCTTCAAATTACACAATAGACCTAGTAGTTCCAAAGGCTTACACATCTGTGTCAGTTTCAGATAGCACTAATACCACCTAGATGCACCCTAATGTGTTGTGCTTGAAGAGTAGAGTCAACATGGTTCTTGACAATGTGTGCGTTTAATGGACTCCGTGAGGTAGGTCAGTGTCTTCTGTGAGTCTAGAACAAAGGAGGACTTCTGGGAATCCTAGCTGCAGTTTTGATGGATATACTCTCCTTCCTGGTTCTTTAAGGTCTTCTTGTATTTGAGGTTTTCACTGGAATGTACAGCCACAAGCCATGTATACTCACTGACCACACATTTTCCCAAGGGAAAAGAGGTGAATATGCTTCCTTCCAGGCATACCGTAAATAAAAATGAGTGATTAGTCAGCAGGGATGTGAGTACTACCCAAATAATAATTCCCGAAAAACTGTCAGGTCGAACATATAGTTTCAATAACTTAATCCTAGGCTCAACCACTCGAAGCAACGTTGCAGGTCAGACAGGCTTAACTTGGGAAAATGTGAAAAGTATTTAGCAGCACTAAAACAAAGCTCCCACAATGAATTTCCAAACATAATGAAAAATGTACTAAGAATAATTACACCAAAACAACTAAAATCCAATAAAGGGGACTGGAGATTTGAAGTTTTAAATTTTTAAGGCACAAAGCATTAAGAAAAGTAAAGCACAAATCAAACATCAATGTGTTAATCCAAGACTTAGGTGCAGTTTCAGGCTGAACATGATGGAACACTGTTTGGGCACACTAAATGGGTTTTTACCTTCTGACTCAGTATTTATCACTTAAGTCAACTGCTCCAGCAGGGTGGTCTTGATAGCTGTATGGCACAAAGTCCTTTCAAATATGGATAGCTTTGTATGAGGTCCCAATGAATCGGTTGCTTTTGACAGAAAAGCACCAAAGCGGAAAAGTCTTTACCTGTTCAAAATATTTACTTTGGACTTAGTCTATTTTTTATTTCCTGAACATCTTGTAGCAGGGTAAGACTAAACCTGTGTTAGATGAGGTACTTCTGAAATGGGACACCTTTGCTACGAGGAACAGTTGTTGCTATGCAGGTCTTTAAAGTCCAAAATGTTTCTATTTTCCTGCTTTTTAGACTTTCTAGGCTAGCCAATTTTTAGTGCTTCCTGGACCTTAGGGATAGCATGCAGGGCCCAGGACAAATGCCAACAGAAGCCACCAGCAAGGGGCAATCCAGTTCCAGTTATGACTGGTCTTCTTGTCACTCCAGGAAAAAAGCCTGACAAAGCTTAGTGTATCTTTAAAGAATAACAGGAGATCAGCCACCTAATCCTTGGAGTCCATTTCTTTGTTCTGAGTAAAAGTGGGAAACTTTATTAGGAGGAAGAACTGTCAGGGACATCAGCATGAAGGCTATTGCTAATTAGTCTACTGGAGGCTCGAGCAGGTAAAGTGTAACCTTTTCAAACGTCTCTGTGCCTAAATATTCATTAAAATCTGACTTCACTTTTGCATTGGATTCTTAATAAGTATTTATAAAGCGTGTTTGAATTAATTTAGTTGCGTCTTCGAAACTAGAAATTGTAGGGTTATGAATGTATTCTGAAGTCCAGTTTTCTTTTTATGACAGCTGCACCCCTTCACAGTGAAAAAAGCTTTTGAGGGCCAGTCACTGCAAGTTAATGCCAACATTACATTTTGCCTGTACCACTTTTAAAAGCTATGCATCCTATCTTAAGGTCTACTTAGAGAGGTGACTTATTTAATTTGTAAAACTAGGGTTCTTCATGATACAAATAGAGATATTGACATGTCCGACTGCAGGTTTAACAAGCATTGGCCGCGTGACGCGGGAAGCTTGTATTAATGCACAGTGAGACCTAAAAACTTATGTGTATGGCTACACAGGTAGTCCTGAAACTATGTTTCCTTTGTGAGCCTAGTGGGTGGCACAACCTGAGCTGCAGTTCAAAGGTGACTTTTAACTTTTCTAGGCCATTGGTTTATTCCTTGCACCATACACTGGCCTTACTGCAAGTTAAATATGACAATTTGGAGTTAGCAAATGTTACCATGTTTCAGGGGTCAGAGCACATACACTGAGGACTGAACAGCAGTAATCCAGTGTGCAGATTTTAACAACTAGCAGCAACAGTCCAAAAAATGGAGGAGGCCATGCAAAGAGACACTTTCTTACACATAACCTACAGTAACACAGTAATCGAGCTCTACAAAAGCTTACACTCACTAAATAAAAATAAAGTACAAGCCTAGTTACTAGTTTCATTGAGCTGATTTAGGAATTCTTTTTGAATTATAAAATATGGAGCAACTTTTTTTTATGAGAGTTTCTTTTTATTATGTGATGTCCATAAACTGAATTCTACTTTGATCTTTAAAAAAAAAAAAAATGGAAAATGTCCTCTATGTGTTCTCTAAGACATTGAATGAGTTCGGGGACTCACACTCACACTGTTACCATGTTGATGTAGCGTATGAAAGATTTAGACCTACTGAAAATCTATTGTAAAGTTCTATCTCAATTGAAGTTAGCGGGCTTTTGTTTTTTACTTATGGAAACACTCCGTGGCAGATCTACAAGAAAGTGCAGCAGCGCGGCACCGCAATCCCTTTGGTTGCACCACGCTGCGGCACTATCAGAGCACACGAATGCGACATATTTACAATGATATGTCGCATTCCAGTGCTCTTCCATGCGCCGGCGCACAAACAGCTGCCATGCGCTGGCGCAGGCACCCCTGCACCATGCCCGTGTCATGGGGAGATTGTTTTTTGTGCAGGAAGGGGAACCTTCCTGCACAAAAACAATCACTAAAGACATTTTCCTCTTTCAATGCGTGCTGTAGAATGCAGCAGGCATTGAAGGAGAAAAAAACGAGAAGAAATGAAAACATTTCTCCTTGTTGTGCCTCGCTACTGAAGCATTTCCATTACGATTCCTCGTAAATCTGGAAATGTGTCTGGTTCCATGGGTGTTGTGTGGGAACACCCACAGCAACACCCATGGAGCGTCCCGTTCACGCAAAGTGCTGCGTGTAAAGGGGCCATATTTACAAGGACAGGAAAAGCCACGCAGGGTGGCTTTTCCTGTCCTTGCAAATATGGGGCAGGGAAATGTGACGTACTGGCAGCGCAAGGGGCTTGTAAATCTGCCCCTCCGTTTGCCTGTGCTTGTTGTGACATTTGCCTCCAGGACATGAATTTCAAAGGAGATCTGAAGATGCTCTTAGGAAACATAACACTACCGCCTCAACACAGTAAAATTGCCAGAGTCACCTTCATCGCCTCAAGTTATTTGCTCCAGGAAGAAAAAAATGCTATTTGACAAGGTGCAGGAGTCATTTAGACATTTGTGTAAGCAGTTTATGGCTTTGAACTGTCTGAAACATACAAAAGCCACTTACTCTGTAACATTTCATCAGCCACAGCGATTTCATTTTCTAATTTATGGGATTTCATTGTCCCTGCAAGGTTGTATGACTCATGCGCGCCCTTCAGTCCTTCTCTCCAAACGTTTTAATTACTTTTTTGAAGACATTTCTTTGTCATCGGGTGGAAAGATAAATGTAAAACCATCACCCATAATCCGTACTCATCATCTCAAGATGTCAGGGCCCATATGAGATCATTTCACCGCCATTAATCTTTGCTGTTTCATGTTGTTTATTAAAGTCTTTGAAAAACGACAAGGATTACCGGGCCCATTAATAATGCATTCAGTAATTAAAGACGTTTTGCTCTCTTAATTGCACTTTCTAGTACTTATTATTAGTCTTTGTTTCCATGGTATCACATTTTGCAATTTATTTACAAATACTCTTCAAAAAAGTAAATCATGCATACAACAACTGATTCCTACGACCTTTTAACAGTTGTCAAGGGTATGTTTGCTCTGCATTCTTTACAAGTGAGTTTGATTTAATGCTGATCATTTTAGCTACTTAAAAAAGGTGGAAATCGTTGCATTTTGTGGTTCATTCTGTTGAAAAAATTATAGCGACGAAAATCAGCAGAAAGAAAGTCATTGGCAAAGGATAGTCGGGATTGTTAGTTGCTACCCCAAGCTTGCCACTTGTTAAATATGGCGCTGCCTTTGCAACTCCTGCTTTCAGGGGTAAAGAAAGGAGCAGAAGAATGGGAAAGTGGTTAGGCAAATAGGAGTCCTACAGACCTCTGGCTGTACCACAGCAACTTTGCTCAACTCAAGAGTGATTTTATACAGTTCTAGATGATTGTGTAATTCCACCAGAGTGAATGTGGTACAATGTGAATTCACTTTCTTTTTGTTGTTTTTAAGAAGAAGTAGGGAAAATTGGCATTTTCTTCAAAAGTGTCAAAGAAGGGAATATGCCTAAATCGAAACAATTTGTTCTATTTTTTATTAAGTAGAAGAAACATGTGCTAATGTCTTTTAATAAAGGGTTGTTCGCATTTCTCCGTTTATGTGTTGAAAAGCTTTAAAACAACTACAAGTGGGTTCTACATGTTTTACAATGGTTATGGATACTTCTACAATTCCAAATGAAAAAGCGTGATAATTGTGAAAAAAATGGGTCTGCTATGGTATTTGCACCAGGGCAGATATCCTGTAACAGGGTCCCTGTTTACTTTATAATAAACACCCTGAATTTACCCGGCAACTCAACAATAAATTGAAGGTTGTTGAGGGACTAGTTGTTGGGTGAAGAAACAACCATGCAATGCTATATGGGGAAAAGGATACTTGAGTTGCATTGAATTAGCAGCTCATTTCATACCCTTAAAAAGGTGTCAAAATTGAATTGTTGATGGGTAGCATGCTGCTTCATGGAGAGCTACATATACACGCATGCCATGTGATCTCCATGGGTAGCTGCGGCACAAATAAAAAGACATTATACAACTAGTTCTGGTACTTGATATGAATATTTCACATGGAACAACAGGCATCGGTATACAATTCTCCATAGTCTATGCTATGATGGGTCTACCTTAAAGAAACAAAGGGGCAAACATTAAACAGCCAACTGTATTGTTTTTCAATGATGCAATGATGTTTCATGATGCAACTTATAGGAACCTCTATTTTAGAATCATTGACAGTAAATAGTCTGTAGAGTCTAGGCAGGGATAGCAAATAAATATCAATTACGCAACCAGCAATAGTAAATTCTCTACGGAGTCCACAGAGAAGTGGCAGAGAAGAAGCACGTATGGCCGAATATTTTGACCAGCCAAGCAATGGGGTCTTAGGGCTACATCTCAGGGTAGCAGAGGGACACCAAATTTAAATAAGCAGTATCTGTCTGGCTGAGCTCTATCCTTTGAGGAGTCGTCTTAGAAGCAGCAGTGCAAAAACACATACGAATAAGCATTTGTCGTTAGATAACCAGCCACAGCATGTGGTCAGAGGAGGAGAGACCGGAGTGGTAGGCTAATGAATCTACGGACACCACACATGCATTGGTCTATTAGACCCACCCTGTTGCTGTGATAGTGCAACCCAGTGATGCACTTTTTGTTAAGGATTAAAAGAGAGAGGACATCACTAAGTTGATTTAGGTTACAAAAGAAGAGATGGTTTATATCAATGTTAAGGAGGAAGTTGAAAAAGGTAGGCGTTCTGACCCAAGACCCAACTTGGTCCTGAAACTGGCCTAAACAGTGAAGAAACAGCAGGAAGATATCCTTCCCATAACCAAGCTTCACCTCAATGCCCAGACCTAATCCCTGTAAGGAGAGGTGAAGTGGAGCTATATGTTGCAAGGTGGCTGTAGCATGGGGAGTAATCAGAGGTCTTTTGACCGCCAACCAAACACCAACTGTTACACCTGTCAGCTTTAAGGTATTATTCCCTCAAAAATGTTGCCTTCACCCTCCTATTTGTTTTTTAATTGTTTCTGCTCGCATTAGGACTCACCAATGCTAAAGTGCTTCTGGTAAAACATGGTAAAATTGACTTACACCTGATTGGCAAGTTAATTTTACTCAAAATTCCCCAGTGAAGTGCTATACCATATACCCAGGGCATGTAAAGGAAATGCTTCTATTGGGCCTGCAGCACTTATTCTACTACAAACTTAAGTAGCCCCTTAAAACGTGTCCTAGGTCTGCCATTACAGCCTAAATGTGGTTTTAAACTGCCAATTCGACTTGGAAAAATAAGCCTCTTTACAAGCCTTAAAGACCCCTTTTATTAAATATATGTCACCTCTAAGGTATGCCCTATGTAGCCCAGAGGGTGTGATGTCTTCTAATTAAAAGGTTAGATATTCACTTTTGAGTTTTACATGTGCTGGTAGTGAAAAACTCACAAATTCATTGTTCACTTCTGGATAACATTTGGGTGCTTTATTGCATTTAATAAGTGCTTACTTTTTATTGGGAGCAGGTGAAGATGTCATGTACGTGTCTGAGAAATTGTAATTTAAAAACATCTGTGATGGTAATATCTAATTTTAAATCACAATTTTTAAAATACCACTTTTAGAAAGGTAATATTAAACAAGCATTTGCAATGCAATCGGTCTCGCCTTTGGGACCTTATACGTATTTAGCTATGCAGCACATGAGCCTGGGTGCTGAAACATCTAATGTTCTTTACCATGGAGGGAAAGTAAGCACCAAACTGACACACCAGGTATGGGAACATATGGAGAGAAATATTGCCTTTCAGCATGAAATGGTACAGTCCAAAGCTCTGTTTTTAATGTAAAAGTCAGTGATCGAAATTAAGTTAAGGCGAGTGAGATAAGAGACCAGTGAAAGACAAAGAAGGAGAGATGCCAGAGAGGTGACATTGGGAATAATAGTACAAAAGGGGGGAGCTAGTTGAGATACAGATTTGGAGAGCAGGTGAAGGGAAATAATAAAATGATTAAGTCGGTACAGACAGAGATCAAGTATTATCTTGCATTGTAAGTGGCAGAGAATGAATATGGATATGGCGTGCTTAAACATTTTGCACCTACATTGAAAGCTTTCATCATGTTACTTTGCCTTTAGATGGAAACCGATGTTGCTCTCTGTCACTGCCTGGATTACTTACATAATTTAAATACGCATTTTGAAAGGTAACATCTCCTGAAATACCCCACTAGCAGAATTTTACAGGTGGAAACTGGCACAATTTGGAAGTAAAGTATCATGCAGCCTGGGTTTTTATAGCGTGGATTACTTATATCATTTACATATGCATTTGGAAAGGGAACATCTTCTAAAATACTGCACTAGCAGAACTTCAAAGGTGGAAACTGGCACAATTTGCAAGTAAAGTATCATGTAGCCTGGGTTTTCATTGCATGGATTACTTATATCATTTACATATGCATTTGGAAAGGGAACATCTCCCTGAATAATCCATTAGCAGAAATTCACTGGTGTAAATTGGCACACTTTTGCAAGTAAAGTATCATATAACCTGGATTTTCTCCTGTCAAGTATAGTAGCTCGTGATGGGTGCCTGCAAGAAGGAAATGAATGTTTAATGTAGACACGTGTGGGCCAATATTGGTGAGCTGTGTTTGAAGGGGAAGTGTTCATCTATTTTCCCACTGTGTGTGAATATGTGTCGATCGCCTATGTTTGGTGTACCTCCGTTGAATGCGTGCATGTGGAGACGCGGGACGAGAAGTGATAGTTATGACAGAGAACTAAGATGACATGTAAGTAGCTTTTCCTTCTCTGACATGGGATTCTCTCTGACATCCATACACAGTAGAATCGTAAGGTAATTTACACTCAGCCCCAAAGGTGGGTTCCAGAGGCTTTAGGCACATGATTGCAATCATTCCAAACACAATAAATTGTGGTATGAGGCCTGACCCACCAAGTTATCTAAGGTGCCAGCAGGCCTCAGGGCCAGTTGGCAAATGTACGAACTGACTTCGAGGTTGCCGCTCTGCCAATGTCTCTCATGGTGATATTTCTCATTAGGGCTGCAGTAGCCAGCTTCTCTTGGCTAGTATGTGCCTGTGGTAGTCTGTTAATCTTGTGGTCATGGAATAAAGGAAGGAAAGGCAGAAACAGCAGGTGAAAAGGGCTGTAGATAAATATCTACTTAAAATATTGCCCACAGGATGTATTCTGTATTTATTGGTGAATCCTGGTGACATAGCTCTGTGGGTTAAAATGACTGCTGCAGAGATATATAGGTGTGCACCCTGCTAGTCACATGATAAAACCCTTCCAAAATTGAGTTGTGAGTTTGTGCAACAGAGATATCCGGGCTGGTGGTAAAACAGATCAGTGAGTTACTGTGCCTTCAGCAGAGACTTATGTGTTTAACCTCCAGGTTATGGGATTTAGTAGCTCAGTGGGTTAATACAAGTGCTGCCGTGATGTATCTGTGTGTGCCTTCCTCAAAGACTGGTGCAGAATTTGCATATCACAAACTCAGTTTGTTAATGCGGAATTCTGGGAGATCTACTTATAATCCACAAGTCAAAGTGTCAGGCCCTGTTTAGATGGCTTAAAGTGTTAATGTGCCTTCTGCACTGATATGGTGCAACCTTTTCTTGCCGGCTTCATTACAAGGCAAGCTAAATTGGTTAATATCCGTGAGGCATTAATCTGTGTTTACTGTGGAGTGGAACGTAAGCATTTTACCCTTCTGAGGTGGGAAAAATAAATATTATTGTCTTTAGTCACGGTAAGATTGTTAGTGCTGCAAACTCAGCATCTAGTTTGTAAAACAAGTCAGGTTTTTGAACGCACAGAAGCCAGCAATTACCAATATTTGTTGGAACCAAGATTTTGGCGTTGAAGTTGAAAAAGGAAACATTTTGGGCAGGTGGGGCGGGAGGAGAGAATAAATCAGGGGAAGGGGGAACAAGGGGCACAAGAACAGAACCTCCGCAGAATGCGTGCATGTGCAGACGCGGGACGAGAAGTCATAGTAACTGCACCGTGTTATTTTAAGTTGCCCTTAGTGAAATGAACACGTTTTGAAAACAGAAGTTTATATATTTGTGCTGTCACGCTCTGTTGTTAGGCAGACTCCTGTTTCTGACTCAATTGTGCAGACAGCCTTTGACTTCCAGGGACCCAGTTATCGATGCTGGAGTAGGACTTAAACACTTGTGCGCTCCGCTGTCGGTCGCGCAATAATCAGTCCATGCAAGGTATTTTAGCGTAAAAGGCCATTTTATTAGGACAGGGTTGGACAACCATAACCAGAAACATAACGCAAATCCCCAACAATCCCCAACCACAAAATTCCTCACTACCCATACTCTCCAAGACTCCAACTACTCCATCCCCACTTCACACCGCAACCTTCTCACTTCCATTCGCTTCCTCCCTTCTCTTCCAAAACTCCACCATCATCTCCATTTGTCGTCCACTGCTCTGACGCACCCCCACGTTTCCCCCAGTATCCCCCTCCCCGGAAGGGTGAGTATGCCCGTCATGGACTCCTCCCCCCTCCCCAATCCGCCCCACACACACACAACCCGTCCTAAACTGGCACGCTGAAAACATGACCTCCTCAACTAGTCATGTAATTGCCGGGTGGGCGGGTGGCCAACGATCCACTAACTATCCCACCCTGAGGCGCTGGGGAATGGAAGAGGAAGGACTTCCTCTTCCTGCCCCTTTTAATCCCTACCTGCGACCCCACCCCTTATCCCACCCCTTCCTCCCCTGTCCTTCCCTTGCGCGAACTCCCCGGGGGAAGACTAGACCGCTGGTCTTACTTCCCCCGGGGGCCTCCTCGCGCAATAATCAGTCCACGCAAGGTATTTTAGCGTAAAAGGCCATTTTATTAGGACAGGGTTGGACAACCATAACCAGAAACATAACACAAATCCCCAACAATCCCCAACCACAAAATTCCTCACTACCCATACTCTCCAAGACTCCAACTACTCCATCCCCACTTCACACCGCAACCTTCTCACTTCCATTCGCTTCCTCCCTTCTCTTCCAAAACTCCACCATCATCTCCATTCGTCGTCCACTGCTCTGGCGTACCCCCACGTTTCCCCCAGTATCCCCCTCCCCGGAAGGGTGAGTATGCCCGTCATGGACTCCTCCCCCCTCCCCAATCCGCCAACCAGGGAACCCCCGGAGGGCGGTTACCTGCCCCACCCCCACAAGTGCACCTTTCGCCCTCACCTCCGCATACACCAGATCGACTCATTCCACAACCCACTGATAAAATCCCTCATCTCCATCATATAGTAAGCGTTTCCCATGTGCGAAAGGTGCACTCCATCGGCCCTGAAAAGCAAGGGCTCTTCGAGCCGCAGACCAGGATGCGCCAGCACCTTGATCCCACAGTCCTCACAAAACACTCTCATCGCCCTATTTAATTTCCTGCGGGCGCGTTCCACTGCAGCGGGCTTCAACGCCCCCCTCCAAAACTTTCTGGGAATGAACTCTGTCCACACAATACAAGCGCCAGCCAGATTGCGTTTGATCGCTGCCAAGTCCCGCTGCATCAAATAGATCAAGGACACCGCTGATTGCCGCACCAGATCGTTCTCCCCCAGGTGAATGACAAGCAGATCCGGACATCCTTGCTGCGAGACCTTCTTCGTGAGCCAAGGCAAAAGCTCCCCCCAGCGCATTCCACTCCTACCCCACCAGAAAACCTCATGACTGCAGCTTCTCAGGCCCAGGCTACGCCCGTACACCTGCCTGTCCGAAAACTTGGCAGCCCAATGCACAAATGAATGTCCCACTATCCAGGTAACCGTCTTGGCTCCAGGACCCCCAACACAACCTACGAAGAAAAAGGAGCATTAGAATCGAGAAAGGACGCGCAAAAACGCGCACACAGCCGCCGCGCACCCCTCCGCCCTACTTCCTGACGTACCGCTCGCAGCAGCGCGAACGCCATCTACCAATCTTCCTGATCTTATCCCAGGACCAACCCAGCCGTGCCGCCGCCGTCGCCGCGCCGATCCGGAAGGAATGAGTCCCATACCCCACCGGGTCCCTACCTAAGCGCCGCAACGCCATGCGCATTACCGCCAACAGTTGGTAAGCCGTGACCCTTTTCCCCGAAGCATGACAGAAAATCTCCCCAGCCACACGGCCGCACTGCCCGCAAAAACTGCTCCACTCCCGCACCGGGCACACTGCCAACTCCCCAGACTCATTCAGCCACACCCACGCGCCTCTGCCAACCTGATCCGTCTTGGAACGCCCCAGCCATATCCCCAGGCGCCCCCCATCCAAACGTACATCCTCAAACCTCATCCCCATCCCCCCCCTACCCCCCAGCAATTCCGAAACCCGAAAAGCCCCAAAAAACATCCACGTCATACATAGGCGGAACAACGCCAACTCATACTGATCGTAACACAGAAAACCCAACTCCCCCAACACCTCCACCAACAGGTCAAACGTGATCGCCTGGCGCAATGGTGCTCCCCCCCGCCCTCCCCGCTCCCTGGTCCAGCCCTTCAGCATCCTGCTCAGCAACTCACCCTTGGCCGGATCAAAACCCAGATAGAGCTTCCCATAGAAAGAAATCCCCGCCAATTTTCCTGCAATCGTCACTGACGACAATCCCCTGTCCATGCAGTGCAAAACATAGCGCACGACACCCGCCTCACACTCACCTTGAGACATCCGCCACTCATCCCGCGACCAACCCAAGAACACCCCCAACTCCACCCATGCCATACGATACGTCCGCCGCGTGGACTCGGCAACAGACTGCTCCACCAGATTCACCACTCTCACTCCCCCCAGCTCCAGATACCCTCCGGCACCTTGGTCTTGGCAAAGTCCGCTCCGGGCGCCAACCTTCGGAAATGCTGCCACTGCGAACGAGACAATGCATCCGCGATGTCATTGCTAACGCCCGGCACATGTTTCGCGCGAAACAGCACATTCAAGCGCAAGCACAGCAGCATGAAACTTCGCAGCAAGCGCAGCACCCGCAGGTCCCTTGCCCTCTGATGGTTCACCAAATCCACCACTGTCCTGTTGTCCACATGAAAAAGCACCGATCGGTTCCGGAATTCCTGCCCCCACACCTGCAGCGCCACCAGCAGCGGAAAGAACTCCAGAAACGCAATGCTCCTGCCCTGCGCCAACCAGTGCGCCGGCCACTGCTCCGCACACCACCGACCATCCCAGAAAACACCAAAGCCGCGCGCCCCAGCCGCATCCGAAAAAATCTGCACCTGCCACACCATGTTGTCATCGGCAAAGTCCAAGGAGACCCCATTGAAATCACTCAAGAACCCCTGCCACACTCGCAGATCCGCCCGGACACCCACCGAAATCCGCACCCTGTGATGGGGCAACACTGCCCCTGACATGGCCAGCCCCAGTCGCCTGCAAAACGTCCTGCCCGCCCGCACCACTCGGCACGCAAAGTTCAGCAAGCCCAACAAACGCTGGACGGACCTCAGATCGATCTTCCGCTGCACAACCACTTGGCTCAGACAGTCCTGTATCTCCAACACCTTCTGCTGGGGGAGGCGCGCCATCCATTCCACTGAATCCAATTCAATCCCCAGAAACGCCAGACAACAACTGGGCCCAGCCGTCTTCTCCGGCGCCAACGGCACCCCAAACTCTCCCGCCATCCTCTGAAAGTGACCCAAAGCCGCCCCACACTCCCCCGACCGACCGCGGCCTACAAACAAGAAGTCATCCAAGTAGTGGGACACCAGCCGGTGCCCCGCCCTGTCAGTGAAGGCCCATTGCAAAAAGGAACTGAAAGTCTCGAAGAGAGCGCAGGAGATCGCGCACCCCATGGGCAACACCTTGTCCACAAAGATGGCCCCCCCGAACTGCATGCCCAGCAACGAGAAATCCTCCGGGTGAATCGGCAGAAGGCGAAACGCCGACTTGATATCACACTTGGCCAATTCCGCCCCCCGCCCACACAGTCGCACCAGCCCGATCGCATCATCCACCGACGCATACAAAACCCGGGAATCCTCCTCCACGATGAAATCATTCACCGACCGTCCCTCAGGCCATGACAAATGGTGAATCAAACGAAACTCGCCAGGTTCCTTTTTTGGAACCACCCCCAAAGGGGATATGATGAGTTCGGACAGCGGCCACGTGTCAAACGGGCCGGCCACGCGACCTTCCAACACCTCCTTGTGCAACTTAGCCTCCACCACTCCCGGCAACTCCTTCGCCGACCGCAAATTCTCAGCCCACCTGCACTCCCGCGGCCCCTGGTACCCCACTCGAAACCCTTCTGTGAATCCCCAAAACAGCCGCAGCGCCGCCGCCCGATCAGGGTAGCGGGAGAGCCATGGACCCATGGCCTCCACACTAACTGGTGTAGGAGCCCTTTGGCCCAGCCTGCCCCCTTCCCTTCGTGACCCGCCATTGCTCGGACGGGGTGGCCAAAGTGAAACACTGCGTGACCGGGTGCTTGCCTCCACACTTCGAACACTCATGTTTAAATCGGCAGGGGTGGCGGGAGCAGAATCCCTTGTTGAAATTCCAACAAGCCCCAGTGGTGGCTCCCCCGCTCTTAGCAGGCTGTCCGGTTGCGCCGGCAGCGGCAGCCTGCCCACCCGCACCCCCAGCTCCACTCGCGCCCCCTCCCGCCCCCCCCGAGGCGGGACGGGACTGAAAAGACCGATAAGCCACCGGAAGGCCACTCGCAGTGTGGGTTGCCGCAGAGGACTGCGTGGAGGCCATCCATTGCACCCACAGCTCCTGATCTACCTCTCCCCAGGGCTTGTCAGGGTTGACGCTGACCCGCGCCCGAAATTCCTCATCGTAACTGAGCCAGGCAAAACCCCCAAAGTGCATCTGCGCTTTTCTGATGATATCCATGTATTTGAACAACGCAATCGCCCTATCCGGATGCTTCTCGCAATAAATGCTGGCATAAATCAGGAAGGCCGATGTCCAATTTTCCATAGTTATCGGCACCCGTGGCCGCCTTGTCAACTCCCACTCCTCCTCTTTAGACCCCTCTTTCGCCTGAATCTCCCGATGCAACAATTTAAAGACATCCACATATTCGTGTTTCCAAATCCTGCCCCTCGTTTTTTCAGACAGATGGGACCCCAGGGGCATCGCCAACCCCATATAAGGCAGCTTCTTCTTATGTTTCTCACCCCCTTCCTCCTTCCCATCCGTCACCTTCTCCGTCTGAACACCAGCTCCCACCATTCGCTTCTCATCCCCCTCTGGGGCCGCCGCCTTAGCCGGCACCTTCGGCTGCGCCGTCTCTCCCACCACCCTCACCGACCCATCCCCCACCCCCACAGACCTACAAGACTTCTTACGCCCCCGCCCGAACCCCTCATCCCACGCCCCCCACCATGTGCTCTCACCTGTCAAAGTGCGTGGCACCTCCTGCGCCCGTCCGCCGGGACCCGGGGCTGACACCCTCGCCGCTGGCGCCTTGCTGCAGCTGGCTTTGCTGTCCTGGAAAACACCAAACTTCCGCGTTGCCACCGGCCCCATCACCTCACGCACTTCGCCTTCCTCCAACTCCTCACTTTCCGACTCGTAATCCAACTCTTCGCCCACCACAGGCTCACTGGGCTCCATGCGCACCTCACGCACTACACGCTTCAATCCTTTTCCTTTCTCTCCTAGGACAAACTCATACTCCGGCGCCGATGATGCGCGCTCCCTCGATGGAGGGCAGGCCGCCGCGGACCCCCCTACTGCTTCGTCCCGGCGTCTGGAGGCCGTAGTGCGCCCCGCCGGCCCACCCCGGCCTCTACCAGCAATCAGCGCTGGCGTGGATCCCACCCCCCCCTCGTGACCGGCATAGTCCGAGGGGGCCCCAGCGCCACCAGGTCTCTGCGACGTCAAGTCCGTCCCTGCCTCATCCAGCCACACCCAGCGCCCGCGCCCCCGCGCCGGCCCCGCCCCTCCTCCGCGCGCCACAACCCGGGCCGCCGCCCGCTCCCCCTCCCTGGCCGCGCACATCTCCTCCCAGCGCCGCTCCGTATCGTCGAGCAGCCGCCGCTGCTCCCGGATACGCTCCTCCAAAGACATCTCCGCCCAGCGGTCGTCCCATCGCCCCTCCCCCGCGCCCCGTGCCCCACGACCGCGGCCTGCGCCCCCAGAGGAGCCAGGCGTCCCAAGCCCCGACCCCGGCCCCCCGCCGCCTTCGCCGGGCCCTTGCCCTTACCTCCCCACCCCCCACCCTTCCCTTTGCCCCCACCCACCATGTCCGGCCCCTGCTCCCCCCACCCACCGCCCTCGCCCCCCGCGGACTCGCTCCCTGAAAGATACAGGGCAAAATCATCCCCCACCAGCTCCTCCGGGTCCTCAGCCAAGTCGCTGTCCTCACTATATTCAACCAGAAACGAGGCCCCCCCGTTGCCCCCAGCCCCAGCCCCCCCCCGGTCCAGCCGAGCCTCCCCAGCCCCACCCTTGTCCTCACCAGCCCCCCCGCCCATCCCCTCAGGCACCTCAGCCGACGAACCCATTGCCGGGAGGCTCAGACGCCTATCTCCAGGCTTCCCCCCAGGCCCCGCCTTCCTGCCCCCCCCGCGCACCCACCGCGTGTTTCTTCGGAGGCGGTTCCTCCATACAGGCCACAACGGCCGCTGCAACCCCCGCGGACGCCGAACGCGGAGTCCTGGACATCCCCACCCATGCCTGCTCTAAAACCCCCGGCCGCAGAAGGTCCGCCCTCCCCGCACGCCCCAACAACTGCAGCGCCGCCCGCACCGCCGCCTCATCCGGCGCCTGACCCCCTCCTGAAGCCATCGTAAACGCGCTCCGCGCTAACCGCCGCTCCGCCCCCGCCGACTCCACCCGACACCCACAGGCCGCCAAACGTCGCCAAACGAGGCCGCCCTGTCACCCGCTCGTAACCTCACCAAACACTCCGCTCCAGACGCGAGAACACGCCCCCGCCGATCCTCCGACTCTCCACAGGCCCCGCTCCGCGCACCCAACGATCCACTAACTATCCCACCCTGAGGCGCTGGGGAATGGAAGAGGAAGGACTTCCTCTTCCTGCCCCTTTTAACCCCTACCTGCGACCCCACCCCTTATCCCACCCCTTCCTCCCCTGTCCTTCCCTTGCGCGAACTCCCCGGGGGAAGACTAGACCGCTGGTCTTACTTCCCCCGGGGGCCTCCTTGTGGCCAAGCTCTGACTGGGCAAACACTGTGCCCTGGGCTCCCAAAACAAACACATGTAACTGGAGGACAGGAAGTCAGTAACAGAGATTGCTTGTCACTCAACTAGCATCATTTCCGATGGGGTTCGACCGGCAATTGCAGGTCAGGCCGCTGGCTTGGGTGCTGAGGCGGCGGAAGTCGGACCGGCCGGTTGAGGAAATCAACAATATCGTGCAGTGCCACAAGACATCCTCACCACAGTAGAGAGCACTGCGAGGGGTCATGCATTTGGTAGTTGCTAATTCTCTCCTGAAATCAGCTCAGAAATGAAAAACACAAAGCTGCCGCCTGCCAGCATGTCTTCCAGTCGGGGTCGATCTGCATGTGAATTGAGCTTAGCCAACCGCCGGCACCAGCCGTGAGCTATAGGCTCAGGTTGTGAACTAAATATGCTCAACAATATTATTTTTACATTTTAAAAACACTGATTCACACAGACCTGAGTCGCGAAGACGAGTCTTAAAACACGCACCAGAGGCAGTCAGAGTGTGAGGATCTCTTGATGATCCTGCCTCTGCGAGTGCGCTGACTGTGCGACGTTCACCGGGCAATGCTGCATGCTATTGTACCTATTAAGGCTAGGCACCATATTTCTACAGCACGGCAGGCTGCGGGACCGGCAATTTCTGAAGACCCATAACGACCATGCTACACTCACCAGACTTCACTTACTGACAAATGGAGACACACCGACAGACTGGTCCAGTCACATGACACCATGTCACGTGAATGCCGCTGCAGCCGAGCCAAGCTGAGTCTCAGCAACAGAGCTATGATTAATACATGCTGCAGCTAATGCTCGAGGGTCCGGACCTATGACCGACACTCCTGGCCTGATGAAAACATACTTAGAGCTGCAATACACAAAAGAGGGGGAAAGAAACGCTGCACGGGCGGCCCAGATTCACTATCAGTGCTTAGTCTCACCCCCTTGACTGCGCACACTCTCTTTGCAAGCCGGCAACTTTCACTTTGACTAACGTGAAACGTGCAGAGTGAAGCAAACCCCCAGAGGGGGCCAAGAAGTCACTGACTGAGGGAGGGGAGGGGGGAGCCACGGGAAGAAAATAGTGTTAGGATTAAAGGGGCCAGTTGAGACCAATTGGAAGGCAGCATTTAGGACCTAAGCCAATGAAAATGATCGGCAGAAAGTGGGCGGAGCTTCCACAAAGCTTCCACGCTATAGTGTATACTGTATGCCTCGCAAAGCGAGCAGCTTGCGCTGCAACGCTGGGCGAGACCTAAAAATGGTACCCCTGGTACCATTGATTTGTCACTATTCTAAGACCAGGTAATTATTCTGTGTCTTCCTGGCCACAAAAGGGTCCTTGTTTCCTTGTGAGATTCTCCCTGCTACTGCTCACTTTTCGATATCTTTGATACTGATATAATCAATGTATTTATATCTTTCATGGTATATACTGGCATACATGTAAAAACAGACAATCATAAACAATGAGTTCTGCAAAAGTAAAACTTTTTTCTGTGGATGTTTGCATCAGACAATGTAGTGTATTCAGTATACACTATAAGACAAACAAAACACAATGATGATACTCCTAAAAAAACATACACAATTCTTTAACATACAGTCTATTCCACATTACTTAAAAATGCATGGATTGAATTGTTTTCTGCAAAAACATACATAAGTGTCCAGCATATATAATTACACATTACAACATTTGTGAAAAAGTGTCCAACATTACTAATAGAGGGTTTACAGTCAGTTATAATGGGGATTTATTATTCTACCTCTGGGTTTTGGTCCTACAGGTACCATGTGGCCCTTTGTACTACTACTAGTGCGTACTACAGTGAAGGGCCTAAATGAGCTATAGTAACTAGGAAATTACTTCACAAAGTAAAAATGCTTTTGGGAGCCCACGGGTATCTGTACACCAGGGATGCACACAAGGACAGCAAGTGATCCAATTGGACACGAGCACTGTGAAAAGCTGTGTTTTCTAGCAGCCGTGCTCCATACTTCCGTTTCAAACCAACAGGGAAGTGGTTTCACGATGACTGAATTACAGAGGTTTGAAGGCACAGCTCCTAGGAATGAATGTATGCACTACCTGCCGGTGGAGCTGTACTTCTCGAAATTTACCCACCACCCGGAGAGAAACATTGCCCACAGACGCTGTAGCATGGGTAGTACATTCAGACAAGGTATGCTTGTAACTCTTATCGTATCATATTCCTCTATTTCGACTCAATAGAGCCTAAAAGGTCATGAAAATTTTATATAAGCAAACAATTGCATTAGTCATACAGTGATATTAAAAAGAATAATGAAAAATGTATAATAAGATAACATTTGATAAAAACAAAAAAGTTCCAAAATCTTATGAATACGAGTGAGTCTGCAAAAACAGAAATATGAAGTATTAATATTCACTTTTCAGTTTGGACATTAGACCTGATAAACCATATTACAGACAAATAGCTAGCAACTGAAAACACAATGGGGCTACTAGTGTTGGTCCTACACACCCTCAACGTTGCATGACGATCCCTTAGGCCAATATGTCTGCAAAGAAGCATAATCTAGCATGACAGTTGCTTTTTATAAGCTTCACAAAAGAATAACATATGTTCAATATTCTCGCCTGCCTCACAACCCATCGGACATATATTTGTTGAGTGTCCCTTTTTAGTCCAGTAACATGTAAAGGAAGCTAGAGGTAAAATCACCAGTCTAAATTTTACATTATGTGCATGTGCAAAGGGTTTAATTATCATGTTCAAGTATAACTCAAAATCTGGAGCACACTTACACTGCAAGAAAGAATCTGCTAAACAACCTGAAATACCCCAATATTTCTTGCTTCTACAATAAAATTCCAAAAAGTGGATTTTAACTTATGGCATCCCGGGAGACTGTAGAGGGATATAGCAAAAAATCCTTCAGATATGCAATTCTAAAATTAGTGACCCATTGTCTATACTGCCAACGTCAACTCATGCACGCCTTTTCTCCTCTCTTTATTGCATCCGGAGCCACTACAGAGTAGGCTATTTCAAATCTTAGCTGCACCTACCAAGGTGCTTCATGAAAATAAGGTATGATACAGAACCATATGGGGAACCCCATAGATCTCTTTTGTTCCCCCAATGCCATCATTTTTACATTTTCATTTTTGCACACACAGTAAATGAACCATAATTACCACATGGCACTAAGGAGACTGACTGCAAACCACACCCTCCCCCAAATGAAAACACCTGTTAAAATAGAAGGTGGAGGTCCCTGGAATGACAAATATAGTGTGTGAAGCTTAAGGCCACTTAAAGCCATTTTGTTTAAAAAAATAAAATTTTCTTTTTGAACTGGCAAAAATCCCAGGCCCACCGAGAAGATCAAAACACGTCGGTGTACTTAAAAACATGGTCAGGATACATAAATCCTGACAAAAGGACAAAAGAGGGATATGGGAAGGTCAAGGAGTACATTTGTACCTAAACAACCAATAAAAGTTTCAAAGATTTATGAACTCCAACCAAGGAGGGCCACATGGACCAAGACCCAGAGGGAGAATGATATATCGCCTGTTTAATTGACTGTAAAACCTTCATTGATTATGTTGGACACTTTTTCCCAAATGTCATAATATGTGATTGATATGTTGGATACTTGTGTGTTTTTGCAGACAAGTCAATTCAAATAATGTCAAATTGAATGTATGTTAAAGAATTTTTTTATGCGCAGTTTTTTCTAGAAGTATCATTATTGTGTTTTGCTTGTCTCACACTGTATAATGAATACACTACATGGTCTGATGTGAAGATCTACAGCAAAAAGTCTTACGTTTGCAGAAACTCTTATTTTGTATGATTGTCTATTTTTACATATATGCCACTATGCACCATGAATCAGTATCAAATATATCGGCAAGTGGAAAGTAGCAGGAGAATCTCACAAGGAAATAAGGAGCCTTCACTGGGCAAGAAGACACATAATAGTTCCATGGTCTCAGAATAGTGACAAATCTAGGGTGTAGAAGTACCATTTTTTAACATTAGCATACTGATTCCACACCTTATTATCTTAATTGGGTCACTCCCTGTTACAATTGACACTTTTAGAAAGTTCCCATTTTTCTCTCCTATTTGGTGCCTGCAGCCTGTTTCTGGGTCACATGACTGGGTGTAGTTGGCAGTTGGACTTTGTTTATTCCTCCCAGGCAGCCACACAGTAGAGGGATTAGGTGTGGCTGGACGGCCATAACTGGGAGAAAGGGGGTAGAGCTGAGCATAGCCCCACATGCAACTGAATAGGTTGTGCCTGTGCCCTGCCTTCACACAAAGGACTTGTCACCACTGCATTGTTTATGCAGCCAGCCTAGACCTATGGCATGTGATTCAGGAAACTTCAAGCACCTCAGAAGGAAGTCTCTAGAAAGTTATGCTTCAAAGAAGGTATCAGGTATGAAAATAGGACCCTCAGACCCACTTTTCAGTTAACTTTCTCGACCAGTGGAAGGACTCTTGGAGGACTGCCTCATGCAGGGGACTGCTGTGTACATCAAAGGACTGCTTTGCTGCACTTAGAAGGCCTACTCTGCTGCTAGAAGCCTGTCTAGAGCCCTCAGAGGCCTGCAGTGCTGCTTGAACTCTGTTCCAATGCCTGAACACAGGACGACCAGATTGACTCCAAGGACTAGCTGGCTGGCCTCCTGATCAGAGCCTCAGGGACGGAAAGAGCTTCAAACACTCCAAATGGTGCCTCCCCTGTCCTGGATCCTTGTGAGTAGTGCTAAAGGTGCCCAGATAGCCAAAATCTAAAAATTGGGACTTACTAAAGTTTTGGCTAAAAACTGGTCAGAGAACCAAGAGGAACCTGGATCTACCTGCTTGTCTCTATGCCCAAGGTGCATCACCGATTATCCTGACTTTGCGGCAGCTCCTGTTTTGTTCTTCTGGCAACTACAGCCTCCAGGCTTGTCCCACAGAGATTTTCACAAAATAGACTGAGGGCCTTATTTTGATGTTGGCAAAAGGGTTACTCCATCACAGCAGTGACGGATATTCCTATCACCGAAATATAAATCCCATTATATATGATGGGATTTATATTTCGGCGGAAGGGATATCCATCACTGTTGTGATGGAGTAATCCATCCGCAAAGATCTAAATCAGGCCCTAGTTCTGAACTCAAAAATCTTCGGTGCAATTCATACATCGGCTCCTGACTGGCGACTCTTCTTTCTAGGACACCACCTGCAACCCTGCCCTACTGACCCTCTACGTTCTCACTGACTTTTTGCTGGAATTTCTTCTATAAAGTCTAAAAGTAAGCACCAAGTGGGCTCAATCCACTTTGTGTATGTGACACACTCAGAATAGATGTCCGCGGTTCGCTCTTTGATCTTTTAGGTGGTAGTTTTTACCATAAACATTAAAAACTCCAGTTCTACTGATTGGATTTTCATCATTTTGGTGGCACATCATTTATTAATATGTACCCTATTGTTCAAATTGGTGTGGGATTTTGCTTGTGTTGCATTCCACTTTATTACATTTTGTGTGCTGCATAACTACTTCACACATTGCATCTGAGTTTAGCCTGACTGCTTTGTACCAAGCTACCAGAGGTTTAAGCACAGGTTAATGTAGTAACTTTAATGGTTCACCCTGACAGGGATAGTGGCTGTTGCTTGAGCATGGTTAATGCCCCACTGAATCAACAACTACATTTCTCACACCAGCACATCCCCTATAATAAACACATTGGGACTCATTTCGATGTTGGTTGGAAAGCATTCGACCAGCGGAGAGTTTACATTCTGATCACTGAATTACAATGTCAGTGGTCGGAGTATAAACCAGCCAAGCAAACCAGTCTCAGCCATGCTAGTCATGCATCAGTGGAAGTTGGCTTTTGTGGTGGAGGAGTCTGTTGATAGAGAGAGAATTAATTTTGTATTGTCTGCATATTATATTATGCTCAGTCCATGGGTCTTGACAATGTTGGCCAGCGGGGTCATGTAGGTGTTGAACAGGCTAGAGCTGAGAGAAGACCCTTGGGGTACGCAGCAGATGATGTTCTTGGGGGGGAGCCACATCTTCTGTCTCTGATGTGTGTGGGCCTCCGATGTTTCTCACACAAGCACCTACAACTTCAGGGGAGGAAGATGTGGACTTCCACAGTTTCCATTGGTGAACTGTCAGGTAACATTTGTCTGTGCCTCTTGGCCACTTCTCCTCACTGAAAGTCTCCTCACCGCTACATGTTGCATGACATGTATCCCAAATTAACTCTGTCTGGTCATCCTTTGTTCACAATCAATGTTGGTGTTGTTGGCCTAAACACTGGCAAAATGCTTGTGTCGACCGACACAAAAAATGTACTCGTACAAACCAAAGTGTTGTATTTTTGTAGCAGAAAGGACTACATATACCATGGTGGATGTGTAATATTATAATCGACTTCTTAGCAGCTAAGGAAAAGAGAGCCAAAGTCACTAACACCTGCTGTTGTTGGAAAAGCATTAGCAAGTACTGCCACTGCAATTGCAAAATGAGGAATGTGTTGTCTCCTAATGGACAGTCAGGATGTGACAATAAGCAACAGTTAGTTGACTGACACACAGTGAAAAACTCATTCTATACACAAAAATATTTACCTGCTATAACTGGTGTTTGTGATGTATGTGAGCCCATATCACTCTTTCAATCAATCAATCAATCAATCAATCAATCAATCAATCAATCAATCAATAAGCAAATTGTAAGCGCGCTACTCACCCATGAGGGTCTCAAGGCACTGAGGGGGGTCCGCAGATCTGTTTATCCAAGGTCTTGAGAGTCTTCCTGAGGGTCTTCAGGGAGGGGGCGCATCTGATGGTTGCCGGTAGCTCGTTCCAGATCTTGGCTGCAATGTAAGAGAAGGATCTTCCGCCTGCTCTGGCTCTCTGGATGCTCGGGGTTTCACCAGTGCGAGGTTGGGAGATCGGAGGTTTATTTTGGGTACATTGAAGTTGATTCTGTCGTTGAGGTATTTGGGTCCGTTGTTGTGTAGACATTTGTAGGCGTGAGTGAGGATTTTGAATGTGACTCTTTTCTCCATGGGGAGCCAGTGGAGACTTCGTAGGTGTTAACTGATTTTCTCGTGTCGGGGGATGCCAAGGACAAGTCTGGCAGCGGTGTTCTGTATTGTCTGGAGTGTGCGGAGTAAGGACTTGTTGATGAGGCATAGAGTGCGTTTCCATAGTCCAGTCTGCTAGTGATGAGTGCGTGGGTGCCTGTCTTCCTTGACTCAGGAGTGATCCACTTGAAGGTCTTGTGGAGGATGCGGAGGGTGTTGAAGCAGCTGGAGGTGACGTCAGTGACCTGTCGGTTCATGGTGAATGATGAGTCGAGTACGATGCCGAGATTCTTGGCGTGGTCTGTGGGGGTAGGTTGGCTTCCGAGGGCAGTCGGCCACCAGGTGCTGTCCCATGCAGAAGGGGTGGTACAGAGGACGAGGACTTCTGTCTTCTCGGCGTTGAGCTTCAGGTAGCTGTTGGTCATCCAGACTGCAACGTCTTGCATTCCTTTCTGGAAGTTGAGTTTGGCAGTGGTGGGGTCTTTGGTGAGGGAGAGGATGAACTGGGTTTCGTCGGTGTAGGATACGATGTTGAGGCCATGTTGTCGGACGATGGCTGCGAGGGGGGCCATGTAGAAGTTGAAGAGGGTGGGGCTCAGGGATGAACCCTGTGGGACTCCGCAGGTGATTTTCGTGGGGTCTGAGAGGAAGGGTGGGAGTCTGATCCTTTGGCTTTTTCCGGTGAGGAATGATCAGATCCAGTCCAGGGCTGTTCCTTGTATGCCTGCGTCTTGTAGTCTGGCGACTAGTGTGCGGTGGGAGATAATGTCAAAGGCTACTGATAGGTCGAGTAGGATGAGGGCTGTGGAGTGGCCTTGGTCCAGGAAGCTGTGGATTTCATCTGTGGCTGCGAGTAGGGCGGTCTCTGTGCTGTGGTTGCTTCCGAATCCAGATTGGGACGTGTCGTGGATGGCGTTCTCGTCAATGAATCATGTCAGTTTCCTGTTGACTGTTTTCTCTGCAACTTTGGCTGTGAAGGGGAGGAGCGAGATGGGCTGATAGTTCTTGAGGTTAGTGGGGTCATCTGTGGGCTTCTTGAGCAGAGGTCTGACTTCTGCACGCTTCCAGTCGTCTGGGAAGCTGCCTGTTTTGAAGGTGGTGTTGATGGTGCATTGTAGTTCGGGTGCGATGGCAGCCGCGGCTCTGTGGTAGATGTAAGGGGGTTGCAGGTCAGTGGGGGCCCCTGAGTGGATGCTGTTCATGTTCAAAGCGGTTTCTTCGGCCGTGATCGGTGTCCAGTTGGAGATGGTGGTCTGGCTGGTGTTTCTGGTCGACGGGGGCAGTCTGGGGCGCCAGGTTGATGGTCGATGAAGTTGTCGTAGAGGTTTTTCATCTTGAGGTGTAAATAGGTTCCAAGCTTGTGGTAGAGGTCTTGGGATGGGGTGATGTCTGTGACTTCACTGCGTGGGTTTGTGAATTCTTGAATGACGCTGAAAAGTTCCTCGGGGTTGGCCAGGATTTTGTTGTGGATGAAGTTCCTCTTGGTGGCTCTGGTCTGGTTTTGGTAGTCCGTCATGGCGTCCTTGTAGGTGGTGTGGTTTTCAGTTGTCTTGGTGGTTCTCCAGTTCTTCTCCAGGTGTCTGCAGGTGTGTTTGGCTTCTTGGAGAGCGGTGGTGAACCAGGCGGCTTTCCTGGGGTGTTGTTTGTCGGGGTTGTGTAGCGGGGCGAGCTCGTCTTCTCAATCGGAGATCCAGGTGTGGAGTTCTCTGGCTGCGTTGTTTGTGTTGGGTGCCCAGGTGTGGTTGTCTCAGATGAGAGTGGAGTTAAGTTGCTCGTCAGTAACCTTGCTCGAGTTCCTTCATGGTGGGCGGTGCCTTGGGTTTTTGGATGCGGAAGTGTACGCAGTGGTGGTCGGTCCATGGCGGCTGAATTGTGTGGCTGAATTGGATGCTGTTTCCTGCCGCTTAGATGGGGTCGAGGGTGTGTCCTGCTCTGTGGGTTGGTGTGTTGACGAGTTGTTTAAGTCCAATGCTGGTGAGGTTGTCACAAAGGATAGTGGAGTTGAGGTCGCTGGGGTTGTCGAGGTGGAAGTTTTGGTCTCAAATGAGTATGTAGTTTGTTGAGGCATGGGGTGGGGTGCGATGAAGTCGGTGTTGGTAGATGCAAAGGGTGTTCGGGGCTGGGGGTCTGTAGATGAGGGTTCCTCGGAGTGTGGCTTTCGGGATGGTCTGGATCTGGAAGTGCAGGTGTTCGGCAGAGGGGAAGGTTTTGCTGGAGGTGGTGAGGCAGAGGGTGCTCTTGTGGACGATGGTGAGGCCCACTCCTGAGTTTGTTGGGGCGGTCTTCCCTCTGAATCTTGTATCCATCTGGGATGGCGGTGCTGATGTCAGGGACGGAAGATGTGACGGTCCAGGTCTCTGTGAAGAAGGCGATGTCAGGTGAGAGAGAGTTGAGTAGGTTCCAGATTTCCATGGCGTGTTTGTGTACGGAGCATACGTTGAGGAGAATGCATTTTAGGGTGCATCCTCTTTCTCTCATCCACCTGTATCTAGCTCAGTTAACATGGCAATGTGATCATCCTAATATGATAGCCTCTATGCTCGCATTGAAGATATTTGACAGTGCACAAATTAGAATGGCGGCATTATTGATAGGCAGATACCTATGCCCATACTCTTTCTGATTTAGCATCATATGTGTGCCACACAAGGATGCACAAGTCCAATCCAATACCTTGGTTGTTAGTATGCAAGAAATGCAAGGACTTACTTTGGGGCCCAGTATCAACTGGTAAATTAATATTGCTACACTGGAACAAGTATGGTAATTGTGTTCCTCTGTCCCTGACAGACCTCATATGGTTTGAGTGTGGGTGTAATCAAACATTACATCTGTGGTACATTACATACACATATTGCTGCATGGGTGACTGAGGACACAAGCAGGCACAAAGCAACACCTCACCAGGGAAGGATGACATGGAAAACTTCTGGTCATGAATCATTGAATGTAGTCAGCCATTGTGAGCTGCATGTAGTGCAACACTTACCAAGTAGTCAATGACAATGATGATGTATGTTCTTCAGGCAAGTGTGGATATGTTCTTGTTTTGTAACCAGCCAACAACAATGACCAATTTGCACATTTGGAAAAGCTTGTGTGCCATAATGACAGTCACCAGTGTGTCTCACCGCAGCCTGAAATCTGTAAATGGTTGTGCCACATCTATACCAACTAGACTTGTCCTATTGCTTTCACACAGAGTGCAACAGTAGTTTGATGCCTGTGTTATAGTGTGAGTTCAGTTTGGTAAAGAGGCCTACTTACAGTAGCTAAAATTTGAAAAGTCTCCATGCTTGACTCAATTGTTAGGTAGACTATCAATTCTCCATAGGTCTGGGACAAAGCAACATTTAGCTACAAAGACTACAGGTAAATAGCTACATCATGTACTGAAATCAACTCACTCCATGCTAGCAACTCATAAATATGAACTGATGGTGTAGTAGTGAAGGTAGAACAAATTTAATATATAAAAACTATCTAACCTACCAACACCTATCTACCCTAATCTAACTTGCTTAAACACTGTCTTACACTATCCTAACCTATCTTGAACTACCTACACCTACCACAACTGCCCTAACTAGCATTAATTCTAGCCTACACTATCTTAACTTATCCTAAACTATCTTACCTACTAAAGACAAATTACACATGGGGAGAGAGTTGTAGCCTTACGGGTAGAGTGGTCGACTTCAAAGCTGAGGAACTGGGTCCGAGTCTCGGCAACGACGCTCAACATGATGTGATTCTGGGCAAATCACATAATCTCCCCGTGCTTCACAAAAATGAATGTGTGGGACTGTAACGCAACTGGTGCTCATGTAAAGCGCTCTGATGTCTTCAGGTCTAGTTTGCGCTTTATAAAACAACAAACGAACACATTCTACATCTGCCCCAGCCCCTTAATACACATGCATCAGCACAATACAGAAAGCAACCACATATTTTACATACTCTACCTATCTACCTATATATGTAATTCTAAACAAATATATATCTATATATATTTATATAGATATATATTTATAACACGCCCTAAACATCAACCCCCATCCACTTAAAAACCTAACTGTTCAAAAATACACTTAAAAACTACTACCTAATAAAACATGTAAAGAACTAACAATACTCAACTATATACCAATGCTAAATCCTAACTAACACAATGCCTAAATTACTAATACCATAAAACCACCAGGCAAACTAAAGGGAATTGTTCGAGGGCCTGTTCAAATTTGTGCACTGATGCATTCCATGGCCTCCTGTAATGTAAGCATGATGGCACTGAAGCTTCCCGGATCATCCTCTACCTCATGCATCCTGATATTTAGTTCTTGCTGGTCTCTCAGGGTCTGGGCCTCAAACAAAGATCTTGTGACAGGGGTTGAGACTATGGCCTTGTGGTTGTAACCAAATGGGCAGTGAATGGGCTTAGAATGGGCTGAGGATCACCCGGCTACTGTTGGGCACCCTGCTGGTGTTTGTGGCCATTGGAATGTCTTTGGTGTGTCCGCCTTCCTGTATTCCAGGTTCCTGCAGACCTGGCCTGTTCGTAGACCACCCACCATCTTCTTATAAGCGTTGGCTACATGCCGGATGTGGCGGTAGCACTCCGAATTGATATTATTTTGATTGTTCTTTTCATGTGTCATGATGTCTAGAGAGGAAAAGGAATAACGTATCAGCTCAAGTTGGAAATGCACGTGATGTCTGCAAAAATATGCTTTCATTGTCTTACAATTACATGTGGCAGGCCATGCCAACATGAAGTATTGAGAAAGAGATTTGAACAATATTCCTTCTTTACAAATACTTCTAGTCAAACAACCCAAACTGCCTCAAGTGCTGGCAGTGTAGGCATACAATATGATACTGTAGCCACACATTTCCCAGCCCCATCTTATTCCTGATACTGAGGCACAGGCATGATGATGTGTCAAACTGGAATAGGACACATGGTCCAGATATGTACACTTTGGTGTTGGTTTTGCATCATCCAACTGGGTATGTAATTTGTTCAAGCAGTGTGCCTCAGTATTGCATTACTCATCCAGAATTACACAAGGCAACACACATTGCCGTATTGAACTTTTAAGTGTCCCAACTGGGCTGACATGGCAGGCAAATCCCAGGATCCATGTTTCTGGTCCAGGGAGGACCTGGCTAGGCTGTACTGTTCCCATGGGGAGCAGGGTCAAGAGACTGATTTGCATGTGGCTGGGTCCAAACTGGGGTGACATTGCAAGCAAAAAAACAATGGCTTAAACCCAGCGCTGTGACTGGGGGTGATTGTTTAAAAAGTTTCAACACTCAGTTCATCATGTTATTTTGTGATCAACTTATTCAGTGCCAGGAAACCAAAACATAGATGTAGGGTGAGTAGCTTTCCCCTGTCAGACATGACTGTTTCACACTTCACCAATTTAGACTCAGGGAAATACCAGGAAATCTAACATTTAACGTCTGATATACAGTTTTAGAAATACCACACACAATCATCCAAGACTGCTTTCCTCCCTGTGCACTATAAATTAGGCAATGTAGCTCAGGAGTGTGTGCATGCATGCTGGACTAATCATCTGTGTAATTACTTTGTTGTGTATGAGGAGAACCTTGCACCATGAGACAAGGGAGACAGCGTTGGTGCTAGCCAGAATAAGTTACCTCACCAATAGGTGAGCAGTGTAATGGGCTGTATGCTGCTGACACAAGGCATATCTGCATGTGGGCTTTCACACATTACAACAATGTTACAAACTAATTGGCATTGTATGAATGCCTCCCAGAAATGGGACAAAGGGTAAATAAGGCCATGTGTTTGTCAATGCAATGCAATTCAATGTGCGGCCTAGAGACATGTGCCTAATGTGCTAGTATGCATTCCGTTTCCACTGAGGTATGAATCCTGAAATCCTGTCATGACCCGCCAAGCCACATGTCTATCCCCTGCCAAATGGACATCTGCACTCACAATGTGCATTAGTCTGCCAGTCTGGAAATAATTGGTCCACCACCATGTTGAGCTGCCATATGTCCTATGTCATAACTCAAACTAATGATTATGATAACATGTGCCCTGTCACAACCACATTTTCAGCATCCATCATGGGAATAATAGTTTGTTTCTGTTAGCTAGCCTGCTAACAGTCATACAAGATGTTACGTTTCAAATTTGAATAAACACATAGCTACAGGAACAATTATGGTCACAAAATATTTTAAGTGTTGGTCAGCATGAATGTCTCACCACACCAATAATCCTTCACACTGAACTTAAGTTGCTTGAGAGTTTAAACACATGCAGCATGTTTGTGCATAGTATGAAGCATAATGAAATCTAAAATGTGTTATTTGGACACGCACTTACTCTAAATCATATTACATGAGACTGCAATGTTTAGACTTGGTAACGATGACTGGGTAATGTGATCCACCTCATCGGCACCAGTGTCATACTCAAAAATGGACATAGGCAAGCATACCATGTTCAGGCAAGCTTAGCCTAGCTCATTCCACTTTGCGGCAATCTCTATTGAACAATTGCAATGTATGTGATGTGTTGAGTGTCAGATTTTGAATCTTTTGACCATCTGCAGATTTGGTGCCAGAAGATGGTACACATGCCATAAGCACTCAAATAGTAGGTGAGCACACGTCACCGCAACAGGTAAAGATGCATGCTTCCTGTGTGACTGCATACATTCCCTCGACCAGCACATTGACATATGTTCTTTTCCACTTGACAGTATTCTTTGTACAAGTTCAGTTGTGTTTGTACATTGAGTATGATTTGCAGTTGAAGCTGCTCCTGCGAAGCAGTAGTGGGGTGGGGAGGGGAGTATAGCGGGTGAACAAAATAATTAGAAAGATCACTTACCTGCCAGCCTGCTGGCCAGCTGCTGCCTCTCTTCCATCCTCTCTGTCCTCCTCCTATGTTCTGTTTGAGCAGGATAGCCTCCCCTAAGCCAATTACAACACTGCAATGCAGCATTGTGAGTAGTCTGAGTGCCATGGTTCAGTGCTCAGATGGGGAATGGGAGCCTGGGCATGTTCTCCACCCAGGCTGTAATGCAGCCTTGGTGGAGAATATGCAAAGTGTGCATGAATTTTTGGCCGGCCCCAGAGGGCTGGCTAAATATTCATGCCCACTTAGGAGGGTGCAACCACTCCACCTCCCTGGGCAGCCTAGCAGCGCCCCACAAAACTGCCCCAGCACAGAAAAACAAAATGATAATAACATCGCGTTATTTTCATTTTATTTTTCCTTTTTTGTCGTGCTGAACGGCAGGGGGTTGACACTAGTCTGCCTTAGCTGCCCCTGGTAATTTGGTTTAACTAATTGATAATTCGCCATACACATCGCAAAGTTACTACTATCATGGATCACACACAAACCTTACTGAGCTACAACCATGTGCTTATTACACTTACTGGTAGCGTTGGGATCCCAGAAGGTCTCAACTTCTCTCGTCGTGGATGGTGCAAGTCCACCTACAAGACAATAATTGACATCGCGCTATAACACACCGTCAAAATACCATGAACAATACAGTGATTTGACATATTCAACAGGTTGGACACACATGTATACATTGTCCGTTAATATGAGATGCAGATAGTCACCATACATGGCAGAGGTGGCTGGATGTCGATGATCAGACATCTCTCACATCACATGCCTAAAGCATGCCTCAAGTATGTGAGGTTTTGTGGAATGATAAGCAGCATCATCTCAGGGCCTCTGCATCATTGCACAGAGTGGGGAAACAATTGGTTTTTAACATTGTTTGACCTGATCAGACTAATCATGTCACTGGTGCACAGAGTGCTGACTAGCAGCAAAGCATGCTACCTTGCAACATGGTGCAAGGGTGCATGCCTTTGAAGATGGTTAATATTTTCTTTCCTGAATGGGCCAGCTTCCTGAACAAATACAATTGCCAAGGGCATGTTAATTTGTCTATGTGTGCTGAACAATGCAATACACATAAGAAGGTTTACATAATCTGAGGTTGAATATTACATTCCTCCTTACACATCACCTGTGCAGGCTTTAAAATGTTTTGATCATGTCCTGCACAAACACATATGTGAAATCAGGCCATGTTTCCAATAACATGTGATGGAGCAGGATTTTGCAAAAGAAACCTGCTCAATCGAACACCCCTATAATACGGACTAACAGTAAGTAGTGTTAGAATAACTAACGTGCACATTTACACTACACGAGGGAAGCTATGCTTTTCAAAATGCATGAACTAACCAGAATTAATGTGTAAATAACCGGAAATGTAATAATGTTGTGTGTAGTATGAATTAAGTAGGTTTTGCATGGCAAGGTCGCATTAATATGTAGTAAAAAGCATGACATGTGCTTCTTCCCTGCTTTTGCTATGCTAGGAAAACCGATAACATGAAGTAGAGCTATGGTGGGTGGTAAACAGTGAAAATTACATTATTGCATAAATATTAAATGTCTGTTTCCCATTTTTCCAGTAATGGACGAATCCTCCATTTTTTAAAAAGTTGTCCATATTATGGCGGGAGGAATGGTGTGCGTGGAAAAAACCATGTGACCACATGACTGAGCTACTGAACAAGCTGAGAAAGCATGACCTGGTGAAGGACGGAACATCTGTCAAGATGCCAAAGCCAGTGTCTCTGAGTGAACGGAAACTGAATTGTTGAAAAAGTTGATTATAAATAAAATTTTGCCCATGTACCCGTGAGAGAGAAGCTGAAATTGATGACTGTACAAAAAAATGTTTAGAACAATAGTGTAGTCAAGGGTAGAATGATATCACCTTGGGGTGACATCCCTCCCACTGTACTCATCCAATCCCTTAGCTTAAAATTTTGATCGTAGCAACTATTGTGGGACGGACATGTAATTTAGAGTATAAGAATAGGTGCATTGGGGTTGTGGTTAGAGAGGGCTGCGGCAGGTCGCATAGGCTGAGGTGTCTGAGTGAGGGGTGCGCCGCTGATCGTCAGGTTGCAGAGAGGCCTCGCTCTTCCTGTCCTGTGCCTGTCCTGATTCCTGAGTCTTTGATTCCTGACTCTTGGTCCAGGGGTCCTTACTACTACCTAGGCCTGGGTTGTGGTTTTCCTAACAGATCTCTTGGGTTTCTATTTAATCTGATCTAGCATTGCAGAATAATTTTGCAGTCGTATTTCTTGTCTCTGTACCTTCTGTCTCTTCACCTATCCCTCTACATTGACAGTTTAAATCGATAATATTTTACTTGCATCTGATGTCTCTTCATCTGTCCACTCTTTTGCAATGTATATTTGAAATGATGGTATCATGATATTTGTTGATACGTTTTGCTCTCTCTCACGAGGTTTCCAGCATTTGATTTTATGTAATAATTGATATGAGCAATTTAAATTACTAGATACAAATTATTAAATCCCACTGAGAGTCTCTAATTATTTTAGTCAGTTTATTGATTTGATGTTTCCTTTAGAAATTCCATTACCATCAGCTCTTCAACTAGTTGATTCATCGACCAAGGAGATGAAAAGTCGATCATGATTATCACAGGATTGCATCAATAATACAAATGTTTTAGAGTTTAACCTGAACGGCAAGAGTAAAAATTGAAACAAGATAACAAACTTGACCCAGCGCATCAGGGATCTGGGTAAATGTTTATGGGCCAATGTATATGATTTATTGAATGGTTGTCCCTGATCAAATTATTGGGTACGCCCTGGATCACATGCATATATAATGTCAATCCAAAACCCGAGACACATTGAACAGTCCCTTGTGGCAGGGTATAGCAATTGTACAGATTTACACTTGATTTTTAAAATACCACGTTAACTACTCTGCCACTTATAAGATTTTTTTATTTTTTATTTGATAGTTATACAACTACATGCATCTGGTACATACATACGTATATGGTGTACAAGATCTACCTCCCGGGACACTACATCAGCCCATTATTGCTTCAGCTGGTGGACGGTACTCTCCACCCCAAACACCTTGGCCATGTGCCAATCAATCCTCTCCCAGTGCTCTTTCTGTTTCTTGGTCGGTAGCCCTAGATAACCCTATACCCTGATGACATCATGTTTGGAACGTAATAGGCCAGCAGCCATAGCAGGCCCCAAAAATCTCTCCCACTGAAATTTTTTGCGCTACCCTTTCCCGATATGGCCAAACCCACTCTGAACCAACTAAACCTGCACCGAACACACCTTCACCTAACCCAGACCCCTAAAATATATTATTATTAATGCCCAAAATGTACAAAAACCTGAAAAAACAATGACAATACCAATACAATTAACACCAACAAAACATAATAAACACAGGTAAACTGAGACTAAAGTAAAACTTTATGACTTAAGGGCATTTTACAAGAAGTAAATTTAGACTTTGTTCTCAGTTAAACTTAAGTTGTTGTCTCAAGTTTAACTCAGTCCTTAAGTTTTGGTCTTAAGTTTAACTGAGACCCAAAGTCCTTAGACTTTGGTCTCAGATAAACTTAAGACCAAAAATTACATTTAACTGAGACAAAAGTCTAACTATAATAGCCGCCTGAGGACTCCAGTTACCAGCATCCTTTGCTCTCCCTGGAGGGTGGAGGAAGCCCACAGCCTCGCGCTTATAAGTGCTCCAATACCCCCGCAGCGCAAGACTTACGCGGGCAGCGCTTGGGTGAAGCTCAGTCCAAGGGCAGGCCCTTCCTAGCCTGTCATTGCCAGGAAGAGGCAGGGCAGGGCCACCCCTCTTTCACCCAACTCCTGAGCAGCGACACAGAGCTACTTGCAACCGAACAAGGTACTGTGCTAAGCACATACAATTTCCACAGAGATTCTTTTTAGAACGAAGATATCAGTAAGACTTTAGGACTATAAACTCTAAGCTGGGTCTCCGGACTTATTAACTAACCTCTGCATATTTAATGTTTGATTTTGGGCCTCAGGGCAAAAGTCATCTCATGGGTCACTGTAAAAAACGAGCTATACACAACTAGCACAGGCTAAAACATTGGTAAAAGGAAAACGATGGAGGGGACAGGGGCAGGAAATAGCCTTAACAGGGGGAAGGAAAGAGGAAAAGGGCACGGAAAGCCCACAAACATGCTGCTAACAACTGCGTGATGGATAGAATAGACACCCACATTAGTGAATGTGAAGGCATCCTAGAAGCAAAACCAACTAACGACCAATCCCCCCCCAAAAGCACTAGCCCTCCCCGCTCAACTATTATTCCCACAATGTTCCGGAAGCCCTCCCGGAAAGGAGTTCCAACACATAGTAAAGATAAATCATTGGAGCTTACAGCAGGACAGGTCCTTCAACTTTCCCTATTAGTATTGATGAGAGTCAACCTGGACCCTCCATCACCTGTTTAAATAGGTTTGCAGCTTTGGCAGATATGCCCAACGCCTCTGGGGATGAAATGTTCCAACCATCTCTTACATCCCCTATTGAGATTATTGAAGAGCAAACTCCACCGACACAGGACGTTTTTCAGCTTGTTAGCTCCCTTAGGCTGGAGATAGGAACCATGAGACACATGATCGAAGAACTTATTGTCACGGTCAAACTCCTATCTTCGAAGGACATACCCCACAAGCAGCCTGCACATCCCCTGCATGAACAATGCCCACAAGCCCACCGGGCATGCATACTTACTCATAAAGAAAGAGGCCCAACAGGAAATGGGCCTTCTCCATCTCCCTTAGCAACATTTAAGCATGTCCCTCCAACCCCCAAGTCAAACCAGGGAGACTATCTCAAAGCCAACACATCTAAAAACCACCGGAATGAAGTCTCCTCTCAGGTCCCTACAAACTGCACTAGACCTCCTAGCTTACCACTGGTCACGGGCCCCTTTGCAATAGATCACCTTCAGAAGAGCTACCAAGTAACCTCCCCTCTTCTACAGGCGCAAAAAGTTTATATTGTTAATGTTCCCAAGTTAGACCTAACGGGTGGCTCCGTAAATGAAGACTCCTTAACCAACGAATCCATACAGTGGATCTGCCATGTTAGGGGCTGCCGCTCAGTCATACGAGAAGACATTGTGAGGGCCAGGAGATATACATCCCTCACCCAACCCTGGACTGAATTGAGCTTAGTCTGTCTAAGGCCAATTTAGCCGAAAATCTTCTTGCACTGGAATATCGTACTTGCCCTCTGGGCTCCTCATCTATACAGTTCAGGCGGTTTCCAACAATTACAGTAGCCAGGCCACATGATCAGCAACCATCCATGGCCCTAAGGGGAGGGACCCCCTTGGAAGCCATCGATTGACTGCAAAGCGAATTCCTGCTATATCAGGAACCACATATCATTCCTCCAATTACTAAACACAGTCTCCAAAACACCTTACTCCCTTGTATTGATCCCGAGCCACTGACAACTAGCTTGGGAATTAATGGCTGAAGCAACTACCCTATTAATATTCTGAGGGCTCAGGAGGCTAATCCCCCCACACTTCCAAATCTCCTTGTTTTGCCTCCTGTTCCAGTGTCGCCCTGCCAACACATCTCTAGCAGAGACACAATCCTTGCTCCGGCTTTACATAAACAGCTAAAAATTATTTCCTGGAACATTGCAGGGTTTAGCAGCAAATTGTCATTGCCCCACTGGAACGAACTGAGGGCTTTGACATTTGTATTTTTCAGGAAACTTGGAGCTTGGTCCCATTATACAAGCCAGGCTATACCTGTTTCCATTCACCAGCCACCACCATGGGGAGAGGGCGCCCCTCGGGAGGTTTGATTATTTGGGTTAACATTGCTTTGGGCTGCAGAATCACTGTACAACAAAGTGCAAGTCCTGACATCTTGAGGCTCACTATCTAGGGACCAGGGGGGCAGAAACTCTTGACTTGTTTAATATTTACATAAGGTGGACCATACGGGACAAAGCCTCACTTATTGTCACACTAGTGGAACAAGGTTTATTCAGTTGCCCGTTCCACTCTAAGGTTGTGGTTTCAGGAGATTTTAACTGTACCTTTGAGCCTCTAAGCTGAGAGGACATGTTGGGGGTTGAGGAAGATGACAGAAAATGGGCTGTTCCCCCACTAAGTATACCTTCTGTTAAAAGATGGTCTCAGATAGCAATCCAACGCAACGCACCTTACCTTGGAGTTTGGCCTGAGGGCAGCCAATGGCAGGACTTTATCAGATGCCCAGGGGGCTAACACTTATAATTGAACTAGTTGCCCTGCTCGCATTGACTATGTCCTATTAGACTTAAGGCTATGGGGAAATATGATAGACATGGTAGTGGGCACTACCACTGATAGCGACCATAACCTCCTTTGTTTGAGCATGAAGATCCCATGGGTCCTCCCCTGTCCTTCTCCGAGCACTCACACGCTATCTCTGACCAAAGAGGTGGTCCCCTCACATTGTAGAAGGTTCCTTAAATGGCGTAAGGTCGTCGTACAAGACTCAAAAATAGGTGGAATCAGGCAAGTCCTGAGCAAGAACACTTTACAGCTACAGGAGGCAATTATAGGCATAGACGGGTTGGTAAACGTCCCTCCAATCCATTTGAGCACAATTGAACAGATATGTGTATATTTCCAAGCACCTAATAGGCACAGTAAACCTGGTGTGCAATTAAAGAGTCGGCATTCATGGTATACTAAGGACTTCAGGCACAAGAGGCAGGCACTAGCCTTAGCAATTAGAAGCAAGAACTGCCCTTTGATCAAAATTGCAAGGAAAGATTATAGAGTGGCTCTGCTTTCAGCAAAGCTGAAGTGGGACAAGTCTCACTGGCAGGATCTGAAGGACGCTAGCACATAGCAAGGGACACCAATTTTTCCTGGAACCTTGTTAGACGGGCGGACAAGAGGTATTCAGATCTATTCCCCAACCATGTTTCAAGCCAAGATTGGCACAATCACTTTGGGAAACTCTACTCCGGGACTGATGATGTTTGCTTGGAAGGGCCATGCGATCATCTTCATACTCTCTCTGATGGTAATAACAGTGAACCCTTCTCGCTGGTTGAAGTAGAAGCTGCCCTAAGGAGGATAGTCCCTGCCAAAGCCTCTGGACCAGACGGCCTCCCAGGAGACTTGTTCCTCGCAGACCCACTGGGCACTGTACATTTTGCTTTTAATTAACTCCATCTCTAATGGTTGTCCAGTACCAGCATCTTGGAAGAGTGCGGAGGTGGTCCCGATTTTTAAAAAGGGTGCCAGAGAGGACCCTGCCAACTACAGACCAATTAGTCTGATTGACGCAATCCAGAAGGTAGTTGGCAGAGTCCTGCTACAGAAGATTCAATCTTGGGCTGAGGACGAAGATGTCCTCTCTCAATATCGGGCAGGATTTAGGGCCAACATTGGAATGGTCGGCCAGGTATTCAGGTTGCTGCTTATATATTGTAAAGTCATTGTGATCAGCAGAGGCAGTATTTATCTGGCTTTCATTGATTTAAAGACTGCATTTGACCTGGTTCCCAGGAAAATGTTTTAGCAAATACTAGGAGATATGGGCATCCTTCCCCTAATCCTCAACTTATTGATCCGGCTTCACAGGGGCAACTATGCACAGGTGAGATGGGGGTCCAAAGGTCAGTTGACGGAAAGGATTCCAGTTAACAGGTAAGTCCACCAGGGCTGTGTCATGGCACCCACCCTGTTCTCCTTGTACGTGAATGGGGTGGCCTGCTTCTTGCAAGAAGTTCCACCTGATGCCCCGGCTCTGGCGTGTGACAAGGTACCAAATCTCCTGTTTGCCGATGACACACTGTTGGTTTCTAAGACCCCAGCCAGGCTGCAAAAAATATTGCAAAAACAACAATTGATGGACAGAATGCAGAACAATGTCATACATTCACCCCAGTACAGAGATCTGGGCCTAAATCCATCGTTTTTTTGCTCACCATGCCATTCCAGTTTGAACCCAGCCATATGCAAATCAGTCTTGACCCTGTGCCCCATGGGAACAGTCCAGCCCGAACTGCCAAGCCAGGTCCTCCCTGGACTGGAAACAAGCATCCTAGGACCGGTTTCGGGCTTTCAGCCCTCGTCAGCCAGGATAGCTTGATTCCAGTGGCATGGAGAGCAAGGGACTCACGTCTGAGCATACCCTTCCCACTCGGGGTGACAAATGCAAAAACAACAATTGATGGACAGAATGCAGAACAATGTCATACATTCACCCCAGTACAGAGATCTGGGCCTAAATCCATCGTTTTTTTGCTCACCATGCCATTCCAGTTTGAACCCAGCCATATGCAAATCAGTCTTGACCCTGTGCCCCATGGGAACAGTCCAGCCCGAACTGCCAAGCCAGGTCCTCCCTGGACTGGAAACAAGCATCCTAGGACCGGTTTCGGGCTTTCAGCCCTCGTCAGCCAGGATAGCTTGATTCCAGTGGCATGGAGAGCAAGGGACTCACGTCTGAGCATACCCTTCCCACTCGGGGTGACAAATGCAAAAACAACAATTGATGGACAGAATGCAGAACAATGTCATACATTCACCCCAGTACAGAGATCTGGGCCTAAATCCATCGTTTTTTTGCTCACCATGCCATTCCAGTTTGAACCCAGCCATATGCAAATCAGTCTAGACCCTGTGCCCCATGGGAACAGTCCAGCCCGAACTGCCAAGCCAGGTCCTCCCTGGACTGGAAACAAGCATCCTAGGACCGGTTTCGGGCTTTCAGCCCTCGTCAGCCAGGATAGCTTGATTCCAGTGGCATGGAGAGCAAGGGACTCACGTCTGAGCATACCCTTCCCACTCGGGGTGACAAATGCAAAAACAACAATTGATGGACAGAATGCAGAACAATGTCATACATTCACCCCAGTACAGAGATCTGGGCCTAAATCCATCGTTTTTTTGCTCACCATGCCATTCCAGTTTGAACCCAGCCATATGCAAATCAGTCTAGACCCTGTGCCCCATGGGAACAGTCCAGCCCGAACTGCCAAGCCAGGTCCTCCCTGGACTGGAAACAAGCATCCTAGGACCGGTTTCGGGCTTTCAGCCCTCGTCAGCCAGGATAGCTTGATTCCAGTGGCATGGAGAGCAAGGGACTCACGTCTGAGCATACCCTTCCCACTCGGGGTGACAAATGCAAAAACAACAATTGATGGACAGAATGCAGAACAATGTCATACATTCACCCCAGTACAGAGATCTGGGCCTAAATCCATCGTTTTTTTGCTCACCATGCCATTCCAGTTTGAACCCAGCCATATGCAAATCAGTCTAGACCCTGTGCCCCATGGGAACAGTCCAGCCCGAACTGCCAAGCCAGGTCCTCCCTGGACTGGAAACAAGCATCCTAGGACCGGTTTCGGGCTTTCAGCCCTCGTCAGCCAGGATAGCTTGATTCCAGTGGCATGGAGAGCAAGGGACTCACGTCTGAGCATACCCTTCCCACTCGGGGTGACAAATGCAAAAACAACAATTGATGGACAGAATGCAGAACAATGTCATACATTCACCCCAGTACAGAGATCTGGGCCTAAATCCATCGTTTTTTTGCTCACCATGCCATTCCAGTTTGAACCCAGCCATATGCAAATCAGTCTAGACCCTGTGCCCCATGGGAACAGTCCAGCCCGAACTGCCAAGCCAGGTCCTCCCTGGACTGGAAACAAGCATCCTAGGACCGGTTTCGGGCTTTCAGCCCTCGTCAGCCAGGATAGCTTGATTCCAGTGGCATGGAGAGCAAGGGACTCACGTCTGAGCATACCCTTCCCACTCGGGGTGACAAATGCAAAAACAACAATTGATGGACAGAATGCAGAACAATGTCATACATTCACCCCAGTACAGAGATCTGGGCCTAAATCCATCGTTTTTTTGCTCACCATGCCATTCCAGTTTGAACCCAGCCATATGCAAATCAGTCTGCAAAAAATATTGAACAGATTTCAATCTTTCTGTTATTGCTGCTGCTGTAAAATCTTTATTTCGGCATAATAGCCATAAAAGAGAACATATATAAAATAAACCCCAAAACTAGTTATAATGTTAAAAACAGTTAAAAATGTGGAAAAGAAACTGTACATCCAGTTTAACGATTTATGCAGTTTTCAGTAGTACTCATCGCTTAAACCACATAGCAGCCAGGAATTTTGAAACAGCGAATACAGTAGATCTCGTCACATCTGATTTGAGTATTCGGAATGCATACATGCAATGAGCGAACTCCAGATTTTTACACAAAGGCACGAGCCGATACCTTCTAGGCTTACTATAAGCCGGGCAAACAAATAAAACATGAAGTTCATTTTCATTATCACAATTGCAACCAGGACAATTCATTGGAGGAGAGGTAGACCACCTAGTCGTAAAGGCTCTAAGCGGTAGGGTTCCATATCTCCATTGCAGATACAGTTTCCTGGCTAAAATGGGGTAGATATCATCTAAAAAAAGTTCAAAGTTATAAACATGTTTAATCTTTAAAAAAGATTCTGTGAGAGTGCCCACCTCTTGATTATGGAGGAGAGAATCCAACTTACTATCATAAAACAATCTAGAGAGGTGTTTGCGAGAGATTGCGTTACAACTATTCAAAGGGTCGTCCCATAAAGCAGGTATGCCCAACCTACCACATTCGCTCTTGACATACATAAGCCAGGGTAATTTCCATATCTTGGGCATACATAGTATTTCTGCCAATTCCAGCCTGTAATTTAATAACTCAGGAGTTGCCCAGAGCCTACGCCAAAACCTTAGGGATTTGACGCCAAGTTCATGGGCGATCGGTCTTATACCCAGATCTAACCTCAATGGGAGGAGTGGAGTGCTGGATGGTAGGGCCAATAGTTTTCTTAGGAATTTATTTTCAGTCATGCTAATGTCAGACTTACAAACATGACCCCATAGTTCACCCCCATACATCAACGCGCCCCTGGCTTGTGTTTTATAAATCCCTAATGGTGGTCCTATTGGCTTTATGGTCGACTTATTAGCAAGCTTTAGAATGCCCCCTGCCAGCTGTGCCAATTTCAGTTGGGACTTGGTTTGCTGGGGGTGCCACGTCATACTCTTATTGATAGTTACCCCTAAGTAATCAAATATCTGGACCCTCTCCAGTCTTGTAGTACCTATTTTTGGACTGGGGCGAGTAGTCACTGGTGGATTGAAAATCATAAATTTAGTTTTTAGTGCATTGATCTCCAATCCCCGCTCAAGGCAAAAGGACTCAAATCCGTCCAGTATACGTTGAATCCCCATTGGGGATTTTGAGAGCAGGAGGGTGTCGTCTGCAAACATAATTGCAGGCACCCGATTTCCTGCCAGCTTTGGGGCATCAGTGTTTCGAACCGTATTCCAATGAGTGATCACTCCGTTGACATAGAGGCAGAACAGGGTCGGTGCCAGAACGCACCCCTGCCTTACCCCCCTGTCAACGGAGAATCGTGTGGTCAAAAGGCTCCATCCTTCCCGCACCTTATCCGGGCAAAATTTGCTTCATGGAGCCTCATCAAAATGTGCAAAAGATGATGCGGTATATCCAACTCATACGGCACAGACCACAATTTCTGGCGTGGGACCAGATCGAAGGCGGCGCGTAGGTCCACAAACACCATGTAGAGGCTGCCGCCCTCCAGCGTAACCGTCTTCCAGAATAAAAGAGATAGACGGAAGATCTGATCCACGGAGGACGTGTTTTTCCTAAATCCCGCCTGGAATGGGCTCATTACCGAATGCTCATCAATCCAATCCTGTAGATGAATTAAAATTAACCTTGCAAAGATCTTTTGTGGGACATCTATAAGGCTGATGGGCCTGTAATTGGCTGGGAGCAGAGGAGAGCCCCTCTTAAATATAGGGACTATCTCTGTGCCCAGCCAAGTACAGGGCACCTCCATGCCTCTCAGGATGGCATTGTACAGGATGCACAAATATGGGGCCCATATCCTTGGTTCATGTCTAAAGAGGTCACCCGGGAGTTTGTCCAATCACGGAGCTTTACCAGGTATAACTTTACCAATTGCTTCATGGACCTCTTCTAGCGTAAATTCGAACACCACCTCGGATGAGGTGGATATAAACATGTTCCTATCAGTCCCCCCAGATTCAAAGCCCTCAACTGAGCTGTACAGGCTCCGGAAATGCTCCTCCCAAACCTCCGCTGCTATATTAGGTTTGATTGCCGACACCGGCTCCCCAGAGCCAGTGTTGACAATGGACCAAATTCCCGGTGGTTTCTAGTTGCGAGGGCAACTGTCAAGTTTGTCCATTTATCATGGTCCCACTCAGTCTTTGCACGCTCAAGCAGTCGTCTATATTCAACTCTCCTTTCTTTTATTAAGAGTTTATTATTGTTCCGCTTGAGTGCCTGTATAAGCTTTGATTTAGACTTTCTGCAGGAGGCATTGTACCAGGAGGACGGATAAGCCCTCTTGGTCCGTCTAGGTACCGGAGGGTTCAACACTTCAGCCAGAGTACTTACTAGGGCAACATGGAGTGCCTGGAGTTTAAGGTGGTAATCAGTGGGGCAAGGTTGAGAAATTAAGGCACTTACCTCATCAAATACGGGAACTATCCCTAAATATAGATTGTATAGTTCTTCCGGGTGGGCTACCAAATTATCCCACCTGACTCTGCGCCTGTTGTTAGAAATGGTCAGCCTAGTGCCTAAGTCCACAGGGCTCGGGCGAGTTTTGTTCTGAACACCAGCCAAGCTTAACTCCAGAATCAGGGCGTTGTGGTCGCTCTGAATTCTGGGGGAAACAGCAAAATCGATAACCCTGGGCCACAGCCTTGTTTCAACCAGGATGTAGTCCAGGCGAGACTCGTGGCCCACTTTGTTAAATGTACACTTTGCTGGCATGTCCGAAGACGTGCGGCCATTGCAAGCCCTGATTGAGTGATTCAGGGTTAGAGAAGTAATTTGAATGGCTAAGGGATACCATGACCCCGATACTGGGGCCTGGGGTAACGGAATTGCCCAATGGTCGTCCTCTGCCATTGAGACACCATCCCTTAGACCGGCCAGTGGCTCATAATGGTAGTTCAAGTCACCCCCCACCACAAGGTGTACATCACTAGGAATAGTGTGTAAAAAAGACGACAATTCCTCAATGGTTGGAGATTCCTTAGCTCCACTAACCGGCCGTGCATATACATTGACAAGAGCAAGTTTAGATAAGTTAGACCATTCAAGCACAACACATTGTATATCTTGAGAATGAGTGGTCATTGGTGTAGCCCTGCAACCCAAATGTGAACCCACCCACATGGTGAGGCCCTTTGACGGGCGCCCCTTCCCTCCCCAACTTACCGGCACACTAAAAGAAGCAAAGCCCCTACGTAGCTGGTTATCTCGGACCCATGTCTCCTGTAAGAGGCATACGTCGCTCTTATCAATAAAGGACCCCCATTCCGGGCACATCACTTTATTAGGCAGCCCTGCTACATTCCAAGACAGTGTTCTGAGTAAAGAACATGAAGTATCCCGGGGGAGCTAAGAATCCCTGCCCCTTCCCCAATGCTCCTTTGGGTCATAGCTTCTCCTACCGGAACAACGCTTGGGTCGGGTGTTTTATCGACCGGGAATAGATCACTAGAGTCCAGATTACCATATAATGGTGGAGTTTCCAGAGAGGTAGAGTTTGTGATCTCTCTACTAAGGCCCATATACCTGCCTAATGGTCCTTTATGTGACATTCCTGGGGGCTGGTCATCAACACCTCTAAGACCAATATTATTTCATTTAAACCCCACAAATCATTTAGAAACAATCTCACCTTAGATGGGACCCACGTGGAGAGAGTCAGTACGTTTTACTATCTTGGTATTCGACTCTCAGAAAAAATGCAATGGAGGTCCCACCTTGACAAAATGCTCTTGAATCATAAACGTGCGGTCGGGATACTAGGCAAAGAAGATCGCTCAACGCAAAGTAGGCCAGTTGCTCCGGCACTCACAGTTTATGCTGCAAAGGCAGTTAGTTCGGCCCTTTATGGAGCTGAGCTATGAGGGGATTTGACAACGTTGATGAGATCTGCAGATCAGAGGACAAGTTCTTGAGGGATCTGATGGTGCTCCCCCAGAATGTTTCACTAACACCCTTGATGTATGACATGGGCAGGCGTATTTTTAGTGATATTGCTAAGCTGCAGCCACTGCTTTTTTGGGCCCGCCTTAGGTGGAGTCCTGAACTCACTAAATATGCCCAGCACTTACTGAGGTAAGGAGCTTAGATGTGAACCAAAGGGTTAATTGGATAACTAACGTCAGGAAATCAATGACAGCTCTTAGCCTTAAGGAACTCCTGGATAACCAAAACCCCCTAGTAAGGCAGAGCTTAAACACATCTATTGGGACCGGATCGATACCCAGGAGTTTAGTATTCCAAATGTGGGAAGGCTAACAGAAGAAGTTTACCAGCACATGCAGCGTAGAACCATATCTGCATATAATCCAGATACCACAAGATAGGACGCTCTATATCCACTTTAGGCTTGGATCGCATCTGGTCCATGAACTAACCGCAAAATGGTGCTCCCCAAAACACACAACAGAAGATTGTCCTTGCTGCGGGGCACCAAAGGAGAGTGTTGCCCACCTTATATTTGCCTGCCCAGAGCACGAAACAGCTAGGTCTTAATGGTTAAAACCAATCTGCAGACAATTGGGCACCCTTGACCACCGTGCTGCTTTACGCATTTTGAAGTCTGATGCAAGAACCCTTTTTGTTTGCAGAGTGGCTAACTTCCTAAGCTGTGCCTGGATAGTTAGGCATAATGCCTTGCGAAGGGCGATTTGATCTCATACCACAGGCCCCATGGAGAATATATCTGAGCACAAGTTTGTTGACTAAACATTGCAAGAATTAATTTGTATGCACTGTCACTTATATAAGTTATATTGGGTACCACTGTTTTAACCACATATTTTGAATTTCTGTTTTTTTTCAAAATGAAATACTTTTACTAATGAATCCCTTGGATCTGTGCAACATAGTCTTGGCGATAATTGTTTTATTCTTAGTGATGTAAAAATGTGTTATCATGTTCTGGACGAGTAGACACCATGTACCAGCTATGTCTTTTATGATAGCTTTTATTTGCTCATTTGCTTAAAAAAGATTGTCTGATGCTTTTATGATATTTGTTATCGAAATAAAGCAATTTGACTTGACTTGACTTTATGAATAGTGATAGTCATAAAGTTAGACTTTTGTCTCAGTTTACCTTTGTGAACTGGGCCCACAATTTCTTGATGTCCTGTTTGAGTCATGCTGTGAGATATAACATGTGCTTAAGGGGAGCAGTATGGAGCCTAAGAGGCCATGCTGCTTTCTGTGAGGAATGTTCTCACTCTTTCTTTAGTTGAGAAAGTAAGTAAAAGACCATCTTTCTTTTCTTTGCAAAACATTCTATGATGGTGAGGTTGGTGTCCAGGGTGAATCCAAGTGATTTGGAAATGGATGAAAGTTGGGATTTGAATCCATTCAGATCTATATCATTTAGCCAGATTCGGTCTGTAATTTGCAAAATTCTACACTTCCTATTCTTTGAATGGGACATTAGTTTGATTAAACTAATAAATAGGATGGCATGCTGACATTTAATTAGCAGCTCACTGCTGAGTGTGAGGATTCACTTAGATATGCAAGCTTCATTGGTATTTTCCTTAAATAAGATCAGATCCCTCTGGATACCATGGCTTGGATTAGCCTTCTATTTGTTAAAACAGAAGTTTTGCAGAGTGAAATTTGTGATAATGTTGTAACAACCACCTCACAACATAGTACGTTTGGTTTCTGATGGTTACCTATATACACCTTTTAACAAAATAGCTCCTTGCATCCTGTTGTATTCCATTGTGGTATATTTTTCATTAGTATAGTTTATATGTTCTAATGATATTGGTTTGTGAATTGTAACTGGTTTATTTCTTGAATGTAATGCAAATGGGTTTGCTGTTGCTTTCTGTCTACCACATCCAATTTTCCCTGAAGAAGATCTTGATCCCTGTACTAAATTGCCAAATATAAGCTCATATTTACTCACTGAAACCTATTTTCTTCTGGAATCTAGATTATGTTACTTTGTGAAAGTTCAGCCTAAGTCATACCAAGATCAAGTCTTCTCTGAAAATTTAACAATCTGATTTTCTACCCAATGTTTTACCTTTTTCCAGATTCATCAATACAGTACTAAACTTCCTGCAATATCTTTCACACACGATTGAGTGTCAGACCTCACATACACATATTGTTAAATGCACATCAAAGTTTACAACATTGGTTGCCATTCACAGAACCGTTTCAAATATGTTACCTTCAAACTAGATTGTCAACAAAACATAGTTTTGGAATCAAACACCAACTTGTTCCCCAATACGGTTCTATATTTAAATAGAACTATACAATGTATAATGCCATATTTACTCTATTGTAATTTACAAAGAAGCTATAGAAAGAAATAAACAAATCAACATGTTCTCAAATTATGCGTATCAGTTTTTCATCACGTTTCAGGACTGTTTCACATGAAAGTAGTGCTTTGTATAGCTAAGCCAACAGCCAACGGTGTCATAAACTCTGAATTTCACACCAGGCTTTCAACCATTTACCAAAAGAAAATTTAGAATAAAAAAGAATAAAAAAATGCTTACCTTTTGTTGGTATGTTTGCATAAAGTTTATTTGTAGCTGTATTTGTTAGATAATGATTTAGTAAACCTTTGGGGCCATATTTATCATTCTTTCACACAATGCAACACAGCAAAACACCTTGCTGCATGCACGCTGTGGGAAATGGAGAGGGCAGGTGTTAGAAATTGAGGTTTTTGGTTGGCAGAGAATACACCCTGCAGGAGCCCCAATTCTGGTCAGCATAAGTCAGGCACTCACATTAAATTAACCTGTGCTCACCCTTTCGTAGCTTGTGTAATGGTGCATCAGGGTAAAGCGATTAACAGGGCATGAGCACTGTCAGGGTGCATATGAATAGGCTGCTTGGTTTTTCTGCAGCAATATTAAGGAGTCTCACAGCAGACAGGAGAAAAAAGACTCGTGGTTATCAGGATTGATTGAAACTACACGTCCCATAACTACAAGCTGTGTATGGTGACGCACACACGTGTAACAGTGGAGATGCCTACAAAGGCGATTTTGCAGTCCAAGACTTGGCTGATTATTTTGGATGCTGTGCTGCTGAGGAATCGTGGGGATTGTTGAATGGTACAGTTAGGGTGCTTTGCACCACGTAATTGTTTTTGGCAGCAGCGGTGTTCAAAGGAGAGGCATAACAAAGAGAAATATCTTTCTTTCTTCTCAGAATGGCTGTCTAGAGCAGTCAGGTTTTGTTGAAGGGCTGTGTTAAGCATTTGTTGTACACACTCAATCAAAAAATTATTACACACCCTCAAAGACTATATACAAGACCAATTGTTTTGTATACAAAATATTACTTTGTTACTTTTATTTTAGAACCAAGGGAAACTCAGTTGTAGGTAAGTACCAGTTTAAAATAGCAATAATTTTCAGATACAATAGTAATTGTGTTGCAGGAGCAATAGAAATACTTTACAGTAGTGCTGAAAATACTTTGTGGTGTCAATAAACAGTAATAGAACTTAGCAAATGCAAAAGATACACTAGGAGGCGATTTTGATGTCGGTCGAAATTGCTACTGCCCGACACCGACTTGTTCCTGGGACCGACCGACACCCAGTGGGCGGTCACGACAACCTTATTAGGATGCTACCGAATACTGTTTGGGCGCATTCCAACATTTCCCTGTGGGAGCATACATTACGGTCATAATCTGGCCATAATGCATGCTCCCATAGGGAAATGGGAGGTGTGGTTCATCCCTGCACCCCGTGCCTGCCATGGGGTGCAGGGATCAACCATCCCCAACTGGCAGCCGTACACCCAAGGGGGCCCTGTTGGGGGCCCCGTAAACACGCTTTCTGACATGGTTTCCATGTCACACAGGCCGGCATGGAAACCATGCCAGAAACCGTGCATCGAAATCTCAGGGGTGGAAAGGTCTGCCATTGAGATTACTGGCCGGCTTCTGACTGGCCGACGGGCTCCTGGAGCCCATCGGAAGCAAGCAGGAATGACCCGCCGGTTTACTTTCTGACCGGCAGCATAATAATGTGGTAGTCAGAAAGTAAACCAAAGAGCCCATTATGATGCAGCTCGGAATGCTCCCACCGACCGAACCGCATTGTAATCGACCCCTTGGTGAAAATAGTAAGCAATGCAATCCTATGGAAGGAAAACATTTATACACATTTACAGGTAAGTACTTGACTTACACATCTAGTCTCAGGGGTTTAGACGACCACTGAGCAAGGGTCAGACCAAGGTAAGTACTGCACCACCAGCATGACTGGGGCGGCTGTGTGCAGAGGTCACTGGGCCGAACGTTAGTCAATAGATACTGGGGGCACACAAGAGGTGCTGATTGCGGGTAGGTATCTACAGTTTCAGGGCACAGGCCCCGGGGGTTAAAGCAAGCAGAGGGGGGGGCAACAAAGCAGCGCTAACCATATACCACCAGCAGCACAGTGGCGGCTCGGTGCAGGGTACAAATCAGCATAGGGTACCCAATGCAAGTTCATGAGAATCTTGGTCGTACAAAGAGGCTGCAGGCTTGGACCAGGAGGCTGGATGAAGGTGACCACCAGCTGGGCAGGTAATATGAGGTGTCAAGGAAGGCCAGGGCAGCATCAGCTGGGCTCCCCAAAGTCGTGGGCTGAGGATGCAGGGGTGCCTTTAGGTGTCAGATTTGTTTTACCTGAGCCGGTCGCAGTCAGGGGGACCCATCGCAAAAATGCTGCAGGCATCTTTGTGGAGCCCAGTAGAGGTCAGCAAACACTGGGTTTGAGCTAGGGATCGCTGGGGAGACATCACTGGACAGGTGAGCCCATAAGACTCAGGCTTTGGGCATCAGGTGCAGAGTGGGTAGGAACTGCGGTTTCAGATAGATCCGGAATCCTTGGAGTTGTCGTCTTGTGCTTTGGAGACCTAGCCTTTGTTGAAGAGCAGGCAGTCTTCCTCTGGTTTCTGGAAGTCACTGATTGCAGGACAGGTATCATCTTTTTTTTCCAGAGCAAACTTGACCCCAAGGTATCAAGTATTAGAGCACTTTACATGAGCACCAGTTGCATTACTCAAGAACACATTAATTTTTCTTAGACAGGGGGAGATTAAGTGATTTTCCCAGAATCACAGGATGTTGAGCATCGTTGCTGAGACACAAACCCAGTTCCCCAGATTTGAGATGAACCGCCCATCTTCTTTGCGAGGTCTTAAAGCGGGAGACAGGCCGGTAGGGCTTGAGAAAAATCATTAGCTGTTTTCAGGCCTGGCCGCATGGCATCTTCTTCATCCTTCTTCTTCTGAGATTGCAGGAATCTGAGGATCAAGGTTCAAGGATACCCCTAAATGCTGAATTTAGGGGTGTTACAGTTACTGGTAGGTAATAGTAAATAGGCTTCTTACCTTAAGGGTGACTATACCCTTTGTATGTCCCCTCCGTTTGGGTAGAGGGCCTCTCCTAACCTGATTGGCTAAAATCCTTTCTTCAAACACTGAGGATTTTCAAAGGAGGCAGTCACTTCAGCTCCGGACTCCTTAGTGGTGGTCGTGACTGAGAGGGGACACACCTCTCCTGACTACTAGTTTTTCAGCCGACCTTGCCACCAAAAGTGGGTCTTGGTCTGGGGGATGGTCATCTCCGATAGCTGGAGAGGCCCTGGCTACCATTTCAAAGGGCAAGCAGCCTTTTAGGCTCGCCGCCCTGATTGCTGTTCCTGCTTGGGGATAAGTGAGATGCACTTCCACCCACAGCAGGAATTGTTTCTCACCCATGAAAGCATAAGGGCTCCCACCTCAAAGGGTCAGGCTGGTGCAGACAAGTCAGCTATACTATACACTAAGGGAGTTGGTTACTTTTCAGGGGGTATCTCTAAGATGCCCTCTGAGTGCATTTTACAATAAATCCAACACTGCATCAGTTTGGGTTTATTGTGCTAAGACATTTGATACCACACTTCTTAGCATTTAGTAAAGCCACCATAGAGCTGTGGAGTTAGTAATGACAAGCTCCCAGCCCATGTACTCGATATGGCTTTACTGCACTTACAATGTGAAAGAATGGACTTAGACCCTGAGGGGCTCATTCCTCATTCAGCTAAGCCCTCACCTGTGGTATAGTGCACCCTGCCTTAGGATTCTGAACCTGCTAGAGGGGTGACTTACCTATGCCACAGGTGGTGTTTGACAGGCATGGTACATAGGGATGTGTGTCATGCCGTCCTTTAAGGTTTGTCTGCACTATAACACACAGTCTGCAATGGTGGTGTGTGTATGTAATAAGTGAGGGGTCTCTGAGGGTGGCACAATACATGCTGCAGCCCTTAGAGAATCTACCTGGTCACAAGGACCTTGGTACCTGTGGTACCTTTCACAAGTGACGTACATGTGGGCCAGAGGTGTGCCAATTGCGGAAACAAAGGTACCGTTTTGGGAAAGAACACAGGCACTGGGAACCTGATTGGCAGGGACCCAGCGCACATTCAGTCAAAGAGCATCAGATATTGGGCAAAAAGTGGGGGGTAACTATGCAAAATTGGGCACTTTCCTACAGAATGGAATTTTGTTTTTCTTTGGTGGTAAGAAAAGGAGGGAGAAATTTGAGTTTCAATATTTTTGATGTTTAAAGGAAGTGGAATGTGTTGTGTTAGAATGTGGTATTTGTTTGAGTGTTGTATAGGTCACTTAGACTGTTGAGTATTTAATGGAATCTTGGTTAGCAGTTTAGCTGGGGCAATGTCATGGGTGGACATTGGGTGGTTGCCCCTCCTATCCAGATATATAATCAACAAGATGTAGATTCATTAATTGTAGAAAGTGTGTTACTCATCAGAAAGCTAATATGGAATGTAAATAATATATCTTAACATGTGTAGATTATGCTGTGCACGTGTTTTCTTGTGAATTAGTTAAACAGTGTAAGCTATGAACCTGCATGAGCATAACCTACGCTTTGTGCACTCTACATTTTTTGATAAATATTTAGGGCTAGAGCCATAGTGCCTAATTCAAAAAGGTAAGTTACACATTTGAGTAATTTACACTTGAAATAGGTTTACTACTTTTCGACTCAGATTTATGAAGCAATACAAAGTCACCCTGCTTGGCTTTGAGTAGCCTCATAAATCTTGAGTAAGTGACACCGCTAAAATCACTGCGTTGACTTACTCTGCACTCGGGAGACATTCCATGGGCGTTGTAGTGGGTTATTTCTATACAGCCCCCATGGATTTTCACAGTGACCCAGAGTTACAGAATCACGTGATCCTGGGGAAACTCCAACTCATTTTGCCTCCCGAGGTGAGGCGTAACAAAGAGAAATTTCTTTATTTCTCCTTGTTTTTTCCTCTTTCTATGTGTGCTACGTTCTGCAGCACACATAGAAAGAGGAAGGGCCCGATTCACAGAACTAACTTAAGACAAAATCCTAAACTTACTACCATTTTGGTATTCACAGAAGGCACTTACTCATTTTGGTATTCACAGAAGGCACTTACTCATTTCGGTATTCACAGAAGTTAGGAGTCCTAACTTTAGGACTCTTAAATGCCTTCTGTGAATACCGAAAGTCTTAAAATTAGGATTTTTCTCAGTTTAGTAGTAGTATAGTCAGGACTCCTAACTTTAGGAATCCTAAATGCCTTCTGTGAATACCGAAAGACTTAAAATTAGGATTTTTCTCAATTTAGTAGTAGTAAAGTTAGGACTACTAACTTTAGGACTCCTAAATGCCTTCTGAGAATACCGAAAGCCTTACAATTAGGATTTTTCTCAGTTTAGTAGTAGTATAGTTAGGACTCCTAACTTTAGGACTCCAAATGCCTTCTGTGAATACCGAAAGTCTTAAAATTAGGATTTTTCTCGAATTAGTAGTAGTAAAGTTAGGACTCTTAACTTTAGGACTCCTAAATGCCTTCTGTGAATACCGAAAGCCTTAAAATTAGGATTTTTCTCAGTTTAGTAGTAGTAAAGTTTGGAGTCCTAACTTTAGGACTCTTAAACTGAGAAAAATCCTAATTTTAAGACTTTCGGTATTCACAGAAGGCATTTAGGTGTCCTAAAGTTAGACTCCTAACTTCTGTGAATCCCGAAGTGAGTAAGTGTCTTCTGTGAATACGAAAATGGTAGTAAATTTAGGATTTTGTCTTAAGTTAGTTTTGTGAATCGGGCCCATTATATCTGATTAGGATTTTTTTTGTGCGGGAAGGGGTCTTTCCTGTCCAAAACTATCACCATGGTGCAACGGTGCCTACACTGGCTCTAGGCTTCTAAAAGGCACCAACGCAAGGAGAAATGACATGAACGCACCATATTGCATAAATACGGTGCATTTTTGCCCTCTCACTTTGGCGTAGGGCAGCACAGCAAGGTGACTTGATACACTGCCCTATGCCAAAATCTCATAAATGAGGGCCTCAGAGAGTAGATATACTACAAAAGTATAAGTTACATGTCTCCAACCCTTGAGTATCGCAATTTGCCTACCTTACTCTTGGTAGATGGGTGACATCCCTCCCTAAAGATCTTCCTGGCACTACCTTAACCCCTCTTACTTCTACATAAACCCATCCTCTTTTGGAGTAAGTCTGCCCCTACTTCTCTGGTAGGGCAGACAACTACGCGCATATGAGTATAGATAACTGCAAAGCCATAAACTCTGCACACAGTTTGTGAACAGCACGTTGTAGTAAGTGCTGTAGAACTACTGTAGCACTACAAAACATACTATAAAGAGCAGTTGGTGCTTCTGGCCCATAGTTTGTCAATAGTAATTTGTAGTACCTTGTGTCACTGTAGCCTGTATTATTTTGACTACGACTGGAATTGTAAACTGTAGAAAGCTGAATCCATTTGGTCACCGTTTACTCAGTAATGTCTTAATATGTTATTCAAGTGGAGTTATGTCACCTCTTACTGGGCATCATGCGTTTTCATATTCAAATCAGCAATAACAACTAATCCACACAAACGATATTCTTGCGAGAGCAAGTTAACATTTGCAATCCACAAATTATTAATGTTACTATTATTAAAGGATTTCTCGTGGAAAATATTAGCATAGTATTGTTTAACTTTACACGCTGGCCAGTCATTTCCCTTGAGCAAGGAGAAGGTGTTTATGGTGGAGATGCACCAGAACGGTTGCTTTGATTTGAAGTGACTTGAAGCCCAGATTTACTATAATTTTGCATCAGGGTTGCAGCACTTTTAGGGTGCAGCAAATTATTTTTGCCATTTACCAAGCTATTTAAAGCCGCTCTGTCTGGTTTTGCTTGGTTTGGAAATATAAAATAAAGCAACGCAGGGCATAGCGCTGCCTTGTTTTCTTCGCTCAATGTGTTTTCTTCGCTCCGTGTATTTTCAGGTAGACCCAGATATATAAAGACTTGTAAACCTGGGTTTGTGCCAAAGTGATGCGCCTACCCGACAGAGGTGTAACAAGTCAAAATATATTTATATATCCCCTCCTACTCCCTCTTTCCATGTGTCCTGCATAATTCAATGCCTAGTCATGACTGCCTGTGTTATCACCAGGCAGCCTCAAGAGTGCCAGTGCCGGGAGAGAGCTGAAGAGCACCTTATCTTAAGAAATATGGCACTTTTCATCTCTCTCCCATTCATGCAACGCAGTGCAGCAACTTTGCTTGGTGAACTTTTGATGAATACTGCCCCCAATGTAGTTAGCACAACTGTGTAAGAGATCAGCAAAGTATTTATTTGTTTATGAATGGATAAATGATTTAACTGGTTGCTGAGAAGAAGATTGTGTCAAAACGTACAGGCGAGGAAAACAAAGGCACAATGGCCCACATGAGTCTTCCTAATTCTGAGGGTCCAAACAAAATAGCCATAAGTAGAGAGTGCATTTAGGTTGTGGCGATTAAGCCTGCATACTCTCTCAAATAGAAAAGGAGCCCTTACCTGTTAGGGCCAAGTTGCACACACAGCGCTTTGAAGATCGAATGTTTGTTGACATAGAGCCTATAAATAGTGCAAAGGTGTCCTGAAATGAAGCTCTAGTGGGGAATGTCAATCTTGTTTTTTTTTTTAGATCTCTCATCAGGATTCAGTTTAACTCCCTTAGACACACCAAGGGGACTCCAGGGCCACCCAGATCAGGACCCCGCTAGCATAGCTGGAATAAGAGTTTGCGAAAATCTGTCCTCGCCACCGTCGCCGCTGGAATGCGAAACTTGTGGGTTTCTGCTGAACTTCATCACCGGTTTACCTCCTGTAACTAGTCGGCTATCTACACCTGACTAGGGCAGGATCTAATTTGTTTCTGGTGTGGAAATTGTATGGTACCCCTCTGGAAACATGTTGGGCTGTAAGGAAGACGTTTTTCTAATAGGGGTAATGTTTCCTTGTGCAAACAAAAAGGAAAAGTGGCCCTTGAATGTACGTATAATTGATTTCACAAAACTTAGCCAGGAATATGCTTGGAAACATGTCACTATCACATCTTTCAATAGTATCATGGAGACTAATGTGAATTGAAAACTAAATGTAATTCTGCAATTATGAAAGGTAGTAAATGCATCCTGCAGATATACATTGGAGTTTTAAAAACTTGGCCCAAAATGCCTGTAATAAATACATTTATTGCTGTTATTTATTTCACCAATGTCTCAGGAAGCAGATGTAAATACCCTTACAGATATGTACAAAAAGTCATAATAAGATACAAAGCACACAGCACAAAATAAAATAAAATACAGAGAATATAATAAAACAGATATACATGATGATTCGCTACCAGCTAAGTCTTCATATTTAACCAAGCCCTGTAAGCCCAATACCATATTTTTAGGTCTCGCCTAGGGAGCACTTGCGCTGTCTCGTTGCGACATGCAGCATATACTATAGTGTGGAAGCTATCTTGAAGCTCCACCCATCTTTTTGATTGGCTTACACCCTAAATGCTGCCTTGTGATTGGTTTTAGGCTTGTTAGTCCCTCCTCCTGACGGCCATGTTGTCATTTGTATCCTTCCCTCGCAATTGTTCCCTTTACTCCAACACTATTTTCTGCCCTGTGCCCCTCCACTCCCTCCCACAGTTCGTCACTTCTCGCCCCCATCACCCTCTCCACTCCCGTTCGTGCCTTCTTAAACACCCACACTCCCATTTTTAATGCAATACGTCTCTAGGAAATGCGAGTCGTATTGCATTGCAAATGCTTGTTTTAAGGTAGTACACTTTGTACCACTCTGTGAGAAGGAGCCCATCCCGCATTGTGGTTGAGCGGGAGCCCACGCTAGATTCTGTGTTCCTTGAGGCAGAAGCCCACCATGCAGTTGTGCTCAGTTAAAGGCGGGAGCCTACCCCGCAATTCAGAGCCGCAGAAAGCAGCGCAACCCGGAAGTCAGGCACCCGTGCCTTGTTGTAGGTGGGTCCCAAAAAGGAAGCGCAAAGACCAGAAGCTGGTTTTTCCAGTGAGCATGCGGTGGTTGCTGCATATTTCTTGCAGTCTTGGCATGTCAATGGACCAACAGGTGCGGTTACATGTGTCCAAAAAGCGGATCATCTGCCGAGAACTGAGCAAGGTCCGCGCATCGGCGAGGAAGCAGATCATTTGCTCGTTGTCCTTTGGGCCGTGATCTACCTTGTGCACAGGCGAAAGAACAGCTATCGATCTTGAGAATTCATACAAGGGCAAACGTGCCTCCTGCTCTCCAGACCATGCTGCAATCCTTGTTTCGTGTGTTAGGCATGAACGCCCGCAGCGGCGCGTTGCCCTCATCTGCAGTGCATTTGACTACCTCCTGGCAGTCAGGAGCCAATATAGCTCATAAAATACTGACAGACCTTAACGCGTGAAGCTGCCGCAAGCTTGTTTTATTAAACGGGTGTCTCTGCAGTCTGCGGCCATGACTGCACCAGTGTAACAAGTGCAGCGTGCCTCTCACCCTGCACACGGCGGCCACTGGCAATTCAAGTACATACTGTCTGCTGCACCACACATGCACTAACCACTGACACTAAAGCTTAGCACATGCAACGGCTAATGGGCATGGAGCATAGATGTGCATGTGCTTATCAGACTGAGATCCTGCACGAGACGCAGAGACTGAAACACTGCATGTGTACGGCCAGCTGGGCCTGGCTGCGGCACCAGGATGAGCTAATGAAGCTGGAACACTGCTGATGCATTAGCTAAGGCCCCTGGAATACTGGACATGCATAAGATTTGGAGGCTGGGATAATTCGGACGTATGCGCTATTGACACCTGTTCTCTGTGCATGCATGAGCTAGTTACAATGAAACACAGTTTGTTCATGAGCAGCGACTGCAACACTGGCCATGCCTGTGCTGGTTGCCTGTGATCTAGGGAAACTGTACATACAGGAATCCCTAACACTGGATTCTGCACGTCCATGAGCCAATGAAACTGGAATGTTCACATGTGTGAGACAATAGGAAATGAACACAAAACACACGAGATAATGAGAATGGCATGTGTGGGGAAACTGCACCTGCATTAGCAACAAGCAGGGAGGCGGGGGTATACAAGTAAGAGTCAAGAGACGAGGGTAAAATAAACACAAGTATAAAATCAAATTACAAGAATGCAGGTACGCAACCTATATTGTCTAGGAAACTGCACCTGTTCGAGGCAATTGAACCAAACGCCGCACATAAACATAACGACACACTGCACATATAAACTGAATGGAACACTGGTCACATAGGAGTTAATTAGACCTGGTCACTACATGTGTGAGTTAACATTGGAGTCGAACATTACACATGCACAGGCTAATAAAACTGGAACCGCACGCGTGTATGAACTGATGAAACACAATCCTACAAGGGGACATCCAGGTATTGTACCGTGATGCTGAACTGAGAGCACAATGAGACAGTGTGTTAGTGCTTTAAGTGGGCCTGGTCCTGCAGGTGCTCAGCACCGGCAGTTCTAAAAAGCAGGTGCTGAGACTGGTCTGTATTGGGCTCTCTATTTTTGCCCTCAGGGAGAAAAAAAATCTTTACTCTGCAGCAGTATCAGCCGTCATTGCCTTTCAGGTAACTTCAAAGACACTCGTTATAGTTCTTTCACAGTCTCATCATTTCGGAACTGAATCATTTTCAATATTATATACAATAAAGCCATAGCTGTTGCTTATTTATATTACACAACTAGCCCTGGGGGCTGCAAAGCCCTGTTCTAACCCATGCATTGATGTCTGGCACCCTCTACTGACATACGAAGATAGCAAACGGTGGCAAGGACATTTTCCCTAGAAAGCAGGTGGTACCCACAAGTGTACAAATGGAACAATACTGCAATGGCCGGGACGTCTTGTGCACAGTTGTGTACACTGTGAACAAATGCACACATTATCGCAAAGGGGAGGATTCATTTACTGAGAGGAGGAAGCAACAGTACAACTGGTGCAATCTCCTCCTGTGTAAGGATATTCAGAGCTCCATGTGCATGTTCTCTGGTGAAGAAATGTGTACTGCGCTGCCCTACCTTTAACAGTCTTTTATAGAAAGGAAGCTTGCACTGTTTCTGTCCTACCTGCATCGGTCCTTTAAAAAAAAAGAAGCTTGCACTTTTTCTGTCCTACCTGTACCTGTCCTCTAAAGAAAGGAAGCTTACACAGTTCTTGACCTACCTGTACCGGTCCTCTATAGAAAGGAAGCTTACACAGTTTTTGACCTACCTGTACCGGTCCTCTGTAGAAAGACACCTTGCACCTTTTCTGCCCTACATGTACCGGTCCTCTAAAGGAAGGAATCTTTCACTCTCTCTGTCGCACTTTCACACTCTCTGCCAGCCTTTGTCATATTGGTTTACTTCAGGTCCTCAAGCAGTTTCTTTTCTGCGCCCTTTTAAAAATTTCCATCCCTCAAACTCACTCTCTCCTCCTGTTCTACGGGTGTCTTCTGCATACACAGGGGCTCCTTTATGCGACTGTGGCCTGCTCTCCCCTTCTTTCTCCCAAAGGGGCATATTATCAAGGATGGCGTTAAAATTATTGCCGGTTTAGCGGCAGGAATCTGCCGCTAAAGAGGCGATAATGGGCTTGATAATATGTCCTGGAGAATTCCAATAGAAGCCCATGTTCGCACCAGAACATGGACTTCTATTGGAATTCTCATGGGCATATTATCAAGCCCATTATCGCCGCTTTAGCAGCAGTTTTCTGCTGCTAAACCGGCGATAATTTTAACGTCGTCCTTGATTATATGCCCCACACTCTTTCTGCGCCTCTGTCTGGAGTTCATTCACCACTTCCTGCACAAACTACCTATCCATCTCTATCTTCCTTTTTGTCTATTATGTGCAGCACTCACTCCTATCTGTTCACCATACCACGTAATTTCACTACACAAACACACTACACACCACACAATTCCAACCCACACAATTCCACAGCTAACAATTCCAGTTCAACCCACAAAAATCCACTCCAACCCGCATGCATCCACTCCACTCCAAAGCAAAACACATTGGTAAAAGGCATTGTCATTTGCAATGCCAATAGCTCTAAGTCTGACAAATGCGAGACCGATGCATTGCAAATGTTTGTTTTTTAAAGTTACAAGGTTCTGCAAAGATTTTTTTTTTTAAAGTGCATTAAAACCCATTTATTTCAGAAACGTGGAACATTGCTTTATGGTTGTAAATATCTCATGCATTGCTATGGCATTGAAGTAGTTAATGCTTTGTACATTTCTTTGATGCTCCAGAGCTGAATATTTGACTATTTGCCAGTTTCATTTGGCAAAATGTTGCCTGGCATAATTTCTAATGCTGGAATATTCTCCTCTATTTATTTTTTAGTAACTGCTTAAATCTAAAGCGTTCTCTGAGCATTGAGCTCTGGCTCTGCATACTATGATAAATTCCTTCTATATATTACTTTCAAACCCATGTCTCCCTCATCATTTGCCTTCTCTATCAATAATAAACAGCAGAACAGGCTTATAAATGCAGCACTTTGTAATTCTCATAAAAGCCATCCTGCTCAGGCGGAAGCAGCTATGGTCTAAGCTTCTCCATGACTGCATAAATAGTGTGTGTCTCTAGAACTTAGATGCTATGGTAGATTTCATGAAACAGAAATATTAAAATTAACATTTCACAATTGAGCATAACTTTGTTTTTATTTATGTTTAATAGGTATCTGGGGAATGGGGTTCTGACCCTTTTCGCCCCACTAGATTTTTTTATTTTGGGCCGCTTGGTTGGTGGAATCTGATGTGAGTGAATCCCACTGATTCTCACTCATTGAATAAATAGACTTGAGTTTGATCTGCCGATGCCCACAGTCAAAACTAAGGGTTGCTGCTGTGCAGCTGGGGAAAGTGTTATGTTTCATATCGGTACTCTAATATAGGTCCAGGGAACATCGTACCCTTTCCCTACCTCATCTCCCCTACATCTCACATGAAGGAGTCTTATAAGGACATAACTCCTAATAAGGACAGAATGCCTTATAGGGACAGAACGCCTTGTAAGGATTGACACCTTTCATGGACTAAACCTTTCACCTAGCTCCATGCAGAGAGAGGGTTTTTCCCAATCAATACTGCTAAGACGTCATCCTTAGCACATATGAATAATTTATGAGGACACTACCCAGGGTGTATACTTCCGTTCTCCTATCTAAGCACAAGGTTTAATCCCATACGTCATCCTCATACTAAACAATGGCTAACACACGCTCAAGGACTGTATAAATACAGCACCTCTTGCTATCAGTAGTTGGAGGGGAACTGAGACTTCAAGGCCGACACACTGACCAGAGAAGCTGAGACTCCTGCATGCAGTCGCTCCAGTTGACAATGGTCTGAACATCCCTTACGGTGTGTCCAACTCGAGACCAGGACAAGGTCTCACACTCTCATTATTCTGTTAATGGGGTTCGACTAAATCCTAGCGGAATTCTTGGCTCTTAGGCTGCTTAGCTCTTTCACATCTACTTACATGCTAGGTACACTTAGGTACATGTAGACAGGCATCGTAGGAGTATTTGCTTTATTTTATAAATGCATTTTATATTCATGTATATGTTCATGACTATTGCAAAATGGTAGAACTGTACTATTTCTTTTTATTCACTGTACTGCTGATCCTATATCTCCGCTACTGTGTAACAGTTGTAGCAGCGCATATATTTTATACTAGAAGAACAACAGTGCAATAAATTCTTATGGTAAAAACGCTCTACAGTTACTTGTGTGTATCTCTCTGAGACAAAATGAACAAGCACGAGTGAATGGGTGAAAAGTAGTATATTGTTTCCACGAGTCTGAGGAATCAGGGTTTGTTGTGTTCTTAGGTTGCCAAAAACGAATCTCTCTGATAAAAGGAGATTCTAGTGGCACTGTGATCTTGCTAATGTAAACTAGGCTAACATACGCGGTGGGGGTTCTCAGAGTCAGTCTACCACCCGACCCACAGTGTATGTTATCCAAAAGCACAGGTCCTGCAGGGGTACTATTGGAACTGCACTACAAAAGTGTTTTTGAGTTGATTGCGAACATGTGTAGCTAATGAGTGTGACCACTATCAAACTGTCTAGTATTTGTGTAACCGTAGGATGCTTCAGATTAAACATTTAGTGGCAGATTTACAAGCGCCCTGTGCCACCAGTACATCACTTTTTGTGTCGTACCGGTGGCGCATGTTACTGGTCCATATTTACAAGGACAGGAAAAGCCACTCTGTGTGGCTTTTCCTGTCCTTGTAAATATGGCCCTTTTACAAGCAGCACTTAGTGTGAATAGGCCGTTCCATGAGTGTTGCTGTGGGTGTTCCCACGCAACACCCATGGAACAAGACACATTTCCAGATTTACGAGGAATCTTAAATCTGGAAATGCGTCTGAATGCTACACCACCGTAGGGGTGGCGTAGCAAGGTGCAACGAGGAGAAATGTTTTCCTTTCCCCTCATTTTACCCTCTTTCAATGCGTGCTGCATTCTAGAGCACGTATTGAACGAGGAAAAGGCCTGTAGTGACTGTTTTTGTGGAGGAAGGTGCGCCTTCCTGCAAAAAAACAATCTCCCCATGACGCAGGCATCCTTGCACCATGGTTCAAGGGTGCAGGCCGCATGGCAGTAGATTGAGCACCAGTGCAGGGGAGAGCACAGGATTGCAACATATTTATGTAAATATGTCACATTCCTTTGCTTTGGAAGTGCTGCGGCGTGGCGCAGCAAAGGGCTTGCGTTGCCGCGCTGCAGCACTTCCTTGTAAATCAGCCCCTTAATACATTGTGTATGCCTAGTGCTTGCATTTAAATGTAATTGGTCATTCAAAAAAAATTAGTCCATACCATTTCTCATTTTATAGTTTTTTTTTTTGTAGTGTCAGTTTGTAGTGCTTCACTTAAAGTCCATGTAGTGCTGCAATGTGTTTACATTTTACAGCCAATGTGAAGCCGCTGCTCCAAAGTAACAACTTCACATTGGCTAAACCTAGTGAGAAATTTAATGTATGCTTCCTTATGTAGACAAAGGGCCATAATGAAAATAAAAACTAATGCTCGTCATATTTGCACTATTTCATGTACTTTCCACTTGTTCATATTTCTCTGAGTTCGCTTTGATTAGATTTTAATTTTGAACTAAACTGCTGGGCCATGTTAATTACTCTGCTGGCCAGCAAGTCTCCCCAAACAGTAGATCCATCTGGTGGGGATTAACCCTTTTGATGCGCATGACGGAGCGGTTCCGTCATGCGCATCGGTCGCGCTGTGCGGATGACGGAACCGCTCCGTCATGGCCTGGCCCGCGCACGAACCCTTCAGCACAGCGCGGTAATCCGCGCCGCGCTGAAGGGGTTAAGGGGCATGTCAGCAACACCTGGCGATAATTATCGCTCAGCGCTCTTAGCGTGAGGATAATTATCGCCGGGTAACGATGATTTTTATCGCTGAGATAGCGTGCTATTAGCAACGCTTATCTCCTCAGCGATAAAAATCCTCACGCTAACTGCCTAACGTGAGATTATCGCTGGAAACCCAGCTATAATCTCACGCAATGTGCCGTTAGCTTGCTGATAGGGACTCACAAACTTAGCCATGATATCCACCCTCCATAGGATATCATGGTTAAGTCAGTCCTGAAGCAGGGGTAAGGAAAGTAGCGTTAACAGGGGTTATCGCTACTTTTCCTGATGCTATGGTTCATAGCGTGGGGCTTGATGATAGGAGAAATGTCGCTTAGCGACATTTCTCCTGTCATGTTAGGTCAGGAACGCCCACTTTGCATCTCATTAGAGATGCAAAGCTGGGCGTGAAGAATCCCCACGCTAAAGCAAGGTTTCACGCGTTAGCGTGGCCTTGCTAATTAGGCGATAAAATTATCGCCGCTTTTCGGCCAAAAATGGCCACAAAAGCGGCGATAATTTTTTATCGCCTGCTTGTAAATATGCCCCTAAGTCTGTTCCTGGGAGAGGAAGATAATATAATCTGTATAAATCAATTTCTTGCTTGGCAAGTCTAGAAATGCCTATCCCTGGAGAGACAAAGTAAGTCAGTCAGAGATCTGGCACTACTCAAAGCAGGGGTTCTTTTAAAGGACTTTTTTAGAGGGGAGGGACGAGGTTGTAGTATCAGTTAGGGGCAGTGCTTAAAATTCTTCAAACTATTTGACCAATAACCACTTGAAATTAACATCTTGAAAACACCTAAGATGCCATATCTGCGAGACGGAACAGAGTCAGGATATATTAACTTTAGATTCAGAAGAGGTACCCACTTTCTGAAACATTCTATCCCCTTTAAAAAGTCCTACTGAAGGAGAAGACTTTTGTGAACATTCCTAGATCTGGGGAAACTACCCCTGAAGAAGAATGCACAGCTGAGGAGAGAATACTCCTACTGAAAAAAAGAGATTTACATGGTTCTGGCTCATGCTAAAAAGACAAACTTAAGAACATCTGACTCTAGCTGGCACCCAGAGAATAGGGTTTGTCTCTGGGACAAGTGGAGCTGAGCTCCCTACTCCCTCCAGGGTTCAATAGAGGTTTGGACTTGCTAGGTGTCTCTGGAGGATAGAGTTCCCCTTGAATACGTGTGGATTAGTCCTATAGAAGGCCAAATTCCAAATGGGCTAGCCCTCAATCTTGCTGGACAAACAGGCATCCCTCAAGACAGAGGCCAGTAGGCGGTGGATACTGTGGAGAAGATGCAGTGAGGGTAATCTCCCTTAAGGCTGCATTGTCTGCAGAGGAACACCCCTGGCCAAAGAGAAGTATGAAGTACAAGGAACAAACAAAAAATCATTGAAAGTCGCTAACCCATTCAAAACATCACCATCTGTTGGGCTCATTTGGTATTTAAGCTGCCCCGTTGGTCTCTAGTGACACCAGGCTTGTGAATCAATGTAGAGCACTCCACATTTTATTTTCAACTAGCTCTTAGGGCACGGCAGTGCGTGCGTGAAAAGGTTGATAGGGGAAGGTAAGCGGTGTCCTCCCTTCTCCTTACGTTATAACCAGTGTTGGCTGACAGGGATGCAGAATTGCCTCTACAAGTGACTAGTTCTCTTCTCCTCCCACCTGCTTGTGATCTGGGAAAGTGAGTACCCAGAGGTACTGGAGAACACCACATGCCCTCTTGTCTCCAGCTTCTGGATCATTGAGGTGAGGCCCCTCTTCTGTGAGGAGCAGGCAACACACAGAAACACAGAAGCAGGGAGAGAAGTGATTAGTGCTGGCTCCCTTGCCAGTACTAACAAAGTTGTGCCGACTGGACAAGGCGGCCTGAGCCCCCATGCAGGCATTGGGTATGATAAGCTCAGTGCAGCACAGGTGGGGCAGGAACTTCTGGATGTAAAATTGGAAAGGTTGCATTCAGAGCACATTCACCAGAAGAAAATAAAAAAATAAGAAAGGAGAAAATATGGACAAAGAGGCTCGAAGCTGCATCAAAGGCAGCACAGTGGACCCAGTTGCCTTGCTGCGTTGCATTGCATGAAATATTAGTAAATCTGCCCATGAGTTTCTAACCCAAAGCATCTCTCTTGAGTAAGCCTTGTCCTGCTCTGCCTTGCTACTCAGATGGCAACGTACTAAAAAGAGGTGTCTTGGTTCGCGTAAAGAGCTGTGTTGTATAGGGCCCCAGGACACCAGCATCAAAACGCATCCATTCTTACAGTTTGGGCCCATTATCCTGTCTGCACTGGACCCCTCCAACCTTCATTTCTGACAAGGTCCATTTCGTGTAGAGTTGTAGGTATAGAACAAGTGATATTACTGTATATAGGATCACAGGTCTACATATTTCTGGACACTGATTTGCCAAGATGCTTGTGTAGGGGAAGGAACATCAAAGACTCTTACATGTTCATGGTATCTAATCATCAGGGAAGGCACCTTGATGTACTAGAGCTGGCAGACTAGTGATGGATGGGCAGCCAACAATAAGAGTATACCACTGGAGCCAGCAGAATATCACTCTCCCACATATAAATGGGCATGAGACATTTGTGTTTAGCACGGCTGGAACCCCACAGATTCTCAAAGGTACCCCCAGTCTGACAACAAAGCCTTGGAGTATTTTCATAAACTACTGCATGAAAATGGGTGAGTGCATGAGAAACAGAAAAAGAAAAAGTGATACATCAAGTGGAGAGGGAGAACAAGAGAAAGGCTATGACATAGAAAATTATAGGGAGGGAAGGCAGAA